>NC_051245.2:16184780-18873530 GCF_015237465.2 Chelonia mydas | reverse complement strand
TTGAATAACTGGTTTTATTTTTAAAAGAAAACATGTAAGTACTCACCAGAGCTGTGGATGTAGTCTGGTTGGTTTTTTAAAATATTTTTAAATAACGTACTGTAGTAGGTCCCTGGAATAATATTGTAGTATGTGGAAACTAATGCAATTTGTAAAGGAAAAACAGTTGTTTTATTAAAATGGCAAAATAACACCCCCCCCCCAAAAGATTAGGAAATTGTTTAGACTAGTTATTCCTATTCAGATCTGTTAAAGATACAGCTGAGATCTACCCAACATTCCAATGCATGGCATGGCCAGACTACCTCAGTAGCTTTACAAGAAAAAGTTCCTAAATGCTGCTTTTCATCTTCAGTAAGTAATACAATCCTTGAGACAGCACAGAATAAACAGGAAATACAAATGCACAGCACTTACATTTCATGAGAACTATAGTAAACACATTTTTCTACACTTGGAACAACTTAATTCTTCTTGGGATTTTTTTTTTCAGAATGGGGGAAAGAAACCTAATTTTTTGTTTTCAGTCTGCTTAATCTTTTGCTTCTCAAGTAACTTAAGTTGACACAGAAAGCAGAATTTCCAATTTGCCTAGTGGACATTCATACTAACAAATGTCAGTAACGTGACTGTTTAGTCTAAATGCAGTGTCATCCCGTCTTGCCAGTTGCCTGCTCTACTTGTATGAAAATGCTGAACATGACATCATATCACTAATAAGCCCCCTTAGTTGCCAGATATATTGGTGGTTTGAGTTTTTTAAGAAGATGGTACTCATAAAAATCAAGATCACTCTGTCACAGGAAATGTATTTATAGGAACTGCTTAAAGGCGTTCATAGAAAATCTGGTGCTATCTGTTTCTCTACATTCTTCTCAAAGAACAGAAAGACAATTTTTACAGACATTGCTGGGGGGGGGAAGGGATAAATAGTTTTGGCATCAGCGGAAAACATTTTCAAACCACCAACAGTGGTGGGTCTTTTAATGTCTTTGTGAAAAGGCATCAACCGCAATGATAGAGTTGTGGGAGTTTAGTGGGTGAGGCCAGTACCATAGCATTTCAGGGGGAAGAAAGTATTTATATATACACTTGACAAACAGATTTTTGTTTTTTATATAGCTGGCATTGTTCTGGCTCAGATTCTGCATTGTACAGTTCTTGATTTGGTGCCAGGCATCTTGCAGAGATTGTATATGCCATGCATTAATTGTTCAAAATGCCTCTCGAAAAGACCTTCGATTTCTTGGAGGTTTGCATGTCTTTCTTCAGTTTCTTGGAGCAAAGTATGGGTTGCTATTTGTTGCACAGGTTTTCTTTTGCAGAGAAGACATAGTTCGAAATTCCTTTTTTTTCTCCCCCGGTGACAAGTCAATTACTTGTTTAAATTCAGTTTGAACTCTCTGAACTGAGAGCAGCCAGCGGAAGCAGGTCTTCCCTGGAAATAAACAAAAGAAGAAAAATAAAAATCATTCCAAAGCTTTCTGAATGTAAGTTATTGTGGGAAGAAGAGTATAGTTAGGCACAGGAATTATGAATATTACTGAAAAAAAATAAAACTGCCTGAAATGTAGGACCGGCAGAAGATATTTTCTGCAACTTGCCATTTTCTCAGTTAGGGCATTTTAGGAAGGTGTGTGCTTTCTTTTTGCCTTTAACTATTTTCTCATATTCATTTCCAATAACAAAATATTTTTCTTCATACTGTTAAAGACATAAGTTTCTTAAAATATGAACTATACATTTTTTAAAAATACTAAAATAACAGCAAAATGGACAACGTCAAATGATAATTGAATTTTAATATAAGCCAATATTTGATAAAAAAGCACTATATCACTTTTTCGTGATTTTTACGTAAATCTTGCTTTTTGATGTACTTGATTTGCATCTAAAATTCTATAAAGATTCAGCAACAGCACAGGAATTTTAATATTTATAATATAATCTGTTATTGACTATACCAGTTTACTGAGTAGCATGTCAAAAACAATGGAAAAACCAAAGCCATTGTTTGTATTTTTCACTAGGTATGCATGGTATTTAAGATGTGTACATTACCTGAAGGGGATTAAGTACAGTGCCACTTTCTAAATTTGATTTTCAGCATTACTTACTGTACATTTTTATGTCACTGGGATTTTAGTAAACAATTATTTGATCATTTGTCATACATTAAAGCTATATGGAAATGACAAAGAAGAATTTTTTGCAAATGAAATTGAAAACAGAAGTGGCAAAATTTTCTCTTAATGGTATTTTAAGATCACATCATTAGCTCCCACCATGCGCATGTGTTAAATCATACAGAGAAACCTATAATTATTGTAATTGCTCTTTTTGCGTTATACTAACAAGCTTCAAATCATCCCTCAAACTAGTTGTTTTGAAATAGTTATTTGTCAAGTCATCAAATCACAAAAGGTATATGATAATGAGTTTTTCTTGTTTATATTCTGCCTGCTATTATTTTTGTAAAGCTTTTCAACTCCATAAAGTTCTTAGATGAAGATGAATGCTCCATGATATCATTCCTGCTAATAGTGGAGGCCAAATAGTGTAATAATTCAATGAACTAAGCTTAATAATGGCAAGTAAGAACTTGTGACTGGAGTAACAGTAGTGTAATTCTGTATACATTTCATAAAAGTTTTCTCTTTAAACAGAAAGGGGGAAAACCCTCCACATCTTAATTAGAGACCTTTAGATTTCCACCACTTTTGAGTGAAAATTGTAATAATTCAGTCTGATATTTATAGCACATCATTTGTATACAGAAAAGAAATGTCAGTGTTCAGTGCGCTGGAAATATTTAAATGCTTACATGTAGCATCATATGAAAATATATTAATTAGTAACTCTTAAAATGTTACTCTTAAGCATATTCTAACTATAGGAGTAGATTTAGCTGCAGCCAGCACTGGATTTGCAACTGTCTAAACAGCTTCTGCATACAGGTACCTCAGATTCAGTGTTACAGTTAAAAAAAAAAAAAAAAAAAAAGGTAAGTGTTTCCTATTTTCAGAACTGTGATTAAAAACTAAAATAACTTGAGAAAATGTGTCACTTTTTTCATCTTCGTGGTTTTCATAGAAGAGCAATCTGCTTATGCGATAAACTAATATACCTTTGAAAGCTTCCCGCTGATATCAAGAAAATGTAATGTTGCAAATAAGTAAGTATTTGAATTTTAACGTGAGCTGTGTTTATGGGTCTGAGAGGCATTCCTTTGACATTCTTAACAAACATAGTCCATACTTTTGAGTTTGCAGAAGTAGTTCCGGTATTTTTTATTTTTAAAGGATTTAATGCTTTACTGTTTGATTACAAAATTGCTATCATGGGTCTGCTCACTTCCCTGCCACTGTGCATGGAAGAAACTTAGGTGATCTTAATTCTGCATATGCTCAATTGTGTTTAAGTATTTTAAAATAAATAAAGACTGGGTGAAGATTAATTTTTTAATGTAACTTTATTTTGATTTGTAGCCTTTAACTATGTTTTGCATATGATGAGCATAAGTCAACTTCATCTGTTCCTGTATGCCAGTTTGAACATTGTAATGGTGTTCTTTTTCTTTCAAGAAGAAATTATAAATAGTAGTATATTTTACTTAATTACTGATTGTTGGTAGACCTGGACAATTTTAATATGGTGTTGCTATCCTAAAATAGTTGTAGTTATATATTTTGTGTATTGGGCTGAGGTTTTACCAAAAGATCTAATAGCTGGTGCAGTCTTTAAATACCTTTCCAACTGATCTACAGGAAATTGTGCAGAAGAATTGTTTGTTTCCTGTTTCAGTATAAATCTGGTTTGCATTATAGTTGGTGTACTGTAAAATTGCCGTAGCACTTCAGAGACCTGGTTTGGTTATTTTGTACTAGCAGTTTGTTTTGAAAAGTGAATGCTATAGCATATATTGCCCAGTTTCATTCAGATACTATGATGTTCATTTGTCAAGGGCACTCTTTTTTCCTTACCTTTTCCAGTAGCCTGCTAGCCTAAACAAATTTGGAACACAGTAACTGCTGCAGAATTCCTGCAGTATGACGATGTAAGATAGCATACAGCTGATCAACCTACAGACGTATCAGATGATAAAATACTGTGGGACGCTATTGTCTTTTTTGTCTAGTTACAAGATAACTGCTCAAAAGCGGCCTTGCTTTTGCACATTTTTGTCATTAAAATGATTGAAATTAAAACATTGATATATCACAGAGATAATTTGTAAAGTATTTTGTCTCCCTCTTCTTCAAGCTATGTAACATTTTATAGAGCTCATAAATAGTTCTCTAGTGCATTTGTTTATCCCTCTAGTTTTCTTGTTGAGACATACTGCATAGTATGGTGTAATATGATTTCACTGTGAATGTATTTCTTAGCTGTTTGGGAAAAGTTTTATTTATTTAATTTATTTATTTATTTGTGTATTTATTTATTTTTTAAGAAAAAATTCAACTAGCTGAGGTTGGTGTAAAACCACTGAAAGTTAGTTTCATGTCTTGGCTTCAACAACATATTACCACTTATTTTAATATTTCAGCCCCAACATCCAGTCATGGGAATCCTAATGTAATTCTGCTGATGGTAACTTTATACGTTGTAAAAGGTCACGTTTAACTGGTATAACCTAATGTGAATCCAAAGTATTTAGGATTTGGAGAATGTACATATGTAAGAAGCCAATTTATTATTCAGTTGCTAAAAAAAGCCACTATTTCAGAACTGTAATAATTGTATTTAAAATAATGAATCATTTAGCTATCATTCAGTTTGTTTCGTTAAAAGAAATTCTCAAGCCACTTAAAAAGTTTTATATACATCTCCTAGGACATAAGCAGGTGAGTACATTATTACATTTAAACAGGTATTCCAAAATATAAAGCACCTTTACTTCTTACACAATCAGATATCAATTACAAGTTACACACAGCCGCAAGAATAGCTTTAGAGTGAGGGCGGGATGTTTCCCAAAAAACTCAGATAGTTATTGATTTTTCTCAAACAACTCATTTTTTTGAAATTGCATTATTTTTTCTATTGCAAACTGCTCGAGAGAAATAGTATTATATTGACAGGGCTTGATCTAAGTCAACAGAACTTTTAACATTGACTTCACTGGGAGCAGGCTCAGACCCTCAGTCTTTTGGGATTTGCCCATTTGTGATGCTGATTGTCTAGTATTGCATGGCATAGATTTGTAACTAAATGCTGTCAGCTTTTAAAAAAGCAGGCATGTTCATGTGAAATACAACATACAGATCAGAAATCTGATGTCTAGATTTGTGACTGTTAAGAGTGTTTTTATATATATATATATATAGAAAAAATATGCATATATATATATATATATATATATATATGCAGAATTTTTCTACCCAAATTCTGATTTCTTTTTTGTAAGGGCCTTAGTGTGACCTATAAAATTAATAGTAAAAGAAAAGTTTAAATAGAGGAAATTTCATATACCTGCACCATTTTATTAGGCGTCTGAACAGAAATGGGACTGGTATAAAGAATACATATGTGCAAGATCAAATTGTTCTCTTAAAAAAGTGCACTGCTCTTGTAATGAATAGAGTACAGATAGAAGAAGAGTGGGCTAAAATGCTGAGATAGCAAGGAATTGAGCTTGGTGGTGTCTCAGTTCAGATACAACTGAAAAATGTAGTCTTTGCCTGTCATTCTCAAGAGACCAAGGGCTGAGCTCTCATGGAGACCAAATTACATTCATCCTGAGAGAGGGCATGGCTGAAGTAATTGGTGGGGCAGTGTGGGGAAAGTTACATTCCAGCTGCTTCCACTGTAGCTGACCTGCAAATGAAAAGAGGATGTTAACATTCTAGATTAACATTTAACTTGGCTTTTTCACCTCTCCAGACATAAGGGTGAGAATGATAGAGTAGTGAGAAATGTACTCCAGTAGTAACTCTGATCAAATGGAAACATCTATATTAAAAACAAAACTTGCTGATTTAAAACCAGTTCTGCACTTGCTAAGTACCTTTCTGTAATTACAGTTAGAATAGTTTATCCCCCCATCTAGTGAATCCTCATTATTAAATTCTGTTATTAGACTTGTACTTTGGATTTCTTCTTCCTTTAAGTCTGTTATAACACCCATCACCATTAATAAAAGCCATATAATGCAAATTCCTCCACCCTCAAGGACAACCTAATAGGAAAGGTCTTCTGCGCGGTATCTATTCTATTTTAAAGAGAATAATGCCGACTTGCTCAATAGGTGTTCTAATGAATAAAATAAACCAAATTGATGTAACATGCATATTTAAACCCATCCAGTTAAGTACTGACATGATTAAAATAATCAAATGTATTACTTAAAAAATTAAAAAGGATAAGTTCTGCACCCCATTATTTTATTGACTTTTAAATATAAATTACTGAAATGTTTACATTCCTAATGGCATTATTAAGCTACACTGACAAATCAGAGGGAAAAAGTTGATTGCCCAGCATATTATTATTACTGCACCTGTTATTACAATTCAGCTAGATGAGGAGCAATGTACAGTATGGGGATGAGTTCTATTTCCTTTTTGTAAGTGATAGAGTGAATGGAAGGACACATAAATGTATTTAAAGTGTAGTTTTACTTTGTGATGCCTAATGTTTGTATTCATGTGATTAAAAGGCTTCCATAAATTTTATGTAACCTAGAAATAAATATGCACATACAGGGACAAGTGATACTTTCCGATAGCTGCTGCATAAGGTCTCTTTAAGCAAAATGCAGTCTATATGCATGGACAGATTTTGAATACAAGTTTAACAATTCCAAATCTTTGTCGTATGATTTCAAGCTATGGAATGAATGTGCACTTCACGTTATAATGTGTGGTGGAGAGGAGTTTCCATATTTTTTTAAAAGATTTTTTTATTATTATCACCATGAAACAAAAGGTTAGGTAAGAATTTCGCTAAGTTAAATTAAAACAAATATAATAAAATTATTTGCAAATGCTATATTTATAAAATTTGTATAAAGATATAGCTGCGTGCATTCCCTTCACCCCCCACTTTGGTCTTTGTTATTTTTCCGAGATGTGAGCCTGCTTATGTCTCGCTTTGATGCCATAATACATCCTATCACACTGGAGTAGATGCTTGCTTGCTAATCCAGGATTGCCAGCAGTACTTGGTGAATCCATTACCATCAGTGGACTTCACACAGTGAGACTGCAACTCCCAGCTCAAAGAAGTTAAATATTTTTTCTTTTTTGTTTCTATTTTTTTAGATCAGGATTGTCACCATGTTTTACAGCCTTTAACTTAATGTTTGGGATTGGAGAGGTGGGGGAGGGGGTTCCATTACTGATTTATCTTTAAATGTAAATCTGGTTCCACAAGAATATCTAAAGAGTTTGAGTCATGGAAGAAATGGTTAAGCTTATGCACTCTTGTAAGTAGTATTTGTATGAGCTGCTTAGACAATTTCAGATTTTGTCTTACACAATGATTTGAATTTTTAGTATTCTAACACCTGATACATATCACATATCCCACACATGTCCCCTCTGGCTACAAAGCAAAATGTTTACATAAATGAATTCTCCATTTTTGTAGCAACTATTTAACTCACGGCTTTTCAGAGTTAATGCTATTTCCATAATTAAAAATACTCTCCAGCTACGATAGAAGTGAATCAAAGAAACAGAACATTTTATCTGTTGCCATTTTAAACCTTTCACATACCTTGTGTAGAAAAATAAATTCCGTGCATTCACAATGTCATAGCATGGCTAAATGCTGAAACCTGTTATTAAATATCTATACACTGCTAGTGCCAGTCATATTGGAAGTTTAGTTGGCAGAGAGGATAATATGTACAGATCAGTCATGTTTTCATTTTGTTACGTTTGCAACATATCCTTGCATGTTCAAATTAGTTATTTTCAGATCCTGACAGCTGTGATCTTTAAAGTGATCACAGGTGTTGTGATGTAGAATTGATTTGTCTATTAACACCTGAAAAAGAGACCCGTGTAGTAATAAAAACTTAAATAAGATAACTGTAAGATGATACATTCTGATTTGGTTTGGTAATCCCATTTCCCAGCAGTTGTACTGTATATAATGAAATAAAACAAAGTTATTACTTGACTGGAACTGTCAAAAGTGCACATGTAATTCTAAAATACCTTACAGCAGGAAATACTGAAATATAATAAATAAGCCATTTTGATTTAACCTTACTAAGATACCTTTGCTAATGTGGTATTGCTCAAACTACAGTTTATGAAATTGAATTAACCCAATATAAGACCTATCTTGCAACTCTATGGATGCTATAGTTAATCATTGATTCCGCTAAAAAAAATGTCTATAGCAAATTATAGCTCAGCCATAAAAATTGTCTCCAGGATAAAACTGTACATGCAAGTTTTTATCCTGGAAGCAAAAACTAACTAGTTTGCTTTCTTTAAATAAATGTTTTACACGTTTCACCATTTTAGTGACCAAGGTGTTTGGGTTTTTTTTTAAAATAGAAGTTCAGGAGCATAAGATACTTTTTATACTCAACTACTTCAAACAGAGTTTTGATTTAAAGTAATTGGTCTCAATTCGGCTCTGAGCTCTGCCCTGCAATTATCAAAAATTTCTCTTGACTTAACTGTCAGAGAGTCTGGCAACAGCCTTCACTATAAATACTAGTCCACCTGGGTTCTTCTGTCTTTCAAAATGTGGTGTATCCCCTGCATACAGATATTAGTTCTAAAAGATACGGGGCATGATTTGTCCAGACAGATTTAGCCAAATGTATAAGCCAAATGTAAAAGTTGTTCATTTTCTACCATCTGAAATAAGTAAACCCTTGTGCTAATATAGAATGCTTGATCTCTCTCCCATTGAAATGTGTGGGAGTTTTGACATCCATTTCAATGTGGACAGAATGACGCCCTGAGAGAGTAAGTTACTGTCAACCTATTGTGTACCTCAGCAGTGAAAAGTGTCTAAGAAATACATAAGATAGAAATACGGAAGAGGAAAGTGTGTGAGAGCCTGCACAGAGTCATAATCCATAGGCAGCTAACCAGCTGCATCTTTGGCAAGTCCAAATCGATGGTCCCTCTCTTGACCAAATGATGTCTGTGTGAATGAGCTTTCAGTTAACAATTATTTTTTGTGGTCTCTCCATGACATCATTGGAACACATGTAAGACCGGGATTCATTTCTGCTTCAGAAGTCTAATGAAGGCTGTCAGTTGTTCAAAAGTTTCCTTTGACCAACAAGATTTCTCATGCAGTATGGTCTTGTGAACTACAGGACAATGTTTTGCTTATGAGTACAGAACAAAAGAACATACCCCACACCTAAACCTGCAGAGATAGTCCTCGTTAATTAAAATGTATCAAAATGCAGTTGCCATTTAATCCTACGTGCTGGTATATGTTATGTCCATTGAAGAAAGACTGCTGATTCCACCAGAGCCAAGACGGGCACCTTGCAGGGGAAAATAAAATCACATAGTTATAGATATTTTAAACAGTTATTCACGGATCATTTCTGGCAGAAGCCTGATTCTGCCTATCCCTCCGACAGCCTAAACCACACACAAAGATCTGTAAAAATCAAAAGGCAGAATGTGGTATATGTTCTGCTGCCCTGACTGCGCACAGAGATACGCCAATATTTTGAGGTTACATGTGCAGATCTTCAAAAGATCTCAACTAATCCCTTAATTTGGTGAGCTATTAATCCATGGTATGGTAAATGCTTTTGGTACTTTATTTATAGCACTATCTAATTTTTCATAGGAATTTTACGATTGTCTAAAAAAGAAGGAATAAATAAGACCAAAGCATGTCAATGCTAGTCAGATCTTCCTGCTGCTAAGACGGGAACTCTGTGCGTGCTCCCTGAGGTGGCCATGACAGCAACAGTTTAGTGGCGCAGGCTCCATCAGGTGGGAAGAGTAGACAGGTCCTGATAACAGCAGCACTGCTGCTCTCATGGCTGACGCAGGGTGCATTAAAATAATTCCATGCCAGAAGGAAGCAGTGCATGGATCTACCACAAGAATACGCTTTTTAAAACAGTCTAAATTCTTATTTACACAATAGATTGCAGTAGGCTTCAAGGAGCTGTTATTGTCTGTCAAGTTAAAAAATGTTTTTCAAATGTATTGGCTATTTATTTCCACAGTAGTTTGGAATGGTTCCAAATGATATGTTAGGGTTTATGGAATCAGTAATCTGCATTGCTAAATATCCTTTACCTTGTATTTAAATAGTATGAATGTTAATATGTGACTGTAGTGTAGTACTGACTCAGGCGTATGTCCATACATGCACACAGTCACACAGCACACTTCTATGAAGTCTCATTTCTTTCTTTCTTTGTTTGAAACTACTATTTACAAGAGAAAGGAAGGAAATTAATTTTTAAAACTACTATTCAGTAACATATAGGCTGGGATCCTGCAAATATATACACACTCATAATGGTGGTAATACTCACATGCTTAAAGTTAAGCATGTGCATGAGAGTTTGATGGATTGGAATCTGAGGGTATTACCCACACCAGTAAAAAGCAAGATTAAAATACAGATTTTAATGTGTGTATTTATCAGTGCAGATATGAGAACAACTTAGGGCCTGGGTTTTGAAAATTTTGACCCATAATGATACTCCAGAAAAACTGTGTGTTTTAATATTCAGATTCATGTTTGTTTACATTGCTCACTTGTCAAAATGCTCCATTCAGCCATAAGAGCCACTCTTTTTTATAAATATATTCCTTAAATTAGTTTAAAAAACTATGTAGGATGCAATTCCCCTCAATGCAGAGGCCCTGTACACAACATAACCCCTTAATATGAGGAGTTATATAATGTAAGGCCTTTTGTGTGCCATCTACACTGTGGTGAATTTCTCATAGGGCTTAAAGAAAAGGAGGACTTGTGGCACCTTAGAGACTAACCAATTTATTTGAGCATAAGCTTTCGTGAGCTACAGTGAAGTGAGCTGTAGCTCACGAAAGCTTATGCTCAAATAAATTGGTTAGTCTCTAAGGTGCCACAAGTCCTCCTTTTCTTTTTGCGAATACAGACTAACACGGCTGTTACTCTGAAACCTGTCATAGGGCTTAATCATTCATTACTGAAATCAATGGGAGTTTTAACATTTGCTTCAGTGGGAGCAGGAGCAGGCCCTTCAAGCTCACTTCTTCAGTCTTTACTCACTTGGGGCCTGATCCTACAAATACTTATGCTCATATCCTATTAATGCCAATGGGACCATGGATATCACATTAGTAAGAGCTGCAGGACTAGAGCCTTAATCTGTGATTAGAGATATTTATTTTTTCCAAATCATTTTAGCTTTCGAGCACAAAGAAAGCTCCGCTACCACTGTAATGGAGGCGTCAGAAAGAACTTCTTTAAGAGGAAAGACCAGTGGAATAAGTTATATTGAATGATTTTCATTCTTTCATTTACTATAAATAAAGTAATATATTCAGTGTTTTGGGTTTTGGTTTTGGTTTTTAATTAAAATTTAGCAATTGTAAATGCGAGTGTTCTTCATTGTGTTTACTTACTAATTAAATAGTACGCATCCTCTTTATACAGATTTATTTCAATATTAGGTATTTCAGAAGAGACATTTTTTAATCTGGTGATACCCATTTGCTGTAGCTAGGGAGTAACTTGTTTTCTAAACAGTTCCTTCACAGATGTGCTGGAGACACAGTTTTAAAAGTATTGTTGTGTCAAAGTATGAAGTTGGTTCATAATAGTGTTTACTCCAAGTTACTTATTAGTCCCCCTAATGACTACTTTATTAGAATAGAAAAGGAGTACTTGTGGCACCTTAGAGACTAACCAATTTATTTGAGCATAAGCTTTCGTGAGCTACAGCTCACTTCATCCGATGAAGTGAGCTGTAGCTCACGAAAGCTTATGCTCAAATAAATTGGTTAGTCTCTAAGGTGCCACAAGTCCTCCTTTTCTTTTTGCGAATACAGACTAACACGGCTGTTACTCTGAAACCTTTATTAGAATAGAATACCTTTGGTCTGGCCTGTGGCTCTTTACTAACAAGCTGATCTTTCATTGCTGGTGACAGTCATGTATTCAAATGCATCTTGTAATTTTTAGTTAATATAGTCATATTTGCATAAATGGTTACATTTTTAAAGCATGAGCTTGCATTCTATACCTATCTTGTTTATCAGCTCAAGTGAGTGCAGATTCTTGGTAAGACTGAACATTGTGAGCATCGGGAGCTAACAGTGTCGCAAACTGGCAGATGCTTTATCCTTGGGCTCACGATGGTGTGCACAAACCACCATTTTTTTCCCTGTAATAATTATGGTGTTAAGAGGCATTTGCGTTTTGTGCTCTCTTTCAGCTTGCACCGTGTTTGGTTCCTGTTATGCAAATACTGCTTTAAACTTAGAAATGGCAATTTGCATTAATATTTTGGTTTCATATAGCTAGCTATTGCATTGCAAAAACAAGTGCATTTTAATGAGCATTGGCAGAATGTTAAAAAAAGATATGGTATTCATTAAATTCTATTGTATGAAATGCAGTAGTTGGTTGCCAGAAATCGTTAGGATAAAATGTAATGCGTGTTGAGGCCACAAGTATAGCCCTCATCAAAGAGTGCTGTGACCTTATGGAATTGTAAATATACAGTGTTGTTCACTGCATAGAGCAAAATGCTTTATATTATATATAAATATGTATTATATATATATAAAGTAGGAACACTGTGAACTATTAAAATTTTTTAATCCTTATTTTCTTTCCTTCTCCTGCACACACACACACACCTTCTTTTTTTTCTTTTCAATTTTGTGCTCTAAGCAGACTAAAGCTGCAGAGCATTTGGTTCCTTGAGTTTGTTAATTGATGCTGCATACTTCATAAAAATATAAACACTGAATTGCAAAACAATATTTTCTTATTCTGTGCATTTCAAAGCAGAAGTTTTGCAATGGACTTTTCATCTGGTGTGGTGGTGATTTCCTACTGCATACTTGTATCAGAATCATGCATGAATAATCAGCTCTGCCATGTTGAATAGCCATAATATACATATATCAGCACAATTTCCCATTAGTATTTTCTGATCATTTGGAATCTTCATGGAGATGTCACATTTTTTGTGTTTGTCTTAATTATAGAGGGTGGGGTTTGTTTGTTTGTTTTTTGTTTGGTTGGGTTTTTTTTGAGTTGCTGCAGTATTTTGTTCCATTCTTTCACTTTCCCCAGAATGAGAGTTCCAAGTCTTTGAAAATTTTCCTGATTTTCTATCTGTTCTGTTTTTGTCAAGAAGACTGGAAATTTAGAACTCTTCCTGGTGTAATGCCACATATAAAAGCCACTTTTTAAAGCAACCCTTTGTAATCCAATAGGGTAGTTTATTGTCATTGAGAGAGAGACAATTATACCTGCAAGGTGACTTCACCAGATGAAAAATCAAAGCAACGTGGAAAAGTTAACCATCCTCTCACTTGATTTTGATGAACACTTCGGCATATTAATGTTGGACCTGCTTTCAACGCTGATATTTGAATGGCTGCTTTCCTATAAGCTTGCTAAAGGGAGACTGGGACAGGGTTAAATGAATTCTTTTCTTCATTACTCAGAAGTGATATAGACTTTCTTGGGGGCTAATGTAGTTTAATTAGTGGTCAATTAAAACTGAACGTTGTTGAATTGAAGTTCTTTGATCAAAATCCCTGGCATGGTCTTTCTTTCTTTAACTAGCCACCATCTTGAATTCATTTGGAATCAGTAGTGTAAACAAGTTTAAAACTGGTTCTTTTATAAGAAGTCTGCAGGCTCGTATAGCTGCATTTTTTTTAATTTTTTTTTTACTTCTGTAGGCGGCAATTCAAAGCAGTGTTAAATGAAAACAGTGCTACACCCTAAAAAGCATGCACTTTTATTAAAATGTTGCATTAATTAATCAGAATACAGTAACTGCTCTGGCCCCATTTCTAGTCAGAAACTAAAGTTCTTCTCTGGTATTAAATTTTATTTTTCTCTGCAATACATTTTGTTTTATTTTCAGCCTGCAGTTGTTCAAAATGTTTTCAGTAGCATCATAATCAACAAGCAAACAAGCATAAACTATCAGGCAGGAGCAAAAAGAGACAAGTGTCAGAACCTGAGAAGTGGATGGGTAGGCCTAGTGGTTGAAGCTGCAGCAGTCAGGCCAGGGACCAGAGCCAGGGGTCAGAGCAGGAATCAGGAACCAAGAGCAGGGTCAGAACAAGGCTGGAATAGGAACAGGTTGAGGCTGGAGAAGGCTGTGAAAACCATTGAGAAGGAGGGAATACTTCCGACAAGATAGCCACATTGAGCAGACTAGAGTGGTTGCTCATGTTGGGAACCTATACCCCTAGACTTGGGGTCACCTGGTCAGACACTCACCTGAGGATAGGGTGAGCTCTGGTTGATTGACATGGAGCCCCCAGGTAAGCAGGCTCAGGGATGACTCATCAGGCTCCTCAGCACTTATCAGGCTCAGGCTGAGAGAGCACTCATCGGGCTCAGAGATGACTTATTACCAGATGTGCTTAAAATATATAGTACAATGACATGTAACAAAAAACTTAATGAAAACTATTGCTGATTTTGTTTTGTAATAAGCTGATTTGATATGACAGCATTTGTTACTTTTGCTTATATTATCATTTTAAGAAGGGGTCTTTTTAAAGGGACCTTGTTAGATCAAGTTATGCCCAAAATCTACAAGGTTCAAATGATCAGTGGACATGAAAAAAAAAAATAAATACCGTTTGTTGTTCTGGTTTTCAACATTGCTCTGCTGTGCTTGCACCCCAGCCATCACAGCATAAAGTTTAAAATGGCAGAAGTGATACTGATTTGAAAAAATAATGAAATTGCCCATTCATTTTTAAAAGTCCAACCAAACTGAAAATGAAAATGGTAAACAGTTTATAGAGTATCAGAGGGGTAGCAGTGTTAGTCTGGATCTGTAAAAGCGGCAAAGAGTCTTGTGGCACCTTATAAACTAACAGATGTATTGGAGCATAAGCATCCGATGAAGTGGGTATTCACTTATGCTCCAATACGTCTGTTAGTCTATAAGGTGCCACAGGACTCCTTGCCGGTTTTAAGAGTGAAATGTACATTAGATTTTCAAGCCACTTTCCATTTTAATAATCTAAATTGTCATTAATGACACAGGTGAAGTAATTTCCCCCTCAAAATATATTATTTTAATATGTGTTTTCCCTTAAATCAATTTTTTGGGGTAAAATGTTCATATTTTTATAGAATCTGAGCCACTGTTAAAATTCTTTGAGAAAATTTTCTGGCCTGGAACCACTAACATTATAGGAAAGTTATGGGAGATATATAGTGACTCTAGCTGTGTGAATAATGCAGTATTTTGGTTCACTGGCAGTTCTGAAAAATGGAAACATTTTTTGCTGGTTTAGACTTGCTGGGGCCCGGGGCTGAAGCCGAAGCCCGAGCCCCACAACCCGTGTCTGAAGCCAAAGCCCTTGGTGATGGGGCCATAGGTGATGGGGCTCAGGTTACAGGCCCTCCCACCCAGGTTGGCAGGCTGGGGCTTTGGCCCCTGCATCTGGGATGGTGGGACTGGGGCAGGCTCAAGCTTTGGTTTCCCCCCTCTCCCCGTCGTGTAGTAATTTTTGTTGTCAGAAAGGGGGTCACGGTGCAATGAAGTTTGAGAACCCCTGGACTAGATTAGTCACAAAACCACTGGAGGAAATGCAGCCTGTGCACCCCTTACACCCAGTAGCCTAGTGGTTATGGCACTCATGTGAGAGAGCCCGGTGTGAAGCCCCACTCCAGCTCAGATCCCCTTCCTCCCAGGGAGGTGCCCTAACGATCAGGATCTAAGCTATTCTGTTGTTGGGCTGTCTCAAGTTGGACTGTCTCAGGTGCTCTTGTTGAAGCTTTTCCACTTTGTATAAATAATTAAATAGTCATCAAAGCAGAGACTTGAAACCGGGTCTTCCCCCAGTCCCTCCAGGACAGTGCCCTAATAGCTACTTGGGAGGGGTTTGCTCTTAGGGCTTGTCTACACGGTGCCACAGTCCGTACTACAGGGTGCGATCTGTAGAGCACTCTAGAATGTGCTCTCACTGCCCCACTTAGACCCTGCTGGTGAGAACTAAAACATAATTGGTTCACATTAAACATAAGCAGAGTCTGCATGGGGCAGTTAGAGCACAATAGTTTAGATTACTCTACAAGTCACACCCCTGTAGTCTGGACTGTGGTGCTGTGTAGATAAATCCCTAATCTCTCCTGTTTAAACTGTTCCACTTTGTGTAAAATACTTGAATAGTCATTGAGCCAGGGATAGAATAACTCCATAGCCCAGCTATTGGGGCACTCTCCTGGGTTCCCTGCTCCAATGACTATTTAATTACTTATAGGAGCTTCAACAGGAGCGTTTCCCTCCTCAGAAGAGCCTATCTCCTGGTTCTTGAGGCATTGACCTGATAGAAGAGAAGACCTAGATTTTATGTCCCTGCTCCAGAGTTGGGATTTGAATCTGGGTTTCCTGCAGTTAAGCCCTAAGCACTGAGCTACTGGAGACCATCTCCTCCTCCTTTAGTGGTTTTGTGAACGGCACATATGTTCCCCTTGTGAACCTAGCTCAGAAAATTCTTTTTTGGCTGAAACCATTTGACAAATTCAAGTTGAATTTGCAAATGGTTTCAATCAACCCAAAACATCTCCCCCACACCCCCTTTTTGGTTATTAAACTGTTGCTCTGAAAAATTTAACCCACCTCTAATAGTCCCTTTTAATTTTTTAGGGGTATGGTCTTCTATATATGTGCATTATATGCAGATGCTCCTAGAATTAATGTTGCTAGCTTTTAAAACCTAATCCTAGCCAAGATTAAAACGTCTATTTAAATCAAAGTTCCAGATTCTGCTGTGTTAGACCATTCTAATATTACTTCAAACTTATAAGGTCAATTTTAAAATATGTGCATGTGCTGTTTTGTATGCCTAATTTGTGTGGACAGTTACAGTGTTTGCAGACCTAAATCAGGTATTTTTGCATACAGATGACCACTTAGATGCATAGATGGCATAGTTGCGTGCACAAGTACTTGAATTACATAAAGTCATGATAATGGGTCAAACAAAACAGTGTGTGTGCGTGTTTGAAAATCAGACCCCTAGAGTTTCTTTTTTAAACACTAACAAACGAATCCTTACTACTACAGCTGTGTGGAACTCAGCATATTGACTGTTGGGGGTTGCAGAAGTATTTTGTTCAATTTTGATCTGCCTTTGTTCACACGACAGAGTTTCACTTTGAGTCAAATTCAAATGATCCAAAATCTGAAAGTGAAACCCAGTTAAAACTGCCGAGTTTCCTGTACTTTTGCATGAACACTATGCAGATTCCACGTGGTTTTGACACAGAACCATTAATCAGTCCAGATTTTCTGAAAACTTATTCCAGGTTAGCTCAAAAGATAAAAACCTTTTTCCAAAGCTAGGCTCTGATCCTGCAAGGTGCTCCACATGTCCAAATCCATCTGCCTTTGAGAACCTTATTGCAGGATAGGGGCCCTGGTCTGAGTTTCAAGTTTAATTAATCCCCACGCCTGATGAGTTTCATGTAGTTTGAGGTTTTGTTGTATACATTGAGCACAACTTTACTCACAATGCCCCTGCAAAGTAATTACCATACCCATTGTAAGTATTAATCCCCTTTTAGATAGGTAAACATAGACATGACTTGCCCAAGGTCATATATTCACTTAGTAACTGAGCTGGGAGTAGAATCCAAGCACTCATGTTCCTATTTCTCCATTCTAGCCACTAGCTCACATTCCCTAATGCATTTACCTTGTCTTTTCGGTCAAAATATTTTATAATGCAAATCTCCTGCTGGAAATAATAATAAAGAGGTTTAAACAAATGACTTGCATATTTTCTAACTGCCTCTGCCCTGCTCTGGGCTTTAATTGTAGGAAGGACTAAGGAAATTTCATCGGGGTGATGACATGAGCAGATTTTCTTTCTCTCTTTGAATGATGGCATTTTAAACTTTTAATCCCTTTTATCAAAAACTGGGTGAAAGTCATAGTCCTAAACAATAATTAAAATAAAATTTCCATCTCTTGACAGAGAGAAAAATTGTTTATAGTAAATGTGCTTTTCAGCCTTCTCTCATGCCTTCTCCCAAAAGGGCTGATTAGGATGTAATAATTGGGGATGATAGCGGGAGGAAGACGACAATTCCATTTAATTAAAGATAATTTATTTTACTTTAACTTGGTGATGTCCCACATGAATAAGAGTAGATTTAGCAGATAGATTTATTAATGGGTACTGACATCTCAGCTGACATAAAAAGCAAACATTTTCTTTCCTCATTGTTTTTATTGTGTCTCGGCACCTGAATCTGCTGTCACCCTATTTCTTTTCTGTTCCATGGAGATGAAGACATTACAATTCACGATTCATTACTTGAGACAGGCCTGAGACGCTGAGTTTGAATCAGAATCCAGACCTCCCCAAAAATTAGGTGGAAGGGATTGGATCTGGTGCTCCAGTTTGGACCCATCTGTGTTCACCTTTGGAACGTACTTTCAGTCTAAGCTGGTTAACCATTGTCAGTCGCTGCCATAAACTCTAGTCATCTGGTTCAAGGCTGAGGGCTGAACTGAAACTTATCTTAAAACTTACGTTTACAGAGCCATTCAAACCTCTGCAGGGAAGTATCAATGTAAATCTTCCTGCGCACAAGGGGGGATTATCACAAGGGAAGGCAAAACGCTGAGCCTGCGGAGATCCATTAAAGTTAGTGGGGCTCTGCATGTGTACAGAGGTCTGTCTCCCTGTGTGGATCTGATTGCAGGATAGGAGTCTTAGGCAACGGATACGCTACGGAGCTTACAGCCAGCACTGAGGCAGCGCTGCTAGTGCAGATGCTCTGAACCAACAGGAGAGAGCTCTCCCCTCGACTGAATTACTTTAGCCCCTGTGAGCAGTGGTAGCTGTCAGTAGGAGAAGCTCTCCCACCAGCAAAGCGCTGTCCACCCAGCGCTGAGGTTGGTGTAACTTTACGTCGCTTAGGGGGATAGCTTATTCGCTCCCCTGAGCGATATAATTTATACCAACGTAAGCTGTAGTGTGTACATAGCCTTAGTAACAAGTTAGGTGTCTATAGGAGCCTCACTAGTGGATGCTGCTGAGTGCTTTAGCTAAATCAGCACATACCCTGACTTCACCCTTCTCCTAACCAGCATTGCCACTTTTGGGCAGTGCTGGTCTCCTGTAGCCATCCGCGTACCTGGGAGATTTAGGCTGCTTCATACTGCCATCGCCTCCTCCACTGGTAGACCTTCTCCTGCCTAGGAGCTTTTACACTGATATCAGTGGAAGCTAGAGCAAATCAAGGCTGAATAGCCGTACATCTCGAGTCAGTTCTTTGGGGTTCAAGTATGTCAGTTCCATTGTTTTATCATTAGTTTATATTCTCTGGGCCATTGACTTCAGTGGAGCTACGCTGATTTACAGTAGGTGAGAATCTGGCCCTCTGTCGTTTAGAGGATATAAAACATAATTTGCAGGAATTTCTTGGGATTTTTTTAGGCAAATAGATAAGCTCTAATTTACGAGTTGTATATTCTTCAGTCCACTTGATCATGCTGTGCTAGGTAGATAATGACCAGTGCCACTGGAAAATTGCAGGATTAAGGCTCATTTCTTTCAGAGAAATTTGGGAGGAAAATGTGGTCAGATGTCTGATACATTCACTGTCTTTGCATGCATTTGTAAAGAGACCGTAGAAAATAAGAAACACAAAATGGTTCTCAATAGATCAGGTGGGGAAAAAAGTGATGAAGTTGATACTGAAATGAAGTAAAATAAATGAAATGCTCATCTTCCTGGTCTCTACTTCTGCTGGGAACTCCTTTTTTAAAAGGCTTGGGGATGTGCTAATTTAAATGAAATGTGAATTAGAATTTGCATGTGACAACTACCCCTGAATCTCTGCAGATGGCACCTTCGTTCCTTTCGTCATCCCTTTTATTGCTATCTCCCATTCTTTTTCCTTTGCCTACTCATTTATTCCTTCACTTAGGGTTTGATGCTCAGTTGCTGAGCACCTATAACTGCTATTGAAATAATTGGAATTGCAGGATGCTCATCATCTTTCAGGATCAACCCCTAATTTCTCTCACTCGTTACATCTTTCTCTCCAATCTTGCATGGACTCGTGCATTCCACTCCCCGCCTTTGTCCGTCTCTTTCCTCCTTGTTCCTCTACTCTATATCTTTTGGCTTCCCTTTACTTTACTTTTTGGCTTCCCTTTGCATATCTCTATTGCCTTCCCACGTGTGCTCTTCCTGATCCATGCTCCCTCAGGATCTTTTTCTGGAATATGCCATAGCTAGGACACTTCCTTTCCAGTAACCAAAAATGAGGATCACAATGTTAAAAATAAGGGTTTCACCCTAAGGTCATGTGTTAATTCAGCCATTTCCTTCACTCTTGCCACTTCCCAATATCTAAATTGACTTTTGTGGAAGCAGTAACTCTTGTCTGTGACTGACAGAGGCCTGGTTTTGGTGGGAATCATTGTCTTTGCTCGTTTCTCTGCTACCTCTATTTTGTTTTCTGTGTTCTGGCTTTTCTCTTCCTCCCATCTCTCCTCCCCAAATGCTTTCAGTATTAGACAATAACAGCAATTTTAGTGTCTACGAGAAGCATGACCAGTACCTAATGCTGGAAGTGTTGCCAGCATCTGACATCTGAGGCTAATAGCATTTCTTGGGCAAAATTCCTGCTATTTTTCACAGGATTAACTCTGTTGGGGTTAGTGGAGTTACTCCCAATTTACATGGGTCTAAAAACAGTAGAATTAAGCCCCTGATGTCTAATGTGAATTCTCTCTGGGATAGTGCCCTAACCTTTCCCAGGGAGGTAAAAGTAACATATCAGACTCACATTTGCCATTTCTTCCTCCTTCCTTCTCTCCCAAGATCCCAGTTACTCTGAAGATGGGGAACAAGCACAGTTTTGGTGGGAGGCTATGCAGACATGATCACTCTAACCAGCAGTCAAAGGCTGTTTACCATCCTATCCCTCTCTCAGCAACAGGCTTCAACAAAACCGAATACAGTCTCCAAGTACCATTTCATTTGGTTGACGTGAAGTTTCTCCTCTCCACCCATGTGAATTTTGTTCTGTGGTTCTGCCTGTTTGTAGGTTTCATTGCTGGTGATGGTGAGAATTCTGAGCTTCCTTCTTCTTTCCCTCCCTGCTTTGCCCGCTCCCTAATTTGTTCCCTCATCACCTTCACACCCATATTGATTCGTATACTATGAACATCACTGTGGTATTTGTTCTCTTCCTTATTTTGCGATCCCATTTTTTCCTCTAAGCTTTGTCCTCCCATTATTCTCTATTTTCCTTTCTGCCTCATTTTCCCCTTTCCTTCATTCTCTTAACCTGGTTTGTTCTCCCTTCTTTCTGTTTTTTTCTCACAATTTCATTGCCTTGCCTTTTCTTCATTCTGTTTTTCTCACTGTTCTCTCTCATCCTTCTCTGTTTTCTTCCTCTAGCCCATATTAGAAGCAACTCCAAGCTGATTGGACCATTTAGGAAACTACGCCTTCTGATAATCTTATTTTCCAGGAGCACTTATTTCACATTAGGGAGAAGGGTACAGCCTGCCAATTGGGTCTATCAAAGCTGGGGAACAGTGGAGCAATGGAGGAAACTGCAGAATCAGTCATTAAAGTGTACCTGCAATTTCCTAGCCTTCATAGTAACGACAGAGGATGCTGGTATTTGTACATATACTGCTTTGGTGGTGATTTGGGAAAGTATGACAGGATACAGAAATGGCAGAAAGAAATCAGTCTGAGTAGAAACTGTCCAGTCCATGTATGTTGTTGTTTCTTTTTTAGAATGTATATTACAGCACAGGGATGACATAATGTTGTAATTAGAAAAAAAATTAATTGACCTTGTTTTTAACTTAGGTCATTCACAAGATGTGCAGTATTCAATAGTTCCATCTGGAAAATGTTTTCACTCCACTGGATCTGTGGAGTTAGAGTATCATATAGGGTGGGATAAGAAAAAAAAAGTTAATGTTTAGTGTATGTTTCAAATAAGACAGTTGTTTGTGTAGAAGTGACTCGTGGTGCAATTGGAAGAAACACTGCTCAGCAGATGGGTGGTTTGGTCCAGATCTTTATGTTTCACCTCAGAATGAGCTGTGGTTTATAAAACTGGCACATTGCAGGAACTTTTTTGAATCTACACCAGTCTCTACAAATTTCTGCTCGATCACATTAGTGTAACAAAAAACAAAAACAACAACAAAAACGACCCAACACCATGCACAGCAGCATGCTATACTGCTAATTTTGTTAAAGTCAAAGGAATTTGAGAAATTTACTGGACACTTACTATCATTATACAGGCAAGACTTCCACATCAAAACAGCAGTTGCTCAGACAATCCCAATCAGTCTTTTGGTAGAAAACAGTGACACATCCAAAAAGTTTTAGCAGAGGAGATTTCAGAGCATCATGGCTAGGGCACTGCAATAATTCTCCTTTTAATAAGTTTATGATGGGGTTATTGTTTCTGTTATTATTGTCACCAGCAGGAGCACAGACAATGGTGAGAAGTAAACCTGTTTAAAATCTACAGTCTAAAAATAACTTTTTTTGGTACTCAGCATAAGGTTGCAGGAGAACTCACATTAATTAAAGAATGTGGTGCAAAATGTGAGGCAGAAACCATCCTTGATTTTGTAATCAGACTCTCACCTGCAATTCATTTTCTCCAGTGCTCAACAACCTTCTTCATTAACCCTGGGTAACCTTTAACCTCCTGTGAGCCCCCAGGGCTTTACTTTTGCCAGTGAGCCCTTCTCGGCTTTGTGACTTACAGGTGGTTACTGTAGCTATGTACACTTGTTTTTCATGGTGCACCGTGCACTTAACGGCTCAGCGGGACCTGCACTTTCATACCTCTCAAGGGGGTGGGGTGGTTTGCATGTGCTTTTCTATTGTGTGGCTCATTATGGTATCAATTACTTTATTCGATGGCAATGCCAAGCCCTAGGCCTTTTGCATGTTTGTCCTGTGAGAAAGATCTGGAAGAGCCGACATCTGGTTTTGATTGCTGCAATTGCAGGTTGATAGAATAAACGCAGGGCGAGGTGGGTGGGTTTTCCTTCCGGCCCTTTCCACTCTGGGCTGGTAATGCGCTTCAGTTGTGGAGCTGGTCTTTTCATCATCTCACTCCTCCCCCACCTCCCCGCTCCCTCCAAATAACCAGCAGCAACATGTGGCCCAAATTAGGGACCTGTGATTTAAAAAAGCTTCCTTCTGCTGGAAACCTAGAATAGGTCAGTCCAGAAAATGGAGAATCTGCTCATAACATGTGGAAAAGGACAAAATGATTTTTACTAAAACTCAGGGAAAGTTCTCCCTACATTAGCAAAATAGGCAGAGTTAGGGAGAATGAATAAAGGGGCTAATGAAATGCGTGTTTGTTTCCTTTTGGAGGGGCAATGCTAGAGCTGACTCATCTACCCAATATGGGTGAATCTTAGGTTTACTGAACTAGAGACAGTAGGGGGTACCCAGAAACTATCTCCTCATTACTGTTGCTCAGCAGGGATTGTATGTGTAAGTGTGCCTAGGGAAGGACTAGCAGAGTGGGGAAAAGAAGGTGATTATATAGGAAGAAATAGTGACTTTTTAATGTTGCTGATTAAAGTGTTTTGCTTTACAACATTTATGTGTTGATTGTGCTGCCAAGCCAGCTTTCCTTGTGTTGCCCCCCCCCACAGCAGTGCAGTGCCCATTGTGTGCCTTTTCATATCGCTATTTATTTTAAGTCTTCCACCAAAAATTAGGAATTCAAATAGGCTGAAAAGTTAATGAGGAGCCTTGTTTGAAAATAGTGCTGTGAGCAACCTCATTCATATGAACTGAAAACAGACAGCCCTGACTAAAAAAGTTTAACTGCATCCAAAATGCAAATCACAGGGATGGGGAGTGAGACCTGAGTGGCCAGTTACAGCAACTCATGCAGAAAGTGATGGTCAGATTCTTTATCCAGTACTTATTTTGGAGGTCAGTCTGTAACATATCCAAAACCAATAGCCATCATAAAAATAGGAGATCAGTCAAAGGGGAATTTTACAAGAAGAGGGGCTCTCCTGCAGAGAGAAACTTCTGCAGTGGATGTTTATTACTTTCTCAGGTATTTGCTTAAGAGAGTTTTTCCTTCTGAGTGAGGCTGACATCTGCTAATGCAGCCCAGATCATTTTGATGAGTAGGCTTATTCTTTTCGACAGTCCTGATAGCCATTACATTATGCCATTTAGTAAGGTTCTTATAATTTAATAAATGTTCTCTTTTGAAATCTTCATTTTAAGGAAGTTTCACCATGTATTAGGATCTGTGGACTGATAGGTTTATTCTGTTCTCAAATGTTTCCTTATATCAGGTATATTTGAAGTGGATTTCACTGTATCCAGAAATATGAAGCCTTAAATCAGTACTGTATTTTACAGCTTGCACTTCACATTTGAGCTTGGCATGCAAAGCAATATATTTTGTTTAAATTATCATTCTATGTGAAGGCCAGACTGATGGCTTGCTGTGTTTTGCCTTGTGTTGACGCCAGAGTTATCATTGCCATGGCATCATGGAGGGGAAGCCCTCAGCCTCAACGGGGAAACAAGGATTGCTTTTCTCTGTACAACTCCTGAGCAGAAAATGTTGAGAGGTACTTTAGTCTGAGAGGAGAATGAGAGTTCTCTACCAATAGTACAACCAAGGCTTGAGAATGGACAAAAGGGAGTTAAATTTATATGGGAAAAATGATGGCCAAGATTGAAGGGGTATTTGAAAACCTTATGATTTCTGCTCAGACATGGTTTCTAAACACCTGCTGCTGGCTGTCAGCATAGAGTCTGATGAAAAGGACTTGCAGAGGGATTTGGGGGACAACATCCAACACAGTAAAATAATTTGCACTTACATAGCATCTTTCATTTAGGGATCTCAAAGCACTTCACAAATGTGCTGGTACTGTTATGCCATTGTTTACAGATGATGATCCTGGGGCACAGAGAGGTTAAGTCACTTGCCTGTGGTCACACAGTGAGTTAATGAGAGAGTCAGGTACAGAACCCATGATGTCTGACTTCCGATCTCTTTTCAGACATTAGCCCACACTGTATACTTCCTTAAACAATAGTGTTGTAGGGTATGAATTAACTGCTTTTAACTTGCTTTTGTATTTTCCAAGGCTGCCCATTCTTTTTTAGTAAACTCTCCAGTTGTACATTTCTTTTCTTCTACCATAATGAAGGTTTTGTTACATAGCATCATCCTGTATATATCATGGACTTCTCTCCAGGTACCCAGATGTCTTTGGAGTGGTCTGCAGTGACAGTATTTCAACACTACATGGTCAGTCTTAGCCCCTCATCATAAGGAGGCAGTCTTTCCAAAAGACACATAAACCTTTCTACTGATATACCAGGCTCTAGAAGCTCACCTGATTCCTACTTAACATTTCTTACCTGATCAGTAATAGTAGAATTTGAATAAGAAACTTTCAAATGTAATAGACTTCATGTGTTAGGTCCCTCACATGAGTCAGTTTAGTGAAAAAAAGAAAACATTTTGAAACATTTAGTTTACTGTTGTAATTATTATTAATAAATTAACTAATAACTAACCTTATAGCTGCTGTAACATATTCTAGAGATATTCATCCCATTCATTTTTGTTTCCTTCATGATAGTGGTCATGTGATCACTAGAGTTCTTCCCCTCTTAAAACCATCATTCCGTTATCATACATTGAATTCAGGTTGGCTCCCCTCCATCATTTATTGATCCAGATCTGAAATTTCAGTGCATTTCACTAGTATTAATCTAGAGGTTTTGTTTTTGCTATTTCAAAAAGAATAGGTTATCTCCAGTTGAGGGAATGAATAGATTCATAGGACTGGAAGGGACCTCGAGAGGTCATCTAGTCCAGTTCCCTGCACTCATGGCAGGACTAAGTATTATCTCGACCATCCCTGACAGGTGTTTGTCTAACCTGCTCTTAAAAATCTCCAATGATGGAGATTCCACAACCTCCCTAGGCAATTTATTCCAGTGCCCTGACAGTTAGGAAGTTTTTCCTAGTGTCCAACCTAAACCTCTTTTGCTGCTATTTAAGCCCATGGCTTCTTGTCCGATCCTCAGAGATTAAGAAGAACAGTTATTTTCCCTCCTCCTAGTAACAACCTTTTATGTACTTGAAAACTGTTATCGTGTCCCCTCTCAGTCTTCTCTTCTCCAGACTAAACAAACCCAGTTTTTTCAATCTTCCCTCAGAGGTCATATTTTCTAGACCTTTAGTCATTTTTGTTGCTCTTCTCTGGACTTTCTGCAATTTGTCCACATCTTTCCTGAACTGTGGCACCTAAACATCCAACACCCCTTTCTAGACTTACTTCTCAGTTCTTTTCACTAACCTTAAGGCAGTGAGTTTCCCAAAAAACTAAAGGAGAAAAGAACATTTGGAATTTCAAGGCTGGCTTCCGAAATTTAACATAATGTGATAATTCTTTCATTATGTCACATTACGTAGTGCCTTCTTCAGAACTTTCCCATCATGACATGAAATCATTTTTGAATTCAGAAGGTCACATGTGTTAAAATATTCGGATCTATAATGTATTTTCTGTGAAATCAGCAAACCAATTGTACACATCTGCAGTTCCGCAATCATCCTATTCTACTACAAGTTAGGCCTGCTGTACTTTCTACGTTTTGGATTGAGTTATTGAGCTGATTTTTGTTTGTCAATACTTATTCAGTATAATTTATGTGCCTCTTTAAATAATGACATAGAAACGATTACTATTTGAAAAATTAGCTGGCAAACTTTTATGGATGGATAAATCTGAAAAAATATACCAAGGTTTCTGAGATTTTTAAAAATGATTTTGTGTTGGGGGTATTGGAAGAATGGTTGGGGAGATGCAGGCTACTTAGAATATTCCATATTCACACAAGTTACTCATCTCCTTCATTCACGTTCTTTCCTGTTGAACATACAGCGTCCCTATGATATAATGAAAAGCAAATCTGTAGCTGTCTTCACCTTCTAGTGTCAGGGAGCATGCGTCTTTGCGCTTAACTAGTGTACTGCTGTCAAGTTGAAGGATGAAAAGCAAAGGCTGGAAATTAGCAGTGTTTTAAAGGCCTGACAATATAATGGGTGTTTTGTTTGAGTAAATATTGCCGAATCAGGCTCCCTTTCAGTAAATACAGGATAAAGACATCTCTCTGTAACATCTTGAACCCTGCTAGTTCAGCCAGGCACAGCAAAATCTGGGTTACTTTATATGAATCCAGTGGCTTTCACTTTGTAAAACTGTACAAATCTGTCTGACAGTGGTCACTCACACCCATTTTCCCAGTTTCATGACATTAAGCTAGTACTTATTTTGGATATTTTTCCATCACTACATAAAAATCTTTCTGCCCTCCTCTCCTCCTTTCAGTATTTTTGTGTCCTTAACTGGCAAAACCTGACTTTCACATGCAGAAGTTGCCAGCATGGCATTTACCAAAGTTTTACTCATAATTTTTGCACAAACCCTGTGAAAAGTGAAAAATCACCAGTTTCCCATGCTAAGAAAAATGTTTTGACCCAGCTTATTTCTGATCATTGTCCTGGTGAGTTTCCTGTTTCCTGTATTAAAGACTGGTTAATGTTGGGATGTCAGATCTGGAAGAGGAAACATGTCTGTTTCTATTATAACTGTTGGATGAGTGATTTTTCCAAGCAAGTACATACCTAGGATACATGAAAGCTTGAATGTAATTGTGAAGTAGTGTGGAGAAACACTGGCATATGGTTTTCTCTAAATCTGCTTAGAATGCTTATGTCATGAATTTTGGTTATTTTCAGAATGTTTCCCCAATTGTATCATTCAGAAGGAATTTCCTACACAAAAGGACTCCTTGGACACACACACTGTAATGTTGTCTAAGGTCCAGTGATGTGAGATCTATGGTGGAGATGTTCCAATGCACAAATGGCAGGGGCCTAACACACATTGACTGTCAGTGGGAGTTGAGCACATAACTACAATTTGTGCCTTTGAAAAACATCCTACTTGCAACTAGGAAATCTTTGGTCCTCTGGCAGTATATTCTGGATATCCTTATTTATTTATTTGGTATGGCTCTTTGCACTTACTGTGTAAAATTGTCTGTTTGTCACCAAACAGCATGATGGGTTCCCATGGCAGAGCAGTAGATAATTAGTTGTATACAGTCAGGCTGAAATTCAGTTTCATGTAATTCTACTGTCGAAGGGGAGCTTAGTGCAGACTTGAAGGGGAAGCAGAGTCCTGGCCATACATCTCTATTTGTATAGGTCCAACTGCCATGCTACACAGGAATTGTGTCCCCTGCAAAAGGTGGCCATGGAAGGGCTGTAAAGCTCACCCAACACCATGTCAGTGGTTTGGGTAATGAATTTAGTCTCTCAATTCACTCTTTACTTGGGTTTTATTTGTGGACTCAAGAAAGAAACTAAATTCACCCTCCATCTGTTAGATGCTTATACCGGTAGGTACCATCCTTAATCCTGGTTTTGGAGCCAACTCCCAAATGGACTTGCAGTAGGACAAGCGGAACCAGAAAAAAGGAAAGTTTCACGTGGTCCAAATTTGAAAGAATTGTATGTTTGCACATATTCAGATATGGTCAAGTTGCTCAGGTTGCTGGCAGAGGGCATTTCTGTGATGCACCATCTCAAAAGTAATAGCAGATGTACAGAGTTAGCCACTGCTAACTTAGTGCCGAGACCAAGAAAAATACAGGTGTTCAAATAAAATAGTGGTGGAAGCTGGAGTCCAGGAAGCATAGTAAAGATCAGCTTTAGAAGTAGCTTGAATGTTACTAACAGTACCACAGTGGGTCAGGTTAAATTTACTATCAGTTTTAATTGCAATGATTTTCAAAAATGCATAAAAAGTCCAGTGGAGCATGACTTATAGTCTACACAGTAATATCTAAACCTGCTTGTTTAATTGAACAGAATTTATTTTTGAATTAAAGAAATTTGAGAATTGGTCTGTGGTTCAGATAAAGGAGGATGTACTACCTGGGTACATATAAATTTGTATATGCTGCAGGTACAAATTATATTGTGTACGTACATGTCTGTGTATATATGTGTGTATTTCATCTACACATGTGTATCTATAGTATACTTACATATTCAGAGTTCATATACTAATTGTTTTGTTCAGCTACTTATATGCAGGTATCATGGTGTTGGACACAGTATAGTTGGTAAAATTTTCAAAAACAGCTAGGGGCTTGTCTACCCGGTGGGGTAATGTATACTGTGGGGTTGCAATTTCTAAAGGGCACCAATGTGTAGCTCATTAATTGGTCCATGAAGATCCTGCTGATGCTCACTGTAGGTTCCCGAGTGTGCGTAAATGTAATTCTCAGGAACCTTCAATGAGCACCAGCAGGATCTATGTGGACCAATTATTGAGCTACACATTAGTGCCCTTTAGAAATCATATTTTCATAGTGTGCATTACCCCACCATGTAGACAAGCTCTAGGTGAAAATTCTACCCAGAAGTTTCACCCACAAAACCTGAAGTTGTGGGCAAAAGGAACCCATCAGCATAAGCAGTTGGTCAACTTGTGTGCACAAATAGGATTTTGCAGAGGGGTTTTGTGGTTGCAATTTGTGCACCCACATTTAAAAAATTGACGTTGTAGTTTTGTGATTTGTCTTGTTAGCAAATGATGAAGAGAAGCACAGACGCAAATTAGTGAATAGGTCAACCAAATGAGTGTGTGTATATATATTCATTTCCCTCAGGAGTGTTTGATAACACATTTACTTTTCATATTTATTAAAGAAGACTCATGTGAATCCAAGCCTACACTGAGAGGTGGGTTATTTTTGTTTTTCTTTAATAATCTGTTGCTTCTGCTTTAACTTTTTTTAAATAAGGCTACATCTTTGAAATGTAGTTTGAAATAATTATCGGCATATACAGATGAGCAGATGAGTCAAGACAAGGAGATGTGAGGGGGAAAAAGCTGGAATACAGTCTATACACGTGCAGCATTTTGTTTTAACATATCTTCATTCTATTTTTAAATACACTAAAAAAAGAGATATTTATGTCATTTTTATAAAATCCATTTTGTAAACATACATATTGGACCAAATTCAGAGGTGATGTGTAAGGTGGTGTATGGTACATGTGGAGAAGTAAGTCCAAGGAAGTCAAGTGAATCCACTTTGAACTTTGGCAGGTGTAAATTACAGTCGAAACTGGTGGATGTGTTAGTTGCGTTTCCTACCACACTCCTCTTGTGCAGTGCTACTCATTTACACCACTTTACACACTGCCTCTGAATTTGGTGCAGGAACCTTTTTTGCCATTTCATGGCTTTGAGTTCCATGGTATATTTCAAAACTTTCATTAACAGGAAATCTTCAGGTTTTCTATTGCTTAAGGTCCACACAAAACACATCAGATTTACAAGACCATTTGTGTTGGAGGAACTTTCTAAATTCAGGTTCTTGTGCTGGTTCCCTCAGCTCCCAGTTCTGTGGTGTTTTGCTTTCCTACTCCATTCGATGCACTGGCAGCCTTACAGGTCAGATCAGGATTTAGCAAGTTTTACTTTGTTGCTGAACACAAGGGAACCAGTGGAGGTAGGTCAGCAGAGAAGGGGAGGTCATGAGAGGTGCTGGAAAGGGAGGGGAACATAAGAACAGGAACAGTGAGGTGGGGAAGCTGGGAAGCCAGAACAAGTAAAATAGGGGAAGAAGAGATGTGAAAATATCTGATTGGTGAAGAGGCTTCCACATTAGATTATGTCTCCAGTTAATTCTTCAGGATGCTTCTCCCTGCAAGTTAAGGTACAATATGTGATATATACAGAATGTTCTAAAATAGAAATGAAATCGCATTTGATTTTACTATAAAAAGTATAAAATGCTTCGTCTTGATTTGTTTCTTCCCTGAAAACTGTGCTAACCTCTGGTATAGAGATCTTTGGCTTTAAATGTGGGGCTATTTTCCTAGCAGACTCTAGTCCACCAATTAGGGGGGAAATGGCACCTTTTAATTGCAGCAGATCAATCTTTTATCTCTTACTAGCAGAGATAAAAATAGTCCATTCTTTATAGATTGGTGTGTTGTTTACTTAAATACAAAGGGTTCCATGCTTACTGCTTCTGCAGAGCTACATTGATATCAGTGTCCTCTCCTGAATAGTAACATCACATTAGAGCTACATTCAGTTGGAAGGTCAAGGAGTAACACAAAGCGGACAAGACAGGTCAGGGAGTTACAGGGAGAAAGCTCCTCTTTTTCAAAGGTCAACCTTTTTTCAAAGGCCAGCTGGGGCCAGAGTAGCTAGCTGATAGCTATTTAGTGGGCTGTGTGAAAGCAGTTAGTGGTCATATTCGAGTTCCTAACGGGCCTACTTGTTCGCAGATTCAGCAGAAAAGCCACAGACTGAATAAGCGTGAAACTGAACGGCGAGACTGGTGCTTCCAGGTCAGCATTGAAGCATGTTGGAAAGGCATTGTGAGGAAGCATGCAGTGCCCCTCCCATGTTCAGTGGCTAGATGCGTTCAGACTCCAGAACTGTTCATCCAGCACCTCTCATGAGCACAACATTCACAAAAAGAAAGATTTTTTAAAAACCAGTAGCACCCCCCCATTTTTAAATAAGTAAAGTCAAAGATGTAGGGAAAAGTTGTAGAGCAATGTAACTGGATGGGTGGAGGGAGATAGGCATTGAAGCAGCTATTTCAAACTGTAAAGAACCTTTATATAATATTACTTATATCTTCATCTGTTTCCCACATGTACTGTAATTTAAGAAACCATCCTACTGTTCAACCACACCTGCATTAAAAAAAGCAACAGAATAATGTAAACGTACTATAAAATGAACACCATTTAAAAACTGAGCATTGATCACCCACAGTAGTTAAATATATCATAGTATTTGTGGGATAATGAAAACTATAGTAAAGATAAATACCACAATGCAGTACACCTCAATTTTAATATTAATCATTCTATGATTCGGTGCTTATTTTTTTAAAATGCAGCTATATAAGCCTTCTCCAGTATATGTGTTTTTCAGTCAGTATACCCTGTTTGAAGGTTACATTGTCTGAAGGTGTGAGAAGTCTCTGAAGTGTGTATAAATTGAATGACCAGTAAACTCCCTTCTATGTTATTTCTTCTCTCTGACATTAATATTGTGCGACCATATAGTAGGTATATTGTAGTATAGCATCTGTTATTCGTCCTTCAGATCTGTCTTTAACTTGAAGACAGTTGTTTTAGCATTAAATCTGACATCAAGGACTTCTAAAAATCCCTGTCATCTCTTTATTATCACACTCTAATAGCATCAACGAGATACATTAAGCAGTTCCAAGGGAAATGGGTGTTGGCTATTGCTGACAGGCCTTTGGTCTAGATTTGTTTGTGCTCTTCAGTTTGGAGTCTTATTGGTTCCTTTTGCCTTTACTAGAAGTCTTCAAACAAATATTAGTGTTCTCATTCTGTGACTGGCACTTCGCTTACAGTAAGCTGAATGAAACTACATTAGTAGCATCTGGATGTTAAATGCCTTTCTTTTTTTCATGATTCCACTAGGCGCTGAGTGCCCTGAATTGATGTCAGTAAGAGCTGAGGGTCCCCAATACCTTGAAGGATCAGGCTCTAAATTGGGGGGGAGGGGGCAAAAACTGACATGCATTTAGAACTTATCTTTTAATTTTATTGTATAGTGCACTGTATATCTCACATGAAGACACTACAGGATAGTTTGAAAATATGTGTAAAAATTTTCAAAAAATCTTTGTATTTTCACAATGTGTTTGCATGCATCTTATTTAAATACATACATACAGGAAAACTTCTTCTTGCAGAAGTGCTTAGAGCCTGATTCTGCCAACCTTACTCAGGTACCTTACACATCACGTATCCTTGTTGAAATCAACCGGACAACTTTCAGAATAAGTTACTCAGCATAAGGGTGCCTCTTAGTTTTCTATTTATTTTGTTGAGAGAAAGCATTTGATTTCTCTTGTAATGTTTGTGAGATGCAGGATGAGCATAGATGGGATTTTTTTCTAACATTGCTTGCAGTTGTATTTTATTGGTGGATTTCTCTTTCCCTTCGCTGTGACCTGTGAATGTCAGAGTAGGCTGTCTGCCAATTTTGTGATCTGCTGCCTGCTTCAAAATGGAGGCAGGAAGGTATCCATTTTCATCAAGAAGATGACAGTGCTTCAGTATTCCTGACCATCTGGAGAGAGGAACTTTTTAATCAGAAACAAAAAATTGAGGCTTTAATATACATATATAATATATAAATTTAGCAAAAGAAAACTCAAAGTTAAACTATACCTTATGAGTCCAGACTTTTTTTCTTTTATGTTGTTCTGGTTAACATAACAAGAAAATACAAGAACTATTTTTGTAAAACGCTAGTTACAGAACTCTCTGGTGTATTAGTAAACAAATATAAGTAAATTAGTTTTTTGGCACACTTACTAAGTTTATTGCACACACAAATATAATAAGTACTAAAAAAGAAGGTTTTTTTCCCCCGATGCACACACATGCTGTGTTGGTGGTCTTGTGTAGATCCAGGTTTTTAATAGTGCTTTCAAGCTGCTCTGCAAAGACCTAGTAACATGGGAATTTAATATCCCAAGGTATGTTTATAATTTTCAGTGCCCTTGATAGTGCTGTTTTTTAAATTTCATTTTTGCATTTAGGGAACAAAGAGTTTGACTTCTTCACACTGCTTTCATTTTTGTCCTTAAATGTGTGAAAGCTGTGTCCTTTCATATAATAAATCAGTATTGTTTCATGTTCTCAATACTTTGAAGCTCCGTAAGATCCCAGGTCCAACATATGTTAGTTGTACAGTGTATTTACAGCTAGAAACTGTTTGACAAATACCTCACAAATATTCTTGTCTAAGGCTGGAAAATGTCATACCTACATTTCTTTTGAAGCTTAAAATTTATTTTCTTTTCACACAAATACTGAGATTTTTGTATTCCAAAAGAAGTATTGTGTAATGCTAGGAACTGATTTAAACTGAACAAGGTAAATATTCAGTATTTTATTCCTGCTTCTTTTTTAAAGCGACATGCCTTGAAATATTTCAGTCATTGCTGAAGGCATACTAAATTAATCCTTTTTCCTTAGGTTTATGCCCCGTCAGCAAGCACTGCTGACTACAATAGGGATTCACCAGGTTATCCATCCTCAAAACCAGCAGCCAGCACTTTTCCTAGCTCCTTCTTCATGCAAGGTAAGATGCTACTGTCAAAGAGAAATATATTGTGCATACATTTCATGTATATATTTATTGACGTGTATTAGACACAGCATGGAATATCATCCTGTGTGCTGTTACGTTCGTTACCATTAAAATGAAGACCTGTATGGCATAGACCATTATAGCTGTGAGCATCTTGTTTTGATCCTGTAATGAAATATAATAATGAAATAACTTACTAGATTCTTATCATTTGAATTACTTTAGGCTTTCTTTTCAAAGAGTTTGTGTATATGCACATATGTTATACATCTATTAAATGCTCATAATATGCATGGTACTTTGTGAATAAATCTGTCTGTGTATGAGGGAGAAAATTTATAAACTGTATAATATTTAGAGTACACAGCATAAAGTGTGTGTATATAATATATACTCTGTATTATAGCAACTTCTAAATCTGTTTTTAAATTAACTACATAGTGTCTCTCATTTTAAAATGTTAGTTTTTACACGTTCACTATTGTATACTGTATTTCTTGCAATTACTCATAGTTATAACCCATTGAAATAAAGTTTCGGGTAACTTGTTAATTAAAAGTCCTGGAGTGAGTCAATGAAACAATCTATTTAGAAGTGTAGGACCCACATTTTGCCCTACTTAGGCAAAGATCAAAGAGCCTGAGAACCACATTCAGGCCATGATCTTGTAAACCAGTGGTTCCCAAACTTGTTCCGCCGCTTGTTCAGGGAAAGCCCCTGGTGGGCCGGGCCGGTTTGTTTACCTGCCGCGTCCTCAGGTTCGGCTGATCACGGCTCCCAGTGGCCACGGTTCGCTGCTCCAGGCCAATGGGAGCGGCTGGAAGCGGCGCGGGCCGAGGGGCGTACTGGCCGCCACTTCCAGCAGCTCCCATTGGCCTAGAGCAGTGAACCGCGGTCACTGGGGGCCGCGATCGGCCGAACCTGCAGATGCAGCAGGTAAACAAACCAGCCTGGCCTGGCAGGGGCTTTCCCTGCACAAGTGGCGGAACAAGTTTGGGAACCACTGCTGTAAACAAATATGCATCTGTGTAACTCTGATTCCATCTTGCATCACTTTTAATGTGGCACATGGTCTATACTTCACTTCCATTGAGTGACTAGACTAAGCCACTGTGATCAAAAAGGAGTATTTCATGCTGGTACCTGTAGTTGGTTCATATTACAGATAAGGAACATAAGTAAGGATGTTCATATCTGGGATTTTGGTTTCGTCCGATCACCGGGGTGCTGGAACCATTTGTATAGTGGGAGTGCTGAGAGCCATTGAACCAAACTGTAAACCCTATAGATAATGGAAATCACTTCAAGCCGGGGGGGAGGCAGCACTCCTCATTCTGGCACCTATGCCTATCACTATGTCTTACATTTAGTTTTGGGGTCATGAAGAGAAGTAGATGCCTAGCAGAGTAGCTGCGTGGCAAGCACAGTAGGAAATTGGAGTAGGTGTAGGCCCCTGACAGGCTGAGCTGTTGCCTTAAGAATAGGAAAAGATCATTCATACCATCAGGCTTGGATCTCAGCTATTTATGGAGTCAAAGGTTTGTAGGCTGCTCCACCACATCCGACTGTTAGACACAGAAAATCACCATATCAGATGCTGCTCTTTCTACTTCCCAAGCTCACTAGTTTCTGTCTTATACCTGTGTGCCCCCAGCAGGGGATTTAAGGCAGCCCCCTCAATCAGTGGTAGTACAGTGGTTCCGTATTACCCATCGAGAGAGAGGCCATTACAAAGGGAGACAGGGAAAGGAGAACGTTATCATAGAGTCCCATTCTGTCAGTTCCCTGGGAGATGATTCGTTTATGCCGCAAAGACCTATGCCTTCTCCCTGTGTTGAACCAGGAAATGAGGGCATAGGCTGAACCTGTGATCTCAAATTTAAATTGTGAAAATTCACAGAACAACCAATTCTGGAAAGTCATATAGAATTTAATAAAGGTGAGACCAAAAGAGTTCTATACAAATTAAACATCTGTAGAAATGAATGGAGAATGCTAACCTTTCTCTAATTTTTTTTAACTATCCTGTTAGAGATTTATATTAGTGATATAAATCTCTTCTAAATTGGGATTCAGAACACCTATGGAAAGGTTATTATGCTTTGTTAAATGTTATGGGACTTTTCCATTAAGAAACAAAAAACCTTGATAATTATAGATTTACTCCCAAGGATCTAGTTAAATGTAAAAAGTGTGGTTAAGTAGGCTAAGGACCCCTTTAAGTGCTTGACTTGCTTTAGGGGGTAACTTTTAAAAGTCAGAGATGCAGCCTGTATCTCATGGTATCAGAATGGAGTCACCCAGAAGGCATAGGCATTTTAGGTGCAGAAATACAAAATGGCTTGTGTATTTGCAGAGGAAGTAATACCTCTCTAAGAACCAAAACCTCTTAATGACGCACCAAATCACCTATGTGTAGGAAGTGTTGTCATTCAAAGGCTGTTAGACTACCCTTAATTCAGATTTGAACACTCAGTTCAAATCAGTTTATTTTATTTTGAAGCTCATATTTTGTCCCAGCTGAAATTTGTAGTAACTTGGGGTATATGTATTTAAGCTTGTGATAAAATGGCAGGAATAAAACTTTAGAGAAACTTTTAGCATCAGTTATGTGACTGACTTGAAATGATTAAAGATGATATTGTTATTCACTGTTGCTCAGTTCAGCTTAATTTTTTATTAAGAGCATGCTTTTATGTTAAATTTGTGTAGCCCTTAGGAGACAGAAAGACAATATACAGCATTCCTTTTATGGCTGCTGTCTTGTAATGTAAGCAATTAACCGACACAGTGATACATTGCATATGCATCAAGCCCCATTAGGACAGTTATTTTAAAGTTTACAGGAAAACAAAACAAAACAATTATATAACCAAGATTTATGGCCTTCAGAGAAGCCACATTTTCTTTCTTTTCTACAGATGGTCATCACAGCAGTGACCCATGGAGCTCCTCCAGTGGGATGAATCAGCCTGGTTATGGAGGAATGTTGGGCAATTCTTCTCATATTCCACAGTCTAGCAGCTACTGCAGCCTGCATCCACATGACCGTTTGGTAAGTTAACCTTCTAATGCATATGTGTACGTGTATGGAGAGAAAGAGAATACATAACGGCATGGTGTGGGACAGAGGTTTTATTGATACTCATTTGGGATGACCTGCATAAGTCACTCAGAGCTTTGCCACCTGAGAAGAAAGTGCCCATACCAATCTCATGTCACTAAAATGTTTTTATTGAACCACAGTGTAATCTCATGCCACATATTTAACAAATAAGTATCTCAGAAGCGGTGAATTGTACATTCCTCCATCTGCAAGGCTTGGTACATTAGTTATCATTGTCCAAACCTCTAAAACTACCTAAATAGTTTTTCTGTGGAAAATATTTCTATTATAAGGTCTTAGGTGCCTATCAGCACTGGAAGCATATAACTTATATCATTGAAAGTTGGCAGCCAATCTTCCTAACAGGTAGTATAAAACTCCTGGTTCTATCCCTGAAGAATCATAAGATATTAGAACAATAGTCCAGAACTTTACACTGTCCATTGTACATGATATACCAACATAATTCTGGAGAGGAAGTTGGGGTGGAGGATTAGGAAGAAGGAAGTTGTTTCTCATAGGTTGTTCTTTTAGATTAAGTCTCTGTGGAAATTAATTAGCTCGTGAAATGAGTGTAGATTTATATTCATCACATGGACATCACTACACATGAGATTTGGACACATGTATGCACATTATTATGTATATTACATTTTCCTCAACCTCCTTTGTATTTCTGAGTTTTTAGATAACTCTGTCTATTCCTTATTTTGCAAAAATATTTTTAAATATTTTAATAAATATTAGTGGAACACCATGCTATTCCTTCATTGCCTTGTCAACACAGAAGCAGTTTGGTAGGACTAATTCAGTCTGTGATATTTGATTAGACTAAAAAGAGAACTGCATAGACATTGTGCACAGCTTTGGGAGTATTCCCCTAACATCATGGCTGAGTTGATGCTGTGCACAAACAACACAATCCTGTCGACTCCCACTGCATTAGAAACACAAGGGAAAGTATATTGGGCAAAGCGAAATGATGAGACTGGTGAAGAGAGATGCTTTTTTCCCCCAAACGTGTAAATTATTTCAGCTACAAATAGAGAAACTTTTTTTCTAATTTTATTTCCATGTGACCATCTTAGGTTCAACTGAGACACATTATTGGGTTTAGATTCAGCTTTTACTTATCAGAGACTAGGAAAAAGGAGCCAAGGGTACAGGAGAAAAGATAGATATTGTTTTTAGGTGAACTAGGCAAAATTTTGGAGGAGTTTGGCTGTCCATAGAACTTACCATAGACTTCTTTTTAGCTAGAAAATGGTATACTTCTTATTGTAACTGAATTATCTTTGGGGGGGAGGGGGAAAACATAGGTTTAACATACAGGTTTGTGAATTTAGTTTTGTGAACTGAAAAAAGTAGTTCAAGAAGTTCACAAAACATCAAACTTTACAAGGTTAATAAATCCCTAGTTACAACCAATATAAAATAGCAGCTCAGCCATGTCTATTTAATGTTCGTAATGTGGGCACCCAAACTACCCTAACTGTTCCCTGTAGTGAAACAGTGAGAAAAAATATATAAAAAAAAATTGAATATGTCTTTCAAAAAAAAAGTTTAGTCTGATCTGGGACCATACACTATTTTTTGTTAATCATAAATGTATGGTTCTTGCATTGTGTCATTGCACGGCAGAGTTATGGTTGTTTGAGTGCCCTTGTTTCTTTCAAGTTTAACCCTAATTTTAAATCCTTGGTTGATAAGTCATGGCTTTGGGATAGTTACAACATCTTTGTAATGGTCTGTACAGTAAATCAGTGATAGGTACTCTCAACCTTAACGCCTTCTAAATGTAGTTTTTATCTGGGAATTACTGTTTGGCCTAATTGTCAGAGGTGGTGAGCACCCAGGGCTAGATTCACTATGGAAATTAGGAGTGGTGACACGCAGCCTTGAAAATCACTGCGCCTAGAAAATCACTGTGATTCAGAAAACATGGTGCCTAGAAAATTACTGTGATTCAGAAAACATGAATTAGGTTCTCAGGCTCCTTATACGATAAATGGAAGGAGATAGGCACCTCAAAATGGGAGTCACAAAAGCCAGCAGTTTAGATGACACCCCACGTAAGCTAGCCAATGGGAGATACCAAGCAGAGGGTTTCTGTCCTAAGCCCCGCCTTTTTTAGGGAGATCAGTTTGCCTAAATCAAGGCTGCAGGGAGGTGCCTCCCTCTGCTTGGGATTCTCATCAGCAAACCCTCCCTTGACACACGGGACCCAAGTCATTTTTTCAAGAAGCAGGTAGGGAAGGAGAACAATGACTTTTAGCCCAGTAGTTAGGACACTCACCAGGATGCAGGAGGCCCTCAGTTCAAGTTCCATCTTTGCCTGGGGTGGGAGAAGGCATTTGAACAGGATTCTACTACTGCTCAGGATATTCCTTCTCTTTGTCCTGTTGAAGCTGTTCCACTCTGGGTAAATTGGGGCATCCCCCGTAACTAGTCCCCCTGCTCCAGGAACTTTTTAAATAATTAATTCACAGTTCTTGTGTGGGGCCTGAACCAGCAGTGAGCTCAGAACATGCTTCATAGATTGAGCCCTGCAGGTGAGTTATTCAGAGGAGAGCCTGTTTTCCCATCACTCTAGGGCTGAGGAGTCCAGATGTCTAGAGTGAAGCGGCAGTATGTGTGGGTGCTCAGAGACAGAAACATAAAACACCTTGGGAAAATATACTGCCAAAATGTTGGTGCTGAGCTAGGTTAGGCACCTACAGTGTTCGGCCGCAGTTGAGCAGGGGCTTTGTGGATCCCAGTGGAGCATAATTCTGGGATTTAGGCACCTAAAGTGGCAGTTTAGGAGCCTAAGTCCTTTTGTGAATCTAGCCCCCCGGGGCTCCCATTGACATCAATGTGAGTTGCAGGTGCTCAGCACTTCTGAACCTTGGGTCCATATTATTTATTGTCCCACTTCTCTATATTAGTAAGATCTTCTGTGCCTAAGGTAGCGCAGGGGGGAGGCATTGGTATTTTAATTGCTGTCCTATATGATTTCTACGGGGACAAAAGTGGGAGGTCAGCACTTTTAGTATATGCAGAGACTGTTGAGGGAAGCCAGAATGGCTTCAGTTCAAGCTGTACGTATATGTAAAATCTCTTGAATTGTTCGTTACCTGGTGGTACTCCAGTGCCAATACAGACAGCACAAAAAGAATAGTTGCTGTTTATTATTTCTGCTTTCTCATGGATTATACTTTTTTTTAATAGTTGCTTAGAATGCAGAGTACAATTTCCTTATCAAATTACATACATTTTAAGGCAGATCCCATGTTTGTGCTGAAATATTTGGTAGTATCCCTTCGATGTTTTCCCCCTGAGAAATGATAAAATCTTACTTGCTGATCCATTTTTGTGTGGGTGCCATGGAACAGAACTCAGCAGGGGTCATGGCATTACTCCGATTTAGACTGTTACCTGAAACAATGACTGTTTAGTGATTTGTGAGCAAAGTGACAAACTCTCTTAACCCAAAAAGAACAGGGGGACTTGTGGCACCTTAGAGACTAACCAATTTATTTGAGCATAAGCTTTCGTGAGCTACAGCTCACTCTGAAACCTCTCTTAACCCAGGTTAACTTCAGCCAGTTGGACTATGAGTTGCCATCCTAGGCTGGTTTATGTGTGAGTCAAAGCCTGAAATCTTTATTCAGACTTTACTCAGACAAAACCCCTGTTAGATTCCATTGAAGTTCTGACTGCGTAAGGAATGTAGGTTTTGGCTGTATAACTGTATGATGTGCTTATGTCCTTATAACTTCGAGGTAGACAGAATCCAAGTATTTGGTACTTAAATATCAAAAGTACCGTAAAAATAATACAATAAAAAATAAGAGAGAGACAATTTTGTGGCCCAGATTCTATTTTTGGCCATCCTGTGCTTGGTGTAGGACCTCATGTAGGGGTAGAGTACAAAGATGGCTTTATGATACTTTTATATTCCCCTGATCCAGGGGTTGTTTTAATTTATTCCCAGCTACCCAAGGAGCCACTGCAGCAGCCAGGGATTACCAAGGCATAGTGACACCCTCTTTTTCTTAGAGCTAAAAGATAACAATGTTCTAGGGCTTGTCTGCACACACAGACCACAAATAGACCTGCCATCAATCCACCACCCATGGAGTCTTGGATAATTTGATTCACCAGCTTTATAGTGCAGCTCCAAGCAGCAGGGGTGGAGAATTTGGCTCATTAGATCAACTAGTCTATCCCGGTGATGGCTTGTTTCCATACAGAATATATTCTCATGCTTTGTCAGGTCTAGTTTTAAATATCACAAGGTAATGCGGATTCCATAACTTCCTTCAGAAGACTATTTCTCCAACTAATAGATATCACTGTCACCAAGTTTTTCCTGGTATGAGGCATACATTTTCTTTCTTAATTTCATCCTATAGTATCAAAGTTTATTAACTTTCCTGCATAGGTACCTGAGCGGAAAAAATCCTCATTCCTTTACACATGACAACAAGACCTGCTCCTTTAGATGAAATACTGTAACAATCCTGAATGAAGTGATCCAGACAGCCCGTCTTTCGTGCTTTATTATTTAAAATGTTCCACTTTTTATACTTTCTGCTACAGAGCTACCCATCACACTCCTCAGCAGACATCAATTCCAGTCTTCCTCCGATGTCCACTTTCCACCGTAGTGGTACAAATCATTACAATGCTTCTTCCTGCACGCCACCTGCTAATGGAACAGACAGTATAATGGGTGAGTTGCAGAGAGATCTGCATATGAATACGAATACAGCATTGTTTTCTTTCATTTCTCTCTCCTGGCATCTCATCTGCTTTGGTGCAGTATATCGCTACTGAACCTTTCTGTTTTAAGAGTTGTTAAAATTTATTTCCTAATATATTCGATACTTTAGAAGAAGACTTTCTTCCAATATGTGTCCAGAAAGATTATAAGTATAATAGAAGTATGATTTAAATAAATATATTGTACCTGACCTATTGCCTTCCTTACTCATAATTTTTTAATATTTTATCTCTTGGTTATTTAAGTGTCTAAATATAGCATTTAATTCTGTAAAGCACTTTGGTTTAAAGTTTGTACTGAAGACACTACACAAACTAGGCGCCTGATGCTGTTGGCTTTGAAGTCGATGGAAAGTCAAATTTTATTGAATTAAGCTCCCCCTTTAATTGCATACAGTTCCTTGTGAACTGATACTTCACTCAATATATTTTAATGTTCATCCCCTTCAATTTTTTATTTGATTTCCACACAGTGTGGTAGAAATCAGTGATGGCAGCATGTTTGTGTAATAAGAAGAGAGCCTTCTTTTCTGAAGTTACTGATATTTTTGTAACAACCTCTGTAAATTAATAGCATACATCTGTATACTTTCTTAAATATTTGGCATATTCTGGTTCAGACTTAAATACAGGAAATAAAGAAATATTGGCTTGCCTGTATCACAAAGAACAAATAAAGCTAATTAAATACTTGGTAACTAGGGAACACATAGTTTGACACATGTTTCAGATTACACACATGATTCTGTATAAAATGACTTTAAGCAGGACTAATGCAGTAAGAATGGAGGGTGAGTTCAAGTATTAACACATGGGCATCATATTTTTCAAGGTCTCTAAACAAAGGAAAAATTTAATAGTCTCTTCTTCATTTGTCACTGTCTGAGATAATTGTATCCCTTTACAGTATAGGATTTCTGTGCTCAATCTTCCCATTCCATTGAGAAGTCTTCTTTTACAATGTGTTCCTTGCTTTTTTGTGAGTGTGACATGCAAAAATCATTATCTCACAAAAAGTCTGATAGCCGCAGTTTTAATGCATGGAACGTCTGTGCCTGGTTTTGTGATAGCCTTAAAGATAACAATATAGGGGCTCAGAACATTTGGGGAATGGAATATGAATATATTTCATTTTGAGTCCAGTCTTCAGGCCCTAAGCAGACGGTTTCTGAATTGGGCACCCGTACTCACATTGACTAGTAATTTACTACTGGAGCAGGTCAAAATTTTCTAAATTTAAAAATTTCAACTAACATTTTTGATGAAAATTGAATTTTTGACTAAAGCCCTAAAAATTTGCTATAAAATATTTTCAGGCTTTTTAACCATCTTACTATGTGGCTAGTCCCATTGGGCTACCTAGCAAAATCGGATCCTCAAGGGATTTTTGTTGTGTTTAATGTCCAGCAAGTGCTTGAGTATCCCTAAAATGTATTCTTGAAGGCAAACAGAACTATTTATTGCTAGTAAATTCCATAGATCTAGAAGAGACACTTCTGTAACTAATATTATTTGTGCACCTAAGATCAGCTGTATTCAGAAGAAGACCTGTGATCTTTTTGAACAGCATTGGGTAAAAGAAATTTTCTGAATAGAATACATGACAACATTGACTAGAAGTGATGTTTAATCCTATGCGTAGTATTGCCAATGTGTTTTTCAAAGGTCCAAAGCTATGCAATTTTTAAGCAACCAGTTATTAAGATAGATTTAATATAGTATATGCAAAAGATTACTTCAGAATATTTATGTATTAATCCTCCTTGCTACTTTGACTTCTAATGATATGTTTTTATTACATGATGCATTGCAATACACAGTTTTGTAATAGAAACTTTGTGTGTGTTTCCCCTTGAGACCTCGGTTTCACAGTAATTTTGCTATTAGAGCAGCCACATAATACTGCGTTTTATTTTTTTACAAGATTGTAAAGCTTCCAGATATAGTGAAATGATAAACAGTCACATAGCTCAAGAGGAATATGAATTTTTTCCAATAATGTCAATATTTCATAGTTTGGGAAGTCCATCAACTATAAATACCGAGTTGAGCTAAGATTTCCTTCTACACAAAATCATAACTTCCATTCTACCTTCATATTAAGTGCTGTCCAGTCAAAAAGAGCATGGTTTTATAAGTTTGGATTCTAGTGTAAGAAGTCTGTATTTTTTAATGGAATGCTTTATTATAGATGTGCATCCAGTGTCCTGTCAGTTACATTGACTACATGTTCTAGATTTAATTATAGCTATTGAGATACAGGTGCCTGGGAATTTATTCAAAGAATTCAAGATTTTCAATCTGAATCACAGAAGTTAGAAATGGAAAAGAACTACTTCATCATCTTGTACATCCCACTGCCCATACAGGATTGTTCCTACAGGAGCTTGCTGAGAGGTTTCTAAGGAGTTAAGTGTAACATTGGATATATATATATACACCAGACCCTCGCTAGAACCCGGGATTTGGGATCCATGTGTGGTATCGCGTTATAGCAGGGACCATGTTAAAATGAATTGCAATTAAAGTAATTAAATTTGGGATCCATGGCCGCGACCGTGTTCTATGCGAATTCGCGCTATATAGATGCGCCTTCTAGGGAGGGTCCGGTGTATTCTTCAGAATAGTTAGGAACCCACACCATGAATCCATCCATCACTGGGATAGAAAAAGCCTTTCATATTCTCTTTATCATATTAGCAGAGGTATGTTGAGTAGAAGTATAGCTCAAAATTAGAGCAATAACATTTGTTATTCATTTTCAAATCCAGTTGTAAAGTAGAGGAGTCCTAAGCTTCCAAGCAGGCATTTTCTCCTTCATCCCACCTAAACTTGGTCACAGTATCAAAGGAGCTCTACCTCCCTCAAACAGAGAGTCAAAAGCCATGGACTATAGCATTTCCATCAATCTCTTCAGCCTCTCAGACTGCAATAGCACCAGCCTCCTACCAATCTAAGCAATGGCCTTTATTGCTGGCAGGGCAAGGAAACACCAGTGAAGTTGTGCTGTCACTTAGCAATCTATTAGCAACTTACATGCATGTTAGGGCTGCATGCTGAGATTGATATTTGTATTCAAATCAATCTAATTTGGGGAAAATAAGAACTGGCTCAATTTTTTGTCCATCATGCTAACTGAATCTAACCCTTTATTCAGGTTCAGAGTCATTTAACTATTTCAGCCAGTGAAGCCCAGACAACAAATATTTCAAACAAACCATCCTCCTCTAAAGTTCAGGGAGAGCCTCGTACCATCCTCGGGTCTCAGGTGTCCAGAATGCCTTCATCCTCTGGGCCTATTAATGATTATAGAGACCTAGCAACAGCAGTAACACTAAACACTAAAATTAAAAGCTTTGTGAAGGTACTTGTGCTTTCCATCATACATCATTCCTCCTCCTTGTCATTCTGCTACCTTTACATCCATGTTTCTAACCCTGTACTGACCATCCCAATCTGATTTGACTAAGGCTACATGTGCACTACAAACTAGGGGTGGGATTCCCCTGCTGGTGTACCCCTACTTGTGTAGCTCATAACTACGCTGCTGTTTATACTCATGCAAGCTTGATGAGAGGTAGTGTATAGATACGTGAGCAGGGGAATCCTTGTCTGGCTATGCCAAAAGAAGGACAGGAGACATTTGACGTGATGGTTTAATCAGGCTGCAATGTTGTTATTAGATGTCTGGGACTACCCGGCAGATAAAAGTGTGCAGTACAGGTAACCCCGTGTTTATTCTGTAATTACCAAAAGGGCTTTTACCAGCTCCCCCTCTTTTTCCATCCAGGTCCCTCAAGCAAATCCATTGCTGGGACTATACCATACCTCAGGGGCTCCCACCAGCTTCCGCTCTTTTTCCCTCCAGATCCCTCCAACAAATCCATTGCTGGGACCTTACCGTCCATCACCAGCCGCCTCGTAGGAGGGTTAAGGTGGGCTATTAGAATGGGGGGTTGGCTCCTTGCCATACCAATCATAGGAATCCCCAACTGGCCCCGGTTCGTTCCTTAAATGAACACTTCTTTCTTAAGTCCTTCTGCTTTAGTCTTGGTCCATGTAAAAAGGAAGGTTTTAGATGCCGAGCTGCCCTTTTAAACCCTGCATTCCCAGGGGATGAGTCAGCAACCACGCTGTCCCCTTTTTGCAGCAGTTTTCATCTCTCTCCCCCCGCCCCTGCCAAACACCCACGCCCCGTTTAAATGTGCAGGGCGATCACACACCTAGTTCACAGCGTGGATGTAGCCTAAATATACGAGAGAGTGTGTGTTTTGGGCACTCTCAGGTATACACTGGTACTACCAATAAATACGAGCATTAATTTAAGTTCCAATGAATATTAGAAAAATGAATGCACTCTAAAGCTTGTACACTCATCAAGATGGACTTGGAGGTGTAAGGATGAAAACAGGGGCATAAGGATAAGCATTCCCTGTCTTCTTCCCCCTGCTTTCCCATTTAGAGCAGGAGCTTGTCTTATTTGTATGAGGTGCTTTGTTTTGTTTTGTTTTCTAACAGAAAGCATTCTTGACCGAGTGTGGTTTTATTCAGCTAGATTAGGGCAGTACTTTTAGTTTTGGATCCACATATAAATGAATCAGCCCCAGTGTTTGTTTCCCAAAATGTCTGGGAAAACACATTCTTAGGGGAATTTTTCTTGTGACTCCACCCCAAAGCATAGCCCTGGTGCACCTCCTTATTTTTCATATAGCGTTCTTCTGTGTAGGGCACCACTTAAGATACCAGTGGTGGTTCTTTACAAAAGTTGGAGTTACATTCCAGTTGTTTAAGCATCCCAATTTCATTGCATAACAAAACAAAAAAGCCTACCTCATGTATATCTTCAGTGTGTAATTAATTATATGTAATATATTAAATTGTTAATAATTACTTTATATTTTAATGAATGAAAAAGGAGTAAGTTAGTTATATTTTAATGAATGAAAAAGGAGTAAAGAGAAAGAACAATAATGCAGGTCACCTGCTTATCTGGGATGCCATGAGTTAACTGCTCCTTTCCTCTTGTACAGTTTGGTGTCTGTCCTACATCTAGAGATTGTCAAAACAATCTCTGTGGGCTTGGTCCTTTTACCCCTGAAGTCCATGGGGCTCAGTGTGCTAAGCAGACCCCCAGCTGCTGTCAGACCATAGACCATACTGAACCTCTTATTAGGACCTTATGTACTCCTAAAGAAAATTAGCCATATCTGTTTTCACTTACTCCCTTAAGACTAGAGATCTTCTTGTCACCCACAATTTTCAGTCAGCACTTACATCATCATAACAGCTAAACAAAAGATTAGTTTACATTTAAATAAAATACTAATTTATTTGAGAAATAGAAAGAAATACACAATAGGCCCATTTATTTAGAGTAATCTCAGGCCTGGTCTACACCTAACACTTAGGTCAACTTAGTTACGTTTCTCAGGTGTGTGAATTTTGCACACCGCTGAGCAATGTAGTTAAACCAACATAAACCCTATATTAGACACCACTAGGGTGACAGGGGAGTTCTTCTGTCGACCTAGGTACCACCTGTCAAAGATTTACTACAGTGGGGGAAAAAACCCTTCCATCACTGTAGCGAGTGTCTATACTACAGCAATGTAGCTACCAGGCTACAGTTGTTCCACTGTAGCACTTGTAGTGTACACACATCACATTTACTCTCAGACTATGAAATCTTCTCTTTCAGGAACAGATCCGAGTTCAAAGTCTGGATGTGTCCAGTTTGATCTCTAGGGCAGAGTTATCTGTCAGTTCCCTTAGCTTGTTCACTTTCTCTACTCTCTCTCACAGCTGCTAGTCTTCAAAGTTCTTGCATGCAGTGTATAGCGGGAATTCCTTTGTTCTTAGCAATAAGTAGTGTAATATTGGGAACTTTGTCAGAGTTTTGTATCTGTATATGCAACCTTAATCTGAATCACTGGGTTAAATTCTCCTAAAGAATCTGAATAGTATATTGTGACTCTGAGTAACTGCTCTCCTTATATGCAAACGGTTCTTTGCGGTTAACAAATGGGATTTCTACACATGGGGAGACAGCAAACTATTGGAGTTCATATTCTCTGTGAAGATCTGAAACAAGAGTTTCTCATTGCCTTTTTTTGAAATAGAGAAACACTTTCTTTAAAACAAAAAAATCCAGAAAGAAAGTACAGAGTATTTAGGTTTTGATTTGTTTTATAGTTCACTTTCTGAAATATGTGACTCAGTGTCTAGATGTCTAGATGTCTGAAATTATTCAAGTTACAAACTTTTAGGTTAGAATTTACAGCATTTACATTATATTACTTAAACATTTATCTCTAATTAACACCAGGTCTTCTATTTCTTTGACTTTACATTTTTTGTTATTATCTGTGAGTGTAAAAACTTCCTACTTTCCACTGTGATTCAGAGGAATAAATCATAAAACTTTGTATTTTTTGCAGACCTAATTTCAAACTAAGCTGAGATCACAAATAAACTACTGTTGGCCTATAAGCTTACTTTTCCCATGTACAATAATGTGTAAAAATATTACCAAAAAATAAAGCAAGCAAGGATGTATGTGCAAGCAACACTATAGAAACATTTCTAAATTAATTTAATCTAAATCTCCTTCAGCTGAAGACATTAGCCCTTGAAAAGGGATTTAACATTGGGGAAAACATTCAGATATATCTGAGTTAACGATAAAACTGTTGACATTTCATGTGTATTTCTTACCTTTTTTGGAACACTTGCTAATTACCAGAGCTGTATTTTTTGGTACTGCAGTGATAGAGGCAGAGCTGTCACTATGCTCTTATACACTGAGATACAGAGCAGTTCCTTCTCACTTGATATTCGCTTACCTAGTCAAGTTAAAATATACAAGCTATGATATTCCCACTTTAATTATACCTTCCATGTTGCAAAAGGAAAATAGACTCAAAATACTGTTCTTGTTCACACCAAGTACTCTTTTTTTCCTGGAAGTGATTTCAGTACAGAAAGAGGTTCAGCCTCTTGGTGGCAGAAACAACTCCTCTGATGATAGAGGGAACCATGTAGAGTGCTTTCAAGTTTTGTAGTGGAGTCAGGTAACATGAGAAAGAAGTAAGTATCAACATTTTTCATTGGAGCGCTTGTGCCTCCAGTTGGGTAGAGGAGATCTTTTTCTGGTGGAGAAGCTGCACTTCATAAGGGAGATTAGGCATCACAAATTGGGGCTGATGCTCGTGTTTGATGCAGGAAGACTTCCCTTTTGTGATCTTGCTGCTAATGGGAGGGTGAAAAGATCCATCCTCTGTTGCCCCACAAAACCTAGGCTACAGCAGATTGCTGATGGTACACAATATCCAATGCATATCTAGTTTAAAATGAAGGTTTACTCCTCTAATGCCCTTCTGTACCTCTTATTTACTCCTTCAGGGAAGTCATGATTATGGCATATTTACTCATGATGCAATCATCATGATCAGTTTTTGTCATGCCACAGTTGTTTCCCTAGGTGTGAGCTTTGACGTCATAAATACATGTTGATGACTTCACTGAATAAGCAAGCAACGGGAGTGAGTGTGAGGCAAAGTTCCAAAAATTTGCAATGCTATCTCTGTTTTGTTTAAATATCCCCTTTTTCTCACGTTTCCTCTAATATGAAAGTTTATCTTTAACCATCAGATTTATGTATGGTGCATGAGTTTTAAATTGCTCTATAGTGTTTTTAAGAGGATTTCTTACTCTGCTGCTTTACTGATAGTTGCCCACCTTTCATAGTAGAGCAGTGTAGATGCAAACACATTTCAACTATTGCAAATACTTAGAGTTTTAGAACTTGTGCTACCTATTTTATCTATCTGGTATAATGACTAAATGCATATCCCATACATTTTCAGTACAAGTCTGTAAGTTCCCTTCCATTATGTGGGATGAGGGGAACCAATGGACATGAAACTGAGCAGAGGATGCATGAGGAAAGCAGTGTCTCTACATCATGTAGCCTATGAAAGTCCCTCTAGTGGTATGACACACCACTAGAGATCTGTGAGATTGAAAAGGATGGCACTGGAGGGATCCTTTGTAGCATGATCACCTTCTAACCTGATAGAATTCCAATGGGAAGTTTGTGCTGAAGTTAATGCTAGAGAGGCTAGGGTGCAGGCATGATGGCAGAGCCAATGACGATAGAACTGAGGTAACCATTACTCCTGGGGAAATTCTGCAGCACTGCGGCGCAGCAGAAAAATACCCCCAACCCCCGCAGATTCCTTTTGCTTCCTTGCAGAAAATGGCTTCTGTGGGGAAGCAAAGAGAAGCTGCACCAGTACTCCCTCAGCAGCTCAGATGCGTCCTTTGGGCAGCTGGGAGGAGAGGTAAATCACTGGGGGGAGGACAGAGATGGAGTTCCCCCTCCCCCTTCCCTGCACAGAACAGCCGGGGCTGGGCATGCTATGTGGGTGGAGCAGCGTTATGAGGCAGTGAATGAGGCTGTTTGCAGAAACGCTGCTTAATTTGTTGCAGAAGTTGGAAGATATGTAGCGAATGAGGGAGTGAAGAAAATGTCTGATGTCACAGTTAAGGCAGTTGAATGCAGCTCTGAAGAATTGGATTCTGTTCTTGCCCATGCCACATAGTTCCTATGTGATGCTAGTCCACTCACTTAAATCAGATTTTCCACAGTGGTCATTAATTGTGTGTTCCTTATTTTCTGGGTCTGATTTTTAGAAGTGCTGAGCACTCACAGCTGTTGTTAAAGTACACTGACTTTCAGAGTTTTGTTTTGAACATATGTGCCGTATAATGCTAAGTACACTGAAAACGCAGGTACTTTTGACTTTTATCTCTCTGTTCCTCAGTTCCTCTTCTGTAAAATGGGGATAATACTCCCTCATCTCACAGGAGCATTGTAAAAATAAATTTATTAGTATGTGTGAAGCATTCTGATATTGCAGTGATGAATGCCATAGAAAATCCCACGAGGAAATTAATAATTCTTTCTTCAGAGCAAGATCTAATAGCCTGCAGTAAACAAGGCAAAGGGCCACACATTGAATGAAGAGAAAACAAAATCAGTAGCTGCTCGTTAAGTGAGTAATGTCCAGCCTGTGCACTGAATGAGGCAGAAATACTGTGGAAAAAATAGTACGTGATCATGTAATTAAAGACTGTTATCATAATACATATGCATTAAGGGGCCAAATTACAGTTGCACAGGCAACCTTAATTCAGGAATTTCCTAGCTTCTGAGTGCTTGATTTTGCAACCATAATGTTTTTAATGCAGTTGTTTTGCATGTAATGTGTATATACAGCATTTATACTTTTTTAAGAAGTGCTTTGGGATTCTTGAAGAAGAAAGGTGCTGTGAAGTGCCATAATGTATTTGTTTGAAATGATTTAGAATGTAAATATGGTAAGCTTTCATTGGTAGAAAATATGATTCTTTATTAGAGGGTAAAGAAAAGCAGCCATTTTTGAGCACAAGGCTGCATATTACATAGGCTTATCTGGTTATGAACGTCATATCTTTGACTATTCTTTACCATTGACTGCCATTCATTGAGAAAACATAAAGCCGTATGGTCAAGTAGTATCAAATATGCAGTATATTTTAAAACCCCCAAAGATGTCAAGTTTATATTTTGTCACCAAAATCGTAATATGAATATGTTTGATATCTACCTTAGCAAACAAATTGATGGCAATTAAAGATTAATGTGATGTAATTAGCATTATAATGCAATTAAATTATGACTAAGTGGACCAGGAATAGAAAACTCAGATGTCTCACAGCCTGTTTTTACACTCAATCTTTTGTTTTTCAGCAAACAGAGGAAGTGGGGCAGCAGGCAGCTCACAGACTGGTGATGCACTGGGGAAAGCACTTGCCTCTGTAAGGAAATATTTACTTTGGTTTACACATTTACCATTTTTGAAGTGTGAACTTTAATCAGCAATGGATGCCTGGATTTTAAGAAGATGAACAGCAAACAGGAGAGATTCGATCTCAGAGGTCATCAGCTTTGAGTTACTATCAGTTGAAATATTTAATGATCAATGTGAAATTATGTTTAAAAAAAGTTTTAGAGTTAATTTTATAACAGAAAAGAAATTAATGACTGGAAATCTTATACCATTCTTGGGCACTTAATGACTAGGAGCCATGTCCTTCAATCTTTCACACTCTTCACTTATCAAAAACAATGGGAGGGAGGTTGTCTAAAAATCAGTGGTAGATTTAGTTCTGTGTTATCAAATGATCTGTAAACAGAATTCATCTAGATTTTCTTTTGCTTTCAGATTTTATATTTTCCACCCTAGTTTCCATCTATTCCATTACAGTGGTCGCCATTAAAAAGCCAGCATTAACCAGCAGCTGCCTCACAGTGGTCCCTGAGGTATATGGCACATTTCCTGTTCTAAGTAAAGGGAAATAGTGATGCACCTCTGTTATCACTGTGCAGTTACTGTTGCATGTGTTGACTTTCTAATAAGGACCAATGTAAATTATTTTCTGGGCAGAGTGGGTTCCACTGAGTTCTCATGAGAGTTAATTTTTTTGCATATTCTGCAGATGTTTCATTAAAAAGACGAAAAAATAAGACAATAGGTTGCCCGGAATGACAGATATAGTACAGAATCCACTTTTAAATGATTCCTGGTATATGGCATACATGATTAACAGGGGCAATCCCCATTGTGCAAATTCAGTGTACTGCATATCACTGACTCTAAGCAGCAGTTAAATGGCACACCCCACCCATTCAAGTCGCACACCTGGTCTTGTCTTATCATAGTTATTGACAAGTGGTCTTTGGTGTTTGCTGTTATAAATTACCCACTGTGCAGCTATGCTGTTCGTTGTTCCCTTTGATCTATTTGGGCTGCTAAAGGATTTAATTTTACATAGTATAATTTTCAGAAATGTAAGGCTTTGTACAATGCTCATTCTTAAAGCAATCTGTGAAATAAAAACGTACACTCCCACCATCATGTACCTTAAAGAGCCTGTGGCAATCAGAACCATCTCTTAATTGGCAAGTGTCTGTTTCCATCAAGATGTCCCAGTTAAGAGAATTCTAGTGTTTGGCTTCCTACATCTAATACAGTTTTGTCTTTATTTAAAAAAAAGTTAAGATGAAAGTAATAGGCTTTATAACCTGTCCTGCTTTCATTTAAATGGACTGAATGCATAAGAATTCCATATTTCTTTCTGCATCAGTTTGTGATGGCTTTAGATTAATTCTTTATCATCTTTTAAAGATCTATTCTCCAGATCACACCAACAACAGCTTTTCATCAAATCCTTCAACTCCTGTTGGTTCTCCCCCTTCTCTCTCAGGTATTGTTATTACAATTCTATTTTACTGAACATTTCAACATATTTTTGGTAGGAGGTATTTAAATAAACTCCTGCTGTAACTGGATGCGTGATTTACATCCAGACAATAGCATCAGGCTATTTTCTTATAAATACAGCGCCCATACAGGCCAACTATTGTACTCACTGAGACGAATGGAAATACTTTATAAAAGACATATTTTGGTCAACACGAAGAGAGGGTCATAATGACTTTTAAATAGATGCCTTTACCTGCTCCAAAAAAAGCAGTGTTAATAGACACCCATATTCTGTCCCCAGGCAACCCCCATAAACCCTTGTGCAGATTGTTCCTAATGTTCCGAGAGAGGGTAGACATGTGTAAGGATTTAGATGACACCTCCTAGCTCACAGGCCAGGCCACTTCGTGAAAGGAGTTGCCAAGATTTTACACAGTAGCCTTTCTGTACCTTTTGGGGGAACCATATTCCCTCAGTCATTCTATTTGCCATGAGTTTTCTCTCAGGGTATGTCTGCCCAGCAAAGAAAAACCAGAGGCTGACCCATGCCAGCTGACTCGAGCTTATGCAGCATGGCTGCAGTGCTGTTTCATTATTGTGTAGACTTCCAGGCTCAGTCTGGAGCTCGGGCTCTAGGACCCTTTGTGTTGGGAGAGTCCCAGAGCTCAGGCTCGAGCCCGAGTCTAGACGGATATGAAACAGCCCCACAAGCCCAAGTTAGCTGGCACAGGCCAGCTGCAGGTTTTTCTTTGTTGTGTAGACAAAGACCTCAGGGTCCTAAGCAAAGTGCCTGCCAGAACTTGGCCTGTGCAAAGAACCATAGTAAGCTTAACTCATTTATAGTACATGGTGATATTGAGGATGTCCTTATTCTAAAGATACAGATATTTTGATGGTATAGTTTTATTTCTAAATAACCCTAGTAGCTGAATTTTCAGTGTGGGAGGCGTATACTAGCACTAGTGAAGGGCTAAGCTGAAAAGGTTCAGAGGTAGTTAAGTTCTAATGAGCATCAGAAATTGTAGACACCTATATGAAGCTAATTCAGATTATATGAACCTTTGAGACTTTCCCACAAGAGCCTTAAATACTCCCTCACCATATAACTATCTGAGAGGCTCTTGATCTAACCTACCTATGTTAGCTTCTTGGGGGAGTCAGCACTGGATCTGTTTCAGTGCTGACCAGGCATCGTGCTGCCCCCTCTGGTTCTGTGAGACCAAGGAATTCATATGGGAGGGTCCTGTCAATCTCACTTAGACATGTTAAAAGACACTGTAGTTTATACTCCTGAGTGTAGCACAGTATTGTTAAATCCTGGAGTAAGAATGATCTGTCCCTCAAGGAGATTATCCCTTTCTCCAGAACTGCTAGATCTTATATGCTCTGAGGTTTCACAGTGCTTCAACAATCTTGGAGGCACAAACCCCAAAGTACTTTTTGAAGAGACAAGATTCCAGTGAAAGGGTTAATGGGAGTGAGAAGTGGGCTGGCCAGCCAACAACTGAAGGCAAGCTTTGTCTGAAGAAAGTTAGCAGGTCCCCAAACTTTTCCTTGAAGAGAAAAGTTCCACTGGAGAGGGGTAGGAAGCCCTTCCTCAAGAACACCTGCCATTGAAAGTGAGGTATTGTGGTTGTGGTAATATTAATCAAACATGTCCCCCAAAAATGCACCAAGGGGGAGGGGGGACTGCTGCCTTTCTCCAACATCAGGCCTTCTTTGGGGATTGGCTAGCTCCTTGACCAGCCCCCTCCCCATCCTGGAGTAAGACCCAATGAAGGGTTTAGGAGGACAACAGACAGTCCTTATTTGTCTGAACCAGTCCCTGTCCATAGACGGTGCCCTATGTGATACATTTCTTTTAGGGGGCTTTACCATCATTTCCGTCTTGTACTATAAAGAAAAGATTTGAGTTGAAGTTGAGGAAAGCAACCAAATGTTAAGCAATATAGATTGAATTTCTTTCCAGAAAGTTTACTTGATAAATAGAGAGATCCAAGTGTCAAAGTCAACACAAATAAGTGACATATATTCAAAGGAGAACTGAACTGTTTATGCTTCACGATATAGTGGGCCAGTCAGAAACAATATGAAAGTCCTGATTGTCTTTCATTGTCCTATTCAATGATGTGGCAAAGTCACAAGTTAAAGACAGTGAAAATCTATGGAGACCAGAATTCGGTAGCGAATGTGCCAGATATAATCAAATTTAACACCATTTTGTCAATATGGCATACTGAGAGGCTAGAAAAGGCCACAAGATCAATCTAAGGTTTAGAAGGCCTGCCCTTCTAAACCCAGAAAATGCCACTTAACTTCAGTTTTAAGATTAAAACCCTAATAGCTCCACCTTGAATTCCCAGCCTTGTTTCATAAGAGCATTCAAAAGATTATATGTTTCAGACAAAAAAGAACTAATAATACAAACGATCTGATCATAGTGCCATAAACACAATCTTCTGGGGAACGTATTTGAACCAATATTTCTGTCCTCAAGTCTATTGTGCCCCTTTAATAGTGACACATCTTTGTTTAAAAGAAATGATATTGCAAAAGTTGAGACCTTATATATTTCACACTTAAACCTTCAGCAGAAACAGATTTGCTTCAACAGATGTAAACTAATATAAACCAAGAGTTTTGCTGTTAGCTCCTTTTAAGTTCTGTAAGTGCAAAATAATATCATCTGCCTTAAGAAAGTGCAAATCTTAGCAGTTAAATGAGAGCATCTGTAGAATGACAAGTTGTAACTGAATTTAGAGTTAGATATTCGTACAGTGCTATTGTTTTTTAATCCTGTTTCTTAAAAAAAAAAAAAAAACCAAATCCATTAGTTTGGTGATTGAATGATTTGTTCAGTGGCATCAAATATGTCTTGAACCACAGCTAGGATAATGGGCTAGTATGTGCTGGATTTACATAGAAGTCTAGCAATCCCCTCTTAGCACTTCTGAAAATGCTACTTCTCCTTTTACTAGTGAGACATTTCCTTCTGCTGGAGCCTTTCTTAGGTACAGCTGCCGAATCAATAAAAACCTCTATGTTAGGAATCAGCCTGGGGCAACTTTGTGGCCTGCGTCTCCGTGCTTTGCTACAAAAATTCCTTTTTTTTTTCATCCATGTATATTTTGGAAGTTGTCCATATGTCTGCCCTATAGTCTATCTGGAAAACAGCATTTACATGTCTACAAAACCGTCCAGAAAGTTTGAAAGACATTTTTGTTTGCATAGTTCTAATGGTAATTCCCATTTTACTATTAGCAGGCACAGCTGTTTGGTCTAGAAATGGAGGGCAAGCATCATCATCTCCCAATTATGAAGGTCCCTTACACTCTTTGGTATGTTTTGATTAGAGACCTCCTCTGCCTCAGTATTTTCCATGCTGTTCTTTCCATTTCTCATCCACACTTCTCACACAGGTTTGCATTTTGTTAGTGATTACTGTGCCCTTGGATGTTTACACTATTTGATTGTTGCTAAGTTAGTAACGTGAGGGCCCAATCCTTTGATTTGTGATATTTTGATATTAACTGTTATTGACTAGGATGTCGTGTTTGATAATGTATTGTTGAAACATTCCAGAATGAAAAAAGTTAATTACAAAAGGAGGGATTTGTTTACAGCCAGGAGGGATTGCTTGAAGGGATATCAGGGAGAAAAGTAAGTGGTTTCTATGAAGTAGGACAGGGTGTGAGTGTTATGAATCAGGTTACTTTTATTTACGGTGGGAAAGTGCAGTAGAGGGCTAAATAATACTTTTGGATTCTATGTGATGTGTTTCCAAGTATTGTAGGCTTAATATGATGGATGAATTGGCAAGAATTGGGTGGTAATTATGGCTAGCACTAGAGAGAGGATAATAAATAAATAAATAAATAAATAAATAAATAAGATGTTTTATATGGAGAGATTAGATAAGAGTTGGGGGCCAGCTGGAAACATATTAGGGACAAATGGGCAAGGTTTTTAAAAAGTCTAGATTATTTATCCCATTCTTTTCTGTTTGTTGTCTGTCTAGATAGTAAGGAAAGAGTTGTCTCATTATATTTCTTTTAAACATCTAGTACCTTTTGGGTGCTATATAAATAATGCTAAAGATCAAAAACGTCTCAGTATTAAAAAGCAGAGCATTTCTGAAGGCAAAATAAATAATCATCTAATACTGAATCATGGAAAAGTCCATCTGACTTCAATGGGAAGTTTCCCTTAGTCAGGAATTAGCAAGGACTGCAATATCTGGCCCGATACAAATATGTGTATCATGATTCATTGCCGGATGCTTTCTAGCTTATCGCAGTTTGCTGTGGTGTGTAGTTGTGTGTATAGAGTGGCAGTGTTTTTGTAATCTGTATGCTCCAGAGATCTGAAATGAGTGAAGAATTATTTTTGTAGCAATAAAGTTAACCAGTGATTTGGGGCTGGCCCATTCACCTTCCCCTCCCATATCTTGTTGAAGAACAAGAAATCTGAGGCATCCACTTATCAGATATGACGTGCCAGAGGAGACAGTGTGACCTAGTAGTAATGTGAAGAGGGGATTTGAATTCTATCCCTAACTCTGTCACTGATGCTCTGTGACCTTGGGCAAATAGTTCACCATGTGTGCCTCAGTTTCCTCTTTGTAAAATGAGGATAATAATCCTTATCTTTGTAATATTGTATGGACTCCTTGCATGAAGGACACTATACAGCAAAATACAATGTATTATTTCTGAGTCCATCGCTTCTCCTCTTCCTATATTTGCCAACAACATGGCACTATTTTTCTAAAAGAAAGGTGATATTGGAAGGAAGTTATCCAGTAAAGCAGCAATCAGATTTCTTTAAAGTCAACATTGCTGCTGTTTATGGTTCAGATTTAGGGAGAATTCTAGTGGTAGCATGGGCAGCTCCCTCTCCTCCTGGAGGGAGGTTGAGTATAAAGTTTTGTTTTAGAGAGGGATGAGTTACGCTAGAACAAATGCTGCCGCCACTAACAGTTCAGTACCTCTCTGTTTTGTGATCTTTTACACGTCTCATACAGGCTGCAGAGCTCTAAACTTGTAAGGAGGTGTATTTATTAGTGCTCTTACCAGCAATGCTTTAAAAGTAGTTTTAGGATTCACAGTTATAGGGAACATTTCAGCAATTGTGGAGATGGGACTATATGGCTTTAACAGGTTCTTTCTAACTTTTTGTTCGTAATTCTTTGATTACATAGGGAGAATAGGCCTTGTCAGAGAGTGATATAAGTTAGATGTATATTCTTTTTGCTTAAAGTAACACTAAAACTTTTCAAAAATCACAGAGGGCAACATATGTACAGTAATGATTATGTTCATGAGGAATCATTGAACCTGTTTTGCCCATGAAAATGAAAGCTGTGCTTGTGTTAAATTCTTTCTAATTCCCTAGAATGCTAGTTTAATTATTTCCCTAAGAAAAAAAAAATCACTTTTGTTAAAAAGGGGAAGAAATAAAAGGAACTGTTTTCAGTTACACATCCTCCCCCCCCACACACACACACACATACGCCAACTTGCAGTACAGTATGTGGCATACCTAATCTGTGTGTGTTTTGTCTCAAATGTTAAATGGCCCTTCACATTTGCTGATGGTTCTCTTGATTTGTTTTTCATAAACAAACAGCAAAGCCGGATTGAAGACCGTTTGGAAAGACTGGACGATGCTATTCATGTTCTCCGGAACCACGCAGTGGGGCCTTCAACAGCCATGCCTGGTAGTCATAGCGACATGCATGGATTAATAGGGCCTTCTCACAATGGAGCAATGGGAGGTCTTGGGTCAGGATATGGGACAGGCCTTCTTTCAGCCAATAGACATTCACTAATGGTAAGCTATGGAGATTAAATGACAGTGCAGGTTTAAAAACAGTCTAGTAATTAGAATTTCTGAACTGGTTTGCAGGCTTTTAAATGTTATTATCAGTCTTTCTACTTGTGCTAATGCTGCAGATATTATCATGTTTATGAAAAAAATATCAAATTAATTTGTGCGAGGTTTTATAGTACTACGAGACATTTTTAAACGTACACTGTATATGTTTGCAGCACATATTATGTTTATTGTGTACATTTTGCTCATGACAGTAAAAACTATATTCTTTGATGTGTTTTAAGACTAACTGATGTGAGGCTGCCATTGAGAAAAAGCTGCTGTCCTGTGGCATCCAGCCTCATTAAAGATCCTTTCTAAAATAGTCTGAATTGTTTGAAAGATTTAGTTGGCTGACAAGTGTATGAATAGTATACCATCTTTCTCCTATCCATTAGCCAATAAGTATATCGGAGAGGAATCTTCAAGGTTTTTTCCTTTACTACTCTTTGCCTTTCCATTTCAATTTGAGTGAGTATAAATGCACTGCTTTTTTTAGGACTTTGCACAAATCCTGAATTCTCTCTCTTCCCTTTTTATTTTCCTATTCCTTTTTAAAGAAAAACAACTATGTTTAGCGTGAAACTTCTGCTCAAGACCCATCCTCCTAGGAATCTGGCTGCAGCTATAGGCCCCAATTCAGAAATGCATCCTGTAGCCTTATCTGTAGTTATAGGTTACTTAACTAATTACTCATCCCAATAGGAGGGTTTTCACCTACTTAAATTGTGAGAGTTCTGTCCAAGATCAACAATAGCAGAGAGGTTAGGGTTAGAAAGGGGGCCCTCATAGTGCACAAAAGGGACAACACAGTGCTCTTTTTGTAATAATTACTTTTATTAGCCATCCAAACAACAATACACACATTGCAGTCTGGTGAAAGAGAACACAATGGAACATCTAGTATTTGCATTACTCACACTATCCCTTGAGGAGAAACCCAAAGTATCAGTCATAATCGTCCTCATCGTCACCAGTGGATGTCTTCCTGGCATCGCCGCAGGGCAAGTAGGCCAGGATACAGCTTTTATAATGTGTTATGCTGATCCTCACTATGCTTAATGCATATTCAGTATGGGTTTCAGACCCTTTTCTTTATCGGTATTTCCTCACCCAGCTATCGTTGGCATGCCCTTCTTGTGTTGGTTACGAGGCCTTTTACATCAAGCTTATTAAGGCATATGTCAATTACATGTCATGGCGTTCTTGTTGTCTGCTGATGTTCCTAATTTAAAATATCTAAAGCTGGTATAAACTGGCATTTTGTGGTTACCTGTGAGCGGTTTAGCAACGCTGACTTATCACTCTATTTTTTGTGACCTTTTGCGATATGGGGTTGTTTATGAGTTTGTTACTTATGTCCCATCTTTAGGTCTTAATTAGTTTGGTTAAACTATTGTTTTTACAGGCTTAAGACCTGTAGGCTTTGGCATTACTGTCGTAATCCATACCTGTGCCCTATTTGGCATATGCCCATATATCTGTAGCAACATAGATGGCTACAATTCATATATAAGATAACACTTAAGCAATGGGAATTAAGTACATGCTTAAGTATGTGCTAACATGCTTTTTGTGAATTGGGATCATATGTGATCACTAGTGGCTTTCACATTGGATTAAATATCCCACATCAGAGTATCAGGCCTTCTCTATACTTGGAGAATACCATACTTGTCCAGCTTACTGAGGGCCTCATTCTACGAGTTTTTGTCATGTTGAGTAGTACTTTCTCACATGAGTGATCTCACAGTATAGTTACATGCATGAATAAATACCACTTAGCATTATCATTGCAGAATTTTCCTAATTTTCCTGTTATAGTTTCTGATTTTTCTCTTTTGAGGGCAATGTCTTCTTATGCTATATATTTTTTTGATGATGGGCGTCTGGCACCTTACAAAGGAAAATATCTTGTAGTTCCTGTGCCTCTGTAAAGAAAAATCATGCCTCTCTGATCTGTTTGATTTCTCTGAAAATGTCAACAAAATAGTAGACAAAGGAGAAGAAGCTGATGTGCATATTTGGAGCTGCAAAAACCCAAAACAAATTCTTCACAAGACTCTATGAAAGAAATTAAGTAATCATACAGTGAACTCATAGATTAGAAACTGGATCAGAAACAGCAAATGAGGAGTAGGATTAAATGGCCAATTTTCAACATGATTAAAGGATAAAACTTATGGTACCCCAACATTCCATTCTAGGAGTAATGTTCTGTATCACTGATCTGGAAAAGGGGCAGATGTCGTTTGCAGATGATTCAAATTATTTAGGTTAGTCAAGATTAGAGAAGAGTGTGAGGAACTTCAAGGGGAACTGACCAAACTGGGTTAATGGGCAACATGATGACACATGAAATTCAGGTTTGGCAAGTGTAAGGTATTGCATATTAGAAGGAATAATTTGAAATACTCATATGCATTACTATTTCTCAGTTAACTGTAACCACTCAGGAAAAAGGCTTGACCATCACTGTTGACAGTTCAATGGAAATCCCAGCTCAGTGTACAGGAGTGGTAAAAAAAAAAGCAAACAAAATGTTAAGACAGCAAAAGGAATGTGATATAAAATAATACTGAAAATGTTATAATGCCATTATATAAGTCATGGGTATGCTTTCATTTGGAGTTTTGTGTTCACTTCTGGTTACCCTATCTCAAAAAGGATATAGTAGAATTAGAGGAGATTCAAAGGCAGGCTACAAAAATGCTTGGAAGCATGGAAAGATTTCCATATGATGAGACATTGAACAGATAGTGGTGGTTTTGTTTAGAAAGGACATATATAAGAGAGGGAAGGCTAGAGGTATACAAAATAATGTATAGTAAGCAAGGTAAATCTAGTAGTCCAATTCATCCTTTCTTATAATTAAAGAATGGGATATTCAATAAAACAGAAAGTAAGGTAATTGACAACCTGTGACATTCATTGGTGCAAGATGTAATGGAGGCCAATAGCTTAGTAGCATTCAGAATAGGAATGGACATTATATGGATAATTAGAACATCCAGCATTGCTTTAGATAAGATTAAATACAATATTTAGAAAAAAATGTGAACTCTCATGCCACAGGGCATAAACCAACTACTGACACAGGTTAGGGGAAAATTTCCTATATAGAAACTCCATTGTTGTCCATTCCAAGGTCTCTTGCACCTTCCTCTAAACCATCTGGTATTAACCACTGTCATCAGAGATAGAACACTGGACTAGATGGACCACTGTGCTCTAATCTACTAAGGCAATTCTAATGTTCCTGTGCAATCAGCGCAGAAGTTCTCACTGTAAAGGGTAGAAACTTTGCTGGTATTTCTGTAGCAAATGATGCCATCAATCACTGTAACAGATCACTAGGCCATCCCTTCTATCAGATTCTAAACACCCAGGATATCCTGGCAGAGTCAGCTCTTGCTTTGATTCCTGGAAGGCAGTTACTTATTTAGTCTTATACACTTTACTGTGTGTGAGACCTTAAAAACTGAGCCTGTCATCCATGTGGACCTTAAAGATCCCATGTCTTTTTTGTATGAGAAGGGGTTTTCTAGTTATGTCCTTGACCAAACAAATGCCGAGAGGGGTATTCAGCGGACTACAATACAGTACTTTGAGTAAAAGTTAATAAGTACAAATCAGTGCTGCTGTTTCCAAGTAGCTTGTAAACCACTTGGGATGAAATGCTCGATATGAATGTAATTTACTGCTGTTTACTATTACTTGTTGTTAATGTTTCTCTGTTGGTTCATTTTAAAATATGTTTCTCCTGGCAGTGGTCAATCTAATGGTTGGCTCTTCCTCATCCTAAAACTAAAGTTAAAAGTAGCTGTCATGGGTGAAGCATTGTTAAAAGCTACAATTGGGCCAGTGCTATTTATAGATTTTAAAAAATGCTGACTTAAAATAAAAGGAGTACTTGTGGCACCTTAGAGACTAACAAATTTATTTGAGCATAAGCTTTCGTGAGCTACAGCTCACTTCATCAAACTGTAGCTCACGAAAACTTATGCTCAAATAAATTTGTTAGTCTCTTAGGTGCCACAAGTACTCCTTTTCTTTTTGCGGATACAGACTAACGCGGCTGCTACTCTGAAACCTGACTTAAAATAGTCTGCCAGCAGGCTCCAAAAGGTAGAAAAAAGACTTTTCAGCATCCTAGCTAAATCTATCTCTCTTCCCTCTCCCCTGTAAAAATAGCATGAACCCAGACATTGTTTTGCTCTCTGTGGCAGTTGCTGGGAATTCACAAAAGGAAATTCTAGGTTGTAATTTAGCTTGGCCTCAGGTAATGTGTTAAATACACTTGGGATACATATAATCTAAGATTTTTAGTTTGTACAACGCTATTTCCCACCAAATGTTTAAACAATACTGCTTTTAATGAAAAAATCTGGCTTTATTAAAAGCCAGATCTGTGACTTACAACCGTTTCTGCATATCTGCTCTCAATCAAGAGAAAAGGGTTTAATTTTTGTAGCTTTGTTCACTTTGCATATGTTAAGCTGATGCAACATGCACCCAGGGCATCACTTCAGAGACAGTTTGTTCCATAAATATATAGTCGTCTCTTAAATACCAGATGTAGGTGAAGTTAGATTTGGAACAAAAAGAATAGCAAACAATTAAACTTTCATATATAGCTTTTAGGAAATATCTGACCCTTGAATTTCTTCTCTTATGTATCTGTTTTAGGAAAGAGTAGGCACTCTTTCAAAATTTGATTCGATTTGATTATGAACTGCTGCATGGTACCTTGTCATTTCTGCTATTGAAGACAAGCTTCTGCTTGCTTCTTTTCTGAAGTTTAGAAAACAATGAGTAATCTCATAAACAAAATATACTGAACAGGGCAACTCAAACAAAAGATGTGGCACTTTGACAACATGGCTAGTTCTAAAAACAAGAAGGGCAAATTTCTGTCTCTCGCTCTCCACATTTAACTTTCTGAAAAAAACAAGTCTGCTAGTGCACAAAGTGTATTAGTCACTGTCTGAAACTGTAACTTGTATGAAAGAATCAAGCCTGGTAATTTTTTTTGGAAAACTGGTATGAATTTTGAAGTAAAAACATAAGAACAAAGGAAATAGTTTTTGAATAGAGTCAGTCTTAAGTTAGCCTTTGACCATTTGATACATTCCACTCTGAAAAGGAAGTTGAAGGGGGAAAATTTTTTTTGAAAAATTTGAGGAGGATACTGGTAATGTTTTCCACATTTGAATTTTAATACATGAAACAGGCTATAAAACTTTGGCCAGCTGCAGTAAATAAAGTAGCAGTGGGAGGTATGGACCGGAAACTTGTACAGAATGTGCTGGTGGAAGTTTCTTTGCCCACTGTACACCTTCATTTGTTGGTTTCAAACTTGGAGTATGCTAGGGTAACTTGAGATTTAGCCCAGAGTCTGTGTTAGTTTCCAGCAGGTCTTCCTTATCAGATATCCTCCACAATTCTGTGCTATATTGGACAAGTATGAATCTGGTCCCTAGGCAAAAATAATATGAGACTGGGTCAGATTCTGCTCTCCACTCCGCTGTTGTAAATATGAATTGCCTCCTTTCATTTCTGTGGAATTGCTCCAGATTTACAGCTGTGGAGCTGAGAGCAAAATTTGTCCCACCGCAATTACTTGTTTTCTTAAGAGAGACGGATGACACATCTAATGGGAATGTATTTCACTCTGTCACTACAGTGTTTCCTTAAAGTCCCAATCCAACAAAGCATCAAGCACATGCGCAGCTTTAAGTACATGAATCGTCCCCTTGGATTTCTACAGTTGGTGGGGTGCTTGTTTCTAATTTCTCCTTTCATATTAGGCAGCTGGGGTACACTAAAATTCACACCATACGCAGACTTGGCATATATTGTCTCAGGGCAGCAACAAATTAGTAAATTAATTAAGGTATGGGAGCTCCATACTCCCAAATTCCTAATCCCACTTACACTGGGAGTCAGGAGGATTGCTAACTTCCATTGCTGCTGATTTGCTGAGTGATTCTGGATAAGTTACTTAGAGACCAATTCTGCCACTCTTTTATTGAATAGTACGATAGGGCCATACTCAAAGTAAGGCACTGCTCAGCTTGAATAAGAGTGGCAGAATCAAGCCTTAACCTTCTTGTACTTGGGTACAATGTAAAATGGGTAGAATTATACTTCCTGACTTCTCAAGGGAGTTCTGATTTAATATTTCTTTGAGTTGCACTTTGACAACCACTAACATAAGCTACTATAAAAGTGAATTAACTACAGTAATTTTTATCATAATTACAAAGTACAAATATTAAATTTGTCAGGATTGAAGTGCAGGAAATACAGGATACCATGATAAGAAGTCAAAATGTTACCTTTATAAAAATCCCAATAAACTACTTTTGATCTAAAAAAGGATATTACTCTGAATTAGTTTTATGTATCTATATAAATAAAATACACCCAGCACAAATTCAGACATACAAATGGAAGCTTTTAGGAGGTACAGTATATACATAGCAGAATAGGTACAATAGACATAAGAACTGAGTGAAATTTTTCAAATGAAACTGTTTTTTCACTGAAATAGGCAGATTTGGGTCAACAGAAATATTTTGCAAATTTGCATTGAATTTGCTAAATTATTTTGGTCAGAAACAAAATTCCAAGAAAAATCAAAACAGTTCATTCTGAGGGATTTTTTAAATGAAATGTTTAGCTATTCAATTTGAAACTGACTTTTTGTTTCAAATTTCACTTCAGTTTTATTTTTAAAAAGCTTTAAAAAAATCAAACAAAACTAATTTTTTTCTTTTTTTCGTGTGTTCAGCCACTGAACCTAAAATTCAGTTATTCGCCCAGCTCTAATAGATATGCCAAAAACCAATGTAACAGATAAGTATGCCTTCTGAAGTGACTTGGTGTGTGTTTACGTGAACCTAAATATACAGTAAGGGTACTTGAACCTAAATATCTCTTTAACTTGACACACCAGCAACAAACTATTTTGCAATCTTGACTAAGTTAATATTTACAACCTGCCATACTTAATAAAGGTTTAGACTTCAATCCTGCAAACAGAAATGTGCTTAACTTTACTATCATGAGTAGTCCCATTGGGACTATTTGTGATAGGAAAGTCAAGCACATGCGCAAGCATTTCCAGTATTGGAGCCATAATAATTAAAGTGAAGGTAGTGTGGCTTGCGAAGCACACACAAAACACCTCTATGCACTAAAAAGAGTTAAGTTTGTTCTCAGAGGTCAGGCATGCAATATTGCTAAGAAATATCATTTCATTGGAAGTGTATTTGTATGTAGTGGTATGCAAATGATGAGAGTAAGCATCTCATACCCATAGCTGGTCATAATATTTGTGTCACAGTAATGGCAGTTGTGAAAATAACAGAAGTTAGGAAATTCCAAGTCAAGACAGAAACTCCAAAGTTAATTTGTTTGTATTGTATCTGCTCCTACTCCCACCACAAGTAGATCAGCTAAGCCTATGTTGTTGCCCTTAATTTCCTGGTTTTGGTCAGTTCCATCATCATTGTAGAGATGATGGAGATTGTAGAGGGTTTTTTTAACATTTGAAATACAATTTTGTAAAATGCATTTATATGCTAGCTTTTGTACAGAAATCATAAAAGAGGCACATTTCTTTTGTAGCAGTGTACAGCTGGATTGATTATAACCATTATATAACAAAAACTGGTATGCAGTTTTTTTAAGACACTCCTTAGAAGTCCATCAGCTTGCTTCCATGCTTCACACAAGGGTCCACAGGAAGAGGATATGTTCATTTATATTTTTTTTAACATCCAAATTAAATTAACGTATGGAATTTTCCACTGCTAGAAATTAAAATAGCAACTCATGAAGTAATTCAGTTATGTCATTCATATAAAAACAAAGAGTCAAGCAACTGGGCATTATTTAAAAGACAAGATTTGGCTCTTTTTATTTGTTCGTTAAAAATCTATTACTCTCCTGCTTTAATTTTTATCATAGTTGCAATTAAAAAAAACAAAACAAAAAACAAAGGTATGCTAATAATTGAGAAAACTGGACAAAACAGCCTTATTGGACTAAAAGCTTGTAAAACAAGCAGCAGTGTAACCCTTTTATATAACATTCATGTTCTTTCTAATTGGTTGACATTCCTAATTTCATGTAAATTATAGCCTCCATCATATTCTTAATACCATTTTTGAAGTACACTGTTGGTTTTAATCAGCAAAAAATCCATTAATTATTATTTAAAATGACACCCTTTTTCAAAAACATTGTCCTGACACAATGACTTCATTCATTTTAAACGAGTTAATTAGGTGTATTGTTAAAATCGTAGTATTTGGTTTCCAAGTTTTAATTTAGCATTAGCTAGCTCCTTGGTTTCCACACATGGACGGATCTATTGTGAAGCCGAGTGTGTGTGAAAGTTATTGGAGAATAGTAGTCTCTGGGTAACGTTCCTCTAAGCTGCCCTGATTTTTGTTTCCCCTGTAGTCTAGATGAGAAACAGCTGGCTTTTGTTTAAAAAGCTGTTTTGTGAAATGTCTGAAACTTGAGGTGTAGAGCTGAGGTCACCATTAAAGCAGGTGCTTGGGAACAAGTGGGAAAGAAAGCAGCAGAGACCGATTTGGCCACATAATCTTTTGGAGGATATTTCCTATTAGAATGGAATATGGTATCAAAAGGAAATAAAACTTCTCTAAGTTTGCTGATTTGTTTACTATGTTTTTCACTCACAGATAAATGAAGGAGAGTTAATATTCCTAATCCTGTAGTTTTAGAACCTTTTGTATTCTGGATTTCGCCAATACTTAAATGAATAGTCATCCCTGTAGGAAAGTAATCATAAGGATTATTTCACGGACTTCACTTCAGTGGCCATGGCAACCCACTTCTCTCCATAGTAGTTTGCAACTGGTTGATTTCTTTTAAAATACTTCAATTGTCTCCCCTAGTATGAAAGAAATGCTGTTTAAGTGTGGAGGACCAGAACATTGAATTAATGCTCACTAGGTACTTATACTGGAGCATGAATAGAGACTGAGCAAATTGTACCAATAAGATAAGCACCTAAATTAGTCTTTAAAAAGCAAAAGCTAAAACATGTAGAATCATTGTGTACTTAAAGTATCTATAGGCAGAAAGAATTAAGAAAACGCATCTCCTCTCTTTAGAATCACAGATTATTAACAGCTGTTTGGGAATGGAGATTAACACTGTAATTTTTGAAGCACTAGAAGAAAATTTGTTTGGGAAGTTGGCTCTTCACTTCCAGTCCATGTGTAATGCCAAATAAAACTTCCTTTTGCAGAGCTCATGTGTTAGAGTTGAGCAATGTTGTGATTCCCTCAGAAACACTGGATTACCCAAGCCTACCTCCATTAAATAGAACAGAAAGACTATAGAGAAATGCATGGAGCACTGCCATGCAGCATTCTATCATACAGTACATAACATGAAAGCCACTGTTTTGTTCAGACTGCCTCCCTGCCTCTACTTAAGACGTGGCACTCTTTTTATATATATAAATACTGAACTTCAGCGTTGTTACTTTTGTCTACGTTTAAATGGATTTTGCATATGACTTGCTCGCAAAATGCCTTTTCATAAGGTATTTGGAAAGCTGCTTAGTATTCTTTGGTACTCTTTCCTGTATTAAAAAAATGTTGAACTTTGCTATTTTTCCTGATTTAATGCCACCCTTAATGTCTTTTTTTTTTTAAATAAAAATCCTTCCTTTTTCTTTTGATCTTATTTATTGCTGAGCCACTGGTCATATGGAAATTATTATTGTATAGCATGGAGATGAAAGACTTCAGTGCCGTAAAATAAGAGTGAATAATTTGGACCAATAATGCGCACATAGAGTGAGAGACCATTTGTGTCAAAGTGGCCTGTGTTGTTCCCTTTGTAATATAGCAGTTGAGGTTTATAAGGGCTTTACGCAAATCTGCTTTCTGTCAAACTTATAAATTTTGACAATATTAAACACATGTTAACATGCATAACTTTACAACTTGCTTGCCACATGTTTTTATTTATCTAATTGGATAACACAAGGTCATCATATTTGTAAAGGTACCAAGGTAGTTGCTCGTTAAATTCATTCATGACTTTGGCTGTTTGAACTAAACTCTTCCTAATTGCGATATGTAGCTGTGATCCTGAGATGGGAAATCATTCAGTTGAACTTCCTGAATTTGTAAGCATTAGAAAATACCTGTTAGTATTCCCTTTGCATCTTTGTTTTCAGAGTAGAATTTGTCAAATTCTTTCCAAGTTTTATGTTAATACGAATTGTCTGAAGTGCTGTGTCTCAGTATGGAAAGAGTTAACTGTAAACAAAGGGGTACTTTTTCAGCTTTTGTCTGCTACCTGCAATTCATGAACTGCAAATGCCCATCTGTGAGCAATCAAAGTAATGTTTGTGTGACTGTTTCTCACTTTTATAGATGCACTTTTGGTTTAAATAGTGTTCCTTCATTTTAGAGAAAATAAGTTTCCTTTCTTTTGATATGATGGAGATATTGACAAGATAATTAAAACTGGAATCTAGCACTCTTGAACCGTCAGGTGTAATTGATATTTCATGGGGAGATTACAATTCAAAGATACCAAAACAGTTTTCTTTGTCAGTGGGTATCTAATTACAGTGAGAACATGTCAACTTTTCTCTTTGTGTTTGCTGAAAAACAAATATCTAGCTAATCTACCTATATATCCACACTTAGGTTTGTTTGTGACCTCTGTTTAGATTTTATTTCCAGGTTTAAGGTTCTGATCATACATCATACCTCTGTAGTTTAAAGATCAGTATTTTGAAAATCAAAGACATATAGCTATTCATATTCAACAGCTAAGGTGACACTATCCTTTTGCAAACAATTCACTTATTAATAACACTTTCATGAAGGTGAGGTTAGGTAAGTTACATATCAGTTCCATTAACTAGCTGTTCCTGGACTGACAAAGCTCTAACCATGCACTTCCAGAATGATAGTGGAGGAGTAGCTTAGGTCTAAAGCCTGTTTTGGAGACACGTATCTCAGGAGATAGTATTAACAAGGATTGGATAACTGCCAAATGAAATTTAATACATTTTCACATCCATGAAATAGGCATCTTAAACACAGAAGCATAATTACTTTCAAAAACACTTCCTGGAAACAAAGAGAGTGAAAACAGTAAATGTATTTTTGTTGTTGTTTGTTGATAGCTACAGGATACATATAATGGACCATATTTACCACCAGTTTTTAAGCAGGATCTCCATTCAAGCCAGTGGGGGTTCTGCGTAAATATCATAGCATGATATGGTCCCGTGATATTTACCAGTCTACATTAAACACCGCACATATAATAAAATACAAAGAAAGACAGAGACTTACCAAAGGCCACCTAACTTAAAGTGCCAGTATTTTAAATCTGCGAATCATGGGCTAGTTGGAACAACTGTTGAATTCAGTGAACTTGTTACACACCCTGGCCTTTGCCTGTAGGTCAATGAACTATAATTATATTTTTCAACTATCGAGAAAATTGAGAATGCATGGGTTTAATTGTTTTTCTTGACAGATTTCAGAGGACGAAAGTGGGTTGGGTTGGGTTGGGTTTTTTTTAAATCAAAGGTAGAAACATGATGAATGCACCAGAAGACTAAGTGACCTTTTTCCTTTAATCAAGTTCTAGTTTTAGAAAGTTAATAACGTCTTAACTTTTCAGGCAGTTTCATGTTAGCTTTAACAGAAAACAAAATGTGAATCTTAAAAAAAAAAAAAAAAAAAGACACCCAAAAACCATCAAATGCCACTGCACATTTCTCTTTTGGGATGGTTGAATCTATATTCTAGTTCCACTAAACCAAAATCTTAATAGAAAAGAGGCTTCTGTTCTAGATACTTCCATGTGCTTTCACAGAATAGGTTCTTTTGAGATATTTTGTTATTCTATAAAAGTATTTTCCCTTTTTCAAACTACTTTTGCAATATACTTTTGAAAACCATAGCTTCTGCTATTATGGAAGGGCTACACGTAGCACCCACAAAAATCTAGATAAAGTGAAAAGGCATAAACCGAAAAGCTTGGTATTCATACTTGAATATCTCAGTACTTTATATAAAAGGTCACAGGAAATAATGTGAGAACCAGATCTACCATTATTTCAGCTCATAAAATTTTTAAAAAAAATCCATGAAAGACAAACAAAAATATCACAAATATCTGTTTTTCCATCTGGGTTTTCTCTACAACCATCATCCTAACATTTGAACACCTGTCAAAGAGTTTAACACTAAAAAGTCCAGTAGCCTAATTTTGATGCCTACCTCCTGATATTTCCTTTTAGCTGAAAAATCTCAAGAATAGAATTTTTTTGTTATTATGACTCCCTAAATGAAATAAACACAAAGAGTTATACATAAATACTAGAGCCCATACTCACTTTGGGTTTTTTTTCATCTCCTGAATGTTCAACGAGGGGTCTGTTTAAAGACAGGTCAATAAATGAAGTATTAATAGAACTTCAAACTGAGCTTGATTCTCTAAAGATAGTATTATTTATAGATCTTCACTCCTGAGCCAGGGGAATGAGTCATAACTTCACTCTATCTTGGGGAAAAACTGTTGTTTGTGTCACAGACAAGATGCTCATTAGTTGGGGATAGCAGATGCATTGGCTTCTGATGTTATTGCTGAAGGACTTGTCCACCATTTGCAAATGAGATTCATAATTTAAGGATATTCCTGGAAGGAACCTTGTTTGGTCCTTGAGTCCCAGGTGGCTAAGGAGTATATTATTCCGTCAGCATAAGGTAGGGTGATCATGATTTTCTTTCTTCCTTTCATTACTGTAATAATCAACATCTTTATCATTATTGCTATCCTGTCTAAATAGGGCAATCTTCGAAGGTCCTTATATCTGTAGTTACAGCTAGTACCTAATATGGTATCTGCTCTGCTTAGTAGCACTGGTCATGTCTGTGCATCAAAGACTGTTTTCTTTCTGCATTCAATTGAACTTTAACTGCATTCTTGAACTTTAAGGGCTACTTTAATAAGCCACTGTCTCTTTTCCTGTGTTCTCTTACAACTGTAGAGATCAGCTGATGTGCTTTAGCATACAGCTGATAGATATGAATGTCTGATATCTGATAGCAGAATGTTCTAAGTGGAGTACAGTTGACTGAAATTCACTTCCTCCATTGGTTTGACAGACTCTCAGTTTGTCGACAGAGATGTATAGATTGTTTTTGGTCTTACAGTGTGTGTGTATATGTGTATGCACCTAGATACAATAGTAATTGGCACACTTTTATACATCAGTAAAATATATTGTCTGTGGGTAAAAATTTTCTACGGCATCTAAATGACTTTGGAGCGTACATTTCACTGAAAGTCAATGAAAGTGCCTAAGTTGCTTCTGAAAATGGGACTTAGGCTCTAAGTCATTTAAGTGCTTTTGAAAATTTGACCTTATATATTTAAGGGGGGGGTTATACAGTTCCCATTTACATGCTGGCACTCCCCCTCAGAACTGCCCACAAAGCAAGAAGAGTGTTCAGTTCCAGAACATCAGGTTGTGGGCCAAAATGACATTTCTTTTCTCATATAAGCAATTATGACTGGCACATTGCAACAAAGGAAAGACGAAGAGAGTTTTATTCATAGCATATTCTGATCAGTTCCACTCTTCTGTCTTTCCATTTCCAATTTAAGGGATTCATCGTGGCTCTCAGGACATCGAATGCAAAGGACATTTTACATAAAAATAACGTTCAGTGTGGTATCTCTGGAACAGTCTTTGCCCCTTCAAATCAAGGTGACTGGTTATGTGCTTAGGACTGAAGGATAAAAGTGCTTGTGCATTTTATGTCAGGAGGTATCTCAAAAGACAGTAAAGCCACATTACTTCTGATAAAGTGCTCTGATTGGATTAATGCTGACATCAAAGTATTCAGCCACTGCTGCAATGAATTTATGCTATTTATTTATCATTTACCTAGTAACAACTATGGGATGCTGGGCTTAGCAAAGTCACCGAAGATTGATCCTGACCATAAGTGCTTACCGTTGAAATAGATGTAGATGTGAGAAAGAGAGGGGTAATGTCAAAAGGCAGTGATAAAGCAGTGATGTTAAGCATAAGTTGATGTAGTTCATGGTTCTTTTTAACTGTTTTTGAGGAGATGACTAGGGTTTATAGAACGCAGGGAAGGAAGCATGTTTTGAGGGGGGATTTGAAGAAGATGAGGCATTGTAGGCAAGGGAGAAGTCCGAGACATAAGGGAAGGTAGAGGAGTGTGAGAGTGACACAAAATGGGCAGTTATATACGTTGTTTGGTTACATTGAAATAACTGACTGTGGGAACAGAGAGAGATAAAATGAAAAATGATTAATCCCCAAGTTATTCTAAAAGATGCGTCCAAAATAGACTGAAGAACTTTCATAGTATATCTCTTGGTCCCTCCAGGAGTGCCAGGTGCAGTACAGTGTCCTGGCATTGAACAGTCTTAAATGAGCTACAGATTTTCATAAATGAAATATCCAAAAAGATAGAACATGCAGATGGTCACATAATTATATTTTATAGCCATGAACAGAGCGGAATAGAGTCAATGTTCTTGGGTCAAACTCAGTCCTGCCAAAACTCTATGGCAGTACATGAACCTAGCCAGGGAAGATATAAGTTTTTTATGTTTTGAAGGCCCCAAAGTCTGAAGCTTTACAATGCCCAGATGGACCTTTCTGACTACTACTCATATCACAGAGAGTGAGATAGCCATTCCTGGGCAAAGTTGAGTACATTGGTGTAGTGGATCAACAGATGATAAAACCAGGTCTTTCCCTAATGTATGGCTTATGGCCAGTTCACTGCAACAAGTGCTTGTTAATTTCAACAGACTTGCTAGATTTGTGGGCAGTAAAAGAGGAAATATAAATAGACAAACTTGCCCATTTATTTGTGAGAAGTGTGATGATATTACTTCCAAAATTTCTTTTGAAGCTGAAGAAGAGGAGAAGACTGCGGCTTTTCTTAGTAGTTTTTATTAGAACTGGTTAAAAAAAAGTCATTTTCACTAAAATAGTTGTCAACAATTTCATCCCTTTCTCTCTAAATTCAAGATTTCAATAAAACCTTCTGACTTGTAAATTTTGGATTTTTTCAGCGATGTCTCCTTGTTTTATAAAAAAAACCATAGACTATACCATTAGGGAACTCAGTCAAAATGATCACTCAGAATCATGTGTCCTGGATTTAGCCATCCTAGTTACAGTCTTAATGTCAACTACAATTTGGCCGAAAGGAGGTAGACATTTTGAATGGGATGACATGTCTGCCAAAGTATATCAACACCTTCAAGTAGCTCAAAAGAAGTCTGGTGGTTGTTTTCCAAGTGAAAGTGTCATCATTTAGAGTGAAACCAAATGGATTCCTACACTTGTCCCCCTCAGATTTACCACAGAAAATCCTCTACAGTTTACAAAACCTAAACTCTATCCATCTCCAGAAAAAGTACCATATTTTCCTTTCACAAATAAGAAGTTGCTCTTAAGGGGCCTTTTTTTATCAGGGTGCTACTGAATTTCTCTCCTGAATCTTTGAGATTCTTGAAACCTCTTGTATCTTATGTGCAACACAATTCCTGTGGTGGTGGCATTTTAGATCTCTAGACTCATAAGTTACACCACCTTCTTTTTTCTTGTAACCAAATATATGAGTAAATGTACTAATTTTCCAAAGTCTCCTCTTGAGATATCATGTTTTAAAAATTAAAGTGTTTCAAAAAGGGGAGTGTTTTTATCTCTGTTATATTACACTGGCTTTTTGGTTATCTGAATTTAGTCTGAAAAAAAAAGTTTTCCTTGAGTCCCCTTTGGAAATGTTCTCTTTTATGTTTCTTACTGTGGTCTTGCCTTGCTGGTAACAATCAGACTATATTATCTTGTAAGTCTGATTAGAAACACTCCTAAGTCTTTTTAATACTCCAGGAGTACTGGACCATGGATAATACTTTTTGAGAATGAAGAGTCACTTAGAGTTCTCTGCGGAATCTATGGAGACACATTTCATCCAATGGCAGGATCAGCACCTGAGAACGTCCAGAATGAACATTGTTACATGTAGAAATGTTGGTTTATACCATTCAAGGTGTTATTTGGCTTTAAGGAATGTCTTAACGCAAGAAATGTAAGAGATTGCTCCCTGCAATTCCAGTGGTGTACTATAGAGGCTCTTTGAAATCAGAGTGCCTATCCACTCACAGCTTCTGAGAATTCTGCTCTCGAAGTAAATAACTGTCCTTCCTTACCATCCATTGTATTTAATTACATGACAATTTTAGCTTATGACAAAAGTGCATCAATGAGCAGTGTACATGGAAAAAAATGGATGTATTTCCATTGTGCCTGCACTGTCAGCTAAGATGATGGCATTACTGGTGTGTTTAATAAAACCTTTATTGGTATATTACCCGGAGTCGTGGTGTTGGCAGGAATGGTGCCCCTTTGGATTTGGAACTCTATGGTTAATGAAATACAGTGAACATTAATTTGGAATGGGCTTCTAGCTTTGGAAAGCCAGGTAATGTTTCATTATATCTGTGCCGAATAGGGGCTGTGTCAGATACTGCTGTAGCTTCCGCTGTCAGAGCCTTAGCTGGCATTATGGGGAAAAAAATGGCAGGCTTGAGAATCTTATCCCCTGAAATGAAAGTTGAATGCCAAATTTAAATTCCTGCAGGATTTCCGATAGCAATGGGGGAATTGAGAAGCCCACAATTAAGCATATGGGCATTAAGATAATTGTCAGATCTGTTGGCGGACATGATAGAAGACAGATGGGTACGAATCAGTGCGCTCCACTGCAGCACCCTGGGAGACAATTTGACGTTTTACCTGCCTGAGCTACTCTGCCATATTTGTCACTAAATGTGTTGCACAGCATCTTCGTGAGTGTTAAGTGGTTTTGCATATTATGTCGATACACAGTACATCGGCGCCCTCTAGTGAAAAAGCTACAGGGAACATTATTTTTAAATGTCTGCCTTTCCCTTTAGTCTCTCTTCACTGTCTCAGGAACTTGTTACATCCGTATTCACCTTCATATCACCTTAAACTCAGTGACTCTTCTCTTTACAGGTTGGAGCTCATCGTGAAGATGGTGTCGGTCTGCGTGGCAGCCATTCGCTTGTGCCAAATCAGGTTCCAGTTCCACAGCTGCCAGTTCAGTCTGCTACTTCCCCTGATTTAAATCCACCCCAAGATCCATACAGGGGTAAGTACACCCAAATGTTGTCAGGACTCTTCCAGGTAGCCGTCTTAAATGCTTGTATATTTATATAAAAATTTTTCTTTAGAAACTTTAATTATACATGCTACAGTGATTGGAATTGAGTCAACTTGGATTCATAGTAGTGATCACTCAAATACACAATGAGACTATAGTGCAACTTGAGTGGGAGGAGAGAGTCAGGAGTAACATGATATAGAGTTCTGATTAATCCAGACATCCTATCTGGTACGCTCTAGTAATCACAATTACAAGCATCCAAGCAATTTAGCCCAGGACAGCAAGTTCTAGTACTAATGTAAGTCAAGCAGTAGAAAAATGTAGAAAATGTTTTAGGATGCAAAATCAAAAAGAGTAAACTTAAGACACTGCGGTTCCATTGCACACAGAATTCCCATTGACTTCAGTTAGATGCCAGGTAAAATACCAAAGTGATTTTAATTGTATTACAGTATTTGCTGTGCTTTGTGAATCCTGTAAGATTTATATGTATAGATGCAGTATTGTTTCAAAATACGTGTGAAACTAACTGAACCTAGAGTACATCTAGGGTCTATCTTTATTCCTAGAGGCTGCTATTTTTACAATTAAAGTATGGAAGAAACAACTCAAAATTTCTTTTATGATGGCTTACAAGCTCTTACTCATTCTTCATGGCTAAGGTATTTTGATTATTTTATGGGAATGGCATATTAAGAATTTTTTTAAGAAGAAGAAACATTGTCTAGTGTTTAAACAAAGAACTGGGAGTTAGGAATTCTAGGTCTTATTACACAGCCAATCCACTGGCTTAATGCGTGAGACTGGTGAAGATCACAAACTCTCTGTGTGTCAGCTTCCCTTCTGTAAAATAGGAATGATAAAGCTAATGAATCTGTAAAGTACCTTCAGATCCTTGAATGGAAGATGCTATAGAGGAGCAGTCTTTTATTACTATTTCCTGTTAAATCATTGCTCGAGGAAAAAAGCTTAGTGTAATAGCTCATAGGCACTTGGGTTCTTAATCAGAACATGAGGTGTGTGATTTCCATGATTATGATTTTAATTGCAATTTAGTTGATGTTTGGTAGACAGTGAAATTATCATCTATTCCAGAAAGATTGCGAAGTGGAATTGAGCCTCAAAGCCAGTGCTGAAAAATGGTTTCAGCAGCTGCATTCTTGAAACTCCCTTCTGCACCAGTCAGTCCAAATGAGTGGCTGTAAGAACAGACGGGAACACAGATCCAACAATAGGTGGCATTAATAAGGAACATACATGCAAATGCATTCAAACCTTTGCTTAAACATTGGTAACAGAAAATCACTGTGTTTTCCCATAGGTATGCCAACTGGACTGCAAGGGCAGAGTGTATCTTCAGGCAGCTCTGAAATCAAATCTGATGACGAGGGAGATGAAAACCTCCAGGACACAAAGTCTTCTGAGGACAAGAAACTAGACGATGACAAGAAGGATATCAAATCAATTACTAGGTCAAGATCTAGGTAACAGTATATAATAGTGTCGCTTCATTTAATTCCTTTACTGGATTTTGATGAAGTGAACAGAACAGGAAGAAACTCATGAGTTTTTTCCTGGCAGGTAAAACCACAGCCTAAGAGGAAACTGAAGGCTTGTTCCGGTAGTACTAACAGTATCATTTCAGATACTTGTACTCCAGGACTTCCTAAAATTCCTTTCAAATCATGAAATTGGACACTAAGCAAATTATCCCCAATATAACATTTTTGTAAGATTAAAATATGCTTAGCAGATTGCTTTTCATCCACACCTCTGCTTAAAAATTGGAATAAAATATTTATTTTCACTTTTTAATGTATGGTTCTCAGAACAAATCACATTTGCATGACAGTTTACCAGTGTCCAACATATTGTACTGATGTCTCTTACATTTTTAAATAAATCCATTAGGCCAGATCCTGTTTTAATGTAAATCAACATAGCTTCATAGGACTAACTGGAGCTATGCCTGTTTACGCCAGCCCTTTATCTAGCTTTTAGGAGAAGCTCGGTCTTCATATCACATCCTGCTCCCAAGAATGGCTTGGTATCTTTATATAGACAAACATTTCTCCCCTGCAGGCATCAATGGCCATGAAATGCATGATTGGATTGCCACTGGGGCTAAATATTTTCTGCATGCTATATAAAATATTACAAAGTATTAGTGAAGACATATCCTTGGATTTTATCATCTTGGACCTTATGTCCTTGGTGAATGTTACTCACATTCATAGAAGCCCTAAGCACTAACCACCAGGATAAAGGAGAAGTTTCCTACTACAATAATATCTAGTGGCCTGTCAAGGCTGAGTTCTATGTTGGGACCTGGTGTATGGAGTCAAGCATTTGATTTTCACCTTATGGTCCTATATCAAAGCTAAGAATACCAATAAAATTGAAATTCAAATCCTCTCCTGGTTTGGTTTGGTTTTTTTTTTAAAAAAGATAAATCCGGGTTTGAGGCTGTCACTTCTCCTTCAAAACAACATTGTCTTGGATACTCTCTGAAAATGGGAAGCCTGTGAATAAGATCAATCATCTTTATTCCAGAAACATTAGTTCGGTAGCACAGAGCAAGCATATATATTTAAAAAAAAAAAACCCTTAGAATTCAGGACTTCATTATTCTCAGACAGGAACTCATTGATTTCTAAAAATATTAATTACATACACATCTATTCTGATCAGAGTAAAAAGTATGACACTTGAAGTTTTCTCATAATAAATGATGTGTTGGAAAAATCATATTTAGACGAGGTACTTTCATGTCCCTGTATGATATGGCAAGAGGAAAGCACCTTTATGCTGCTGCAGGGTGATGATCTCAGTTCTTGTTAATTTAACAAGTAGGCTGTCACTTATGCATATTAATGTGTGCTTTGAGGTTTTTGTAAACTGTTATTTTTGTTTTTAAGAACCTTACAACTTTAAAAGGTTACTCTTGCTATTTAGTTATACTTCTAAATACATGTTGTGTTAGGGCTGTTAAACTTACCAATATATTTGCATAACCAATTTAAAATATGTATTAGCCACTGAGTCACTGGAAAATATGTGTTCAGTTTAAAATTATTGTCATTATGTTTAGGATAGAAACCTGTTTTATTGCCCAAAATGATGCAGAAATTAAAGTTAAAACTCTATCCAGTTGTAAATTACACAGAAATTTCATGGGCCTTCCTGACTGTGTTGCTTCTACATCCTGTTTGCCACTTGATAGTGCTTGTATGCTTCCTAATCCAACTTTACGTGGCTTTCCAAGTCTGTGTTAACACAGGTAGCATCAGACTTTGCCAATCCAAGTACAGTATGCCCCCCCTCCCCCCCAACCATCTAAATGACAGGGGCTGGTCCTTCCAGAATCGCCCAACAGACAGCTAAAGTGAAAAACGTCTGTGGTGTCCCCCTTCTGGCTGAGGTTTGTTATTTCTGAGCTGCCCAGGCCGGAGAGCCCCAGTTTATACCACATTATCAGATAGCAGCAGATAAAGTAGCCCACCCATCAATTATAGAAGAGTAAGGGGCCTCTATCTGACCCATGAACCCACTCACAATGGCATTGATAGGGAATGGGATAGGTAGCCATTGGCACCATGCCCAGAACTGTAGGGTAAAAAAGGCATAATCTGCATGCACGTCACTAATCACAGTCACATGATCCTGCTCTGCTCCTACCTTTTAGTCTTGCAAGACAGTAATGTAGCACATTACATTAACTCCTCGGCTCCCTGGTAAGGACATTCTATTACTTTCCTTTTAGTCCTGCACAAAGGGTCTCTCTTCCCTTATGTTCAATGACCCCAAGGGCTATATATAATTTCAGCTGCATGGACCCGTAACGATTTCTATATTCCTTGTTTAAGAATACCAAATATAAAAAAATGACTGGAACTTGATTTGGTTTAAGACTCATGTGTTCACTGGGAGTTCAAAGTGCAATGTGAAATGTAAAGGAGTTGTAGTTAAAATATCAATCACATAGGTTCCCAGGATTTGTCATGCATGCAAATGTAACAATACTGGCTGTGGTGCTGCTTTGTAAAATATGTTATTGAAAAGTATTGTTTTCTCTTACTGTTACTAGCAGAGGCCATTGTATTCTGTTTTGTTTAGTTGGTAAAGGCTTCAGTACAAACCCAGGAGCTCTACTCAGAGCAAACTGTATAGAGAGATTTAAATATGATTATCAGCAAATAATATATTGTACATGGAGCGGAGGCTTATTGGCAAGTTAGAATTAGCCAGAAAATTGCTGCCTAGGTAGCAGTGGTTTAGGATGAAATCTGTTTAAAAAGTCTGCATTACTTTTTTCCCACACCATTAGAAAATACCCTGTTCCTTTTGTCTCTCAGCAATAATGACGATGAAGACCTTACACCAGAGCAGAAGGCAGAGCGAGAGAAGGAAAGGAGAATGGCCAACAATGCTCGTGAGCGCCTACGCGTGCGTGACATTAATGAGGCTTTCAAGGAGTTGGGCCGGATGGTACAACTCCATCTGAAGAGTGACAAGCCCCAAACCAAACTCCTGATTCTACACCAGGCTGTGGCTGTCATCCTCAGCTTAGAACAGCAAGTCAGAGGTCAGTTTGCCAGTTCTCTTCTGCAACAGGTTATATATCCAGCAGCATTTAGCTCCGTTAGTTCTCAAGAATCATTGTAAGCTGATGAAAACAGACTTTTATGCGCAAATGCATGTATAATAGCGCAAGAATAATTCTTTAGTTTTGTCATTATCTCCAGTTCTTAGAAAAACTCTCCTTTTGCTTTCCATTAGATTTAGAACCCTTGGTTTTGGAATACATAAAGTGTAATGTCGGTAGCCTGCTTTTCATCCATCTCCTTTTTTGGCCGATCAGAGTCGCAAGGCTGTGTGAGAGTACATGAAATGAAACAGTAGTAAATTAACCCATTGGCACTGTCTGTGCCAAAGCTGTTGCAGCTAAACACTAATACATTCACAGCAGGAAAACCTGATTCCCAGAACCAGGAGGCAAAAATAATGGAGAAATTACCAATTTTTTTAAACTTGAAAAATATTTCCTAAACAAAATGTACAGTATTACACCCTAATGTGCCATGTGGAAAAATCTGATTTAAAAATGCTTCCTGTTACCTAAAAGAAGACAAGGCAGTCAACCTGTAAATTACCAACCGCCAGAAAATGTTACCATATCTTCTTCAATTCCTCTAGCTCTTCAGTCATGTTAAAACAAACTCTTTTGAGGTTAGCCGGGCCTGTCTAACATACAGTACCAGTCTGTAATACTTGGTGATACAGAGATTATTCTAAAAATGCACTCAAGCCTACAACACTGGCATCTGGCATCCAATCCAGGTGTTGTACCTCTAAGTTCCTGGGTTTCAAGGTTTCAGTTCAGCATATTATGGAGACACGTCCTATCTGCATGATTCAGGTCAAGTCTGAGCTCACTAACTCAGTGTTTGGGAGTGCAGGGATCTGGGGTTCCAATTCAACATTGTGGTTCTAGACTTATTTTCCATTTTTGAAATTATCTTTTGGAAGTCTGACCTTAATGAGAAAATGAGGAAGAGGGTTAAGTCTTTGACATACATCCCTGATATTCCCAATATTCAAATTTGGAGTTACTTAAAAAGATCCAAGATGTTTCTAAGTAGTATTAAGCTTGGCTAACACCTTGGCCATTGCATAAACATGAAGGTATTTGCAAAGCTTACATACTGAGCTGCAAGCTGACCATGCCTCTATCACAACTGCCATCCTTTAAATTTCTATACCTTGAAAGGAATATTCTAATGACAAAGACTTCATGTTATAAAGAAAATTGGATGTTCACTTGTAAAACACGCTCTAAAGCTTTTAAAGTATACTGGAAATCTATAAGAAGTAACTGATAAATTAATTGTGTCAGATGCAAATTCAGTGAACAAATCATTTTGGTATAAAACTTAACATTTTTGAAATGGCCTTTTGCTTCAATTCAACAGAAAGGAATCTGAACCCTAAAGCAGCATGTCTGAAAAGAAGGGAAGAAGAGAAAGTGTCTTCAGATCCCCCTCCACTTTCCTTGGCAGGACCCCATCCTGGGATGGGAGATGCATCCAATCATATGGGACAGATGTAAAAAGGCAAGTTTATTTTCAGCAGTGACCAAAGCACAATGAATACACAAGTAATTCTGCAAAAGACACCTAATACAGAGTCATTCTGTAGACTCTGGACCAGATTGGGAGTTTCAAAAATGTAGATAAATTCATGGAGGATAGGTACATCAATGTCTGTTAGCCAGGATGGGCAGAGATGGTGTCCCTAGCCTCTTCCAGAAGCTGGGAATGGGCGACAGGGCATGGATATCGTGATGATTACCTGTTCTGTTCATTCCCTCTGGGGCACCTGGCATTGGCCACTGTCGAAAGAAAGGATACTGGGCTAGATGGACCTTCGGTCTGACCCAATATGGCCATTCTTACGTTCTTATCGTTGCATATGTGCAACTAGGAATAAAATTAGGCCCCTCCTTATAAAATGTATTTAAATGTAATCGTCTTGCACCTGTACTTAGATTTCCAAGAAAATGTTCAAATCATTTATTCAAAGAAGGTAAAGTTGTGTCTATTCAACAATACTTGACTGATTTATTTTTTCACTTCTTTCACAGGTCCAAGTTGCCACATTTCTTCATTTAAACAAGAGACCACTTCCTTAACAGCTGTATTATCTTAATCCCACATAAACACTTCTCCTTAACCCCTTTTTTGTAATATAAGACAAGTCTGAGTAGTTAAGAATCACAGACGCAAGAGATTTCAGCATTCCCGATTATTAAACAAAAGCAAAAAGTGCAACTTGAGGGACGACTCTCTTTAACATATCATTCAGAATGTTTAAAGCAGTATGTTACGAGCTGTAAATGCACAGCCTAGAGACTGAATGGCAATCTTCTCCACACTGTGGGACAATGCATTTGTGCCTAAACTTCTTTTGGAAAAAAAAATATAATTAATTTGTAAGTCTGAAAAAAAATATTTAATTTAAAATTGTAAACTTGCAATAATGAAAAAGTGTACTTCTGAAGAAAAAAATGAACGTTTTTGTTGGTGTGCTAGACAGCTAGTGTTTATACTTACTGGATATTAAAAGGGAAGCTTTGCTGCCCAGATATTTACAAAACCAGCAAACGTCCTAATGAAAACTGAAGTGATGACATTAGCCATTCCTTAGGGTAGGAGGAACAGATGGATCTTATAGACCTATGACAAATATATATATATAAATATATATATAAATATATATTAAAAATTTAGTGAATATGGTAAGCTTTTGTTCATTTGTTTCAGACTTTTTTGCTCCTGTAAAAAAATAGTACTGATTAACTTTTTTAAAAAGAAGATTTTACTGTAAATAAGGATTTTTCGGTCTTATTTCTGTCCCACTCCCCTGTTTTTGTTATTGTAACCTGTAGTGCCAACTCTGTCTCTGGAGGGGTAGTGCAGGCTGAAATGCTGACCCTGACGTTGCTTCTCATTCATAAGTAGGTAGAGAGTTGTTTCTCCAGTCTTTTAGGAACACAGGACTTTAAAGTCGCATCATGTGTAGATATTACAGGCTGCATTACTGAGACGTGGCAAAATGAGTTTGTCTGAATCGTAATGTTGCTCTTGTTGACCCTATTTTGGGATTTTCAGAGGTACAAGGTTAGAATGCTACAATGTTACCACTGTGCCTTCCAATGTTTATATCATCAGAAACATTACATAATCAAAGTGGCTGTGATTTAACAAACCAGTTAAAGTGTTACCTGTGTGTGTAGCCTAAATAGTGTGCAGTGAGGCGTTTCTGAATACACGGTCAGATTTTTGGGGGGGGAAAAACCATCAATTGGGAAAATTGCAAGCAGTGTGACAGATTTGATTGACTTTCTTTTTTCATTCTTTTCTTGTTTTCAAGTGGATTACTTAAATGTAGACCACTTGCTGCCTCCTCCTTCATTTGCAAAATGCCAATATTCAGTCATCATGCAACATTATAACAAGCCTTATGAGTCCTAAAGCATTAAGTTGCACTTTCTTGAGGAGGGGGTGGGTGGGTAGTACAGTATTTCTCTGGCCAGTATGAATGAAGTTTTTACTTAACATATTTAATAGTAACATAGATCAAACTATGGCACAGCAACTCATCAGACAACTAGCTTTGAAGTCTGGGCACAACTGAACCAACTTCCATAGTGAATCTTATAATGATTGACTTTGGTGTACAGTACAATTAACAGATAGTGCTCCTAGTTAAGTATTTGTCAGCATCCTTTTGTCTCTAATTCTAGTTTCTATTTTTACAGCCACACAAACCTGGCATGTATTTTAAATAAAATCTCCCTGTTCAAGTAGATTTTCCACCTATCAGCACTGAGTAAATGCCATAAATCCATCAAAATGGTCTAAATGTTCCATCTGTTCTCCTGTTTTGCCAGTTATATAGTAATGAAAAATACATTTGTAAATTTTATGCAACAAATGGCAAACGTATCATTATTTTGAAATTGTGTATGTAAAAGTTATATTTTTACATGTAGACTCTTGTTATTATGTGTTTTAATACATTGTATCAGTTTTTTGTTTAAAAACAATCTGTGTGGTTGAAAAAAGTCTCATTTAAATGAAATAGTGAGATACAAGAATCTGAATTTTATGTTTGTTTCTGAAAACGTAAAGAACAAATATGATAGTTAACATGTGATCACCTTCTACATACCCATAAACATTTTGATTAGCTGTGTGCGTGTTGAAATCTGTAAATATGTTCGGTAGTGGGAAAATTTTAAATGCTTTCATTTGTTGATAAGTTTCTCAAATGTGGAGGTGGATTACATCATTAGGTATACACAATAGAGCAGCAGGCACAAGGGTTAATTCAGAATGACAAATGAATATTATTTTAAAAATGCTGGTCTTTTAACAGGTCTGGTTTATATGAAAATGGGTGTGATAAAGATTAATCTCACTCATTGTTAATGATAACTTTGCTTTTGAGTGCTGGTATCCTTAAGGTTTCTCTTTATCAGTATCATATGCATTGATACTGTCTGTGATATGAAGAGTGAAACAACAATGAACAAACCATATTTTTTGCAGGAAAGTTATAACCCAACAGATCATATTCGGTTTTATTTATACGTGTACACATCAGGTTTAGGGAATGAAAATAGCCCTTTGACTATTGGAGAATTTTAAGAGCTTTGCTTCTGATAACTATTATCAGAAAATGCATTATAAAACCAAATTAATGTTTACTCTTAAAAAATCTGAACAAAAATAAATGTTTGCCTTTATTGACAGTTTTAACAAAAATTGGAGTGGGGTTTTCTGTGTATTTTTTATCTTTACATTTGTCTCTCACTCCAGTTGAGTAGAAGTTTCAGTTTTTACCCACCAGCTTTGGTGAACTGTATCACTCAATAAGCTGATTTTATAGCAGACTTCCCTTTTAGGAATAAAATAGCCTTTGAAAGGTAAACCTTCATCCACACTAGGTTTAACTGTGTGGATGCCTTCATACCACTCAGATTCTAGATAGTCTGAGATTTAAAAAAATGAACAAGCAAGTGCATAGTGTTTGATTTTTTTTCTTTTCATTATTTCCCATCCCAAGGGAGGAATTAGTGTCCCACGCTGGATTTGTCACAGGTATTTAGCTGATGATACTAAGATTGTAGAAGGCTGTGTATTATATGGTAATAAACCTGGCTTAGAAACTCTTTAAGAAACACTGACTAAAATAGCAGCTTTTTAATAAATGATCCACCTCCACATTCAAGTAATTTATGACTATGCTGAATAGGGAATCTGTTCATCTAGAACTTTTTACCATTTGTCTTCTGTGTAGCTGCAAGGAACACTAACGTTTATACAACTGTCAGTCCTACCAGTGATGCAACTTGTACTGATTCAGTCTTCCGATTTTTTGGGGGGATGGTGGGTGGGAGAGGATGGGGAGTCAGGGATAGGAAAGTTTCATCTTTGTATCCACCAGGCAGAATCTGATCTGTGTCAAGAAGTGAACTATACAGTATATTGCCAGGAATGAAGAGATTTCGGCGGAAACAAGCACAAAAAATAAAAATTAGTCCACTGGTTGACTGGGGGGGGGAAAGGTGGAATATGATTAATTCCAACACATGGGGCACCATGGCCTTTTGGGGCCTATCTTTTTGTTTTGTTTATGTTTTGTTTGTTTTTTAAGGACATGTTCTTTATCATGGGACTTGAAGTTGATCCATATTTGTTCAGTGCTGGTTTGACCATACTCATTTCAAGTATTATAGACTTATGTAATGGTGAAAATATATGAACTGTGGCCTTTTTCATTCTTGTTACTTGTGATGCAATTAAGTGAACATAAGAAAAAAAAAAACAGCAGAGATTTACCATGTATCAGTGCCTGGCTTTTTGTTATAAAGCTTCGTTTGTCTAGTGCTCTTTTTGCTATAAAATAGACTGTAGTACACCCTAGTAGGAAAAAAACCCCTAAATTTAAAAATAAAAAATATATTTGGCTTATTTTTCACAGGAGCAATCCTTTTATACCATGAATATTATGGAAAAAAATTGTCAGATTCTGAATATTTCTTCTTTGTAGATTTTTGGAATCATTCTGAGTAAAAGTTTGTTACTTTATTTTACTATTTAAAAGATGTTATTTTACCATGTGTTACTGAGATGAAACTGTATGGTAGCTTTTTTTTTTTTTAGTTGTAGGTCGCAACAGGGGAAATTTTGCGACTGTTCACATAGCTACAACAGTAAAAACAAAACAACAAAAAAATGGGAAAAAATGAAAAAAAGGGAAAAAGATTTTTAAAAAAAGATAAACAGTTACACCTTGTTTTCAATGTGTGGCTGAGTGCCTCGATTTTTTCATGTTTTTGGTGTATTTCTGATTTGTAGAAGTGTCCAAACAGGTTGTGTGCTGGAGTTCCTTCAAGAACATAAAAAAACAAAACAAAAAAACAAAAAAAAATACACAGCTTGGTGTAGGCCATTACCTGTTTCTCATCTGTAGTTATTCGATGCCGTCATGTACATGACCGTTCTGTAGCAATAAATGTGCCATTTTTATAAACTGTTTCTGACACTTTTGTTTCATTTCATTTTGCATTATCCATACCCATAGGTGCTGCAGGAAGTGGTATTGGTGAGCACGAGATGGCATTATTCCCTCTGAGTAAACCAATGGCGTTATGCTGCCATTGTGTTGTTGGAGGTATTATGTTTCACATGAGACGTAAAACGTAATGTTTCAGATGAGACGTAAAATGAGGTCTGGGCCGCCTGATTATTAAAGCTCCCATAGAATTTTGTTTTGGTAAAAGTAAAAGGTGTTCGCTTTCACGCAGGTGTCTTTGCCAAATTCCATCTTGGATCATTTCACTTTGCTTACTCAGAGCTCCCTGTAATTTTAATATTATTTATATTATAGTATTTTAATAGAAAACAGCGTTCTTTCTTTGTGACCTAAACTGTTGTGTTGTGACGCTACACTGTAAACTAATTTCCGTATTTCAACCCATAGATGGCTGCACTTCGCTGTAATTTTAAATCTGTTGGTAATATTTGTAAAGCACTTCCAGGTCCTCTTGGATGAAAGTGCTATATAAATGTAAGATCATTTTCACTCTCATTATCATATAGCTCTGATTCTATTCTGTAAGTAAAACATCTGTATTTCACCTTTAAACTATTTCAGCCATTGAAAGAATATTAAGCATGTTACACCAAGGAAGAAGTGTCATAAAAATTGTACTGGGACACATGGAAACCAAAACCAAAGCAAAATTCCTAAAGCAGTAACCCATTGGAAAAATACATTGAATCTGTAAAATCTGAAGCTATGCATTTGAGGAAATATTAACTGTATTAGTACTTTGATATGCTGCAGATTGCCATGTCCAGTCAGTTTTCACCTTACAAGATCAGTATTTCAGCTGTTTGGCAGAACTTTCTCTGCTACATTTTTGCATTTAGAGCTGAGTTAGGACCTGAGATGAATGATCATTAGAAGTTGAATATTGTAAACCACAATCACTATTTCATTGTATTAACATTTTTACAAAAATAACTTCTGGTTGGCCCTGTTGGATCTTATCAATCCAGATGTGTACCACGGTTTTCCAATTTGTACATACTACTTGCATCACATATTATAAAAGGAAAAGTTGTACAGATTAAAATGATTGTTGCATAAAGCACTGTAAGTGATATTTTTGTAGAATGGATATTGACCATCTTTTGTAGAATGGATATTGACCATCTAGCAGCTAGAGGTTCTGGTTGTACACAACATTTGTATAACATGCAAGATATACATGAAATTCCATTGCAGTTTGGCATGTAGGATTTATTTATCCTATGCAGCCGGTAAATTTGGGATCTTTTTCAACTATCATTCTCTGTATCATTGCTAGTGTGATGTAACAATTGCAATATTTTCACCCCAAGGAAAATGTTACAAAAGCATTTCATTAATGGCCCTCTATAACAAAATGTGGGGACTTTGGTTTGAGCGTTCATATTTTAAAATGTCATGGAAATGCCAAAGAATTTGGATGATAGCACCTTTAATCTTACATACGTTTTGGAGTGACGTGTTGTTATTGTATGTTTAAAAAACAACATAATAGAACCACAACTATTTAGTCTTTTTTAATTTCACAACACTAAACAAGCCAAAGTGCTCAGGTATTTGTCATTAATTTCAGTATATCCATTGTAATAGGTTTTCATAATTGTGTTAATTAAATTTGCACACTAGCCCTTTAAGTAGAAAGCTTTCTCCTTGACAGACCTTAAAATGATTAGAAGTACCTTCTAGAGGTCAATATAGACCTTATAACTCAATCAGGTCTTTTGAGTTCAGAGATAGAGGGAAGGAGAGAGCAGAACCACCACTGCAATACTGCACACACCTCTTCGAAACATACGGCCTGATTTGCAAAGGTGCTTCTCCCGACTCGCTTTCAGTGAAACTTGTGAGTGCTCAGCACTTCTGAGGATCAGGAGTAGCCTCACTCTTTCTCTTCATTCTTCAGGTGATCTGAAGAAGAGCTCTGTGTAACTCGAAAACTGGACTCTTTCACCAACAGAAGTTGGTCCGGTAAAAGCTATTACCACAAACACTGGGTCACGCTAAAGATAAATGTGTTCGATGTGAGGATGCTGTTGTGTGTGAGAAGGTTATTCTGGGAAAGCTAAGTCAGGGAGATGGACTCTGCATTGCATTTCTGAATGTGTCAAGGGTGGTGGACAATCTTATTTCATCTAGTGATGAGTTTCAGGCTTGGTCTGTCTCTGGTAAATACAAATCTTCTCTGGATGGGCAATAATTTCATTTGCCATGGGGAGTGTGAGATCATCATTGCAGAAAGAGGTGATCTCATAGATAACTAGGGGTTATGCAATGCAGATATTTCAAAATTAGTTACCTTGAACTGGACTATGTTCAGTGAGGAGGCTGTATGGTGAATGGCAAGTGGGGGTCACATATTCTCTGTAACCTGTATTGGTGAACAGACAATCTACTGCTTTCTGGGAAAGATGTACCTTGGGGGCATTGGGCTTCACTCCTAGGTATAAGGAATCACAGGAGATCACTTTTATTCACTAGCAATACCTGGTTCCAATGTAACACTTTTATCCATAGAAATCAAACTGCACTACCCAGAGATAAATATCTTCAGCCTCATGTTATATGAGGAAACAGAAACACAGAGTGTGAAGTGACTTACCAAAGTGACTTACCAAACCCAGGTCTACTGATTCCCAGCCAGGTGCTAGCCTGACTAGGCCACACTGCCTCCCACTCTTTAGATGCCTTAGTACATTTTTAGGAGCTTTACTAGGTTTTCTAAGGCATCCAGATTTACACATTTTGGCAATCGGCAGTTACCAAAACCCTTTTTTACAAAGAGGGCTCTCGGTAGTAGACCTTTTATATTATGCCTTGTCGTGACTTTTTTTTATGAAAACTAGAGACTTAAAGTTCCTTTTAAACAGAAGGAAAGAGTTAAAGGGATGAAGAGTATTTTTGGATCCCCTTTCTATGTATAAACATTGTATGAACTAAGAAATCCCCAGCATTTTTTCGGATGACAGTTCTAGGGAGGTTGGCATGATATCATCATGCTTAAAAGAAGATTGAAGAAGCACGTATATTGTGCAGTAATTCTGTAGGTAGCCAATAGATACATGCAGTAACTCAAGTATCTTTAAGTCTGTAAATTTGTAAAGAGAGAATGAGCAGTGTAAAGGAAACATAATGTTCCTTCAAGGGCTGAAAATCAGACGAGGAAGCTAATGCTACCTCGATGAAGTAGACCAGTGGTTCTCAAACAGGTTTTTTCACGGACCACTTGAAAATTGCTGAGGGTCTCGGTGGACCACTTAATGATCTTTCCAAATGTACGTACCGTTAGCTAACTACTGTAAAGCGCTTTGGATAAAAGCGCTATATAAAAAAAACCCTTGATAATAATTAACTTTTTTTGTTCTACAAATAAAAGCACACAACTCCTATTTTAATATCAGTAGTCTTACCTTTCTGATGCGATGCAGGTGCCCTCTCTCCCCTGCCACAGCAGCCCCCGAGCTGAGTCTGGGAAGGAGGGCCATCTCTCCCCGGCAGCCACAGTCCTGGGGAAAGTCACCACTTTCTCTGGCCGCCACAGACCTGCACATCCCAAACTCCCCCCACCTCCTCTTCTCACCCCACTTCCACCTCCCACCTACCCCCATTCCCCGCAAGGCCACCATCTCACGTTACATGTGCATCTTCTCCGGGGTCCAGGCACCTAATTAGTAGAGCTATGCCTGTGTGGCTCCGCTAATTAGGTGGGTGACCCTTCATTCTCACATGTGTGGCTGCCCAGGCACGGACCTTAGGGGGAACTATCCACGGACCACCTGAATGGAGGTCGCGGACCACTGGTGGTCCGCAGACCGCAGTTTGAGAACCTCTGAATTAAACCATATGGAAGAGACCTTCACATGCAGCAGGTGGCCATTAGGTGATCCAAGATGACCCCACAGTCAATCCTCAACTGAGCTCTTCTTTGGGAACTTCTTTCAATGATCTTTCCAGAAACTAGAGTGATGAACCCCACACACACCAAAAAAAAAAAAAGGGGGGGGGAGGGGGCCATAAAAATAACCCAAGTTTGCTATATAATTTTTCTTTATTGTGATAACAATTGGGGACCAAGAACCTTTTCTGATAGCAATACAGAGTCAACTACTGCAGGCCTGAGTCTCTCTTGCTCCACACCTTTGCATCTTTGCAAAGTTGGTGTAAAATGCAACCATTCTGATTTGGTAGTATTTTACGTCCATTTTGCATTAATGAGATGACTACACCAGGCATGAGGCAATAGAAAATTGGCCCTTAGATATACTGCCAGTGCAATTGGAAAAGCTGTGGCTTTAATGAAGAGCCAAAATCTGTTTACATAGGTGAGAAAAACTATAAACTTTTAGACTATGGCTTGTGTGCACAGATACACCCAGAGAAATTAATCCAAATTAACTAAAGGTGTGAATTCAAAGTGGACTGGTTAAATTGCATTAAATCCATGTGTGAATGCTGTTATTCAGAATTAAAGTAGCTTTAGTTTGGTTTAGTTTAATTCACATTGGAAGTGAAAAAAGATAAACCGAATTAAGGCCACTTTAATTTTGAATGATGGAATCACACAGGGTTTAATGCAGTTACTAATCCTTTTCAAATTCACACTTTAGTTAATTCAGATTAATTTTCCTGGCTGTCCCAGTGTAGACAAGCCCATAGTTCCTTATAACAAGGACCTTTATTTATTTAATAATTACATTTTATATTAGGATATGGAATGCAGTTGGCTTGGTCATTAGATACTCTTGCTGTCAATGCATTAAAAGAACCATTGATTAAATAGCATGAACTCTCCTTGAATTGGAAGCATAAATCTCCAAGGTACAGAGCAGGAATCCCTAGCACAGCGTGGATGTATTTAAAACCAGCCTCCCTATATTTTAGGTCAGCTCAAGTTGGTTAATGTTCAGTACCTGTTCCCGAGAGACTAGGGCTCTCCTTATCCATTGCCATTCATCTGTGCAGAAGGGTTCAGATGTGGTGGCATTTTACATCCACTTTGTACTCAGTGTGCATACATGTAAATGAGTCCACATGGCACAGGTTGATGAAGTCCCAGGGCCCTCAGAGAGAGCAGTCCTGGAACAGAGAGAGGAAGGCATCTTTTTTTAATGTTTCAGCAGATTAATTCCACTCTGTAAGTCATTTATTTGTCCATCACCGAGTTCATTTTGTTGAGAAGAAAGACACTGCACTATTCATTTCCAGCTCAGTGAGAGAGAGAGAGAGAGAGAGAGAGAGAGAGAAAGGAAAAAAATAAGGCCCTCCGATAACTGCTGTGCCCTATGTTTGATTTAGGCAGTTCAAAAACTACCAGTGAAAATTGACTTTCATTATTTCTCCTCGGGACAAGAAGAGAGTGTTCTGTTTCAGATACTCCAGTCTCCAAAAAAGTGGCTATAACCTTCTTCAGCTTAGGACAGGCACGCAGACAATCCCCCCCAGCCTCCAATACAGCTGGCTATTCTGTAGTTGAACGAAGTTCAGAGGTTTTATGGACATTATTGCTGCCGACATCAGGAATATAAAGATTAGTTGAGTCATTGATTAAGTATAGGGAGGATCCAGCCTCGATGAGAAGACAATGAGCCTCCTGCACCTCTGGGCAATTGCTCTGGAAGACAACCATCCTGGAACCTAGTTAACAGGTGTAAGTGTAATTATAGCAGCCTCAGACATTTTATTTTATGATTCCAAGATCTAGCTCATGCTGCTAATATATACTATGAAGACTCCCCTCTCAGGGTGGGGAATTATTTATAAAAAAGAATTCAAGAGTGCAGACTCTGCTTCCTAATACAGACATTTCTCTGTCAGTTTCTGGTAGCTAAGAAACATTCAGAGTCTTCCTGAATTGTCAGCATGTTCCCACAGGTCAGTGAACGCTGGTTAGACTATAAAGTTGAGTGACAGCTTGTTACTCCAAAAACCAAGTCACCCAAGGGCTCAGCTCCCTCTGCCAAGCAGGGTATGAGACATGGTCATTGTATATTATTTAGTATAACATAGACCTTACTGAATCACAGACCCTTCAAGGGATGTAAATGTTACTTCCATCTTCAGTAGCTGAGCTGGATGGCAAGCTAATCGCAGAACCTAGTACTAAGCAGAAACTAGTGGGCAACATAGTACAAGCATGGGACATTCTGTCCCTCAAAGTTTTTGCCTTAACCTGGACTGTGAAAGTCATTAGATCCCACTGGCATAGCTTAAGTCCAAAATTTAGAGAGCAAGGAAGGGAGGAACAAAGGGTGTGGCTCCCTCATGTTCCCACACAGATGATCTCACCCCTCTTGTGTTCTTCACTCCGCAGCAGAAAGATCAATAAGATTCTGCAAAGGCACACTAAGTGTTGGCTGGTCGCCCATAAATGCTGCTGAAGTCTGTGGAAGTGAGGGCATGCAAAGCATAGCAGTTCAGGCCCAGTGTTTTATGCCTATAAACATATTTTTCGAAGCTAAATTATAGACAGCATGCACAGCATCACCTAGGTTGCGTAAGTGACAAGGCTCACTTTCTGTTACTTATCCCTTTCTCAGTGGCCTCCTTTTTCAGCTGTAATGCTCACAGGTAGTGGATTTTTTTTTTAAGTTTTATTTAGAAACCAGCTCAACCATTTTCAAGCATGGAAGGATTGGGAAAAATATACTATTTCTGCTAAGAAAAAAAAAGCGACTTTAAAAACAAAAGCTCTAGCATCTCAGAGGAAAGTGTTTGAAACTTGAAATTTGGCAGGGACATTACAGCTAGACCCAAGATAGTTCTTTCAATAGTCTAGTGAAAAATCAAATTTGATTTGGTCATGTTAGAAGGGTTTAAAAATGAGCTGTATTCAATTTCACTGGATTATATTACTTGATAAAATTAACAATAGCCAACTGAGAGGATGTCTGAGGGGATGCATGTAAGAAAGTAGGGCTCTCAAAGAGTTTTACCTCTTTCCATGTAATTAGTGAGGATACTTTCAGAAAGAGGTTGGCCTTTGAGGATTTGGCCCTACATGTCCATATGATAAAGAAAAGTGTATATGAGATGACAGCAATAACTCTGCCTCTTGGCTGCATATATTGTAAATACAGCTTGGTCTGCTGTTGTCTAGGAAATAGCTGAACATACAAGAAATTTTTTTTGTTCATTTGGCTTTTTACAAGTAGAAAATTTCCATTAAAAAACACCTGCATTAATAGAATGTTAAGGTTGCAAAGCTGAAGCACTCAAAGATCAGGAAATAACAAAAGTTAAGGTTTCAGAGTAGCAGCCGAGTTAGTCTGTATTCGCAAAAAGAAAAGGAGTACTAGTGGCACCTTAGAGACTAACCAATTTATTTAAGCATAAGCTTTCGTGAGCTAAGCTCACTTAAACCTCTTGTCTACAGAAATGAACATGGAATTGGAAGCCATAAAATCCTGTTTTCCAACTCTGCTCCTGAAAGTAAATTGCTGTTTGGATGAAGGTGCGTCACTTAACCTTTTTGTTTGTCAATCTGTATAACAAAGATAATCTTTCCTCTACACGGGATGTGGTGAGAATTAATTAATTAAAGTTTTGGGGGAAATAAACTAGTTAAAGTGTTAGCGGTATGATGCTATAATACTGTCTACCATTGTTAGGAATTTGGGTGTGCAAATTTAGAATGTGCAAACACAAGGCATGTGCACACAAATGTTGCTGGCACAATGTGCTCCTAATCTGGCCCCACAATAATTTGCATTCAGTGTTACATCTGAGTACTACGCAGTATCTCTGTTTAGAATACATGGTGCCCAGCTACCATAGTAACATATGGGATGACTACTGGGTACACTAGTGTCATAAATATAAAGGGAAGGGTAAACACCTTTAAAATCCCTCCTGGCCAGAGGAAAAACCCTTTCACCTGTAAAGGGTTAAGAAGCTAGGATAACCTCGCTGGCACCTGACCAAAATGACCAATGAGGAGACAAGATACTTTCAAAGCTGGAGGCGGGGCGGGGGAAACAAAGGCTCTCTCTGTCTGTGTGTTGTTTTGGTAGGAACAGAAAAGGAATGGAGTCTTAGAACTTAGTAAGTAATCTAGCTAGATAGACTTTAGGTTCTGTTTTGTTTAAATGGCTGATAAAATAAGCTGTGCTGAATGGAATGTATATTCCTGTTTTTGTGTCTTTTTGTAACTTAAGGTTTTGTCTAGAGGGATTCTCTATGTTTTGAATCTGATTGCCCTGTAAGATATTTACCATCCTGATTTTACAAAGGTGATTCTTTTACTTTTTCTTCTATTAAAATTCTTCTTTTAAGAATCTGATTGCTTTTTCATTGTTCTTAAGATCCAAGGGTTTGGGTCTGAGTTCACCTATGCAAATTGGTGAGGATTTTTATCAAGCCTTCCCCAGGAAAGGGAGTGTAGGGTTTGGGAGGATTTTGTGGGGAAAGACGTTTCCAAGCGGGCTCTTTCCCTGTTATATATATTTGTTAGACGCTTGGTGGTGGCAGCAAAAAAGTCCAGGGACAAAAGGTAAAATAGTTTGTACCTTGGGGAAGTTTTAACCTAAGCTGGTAAAAATAAGCATAGGGGGTTTTTCATGCAGGTCCGCACATCTGTACCCTAGAGTTCAGAGTGGGGAAGGAACCTTGACAACTAGTAAAAGCAGAGACAACATTTTAAAAAAAAAATGTGGTATCTTTGGAACAAACCTAAGCTGAGATAGTAGAATGATAGAAACTAGAGCTAGTAAAATCCATTCCGGTAATTTAGTTAATCTTATCACTATTGCATTATTTATCTGTTATTGGCATAGCATGAGCATGGTGCTAAGTACAAGGCTGTCTCTCATGTTACAGTGTCCAGGGCTTTCTTCAGTCCTGTTAAGTGAGTCAAACAATGAGGCTTCTTCTTCCTTTGGGAACTTTTGCACAGTCTAACAGATCTCAAACTTAGATAATATTTCCTGCTATTCAGTTGGTAATTTCTATTGCTTAATTTCACCCAGTTACCACTGGCTACTCCCTCTGAGAGTAACCCCAAAAGTTCCTCTCCCTCCTTGCTATTTCCAACCATCAATGACTGGAGCAAAGTGGGGCTGCCATTCTTCAGCTATATTACTGGAATTGCTAAGTTCAAAATATTTCTTGAGGCAAGAAATTCCAAGGGGTTGTAATCATTAGATTGCTTCACTTCTGAGACCAAGAAACAGAGTCCATGCTTTCATGTTTAAGCAAGAATTATTTCAAATTTATTCCCGTTCTTGCCCTATTTGCTCTGCGGTCACTGATTCATTTGAACAGTCCTGCTTATATGATCAGATGGATCTCTGCAACATGAACTGTTTTTTAAGCTTTTAAAAAAACACTATGTAGTAATCTGGTGTTAATCAGATTGTAGTCAGATGTCCTTCCTATAAACCAATATGTATGTAAGACTAGGAAATCTTATTACAACATTGGAGAATGGGTGAAAAATTCTGTTGTATTTTTACATTGCAAATTATTTGGCATAGAAATTGTCATTTGAAGAAATATCTTGCCTCTGTATGGAATTGTTCTGTTAAAGGCTCAAACTTCTTCCACTAAAGCCAATGGGAGGTTTGCTATAGACTTCATCTGGAAAAGATTTGGACCTTAACCTATTGAACAGTGGGAGACCCATAAACCTAGCATCAAAGAGCTTCCAAGGCTATATGAGTGAGAAAACAAAGCACAGATTTCTGGCTGATGTCTTGTTTTGTTTATCACAGAAATCTGGTATCTCTGCAGAAATGCAAATACTCCAAACCTATATCTACACTTATTAACAGTTACCTTGTCTAGCTAGTAAAGTGGGTTTCCCCTGTCAAAGGACAGCTGGTTGCAGAGTGGGCTGACTTCACAGGAACTAGGATCCAATTTTTCATGGCAACATCTTCCTCCTCTGCATGTCTCTTCAGTGAAAGGATTCAGAGGACTCTCTCTCCTGTGTTATACTGAATCAGTCATAGACAGGGCAAACCCCTCACATGTTGAAAAGTTCATTTTTTAACCTTTATTGCAGTTGCCTTTGATGGTTTTCCTTTGAAAGCCTAAGTATTGAGCAAGGCTAAACAACTGAGCCTCGCATTACATCACCAACTAAAATGGGTGGGGTGACAACTCCTTCCTGCCGGGATGGGCCATATCTCCTGGTGACTAATATTTACTCTGAGCCCATAAAGCATACTTTCAATATAAGTATATTATTCCTTAAATATTACCCATAAATACATCTCTAACAAGTAGTGAGATTTCTGTAGATACCTTACTCATTGTGGATAAATATCTTGTAAGATGTGTTTGGTGTAATTGGTTTATCAGGTTGGAGAGGGACCCTTTGCCAAAGGGTCTCTATGTCACAGTATTGCCATGCTTTCTTTATCACAGAAACCCTACTCCCTTCTGTCCTCTGTTCATCATCTGAATTGTACCGTGTTTTTTAGTTAGCTTATAAGGTCTTCAGGGCAGGGGGATGTATCTTCCTCTGTGTTCTGTACAGGACTGATCACACTTATACTGGTCAAAAATAATCATTCTGGTTTGATCATAACTTTTGCCCTGTCTAAGGTGCAAATCCACCCCATCCCTTATGTGTGCACAACGCCTGTTAGGCAGCAGGACCAGTACAGTCCACCATATGGTAGAAGGAAAGAAAAGAGGGGGCAGAATGTAGGAAAATCATTGTGTGTGTGGGGGGGGGGACACTCTGCATATATTGGAGATAAGCCTTGTGAGGCTCCATCCATGATCGTGTGGAGGGATGTTTGCAGGGCATGATGTGGATGGCCCATGAAAGGGGCAAGCACAGTGGATCCATGACTTATGTGGGTTCACCTGTAACTCCCTCCTCCCCAACACATACCGCTTTTAGAATAGGATAGGGTAAGGTGCAGAAGACTTGAGGCTACCATTATGGAGACTTTGAGGATATGGGGGAGGGGGGGAGATTCTGTATTCTTAGTGTCTGTGAAAATCTCCTGTGTGCCACCCAGGTAGGGCTTGAGCCAAAGCCCATTGAAGTCAGTGGCAATCCACAGCCTTCAGTGGGTATGATCAGGCCCCTACCTGGAGTGTGTGCATTTGGCCTTTAGGTGGCGGGATGGCAGAAGTTTTGGCTTATTGACACAGTCCATCCTGGAGGGTTATACTATATAATGGGCCTTTGACAGAGTAGAATAGAGAGCTAAAGGAGGCTGGCTTTTCTAAAAGCTGACTTGCAAAAGAATTCCTGGACTAAGAACATCTTGGGTTTGACTGCTTCAGCTAGTTTCCAGCAACCATTAGGACTACACTGTACCGTGCATAAAATGTCCCTCTATATGACAATGTACATAGTTTGTTGATGACTCTATGATCCCATTAAGTACCACAATCACCCCCCAACTCTTCAAAATTGCATATCACTGCTTTACTGAGAGGCTGTGTAGTCCAGGGGCAGGAGACCTGGGTGTCCATTACCAGCTCTGCCGCTGACAGATGGTGTAACCGTGGGCAAGACACTTTTTGCCTCTTTGTGTCACACTTTCCTCTGCAAAATGGGGGAAATACTCACCCTCTTTTGCAAAAAACTTTGTGATTGATGCATGGAAAGTTGTATGGACTATGATTACTATTACTCTACACTGGCTTTAGTGCGTACTGTATTGTGACAAAGTTCCTCCTCTACCTTGGTGGGTCTTGCGCTTATTGGTGGATTTGCTCACCTTGGAGCTTCATGGCAGCCCTCAATTTGGCCGTTTTCGTGAACCCACAGTCCAGGTCAACTCCTCCTGTGTCTGACCAGGAGTTGGGAGGTTTGGGGGGAACCCGGGCCCACCCTCTACTCCAAGTTCCAGCTCAGGGCTCTGTGGAATGTAGCTGTCTAGAGTGCCTCCTGGAACAGCTGTGCAACAGCTACAACTCCCTGGGCTTCTTCCCTATGGCCTCCTCCCAACACCTTCTCTATCCTCACCATAGGACCTTCCTCCTGGTGTCTGATAATGCTTGTACTCCTCAGTCCTTCAACAGTATGTGTTCTCACTCTCAGCTCCTAGCACCTCTTGCTCCCAGCTCCTTACACGCGCACCACAAACTGAAGTGAGCTCCTTTTTAAACCCAGGTGCCCTGATTAGCCTGCCTTAATTGATTCTAGCAGCTTCCTGATTGGCTGCAGGTGTTCTAATCAGCCTGTCTGTCTTAATTGTCTCCAGAAGGTTCCTGATTGTTCTGGAATCTTCCCTGTTACCTTACCCAGGGAAAAGGGACCTACTTAACCTGGGGCTAATATATCTGCCTTCTATTACTCTCCTGTAGCCATCTGGCCGGACCCTGTCACAGTATGTATATAAGCTTATTGCAAAGTGGTATATCTACTATAGTTTATAGTTACAAATAATTTGGAGGATTATATTAATGTATTCAGTGGCCACCAATTCTTCTCTCTTTGCATCCTTTACAGTGACAGTAGCTGCCATGTCCATATTATTTGTTCTTTCTGTAAAAAGAAGTAAACAGGTATTATAAAGTATTATATGCATGGAAGAAACCCACTGTTAAATCTTCCTTGCCACTAACAGGAAACGTAGTACTCAGAAAGTGGAAATCACCAATTAAATTTGGTCCTACTTGTTACAAGAACCCTGGCCAAAATGGACCCATGTCTCAAAGATAAGCACAGCATGAACAGTTGCTACAGATGTGTTTGAGAGCATTCAGATACTTACGGAAATGTGCTAAATAACTGTAAGCTTGAGATTCAAAGAAGTCTAAAGAGGATTAAACCATCGGATGTAGGCCAGAACTACTTTGCTGTTGTTGTTTTAACTTTGTCAAAACAGTGAGTCATTAGAAGGATTCCTGATAAATGCCCTGCCCTCCCTATATGTGAAGAGAAAGATGGTGCTAAACACTAAGCAGACAGCTTGTGCTACCTTTAACTAGTGATGCATTTTCTAAAGAGAATCGATCAAACTGCTAGTGGGTTAGGCTGAGCATTTGCTATCTAGGGCAAGCTAAACACAGAGAAAAGCTTAATAGACTGACTAATCCATAGAATTTTTACAAATACGCTTTTTTTCCCCTTCTGCATTCCAGCCTGCAAGCTGTTGATCCTAAACTGCATAATACCACCTTTTCTGTTGTTTCATGTGGTGAAGCCAAGAACCACAAAGTCGAATGTGGCTGCCTTCATGTTGTGCCAGTTTTTTGCTGCTCTTTGAAATGTTGAGCATATATGAACATGGTACAAATGCTATAATGTAAAGATTGTCAGGTGTTTAATAGTAAGCAGGGCTGATGAACAATTGCAATAGAGTCCATTACACTAGAACAGGGGGTCCCAAACTTCATTGCACTGTGACCCCCTTCTGACAACAAAAATTACTACATGACCCCAGGAGGGGGGCCAAAGCCCAAGCCCCATCACCCCAGGTGTGGGGGGAGGAGGCAAAGCCAAAGCCTGAGCTGCACTGTCCTGGTGGGGGAGCCAAAGCCCAAGGGCTTCAGCCCCAGACGTGGGGGACTTGTAACCTGAGCCCTGCCACCCAGAGCTGAGGCCCTAGGGCTTCAGCTTGGGCCCTGGGCAGTGGGCCTTGGGTTTCAGCTTCAGCCCTGGGCCCCAGCAAATCTAACGCCAGCCTTGGCAACCCCATTAAAATGGAGTTGTGACCCATTTTGGGGTCCTGACCCACAGTTTGAGAACTGCTGCATTGGAACATGCAAACTGAATGTGTTTAAGGGCAGTTTCCACCTTAGAGAGATGAAACATTTCAGTGACATTTCTTGATTATTTGGACAGTTTGCACTGCCCTTTTATAAACTGTGGCTTTTTTACAAAGTGTACCATGAATTAAATGGTGAAGCATTTGTTATGGCAATACCAACCAATCCGTTCAGATGACACCAAGGTAGCAACAAAACCCTGAAACTCAGAGTTAAAATCTATGGGTGACTGGGCCAAAAGGATCCAACCCTGCTGCCAAGTGCTGAGCTCCCTCCACTCCCATTCAAGGTAAGAGACTGAGCCCACAGGAACGTGATCTAACAAGCCTTAGAGTATCTGCAGATTGTACCTGGGCCTCATGCTATTTTCATTTCGTGATTACTGAGTGTAAATGAGGCTAGACCTGAACCCACTGGGACCTCGGCGCACTTGCTCTTTGCCCGCCTCTTGAACTGGGCCCTTAATTGGCTCTGCTGCTTTATTTCTTCAGAATAGCAAAAGCAATTAATAAGATTATGGCCATGCACTTGCTAAACGTCATTGTTTTAAATCACCACCGATGAGTGCAGAAAACCCATGAAATTTGAGCTCTCTTAGTTTTTGAGGAATATTCTCATGCAACCGAAGAAACCTTACACTGATTTCCTTTAGCCAACATGGTAGAAAATGAATATAAATTTTTAAAAAATCAACCTTTTCCTCAAACGGAGACCTCTGATGGTAGGTGTCCTCTGAACCCATCCTTTTCCTGGCTTAGTTGTATACCCACCCCCCTGTCCCCCACAAAGCAGAGTTCATAATTAGAGTGCTTGACACAACCTTAACTCTAGCAGTGAGGTTGGCAAAGGCAAAATCAATGACATCCAGAAGGAAGAAAGTCTGACCATGAGTGGTTGTGTGACTATTGTATGCTGTAAGCCAACAGGGGAGCCAGAAGAGTGGGCAGCTATTATGGTCCCCACCGACACACACAATGCTGTTGCTGGAGAAAGGCATGCCAAAGCTTGGCATCTGGGTTCTGCAGCTGTCAAGCCTGCCCCACGAGTGACCGCAGCAGTTGGATTCAAACTGGAAGCAGATAAAGGAGAAACAACAGGAGGAGGATGGAGAGGATCACACAGAACACGATAATCAACAGGAATGGTGTGGTGCCAAATGAGAATTTAAATGGCTTCATGTTCCACTCTGTGTTGAATTGGGCTGCTATTTTAAATTGGTTTTATAAAACAAACAAACCCAAAAGCTTTACCATGGAACTCTCCATTTTGCACCCATCAGTTTCTGTTTCCCGTGCTTTCAACTCACTTCTGCCCTTCTTGGTTCTGCCTCTTTTTATTATTAGTGTTCCTTATGTACAAGAGAGATTTTTTTCATTTCTGTTAAAAAATGTATGCCCCCCCAGTAGCATTTCCATGTTACTTCATCTCAGAAAAACCCCAAGATGTTTTCCCAGTTCTACTACATGCCTACAGCACTACTAAAATGCGGCTGCTTCTGGGGTAGTGGGTGGAGCTAGGCTGAGAACTAGCACACAACAGAAAAGGAGAACAAGTGGGTCATTAGGAGAAAATGTTGGTCAAGGCTGCAAGACAAACTCTTAACTCTACTTGTACAAAAGTGGCATGAGCCCTTTAATGTCCACACAGAGCAGAGGGAACCTTAATTTCTTCTTCGAGTGATTGCTCATGTTCATTCAACTTAGGTGTTTGTGTGCTCGCCACATGCACCGGTGCCGGAAGTTTTTCCCTCAGGGGACGGGCTCTGGTGCCCCTGGAGTGGTGCGCATATGCCATGGTATATAGGGCACCGCTGGTCCCCCCCACCGTCAGTTCCTTCTTGACACCAGTGATGGTGGTGGAACTGTTGCTGCTTCAGTTAATGCTGTATCTGCTTGTTTGCACGAACTAGTTATCTTTTGTATTATACGGTATATAGTTTTCTATTAGTGTTTATAAATCCCTTAGCTATAGTTAGAGAATCTGTACATCCCGAATGGGACTTTGCCTCCGGATGGGGCATGCCCCAATCCACAGGCTTTAAGCCCTGTGATCACTGCAAGAGGCCCATGCCCGTTAGTGATACACACAGTAGTTGTCTGTGTTGCTTGGGCGAAGGACATATTAGTGAGAAGTGCAAAATTTGCATGTCCTTCAAGCCAAGGCCTAAGAAGGAGCGCAATATTCGTTTAAGAGCACTCATTATGGAGTCGGCCCTCACCCCGGCACCAGAGCAAAGCTCCGACTCAGTGCTGAGCACCGTGACCTTGGTGGGCAGTGTCCCACCAGGACAGTCCACTAGGCGGCACTGGTCCCGGCCCGTTGCTTCGACCAAGAAGCCTAAGAAGGCGGGATGAGGCCAGTCTCCAACTTCTCGCAAGGCAAAGGATAATACTGGGTGTGAGCAAGGTCCTATAAACCCACGTCGGGATCTCAGGCCCAACCTCCAATGGAGCAGTGTCGCCCAACACGCTCCCCACCAGCTACCCCAGATAGCAGCAGAGGCCTCCGACATCTCCAGGTGCCATCCATGCTGGAGGCCCTGCAGGCAGCGCAGGAGATCTTTTCCCTCCCAGTGCCACCCACACCGGCTCCTGCGGTTTCCCGGCCATGGACTAAACCCATGTCGGACTGCTTTGGTCCCCACCTCAGCGGCACTGTTCCCCAGCATGGGGGATGTTCCACCAGTGCTGGCCCTCCTGTAGCCAGTATGCATCTGACCACGATAGGCAGATGCAGCGCAGCCCTATTCTGTCCAATGACTTTGGGCATGGGCAAAGAGGCTCGAGGCACAATTCGCCAGTCACCGGGTGCAGACCTTTGGAGGCACGTGCCCCCCCGGCAAAAGTACCAATCCTGGCACCCGGTATCTCTGAGCCAGCAATACCGCTCCAGGGTCTCGTCGAGGGATCGATGGTACCATTCCTCGGACTGTCGCCGATCCCCTAGGAGGGCATCACTGCATGCGGGTCCTTCCCGGCACAGGGCCCACACCAGCTCCCAGTCCCACTCCTCATCCCGGTACCACTTGTAAAGTGTGAGACCTAGATTGCCGGTTCCAAGCTGTCGTGGATCCGTCGAGTGCTGCCGGTCCATAAGACCCCGCTCCAGATCAGACTCCAGGTGGAGTGACTGGCACCATTTGGGACAGAGCCATCATTCCACTCCGTCCTGGTCACCTGGAAGCGAATGCTCAGGATCCAGTCCTGGTTTGGAGCAAGGTTCCCTGATGGTGGGACAAGCTCTGGTATTGGCGGTACTGGCTACACTGTCGGCACTGAAACCGGCCCCATGACCTCAGGCACCATGGTACGCATGGAACCTGTGGGGGTTCACACAGCCCCCCCAGGCTGCTTCCTCGTTGTCCAGGGCCTCAGAGAGACCAGCTGCCTCTCTCTCCTGCCCTCCTCCAGCGCACGAAGCCTCAGGCGTGAGGACCCCGTAGGTCCAAGAGGGAGCGGGGAGCAAGTCACTGGGCCACCAAAGGTTGTGAAGGACCCTATGGCACCGGCATCCTCCTCCTCGTCAGCAGACAAGGATATAACGGGGCCCCCTCCCTGGGTTCTTCCGGATGGCACTAAAGTGCACCAGGAACTACTGAAGAGGGTCACTGTCAACCTGGGTCTTCTGGCAGAGGAGCTAGAAGAGCCCTCGTACTCTTTCTTCGATATCCTCTGCTCCAGGGTGGCTCTGCCCCTTCATGATGGGTTATCTAAGATCACTAATGTCCTGTGGCAAACTCCCTCCTCCCTACCACCCATTTCCAAGAGGGCTGAGTGCAAGTACTTTGTGCCATCCAAAGGCCACGAGTACCTGTACATCCACCCTGCTCCCAACTCTCCAGTGATAGAAGTGGTTAATCACAGGGAGTGACAAGGTCAACCCGGGGCTAACCCTAAGAACAAAGACACAAGAGACTTGACTTGTTTGGGCATAAGGTTTATTTGTCCTCTAGCCTCCAACTGAGGGTGGCCAGCCATCTGGCTCTCCTGGGGAGTTATGATTTTAATATATGGCAAGCCATGGACAATTTTGAGGGCTCCCTTTCTGAGGCTTCTAGGAAGGAGTTCTGGGCTATTATGGAGGAGGGCATGACTGCAGCCAGGGCGATGCTCCAGGCGGCGGCGGATGCAGCGGACACTGCCACCTGAACCATGGCCTTGGCTGTTGCCATGCCCTGGGCATCCTGGTTGCTGCTCTCTGGCTTGTCCACGGAGGCTCAGCAGTCGATGCAAGACCTTCCGTTCGATGGGCAAGCCCTGTTTGCAGAACAGACGGACAATAAGCTCCATGGCCTAAAGGACTCCCGCACGACTCTTAAAACACTGGGCCTGTATGTTTCCGGCCCTGCCCGCAAGCGGTTTAAGCCGCAGCAGCCCCAGGGCCAGGAGAGCCACCCTGGCCAGGAGCCTCCCCATAAGAAATCCAGAGGCTACAAGTCGTGTCCTAGCCAACAGCCTTCGCAGGCCTCCCGGTTGAGCTTGACCTGCAGTAAGCAGGGGGGCAAGAGCTCGTTTTGAGGGTAAGCATGAGGACGATATACTGGACTGTTACCAGGATCCTCCCTCCATTATTTTTGCCTTTCTCCTTTCCCCCCTCCATGGAAATCTATAACATCAGCCCAATGGGTCCTCAGTATGGTGGCGCAGGGTTACACACTTCAGTTGCTTTCTACCCCTCCCCGTTCCTCTTCAGGGACCCTTCTCATCAGAGTCTCCTTGTGCAGAAGGTAGAGGGGTTACTGCTGCAAGGTGCAGTGGAGATTGTTCCTCCAAAGTTCAGGAACAAAGGATTCTATTCCCACAACTTTTTAATCCCAAATGCCAAGGGTGGTCTACAACCTATCCTGGACCTGAGAGATCTGAACTGCTTCCTAGCAAAGCCGAAGTTCCACATGATCTCCCTGGCCTCCATCATCCCCTCCCTGGATCTGGGAGACTGTTATGCTACCCTCGATCTGAAGGATGCATACTTTCACATTGCCATCTTCGAGGCTCACAGACGCTTCCTCCGGTTTATGGTAGGTCCTAACCACGATCAATTTGCAGTTCTCCCGTTTGGCCTGGTGACAGCACCATGGGTATTTACCAAGTGGATGTTGGTGGTGGCTGCGTGGCAACCGTCTACTTCCAGATGTCAGCGTGTCCAAATCTACCCGTACCTCGACGACTGGCTAGTCAAAGGCAGAGCCAGGTCCCAGGCCCAAAGGGATGTCGTGGACGTTGTTAGCTACCTGCCATCGCCTCGGCCTGTTGGTGAACCACAAAAAATCCACATTAGTTCCGGTACAGAGAATACAGTTCGTTGGAGCAGTGCTCAACTCAACCTGTGCCAGGGCATTCCTGCCGCTGGAGAGATTCAGGGCACTGATGTACCTCATTGCAGAAGTCTCCGCGTTTCCCCTGACCATGGCCAGGGTTTGCCTGCGCCTACTAGATCACATGGCAGTGTGTAAATATGTGGTGCGCCATGCCAGGCTCCAGATTCGACCCATGCAGCTATGGCTGGCAATGGCCTACTCCCAATCCAAGGACTACCTGGAGAAGGTCATCACCATCCCCAGGATGGTACTTACCTCTCTGCGATGGTTGACTGACCCCAGAAAAGGCCTGGAAGGAGTTCCCTTTGTCAGCACTCCTCATTCAGTAAAGTTGCTTTCAGATGCCTCGGACCTCGGCTGGGGGGCACATCTCAGCACCCTCCAGACCCAAGATATGTGGGCCCCAGAGGATCGACGCTACAAATAAACATCAAAGAGCTCAGGGCTGCGCGGAAACTATGTGCTGTCTTCCTACCTCACCTGTTGGGCAGAGTGCTCAGAGTCCTCACGGACAACACAGCCTCAATGTTCTACATCAACAGGCAAGGCAGAGCACAATCTTCAGCCCTCTGCCTAGAGGCACTCCATCTCTGGGACTTCTGCATCGACCACAGAATCCATCTAGAAGCATGTCACCTTCTAGCTGCCAGAGATACGCTAGCAGATCACCTAAGCAGGGACTTCTCCTCTCACCACGAGTAGGTGCTCCCCCCGGAGGTAGCCGGCCAGGTTTGCCACCAGGCAGAACAGGAGATGCCACAGGTTTTGCTCCAGATGGGGTCTGGACAAGGGCTCCCTCTCCGATACCTTCCTCCTGCTGTATGCAGGAAGCCTGATGTACGCGTTCCCTCCGATTATGCTCATCAGCAAGGTCCTAGTGAAAAACAAGAGGGACAAGACACAGGTTATCATGATTGCCCTGGTGTGGCCTCACCAGCACTGGTTTGTGATGCTATCAAGCTTGTCAACGATCCCACCCTGGCCCCTGCTGAACCGACCGGACCTGCTGTCACAGGATCATGACTGACTCTTGCACCCCAACCTCGCATCCCTCCACCTCACAGCGTGGATGTTGCTTGGCTGAACCCAAATGAATGGGAAGAAAAGACCTACCTGGCAAAGTGGACAAGGTTCTCCCGCTGGATGGCCAAATGGGGCATCTCCCCTTCGCATTCTTCAGTGCAGAAGATCTTGGACTACTTGCTTCTTTTAAGGAACCAGGGCCTGGCACACTTGTCTATTAGGGTGCATCTGGTGGCTATTTCGGTCTTTCATCCACCAATCCAGGCGCAGACGGTGTTTTCCCATGACATGACGGTCAGGTTCCTTAAAGGCCTCGAGAGACTCTTTCCTCAAGTCCAGTCCCCGGCCCCTCAGTGGGATCTCAACTTGGTTCTGTCCAGGCTCATGGGCCCGCCCCTTGAGCCTTTGGCCTTGTGCTCCCTGTCTCACCTATCATAGAAGGTAGCTCTCCTGGTGGCAGTGACGTCGGCGAGGTGAGTCTCCGAGCCGTGAGCCCTGACCTCAGAACCGCCATACCCGGTCTTCCATAAGGACAAGGTCCAGCTCCGGTCCCACCCAACCTTCCTTCCCAAGTTGGTGTCTACTTTCCACATGAGCCAGGACATCTTCCTTCTGGTCTTCTGCCCTAAGCCCCATGAAACTGGTGAAGAGAGGCGCCTTCACACTTTGGATGTAAGAAGAGCTCTGGCCTTCTACCTAGATCGGACAAAACCTTTCTATAAGTTAACTCAGCTTTTCAACTCTACAGCTGATAGAATGAAGGGCCTCCCAATGTCCATGCAGAGGATTTCTAACTGGATCACCTCTTGCACTAGCATCTGCTATGAGTTGGCGGGAATCCCTCTGCCACAGATCATCAGAGCCCACTCGACTAGAGTGCAGGTATCTTCAGTGGCCTTCCTGGCACATTTCCCAATCCAGGACATCTGTAAAGCTGTGACGTGGTCCACAGTGCACATGTTCACAGCCCACTATGCCATCACTCAGCAGGCCAAGGACGACACTGAGTTCGGCAGAGTGGTGTTGCAATCTACATGTCTGTGAACTCCTATCCACCTCCAAGGGGTACTGCTTGGGAGTCACCTAAGTTGAATAGACATGAGTAATCACCCGAAGAAGAAAAGACAGTTACCTTTTCTGTAACTGTTGTTCTTCGAGATGTGTTGCTCATGTCCATTCCACAACCCACCCTCCTTCCCCACTGTTGGAGTTTCTGGCAAGAACGAACTGAGGGTGGAGAGGTCCGGCGGTGCTCTATATACCGCGGCATGTGCGTGCCACTCCAGGGGGGCACTGGAGCTGGTCCCCTATGGATACTGCTGAGGGAAAAACTTCCGGAACTGGTGCGTGTGCCAAGCACACACACCTAAGTTGAATGGACATGAGCAGCACATCTCAAAGAACACCGGAAAAGGTAATTGTCTTTATTTTAGGTATTATAAAAACAAAACAAATTCCCCATGATGTCAACCTTCCCTGACAATTAAATTCTACAGCAACTATAAAAGTGTTGCCCTGAAAAGGTGAGTCGCCTGAGACTAGTAATTGGAGCTTTTTTGGCAAAAGGGCCAAGGCTTGAGAACACATGACTTTAGAGTTGCTAGAGCAGGTCAAAATGCACACACGCAAAATCACACAAATTTAGTCATTTTCCCCCTTTAATTCCTTTGAAATTTTGACATTTTTTGAAAAATCAAATTTCAGAAAATTTCAGCCAATGCTGTTAATCACACAGGGTTCTGAACTGAGTACAAAACTCTCTTCTGCAACTTAGGCCTGAACTAAAAATTAATAGTTGTGCCAACATAGTTAATGGGTTGGGAGTGTGTAAAAAAGCACACCCTTAACTTACATAGCTATGGCAGCAAAAGTCCCAGTGTAGATGAGGCTCTTATTGGCAAAAAAGTCCTTATAGATTATGTCTATACTGGCAAACCTTTCCTTGTGTAGATGAGACCTTAGGCCTGGTCAACACTGAAAACTCAGGCTTACCTAGACATATCACTCAGGCATGTGAAAAATTCACACCCCTGTGACATGTAGTTAAGCTGACCTAAGCCCTGGGGTAGACACCACTTGGCTGACAGAAGAATTTTTCAGACTGGCTACAGCCTCTCAGAGGGGTGGATTTACGAGACTGATGGAAAAACCTCTTCCAGGGTTGTATCAAGTGTCTCCACTATAGCAGTGTAGCTGCAGCCCTGCAGCGGTGCCTCCATAATGCTTGTAGCGCAGACATACCCTTAGCGTCGTCACAGCTGCAGAATAGCAGCAAAAGCGAGAGGAGGTGCCAGAGGGGAAGGCAAGAGATTTGATGAAGAGAAACAAATAGGGGGAAAGTGTTTTTTCAATAGTCCCAATAGGGGTAAAAGAATGCAAAATCAGAAAACTGATTCTGAGAGTTTGTGTGAGGAGCTCAGATGGTATGGTCATGAGCACAGTATGAAACTCCAGGCTGAGGAATCAAGGTGCCTCAGGGGTAGCTTTCCTCATTGTGCGGAGGAGGACTGGTCCACCCCCTCATTCCTTTGAGAGCTTCCTATTTGGGGGAGTACCACACATCTCACTCCCAGTCTTCAACCAGCAACTACTTTAAAATGCTATGTGGCTCACCTGCTCCTCCAGTTTCAGCAAAAGCTGCTCCTGCCTGATTTCGAGGCTGAGCAGGCTCTGTGCTCTGCCCCACTGCTTCCCTATTTGAATGTTTTTCCCTAGGACTTCTTCCATAGAATCATCTCCCCTAAGTTCACTGTATATCTTGGAAGCCTCAGACTGGCTGGGATTTGAATTGCTCTGGGGCATCTATGACTCAGCATACAGTCTTGGGTTTGAGTAACTAAGAATGTCCCAAAGTGATGGGTAACTGAAGAAAGGGACCCAATAAAGAAGATGTCTGAGCTCCTGTACCCCGACTCTAAGTAACTGTCCAAGTAAGTTGTAGGGGAATCATAAGGGCTTTTTGATGGAGGAAGAAAGGAAAGGCATGGGAGAAGGCCAGAGAGGGGGTATATTTGGTGGGGGAGGGGGCACAGAATTAATTGACCAATGTAAGTATATTATATTGTATAGTATATGAAATTATATATTCAAGATTATGTGGGCAAAGACTTTTGCTGTGTGTTATTTTTGCCCAAACCAATTAGCTTATCCCCTGAACTCTGACAATATTCAATTATTTTTGTGAACAGGGATTTTAAGGGATGCGGAGGGGAGGGAAGGGGGTTATCATTATTGTTCTGATTGTGTTTTGATGTCGAAACCAAAGGTTCCTCCCTGAGCCAGAATAGCTGTACAGAGTCAGAACCCCTGTCTTGCTCAGAAATGTAATGCACCTTCGCTATGTGAGCTCAGAACAATTGAGGAACGTCCATATTATCTGGCAGCCTGATCTGGACAAGGATAATCAAATTATTTGCTGCCTGCTGGACACTCTGCTGACTTACACTTACAAATACTGATGGACAGACATGTCTGAGAAGAGACTGAAAGTAAAAATGGATCTCCTGCTTCAGCTTCCTTATAAACAGCACTGCACAGCAGATAATTTAGCTGCCTAGACCACTATTGTCCTCCTTTGTATCTATCTTAGGCATTTATATGGTCTCCATTACCATAATATCGGAACTCCTCACTACCTTTAATATAATTATCCTTACTACCTCCCTGCGCATAGGGAAGTGCTATTACCTCCATCTTATGGCACAGAGAAGCTAAGTGACTTGAAAAAACGGGGATGGAAGTGAAGGGAATAGGCAAAAGCTCTACAGTGAAACTTAAGAGACAGGATAGTTTTAGAGATAATGGCCTAGATCCACACAGGTATTTAGGTACCTAACTCCAAATGATTTCTGTGGCAGTTAGGCACCTAAATAGCTTTGAGGATCAGGGCCAGTACTGTTTCCCTAATTCTCATAAAGCTTCTTGTTTGGTGTTTGAAGAGCATGACAATGATTCTTTAGCACTGTCACAACTAATGTGGCTCTGTCAGAGAAGAACTAATGTAAACTTTGGTCTACAATCTCTGAGCTTCTCATTTGTATGTTGCCCAGCTGATTCTATAGTCTTAGTCGAAAGGAGGTGTGATCACACCTGTCAATCAGATTTAAAAGGGCCATTTGTGACTAAAACCAATCATGATAGAATTCCCTTTTCCTCAGTGGGAAAACAGCATTAATATCTCTCATTCATTCAGGGCAGCGATTATCTTTCTCTGGAACATCATTGACAACTGGCCAATTTCTATTTGAAATAAATTGTATCTAGACAACACAGGTTGCTGATGGGCTGGATAACACCATAGCTCTGGCTGGCCATGCTTGTAAGTCTTTGATGTTTTTTCTAAGGCATATTTGGACAATGAGAATCTGGGATATGAGACACAGCCAATTCTTTCCACATGTACAACTTTAATTGTTTCTAGTAATTACAGGATAATAGAAAAATCATTAGAAATATCTGCACACTGTGTCATGTAAGTCTGTGAATGTGTCTATGGCTGGGTTTGCCTCACCTCCTGGGAAATGGTTATGAAGGGGATACTTAGGTCAATGGATGTTCCTGCTCTGTACACTGTGGGTAATTTGAATCTGCTGGAACTTCTCTGGAGCAGATGCCCTTCAAAGTAGGTCATTAGGGCTAAATTGGAGGGGAGAAAATATGGTGCTTCAGGAAAGATGATCCTGTTACAGGGTGCCTTTTCAGAAGGGCAACCTCCCTTTTGTGGACACAGGTTGCAACCAACAAAAAGTTCAGGCAGAGGTCTGCACCCACCTTTCTGCTGCAGGGCAAAGTCTGAGTTGTTGAGCCTCTAATTACTTGATTTTGCCCTGATCCTAAGATGCTGTAAATCAGCATCTCACCATTGACTTCAGCTGAGCTATGATGAGTCTCACCAGCTGAGAAGCTATCCCTCCCATGAGTGCAAATTGGGGAGGTGAAAGCCCAACTGCTCAGATTTCTTCCCTCTATCAATTATTCAGGCTCGCCTGTTGCTGCCACCGACAGATAGAGCATGAAGATAGGCAGCATGGTCAGTGGACTGAGAGTCAGGAGATCTGGGTTTTACTCCTAGCTCTGCCAGTGACCTGCTTTATGACCTTAGGTAAGTCACTGCAGGTCTCTGTGCTTCTCTTGCACCTTCCACCAGTTTGTCTGTCTTATTTACTTACATTATAAGCTCTGCAGGGCAGAGACACGTTCATACTACATATTTGCACAGAGCCTAGCAAAACAAGGCTCTGATCTTAGTTGGATGCTGCTGCACAACAAATAAACACGAAGCCTCAGTCCAGATGAAAATACACTTCTACAATTTTATATTAACAGGAATATTAAAATCCTTCTTTTCAGAATGAATAAATATGTAGTGGGCCAAATCCTGCCCTAATTAACCATACACCTTGTACAATTCCAGTGCAGCTATATGCAGTGAATGTCAGGTGGAATTTAACCCAGTTTCTAAGACTATCACAAATTCACAATATACAACAATATCAATACAGGGAGTTTTTTTTAAATAAACCCCATGAAACAAACAAACCAAACCCCTCAGTGAAATGTGGATGAAAGCCAACAGACGACAAAATTCCATGGTGGATTAAAGATGCCATAGCCACACTTAGATACAAAGATTATGTGAAATTCCTGAATAATATGGAATAAAAGGGACTGAAAGATCATTAAAATTAATCAGAGATTAGCATAAACAAAATGCAAGACTGAGCCAGTGTTATCTGCTATCAATTGAACTTATTTTAGCAGAGAAATAAGACTAACAGATTAGTAGCATAAAAATAAGGATAAATAAGGTCTCTTAAACCTTTAAAGAGACACTGTCAAGTCTTGTGAGCCCTTTTGTGACATTCCCCAAAGATGAACTATTCAGTATTATGTGCTAAATGTCCCAAATAGCAAGGGTGAAATGGCTGAGTATTCAGAACACAGACAATTTTACATTAACTTCCCTCCCCCTCTTCATTTCAGCTCCCACTCAGCCCTGCCAGCCAATCCCTGCTCCTCTGGCACACTCCAGCACTTGCTGCCTTTCTTGTGGTGTTTTGTCACTTTCCTTTTGAGAAAAGGCCAGAGCCTGTAAATAGAGACATGCCAAAAAAAGTCCAAATATATGTGAGTCGGGGGGGAGGGGAACCAAACAAACTTTTTAGAACCTCCAGCTCAGGATCAAGTAGGGGAAGGGATGGTACCTACTCTATCTAAACCAACCCCCTATGTCCAATAATTTTAATTGATTAAATGGTGGTGATGGGTTATAACATTAATAGTGAAAGTATTCTGCAATATACCTGCAAAGAGCCGCCGTACGCTATTGAAAGTTGTTGTGTTTGGGGCCGTTCTTATGCAGTGCTGACAGCTAGGTAGGGACAGGATTTAGGAACCTGCAAATGGGGTCCCACTGAGCACAATTGCTTGAGCACTGTCTGCATGGTACAACAAGGGAGTGATTCTGCTGGAGCAGTGTATTCATCACTAGGCCTTGGGCAGGCAGCGGTTTTCCCATCCTATGAAAATGTTTGGAATATAAAACATTTCCCTGTTCTGCACTGGGATGAAACTGAGACCTCTGGACATTTTTGAGAGAGAGAGGGTTGCCCCCCCAGAACACCCCATAGTCTAGCTGGGTAGTCAGGGCACTCACCTGGGATGTGGGATGCTGAGGTACAAGCCCCTGGTCTGAATCATCCAGAGCAGTGACTGCTGAAGTGTGGGTCTCCCATACCTCAGGGGAGTGCACTAACTTCTGGGACATTGGATAATCTGGAGGTGCCTCTCCCTCTCATTTTGAAACAGCCACACAACTGCTTCATCTCAGCCTACAGGAAAGGATTTCCTTCCTGCCCCCAGCCCCAGAGTGAACTCCAAACTGCACTGCCTGGTTATCCACCATAGACTGAGTATTGGGAACATGGTTTCCCCTTATGTGCAAAATAAGCCCATTGATACATGCAGGCAGCTGTTACTGGGGGGTGGGGGAGAGCCGAGGGGAGTTGTATATGCATAGTTGAGAGCCGATATTACTCCTGAGGGGAATTTTGTGCCAACAAATTAAAAATTCTCTAAAATTCTGCATATTTTAGTTGTCAGTAAATAAATGTGGAGGCTCCCGTATGGCAGTGGGGAGCACAAGCCAGTGGCTGCACGGAGGTGGGAGATCACCCTCAGTGCCAGCCCCCTTGACACTAGGGTTGCCAGATGTCCGGATTTCGACCAGAATACCCAATTGAAGAGGGACCGCTGACAGGGCCATTAAAAGTCTGGTTGGTGCGGGGCTGGCAGGCTCCTTACCAGGCTGTGTGTGGCTTCCAAGAAGCAACTGGCATGTTCCTTCGGCTCCTAGGCATAGCGGCGGACACAGGCGCTCTGCACGCTGCCCCCACCCAGGAACCGTGGCCAATGGGAGCTGCAGGGGTGGCGCCTGCAGGCAGGGGAAGGGCACAGCAGAGTCCCCTGGCCACACCTACGCCTAAGAGCAGGAAGGACATGTCGCCGCTTCCTGGTAGCCACCTGAGGTAAGTGCGGCCCACACCCCAACCCCTGTGATCCAGGTGTGGGGTGAGAGGGTGTTGTGTGCAGGGCAATCTGAGTGCGAAAGGCTCAGTAGAGGGTCGGGGCTGGGGGATCTGGATGCACAGGGGCTCATTGGGGGGGGTCTAGGTGAAGATGGCTGGGCTCAGCAGAGGAGGTATGGGGAGATGGGGCTCTGCAGGAGGGATTTGAGTGTGAAGTGCTTGGGGATGGTCTGGGTGCTGGAGGAGTGGAGCTTGGTGGGGTGGGGGTGCAGCTGGTTGAGACTCAGTGGGGTGGGGGTCTGGATGAGGGGGGCTCATCGGGGTGGTCCAGGTGCAAGAGGGGGTTGCGCTCATTGGGGTGGGGGTTCAAGTGGGGGGGGGAGTAAGTGGGAGATGGTCTGGGTGAAGGAGTGGCGGTTTGGATGAAGACTGGAGGGGCTTGGAAGGGTCCGGATGCAGTGAGGGTGGGGCTTGGTGGGGGGGTCTGGGTGCAGAGTTCTCCGGATGCAGGGGAGGTGGGGCTCTGTGAGGCGGCTCGGTGGGGGAAGTCTGGGTGCAGGAGGGCTCCAGATGCAGAGGGTGGGGCTCAGTGCGGTGTTTGGATGTGGGGGCTTCGTGGGGAGGATTCTGGTTGCAGGAGGAGGCTCATTTGGGGAGTATGGGTACGGGAGGGCCCAGTTGCAGAGGTTGGGTGGAAGGGGAGAAGCTGCCCATATAGTGACCCGTTTGCATGTGCCTGAGGGGTGATGGGAAAAGGAAGGGGGGGTGCAGAGCTTCCTGCAGATGGGGAAGGTATCTGGGGGCGGGTTTGACACAGCCCCAACCACTCCTTGTAGGGAAAGAGTAAGTTCTGTCCTCCCCTGCCGCCAGGCCAGTGGGGACTAGGAACTGAGCACAGTGCAGGGTAGGAGTCACTGTCTGGGGCTTCCCAAGCCACCAGCTGGGGCATCCCCAGCCCTGCCATGCTGCCCTCCCCCTGACAGTAGTTTACCTCTCCGTTGGCTGCTCTGGGCTCCTGAAATCATGTGCCTGCACTGCTGGGGAGGGGCGTGTGACTGTTCTGGTGGCCTCTCTTTGCTTCCCCCTCAGAAAGTCTTTTTTCTGCAGGGTAGTAAAGAAATCTGCAGAGGACATGAATTCTGCATGCACGCAGTGGTGAAGAATTCCTCCAGGAGTAAGGTATGGCTTTTATGCTCTATAGTGCTGTCAATTATCCCATAGACAGCACTATTGTCACCAGAAAGGATATTACAAGCAGAGAGATTAGAAGAGTGAAGTAATTTAAATACGTAGGATCAATGGTTGCTGACAATGGTGCCCTCCTGAATCATGCCCAGCATTGTACCAAAGCTGCTTGGTGCAAATGCCAGGAGCTGACCCCAGTTCTCTCTAATAAAATGTCAATAAAGTTAAAACACAGAGTGTATAAAACTCTAATTTGACCCATCCTAATGTAAAGAGTAGAGACTTGGCCAGCCACAAGAAAAGAAATCATTATGTTCTCCACTATGGAAATGAAAATGTTGAGATGGTCAATGTTGAACACTCCATGATAGGAAATGAAATGAGGTTGTGAAAGCCTAATGCAGGTTGCCCCCATTGAAAACTGGTTGAGGAAGGATAGGCTACATTGGTATGGACATGTCCAGCAGAGACCCGAGAGTCCTGTTGGTAGAATAGCCCTTGCAATGGTCATGGATAGAAGACAACCAACGGAAGGCCAAAGACTCAGCGCATGGACTGGATATCAGCAGACCTTAGGGAGAGCAATTTGCATGGCAAACAGCTGTACAATCACGAGTTTTGGAAGAAGGCTACAAAAGTCACTGACTTCAAACAGGGAAATGGCAAGAAAGAAGATGAGGATATTTTGGAAGGGATATTAAACCCTATGCACCAAGATTTAAACTGTTCTCTATTAGAAACAAGGATGAGACCTAATACGGCTAGTGACCACATATCTGCTTACATCTTCTGAAGCATCTAGCTCTGAATCACGAATAGGCATCTGGGCTGAGTTACAATCCCACTCTATTTCCTTCACCTCTTCTGAGGGTACTTTCCAGAGTTCAGGGTTCCCTCTTGCAGCAGAGGGTTTTTCACTGGCTTCATGAATTGTCGGTTTCCAGCTTTCCAACCAGGCTAAACCACTCCTCTTCAGGGTTTTGTCAATGATTTCTGTACCTGGATGGGTCAGTTCCAGCTCCAGTTCTGGCAGACTAAGGGCTCCTTCCAGTCCCCTCACACTGTCTCTCTGGAGTCACAGGTTCTTCATTTTGGCAAGCACCAGTAATATGCAAACGAGTTCCAAAATAACCAAACTTCTTCCCCAGGCTTCCTCAGGGATCACTAGATCTCCATAACAAGCCAATGTCAATGACCTGACAACTTCACTTCCCCTTGTCCAGGTTTCCTTACGCAGTCATCTGGCTGTCTCCCATGCTTCTTAAGTGGGGCGACCAACCATGTCTCCATCCCAGTCTTTCTGTTAAGAATAATGAAAGCTGTCTATGTCCTAGCTACTTTTCCCATCATTTATTGCTAAACTAGCCTACACTTTCTAGCTGTTCCTTGGACTAAAATCCCAGTATGCCCCAATGCTGAGCTGAAACCAGGTCCAGGATAGTTCTTTACCCAAAGATCTCCCTCTTAGGGCTAGTGTATCCTGATATAGTCAGGGTTGTCTACAGTCTGTCACAGTTCAATGTAATGTTTTTCAAGACCAATCTTTCCTAAATAAACAATCTAATTGGTTTTCCCCTGTGAGCTTTAGTTTCTGCCCCAGTACTAGTATAACTTCATATTTGATCTGAAGAAACTCTTCCAAGTGTTTAGATGGGATATTAAAGAGCAACCATTTCTGAGTAAATGAGCAAATTACACCTCTCTGACACACATCTGTGTCTTTTATGGGAACGTTCTCTTCCAATTCACACAGTTGATCTCTTATCTGAACCGCAGGGTTGAGAGCAGAATTTCATTCTGAGCATTCCATGATTTCCTTCCGCATGAAGAATGCTTTACTTAACCTTTTATAACCCTTGAAACATGTTCATAAAGGAGACTCCTCTATTTCCCAGAGGATACACATCATAATGCCAACCCTTGCTCCTACTGAAGTATTGCATTGATTTCAGAGGTACTGGGATCAGGCTCCATATATCCTTTAGCATCAAATTTGTTTTATTTTAGAATGAGTGGGTTTGGGAGTTTTTTGTTGCATGAGTGCATTTTGCTAATGTGGCTCTCTGATAGAAATTATGAACCTTCAAGCTTCGTGGATATTCAGTATTCTAATATTTCGACTGTTGCCCTTCAGTGTGGTAGCAAACCAGTTCAACAGCTCTTGCACACTTGGATTATCCTGTGCGGGGAGTTACCAATCCTTAGTACTTGGAAAATATCTGGCTGTGCTTTTGTATAGTGTCCTACAATTAAAGGTATTGGGTACATCTGTTACTTACTTAAAGTATTCTTTGAAGGTAATCAGATACTGGTGTGAGTTGACTCTCTCTCCTCCCTCCCCCCTTCAGCATCTGTATTTATACTGGTGCCATGCAGTTTTCAGAGAAAAGGGTGCTAACTGTGAAATCTGTGCATCCAAAGACTGCATTTAAACTCTGGATGGGTCAGTAACCTCCTGAAAGTCTGGTATTAGGAACTGGAGAATAGGGAAGACATCAACCTTGATTGCCACTTACTCAAAAATTTGCACCACTAGAACCAAGATCTGAACTAAATAGGTTGCCTGTCGGTAAGTACAGTCCTAAGGTTGATAAAAGTCTTCTGGAGATTGATGGAAACTCCACCTGGGTCACCTACAGAAGAGCATTTGATAGTTTCCCTGCAAGCTGAAAAGAGGTTGAACAAGGATTGTTTTTCATAGAGTTAGTTCAAACTTGGATGCTATGACCTATTTTCAAATATTCATAAATGGGGTGTGGGGGGGGGGGAGGGTTTCAGGGATGTATCTCCCAGTCCTTTCCAATCCCGTCCCTCTCTTTCATTATGAAGGCTGGAGGACAGCCAAACTGGCTGCCAGTACAAGTTCAAGCAGCCATGATCAATGATGACTTCAAAGAGTCACTACTTTAGTCACTCCACAGCACATGGTGTTCCAGGCCCAGCCCTACCCTGGAACACCTCCTGCAACAGTGACAGCCTTCACTGACTGAGGATTCCCTCCCTCAGCTGCCTCCTTAAGCTTTCTTTCAGTCCCCATGTGCCACTGCCTTTATTGTGTGTAGGTGTTCATATGAAAATTTGAGAGTGCATTTATTTTCTCTGCATCAGCCATCATACTCATTGCTCTCCACTATGGACTTCTGTTATGTAATTGTCACATTTTTTCTTCAGCTGCCTGGTTAAAAATGTGGTTTTGTTTTATTACTCCACTCACAGGCTGTGTTAAAATGTGTGCTATGTTTCAAAGCACTCCTTGTGCAAGCAAGTGCTAGGTATCTTTGATTCTCTGTGCAGTGAAATTCTCTGGAGCCATTGTAAGAAAATCCCCTAATGCAGCTTTCCTGCCTCACAACACAGAGATCTGTATTGTATCAATAAAGACTGGAAAATCCCCTCCAGTTACATCCTTCCATTTCTGAGTTTTTTCAAAGTAGATTGTTAAGAAGTCATAGTGTATTTTAGGACCAAATGAAGCCATTACAGGGAGAGGGCCACATTCTGATATGACACCAGTTCAACTCCACAGGAATTCCACTGACTTGGAAGAGTTTTACCAATATATAACTAGAATAATTGAGACCAGAATCAGGCTCAGAATACAAAATAAATACTATGATATAATCAAAGCTGTATGCTGACCTTAATTCATACATTAATAATATCAATCTAATTAATTCACAGTCCAGGGAGTACATTTTGCTAGCCCCAGGAGTCAGTCTGTCCAAAAATATACATAAAAATAGTTTTCTTTCTTCCATAGATAATTTTCTCAAAGTCTATTTAAAAAATTGCTGAAGAACTTTAGCAGCCAAATAGGTGGGTTGATTAAGAGCAGAGAAAGGCCTCAGCTGTGAAGTTTGATTTGGAACCAGATCAGAACTTCCCAAGCATTTGTCTCTGGTATTCTAGTTGAGGCTCATTTCTAATTAGAAGTGATGGGTGAAGGTTAGGAAGTTTGATTCAGAGAAGCAACTCAAAGTCTGATGGCCTCTTTAAAGCTTTTCTGAACCTCTGGGGTCTCCATGTTTTTGGTGGGAAATCTCGTGAGTCTTGTACGTGCTACTTCCTGTCTGGCCAGAAATACTGTGTGCATGGCTGTTTTTAATGGTATTTCAGCACTTCTGCTTTTTGTCCTCCCTCGAATCCAGAAATGCAGAGGAATCAATGACAATTAAAACTAATAGGAAACAAATGATCTTTCCAAAATACCCATTGAGTTCAGTGGCAGTATTAGGGTTAACAAGAGGGACAAGATTGGACCCAAAATTAACAAAATCTCACCAAAGAGTTTGTCTTCATTTGATTTGAAATTTGGATGAATATCCCAGTCTGTTTTTCTCTTTCTGTTCTCTAACTCTAGTGATTAGGCAAATCTCAGAGCTCTAACTTAAGGCTTGATCCTCATCTCATTTACAACAGTATAAATAACTTCATTGAATTAGTGCATCATGGGAGAAAGCAGAATCAGGTTTAGCATAAGATTATAATGTCCTCTATATAATAAGGGACATGAAAACTCTTTAGAGAGGTGAACATTAAGAGCTCATGGGCCGGATCCTCTGGTTTGGAATAAGAAAAGGAGGACTTGTGGCACCTTAGAGACTAACCAATTTATTTGAGCATGAGCTTTCGTGAGCTACAGCTCACTTCATCGGATGCATGCTGTGGAAATTGCAGAAGACATTATATACACAGACACCATGAAACAATACCTCCTGCCACCCCACTCTCCTGCTGGTAATAGCTTATCTAAAGTGATCATCAAGTTGGGCCATTTCCAGCACAAATCCAGGTTTTCTCACCCTCCGCCCCCGAAAACCTGGATTTGTGCTGGAAATGGCCCAACTTGATGTTCACTTTAGATAAGCTATTACCAGCAGGAGAGTGGGGTGGGAGGAGGTATTGTTTCATGGTGTCTGTGTATATAATGTCTTCTGCAATTTCCACAGTATGCATCCGATGAAGTGAGCTGTAGCTCACGAAAGCTCATGCTCAAATAAATTGGTTAGTCTCTAAGGTGCCACAAGTACTCCTTTTCTTTTTGCGAATACAGACTAACACGGCTGTTACTCTGAAACCTGGTTTGGAATAGTTACTCTGCACTAGATTGCTGGTGTGCTGTGAATGAGAACTATGTCTAACCAGTCCAAGCAGGATCGCCCCAGTGCAAGGATGATCTTGCAGTTGTCTCGAACTGACGTAGGGGTTCATATGCAATGCAACCTCCTTGCTGTCAGGGTAGTGAGGAAAAGACAGCATTGTTCGAGAAAAGGGAATGGGGCTGGAATTCCCCTCTGCTGTACCAATCCCAGGCTACGTATTTGATCATCTGTTGCTATTATGGGCTGGTCTAGTTACAGTAGCCCTTATGCAGTTCTATACCCAGTGTAGAGAGGAAGGTATGCACAGAGCAGGTCCAGGATCAGGGCCATGCAAAGGAGAATGTGAAGTCGGCCTTCTTCAGCACCCTTCAACTTAAACTCTGTTCATTTTGCCACACCTAGGGATCAAGCGCTATAATGCTATTGATAGTACTTTTAATGCCCAATTTTTCAATGAGCTTTAAACACATCAGTCTCCCTCACTCTCTGCCCTGCCTCCCCACAGACTCTGAACTATAAATTCTTCTGTGAACAGGGATTCTGTTACACTGAGATCCTTTCATCAGAGTACATGCCAATTAAATTGTAGACAGTTGCTGTTCTCAGGCAGGAGTGAGCGATGTACGCTTCCTGAAGCTAAAGATAACACTGTAAATCAAAACAAGATCTCTTTACATTAGCTACCTCCCTTTCAGAGGCTGCTCAAGACAATCTACTGCCCTAAGCAAAAATTTAGTGTGCTGTCCCTCTCCTGCTCCTTAGAACAGAGGTTCTCAGTTTGGGGGTGTGGGTGTATGTGGGGGGAAGAAACACATCAGATTTTCTGGGAGCATGTGGCAAGCCTTCTGATGGTTCAGTGATAATGTTAGAGGTCTGAGGGAGAGGGGCCAGTGCCAGGTTGCAGCACCACTCACTCAGGTTTGGCCTGGCTACCCTTCATCGGGGGGTGAGGGGAGGGTGTATGGCTGGACTTGGTCTGAGTGAGTGGCACTGCGACCTGGAGCATGGGTTCACAGCACCACTCAGGCTTGGCCTGCCACTCTAGGCAGCTGCCTACTTTGCCTACAGGTAGAGCAGACTCTGGTCCTTTTGCCTTTAGAAGGAGTCATTTAGACTGAGCATATATAGCACAGAACATGGAGAGAAAGCAGAAGACTGAGCATCAGGAGGTCTGATTTCTATTCCTGACTGTATCATATATTTCTCTGTAACCCAGGTCAAGCCACTCAGCCTCTTCAGTTAGCAGTTTTAGCCTCTGAAATAGTGTGATAACATTTACCTGCACCAAGTGGGAGTTTGAGGCTTAATTCATGTGTATCTGCAGAGCTTTGTGATACCTTCAGTTGGAGGGTGCTGTGAATAGAGGGTAGCTATTAGTACTCCAGGTAACAAATGTAATCTTGTCTGTCTTGTCCTCTCTCTTCCTGACTCAAATGAGGGATTTGAATCCACATCTACTTCCCACTGAGTGCCTTAATCACCAGATTATAAAATCATTCTCACACTCTCTCTCTGGCCCAATGAATATTTACATATTTATACAAAGGAGAGATTGAAAGCAACCCATCCCAGAACAGTCTATAACCTGGTGATGCAGATGCTTAGCTGGTAGGTGGGAGAGCTGAGTTTGAGTCCTGCTTCAGAATAGGGATTAAACCTGAGTGTCCCAAATCCCAGTCAAATGCCACTGGGCCAAAGGTCATACAGGGCGTACGTGCATGTTTTTTAGAGGTTGGCCCCCTGAAAAACTTTTTTCCAGCCAAAACTAATCAGAGCAAATTTGTGTATCATTTTGGGGTGACCAGAACAGCATTTTTCAGCAAATAAACTATTTGAAAAATGTTGCCCAGCTCTACTCAAGACATACTTGACATTCTTCAAGCCAGTTTAGCTGCCCTTTGATTGGATTCTTTTATTTCTGAAAGGGGTCACTATTCAAAATCATGAACATTTCCTCTTTATTTTCTACCCTCCCTCAAAGGCCCTGATGTCGGTGATACCTGCTTTAGCGGTAGTGTGGCCCTAGTTGCCTCGAGACCCTGGCAGCACTGTTCGTGGTATTAGCTTGTAGGTCACTGGACAGCTACCCAAGGCACTCCAGATTTGCAGGCCCATTTCACAGGTTTGGGTAGTGTGGAAGACTTTGGAGTGAGTATCCATCTTGAGCAGCAGAATTCTCTTAAGGTTTGCAAATCCTTCCAGCGGGAAAGTTTCTGGTGTTATGAACAAAAGCAGAAATTTTCCTTTTTACTTATTTACTTAATTATTCCTTTAGTATTTAAGACTACGCATACGCACATATTAGAAAGAGCTCCACAGAATTTCAAGTTGGTTTTCATAAGGATTTAAACACCAACTAATTTCAGTTTGTGGGCAGTTGTCCATCATCTTGAAAAGCTGGAGTTATAATTTATGATCCTCAGTCTCTAAACCAAATATACATAAGGCCAAATTCATTGGCTTCATTGGAGTGGTACTACACCAGCACTATGTAACTTCTCAGCCATATTTTAACTTTTCATTTATTTAATTTAACCAGTGGTTCTGTTCCAATTCTATATACTTGAAGACTATTGGGTAGTGAGTGAATGGTTAAATGCCAAATTTTAGGGACACAATTTACTGTGATGGCACTCATTTTATGCCTATCTGCAAAACCAAAATGTGCACTATATCTGCTAGATTTCCATTTTTAAGGACCATCTGTATCCCTGTCTTCTTGATTCATAGCACTTTCACGGTGTCCTTGATTTTTGGTTTGTGGGGTTTACCTACTACAGTACAGACGGTGCAGTTACTACTTTGCTCTGTACCATGCCACATTAAAGATGAGGCAGAAGTTTATAGAGTTCTTAGAGTCAGCTGGCACTGTGCTGATGGGGCTGCTGAGTTCAGCAGTACATAGACATATTTTTATAATTTGTTTACACAAAGGGCCTTTGTGCGGCAGAGAGAATGATGTCAGCACTTTTTGGGATCCTGTTATTTGCTAAAATGCATGTTGCTCACAGTTACTGTACTATGTGTACTTAGCATCTTTTTCAGGGATATTTTTAGATATTATGTTCGTGACAATTCCTAATGAACATGCTTAGTAGCCACTAGTTAAGTTAATAACAATCACTCTTTGGATAAATGCTCTTCTCTTGGTTGCTGGTTAATGGTACTTTACAAAGAGTTAATCACCCACATACCCTTTCTACCAAGAAATCTTAATTGGAAAATCTGAGTATTCTTTTTTTTTTTTAAAGCAATTTACCAAACATTTCTACATCCATCTTGGAGATCCCCAGCACTAAATTAAATTTCTCATGGGCAAACATACAGAGCATGAATGAGCATATTTTCACGAATTTTACTCTAAAAATTGCTTCATAGATGAAACACATAACAGTCTATATATATATTTATTTATAGTAGGGAAAAATACTCTCTTTGGATATGAATAGCATTATACAATATAATGTAATTAAAAGCAATATGACGAATACATTCCCATGCAGATGTATCACAGTATTAGCAATCAAGTGGAACATATGGAAATAAAAAGATCTAGTTAAAGAAATCACAAATTCCATTGTGGGGGAATGAAGCACTTTGCAAGGTCTCTTTCTCTCAATCCCTCTTTTCTTTTCTTTTCTTTTTTTTTTTTAAAAGTCTTGGAACACATGAAAAATATAAGGTAGATTTGCCTATGGAAGACTTTCCCATGGCTAATTCACAGATCAGAGCTGTAGGAAAAGTAATCAAAGTTTCAAGGTAAAGCAAAATCCTTTTTTTAGTTCTAGTGAAGTAAAAGATGGTAAAATAAAATGTGTGTGTTAAGAAAACAGAAGACGAGGTACCATGTTGTAAATATTAGGAGAGTAGGATGTAATATGGAATTCTGGCTCCACTGAAATCAATAGAAGTCTTGCCATTGAAATCAAGGGCGCCCGTATTTCACCATTAGGGCTTAATCCAAAGCTCAAGTCTTCCTATTGCCTTCAATAGGCTTCAGATCAGACTCTTAAAGTAAAGAAAAAATAACCTTTAAAGGAAATGCAGAGCAAGTGAAAACAAATCTTTCTTTCCATGGCATAGAGTCACTCCCCATGAGAGTTATGACTGGACTACCTTATTTTTGCTTGATTTGTAAATCTACTGAAACATTGTGGGCATAAAAGCTCAACTCAAATATTACTTGGTTCATTGCCTGTTCAGGAGAGACTGGGAGGAGCAAGAGAGGAGAATATGGGGAAAAATAGAGTGAAAAGCATATACATAAATTATATGCGTAATGGGAACATGATGATGATGATGATGAAGCTGAGAGAGGAGAGAAAAAATGTTAATGGACAACTAAAGATGGGGCACATCTATGCATACACGTAAAATCTATCAGTGTGAGGGTTGAGTGGATGACTTTTTTCATATTAAGAAAATGTGCATGTTCTTTTTTCATTTGCAACACAATCTTGGTCCTGATTTTGTTATATTAGAAAAAGGAATTTGAGAAAATCACTCCCTGTCTCCCATACAACCACAGAAAATTGATTTATATGGGGCTTTCCACAGCTTTGTGTGGGTTTCCACAGTGCTTTATATTGTATTATTAAATCTTGCCATCAAAATGTTCCTTTCACTTAGTGTGAAGTCTGTTTTATTTGATAATTCCTTATAGATATGGAGGGGGAGGCCTTGCTGAAGCCTGAGAGATTTTAAAAAATAAATTAGCAGTTGAACTGTGGCTTTGCCAGAAGCTCCAAATAAGGAACAGCAATATTTGCACTGATACAAGTGCAGACCAGGGACCAGACTGTGAGGCAGAGAGTCATATTTTTGTCCCTGGCTCACCTCTTCCTCTGAGGGGAAGTCATCTGTGCCAGCCCTCTATCTGGAAAAGATTACTTTTCCCTTGCCTTAACTCTGCCCACCTGCATGGGAGTGAACCTAGTAGATGTTGCTCTTCTGCCTGTGTTTGACCCAGAGTTATGAGTAAGCAGCACAGGGAAGGAATAGGGCAAGTTACAACCTGACCCTAATTTAGCCTTGAGCAAGGCTCATGAATACTCCATGGTATCTGACTCTCCTTTACTTACAGAAGTGGAGGGCAGCATAGGGCCCTGTTTGTCGGCACTTTTGCTGACCAAATACTTCCACCCCCTACAAGTGGGGTTCTCATTGTTGACAGGAGAGTTCTCCTGCCGACAACGAGCCGTTTACACTGCCACTTGCCACAGCAAAATGTTTGTCTTTTGGGGTGGGGTGGGAGGGCTTTTTTAAGCACCTGGGAACGACAAAAGTTTTGTCGTTCAATTGGCAGTGTAAACAAAGCCTTAGATCATGGATGGGCAAATCAGCAATGAGAAGAGTGTGTGGCTTCTAGCCTGTCTCTCTAACCTCCATGAGCTTACATTGTGCATATGCTTGTAATAACATATGCCAGCAAATAGAGATGGTACCTCTGCTTTGTGTCCATGTCAGCAACTCTGAAAAGCCTTGGTAGCAAACAGCTGAAGGGGACTTAACTATTGTTGTAGCCCTTTGAAGATTCTGAGTAGATAATAAAATGATGAATCACTATTGCTGTTGATTAGAGGGGAAAGCATCATTAGCCCTCACATATCCTGGAGGGGGAGGTGTTAGTCCAAGCACCAGCACACACTATACTGATGTAATTGAAGGCCGAGGAAGAGATAGAGGTGGGACAATGTTGCCAGGAGCTGTTGGTTTGCCTCATGCATTGTCAGTGGGACTGAACCAGTGGTAAAACAGCTTATGGAGAGAGACAGTGCCAGTTCCAGAGAACCTGAAAACAGGCTGTAGTTTCCAGTTAAATCACAATATTCAACACTGCAGGAGTGGGGCACATTGGGAAAGCTGGTTCCCCAGCTTCATTCTCTGATCAAGCAGCTGCAAACTGTCCGTGTGCATGCTCAATACAAAAGGTGCACACATGCTTTCCCAGGGCTGGAATGCGCCCTAGGTGCCATGAGCTGCACTGGCATGGCTTTGGAGAGGCTGCTCAGCAGCTGGAAGCCACAAGAGGAATTTTAGCTGAGTCAGCCAAGATTCCTCCTGGGAGCTGCCAGGCAGCCCACCTCGGTGTACCTATAGCATAACCCCACAGCCCAGCCATTCTGACTCCTTTCATCATCTAGTATCAGTGGTGGTGGTGGGAGAAGGGACTAGGGCAGCACCAGGTAGTCAGCAGATGATTAGTACAGAGGGATGGCAATACCTGGTCATAAGCAACCGAATGGGACAATGGGAGGGCAACATCAGGTGTTCAGCCCGTGGCCATCGTATCAGGAGATTATAGCACTTGACAGTGATTACTGTACACTGATGGGTTACAGTTCTCCGTGCCACCCAGTTTAAATAAATTCAGCGAGACGAATTGTTAATTTCTGTGTGGCGATTACGCAAAACTCCATGTTGTCTTTGAGAATTGTATATGGCCACAAGCATTGTTGTGTCTGCTTCATTTTTATGTTGTTTCTCACAAAAAAAGGGAAAGTGGGAGAGACACAGGCCTGAGGGAGAAAGTGGCCTGGACAGGGTTAAATGGGTAGCAGAAGGCCTGTGCAGTGCCCCCACTCATTTAATCCTAGGTGGTAAGGAGACATGTTGGGAGCTGCCATGGGGCAGCAATCTAATGGCACTCTCCTTGCATGCCTCACATAAACCAGCAATGGGAATGGGAGGAGGCAGGGGCAATAGGATACACACAACTTCACAAAGTTAGGATACACAAAGGGTCTGGAGCCACTTTTCCAGGCTGTTGGACTACAATCCTAAACCCATAGCTATTGTCTACAGAAGAACAAGGGGGACATCATCTGGAATCTGAGGGGTCTGCTTCTGAATTCTGGGTCTGATTCTTGCAGCCTTGCGTGTTGTTTAGTCACTTACACCAATGTACAACATGGCTGCAAAATGCTACCAAATCAGATTTACCAAATTATGCTTTACACTCACTTTGCACAGCTGGGAGCGACCACACAATGTGCAAGGCGGTGGAAAATCAGCCCTGACACCTTTTGCTGCTACTGCGTCTAAAAGATGGAGGAAGGGGGAAAATTGCATTGACTTTACATACATTCACAGGCATAGTTGTGTTTGCCATTTGCTTGCTGCAGGTGTTTGGATCACTGCTCAGCCTGCTAAGCTTGGCCTGGTAATTTGCTAATCTATTTTTACCAGTGTTGGGTTTTTTCTTTTTCACTGGGCCATCTTGCTGGGAGACAGATTGTGATTGGAGTGGCTTTGTTTTATTTCCACTTTGGGACATTTTGAACGATCATTGCATCATACCCCATCCCTCCACCCTGAAAGTAAAACAAAAAAACCCCACCACTTGGGAAATGGAAGCCCAAGCAGATCTCTTTAGAAATCAAGATCTCCTGGACTAGGAGAGGCAGCTGCAGCTAGTAAATTATAGGCAGTGTCTGCACTCCCCCACACATAAGCTATTAACTCTTTAGTGACCACCTGCTACAGTAGATGAAACTAATCAAAGAAATTCTCTCTAACATCTATACCCTCTTCTGTGATATCTGTGGGAGAGAAATTACAGTGAAAAATAGGCAATTTTGTCCCTAGATCTGTAGGTTAGAAAGTCCCTTTGAAGTATTCCAGGAGAACCTAAGCCTATGACCTGTGAATAATGCATTCCATGGGTTTAAGAGTGAAATGGGATCAGTTAAGCTTGTCTCCTCTGCAGTGATTCAGGGGAACACTTTGGTCCCAATCCAGCACAGCACTTAAACCAGTGATTATCTTTAAGCCTGTGAATAGTACCACTGAACTCAATAATGCATTGATTTACACCAGCTGAGAATCTGGGCCAGGCTCTATCTTAATACATACAACATTATCGGTATGCTTCATGGCTGAGAACTGGTATGTTTCCAGATGTCTCTCATTCAGTACAACAGAGATAGCAGAAGTCTGACTCTTTGAAAGATGGTTTTGCCCAAATTGGTGCCTAGATGACTGCTTTAGCCTTCAAAAGAGTTCTTTAGAAGGCATTCAAGCTAGTTTCTTTGATTACAAAGATGCAAGAAAATAATCCCAGAAGAAAAATCTTCTATTCAACAGGACAAGACAGGAAAAGCAGCAGATTCCTTCAATGAAAACACATGAAAAGTTACCTTTTTGCCTGAATTTTGTAGTTTTGATTGGTTAATATTTTGTACTTATATTGACTGCACATTTTTAAATCATATAGTAGCAGGAGATAAGTGATTGATTGTGTTTTTCTAGCTATTAAATGTCTATCTGTTACACCACTATCTTCTGGATGAACATTCTCTTTCTTTGTCATTTTGTAACGTAATATGGACTCCCAAGCTGGTCTGTAATGTAACACTTCTCAGGGTTTTACCTTATGAGGCAATGTGAATGTTGTTTATTATGGGTTAGCAAATATTAATGAAATGAAATTGTAAAAAGAATAGATAATATGAAGATTAAACCATGGCAGCATGAGCAACTGTCTACCCTGCAATAACACTTTCTGAAAGAGAAAAAGGGAGTAAGCTGATTTAAATTGACCCTATTCCGTTGACTTCAATTGAGTTATAACAAATAGGATCAGCTTCTCTGCTGTGCAACTTATGTCTGAAACATATGAGACGGCGCAAAAGTATCCTTGCTGATAGAACCTACAGTGCTACTGTGTAGTGCTTTTCCTCTTCAAAATGTCTGCTAACAGTAATGAATAAATCCCCACCTGTGATGTAAGTATTATTATCCTTATAGTACAAATGAGTCTGAAGCATATAGGTTTAGGGATAAGTCCTGCCCCGGCAGCATGGACCTACAAAGACCGGAAAGGTCAGAAGTATATTGGTGAGAGGAGAATGCCATTAAGAAGCTGTTTGCTCTCTATGTGCCAATGAAGTATGGTGGCTTCAAAGCAGTCTGGAGGGAGTGTTTGGAGGGCAGACCCGGAGAAGAGTGAGTCTATGACCTTTAGGTCCTCAAAACACACAGATCAGCGGTGGAAAACCCCAGTGCAGAAGTAGTTCTGCATCAGCTCCATGGTTGAGCACCAGACTGGAAAGAGGTACCAATCCTGTAGAGGTGCCTCCCCCACTCCTGCCCCATAAAATCTACTGACTGTCTTTGTGCAGGGGATGAAAATGTAACCCTAAGTGAGCTTCCAAAGCTCATGGAAGGAACTGATGTCAAAGCCAGGTTTAAAGGTCAATGCTGAGATCACACCTCATTCTTCATAAGGTCATGTTACAACAAGCCTAGATACACTTACCGGGTCCTCATTTTAGGATCGTTCAGTGGTAGCAGATATAAAATGCAGGAGCTCAATGCCCACCTGTCCTTTGAAGAGAGCTGTTGAACATGGTTAAATGGGAGAAAGTAAAACAACAGAGAGCACAATGTGGCTGCCTCCCCATTTAAGTTCAACAATGTGATTAAGGAAATGAACGCTCTCACCTTGTACAGTAGCAAAAAGTTCCACCAGGAGTAATTAATCTTCCAGTGGATGGATGAAAGGATGTAACAAAAGGTCAGCTAGTGGACAGGGCAGGTACAGGACAGTTTCAGAGAGTAATTTCTGCACTACTTCAGGATGCAGGAAACAGAAGGGCAGTACATCAGTTTAGTAAATCTGTCGTACAGCCCATCAGCATTGATTTGTTTGGTTGTTTCAATTTCTGAGGTGAATGGTGCCGGAATGCATAGTCTCAGAGGGTTGTTAATAAAATTAAACAATACCATCTTAAACATCACAAAATGATCATCAACAGGAGCAGACAGTGATGACTGGGATGGCAAATGATATTTATGCCAAATAATAACCAAATATCTGACTCTTCGATAGCACCTGTCACCCAAGCACCACAAAGTGCTTCATAAACATTAATGAATGACTTCTGGGACTTTTGCCAAAGGCAAAAATGAATCAAAACAATGGTTTCTCCATCCCCCCAGCCTGCATCTCGGTCTACCTTGATATTCCGGGCTAAATTCTCCCCAGGTTGTAAAGGACTGCAACTCCATTGGCCCCATGGTGAGGGTGGGCAAGGGAGAAGGAGTTGTGTGGAAATTGCAGAGTTCATATTCAACAAGAAGCTTATGTGCCTGTAAAAGATTTCACAGGAAGCCCAGCTATATTTGTTTTTTACCCCAGTCCCAGCCCAGGTTCTTGTGGCATTGGGTTTAGTAATGAATATTTTGGTTAGCTTTGTCTTGGATTTATATAGTATAGGGATTGGTGAGATTATCCTTTTGTGTCATGACTGATAATTATTGGAAGGTGCGTATGTGGCAGTGTTTTTATGTATTTTCACTGAAAAGCTCTGGCAGTACTGGTCTTAGGTCTCTGTGGCAGCTGGTGTAAAGGAGCATCTTGGTTTATGGCATGCCAAATTCAACCCACATGCAACTCCATTGAACGGATATCCCCTTCCTTCTCAGTTGCTTTTCCTAATTTTCTATATATATCAAAAAGCTTTTTATTAAGGAAAAGTTACAACAAAACATACTATATCGTACATTACTTATTACATATTCAGGATCAGTTTAATATTCAAACAACCTGACTAAAGGTTCTGGCTTGCTGTCTGGGGAGCCCTCTTCCTCTGAGTATGCTAAATAGGGTGACCAGACTTTTAAATACCTACCCTTTTTTTTGGTGCATTTCTTGTGTATGTACTTGGTGCAAAAGCTTTTCCATTACAAAGACACTCTATATTTTACTATATCACAATTCCACAGCAAGACAAGTTGCATTTTTCAAATGTGCAATACAAAGTCTTGCTGCTAACAACAAAAAAGAAATCAATTTGTCATTCTGTTTAAAATGTAGATCCTTTACTGGAGCATTGAGTAAACACATCAGGGGATCTCAGGGAAGCTGGCATTTTGTTATAAATGAATCTCTTTAATATTTTTCTCCCCAAACTAACTAATTCTTGGACACAAACACTACAAGTGTACATGATGTTCCCCTTTCCCTGCAACCCCTCCAATAGAGCACTATATTCTTTCCTTACTCCTCACTTTTCTTTCTTTACCCAGCTCTTGGCTTTCTGCCTTGTTTCATGCTTCTCATATGCCTGGAACAAGCCTGGTATCATCATTCTTCCAGGCACACTCTCTTTCTCTCTCTCTGCTTCTTCAGAGCAAACCCAGTTCTGCAAGTGTCCCCATCTACTTTCTTATCTTCACTAGTCCCCATCTCTTGGATTGTTCTATTGTGTCTTATTTAGACTGTCAACTCTTTAAGGTTGGGAATGTGTCTTTTTCTATGTGTCTAACAATGTAAACCTAGGGCACTATGCTAATTAATTATTATTTCCAGGGACGAATCTAGCCTCTTATCTATATATAGGAAGATATTCCAGCTCTGTAATGTCTCCATTGTCCAGCTGGTTCCCCTACAAGTCAACAGAACATACAGCCAAGTCTAAAGGCTCATCATGGTCATGTTCTTTCTGAGTTGTTTGAATTAATGCCAATTGCCAAGTAGTTTTGCAAATGTCATTACTTAGGGTATGTCTCCCTACGAAATTAGGTCGAATTTATAGAAGTCGGTTTTGTAGAAAGCGTTTTTATACAGTCGATTGTGTGCATCCCCACACAAATGCTCTAAGTGCATGTAGTCGGTGGAGTGTGTCCACAGTACCGAGGCAACCGTCGACTTCCGGAGCGTTGCACTGTGGGTAGCTATCCCACAGTTCCCGCAGTCTCTGCTGCCCATTTGTATTCTGGGTAGAAATCCCAGGGCCCGATGGGGCTAGAACATTGTCGCAGGTGGTTCTGGGTACATATCGTCAGGCCCCCCTTCCTTCCCTCCCTCCGTGAAAGCAAGGGCAGACAATTGTTTCGTGCCTTTTTTCTTGAGTTACCTGTGCAGACGCCATACCACGGCAAGCATGGAGCCCACTCAGCAAACCGTCACCGTATGTCTCCTGGGTGCTGGCAGACGCAGTACTGCATTGCTACACAGCAGCAGTTTATTGCCTTTTGGCAGCAGGCAGTGCAGTATGACTGGTAGCCGTCATCGACGTAGTCCTGGGTGCTCTTTTAACTGACCTCGATGAGGTCAGGGGCGCCTGGGCAAACAAGGGAGTGACTCAGCCAGGTCATTTCCCTTTTCAATTTTGTCTCATGGCGATTGAGTCCTACCGGCAGTGCACTGTCTTTTAATCAGCAGCCAGAAGAAGATGATGGCCAGCAGACATACTGCACCGACTTCTGTTGAGCACCCAGGAGATGATGATGGCTAGCGGTCATACTGCATAGTCTGCTGCTAGCAAGATGTATAAAGATAGATGAAGTGGCTCAAAACAAGAAATAGACCAGATTTGTTTTGTATTCATTTTCTCCTCCCTCCCTCCATGAAATCAACGGCCTGCTAAACCCAGTTTTGAGTTCTATCCTTGAGGTTTTGAGTTCTATCCTTGAGGGGGCCATTCAGTTTCTCGCAAAGCCACCCCCTTTGTTGATTTTAATTCCCTGTAAGCCAAACCTGTAAGCCATGTCATCAGTCGCCCCTCCCTCCATCAGGGCAATGGCACACAATCGTTCCGCGCCTTTTTTCTGTGCAGACGACATACCACGGCAAGCATGGAGCCCGCTCAGATCACTTTGGCAATTAGGAGCACATTAAACACCACACGCATTATCCAGCAGTATATGCAGCACCAGAACCTGGCAAAGCGATACCGGGCGAGTAGGCAACGTCAGCGTGGTGACGTGAGTGATGAGGACATGGACACACACTTCTCTCAAAGCACAGGCCCTGGCAATGTGGGCATCATGGTGCTAAAGGGGCAGGTTCATGCAATGGAACGCCGATTCTGGGCTCGGGAAACAAGCACAGACTGGTGGGACTGCATAGTGTTGCAGGTCTGGGACGATTCCCAGTGGCTGCGAAACTTTCGCATGCATAAGGGCACTTTCATGGAACTTTGTGACTTGCTTTCCCCTGCCCTGAGGCGCAATAATACCAAGATGAGAGCAGCCCTCACAGTTGAGAAGCGAGTGGCAATAGCCCTGTGGAAGCTTGCAACGCCAGACAGCTACCGGTCAGTCGGGAATCAATTTGGAGTGCACAAATCTACTGTGGGGGTTGCTGTGATGCAAGTAGCCAACACAATCAAAGATCTGCTGATATCAAGGGTAGCGACCCTGGGAAATGTGCAGGTCATAGCGGATGGCTTTGCTGCAATGGGATTCCCTAACTGTGATGGGGCCATAGACGGAACCCATATCCCTATCTTGGCACCGGAGCACCAAGCCGGTGAGTACATAAACCGCAAGGGGTACTTTTCAATAGTGCTGCAAGCACTGGTGGATCACAAGGGACGTTTCACCAACATCAGCGTGGGATGGCCGGGAAAGGTACATGACGCTCGCATCTTCAGGAACTCTGGTCTGTTTCAAAAGCTGCAGGAAGGGACTTTATTCCCAGACCAGAAAATAACTGTTGGGGATGTTGAAATGCCTATAGTTATCATTGGGGACTCAGCCTACCCCTTAATGCCATGGCTCATGAAGCCATACACAGACAGCCTGGACAGTAGTCAGGAGCTGTTCAACTACAGGCTGAGCAAGTGCAGAATGGTGGTAGAATGTGCATTTGGATGTTTAAAAGCGCGCTGGTGCAGTTTACTGACTTGGTTAGACCTCAGTGAAACCAATATTCCCACTGTTATTACTGCTTGCTGTGCACTCCACAATATCTGTGAGAGTAAGGGGGAGACGTTTATGGCGGGGTGGGAGGTTGAGGCAAATCACCTGGCTGCTGGTTACGCACAGCCAGACACCAGGGTGGTTAGAAGAGCACAGGAGGGCGTGGTGCGCATCAGAGAAGCTTTGAAAACCAGTTTCATGACTGGCCAGGCTACAGTGTGAAAGTTTTGTTTGTTTCTCCTTGATGAAACCCCTTGCCCCTTGGTTCACTCTACTTCCCTGTAAGCTAACCACTCTCCCCTCCTCCCTTAGATCACCGGTTGCAGAGGCAATAAAGTCATTGTTGCTTCACATTCATGCATTCTTTATTCAGTCATCACACAAATAGGGGGATAACTACCAAGATAGCCCAGGAGGGGTGGTGGAGGAGAGAAGCTCCAGGAGGGGTGGTGGAGGAGGGAAGGACAAGGCCACACAGCACTTTAAAAGTTTAAAACTTTAAAACTTATTGAATGCCAGCCTTCTATTGCTTGGGCAGTCCTCTGGGGTGGAGTGGCTGGGTGGCCGGAGGCCCCTCCCACCGCGTTCTTGGGCATCTGGGGGAGGAGGCTATGGAACTTTGGGAGGAGGGTGGTTGGTTACACAGGGACTGTAGCGGTGGTCTGTGCTCCTGCTGCCTTTCCTGCAGCTCAACCATACGCTGGAGCATATTGGTTTGATGCTTCAGCAGCCTCAGCATTGAATCCTGCCTCCTCTCATCACACTGCCTCCATCTTTCAGCTTCAGCCCTCTCTTCAGCCCGCCACTTACTCTCTTCAGCCCGCCACCTCTCCTCCCGGTCATTTTGTGCTTTCCTGCACTCTGACATTGTCTGCCTCCACGCATTCGTCTGTGCTCTGTCAGTGTGGGAAGACAGCATGAGCTCAGAGAACATTTCATCGTGAGTGTGTTTTTTTCACCTTCTAATCTTCGCTAGCCTCTGGGAAGGAGAAGATCCTGTGATCCTTGAAACACATGCAGCTGGTGGAGAAAAAAATAGGGACAGTGGTATTTAAAAAGACACATTTTATAGAACAATGGGTACACTCTTTCATGGTAAACCTTGCAGTTAACATTACATACATAGCACATGTGCTTTCGTTCCAAGGTTGCATTTTGCCTCCCCCCAGGACATGGCTAACCCCTCCCCCCTCCCTCCGCTCCCCTCCCCTCCCCATGGCTAACAGCGGGGAACATTTCTGTTCAGCCACAGGCAAACAGCCCAGCAGGAATGGGCACCTCTGAATGTCCCCTTAAGAAAAGCACCCTATTTCAACCAGGTGACCATGAATGATATCACTCTCCTGAGGATAACGCAGAGAGATAAAGAACGGATGTTGTCTGAACACCAGCAAACATACACTGCAATGCTTTCTTCTACAATGATTCCCGAGTACGTGCTACTGGCCTGGAGTGGCAAAGTGTCGTACCATGGTGGCTGGAATAAGGCTGCCCTCCCCAGAAACCTTTTGCAAAGGTTTTGGGAGTACATCCAGGAGAGCCGTGAATGCCAGGGCAAATTAATCATTAAACATGCTTGCTTTTAAACCATGTATAGTATTTTAAAAGGTACACTCACCAGAGGTCCCTTCTCCACCTGGCGGGTCCGGGAGGCAGCCTTGGGTGGGTTCGGGGGGTACTGGCTCCAGGTCCAGGGTGAGAAACAGTTCGGGAAAATCGGTTTCTCCACTTGCTTGCTGTGAGATATCAACAACCTCATCATCATCATCTTCCTCGTCCCCAACACCTGCTTCCGTAATGCCTCCATCTCCATTGAAGGAGTCAAACAACACAGCTGGGGTAGTGGTGGCTGAACCCCCTAAAATGGCATGCAGCTCATCATAGAAGCGGCATGTTTTGGGCTCTGACCCGGAGTGGCTGTTCGCCTCTCTGGTTTTCTGGTAGGCTTGCCTCAGCTCCTTAAGTTTCACGTGGCACTGCTTCAGGTCCCTGTTATGGCCTCTGTCCTTCATGCCCTGGGAGATTTTGACAGATCTTTTGGCATTTCGAAAACTGGAATGGAGTTCTGATAGCATGGATTCCTCTCCCCATACAGCGATCAGATCCCGTACCTCCCATTCGGTCCATGCTGGAGCTCTTTTGCGATTCTGGGACTCCATCATGGTCACCTCTGCTGATGAGCTCTGCATGGTCACCTGCAGCTTGCCACACTGGCCAAACAGGAAATTGAAATTCAAAAGTTCCCTGGCCTTTTCCTGTCTACCTGGCCAGTGCATTTGAGTTGAGAGTGCTGTCCAGAGCGGTCACAATGGAGCACTCTGGGATAGCTCACGGAGGCCAATAGCGTCTAATTGTGTCCATAGTACCCCAAATTCAACCCAGCAAGGCCGATTTCACTGCTAATCCCCTTGTCGGGGGTGGAGTAAGGAAATCGATTTTAAGAGCCCTTTAAGTTGAAAAAAAGGGCTTCGTCGTGTGGACGGGTGCAGGGTTAAATTGATTTAACGCTGGTAAAGTCGACCTCAATTCCTAGTGTAGACCAGGGCTTAATTTAGTTCTTTAAATGTTCCTTCATTTCTGAGCTGTTCTAAAATGCTAGATAATGCCTACATTTGCAATAGCAGCCCTGATCTGATTAAGGTTTTGAGCTTGAATTTTGCAGGCAGTAAGCAAATCCCTAGTACCTAGTCAAAAAAGGCCAGTTTTTAAAAAGTGCTGGACTAATGTACATCATACAGTTTTGAAGGCTCTGAGCTCTTAGGTGCATTTCCAGGCCCTAATCTGATAGGCAACTGAGAATAGCTTCATAAATCCTTTAAGTATCCATGATGCACGTGCTTCCTTCTCTTCTAACGCTCCTATCTTGCATTGCTGAAGCTTGTGTCAGTGTGTGATTTGTCTAATCCCATTTCTAACAACCTGCTGCCCTTCATTGTGTATTAGCTGCATAAAAAGGAATAGACGAGGCCACTTGCAAAAGGTCTGCCACAGGGCACTCTGAGAGACTTTTGCATCCAAATCAGAAACTTGGATAAATTACAGGAATGTCTAGACATATCTGGCATAAATACTCTTTTCTTCCTAAAATGAGATAGCTAGAGATGCTGAAACACCAAGGTGTTTCATTAGTTTTACTTGACTTACCATGTCTTCAGTTACACATTCTCATCTCTGTGCTTCAGACCTTGGGCCAGACTCATGTGGGCTCTCCAGGCGGTCTGAGGTAAACCCCCTCTTACACTCCTCTGCTTGCATCCATTCTTCCTACGCTGAAGGGAGTCTAACAGCTTGTGTTCATTTGGGATGCCTGCACCCATGTAGCTACACCTGCACAAATAGTCAATGAAGATAACTTCCACCAGTGTAAATTGGGGCTTACATCAGTGCAATATACATAGTTTCAAACTAGGTAGGTGACAGTCACACTGGTGCACACTCTAATTTATACCAGTCTCTCTACACTGCAAAGTGTGTGCTGGTGTAGCTATGTTGGTGCAAAAATCCTTAACGTAGACAGGCCCATGGTTAGTGTAATCTACATGCAGAGAAGTCAAAAGAAAGTGTAAATGAAAGTGGCCCCTATTCCATTTTCACTGTCACAGTCTGCATACATGTTGAAATGCCTGTTTAAATCATTTTAGACTCCCCCAGGGCCTACTTCCACTCGACTGTGCTTATATCAACCATACACCACCTTAGGTACTACATCTGAATTTGGAATTGTGTGGGTGGATGGCCAGACAGAGCGCACACATGGCTGCTGCTGCAGGAGGGATACAGCAGGCCAACAGCCTGAACTCTGGGCTGCGAGCCTGCTCCAGGAGGTATCTGAGGATCAGCCAGAGCCCAAAGCCTTGATCAGTGGCTGAGGACTGATGCTAGGGACTGTTGGTTTGCTGATAAAGGTGATTGTTTGTTATTGATAGTAGTGTTGGAGTGATTTCTGGGTGAATTCCTGCCTCCCCACATGCTGTAGGAGGGCTCTTTCTCCAAAGGCAAGGGGAGGGGGTTTGGAACTAACTACCAGAGAAGGGAGCTCCCACTTCACTTAGATAGCTGGATTGATGGTAAAGGCAAGTAAAGTGAAAGGGCCCCACTGTGGAGCTCGGGGAAAAGGGAAAAACACAGGGCCGTGGTGGATGAAAAGCTGCAGCTGCAGAATGAAAATGAGCTTGATTATGTGGGAGAGGTAGCATGGCCTAGTGGCTAGACCACAAGTAGGACTTGTGCTCAGGAGAACTGAGTTCTACCACTAACCTGCTGTGTGACCTTGAGCACTTCACCTCTGGTTTTCCTCTGCTACCCTGCGTCAGTCTTAGACTGTAAGTTCTTTAGCACAGGGCCTGTCTCCTACTATTTGTTGGCACAAAGGGGTCCTGATCTCACTCAGGGTCCTGTACTACCTGATGCTACCGTAATGCAAAATAATAAATAATTTCAATAATAGATGTGGGATCTCCATGTCATCAGGTTTGGAGTGGTAGTGGAGTGGCAGAGATTTGTTGGAATCCTACAACCCAGAAGCCAAAGAGAAGGGTTCATGCCCATGCTGCCTCTGAAGCTGAGCTGGGTTCGCATATAGGGAACAAACAAGGCACCATTTCTGAGGCCATGACCTGCCTTCTCTCAGTGCTCTCACAGATCCATTGCCAGAGCCAAGCATGTTGCCTTTTAAAACTCTGGCTGGGGTAGACTCCCTCTAGCAGTCTGTGGTTGAAGAGACACAATTTCACTGTAGATGTGAATACACCATAGATTATAAACTCTTGCACTCCTTTAAATGTAATCAGTGGTGTTTAAGCAAGATGTCCAAATCACTTGTGTGTGTGTTGGGGGAGTCAAAGGAATATGGTGAAATAAAGGAGGGAATGACCTCTAGTCCTATTAAAATGCACTGACCTAATTTAACTGATGGATCTCTGGATTTAGATGGGCTGCCCACAGAATAGACTGACACTGACCAGATTAACTGCAATTATTTGGGATTTACAGAGACTGTTTGCAGAATAAACTGGCACTGAGCAGATTAACTAACTAAAATAATTTGGGATTCAGGCCGACTTCCCACAGCAAACAGACTGACACAAACAAAATTAAGCGAGGAGTAGGGAAAATACAATTGTTTGCTTATTCACCTCCGTTAAAATATCTATATTCTGTTCTTTCACGGGCACTGAAACTATCCACTATTTTACTCCCAAATAAATAAAAGAGACTAAGGGATTGATTGATCCTCGCAGTTTTTGCCATAATCAAATATAAGAAGAAAGTAATTAGAGATTGGTAGTTTACTTCAGCGTACTTGAAATCTTTTGATTTTTATTTGTTGTTGTTGTTGTCCTTGGAAACATTAAGCACACCCTGCTCCCTTGCCTGCACTCACGAAATGATGCTACTTTTGCTTAGAGAACACATTATTATTATCCTGATTTATGACCTGTGACCAATTAGGAGCCTGTTGCTAGAGCCTGCGGTTGAGATCAAAGAGCCATGTGGAAAACCAAAGGCAGGGGTAGATGATGCAGATTCTGCATCACTGCTGGGTAGTTTTGTAAGCAGCGCTACTGTGTTCTGTGGCTTACAATAACGCTTGTCAATTCTATAGCACAGTCCACCTGAAAATCTCTAAGTGCTTTACCAATAACAATGAATTGAGCCGCACAAGAGCCCCCCCATGAGAGAGGTACAGACACACAGAGAAATTAAAACTAACATTTTCATAAGTGGCCTCTAATTACTGGTGCTTCAGTTTTCAGGTGCCCACTCTCAGATACCGAGGACCTGAATTTCAGAGATGCTCTGCACCAGCAGCTCCCACTGACTTTGACTGGAGATGTAGATGACCAGTGCTTCTGTAAATCAGATCTTTAAAGTTAGGGACCTTAAAGATGGAGCTCACAAAATCTGTGGCCCAAGTAATTTGCCAGGGTCACACACAGGAATTAGGCTTAGATCCTCAAAGATACCTTACTCCTTGACCACTGAGCCTTAGTGACAGAGCTAGGGACAGAACCCCAATCTCCCCCCAGGCACAAGGACTGTGCTTTCACCATGTGGTGCCTCACGAGGCGATCTGGATTCAACCCTCTGCTAATAGACTTCCTTTGTGACCTTGGGCCAATCACTTGATCTGCCCTGTACCCCAGTTTCCCCATCTGTAAAATGGGGATAATAAGACTTCCTTTTCCCCATCCTTTGGTAGTCTTATCAATTTAGGTTGTAAGCTCTTTAGGGCAGAGGTTGTGTGTTCCTGATAGCACATTGTAAATGTTGCTGAAACACACACAAATAACCTCAAACCATACAGTGGAGCAAAGGTCTGAATAAGCACCTAAAATGTGAATGCTTATACCCATTATGTCCACAAAGCCAAATTGGAAATCATACAAGAATTAGTTGTCTTATAAGAATGTTGACAGGGCTGAGAATACCATAGACCAAGGAGCTATGTCCATTTACACCAGCTGAGTATCTAGCCCCATGAGGACAGCCTTTCTTGAAGTAGATTGGTTCTCTGGAACTGAACCAAGAAACACAGACAAGCAAAAATGGGTCATGGGGGATGGGGATTTACTTTTTATGAGCCTCAAATAAAAGACCCATGCTGGTTCATTGAAGGTTTGAGGTGGTTTTAATTTTATTTTCATAGGTTTTCATAACATATTTATATCCATGGCATCTGAGGACCTAGTGAAGTGAATTGGTTGATTCATATTTAACAATAGCTGCACATCCCTTCATATTTTCTCACTGAATCTTTTTAGAGGGGAAGGAAGGGATCTTTCTATGCAATGCAAAATGTCTACAATTCCTCTGTTTGCACTGTTTGATTTGTGGAAGGGGGAAAAGAGTGTTTGAAACAATATCCCGGACAAACCTGCAGTTGTCACTCAGGCAAAACTTCCATTTACTTCAATGCTTTAATAAAGCCACACATAGATTAATAACAGTGCCTTAAAAAACATCGTCTAGCTAGATCTAAACCACCCACAGTACTTCAGGGAGACCACAAGAGAAACTACAATAGATATACATCACTGCCATACCGTATATTGAGAGATAATGTGGAAGTAGAAAATAACAGATATGTGTCAAAAAGTTAACCTACTTAGATACCCTTCCTATGTTGCTATTCTACAGAAGACATCTATTTAATGCTTCACATATTGGTAGGATACCATGCTGCCATCTAGTGTCTTCAGAAAATGCTGATCCTGTTTGATGTACATGAACAATAGCAATAGAAAGTGTGTCTTTGCAAAAGACATTTCTATCTTTTTTCAAAATATTGGTGATAATATTAAGCACTTTAGGCAAATGGATTCTTTGGGCTGGATTAATTGATTGATTGATTAATTCGTAGATTCCAATGCCAGAAGGGACCATTGTGATTATCTAGTCTGACCTCCTGCATAACACAGGCCATAGAGCTTCCCCAAAATAAAAAATTAGAGCAGATCTTTTAGAGAAACATCCAATCCTGATTTTTAAAAAATGTCAGTGATGGAGAATCAGGTTAGGCCTACAGCTGAAAACTTAATTTACACATGCAGTTATTATGATTTTGTGCATATGTTTGGTAATTATGCACATGCGATGTCCAAAACTGGATATTTGCATAAAGCCCCTTTTGTGTGTGTATAGTCACAGCAGTGTGCCCAAAGTGGATGGTCCTAATCATAGGTAGGTAAGTGTGTGTGTGTAACTTGTTTGAAAATCTGGGCCCCCTATCTGCAATTTACTAGCTCTAGTTGTTAACAGTATATATTTTGTTTACCTCTATCACTTAAATTAATTTTTCACATTTTTGTTTGGGTGGAAACACCATCCTGAAGTGAGTTTTGTGCTGTATTAACTTTACCCCTTTTTTCCTTCTAAATGTTTTTGCTTATTTTTAGATGCAAATCTAAAGTAGGAACAAGAACTAGTAATGGGAGCAGATGGATGGTGCTGTTCTACTACACCAGGGCAAAATATGTAATTCTTTGCTTTTGCAAATGGAGGAAAGGTGCAAGTTTTTTCTAAACCAGCTTCTTCAGCTTTCAAAATGTTCGTCTGCATTACTTTCTTCAAAGTCACTGGAAGTTCTGCACCTCCAATCCCACAAACACTTTGATCATTTTCCCTTTGTGTGTGGACTACTGTGTGAAAACACATCCTTGAGAAGGCATGTCATGGGTGAAACTACAGTATGGTAATCTGCAGAAAGACTTCAGAGGGTGAGTAATTTAGTAACCTCTTTCTGAGTATAAGAGCCTATTTTAAAGTTCTAAATGGCACCATAAATGTAGTCAGGCATATATTTCCATACTGATACTGGATAATAAACACAGTAGGAGTCTAAAGTACCTTGAGGGACATCCTACTGTGCTTATTATCCTGTACTTCTCCACTAATTACTAGAGCCTAAACTTTAATACTCATGTATTTGTTTACCTACCACTTCATCAGCTGCCGTATCTCTCTATTTTGTAGCTTTTCTGTGACTGCACCTATGTTGCCATGTTTTCCTTTCAGAATGGTCTCCAATATTTTGGTTACCCTCTATCCTTCCTCTCATGTGTCATACAGTATGGACTGCTGAGCATTCAGAGAGACCTGCCCCATTATCCCTGCCAAACCTTGGCTGAGTTTGTGAGTTCAGTGTGTTGCTGTGTGACTCATTTCCTCATGTTCATAGGCAGGGTAAATGTCAATAAGGAAGAGATTAGGTGAAGGTTGTAAAGAGAACTGCATGTTGTTATTGGCTGGATATTCAAAGGAATTTAAGCACTCAATTCCCATTTCATTTCCCACCTGTTTTTTTCTGAAGCTTTTGCTCATTTACTCAGTATATTTTCATTAATGATAGCTGAACTACTTAAAAAACAACAACAAAAACCACTAGCCCAGCCCTGTCCCCCAAACAGTACCAAACTCAAACTTCTTTTTAGATTCAGACAAGTGCTTCCATTCACTGAATCTCCCAGGCCCCCTGTACACCAGCTCCATCTCTGACCTCCAATAGACCCTGACTTCCAGTTCTCTCCAGCAGCCCCTTCTTGTCTATAAGCAAATTCCCTGGCAACTCCTTCTTGTCAACTCCTTCTTGTCTTCAAGCAAATTCCCTGGCGTACCCTTAAAGGTTAGGGGAACAGGAATTTTATGTCTACACAGCAATTAGACACCCATGGCTGGGCCATGCTAGCTGACTCGGCCTTGCGGGACTCTGGCTGCTGGGCTGTTTCATTACTGTGTAGACTTCTGGGGTTGGGCTGGAGCCCAGGGTCTAGGACCCTGTGGGGTAGGATGGACCTAGAGCTCAGGCTCCAGCTTAAGCAATGAAACAGTCCTGCAGCCCGAGAACCATAAGCCCCAATCAGCTGGCATGGGATTTGTCTTTGCTGTGTAAACATACCCTAAGCAATATCCCTATCCTCATGTCTAATAGGGCTATAGTATTCCTACTGGGCTCTAGCAGGTGTTTTCAAATCTGGTGTGCTCCAGGACTTTCCCATGGCAGAGGTACATCTTTGTGCTCCCCGCATTATGGGCTGTGCCATGGCATATCTGGTCCCTGGGGCAAGTTAGTGGAGCCCTGAGGCTCTTCCAACTTATGCTGTTTCCTTGACCACTCCTAGGCTGTGGGGACCAGACTAAAACTGGTTTGCACCAGCACTCCAGCCATGATCCCCGACCCCTGTGGCCTACACCCAAATGCTCCCTCCCTACTGCTGTTGTAGTGGCTCTACAAACCTGAGGGGAAGTTCCGGTGCTGGGGAGTGGGGATATTCCCTAGCGACTGGTTTTGATTTCTTTATGCTGCCAGAGCAACATACAGGGGTTGAGCAGCAATGGGAAATCAGTCCCAGGGGTTCCACTCAGAGGCAAATTACCATCCATGAACCATATCCCATCGGCCTGACTCCAGAAACAGCCTTGCCGCAATTAGTGGGACTACTCGCTGAGTACGGTACTCATTGAGGGTAAGGGGAACAGAATCTGGCCATGAATGAGATGAACATACCAAATGTTAACAAGAGACAGATGGAAGGATGGCAGGGAGAGGGGAGGACACGTGAGCTGACGCCACTTTTAACAGTGCTTCCTGAAACACGGTGAATTTTGCAGTGCAGATGGGCCACAATTGGTGTGTCCTTCATCACTGGAGCCTTCCTAGGCATCCATTATGAATTGCAAGCCCTTCTTCTGGAAGACCGAGGTTGATTCATCTGGCTGATGAATCTTGCCATATGCTCAGGGTTTAACTGATCGCCAAATTTGGGGTCGGGAAGGAATTTTCCTCTAGGGCAGATTGGAAGAGGCCCTGGAGGTTTTTCGCCTTCCTCTGTAGCATGGGGCATGGGTCACTTGCTGGAGGATTCTCTGCTCCTTGAAGTCTTTAAACTACGATTTGAGGACTTCAATAGCACAGACATAGGTGAGAGGTTTTTTGCAGGAGTGGGTGGGTGAAATTCTGTGGCCTGCGTTGTGCAGGAGGTCAGACTAGATGATCATAATGGTCCCTTCTGACCTAAATATCTATATCTATGAATCTATGATTTTCTTCAGGCAAACTTCCCTTAGGTATGCAGGGCCTGTTTTATGAGCCTGACTTATATATTAGAACAGTGCCAAACACACACATCCCGTTGGTGCTCAAATAGCAAACGTATAAATCTATGGGCATAGATACATTTAGAGAACACATACGCAGAGGGCCTTACTGTCAGAGGGCTGAGCACCCTCATCTCTAGTAAAGCCAATGAGCACTGCAGGGGGGCTCAGCACCACTGAAGAAACACGTCCTTATTGGGTTGAATTCCCCACTTCAGGATCAGGTGCAGCTACATTGGCTTCAGTGGTGTTACATCCCCTTCATTTGCTCCATTGGCTGGCTGTGATGGAAATAGCTGTAAATCATTGCCATAGGACAAAAATAGCTCCCGACATTGCGATATGTTGCCTGCAGCCAAAGACACAATTGAAGGAAGTAACTTTCTTTTTGGATAGTCTGTTCTATTGCTGTTGCTCTGGAAGACAGAATATGTTTGCACTGTTTATAGTTAGGGGACTTCTCTACCTGGTGTAACTGGTGAGAGCAAGTTCCATGGTTTCCTTAATCCTTGTAGGAGCAGTCTTTGGAAGACTGGACAGGTTCTGAATCAGCTTTTTGGGGGAGGGCAGTGGAGGTTGTGTAGCTGGAATAATTTTTATTTTGTTTTAGGGATTGGACAGACCCTAGGCCCTTTGATTTCTCTAGGAGCAGTTGTGGGCTGATGACTGAGCCTACTTCTGTGTAGTTATATCCAGAGAGTGCAGTTGTCTTGGGGGTGGGAGGGGGTGTGAGAGAGTTGGAATCCATACTTAGGGGAGAGATTCCACAGGAAGGGGACACTGGAGCCAGCCAGTTTGTATCTCCACTGAGAGCTTTCAGGAGGGCTTTCCTCTTTGCAGAGAGATCTTGGGGCCAGATATTTCCTTTGAGACATTGGGCCAATTCTGGTGATGCAGCAGAGTTGTGGTATAGTAATCAGAGTCGTAGTACCAAAGATTTCTGGCTACCAGCATTAGCTTTCTTTTGCTAATAGCATAGATCTCTTACCAGGTTAGAGGGAAACATGCATTTCTGATGTACATAAATGCCTCTCACCTATGCTGTTGTCTCACTTGCCGGAGAAATGGCATACTAACCCCACATTGTGGAACACTGCTAAATACTTGCTGCATTTCACAGACTTTGGCTGGATTTCAATAGTGGATAAAAGCCATTCCTGCATGTAGTTCCTAAAGTGCTTAAGGACCATTTGGGACACCAGGTGGTACATAAATATAGACTGATATCAGTAACAACAGTAGGAAAGTACTGTAACTTTATAAAATAACAATATGGAACAATGCTGTGCTCAGGACCAGCTCTTTGGTGGCTTTTAGTTGGTACTTGTTGTTTGTTGTCCTTCATTTGGCAGACAGCATACTGCTGCATGGCACCTAGAAGTGCTAATTTAGCTGACAAAATTCAAAGCATTCAAGTCCTATAAATTGGATTATCACCCTTTTGTTGGATTAAGATGAATGACTTTCCAAATTTTTGGCCTGTTAACTTTGGCTGTGCTTGAATCCTGTGAACTCTGCTTCTGATAACTATGTTAAAAAGAAGGTTACGTGGAAAAAGATTGAAATGGAAATACATAATCAACAAATTACTTGCTAGATGGTTTTGTTTTGTCTCCAAACTCTGAATCCCTCTGTAATTGCCTTCATTACTCTTGACCTGAGAACCAAATTCAAAAGGCAATTTAAAAAGAGATTAATAAAAGGATTTATGAGGAAGAGAAAGTATTACAAATAATTTTCATGTCTGTCCTGCATAAATTCAATAAAGTTTTCCATGAGGTAGACAGGATTACTGAATAGCTGTAACTCTGGCTTTGGCTAAATCATAATGCACACTTGCTGAATCTCTTTACTTAGCAGAGAGAGGGTCTGGGCTTTTCATTTGCAATTTCATCTGTACTTTCCAAACAAATCCCCTGTATTTGGAATCTGTTCATTGCTCTTTTAGTTTGTAGTGCTGTAAATATACTTTCAAATGCCAAACTTAAACCACTGAAAAGTGTTACAAAGCCAGAAAAACACAGTTTTAAATCCGCAAACCGCATGGCCAGAAAAATATATCCAGGGTCTTAATTTATAACAATATATAACAAAAACCGTGATAGTATTCTGCCAGAGGCAGACAAAGCTGAGCCCCTGGAGTTAAAGTCCCAGTCCTTCTAATGATTGGTGGGCCTGAACCAAAGCCCCTTGAAGTCAGTCTCAGTCCTTCCATTAACGTTAGTGGAGATTGGATCAGGCCTGATATGGTAGAGGCCGCAGGCCAACAACAATTGATGTGCCCCAGTTACAGGGCACAAACCCGTAGTCATTTGTGTAGTCTTTACTCATAGGAGTAGTTCCATTGATCTCATGTGGACTTGCAGTGTAAATTAGGACCATTTGAGTCCTAAGACCACACCTACTACCCCACTAGACGCTCCCCCTAAATTGACATATTGCAGTCTATTATTACCCTTTGTTTGCAGTCCCTTCTGATGGTTTCTAGTGCATGGTGTTTCATATCCAATTTGACTATCTTTCACATATGAATTCATCTGCCACTACTTCAAATGCTTTGCTAGGGCCTGGCTGTATTGCATTTACTCTGTTCACTCCAGGTAAGACTGTGACTGGTAATCATGATTGTATTTGACATGGATACACCCAAGAGCATAAAGGGGCATTGAGGTACATCTTGCTTTCCTGTCCACCATCCCCACATCACTGACCTGTGTGTGGGGAGGAAAGCAGGCTGGTACGGAGGGGGAAATTTGCTCTTGGTATGCACCAGATTACTTCCCTATGAAGCAAGGAGGGAACCAGGAAAGAACGACTATCAGAGCTCCAGAATGACCCTTATTCAGAGAGCAACACAAAGTTTCAATCTTGTCCTAAATTTACATTCAGTCAAATGAGAGAAAGTGACCAGTTTTTTCATTGTCTTTATAAAACCCCTGGCCAGCATTTTCAAAACTCAGTGCTTAAAATGAGGCAATTGGAAGTCCATGAATGTCATAGGTCATAAGCACATTTGAAAACCATGTCACTTATTAAGGGAACTATATATGGATATAAATGCCCAGCTTGGGAAATGTTGGCCTAGGCTAGTACTAGCTTATAGATTCTTTATTGGCCAGATTGTCAGCCCTGATGGAGAGTCCCTCATTTAGGCTGTCTTCATTGGGAACCTAAGACTAGCATAAAGATGCCACAAACTCCCACCACTCATTGTAGGAAGCATATCAGGTCAGGGATGATGTGAGGAGGGGGCTGGCCAGGCAAGACAGGGCAGAATACACATCACTGCCTAGATGACTAAATTATCCTAGGGCTATTCTGCCCCTGGTCTGGCTGAGAATCAGAGTAGGTGTGAAATGCAGCCTAAAGTCAATGCTGCTTCCACCCAAAATCTGTGCTATGCAGAGCATCAGCTTGGAACAGTTTAGGACTGAGTCCTAGGTGTCTATGGATTATTTTTTTCTTAATATTCTTTCCATTATCTCACTAGGCATGGAACTTTGTCTGATCAGTTTTCAAAGTTAGGTGTGTGCAAAGCAAAGGCATGACACAAAATTCTTAAAAACCTGAAAGCCTCACAAGCATTCTAAATTGCAGGACTGAGCCTAAAACACTATTGGTGCTCCTTCTTCCCTCACCCAGCCCATGTTTTCCCCCCAAAGGAAATATTCCTGTCATGGAACCGAATTCCATTTTCCATTTGACCTGAATATGAGTTGTATGTTTACCACAGGGTACAATTTGGCTCATGATATGTAGAGGGCTCTCAATAGCCCATCCATGAGCATAGTTATCTGTCATGGCACTTTGATCAAACACGCTATTGAACCAGTTGAAATCTTAATTTCTTCTCAGCAGAATAAAGTCACCCCCATTAACATCCTTGCTTACTAGCAAAAGCTACTTTAAAAAGAATGGGCCTGTCCTCCTGTAATCCAGTCTTTGTGTGCTGTTTAGTTCCCAAGGTGCCTAAAGGAGTAAGCTTTTCTTTAGGATATGCTACAGAAGCAAATGTCAAAGTTATTATTAGTACTTATGTAATGCCAACCCACACGGGGACGCCAGCAGTGCGGATCAAACCTGGGAACTCTGGAGCTACTACTGGATGAGTTAAAAGACACTGCTCTGTTAGTCAAGGCTCAATCAATCTCTACAAGGCATAGACACCACTAGAGGGGGAACAGAGTGCCACTCTGAGCAAGCAGGAGTTATAACAATATTGGAAGAGTCATTCTGCCTTACACTGCTTTTTATTGCTTAGTATAATTTGGAATGTGTCTCTGAGAGCTCATCCTGAAAGTCTCAGATCTCTGGTATTATTATTTTATCTCAGTCCTCCCCACCTCTAGCCTCCGTTCCTGACATGCAAGTGTCCTAGATAGCTCAAACCATGGGCCTGGTTCTCCTTTACACATCAATATCAAACAGGTATAGTCTACTAAGGACCATTGTGCCTGCCAGAGTGACCCTGGTTGATGGTGTCGTACCATCACCAAGACCCCTTTATGCCACTCAGGCAGTATAAATGTCCTTAAAATGGATATAAACTGCATTTGTACCAAGTGTAAGATAGTAAATGAGAATCTGGCCCTATTACTTTATATAATCATGATTTTTTAACAGAACGGTATATTTTGCCCCGTCCCATTGTTTGTGTTGCTCTGGGAGCTCAGAGTCTAGCTGGGCTTTCATTTCTCATCGTCTCCATTCAGGACTTCTCACTCTTTCTCCCCCTTTTCCTGCTTGTCATTGTTGCTGGTATGGGGAGAGAAGGGAAAGTCTAATTGCTCTCTCTTCCTATGCTGGTGATACCACAGGAATGGGAAACCTGATGGACCAGTATCAGAATCACGTGGAGGCCTCAGGAAAAGCCTATCTCTTCAGCACGCAGCTTCTAGCACAAGCATTAACTTGATACCCCTCCCCATCCCCAGATGAGCTCTGTGCATTTGCTGGAACTAGGAAACATAAAAACATTGAAATTACCATTGATGAGACAGAATTCTGTCTCTAACAGCGGCCACCACCATGTGCTTCACAGGAAGGTGCTAGAAACCTTATAAGGTTAAGGGATGACTTGATCACGGTCTATAAGTACCTACATGGGGAACAAATATTTAATAATGGGCTCTTCAGTTAAGTGGAGAAAGGTATAACATGACCCAATGGCTGGAAGTTGAAGCTACACGAATTCATACTGGAAATAAGGCATACATTTTTACCAGTGAGATTAATTACTGACTGGAACAATTTACCAAGGGTCATGGTGGGTTCTCCATCACTGACAGTTTTTAAATCAAGATTAGATGTTTTTCTAAAAGACGTGCTCTAGGAATTATTTTTGGAAAGTTCTATGGCCATTGGTCTCTTCTGGTCTTGGAATCGATGAATCTATGTATATATGCATTATGATATAGTCTTTAATTACACACTACCTTATTCAGTGCACACCGTGGATCTGCTATGGAGGTGGACCAGAGCTGTGTAGGGAAGGAATCTGTTGTCTTTAGGATCCTTGCCTCATTTATTGCAGAAGTTGGAAGGTGTGGAGTGAATGAGTCAGGGAACTACAAAAAGAGAAAGGACAGTTTCATGGTTAAGACAGTTGAGTGCTGCCATGGAGAATTGGATTCTATCCCAGCCTCTGCCAATCAGATCTTTTGTGATGCTGAGCAAGTCGTTTAGATGATGTTTAAAAAAAATGAACGGTACAGAGTTTAAGCATAGGAGTTTCTGATTTTCAGGGAATAACGTACTATTACACTTTCCACATGTGCTCACCAGTTGTGTGCAGGCCTGACTTGAGACTGTTTTGCAGAAGAGCTGAGCACCCTCAGTGGCAGCTGAGATCAAGGGGAACTTTTCTTTGAAGATATATAATATGTTCTCAAATTGGGCACCAAAAATTAATGAATTTGACCTTCATCTCGCTGTGCTTCAGCGCCTGATCTGTACAATGGGAGATACTAGCCCCTCATCTCTCTGGTGGTGGTAAGATTAACTAATGTTTGTGCAGCACTTGGATGCTATAGTGATGACTGCCTCAGAAAAACCCATGATTAAATTAATAATTCTGTATTCAGAGCAGGTTTTGAATAATGTTAAGTAAATAAGTCATGGGGGCCACACACTGAACAATAAGGAAAAAACGAAACATTGAATAGGTGCTCATTGCTTGAGCACCATTCCATTCCAGGCACTGAATAGAGCTGGGTGTGGTTTGTTCTGGCCACAACTTTTTTAGATGAAAAATGAAGATTCGAATTAACAGAAACATATTGTAAAATTCATGTCAATTTCAGCAAATTGTTTCAGTTGAAATGAAAGAAAGAAAAAATTCAGAAATGCCAGAATAGTTTGTTTGGACAATGTCAAAATGATTTTTTTTCAAGGGCTAGCTTGACAAGGGAGTTAGGCACCAATCACAAAACTGCCACTAGCCCAGTGGTTCAGGCACTTACTTGGGAGTTAGGAGACCCAGGTTTGAACTCCTACTCTGGAGCAGGAACGTGAACTCTAGACTCGTGTGAGTGCTTTTAACCATTAGGCCACAGGTTCTTAAACTTTAGTAACCCAAGGACCCCCATTTTGATTTAAAATTTTGCCGTGGACCCCCAAACCAGCCGCTCAGCCCCGTGTCCCGCCGTCACTCCACCCTCTCCCCCAAGGCCCCACTCCACCCCTTCCCCCAAGGCCCCACCCGTGCCCCACATCTTCCTGGCCCCCCATCCCTGCCCCTCCCCTTCCCTGCCTCTTTCTGCCCCACTTCCCTGAGCCCCCGCATCCCCCCTCCTGCCCCTCTCTCTGAGCACCTCTTGCGTGCTGGGGAACAGCTCTTCCACAGTGTGCAGAAGACGCTGGGAGGGAGGGGGAGGAGTTGAGTTGATCAGAGGGGCTTGTGGACCCCCTAGAGTACCCTCATGGACCCCAGTTTGAGAAACGCTGCTTTAGGCTATTCTAGAGTGGGTCTTGGTGTTTTCTGAACTTCTGACTTGAATAGTCACTCAGCCAGAGAGAAAGTATGAGAATAACTGTAGACTGGTGGCTGGGGAATTCACTTGGGAGAGGAGACACCTGGCTCTTTTTCCAATGACTATGCAAAGTGGAATGGTTTTAACAGGAGAGATGAGAGCAAAAGCCGATAAATGGGAATGTGGCTGTGGCTTATTCCAGTGGAGGCTGAGGACAGTGTTATTTTTTCTGTATGCATAGATGACCAATATCTAAAAGTCAAGCTGTGGTTTTCGTTATGTTTGGCCAGATAAGTCATATGATATTGTTTCTCTTTCTCACTGGGTGAGTGTGAAAACACTTCTGGCTCAAATTAGTGCATGTGCACATTTAAAATTCAGTCTCGGTGAACTGTGGTCTGTGTGAGCAGCTTTGACATTGGCTTTCTATAAACACTGGCGCCAGTTGAACATGATCAGTTGAATGTCCGTGAAGACTAAATGCAAACGCATAGTGAGCTTGTCCAAAATAAATTAATTAAAAATTCAAACAAATATTCACAGTTAGGTCTGCAACCAGATAAAGAGAAGAGGATGTTATGTTATTTCTTGGGTATCAAACCAAGGGTTGTGAAAAGAATAAAGGGTTTCAAGAGGTATTTCCTTTTATTGTAGTGTGTGTGTTGGGGGAGAGATGATATGATGGTCTATAGAGACAAAGACTTCAAAGGCCAAGGAACAGAAGTGATAGCACCGCTGACCTAAGTGAACTCCACAGACATTCTTCTGGTGCTAATACAAATGAAGAAAGGTGAAGACTGATACTTGAGCTCAGCTAATGGTTGTGCAGATGGTGTGGAGAGGAGTGTTGTTGGATTCACTGAGTGCTTTTTGTGATGAGAGGCAACGATTTGGAATGTACACAATCTCCACTTAAGCAGATGGGTTACCATCTTCTGGGTTCAAAACTGGAAGGTTTCTTAGGCAAGCTTTTAGGTTGGAAGGGAATAGAAGAGTTTTTGGGTAGTTCAGCAAATCTGCCATGTACCTTTTTAACACAAAGCTAAGATAGAAAAGAAAAATGTACAGCAACAGAAATACTAAGACTGAAAGATATTATTTGTGTACCTAAGCATCTAACTACAAATGCAAGGGACATTAGCAATCCCCATCACGGACACATAGGCCATTATTGATATGGTATTTGTATGCAGAGTTCCACTCTATACAGATTATATTTGGATCCCTGAATATCACCTGTTCCCCCTGCAAAAGATTGGAAGTTTTGTCTTACCTTGCGAAAGACCCAGTCCCTCCTACCTCTCAGTGTCTTTAGGGGTGGGTGTCTTAGTGGCATTTACTATCCCTTCTGCAAACCATTGACTTAGGCAAATTCAGCAGTGCAGAATAAATGAAAATAGTAGAAAATGTCTAAAATATTAGGACAAGCTACTTTTAAAAGCACGTAGTTAAGAGAGGAATAGCTACTAAATAGAACATGAAGCTCAAATTCTTTGGGAACCTGCGTAGGGTGAATATTTTATTCTAAGTCCTTCTAGTTTTAGTTTCCTCCCTCAAAAAAGTTTAAAGCAAAAACCTTTTAAAAAAAATACAAAAACGGATTTAAGTGCTCAGGCAAATGACCACAGACTACTTTCATTATATGCTACATCCTCTTCTCATAGGGATTGTAACAGAGTGGCTTGCCCCTTAAGGGTTTGAGGCCTGGTGCCAGCCAACCCTAGTTGCTGTACTTAGGAAGCAAACCTGAGCAGGGAAATCAGGTGCCTCCAGAGTAACTAGGGTTGGCTGGCCCAGCCCTCTACCCTTTCAGGGGCAAGCCACCCAGTTGCAGAAACCATCAGTGGTGTCTAGTAATGCGGGGCTATTGGGGCTAAACCCTGCCTTTCTTTTAAAAAGCAAAAACCCTTTGTAGCAGGTGTCTTTTTTCTGCAACAACACAATGGACAGGAATACTAGGAAAAAGAAAAGGAGTACTTGTGGCACCTTTGAGCTGTAGCTCACGAAAGCTTATGCTCAAATAAATTGGTTAGTCTCTAAGGTGCCACAAGTACTCCTTTTCTTTTTGCGAATACAGACTAACGCGGCTGCTACTCTGAAACCTGTCATTATGCAAGGAATACTAGAGATGAAATCCTGGCGTCTTTTAAGTTAATGGGAGTTATGTCATTGACTTCAATGGAGCCAGAATTTCACCCTGAGTCCCACTTCTGTCCTAGCGTACACTGACTCTCAATCTAGCCCTTAGTAGGAAAGTACCCCGTTTATTATTGTGTTGTAATCTATATCTATAGTGCTGCTAATGTGAAGAGTCAAAATGACTACTTAGACAAAAAACAACTTTTAAAAAAAGTAGCTTTCACTAGATTCTCTAGTTTACTGGCTGTGATCATTTCACACACACATTGGACACATGTGTCACACACACATTGAACACAAACTACAGATAGAAATTGCCTACAGTTTCACAGTTTTCACTCAGGATCATTCCTGCACCGACACACAGTTAGGCCCAAGCCGTAATGTTCTGATCCAGATGTGCACTTCCCTAAAATTTAGATTCAGGCTTTGATTTAGCCCCATTTCTGGAGAGAAGGCTAGATTTTTCAAAATCAGTCATGTGCAAATTTGAGCAAATACCACATGTGCATGTTTTGCCCCAAACAGGAATGTGTGCATGCATGCCCATAACATGCATAGCCATGCATGTGCGCAGACACCTGATTTTTGGGTACTCATGGGATATATGTTCAAATAAGCTAGGTATGTGCAAATTCATATATGCAATTGCACACAGCCAACTTTGAAAGTCTGGCCAAGATTGTCCATTGTGAAATATTGTTACAATCAGCTACTTTTGGGCTCTGGCCATCTGATCACCCCACTTCTGACAGGAAAGGAATTAATTACATAGTTAAAAGATATTTAATGGAATCGATGGCCACCGTCTCTGTTGAACACTGAACCCAGACTAATGGTTTATCATGAGAACCTATTTCTAAAGGACATACTGTCCCAGCCCAACGTGGAGAGCTAATTAAGAAAGTTGTTTCTGATGACTTTGGCTCTGAGACTTTCTGACAGCCAGTTCTGAACATGTGGAAGGGAAAATGATTTTTTTTTAAAAAGAGGACTGAACAGTTGCTAGGAGAAACCCTATACCCAGGTGCCTATTTTACTTTATTTTATTTTTAAAAGTGACCATGAAACTTACGAAAAATGTGCTTTCACCTTGATCACTTTAGCTGCATGTTGTATCCCCTCCCGCTTTCCCTTTGTTTTTTAACACGGTAAGGTCATCAGGGCTGGGAACATGTTGTTTTGTGTATTTGTTTAGTACCTAGCACAGTGATGCTCAGACTGTGGCTCTTTAATGTGCCTCCCGTGGCTCTTTGCTGCACATGATATTAAAACACTGGATGCTTTTACTCTGTTATTAACCATTTAAGTTATCAACTTGCACTAAGTTATTAACTTATTTGCTGTGAGAATAATATATATACACAAAATATTTCCCCTGTCGTACTGTTTAAATATGAATAGTACTATAGTAAAATGAAACAATAAATTCACGCGACTGTGGCTCTTTAGGTAATGTTGATCGCTAATTTGGCTCCTGAACCACTGAGGTCTGATTTTAGAGTAGCAGCCGTGTTAGTCTGTATCCGCAAAAAGAAAAGGAGGACTTGTGGCACCTTAGAGACTAACCAATTTACTTATCACTGATCTGGTGCAATGTAATGTAATTAGTGGCCATAGGCTTTATTAGAATGCAAAGTTAATCATAATTAATCAGAAACTAACAAAGCCTATATCAGATAAAGAGAAAAAAGCTTTTGGGGCCTGAGTCAACTCCCACTGAAGTCAATAGAAGTCTTTCCAGTGACTTCAACAGGAGCTGGGTTAGACTCTTAGTGTGTACCCTGGAGCTACCCTGTGTCTGCTCCAAAGTGCTTCTTTTTATCAGCCACACCTACTGTGACTCTGTTTGCAATCTCACGTGATAGACATGATCAAAAACATTCCTGAATGGTCCACTTTTCCTGGCAGTGAGACGGGGGTTCACAAGCAGCAAATCTCACTTAGGAAAGAAAAAGTCTCTCTGCTGACAAGGTGTTGATAATAAAAGAAAACAAAACAAAAAATGCTTATGAAACCACTGAGGAAGGAAACAGGGAAGAACAGAGAAATGCATAAGAAGTTGTAAAGGGTCAAAACCCAAAGGGCACCCTTGAAACAATGGAAGAACTTCCTTCCTCTTATTCTCTAGGGCTGTGTGTCATTAACACAATCACACCCGTCCAAAGACATCTGAGCCCATTCCAGGCGCCTTACCAAATGGGAAGACCTATAGCTCATGAACTTGTATTTACAGTGTGAATTTCAGATGGCTGCCAACCCTTTGAATAAATGATCCAGGGCTAGGTTTCCTGTAAGTTAATATAAACAAAAGAAAATGAAAATGTCCAAAGTCTGGGGTAAACATGAACAGTGGTCAATCAATTGACACATTTATGCAATCAATGCTACTATGGAGCATTGTATGCATCTGTCTCAAGGGACAAGGAACATACCTAGTAAATGTGGTTGTCTTAGTTAAACTTTAATTTTATCATCCGAAATTAAAGGAACTGACACATGAAATTGCAAGCCCATTAGCAAGAATTTTTAATGAATCTGTAAACTCAGGGGTTGTACCGTATGACTGGAGAATTGCTAACATAGTTCCTATTTTTAAGAAAGGGAAAAAATGTGATCCGCGTAACTACAGGCCTGTTAGTTTGACATCTGTAGTATGCAAGGTCACGGAAAAAATTTTGAAGGAGAAAGTAGATAAGGACATTGAGGTTAATGGTAATTGGGACAAAATACAACATGGTTTTATAAAAGGTATATCTTGCCAAATCAACCTGATCTCCTTCTTTGACAAGGTAACAGATTTTTTAGACAAAGGAAACACAGTGGATCTAATTTACCTCGATTTCAGAAAGGCATTTGATACGGTTCCACATGGGGAATTATTAGCTAAATTGGAAAAGATGGGGATCAATATGAAAATTGAAAGGTGGACAAGGAACTGGTTAAAGGGAGACTACAACGGGTCATACTGAAAGGTGAACTGTCAGGCTGGAAGGAAGTTACTAGTGGGGTTCCTCAGGGATCAGTTTTGGGACCAATCTTATTTAATCTTTTTATTACTGACCTTGGCACAAAAAGTGGGAATGTGCTAATAAAGTTTGTGGATGACATGAAGCTGGGAGGTATTGCCAATACAGAGAGGGACAGGGATATCATACAGGAAGATCTGGATGACCTTGTAAACTGGAGTAATAGTAATAGGATGGAATTTAATAGTGAAAAGTGCAAGGTCATGCATTTAGGGATTAATAACAAGAATTTCTGTTATAAACTGGGGACGCATCACTTGGAAGTAACAGAGGAGGAGAAGGACCTTGGAGTATTGGTTGATCACAGGATGACTATGAGCCGCCAGTGTGATATGGCTGTGGAAAAAGCTAATGCGGTCTTGGGATGCATCAGGTGAGGTATTTACAGTAGAGATAAGGAGGTGTTAGTACCATTATACAAGGCACTGGTGAGACCTCATCTGGAATACCGTGTGCAGTTCTGGTCTCCCATGTTTAAGAAAGATGAATTCAAACTGGAACAGGTACAGAGAAGGGCTACTATGATGATCTGAGGAATGGAAAACCTGTCTTATGAAAGGAGACTCAAGGAGCTTGGCTTGTTTAGCCTAACCAAAAGAAGGCTGAGGGGAGTTATGATTGCTATCTATAAATATATCAGAGGGATAAATACCAGGGAGGGAGAGGAATTATTTAAGCTCAGTACCAATGTGGACACAAGAACAAATGGATATAAACTGGCCATCAGGAAGTTTAGATTTGAAATTAGACAAAGGTTTCTAACCATCAGAGGAGTGAGGTTCTGGAATAGCCTTCCAAGGGAAGCAGTGGAGACAAAAGACATATCTGGCTTCAAGACTAAGTTTGATAAGTTTATGGAGGGGATGGTATGATGGGATAGCCTAATTTTGGCAATTAATGATGGGACACTAGATAAGGTGGGATCTGAGTTACTACAGAGAATTCTTTCCTGGGTATCTGGTTGGTGAGTCTTGCCCACATGCTCAGGGTTTAGCTGATTGCCATATTTGGGGTCGGGAAGGAATTTTCCTCCATGGCAGATTGGCAGAGGCCCTGGGGGTTTTTTTTGCCTTCCTCTGCAGCGTGGGGTATGGGTCACTTGCTGGAGGATTCTCTGCACCTTGAAGTCTTTAAACCACGATTTGAGGACTTCAATAGCTCAGACATAGGTGAGGGGTTTGTTACAGGAGTGGGTGGGTGAGATTCTGTGGCCTGCATTGTGCAGGAGGTCAGACTAGATGATCATAACAGTCCCTTCTGATCTTAAAGTCTAGGAGTCTATGAAATAAAACCAAGAGCTTATTAGTTTTTCAGGGACTTTATTAAAAATAAAGAGCTGGACTGAGCCTGTCAAAAATGGCTAGTGATTTCGGGTGCCTCACTTACTGAGTGCCCAACTTGACACCTTAATGCATGTTCTGATAACTGGGCCCCTTTAAGGAGTCTCAAAGTGGGCACCCACAGATTGAGGCTCTAAAATCACGAGTTATTTGTGAAAAGTTGGTTTTACCTTAGCCCAGTTTGAGTGGCAGCATATACCTCTGCTACTCCTGGAGGAGCTCCAGAAAAGACTTGTGCCTCCCTTGCTTAGGGGGCTGGGGCTAGAAGGAAAGAGAAGTGGCATAGGAGAGAAGAGGTGAGAGAACACCTATTCATACGTCTTCCTCTTCATGCCTAGAGAGCTCTGCTAGCTGACACACAGGGGATGGAGGCTGTTGTGATAACTGGGCCTACAAATTTACCCTAATTGTGAGTTCAACTGCAAAAAGTGAGCGTAAGTTCATAAGATATCACTGTAATGTTACACCCCATATTCTTCCTAGAAATATGGTTATGATATAAATATGGCATAACTAAGATACACTTCATGCAAAATGGCTCATGTAAGATATCATTGGAAAGGTTATGATTTACTGAATGTGATTATCCAATTTGTAGGCATGTATCATTTCTGTATCTAAAGTTAGGAATATTCACTTTGTAAGAGTTACAATTGTGTGTGTACTTGGGGGAAACACCCACCAGGCAGTAGGCAATCATTCTGAATGACCCATTTAAGAAGGACAATAGAACTCTGAAGATACTAATCTCCCTCCTTCCTGAGAGGCATCCTGGGATGTAGTTGTGACACTACCAGGTCAGGTGGTCCTGTCACCTGATACAAAATACCACTTTGGACACTGCTGGTACTTTTCCTCTGTAGGGGGATGGGGATCAACAAAGGTTTCCCACCCAAGGCTGGGGAGGGGATTAATGTGGACTCTCCTCCATTGCTTACCCAAAAAGAAAGACTGCTGAAAATACCTGAAGGGACAAAGGAACTAACTTGAGGGGAAAGGCAAGAGTGAGTCCAGACTGAGACAGGGGTCCAGTCTGTAAGAAGAAATAACTGGAACTCTAAACTACAGAAACTCTGCAATTTGCCTAAAATAACATTTAGGGTGAGAAAGTACTTCTTGAAACCAGTCTCTTTAAGATCTTAAGCTTAGTATGCGTGTTTTGTTTTATTTGCTCAGTAATCTGCTTTGTTCTGTTTGCTATCCCTTATAATCACTTAAAATCTGCCTTTTATAGTTAATTTGTTTTGTTTATTATTAAACCCAGTTTGTGCAATTTCTAACTGAGGGCGGGGGGGGGGGGGAGGCAAGAAGTTGTGCATATTTCTCTTCACATTGAGGGAGAGGGCAAGTTTTTATGAGCTTGTGCTGTGCAGATCTTTCTGTACAGTGCAAGACAATATTATTTTGGGTTTATTCCCCAAAGGGGGTGTGCACGTGAGTGCTGGGTGAATCTTCTCACACTGAGCTGACTTCAGTCTTTGTCTGCAATTGGGTGTGGGCCTACCTGTGTGTGTGTGTTCTGCAAGAGGCCGGAGAGCCTAATTCAGGAAAACAGGGAAAGGGAATCCAGGCTGATGGAGCAGGAGGGGCTCAGTGAAATCCCAGTACATCAGCTGGCATCCCAGAAGGAGGGGTCTAACCCATCACAGTCACAATAACTTATAACAACAAATGTTTATTGGGGAAAAGGTACAAAAGGGAGACAGACTGAATTAGTCCAACAAAGAGACCTACTGATACAACTCAAAGACTGTATTAAGATCATGCTTGGTAAACAAGAAAAGCGTGGAACCAGAAATCAGTGAGCCAAACTGGTGTGTCAGAAATTAGGCCTAATTGGTGAACAAAATAATGAGGGGTTGGGCTGCTCCACTTACCATTCCCTGTGTGGGTCCTTAAAAAAAGACACTTTTTTGGGGGGAAATTGGGTACTGGAGCAAGTTTCACCATCACCTGGAACCCCAGGCCTTTGACATCCTGATCCTGAGAGATGTTTTGACCAGACTGGGCTGGAGAGAGGGATCCAGATGACACAGCCACCTCTACAGCTCCAGCTGAATCCCAAACCTCTGGGATGAAAGGGGATCACATTTTAACAGCAGCAATAACTTCTCCGTTCCCCAAAAGGGCAGTTATTACCATCTCTGATACCATCTAAAACACTGTCAAACAAGGGGTGGGGAGTTGCTTCTAAAAATCTCTCTCCCAGGAAAGGGCACAAGGGATGCTGTTAAAATGAAAGCTTTATTTAATACATTACATGTCAAATGCTTTCACTGGTTTTCCTTCTTTTCTTGATCTTTAATAAAAAAAAGTTGAAAGGATTTTTTAATGGTGTGTTTGCAATGGTACTAAGCAGGCTGAGGTCCTGAATCTTGTTCAACGCTGTTTAATGTTCGACGGTGATTGGGTTATGTTCAGCCCATATATTCCATCGACATTGAATACAACAGGGGGCAAACCCCTGACTCCACCCCTACTTATCTACCCACTGGGGGAGTATCACGCACGCAAAGCCACAATCTGAAGCTGTCTTACGCAGAGGACTGGAGCTGAGGCCTTCTCTCCAGCACAGCTACGTTAGACTGAGCCCCAATCCAACCTCAAGAGATGACTGGTGTTTAGTCCTTAACACTTGCAACTTTAACTAGTTAGATGGAGGAACAATGATTGCTATTTTGGAGAAAGGAAAGAGGTTTGCAGGAATCACACATTCTGGTGAGAGTGCTACAGGTATTTTGTCTTCACCAGTTTTACATTTTTTACTCTTGGGAGAGTTAATTACAAACAATTTAATTAAAAACTCTCTCATTAATGTTCTAGTAGCTTAGCAAGTTTGGGTTTGCTCAGCAGGTTGCAATGGTTTTATTCTTTCAGTTATCCTCCCATTAAGTCATGCAGCATCAGTACTGTGCTTGTTTATCCTTCCCTGCCCCGGGTAGCTAGACAATTTGAAATATCATTAAAGGAAAGATTCAAGGATCTCTCTCTTTTTGGGTTGCCACCTATCCTGCTGAGTGCAGGACTCTCCTTCTCTATACTGTGCCTTATACCTGTCACAAGCTTTACAATGTTCCACATTTAATCTTTACAATGATATCAGTCATGAGGGTAAACCAATTGTACATGGGAGAGTTGTAGTGGCAATGGTCAAATCTTGCATTGTGGGTAATGTAGTTCTACAGGGATGGTCTGTACAGTATTTCCCATAGCACGCTGTAACAGCAACTTCTTAAGGGTGACTAAGAAAGGGGTAAAATATTGGGAAGGACTGGATAAAAAGAAAAGAAGAAAATCTATTTTTATATCAGAATTTCAGGCCTTATTTACATAGGAAAAAATCTTTGGTGCCTGGAGAACTAGTGAAATGATGTCAAAATAATAGGCGAGAGGCTGAAAAATGAGAAATGGTATTTTTAGTAGACAGTTCAAAACTCTGCTTTTGGATTGTGATTTAACACCTACTTAAATTCAATAAGCAACGCTTGTGCAGTGTATTGTGATTTCCATCTTGCACCCTGGAGATGGTTGCACTTCAGTTTAGAAATAACCCCAACAACAGCAAAACATCAATTGTTTCTAAACTGAGCAAATTTGATTCTGAGACCATGAATATGAAATCTCACATTCCACTTTCACAGTCCTCTTAATGGGGCAGTATCTCTGAAAACCATCCTCTCTGACTTGTATCATCCCTGTACAGGGTGACCAGATAGCAAGTGTAAAAAATCAGGACGGGGTAGGGGAGGGGGGTAATAGGAGCCTATATAAGAAAAAGCTCCCAAAATCAGGACTGTCCCTATAAAATTGGGACATCTGGTCACCCTATCCCTATATGTTGTTAAGCTGCAATTGGAATGGTCTTTTCAGCTATCTCTATGCCTCTGAAAGCAATTGTCTCACTGAATACCTAGGCAGCATAGGGATATACCACTTTTCCACGTGTCTTTTATTATAAGAAATTTCAGGATTGCCCCTAGGAATTGATCATTGTGTTGCAATCTTGGAAAATAACAAAATGTCAACCACAATCTGAAATTATTGCCTTTACTTGTTTGATTGTAATCTAAACTGAATTCAAGAGTATCAGGCAACTGTAACTAGCATTGGCTTTATTGTATTTTGAGTTTGCCTCTCTCAGGTTATTTAGATTATGGTCAGGACTATTCTGGCAAATTTCAGGAAATGTCTCACAGATGCAGTTCAATCAGTGGCAACAATGGTGGGAGACCTAGTGTAGCCAGAGCTCAGACACTTTTACTACAAAGTCATGCCTAGAGCTCTGACATGGCGATAAAAAATGTCAACGGCTGGTCCTTAACCCATCATTGCTACCACTGATGGAGCTGCATCAGGTACAATGATGGAAGTCTGCTCCAAAATTGCAGGTTTAGGTGCAGCCACAGAGAACATGGCACATGGCCTCTCCAGTTTTGCTAATAAACAGAGAAGTATCATGGCTAATGTATTCACGCTATGAGTGGTGATTCAGAGAGAACCTCTCAAATGGGTGCCATTTCCAAAGCTGTCTAGGTGACATGAATATCAAAGACTAAGATATCCAATTGTCTAAACTACAGCAAAAGCCAATATTCTCTCTCAATTTAAAATGGTTCTCAAATGCATGTGATTCTCAGAGTGGAGGGGAAATAATCTAATATATGGAAGAACTTTGTTTATCTTGCTGTAGTGTTTGGCAATGCTATGTATATTGATTTGCTTTTTGTTTTTGCAGCATCTGAGTGAATGACATACATCTGTATCTATCAAAACAGTAATGCCTGCTTTCACAGCTGCTTGTCAAGTGAAAATTTCTACATAAACCATTAAAACCAGTCTCACAGGAGAGCTGGGCAATGATATTTTATTGTGATTTAATGAAAAACTAAAACACTATAACATGTGGCACAATTTTCTTTTCATAACGATTGGTTATAGAGTGTGTATTTAGTAATGTACTGCACTCAGTTTTATGGTATTTGTTTGTGTAGCTGTTCCACAATCAAATAAGCTGGACAAGTGTATAAATTGTAATTGTCTGTGGTAATATTTGTCCCTGGTTTATAAATCTGTTCTCAAAAGCCTTTAATCAGGAGTTTTTGCTCTTATGTGGCCAAAGCCACTATCTGATGTCTAATGGAGAGGTGTGAGGGTCACTCACACAGCTATAATTAGACCCTGACACAATCCAGCCAAAGGGAGGAATGGCTTTTGGTCCCTAATACTTGCAACTTTAAATAGCTAGAAGTAGGAACAATGATTCCTTTTTGGATAAAGGAAACAGGGTTCAGGAATAACATGTTCTTGTGAGAGAGCAGATGCAACAATGGATTTGGGCTGTGCAAAGTTCCAAAGTGCATCTGTGGACTATTACAAAACCTCATAGTCAGTACTTACGGGCTAAGTCACTGTTCATGTGTATTCCACTGTGCATAACTATATAATACCTCTTCAGTGATTCCCTGACAAGAACAAAAAAGTCTTGGGTATAAAAGACCAATTTTACACTGACCATAGAGCTGAGCAAAATTCGGAATTCCCATCCTAGGGAATGATAAATTTTTCATGGAATGGAAATTTTGAAAAAACACATGACTATTCATGCTTTGCATGTGAGCGAATGTTCTCTGCTCCTCCCTATTAGCTGGCTTAGATTTATATGATTCAGGTATTCCCTGAAAGTTTTTTGTGTGTAGCTGTTCAATTAAAAATAAGTTTATAACAAAGATTGTTTGCTATCATAGTAATTCACAACTTGGTGAAATATTACTTCTTTCATTTTAGGTTGAATCATTTATTTAATAAGAAATTTTTCTTTTGTGTTGGGTCAAAAGTAACTTAACCTGTGACGTTTCTTGAGTGCTCAGATACAATAATACAACGCATTCTTTTGATTGCATGCCAGAGTCATATCTGAATGGAAGGAAACAGACTGCTTTTTAATACCATATTTTCTACTGTATTTTCTGCCAGGTAGAAGCAGACTCATAGTCAACGTTTTTTCACTATTAGCATCCTCAGCTTCTGAGTAAAACAAATGTTAACTCTGTGTGTGTTTGTGTGTGTCTGAAAGAGAGCTCTGAGAAGAGCTAAAAGAAACAGAAAAGAAAATTGATGAGTATGACTAAGTCACATCTATTGTTTTCAATTCAAATGGTCTCACAAACAACTGATGAATAACATTAATTCATGAAAAAATTATAAATATTAGGTTAAGACAGGTCAACCTCCTGTTGCTTCAGGAACTATGACATATAAGTCATCAAAGAAGTGCCACGTAAACATTTTTAAAGGGAAGGCACAACTTTCTCCTATGAAGGTGCCAGACTTTAAAATATTTGTTTGTTACCCCACAGCCTAATCAGACATGCATGCGAAACTCCTTTTGTAGTCGGGGGAGTTGTACATGCACACTCACAGGATGATCTGTCTCGCAACCTTACTTGTTACCCCCAGGATGGATGTTAAAAGATGCTGTACAGACTTTCAGATAATACATAAAACTGAAATCTGGGCCACTTATGGCCATTAAAGCTTCCATGGCACTTTTCAAAAGAGCAGAGAGGTGTTAATCTTGGTGTCTTGGCTAAATACATTTTAAGTATTATCTTCTGCCAACGTAAATTACTCCTGCAGTTTCAATTGGATATATTATTTTTCATTTCCTGCCTTTAAATCCTCTGTAGTTTTGCCCTACAATGTTAAACAACTGACATTCTCCACCTCAGCCGGGGCTGCATGGCCATGATGAATGAAGTTATTAGTGTGTATATATGGACTCTGATTCTCCAATATTGCTAAAGAGTCTGAACCCTGAGACCGGAAATTGGGTTAAGGTGCAGCATAAATAAGTAGGCCGAAGACATCTCTAATTTAAACCAGCTGCCGTTGTTTCCCTGGGGCTATTAGAGCAGCTAGGGATCAGCCAGGCATAAAAGAACGCTGGCTCTGCCTCCTACTCTCCTACCATGCCCCTCATATTGGGAGCCAGCGAGGGATTGGTTTAGGAATTTGTTTGGAAGTGTTATTCCACCCAAGAATCTTCATACCATAAGGGACATACTCCAGTGCACAGATATGCCAGATGTAGGGCTGATTTGCACCAGTGGGTGGCAGAAAGCAGCCTCTGTAACTGAAAAATCAGGACCATTTTGTAAAGTCCATTGTGATCCCTAAGAATGAAGGGTGCTATAACATTATTATTTCTATCACTGCTTCTTGGGTACCATCAGACTTTCTACCCATGTCCCTCCTACAGCTGGCTGAATAATATTTGCTGAACAATTTCTTAACTTGGCAGAATTTTTTAAATACTTTAAAGATGTTTTTCAGCTCAGAGCAACATGACTAATTCACCAATTTATTGGTGTAATAATTTACCTGATGAATTTCAAGAAAAATTTCACCTGAGAAAGCCAATGAATCTTTTTTTTTTTTTTCATTATCCTCCACCTGTAGGCTGGAGATCTTTTTACGTGAAGCAAAAGTGCTGCCATAGGGTTCAGAGAAAGCTCTACACAACATCTGCTGCAAGATCTTTAGCTCTTGACCTTACCTCTAGATCTTTCAATAGTTTATTCACAGGATTCAAGGGAGAAAAGGAGAGGGTGTGGGGGCGGGGCGGGGGGGGGTCTTTGGATACAATCTAGCTCCTACTGAAGTTAGCATCCAAACTCCCATTGCCCTGATTAATAGCAGGATTGGGCCTCTGAAGATGGTTTACCTGGTTTAGGAGTTAGTATACCCCAGTCACATTAAGGATGTTTTCTTTTGGTGAATTTTCCCCCAGTGATGCTGGATGTTCAGTAGCAGCAGCCCAGGAAGTATTTCTCAGGACATTTTGCTTTATGTTTGTGGCAGGACAAATATCCTCCTCACACAGACCCACCCACCCACCGACACCCACCAGTCACAATCAGCCCCAACCTGCTGCACCTGTGAAGTTTGCCAGGCCTGGGGGAGGGCCCTTAAAAGGGAAGAACTCAGGCCAGTTGGTGTGCCCCTTTGTACCCAGGGTAGCGGGTTATGTACTGAAGAATGGCTCAAAAGCACTACCAGGCTGTGTCTACTGAGGACAGGAGATAGGCCAGTTTGTTTCTTTTGTGCCAACTCCCAGCACTAAGGTTTGGCCTTTAGCTATGCAGGAGATGGAAACTTGATTTGAAATCTGAAAGACTGTTCCCCCTCCATTGTGTGAGGGGCCTGGCCCCTTGTGAGTGGTGGAACTATTTTCACTTTTTGTTTGGACTGTTTTGTTACCCCCTGGTAGGGGTGGAGTTGCAAAGAGGTGCAGTTGGAAAGCTATATCCCAGGATTGGATCACAGGACTACTGTGGTCCAGGGAATGATGTACAATGTAAGTGAATGTGCCTGCCTTCTCCCCAAGGCAGTGAACTCGAGACATATCCTTTAAAGTGTTCTAGCATCTATGATTACTATTTGCTTCTGGTAGCACTCAGGATAGTGCTAAATGCTGTGTAAATACACAAAGTATGGTCCCTTCCTTGGAGAGCTTACTGTCTAAACTGGCTGGACCATCAGTGAGTAGAAGGAAAGGCTATAACATGCAAGCAAATTGTGCCAGGCCTTCTGGAGGGATTTGTCTGATAAGGGATTTGTCCTAGAGGGGCTAAAGTTCTATTCTTACATCCATTGCACTCTGGGAGTTTTGCCACTGACTTAAGTGGAAGCAAGATTGGGAAGTAAGATTCTACACCCAGTAGTAGTAGAAATCATGACAGTAGCTCTGGCCATTAACTGTCTCTCTTGAGGGTGGTTCTGCCTCCCCACCTTCCCCCAAGCTCTTGTGACCTTGATTCATCTTACAAAATGTCTGATTGGGTAGATACAGATTTCACTGAGGGATTAATCTGTTCTGTAGGGGTGCAAATCTATTTCAGACTGAAATGAATTCAAGTCAGCATACACGTAATGGTGTCAATGTTGGTATATCATATAAAAGAAGAGCATCATGCCGTGAAAGGGTGGTTTGGGATTTACTGAATACAATGAGGAAAAAAATAGGTGTTTAGAGAGTCACCTGAAGCCGTGATTGACAAATTAGTTACATTAAATAGTTTCTTAATTTAATTATCTTGATCATAACATTACTTAGATGGAGTTCAGTATCTGAGTAAATTAGTTGTACTGCTGTTATTAAAACCTACTTAGAAATCTCAGTGAGAACTACCACTTTGAAGCTTAATACATACTGGGGATTTTTGCGGCAGGATGTGGGGGTAAATGAATTTATGATACAGATGTATGCAGCACGTGTGAATCAAACATAATATTGTTTTAGAAACTATTTTTCAGTTTAGCTATGCTTAGCAGAGCTGGGCCTATGAAATATAATACAGTTGATCATTTTCAGTCTTTACTGACCTGATTCTCATTGACATTAATGTCCCAGTTCTGGTAGTGTAAATGGGTTTTAAGGTAGATTGCTCTTATTTATTTATGTGTAAATGATATTTACACCCATTTTACAGATTGTAATGCTAGAGTGATGTAAAGGGGCCTTATGGTATGTGAGAAATAGGCTCAATTAATGTAGCAGGTCTTTGTATGTGTTTGTACAGTGCCTGCATAAGTGGATGTGGGGGAGACTATTGTAATCATTGGGTCTACAAATTTACTCTGTTAGTTCTACTATGAAAAGCAAGTAAAACGTTCATAAAGTGTCACAATAAATAATAGTAAATGTTGATGGGGAATAGGTGCAAAGGGAAGACATTTTGAATTCATCTGAACAAAAAGGCCTACTGATATAACTCAAAGACTATGTTAAGATCATGCCTGGTAAACAAGAAAAGTGTAGGAATAGAAATTAATGAATCAAAATTGGTGTGTTAGAAATTAGGCCTAACAGATGGATGAAATAATGAGGATGGCTGTTCTACCCTCCATGCCCAGGGACCTTTTGATGCCAACTGGCAGAGGGTACAGGTGGTATGTAGGATTTTACTGGGATACCCTGGATCAGATATGTACATATTAGTTCAACAAATGGTGGCATTCCATCCACCCTTTTTTTCTTTTCTTTTTTTTTTTCTTTTTGCTTGGGCAGTTGCGCTCCCGGAGCTTGGGGTGGCAAATTTTTTGTTTGGGGCGGCGAAAAACCTAGAGCCAGCCCTGATCCTACCAAGAGCCAGTAGCCCCCTGGTCATCATAAATCATTGCAAAATGGATGTAAGAATAATATTGGAGAAGTTATGTATCTATACCAGAAAATATCTATACCAGAAAATATGTTCTTAAAGCCTTGAAAGTAAGGCAGGTCACCAGGAGGTGACATGCCTAAGACAGGTTCTTTAAAGACAGGGTAACAAACACTTCTCTTCCTGTCCGGTAATTTGGGTATTGTACTCTGTGCTTCACCATGTATTCCTATTTACATACTGAGCCACAGACTAATCAATAGATTGCAAAATCTACAAGACAGGAAGTATACAGGAAAAACAAACAGCAGGAGGGAAGCCTGTTTATGAGTAAAGACAATGGATTTATGGGGTATATTTAGGAGAGCAGAGGTACCCCTTGAATCTTCCTCTGAGGAGGCAAGCTGACAATGTGACTTGTCTCATGGACAGAAGATTACGGCCAAGCCTGGCTGTAAAACGCTGAAGGGACTTGTGGTGAGCATTGCTCTATAAAACAGGAAAGTATCTAGTTAAGTAAGTCTAGGCTCTCAAATGTGTGCTATGATTATTTTATATTTAACATTTTATTTCCAAATCTTCTACTCACTATTACTTGAATCTCTATACTTTGTTTAATAAGCATCAACTTGTTTTCACTATAGACACATCAAAGCACTGTGTGTTAAGGGGAGAGGAGATCTGAGGCGGAACTGGTAAGGTGGGGTGTACTGTTTCTCTGGAAGCAGAAAATCTGTGAATATTGTCAGTGAAACAAGGGCTGGACACCCCAGGGAGACACTTGGACAGTTTGGGGGCCTATCGCTAACCTGTAGAGAGACAGTGGGGCCTGTGTAGGCCTAAAGGGAGTGTTGCCCATGGCCGGTGGAGCTGGGGAGCTGACCCAGGGAAGGCACAGACGTGGTTGCCTCATGCTAAGCGCATGTGGTATCAAGGTGGCTCATAACCCTGGGAACTCCTAGGAAGTGTCACAGCCCTTAAAGAAAAGACTTTTGGGAGGAAAAATATGTGGAAGCAGCTGACTTCCAACAATCACTGCAGTGAGATTTGCCACTAGGCCCTGAATCTACTGTACCACTGTTGGGCCTTCGCTGTCCTGATCCTATGAGTATTCCTGACTTGACTGGGCCAACGGAGGGATCCCGATGACATTACCACTGCCACTGGTTGAATCCCAAACCCCACCAAGGACTGAAACAATTGTTTCTCTCTCCCTGCGTGTCCTTTTCTTCCCGACCTTATTTTCGTGTCTTTCCTATCCCCATTCCCTTTTCCTTCTGTCTAATAAGAGACTGGCTTAGGTGGCCAAGACAGTATATTTTGCAACATTGCTGTAAGCCTGTGACCAAAGAGGTAGCTAAAAGCAATGCACTGAACAGCCTGATGCTGGTACAAATTTACCAAGTCTTGGAGTAGCTGATAAAACCATGTGCTGTGCCTGTGTTTTTCTAGCAGTGAGATTGCAAGTGAGAGTCAACACCAAAGACAGAAGCTGCATTCTCTATCCATACTGTTGTTTCCTTTCCTCTTTTGTGTTTATCTTATTTTTTCTTCTAGGAAACAGGATAGGTATGCAACAATAACAGCTCCAGGCCAGCTCAACTAAATTTTTCTATTTTTTCCCCCCAAAAGGACACTTATTACCGTCTAAAAGACTATCAAATAGGGTTTTCCTTCCAAAAACTCCCTCCAGCTAAAGAAAAAAGGAATAAGGGATGTTGTTAAAATGCAAGCTTTACTTAATACTTTACATTTCAAATGCTTTAAATGTTTTCCTTCTTTTTTATATTTAATACAAGATTAAAAATATTGTTTATGATGTGTTTGCCTTGGTACTAAGCAGGCTGAGGTATTCATACACCAAACCCTGAACCTTGTTTTATACCAGGGTGGTCAAACATTTTGGCTTGAGGGCCACTTCTGGGAATAGAAATTGTATGGCAGGCCATGAATGCTCACAAAATTGGGGTTGTGGTGAGCGAGGGGGTGAGGGCTCTGGGGTGGGGCTGGGGATGAGGAGTTTGGGGTATAGGAGGGTGCTCTGGGTTGGGACTGAGGGGTTCGGAGGGGGATCAGGGCAGGGGCAGGGGTGCGAGAAGGGGTGCAGGTTCCGGCTGCGGGTGCGGGCTCTGGGGTGGGGCTGGGGATGAGAGGTTTGGGGTGCAGGAGGGTGCTCCATGCTGGGATCGAAGGGTTTGGAGATGAGGAGGGGGATCAGGGCTGGGGCAGGGGGATGGGGTGTGAGGAGAGGCTCAGGGGTGCTGGCTCCAAGCGGTGCTTTCCTCACGCGGCTCCCGGAAGCAGTGGCATGTCTCTTCTCCGGCTCCTAGGCATGGAGTGGCCCACGACCCTTGGAGCAGGGCCACACTGCAGCTTCCGGGAGCTGTGCACTGCGGCCTCGGACCCAGCACCCTGGCTGGAGTGCTGGAGCAGGGCCAAGATGCATGGTGCGCCCCGGCTGGAGCGGGGCCAAGATGCGCAGTGTGACCACCCGTTTTATATTGTTTAATGTTGGATAGGGTCATATTAACACCTTTAATTCTTTGGGCCCCTATATTCCATCTCAATTAATACAACAAGCACCCTGGGGTCTGGTGCTACTGCAATTGTAAGTTTTTTCAATTATATGGTCCTGTCCCAGGTAGGTATGTGGGATGCAGGGTCCTATCCTTATGCAAAACCTGTTGCAATGCCTTCTCGCTTATCAATTTTCTATTTGAATATGTGTGTGGAGTTATTCCTGGAAGCTTCTCATTTTTAAACAAGCAATTTTAGTTCTACTCATGGGGATTAGAGGCCTGAGTTCTCTTGTTACAGCTCTGCCATATCTTCAGTTTTATTATTCCTGGCTAAGACCAGGTCTACACTACAAAGTTTTGTCAACACACAAAAAAACCCCATTCCCTAGCTAACATAACCCCCAGTGCAGATGCAACTGTGCTGAAATAAGAGTGCTTTTGTTGGCATAGCTAATGCTGTTTGGAGGGATGGTGCTATTATCCCGACAGAAAAACTCCTTCTGTCGGCATATGCTGCATCTGTGCTAGGGAGTTCTGTTGGTATAGCTAAACCAGTCTAATTATACTGGCAAAGCATTTGTAACATCAAAGGCCTAAGTGTTGACTCAGCAGGATTTGATTTAGGTTATATTTATGCTGGCTTCTCCTGGTGCAATCGCTCATGCAAAGGACCTCGAGGAAAAGGAAGGCTGCATGGAGCCATCAGAATGGGAGGCCTAGCTGCAAAGTCATCATGAGCAAGGTAAGTTGTGATTCAGATTCAGTGTATGTCTCTCAGCAGTCTCCAACTGTAGGGCTCCGAAGACATCCTGGGGAAAAAATGAAAGCAGCCCCACCTGTCCTTGCAGCAAAAATCTGAGGGAAATCAATAGTAAATGCCCCTTGTCTTCCCGGAGATGCAGGGAACCCAGCTGCTGCAGGGAAGGATAACTAGCATCTCTCTGCCTCAGCACTGGTGAGCACAGACCAATGTCTCCAAACAACTCCACAATAAGGCAAGTGTTCAATTTCCCTTTGCTCAGTTTGTTTTGTAAAGCCGCTAACCCATAACACAGAGGATGTGGTACAATAAAATGCACAATTAACTCATCACTCTGAATTTATTTCCAGTTTGTCATTAAAGCAATAGTCAACTACCTGCCATTTGAGCCTAAGGCCAATGGCTATTATCCTAATGCTTTACCAGCAGAGCAGCTAGCTCTAAAGACTGGTTCGTGATTCTCCTTAATCAGTAGTTTTGCTATCACTACATAACTTGGCTATATACATAACTATCAAAATATCTTGGGAAAGGAGACTCTGAGGCTGAGAAATTAAAGAGATAACTAAATTTCCAAATGCTTATGTTTCCCGTATCATTATACCTTTGCCTTCACATCCATAATGCATATAGGGCCTGATCCAAAGTCTTATTCAGTCAGACGGAGTCTTGCTATTGATTTCAGTGAGCTTGGGATCAGGTCTGTAGTACCCTCAAAATGTTTTTAGCGCAAAAGAGGCTGGTTACATATTTATTTAAAACTTTTTTTATGCTCCACCTAGTCTTTGCACATTAGTGCTGTCTCTTGCTGTTTGTTAGAGGTAACTACTTGAGATGCATTTTTTCATGATGAATTTTTTCATCACAGTGAAAATGGGCTAAGACTGAAGCTTGTGGATTTCCAATTCTACAGGATTTTGGGTGAACACCAAAACAGTATTTCTGAACATAGATTTGTTACCACAAATTTTTCTTCACTCTCGTATGTTATATGCCTTCCATCCACCCAGTGCCTGTGCTGTCTTTTAGATCATAAAAAATCTCTTTAGGGCAGAGACTACCTGCATCTGAGTGTCTGTACAGTGCCTAACACATCTGAGGCCCCATTCTTGGTTTGTCCTCAGGCACTACCTTAATAAACATGATTATTAATAAGTTAGGGGAAAAAAGCCTGGTAATTCACTTGGATGGTAGTCTGATCCCTTTTTATACTTGCTCTCTGTACACATCCATATAAATGAAATGTTTGTTTGGCTTAAATTTGTTCCCAGTAATTTTTGTGGAAAGAGAACATGTTATGAATGTTGATCTGAATGTGCATTCACACCAGGATTTGCATGAGTAATTCTAGAAATACTTACCTTTATAAAAGTTTCACTAATCTGACCAGGAAGCAGAAAAAATACAATATAAGCAATTACACAAATGGGAAATGCCAGACTGTGAATATTTAATAATCAATGTGTTTATGGGTAATTCATGAACAGATAAAGGGGCTGACATATCTGATAGAATGTTCATTGTAACTATATTTCCCAGCAGTAGTGTAAGCTCAATTATGTGCTTTAATGTATTTTCTATCAAAGCAACATTAAGAGTTACATTGGCAAGCACTCAGTATTCAGAAAATACCAAAGTGAAGTAATATTCAAATGCAGTATATCAGTTCAGACTAGGGCTGTCAATTAATCACAGTTAACTCATGCGATTAACTCATGCGATTAACTCCCGTGATTAACTCAAAAAAATTAATCTCAGTTTTAATTACCCTTATAAATAGAATACCAATTAAAATGTATTAAATATTTTGGATGTTTTTCTACATTTTCATATATATTGTATTCTTTGTTGTAATTCAGTTAAGAAAGGTGTGAAACAAGGAGACACGGTTTCACCGAAACTCTTCACAGCCTGCCTCGAAATGGTAATGAGGCAGATGAATTGGAAGAGTGCAATTAACATCAACAGAGAGCAGTTAAACTATATCAGATTCGTGGATGATAGTGTGTTGATCACCGAAAATACTATCAAACTACAGAAAATGCTGCAAGATCTCAACACAAAAAGCAGCCAAGTTGGACTGAAAAGTAACCACTCCAAAACAAAATTTCTGTGGTCTGATACCTTGCCAAAAGCCCAAATAACAATAAAGGGAGAACAAATAGAAGAAGTTGAGCAATATGTCTATTTGGGCCAAGAAATTAACAAGCTCCACAATCAGGAAGGTGAACTCTCGCGAAGAAAGAAAGCAGGTTGGTGTGCATTCAGTTCTATCAAGGATGTCCTCCAAGGAAAAATCAACAAGGCAACACGTGCCAGCCTCTTCACCTCAACAGTACTGCCAGCAATGTTATACGGCAGTGAAACATAGTTGCTGACGAAGACAGAGAAGCAGCAACTGTCTGCCATGGAGAGGGTGATGGAAAGAAGAATTCTGGGAATTTCAATCTGCAATCAAATCCCCAATGAAGTGATCAGACATAAAAGTGGAGTGCAGGATGTCATTGTTGAGAGCAGGCATAGTAAAATGCAATGGGCCGGGCATATAGCGAGGCTCACTGACAATCAATGAGCTGTGGCTCAGTGGTACCCAAAGGAACTGAAATGACCACTCGGCTGACCTCCAAAGAGATGGGAAGATTTTATCATGAAAAGACATGGCTGCACATGGAGAAGAAAGGCCGGGATACGAGAAGAATGGAAGGCGTGTTGTGATCGGCGCAATCTATATGAGGGCTGAAGGACAGATCGATCAAGATGATCCAGGTGTTGTAATTGAAATCAGTGTATATTATTTTTGATTATAAATATTTGCACTGTAAAAATGATAAGAAATAGTATTTTTCAATTCACCTCATACAAGTACTGTAGTGCAATCTCTGTGTCATGGAAGTGCAATTATAAATGTAGATTTTTGTTGTTGTTACATAACTGCACTCAAACAAAACAATGTTAAACTTCAGAGCCTACAAGTCCACTTAGTCCTACTTCTTGTTGAGCCAATCGCTAAGACAAACAAGTTTGTTTACATTTACAGGAGATAATGCTGCTCTCTCTTTATTTACAATGTCACCAGAAAGTGAGAACAGGCATTTGCATGGCACTTTTGTAGCCAGCATTGTAAGGTATTTACGTGCCAGATATGCTAAACATTCGTATGCCCCTTCATATTTCGGCCACCATTCCAGAGGTCAAGTCTCAGGTATTTACTACATAATTCTGGATTTGAAGGGTAGCTGGTTGTGAGGATCTAAAAACATGCAAGAATATTAAAGAAAATTAAGTAAAAATTTATAAGCTATGGGCACTGTGTAAAAATTCAGGACTACACGTGTCCCTGTATTAATTGCATATTTTTATATGTATCCAAAATGTGATTTATCATCTTGATTTCTGAGAATGTGTTAGAAATGCAAAGAAGAGCGAAGGGGCCTCATCTACTCAGCCAACTTCCAGACCTTCTCCAGTGGAGGAGACATACCATCAGGCCAGTGATTACAATCCATGAAGATCTATTTGGTGCAACCCCAAAAGAGTGGAGCAGCCACCCTGGGGACAATCTCCTTGATAACCCTCTTCTGGGTGCTCTGGCACACTGAGGGTGGGGGAGGGGAATTGAGTCAACAGGAGACTTCACAACAGTTATCTAACAAGCAAAGAAAATGCCAGTTAACATTGGCAATGATTGCCTCTACAGAAGCAGGACCTCTCCTGTACTTAAAGAGAGACTCAGACAAGACAGAAGGTGAGCAGGCTAGAACAGCAGGTCATGCTGTCAGCTTGGAGTAGGGTGGCTTACAGGAGCATCTAACAAAATGTGAGTTGGTTCAGTTCCTTTTTGTAATTGAAGAGAACAGCCTATGTAATTTACCTTCTAGTGAGGCATCCGATTAGCTGGGACTACGTGTGCACATAGGCTGTCATTTTCAAATCCTTTATTCCTTGTTCCATCTGCTAAACATAAACTTTGTTTTTAACAAGGCTGTTGGTGAAGATCATTGGTCATGGCATTGGATCAAGCAAATTCCTGAAACTGAGACAGGCATGCCTGGTAACAAGTGGTTGGCATGCATGGGATAGTGTACCGGGGTCCCAGTTTAACAGTGGAAGAATCCTGATATTCCATTCCTGGGCAGGGAAGGGCAAGAGGCTGAACATGTGGGTGAGTGCACTCAGAGAGACCCGAAAAGGGAGTGAGGTACAGCTAGCCCCAGAACTGTGACGTAGTGCATGGAGTTTTATTAAAACAGAATAGAGAAATTAGGATACAGTAGTAGCTTGGGGAAGAGGAGAGTAAAGGTAACTTAAAATGTGTGAGGAAAGGGTTCAGCAAAATATATGGCACTGGAAATGGGAGGTTTTACAAATGTTTGTTTCCCACTGCCATTTCCTCAGAATCAAAATCTATTTTCCTCACTTTTCACTTAAGGAGTTATGTGTTGCAAAATGTATCTATCATGAGGGCAGAGACCAAAATGTAATTAAAACAGCAGCTGTATCATATATCATAAATCCCTGATGGATCTTTCACCTTCAGATTTTCTGTTTTTGATTCAATCTGTCAATGTCTTGAGGTGAGCTATGACAATACTGAAAACTTGATGTAGAACCTTTTCTTAACTGTAAGGCATTCTGATATTTCACCGCTTCATGTATCTTGCACCTTCGCATATACTTTCTGGACATTTCCAAAAATATAATATATCTTCTGGAGAAGATTCTTGCATTTTTATATTAGGCATTGTAGAAAGATTTCTAACTACACATGACAGATAACAGGAGCCTCTTTGCTTATCCGTGAAATAATTTTACCGCTGGTGTGAGTTTAGCACTTGTTTAACAGTGAAAAGAAACACTATGGAACTGTTTAGAATGGGAAGTAGTAAGGAAAGGTATCAAATGATCAATATGGGTGTGACTATGTTAATGACTGTGCTAAGCCTCTGAAACTGTCCCATATGAACTAGATGTCTCTAGTCTGAACTGAGTGCTTGTATAATGCTTTCTCTCTTGACAAATGTGACTCCTGAGTACTTTTCTAAACATTATATAAGTGAAGATTCCAGTGCATGGTGGTTGATGTTTCCTACTACATGCCGTGTGCTGAGAGACAGATACCATTTTGTGTTTTAATTCAGAAACAAAATGGGTTGCTCAGTTCTTTCTTTTATAACAACATTTTATTCATTCGGTTTTCCTTAATCATCTGGTCTGAAAAGCATATGGTTTTTTCTCAGGGGGACAACATAACATATACCATATCCAGGTGGAAATGCAGGGAAAAGGTATAAAGATGCAGCATTGTTACCCAAGCCAGAACCACAACATAGTTACCTAACATTTCCAAGTGTCCTAATTAACTTCAGTTCGAGTGGCAGGTTCTCAGCACCTCTGCAAATCCGACATGAGGTGTGAAAACCTGGCCCTATTGAAGCCAATGGGAGTTTTGCCTTCAGCTTCATTGGGGCAGGATTTCACCCATGGTATCTCAAACTGATCAGCCTAAATCAATGGATGCTCTCTTCGCAATTATGTCCTTGGTCACTGTGACAGTGTGGGACATGCCTGTATCAAATTAGGAAGTCTGCTTTGTATTACGTGTCGAATGCATGTCTAATCTTACCCAAGGCAAGCCTATCGAATTGCATTCTGGAGAGTTGCTCTGCCCAGGAAAGGTGTTTCATACCGTGTTGAAGGGCTATCACTGAAAAGTTACCAGGACTACACTCTATAACCATCGACTTTGTGTTTCAACTGCTGGTTCACACCCATAGAACTAAGGTTTCCTAAGCATGGGCCCACAGTTAGGGTGAGCATGACTGTGGGAGGGAGCTGGCAAGCTGAACACTTGGCAAGGAGACAGATGCTACTTAAGAAAAGGGTGCTGCTATGAGTGTGGGGGCATAGGGCTGGCGTGCTGATCATTGCCACAGGAAAGAGAAGGCAGGAGGGACTCTGTCCAGCCTGAAGTGCTGACAAATCTCAGACTCTCAGCAGGGGTGAGATCAGGCTATAGGAGGACGTCTCTCAGAATGTTTGTCACTTTTCAAAGAGCTATGCGCTGGTACTTTTAACAGTGAAGTGAGTGTGGCTAAGTCTGCGATCCTTGCCTTCCTGCCATATTTTCCCCCAAAGAGGTTAAACTAGAAGCCCAGAAAAAACCACAACTTCAGTGGAACTCTGTGTGAGCATGACTCGGGGAGAAAGAGGGTGAGCTGGCTCAGGAGGCCCGAGTCACTGGTTTCAGGATCTAGGGTAGCTGGATTACAGAGTCCTATGTCCCAAACAAGGATGCCAGACAAGAGATCTAACTATCTGAGTGTATCCTGTAGACCCAGGTCTAGAAACTGTGACTAGACTCTACCCAGGCCACTTGACATGCAGGCAGGTGGGTTCACTTGCAACAGACTGGTGACCATACAGAGAGGTAGTCGGCCTGGTTGTAACAGTGACCACAATGGGTCAAGACTTCAGTTTCATGCCTCCTTTGCAAGACAGTCTCTCCATAGCACTATATAGTGATAGGAAAATCCTTAGGTAGCTTGATAGAACATAGATAAGACTAGAACTGTTTTAGCAACGCTGAAATGTTTTGTGACTAGGACAGTGACCAGGCATGTGGGAGACCCAGGTTCAAGTCCCTGCTCTCTCAGATCAGAGTACTCTTGCATGAAAAGCTCTGCCCTGAAGCAGACAGAGCAGGGGCCCCATGCTCTCCCTCTCCCCTTCCCCACCCCCCAATCAAAACCTCTTTTGACACAGTTCCCAGTTTGAAAGGTTGGTTTGAATTAGGAAATGAACATCTCAACCAAACTCTGTTTTTGTGCAAATGTAAACTTTGGGTTGGCTATTTTACTTCACTGCCCTTCTCCTAGTGCCTAAAAGCAACTCCCATAGAAAATCACATGGAGACCCAGAATTCAGTCACTGAGGCTTTTCAACAAGGATTGCACAGGGTCAACCTCCCCACAATCAAGAAGAAGAATGAACTTAAGATTTTATAAAGTTGGTACTTCAGAATTATGATAAAGAAACATACATAATAATAACTACAACTTAATTTCTACAGCATAGTTACTTTATAATCCACATACATTATCTTCACAGTTATACATACACATATATAAAGACAACAAAATGAATCTAAACAGGTCAGTCTCCACAGAAACACAGTGAGACGAAACTCAGAGTTCCTAAAAACATAGGTTGACTTCATCTGAGTCTCAGTTACAGTCCTTGATCACCAAAATCTCTACAGTCTGCTGAGTCCAGAGCACTGCAACAATAACTTCTTTCCCCTTGCTTGCAGAAACCTCCACCTTGAGTCCATGCGCTCTTCCTCCTCCTCTGCTGAAATCACTCAGCTAACCAGCCACTCTGTTTAAGTATATAGATAAAAAACACCGTTACAAGAAAAACACACACTGAGAATAACAAAATGTAAGTGACTCTTTCCCCATCATCACTTTCAAATAAGAGAAAAGTTGGCAAATGACACAATTTAACTAAAAGAGTTTGGCTAAAATCAAAACAACTTTCAAATACGCAATTAACATAAAATATTTTCCCCTCCTAATTTCCCGTCTATAATTAACACTGTTAGGGCTTCCCTGTTGGAGGGTTAACAAGATCACTAACCTGCTGCAAAGTGCTTCAGATTAAGGGAAAACAGACTGCTTTCTGCTCCTGTGGCTCTACATCTCCCAATCCACACACTGCCTATGGCCTTTTGCAAAGCAGCTGCCCTGACTGCTTGCCCTCATGTAGTCTGAGTCCAGCAACAGAGAACCTATTCAGCATACCCAAAATTACCACACCCAGTTCCAGAAGCTTCTGAGGGCTAGTCTACACTGGCCAGGCTAAAATGCTGCCGCGGCAGCGCTTTAACGTGGCTTGTGTGGTCTCGGCAGAGCACTGGGAGAGAGCTCTCCCAGTGCTCTACAAAAACCACCTCCATGAGAGGCGTAGCTCCCAGCGCTGGGAGCACAGTTCTCAGCACTGGGGCACTGTTTACACTGGCGCTTGTCGGCGCTGACACTTGCTGCACTCAGGCGGGTGTTTTTTCACACCCCTGAGAGAGAAAGTTGGAGCGTTGTAAATTGCCAGTGTAACAAGCCCTGAGTGTAAACAGCTAATTGTGCATCTGCCTAGCAACAATGACCGAGACACAACTCATTCCTACCCACCCTGCAATAGATTTCTTAAGGAGATATCCCCCCATTAGGCCAAGTGGGTTACACAAGGTTTTTGTTTTCTATTCAGTGTGGAATGAAAACATTCTGAAACCTTGAAAAGTAACAAGTGATTGGCAGACTTGTCATCCTCTGATCAGCTCTACTTGTAACCAAAGACCATGCTGTAATAATACATACATATAAGGAGGCAGACTCAAGTTGCTCTCACTAACTTAACTCTTTTTTCCCTGACTTTAAACATGAAACCTTCACCCTTTGTCAAAGTATTTTGCATAGACTATATGTATATGTGTGTTTTAGTCTGTATTTGTGTAATTAAGACATACAGATTAACTTTTCAGCTGACATAAGATACTATTTCAAAGTATTAGGAATTTACTCAGGAAAGAACACATCTTCATGTCCTCCATTCTATAAAGAACAAGTGATATTTACAGGAATGCTTCTCTATGTAATTACACAATTATTAAAAACATAGTAGTGAAGTAGGAGCTTTTATCAAGTCATTTAAATTAGAGCTTTTCATCATAATCACTATCTACTTGAATATGTATTGCTTGGATGTAACTGTAAAATGCTCATTAAATAAATTTGTCTTTAAAATTTAATTACTGGGAACTTCTTCAGAAAATAATGATTGTGGCTCATAATTAGGATCTTTGTTTCTGTTTGTTTTTATACGAAAAGGTATAGACTAAGAGAAAAAGAGAGAAATTGCACCTCCAGCATTTGGAAAAGGAGCTGTCAGAAGCGGAATGGAATGTTAACAAGCCAGATCCAACCTTACAAAAAGAAAGATGGAGCTATAATTTGATGCATTTATTTAAGTAATTCGTTTTGGGTGTTAAGCGGGCTTTATTGCAGTTATCTTCCTGGAAAATGTGGGATGCTGATTGGATGGTATTTCCATTCAACGTATCTGTGTGCACTAACTTACTTCAAGCAATGATGCACTTGCAACTTTACTTTGGCAATTAGAGTTTGTCCAATATGTGATTTTGTATGCCTCAGAACCTGTGTAATATCCAGCACATACACTAATTGAAACATGGATGCATATCAAACTAAATCCTGATATATACAACAAAAGAACTGACAGTCATAGATATGCCATTTAAACTGAAGAATACTCTGTAAACTTCTAAGACATAGAAAGGTAAAAATTATTTAAAGCAAAAATGGAATAACCCTTAAGTATGATCAATTAAAAATAAAGGGTCTGATCTCCCAAATCCTTCCATGAGTACAGCCCTTTATCACACAAATAGGCCTACTGAATTGGTGAAAGAGCTCAAATCAGTGAATATTTTTTTGGAGTCAGGGTTGTAAGACATTAGACTTACAAGTAAAAATTAAATGACAAAAGTAACCATTCATTTTCTTACTGATTTCTTTCATTTCATTTTTAAATTGGTTTTGTTTTAAGAAATGTACTTAAGTTAGAGATGTGAAGAAATGATACAGTGTGACATTCCGTGCCCCAAAGAGACACCTAACACCCCCATATTCATTACTATCATATAATTATGATATGTTTTGTACAAAGTATGCCTTGTGAGGTATCATTCTAAAAGTCTTAATCTGCTAAACATTAATATCTCATTGGATTGTACGTGCTATCAGCGTATGTGAAGTTACAAAGTTTTGCTATGTATATGTTACTGAAAGATGTTGTGAAGTTGGAAACACCCACAACTAGCCTTTCAGGTACAACAACGAAGAAGCGAGCTCGTGCTAATGGCCCATCAACAAAGACAATGGACCACGGAAAAGGATTGTCTTCACCTGGGGAAGCTTCAGACAGCCTATGGGCAATGGCTGCCATAACTCATCAGGAGCATGAAAGGGAATGTGATCAGACCACATGATACTGAACTCCATTTTGGTACCTGGGAACTTAGGAGAAGTAATATGGAGAAACTATATAAGGTGGGGTTGGGATATCATGACTTGGTCTCACTCCCCACACAAGAAAACATGTGGAAACATCTGAGGAACAAAGACTGAACTGGTGGAAGTGCTGGTCCCAGGCTAAAGAGATTTCTAGCCTATGTATCATCAGTCAGGGTGAAATATTGCTGATTCAAATCCTATCTAGTATATTAGGTTTAGTTTGCGTTTTTGTTTAATTTCTTAGGCAACCTGCTTTGATCTGTTTGTTATCACTTAAAATCTATCTTACTGTAGTTAATAAACTTGTTTTTATCTTAACCAGTGTGTTTTTGAGTGAAGTGTTGGTGAAAATCTCAGCTCAGCTAGCAAAGGCTTGGTGCATATCTTTCCCACATTGAGGGGGAAGCAAACTATAATAATGAGCTTGCATTGTACAGATCCCTGTGCAGTGCAAGACAGTATAATTCTGGGTTTATACTCCAGCAGGGGTGCAAGGTGGTGGAGCTGGGAAAATAATAAACCTGCATTGACAAGAGTATGCACAAGAAGATCTGATATTTGGAGAAGATAAACTATAGTGGTTACCACTAAAGAATCAGCATTGGTCCATGCATACAACATAATGATCGCTGAGATATCACAGTTTCTCCTTCTGCTTATAATGACTGATAACACTGAGATAGCTGTTGGCAAATTTTTATGATCATGTAGCAATAATACAAACCTACCATGCCTCACTTTTTTTTTCCCATGGGAAGGCTAGGGTTATTGCAAACCAAAGGAAATAAATAATTGTAAGCAGTGTCAAGATGAGCTCCACCCTGACATCTGGTGGTGAGGTGTGGCAAGTTGTGGAAAAGAACTTCAGGGGCCGATCTCATTTGCATAGGCACACCCACCCCGCCTAGAATGAGGCCATAGCTGCCCAAATGGTCACTTTGGCTGCTGTGGGATCCCCAGTGTCTCTGTTATTGGGGTAGGAAGAATAAATTGTTATTACCCTGATTATGGGAACTGTGCTTGGAACTGTACTTGGCCTTTTGTTATGATGGAGGGACTCACCATCAACTAAGTAGCACTCGCTAGGCAAGGGTCATGGGTTCCAAAACTGTGTGAATTGAGAGAGGCTGGGGACAAATATTAATACTTGGTGGCATGGGCCCCTTGGTGAGGGCCTTACATGCTAATTGCACTTCCTCCTCTCTCCACTGTGGAATATCAGAGCTAATTTTGATTTTATTAGAAATCTAGTTACAGGCTGCTGAGCTCACTTTGGGCTAATAGTGCACCAGCACTGAGGCTCCCCTACTACAAGCTGAGTTCACCAAAGAGCTGAAATCATTGAGCATTGTGTTAAGTAGTGTGGGAGCCTGAAGATATATTGTGGAGCAGTTTGCGGGACGGCTGGAGTGCCTTGTGGACAGGCTGGTGGAGCAGTTCATAGGACGGCAGGAGCTGCTGGTGGGACGCGGAGCAGTTCGTGGGACGGCGGGAGCTCCGTGTGGGCCATGGAGCTGAGCGAAGCAGTTTGTGGGGCAGCTGGCGGAGCGGAGCAAAGGCCTATGGAGCTGTGGGGCGGTCAGCTTCAGATCATGTAAGGTGCTCCTTACCTCTGCCCCCATCTCCACCCAGGTTGGGAGGTAAAGCTCTGTAGATAAACTTTTGAACTCTGGGGCTGCCCTGACCAGGGACAGAGACTTTTGGGTCATTGGACTTTTGGGACTTTGGGTGATTTGGGGTTGCTGGACTCAAGAACCAAAGGGAAACGGCATGCCCCAATTGGCTTGGGGTGGGTTTTTTGCTCATGGGTTGTGTTATGAATCCTGTTGGTGGTGTTTCCCCAACATAATGCCACATTGTTTCTCTCTGTTATTAAAAGGCTTTTTGCTACACTCAGACTATGTGCTTGCGAGAGGGGAAGTATTGTCTCTTGGAGGTGCCCAGCGGGGATGGTATATATTTGTCCCAGGTCACTGGGTGGGGGCTCGAGCCGGTTTGCATTGTGCTATTGGAATGGATCCCCTAGGTATTGAACCCGGCCCTTGTTGCTGCCAACTCTGACGGGCAGAAGGGTTACATAATATTACCTCTTTCATAAGGAGTGCAAAATATTTGACTCTTTACAGGAAAACTGTGTGTAGAAACCAGCGGTTGTTATGTGTGTCCCCTGAGGTAAGAGCACATGGTTACTGACATCATGGAAAAACTGACCAGTTATATTATTTAAGCATGATTGCAACATAATGAAAGCCTTAGAAAATGGCATCTTTACGTATAGCCCCGGTTTGGGCATTGTTTAAATCACATATGAAATTTTCTTGGGAACAATAAAAGTAACTTAACTGGCACTCAAGAATGTGTTGAATTCTTTGTATTGCCTGATTCAGAAGTACTTCTGCAAGTACAGCTAAAAGAAACTATGCCCACAGATTGAAAACCCATGGAGGAAAACAGTATGAACACAGTCTCTACATATGAGTGCACAATAAAGCAGAAGGTATTCATTGGATCTTTGAACAATGGGTGCTAATGGATCATTTGTGCTATATACTGTAGCCTTTTGAGTCAGTAACAAGAGAAATCAGTTCTGATGATGCTTATCTCAGCCAAATTTTCGTAATCAACCAGATTAGAAAATGGAGCCATCAGTGAATAAAACCATCTTTTATAAAATGGAGAGCAAATTTGGTACTCAATTGTAAATAATCTACTGGACAGGATGGAATGTGATTTTTAGATTATATGGGATGGTGTAGCTGCAGGATATATGCTGTCCACTCTCCTTAGTCCATGCTTTAAAAACTTTTTTCTTCTGGAATAATGTGAAAGGGCTCTTGATTACAATCTTAGGGCTTGTCTACACTTACATTTTATAGGTTTCAGAGTAACAGCCATGTTAGTCTGTATTCGCAAAAAGACAAGGAGTACACAAGTACTCCTTTTCTTTTTACATTTTATAGCGCTCTAACCTACTGGCTCAGGGGTGTGAAAAATTGCCCCCCTGAGCACAGCAAGTCTGAGTGCTTTAACACGGTAGTGTAGACAGGCTTGAGCTAATCCCCCAGACCTCTCTCCCAGCGCTCGCGCGCGACCACACTCACACTTCAAAGTGCTGCCGTGGGAGCGTTCCTGCGACAGCGCTTTGAAGTTTCCAGTGTAGCCATGCCTTTAGAGGAAGAATATAGTGTAGCCACATTTTTTTCTAAAACAGCTCCTATTCTTTCTTTTGTCTGAAAGGCAAACCCTAAACATTTCATGCCCATATCCAGAAGAAGGAGAAGACCTTTAGCCAGAATGTTTCATAATCAACAGCACTGTCAGTCTCTGAGGTCCAAAATATTCAAGAGCCCTTATTCCCTATAGAATGGTACATAAGGCAATGACAGTCTCTGATCCGTTTGTTGTTATGATTTGCTTTAAAGGCACTTTTTCCTTCAGAACTGGTGGTCAAAATTGACAATTCAGGTTAGGTTAGGAAAATGAAATGAACCAGCAAATCTCTCCAGAGGACAGGAATGATACACTATAAACCAGTACGAGCAATACAAATTCCCTCTACTCTCATGGGAGAAATACCAAGAGAAAATTATGATTAGAAAATTTTGCCCACTGTTCTCACAAAACAAACCCACAAAATGCTGGACATGTCATTGTATAAGGAATCATTTTCCTAGCCACTGGGTTTTTCCAATTTGGCATTAGAAAACTAATTCAAGATATATTTCAGGTATATAGCCCCCACTTTCTATTAAGGGATGGGCCTTGGAGGTGATGTTCCAGTCTCGAGGTGGATTAGCGTTAGGATAGAATTTATGTTCCAGTCCAATTCAGGGGTAGTGTTCTGTCTTGGTTTTGGATTCTGTGGCACCAAACCTTCAGTCATAAATGATTATATGATCATTCAAAAATTTAACATAAGACTGAATCTCTTGCACCTTTTGACATAGTTTTTTCTGGTGCTTATTCCATTCTCTCTCTCTTTTTCTATCTATCTATCTACAATTAAAATATGGACTTTTCAATGATTAACTTTTGGTAGGCTTAGAAACAACAGGGATCAAATTGCATGTGTAGTCATGGAAAAAGACAATAAAGGCTCATACAAGACCAGAAAGATTTTATTAAATCTTTATTTTACCTATGAAACCTTTGGCATTATTGGCCACTGCTGCATAAAGGCCTCAGCAAACATTTGATTGTTTCAAACATAGACACATCAGCCCTGGCCCTAATCCAAGCTCATAAAAATGCTACCATCCTGGTGTCTCCTTGATCAAAGAAAATGCCCCAAACGTGCTGTTCTTAAACTGCAATTCTACTCAGAAAAATGACTGCATTTGAGTAGCACTTTCATCCGAACATGTATTTTCTTTTTTGATGTGTATTCACCTTGCTGTAACATATTTGCTAACTTAACTAGGTCCAGGGTCAATTTACAGGGCCTGCATTTAGGAAAAAACATACCTTGACCTATAAACTGAGCAATGATCTAGAAACCATGGAGAAATCAACATGGAAACCCACCGAGCCAGTTTTAGAGTCACTTTGTAGAGCAGAACCACACTTTTAATACTATTGTGATGGTTACACTACCACTGTTCATTTATGGTAACTGATCTGGGAAAACTGAAAACATTCTTATGTATTTGTTTCTGCAGCATGGTTTCAAGAGTGGCTCACAGTCAGGCTGCTTGTCTCCTTTTTCCCTTACCACCAAATGTATCAGGTTACAAGGATAGGATAAAAAAGGTTGATTTATTTATAGTTGTGATGCTGTATGGAATATGGGAGACACTTTATGATATGGTTAATACCAATATTATAAAATTGCAATGAATCTTGCCCAAATATGGCATGTGAGGTATCTGCGAAAATGTTATAATTTGCCAAGCACGATGATCTTGTTTATATGTTTGTATCATGAGTTATAGATATGTAGGGTGTACCCTGTATTTCCAAACTTATGCTGTGTTTCTGGGTGACACCCTTAGACAGATTGGCATCAGCACTGTCTAGCCTGTTCAGTGGCCCATCAAGGGTCATAGCTGTACAATGAAGCCATTGAAAGGAGCTAGGGGTACACCTTATGACTCAGCAGGACTTGTAGGGGCATGCCAGTGGGCAGAGACCTCTAAGGGCTTGTCTACACTGGCAATTTACAGCACTGCAACTTTCTCACTCAGGGGTGTGAAAAAACACCCCCCTGAGGGCAGAAAGTTTCAGCGCTGTAAAGCACTGGTGTAGACAGTGCACCAGTGCTGGGAGCCATGAGCTGTGAAGCTTTTGTTTGGGCCACAGGAAGTACAAGCCATATGGCAAAAGGAATATAAATGGCAGCTGCATCTTCTCCATTTTGTCTTCATTCTTGCTTCTTATCTCTGGAGTAACTTTTCTACAAATGGAAGCTCTGAACAAAGGAAACAAAGGACTGAATGAATGACCCATCCAAACTGTGGATGTGTTCCAGAGGGACTTTCAAGCCAGCAAACTCACCAATGCTGCTAAAAACCTGATATATGGACTTTGAAGTCTCTGTATGTATCTGAGTGCTTTATCTTTTAACAACTTGTTTTTTCTTTCTTTATAACAAACCTTTTGCTTTAGACACTAGAGGATTGGCTGGAAGTGTGGGATTTTGGGTAAGATCCAAACTAATATTGACCTATTAATGAGGCTCCCTCTTCGGGGTTAGAAGAACATTTTGTATGTGTGTATTTTTATACATTTTGTATATGTATATTTTAAATAACTTTTCACTGAACTGGACGTATGTGCTGATTGGGAGCCAGAGAACTGGAATGCAATAAAGTGGTCTGTATACATTTTTTTTTTTTTTTTGCTTCTTGATAACCAGTGGCAGGGGGAGGGGAGGGATTGGAAGCATAGTATGGGACTGGTTGGTAAGTTTTACTTCGGTGTTAGCCACCAGTTTTGGGAGTGTCTGCTCTCCCTTTTGCAGCCTGTCCTTAGCTTGGCATTTTCAGTGAGGGCGGCCCCAGGCACAGGGGGTCACAATAGTCATAATGATCCTGGGTTTTTCATGACATCAAAATATTAAACCATAAGTCCCCATTATCTCCAGGAGGCTTTGGGCCAGATCTTCAACAAAATTAGGCACCAAACTCCAGTTGAAATTGGTGGGCATTTGGCACCTTTGACTGGCCTTTGAAGCCTCAAGTCTAGCATTGTGCCTCAGATGTAGCTGCGCACTGGTCCCAGCCCAGGTCAGTGATTTAACGACACAGTCTGTCCTTAAATCCTCCTGTAACCATGCCTTAGTGGGGTGCAACTGAGGATGCAAAATTCAGGACAAACTGCTGAGAAATAGGGCAAACATATTCTTTTATAAGATATATCAAACCAGCCACAAAAGTAAGCTCCTGTTTCACCAAGAAAACATAAAGGCAGTTTCCTCAAGCATTCCAGTTCTTATATCACCATCAAAAACACTGGATTCAGAGATGAGTGGTTCTTTACAACCGGTCTAATCAAATAATAGGTTCTTCTGATCCCAAAGGACCAGCCACACACCAGGTCAATATATAACTTAGATCTTACCCAAAAATCATGCTGATGCCAATCCTCTAGTATCTAAAATCTAAAGGTTTATTTATAAAAAGAAAGAAAGAAAGGTGAGAGTTAAAATTGGTTAAAGGAATCAATTACATACATAATGGCAAAGTTCTTGGGTCAGGCTTTTAGAAGTGATGGAATAAACTTCTGGCTTAAGTCAAATCTCTGGAGTACATCCACAGCTTGGATGGGTCATTCAGTCCTTTGTTCAGAGCTTCAGTTTGTAGAAAAGTTCCTCCAGAAGTAAGAAGCAGGATTGAAGACAAAATTGAGAAGATGCAGCTGCTTTTTATAGTCTTTTTCCAAGCAGCCTGTTCTTCCTTTATTTCAAACACAAGCTTCACAGCACATGGCTTGGAAGCCTTAGAGGTCTGACTATGGGCATGTCCCTGCATGTCTTGCTGGGTCATAAGGTATATCTGCCTTCTCTCAATGGGTCAATTGTATAGCTGATGGTCCTTATTGGCCATCAAGCAGATTAGGCAGTGCTGATGCCAAACTGTCTGGGGGGTGTCACCCAGCAGAATAGCATAAGTTTGAAATACAGATGTACATACATATCTAAAACTCATAGTACAAAGGTGATACATACATATAAACAAGATTATCATAACTGGCAAATTATAACATTTTTGCAGATATCTTACATGGCATAGCTGGCTGTGACTGGTGTCCCAGGGTGGATAGCTGTGGTCACTTAATTAGGGTGAACTGCAAAGAATGGGGCAGACAATCCCCATAAAGCTGGTGGATATTCCAATACTTATAACTTTACATACAAAAATGATACATGCATACAGCTAGCATAATCATAACCAGCAAAACATAACCTTTTCATAAACAACTCACTTGACAACCTTTGTACAATATTTGCTGCAAATATATAACAGTGGTTGCAACAATGATCTACAGGGTCATATTTTAATCAGATAACATCACACTTCCTAAATCCTATGGTCCTAAAAATTATTTGTTCTTATCCTCAAGCATGAATGTCTGCTGTAGAAAAAAATAAAAGCAACAGACCTGCTAAACCCACATCAAAGCTGGGTAATCTTTCATCAGTATCCAGAGGTTTGTTAGAAACAATAGGTGTTATATTTAGCAATGAAAGAGCTTGTTAATCTGCCTGCTAACATATAGTTATTTCTGACACAGCTAACTGAACAAAACATTTGTCACTTAAATTAAGTCAAGCTGTATCTTAAGGTCACCATTATAAGCTGGGTGTTATAAAGAGTACATATGTCACCGTATCCCTGCCAACTCACATCTTCTCCTTCGTCTTAAACTCTGCATTCACCTGCAAGAACCCATTGCAATACACCTCTATGCCTGCCTCATTTGACTAAAACCATGAGTGTATATGGGAAGTGTGAGGAAAGGCTAGTCTTTAGAACTCCTTATTGTTCCTCTCTTTAGAGGAGGAGGGATTCTTGTTTCTTTTTGGTGTGGTCTGCCTAAAACACACATACAGCAGAAGTTTTCTAAAAAACAAGATTTATTAAACATAAAGAGAAAGGTAGTAAAGCCAATGACACTGTTTGCATTATGTACCTCATATGAATACTTTGCAAAAGCCCAGTAACCTTTGTTTCAGAGAAAATAAAATCTTTTACATTTCTCTAAACTCCTCTCACTCTGGTCACTCCCTGGTTAGCCTGACAGCCTCTAGTCACTATGTCCACAGATCTCTCCTACCTCTCTTCTCCCCGCTCTCTGTTTATCAAATCCTCATCTTTAGATTTCTTTATCATATCAGGATGAGGTTTCATCAACATTTCCACAAATAGTGTTTTGTCCGGGTGAAATGCCACATCTTTGTCTCCCAATCCAGCAATTCAACAGGCCAGCTTGCTCTCCAGCTCCCTAGAAATACCACCCCACGTGAAGGTGATTAACTTCTGATTTGCATCTTCACTGTTCTCAACTGTAGGAGTTCTCAACTTCATGCCTCTGTTCCTTTGTCAGGAAATATACTAATGACAGACCCCATGGGATTAATTCGGTAATTTATATAGAAGTGCTTGGACTAGAACTGGTGAGAGAAAACTTTACAGAGTAGAGAAAATGGGGTCTATAGAGGAGCCAGGAATCACTAATAAGTTATTCCTTGTTATTTAGAGCCAACTATTTTATTCCTAATATAAGCACCTTTGTATTCTAGTGAATAGTGGCAGTATTTGTGAAGGGACATCACTGATATCAAGGTTGTCATTGGTGATTGAACCACTCATCTGCACCAGTAGCACAAGCCTCATTCAGTTTAGCTATTATTTTATTATATTTATTATTTGTCTTACCATAGCACCTATGAACCCTAGTCGTGGACCAGGACCCCATTGTGCTAGGTGCTGTACAAACAGAAAACTAAAAGATGGTCCCTGCCCCAAGGAGCTCACAATCTAAGTATAAGACAAGAGATACAAAGTGGATACAGATATACTGGGGTGTGTAAAGAAGTAAAGCTACAATATTTCTCAGCATGATAGGCAGTGGGCTCAGCACACCAGCAACCTAGGCATCATGGTAAAGGAGTGTTTTGAGGAGGGTTGTGAAGGTGGATAATGAGGTAGCTTTGTGGATATTCACGAGAAGCACCTCTCAAGCATGTGGGGCAGCATAGGAGAAAGCACTAAGGTGCTTGTTTGAAAATTTAATAAATGGTCAGTGGAGGCTGGCACCATGGTCCAATCGGAGGTGAGCATCAGCAACTTGATAGCAATCTCTTTACCTCAGGCTACTAGCTTTGAAGAAGACATGAGCCCATGCACTAGGCCAATATCTTACACTCACCTGTAGACAAGCTTGTCCTGAATATCTGAGGTCTTCAGGAGTTCAAGTTTCATCTGGGGTGCCATTTGCAATGCACCATGACAGCCTACATACAAACACTGCACTACACTGGCTGGGACTTGCAGCACCAAAAATGCAGGCCCTTGTTACTTGAGCTAAAGGAAGACTCCTTTAGGTGTGAAAAACATTGCAGGCTGTGCAATCTGTGGGGGTCTCCTACTGGAAATAGACCCGATGAAGCATCCAGCTCATTGTATTGCACTAGTAATAGCAGAAAATGGCCTTTGTGCTGTACCAAAATAGGTAAGATATCCCTGGTATGTGACATAAACAAACATCTCCAGAGCCAGAACAAAAATAGATTATTTGCCTCTTACACCAGACTACTTTGAATTTTGTTGGGAAAAAGAAAGCTATGTATTCCCATGTCACTAGTTTCATATTCAATATGTTTAAATCCTGTAGGATGCAGAGTTAGCCATTCTTTCCTTCCCAGGTTAATCATGTTTCTGAGAGTTCATCTGCAGAGTAAAAACTCATAAGATGTATTAAGATTTAGGAAAAGCGGCAAAGAGTCCTGTGGCACCTCATAGATGTATTGGAGCATAACCTTTCGTGGGTGAATACCCACTTTGTCGGCTGCATTTAGGATTTAGGAGTAAATTAAGGATGACCTGGACAGGCCTAACGGGTGCATTTGAATCATAAAGTGTAGAAATTGTGATGCACTAACAACAATTTCCTTTGGGCCTTATTCACGCTGAATGGTACCTTACTTCACAAGTGGCCCACCGATGGGATTACTCATGGAGAAATGTACTATGCACTGTGAGTAAGGATATTACAATCTGACTCTTTGTATTTCTTAGGCTTGGTTACTCCCTTCTCCACTGGTCTGGCCAAATGAACCTATGCTATTAAGATAACATACCTGTTTGTTTATGTCTCAGTTCATGTGCTGTTTTTGTCTCATGCTATGGTTCATTATTATTTATTATTATTATTAACTCATAATCAGTGTTCCAAAGATTGTTATTTATTGTTCTCTGTAACAGAACAGTGCCTTCATCAATGCTCTCCATTTTTAATGCCTTCCTTAATAATAAGTTTCCATGAAGGCCCTTTTATTACTGATGGATGTGACCATAATTACTGTGGTTGGATGTATTATAATGTTATTTTTGAAATTCCATGATGCAAAACTGTAGCCCTTTTTGTTTGTTTGTTTATTTATTTATTTATTTTGAGGTGGTGTTTTGGGAAAAACACCAAAGCTCAAATTCATACATTTTTCTTTTAGAGGTGAATCATAGGCAATTAACGGGAACAAGTCTAATTAACTGACATAATTAAAAAACTAATAATGTTTAACATTATTGTTTTATACAATGACATTAGCTTTAACAGCCTAGCAACACATCAAGACTTCATTTGCATAGTCACTGAGTATATTATTTATTCCTGGTTTCTTTGGTAACCAAATTGACAATAGGAACAGCAGTGTGAATTCCTAAATTGTTTTGCCATATAGTTTCATAATTTATGCCATTGGCAGTAATTGTAATGTCTGTATAATTTCCTTTTAATTATCAACTAATGAAATTTACATTCATTTGGGTAAAAAACAAATATTCACGTTCAACTTTCAATCACCTGTCCAAGTTTTCATTCAGTTTGCTGATGTTTGGTACCTTATATTTATTTATATTTTAAATGTCAAACAGTGAAAGATGTATTGAAATCTCTTTGATTATTAATGGTTGGAGGAATATTGATGACTGTATACGTTTCTATGGCACTCTTCTGCCTTCAAAGTTTTAGAAGATGCTTCTTTCAGAATGGAAGAGAGATACTATTGGCTTTTTCACATTAAACTCTAAGGATCTTAAGTGGAATTAATTCTGTAAACTTTAATTGCAGAATAATCTCTGCCTGTTCCCTTATCTCTTGATTTATTACATGCATTTATTTCTAGTTTGAAAAATTCTCATCAGTTTCCCAGGGAATTAATTTAGATTTTCAAAAAGAAAAAAAAGAAAAGAAAGGGGGGGGGGAGGAGGAAATTGCTTCTAAATTCAAATTAAGATGCAAATTACAATAATTATTTCATGAAATTATATAGAAACTTTATACATATGAGTATAGTCATTCTGGAAAAAATGTGATTTGCAAATAATCTTAATTGAACTCAACTTTTGAATGGAACAACACTTCAATTCAGTTTCTCTTAAATAATGACACTTGAGGAAAAGCAGAATAGACCTTTTAGGCCCTGATTCTGCAAACACAAGCCTTTTAATCCCATGCCTAGGTATCTGCAGGATCAGAAACTCACACTGATGCAACCCCATTGAAGCCAATGGGATTCCATCTGTGTAACTAAGGAGAGAAGTTGTCCAGGTGGACCAGGTGCCTGGTGCAACCTCATCAGGAATTGATCTGCTGACTATGTTTAGTGGGCATAAGTGGTAGGGTCATCTCAGGCAAGATGCCAGTGAGACAAGTGAAACCTCTGAACTTAGTGAGACCAGCGACTCAGTGGACCAGGTTCTGGGAAACTCCCAGTAGCAACTTGTTAAAATGTCAGCCACTAGATCAAAGGGGAAATTAAGATAATTTCCCTGATTCTGGTGGAGTTGCCAGTTCTTCACCCCTTTTCTCTCTGCAACAGGTTAAAGGGCAGGGTGACTTTTGTGGAAGCCCCTGGACACAATGCTGGCAGCACAACAGTAAATGAACTACATATAAAGTGAGCAGTAAAGGCTATTATTGTCAATTGCCTTTAAGTGGTTAGAACATAGATTGGATGTGAAACCGTATGAGACAAATTAAATAAATTAGTGGATAATCTGGGCCAATCCTTGACGTGAAGCACACATTGTTTGTGTGGGTTTTTTTTTTTGTCAGACATGAGTCTTGCACATAGAACCTATTAAACCTTTTTGATTAAAAAAGAAAAGCTTGACAATAATAATTGCTAATGTGCTGTGTCCCTTGACAGATGATGTCTGTTTCCGTTACTGCACTGAAGACTGAATCCAAACCGAGCTTTATGCATGGCTCCCCAAAATGGAACAATCTACATAGTTAAGGGGCCAGGAAAAGCTTCTGCTGAAAAAGGTAGCTGCATCAGCATACTTTTCTTTATCTATTTTGATTTTTTTTACAAACTATAAAAGAGCATCCACCCACATAAAAATATACTAAATAAACAGACCCATCAGTTCCTCCAGATCAAATCAAATACACTGTGGTAAGAGAAATGTATTGACCACACACAGAGTCCTCAGAGAACCACACCCAGCCCACCCAGCCTTCATCTGCCAATGGGCAAGGGAGAAAAGGTGGGCCTTGCAATGAACCTTGAAGGCTGATGTACATGGTCTGTTATGGATCTAGATAGGAAGCAAGTTCCAAGGATCTGGGAACACAATGGTCCATATCTATCACCCTGATCCATATTGAGAACATTCAGCTCAATCCCTGGAAAAATCATGGAGCAGGTCCTCAAGGAATCAATTTTGAAGCACTTCGAGCAGAGGAAAGTGATCAGGAACAGTCAACATGGATTTACCAAAGGCAAGTCATGCCTAACTAACCTAATTGCCTTCTATGATGAGATAACTGGCTCTGTGGATGAGGGGAAACCAGTGGACTTGTTATTCCTTGACTTTAGCAAAGTTTTTGATATGGTCTCCCACAGTATTCTTGCCAGCAGGTTTAAGAAGTATGGGCTAGATGAATGGACTATAAGGTGGATAGAAAGCTGGCTATATCTTCGGGCTCAACGGGTAGTGATCAATGGCTCCATGTCTAGTTGGCAGCCGGTATCAAGCGGAGTGCCCCAAGGGTCGGTCCTGGGGCCGGTTTTGTTCAATATTTTCATTAATGATCTGGAGGATGGCATGGATTGCACCCTCAGCAAGTTTTCAGATGACACTAAACTGGGAGGAGTGATAGATACGCTGGAAGGTAGGGATAGGATACAGAGGGCCCTAGACAAGTTAGAGGATTGGACCAAAAGAAATCTGATGAGGTTCAACAAGGACAAGTGCAGAGTCCTGCACTTAGGATGGAAGAATCCCATGCACTGCTACAGACTAGGGACCGAGTGGGTAGGCAGCAGTTCTGCAGAAAAGGACCTAGGGGTTACAGTGGACAAGAAGCTGGATATGAGTCAACAGTGTGCTGTTGTTGACAAGAAGGCTAACAGCATTTTGGGCTGTTTAAGTAGGAGCATTGCGAGCAGATCAAGGGACATGATCATTCCCCTCTTCAGCATTGGTGAGGCCTCATCTGGAGTACTGTGTCCAGTTTTGGGCCCCACACTACAAGAAGGATGTGGAAAAATTGGAACGAGTCCAGCAGAGGGCAACAAAAATGTTTAGGGGGCTGGAGCACATGATTTATGAGGAATGGCTGAGGGAAATGGGATTATTTAGTCTGCAGAAGAGAAGAATGAGGGGGGATTTGATAGCTGCTTTCAACTACCTGAAAGGGGGTTCCAAAGAAGATGGATCTAGGTTGTTTTCAGTGGTAGCAGATGACAGAACAAGGAATAATGGTCTCAAGTTGCAGTGGGGGAGACTTATATTGGATATTAGGAAACACTTTTTCACTAGGAGGGTGGTGGCTACCTAGGGAGGTGGTGGAATCGCTTTCCTTAAAGATTTTTAAGGTCAGGCTTGACAAAGCCCTGGCTGGGATGATTTAGTTGGGGATTGGTCCTGATTTGAGCAGGGGGTTGGACTAGATGACCTCCTGAGGTCCCTTCCAACCCTGATATTCTATGATTCTATGATTCTATTCTGCAAATTGTTCTCTCATAACCTGATTCCCTCATCCTGACTCCTATTGAGTAGTTTCTTTACTTTGCAAGTAATCGCCTGTATTAGCCTTTGCAGAATGGGTACTATTCAATGTGAAGCCAGGTGCTAGAACTAGAGTTTGGGGGGAAATAGTCCTATGCAGAAGGAGTTGCATATTTTTAAATCTGATCCCTGTGTTCTGAGCTCCGCTTCATAAGGGCTGCTTCAACCATTGCTGACACGCGACCTTGTGAAGGACCTATTTGTTGGGATACCATTAAAATAAACTAAAAAAAACCTCAAGGCCTAAAAACCAGAGCACCTAAAAATTGTAACAGCAAAAACTTTGGAGTTTGAGTAAAATAAATATTCCCTGACAAATTTGTATTTGCAGAAGATAAGAAATGTTGACATTAAAGAATCATAGTGTGCTCTCCAAAATCCCCCTCCTACTAGATTAAGGGGGAGAGTAATATATACATACTGATCTACAGTATAACCTCAGAGTGATATGAGTCAGCTCTGTGTTCTTGGGGAACCAGGGCGCAGTATCCAGCCTGTCTGACTCATGAAAGGACACCGCCCTCCCCCGCACCCCCAGCCCTCTGCTTGAACCAAAACCAATCAGAGAAAAGACTTGCAGAGAACAGTGAAGGGTGGCGGGAGACACACCTAGACCCCTCCTGACAAGGGTGATAGGATTAAGGCAACTCCCCTAGCCTCATTTGCTTCAAAGAAGGGTATGTGCTGTTTAGGAAAGACAGAAATAAACGCAAAGATGGTGGAGTAGCATTGTATATCAATGATGAGGTATATCACTTCATCAGATGCAGCTGTAGCTCACGAAAGCTTATGCTCAAGTAAATTTGTTAGTCTCTAAGGTGCCACAAGTACTCTTTTTCTTTTTGCGGATACAGACTAACATGACTGCTACTCTGAAACCTGAATAATGAGGTAGATTGTAAAGAAATAAGAAGTGATGGAATGGATAAGACAGAGTCTGTCTGGGCAAAAATCACATTGGGGAAGAAAGCTCCATTGGGAGGGGACTTGCAGAAGGGAGAAGTAGAGTGCCATATGAAAACACAAGTGACACAAGCAGTACATTAATAGAATTACAGACCTTCCCCCCCATCCTCCCGAGGAGTAACCCTAATGAATAAACATACCCCAAAGCAAAGGGCTAATCTGGTAACAAGAGCTACAAACATCAGAGTTAAGAACTGACCAGTCAACCACACTCCTCATTTGGAACTGGAAGCAGGCAATTAGGCAGTACCAGAGAGAAAAAAACAACCCACCCCTTCTCCCCGCAAAATGCAAATACAGTACAGTACTGTGTTAAACGTAAATTACTTTAAAAAAAAATGGAAAGCAGAATCTTTCTTCTGCATAGTAAAGTTTCAAAGCAGTATTAAGTCAATGTTCAGCTGTAAACTTTTGAAAGAAAGAATCATAATGTTTTGTTCAGAGTTATGAACATTTCAGCATTACAAAAAACCTCCATTCCCAAGGTGTTCGTACCTCTGAGGTTCTACTGTATAATATGAAATGAAGGATTTCTAATTATAAGATTAAAAACTTTGTCAGTTATATTATTAATACATTTTAATTATGGATAGTGAGTAAGTATTTACATAAGGTAACATGCTGGCCAAGGCTTCACCTGGTATAAGTGTATTTTTGTTTGTTTGTTAATTTCTCTTTGAAAAAAATAGCTGATTTCTTTAAAATGATATTGTTGGCACGATATGTAACACCTTGTGTTGGAAGATGTAAGAAAGAGGTACAAATGTAAGGATAAACAAAAACTCCCTTTTTCTGGGAAACTGAGAAACTGGATAACCAGGGCAACATGACCCAGAAATTGCAAATTCAGCAGAGAAAATTTGGACATTAGGAGATCAAAGCTTGCACATGTGTAATGTAAAGTTTATGTAAAAATAAATGAGTAACATTCTGAACACTGATGGGAGGAAAATTAGGTAATGGAGAATATGAAAATGTTTAAGAGTATGTGTGAAAATGAGCTCCAAAACTGGAAACTGAAGAAGGATCCTGAAGGATCAGACCAGGAGAACAGGTGAGGTGATGGCCATCCTGGAGGTGCCCTGGCATGTGATAACTTGGTCACGTTTACCTATTCCATCTTGTCTGTTCTTACTTGTCTGGCATGAATGTATGTCCAGACATTGTAAGTGACAATAATTCTGTCTGAAATTGTATTAAATAAAGGCAAAAACTGATTAAGACTAAATTGGGTAGATGTATGACTCAGTTTCCCACTTTACACTCCCAACATAATAGCATGCAAGCTCCTTAAAATAAAAGGAAGGGGACACTTTTAAGAAATGAACATCTGTGCTCAAACGAATTATACTCAGCAAGCAGCAATGGTGATCCACATTTGGGTCCACGGAGCAGCATTTCTATGGCAGTTGAAAATTCATTTCATTTCATTATCTGAACTGTTCAAGCACCCCAGTTTGGATCAGAGAAATCTTCTTAAACCTGCAGGAAACCCATTTACCCCTGCTGAGGCTGCAACTTCCTTTCTTCTATTAAGGTAGAGTTGTCTTGCTTACCCACTCTGGCAGATATCTAAGATATTTATATATATAAGATTTGTATTGAGAAGGAAAGGAACATTTGCTGAAATCCGCAGTGGATAGGAACTGTATTATTACCCTTTTCTGTTTTATTGAGATCTGTTTCAAGGCTACTTTACTGATCTCTCATCTGTTACAAATACAGTTCTTGATACATTAGAAGGGAGAGAGCTGTCTCTGAGGTGATGCAGTGTAGAACAAAGAGAACAGCATCTGCCCTCTGAGATTTTACTAATGAAGGAAGTTGTGGTATCGTTAACTCAGAAAGAAAAAATGCAGCCATCAGTGTGGAACGTTTTCAAATGAGGGAGAAATTAATGCAGGAAATGTTTGTAGCTGCCGAGGTCCTGTTTAGTTCACCTGCACAGATCAACGCTCTGCTCTCCACTCCACACTGCAAATCTTGACCTAGATGCAGCTCTCAGTTACGCAGGTGTCTATGCACAGTAACTTCACTGACGTCAGTGGGTTTATTCCAGATTGACACCCACATAAATGAGATTACAATATTGCATGTGCAGCACCCATTACGAATATTGAGCTCCCACAAGCACAGAACAAGCGTGGAATATGTAATCGTTTTCCATAGTTTGGGCCAGCATCTCAGCCCTGGTACGTCTGTATAAATCCAGCCTGACTGCATTAACCTCAGTGGAACAGAATTGGGTATCTGTGGCATCACCTGCAGCAGCTACCTTTGTGGCCTGAAATGTATTCTACATTTTGTATTGGTCCCATAAAAGGTTATCCTCAAATAAATAACTAAATGTAACCCTTCTGCCAGTGGTGTCAGCAGCAACTAGAGCCAGGTCCTTATTTTAGGGGATTCTCTATAATTTCTTAATTTTTTATTACTTGAGCCCCCACCCAGTAATCTGGGAACCTATAAGCACCCAGTAATCTGGGAACCTATAGGCAAATCTGTAGCCACTCGCAAGCACAAAGGTTTAAACAAAGAACTTTATTTGGGGAAGGAAAGAAAAGGGAATGGCTTGGTTGAACTGGCACAAGTATTTTCTGTGTCGTACCTTCCACCACCATTTACCTCAGGGTGCATAAGTCACACTTCCTAATAATTGGGACCTAGCTTGGCTGATGCAGTTTGTTCTGCCTACCAGGCTCCCACTCTCAATTCACGGGTCCCCAACTTCCTCACTTACAGCTTGTAGTTCCAGGAGTCCAGGAAAATCATGGTCCCTGTTTTGTAGGCAGCTCTGGGGCTCCACCACCCGTCCTGCTATAATGATTTCACCAGCTAGGACGGGGGGACTCACCTGCATCACTAGGCTGACGTAGACAGTTGCTATGAATTTCTCTGCTCCCACTATAGTGCATGCAACTGATCTCACTCTGCCGCTCGCCTGCTGGAAGCTGTGGCCCATGGGTGAATCCAGCTGCTGCCTTGCTCTGCCTACTGTCAGGTGTCTGGAACCGCTGCTGGGGTCTGACTGCTGTTTTTCACTAGCTAGACAACCAGGACCTCTGGTGAGCTCTGCGGTAATTATAGCTCTTAACTCAGCTCTTTCAGATTTGAGGTTATCGGTAACCTTAAAAACTCATCAGAGTCCCCACCCCCCAGAGAGGTATTCCCAACAGCAAGCCATGAATGTGCAGTCTTTCTTCTTTCATTTCCTAGCTCTGTGCAGGGCCTCTTACCCACTTGGCAAACATCAGGGTTTTTTTTTTTGTCAGGGTGATCCTATACCCAGTCGTTGTCCAGGCTTCTCCCAGCAGAATAATCTCCAAAGTACAATACTTAGTCATACCCCAAACTACCTGCAGTTTACAGGTAAATAAGGTACTGACTCACTCAGTCGACTTCTCTTAGTCTCCAGTAGATGCCATAAAAGAGCTCACTCAATCGCCTCCGTTCTATCATAGGTTTCAGGCTACACAGCTTAAATAAAGTTGAGATGATACATACACACATGGAATAATGTACTGAGTCCAATTACTGCAGTCAAGGGCAGACCAATGTGTTCCAGAGAGGAATTTCCACATGGGAATGTTTCATGAGTCAGATTGAGTGAACTATACCTTCCAATTTTATGAGTTCCTCTTGAGTTCTTTTTCCAGATCTGGGCTCCAATGGGTTTCAGAAATTTAGGAGAAGAATCCTAGGCTATTAGGTATTTCCAGGTCATTTTGTGACCTTGGACAAATCATTTAAGACCTGATATTCAAAACAGCAGACCATGCTGACTCCTAATTTCTGCATGCAAGTGGCCAGAAAGACACACAAAAGAGAGGGCATTTGAGAGACAGAAGAAGAGGGAACAAAATAGTAAAAGGGAGAAAGAAAAGAAGAAAAAGGAAAAATGCTACAAAGGTGTAAATGGGAGATAGTAGGAGAGAACAATGGAAAAGATTAAAGAATGGGTAGGAGGGGACAATCTTCCTATGTGTGGGGAGATGGACAAGTTGACCTCTTGGTGTCCCTTCCAGCCTTACATTTCTATGATTCTACGGACATTAAGGTGTGTGTGTGTGTGTGTGTTAAGATGGTGTGTGCGTGTGGGTGTGTCTGCATGTCGGGTTCCTACAGTGTTGTTTGTATTTCCTTGTCAGCAAGGGAAGGGTTGGTGTAGGGTTGGAGAGGGAAGAGCATGGTAGACTCATCTTAAGATATTTAAGCACAAAAGGAAACTCTTTTGGCTTATCAAACTGTGTGTGTGTGTGGAGAAGAGTGGCTATATGTCACAGGTAAAGAGGAATATTGGGGTCAATCTAATCACTGCCTGAAATGAACATAAAGAGATGGGGGTGAGGGGCATACTGCTATATTTTTTTCCCCAACCCCCCAGGCACTGTTTTGGAGATTACTGCTTTTTTGGACTGAGCAGTGGCCCTAATGAAATTTGTATCTGTCCATCTGTTACGCAGGCCTCTATCTTTCATGGAGTGTGTCTGTGCATGTGTTTCTGTATCTGTAAAACAAGAGAGAGAAAGAGAAGTGGTCGCCCAAAAAATGCTACATTAAGGGAACACTTTGGCTGTACAATTAAGTACTCAAAAATAAGAAAATGCCAGCACTGATCTCAACTCTGCCCCCTTTTACATAAATATGATGATAGACTGTGATCTCCTCAGAGGAGGGACCATCCTTCTTGTGTGCATGGAAAGCACCTACGAGTCAGTGAGTGCATCATAAGATACACGGATGTAGTTGTAGGACTGTATTTACACAGCAGGCTAACAATGAAGCACCTGAACTTGCAAACACCTATAGACATACTTAACCTTAGTCTTCTTAGTAGCCCCGTTGAAGTCAGTTCTTGGTTTCAGGAAGTTCAAGTTTCACTGATGTCATTACTAAATTTCAGGCAGTTCTATGCAGAGCTAGGTGATCAGGCTGATATTTCGATATGTTGTATTGAGATAGTACTAATGTAATGCAAGAACTGTGGGAAATGTTTGGTAAATGGTAAGTAGTATTATATGAATATTCTGAAATCCTGGCTAGACATTTCCAAAAGTAGCATGTTGCTAATGACATTATTACACAAACTTCCTGGTTATTGAACGATAATTGAGAAGGTCAAATCTTTCCTTATATTCAGTTAAAACATTTTGAAAGAAATGAGAAGCATTTTTTGTTGAAAAAAATTTTCAATGAAAAATTTCACATTTTAGATCTAATAGTTTGGAACAGAGCTGGCTGAAGACCCTACATATACTGATGCAATTATCTTCCAAAGAATGAAGTAAACATCAGTAATGAAGTAACTAACGTAGGCCATGACCCTACAAACACTTAAGCATGTCTTATTTTTATTACCATTTAATCAATGGGAATATTCATGGTAGTAAAGTTAATCACATATGTAAGTGTTTGCAGGAATGGAACCACTCAGAAAACCAACAGGGAAAAAAACGTTTAAAGAAAACAGAACCAGTTAAAGCTGTTTCTCCCCAGCACCTCCTATTTCACAGCTTTGTTTCTTAGCAAAGCCCATATTCAGTTTAAAGGAAAAATGATTTCCTTCACTAGAACTCTGGGTAGGCAGAAGAGTTTCAGAAATATTGCACTTGCGCAGACTCAAGATTTGGCATATTTATATGGAAAATGAATCCTGGCAAAAGTTGGAGACGACAAATGGTCTTGCTTAAAATGTTGGGGGAAGGAGGAACATAACACCCTTCTTGTGATTGTACCTATATCAGTGCCAGGTGGTATGGACTGACACTTTGGCCACCTGACCAGGAGTAACATTGTATGACATCCATAACACAGTGGATTTGATGTATTGTAGGTGGGGTAAATGCACAGAAGCAAATTCACTGGAGACAGAAGTGCACATGATTCCATTAGTCTTTAATGGACTTGGCCTTGCTTGTCTCATCAGTGAATTTGCCCTCCTGGAGCAAAGAGTCTTCCTGGATAGTGTTCTACAGCTACTTTTCTGAGTAGCAGCCGTGTTAGTCTGTATTCGCAAAAAGAAAAGGAGTACGTGTGGCACCTTAGAGACTAACCAATTTATTTGAGCATAAGCTTTCATGAGCTACAGCTCACTTCATCAGATGCATTCAGTGGAAAATAGAGTGAGGAGATTTATCTACACAGAGAACATGAAAAAATGGGTGTTATCATACACATTTTGTAAGGAGAGTGATCACTTAAGATGAGCTATTACCAGCAGGAGAGCAGGGCGGGGCCGGGGGGGGCGGGAAGAAAACCTTTTGTAGTGATAATCAAGGTGGGCCATTGCCAGCAGTTAACAGGAACGTCTGAGGAGCGGGGTGGGGGGGGGGGGGGGGAGAGGGGAGGGGGGAGGAAATAAACATGGGGGAAATCGTTTTACTTTGTGTAATGACACATCCACTCCCAGTCTCTATTCAAGCCTAAGTTAATTGTATCCAGTTTGCAAATTAATTCCAATTCAGCAGTCTCTCGTTGGAATCTGTTTTTGAAGTCTTTTTGTTGTAATATTGCGACCTTTAGGTCTGTAATCAAGTGACCAGAGAGATTGAAGAGTTCTCCGACTGGTTTATGAATGTTATAATTCTTGACATCTGATTTGTGTCCATTTATTCTTTTACGTAGGGACTGTCCAGTTTGACCAATGTACATGGCAGAGGGGCATTGCTGGCACATGATGGCATATATCACATTGGTAGATGTGCAGGTGAACGAGCCTCTGATAGTGTGGCTGATGTGATTAGGCCCTATGATGGTGTCCCCTGAATAGATATGTGGACACAGTTGGCAACGGGCTTTGTTGTAAGGATAGGTTCCTGGGTTAGTGCTTCTGTTGTGTGGTGTGTGGTTGCTGGTGAGTATTTGCTTCAGATTGGGGGGCTGTCTGTAGGCAAGGACTGGCCTGTCTCCCAAGATTTGTGAGAGTGATGGGTCGTCCTTCAGGATAGGTTGTAGATCCTTGATGATGCGTTGGAGAGGTTTTAGTTGGGGGCTGAAGGTGATGGCTAGTGGCGTTCTGTTATTGTCTTTGTTGGGCCTGTCCTGTAGTAGGTGACTTCTGGGAACTCTTCTGGTTCTGTCAATTTGTTTCTTCACTTCAGCAGGTGGGTATTGTAGTTGTAAGAATGCTTGATAGAGATCTTGTAGGTGTTTGTCTCTGTCTGAGGGGTTGGAGCAAATGCGGTTGTATCGTAGAGCTTGGCTGTAGACGATGGATTGTGTGGTGTGATCTGGGTGAAAGCTGGAGGCATGTAGGTAACAATAGTGGTCAGAAGGTTTCCGGTATAGGGTGGTGTTTATATGACCATCGCTTATTAGCACTGTAGTGTCCAGGAAGTGGATCTCTTGTGTGGACTGGACCAGGCTGAGGGTGATGGTGGGATGGAAATTGTTGAAATCATGGTGGAATTCCTCAAGGGCTTCTTTTCCATGGGTCCAGATGATGAAGATGTCATCAATATAGCGCAAGTAGAGTAGGGGCATTAGGGGACGAGAGCTGAGCAAGCATTGTTCTAAGTCAGCCATAAAAATGTTGGCATACTGTGGGGCCATGCGGGTACCCATAGCAGTGCCGCTGATTTGAAGGTATACATTATCCCCAAATGTGAAATAGTTATGGGTGAGGACAAAGTCACAAAGTTCAGCCACCAGGTTTGCCGTGACATTATCAGGGATAGTGTTCCTGACGGCTTGTAGTCCATCTTTGTGTGGAATGTTTGTGTAGAGGGCTTCTACATCCATCTACCTCTTTTCTGTGACTCAAACATTCTATCTAATGATGTATCTCCTTGCCTTTTTTAGAAACAACACTAGGTGGCAGTATATCATCAGATTACTGGCACATTACTATCTCCAAATGCAGCTCATGCAGCTATCATTAAGGACTATCTGACTAAAAGCGAGGGCTGCATTGATTCTTACATACGGTATTTAAAGCAAGGGGGACTGTATTATGCTGGAAAGCCTCTTTACATGTGAAAGGGCTCCAGCTGTCCCACCAAGATAAGATACTTAGTTTTAGCTATCTGTGAGCATTCATTTCATGTTACCTTTTCATATTTGGGGCCTATTTCTCTCTAGGTAAATACCACATACCACAACTATGCAAGGTCACTGCAGAAAGAGATCCTCGGTTTAAAAAAAGGTATGAATCACTAACATAGCTTCTCACCCCTCAGGCCACTGATTTCAATGAGCTTTGAATCAAGCCTCAAGAAACCACCCAGATTATATACCTAAATCTATTAAGTGAAATTGTAGCATCATTAAACTCAATTGCATAATTCCCTTTCATGACAATGGGCCCAGGATTTCACCCAGAGAGCACTATTCTGTTCTTATTAGAAGCAGAACTGATCTTTGTTGGACCCTGGAGTGGTCACATACATGGCATACCATTTATTTCAGTTCACTTTCCGTTACAATGAATTACATGGTGGCACATTGGGAGGTAACAACATAACTGGCTTTGACTGCCTCCCACTAAAACTACATATAAATTCAAGGTAACTGTCAACTTTACTGGATTGAGTTCGACCTCTGGAAACAAGGACTTTAATTGAACACTGATCATCAGCTAAAAATGAAGAATCCTTTCAGAAATCATTTCAGACCACAAGCTATATAACAGTGTTTAGCAGCTGCCCTTTGTCTTCCTGGAGCCTAGAGATAAATTGCATAGAGACTGAATCAGTTTTCTAAGCCAAAATTAGTTGGTCCTTTTGAGTCCTATGATCAATGATCCTCTGATCGTTTGATCAATTTTACATTGCCCAACCATAGTTATGGTCTTTGGAATTCTGGTACTAATATTTCTTTCTCATGCTCTGTATTTGCCTTACTGTCCACCTTAGACTATCCTAGCTTCTGATATGTTGGTGCTCCGTACTGTGTTCTGCCCTCGCTCTGATCCTCCAATCGTGTCCATACTCTTCAGAAGAATAGCTGAATAGCAAAATATTGACTCTGAATAGAGTGATCTCATCTTTAATTAGAAAAACAGTTATTTTACCTGAAAATATTCATTTGGGGCAAGTATGACACTTGCCCAATGTGATTGACCGGTTCCGTTACAGTTTAAAAAAAATATTAACTTACGCTGCACATATCAATATGGAATAATGAAATCAATACAGCCACATTATCTTCTAAATTAACATGGCATTACACTGTGCCGAAAAGATGTAGGGCCTGATCCAAAGCCCTTTGAAGTTAATCAGGCCCTTAACTTTGCCAGTGATTATTCAGGGATCTAGTATTTGATTTCATAGTCTGGTTACAGAAAGGCCACAGGGCAAGGTACACAATAGGATCATGAAGTCCATGGAGAAAAGAACATACCCTCTCTGCCAACAGAGAAAATATGATTAAACTGAACCTCAGGTTGTTTCGTTCAATTTTTGCGTTGACGTGTGCTATTGCACAAAAAGAAAAGCTCCACCTGTGTTATGCTAATGGTATGCATCATGCTGCCACCTCCATCTTATCCATGGGCGAATTACAACTGTGTCACGTCCCATAGGTCCTCCTTTCTAATTACACAAAGAGCCATCCTTCTACTGTGCATCTGTCTGCTGAAAATGTTGGGAAAGGAACAATTCCCCACAGTGCCATGTGCAACTCTCTTGTAATACTGTAACTGTGTATTTGCCATAAGAGCTGGAAAGTGCACATATTCTATATACTTGGAAATGCATCATATTTTATATTTTAAAAATATAAGTGGTAGCACAGCCGTTTAAAACATATTTACCGACACCTTTCAAATGAAAGAGTAGGGTTCTGGTTTTAGCACAAGTGTCATCATTCACATAAATTATTACAATTATTACACTGCTAAAAGGTGAAAAATGACCATCTATTTATGGATCAGTAACTTTATTTCTCAAAGATGATGGTGTGGTGGCCTCAGGGGTTCCCAGCCAGGAACAGTCAAAGAAGAAACTGCTCCAGGTTTCATGAGCCCAGTGATTTTGGGAGCATAGTCAGCACAGTGTATCACCACTGCTATATCAACACACCGGGTTCAATAGCATTTTCTGATACAAGGACAAAAAAGAAAAAAGCAAGAGTTACCACGTTTAGATTTAAATGTTTCTCTCATTATGTGTCCAATATGCTGTATTTAACGCCAAGTGACAAGACTGTAGACCATGAGTGAAACCGTCAAAAGCCAGAGGTATAAATGTCCATTACTTGGCAAAAGCAGCAAGTCTAAATGCTATAGAAACTGAGAAGAGAACTTTCACCTCCAGAATCAGACATAAGGGCTAATGGCAAACTTTTCAAAACTGGCTACAATGTTAGGATGTTTTGAGTTTTGGGGCCCAACATAAGACACCTTGGGCTTGATCTGCAGAGCTGCTGAGCAGCCACAATTCCAAATGACTTCAAGAGGAGCTGCAGGAGCTCATCTCCTCTAAAACGGAGGTCCAAGATACTTCAAGTTGGGCACCCAAAGATGGAGGCATTCAAAGTTAGTGACTCAAGTTAGGCACTCAAAGTTTCCCAAACTCAGCCATGGTGTAGATGCTACTCTGCTGATGCCGCACTAAGACTGTTTTTTTTTTTTTACCCTTAGAACCTGATTCTAATTTCAATGACAGCTGTGTATTTCAAGAGTAATTGGATTGAAGTCAATGGAAATACAGTATAAAACTCATGTAACTGAGATCAGAATGGGGCCCTTAGACTCTCCAGAAGCTGAGCCATGAAATTTGGAAATTTGACATCTTGCCTGGCTAACATTTCAGTCCTAAGCAAAGTTTCGTGGGAGAGTTTTATTTTTTTTTCTGAATTGATGAACCGATCTCTAGTCATAATCCTATAGTTTTGTTCCAACTTTTACTAAGAATATAGTAAATATCAATCCGGTGGGGCCAAAATACAATGTTGTGTTAGGGCAACTCAGGGCAGAGTTCAAACAAACATGACCCTTTGGCTCAAGTGCTAAGCCAGAATTTAAGGCTACCCTGGTAGGGCAGTTTCTGTTATGCGGATAAATTAGTTATGTGACAGATATATTCTTGATGTAATCTTGTTTATTTACAGAAATGTACACAAGACCCCATTTGTCTGAGCACAGCAGAAACAAATCATAGCAGGCGGTTTTCTTGCTCAGAAATTCCCAAGTCTGCCATTCGTGTGAGCTGCGTGGCCAAGAAGAAGCTCTGTTTCTTTGCTTCCTCTCACAGTCATGATTAAAACTCCTTCTCTAGGCTTTTCTGCTTCCAGCACACACAGGCTACAAACAAATATCCTAGCCCTTGTGTTTGCAACCAGGGAAACCTCTCAGGCCACATAGCTTATCTCAGGCTTGTCATGTGGCCTAGTGCTTTGGGTGGTAGCCTCCATTGTATGCAGCTTTCTTTACTACATAGAGGGTCTTCATTGCATCTTCTGTTGAGGCTGAAGGAGGGTGCTGCGTGCAGCCATTGGCTTTATCAAGGTCTATGATTGTCTTCAGAACCAAAACTCCACTGATGGCAGCCATTAGCACCTTTCAGAATAGCAATTATTTTAGGATTCATCCTAATGTAGATCAATCTAGGAAGTTTCTGAAAGTTCAAAAACCAAAAATCACTTGTTATTTTTTCATGTGTTTTGTCCCTTTATTAGTACCAGACAACAGTTAAAGACCATTCTAGGAGCCTTACACATACATGACGTGAGTAGTTCCATTGCCTTCATGGGGTCAACCCACGTAAGGGCCACCACTGTGAATAAGGGTTTGCAGAACTGGGTCCTTTAAGGCTTTCTCTAAACTGCAAGTCATTCAAATAAATGTAAATAAAATAAAAAATATTCTGAGAAAATTACATATTTACAAAATTCTTCATCATGTTTTTGCACATTCTTGAGTAGTTTTATCATTTCTCATTGGACACTATTGGCAAAATATTTCCTGGCACGAGCACACATTGAAAACAATGACAAGATGGGATAGGCACATTAGATCAAAGATGGAAGTATCTGCAGAAACAAAGGATAGTCAGTCCTACACATATGTGAAAAGTGTTTCAGTGCTGGTTCAGATATGTAAATTCAACCATCCAACCAGTTGGCTACGGGTTGGTTGCAAAAATGGAAGTAAAATACCATGACTTATAGATAAAGGGACAGTAGGTGAATCAGCTGTTTCCTTCTAGCTCAAGCTCTTTCAATGGCCTCTAAGGAATAATACAATACAAGACTTTGCTGTAGATTTATAGACACCTGAATTCCTAAAAAGGATTCTGACAATACCCTTCCCTAAATGTAGACAAGTACTTGTGAGTTTTGGAATTATCTCATATTTTCCAAACTAGTTTTAGCATATCTAACTTCATAACATTCATCTAGCCCATATAACTCTTCATAAATTTTTGGCAGCTCAGCACAGTGACTTTGGCCCCAATATAGTAAAGCACTTATGGTCATGCTTACCTTTAAGCATGTGAGTAATCCTAGCGAAATAAGTGGAACTACTCATATGCTTAAAGCTAAGCATAAGGTTTGCTGGACTGATGCCTTTCTTGCTTAGAATATCAGGGTTGGAAGGGACTTCAGGAGGTCATCTAGTCCAATCCTCTGCTCAAAGCAGGACCTATCTCCAAGTTTTGCCCCAGATCCCTAAATGGCCCCCTCAAGGATTGAACTCACAACCCTGAGTTTAGCAGGCCAACATTCAAACCACTGAGCTATCCCTTCCCCTCCTTTATTCAGCCATAAGGAAGACATTTAAACAACAACAACAATGAAAAGAACAAAAGGCAGATTTAAGAAGAGTACAAAATCAGTAAAAAAAAGAGTATAAAATGCAGGGTTTGATGCAAGCTAATTCATAGATTATTTTTGCATTTGTCTATTCCAAAATGTTCTAGAAGCTGAAGAAATATAAAGACTAAGAACCACCTAACCAGACAATACAGGAAGCAAACTTTACTTCGTAGCCGGTGAGGAGAATGTGTTCGAAACGGTTGCTAGCTTACCAGGTCTTCTCCTTGGCCAAAAAGGATTTGCTTTGGACATTCTTCTTCAGCATTAGGCCCTGAGAATTATTTTAATTTTCAAAATAAGAGCTGCATTTGGTGTGAAGAAATTCAGCAACTATTATGACTGAAATTTTCAAAAGTGCCGTGATTTTGGGTGTCTCCATTTTTGGGTGTCTAACTTGAGACACCATAAAGGGGCCTGATTTTAGAACAGTACCCTTTAAGGCACCTTAAATTTGGCATCCAAAAACAGAGGGCACCCAAAAACACTAGTCAATTGTGAATATTATTTAAGCCCTTATATTTTCCTACATAGTTTGTTGATTGAGTGCTTTCAACAAGGCACATATGGGGAATAGCTGCCATATTCTTCACTATGCATGCACATCAGCCCTGGGGTGACTCATATTTGTCACTTCTTTGGTTTTGCACCATGATCTGCTACATATTAATGTGTACTTGAAATCCCCTTAAGTTTTTCTTTTCCCTCACAGTACTGTGAATTCTCTTTGTTTCATTATATTTACAGCTGTTTTATATAAATAGTTTAAATTATATTATGAGACAATTACATAATTGTTTTGATTAGATAAATTGTTGCAAACATTTTTCATTGAGTTCTAACATTCAGTACTTAACACGTCTGATACTCCATCACATTTAGATAGCTCTTTTTAAAGGGCAAATGAGTGGGAGAAGTGGTCTCTAAAAGGTAATGTCCAATGCCAGGAGCCAATCCTGCATGAGGGAGCATGTTGCTTCAGCTATTCTCCACTGGTGAATGGGCCATAACTGGTGGGTATATTTTAGAGAGCCCCTAGATTATTTTGAAGTACCTCAGCCCTGGCATGGGAAGGGTCCCAGAATCAGAGAGCTGCAGCATCTACTTCACATTGCCCAGCAGATATAGGGCACAGCAGAAAACCTGGCCCTATGACTCTTGAGGAGGCTAGGCATGCTAGGGAGGAAAGGAAGTCCACGTCTTCATCCAAAATCAAAGGTTACACTCATATTGACAAAAACAGATGGGAAAATGTCCACCTGGCCCTGACTGCCACTCCACATCTAGCACCAGTGTTGGGTCTGTACACTGAGATTAGGACACAATGGACATAAGCCATCAACTGAGGGTGCCTGATTTTGATCGAGCTTCACCCAGCTAGCTCTCATGCAAATCCCTATGTCCTGTAGGTGGTTGGTCACCCCAATGAAAGACAATTGGAAAGGACAGGAGCCCTAATCAATAGGGTAACGTGTCTTAGATGTTAACTCTTTGGATTGCATTTGCCTAGACAAAGAAGCAGATACACAATTTCAATATTTCAAAGAACCATCGGTGTAATAGGAAGGGAATATTTCAAAAAAGAAAAGTAAATTTTTGTGGGATTGTCTGTTTAATAACAATGGGCTAAATTCATCCCTGTTGTAATCCTCTGACTTAATCTCAGTTTAATTAATTGAAGTTATCAGTCACTTAGACAAAGCACAAATATTTGCCCCATTTACCAATAAGAAACATCCAGAGAGGTGCCCACTTAGTCAGGAGTAAGCAGACTTTTTCTAACAATGGTTAATGGCTTTTTTAATTGGGATGCCTTTTATACAGTACAGGAAGAATCAGGACTTCATTCTTCTGTTAGCATTATGTTTTCTGTGTAGGCAGGATCAGAAGAACTCTGCAGCCTTTTCAGTCTCACCCAAGTTACCCCTGCAACAAAATTCTTATCTTAAAAAAGACCTCGACAGGAACAGTACTGTATAATTAAAGCAAAACATTAATTACCAGGCTTCCCTGATGACTATTAAACACTTGAAGCAAAATTGCTGTCTCTTACTCCTTGTTGAAGAATTGTTACTATTTAGTTTCAACACCCGGCTTTAACAGTTTAGGTTACTTCCTTTGGGGCAAATGGGTAGTCACAAAACAATATTTATGTATGTGTAAGAGCAATTGCCACAATACATTTTCCTTCCGGTAGCTCTGACACCATTTGACGCACACTAACATTTGAGTGTCTGGATGTTTTTTGGAGGCTGGCAAAATCCCACAGAGGTGGACACATTCATCAGCTATAGACGTAGCAGAATGGCTGAATTGTGCCTTTAAACTGTAACTTGGTATAATGCTGAACTGGGAACTTCAGGAGCAATCCGAGCTGAGTCAGCTAGAATCCTTCATGGCATGCACGATGAAGCCGGGAATCTCCACCCTTGGGAAGAGGGCAACAGGTGATCCTCTTTACAACCAGCCTGCTGTATCATGGCTCCTTTTGGGATGCTAGCGCTGAAACTATCAAGGAGGATGCCAGAATCTGGCCCTTAATGCATGATTCTGTTCCGCTTGGGAGCAGTCCTGCACAGAGGTAACTCCTGCCAGGAGCATGAATAAAATCAGTGGTGTGTGTGTGTTCTGCATGCAGCTCTGAGTAGTATTTATTAAATTATTTTTTTACCACAGTGGAGTTTATTCTGTAGTGCTCTTTACTCCTCTTTTTCCTGAAGGATTTAATTGGGTGGAAGAGTGGTTATACAGGGGGCCACGGCCATACAATATATTTGCTCTCTCTCATGCCTTTTCTTGCCCTTTGGATTGAGGTCAAGTGAACTATTTCATGTGAGGGCAGTCCATGTACGGTTTCTGTTAAACCAGTCTGATGCCAAAATGTCGGCTGCCTGTTATCGAAGTAATTCTAACATGAATCCTTTAGCTAAAGAACATTTTTGTGTGGATGTGTGGGTAAATAAAAATGGCTATTTAACTGTTGTGCAGAGAACTCTGCTGGATGGAACTGCCCTTTTAAGGGTCTTCAGAAAGACTGGCTTCAGCTCTGTTATTTGGAGTATAGTTATGGTTAAATGATGCCATTATCTCTGATATTTGAAGGATAAAACAAATAGTAGGTATGCATTCGATGGGATCCATTAAGAAGTGGGCATTCCAGAATAATACAGACTGATATTCATGTTATGTACTAGGACCGGAAGAAACATGAGTCAGCCAAAACTGGTTTTCAAAAAGGAATGTATTTTGTTTTAACAGGTGTACTTCTCACCAAAGAAATTACTACCTTGGTCTGACCTGAAAAGTGATGTAATACTAAATGCTAATTAAGATTTAAATCTGAACTTCCAAAACCAATAGATTATACCTAGAGGGCCTCCAGTTAAACCCAGAAGACAGATGCACATGATCATGTGATCAGATTTAGCTAACAGGCAGAAACAGATAGCTTTTGACTATGCAAGGAAAGGAAATGTTTGTGTATCATAGACATTTCAATATTCTTCTGAAATTTACACTCAATGCCAAGGCTATAGTCTTTACCCCTTCTTCTCCAAAACATGCCTCTGTATTTGTCATAATCCTTTACCCCAGATTTTTGACTAAAAGAACATTTTGTCCACCTCCATTTATGTTCCTCTGGTGATTAATCCGTATAATCCTATCATAAAAGAACTTTCCTCCTCTATTTCAAAGGGCTTTCCTGTGCAATAAATAAGTTCACCTGTAGTTCACTCGCATTTCAATAAATTGCTCTTGTAACTTGTATAAGAATGATTTTTTTAAAGAGGATAGTTCCTAATTGTGACAGATATGGTAATTTCCTTGAAAAATCTTACTGAATGAAGTTGAAGTATCTCTGGGGTCCATTATACTAAATGCAAAATGTTTGGATTATTATGGGCCAGAATTGTATGCAACCTCTCTGGGAGGGAGATATGATGTACGGCCTGGGCAATCAAAGGACAATGTGACAGACAAGAATGGACTTTTAGGACAATCTGTGTGAAGTGGATTTCCTGGAAAATCAAGCTCAAAGGCCCAAGTTGTATAAAGGAAAGACTGAAGTATTCATGGTTGTTCTGGTTTGAATCTGAGACAGTTTTGAACTTGAAACCATTGGAAAAACCCAGCTGTGGGTTTTGAAGGACTGACAGCTACCAGAGCCCAGAGTTGGAGTTGGTGAGCTTATTAGCATGTGTGTAAGTTCTTTTATTGTTCTTACTATGTTTTTGCTGTAATGCTTTCACCTTAAAAATAAATGTGCTTGCTTATAACGATCTCTGTGGTAACTTGTGACTGCTGGCAATTATAGCTGTTCATATCCTTCAGAAAGAAAGCAAAATGCAAACACTGGCTTGCTGGGGATATCACAGTGTAGTCAGCGAAGTGTGCAGCCTGAAAAAAACCCAGTCAGGGAGGGAGAGAGACGTGTGTCTTTATCCAAAAGAGGTGATGTTTGAGGAGTCAGTGCCTTGGCAGACCATCAAGGGGGTATACAGGTTCATTTCCCCTGCATTTTGACACTAATATGTGTGTGGGGGGGTTTCTAATATTTTAAACTCTTTCCTAGCGATTTTCCATTTGACACACTCCTGCAAATTTAGAGCTAAATCAGCGAAATCAGATTTTACACATAGTGTGCTCTATATTATACATATCCGTGGTCTCAGTCCAGTTCTTAATGAACAAATATCCACATCAACAAAACTACCACTACAATTGCTTCTAATTGGCACCATTGGGCCAAATTCTGCTTGATTGAATTTTTGCCTTGTTAAGGACCACACAGTGGCCTCTTTCGCAGTTTAGAAGCCAAGGACAGGAAGAGTATGATGACTAAACTACCCTCTCAGAAGGCATTAGGGTGGCTCTTTCTAGAGCAGGGGTCTCCAAACTACGGCCCGGGGCTTCCATTTGTCCGGCCCTCCAACCAATAGGGGAGAAGCGGCGAACAGCTGAGTAGGCAAGCCGAGCAGGCAGGGGGAGGGGCCACCGGCAGCAGCTCACGGAGGGTGGCAGCACAGCTGAGCTGTGCGGAGGGGTGAGTGCCCCCGGGAGCCAGTGTCCCAAAAGGGGAGCCAACTTAGGGGAGAGTCGTTGCTGCAGCCGAGCAGGAGACGCAAACAGGCAGGCATAGAAATACGAGAAATCCAACTACAGATCGACCTTGTCTAATGAACATTTACAATCAATTTTGGTGATAGGGTAAACTAACTTTGAACCACAGCTAAATGCAATTTTGTCAGAAAAACATCAGTAGCCTTCTTCTCACTAATTCTAAAAGAGTATTTCTTTATTTTTGAATGTGTGTTTGTATGATACAAATGTGTGAATTTTTAGAAATAAAATAAAAAAAAAGTGAAATCACTTTTAATGAATTGACAAATATTTTGTGTGATTTCACAGTACCTGCATCGATTAACTTTGATATCTGATTTAGAATTTAATGCAACACAGAGTAGAGTAGTGTTGTTTTTTTTTAATGATTTTGCATAGATTTAATTTCTTTCACAGTCGCTTCAGCCTGTGAAGCCCCTTCAAAAATCTAATATGGCCCTCGTCTCACAAAGTTTGGAGACCCCTGTTCTAGATCAAGGTTGAGGCATAAAAGCAGAGATGCGAGAGTAACCTTTTGCTAGCTCACTGTGTTATTGTTTGGACAAATAGTGGACCTCCTTCTCCATCTCCAGGATGCCTATTTGGCTCCTTTCATGAGTATTAAATATAGACAGACAGAAGTTTTGTTTATTCTTGGGCTAAAATGGGTCATCATATGTGGAAAATAATTGATCCAGATGATTTATTAGACTTTCAGTAAAATAACAATCCATAGTTTTCTTTATCAAACTATGAACAATGATCCAAAGTCCACTGAAGTTAATTGGAGTCTTTCCATTGAGTTCTACAGGTTTTTGGATCAGACCCCAAACTTCTGACTAAGCTTAAAGTTTTACTTGTAAAAAACACAAATGTGTAGAATAGGGATGTGAGGAGGGGCAAGTCTATGCCAAAATATGAATTTCTCATTCCTCTTTTAATGGATTTGTGGAGTTGACTCTGACATTTTATGGCTTACTTAGATGGAAATGGAGCCTTTGGACAGCAAGATTTAGAACTAAATCCATTGAAAAGCAATACAAGGGTTGAAACCTTAGAGGATTAGAAAACGAGCCTTATGGTGACAGACTCAAGGATCTCAATCTATTTACCTTAACAAACAGAAAGTTAAGGGGTGACTTGATTTCAGTCTATAAGTATCTACCTGGGGAAGAAATATTTAATAATGGGTTTTCCAATCTAAAAGAGAAAAGTATAACACAATCCAATGGATGGAAGTTGAAGCTAGACAAATTGAGGCTAGAATTTGGAATTTCATATATTTTTAATGGTTAGAGTAATTAACCATTGGAACAATTTACCAAGGGTCATGGTGGATTCTACATCACTGACCATTTTTAAATCAAGATTGGATGTTTTTCTAAAAGATCTGCTCTACGAATTATTTTGGGGAAGTTCTATGGCCTGTGTTATACAGGAGATCAGACTAGATGATCACAATGATCCCTTCTGGCCTTGGAATCTATGAATTTATAGTCTGACTTTTTATACATAAGCTTATATCACTGTGTATCTTAGAAAACCAGCTTCACTGTAGCTGATTCAATACAGTATGTGATGAAAAAGACCAATGAACCCAGCACTAAGCTTGAGCCCTTAACCTTACTTAGGGTATTTCACAGCCCTCCTGCGCCTCTTGTTTATTATGAGGGCTCTAGAGTTATTCTAAGAAACCATTCTGGTCTCTGCTGAAATACCTGTTCCTGTGTAACTGCACATTGGGCACTCAAGATCGCTTATTTTGCTGGAAATAGGCATTTGGATTCTGGATATTTTTGTGTTTAAAGGAGCTGTCTTTTAAGAAGAGTCATGTTCAAAAACTGTGTGGGAGTCAGTAAGTCTTAAAAATGTTGATTCTTTAGATGATTCTATAGCAGTCCTCCAATTCTAGTCTGATCCAATTATACCTAAGATAGGTATCCTCACAGACTATTTCAAATACTACTATGTTAGGGCCTCATTGCTGTTTGGTCACGTGGCCCATTCTTAGTTAAATGGAGTGTGGAAAGATGACTGAAGCCATCTGACTGGCTGATGTGCAGGCCATTAAATCCTACAATTTCAAGACAAGTGTACATATTCATGTACACTTTGGGCTTCAGGACAGCTCTTTGAAAGCTAAAACCTCAAATCCTAATGCTGCAATGAGACCTATGTGGGTAGAGTCTTATGCTGGATGGAACACATTGCAGGTTTGGGGCCCAGGTAATAGAAAATCCCTGTACAGATCAATTGAAACCGCCTCTCCCTTTAAAAGAGATTCATACTCCTTCCCCTGTCCCAGAGCTCAGCAACAGCAAGATACATAACACTAATCTCAAGTCCCTGCAGAGTGTTCCTTGCCATGGAATGCAACTGAGCCCTCATATAGTCTTAAATGCAAGTTCAAAGGGCTGTGGGATTGCATTTTGCCCCAACTCCCTGGCACATTAGGCAGCCATGAAGTAGTTAGTGATGACTGGAGTTAATGATTTTGGCTTTCGCACACCTGGAGCCGTGGCTTTCATCCAAGATGGTTCTTAACCCTCTGGAAATGCACTGCACCGTGATCATTAGTGTGTAGTGATTTATACATGCTTGACAAAGCCACGTTAACAAAATAAGACTATTTGTCACTCCAGAGCTGTAGGGGGGCTGTTAGTGAAAAAGAAATTGCCCTGCCTGGCAGTACGTTTGCCAAGAGAGATTGTTAATCTTACAAAGGGGCAGCGTTGAATATTTTTAAAAACCAATGGCTTCACTTGCTGCTCCGACACTCTCACCTGGTTAACTCATTGGCAATAGACTTTGAAAGTGCCCTGCCTTTCCTGTGTTTACAAGTCAACCACAGGGGGAAACTGGGCCGGGTTTCTCTCTCCCATGGGCTCCAGCCTCTGCTGCTAGGAGGAGAGAGGGGAGGGGCGGGGCCAGGTCCGGACTGCACCGTCCCCGGACGTGAGTGCCCGGGAGAGGAGCAAGGGAGTGGAGAGAGCCGAGGACAGCAGGTAAGGAGGCCAGCAAGCTGGGGAGGAGAAAGGGGCATTTCAGGGCCCCTACAGAGCGCCCAGGGGCTGGTCGCCCCTCCTTCCCCGGGTCCGTGAGAACAAGGGAAGGGGCTGCCTGCCACTTCCCGGCCCTAGAGATTCAGGGGCTTGATCATTTGAGGCTGGAAATGCGCAGGTGTGGAAGCTGGGTAGAGAGGACTCAGCTGATTTTTATCACTCACGATCTGCTTTTGATGCCAGCTCTCTAGGTTGGGGGCTGGGTGGAAAACACTGGGCACAGCTTGGATGCCACTGCATAACACAAGACTTAGCAACAGGGTTTCCTCTCTCAGTCAGGTTTCAGAGTAGCAGCCGTGTTAGTCTGTATTCGCAAAAAAGAAAAGGAGGACTTGTGGCACCTTAGAGACTAACCAATTTATTTGAGCATGAGCTTTCCTGAGCTACAGCTCACTTGAAACCCTTTGGGGTTTTGCACGCTCTCCCTGGGCAGGAATGCTGTGGCTGTTTAAATGTGTGACATGCAGGAGATTAGAAATGTGAACAAAGCGATTAAGTGGTGGTGAGGGTGGTGATGTGTTTTAAATTTAGCAGAGCTTGTTGGTGGAGAATGAGAGTGCTTGACTATCAGTTAGGGACCCATCCTCCCAACCCTTTACTTGTTCAGACCCTCCTGTGAGTAACACTAGTAACTAACGTGAGAAAGGGATACAGGGTGAGTGAGGATATATCTTCTTATTGCATGCCAGCTTCTGTTGAGGGGAGAGACAAGCTTTCGAGCTACACAGCTCTTCTAGCTTTAAGCTTGTTTCTCACCCCAACAGAAATTGGTTCAATAAAAATATGACCTTATTCACCTTGACTTCCTAATATCTGAGGACCAACATGGTGACAACAACACTGTCTACGTGAGAAAGGGATCGGCATTGCAGACCCCTTAATGTTTGCTGTGTATCTCTGGTAATGGAAAAGTAAATATTTGCATGTTGGTTTTTTTTTTTTTTTAAGTTGAAAAATCCAGGCGTGTCTTGTCCCCCGTACCCCTGCCCCCTCACACCCCCATGCACACGTGCTTTTGGTAAAGAGTAAAATAAATAGCTGATTATATTTTCATGGGGAAAATACTCTAGTATGATAGTTGCCTGAACTATTTATTTTAAATAAATTATCCAGTGAATCTAGCTCATTTAGCAGTACACATATTCTTCATGAACCTATCCTGAGTTCTATAAATATATTTGCCAAACAACTCAGATGAACAATTTTTCAGTTTATGGGTTGTTTGCGAATTGTTCCCTTTGACTATTTGCAGTTATATTTGTGCTGTATGATTGACAACCAGCATCATCTGATACTGTTTCTGTACCATGATTGGATGAGAGAAACCTTTTATATTGGAGAATAATGAACAGTAAACATTCCTCCCTGAGCACAAATAGCCGCGTTCACATGTAAGTACAGGTATTCGTACAAACTATTGCTCAAACATTCATGAGAACAAAATACCTCATACCAAAATACCAAAATTTCCAAAGATATTCATGAATAGCAAATTAAAAGGTGAATACATTTTTACTGAATATTGTTGAATCAAATAGCTACTCATCATTGAAATTAATGTATGCAAACACTGCATTGCAGTCATCATCCAATTCTAACTTGTAGCATTCAAATCTATTCTGTACTGAGAAGAGTTTACAACCAAGTGGAAAATATGTGTCTGCTTCATGCTGGCTGTCTGAAGATTAACTTTGAATGATCCAATTTGGATACTCAAATTCATTGCTGCCCTTTAAAATAACTACGAACCAGCCAACCCCTAGACCAGGGGTGGGCAAACTTTTTGGCCTGAGGGCCACATCAGGGTTCTGAAACATTATGGAGGGCTGGGTAGGGAAGGCAGTGCCCCCCAAAACATCCTGGCCCCTGCCCCTGATCTGCCCCTTCCCGCTCCCTGACTGCCCCCCTCGGAACCTCTGACCCATCGACCACCACCCCGCTCCTTGTCCCCTGACCGCCCCCTCCTGGGACCCCCTGCCCTTAATCACTCCCCCAGGACCCCACCCCATTTCCAACCCCCCCCTGCTCCCTGTCCCCTGACTGCCCCGACCCCTATTCATACCCCTGCCCCCTGACAGGCCCCCCCGAGACTCCCATGCCTATCCAACCCCCCCCCCCATTTCCCATCTCCTGACTGCCCCCCCCCACAGAACCTCCACCCCATCCAACTGCCCCCTGATGGCCCCCCGGGATCCCCTGCCCCTTATCGAACCCCCCGCCCCCTTACCATGCCGCTCAGAGCACCAGGGCAGGCAGGCGGCTCTCTCAGCCTCACTGTCCGGCAGGAGTTTGCAGCCCCGCTGCCCAGAGTGCTGGTGGTACGGCGAGCTGAGGCTGCAGGGGAGGGGCTGGGGGCTAGCCTCCCCGGCCGGGAGCTCAAGAGCCAGGCAGGAGGGTCCTGCGGGCCGGATGTGGCCCATGAGCCCCAGTTTGCCCACCTCTGCCCTAGACCCTAAAGGTAATCATGTAAAAGAGATTTTCATAAGCAGGTAATAGCAGAGTGTGAAAAGAAGAATCAAACTATGACACAGAATAGGTATTTCTACTTTTATGGGACCTATTCTGAAAAGATGTTTATAGTAAAGGAGCTAATTGTCACGCTTCTATGGCGAATAGTTCTTTGGACCCTTTTAGTCCTTCTCAAGTGGACCTTTAAGTGACAGGCTGGGCTTGCTGCACCTCCAACTGGGCGGAACTGCGTGGTTCATCCATTCTGGGACCGCCTCTCTGCGGGTCAGCTCCCGATTTTCCCAACTGTGTTAACTCAACAGGCCCAACTGCGTTTGGCTCTTGTAAACCCTTTCACTTCAGGGACACGCGACGGTTTGGTGTTCCCATTGAGCTCTCTTCTCAGCTGTGGCAAAGCAGCTCTGTCGCCAGGACTGGGGCTGTGGAGTTGCCTCATCATGCTGTAATTAAACCTGGCTGTTGAGTTTGAGTGTTGGGATGCTCCTTATCTGGGCCATTTTATTGCCTTTCTGTTTGGCTCCCATAGCAAGCTCTTTGGATCTAATTCATAGCAAGTAACCCATCATAAACACAGAAAGCATGCACCTTATTCACAAACTGTAATACAGATGTTTCCTAGCTTGTTACACCTGGCAGGTGCAAAGCTGACAGAGAAAATGTAACTTACTTCACAAGTGGCAATTTTAGAATATTGCAGTAGAACACCCATGCAGACACAAGTTGGCATCTATCCAGTGTGCCAAAGGATTTCTCCACGAATGTCATGCCCTTTAGACTCTGCTTTCTGAGTGTAAGACAAGTGAATTTTTTTCTACTCCCAAGCTCTGAGCTGCATAAAGTGTGTGTGTGTGGCGGGGGAGGGGGGGAAGAAATCAAGTTCTCTGTATCATTTAATTCTGTTAACATGCTTTAAAACGTAATAGAATGTCACTTCAAAAATGATATTTAACAAACTAGTGGTGCCATGTTAATTGTTGGCATTACAAGGTCAGTACAGTTCTATTAAAGATCTTATGCTGTGTCCTTTACCATGGTATCGGAATGACCGTACAGAAATTCTTATTTAGTGTGAAGATTTCTTAGATGTGTAAAGAACCTATGACCTGCTTTTCAGAGGTGCAGCTCTGTGTATCTAGGTGATTTAGCTCTCCTCCTGGACTCTGTCAAACTGAATACCTTCCATGGTGTGACATACCAGGGTACAATCCAGACCAATGAGTAGCTGTGTCACCCCTCCCTGTAATCTGGTGTGCTTTTTACAATGCCTTGCTGCTGCAGCCTCCCACGTGGACTGCTCACAAACGGCCTCCAACATGTAAGTCGCCCCCAGCTATGTCTTTGTGTGTTTTGCAGCCAGCAAGCCACACCCTGGCTCTTATCAGCCTTAAAGATTACCACAGGGTGACCCAAGCACACCCCTAGTCTGAGATTCCCCCCAGAAATTTATGTCCTGTACTGCCCAGCCCTCTCCTAGACAGTACAAATATATTAAGTCTATTATTCCTTTAAGGGAATAATCTGTTACCTCAAATGGAGTTATGCAGATACTTCAACTAGAACATACTGGATTAGATAAAACAGTAAAATTAGTTTATGAACTACAGAAGAGACCTGTTAAGTGAATATAAGCAATGAGGCATAAATGTCAGAAATCGTTAGAAGAAAAATAAAGATAAAATGCCTGCAAAGTTTTCTCACCACATGCTTCCAGCAGTCTTACTGACCAAACTCTTTAGGTCAGGACCCCTCCTCCAGAGTCCAATGGTTGCTTCCTTTATTTTTCAAGATGCAGAGAATGTGATGGGCAGAGAGAAGGGGTGTCTTGGGGTATTTGCCCCTGCTTTTTATAATTTCAGTCCCCCTCTTGAAAAATATTTCCAGCTGGGAGCAAGGTGACAGACAGTCTGTGTGGAAGGACATTCCATTCTGTTTGTTTGCTAAGATGTAGATTTTTTTTGTTGTTGTTTCTACCCCCTTTCCTACCAAAGAACGGTCACTTAGCAGGTAATGGTCCATCAGGCTTGTTTACACCTGGCAGAGGCGTCATCTTGCTCTTTGTCTCTGAGGAACTAGTTTGGCCACTCCCCAGATTTATCTGGAAAACATGCTTTTGGTCAAGATCTCAGCTTTTTTTATAACTTCACATATAACACTGCTATGTGCATTTTTCCATGATATTATTGATCAGCAAATTGTGAGGTGTCATTCAAAAACTCATAAGGTGCACCTTGGACAAACACTATTACAATCGAACACATCACCGGCCACCGACAGTACCAGGAGGTGTGAGCCGGTACGACATTGTGCATCCACTATGGGAAAGGGACTGAGAGGCTTTTTCCATTGGACCATATGAACTGGAACCATAAACTCACTGAACATTAAATCCCACCAAATGAGGGTAGATCCATCCCCATCATCGTATCCACTCATTATACTCCACACCTGAACATAGCCATTATATGAACAACATACCTCCATATTTCAATGTCTGTACTTTGACCGGTTAAACTTTTACCCCCAATCGGGGAGATTGCAGATTATGTATTCCTTACGCCACCCGTTCCTAAACCAAATTTCGCAACCCTTGATAATCTGTACCTTATTCCCTGATAACCAGAAAGGTGGGGGGAGGGATAGCTCAGTGGTTTGAACATTGGCCTGCTAAACCCAGGGTTGTGAGTTCAATCCTTGAGGGGGCCATTTAGGGATCTGGGGCAACTATGGGGGATTGGTCCTGCTTTGAGCAGGGGGTTGGACTAGATGACTTCCTGAGGTCCCTTCCAGCCCTGATATTCTATGATTCTAATAGCATGTAGGGTGTGAACATAGGTATATATTCTGTCACATATTTAATAACTTGGAGATCAGGCTGGTTGCACTGGTAGATGGTCTCCTGCTTGCTATGTATGAAGCGGCAGTGTCCAAGCTGACATTATTTAATCTATCAGCGCCTTGAGTACTGTTGATTGCAAGGTGGTGTTGAACAGATCTCTGGACCACAGTAGGAATGGAGGAAGCTATTTTTTTGGGGTTGCTCCATTCATGATGATCATTCACAACTAATTTTTGAGGACAAGTTTTCCTCCTCTCTGATGGTGTTCGTATAAGGGGTTCCATAGGGTTCTGTCTTGTGTTCCCTGTGGAATGTGCACATGGGACCCTTAGAAGGGTTAGTAAGGAGACATGAGTCTTCAGTATATTGGTGATATGCGGATGTCTCTCACCATTCTGTCCAACCCAGGCAAAGCTGTGCTTTCCCAGTATTTTGGTAAGATTGGGGTATACATGAGGGCTAACCTGGGAAGACTCAATCTGGATAAAACTAAGGTAATGTCGATTGGGGAAGCAGCTACAAGACATGGCTGGGATTATCTTAGTCTCTTAGACCGTGGTATGTGTCTGTCCTCCTCTTGTTTGTGTTCACAAAAATCTAGGGATATGGTTAGATTTCCAGCTACTCTTAGGTGGCAGCAGTGGTCAGGATGATACTCATCCTCATGTGATTCTAGCCAGGAGGTTGTGAATTTTGTTGCTGGATGCAAGCCTCAGTACTACTGGTCATGGTTTTGTCACCTTGAGGTTAGACATTGGCTGTGAGATCCACATGAGGCTATGCCTGTTCAAGACCATTGTGAACTAAAGCAGGTATTGAATTTGGCAGTCCACTGATTGTGTTGCCTCTTGCCATGATCTTCACTGACTGCGTGGTAGTCTCCTGGAGAAGTTTAAGATCTTGTTCTGTGGGTCAAAAGCAATCAAGTGTTTATAACCCATCTGTTTGAGTAAACATCTTTCACCATCAGTACTGCTGCAGCTGTGATCAGCGGAGCTTCCTTGGTTTATAAGAAAGGGGCTGCTGGTGGGTCTTTTTCAACTTTGGACCCCTCATCTTTGGGACTCACTCCCTGACTCCTGCCTAAAATAGTCCAAATCCCTTGACATTCAGGACACTCTGAAATGTCTGTCTATGATCCCAACTTTTGGGTGAGTGGGGAAAAATTGTGAGGTGGTAATGGTGAGTTCTTTGTTTACTTTCCTTGATTGTTGGCAAGGGAGTGACTTGCAATTGCTGGATTTGTAATTTTGTAAACTTTTTAAAAACTGGAGTCTTAAATATTTGTAAAGAGCACCCAAAGCTCATATGTTAAAGAAATTACAGTTTCTCTACTTTTGTTTTCTGCCTGAGATGTGTACTTGAAGTATATGAAAGTTAAAACTTCGGTAGCCTGGATTAGTTGCTGATGATTCTTTTAGCAAAATGTGCAAGCCAGGTCCATGTGCTCACGGTGGTGGTGACATTCCTAATTTATTACAGCGTTAAGAGTTTCAAATGGCCTAATTGGGTTTTATGAGAAAATGCCTTAATTAATTAAATGTGCTGACTTGATGGTACTTCCTGTTAGTAAGGCAATAATTTTAGTCTGGGATGAATAAACAAGGGCTGATGCTGTAGGCCAAAGCCTCGTGTAGCACAGGAATCAGATTGTTGTTGCTGAGTTAAATGGAAGCAACCATAAGTTCTTATTAAATTGACATTTTGTGTTTAAATAATCACATTTTAAATGAGATTTTAAAAGTACAAAACCCAAAAATAAGCTGTAAACTTTGGAAAAACCTCACTCTATGTCTACTGCTTCCTCTTCCTCCACTAATGTTTTAAACCTTAATAAAACATTGCACAGATCAATTGGATCTTATTGTTGCAGGAGCAATTGTTGATTAATTTCAGATACTCCAAACATAGACATTTGACAACCTGACTTTTAAAAAAATATATACATTAATCTGATTTTATATATATCAAAAGGAGTGCAATATATGCATATCTTCTGAGATATGCTGTTTATATACATGTTCACTTGAGATTAATCCAGCTGACACTGGATGTCACCATTGTACCACAGAAACATAACTGCAAGCAGGTTGGGACCTCATTCTTGGTGTGTAAAGCCAGTTTTCCCGTGCTTAAGAAAAAAGTGTTTTGGTTTGTGACTCTCCCACTGCCATGAAAAAACTCATATTGTGGAATGCTACAATGCTGAGTCCAGTCTTGCCACTTATTCAAAGTGAGCCGTTGTCTTTCAGTGTGAGTAGTCCCATTGATTTCTGTGGAACTGACTCTGCCACTCTTACGTTGCATAGTCTTGGTGAAATCAATACAACTACTTGTGGAGTACAGCGTTACTCAATCTGAGCAAGATGGCAGAGACAGGAACTCCTATAACATTGAATATGACCAGTTTTGGGGGTGTGGAATGAAGTGACAGGGTAAACAATACTTTTGAATAAGCAAATACTTACTTGGAAATTATTTGGATTGCCAATAAAAAAAATTACTGATATCTTATATGCTGTAGCATATTTGAATGTACATTCAGATGCAACAATTGGATGGGGGACTGCCTTAAGTAAATTGGGGGGTGGGGAAGTAACACATCTTGAAGACTTGAGAGGTCCTTTAAAATACGGAAATTATGCACAAGGTCATATTTGCAGCTGTCTGAAAGGCATTTAATTGTCTAATATGAGCCTTACTGTATATGTTGTTAATGATGCAATGGACATGTCGATGCATGTACAAAATTAAGTTCATTCTCTATGGATATTTGTATAAATAAAAGACAAAATCCACTTCTCTCTCAACTATACAGAGCAGTGAAATGCACGCACAATGAATACCACAGTGAGGCTCACAGAACATGTCACAAGAGATGACCAAGGGATGGAAGGAAACTATGTCCTTTATGGATCTTCTTCTGCCCAAATCACTGAAGAAACAGAATACATAAAAAAGGTACAATTTTTTCATTATTCTTATTGTGCTGTCTTGTCCTCTGATTCGGAGGAGAACAATGAATACAACCCATTGCAAGTAAGAAAATAAAAAATTTGAATCCTTCTACACTGTCTAAATTTTCCAAGCTAAACAAGTGTGTGTTGACTTACTGAGGAAATTCACATTTCACTGTCCCTTAAACTCTTTCTGGCCTGATACCATTATAATGGAGTCTAACACAAAACCTCAAGGAACATTGATCAGTTTGAGGCAAGGATTTAATTGGGGTATGCACATCTGTCTTTATAATGAGTCATATGAGGGAGCAGACCAAATGCTTGTCAGAACGCCACTATGAGAATTTTGTACCAATTACAAAATTATGATCCTAAGTCATATTCATGATGCAATATCTGAGGAAGAGATGAATTTTTGAACCAAGTGTGAGACTTAGGCCCTCTTTTGGGTCAATGAAAAGTGTGGTGATCCTGTCACTAAAGTAAATATTTAAATTCCGTGCATCCATTTCTGCATTAGAGATCTCTTGGACAATACGGTTTGGCTTGTGGAGGACAGATGCTTTATTTCTAGTATCCAAGCAAAAGAGCACAATGGTGATCGTGCCCAAAGGCAACTTTTCTACATTGCTGCTGTCCTAAGGAGAATGTCCTGGAATAACTAACCTGGCAGATTGACAAGAAAAAATAATCTTTCTTTTTGTGACCTATTTCTAATCTTTTCCCTGCAGATCAGATCCACACTAGCAAAGATTCAAAATCAGGTATGCAAATGACAAATCAAATTGCAAATGACAAATCAAATGCAAAGGCTTCCCTTCCCCTGCAGCTCCCAGTCCCAACCTCTCTGCACAACGCCTCACATCTCTCCTCTGGCTCCCAGTACCACTCCCCACTTTCATCCCCAGTCACAGTTGCTCTGTTCACACTCTGTACTCCTTCAGTCTGTCTCGAGAGCATGCTCAGGGGATGGCACATACAGAGCCTTGTCAGCACTAGGAGCTGTGAGGGGCTGGAGCATGCTCAGTGAGGATGGAATTTGGGAGATTTTAGCCAGATCTAAGATCTATACAGAGGATGAGAAAATGAAGATTATTCAAAGGCTTAGCGATTGACCAAACTTTGGTGGATATGAAGAATATCAAAAGGCACAGCACTGACACAAAGGCCACCCTCTAGTCTGTGCTCCAAAGCAGGGACTTTCTCTAGCATCATTCTGAAATGGCTGAACCATTTTGGCAGAAACGTTCCAAAAATACTCATCCTGAAGGAGACACCCGGCATGAAAAATGTTAGCCCAAATAAATAAAGTCTGGCAAATATAAGCAACTAAAAGAGGGTAGTGTCAGGCAACCTTCATAATTGGCGACACTGCTGGTCCCAATACTATAATATGACATATGCTGCAATATTCTAAACATTAATTAACCTCATGTACGAAGTTACACTCTGGAGAACCAAAAGCAGTTATGTATTGGTAATGATGTGTTTCAAATGTAAAACCCTGGAGAACTGCACAAATAGAACACTGTTTTATTTAATATTGAAGGTGGGAATTAGTCAGTACCTAGAAACTGTGGTGATTGTTGCTCTGTAATTACGCTAGACCATGATCCTGCAATGAACACTATGCAGGCCTGGGTGCCTGGAGCTCATTGCAGGGTGGGGGCCTGAGATAGGAAGGTAGATGAGTGCAGCTTTACCTTCATACCTTCAGTCTGCTAAAGCTGTCGTTTACAAATTATTTTCACGTTTGTTCATTTTTAGCAGCCTTTCCGGGTGTCCAGAAATGAGTTGGAGGCTGAGAAGGACACGCTTAACTCCAGCTACAATCTAACCATGGAAAAGCTGAAAGAGACTGACCAGCAGCTCTTGCTTGTGAACAGGGAGAATGAAATACTAAAGATCAAGGTGCATTCCATTTTAGCCGTCTCTAATGCATATTTTAGCTTGTCAGCCTGAAGAGAAGATCCAGTTTTGCCTGGATTAAAGTTCCATCCCAGCAGTGGCAGGAAAGCAATCGTTCATTGTGGCTTTGCCCTCTCTATGAAGTGCAGTAACCCTGCAGAGTCTCATCAGATTTTCTCATTAGGATTAAATAGATTTTTAACTAGCTGATGGTGGAATTTAACTAGCTGATTGTTGGGAACTACAGCTTGTTGGGCTGTGCTCTGGGCTTGGATTTTCTTGCAGTGGTTCCTGGCATGAATTCTGCTAAGCCTGTGGTCTAGAGCAGGTGTGCTTGTAACCAGTCAGAAATGTATCAGTCATTTTAAACCCACAACCTTCATCTCCAGTCAGGAGCGGCTGTTGTATCACATGGCAAATCTGCATCCTTTATTCAAAAATTAGAATTTAAATTTTATTTGCCATATATTTTAATGGGTTTGTGGGGGGGGGTTCTGCAAGAATTGGTGCTAACAGTTGTTCAAACACGATAGCAACTGCATTATTTGTGTGCTACCTGATTTCCACACCAAACTTTTAAAGTGTGACATACGCTATTAATCCTATTGCAATGGCCTTTTCCAGCTGGATGCGACAAGAGAAGCAGGTGCACAGTCTCTAAGACGTGCCTCGAAAAGTCTATATGAGAATTACTACAGTCGGTCTGAAGAACTTAAGAAAAAGCATGAAGATGATAAACTGCTCATGCAGGTACAGCACTCTCCTATGTGTGGAAAAGGCAAACACTGGAGCATGCAGGGATACAAGTGTTCCTTCTCTCCAATATGCTGGCAACTCCATATGTCAACATGACAAATCAGTACCTTGGATGTATAAATAGAGACCTAACTCTTTCAAACACAACTTTGTGGACTCAACTGATGATTCCTTAAAGGGGCCTGATTTTCAGAGGATGCTCAGCACATTCTGAAAACCAGGTCCCTTTAAGGTGGACACCCAATGTGGAGGGATCCAAAATCACGAGTCACTCTTGAAAATGTAGGTCAGGGCTTCTAATGCAGACTTCCATTGTCTTATAGGCTTAACTTTAACTACAGTACAATATAAAAAAGGAAAGCTTAATTTTTCCTGACTTCAAGTGTCCAGTCTCAGATTTGATGGGTACAGTGCTCAAAATAAGGCAGGAATAAAGGGGTAGAATTTGCCCTATTCTCTCACTGCTCACTCTTGGGGAAAGAAGCATGGATCTTTCTTGACTACAAGTGGTCAGGATTTTCACGGGGGGGTCAGTTGTGGGACTGGCAACATATTGAAGAATAGCAGCAAAATGGTTTTGCTGAAAATGGAAATCATCTTCATTCATTGGTTTGGGCTTTTTTTTTTCATTTTTCTCTAAACACAGGCCTCCAAACTTGAGCAAGAACAAAAACTCAAACAAAATCTAGAAAATGTCAATTGTGTAACTGAAAGACTCGAAGAAAAGTACAGCCAGATTACAGACATGGAGAAACTAGTGCAACGAATGGAAGAGGTATGCTCATAGAGCCCAGTTATGCAGTTCCTGGATAGGCAATAGGAGTCTTCTCTATGCAAGGATCATGGCCACTGTCTCTTAGGCCATTATGTGGCTTTTGTTAGTATCTGTTGCACAATATCGAGGCCTGACCTTGCAGGCTGTTAGCCATGTGGACAGTCCTTGCTCATTTGCATATTGCTCTTGATCTGGAGCAAGTGCTATGAGTAAAGGTATCAAGCTCTGTGGAACTACAGTAAATATCAGTTTCAATTGTATTAGCTCCTACCTCTTAAGTAATAGAATTACAGTGTAAAGGGTATCCTAAGCACTCTTTATTGTCAGTCTCATGCTGAAATCTAATTATAAAGAAGAGTTCAATTACTTTAAAAAGTTTTTGGACCAGATCCTCAACTGGTATAAAAGCCCCCTGGATTTCAATGAGGCTACCTCAATTTGCATCAGCTGAGCATCAGACCTTTTAAATGACATGAGAAGTCAGGTTTTTTTTTTTTTTTCCTTTCAGTTGTTTAAACACTAGATTTTTAAATCAATTAACGTACTTAACCTAACTGCCATACATTAATTCTAATTTATGAGACTTGAAATGTCCTGGTTTCTAAGAGGAAACACCTTCAACTCCTACTCTTGCATTGTCAAAGTACAGTATATTGCAATATGCTATTAATCTCCTCCCCTTTGTAGTGAATTTCTTTCCAAAATCCTTCCCAAGTTCTCAGTTGATGCAGAAGCAGTGAGTGTTTACAGAGAACAACTTTCCAGTTGTAGTAAATAATCGTTAGTAAGTGAAAGGTATTGCAATGACCATATCCCATAAAATTTAACTTTCACCATCTGTTCTGGAGTAATTAAGAATGCAGCAAGATTACACATCACTAATACAGTTCTGTCAAAAAGTCAGATTAAAAGCATTTCAGGCCATTTTTGTCACTTGTCGTGCCAAGCTGTGGTTTGCTCCTGCCACAACTAAGCGGCAGCCTGTGATGGGGAAGTAGAAGAGTTTGGTAGCTGTGGGAGTTCCCCCAGCAATTATGAGTGACTAGAGATAAGTGGGTGGGGGAAGCTCATTCTGAGTGGCTGCTGTGATGTCATTTAACGGGGCACATGTGCACTCTCCCACCCCCATGCCAGATCAGCTCCAGTACCTCACCAGTACAGGAGCTGGGAGGTGGGCCATGTCTCCACCCTAACCCCCATCCATCACTCCATCAGTGCTGCTAGATTCTCTCCCTGTTCTCATGGTTAGTTTCAGGAGGACTGGAAATGTGGTTGGCTTATGCTCCTGCAGCCAAGTGGCAGGACAGCTCCTTGGGCCCTCTCCTCATTTTCCCTGATCCCTATCTTTTTGCACACCTGAGTAGAGTCAGCCACAATAACTCATCTTCTGATATTTTTAATACACCTTTGAACATCTTTCTCCCTGAGTATGCTGTCCCTTACTGTGTTCCCCTGAAGCATTTCTCAGTGGTGTTCCTAAGCCCTTCCCTCTGGTACACTCAGGCAGTCCTCATGCACATCAATAGGTTTCTTACCCCAGGGCTTTCTTACCCCACTCCAGTTTCTTACCCCATGCACTGAAACTTGCAAAGGTGCCTACTATACCTCACCTCTGATTGACCAGGCTGATAGCAAATATGGTTTAGCACTGTGTAGATTGGCATTACAAATCTGCACACAATCTGTTGCACTGTGGAGCTGGCTGAGGAAAGGGGCTGTGGGTAGAACACACAAAGCTTCATTTTCATGGCTACATGCTAGGATCTCTTCCAGCCAGCTCCATAGACAGACAAGGTTTATATGTTGATGTGTTTGTCTCATATTTCTTGCGCCTAAAATTCTTTGCCATATTGAAGTCAGTTGTAAAACTTTTTTTGACTTCATTAGGGTCAGGGTTTTACCCTGACAGGCTAAGAAGATACACCATGGGGTGGCTGTATATATTAGTGAACTCTTTAAATTTACAACTAGGAATTATTGTACTTAGGTCACTAAACAGTTAGATGTGGATTACCAAAATTTGTCACTTAAAAAGAAGTTTTCTAGTTGAATCAATTTTAATCTCTTGACCCTCAGATCCATCTTTGCAATGCAAAGTACCACTGCCCTTTTAGTATAGTTCCTGGAGCAGAAAGTGTCTTTGAATACATATCAGTCAAAAAGCTAATCATCTTTACTGACAGGCTTTCCTTTTAAAAAAAAAAAAAAAATCCAATTGAAATAATGATTTTTTCCACTGTAAATCAATACACAGCTGCTCCCTGGTAACCTTGCTTTTTCTGACCCAATTCTGGTTGATGACAGATGCTTCTGATCCTCGCAAGGGGGTGAGGGTATATCTGTATATCTGTAAATTGACAGCTGACACATCTCTGGTGGTTTTGCATGTTTTCAGAAAGTAATTGAAAAATTAGTTAATCACTTCATATAAGTTTTGTACGTGCACATTATTACTTCTTCATTGTTCCCTAGGAAAAGAAAACATTAATAGCAAAAAAGCAGTCATTTGAAGAGAAGCTTCTATCAAACTCTGAAGATAGTAAGAGGTGAGCAAATAGTGCATGAAGAAATGCTTTTTCTGTTCAGAAGGATTATTTCAAGTGAAATACCTAACAATAACTTGGCTAAGTTCTCCCGAGTAGTGGATATATACATGGTGTTAGGCCTAATGCCTTCACTGTCTTTACTTTTTAAAGAAGAATATAAATTATCCTGTGACATGTGCAGTAGGGTTTCTAGACCTGGGTTTATTTAGACCAGGGGTGGGCAAACCTTTTGGCCTGAGGGCCACATCGAGGTTCCAAAACTGTATGGAGGGCCAGGTAGGGAAGGCTGTGTCTTCCCAATCAGCCTGGCCCCTCCCCCTATCTGCCCCCTCCCACTTCCTTCCCCCTATCCAACCCCCCCTGCTCCCTATCTCCTGACTGCCCCGACCCCTATCCACACCCCCGCCCCCTGACATGCCCCCTGGGACTCCCATGCCTATCCAACCGCTCCCTGTCCTCTGACTGCTGCCTGGGACCCCCTCCCCCTTATCCAACCCCCCCGCTCCCCGCCCCCTTACCATGCCGCTCAGAGCACCAGGACTGGCAGCCGTGCCACCTGGCTGGAGCCAGCCACGCTGCTGCGCAGTCTAGAGCACCAGGGCAGGCCGGCGGCTCTCACAGCCACGCTGCCTGGCAGGAGCTCTCCGCCCAAAGCGCTGGCGGCACGGCGAGGTGAGGCTGCAGGGAAGGGGGGACAGCAGGGGAGGGGCCGGGGGCTACCCTCCCGGGAGGGGAGCTCAAGGGCAGGACGGTCCCGCAGGCCACTGCAGTTTGCCCACCTCTGATTTAGAGAATAAGTAATTGTTCTCTACTACTCTGACATGTGAAGGCACGAGATCAAATCATGCTGTCCTTACTCTGGCAAAACTCTTGGTTCAATTAACAGGAATTCTGAGTAGAGGATAATTATGGATTGCAGGATTTGGCCTGCTGAGAGGAAACCATTCAACCCACCTCAACCCCCATTCTGTTAACCAGAATTAATATCTTAATGGCTTTTGGGGCCTCTTCCAAACAATACATTTGAATAATTTCTATCTTCTATTCAGTTCAACTTCCTCTAAAGCCCACCTCTCTCCCTAGGCTTCGGAGCCTGAGCTCCGGCCCAAGCCACAACCTAAAAGCACTTTCAATGTAGTTAGCACAAGCCCTACAAGCCCAAGTCTGTTAACCTGGGTTTGGAGGCTTACTGCCACAGGCTGTGTAGACGTACCCAGCTTACTACGCAGTACACTATTACTTTGGCAGTATGTGCCATGATGAACTGTTGAAGAATTGCTCCAATATATTGTGCCGAAACTTTATTCTTCCAATATGAAGTATGAATGGTGCTGTTTTTCCTATAATTGAATATAGTAGTTAAAGATAATGTAAGAAATAAACTACAATTTTTCCTTCTTTTATATCAGACTACGCTTATTACCCATGAATTAAATTAGTTCACGTACAGCTAATATGAGTCAAGGCCAATACAGTGAGTTGGAATCCCATGTGGAATGCAAATTATTGGATCTGGTCACTAAAGGAATCTTAATGCCTATATTTATAATTCATATATAAATGTAACTTTGGCCAAACCCAAAAGTTTGGTGCTCAGATGGCTAGTTTGTATATTCTTGGTCAGAAAGCATATATCAGGTCACTCATTAGATCTTTTGGGAATAATATATCCCCTTAATATCAGCTGAAAAAGTTATTGGTAATCTGTCTTTTCCCCACCAGCTGTCGTGATCTTCAAGTGGAGATTTTCACTTTACAAGAACAGATTTCTCACTTGCAGCATGTGATCCAGACCCAGCATCAAAGCCTACGCAGTGTGATAGAAGAGGTCCGGTTAACCAAGCACGTTTAGTGTATGGGGAACAAAAATTAGAGACTTGTTTTAGTGCTTCCTTCACTTTGTGAAGTTTATTATTGATGATGTGGTGATCTCCATCACAGGACATGCAAAACCAGTTAGCAATAGATGTTACATAATATTTTATATATAATTTAAAAAAAAGAAAGTGGCATCACTTTAAAAACTGGGGGTGGTTCTACTTCCTAGCGTGACAGCGATTGAAATAGAATGTTGCAAGGAAGGAAGAAAGGAAGGTTTTTGTTTCCTGCAAGTGGGATGGAAGGGCTGAGGTAGCTACCTAAGGAGCTTAGGAGAACAGGCCCATACCATAGGGCTACATCAGGAAATACCGAGTCCCCAGCCAGTTTAAGGTAGATTGGGAATATCCCTAAAATGTGGCAGACCATGGATACTCACTCACTCACCAGGGGAAGACTTAGTGTAGCTTCTGAAATAGTGTTTGGTTAGCTATTACTGCAGAGGAAGCAATGAATGCAAGAGCTGCAAACCTCTTACGTATGTTCCACAAAAGGAACTGCCTTTTTATGGGGAACATTGAGTCTCTAATGATGCTTGGCTGCTGCAGTTACAGGCACTGTGTAGGACCATCAATAAAATAAACAGGTGTCTGGAAATCTATAGGCTGTTCCTCACTAGAGGCTCAAATCCTGCTTCCCTGAGGCACACAAGCAGTCCTAGTGAAGTCAGTGACCAAAGCAAAAAGGATTTGGTCCCAGATAAAGCTGGAACAAAACTTGAAGCCATTTTAATATTTATTACTTGACATCCCGTTTAAAGAGGGTACTAATATGAGCTACTGTCACAAAGAGTATTAATTTTTGCTCAGCTAAACTACCTGTACAAAATTTAATTCACATTTTGTGAATCGTCAAAGGGTAGGAACTTCTCTCATCAGCCTTAGCTTGCTTAGGCTAAGAAAGCTGCATGTGGGGAACAAGTGTGTGTTTGGGCACAGAGACCAAGAATAAAAAAGGCAGACATGTTACCCTTAGTGGAAGTGTGACTTATGATCTGTTTAAAAAGAAAAATAAGTCAGCCAGCCAATCATGTCATTACACTTTCTCTAGAGCATTTTTTTTATCATGTAGATTTCAGACTATATTGACTTTCTTGATCCTCATGCTCTGATAGTGTATCCCTCTACTTAAAGGATGGTTATTGAAAGTGTATCTAATATATTACAAAGTTTGAAAACTTTCTAACTTTACTTTCTAACTCTTAGATTGAAGAACTGAACATCGGACTACAAAACCAAGATAAAGAAATTAAGACTATGAAAGAAAAGATAAATATGCTTGAAACTCAGGTAAAGGGAAAGATTGTATCACACCAAACTCTACAATTGTGAGCCTAAAACTATTTCAACTCTGCATCTTTTTGAGTCTCCTTTTTTCTTCCCCCAAGTAGTCATCAAGAGATTTATACCATCATCTTCGGCCAACTGTATGGTACAATAAGATTCTTTACGTATTTTTCTGAGGACAGAGAAGTGGGAGTGGTTGGTACAGTTGCAGGTGGGGTTTTTAAAAGCACTCAGCAAGGGTCTAACTCTGCTCTTATTGAATACAATGGTAAGTTTGGTCAAAGTTAGAACAAAGCAGAGTGCTTTTGGAAATCTCTCACCGTACATGTCCCTATGTCCCTAGAGCTATTTCTATTCAATATACAGTATTGGTGAGTTTGGGAGGAAGAATGTCAAAACTGCTAATTTCTATTTAACAATTATTATTTGCACTATGGTAGCATCCACTACTTGCCAAGCACATATTTGGAAAGTGCCAAGACACTGTGCCTGTCCCAAAGAGCTCAACCTGAGCACACACACACACAACATATGAAGACCTAAAGGTGAGGGATGAAAGGATAATTGCTTTTTTTTGTATCCACTTTCCCCAATTAGCCTTCTGCCTAATCATAATTCTTTAGTAATTTCTTGTAGGCCACAGGCTGGAAGTGGGAGTTAGGGAGGAGAGGGAGTGCTTTTTGAATTTCATAGGGACTGGAGGGAAGCAGTGTGCATTTTGGGGTGGCTAGAGAGGAGGTTGTTGCAGTAATGCAGATATGAAATGAGTGCCTGGATGAGAATTTTAGCCATGACGATATAATTTAGGCTCTGATCCTGCAAACACTTACCCACATGGTGAACTTTACACACCACAAATAAAGTGAAGCATTTGTGTAAATATTCTCAGCTTAGGGCTTATAATATATATATATATATATATATATAAATGTTGGGCATCATTAAGAGAGAGATAAGAAGACTGAAAATATCATATTGCCTCTATATAAATCCATGGTATGTCCACATCTTGAATACTGCGTGCAACTGTGATTCCCCCATCTCAAAAAAGATATATTGGGACTGGAAAAGGTTAAGAAAATGATTAGGGGTATGGAATGACTTCAGCATGAGGAGAGATTAATAAGACTGGGACTTTTCAACTTGGAAAAGAGATGACTAAGGGGGGATATGATTGAGATCTCTAAAATCATGACTGGTGTGGACAAAGTAAATAAGGAAGTGTTATTTACGCCTTCTCCTAACACAAGAACTAGGGGTCCCCAAATGAAATTAACAGGCAGCAGGTTTAAAACAGCAAAAAGGAAGTATTTCTTCAGGCAACACACAGTCAACCTGTGGAACTCCTTGCCAGAAGATGTTGTGAAGGCCAAGACTATAACAGGGTTCAAAAAAGAACTAGATAAATTCATGGAGGATAGGTCCATCAACGGCTATTAGCCAGGATGGGCAGGGACGGTGTCCCTAACCTCTGTTTGCCAGAAGCTGTGAATGAGCGACACGGAATGGCTCACTTGAGGATTACCTGTTCTGTTCATTCCCTCTGGGGCACCTGGCATTGGCCACTGTCGGAAGACAGGATACTGGGCTAGATGGACCTTTGGTCTGACCCAGTATGGCCATTCTTGTATTCTTAAAATGTGTGTGTGTTTGGATTTTTTAATAATGGCCCTTGCTCACTTTCAGCTTCTGAGGAAATATTACATGTTAGTATTTTGGAAAGCATTAGGCTACAGTGAAGAACTGTGCATTCTGTCAAAATAATTACCCCATATTTTCAGCATTGCATAGAAACTAGCCTCTTGCAATTTTACATAATCTTCAGTAGCAATACTGTTTTGTGTGGTTTTTGGCAACATTTTACAGTTTGTAACAATCTTTTGTGTAATGACGCATTGCAGCAATATAGTTCTTGACATCCCATTGTAAACACTAGTCTATAATCCTGGAATTTACATTGGTACAAACATTAAATATATTACAAATAAAATGCTTTTCTGCCATTCAGAATCTTAATTTCAGTCATAGCAGATCCACTAAATTGATTCTAATTCCAGTATGTGTGGGGGATTAAATATAATCCACACACATATAATTAACATATCATATGTATTTATTATATTTATATAACACTAATTATATAGTTCTAGACATTTTCAAAGTGACCTGTACTAGCTAATTAGTTTTACAGCATCCCATCCAGGCACGGTTTGTAAGGCCATCCCTACCCCCAAGGATCTCAGTCTAAATAAACAAGACAGATCAAAGGATAATTGTTGCCATTTTTCAGACAGACCAGAGTGGGGAGACTAATGCATCACGCAAGATGTTGTCCAGGCCATTGAGGAGAATGGGAGCATGAGGCATCGCAGCAGAATACCCAAATCAAAATATTTTGGGGGCATTGGTTTTTTGATGGAAGAATATATAAATATATACAAAAATGAGTGGAGTCAAAACCTCATATTTCTATTGGAAAAACGAAAAGGAGTACTTGTGGCACCTTAGAGACTAACCAATTTATTTATTAACCAGATAAATTGGTTAGTCTGTAAGGTGCCACAAGTACTCCTTTTCTTTTTGTGAATACAGACTAACACGACTGCTACTCTGAAACCTGTCATATTGGAAAAATGGATTTGATGGAAAATTTTCAACCATCAAAAATGCTTTTCAACTAACAAAAATACTCCTACACTTCAAAAGAGCTGTGCGGGATTTTCTTATCAACAGAGCGAAATCCAAACAGTGACAATAATGCTGGGCACAGGAACTTGATGTTTTGAGGCTCGACCAGCATGCCAAGATTTTCAAAAGTGACTGCATTGTATCCCTCAGTGCCTGTAAACTGTATTGACATTCTGGATGACCCAAAGGGCCAAATCCTAAACTGGTGTAAACTGGAATAGCTCTATCGAAGTCAATGTACTAATTGGACTTGTTTCAATTTATCTGTGTTGTTGATCTATACCAGCTGAGGATCGCACCCACAAACTGTATCTTTGACTTCCTTAAATGCTATAATATACTGGTGGAAATGCAATGAATTTAATGTCTCAATTTCAGAATAAAGAACTTAAATACAAGGTGGAATTCTGGTCTGGCCAACCCAAGATTAAAGTTTCAAAAGGTGTCTCAACAACGTAAGATTCTTTTTGAAGTTATTACCATGTATCTGAAATCTCTCTTCCTACGCCTTCTGCAAATGTTGTTAATAGTAAAAAAAATTGTGTCGAATGATTAATAAGTGCTATTTGCGTGTTAATGTCACATTTATTCCAAACTGCTTGAATTATTCTATTTTGGTCTTGTTAGAAATAGTCATAACATTTTCATGCTGTAGTTTCTTTATAAAGAAAGAAAACAAAAGCCTCAGTGTGAGAGAGAAGTTAAGTAATTGACATTCTAAATAACAAGGGTCTTAATTGTGCAATTGGCCATAAGTCCATCAATGGTGCATCCTTCTGCCTGTCTCATGTTGCATTCTGACTTGCAAATGGCAGTGCCCTCAGTCTTGAAAGAGATGTGATGTCTGTCCTATTTACTGAGACACTAATGCAGTCAAAATCATACAAGTACACCAACTAGTGAGCATCTGCACAAAATGTTGTCAGATCAACACTAAATTTGAAAAGTAGTTTTTAATAACTGATGAAGATGCTGAATACTGCAATTAGTATCAGACTGGGCTTAGAGGCTTGCAGTTTCAACTGTAAAAACATTTTACAGTAGAGGAATGCCATCTCCATTAATGTCACTTTAACAATGTGTGAAATTACATAGGAGAGAAAATTACACATTCACCAAAACCAATGTCTGGAAGGAAAAAACATTAAGACCCTTTCAGAATACCCTCCGGTCTTGTGTGGGATCAACCTTAATTGCGTTAGAGGAAGTGAATTGTTCACCTGAGGACCAGCACTGATGGGCTCTGGAGAGGGGCGAGAGTCATTACTACAGAAGGAAGGCATGATTCAGGACTCAGAGACTGTAAGGGGGGGAAGAATGGAGGTGGAAAAGACAGAGTGCATTTCACACCAGTATCTGGGTACAGTAGAAATGTCTAGATGTCTATACTAAGTTTGTTTCGTATTGGTGTGCTTCATTTTCTGAGTAATCGTTATCTTCTCTTTTTTAGTTCTTCCAGGATTGATGGGGTATCCCCCTATTCATTGCTAACTAGGCTACGGAAGCAAAATGGTTAGATGAGTCCATCGGTGGTGTCTGTTCCAGCTTCCTCATAAGGAGCTCTGTGTATCTATGTTAATGACCCTTCATTCAGTCCTTTTATATCTTTTGTTATAATACAGCAACTTGACATGCTTGGCCACCAGGAATAGCACTTGTACAGAAGAAGATTCATTAAATGCATAAACAAATTTGGATTTAAGGCAAGAACTGAAGACATTGTGTTCTTTAACATACAGTGTAATCAAATGACAGCAGCATCCTATGGACATTGCTGATGGGGGAATATATGCCATTGTAACAGCTTCTTATGTATCAAAGAGCGAGCCCATCTTCAACAAGCGTTTTATGGGCCAGAGGTACATCAAACAGCTAAGAGGATATTCAGGATTAACGAATTAAAACTTTCATAATTGTATACAAAAAAGACTGGTGTTTATCAAGTTTTAACACAATACTGTAATGTAACTAAGAACTTTTTTAAATTGACAAATTAATTGTAAAGGGCTATTTAATAAATTATATTTAATCTTTTCAATCTTTCCGTGTTAGCATCTTAAACTTGTCATTTCTAATCTATAGTAAGTGTGTGTCAATGGGTTTTTTTTAGCTATCAGAACATGACATACTAATAGGTTATTTTGGTTTTTATATAGGCATTGGGTAGCTTCACCTAATGGTTGCACAAGTGATAACATGTGCTATGCATGTTGATTGCAGCATTTTCAGACTTTGGGAAAAGTCTAAAGAAACAGTTTTAGGCAAAGCAAAAGCTTACCTTCTATGGCACTTGACTGAATTTATTGATCTTCTGAGACAGATTATATTAAACTGTTTTGCAATAACCATATGTAGCTGAAAATGGTCATCTAACTTAAGTGGGAATGTTGTAGTCTGGCTATTTATAAGGTAAGCTTTATTCCCAGAGCCTTTAAATAAGTCATAGAATATCAGGGTTGGAAGGGACATCAGGTCATCTAGTCCAACCCACTGCTCAAAGCAGGACCAATCCCCAACTAAATCATTCCAGCCAGGGCTTTGTCAAGCCTGACCTTAAAAACTTCTAAAGGAGGAGATTCCACCACCTCCCTAGGTAACGCATTCCAGTGTTTCACCACCCTCCTAGTGAAAAAGTTTTTCCTAATATCCAACCTAAACCTCCCCCACTGCAACTTGAGACCATTACTCCTTGTTCTGTCATCTGCTACCACTGAGAACAGTCTAGATCCATCCTCTTTGGAACCCCCTTTCAGGTAGTTGAAAGCAGCTATCAAATCCCCCCACCCCCCTTCTTCTCTTCTGCAGACTAAATAATCCCAGTTCCCTCGGCCTCTCCTAAATCATGTGTTCCAGTCCCCTAATTATTTTTGTTGCCCTCTGCTGGATGTTTTCCAATTTTTCCACATCCTTCTTGTAGTGTGGGGCCCAAAACTGGACACAATACTCCAGATGAGGCCTCACCAATGTCAAATAGAGGGGAACGATCATGTCCCTTGATCTGCTGGCAATGCCCCTACTTATACATCCCAAAATGCCATTGGCCTTCTTGGCAACAACGGCACACTGTTGGCTCATATCCAGCTTCTCGTCCACTGTAACCCTTAGGTCCTTTTCTGCAGAACTGCTGCCTAGCCATTCGGTCCCTAGTCTGTAGCGATGCATGGGGTTCTTCCGTCCTAAGTGCATTAACTGAGCTACTGCTACCATCTTCAAGGAGACAGAGTAATTGTTTCTGAACCTTTTCACTGCTGAGACCGTCTCCCTGGTTGCTGTTTGTGAGGGAATAAACATTCTAGGACTTGCAGTGGAACTGAGCTACTTTCAGATTGGTTCTATTAGCTGGCAGTGATTAGAATCCAATGCTAAATTGACTAGATTCAAACTACTGGTCTAGATTTTGTGGTGCATTGCACCTGTTTGCACCTTCACACTTAATTTTTTAATTGGAAGTACTGTAGTAGTGTTTGACAGCCCTGCTGGTCACTTTGTTTATTTTCAGAGGGAGGAAGTTTCTTATACTAGTGATGGATGCAGTATATAAACTTAGAGAACATTATTACAAACCCATAAATTTAAATGAAGGGGACAGTGAAATATCACTTTACTATAATCAATGCAAGGCTTACAAAAATTGTAGTGATTAAAGTTTAGGGTTTTTTTTTTTTAAAAAAACCTAACATACTGATACACTAGTTTTATGCACTGATAGAAATGTAGACCATAGGGCCACCCTAACAGAAAACAGCAAAGAGACTAACTTATACCCTGAAGACATTTGACCCTTGACTAAGCTGATCTCATGCTGACATGTTATGAATTCTGGCAAATTCATATTTACAACAAATATGACAAGTGGAGGGCTTCATTTGAGTTATCTGACGTGTGAGCTTTAAGGGTTATTCTTTTCAGCCCAAGTTTACAAGGCAGTAGAATCTCAGCAGGAAACACCTGCAGAGGAGCTGAAGATGTGCATTACATACAGGACACAAATATAAGCCACTGATACATGGTATTCTGCTGCAGGATTGTTGGGTAGCTGACAGTCTCCACTCTCAGCTGTTAATTAGAGGGTTGTAGTTTTAACAGAGATGAGCAAACTGAGGACTTGTCTACCCTAGAAGTGTTACAGCAGCATTCTCCTGTTGCCATAACAAAACCACCTCTTCGAGAGGTTGGCAGGAGCCACTCTCCTGCTGCCCTAGTGCTGTCCACACCTGCTCTTAGGTCAGTGTAACTCATGTTGCTCAGGGGGTAGCTTATTCACATCCCCAAGCAACATAAGTTATGCCAACATAACTTGTAATGCGGACAAGCCCTCAGGAACACAGGGGGACTCTGCTGCAGTGTAACCTTCACTGTTTAATGCCAAGATGCAGACAAGCTCATTTCCCAGGCTAGATACCATGTGAAACAGCTGTTTAATGGCAAAGGTTGTTGCAGAGCTCAAAAGATTACCCTCATTTGTGGAAGGCAGGGCTGTGCCTGTTCAGTAACACTGGCAGTTGTAGGCTATAAAACATTTTTCCTACTCTAGCTAGATCTTACACTACAGAAAATGAGGTGTCCAGTATATGCTCTCCTTATTTCAGTATTTATAGTCTCCTCATGGGTGTGGTGGAGGGAAAAAATACACTATGTAGCTATTTGAGTGGGAATGCCTCCATCACTTTTGGAAAAACTACAACACCCTTTAGTCATGTCTTAAAATGAATCTAATTTCAACAAGTTCTTAGTCCTGCATGACTTAATGGACTTGTATTCATGCAGCTTGTCACTTCAGGCTTAGCACACTGTAAGGTGCAAATTATGTTTACCTTCCAGCTAGTCTGGCAGTTGATTCAGATGATATGCTGTGCATGATTAAGCCTTTGAACAGGCTTAGGTTAGAAAAAAAATACTTGACTGTCTTGCATAATTACTAGACAATTGTCAAGTGCTAGCTTTGTAAGCCATATCACAGCAATTGCTCTGCCCAATGCACGTCAATCAGGTACAATTCAGTCTCATCAAGCCCATCTCTTTCATTTCTTCTGAAAGTGAGATTGTGATTTCCTCAGTTAAGTGTATACCTCTGCACCTGCTAAACAGATGTATTCACATAAGGCTTCAAGCAGCATCCCCTACATTTTTATCCCTATAATTACTGGGCCAAATTCTGAACAAGTTTCCATCCCCGTAGAGGACTCAGCCTTTGGCTCTCTCTGTTTAGCAAGCTGCTACTCCACTCAAGAGGGAGATTTTTGCTGGAAATTTGAACTGGCCCAGAAAAGGAGTTGGCAATCGGATCACCCCTCTCTACAAAGGTAGAGCATGGCATACGATTAGTAGACATACCTTCAATGGCACAATGCTCGGTTTCAAAATGGGGCAGGCTATATAGTGACTGTCATTTTCAGTGATCCTACCACTGTACTGATCTAGAGGAGCTTGATCTGGTCTAACTCTTCGAGCCAAATTAGGACCTGCTATATGGAAACAGTCAGTTTGGGGGGGCGGGGGAGGGGAGAGAATTGTTCCTCTCTCTCCCCCCTTGGTCAGTCATTCTAAACCTGGAATTGTTCTGCTACAAACACTAGACAGCTGGGTCATTTTGTTTATGGAGGAGCTTTATTTTTCTCCCCTCCCCTCCCCACCCTACTCCACACAGCCAATACAATAGATATAAAATGCATTTTTATTTTGAAAAGAACAGTGCAGAAACTGAATCACAGGATTACATTCCTTGACCATATCATACAAACCCAGACACCAGAGAATCATTGGACAATATATTTTGAAGCCACCAGTAAGTTGGTACAACAAAATAATGTTAACAGTGTTATGCAGGCACCACAGTCTATCAAGGGGCATATATATAATAAAAATACTATGTTCAAAAGTTTAAAATCACATTCATATCACTAGGCATAACGTTTACAGATCTGTTGCAAAGACAAACATAAAACATGCTTAAGGTGACATAACGGAACATTTAAAAAGGTAACAACAAACATTGTTGCATTTGTCGGCCGGTTACCTTTAACAAAAAATCAAAGAACAATTTAACTTCCATAAATAAGGTCCAGTAAGATACAATTGGTATCAGAGTATACAGTATGTACATTAAAAGCCCTATTGAGCAATGAGGCTTGACCCCTTTAGGGTATGCTTTCTAAAGAATATTTTCCATTTTTAAATTACCATACAAAAAAAGCACACAATGAAGAGTTACCATCTGTATTTCCCCGAACTAGAGAATATAGACCTAAAAAGAAAAAAAAAAAAAAAAAAAAAAAAAAAAATCTAAAAAACAGATCTGTCCACCAGCCAGAGGGATGGTTCTCAGCTGACTGCCTTGTCTCTGGTTCAAAAATTGTCCTATCAGCAGTGATGGGTGGGGTGTAGAGCAGATGGCTTACATGTTATGAAAACAGTTTCCTGTTGAAAATACACCCCAAAAGATATTGCAAGCCTGGTCTTACTTGATTCGCATGGACATCTTTGGAGTTACACCAGTGTAAAAATGCGGTTTTGAGCAAAATCAGAATGAGGCCTGAAATCTCTATATAGTGTTTTGTACCTGTACTAGAGTAGCAGTTGCTAATTTCTGTTTCCTGTCTAATTACCAGGATCCTTCAGTTATGGCACCACTGATGCAAGTGGCTCCATTAAAGAAAAGTAGAATTCTTTAAGTGTCTAAGACAGTTCACAGCTAGGTTTGATTACTATTGGAAGTACAGTTCTAACTGGATATTTTGGTTCTATGTCTCTAGAGGCTGGATGTTGATCAAGGGATCTATTTGTAAGCCTTACAGTATTAATTTTAGGTGATGAACTCTCCACTTTGAGTGAAACAGGTTTTGAAATATTTGCTGTCAAGCAGGTATCAAAATATCTCTGTTATATCTCTTTTCTATAGTTAGTCATATGGCCCAGTGTTATCTAAAGTCTAAACAAGTGTTTGATAATTCTTTACATATTCAAAGTTTTAACGAAGATTTAGCCTTCACAAAATATTTCTAAGGCAACAGATTTTACAAAATTAGCAGTATAGCTAATGGCAGCGTCTCTCAACTACATGTTGTAAGACATGTGATTTATTTGTGGATTTTTGGTACAGCATATCCATCATCAGTCTCATCTACATAGACGTGGAAATATGGGAGTAACAGTTGAAGAGGCACCTGTGACCCACCACAAGAAAAATGGAATATCTACATTCCCTTTCACATCTTTTAAAGAGAGACAGTCTTTATTTCAAGCTCCAGAAAAGTGCTTTCTTGCCTTCAATGGCTATGGTACCATACACGAGGAATTTGATATATTTATGTAGGCAAGTTTTAGTTAAAGACATGTTCAGGCTATTAGCAACCCAAGTATATCTTTGGAAACCCAATATCTTTTCAGAGATAGCAGTATCTTTTTAAACATAAAAGGGTATGCTCTAAAGAGCAAACATGGGATTCATCGTCCTCAAAGGAAGATAGCGGCAATTGCAGTAAATTCTCCACCCTGTGCATTTTAATGTTTTGTTTGTTTCGCATTCTAAATTTTGGGGAAAAAAGGTCAAAATTAGAACAAGAGAATAAGCATAGAAAGTTAGACAGATGGATGTATTTTACAGAAAAAGGGGAGGCTAATACTAGGTTTCATAATGACGTAAAGTAAGTAAGTTACAAAACGTAGAAGAGCATTTTAAGTTCAAACTTTTTTTGCTGTCACTTTGAGTAGGAGTCTAATCCTGGAACAGTTCAGCACAGGTAGTGCTGCTGCCAGGCAAACAGGTGAGTGGCTATACTGTTTACATTATATCCGTAGAAATCATATGCTTAAGGCTGCAAGCAATCTTTGAGGCAAGTTAATGAAAAACACTTTACATTTTCCCCAGTGCTGATTTAATAGTTTTTTCAAATAACTGGATGGTAAAGAAAGAAAAATCAAAACAACCCTGTTCACAAGCTTACATAGTTTAAAAAAGTAAGTCTTTTCTACACAGTTCCATTTTTAAGGATTATTTGAACTATGGTTATTCTACTCTGGCAGTTCTACTTCTCTCCATAAAGGTGCCCAGCTCCTGATTCAGCAAAGCACTTTGGCATATTCTTAACCACTTTGCTGAGTTGGAGACCTGGTGAACATTTTATGCCAGGTCTATAATCTAGGGGTAATCTTAGAGACAGACTCAACCCCCATGAAGATGTCACTATGGAAAATCCTGTGCACTACGTGCACCCTTCTTATGCCCTTAAAATTTGAGATTTAAGTGGTGCACTGGTCCATGTTTGTCCTCAGTACAGGAGCCCAATGTCACCCATAGAGGATGTAACATGCAGATTACATAGGTGACAATGAAGGATTTAAGAAGCTTTTGGTCATAGAAGCAGCTGAGACATCATTTTAGAGCAATGTAAACATGACCAGTGTAAACTCACTGCAGAAAAGGTTTCTATATTTGCAAAGAAGTTTTTGATTCGAGTGCCACCAGATCAATCTTCCTTTGTTATTCCACAGATGCATTGGAAGACCCTTAAAATTCAGGCTAGAGGTAGAAAATAAGACTAATTTAGAACAAATAAAGGATGGGGAGATTGAGAACCAGGATTAAATGGGTAACTTTGGCTAAGAGGATTTTCAGCTTTGGGGCATGGCTGAGAAGGAAGGCTTGTCTAAAATATTTCCTACATGAGTTTTATGGACTCTCAAAATGGCAGTTTTCATGCAGCAGAGCACCACTTATTTCAGAAGCTTAAAACAATGACTTTAAGACAAGTGTATTTACCCATCTGCACTGGTATTTTTCTAACCCATTGTTCCACCTCAACAGCTGGAACTGAAGGCTGGGGTGAAGGTTACAGGAAATAAAGATGTTTATAATATATAATAAATACGTTCTCGTTTTTTGACCATTCTACAAGAAGTCTTCATACAATGCTGTGGTTGCTTAGTGTATTAAGTAGTGTCACATTTTTACATTCATGCTTGAGATTAGGAGGACAAAATACTTGTAGATCGGGAAGAAATAATGGACTACTACCTGGAGTTAAGAAATGATTTCTGACCCTACAGCAGATCAAAAAGTTAATTGAGCATGGATGGAAATGAACAAGAAAATAGATGAGACAAAAATCTGATGACCTCTGATTTGTACAAAGCCTGGAGGCTACCTATGAAGGGAGACGATGAACCTAAGACATACCTGATTCAAATCAAAGAAAGAAAGAAATCAGCACATTGTTGCTGGGTTTAGAGTCCCTGAAAATCAGATCTACATAGGTTTGGCAGTATTGTCATCTTGGGTGCTGCATGTCATTCCTTGATTAAGTAATTACCATGCTCAGGGTTGGCTCACGCATAGGCCATGTATTACTGCAAACTCAGAAATGAGCACTACCTAGAAGAGTGTTACAAAAAGGGTATTAAGGAGGGGAATTTTGGAGGGAGGCACACATTTCTAGGGGAGAAGACAGAGAAACCAGCAGGACACAGGGATCAATATGTGAATTAAATTTAGAAGCAAAGGTTAGCAGGAGCAGAAGGCTTATACTGATATTAAGTACTTATGTATACACATGTACAACTGCAGGAGTCATTGTTCCAATGCCTTTGGGATAGTTAGAAGGCTTGTAGCTAGGTTGTGTTTGTTCATAAAGCAGATGTCGAGCTTCTGATCCAACTGTGTACCACATAATTTATGCAATGGCAAAATTGAAATACCGAGTCTAGATTACTTGAAAATGAGAGAGTGGTTACTTCTTGATGGAAATGGTACATAAAAGTGAATTCATTTTAGAGCCATGTGGTCCTAGGGGTATTTGAAGGAAGGATTATGCTCCAGCGCAGTGCTCCAAAGAATACTGGTGTAAAAACAGGTTTTGCAGCTGCTACACTCTGTAGCAGTTCAGAATGAAAACCTGAGAGTTTGAACTGGTAAATAGGAGTGTCATGGCAAGGGAGTGAGTTCTCTACTTCAGCACCACATCTGTGTAGAAATTGAACTATTCTATTAATGTCTCAGCTGCAACGTGGAGATTGGAAACTAATTGGTGCACAAACAATGAGTCACAACCAGTCATACGTCACTCGGTATTGTCAACTCAGTATATTATCAGTTATGGAAAAATTACATAGTGGGAACGGTGCATAGTGACCCTCCAGATAGTGAAAAATTGAAAAGGCTTCAAATGGCAACTGCAGCCATGTCCCCGCTTTTCTTATAGGAAGTGGTTAAGGGAGGGAGCTGGGGCAGTGGGGTAAGACTTCACTACGTTAGAGTTCCACTGGATACAGGCACTTTAAGAGCTTAAGACCCACTGCTCTCAAGATAAGCATTTCAGGGTAGCTTACAGTAAAAGGACACTAACATGGAAACTTTCTCACTTCCAGTGCGTGCAGCAATGGAGACATCTTCACGGACACAAAGGAGTGAGCCCAATGAGAATCTCAGCATCTCAATCACCCATTGAAGTGAATGGGGATTGCACCTGCTCAGTAGTTCGAATCAGGCCCAAAAGGCTATTACACGAATATAGCAGCCTTCTCTCCACTAGAATGTGACCCTAAAAAACAGTAGTTAGGAGGAACAAGAAGGGTGTGGGGAAATGGAAGCAAGCTGGGGAGACTTAAGAAATAAGCAAGTTATCCAGTTTCTTGTGGAAAAAAATGAATCTGGGGAGTTCTCCAATCAGCTACTAACGGCTTTGTAGTTTATTTTTAAATAGTAGTTGAATGCTACTCTGCAAAACTCCCAGTGTATCTAAGGGGTAAGGTATAGATTTACTTTTCTTCCCCTCCCTCCACACTGTGGTTTGGTGGCTACCAGCCCATCCACATTAATATCTGAAAATAATTTATGATGGCAGCAAGACTGTGATAATTAAAAATTGATAAGAGCTTTTCAGTGAGCTAGTACATTAAGGCAATAGAGACTATACCATACTCAACTGCCTACCGGTCTCAACTACAGTATGCAAGCAATGTCACCGGCTAAGGTCTGCCTGGGCCTCCTGCTGCTGCTGCTGCTGCTCAACATACGAGGAAGGCAGGACAGGGCCAAGTCCAAGTTCGAGTGACTGGAATGAAATGGGGGGGGGGGGGTGTGCTGGATTGGCAGGAAATGCTGTCATCCCCCCCAACAAAAAAAGTGTTGCAATGACATGGTTTCCTGCCAATGAACTGACTACTTACCTGCAGTACAAACTCTAAAGCTCCTGGGGAGGGACCAGTAGGCCCCGCTGGAAGAACTGGGGCCCAGTGCTGACTAATCTGGGGGGGGGGGGGGGGGGGGGACTGAGGTACCTGCTGCAGGTGTGTGCAGAGCTGGGAAGTTTCTGCCCTGGCTTTGAGATCAGCCCGTCCTGATCTGCCAGGTGGGGCAGGGTAATTGGAGCTGGGTCATGGTGCATTGTGCTGTGACCTCATGGGGGGAGCTCTGGAGTGTGCCCCAAATGGGTAACAGCCATGTGAGGTCCCACAATGGGTCACCTTCCAGCGTGACGTGGGGGTGAGTCGGTGGTGGTGGGGGTCAAGCTCCCATGGCCTAGGGAGCCCTTCAAGTTGTGATTGTCACACATTTCACCCTCAAGCAGTGGACTGTCTCAGAACACCAGTTCTGAGACCATCCTTTCCCTTGGGAGTTGTCAGGCAATGGAGTTTAATGGGGAGGATTACAGGGTTCTCCTGTAGAGCAGTCTGCTTTGGATAACAGGAGGGCAAAAGTCATGTTTTCAAGAGGGCTAGCCACCTCACCCTGTTTGAATGGGCAAAACCAGACACTGTAAATTAAAGTACTGATTCTACCTGGCTGAGGATTCAGGGAAAAAAATAAATAAAAATAACAAGGCAGGAAATCCCAGGTTACAACCATTCCTGCCCTTATCACAGACTTTGGAGGACTTAACTGAACAAAGCTCTGGTACGGTTTAGTATTTAAAGGAAGAGAAACTCCACTAACTCAATTTATTTTGTGGGACTGTACTTGAAATTTAAACAGCCTACTTTCAACATTTATAGTCTTTGCCTAGGCAATAGCTACCAATTATAACAGTGTCTGTCTTGCAACCACTGGAGTTGATGCGTAACATGAGCTTTTTATGGGTTACAAAAGGGCACAGGTATTTCAGAACTTGCTGCATAGGGTATGTCTTCATTTAGACACTTAGCAAACTGATTTGCTCTCTCCAAATTGTTTATAGGGGCTATTTGGTTACTCACCCTACAAAAATGGCTACCCTTATTGTCAGACCATCTGCCCTGTCTACATGCCAAATCTTTCAGTAAATATCATTGGGCGGGATGGGCAGGAAGTGCGCTGCCCAGTCACCAAAGCAGCTGGTAAACCCTCAATATTTTTCAAAAAAAGGCATTGAATCAGATAGTTTGTGGACTAGCCACCTGGAAAGCTTAATTGGTTCAGAATCACAGTGCTTCAAAAACAAACTGAAAACCTCACATTCGCTTTAAGTTTAAAGCAGAGGAAGTCTGCCTCCCTTCCACCATCTCCCCCAACCCAACCAATTTAGTTTTGCTCTTTGGCAGAGCTCTTCTGTGAAACATTTTTCCCTGGAGCGATTTTTAAAAATAAGTCTGGAAGTACAAATTCATGGAGTCCTTTGAATATGTTGTTAGATCCTTACCTATTTAATAGAAGTAAACCCTAAATATTTTCTTGTATTCTTTGCTTTTAAAAGAGAAGCCAGTGATGAGAGACATTGTTGTAATAGAACTCTCTCATTCCTTCGCTCATCCATACTCAGAGATATGAAGACAATACAAAAAAGTTACTCACATTTTACCTTCCTGCTTTACTTTTTAGTGCAACTGGCAGCCTTCTAATTACCTGCCATACCACCCCATTTCTATAGACTCTACACAACACATTTTATCTAGTGTTAGATCACATTTAATATGTTGGCATTCCAAATCCCCACTTAGAAGTATTTTACAAGGAGGGTCACTTTCTAGTCTATTTTGTATACGAGAATGTTCTGCTCATTTGAAAACAAAGCATACTGGCAACATCACAAAATCATGGCAGGTGGTGAGTTCCCAGTCAACTGAATAACCTTTTAGAGAATCAGTAACTCTTTTAGACAGTGACCCCATTTTCACAATTCCCCTTGCATGCCCTACGTGATGCACACAGCCTGTTTTCTGGTGTTGAACACAGAATTTTTCTGATTAGCAAAGACTGCTTTTGCTTATGGTGAAATCTGCAAGACACTCCACAAAATGCATCCTGCTGTCTTCAAACAGTAAGTGTTGCCACTTTTCCATGTAGTGCTGGAATTTGAGCATCTTCTCCCTATCCCCTCACCCTCCAAACCCTGCTTGATTATTTACTAGCAACACAAATAAATGTTGCATGTTTCCCTGGTTTTATTTTAAAAAATAGCCTCCACCCCTTTCTCCTCAGACACCAACTTATTATCAGACAGTCAGTCACACCATTGCTTGCCTTGTGCAAGTAATAAGGTCATTCTTAATATACCACATAAAATTCTCTTTACTCATATCTCCACTTGAGCAAATGCCTGGTCTCGGATGTAAATACAAAGTAGTATAAAGAAGCAAGATTCATTTAAGACAGAGACCTACAAAGTACCCCCTTTTTAGTTTATCACGATATCCAATTTAATTATTTCTCCCCCACCCCATAGAAACAATAGTTTTTTCTCCTTCCAAGGAAGAAGGGAACAGCTCTCCTACATTTTCTAGCCTGATTGTGTAAGATAAAGATGAGGGCTCTTTTAGATCTTCCATGGCGCCATATCAGGAATATTTGTTCCAGCACAGAAGCCTCTCTGAAAACTCAGTTCTCTGGAGAAAAGCAAAAACCCAAACAAGACAAACTTTGTTTCTGTGCATGGCCAGGTTTGAATTTAGTGGTAAAGCAACCATTTTCAGATCAAATATTCTTATTGGTTCTCACAGTTTGGAGGTGAGGTCTAGCAGGCACACTTTTTCTCCTCTGGCTTTGCTGAATCTAGCTTCCCCGAGCTTCCTCCATTGGCTGTGTCAGACACTTGTGTCTTGTCAACACATTGTTCCATGCGCTTCATTATCAAGTCCAGGAGCATTTCCACAGCTTTATCCACATTTTGCCCAGTAGCTGCACTTGTTTCAAAGTATGGTATGCTAATATATAGGATATGAAAAAAATTAAAAAGCTCATTAGAAAGGGCTTAAAATGAGAGAGAGGCCCCAGAGCAAAACTCTTGATCCAAACACCCCTGAACAAATTTTGTTGGTGGGGGATAGGGAATTTCGGAATTGAAATCGGGCTGTCCTTTATTGCATTAAGCGGGCTGAACAAAATCCCAGCTCTCTAAACAGAGGGTTGGGGGAATGGGTATTAAAATCAAGGTAAGTTTTGTATCTTGAACCAACTGCCAGTTTTAACTAACTTGAAGGTTCTGGCTTCAAACCAGAATGGCAGCATTTGCACAAACTACAGCTGGGAGAAACAAGCCTTCATAAAAGTTTAGTTTTTCCAAGGTTCTGTAAGGAAGAGCTGCAGTGCCTGCTCAGAGAGATGGAACAGGAAGCAGAGATGTATTAACAATCATGGTTATTTAGTGCATTCAGGAGCATTTCCAGTTAAATTTCTATAGTCACTCTCCCTCACTATTTGGTAACATGGACTTCCAAATACTTCAGCTTTGAAGGATTTCATACGTTTATGCACAGGCAGTCCATTTTAGGTCACCAGAAGTTTCCCGGGTGGAAAGTAAAGACTGTCTGCCTCTACAGTAACTCTCAAGGAACATGGAAAATGCCATATCGGTCTAGACCTGTGGTCTATCTCCAATAGAAGCATTTATCAGAATGCTTCAGGTAAAACGTGCAATAACTATCTACTAGACAGTTATGGAGAAGCCTACCCATAGTGGGATAGGATTAATTTTTTCCTGTGGGGAGCAGAAGGGTTTTAAATTTCTATTTGAAGGTTTTGTTTTGGGATTCTATTTAATGTAGCTGTGGACAGTATGATCTTTGCTTCTGATCTCCTGTGTCAGTGAGTTCCACAGGTTGATTCCAGCTTTACAGATTTTAAAATTGTTGCCTTTTGATTTTAATGGAAAGCATACTGAGAACAGGTAAGGAGGAGTGGTCATAAGGGTTTTTAAAATATATGTACCCTGTTATCCAATCTTTTCAAAGAGGAGTTTGGACTCTTCATAAGGAAGTTTTCCCATGTTTCTGATCATTGTTGTCATCTACTTCACAGATCCCTCTATTTCTTCTGAATTCTTTTTGAGACGAATGACCAGAATTGAACACAGCACTCTGGGGTGGGGCCAGTGGTGAGCTGGAGCCGGTTCGCTGGAACAGATTGTTAAAGTTAGAAGCCCTTTTAGAACTAGTTGTCCCGTGAGGGCTTCTAACTTTAACAACCGGCCAAAAGTAGTGCCTTAGGCGCCGACTCCGTGGGTGCTCTGGGGCTGGAGCACCCATAGGGAAAATTTGGTGGGTGCAGAGCACCCACCGGCAGCTCCCTGCCCAGCCCCTGCTCACCTCCTCCCCTGAATGCGCCGCCCCGCTCTGCTTCTCCACCCCCTGGTTTCCCCATGAAATCAGCTGTTCGTGGGAGAAGCCTGGGAGGGCTGAGAAGCAGGTGGCAGCTTCATGCTCAGGCCCAGGGAGGCAGAGGTGAGCGGGGGGGGGGGGGGGGGGGAGAGGGGGGGCGCCCACCAAAATTTTCCCCTGGGTGCTCCAGGGCTGGAGCACCCAAGGAGTCGGTGCTTAAGGCACCACTTTCGATGTGATCAGTGGGGGGGAGCAGCCGCTCCCCCTCCCCAAGCTACTACCCCGCCCCTAGGAGCCAGAGGGACCTGCCGGATGCTTCCTGGGAACTGCCCCACCTCGCCCCCGGCAGGTCCCTCTGGCTCTTAGGGGTGGGGTGGGCACCCACTACAGTGGCCCATGAGACCCTCCTGCCCGGTTCTGGGGGCAGTCAGGGGACGGGGTGGATGGGGCAGGAGTCCCAGGGGGTGGGGGTGCGCCACGACCCCCTCATGGGGTGAGGAGGGAACCGGTTGTTAAGATTTTGACAGCTCACTGGGTGGGGCACACGACTAGTTTATGTAACAGCAGTATATTTTCAGTATTGCTTTCATCTCACTCTCTATGCATTCTAGTATTGTGCATCAGCTGTCAAACAGCAACCGCAAGCAGCAGTTCCCATTGAGCAGTCTCCCCCGATTACCGGGTCACTTTCGAGTGGAGTTGTTACATTCCATTTGGAGAGCAGCAATATGTACGAGTAGTTCAAATGATGCCTTTCAATGTGACTGAACTTGCATTTCATAACACTGATAATTCAGTGGCACCGCCCTATGATGGAATATTGAGTTACGCTATTCTTCACATTTTGCTATAATTAAAGTATACTATTTGCTCTTACTCCATTTGCTGTCCGAGATCCAGGATTGTCACGAGTAACAAACTGTCACTCTGACCACTTAGTTTCCTTAATAACCTTTGAGGGATTTTTTTTCAAAATACCTTTGACAAAAAAGTATCAGGGCAACTGGTTCTCCACGGTTTTGTAGACAAAACCTTAGAGATGAGGCATAGTATAATCCAGTTTTCCTTTACCAGGCCATCCTGTTCTAGGGGTTTTACAACTCAACTGCTTTTGATTAGAATTTCAGCCAGTTTACCTGATCGTGAAGTGAGCAATACTGATCTAAAATATGAACAATGCTTTTACAAAAAAAACCCAAGATAGGTACAACATTTGCTACTCCCCAGTTCTTTGAATTAGTGGCTATTTCAAAGAGATTGTCTATTTACGTGCACAGCTTAGCCTCTTCATTCTTAAATCTCAACCTGGAATTCAGAAGAATGCCCTCTAGTTCTGTTGCTTTTTCCAACAAGCAAAAAAGATCAATTTGCTCCAGTGCCTCCTCTTTTGACCCCTCAAATCTTTGTTAATACTCATTGATCCCCCCCAAATACTCTTATGCAAGTTGATGCAGCCCTTTCACTTCTCTGCAGTGTGCTTACTCAATTGACTAAGGACAATTCTTAGACTTTCTACTTCTGATGTATTGAAATAAGAATTTGTCTGATTGCTTGTTGTAGTCCCTCAGCTCGCCTCATCTTTTTTTTGGCTCAAATTCTCTGTGAATAGCCACATTAAGCCCTAGTGAATCAGATCAGGGAAAAAAGGATGCTTTTTGTTTTTTATTAATGAGACACAGTGCTATTTTCTGAGTTTAACAGGCAGTTCAAACAATGTAAGAGTTAGTTTTATTAAATGTTCATACTACGAATCCCCAAAATTCTAACCAAATTTTCTGTAATTAGAAGGAGGGCATTTCTTGTATTAAGCATTGCTCATTTAAAAAAAAAAGTGCAGGGCATGATCATGCAAAATATGACAATTCAGAATTGTCCAATAGAAAAGGAGCTGAGGACATCAGTGTGTTACACTCTCCACTTGTAAGATCCTGGGGTCACTAGGTGCAATAATGACAGCTAGAGCGTATTATCAGTCTCTTTAGCCATGCAGCCCTTCTCACAGTGAGTTTTAGGGCGTATGCTTTAGACATTTTTTGTCCTAGTTCTCAGGGCTAACCAGCTGAATTAGAATGTAGCTCTGTAGTAATTATATTTTGCTTAAGCATCAATATGCTGTAACACCATCTTCTACAGTGTTATCTAGCTTGTCAAACTTTGAAACATGTGGACCACTAATTTCAAAGTGTAACAGGGTGGGCAGCGCTGTAGAAGATTTTGCACATCAGACTAATTTCTATAGCATATCAACATCTGTAAATCTAACCAATCTAACTGGTTTCCCAAATTTCAAAGCTGCATGGTGGCAATTTAGGTTTTAAAAACATTACACTGATGTAGAGATCAGCTGAAGTGATTTTCCAATCACAATTTACTTACCCATATTTATCTGCAAGGTCTCTTGCTTGTCTCTCATTGACTTCCCTCTGATCTGATAAGTCAGCCTTGTTACCAAGTAATACTATATCGGGATTCTCACAATACGCATTGGCTTGCAATTGACCTAAAAAAAAAAAACAAACGAACAAACCTAGAGTAAAAAGTATTGAAATGCCACTATGGCTCAAGATTTAAAAAAGAATTCTTGTATCATATGGACTTTTTAGAATACATTGGCTCATTAAAGTAAATTTTCTACAGAGGAAAATGGAACAGATGTGATTAGGAATTTATTTCCAGTGAACTATTCATTTCACCTCCATACAGCCTAGAAAGGAGGAGAATCAAATGCAAAGGTGTATTCTACATAAAGTACTTCAGTCTATAAGTAATAGACATCAGTACATTTTGGTTAGTTTTTCTCTAGTACAGACAGAGATTTTCCTATTCAAAGAAACCCATTAGGAGAATCACAGAAACAAAGATCATTCCAAATGCTTTTCATAAGCAATTATTTAGAAATTTGAGGCCAAATCTTCAGTTGGGATAAGAGTATGTAGACCCACTGGTTTCACTGGAGCTAGAGAGAGAGTGTGAGTGTGAACAAAAATATTTAAGTAATTTCCTTACACTTATCTTTTCTTACCTCAAAAATTGGGGTAAGAAAAGATGAACAGCTGCAGTATAATTGAATATGTGGCAGAAATTTAGAGGAGCAGTGTGGCAAAGGAACCACTGAAGCAGATAGAGTCCAATGCATTAATTTTTCAGTAGCCAAATAGTGGACTGAAGTGGGAGTATGGCTATTGTTATATTTGTATTCCCATACTGCCTTTCACGGTGTTCTTGTACACACAGGCCAGTATACTCCCAACTAGCACACAGAAGTTAGTTTGCTAACAAATGGCAAATTTGAATTATACAGAACCTGAAATTAAGTCTGGTCATCTTTTGCATGTTGTTTTTTCCTCCAGTATAATAGCTTAACCAGTACTGGACAAGAATACACACACACACACACACACCCCACGCCTTTTAAACATTTTTATTTTAAATAGGGATGATCCATGCTCTCTAGCAATTTTGTTTTAACCCTTGCTTCAGGTTACCTCCCATATTTCTGCATCAGATATTCCTGCCTTGCAAAAGAAAACAAAAAACCCCCAACAAAAACACCACACACTATAAATCCCTCAGTTTCTTCTCAACTCTTCATTTTTTTAAATACGTTGGGTCCAAATCCTGGTCCTGCTCAAGTCAGTGGGCAACAGGCACAAGATGCAAGAAGTAACCATATTTTTCAAAATGTAGAATTATTTAAAAGTGGCATGTTTCTTGTTAAGATTCAGAGTAAGTATGGTCAGTTGTTAGGAGTTATGACCTCACGGCACTAACACTGCTTTTCAGGAGCCTTGAAGCTCAACCATAATAAAACCTCCTAGATAGGCAGGAAAGGATTATCCTATTTTAGGGATAGGAAAAATGAGGCACAAAAGTTCAGTGACATGACCATGGTCACAAGTAAATCAGTATCAGAACTAGGAGTAGAAGTGTGAACTCCTTTAGTGTCACCTCACTCAACTGTATTCTAGACAGCATACAATGCTGCCTCTTGGATGTTTCTAGAACTAGATTTCTTAATAGGTTAAACCAAATGCGAAGCAAGAAGCTATTGAAATATACCTAAAATACACATATTTCTCATTTTTGTTTGGTAGGCTGTGTTTAAAATCTGATGAAACATCTAACCAAACCTTAGGCACTGTACCGTATTAAAGACCAATAAACATCCTTTATACAAATAAAAAATACAAGTAGAAAAATCAGGACAATGCCACACAGCCCAAACAGTGATAATACAAAAGGTAACAGTCCGTAACATCATACTAAGCACATATATGGTATGATTAATTTTATTTTACAAGTCCCAAAAACTGACCACCACAAACTCGTCTCAACCTCCAATCCATCCCAGAGAAGGCCAGAGGAATAGATGTGCTTTGCAGAATGCTCTGAAGGTTAACAAGTTTGTGTAATTTTCCAGAGCTGGGACTTCAGAGCCCACCTACTCAAGTCATAGGTTTATGGCCACCTGAAAAATACTGGACCACGCTTTGAAATTAACGTCACATAAATGAAGACCTTCAATATACAGTAACAACAACAACAACAAAAAAAACCACACAACACACACCAAAAAAACCACCACCCCCAAACACAAAAACAAGCTGCTAGCTATCGGATGCATGCAAGCTGTTTGTTTTACTTACTCATCCAGTTTCTGACATTTAAGAAGCTCTGTTGACTGGTGAGATCAAACATTAATAAAAAGCCCATGGCATCTCTGAAAAATGCTGTGGTGAGACTTCGAAATCTGAAGGAAGGAACAAATAAGCAGCTCTGTTAACACAGACGGACCTCTAAAATCACTAGGTAATGATTTTTAGTGCAGGACTTATGGGGGGGGGGGGGTTGAAACAAACAAACAAAAAACCAAAAAAACCAAAAACCACCAACCAACCATCAAAAGGGGAGATACAAAAAAAGCTTTAATGAATCTCTTTTGAAACAGGCAGTTTTTAGAAAAATCCAAACCCAGAGAAGTTGCACAATCAGCCAAGTGTTCTCATAATAGTCAAAAGCCCCTGGCCTTTCTTTTGGCTACATTTATCATAGCTATCAGTGAGCGTGTAATTTACCAGAGGATGCTTAGATGTGTGAGAACGTTACATTGTCAATGACCACCCTGCTAGTTCAAATTCTCTATCCTTTGGACTAGTCTAAAAATTAACATGTTGCTTGTTTAATCACAATGATACAGATGCACTGAGTTCATCCCTAATCACTGGGACACAAATCGGTTCAATTGATGAATACAAGAAGAGTATTGTGAGGAATCTTTTCCTTGATGGATAACCACCACCTAATATGGCAGATATGAAAGAAGTATCTGGCCATTTAATCATAGTTTAGAATAAAAACAGTTTACTGGGAAGCTCATCTACAGAGGCCCTGATTTACCTGTAGTTGACAATCTGAGCTCAATGAAACTTGTTTGGTCTTTGTGCATTCAGAGATAACACATTTTGCAGATTTTCCACAAAGCCATGGACCCAGCATCCAAAATATAGCCCCAGTTTGCTGCCACAGGACCACAAGCCAGAGTCTCAAATAAAATTAGGAAACCAAACACATTAAGAAAACAGAAAATGGAATTTGGTGCTCTGTCTTATGTACAGGAAGGTTTACCACATCACAAAAGCCACCACATAATCTGGTACATCTGTCAGTAGCAGATGTGGTAGATAAGATACCCCAGGGCACATGCATCAAAATTGAAACAAACTACTGCTGCAAAAGAGCCACACACTCATTAGGTTTCCCATGACAAGCTAGCTGCAAGAGTGCTACCATATGATCTCTTTTGTAGAAGTGATCCGGTATAAAAGGCATGGCTAAATGTGGTTGTCAAAGAGACAATGGGACAGATTCAAACCAGAAAAATGGGTGTGTCTTAATAGAGGCCAATTTTAATATAGCACCACAGTAAGTATGTTCGCTATCTACAAAAAGTATGAAGACAAGGTCCCTACCTTGAGGAACTTATAATTTAGACAGACAACACGGACTATGGACACAGGGATAGGTGCTTTAGCTGTGACATTTAGCATGTGTCCAGTTCCTCGTTTGCCAGTCATTTACTTTGTGACCTCTCTTAGGTTCTGTACCCTAGACCTCCCCTATGTGCTTCAGGAGGGCTTGAAAGAAAAACATGGAAACATGTTGGTTCAAACCAAAATTAGTCTTTCCAGGTGTAGATGCCACACAAAAAGATGACAAAGGCACAAACAATGCAGTTGCACTTCTTTTCTTCAGGTCTGATTCTGTTCTCCTATCCACTGAATTTTGCTATAAGCAATTTTCCTTCAGTGCTTTCAGGTTCCCTTTAGAAGTATGATGACAGCTTGTACTCATGGTTTCCCCTTCTCCATTTAATGAGCTGTTTCCTGCCTCAGTACTGTTTCCTGCTACCTCACTGATTTCCCCTGCCCCCTTTCCTGTCTCTAGGCACAGCCAATATTTAATCATCAAGAGTAGGCCAAGCTATATACTGTGTGCTAACAAATCACCATGAACTTTACTGCTCCGCCAGAGTAGCTAGGGGAGCTTACAAAAGAAGTGAACACAGTATTTCAGTATAACCACAGCAAAGCAGCAACAGTTTAAAATGATCCTTCGGGAACAAGTGGTGGATTTTCATTTGTTGTCAAAATCAAAATCTGAGACAGAAGACCAGTGTTTTTTCTGACTCACCTGAATAGGATACCTGTCTACATTTTAGAAAACATGCATATGATTCTGATTAACTGGATATGAGATGCCGAACTCTGTGCATTACCTTTCCTGCCCAGCGGTGTCCCAAAGCTGTAGATGAACCTTAAAGGCTTTTCCTGGAGATCCATTTGGTCCTCTGCTATTGTATATCTGACAAACACACAGAGTAGAATCAGCGTATTCTATAGTCAATAAAGAAGTCTTTTGCTTAATTTATGAATGTCTTTCCCATTACTAAAATTTCACCCTTAGCACATAGTGCTGTACTGAAACAAAAAAAATTCTTCAAAAACAAATGGAGAATAAGTTGGTTTATTAAATATAGCTTAAACTTGCTACAGAGAGTCACATTCACTAATATTCCACTTCAAAAGGGCCTCTTACAAAACAATATTTCAAAACGAGAAAACCAATACTGTCTTCTGAAGATGAATGGGGTATATTTAATATGGTCATTTAGACCCTGATTCTGCTCACCTCAGGATACAAATGTGCTGAAATCACCTCCTAGATTTCTTTAATATGGCCTGCTGTGCATTAAAGACCTGCTTTTTGCAAATGCTCCATTCTGGTTATGGTTAATGCTTCCAAAACACTTTGCAATGCTATGCAAGCACTTTACATACACTAGTGAATTTAGGCACTTCCCTTTGAGTTTGGCAAGTATTAACATCCAAGGTTCGAGAACTAGGAACAGAGCCCACATTTCCCGATTTCTGATCCTGTGATTTATGATGATTGCTATTGTGCTTCAAGCAAGCCAAGAGCATTCTTATCTGAAGACAGAAATTTTTTTGTGCAATAAAAAAATACTATCCATTTTTGTCAAGGTCTGTGGATATGCACAATAGTTGTGGTCTATAAAAACAGTAGCAATGAATGTTAGTATACACGAAAGGAGTCAGGTTGACAGCACAGAAGATTGTTATCTTCCATTTAATATTAAAGAACAAATGCACCACAGTACAAGCTAGCCCACACTGTTCTACAAGTGTGGAATTGTAGCCTGAAAGGGCCACCTATAGAGGCATGAGGATAGTTCAATCTACAGCCACATTACCAAAGTGAGTCAAAGAAGTCAATCGTTTGTGCTATAGACACCTTGGGAGGCAGTATTTAGTTTGGAGTCGGCAACCTTTGGCACGTGGCCTATCAGGGAAGTCTGCTGGTGGGTCACAAGACATTTTGTTTACGTTGACCATCTGCAGGCACGGCCCCCCGCAACTCCCAGTGGCTGCAGTTCATCACTCCCGGCCAATGGGAGCTGCAGGAACATGCTGGCCACTACTTCCCGCAGCTCCCATTGGCTGGGAATGGCGAACCGTGGCCACTGGAAGCTGTGGGGGCGGAGGGGAGTCATGCCTCTGGACGGTCAACATAAACAAAACGTCTTGTGGCCCACCAGCGGATTTCCCTGATGGGTTGTGTGCTGAAGGTTGCTAACCTCTGATCTAGTTGACTGAGCATTGGGAAGGAGCATGAAGACATGGGTTCTACTTCCAGTTCAACCATTTACCTGGCGTGTGATCTTGGGCAAGACACTATCGCTGTGCCTCTTTCTGTCATGTTATCTCTTCAGGCTGCAAACTAATTTGTGGCAGAGGCTGTCTCTGTAATGAGTCTGTACATCAGCTAGCACCGTGGGCCCCGCTGGAGGCCTTTGGTGCTAATGGAATGTAAATACATAATACCCCACTAGGACACCAGGCAGCCATCTGAAGGCAACAACTTCTACCCCACTCCCTTCTATTTTTGACTGGATGCAAGTAGAAAAGGCATTCTCAACACACCTTAAACCTTTCAGTAAGAGGAACCGTATATATTTACGTAAAACATGTTCTCAACGCTATTGGAAACTGGAAGAAGTGAAGACATTGATGACTTGAGAAACTTACCACACGTTTTTCCCGAAAGTCTATTCCTACTGTTGTGATGAATTTTGGGTTGAATTTGTTGTCTGTGTATCTGTAAAGAAACGTTGTCTTCCCAACCCCAGAATCCCCCAGGGCCAGGAGTTTGATCAGATAGTCATAGTCCCCATCAGTCATAGTGCTGATTTTTATGAACCTGCAGAGAGAGGAAGAACTGGTTTTAAAACAAACAGTGATAAACATAAGAACAGCCAGACTGAGTCTGACCAATGGTCCGACTACCCCAGTATCTTATCTCTGACAGTGGCCAATGCCAGATGCTTCAGAGGGAAAAGAACAGATCAAGGCAACTTTGAGTGATCCATTCCCTGTTGTCTAGTCCCAGCTTCTGACAGTCAGAAAATTAGGGACTCCCAGAACTTGGGGTTGCATCCCTGACCATCTTGGCTAATAGCCACTGATGGACCTATCTTCTATGAAGTTGTCTAATTCTCTAAAGCCAAAAGTATAACTGGGTTCAACAATGAATTCTTAGTATGCTTAATTTTAAAACAACTTTTGTTCATTTGACTGAATTAAATTGCTATTGTCTGTATTCAAGACTGTCTGCTAAAAATGTTTACACAGGAAGAGAGTAGAGGAAGGAAGGAAGGAAGCCTATATAGTTTTAGATTTTAGCCCATGTAACACGAGAACTCAAATGCTAGTTTGAAAGTTTTAGGGCATGGCCAAGCCTAGTCTAAATTTCAATCTTGTGAGTTGGTGGAGGCTGGGACAAAATTTCAATTACACTTTCAAATGCCTCAATAGAGTCAGAATTTAAAGGCCAAAAGGACCACCGCATCATCTGCTCGAACCTCCTATATTTCACAGGCCACCACCCCTACACAGCACCCGCACATTAAACCCATCAACCAAAATTATACCAGCCCACAAGAGACTAAACCAGCAGTTCTCAAACAGTGCGTCGGGAGCCCAAAGTGGGTCGCGATCCCATTTTAATGGGGTCACCAGGGTTGGCTTAGACTTGCTGAGCAGCAAGGCTCAGGTTACAGGCCCCCTGCCTCAGGCTGAAGCCCTTGGGCTTTGGCCCCTCCCTCCCACACCCACCCACACACCCACCCAGGGTGGTGGGGCTCAGCCTCTGGTCCCCTCCTGCACCCGGGGCCGTGTGGTAATTTTTGTCGTCAGAAGGGGGTCGCAGTGCAAGGAAGTCTAAGAACTACTGGACTAGATGATCATGTGCCACAGACACATGAATAGGAGGTACCTTTCTGGTACCCACAGGATAACACCAAAACTCAGGGATACAACCTTCTCATCAACCCATTATTTTACTGTAAATTAAAAGAAAAAAGGTAATGCGGATGTAGTTGCACGTTCTTTAAATTCCTCTAATCTGATAGACAATAATAATCCTATTAATTGTTCAACGGATACGCCATCTGTACTCAATTTTCACACTGAAGAAGCTACCACCCACTAAGGTTTACATGGTTTAAAAATCACCAATGCTGTAGGAAAGTCACAGATGACACAAATTATAAGTCTTCTTCACATGACTTAGAATATAATTGTTTAACAGAGGAAAATAGAATTGTCTTCTCTTGTTGATTTGGTATGTAATAGGCCTTCCAGGCTAAAATCAAAACATTCTGGATTGTTATATTATTCCTACAAATGGCTTTGTAAACTCCTCTGTATTGTACAAGTTGTGTGCCCTGTTCTACAGATGCTTCACGGGAGGGGGTGTGTTGTGTGTGTGAAAATCCATCTTAGCTTAAAACACAAAGGTAAATTGGTTTTTGTTTTCCAGGTACAAGAAATGTGCATCTTCAAGATCAAAGGAGACGGTCAACAGGGAAAAAAGACTCCATCTCAGAGCTCAACTGCTGTACGTGATCAGATGGCACTATCAGTGCTAGATTTACGTACATTAGGTAGGAGGTGGTCTATTTTGCTACTCCATGGATTCAAGTTGAAGTTTCAGTAAGCAATTGTCCAAAAGGTCACTACTAAATGCAAGAACATGTCTAAAGCCAAGTTTACTCTTTGGCATGGTTATATGGACAGAATGTGCCTGTCATGTAGATTTTAAGTGGTGTATACTAGAAATGGGTGAAATTTTTAGGATGAAGTTTTTTTAAAACCTTAAAAAAAAAAAATACAGATTTGGGTAAACCAAAGTATTTCTTGGATTTGTGTTGAATTCACCAAACAGTTCTGGCTGATTAAAAAAAAAGGGGGGGGGGGGCATAAAAAATGTCAAAATATTTCATTTCAAAATGACATTCCATTTTGGAATTTGGCCAGTATAAAAGCCAAGAAGCACCCTAAAATGACCAAATCAAAATGCAACACCTGAACAGTTTCACTTCATTCAAAATGAATTTTTTCCCCTCAAGTTTTTAAACTTGAGCAGAAAAAAAAAAAAGATTTTGGTTTAAAGTGAATCAAATGTTTTTAGGATATTTTTTGGTTCAATCCCTGTGACCGAGTCCCAGGGAGCCTCACTGAGGCTACTCAGTTAGGGCGAACTGCAAAGAATGGGGCAGATAATCCCCAAAACTGGTGAATATTACAATACTTAGATTTGCCAAGCTAGCACACAAGGGCTTCTATAATACCTTACTGGTTACCCAGAAGCCACCAACACAGTTCCATTAAAGTATCCCAGCCTTAGGCCCCCACTCAGACACCCAAGTCAAATGAGGAGGATTACTGAAAATCTTATTCATTAACCTGGGAGGTTAATGGGATTGGTAGAACTTTTTTATATGATGAATATTTCAGATCTTACCCAAATACACACTTACAGCCAATTCTTATTAACTAAACTAAAATGTATTAAAAAAGGAGAGAGAGAGAGACAGACACAGACACACCCACACAGAGAGAGAATTGGTTAAAAGATCAATATACATACAGACATGAGATCATATTCAAAGTAGAGATGGTGAGCTTTGTAGTTGCAAAAAATTTTCAGAATTAGTCCATAGGTTATAGTCCAATGTCCATATCCAGGGTGATCCAGTTAGGACTGGAGATCTCAGTCTTGTGACTTAAGCTTCCCCTGCATGAAGCATCAAGCAGATCTGACATAAAAAGGATCAGGACCCAAAGGTTTTTATACAGTTCCAGGCCTTCTCTTGACAGGTCGGAGTCCTTAGGCGAACAATAGGCAATCATGAAGACTTTGAAGTAGATCTGTTTCCGAAGCATCACTGGTAATTAGCTACACGGATTAACATAACGCAATTGCCTGTTTTTCCACCATCCACAGGTGATTTGCTATACATTTCAAAGAGCTGAATACTCTGTTTACAGTTCATTTAAAACGTCTTTCTGATCTCTGAATTAACAGAATACAGCACAGACAGGGACTGTTTGATTACACTGTTAACCTCTAACAGCATATATGTAAACACACAAAAACACAATCATCATCTACCAAAATGTCCCTAAGGGTTGAATCTGGGTCACTTAGCCTGCAAAGCTGCTTAACCCTTTCTGGCCATGCGTCACACTTTGTACAAGATTCATTGCAATTATATAACAGTGGTAGCAACAATGATTTGCATGGTCATACTCTATTCAAACAACATCACTGTACCCAAACAGAAATATTTCACTCAGCTCGACTCCCTACCTTCCCTCTTCTCCCTCTATGTTCCCCTGCCAAAAAACAAAAAATAACAATTAAACCCAACAGTATCAATAAGGTTTTAGTTTAAGGTCGTAGTTGGGAATGGGATGAGGAAGGTCATAGGTTACAATATGTTCAGGTACTTACTCGCTTAGGGTGCGTGTACATCCGGATGCCTCCACTGAGTAGTTGTTTGTTTGTTTTTTTTCAAATATGGTGAATTATTCATATATTGAAGGTAAGTAAGAATTTTGCATAGACTCCAAATACGTAATGTTAACACAAAACCAACTACCATTTATAACATTAAATTCTGAGCATTTAAATGGTTTCTATGTCTAAAGAGAACAATGGACCAGATCTATGGAAGCGGCATCATCATACACCTCTACTACAAATATTTAAATCAAGTTATAGAGGATAGCACAGATTCATGCAAAGAGTGAGAAACATTGAACATGATCTGCCAGGCCTGTTTGGCTTGCACTGAGCATATGCTCTTAGAACTAAATAGCTGCAATAGTAACACTTCTGAGAGACTTCCTTTGCCCCACACAACAGCTGTCTAATCTTATTACTTACACAGCAGGGCCTTTGCAGGTTGTCAGAGTTTATTTGGGGAACCTAAATACAGCTTCAATAGAGAGGAAAGGATGGTTGCCAAGCCACATCCATTTGTGACAAGGCGTATTTTATTTCACTTCTGTCCCTTCATTATCGTCCAAACCAGGACAGGAACTACAGTATGCCAGGAATCATCATCATGAAAGTAGTACAGTAAAACTCTAAGTACTGTGTGTACTAGCTTTATACATCTTTAGTTATAGCATTTGAGGTCAATATCAAAAATACTGATGGAGCTGACTGATTCTCCTCTTCTTTTCATAGATTCCATGCCCAGAAGGGACCTCTGTGATTGTCTAGTCCGACTTTCTGTATAACAGGTCATAGAACTTTCCCCAAAATAATTCCTAGAACATCTCTTTCCAAAAAACATCCAAATCTTGATTTAAGAAATTGCCATGATGGAGAATCCACCCTGATCCTTGGAAAATTGTTCCTAAGGTTAAATTTCTTATCCATCAAGGGCAGAAACTGCCCTTTTGCTTTCTTTGCAGTAACTGGAGTTGCTGGCCTGGTTGACCAGAACTTGGAGGTATGTTACCTCATCATACTTCTCCCTGCCACTTTTATTTATTCAGTTACTCCCTCTCCTTATGCTGATGGCGACCTCACTACCAGGAACTCTCCCCCCAAGCAATAGGGAAAGATGCAGCACCTGGTGCCATTGGTTCCTGCCTAAACAATTCAGATACACACTACAAGGTCGAACATCTTTCTGTACTGATGGATAACCACAGCAGGTCCTGGGCAGCAGGACACTGCGTGGTGAAAGCATGAGAGTGGTATGCAAAGATCAAGTGCCATTTATTAGTAACCATGGCTCTTACTGGTTTGGAAAAAAGAGATGATCATGGTTCTTAACAGTAGTTCTGACCAACCGGGGTCCCAACTAGCCCTCTGTTGTGGATAATTTGCAGGATGCAAGCCCAGAGAGTCCTCCAACCAGACAGGGAACTCTTAATTGGTCAATACTACTCTAGCGTATGTGCCTGACAGCTAAAAAACTGCATTTTTGCAAGATGGGGAACATGTTCACCATCTGTTTTTGCAAAGAAGCACTCATGAAATTTAGACGACATTGGCTATTGTCCCAAATCTGACCAAAAATAATAATAATAAATTTAAATTAGGATCAACTTCAAATTTGAGGCACCATAGTTTAGCAGTGAAAACGGGTGAATTGAGATTCAGTGGACCTGGATTTCATTCTAAGTTCTGCTGAGGACCGGTTGCATTATCTTGGGTATTTAAAGCAACAGGGAAGCTATCCATAACAATGTTCCTCAGCTCAAAGGTTATGACCCCCAGGGGTCCCAAAAGGCAAGCGGGGAGGAGGGGTCACGAGGCACTGAAAATTCTATTACAATCTAAAGCAGAGAAAATCTTGTTCTGCATTCCCTGTGATATGCTCCATCAACCTCTCAAACACACACATGAATTATATGTTTTATTTTACTTTTATAGTAAATGCAATGTGGTCATGTTTTGTTTGTGTTTTTTTTACTTTAAAATCAGGTTGGCAATCCCTTAAGAGGTTGAAACACTGATCAATAAAAGAGAGATAACAATGCTTACCTACTTTTGTAAAATGCCTTGAGATCATGAGATGAATGAGACTATGTATGTGCAAGCCATTTTACACTGCCTCTCAATCTTAGTACTCCTCATAAGCAAAAGTGTTTGCTTCCTTATGAATAGGGTCTAATGAATCCTTAGTGTAGAAGAGGTTCTATTCTATTCAAATTCTTGTATTGTGTGCATCACCAAGGCATCTGAACTGGATTCCCTGGGTCAAATTCTGCTCTCAGATACTCCTATTTGCACCAGTGTAATTCCAGTAGTTTCAATAAGAACAGAATCTATCCCCCTTGGTGCATGAATAAAGAAGAAGTGCCAGCTTGCTTTAACTAACAAATTTTGATTAACCTGAAATTTGTTTTCATTTGTTATCTGTATCGCTGAGAGAGCTTCCCAAATACAGTTTCACCTACATACATGCTCTTTGACAAATACGAAGCAGCCCAGCGACTGCAAGAGGCTATTTGGCATCTTCTGACTTGGGAAAGATCAAAAGAATTTAAAAAAAAAAGTCTAGCAGCATCAGCTTTTGTGACAGTCTATTCACAGACAGCTTGGTGTCTCCTTTGTTCTGTACACTGCACAGAGAGGACAGAAAATTCACTGGATCATTCTAGTTCAACAAGCCAATTGCATGACAAGAGATTCCACATAGAGTTTCTCTCATCCAGCATGTATGTCAAAATATGGAGCAAAATTACATGGCCTGAAGTATTGTTCTTTACAGCCATAATCTCATGTGACCCATTAGATAAAGCAAAGAAAGACAGGCATCTTGGGAGTAGCCATTATTCGTTCACAATCTCAAGCAGAGGTTGTGTGTACTCTACACTTACTGTGGTGCTTGTCCTCCACTATTCTGAGTCACTTATTAGAGTCTCATAAGCCCACTTTGGCCTTGGCTAACAGAGCTGAATCTTAGATCAGACAGAATAGAGCACTGAAAACCATCTATCTATCTATAAACTCAGCATTAGTCCCGAGCTTCATGTTGCTTGAAAGCTGTGTTTTACATTTCTCTACCAAATAAAAAGGTTTCAGTGTACAAAGTGAATGGTCAAATGTACACAGATGGAACTACAACTTACTACTCCGGGTTCGCAAAACAAACAGGAGTACTTGTGGCACCTTAGAGACTAACAAATTTATTAGAGCATAAGCTTTCGTGGGCTACAGCCCACTTCATCGGATGCATAGAATGGAACATATAGTAAGAAGATTTTATATACACACACACACACACACATAAGTTGGAAGTTACCATACAAACTGTGAGAGGTTAATTAGTTAAGCTGAGCTCATTTGTCAGAATGCATTGGATCTACAGGTGTTGGACAAAAGAAAGATACTACCAGATTAGTAAAGTGGGAGTGAAAACTAAATTTATGGTCTACTGACATGAGTGCATATGGGAGACCACTACCAATGGCATCAGGTCATCTCCACTCGGGAAGTCTACTGATAAGCACACTAGAGGTTGTGTTGATTGAAGGCACAGGTGCTATAAAAGCCAGAGGGGAAAAAACCTCAATAGCTCTAGTCCTAACAATAAGAAAACTGAGCAGCCACCATCCACAGTCACATGAAGGAAAAGGACTGGCTGAGTGCAGAGTTAATAGCCAATCTACTATGAATCTCTGTAGACAAAGAGGCAACATGATCATTTGTCCAATATATTACTGTTTTGCTTTTTTCACATTTTAAAACAGGAGCCACTGGGCTAAATTCATCCCTGCTACAGGTAGAAGTTTCCTCCTGAAGTTAACGTATCTTAAATCAGGCAGCTTGATTAGCTGTTTGATGGGGAGTTTTACACCTTCTTCTGAAGCATGGATTATCCAGTCTCCAATGACTCACAGGCTAGATTGCCCTACTTCTATCACATGTCCAAAGGCTATTTTAAACACACCATCAACGCTTGTATTGCTTGCTGTGCTAATTAAAATCTTATGGCATTGAAGTTTTCCATATCCCAGACCAATAGCAGTCCTTGCATTCCTTGATTAGAAGTATTCAAGATTTGTCCTGAATAATTGTGCATTTTTTAAAAGTTGCTTTAAACTTGTAAATTCAGTCCCTACACCACCAACTTTAAAGTAAAGTACTTAAATGTATTCAATTTAGCCCACTATATTTTACAAATCCACTTTGGTTTGCCTCTACAATTGCACTATTAAGTGTATTTATGTTGAGTGCACTCAGAACAAGGAATGTTTTACTTTGGTTTACGTGCATGGTTTGTGTTTTGATATTACAGAGTATAAACAACCTAATGGATTGTCTCTTATGAGAAGAGTCTTCTCTAAGAGTTGCCTGCCAATAATTTTATAACCTCAACAGCAGTGCTAGATGACACCGAAGGTCACACATATTCAATGGGTGCACTTGGATGATTATTTTTTTCCTAAACTAAAAACATCAGAAAAAGTGAGTTTTTTACGCTGACCAGTATTTAGAGAGAAGTGATAAATAGTAGGTCTCCACTGGTCATTTGTGAGTAACTTGGAAGAGGCGTGGCCTTATGTCCGAATCGTGATTCCTGAATCATGTCTCCCGGACCTGTGATAAATGAGTGCGGTACACATGGGATAGTACAACTCTATTGTATAATGGAACTTTGTCTATTGCAGAGACCAAATACAAGAACCACATCATTTTAACCTCATTGAGCTCATTCTAGTACCGCCAGCAGCAGTGTATAGTGTTAGAACTGTGCAGCACTTAAAACCCATGGCTACGAGAGCCACGTCACTAACGCACCCATATTTCCACTTATTCCTTTGCGGATTCCCTCCTCAACCCTTCTCTCTTTCATTCACACAAGAGAAGGTCAACAAGATCCACTGTAACTTCCTCCAGCTCCTTCCCGGACACTGACAGGGTTCTTGGGTGCTCTGTTCCTCTATTGCAGCATTTCTCAGACCAGCCTCTCTGGTTTTCCTAACACCTCTCTAATTGCTCCTTCAACATCTCCTTCCCTACTCCATTCAGTGAGACCTTGCCTGCCCTTCCTCCCTCAAAAAAACTTTAACGCTTCCCTTACATCCTGTCTAGCTATCTCATTTGCTCACACAGCTTCCAAGAAGCACCTAAATACAAATGACTCACAACTCCACTTTTTACTCCTCACCAGTGCAGATCCGATTTAAAAATCAAATTGATGTAAATCATTATTTAAATCACTAGTCAGGAAGACTTGATTTAATCATGGTTTTCTACATAAAAGTGCATTCTTGGTGGTTGTTATAACCTCAATACATATTCTTCACAACTCAGAGATAGATGTAGGTTTCATTTTTAGAAGGTACACACTATACATTTTTAAAGTTATTTTGAAAACTTTTCAGATTAGTTTTACAGCTATATCAGAAAATGAATGATTGTTTGGTTATTTCATTTACCAAAACGTAAATGAAACATATTTATGAAGTCATTGGGAGGTGAACTATCTCCAGTTCAACAGGTTAATCATTAACATTTGGAGGATTTTCTTGCCATGCTGTATTAGGAGGAGAATATCACCAGACAGATGTTGTTTTAGTTAAATAAAACAATGTTAAATATTCTGAATTTTTTTCTACAACAGCAAACATATAATATTTTAACAAAACAAGCATACGTCCCTTGCTTCTCACATTTATCTCCAGACTTCTTCTCCTTGTCCAGATCTATTACACCCTCAACAATCTTCATTGAACTTTTTGAAACTTTTCACTTTGAGAGAGGGGTAAGGGATTGACACCATGTACACAAATTTGCAGAGGGACAATAGAGTTGAGGTCTGTTATTTTGCATCTCTATACATTATTTATTTAAAAACATTTTTGCTGTTAACAAGCATGCTACCTCTGGAGACACAAATCTACAGTTTGAGAATGGCAAAACTAAGCATCTGTGATGGTATCTTCTAGACTGAGCACTGAGTCCCATTGAGTAGATAGAAAGATTGACCTAAATAAACTATACCGAAGCCTGTGGAATCCCATAAGATTGGGTCCCTAATCCATGAACTATTGAAACTCATTTACAAAACTTTTCTTAAACATTACATGAATATACTGTCTCATACTATGGAATTATGAATCTGTATTCCATGATAAGATACATAATAGCTCAAAGATATCTAAATTAAAACTATATTTAGATTTTTTTTTTTTGAGGAAAAAAACTAACAAGTTTGATTTTAAATATCATTGATTTTTATCCACCTTGCTCCTCACCAAGCAACCTCTCCTTCTAGCCAATTCCGTCTCTCAGCCTGTCACCCTGACATCTCCTCCCAGATGGCACACTGTCAATTAAAAAAATTTAACATGCCTCAAACTGACCCCCTTACCTTTCCTTCAAAGCCCTCCTGTTAATCAGGCCAATAACTAGGGAGGGATGCATGTGTCATTTTTGACACTCTTAATCTTCTCCCCTTCCCCCCCCCCCCCCCCCCCCCCCGCCCCCGCCACCACACTCAGACTAAGTCTAATTCAAAGGGAGGGGGGGTCAGGGATATCAGATCTTTTCTTTCTGTACAGACAGCTAAGGCTCTCATCCAGCCCATCATCTTCTCCTGGACTTGATTACTGATTATTTTTCTCTAATATTCTCTAACTGTAGCGTGGCAGATAATTGAAAATCTGCCATCAGATATTCTAGAGTATCTGCATTTGATTATGATTACTTATGGTGCATAGATGTCAATTGAATATTTTGGAGGTTGGGCTATGAAAATTGTAAGTGGGAGGGTATTTTCTCCTTTTATGCACAGATGCGTAGTAGAAGCAGAGTGCCTTTTCAAATATCTGTTTCAATGCATGGTTAACATGCCCTGTGGTACTTTTGCCACATTGAAGAAATTGGTGTCTTGATTAATTTGTGAATGCTAGTCTGTCAAAGTGCTTTCTGATCCCAATGCTCCACAGAAAATTTGAAACAAAGACGAATCATACCATACAATTTAGGTGAAAGGGGTCTGAGTCTGCTCTAACCCCTTTCACCTAAAGGGGGGGGGGGGAAGGGGTGTTGCAAGGTTATTTTAGGGGGGTTGTGGTACTACTATTCTTACTTCTACGCTGCTGCTGGCAGAGGCTCTGCCTTCAGAGCTGGGCTTCCGGCCAGCCGCGGCCACTCTCCAGCTGCTCAGCTCTGAAGGCAGCACCACCAGTAAGAGTAGCAGTACCACAACCCCCCTACAATAGGGTAGCATGGTATGGTATGCCACCCAGCTCTGAAGTCAGCACATAATGGCTATACTGCGACCCCCCCAAAAATAAGCTTGTGACCCTCCCCCACAACTCCTTTTTGGGTCAGGACCCCCAATTTGAGAAATGCTGGTCTCCCCCCATGACATCCGCATAGTATAGGGTAAAAGCAAACAAAAGACCAGATTTCACAGTCCACGACACGTTTTTCCATGGCTGTGAATTTGGTAGGGCCCTATACATGCTCCTCATTACCTTTTCCACCCTCCTCTCCTTTTGCATTGCTTCCATGACTTAGCCTCTATACAGCAGCAATTTTCCCCTTCCCCCAAATCCTAGAACAAACATGATCTCTGCCAACCATCACTCTTCTTGCATGTTGCATCCTTTCCTCCCACCCTTTTTCAGTCTTATCTACTCAGATTAAGCTATTCAGCTAAGGAACGGTCTTGTACAGCATTTGTACAGCAAGTAGCCTGAATCCTGCTGGGCACTCTAGGTACTACTGTCATGAAAATACAACATGCAATTTCAGGGCACTGAATCTGAAACACTTCCTAGAATAAAACTGCACTGTTTAAACAACATAACTTGGTGCCATGCTGAGCTGAAAAAAAACAAACAGGACAAGTACTACCAACTGTCAGCAAACTCATTAATGGTTCTAGTGTTCCTTGAAGTAACCCATTTCTTTGGCTTTGCTATAATTAAGGTTAAGATTTTGTCACAGGTATTTTCAGTAAAAGTCAGGGACGGTCACAGGCAACAAAAATAAATTAATGGAAGCCAGCGACCTGTCCCTGACCTTTATTAAAAATACCCCAGGATAAGGGGGGGTGGGGAAGATACTATTAGTTGTGGGTTCACTGCCCCCCCCCCCCAGCTCCAGCCCCATCACTCAGGTGGGGGCTGAAGCCAAAGTAGTCACAGAATCTGTGACCTCCATGACAAAATCATATCTTTAGCTACAGCCATAAGGCTCCTCTCTCTGTAGTGAGAGAAGGCAGCCTTCAATCAACTATATTTTCTGGATGAACCAGACTGTCCCCTAGTGCACTGCACAGGATTAAGGCAGGTGCCCCATATTGCTGCTTTTCTATACAAGGAGGGAATGAGGTGCGGGGAGGAAGACTTACCAATTTGTCGTCTTCTTTAATATATATGTACAGCCTTAATTGGATTACTCCTACCCTCATCCCAGAAGCTGCCAAGAACCAAATAGTAAACAACACCTGGTATCTCAGAGACTTTGAAAACAAATTTTTATGTAATAAATAAAATGTATTTATCAGATTTGCTGTTGGTCACTTTTTCCCCCGTTAACTGGGATGTGTGTGAAGACAGGATCTCTTAATGTTCAACCCCTGCAGTAGTTATTTGTGATGTCACTAAGCAGAGAGTATCCGTAGAACAGCAAGAAAAAATGAGCTCTTTAAAAACAAGAGATCTTGTGTTTGTCATTAGTGGGAGATCGGGGAAGAGCTGCACAAACAAGAATCTTCTGCATAAACACGATTGGCTCTTAAGAGAGCAGGATAAATTCCCACAGACATATGGGTACAGGGCACTAAGTGTGCTAGTGGGAGACTATCCCTTGTGGGGGAGTGACATTGGCAACACTGCTGGGGTTCTACCAAGGATGGCAGCCTTAAGCTCCAGCAAAGGCACCATGGGAAACAATGCATGAAAGACTGCCCTGGAGATGCACGTCTCAACGGTTTTGCTATAGTATCCATCACTTCAGTATCCAAAGTTAGTATTTCCTGGTCATACTAAGCTGGCCTGCTCTGGGAACTACACTAGCCAGCTCTACACTCTGCTGGAGTGGGGCTTGTGGAAATTTGCACTGCTGTGCCCCGATTCCCAGTGGACTTTCTTCTGCCTTGGGCCCAGAGCCTGGCCTCCTCTAACACCACCAGGACTTCACCCCTGCCCCCTCTTTTTTATAATCTCTGTAACATGTACAATAGCAGCAGCTGAAACAAATTTTATGCACAAAGAAAACAACAGTGAAATTACTCCCACAAAAGCACAATGCATGTAGCAGCATTAAGGAAAGTCAAACCGACAAATTATATCAACTCAACTATATCAATTATATCAACTGTGAGAGTCAGCCACATACATATCCTCAACCTTTCATTTATTTGCTCAGGCTCTTGGCGTTTTTAGGAGGGTTCCCATTTAAAAAGATATCTCCAAAATTTTACCCTGCTCTCTTGCCTTCAGTCATCAGCTTTACCATGACATGCATGTTTCAGAGATGAAATGTGTAGTTGCACTACATGTAGGTCTGAAAATCCCAGCCAACGGTAATTTTGGAAATTACTTGTGGCTCCATCTAGCGATTGAAATAAACAGGACCTGGGAGAGGTCAGATTTAGAAGGATTAGAGACTGTTTATGCAAACATCCTCCCTAGAGCAAGTCTCTCAGAGGACTTGTCTTGGATTCCCCTTGCCAAACAAACTGATAGAAAACAAAGTATTATTGAGAATTCTCCTCCACTCTTCCCATTCAGAAGCAGGAGAATTAACTCCTTAAAAAGAAAAAAAAAAGTCATGGAAGGCTATTGCTGGAGTTGATCATCGTATTTGCTTCTGAAATTACATCAAATTATTTCTTCCTCCCCACCACAAGTTAATTTAAAACTCTGCAAAATACAGAGAATTGGAAAATTCCATATAGCATGCACAATAGTTATTCTTTATGCTCCACTCAATGATACAACAAGCAACTTTCCAGATTCTATACCAGTCTTCCTCTAAGTCAGAGATGGGCAAACTGCAGCCCGCAGGATCATCCTGCCCGGCCCTTGAGCTACCAGCCGGGGAAGCTAGCCCCTGCCCCTCCCCTGCTGTTCCCCCTCCCCCGCAGCCTCAGCTCGCTGCACCGCCAGTGCTCTGGCCCACTGCTCCTGCAGGGCAGCGTGATGCTGAGCTCCTGCCCCTCTGAGCGGCATGGTAAGGGGGCAGGGAGTTCCGGGGTGGGCAGTCAGGGAACAGAGGGAAGTTGGACGGGGTGGAGGTTCAGTGGGGGGGGGGGGTGTCAGGCTGTTCGGGTAGACACAGCCTTCCCTACCTGGCCCCCATACAGTTTCACAACCCCAGTGTGGCCCTGAGGCCAAAAAGTTTGCCCACCCCTGCTGTAAGTGAAGATTTAGGCATGGATTTCAGTTTTCAGACACCTTGGCAAAGGTATTTCCCTACCTTTCTATCACTGAAGTACGTACGTACATACCTTACCACAAACCAGATCCTAGAAAATGAGCGTAACCAACTGCCACTAGGATTGTCCCATAAGAGACCTTTGATCATCATTCAAAAAAAAAGTCTTAGTGCCCAGTCTAGGATTAAGTCTCAAGATGGAGTTCTGAGTAGCATATGTAAGAACCTGGACTTTAGATGTAGCCCAAACTTCATTCTTAGTTCAGAATGAAAATACTTTAAAGAAAAAAAAAGGAGCACTGAACCCCCCCCCCCAAGAGAGTTTTCTCTTCCTCATTTGGGGCAGGTTTCCCCAAGAAAAGATAGAGGGTGAGATCACGGTTGCAAAACAGGATGAGGGTGCAGAAGCCAGATTTTAAGAGTTTGAGTTACCCATTGATGGCCTCAGGGCTGCTTCCTGAAAAGGGGAATAAGCAATAGATGCTCAAGACAAAACCTTTTCCACCAATCATACCAAGTTCACACTGCTTCATCTGGAATTGTGTGGCAAACCCCACAAAATAAAATTGAAAACTTTTGCGATGAACCAACACCTTCATCCTTTCTGAAGGAATACTCAACCTGCTGGAACTGAACAAGCATCAAATTAGTGTGGGAATCACAATCACGGTCCCTTCTCCCACATAAAGAAGAAAACCACACACACTCACACTCTCTCTCTCTCCCCCCCGCCCTCTCCCTCTCCCTCTCCCCACCCCCTACACTAGAGCACTCTCAATCCAATTATGTCATTCTGGTGCCTGTCAATCTGAAAAGTGAAATGAATCTCTTGTCATTTTTCAAGCTCAGAGAAGACAAAAATAAGTCCTAGCAGTACCAAGCAGTAAGTTTGGTTCACTGGGCAGCACTGGGGACCTTGGAGGGCAGAAATTCAGTACATGTATGCACCACTGAAATCAAATAGGCTTCCGCATGTGAAAAGCTTTTTACAAACAAAAGCATAGACTTATCACTCCTTCTGAGTTAATAAGCCAAGATGTTATTTGTAACACAGATACAGATGTATGTACAGTCAATTGAAAGTATCCCTTTAACACAACATACCATCAACATTTAGAAGTTTGAATGCACTTTCTTTGACAGCTCATCAACAACAAAAAGATAGACACTCTAAAGTACACCTTGTATTCAATTTCTTTCAACACATGCCAATATTTACAAGGGCCTGTTTATTAATTTAGAATGCATACTATAATACACAGACTTGCAAAGAAGCCAGCAGATCTTAAGATTCAAATCCTGCTCATATTACTCATGCAAGTAGCCCCACAATGAGTCTATTCATGCTAGTAAGACAAGCAGGATTTGGCTCTAAATTCAGACATTAGCAAACATAACTACAAACACCACTTTTAAATGTGGTGGTTAAACAGAAAGAAAAATGCAACAATTACCCATTCAAATTCACTTTGATTCTAAGGGTCATTCATAACATACTATAAAACACGTTCTGAGTCACCCCAGGACATCAATATTTCCTAATCACACACCTGCAGCTTCTTGGTCTCTTGCTTTTAAACAGTCTTCTTTACAACCTCAGGCCGTACTTAAATAGGGCTGAAGCAACACTGAATTCCTTCCCTAATTCCCTAAACAAAGGTTCCATGTAGCACTGGTTCCTTCATCATATGTACACACAATAAAGTCATAGTTGCACCTTTCTCATGCAAAGAGAGTCTGATTGTCTAATGCAATGCAGTAATCATTTTTCAGTACCAAACAATATGAAACATAATTGAAATAAAGAAAAATAGTTGATTCTTAAAGTTATCATTTAGAAATACATTTGGCATTTTTTGTTCCATGCTGAGTGCATGGTCAGGAATTAGTTATACCACAAGGGACCATATAAATTCTTCTCTGTTTCAAAAAACCTGTTCAATAAGTATCTGATTCAGATTCACGGTTGACTAGTCTAGGGTATGCCTGACTCTAATATGCAATCCATTTGTTCATATTTGAGTGACTGAATAGCATAACTGTGATCACTGACAATAAAAATACACTGGACCCTCACTAGAATGCGGGATTTGGGATCCATGCCAAGTACCGCATTATAGTGGGGACCATATTAAAATGAAATGACTGTATACAGTAAATGTCAATCCATAAAGTATAGAAAACCTTAGAAAATAAACTCCTACTTGAAGGAAACAATAAAGGAGAAAAAAAAGTGTTGCTTTATTAGAGATTTAAAGTAGACATTACAATGAACTAGTCTAGTTTTTCTTTAAAAAGTCAGTGAGTTGCCTTTGCTTCTTGCTGCTGTGCAGCTTCTGCTTACCAAACTACAAAAGACTTCGGAGCTGCATAATTTTCATAGGCTCAGCATCACACTACTTCATCTGAATCCCGTGGCCAAAAAGGAAATCAAACCCCCCAAAATAAAATTGAAAACCTATGTGATAAGCCAACACCTTCATCCTTTCTGAAGGAATACTCAACCAGCTGGAACTGAACCAGCATCAAATGAGTGTGGGATCACAACCATGGTCCCTTCTCCCACATACAGAAGAAAACCAAAACCACACACTTTCTCTCTCTCCACTGGAGCACTCTCAGTCCAAATATGTCATTCTGGTGCCTGTCAATCTGAAAGTGAAATGGATCTCTTGTCATTTTCCAAGCTCAGAGAAGACAAAAATAAGTCCTGAAAGTACCAAGCAGTAATTTTGGTTCCCTGGGCAGCACTGGCGACCTGGTGACTTGAGGAGTCAATCTCATCCCTTCCTCCCATCCCTGTTCACCCCAGTTGTTAATGCCGGATCATGTGTGCATTCTCTAGCTCCCTGCACTTCTCCACCCCATTATAGGTTTCCTGGTTTGGTATTTAGATTTCTCCTCTCTCTTTTTTAAAGTCACCCTTTACCACCACTCCTGGGGCTGTGCAGTTTTCTGAGGCTCCATTATTTCTACTGAGACAGCATAAGCTGCTAGATGCATCCTCTGTGTCTAGCAAACCCCCACCAAGAGTATAGGAAAATGGTGGGCCAGATTTGGATACCACCAATTGACCTTGAACAGACCCATTCAATGGGGCAACTGTCTGAGTAGGGTGTATCAGAATCTGGCCCTTAGTAATCAAAGAAAGGAAGGACAAAAAAGCACACATCAATAAAATGGGAAATTAGTGGGCCTGATATTTTCAGAAACCGCCAGTGGGACCCTTGAAAGAGATTCATTTTACTTCATTTGTATTCATTTTAATTTTTAAAGGATATTGGAGTAATTTTTGAAATGTGGATCTCAGTTAAACACATCTTAGATTTCATTCCTATATTGCTCCAGTGTGGTTCTGTTCTGGTTCTCTGTGGACAAACTTTGATAATTTTCTATGTGACGTATTTCTGTAGCTGACTGTTCAAAGTCCTCAAACTTTCTGCCTATACTGTAAGTAGAAGAAAAGGGCAAGTCCCACAGATTATCAACTGTTTGTTGGATCAGGGGAATAAGAAAGGGAAAGCACCTGAAAGCTAAATTCTACCTTCAGATACAGACATCTTCCATTGGGTTTAAAACAGGAATTGTTTAGGAATACCTGAGCACAGAATTTGGCCTCTGGTGACAAAGCTGCCTTGACATTTGCCAAACGCAATGTTGCGCTGCAGACTACAAGCCTGGCACCGCTAACCACAGCGCCTTCTTTGACAGAGGTTAAACTAAATTCTCCTCTTGCTCCCACAGTGTTACCCTTAGAGCTGGCTGGGTCTCTGCTGGAAAATGCCAGTTCGCCAAACCTGAAATTTCTTGTGAAAGCAAGATGGATCCAATGAATTTTTACTGAATCACAGGCCGGTTTCACTTCTTTCAAATTGCAGCAGTGACACTGACAAGAATGTCAATTTCACGCCACAGCTGGGAGCAAATTTTGTTTCAGAAACACCAAGTGTCAGTGTTTCCAAAACAAAAGTTGTTGGGGGGGGGGGGGGGGGGGGAAGAATTCCAGGTTTGGGGGAAAATGTTTAAACAACAAAAGCTGCCATGATCTGGAAATCCCACATTTCAGGCACATCTGGTTACTGACTACAATGTGCTTAACCAAAGGAAATGAGGAAACATTTTGACCTCTGTTACATATCTAGGACTACATATTGTATTCTATACACCAGAATCTGGATTTAGAATTCTGGTATAAAGAACTTAGAATCACTCCACATTAGCCTTTTAGACAATGTCATACCACATTGCGCTATCCATCCAGTGGCCAGAAGAACAGATACATGGCCAAAAATCTATTCTTGCACATATACAGTATTTTTGCACAGTTCCCTTTGGCTTCAACAGGAGTTGCTCCTATCTATAGGAGGCCCATTATATTTTTATTGGCAGATAAAAATACGTTTCTACTTTTGGAAGTGAGGAATAGAACAGTCTCTGCTCACACAGGATAGAGATGAAGCAGGGAAGAAAGACCCTAACTGGAAACAGGAATCTGACAGATCAAGGCCTTTCTGTGTTCCTAGGGAGGAAAACGGAATGGGGGTATCAGAGCTACGAAAAGATTGAGTAGCATTAAAATGACTGGCTTGGTAGGAAATATTCCTTGATTTAGTGAAAGAGAATTGGGAGTAGGGAGGCAGAACTGATTGGGAAAGAGATTTAATTGGACTAGAAATAGACAGAATTGTTTTAATAAATAAATAAAATAGGTTAGTCTAAGGTGCCACAAGTACTCCTTTTCTTTTTACAGAATTGACTGGGACTGAATGGGTTTATTTGGTGAGCACAATAGCGAGTGGGGAGTGAAGATCCAGTAATGAAAATTAAACATCCACAGATGCAGAGTTGGTGTGGCTTTGGGGGTGCTATTTTTCACCCACTTAGTAAGCTTGGATGAGAAGGTGTTGGTGAAATTTTCCAGCCCTGTTTACCTTAATTACTGCCTAGTCCGACAAAATGGGTGGGAGAATCAGAATGCATATTGTCATTTAGCTTTGGGAATATTAAGGATAACTAAATAATTCCTAAACACTTTTTAAAAACTTGAAGAACCCACTATACTGCTGAAACACATTTCTTAGACCTGGTTCTAATCTCACTCATACTGGTTTTGCACTGGTGTAATTCCATTGATTTTCAGGGAGTTAAATTGACATTTGCTCAAATAAATTTGCTAGTCTCTAAGGTGCCACAAGTACTGCTGTTCTTTTTGCGGATACAGACTAACACGGCTGCTACTCTGACTCCTGTAAATAAGATCAGGCCCCATTATGCATCTGCAGCAATTTATTTCCAGGCACTGTGGTACGCTCCGAGCTGTCACATATACAATTTTTATCACTCTGAGACAAATAAACCTTGGTATCTTTCCTACAAATCAGTCATCTCAAAAATTGTCTGACTTTCCAGCGCAGATGCAAGTGAATTCTTGGAAATACTGTTGTGTAAATAACAGAATGGGAGAGAAGCTGAGCCCTGATTAGGGGGCAGGGCTTCTCTGACTAGGGGTCCTAAAAGGTAGCCAGCCAGTCAGGCAGCAGCACAGGAGCCAGCAAACAGGGGAGTCTGTCTTGTGGTGCTTGTTTGGGGTCTGTTTTTGCTGTGGGTGGTGGTGTTTGGGTGTGGTTTGTGTTTCCCAGATTAACAGGATTGAGGTGGGAAGGCTGTGACAGATACAGAGGCAGCAGTGGGAGTGACCCATGTAGCAGAAGATACAATGAGGATGACTGGATGTGGAAGCTGCGGTATGTGCATGATCCTGGAGGGGGCACCTGGTAAGAGTTTTGTCTGCATGAAATGCCGTCTGATAGAGCTGATGGAGGAAAAGATCCGAGGTTTGGAGATGCAGGTGGAAAGTCTGGTTGAGTTTAGGAAGGGGTTTGAGCAGATGATGGAGCAAAGACATGAGGTATCTGAAGGGAAAAGCTCAGACTTGCAGATGGAAGCAGGGCTGGGGAATGCTGAGGGGAGACTGGGTGAGGATAGTGGTCAGTGGAAGCATGTGACTAAAAGAACCAGGCAGAGGAAAAGATGGGCTAGTGAAGGAGAAACAGAGCTCAAGAACAGGTTTGCAGAGTTGGAAAATGAAGAAGGGGCTCAGCAGGTAGTCACTGAAGGTGGAAGGGCAAGGAAGAAGAGAAGAGCAGCTAGTCCTATAGGAAAAGGGGAAGAGTCAATGGAGACTACACCAAATATGAGCCCCAGGAGGATACAGGATGGGTTGAAGAGGATTACAAGGGAGAATAGGAATGGAAAGAACTTGCAGCCAGAGGGAACAGGGGATAGACTGGAGAATAGCACCGTCACCAGGAAAAGGCAGGTCTATGTGATTGGGGACTCTTTACTGAGAGGAATAGATAGGCCTGTAACCAGAGCTGATCCAGAGAATAGGAGGGTGTGCTGTCTTCCAGGTGCTAAGATACGGGATGTAGACCTGAGGTTGAAAAGGATTCTAAAGGGAACAGGAAAGAATCCCCTAATTATCCTTCATGTGGGAACAAATGATACGGCTAGATTCTCACTGGAAAGTATTAAGGGAGACTATGCTAGGCTGGGAAAGACGCTTAAGGAAAATCGAGGCTCAGGTGATCTTTAGTGGGATTCTGCCTGTTCCTAGAAAAGGGCAACAAAGGTGTGACAAGATTATGACTATCAACAGATGGCTTAGGCAGTGGTGCTATAAGGAGGGCTTTGGGATGTATGGCCACTGGGAGGCATTCATGGACGGAGGACAGTTCTCTTGGGATGGACTTCATCTGAGTAGGGAGGGAAATAAAGTTCTAGGATGGAGGCTGGCACAACTGATTAAGAGAGCTTTAAACTAGGAATTTGGGGGAGATGGTTGGGAGATGTCCAGGTAATCTCCACGCTGGATTTTAGCATTGAGAGGAAAGAAAACGAAGTAAGAGAGGATACAGCCGTGGGTAGGAGGAAGGGCAGTGTAGATACCAGTCTAATAGGTTATATTGGCTGTAGAATGACCGTGCCTAATAGGGTACAGAATGTGAGTGAGGCCAAAACAGCAAAAATTAAGATGTTTGTACACCAATGTGAGGAGCCTAGGTAACAAAATGGAGGAACTAGAGCTACTGGTGCAGGAAGTGAAACCAGATATTATAGGGATAACAGAAACATGGTGGAATAGTAGTCATGACTGGACTACAGGTATTGAAGGGTATTTGCTGTTTAGGAAAGACAGAAATAAAGGTAAAGGTGGTGGAGTTGCACTGTATATCAGTGATGAGGAAGAATGTAAAGAAATAAGAAGCGATGAAATGGATAAGACAGTCCGTCTGGGCAAAACTTAAACTGGGGAAGAAAACTATTAGAGCCTCCCCTGGGATAGAGCTTGGGGTGTGCTATAGACCGCCAGAATCTAATTTGGATATGGATAGAGCCTTTTTAATAAAGTAAATACTAGTGGAAACTGTGTGATCATGGGAAACTTTAACCTCCCAGATATAGACTGGAGGACGAGTGCTAGTAATAATAATAGGGCTCAGATTTTCCTAGATGCGAAAGCTGATGGATTCCTTCATCAAGTAGTTGCTGAACCGACTAGAGGGGATGCCATTTTAGATTTGGTTTTGCTGAGTAGTGAGGACCGCACAGAAGAAATGGTTGTAGGGGATAATCTTGGCTCAAGTGATCATGAGCTAATTCAGTTCAAATTGAACGGAAGGATTAACAAAAATAAATCTGCAACTAGGGTTTTTTATTTCAAAAGGGCTGACTTCCAAAAATTAAGGAAATTAGTTAGGGAAGAATTTATGGATCTAAAGGTAGAGGAGGCCTGGGATTATTTCAAATCAAAGCTGCAGAAGCTATCGGAAGCCTGCATCCCAAGAAAGGGGAAAAAATTCATAGGCAGGAGCTGTAGACCAAGCATCTCAGAGAGGTGATTAAGAAAAAAGCAGAAAGCATATAGGGAGTGGAAGAAGGGAGGGATCAGCAAGGAAAGCTACCTTATTGAGGTCAGAACATGTAGGGATAAAGTGAGACAGGCTAAAAGTCAAGTAGAGTTGGACCTTGCAAAGGGAATTAAAACCAATAGTAAAAGGTTCTATAGCCATATAAATAAGAAGAAAACAAAGAAAGAAGTGGGACCGCTAAACACTGAGGATGGAGTGGAGGTCAAGGATAATCTAGGCATGGCCCAATATCTAAACAAATACTTTGCCTCAGTCTTTAATAAGACTAAAGAGGATCTTGGGGATAATGATAGCATGACAAATGGGAATGAGGATATGGAGGTAGACATTACCATATTTGAGGTAGAAGCAAAACTCAAACAGCTTAATGGGACTAAATCAGGGGGCCCAGATAATCTTTATCCAAGAATATTAAAGGAATTGGCACATGAAATCACAAGCCCATTAGCAAGAATTTTTAATGAATCTGTAAACTCAGGGGTTGTACCGTATGATTGGAGAATTGCTAACATAGCTCCTATTTTTAAGGAAGGGGGGGGAAAAGTAGTGACCTGGGTAATTATAGGCCTGTTAGTTTGGCATCTGTAGTATGCAAGGTCTTGGAAAAAATTTTGAAGGAGAAGGTAGTTAAGGACATTGAAGTCAATGGTAAATGGGACAAAATACAACATGGTTTTACAAAAGGTAGATTGTGCCAAACCAACCTGATCTCCTTCTTTGAGAAAGTAACAGATTTTTTAGACAAAGGAAACGCAGTGGATCTAATTTACCTAGATTTCAGTAAGGCATTTGATACCGTGCCACATGGGGAATTATTAGTTAAATTGGATAAGACTGGAATCAATAGAAAAATTGAAAGGTGGATAAGGAATTGTTTAAAGGGGAGACTACAACAGGTCCTACTGAAAGGTGAACTGTCAGGCTGGAGGGAGATTACCAGTGGAGTTCCTCAGGGATCGGTTTTGGGACCAATCTTTTTATTACTGACCTCGGCACAAAAAGTGGAAGTGTGCTAATGAAGTTTGTGGATGATACAAAGCTGAGAGGTATTGCCAATTTAGAGAAGGACAGGGATATCCTACAGGAGGATCTGGAGGACCTTGTAAACTGGAGTAATAGTAATAGGATGAAATTTAATAGTGAAAAGTGTAAGGTCATGCATTTAGGGATTAATAACAAGAATTTTAGTTATAAGCTGGGGACGCATCAATTAGAAGTAACGGAGGAGGAAAAGGATCTTGGAGTATTGGTTGATCATAGGATGACTATGTGCCGCCAGTGTGATATGGCTGTGAAAAAAGCTAATGCAGTCTTGGGATGCATCAGGAGAGGTATTTCCAGTAGGGATAAGGAGGTTTTAGTACCGTTATACAAGGCACTGGTGAGACCTCACCTGGAATACTGTGTGCAGTTCTGGTCTCCCATGTTTAAGAAGGATGAATTCAAACTGGAACAGGTACAGAGAAGGGCTACTAGGATGATCCGAGGAATGGAAAACTTGTCTTATGAAAGGAGACTCAAGGAGCTTGGCTTGTTTAGCCTAACTAAAAGAAGGTTGAGGGGAGATATGATTGCTTTCTATAAATATATCAGAGGGATAAATACTGGAGAGGGAGAGGAAGTACCAATGTGGACACAAGAACAAATGGATATAAACTGATCATCAGGAAGTTTAGACTTGAAATTAGACGAAGGTTTCTAATCATCAGAGGAGTGAAGTTTTGGAATAGCCTTCCAAGGGAAGCAGTGGGAGCAAAAGATCTATCTGGCTTTAAGATTAAACTCGATAAGTTTATGGAGGAGATGGTATGATGGGATAACATGGTTTTGGTAATTAAATATTCATGGTAAATAGGCCCAATGGCCTGTGATGGGATATTAGATGGGGTGGGATCTGAGTTACCCAGAAAAGAATTTTCTGTAGTACCTGGCTGATAAATCTTGCCCATATGCTCAGGGTTTAGCTGATCGCCATATTTGGGGTCGGGAAGGACTTTTCCTCCAGGGCCTCTTCCAATCTGCCCTGGAGGTTTTTCACCTTCCTCTGTAGCATGGGGCACGGGTCACTTGCTGGAGGATTCTCTGCTCTTTGAAGTCTTTAAACTATGATTTGAGGACTTCAGTAGCACAGATATACGTGTGAGGTTTTTTGCAGGATTGGTGGGTGAAATTATGTGGCCTGCATTGTGCAGGAGGTCAGACTAGATGATCATAATGGTCCCTTCTGACCTAAATATCTATGAATCTATTTCATTTTATTAAAAAGAAAAGGAGTACTTGTGGCACCTTAGAGACTAACCAATTTATTTGAGCATAAGCTTTCGTGAGCTACAGCTCACTTCATCGGATGCATACTGTGGAAAGCGTAGAAGATCTTTTATACACACAAAGCATGAAAAAATACCTCCCCCGACCCCACTCTCCTGCTGGCAATAGCTTATCTAAAGTGACCACTCTCCTTACAATGTGTATGATAATCAAGGTGGGCCATTTCCAGCACAATTCCAGGGTTTAACAAGAATGTCTGGGGGGGGGGGGGGGGGGAGGGTTAGGAAAAAACAAGGGGAAATAGGTTACCTTGCATAATGACTTAGCCACTCCCAGTCTCTATTCAAGCCTAAGTTAATTGTATCCAATTTGCAAATGAATTCCAATTCAACAGTTTCTCGCTGGAGTTTGGATTTGAAGTTTTTTTGTTGAACAATTGCAACTTTCATGTCTGTAATCGTGTGACCAGAGAGATTGAAGTGTTCTCCGATTATGCAAGGTAACCTATTTCCTCTTGTTTTTTTCCTAACCCCCCCCCCCCAAGGCGTTCTTGTTAAACCCTGGATTTGTGCTGGAAATGGCCCACCTTGATTATCATACACATTGTAAGAAGAATGATCACTTTAGATAAGCTATTGCCAGCAGGAGAGTGGGGTCGGGGGAGGTATTTTTTCATGCTTTGTGTGTATAAAAGATCTTCTGCAGTTTCCACAGTATGCATCCGATGAAGTGAGCTGTAGCTCACGAAAGCTCATGCTCAAATAAATTGGTTAGTCTCTAAGGTGCCACAAGTACTCCTTTTCTTTTTGCGAATACAGACTAACACGACTGTTACTCTGAAACCTGTCATTATACAAGGCACTGCATTTAGCCGTATGGAGTGGAAATCTATCAACTGCATGAAAAAACTTGTACAGATACAGACAGGCATCATCTTCCTTTCCAAATGCAAGCAGATGGACATCGTACCAAAAGGACTGAAGGTAAAAAAATCCATTACAATCTACATACCACACAGACTATGCTGACAGCTTGTGCCACACGCTCTCAAAGAAACTGCGGACTCACCTGATCGACATCCTCTACAGCAAACAGGGAAAGATTAAGAATGAGCTCTCAAAAATGGATACCCTCATAAAAAACCAAACTTCCACACAAACTTCCTCATGGCTGGACTTTACTAAAACTAGACAAGCCATTTACAACACACACTTTGCTTCTCTACAAAAGAAAAAGGACACTAAACTTTCTAAACTACTACATGCCACAAGGGGCCACAGCAATGGTTCCCTCGTCCCACCCAGCAATATTGTTAAACTATCCAACTATACTCTCAGCCCAGCAGAAGCAGCTGTCCTATCTCGGGGCCTCTCCTTCTGCCCCTCCACCCCCATGAACATGATACAGTTCTGTGGTGACCTAGAATCCTATTTTCGACATCTCCGACTCAAGGAATATTTCCAATATACCTCTGAACAACATACTAATCCACAGAGACCTCCCTACCAACATTACAAAAAGAAGGATTCTAGGTGGACTCCTCCTGAAGGTCGAAACAGCAGACTGGACTTCTACATAGAGTGCTTCCGCCGACGTGCACGGGCTGAAATTGTGGAAAAGCAGCATCACTTGCCCCATAACCTCAGCCGTGCGGAACACAATGTCATCCACAGCCTCAGAAACAACTCTGACATCATAATCAAAAAGGCTGACAAAGGAGGTGCTTTGTCATCATGAGTAGGTCAGGATATGAACAAGAGGCTGCTCGGCAGCTCTCCAACAGCACTTTCTACAAGCCATTACCCTCTGATCCCACTGAGAGTTACCAAAAGAAACTACAGCATTTGCTCAAGAAACTCCCTGAAAAAGCACAAGATCAAATCTGCACAGACACACCCCTGGAATCCCGACCTGGGATATTCTATCTACTACCCAAGATCCATAAACCTGGAAATCCTGGGCGCCCCATCATCTCAGGCATTGGCACCCTGACAGCAGGATTGTCTGGCTATGTAGACTCCCTCCTCAGGCCCTACGCTACCAGCACTCCCAGCTACCTTCGAGACACCACTGACTTCCTGAGGAAACTACAATCCATCGGTGATCTTCCTGATAACACCATCCTGGCCACTATGGATGTAGAAGCCCTCTATACCAACATTCCACACAAAGATGGACTACAAGCCGTCAAGAACACTATCCCTGATAATGTCACAGCTAACCTGGTGGCTGAACTTTGTGACTTTGTCCTCACCCATAACTATTTTACATTTGGGGACAATGTATACCTTCAGATCAGCAGCACTGCTATGGGTACCCACATGGCCCCACAGTATGCCAACATTTTTATGGCTGACTTAGAACAACGCTTCCTCAGCTCTCGTCCCCTAACGCCCCTACTCTACTTGTGCTACATTGATGACATCATCATCTGGACCCATGGAAAAGAAGCCCTTGAGGAATTCCACCATGATTTCAACAATTTCCATCCCACCATCAACCTCAGCCTGGTCCAGTCCACACAAGAGATCCTCTTCCTGGACACTACAGTGCTAATAAGCAATGGTCACATAAACACCACCCTATACTGGAAACCTACTGACCGCTATTCCTACATACATGCCTCCAGCTTTCACCCTGACCACACCACACAATCCATTGTCTACAGCCAAGCTCTGTGATACAACCGCATTTGCTCCAACCCCTCAGACAGAGGCAGACAAACACCTACAAGATCTCTATCAAGCATTCTTACAACTACAATACCCACCTGCGGAAGTGAAGAAACAGATTGATAGAGCCAGAAGAGTTCCCAGAAGTCACTTACTACAGGACAGGCCCAACAAAGAAAATAACAGAACGCCACTAGCCGTCACCTTCAGCCCCCAACTAAAACCCCTCCAACGCATTATTAAGGATCTACAACCTATCCTGAAGGATGACCCAACACTCTCACAAATCTTGGGAGACTGGCCAGTCTTTGCCTACAGACAGCCCCCCAACCTGAAGCAAATACTCACCAGCAACCACATACCACACAACAGAACCACTAACCCAGGAACCTATCCTTGCAACAAAGCCTGTTGCCAACTGTGCCCACATATCTATTCAGGGGACACCATCACAGGGCCTAATAACATCAGCCACACTATCAGAGGCTCGTTCACCTGCACATCCACCAATGTGATATATGCCATCATGTGCCAGCAATGCCCCTCTGCCATGTACATTGGGCAAACTGGACAGTCTCTACGTAAAAGAATAAATGGACACAAATCAGATGTCAAGAATTATAACATTCATAAACCAGTCGGAGAACACTTCAATCTCTCTGGTCACATGATTACAGACATGAAAGTTGCAATTCTTCAACAAAAAAAACTTCAAATCCAGACTCCAGCGAGAAACTGTTCAATTGGAATTCATTTGCAAATTGGATACAATTAACTTAGGCTTGAATAGAGACTGGGAGTGGCTAAGTCATTATGCAAGGTAACCTATTTCCCCTTGTTTTTTCCTAACCCTCCCCCCCCCCCCCCAGACATTCTTGTTAAACTCTGGATTTGTGCTGGAAATGGCCCACCTTGATTATCATACACATTGTAAGGAGAGTGGTCACTTTAGATAAGCTATTACCAGCAGGAGAGTGGGGTGAGGGGAGGTATTTTTTCATGCTTTGTGTGTATAAAAGATCTTCTGCAGTTTCCACAGTATGCATCCGATGAAGTGAGCTGTAGCTCACGAAAGCTTATGCTCAAATAAATTGGTTAGTCTCTAAGGTGCCACAAGTACTCCTTTTCTTTTTGCGAATACAGACTAACACGGCTGTTACTCTGAAACCTTTCATTTTATTGTTTGTCTGTGGATTCTTGGAGATGAATTAAACAACTACATTTTTAAAAATGGTCACCCTGGGCCTGATTTGAAAAGATTTTGAGCACCTGCAGTGCCCGTTGCCTTCACTGGCAGTTGGCGGTGCTCAGCACTCACGGAAACCAGGGTATCCCAAACTGGGCAGATCTAAAAAATAGCAATATTCAATAATTTGTCTGCAATTCTTATAAATAAATATATATATATCATGGATTAACATGAAACAACCTTCTGTTGTAGAAATATTGTACTACCAAGCCAAGGTCAATTACCAGCTTGACCCACTGCACTTGTATGTTATTCTTCGCCCTACTTTTTGGCCTGATTTTCCAGTTCCTCCATTCTTGAGGTTGGGGCTAGGACAGATGGGGGCAAAGGCAACTACAAACTCATTTCCAATGTTCTGGGCCCACGCAGGGGCTCATCCAGCGTGTTGTGTAAATTAGAAAAGCCTCTGACTTACGCTCCGCTTTGCATGGCCCTCTGGGGAGCAGAGAATGATCTTAGAGCACTGACCATGTCCCCGATCTGCCCTTCAAGGCTTAGGTCACTGGTCACCTGCCTGGAAGACCTTCTGAGTAATTTCCATCCATGTCAAAGCCTCTTTATGCTACCAGAAAGGCATAAAAGGGCCTTATGTAACTGAAAATCAGAGGTCCTTCATCTCAGGCTATAAGTTCTGTGGGGTAAGATAAACGTTCTTTAATGTTTGGAAAGCACCTAGAGCATTGTAAGTGCTACCAGAAACAAATAAGAATATTAATAACTAAGATAAATCATGGTAATAGTTGATCCCTCTCCCTACAATATGTTCAGGCAGTCTCACATTTCCTGTCTTGTTCTGTTTAAATAAAAATGAACAATAGCGATCAAAATTGTTTGGCTTGTCAAATAATCTTCTCCCATTTAGTGTGACTCTTAAGGGACTGCACATAATGAAGGAGGTTTCTCACTGGTAGTGGCATTTTAGTCAGGAGTGAATTCTAAAGCACTGATGTCTTTTATGCCTTTAAGTCATCACTTTTGAAATAGTCAATTATTTCTCCATTCTATGGGAGCCCCACATGAATATTCAAGCAATTTGATTATTCAGTGAAAATTTCTTAGGAGTTAAAAAAATATATATATTCCATTCTGCAGACACAAACAACTATACCAGAATGTTTGCTTAATTCTTTACAGTGCCGAGAACACCACAACAAAAAAACCCGCTTAATGCGGAATGCTTAACTCTTTACAGTGCTTCTCAGTGAGCTGCACAGAGGCAACGAAGGTAAAAATCTTTCAGCGTATCCTAGAACTAACCCCTAACATGTGGGCCGTCTTTCTCCAGCGCAGAAAAGCATGGGCCCCACACACCAACAACGGCAACCTAAACTCTGTCTCCCATCCACAGCTTCTCCTACCTGCTGCCAGCCAGATCCCGGACCCTGTTTTCACTTATGCCAGTTTTACACCAGTGGAACTACCTTGACTTCAGCAGAGCTACTGCAGATCTATACAGGTGTCAGGGACAGGAGAACCAGGCTCTTAACGTCTGCATCCAGTCGCTCCCTCTCTAACCTCCAGAAACATCCATTTTTGGTCTCACCCGGCTAATTGCCCAAGCCAAGGGTGGAGATGCAGGTTCCTTGGGCAGGTAGATTTGAGATCAGTGAGAGATTGTGACTGCAGGGAGGTGAAGTGAGGCAGGACCTGCTTCAGGGAAGATTAGCAAATTAGCTCCACCTCCCTACTGCCAAATCCTTCCTGATACCAGAACCCTTGTGACAATCAACTGGCTGTGTTAGCTATCTGGGAACCAAACAATTCCCTAAGGTTTAAATGGAAGCCAACATCTTAGATACTCCTTTGGTACAGAAAATGTAGGGGGTTTTTAGGTGAACTCTACAAGCATATAGTCCATTATCTGTTGATCCACCAAGGAATCATTTATTGCATTCTGAATGTGCTGTGGTTTAACCCACAGAAGCATTTCTATCTCCTCATTCTTTCAAGTCAGCAATTAAATCTGTCATTTAATAAAACATTCGCTAAAATAAAGACCCTTTGCAGATTATTTGTATTGTAATATAAGATAGTAAGCCACATACAAAGGGATAGCGGTAAATAAGAAAAAAAAAAAAAAAAAAAAAAAAAAGACTTTTCTAACACACTTGGGGCCAAATTCATCCTTGCTATAAATCCACTGAAGCGAATGCTATTGCATTCATGGTTCCATGTACAATTGCAAAACACATACATTCATTTTAGATTGAAGAGGGAAAACAACCCAAAAGAAAAAACAAAAGTCAAGTCTCTAGGAGAAAGAGCAGAGAGTGTGTAGTCTCTACAGCAAATCTGAAAACAAAGTATAGCTGTACTGTGCTCATCGGGTGAGCTCAGAAATTTAAAGGTTCAGCACTGAAAAAACAAAACAAGACTGTAGAGAGTCTCACATCAGGACTTAATTCCACTCTAGGCTATTATTATGGCTTTTAGACCGATAGAAATCATGGGTGTTGAAAGGCATAGGATATACCACATAGTGCACAATTGTAATTTTTTAGGGGTAATGTATTTTACCAGAAGTTCTTAATCATGCCATTTGATAAATAGCAACCTCTACATCTAAATTAATGTACTCTGGCAGCAAGCACATTATGTGTCCTGGAGTGTCCGCCCTCGGAATTTCTAGGTACACTAAGGGAACGTTTATGAGGACATTTTAAATGGGTTGCTACACCCTGATGCAGATTTGTCAGCAGGTGTATTTATAGTGTTGTTTCTCTGAATGCAAACAAAGTGCAGTGCCATGAGAGCTGTCGCTTATCTCTACAGCTGTTCAAACTTTATCAACATCACAACTGAGCCGGACCTGCAAACATTCCGTATGCAGAGCTACCAACTCTGGCTTCTTTAGCCTTCACATGCAACCCCTGATTTGAGAGCATTGCGCCACACTGAAATTTTTTGCTCAGTTGAGTGTTTGGAGCTTGGGAAAACTATCTCCTGTTTTTAAAAAGTCTGAAGCAAGAATTAAAAACGTTTTGGGACAGATCCTAAGCTGGTCTCAATGGGCATAGCTCCAGCCCTTTCTTTTCACATGTCTGAAAGCATGTGATTTATTTTACCCTTGGGTGATTGATGCGCACAATTAGTTTAAGAGATCTTATAACACAGAGTTCAGGAAGGATAGAAAATAATGATCTAGTTCTACGCCTTCCCAAACACACAAAAACAGACTGCAGCCTGAGGTTATAGCTAGGAGTTCTGCTTAAGCGTTGAAAAGACTAAAGTATGTTTTGTTGTGGTGCAAGTTGCATGAAATGCTATCGGAAACTGTGCCAATTTAAACTGATATGTTGTGGCAATAATATTTCTCAATCAGTTACATTGTGAATGAAAAGCCATGTATTTTTCTTCTAGTTAGCTGATTTTCTTGTATCGTACACGCCACACTATATTCTAACTTTACTCATTCTCCCAGCATTGGGCAGAAGAAGTGTTAATGATAGCAGAATTTGGTATTCTGTGGGTTTGCCTACACATGGAGTTAGTCAGGAATAGCTATTCTGGAATAAATTCCTTGTATGGATGGTTTTATTCTAGAATAAGAGTACCATGTTCTGGTTTTGCAACTACGGTCTCTCTTGCTCCTAATTTGGAATGACCCTGTGCCTCCGAGTGAGTGTATTACAGATTTCATCTCAGCAGAACAGGAAATTGATTCTTAAAATATGCAAACAGCCTCTTCCCACCCCACACCCCCAAGAGATCAACTGCTTCAAAGGAATGAATTGGGCCGCTCAAAATGTAAAATGTCCCACAAATACATTAAATCTGTTTTATAGGTGGATACATCTACATCACACCTTTTAATGAAGGGAAAAAAAAACAAAACACACAAGACTATCAACCTACCACAGTGTTAAAATCCCAGCTCTGAGCTGCTCAGTGCATGGTAGGGGACTGAGTGCAGGTCTACACTACAGTGGGGATTGATGTTCTGAGATCGATCCACCAGCAGTCGATTTGGTGGGTCTTTACTAGATCTGCTAAATCAACTGCAGATCACTTTCCAGTCGACCCCTGTACTCTATCCTCGACGAGAAGAGTAAGGTAAGTCGACAAGAGATTTTCTCCCGTAGACCCCACAGTAACTCGACCTAAGGTACGTCGACTCCAGCTATGTTATTCACATAGCGGGAGTTGCACAGCCTAGGTCGATTTACCGCAGTAGCGTAGACATAGCCTGAGTTGCCAAAGTGGATTTGCACCTCTTCTCCTGCACTCCTGACTGTTCTGCTCTTTCTGAGCCTGTTGAGATTGAAATGGACAGGAATTCTCTAGAGATCACTTGTCAGTTTCACATCTCTCCTTCCTCCAGAACAGATTTCCAGAGTAGATGACAGCTGGCATGATATTTAACTTAATTTATTTAGACATACATAAATGTGTCCACTCCTGCCTCTAAAAGAGAAAATTTAATTAGTTATATCCATATCCATCTACATAGATACACATACACACAGACTGGTCCAACGTCTCTTACTAAAGCCCCATGACACTCAATCCTGTCCAGCCCACACTAAGATTATGACCCTCCACAACAAACCCAGCACTCTAGGGTTATTCTAAGTGGATCACTGAATTATGGTTTATTTGGAAAGCTAACTGAGCCAAAAAGATGGGGGAGAGGGGAACGAAACATTTTGTGCACGTCAGCCTTGCCAGTGCCCATTGAAGTGACATCTGCCAGGAGATTAGGATAATCCAATTTCTGCTGAAAGTTTGCATGGTCCCCTCGTGAGCAGTAATGGTGAAACTCAAATAGCCCTTCAGTGGAGCAGAATCAATATAACCTTTTCATTATTGTGAAGCAACTCGCTATTGATTGCAAGGAAACCTCTCTGCTCCCCAGGAAAACCTCCTAATACATTGACTGTCTCCCATTCCTGCATTCTAAAACCTTGCCCTCTCCCCATGTTGTGTCTGGAATAAATTCCTGCTGCTGAACAATGTCCATTTTGGTATGCAAGCCACAATTTGAACTGCTCACATTTTATACACAAAAACTAGCCACTCTAAACTAGAAGCAGATTTCTTCTTCCTTTTATGCCCATGTAAAACTTGCTGTAAGTCTATCAGCATCCTTCAGCTAAACTTGATGTAAATCCGGACTACGCATCAGCAGACCTTGCCCTTAACCGTCCTACATTTTAAATAACACAGAACTAGGGAGACCAGTTCTGCTCCATTTACACGTCATGCAATCCTACCGACTTCCATGGGGCATAACTGAGGACTAAATGGTTGTCTAGTGCTATAAGAGTGCTAGTACTTAACTACAATCACCATCAACAGTGAGTAAAAACTACTGCCTGCCACGACAAAAGTCTTTTATTTAAAACTGGAGGCAGAACATAACAAGAACGCTTCAGCAAACATCAGCAGTAATCTCTTATTGAAGTAAAGCAGAACCTGATCAGCCTTCAGAAAATACCAGAGTGCTGTAAATTATAAAACCATATACAAAAGTCAAACAATAAACGGGGGCAAATTGGCTGGGGGGGGGGGGGAGGGGGTAGGGGATCCACAACTAAGTTCATAATAAAAATTTAAAGAATCTGGAAAACATTGTGCCTATCTCTTTTCATTTTCCTTAGAGCTCTTCAGAAAGCACACATGAAATTTCTAGCAGCAATAAAATGGAAGCATTGACACCTCCATGCTTTTTTAAGCCAGCTGTTTGATATGCAAATATTAAGCAGAGGGCACCAAGTAACAGGGTCTGGTGACCTATCGCTGAAGATGGGTACCTGCTGGCATATAAATCCACATGCCTTAGAAAAGCGTGATCTTTGAAAAACAAAAACCAAACCAAACAAAAAACCCTTTACAATATAATCTGAAATGACCAAAGGGTAGAAGAAGCGAAGTCATAAAAACAGCTGTTTGCCATTTTAGGCCTAACTTCCTTTTCACACAGTTCCCGAGCAGTTATAAGCATGCTAGATGGGTGTGAGTCCATTCCCTCAAGCACTCTCTCTCGCTTTCTCTCGCCTGCCTGCCAGACTCACCAGCGTGTGAACTTGGGTGTCGGATTTCAGGGACCGATGTTTGCTTTACCTTTCCGTCCCGCACTCAACTCCTCCTAGGCAAACCCTCCCCCCATAACCCACTTTTTGTTGGAAATGTTTAAAAGTGCAAGCCAAGAAACTTACTCCGATAGTCCCGAGCGATTAGGTAGATCCCGCTGCTGTCAGGGCAGTGAAGGAGTTGAAGTTTGTTTTCGCACCACCCCTGGGAGCGAGCCTGACAAGGCTTCTGTCTGAAAGGCTTGTATGAGAAGAAGGCGTGCCCTGAGCGCCTGTACACGGATGTAAGGAACTAACCTCGGGCAAATCTTGCTTGTGACTCAACTGCAGGCACTAACTGCTAAAATACACACTCTGCCCTTTGTTAAAGGCTCTGCCCTGTTTGATGTTCTGCACACATGCTAACAGCTGTGTGGTAGCAGTGTCAGGCTTAATAAAATGGGATCAGGTGCCACAGGTTATCTGCAGCAATTTAAGTCCCTTTTTAGCACATGGAGGGGCTGCATTGATTAACCTAGCACTATAGTATCTAGTCTAACAGGGCTGTTACTCTGAAAAGTATCTAGATAGAGAGATACCACTTAGTATGCTTGGGTTGGTAATTTTGCACCAGTTCATTCAGGGTGACTTTTTGTGTTTGTAGTACTCTGTGTTGCTTTTAACAATTGTTTCTATGTAACTATATGGTTTGTCGCATTACCACCAGACCTCTGAGCCTGCCAAAGGCCAAACATGGGTACAGTGGGTGACAAAGACCCAAGAGACGCCAAAGATTATTCATGTGGGAAACTTAAAATGCTATGTTTCAGAGTAGCAGCCGTGTCAGTCTATATTCGCAAAAAGAAAAGGAGTACTAGTGGCACCTTAGAGACTAACCAATTTATTTGAGCATAGGCTTTTGTGGGCTACAGCTCACTGCATCCGATGAAGTGAGCTGTAGCTCACAAAAGCTTATGCTCAAATAAATTGGTTAGTCTCTAAGGTGCCACTAGTACTCCTTTTCTTTTTTTTAAATGCTATGATATCCCTTTCTTTAGTGTGAATGACTCTTCCTATAATCTCTGGTCCCTGACTCTTTATGTCTGATTTAAATGATTTTCTACAATAAAAGCAAGGGGGTGCCAAATTTGTGTAAAATGTTGGCAATTTTGGGAGCAAAATTTCTCTCCAACTGTAGTAAAGTTGAGAGGTATGCATATCATCCGCTCCACAACTGGCACCATGTATAGGTTGTGTTCAAATGGCCACCGCTTTAGTAAAACAAAATAAAGTCAAAAAAACATTTTCCTGGACTGTTATATCCCCATTAAAAGGAAAATAGCCAAAAGATCTGTAATAGCAGAGCAAAGGGTGAATCCTTATTTCCTTGATTAGTTTCATTGGGTGACCCCCAGTTATTTTGTTATGTGAAGGGGTAAATAACACTTCCTTATTCACTTTCTCCACACTATTCATGATTATCTAGACCCCTATCATTGCCCCCGTTAGTCATCTCTTTTCCAAACTGGACAGTCCTAGCCTTTCTCATCTCTATTCATATGGAAGCTTTTCATAACCTTAATCATTTTTGTTGCCCTTCTCTGTACTTTTTCAATTTCTAATATATCTTTCTTGGAGACGGGGTGACCAGAACTGCATGCAGTATTCAAGATGTGGGTGTACCAAGGATTTATATAGTGGCATTATGATATTTACTATGTTATGTACTCTTTCCTAATGGTTCCTAACATTTTGTTAGCTTTTTTGTTTGTTTGTTTACTACCACTGAACACTGAGCAGATGTTTTCCGAAAACTATCCTCAATGACTCCAAGATCTCTTTCTTGAGTGGTAAGAGCTAATTTAGACCCCATCATTTTGTATGTGTAGTTGGGATTATGCATTACTTTGCATTTATCAACATTGAATTTCATCTGACATTTGTTGCCCAGTCACCCAGTTTAGTGAGATTCTTTTTGTAACTTTTAGCAGTCTGCTTTGGACTTAACTATCTTGATTAATTTTGTATCATCTGCAAGTTATTCCACCTCACTGTTTACCCCCTTTCCCCAGATCATTTAGACTTCTAAAAGGAGACTTTCTTAGTATTAATATAAGTCCTTGAGTTGTTCTTTGTGGTATCCCAGAAGGAAATAAGACAGAATGGAAGCAGAAAGGAACAGCTTGCAGCTCAGTCTCAGAACAACGTAGTTAGTCTCAGCTTGTGGGAGACCCAGCTTTCATGTCTGTGTGTCCAACATTGATCTGTAATCTCTGGGGGTGGCAGCCAGGATTCTGTAATACAGGTGTGTTTCTGAGAAAGAAGGAGGATTGTAGTATAATCAGAAGTAAGGGCTGAAAGATTCAGAACAAAGCATTGCCCTAAATATTCAACCCATTCATCTACTGCTTATCAGTCTCTGAAATCATTAGGGAATAACAGTCTTTTAGATTATAAGATCTTTGGGACACAGACTGTCATTTATAAAATGTATATACAGCATCTAGCACAGGTCGGGGTCCTGACCTGCTTGAGGACTCTAGATGTTTCTACTATAATATAAATAATAAATATATTTCTATCTAAAGCATTGCCTAAATTTCTAACTAGTCAATATGGGAGGATAAAGCATATTCTTATGGAATACTGTCCCACTAAGTATACAAAGTCACTAGTTAGGGCATGGATAAGGGGTCTATATATTGCATAGCCTCACTATATTGTAATCAATCAGCATAATAACTATTGCATTCAGAACAAATTAGAGTATCATGAGGAACTCAGACTACATAATCACAATGGTCTCTTCTGGTCATAGAATCTCTGAATATAGTTTGCTTTAGGCCATGCTATAAAGTTGTTACAGTATGATGTAGCCGAAAGCAAACTATATGACAAACACTGGGAAATATGATGATAACAAATGAGAGAAGGAGAAGATCAAGGAGGCCGGTTTACACTATGAGTTAATGCACATTCACTTTTCAACTTCTGAGACCTGGGGTCAAGTCCATCTCCTAGCACAATTTAAAATGAATTTGCTGGCCTCATCTTAGTCCACTCAATGTAGTGAAATGTATTTTAGATCAGTATATTATGCAATGCTGTGGAGGGAAGTTTGGTGGTAGGATGAAGAAACGTGCATCACACTGCTACCAACTGGGACATGTGAGACCCCAAGCAAAGGTTTTCTCCATTTTAAAAAGAAAAACACGAGTAGGAGAGAGAGGCAGAGCTGTGGGAAAGGAAAACCAGTAACAGTAAATACGATATAAGTGTTTTGATTATCTCACTTTCTTCCTTTTTTTATTTATTTTTCTACTTAATACATAAAAGGAAATAATTGTATCTTGGGGCTCTCATGAAAAATCTTCAAGTAGGAGTTATAGTTTTCCTGGAATTCATTGATAAAGTTGCAGCCTTCCATATAATAGCATAATTGTGTATACAGTATTATCTTTGGTGTGAGTTCAGAGCTCAGAATTGACCGGGGCTCAGATAGCCTGGTGATGAGCATGGTATAAATACCTAGATACTGTAGATTGAGGAGGACTGTGCATATAATACAACTGTATGTGGGAGATCAGAAAACTAACTGCCAAATTCACTGCTGACTTACCCCTGGAAAACTCCACTGGTATCTCTTGATGTTTGCCCATTAATGCCACTGGTGAAACTGGTTTGAACTAGCATTGATGAAATGCTAGAATTTTGCCTTTTTGCCTTTTCTATTTACAATGCTGGACCTAACGGCGAGTGAGTGGTACCTATGGCACATTTTTGGTCTCCATGAAAGTATTTTGGTGTTTAATTCTTTGGAGTCCTTTAACTCTGCCATCCTGTCACACCTCCTTGCCCTCAAAGAGCCAAAAACAGTGGGAAAGAAGAGGTGCATAGGAATTGCCACACTGGATCAGACCCTTGATCCATCAGCCCAGTAGCCTGTCTCTGACAGCAGCCAGTAAAGGATGCTTCAGAGGAAGGTACAAGAAACACTACAGTAGGTAGAAGTTAGATAATCTGTCCCCCATGAGTGTATTATCCTAATACCTAATAGAGTTTGGGTAAACTCCAGAGCATGAAGTTGTATATCCCTTTTAATGCTCCTTTTTAGGATTAACTATTATAATTCTTGTTTATCTCATTGAGAGAGAGAATAGTGGGGCATAAACTAGGTTGGGAAGGAAAAAAAAGAGTAGGGTTATAAGTCAGGGGAGAAAGGGGCAAAAAGAGAATGAGAGAAGTAGGGCAGGCAGAGAGAAGGGGAGCAAGAGAAGAGGCAGATACAGCTGGGGAGAAGTGGGCTCCAGGTGAAAGTGGAGGGAGCAGAGAAGTGAGGGAGCAGGACTGAAAGAAATGGGGGGATGGGAGAGCACACACTAAGAGGGAGAAGAACAAAACAAGAAGGATATGAAAGAAAAGAGGTGAGAAACCAATACAATGGAAGAAGAAGGCAGTGAAATGCTCAAAGCTGGAGGAAATGGGGCAGAGACCCACTCAGGGGGTAGCTTTCAGGTGGGAGGAGTGCTGTAGGGGACAATGTGAGGCTGAGATGGATGGAGGTAGCCACCCAAGTCCAAGCTTGCCTGACATCCCCCCCCCCCCCCCGTCTGAACTCAGGCAGCTAGCCTGAGCCGCCAATCATGCAGCAACATCCACACTGCTCTTTTTAATGCGCTCCCATGAGTAAAGTTAGCATGAGTCTGTCTACCCACGCTGGGAATCCCACCTCCGTGCTGCAGTGTAGACATACCCAGAGATGCTCCACTTACTCTTCATGTCCCAGGCCTGGTAGATCTTGGCTGGGGGCCTGAATAGATTTACATGATAAACTGTGTGGAGCAGCTGCTATTGTTTTGTAGAGATGTGGGGTGTGGCTGGAGAAACAAAAGGTCTCTGATGGAAGGTGGGGCTCTCACCTGCAAAGGGGCTGAACAGATGGGGGCAGGTTGTAGCAGGGTCTCAGTGCGTTGTTATAGAACGTCTAGAGAAAACAATGCCTTAGTAAGAAGCACAAACAACACGGTGATGCCTGATTCTAGTATGCAGCGTGAACATGCAGGACCCCTGCTTTCTTTATTTGTTTGTGTTTTTTGTAATTGAGTGGGTTCAGAGATGCATGCAAAGTGGAATAGCTGCAAGCAAACTCCCACAATCCTTCTGGGCAATTGGTCAAAATGCACAGGCTATGTCCAGGACCGAGGGATAACCAGCCCCTTACAGTTCTGTGTAAATGATATCTGGAGTTTGTTTACTGGCTGCATTTACAATTGCACCATCACTACCACTAGCAGAGGGTCTCTCACCCGCAGCCCAAACAGCTTTATTCTTTTGGTTTCATTTGGGCTTCTACATATAGTGCTGTGTTTGTCCTTTTTTATGGCAGTTCCAACACCGCTCACCTGTGAAATGACAGTCATTAACGCAGTGATCAGCAAAAGCTATTCAACTTTGGCTGCTCACTTCCGCTCATGTGGCATGCATCACTCTTCCCATAGGTCATTTCCCCTGGTACTTCTTTTTCCTGTAGTCTCCACCGATCCAGTAACAACCAGTGCTTGTGAGCAGATGAAATCAAACTCTGTTGGCAAACATTTCTGTAAGACCTGCTTCAGAATAGACACTCTATGATCCCTTAAAGCATTCTCCAAATTGGCTTAAAATTCACAGTGCTTCAATTCTGCCACGTATACATTTACTGATTCTGCAGGTTACTAGTTCCATTTATATTGCTGGAAATGCTCTGCTATGACAGGAGATTTTAGAGTCAAGTACCTTCACAAAAAAGTTCTAATTTCTGGATAACTTTTCTCTTTTAGTTTGAATTGGCTGTGAGTAGCTGTAACAGTCCATATGTTCTGCTTCCTTTGGGTCTCTTAAACAAAAGGAATGTCTCTCACTCAAGGACCACCTCGGTTTCCTGCCTATGCCTCTGCTAATTAAAATTAAGTATTATTTGCAAGAACAGGAAATGTGTATGGACCCTCTTCTTTCCAGATAAAGAGAAATGTCATACTGTACATAGCAGTGACTAAACAATTACTGAAAAAAATGACTCCAGTAAATAAATAAATAGATGCCATGTATTGAATGAACCTCCTCTTAGAAGAAAGTTCTGAATAGGATATTTGCATTAACTGTTATATTACACCACACTAAAAGACAAACGCATTATCTCACCTCTTCTTTGAGTACCCACATATTTGACTGAGTGTCCCCAGGCAACTGCTGACTGAACCGTAAGATATGTTTTCCTTCTCTTTAAGAGCAGTTTTCAGCCATCTCTCTCCCCTCATATATTACTTTACCACTTATCCTTTATCTGGTCCAAACCACTATCTTCTCCCCCATTCAAATCCCTCTTTAATGCTTGCTCTACGTTGGAAAAAAACTGCATTCGAATAATTACATTAATTTTAATTCAATCTAGTTAATCTAATGCAACCCCCCTAGTGAAGACACACATAAACAAATTTAATTCTGGCTTAAATTCGTTTAGCTTAATTTTGTAATTTCCTGATGCAAGCTAAATTAATTTATAATCAATCTAGTTAAACTGATGATTAGCAAACTCCTAAAACTGGTTTAATTCTGGTTTAAATCAGGTTAGTGTAAATTACTAAATTAAGATAAACAGATTAAGCAAGAGGTGAACTAGTTTAAGTGCATCTACATTAGGGGTTTGCACCAGTTTAGCTAGACTGATTATAAATCAATGTAATTAAACCAATGCAACTTTTCTAATGTAGACAAGATTTACTTCTTCCTCAATACCTTTAAGAAGTCAGTCAATAATTATTATTATTAAAATATCAATAATTAATTAAAAGCGGCAAAGAGTCCTGTGGCACCTTATAGACTAACAGACGTATTGGAGCATAAGCTTTCGTGGGTGAATACCCACTTCGTCAGATGCATGTAGTGGAAATTTTCAGAGGCAGGTATAAATATGCAAGCAAGAATCAGGCTAGGGATAACGAGGTTAGTTCAATCAGGGAGGATGAAGCCCTCTTCTAGCAGTTGAGGTGTGAACACTAAGGGAGGAGAAACTGCTTTTGTAGTTGGCTAGCCATTCACAGTCTTTGTTTAATCCTGAGCTGATGGTGTCAAATTTGCAAGATCAGCAGTTTCTCTTTGAAGTCTGGTCCTGACTTTTTTTTTTTGCTGCAGGATAGCTACCTTTAAATCTGCTATTGTGTGTCCAGAGAGATTGAAGTGTTCTCCTACAGGTTTTTGTATATTGCCATTCCTAATATCTGATTTGTGTCCATTTATCCTTTTAGGTAGGGACTGTCCAGTTTGGCCAATGTACATAGCAGAGGGGCATTGTTGGCATTGCATAATTAATTAAACCATCCAGAAATGCACATGCCTAAAAACCGAGTAATGACACAATATCACTGATGTAATTTTTATTCTCTACCCTTCTATCCCATGATTTATAGTTTCCTATCTGCCCTTGTCTCATCACCTCTCAAATTCGATTGTTAGATCCTCGAGACATAAACTGCATCTTTCTGTTTGTCCTGTAAAGCATTTAGCATGTTTCTGGGCACTGTAAAAATAAACAAACAAACAATTCCTGACTCACAATCACTATTTGAAAACCAATTCTCTGAAAACAAGATTTATTTAATTTAGAAAATATACATTAGATTGAAAATCAGGGTGAATGCATCAATTCTGGGTAACAGCCTCATTAGGTAGGCCACATTTTTGGAAACCAAAATTTTTTATCCAAAAGCTGACGAAACTAATAAATGGTTTGGCCACAAACTGTTTTTGTGTTTTAATTTCCAAATGAAAAACCAATTTTTTTTTGAGGAAAGAATCCACTTCCCATGAAAATTTCCATTTAATAGAAAACCCAAGTTTCCATCGGAAAAAAGTTTAAATGGAAAATTTTCAACCAGCCCTAGTAGTGCACTTCCAGAAAACGTTTTTGAATAAACATTTGGGCTACTATCTGTGAAATATTTGACATTCACAAACATTTTCATGACTAAATCAGTGACTGTCCTGATACTTGCAGATGGAGAATATGAGCCAATAAATAACAGCAGAGAAAATCTACCATATTTATTCACTGCCATATTTAGACAAGACCTCTTGTAACTTTGCCTGCAGACAGATTGAGACATGTCATAATTAGAGATGTTTTAGTGATTAAATCATTGAGTTAATTAGGACAGAGTAAAAGAGAAAGAAACTGAATAATTATCATCACTCCCTAGCAATTGTCATCAGAATTAGAGTGTGCCATGTAACGTGTTATGAACTTTGCTGTAAGAAAGGCCCAGATTTGATTAATTAGGCAGAACCAAAAAGTTTCCATGCAGCTACAAGACATTCACATTGCTATCAGACCCGAGAAACATTCAAAATCTGAGCAGAGTATTAGAATACCATATTTCAAATGTTACATCATTATCTACAGGCGCTTGGCACTTATGCAATTTGGCACTTATGTAACACATTTGGGTCCTGATTCACCACCAGCTTGCACCTTTTGGAGTCATTGACACTTATGCAATGTACAGGGCAATAATTGGCCACCTTGGATGCTGTTTTTTAAATTGGTGCCTCTGCTCCTCCTCTCCCCACACCAGCTAGAAACCACACCAACAAGGTGCTGGGAGCTTAAAGGGTATCCCCATACCCACAGCAGTGGCTTGGAACAGTGCATCCCAAAGGTACTTTTGAGGTGTTGCCCCTTTAAGCACAGCGACACACACAAAAGTTACAGGGCTAGTGCTGAAGGTTGCTGCACCATTGCAGCTCTGGTCTGGCCGCTTCTTTTGCAGCTCTCAGGGAGAAAGAGGATGACTGCCACTTTAAATGGACCCCTTAGTCCCCTCTAAGACACACACCAGCCACTGCACAAGAGTATCTCCTGCCCGGCTGCCCCATTCCTCCAATATCTTTCTGAATTGATAGTTTACATCCATTTTTTACTGAAGTAGATGACTCCACAAGGTTAGGGTTGCCAACTTTGGTTGGACAAATTCCTGGAGATTTCATCACATGACATAATCTTTAATTAAAGATTAGTCTTTAATTCCTGGAGACTCCAGGACAATCCTGGAGGTTTGGCAATCCTACACAAAGTGCAAAGCCATGGAAAATCAAGCCCAATACCTAAGTATTCCAAAGCACTTTACAAAGGTGGCAAATACTATGCCATTAGAGAGGAAATGAAGACACTGAGAAGTTAGGGCCAAAATTGGAAGACCTGAGTGACTAAAGTTCAGCCTCTAAATCAACATGGCCTGTTCAGAGGCTGCTGCTCCTGTTAACTTCAATGTAAGTTATGGGTGCTCAGCATGTCTGAAAATCAGGCCACTTTATTTCAGATGCTTAGCTTTGTCCACTCCTGGTGGCAACTTCTGGCCTTAACCTCTCTCTGTCCCAGTTTCCGACATAAAGATAATAATACTTTGGTTGTCTTATGGTACAGTTTTCGGGAATTGATTTTTCAGTAGTGTAGATGGCTGTAAACCAGCATACAGACTCACCAACCCGGGAGGGGAAAATAAAGTCTCAGTTACAGGTTTCTTCACATCGCTCTCTTCAGGGCTTGCGGTAGTTTTAAAACCCAAACTCAAAACCAGAACCAATCAGCTCAAGCTACTGAGTGATAATTACCCAAGGTCTTTCCAGCTTTGAGAATCATAGAATCATAGAATATCAGGGTTGGAAGGGACCTCAGGAGGTCATCTAGTCCAACCCCCTGCTCGAAGCAGGACCAATCCCTAATTTTTGCCCCAGATCCCTAAATGGCGGCCTCAAGGATTGAACTCACAACCCTGGGTTTAGCAGGCCAATGCTCAAACCACTGAGCTATCCCCGTTACCCTGTGATCCATAGATTGTGAGGCCACAAGGGACCATCAGATCATTCAGGCTTATCTGTAACACACAGACTACAGAATTTCATCCAATTCCTCTTATTGAACCCCAGACTTGACTAATGCATATCTTCTATAGCCCATGTCCTTGATAGCCTCCTTTTACCATCTTCCCTCATCCTTTTATAACTCATCCCAGGTCAGCCATGTAATAGGCACAAATCTGGTAATCTCTTATTTATCAGCCAACCTCTACACTTCGTCACAGGTGCCTGACTTTAGGCACTCAAATTTGAACATTTTGGCCAACACTTTTACTTAAGTGGGGATACACCAGGTGGGCTGCCAGGGAGCTGGAGATCCTGGGGAACCTGGGAGTTTTTGTTTTGGTTTTCCCAATGGAAAGATCAAAACTTCTGGAAACATTGACAATTTTCATTGTCTAGTCTATACTCATTTTTATACCATTCTTGTCATCATACTATCTGAGTTCCTTCCAGTAGCATATTAAGCAATAATTTAAGCAACATATTTTGTGGAAGTTGCATTTCTGATGGAATTGTTTTCCAACAGAAAATTCCTCACCAGGTCTCTTTGGCAGACCAAAGAATCTGGCCCATGTTGTAAAGATAATTCAATGTAGATTAATCTTCAGAGCACCCCTATGAGAGAAGTATTACTATCCCCAACCCCATTTACAGACTGAGCCATACAAGGGTTAACTAAGCCATAGAAGGTTAACAAATAGAGGACTATAATTTGGCAAAGACCTAACAAGATCCGGTGCCTGGAAGCTGAAGCTAGACAAATGCAAACTGGAAATAAGTACAAATCTTTTAACAGTGAGGGCAATTAATTGTTGGAAGACTATTTCCAGTGGATGAAATAACGGATATGGTGGATTCTTCATCACCTGAAATCTTGGAATGGATGTTTTTCTAATTGATATGCTCCAGTTCAACCACAGGTTACTGAGTTTGATGCAGGGATTTCAGCATGAATAACTATGCACTGTGTTATTCAGGATGTCAGTCTAGATGATTAGAATGGTTCTTTTTGGCATTAAAATCTATGAAAGTGATTTAATTTAGATCCTCCCCACCCCATGAGTCTGCAGCAGAGCCAGGAATAGAACCCAGATTTTCTGACTAACAGTTCCAACTGTAACCAGTTGACTGTGCTAATGTAGCTTTGTATGAGCTATTAGCCCCTTTATGTAAGTAGTTCCTCATATCTGCTCCCATACACATTACCAAATTGTGACAGTCTGTACCCTATGTTTACCACTTTTACAAGACAACGATGAATTTTGTACAAAGTATACCTTGTGAGGTATCATTTGAAAACTCATAATTCACTGATCATTATTGTCCTGGTAAAATGTGTGTATCAACATTGTATGTAAAGTTATAAGATTCTACTGTATGACATTGCTGAGACATGCTCCCAGGTTACAAAAGCAGGCACAAACTAGTTCATCAGAGACAAAAGGCAAATTGACACCTCAGCCAGGTGTCAACAAAATCAGATGGGCTATCACCTGGGTAGGCGGCTATTTTTTGGCAGGAAGAAGGGTGTAGGTGAGAAATTTATGTGTTGGCAAATAAATAGCTGGGAGTTCCCATCCAAAACAGACTTACTGTTGCCAGAACCCCAGCTGGAGATGATTTTCAAAGAGAAATGCTATAAAAAGGGAGAACAGAGGACACAAACCATCTCTCTTCCTTCATCTCTTCTCACGGCATCAACAGACAAAATTTGACAGACAAAAGAGCATAATTGAACTGGGGGAGTGGTCCTGGTTGAAAGATCTAACCAGACTGTTGTGAGCATACAGTGAGGAAAAGCTTTTTGCTTCAAGTCCACTTAGGTCATGTGTACACTGCCACTTATGTTGGCAAAACATATGTCGCTCAGGGGTGTGAAAAAAACCCCTCCCTCAGTGACATAAGTTTCACTAGCATAAGTGGTAGTGTGCACAACACTATGTTAGTGGAAGAGCTTCTCCCGCCAATATAGCTACCACTACTTGTTGGAGGTGGTTTAATTATGTTGATGGGAGAGCTCTCTGGTTGGCATAGAGCAGCTACACTAGAGATCTTACAGTAGCGCATCAGTACAACTGCGTCACTGTAAGGTCTCTAGTGTAGACATAGCCTAAGCTTGTTAAGTTAGGTATTAGTTAGCATTTTACCTTTTATTTCTTTGTAACCAGTTCTGACTTTTATGCCTCATTGCTTGTAATCACTTAAAATCTATCTTTCTGTAGTTAATAAACTTATTTTATTGTTTCATCTAAACCAGTGTGTGTTTGGGAACCTCCATTTGAGATAACAGGGTCTGTGCATGTCATTAATAAAATGATGGATTTTCTATGTATTGTCCAGGAGGGTGCTGGGCAGAAAAAGACACACATTTGTGGGAACAAGTCAGGGACTTGGAGTTTGCTGGTATTACTCTGCAGTATAATTCAGGAGTGGTTGGCTAGAAGCACTCATGTCATTCAGTTGGGAGTGATTTTGCATGCTTGAGGCTGTGCATGAACAGGCCCGACGTGGCTGCTCTCACAGCAAAGCAGTGTAAAAGGCCCCCCAAGTTGGAGAATTGAAGGGACACAGCTATTCAGCCATCCAGATTGTACCCTGGGGAATGTCACACAAACGGATCCCTTTTTAACTGTAAAAGCATCCCTTCATTGCACCTAATACTCTCATTTTTGATGGCACATGCAGTATGGGAAAAACCTAAAATGCTTTAAACTAGATTAAATCTCTAATACCCAGAAACTGAGAGCTTTTTATTTAAACTTTGCTGGTCAATGGAAAATATTATTCAGTCTATGGAGTTCTGAGCAAGAGGAACTCTTCACTCATTGTAAAGATTAATCTAACAAGATTGTCATAAAATCATGATCTTCTCAAAAAGAACCTCTAAATATATCTGTGACTAGTTCTGTGAAACCACTGCAAGATAATGTTATTGTTAACAGAGTCCAAATAATCATTTGCTGTGAGCAAGGACTACAGTGTAATGTGTGACAAAATATAATGAGCAATTTGACCTACCTGTCAATACTTCTACAAAGAGACCAAACTACTCCCCAGTGTACTCATATGGCAGAGGTCCTGGATTTATGAATTGGAATTAATGAATATTGACCTCACTCTCAAGAAGAAGCCTAGTGGTAAATGCTTGGACCAACTATTGATCCCTTTTCAACATTTAGGGGAATTTAGGTACATTGTAGCAGCCAGAAAAGTTCTAATGATGGAGAAAATTGTGAGCTAAGTGTAAGGAATCAGCTACAGAAAAAAAATCTGTGGAAAAGAGGTTGATGAAGAAATTAGGAGAGTTGGTGAGGGAACAGGAGTGGCAGTCCCCCTGGGAGTCTCATAAAAATTAGAGAGGAATGTGGAGCAATTTAAGTGGATAGGACAGGGATATGTTAAAAACATGGCCTTACTACAAGCTAGAGAGGCTGGAAAGGTGGCTGAGGAAGGTGCTAGAGATTGCACCTGACTATAAGCAACAGAAGCAAGGGGAGGGGATTGCTGGGTAGAAAGAAGTGATGCCCAGTTAGGAGGAAGATAAGGAAAAGGAGATTTGGCCAAAAAGGAACAGGTAAGACCACAGAATCTGCAATGCAGTGGGAGAGCTGCAAACTTTTGACACACAGTGGCCTGTAGCACTTCAGATTAAAAGGTTTAACAGATAGTAGAACATGACCAAAATGACCAGGTAAGTTTCGCAGTCTGACTGCTTCATTTTGGAGACAAACTCATGGTCAAGATGTCCTGCAGTGGCTCAAGAGCATGAGTACCAACCTCAGGCCACACTGTTAAGAACCGGGGCAAAAACCCCAAATTGGTTGTGAGTACTATATTTAGATTCACCAACCAGTTAGCAAGTGTAAACTCCTCAGGCACTAAAACAGCCCTAACGTGGAGTCACAGACAGTCCCTTGGGGTACTCTGATCTGTCTTGCCAACCATGCAAGCTTACTTTTGTGATACATGATCCCATATACCAAGTATCACAGCAACATTCAGGTTATTCCCAGTCCCAAAGGACCAATCGTTTATCCCAGGTCAATTGCACTTAAGGTCTCACATCAAAGGCAATGCTTTTAGCCAATATCTAAAGATTTACTATATAGAAAAAGGAAACAAGAGAGTTATTTAGAAGGTTAAAGCAGGTAAACATATATACACACAAATGAGTTCCAAACTCAAGTTTCAAAAAGTAAAAGACACTTCTATAATAAGCACACTCTATATGTACTTAAGGATTAACTCAGGCTAAGCACTAGGGATCTTTTGCTTATGCCAAGAAGTCCTTGCCTCCCAGAGTCCAAGCAGCATAAAAATACAATTCTTCCTGTTAGGGGATTTATACCCTTCCTCCTTTCTGCTTTGAATGCAAACTCAGCCAATGGAAGCAATTCATTTGCATGACCCATCTTCACTGGGGGCGAGCAGACAACGAAGTCTTTTGTCTCTGTAATGTTCCACTCTAGTCTGCCGGGTGTTGATGGGCCTTCCTTGTCCCTGACCCGCTCCACCTCTTCCCCAGAGGCCCCTCCTCCCACATGCTCCTCTCCAACCGTGCCCTCCATCTCTCGCCCTTAAGGCAGGTAATGTGTTGGGGCCATGGCCCCTGGTTCCCCCCCGTTCCAGCAACCCTGCACGCAGGAACTTACAAACATTCAATAGTCTAAACACATTCTTATAATTCTAATACCTATTTTTAGCAATACTAACCCATAGGTGAGCCAGACTGATTTCATTGACGTATTTGTCAGTATTGAATTGAGGCATGGGGGACCTTGGCCTGAGCTGGCACCTGGTTGCCAGTGTCACACTCACTAGCTTCTCACTGAGGTCTTATCTAACCAGTTCTTGGACATCTGCATCGATGATGTTTCTTGTCTTATCAGAAACATCTCAAGTTCTGACACTGCCCATTTCCTCTAACTGTAAATCTAGTTAAAAGATTTCCTTCTTTACTCTCAGGCTATTTCTTTCTCTTTCTTTCTTGTGACAGTGAATAATTCCTTTCTTTTCTTCAGAGCATACTCTAATCATGTCCTGTTCTAATCTTTTCTATACGTTTAGCTCCTTCAGTCTCTCTAATCATAATCATTTTTCTGTTTAGAATAACGTGTGTAAATTTAGCTTCCTCAAATCATCCTCGAATCTCTATGTGATATTTGTTACTCTTGTGTGTGTGTGTCTGTCCGTCCGTCCGACCTTCCCCCTTCCCCCACCCCTGCAGTTTTCCAAGTTTCTGGTTTCTATACATCTATTTACGATTTTCCAAATGCAGTCACATCAGAGACACTGTTACAGGATCTATCAGGAAGTCTCGGCCTCCTGCTGCAGACGTCAACCCCCAGGCATCCCCAGCTTAAGGAAAACCTGGGCTACCAGCAAGATTCAGTCCACCAGAGGCCTAGAAAGGACAGGAGGTGACACAAATCCAGTTAAGAAGGATTGCCTACTTCCTCTGACAGTAGTGGTGGGTGAAACCAAGGCAAGAAGGAGCTCCTCAGTGCTAACCCAGAACCCCTGGGCCAGGTCAGGTCTTGGGCTTAAAGCATTGCAACTGTCTTTTATGTTTGCTTGTTTGTCTGTCTGTTTAAAGGCCTAGACAGAAAGATTCTGATTTGGTTATTGTTTAACCTTGTAAGGACTGTCCACTGATCTTATGGCCTGCTCTGGACGGACTGCCAAACCTTGTAAACTGAGGCAGGATGTGCCTGCAATGCCACACCCCAATACAAGGGGTGCAACCAAAATGTGTGGAACCACTTACCTGACAAACTTCTTTTACACTGTATGAGTTGTAGTGCTTTTCACATTTAATTTTATGGTACTGGCTTAATTTTTTTTTTTACCCTGCATGAATTAGTATTATTATTCAACAGAATTTTTTTTACTATCCCTACTATTAAATCTAGGTCTTGCTGCTCTCCAGAGCACTGTCTCCTAATTTGTATATGCACTATTTATTTGCTCTTCCTGAATATAAAGCAGTAGATTAGGGCTTCTCAAACGTTTGCATAGCGTCGACCATTTATTACTAGAAAATGGTCTGACCTCTCCTCCCATTATGATTCATAGATTCATAGACATTAAGGTCAGAAGGGACCATTATGATCATCTAGTCTGACCTCCTGCACAACGCAGGCCACAGAATCTCACCCACCCACCCCTGCAATAAACCTCTCGCCTATGTCTGAGCTATTGAAGTCCTCAAATCATGGTTTAAAGACTTCAAGGAGCAGAGAATCCTCCAGAAAGTGACCTGTGCCCTATGCTACAGAGGAAGGCAAAAAACCTCCAGGGCCTCTTCCAATCTGCCCTGGAGGAAAATTCCTTCCCGACCCCAAATATGGTGATCAGCTGAACTCTGAGCATATGGGCAAGATTCACCAGCCAGATACCCAGGAAAGAATTCTCTGTAGTAACTCAGATCCCAACCCATCTAACATCCCATCACAGGCCATTGGGCCTATTTACCATGAATAGTTAAAGATCAATTAATTGCCAAAATCATGTTATCCCATCATACCATCTTCTCCATAAACTTATCGAGTTTAATCTTAAAGCCAGATAGGTCTTTTGCCCCCACTGCTTCCCTTGGAAGGCTATTCCAAAACTTCACTCCTCTGATGGTTAGAAACCTTTGTCTAATTTCAAGTCTAAACTTCCTGATGACCAGTTTATATCCATTTGTTCTTGTGTCCACATTGGTACTGAGCTTAAATAATTCCTTTCCCTCTCCAATATTTATCCCTCTGATATATTTATAGAGAACAATCATATCTCCCCTCAACCTTCTTTTGGTTAGGCTAAACAAGCCAAGCTCCTTGAGTCTCCTTTCATAAGACAAAAAGAAAAGGAGTACTTGTGGCACCTTAGAGACTAACAAATTTATTTGAGCATAAGCTTTCGTGAGCTACAGCTCACTTCATCGGATGCATTCAGTCCACTTATGCTCAAATAAATTTGTTAGTCTCTAAGGTGCCACAAGTACTCCTTTTCTTTTTGCGAATACAGACTATCATGGCTGCTACTCTGAAACCTTTCATAAGACAGGTTTTCCATTCCTCGGATCATCCTAGTAGCCCTTCTCCATACCTGTTCCAGTTTGAATTCATCCTTCTTAAACATGGGAGACCAGAACTGCACACAGTATTCCAGGTGAGGTCTCACCAGTGCCTTGTATAATGGTACTAAAACCTACTTATCTCTACTGGAAATACCTCGCCTAATGCATCCCAAGACCGCATTAGCTTTTTTCACTGACATATCACATTGGCGGCTCATAGTCATCCTGTGATCAACCAATACTCCAAGGTCCTTCTCCTCCTCTGTTACTTCTAATTGATGCGTCCCCAGCTTATAACTAAAATTCTTGTTATTAATCCCTAAATGCATGACCTTACACTTCTCACTATTAAATTTCATCCTATTACTATTACTCCAGCTTACAAGGTCATCCAGATCTTCCTGTATGATATCCCAGTCTTTCTCTAAATTGGCAATACCTCCCAGCTTTGTATCATCTGCAAACTTTATTAGCACACTCCCACTTTTTGTGCCGAGGTCAGTAATAAAAAGATTAAATAAGATTGGTCCCAAAACCAATCCCTGAGGCACTCCATTGGTAACCTCCCTTCAGCCTGACAGTTCACCTTTCAGTATGACCCACTGTAGTCTCCCTGTTAACCAATTCCTTATCCACCTTTCAATTTTCATATTGATCCCCATCTTTTCCAATTTAACTAATAATTCCCCATGTGGCACAGTATCAAACGCCTTACTGAAATCTAGGTAAATTAGACCCACTGCGTTTCCTTTGTCTAAAAAATCTGTTACTTTCTCAAAATTAATTATTATATGAACCATCTCTGCTCCAATGAAGAATTCTGCTTGAAAAGTGATAGTACAATATAGTTAAGAATACGCTTTTGTCACAGAGGTCACAGATTCCGTGACTTTAAGAGAGCTCTGTGACTTCTTTGGCTCCGGCTTGAGCCCCCAGCGGCAGGGCTCCAGCTTTGGCTTCAGCCCCGCCGTGACCATACCCTGATTTTGTACATTTTTACCATGACTGCTCTGTAAATTTTGCCTAATTTTATGGTGACAAAATCATATCCATAGATACAGTTCAATGTCGTTTAAAAAAGAATTTTAAAAAACTTGGGGAAAAACTGATATCAATTGAAATCTATAAAAAATAAAATCCTCCAAACCAGCTTTTATCTATTCCTTCCAGTCTCTTTTTTTCTTATATAATTTTTTTCTTAATCTTTCAGCTCTTTCACCAATAGTGCCTGAAGCACAAACAATATTGAGTGCTTTGCACAGAATGATCCTGTTCTCTGTAAAAAGCTAATATATTGTACTTTCCAGAGAAGCATTCTTAAGTACTTTTATAATCTGAGTGACTAAAGGTTTGCTCCTACAAACCATTACTTAGAGCAGTCCTTTTTCACAAGAGCTGTCCCTTTTGCTTCAGCTAAATTAAGGAGCAAGCCCTTAACTGATCAAACTAAAAGATCTCGGCAGTTGTGAGTCCTGAGACTAAGATGTGAAGAGGCTTTGTGATGCATTGGGACTAAAAAGAAGTGTGACAAATTGGCCAACAAACATGCATGTCCCCCAAAAAACCTGCACTTCTGATTTGACAGTCCTGCTGCTGCATGAACTTTTCTGGACATGCCAGCTTCTGTTCTTTTACAATGTTGCTACTAGAGATAGGTTGACACAGTAATATGCTGTAGCTCACGAAAGCTTATGCTCAAATAAATTGGTTAGTCTCTAAGGTGCCACAAGTACTCCTTTTCTTTTTGCGAACACAGACTAACATGGCTGTTACTCTGAAACAGTAATATCTGGATGCAGAGGTCCCCAGAATTAGAATTTGGGGCTCAGCCGTATGGATACAGATTTTGGATCCAACATCTGAACCAAAGATGCAGAAATCTTCTTGGAAGGTTTCTGCCATTTCCCTATGAATTTTGAAAGGACTTCTGGGGTTTGATATTCCAGTGAGCAGTGCTAGCATTGGGGAGCTAACTGCGTCACTCCCAGCTGTAAAGGCTGAGGGAAGCTTGTGACAGCTACCACACACTGGAAGATCCTTGTTGTACCCACGCAGAGGTACTCCCGTTTTACACTGGAGTAAGTGATTGCAGAATGAGGCCCAATAGCTGGAAGGGAGATGTGACCTGCCCCGCTCATCTAAATGGGCAGCTGACTCTGACGTCTAATGAAGATAATTAAGATATCAATCAACATCGTTAACTCATTCACTGTTGATGATTCACATATCAGGGGATTGTGAGTGGAATTGAGTACAGTGCCAACGCTTTTTCTTCTTTCCCAACCTAGCCCCTGTGGGGTCAAAAGAACTACAGTATGTGCGTGTGATCATTGACTAGGCTCTAGTCGGTCCACTCTTTAAAAAAATGAATTCTTGCACACTGACCTTTGCTAGAAATAAAATTATATCAAGTACCATACCAGTGAGTCATGCCTTATCCTTCCTTCCTTCCTCCTCTCAGCCACACCCCACATTGATAGCGTAGGCAGAGAGTGACTAATATTTCAGATTGAAAGCTAATCTAGCCACAATGATTTCAAGTCAGATATACCCTGTGGCGGTTCAATGACAAGACAGGACACAGCTTTAAGCAAGCAAGCAGGCTAGTTTGCTAACAGGCTTCTGCCTGTCAGCTTTCCACCTTCCCCCTTTATTCTTTCTCTCCCCCCGCGCATTACATTCTCCAACAGATAAAAGGAATACACTGGCTTTGTTTAACATTCTTATTTACCAATTTCTATCTACCGCATTCCTTGCTCTCGGGCCTTGAGCCCAGTCCTGGGAGGCTTCCCACGGTTCATGTCATCTTGGGCGGGATTCCAAGGTTGATGCCCTTGAGAGGAGCTGTGTGTGCACAGGTCCATCACAACACGCCGGGTGTGCCCTGAATGTTGCCAAGCGCATAAACCTTGTATGAATCCTACAATACCCCATACCTGCTCAGCACCTAATCTAGTTTTCCTACATTCCCTTTTTACTTCCTTCCTGCTCCCCTTGAATATTTCTCTCAGGCTTGGCCATAAACCTGTTCCAAACAAGGCATAAAATCTATTATTCTCTTGCTGAAGAGCTAGCATACTCTTCTCTCTCCCTCTCCATTCTCACACTGGGAGTAAACTGTTCAGTTTTCTTTGTCTCAGAGCATCTGGATGCTTTTAATGAGCCAAGTGGAACATGCCTATATTCCTGCTCTGGGACTCTACACTCAACATCTTGCAAGCAGCCTCATGACAATGCACCACACTGGTTTTTTTTTCTATTTCAAAGCTCAGGGGCATACTCAGTTGGCTTCAGTGTGCTCACATCCATCCTAGTACATCTTGAAGGAAAATAACTGCACACTAGGGCAACGGCACCATGATTATCTATGTTCCCGTGAGCAGTATAGCGCTAACAGTGTGAGCTCAGGAAAGAGAATATCAATGTGTACTGTGCATTTTGAGTCACTGTTTCCTTGTCCTCTTGGGACTTCTCTTCATACTCTGCCTTTTGGATATTCTATGGTTATTTTGCATGGACACACTGGGATAGCCTCATGAGATACAGATCTCATTTTTGGGAAGCTGCCTGAGGGCATCAACAGTTGTACAATGTTACTCAAGCATAAATCAGTTCAACACACACAATATAATACCGGGACATTTAGCAATCGTCATTTCAGTCCATTTATACACTGACAAGACTTCTTCAAAATGATCAACGCCCCCTACAACGCACCTTTCAAGATCCATGGGTCCTGCACACGCCTATCACAACATATGGTATACATCATCCAGTGCACTAAATGTACCAATAACCAGTATATGGGTTTCCGAGTAGCAGCCGTGTTAGTCTGTATTTGCAAAAAGAAAAGGAGTACTTGTGGCACCTTAGAGACTAACAAATTTACCTGAGCATAAGCTTTCGTGAGCTACAGCTCACTTCATCGGATGCATGAATGTAGCTCAGGAAAGCTTATGCTCAAATAAATTTGTTAGTCTCTAAGGTGCCACAAGTACTCCTTTTCTTTTCACTATATGGGTGAAACCGGACAATCACTATGCTTTTGAATGAACTCACCCAGGAAAATGATAAAAGACAAAAACACCATATAACCTATGAGTGAACACTTTTCACAAAGCGATCACTCTATATCTCACCTATCAGTCCTCATCCTCAAATGAAACCTGAAGACAAGCCTGGGAGCTTAATTCATAACTTTGCTAGAAACTAAAAATCATGGTCTTAATAAAGACACTGGATTTATTGCTTATTACGACGACCTATATAACTCACTAGCCCCTCTTTTTTGTCCTGTGACTACAGGAGTGTTAATTGGCCAGTTCACCTTGAATGGTCCTTACAATATGTGCTAACTACTTATGCTAAACTACTTGTTCAATCTTTTATTTAGCTGTGACACTCTTGGGGCTTGTCTACACTGCCAAGTTTTGTTGACAAAACTTAGGTCAACACCCAAAAGTCAACAAAACAAAAATCGCCAAAGGGTGTTCACACTTGCTCCCTCTGTCAACAGATCATGTCCACATTGGGGACACCATCATCGACAGGGTGAGCAATGCACCATGGGTATGTATCCCACAGTGCAGTGTTGTGGGAAGGAAGAGCTGATCGCTGTGCATCTTGGGATTCTCTCCGAGTTCTCCCACAGCCCCCTCTGTGAGCTCTCCACGCTGAGGAGTGGCAAAGCAGCACATCTGTCTGTCCCCCCTCCCCCTGTAGCAGCAGTCTGCCTGCTGCTGTGTTCCTAGTGCCGGGCAGAACAGGAGCAGTCCAATGATTTGCTCTTTGTTTGTTCCCCAAAGGGAGCAGCCCACAGATGCTTCCCGGAGCTTTGAACGGGGAGGGGCGCATGCCTGGCGGGATACTGGTGGAAGAAGACAGTACACGTCGACAAAACAATCAGCCGTGTCTACACTGGCTCTTTGTCGACAATAAAGGGAGGGGAAAAGACAGAAGTCTCTCATAGGGGTGGAAATTTTTTGTCGCCAAAACTGGGTGTTTTTCACGACAAAAGTCCCATTGTAGTGTGTACGCTCTTGCTGTTTTGTCGCCAAAAGGCAGTTTTTGGGGACCAAACTTGCCAATGTAGACAAGCCCTTAGTACCTTTCTCAGAACTGAAGAATAGCTCTGTGTAGCTCAAAAGCTTGTCTTGCTCACCAACAGAACTTGGTCCAATAAAAGATATTACCTCACCCACTTTTTCTCTCTAATTTCCTCGGACCTACATGGCGACAACAACACTGCATTCTTCAAATAGAGGCATAAATGTTTCTTAATGAGAGAGGCTGTTTCAGTGGAACTGTAACCAATCAGTAACTACAGCTGTTGCATCACACACACACACACACACACACAGAGCCTGCCTTTCACTGCAGTGTTAATTCTAGGCACTCTAAAATGAAGAGGCTTCTCTGAGCAAAGTGCATCTATGCATTGTGCACTGAGAAAAAGTGAATATACAGTAAATGTGAGGATGCCAAGCGATGAATAATGGGCCAAATTCACACCTGGTGTCATTCCATTGAGGTCAGCAGAGTTACACAGATATGAATTCGATTCACTATGTCTTTTCCTCTCACTGACTTGCATTTTTTGGAATGTGTGATTCTGCTTGTTCATCTCTAGCTTTTGTGTGTTTGTTTGGTTTTGTGGTCTAATGTCTTCTACATGAACAGCCAGGTACTGTGAGACTGTAAACTTCTGAATTGTAAAGTACTCACAGCATACGCCAGGATTAGTAATACTAGTGATTACAGCTATGTAAATAATGGATTTTTAAGTTCACTGAAAATTTAAAAAAAAAAAGTCACACACAAACAAAAAATTATTTCAGGTCAAAACAAAAGTGACATTTTTTTAAACTTCCAGCTAATCAAAAAGTTGAAAAAATGTCATTTCAGGTCAAACAAAATATTTTGTTTGAGCTGAAACAAAATGTTACAGTTTGTTTTGAAGCATTTTAAAGGTTTTTGATGGTTTTTAAATAAAATTAAGGGAAATTTTTAAATGAAAAGCAGTTTTAAAGCGAAAAATTCACATGCTTCATTTAAAACATGTTGAAATGAAACTTTTGAAATCTTTTAGAATTTTTTTCAGGTGTTTTTTCCAACGAAAAATATTCAGTGAAACCGACACAAATTCTCAGCATGTTTTGAGGTTACCGAATCTGCATTTTCACAAAGTTATGGTAAAAAAATGTCACCCTTCTGTATGGATGACAATGTAGCAATTCCTCACTGTACTCACTCAAGGCTCATCTGCATCTTAAAAATGGAAAATAGTTTCAGTCTTACAAAGACAGAAAAGACTTCAGAAAGAAACACTATGAGATAGCTACATTTCACAACTTCTCCCTTGCAATTTTATTAAGTTATTGCTGAAAAAAAGTATGAGGTAAAGCAGCAGAAATAGGTATTAAATCAGCAAATTAATTCAGATAACAAACATTTTTATTGAATTTGAAATGAAAACACCCAGAAAATTACAGATATAAAACATGCAGTCAGCAGGAACAGTGATCAAACCGCACTATCTCCTACAAGTCTTCATGTCAAAATTTACCTTTTCCCTTGCTGTGTGTACTTTTAATATCAATGACAAATAAAACACATTCCAAGCAAATCCACTCTGAGGGGAGAAAGCTATCTGAATGACAAACCAGAGTAGCTGGGCTCCCAATGGAATGATGGGTGGAATCCTACCATTGGCCATTCTATTGCTACAACATTCATGAATTAAATTTCACAAATTATTATGTCCATATTTTAATAAAAAGTAAACTGAGGCATAGACAGACGCATTGGCATGCTCGTGGTCACACAGCATAATTCCATAGCAGAACTGGGAATAAAACTCAGCACTCTCGATGCACAGGTCCATGCTCTAACCACTAGAGACCACTACTTCTCTGCAGGCCAGTGTGCTTCTCCCCACCCTCCAGTACCTTGTTCAACGTGCCTCATTCCTGAGCTAGACAGAACACCCCTAAAGGTGAGTGTATAGTTACATTGTCATGAGCAGGGCTCTATCAAATTCACGGCCATGAAAAATGCATCCTGGACTGTGAAATCTGGTCTCCCCCAGTGAAATCTGGTCTTTTGTGTGCTTTTTATCCTATACTGTATAGATTTAAGAGGGGGAGACCAGCATTTCTCAAATTGAGGGTCCTGACCCAAAAGGGAGTTGCGGGGGGGTCACAAGGTTAGTTTGGGGGGGGGTCACAGTATTGCCACCTATACTTCTGCGCTGCCTTCAAAGTTGGGCGGCTGGAGAGTGGTGGCTGTTGGCCGGGCACCCAGCTCTGAAGGCAGCGCCCCACCAACAGTAACGCAGAAGTAAGCGTGGCAACACCATACTGTGCCACCCTTACTTCGGTGATGCTGCCTTCCGAGCTGAGTGGCTGGAGAGTGGCGGTTGGTTACTGAGGGCCCAGCTCTGCAGGTGGCAGCACAGAAGTAAGGGTTGCAATACTATACCGTGCCATCCTTATTTCTGCCCTGCTGCTGGTGGTGTCTCTGCCTTCAAAGCTGAGCTCCTGGCCAGCAGCCGCTGCTGTCCAGCTGCCCAGCTCTGAAGGCAGCAGCACAGAAGTAAGGGTAGCAATATTACAACCCCCCCTACAATAACCTTGAGCTATGGAGTTTATGGAATACTTTTCCTGAGATTACAAGTTTGGCTGATAAAGGTCAGTGTTGATATAACATATTTAGACTTCTGTATGGTATTGGACTTGGTAATGCATGATTTAAAAAACTAGAGTGATATAAAAGCACCATCCATTGAGGGTGTTTCTTGCTGGATCCTGCGGGGATCAGTTCTTAGCACTATGCTATTTAACATTTTTATCAATGACCTGAGAGAAAACATAAAACCATTACTGATAAAGCTTGCGGATAAAGATTGTAGGGTCATAAATAATGAAGAGAACAGGTGTCTGTTATGGAGCAATCTCTATCACTTGGTAAACTGGGTGCAAGCAAAAAATATGTGTTTTAAATATGGCTAAATGTAAAGTTAGATATCTAGAAACAAATAATGTAGGCCATACTTACATAATGTGGGACTATATTCTAGGAATCAATGATTCTGAAAGACTTGAGGGATAAACAGCTGAATGTGAGCTCCCAGTACAATGCTGTGGCCAAAGGGCTAATGTGATCCTTGGCTGTGTAAACAGGGGAATAGTGAGTAGGAGTAAAGGGATTATTTTACCTCTGCATTTGGCATTAGTGGGACCACTACAGGAATACTGTGTCCAGTTCTGATGGCCACAGTTCAAGAAAGATGTTGAAAAACTGGAGAGGATTCAGAGAAGAGCCAGAAGAATGATTAAAGGATTAGAAAACACATGTTAAGAGCAAAGCCTCAAGGAGCTCAGTCTATTTAGGTTATCAAAGAGAAGGTTAATGGGTGACTTGATCCCATTCTATAAATACCTACATGCAGAACAGGCATTTAATACTAGAGGGCTCCTCCGTCAAACATACGAAGGTATAACAAAATCCAGTGGCTGGAAGTTGAAAAAGTTAGACTAGAAATAAGATGATAATATTTAATAGTGAGGGTAATTAACTATGGGATCGACAGCGGTTGTGGCAGAGGTTAACGCAGAGAAATTCTACGGCTTGTTATACAGGAGGCCAGACCTGTCACAGTCCCTTCTGGTTCTATAATCTCTGAACTGTGCCTATGAAAATTTTCCACAGGAAGGAGAGTTTGGGGCAGTATTTTGTTATCTAGAAGAAAGGAAGCAAACAGGAATCAGATAATCTGTTCTTTTGAGGCAGAGGGCCATCAGGAACCTGGTTATCAGTGTAACCACACAATCTTATTTTCATTACCCTTATCCTCCTTCTTTCCTTTCATTTGTCTGTTCTGCCTCAAATTATACTGTAAGCAATTCAAACCAGGGTCTGTCTCATGCCGTGTGTTTGTACAGTGTCTTGTACAAACTGACAAAGTGTAAATTAGTAATCATAAATCAATTACTAAGAATTAAGTATGTGTTAATACAATATATTGCACTAAATAATTAAAATATGAAGGATTATTAATACGCAATCAGATACAGAAGGATACTTCACTGATAAAACTGAAAAATAAATGATGTCTAGACAGACATGCTAAAATATCAATAAACTTCTATTTAAGTGTTTAGGAGCCAGGTACTATATCTGCTCTGCCTTTGTACAGCACCTAGGCCAGTGGAGATCTGGTCCATGACTCATGTTTCTAGGCACTAGCACAATAACAAACAAACAATAATCCTACTTGAAAATTGATTTAAAAAATCAGTCATATCAAAAGTCATGCTTCAAAATAAGGACTACTATGTTTTATAATTTTTAAGACACATTCTAGTTAAAAATCAATAGTTACCCTACTGTCACTAAGTGCTTTTAGCTACATTGCTGAATAGAGTGTTACAGGAAAGAATGTATGAGGAAGTAAAGTGGGATTAGTGTTTGCACCTAAAAGATCAAATTAAGGGTTGCATAATAGGGGGTATAAATCATAATGTGTATAAGAAACTGAAACAAATAATAACTGAAACTGCTCAAAGACGCTTTCTTGATATGTTATGTAGGGTCCTTTTTAATGTCATTAAGAATTTTTGGATAGCTTCTCCTTCTGGATTACATGCCAACCCACTTGTAAGGCAATGGTTTTACCATCTTCAGGAACATGCCTCTTTATCACCCATGATTTATAGTTTCTGAAAAAAAAATTTGAAAAAAAAATCCCTTAAGTAATGGCAGACTGGATGCAGCTTTTTCTGTTCTCATCGATTCCTAAATCACATTTGCACTGATTCCACATACCTCATCTTTAAAAATCTTTTAACTGGCAAGTAGAATGCTATGCATGTGGAAAATCCAGTATCTGTACTGCATTTCTGAAGCTGCTTTCATGCATATGGTAAGGTCCATTGCTTATGCCAAAAAGTCAGCTAATTCTGCTGATTTAACCATTTCAACTAACTAAATAACAAAGTGCCTAGGTCAATGTATGATTATTACTTCCGTTTTTTCAATACAACGGTAAGTGTTCTTCCAGTGCTCTGGGCACGTACATCACTCCAATTCTTGACTGGAACTTAAGGCATTATCTTAATACAAATAAATAATCATTATTAATAATACAGTTCTCTTGTTTGAGTATCTGGAGGCATGCGATAGTTACAGAGGAAATTGCTTGGCAGATCATATGAACAAAAAACAAGAGCTAAGTGTAATTTATTGTTATCAACTGTCCAGATTCAGTGCTGATTTACCAGAGCCTCTGCTTTCACTATAGAAAGAGATGGCTGCTGATAGTAAGCACAGCGACATAGATGGTAATATTTTTCTTTATCTGATCATGGAAACTTTTGTTTCTCTGCTTTATTCAGTGATTTTAAAAAAGGTACACAGAAAAGCTATAAAGACTTGTCCTCTCTGTACAAAGATGCACACTATAATTTCAAGGTGCTTTTTTGATTTTACTTATGCCAAGCCAAGAGGGACATGGAAGGCTTTGCTATCATTGTCCTTGGGGTATAGAAGTCATAATTACCATTTGTCAAAGCATGTCACTAATATCTCGTGGATTATATGTTCCAGAAGCATGTAGCACTACACTGCTTGACACTGCTTGAAGGATCTCTTGCAATTAAAGGAATCAGGGTTTAGAGGTGGAATAAGCCTAATAAGCCAACCAGTTCCTCTCCCTGGATCCAATGTACATTGTTCCCTAAAGTATATTTCACTGTGGTTTTTAAACCTAGTTTTAAAACCCACGTAATGAGGTTTGAAACACTTCCCATGTGAATTTTTCCACAGCACTGACAGGAAGCTTTTCCTGATATTCAGCTGAAGTTTTCCTCATTCTTAGTTTCATCCTATTACTTCATGTTATATCACTATGTCCTCTACCACACTAAATAATTCCTCTACAGCCTCAGTGTCACATATATCTGAAGATTATCATGTTCCCCTTGGTAACTGCTTAGCCAAAGACACATATCTAATGTCAAACCTTTCCTATTAGGCAATCCATCCATCCATCTGATTATTTTGTTGCTTGTCCCTCAGCTCCCTCCATTTTATCAAAACCATTCTTGTTATGCAGTGCTCAGAAATTAAGACACTAGTCCCTGTAGGGTGACACGAGGGCCTTATGAAAAGGGACTCCTATTTTCCTAGTCTATAGCTGGTTGCCTTTGCTCATGCAGCCTTAAACTGCACTGGCTATTTCTGTAGCCATATGACACTGGAAATTAAATTTACTGTCCCATATCACCACTCAGCAAGCCCACTGTGGTTTGCTAGATATGTGCACAGTGGGCAGGTCCCGCAAATGAGCAGCAGGGTGAGTGTATAGTGGGAGCTTTGATAATGCTTCACTCACTCTACCTAATGCACATAGCTGAGATAGAACGTCTTGCTCATTCACTCTTCTGGACACCTGGTGGTTTGAGCGGTGGAGCAGAACTCTACCCATCCACTCCGTTTCCACCCCAATAATTCAACCGTGTCCCACAAACCTAAGTAATTATGCATAACCATCATTTTCCTGGTCATATACGTGGAATAGAAGAAAAAGAATCTCTAATTCCCTCCCCCTTTTGGAGCGAAGGAAATCTCCACTTCTGCCTTTCAGGATGAGAGAAAGCAAGAAAGAGGGGAGGGGTGCAGTCAGATAATCAGAGACCCATGTCTGTAAAGCTGCTCTGCTTTGCTCCTGCAAGTAAGTTCCAAATGAAAATAACTGTGCCCACAATTAACCATGGGCACAAGACTATGGGTGAATTTATTTGTGGGCATGAAGATGAGCATCGACTTCAGTGGAGCTCAGCTGATTTAAATCAGTTTAGGAGCTAGTCTTATGTGTCATTCAGCCACCCATCAGCTGATTTAGAGCGTTTCATCCCTCCCAGTCTGGAGATAGTGAAGGTGACCTGAGGGATCTCTACAGGGAGATTTATTCAGCCATTTAGCCAAAACCCCCTCTACTGGGCAAGCCATAGATTTAATGGCTCCTGAAATATTCAGATCCATTGTCCTGAAAGAGAGACTTATGTATATGTTGTATATGGTAATACCGGAATGATGCAGGACAGCAGGTGTTGGAGATAGGGGAAATCCATCAACGCAGGAGATGGGCCAATTACAAGGAAAGGGTTAAAGAAAGCAAGGAGGTTACACTTTCCAGGTGTAATACTTTGTTGTTACATTTAAAAGAAGAAAGGGGACATGGAGTTTACCTCTTATAGCCAAAACAAAATGCCCTAGGAAACTGTGAAAGGTTGAGGATTAAATGATTTTAGGGTGCCTTTAATCATTTGCATATTCATTTCTCTGAGAACATTCCAATATACTGGCAAATGCAGGAATGAAAAATATTCAGAGACATTCGGGGGGAGGGGGACAGTTGTCATTCAGGAGGGCTAGTCTTTGGGCAACCCAATGAGCACAGATGGCCTGTAGTAGGCTGCCTGACTGGCGGAAGAGTCAGCACCACAGACCAGCTCTTCAGACCAGCAGCAGCAGTTCGGTGGCTATTTTTCCATGACTGAGACAGCGCCTGCCTTAGCTCCAACCTTGTTTCTCTCCATGTAGTAGGCTATTCCTACTCTGACCCTCAGCTCTGATTCCTGACTCCTGCTCTGACTCTTGGCACTGGCATCTTACTCCGGCTCTGATCCTGAGCTCCTATTCCGAGCTAAAAGAAAAGGAGTACTTGTGGCACCTTAGAGACTAACAAATTTATTTGAGCATGAGCTTTCGTGAGCTACAGCGCTGACTCCTGCTCCAACCACTGGGCATGACTTCTCACATCCTGATCTCTGACAGGAAATGAAAATGGAAATGTCAGCATCTGGAAGACCTTGACATGGCATGAGAAGCTCTTAAATAAATGAAGGGGTGTAACATCATGGCTAGGGCCCTACCAAATTCACGGTCCATTTTGGTCAATTTCATGGTCACAGGATTTTTAAAATCATTAATTTCATGATTTCAGCTATTTAAATCTGAAATTTCATGGTGTTGTAATCGTAGGGGGCCTGACCCAAAAAGGCGTTGTATGGGGGAGGGGCTGCAAGGTTACTGTAGGGGGAATTGCTGTACTGCTACTCTTACTTTTGTGCTGCCTTGAGAGGTTGGCAGCTGGAGAGCAGCAGCTGCTGGCTGGGAGCCCAGCTCTGAAGGCAGCAGCGCAGAAGTAAGAGTGGCATGGTGTAATATTGCCTCCCTTATTTCTGCATTGCTGCTGGCAGGGCACTGCCTTTAGAGCTGGGTGCCCAGCTAACAGCCGCCACTCTCTGGCTGGCCAGCTCTGAAGGCAGTGCAGAAGTAAGGGTGGCAATACCATGACCCCACTACCTTGTGACACCCCCCTGCAACTCCCTTTTGAGTTATGACCCCCAATTTGAGAAATGCTGGTCTCCCTCATGAAATCTGTATAGTATAGGGTAAAAGACCAGATTTCACAGTCCATGACGCATATTTTATGGCCATGAATTTGGTAGGGCTCTAATCATGGCAACCATGGCAGGCTGCTGCTCAAGTGCAAGCAATAAAACCAACTTTTTAAATGAGAAATGAACCCATGATAAACATAGGTGTATGTCTACGTAAATGAAGCAGAATTACTGTCATGGCAACTTCTCACATTTAATTTACTTTACTGTTATGAAGAGTGTGTGTCAAAGCCATCTGATATGCTGCACAAGCTCTAAGGGAAAATAACGCTGGGCCATCACTCAGAAATCAGGCAGTTAAAAAAGACACATGCAAAAGAAAACAAGCAACAGGGACAAAAGTCTGTGAGGAAAAGCTGGGGAAAACCAAAATAGTCAAGAAAGAATTCTCATGAACCATGCTGACAGCTACAAAGGATATATACAGAATAAGTCATATCGATGGGATCCTCCACCAAGAATGCCCAGACTCCATCCAAACTAGAAGGACCTCAGCATAGACAGTATGATCAATCCAGTTAATCCCATTTGCCTTGGAGTGACACAGGGGAGAGGCAATCAGGTACCTCTGATCTAGCATATTAAGGACTTATCAGTGGTTTAGGCCTTGGACCTACAAGCTCCCGTGCAGTTCAGAGCTGAATGTGCTAGTTTATTGCCCTCCAGTGCTAATGATGACAGTGAAGACTCTGCATGGGCCAAAATAAGGTTACGTACTCGTTATGATCCTCCCACACTATCAACATCAATGCTACCATCATGTGACTGTAATCATCATCATCAACAGCTGTAAATGCATACACTGCAGGGGAGGTGCCATGCTCAAACACTGTGATTCTTACATTCCTGTGTTGGTTTATCATAATGGGATCAGCAGGTTTAAAATCTGACCTTTTAAGATTTTATATAATAAATTAAATAAATAAAATAAGTACCAGAATTCTCATTTAGATAGTGTCATTGATGGGCATGACAAATACAAAATGATGGGTTCTTGCCTTGGGGAATTTATAATCTATGTCCCCAATTCAGCCAAGTACTGAGGCTTTAAACACATGAGTAGTCCCATTGATTCAATGGAGCCCAAATAAATATTGGTCAGTGGGACTACTCATGTGTTTGTTAGGCACATACTTAAGTAGTTTGTTGAGTCTTTGTTGAATGGATGAAAATAAACAAGGGAGTTGGGATTTTTGTCTGCAGCACCTTAATTCATTAGAAAGGATTCCAAATTTGTAAAGAAATTATCTGGCATCCCTGTGAATTCTGCCTGCACCCTTCCATACTGATCAAAACTGGACTGAAAGTTGTTTTATAATACAATTTTAGAAGAATTATTTTGAAGTTATATAGAGGACTCTCTATAATGCTTTACAGAACTGATACACATGTACAAATTTGAAAGAAGTTGAAAATTTCCCCAAAGTCTGCATCTAAAGATGGAATGCATAATCTAAGTTAATAGCATCTAATTTCAGTACTAATTATACACAAGTTTTTTTCTGAATGAGCTTTTAGTTATGAAATACATTACAGAATTCAAATGTCTGTGACAAGCATGTATTGTCCTTGATAACACTGTAAGAGGCTCCTATACTGCTCTAAGCGTTATCATCAACATGAAGGGTTACTGACAAACCACCTGGCTCAACACAACGAATCTCTAGCAAGATGTAATATATAATTACAGGGGTTATTTTCCAGCAGTGGCTCCACTGATTTGTAATAATTTGACGTTTTTTCCAGATAATCCAGGAATTTCCATGATAAGTAAATTTTTATCTTCCCATTACAGTGTACAAAACAGGAATTCTGATTCAAGAGCTATCCCAAACCAGGCTAGTAAAACTAGAGCAGAAATCTAGATAGGAAGATACTACAAGACTGCTTGAAAATCCATCAGATGTGAGGGTTATAAACAATTCTTTGTAAAGAATAGCAGTGCTAAGGAATTGGGCTGATTCCTGTCATTCAGGATCCTCCTTTTGTAAAGACAGATTGTGGCCCCACCTTATATAACTGTGCAGAGGTGTAAGGAAGGATTGGGGTAAGACCCCACCAGACACATTCCTCTCCATGATCTCCCTGTATAACAAGTTGCACGGAGGAGGAGCAGGCTCCATCAAGCTTTTCACCATAGGGTGGGAAGAGGGAAGTGCCTGCTTTGACAGTCTCTCTACCTCCAAGTTCCAGCCTGCACATCTCAGCTAGCATGGAGAAGTAGAAGAGATTTCTGCTGGTAAGAGACTATTACAGATTTTTCCCAAAGAGAAGGTGGGAGCAGGAGAGGAATACTGACTTCATAAATCATAACTTCTGCCCACGGCTGTTCCTCGGGGAAGCAACTACTAGAGTTGGGTGAAATTTTTCAACTGAATTTTTTTTCCAGTGAAAAATGCAGATTCAGTGACACTGAGGGCTTGTCTTCACTCCTGGGGAAACTGATGCTGCTGCAATCAATGCAGCGGGTGTCGATTTAGCGGGCCTAGTGAAGACCTGCTAAATCAATGGCAGAGTGGTCTCCAGTCGACTCCAGTGCTCCAGCTCCCCGAGAAGAGTAAGGTAAGTCAACGGGAAAGCGTCTCCTGTCAACACAGTGCAGTGAAGACACTGGGGTAAATCAGCCTAAGCTACGTCGACTCCAGCTACGTTATTCACATCGCTGGAGTAGAATAACTTAGGTCGATTTACCCCGGTAGTGAAGACAAGCCCTGAGCCACTGCGTGAATTCATGTCAGTTTTGTCAAGTTGTTTCAACTGGGGAAAAAAACTCTAAAACACAATTCTGAAACAACGTAAACATTTAGTTTTGATATCTTTGAAATGAAATGTTGTATTTTTCAATTTAAAAAAACCTTCATTTTGAAACTTCCTTTAATTTTAATATAATTGACAAATATTTAAAATGCTCAATCTGAATGAAGTGTTTCATTTCAGGGCAAATTAAACATTTTGTTCAACCTGAAATGAATTTATTTGGATTTTTCAAAATTGCCAGAGAACAAAAAATAAAAATAAAAAATCAATCACCACCCAGCTGTACAGGCTATATACTAGAGGTATAACCTAGCCCTTAGTAGTAAAATGATTACAACATCATTTGGCTGCACTGTGATTCGCCTTATGTACTGTATTTTAAAATGTTTCCCCAATCACAGTGACATGACCCTTCTAACATGGCACACATTAAATGAATTAAAAACTGGCTGATAAGTCTCAAAAGGTAGCTGTAAACAGGGAATCATCTGAGCTGGTCTGTTTCCAGGGGGGTTCCTCAGGGCTTGGTTCTTGGCCCTATGTTATTTAGCATCTTTATCAATGACCTGGAAGAAAACATAAAATCATCACTGATAGTTTGCAGATGACACAAAATTGGGGGAGTGGTACAGAATGAACCAGACAGGTCATTGATTCAGAGTGATCTAGATTGATAAACTGAGTGCAAGCAAACAATATATTTTAATATGGCTAAATGTAAATGTATACATCTGGGAACAAAGAATGGAGGCTTTATTTACAGGACTGGGGACTCCATCGTGGGAAGCAGTGACTCTGAAAAAGATCTGGAGGTGGTGGTGGATAATCGGCTGAACACAAGTTCCCAGTGTGATGTTGTGGCCAAAAGAGCTAATGTAATCCTCATATGCATAAACAGGGGAATCTCAAGCAGGAGTAGAGAGGTTATTCTACCTCTGTATTTGGCACTGGTGCAACTGCTACAGAAATACTGTGTCCAGTTCTGGTGCCTGAAGGAGAATGCACTACATGTCTTATAGTGCTAAACTCAAAGACTTGATCTGGTTCGCTTAACAAAGAGAAGGCTAAGGAGTGACTTGATTACAGTCTGAAAGTACCTACATGGGGAACAAGTATTTAATAACGGACTTTTCAATCTAGCTGAGAAAAGTACAATGAGATCCAATGGCTGGAAGTTGAAGCTAGAAAAATTCAGACTGGAAATAAGGTGTAACTTTTTAATGGTGAGAGTAATTGATCATTGGAACAATTTACAAAGGTCTGTGGTGGATTCTCCATCACTGACAGATTTTAAATCAAGATTGGAAGTTCTTCTAAAAGATCTGCACTAGGAATTATTTGGAGGAAGTTCTATGGCCTGTGTTTTATAGGAGCTGAGACTAGATGATCACTGTGGTCCCTCCTGCCCTTAGAATCTCTGAATTTAAGAATCTATAGCTAGATGCTCTGAATTAAGTTGACATTAACGATAGGCTTTTAATTTTGTGATGCCACCCATTCTTTGCTTTTCCACACATTGGATCTTCACATACCCAGATAAAACAATGCAGTCTCAATACTCTTCCATCACTTTATTTCTGAGCTGTAGTTATAAAAGTAGGGATGGCTTCATGGTCTAAGCATTAAGTTTGTAATATCTAGACTTCCTGGAATCACAGGTTCAAATTCCTAGGTAAACTGAATTGCAATTCTTAACTGTGGATAGGTCCTCCAAGGTCCTCTCTGCCCTGCATGAACATTAAAGGGCCCAGAATACTTTCCTAAGACAAAGTTTGCCCTGATGCCTTTACCAACACTACATCTCTCTGCAACAATGCTTTGTACTAGCCGATGGCTGCAATTTTGTGGTGCGTGATTTGTGATGTGCTGTATAAATATGAACTATTATTTAAAGGATAATACATATTAATTGCTCTGTTACAGTGGGGTTTTAATGGAAAACCATTCAAAGCAGCAGGGAAATGAAAAGTGGAATTCTATTTTCTATCACAATGTTTCCTGTGATACTGTAAGAGGGAGACAGGAGATCATTAATGAGCTGGTCAGCTTTTTCTTGCAATGGCAGCCTAGCATACAATGTGCTGGTTGAAGACAAACAAAGCCAATGTTAAGTAAAAATCCATCCTCTAGTGATGCCAAGGTCAGTGAGAATCGTAGATATGCTGAATAAATGCTGGGCATAAAAGCTATCTGGAGGCACCTACAGAATAGCCACCTAATATTTTTAGCTGCTTAAAGAAGAGAATGCAAATACTATAATCGAATGTTAGAGAAGTTTTTACCCTTTCCCACGGCACATGTACCTATTGGTACCCTATGCATGATACAGATGAAAGCCTTGCACAGTGCTACATTTTTCTTTAGACTTAAAAAAAAAAGAGCCAATCGAATGCTATTATAAACTATATGATAACAAAAAGAACCAACCTCTCTAATTAAGACTGTTGAGCCAACCTCACCTCTCCACTAAAAGTCTCTCCAGCCACCCCTGCAAATCTACCATGCTCCTCCTTCTCTGGCACCTTAAGAGCCAAAAATTTTATCTGAATTGAAGCCTTCATATCCATAAAGCATGACGAGAAATAATGGACTCTGCTGCTGAATGGAGTCAGTGAGGATTAACCAACAATCCACTAACCCATGGGTTCTCAACCCTTTTCTTTCTGAGCCCCTCTCCCCCACAATATGATATAAAAACTCCACGGCCCACCTGTGCCACATCAACTGATATTCTGCATATAAAAGCCAGCACCTGCGTTAGGGGTTAGCAAGCATGGCAATTGCCTTGGGCCCCATGCCAGAGGGGCCCCCGTGAAGCAAAGTTGTTCAGGCTTTGGTTTCCATTCCAGGTGGCAGGGCTCAGGGTCCCAGGCTTCAACCCCACGCAGTGAGGCTTCAGCTTTCTGCCTTGGGCCCCAGAGAGTCTAACGCTGGTCGTGCTTGGAGGACTCCCTGAAACCTGCTCATGACTCTCAAGGGGGCCCTGGACCCCTGGTTGAGAAACACTGCACTAACTGGAACAGGAATTCACAGACACAATGGCAGAAGAAAATGATTCGTGTATCATTATCATAAGATTTAAAGTCCTCTGTATTTCTAATAATGGTCAGGAACAGCTCTAGATTTCCAACACCAGAGTTCTAACCATCTTTCCGGTATCCCTCTGTCTCAAGATGACCTGTGGGAAAAGGGTATTTGGGAGCTGCCATATAGATAATTGTGGGCAAAAGACAATTCTAATGTTGTATTAGACCACAGATAATGGGAAGGCTTTTCAACCTAGCAGACACAGGTATACCAAAATTGGCTGGAAGTTGAAGCTACAAAAACAGATTAGAAATAATGGACTAGTATTTAACAGTGAGGGTAACTATTGGTTCCACAGAAATCTTCCTCCCAGCTATCTGAAACCAAACTGTTCCATAAGCCTCCAAAACTGGATGAATAAAAGAGATTCTTCACCCCAATGGAAGAGTTTGTCCCCAAATCAAAATCAGCAGGTGGTAGTTCAAAGCCAGGCTAAAAAAAAAAAAAGTAATATTCAGCATAAACTAGGTCCAAATACCAGATAAGGCCTGTTGTGATAATTGGACCAACAAATTTACCCTAACTGTGAGCTCAACTATAAAAAGTAAGTGAAAGTTCAGAAGATGTCACAATAACCTCTAATAACAAATATTGATGGGAAAAGGTTCAAAAGGAAGGCGCACAGATTAGTGTAATATAAACAAAAAGCCCTACTGATATAAATCAAGGACTGTGTTAAAATCATGCTTGGTAAACAAGAAAAGGTGGGTCTAGAAATCAGTAAACCAAAACTGGTGTGTTGGGTATTAGGCCTAATGGTGGACAACATCATGAAGGGATGGGCTATTCCACCCTTCACTCTCTTTCTGGGTCATTAAGAAAGAGATTTTCAGGGGGGAATACAGAACAGACAGAGGCTACTGGACAAGTGTCACCATCCTGTGTGCTACCTCGACCATTTCCTGAAACTCTGGGCCCTCATCATTCTGATCCTGAGCAATGTCCTGACCAGATAAACCCAGAAAGAGGGACCCAGATGATATCACCACCTTTTCCAGCTTAAAGTGAATCCCAAACTTTAACAGCATCAACAGCAGCTCCAGCCAATCTGAGCTAACCATCTAACAGACTTTCAGCCAAGGGGTTTTTTCCTTCTAAAACTCTCTCTGGCTAGGTCGAAAAGAAACAAATGATATTGTTAAAATGAAAGCGTTATTTAATCCTTTGTTTCAGATATTTTAACTGTTTTTCCTTCTTTTGTTTCGCTTTAATAAAAAGTTAAATGAATTTTTAATGGTGGTATTTTTAAAACATTTTTATCCTCTGAAGAACCTACCAGGAACCTAATTTTGGTTTAAAAATTTAATACATTTTTAATGGCAAAACAAACTGTATACCAAACTCCAAGCCTCCAAATACAGTTTAATGTTGGACAATGACAAGGTTTATACCCATATATGCCATCTAAATTAATACATCAGGCTTGGTATTGCTTTCATTGAAAGCAGCCTGTGTTTTTGCATTAACTTCACTGACAACAGGTCTAGGGCCCTGAGATCCAGTTGTGAACTCAGATGTCGGGTTGTGTAGATCTACAAGCCTTTTGGATGTTGCTTAAGTGCAGCAGCTGATTTTCCTGGAGGCAGTATACAATGTGCTTGTGTGTCTGATGTAAGAATCTATAGTTTTAGATATTTATTGTGGGGTTTATAGCCAGAGCCACAGTGTGAGGAGTAGAGCTGGACAAAATTTTCAGTCAAATAGTAAATTTGCCTCCATCTTGTCAGTAAATCCAGGGTATGTCTTACGAAGTGTTGCCGATGCAAGTTGCATTGGCATAAAGCCACAGAGTCATTATAGCGCTTGTGCACATGCGTACTTGGCTCTTTGTGTCAGTGCTGTTCCTACTCACCAGGCGCGCTTGTGTCAATGGGCAATTGGGGTGCTTTTTGAGTTAGCTGGGGTTGGTCCTGCTTTGAGCAGGGGGATGAACTAGCTGACCTCCTGAGGTCTCTTCCAACCCTAATCTTCTATGATTCTATGAATGCACAGTGAGGTGAACTATGGGTAGGTATCCCAGTGAGCAACCCACGACCATTCAGCACACTGTCTTGTGGGTAGCTTTGGCAATGCATGGTGAATTGCATGGGGAGGGCAGGGCTGGCAGACTCCCTACCCGGCTCCGCGCCTCCCCAGAGGCAGTGACATCCCTCAGCTCCTAGATGGAGGTGCAGCCATGCAGCTCTGTGCGCTGCCTCCTCCCCAGGTGATGGCTCTGCAACTCCCATTGGCCCAAGAAACACAGCCAATGGGAGCTGTGGGGGTGGTGCCTAAAGGCAGAGGCAGTGTGAAGAGCCCCCTGGCCACACCTCCCCCTAGGAGCCGAGGGATGTCATCACTTCTGGGGAGCACCCCCTCCAGGTAAGGGTCACCCAGAACCCTCACCCCTTCCCGCATCCCAAACCCCAGCCCTGAGCCCCCCATTCAAACTCCTGTTGCTGCTGGGAGGGGGCAGGGTGGTGGCTGCTGCAGAAGTCAGGGACGTCACAGAAAGTCATAGAATCCACGACTTCAATGACCTCTATGACAAAATCTCAGGCTTAGCCATAATATAGAAGAACAAATGGGTATAAACTGGCTATGAGTAAATGTAGACTGAAAATTGGAAGAATGTTTCTAACTGTCAGAGGAGTAAAAAGAAAAGGAGTACTTGTGGCACCTTAGAGACTAACAAATTTATTTGAGCATAAGCTTTCGTGAGCTACAGCTCACTTCATCTGATGCATTCCAACAAATTTATTTGAACATAAGCTTTCGTGAGCTACAGTTCACTTCATCGGATGCATTCCTTTTCTTTTTGCAGATACAGACTAATATGGCTGCTACTCTGAAATCTGTCAGAGGAATGAGGTTGTGGAACAGCTTCCCACTAGAAGTAGTGGGGGCAAGCAACCTGATTGGTTTTAAGATAGAACTTGATAAATTTATAAATATGATTCTATCACATGGCTGCTTGCAATTGCAGAAACCAGACTCCATTGGTTTAAATCGCTTTTATTAAGTGTGTGCCTTCAGCCCTGTCACCTCTCGCTATGTGTTCATTAGATCTTGCAAGCCAAATAGGATTAGGCTAAATCAGTACTTAGGGAACATTTGCACCAAGTTGTTTTGCGGGGATTCATTTGTTGGCATTCTTCCTTCAGGCATCTGTTCTGAACAATTGCTAGGAGGCACTTTGCTGATAGAGATGACGTTTTTAGGATCAGATGTAAAAAGATATTTGACCTTTAAAGATCCCTGAGTCAGAGTGCTTTCAGGAAGAGTAGTGGTGTTCTCCCTGCTTCTACTGATCACATTCCCACTCAGGTAAATAAATTCTGACTGCCCTAAAATTCTTCTGCGCTCCCCATCTGTAGCTGTTGCATAAGTACAGTGTTGCTATATGCTGTCACATGTTTTCGTATCCACATCAGAGGTGATTATATGTAAATGATGGTTCAAGTGATTTTTATACATCCCTGACATAATTTGCAGGAGCTTTATAAGGCTAAATTAGCTAAGTGCCATGAGACACTTGAATGAAAGAAGAAGAAGTAATTTGTATTATTTGTGAAATGTGACTCTACTGTGCTTGGAATATAGTATGCCCGATGCCTTGACTCCTGGGCCCATGAGGTTTTATGAAGGCATAACTGACAGGAAAGAAATGTAGCCTGTCTAATTTCAGTAGTCTGTCTCTAGTTCATAATAGCACCTACAGAAGATTGTCTCATTCTCAAGCAGTAAAGATTACTCACAGCACAACTGGAGACCAGTTTGACAAGAACACATATTTCAGATAAAGAATGTCAGTTATAGTGAAGCTGCACTTTCAGAATGGACAGGCAACCTACTGAAGCTGCATGGATCAACAGCCATTGTCAAAGAGAAAAGGACATGACATTAAAAAAAAAAAAAGATGTTGTATTTGGGAGGCTTCTCAGGTTGGATTTAAGAGCATTTTACAACTGTGTGAATGTAAGTGTTAAACCAATAATACCTGCCACAAGAATGACTCAGAATGCTCCTCCTGAATTCCCCTTAGCTGTCATTGCCTTTTAAACTCACCTCTGATGCCTATGAGAAACTTGCAACTGATACTGTCATGCTGGTCAGATAACTTGAGTATGATTTATTTGTTCTATTTATTTATTGCTTCCCATGTTGTTTCTTTGTTTACTTGTCTGTGAGTCACCAGAGTCACTCCTTCTTCTGTCTTTGGTAAGCGCCTACTATGCCCCATCTCAAAAAAGATAGATTGGAATTGGAAAAGGTTCAGAAAAGGGCAATAAAAATCATTAGGGGTATGGAATGGCTTCTATATGAGGAGAGAGTAATAAGACTGGGACTTTTCAGGTTGGAAAAGAGATGACTAAGGGGGGATATGATAGAGATCTATAAAATCATGACTGGTGTGGACAAAGTAAATAAGGAAGTGTTATTTACTCCTTCTCATAACACAAGAACTAGGAGTCACCAAATGAAATTAATAGGCATCAGGTTTAAAACAAACAAAAGGAAGTATTGTTTTACACAACACACAGTCACCCTGTGGAACTCCTTGATAGAGGATGTTGTGAAAACCAAGACTATTACAGGGTTCAAAAAAGAACTAGATAAGTTCATGGAGGATAGGTCTATCAATGGCTATTAGCCAGGACAGGCAGGGATGGTGTCCCTAGCCTCTGTTTGCCAGAAGCTTGATTCTTGTGCCACCACTGCTTTTTCTGGAATTTTCAGTTTGATATAAAAATGTTGATTAAATGCATACTTTAACCCACTGTGGATTCATGCATTATAATTTACTGTCATTAAGTACATAAATATTCTGGGAATATAAACTGGGGCAAAAAGAAAAGGAGTACTTGTGGCACCTTAGAGACTAACCAATTTATTTGCGCATAAGCTTTCGTGAGCTACAGCTCACTTCACCGGATGCATACTGTGGAAAGTGTAGAAGATCTTTTATACACACAAAGCATGAAAAAATACCTCCCCCCACCCCACTCTCCTGCTGGCAATAGCTTATCTCAAGTGATCACTCTCCTTACAATGTGAATGATAATCAAGTTGGGCCATTTCCAGCCCAAATCCAGGTTTTCTCACCCCCCACCCCCCCACATAAACCCACTCTCCTGCTGGTAATACCTTATCTAAAGTGACCACTCTCCTTACAATGTGTATGATAATCAAGGTGGGCCATTTCCAGCACAAATCCAGGGTTTAACAAGAACATCTGAGGAGGGGGGGCAGGGTTAGGAAAAAACAAGGGGAAATAGGTTACCTTGCATAATGACTTAGCCACTCCCAGTCCTGGATTTGGGCTGGAAATGGCCCAACTTGATTATCATTCACATTGTAAGAAGAATGATCACTTTAGATAAGCTATTGCCAGCAGGAGAGTGGGGTGGGGGGAGGTATTTTTTCATGCTTTGTGTGTATAAAAGATCTTCTACACTTTCCACAGTATGCATCCGATGAAGTGAGCTGTAGCTCATGAAAGCTTATGCTCAAATAAATTGGTTAGTCTCTAAGGTGCCACAAGTACTCCTTTTCTTTTTGCGAATACAGACTAACACGGCTGTTACTCTGAAAACTAGGGCAGTTTCCTTCTACCTAAGAATCCAAGTGTATGTAGCCAAAGAGCTATAAAATTGCTGGGCTAAATCCTATAACAATTACTCTGTCATAACGCAGGCAGAATTCAATGACAGTTTTATCTTGGAAAGGCAAAAAGAGTACTGTAGGATGTGGGGCGCTAAGAACATTGGAAGATGTGTGTTGTTGAGCCCCTGGGGTTATTGGTGTATCATACAATTTTCAAAACTCTTCAGTGACTTAGGCTGCCAAGTCCCATTGAAAGTCAATCGTACATAGGTTCTTAAGCCACTCTGGTGCTTTTGAAAATTTTGTGGTAACAGCAGGGGATTTCAGGATTCATTGGTTCTATTCCCACACCTGTGACCTTTGGCAAATGTCTTCACCACTTACTGAATCAAACTTTAAAATGAAGATCAGGTCTTCCTCACACTGGAGCTGGGCAGCTTAATCAAAGTTTGTGAAGTGCTTTGAGAACCTGGAATGACTGGCCCTACATAAATATGATCAAATCACGGGTAGAAAATAGCTTGCTCTAGTTAACCACTGATTCCAGTGGAAAGATTCAAAGAGAGGGCAGGCAGTGACATGGTCAGAACAATGGGAGAGAAATATGATTCTTGTCCGTGCATTTTGAAGAGAGTGAAGAGAGGGTCACATAAGTATCTAGGAGGATAAAGTAGCCGTAGTCAATATAGATGCTGATTAGGGCATGCACAAGTGATTTTGCAATGGGAATGGAAAAGGACAAATTTAAAAATTGTGGAATAACAAGTGACAGGGTTGTCTCATTGTTCAGATGGGAGAGGAGAGAGGGAGGACTCAAACACGACATCCAGATTATTGGCCTGGGTGGCATTGGAAGTAGTGGTGTCAATAGCAATGGAGAATGAAGGAAGCAAAGCAGGTTTGGGAGGGAAAATTATTAGCTATACTTTTCTTTCAACAAGGACTACTGTTGGATAATATTAGTGTCTAACATGAATCATATCCCTTTTCCTCTGTATCGTTTTCCATCCTTTGAGATGATGTTGCTGTAAGGCAAAAATTAGTTGCTTTTCTTGAAGTATTCAACATTTTTGCCTTATGTTACAATAATAATACTCCACACTCTTCTAGCACCTATCATCTGGGGATTTTAGAGTGATCTCTAAATGTTACTGAATTCTCCCAGATTTATGAAAGAGGAGACATAGGGCTCGTACACACTAGCATTTACTTCGGTATCACTTAAGTCGCTCAGAGTTGTGAAAAAGCCACTCTGAAGCTCCCCCACCAGCATAGCTACGGCCGCTCGGGAAGGTGGAGTAATGATGCCGACGGGAGAGAGCTCTCCCGTCGGCATGGAACATCTTTACTAGCAGCGCAGCTACAAGAATACGGCTGCGTCATTGTAGGGATTCTAGCGTAGACTAGCCCTGAGACCCAGAGAGGTTAAATAACTTCCCTAGATACACAGCCTGTGGCAGGGCTGAGAACAGAATGAAGTTCTCCCAGTTCTCAATCCTGTGCCTTATCCAGAGACAAATCTTTCTTATGGGGCCAAAGTAACTTCCAGACAAGAGGAAACTTAAAAAAAAAAATGTTAAAAAAAAGAAAAGAGTATAACAGGTGAGAAAGAAGCTGACCCCAGGACTACAGTAGAGCCTTTTGCATTCCTCAAAGCCCCAGGGAGATTGCACAACAAGGTGTGCATAAAGCAGAGCCATTTGCATGCACAAATCCCCATTTTGTGCACGTATACAACCTCTGTGGACACAATGGCAGCACATTGATTTTTTGCTGGAGTTCTTGTAATCTTGCAAAAACAGCCTCCCCGCCCCCTTCTCTGGGAATGTTGCAGGTAAACACTGAAAGTCATTTCCTGTAATGGCAAATAAGCATGACTGCGTCCCTCTTCGGTAATGAAATTTTAAATAAGTATAACTAATCTGGCAGAGCGTCTATTTTCCAGCTTGATCTAAAAGCACAACACAGAACATAAAGGACACTGAGGGTGGGGAGGAGGGTAAGTGGTCAGGCTCAAATAAAATTAATACAAAAATCTGTAAACATTGAGCATAATGGGACCCTTTACAGACAGTGAGCTTGGTAAAATTCAGAGAAAATGGTCTATGAATTGCTCCTGTAGGGATGGTTGACTTTATTGAAATTAGAGCATAATCTGTAAATGTATAAAAATAGTCTGGTGATGTTTTCTAGGCAATGGGTCTGGCAAGCTGTGGATTCTGCTTTTTAAAGTAAGAACAGTGCTTGCGTAAGCTTTTAAATGAAAATCATTAAATGTTAAATCACAGGATTAGAGGGAAGGTCAAATTGAATGCAGTGGACTCTTTGCTCCAGAGGACCTAGAAAGCCTATTGACCAGGTCTGACAACATCTTTGAAATCCAGCAATAAATTAACAGCCGGATTTAAGTGGATGGAATTTACATCAATCAATAATGACAGTGCAGATGGTAAGAAACTGAATGTTCCACAACAGAGAAAAAAGTAGTGAAGTGCCGACTGCAAGACAAACAGCATTAATGAAGAGCTTCCATTCTTTGCACTTGACCACCAAGTCAAACTTCAGATTTATAAAGGTAAGGGGGGAGAGGGGGAAAGCTGCACACTTTTCATTACCGTGCCCCACAAGTCTCTATTGGCAAGAAAGCAAGAGTTCTTTTCTGAACTCACTTGCTGAAAAGTATATCTGCATTCAGTAATAGCAAACATTATGACTGTCTTTACCTGACAATCCTCTGAAGAACCTACCAGTCATACACCAAGTAAAGGTTAAAATAAAATGCCAAATGTCTCTGCTAATGGCCCTGAACCAAAACAAGGAGTCCCATGACAGCATAAAGAACAGGAGTACTTGTGGCACCTTAGAGACTAACCAATTTATTTGAGCATAAGCTTTCGTGAGCTACGGCTCACTTCATCGGACGCATACTGTGGAAAGTGTAGAAGATCTTTTTATATACACACAAAGCATGACAGCATAGACCACTTCACGACTGACACAGACCTAAATGACTTGACATATGGTAATCTAATAATACTGCCATCAGATAGAACCATTCCAAAATGACCCTAGTACCTAGAGACGCTCAAATGAAATTAATGAAAATAGGATTAAGCCCCAACCAAAATCATTAATAACGTTGCTTCAGCACAATTATATTCTTCATCTATAGCTTGGGCATGAATTATGAGGGAGATTAAACTAGGCAGAAAGCTTGCAGGATAACAAATAGACCAATTTTGAGCAAAAATGACCCAAAGAAACAATAGAAAAGGGTAAAAATTTACAATTGTGACTGCTAATGTGTTATGGTTGATTTCACATATCTGCAATGTCTAGACTCTGCCTGTGCAGGTTATGGGATATTTGATATGACATTACAAAGTAATTAAAATGTTCTGTGTAAATGAAAGAATTACTATGTTTTTATAACACTGATTGCTATACGAAAAAATTAAAACAACAAAAAAAGAGTATAGCAATTGCACACTTGTGCGACGGAGGGGAAGGCTTTCAAAACCATTGAAGTAAGTAGAAGATACGTTCTTAATTCAGGTTAGCTAACCCACAGTAACTAACCCAGGTTCAAACAGCAGTGAAGACATAGCAAGTCAGGTTTTAACTCAGGTTATCAGCTTGAGTTCAACCCCAGGCTCCCCTATAGGCTTTAACTCAAGCTGCTAATCCATGTTAAAACCCAGGTTGTTGTGCCTTCATTGCTATTTTAACCCAAGTTAGGTAAGGTAGGTTAGCTAACCAGACTTAAGAATACACCTTCTGCTTGCAGCATAAATATACTCTTAGTGACTCAGGACTCATAGCACGCATTCCACTGACTTTCAGTGGGACTTTTGCTCCTAAGTCACTTAGACTTAGCTCCTCAAAGATATTTATGCACCCAGCTCCCATTGATTTCAATGAGAGTTAGGTCTTTAATCACCTCTGAGGATCTGGGACTTAGGCCTTTATGAAAATCCCACTTCAAGTTGTAGCCCAGTGGCCTAGTTTGCCTTTATTATATTCACTGCTCTGCATTATATTCTGCTTTGCATTATGTTCAGCAGTAATGCAAGAAACCTATAGGGCTGTATCCTGTAAGACATTTGCTTCAGCAAGTTAGCATAAGGCTTGAGGCCTATGAACTTTGAACCGATAAACTCTGGACAGATAAATGGCCCAATGGAAAACCCCAAGTATTTGGGGAGCTGGAAATAGAGTTTCAGGGGAAGTTCTGACCACAGGTACATGATTCAACCACAGAAGTGTCCTGGAAACGAACTGATGTACATAACAGATACATGTTTCAGAGTAACAGCCGTGTTAGTCTGTATTCGCAAAAAGAAAAGGAGGACTTGTGGCACCTTAGAGACTAACCAATTTATTTGAGCATGAGCTTTTGTGAGCTACAGCTCACTTCATCGGATGCATACATAAATAAAATAAATGCTCAAATAAATTGCTCAAATAAATTGGTTAGTCTCTAAGGTGCCACAAGTACTCCTTTTCTTATAACAGGTACATGAGATACATCTAAGACTAGCCTGCTTCCTTGCCTATATATCTTTTCTTATAAGTTCTTATGGGTTTGATTATTTGTTTTATTATAATAGGTTATTATATAGGTTTATATTAGAAGATATTTTGTCGATAACACAGGGATCTACAGGCCACATCCTATATGTTGAGCTAAGGCAGAGTTAGCATACATATGTTTGGGACCTTTCACCTAAATAGATGGTGATGAGCTAAAGCATAAGGTTCATATATGGTTGCAACCTTTAACATAGAGAATGCGTTCAAGTAGATAGGGGGCTTCTTAAGTTCATACCTTTTTAAACTTAACAGGTACACCACAACTTGAAACTTGAAAAGAACCAAAATAACCGGTTAGGACAGAAATAACAAATATTATACCTAAGCACAAAAGGATCATGGTAATGAATTAACATATGATAATAAGTTGAGATCCTCGATATACTAACCTATAGAAAAAAAACACTCCAACTTTAGTAAGGCAAGAAAATACAAATAATGAAAAGGGGAAAATCCCCTACTGAATGTGCATCAAACATAACGGCGTCAGTGTAACATATTATAAAAGTGGCATCCCAGGCTAGGGGCAGTAGGAGAAAGAGATGTACTGCTTGGGAGGTGCCAGAATGATGGCCACTGAAGATGATGGGAAAGGTGACGGTGATGAGGAAGATAATGGCTAACATTTCAGGTTGTTCTACAAGAGATGGTATGAGTATATGGATGTGCAGATGTACATTCTGTATTATCTCTATCTACCTTACTGAGTTGGGGTGTTTGTGACTGTGCTAAATTATTAATAAACTATATTTGTAAATATAAAGGAGTTCCTATAGCGTGAGTGTTGCAACTGTGCACATCGAGGTTCCCAACTATATAATAATTTGAATAATACTGGGCCTGATCAGGCAAGGACCTGTCAACCCTCAAAGTGATAACTGGGAATTCTTAAGTAATCAATATAATTAATACATAATCTAAAGATCAGGCAACAGATTGGCAACCCAGATGGGACCCTAAGAGGCACACAGGGACAACCTCTCTACTGGGATAGGAAACTCTAAGTAAATCTAAGTTGAAATCCAACTGATCTCTCAGTCAGAATTTGATGCCCATCAAAAACACTGTACAACTCACCATGGACTTCCTCTTTTTCCTCAGCTGTTTCCTTTCTGTTTCTTTGCCTCTATCACACTACTACTTTTCTTAACTGATTGATTCTGCAATAGAGGGAGGAATATGTCCTCTGGGGGAAATAGTAGACATAGACTCAAAGGAGCACTCGACGTCTTGACTATCAGTAAAACTTGGCATGCTGTGTGGGTGACCACCTGTCTCCCACCAGTAGGTCTCCATGAATATTGTAAGTATGTAAGGACGCCTCATTGCACTCCGAGGACATCCTCATTCGGTATTATTGACTAATCACTGGGGTTTAGAATCTCACAAAAAGGAGATTCCTTTATACATGTGTTGGGGGGCTTTGTAAATTGAATTGTGATAATATTATAGTACCTGAAGTTCAAATGGCAGTCGCACAGAGCTCGGTGACCCACACTCCATGGTGGTGGGAGTAGCGAATTGATGTTTTAATTGACACCAAAAGGCCACAGTAACTCAGAATTTGTACAGTTCTGGCTAGCATATTTCAGTCCCCTCAGCTCTCCCTGGCTGTGCCCAGATCCATTTATCGTCAACCTGCCCCTTGCTGCTTGGTAGGTCCTACCTGGGTAATATCCCCTCGATCAGCTAAAAGCACATTAGCCATTGAGGAAAGAGAGAGGGAGAAGACTCCCCCACCCTCTGCTTTTCTTGGGACTTCTTTAAGTAATTGTTGAAACTGGTTAAGGGGTTAATTATTTAAGCAGGGAAGCCTCCACATATGTATAGCGTGACATGCTAATTAGACTAGCTAGTAGAATTTAATTGAGCTCATTTGAAGTAGAAGTTAAAGGTAAGTGGAGTACGGTTAGCCAAAATTTCTGGGAACGCAGTTATTGTCAACCAAAATACAGCATAAAAATACATTAAAAATCATGAAGGAGGTTTCGTACGAATGCAACATCGCCAGGTTATTTTAATCTCCCTAGTTGGTGGGGTTTGATCAACCTTACTGAACTGGGGTGTTTGTGACTGTGGTAAATGTATTAATAAACTATATTTGTAAATATAAAAGAGTTCCTATAGTGTAAGTGTTGCAACTGTGCACATCAGGGTTCCCAGCTATATAATAATTTCAATAATACTGGGCTTGATTTTAGGGCAAGAACCTGTCAACCCTCAAACTCATAACTGGGAATTCTTAAGTAATTAATATAATTATTACATAATCTAAAGATCAAGCAACAAAATGAACTCAGTTTGGGATTTTCAGAAGTGCTTAGATATGGCTTAATTCTGCTCCCATTAATTTAATGGGAGTAGATGAAGTTAGGACAACATTATGCACCTCTGAAAATGCACCCCTTAAGCTCCTAAATCAGTTGCAGAGCTAATAAGGGGCTGTCAGGAAGAGGGCCGGAGACCAACCTCCTTGGCAGCCTTTAGGTGTATGTGTGGTGCCTTTTCATATGGGGCTGCAGAGCAAGCCCACCCCACACTTACCTGGAAGCAGCGGTTCCTGTCCTGCAGAGCGATTCCCAGCTCCCTGCTTGGGCTTTGCAACATGGCACATAAGCCTGTGCACCATGTTGCAACACCACTCATTAAGATTTCGCCTGCTGCCCCTCCATCATGTCAGGATTAATACCCAGAGTGGGGAGCTGGGCCCAGCCCCACAGGACAGAAGTCCCCACTCCAAGGTGTGGGGTGGACCTGCTCTCCAGTCCCCCCTCCCCCCCGATGGTTCTAGGTGGTATCCAAGACTGTGAGTCATCTCGTTACTCGTTGCCTCCAGCAAGAGGGAATCTTGCCTGCACTAGCTGGGTGTCAATGTCCTAACATCACCATCCCTTTAGCCACTCAAGCACTTTCCTCAGAGCTATGCCAGCCTTGTCCTTACCATGCAGTTTAGCAATAGGTGCACTCCAGTCCCCAATTCCCTTTGAATTGCTCCCCTGTGATAGCCAGCCCATGCTGGTTACTCATAGAAATCCCAAATCCGGTGCCCCAATTTACAAGTTCTACCTTAAATCACCACTCCTGTAAACCACACAGCACTTATAATAAAACAAGAGCAGGTTTACTTAAAAAAAAACAAACAGAGATACCACTAGAAATAAGAGAGTGATGTAAACACATGACTACAGTATGCAACAAAATCATAAAATGCAAATATGGGTATTTACCTATCAGTAAAGTAGGTTTTCCCCCCAAAGTTCAGTCTGTTACAGAGCTGGCTGCCTTCACAGAAGCCATGATCCAATTTTTCATGAGAACATCCCCACAACCCAAGATGTCTCCTCAGTGAATGTATCCCAAGTGCCTTTCCCGCACTCTGTATTATACTGAAACAACTCTTTGTCTTTATTCATAGGCAGGGTGATTGTCTTCCTGTTGTAACGTTCCTCTTTTGCCTCCAAGTGGTTTTGATTGCTGCCAGTTGTCTCTCATGGTTTTACATTGAAAATATTGGGATAGAGCAAAGCTACTCAACTGAGCCTTGCAACATTATCAGCTAACCAGGGAGAGGTAACAGCTCTCTCCAGTTTGAATGGGCCATCACAGAGAGACATATTATTTCCTGGTGACTAACTTTGGTTCCAAATCCATAAAGTACACGTTCAATATAATGACATTATTTCTTAAATATTACCCTTACACATACATCTTGCCAGGATTATTAACCTTGAAAGTTACTAGCTTTCTGTAGATACCTTACATGTTACTCTTTATGGAGAAATATTCTGCAAGACGTGTGTTTGGTGTAATGAGTTTACCAGGCGTGAGACAAGAGTTGTTTGCAAAGAACAGGGGAACCTTTGGCAAGGACCCTTGGTGTCATCGCCACCCCTGCCACACACACACACACACATGCACAGCCTCCCCTCTGTACCACATTCTGATTAGCACTGTGATGCCAGGGCAGAGGCATCTTGGTGGTCAGTGCCCCCTCAGACATCCCCCCCCCACCACCACCCTGTTGCAAAACCTGGCTCGGGCATTGTCCTAAATAATCATTTTAGGAACCCACAACACAAGCCAACACACTTTTCACTTTGTGAATCCTTCGTCAAAGTATTTATGGAGGGCGCATTTGTGTGAATTAATGAATGGGGAGAAGGGGGTAGAAAGCTTGTTACATGCCCAATCTTCAAGTCTTTGTACCTCCTATTCTTTCTTTGATTTCAGAGGCCGTATAGGCCTTCAAGACGGAGCCCTATATGCTATAAAGCAGTGCAGTCTAATCCCACTGGGTGTCAGTAGATTTTTCCCCTTGATTCATAACCCAATAAAGGTTGTGTAATATGCCACACAAACTACAAAATTTGGCCCCAATGCTTTTCTTAAGAAGTGAGAAGTAAACGTACTGAGGCAGAGAAATGTCTACTAGAAACTTCTGCTTTTGGATTATGGACAGGGAAGACCTCAAAACTGTCTCCTCTGGCATAGAAGTATGTTAGCCTTCTTTCTGCTACTACCACCACTCTGTGCTACCTCTGCAGTGCATATATAGCCATCATGTAGGGCTCAATTTCTCACATGAGAAGGTGTCAGGCTTATGCAGACATTTAAGGCAGCAATTAGTAGTATGCAGCTGCTATTGAGTGAAAAAGCACCTCTTTGGAATAGGTAGTGGCTTCTCCAGTTGCAGAGATAGCGACTGACCTTTAACAAGGTACAAAAAATCCTAACATCAGAAATCCAGAGCACGCAAAAGCCCCGCATGCGGGAAGCAAAATTCAGTGTAACGGAAATGCCTGTGGATAAGCAGTAGGGTGCACCCGAGCAGAAATATTATCAATATCAAACTTCATAAATTATAACAGGGCAAGCAAATCATACAATGAGAAATTACTGCCTGAAGTCCCCAAGTCCTGCTCTCCAGCAATAATGGCCTATTATACATATATATCAGGTCTTAAGGTATAGTATACATTTCAAGACACTTCAACAGTCAAGCTTCCCTCTGAAAAACCAAGAACAAGCTCTGTTTATACCATGATAATACTTAGTCCTGCCATGAGTGCAGGGGACTGGACTAGATGACCTCTCAAGGTCCCTTCCAGTCCTATGATACTATGATTATGTTTTGCATTTTCTGAATTAATGTACGGGCATACAATATTCAAATGCTTTAATTAAAATATCTGAAATCTGAGTAGCCCTCTCCAAGTTTGGGGGGAGAGAATTTCACACTTTGACAGACTCTCCCAGCCCCATACTTGTTCCACAACCAACCACAATCCAGTTCCCTCACTTTGCACTAGAGGGGAGAACCTGCACTGGGCACTTGGCAGAATGCTCAGCAAAGTGTCTGTTTTGTATTTTGCCAGGATTCTCTAGAACTGAACAACCCCAGAGGCAGGCCCTCTGATGGGGGAAGAAGGGGAGCAAAGGGGGCAATCGCCCAGGTGGGCCCCAGAGCTCCTAGGCATGCACAACTGCTCCGGGCCCTGTGGGCCAGCACGATTGGCCAGTGTGGTCAGTCCCAGAAGTGACGGGTTCGTCACTTCAACCCCAGGTCCCCCCCGGGACGACCCTGGCCCTGGGGCCCAGAATTGCTGTTGGCAGGTCTGCCACCAGGAATCTACAAATTATTGAAAACTGCTCTGTGGGAATCCAAAACTCTTCAGCTGAGGGTGCTCAGTAATTGAGTGCTCATAACACAGGGTCTTTCCCCAATTGCTAGCCCACAAATACTTAAAGAGGAACAGCAAAAACAAACTAACCAAACACACCCACCCTAAAATAATTTACTATGTAAAAATCACAAAAAAACTCATGTATGTGCCTTATGTATACTTTTCATTCACCGGGACTGATGCTCAGCTGGTGTAAATCAGTGGAGCTTCACCGAAGTCAATGCCAATCAGTGGTTCCATGTGCCACAGAAAGCTTTTTCCCTCTATTAGTAGTGGGAGTTCCTGTGCTTTTGGTTAGCCTACTGAGCACATGGCCATAATCAAAAAGAACCATCTACAGCTTTTCAAAAAAACACAATTTTGAGAGGGTTTCAATGCACCAAGTCCTCAGAACTCCTACACAGAAATACTAATGCATATTGCTCTTGATGTTTAAGAAGGCAGCAGTCTCAATGGAGGAAGCAGATGTTACAATGTACAGCATGTATGTTATAACACTGGCAAATGTGAGGAATCATTTTTGGAGCTACTGAAGTGCGTGATTGAAGGTTTTGTTTTGTAAAATATGAAGTTCAATAGTACTTTGTAAGAAAGGACTTCTGGTAACTGAGCTCCAAGTTACATAAGGTTCTGGACAATTTCAGTGATAGGCAAAGCTCTGGCTTATTCAGCACCAACAAAGATGAAGACCAGATGTAAAGAAAAGGGTTTATCACTGGCACTGAAGGTCAAGCCAATGGGAGCTTTGATTCAGCCCTTGTCATGAATCAGATAAGCATGATTTCCCTCAGAGCTGAGTAATCTCCCTGTGTTTCTTTTCTACTTCCCCACCTCTTCAGAAGTCCCACATCTTGGCAACTCATCAGAAGAGAGTGGAAAGTAACCTCAATACCAGTTAAAGTTGCTTGTGGGGTCAGCCAGAGAAGACACTACAAAATAATGTGAAATATTCCATCCCTGTAAGGCATGAACGTGGTGGGCTGGATTGTCATTTACACTGCTCTGGCAGTGTGAATGAGTCTTAAAGTGGGCCCAGAGCAGTGTAATAGGATCTTAGTGTGAATGAGAATCTCTGCACTTGACCTTCTTGTGAGCCTTATAATTCTGGTCCCAAATCAAGGTTCCCACATATGGTAGCAAGTTACATTATTATTAGACTGCCGGGTCAGCACAAGATTGAGTCTTTAAAAATATGATAGTAACACTTTATATTATTGATTTGTATAAAAATACAATAAATGAGTGTCTTCTCTCTTTACACCTTCTCCATTATCCATTCATAGAGATCCTGCTATGATCTGTATGCTGGTGATTTATAAATTTGTCTCCCCACACACCTCTCCTGTTTCCTTCTGTCCAGTCCTGCAAATATCTGACATATTATCCTGTATCACCTGCTGCCAGTTCAAGCTAAACTCAGCCTAAGATGAGCTCATTCTTCTTCCTAAACCCTCTCCACTCCTACCTTGCTGTCCGCTTGGACACCACCATCACTCAGACTCATAACCCCAGGGAACTCTTAAACTTCTTCAACTCTTCTGTCAGGTTGTTATGAAGCTCAGTTCTTTTCCCACAGTATGTAAAAGGTACCAAATGCCTAAAACATCTGTCTAACCCTCCCACCTGGACTTGTTCAGCTTCTGACCTGGCTCTGACCCTTGGCTCCCAGTTCCTAGCCCTGACTCTGGCTTGCTGCCTGGAGTTGGTAACTTGGTACCTGGTTTAGGCTTAGGCCCCTAGGCCAAGTCACCCTGTTCCAGACATTAGACAGGGCTGCCCAGAGCCTAGTCCACAACATTTTTTTAAGCTAACACCATCTCTAGCTTCCTGGTTTCTCCTGTTCTTTTTAGAGCTGTGTAAACTGAAGTTCTGTGGGCCATTTTCTTATTTGTTGAGTGCTAACAAGGAGCTTGGTACAACGCCGGACTGCCCTGAAAAGTTTACAAAGTCCTATGTAAGTCTAGAAAACTCCCAGTTTCATTTACAGTGCAATGAATGTATGAAACACTTTTTGAGAAGATGGTTTCTTAACCTAGCCTACAGTGACTCTCCAGTCCACACACAGTGAAATCTCCTATGGCATGGGGACAATGGGCACTTTGCCACTGTATCCCTTGAGGGTTACAAGGATTTATTCTGGCCCATTTCCATTTACCTTGGTCAGAAGAAATTGTAGTTAGTAGCTTCTTACTTCTACTTATTTGTCCCCTTTTCATGTCTCAGGGTCATTTTAAGGCACGTTCTACTCTGAAAAATGACTGTAAAGATGGCTCCGTAAGAGTCCACATTTGTGTCTCAGTAGCGTATGGACATCTAGGGCCAAATTTGCTAAACTTAGAATTAACAAGTGGTTTAACTACTAACCTTGGAAACAGCCACAGAACTGAAAGTCAAGTTGTGTTCTTTTGCACTCTAGTATCATCATCAGCAATAAAGATTATGCAAATCAAAATCTGCTCTCAGTTACACCCATCAAAGTGGTATATAACTGTTAGTTACTATGGAGCCCACTTCAGACTGACACTGGTGTAAATGAGATTGAATCTGATCTCAATACTAGAAAGGAGGGTATGGATCAGCATTTACGTTGCAGTCCCCATCAGTACCTGGCCCAAGCCAGGGAAGCTAATGATCCAACCAGCAGACCAAATTTGGTCATGTATTCTGGTCATGAGCCACTGGAGGCACGTTGTGTATATGCTAAAAAGAATACTAGAATGGAAAACCTAGTATTTGCCAAATCAAAAATTTGGTATTGGTAAGTAGTCACCAAGAAGTTCGGACACACTTTCAGACTATGGGTTGTTTGTGATTTGTTCTCTTTAACTATTTGCTGTTTGAAGAGTGACTGGTCACACGGTGTTAGTTATGTTCCCTGATGGGATGACTTTTTTTTTTAATATGAGAAAAATGAATGACAAACAGCAAATAAAATACTTCTGGTAGGGAATCTTGAAATTGTTGAGATTTGAAAACATCTTAATGAATCCCCACAAGTATCTATACACTTGCGAATAATGAATAGGATGACGGTATAAATAACAATGAATCAAATTCAAGTTATTTATTGGAGAATATATTTGAGAATCTAATTTTTTTCTAATGATTTGGCCAACTCTACCAAAATATTAGTGCTTTTTAATACTCAAGCAGCCGTGCTCAAATCAATATATTTTCTCTCAGCAATATTGATGGATCTGGTTAAACATGAAGAGATTAAAGAAAAGTCTTAACAGAGGGCCCAGTCCTGCACTGGCCAAACTAGGAAAGGAAATATGAACCTGAGCAGCTGCAACCTTGCTCTTAGCCTGATCACTGAAAACTATAATGTGTGTTACAATGGCCAGAGCAATAGATGAAAGGGGCAGCTCATTACATTTCTTTAACTCAATTTGTATGTACAGCTGGTCCATTCCCCTGTGGAATGGAATTTTGAAATTAATCTATTAAATAGAATCTTACTTTTTGCATTATGGCCTCAGGCCTGCCATGACATGGAAATAAAGATGAATAAGGCTTAGTCATGTTGCCTTACATGTAATTTTGTAACTGAATGTGTTTTATCTGCTTGAAGGACTGTTTAGGTAAGTATGTATTAGAATATTACTTTTTAATGAGGACTGATTAAAAAAAACAAAACTACTCATGTATAATTTATGGTGCATCTCCAGCAATATAACTACTGTTTAAGCAAGAAAAGCATCCCCCAGTTACATAACACTGATTCGAACAATGTTGAGACTGTAGACGGTAAATCAGTGATACCAACGAGCAATGTGATGATTATAATTGTTACATTAGCTGGTTATTCTGAAAGAATTCCTTTTAATTAGCTCAGCACAGATTATATATGTTTGCATAAACAGCTATGCTAGAATGTCTGAGAGAGACATGGTAACAGTTTTCAAGTACATAAAAGGCTGTTACAAGGAAGAGGGAGAAAAAATGTTCTCCTTAATCTCTGAGAATAGGAGAAGTAATGGGCTTAAATTGCAGCAAGGGAGGTTTAGGTTGGACATTAGGAAAAAATTCCTAACTGTCAGGGTGGTTAAGCACTGGAATAAATTGCCTAGGGAGGTTGTGGAGCCTCCATCACTGGAGATCTTTAAAGAGCTGGTTAGACAAACATCTGTCAGGGGTGGTCTATATAATACTTAGTCCTGCCTTGAGTGCAAGGGACTGGAGCAGATGACCTCTCGAGGTCCCTTCCAGTCCTATGATTCTATGATTAGACCAGGAAATTTGTGATTCAGTTGAGGACTTAAGGGGTATAATTTGGTTCAGATAATAGCACTTTTAAAAATCCATCAATTATGTCTGCTTAGACAAAATTGACTACAGAATGTATTAACACTTTTACAGCAGGACTCAAAAGTTTCCTGAAAACATCATAGTGATGTGGATGGGATCTTATTTTCACTGGCTACAGTACAGTAGCTTCAAGATTTAAGTAAGAGTTGCAACTCAAATTTTAAAGGGAGGGCATATCTTCTGAGCACTGATACTGAAGTTGTGTTGATCACGCAAAACAAAAGCCATCAGCAATAGTTTGTGGAATTAAAACATATGGAATTTACCTACAAATCACAGAGTAAGTGAACATCCTTCATCTGCAGTGTGGTAAGCAATTTCTTCCTCCTACATAAGCTCAACATCAATTTCAGAAGTGATGCAAACGTATTACTTTATGTCTTCCTCAGACTCAGCATATAAAGTGTGGGGGAGGAAGTTATTAAATAAAGCACAAAACAAAACACAAAGGAACTCCATATGAGGATAAAAGCATATCCAGCTACAGTTTAAATTTCTTGCATACCATGGTTGTCTGACCGTGTGTCATAAATGTAAAGGGAAGGGTAAATACCTTTAAATCCCTCCTGGCCAGAGGAAAAACCCTTTCACCTGTAAAGGGTTAAGAAGCTAAGATAACCTCGCTGGCACCTGAACAAAATGACCAATGAGGAGACAAGATACTTTCAAAGCTGGGGGCGAGGGAGGGGAACAAAGGGTCCTCTCTGTCTGTTTGATGCTTTTGCCGGGACCAGAGCAGGAATGCAGGTCAGAACTCCTGTAAAGAGTTAGTATGCAATCTAGTTAGATATGTGTTAGATTCTGTTTTGTTTAAATGGCTGATAAAATAAGTTGTGCTGAATGGGATGTATATTCCTGTTTTTGTGTCTTTTTGTAACTTAAGGTTTAGCCTAGAGGGATTCTCTATGTTTTGAATCTGATTACCCTGTAAGGTATTTACCATCCTGATTTTACAGAGGTGATTCTTTTACTTTTTCTTTAATTAAAATTCTTCTTTTAAGAACCTGATTGTTTTTTCATTGTTCTTAAGATCCAAGGGTTTGGGTCTGTGTTCACCTATGCAAATTGGTGAGGATTTTTATCAAGCCTGCCCCAGGAAAGGGGGTGTAGGGCTTGGGGGGGATTTTGGGGAGAAAGATGTTTCCAAGTGGGCTCTTTCCCAGTTCTTTGTGTAACACTTTGGTGGTGGCAGCTTTTAACCTAAGCTGGTAAGAATAAGCTTAGGGGGTCTTTCATGCAGGTCCCCACATCTGTACCCTAGAGTTCAGAGTGGGGAAGGAACCTTGACACCATGTTACCTCTGTCAATAGTTAGTACAGCTATGAATATGACCTTTGCATCTTATTCACTTGAACAGACTTTTGTTTAATGTCTCATTTTTCAGCAGCTTTGCTAACATGCTTATGGACTTCCGCCTGCTTCTTTAGTAATCATGTGTGTGCAGGGAGGAAGGATGGTTGTCATTAGGGCACAGGACGAGGAGAATGGAGACCTTTTTCATCCTCAGCTAAACGACTGGCTTCTTGTGTGCCTATAAGCAAGTCACTTAACCTCTCTCTGCCTCAGTTTCCTCAGCTGGAAAGTATTATTTAAAATGTTGACATCTGGAGGCGAGAATACATTCTCGAAGAGGCGCAGCACACGACGCATAGAAGAAGTGGAAGCCTAAGCTTTAGGCCACACTTTCATTCACCCAGACCTAGGCTACTCAGGCACCCTCAGTACAACTTAGGCTCCCAGGTTTGCCTAATGATCACAGCTGGTTGGAAAGAGTTCCATCGGGAAATTTGCAACAGCAAATGCCATTTTGTTATAATCAAAACTTTCTGCAGGAATTTGTCAATCTGAAATTTTGTTTTTGTTTTTTAAAAACTGGAAAAATGTTATGTCATAGGTAAGACACAGGAGGTTATTGTCTTGCTTTACTCGCTAGGGTGAGGCCTCAACTGGAATACTGTGTCCAGTTCTGGGTGCCACACTTTAGGAAGCATGTGGATACATTGGGAGAGCCCAGAGGACAGCAACAAACATGATAAAAGGTTTAGAAATCCTGACCTATGATGAAAGGTTAAAAAAACTGGATGTTTAGTCTTGAAAAAAGACAATTGAGGGGGGATCTGGTAAGTCTTCGATTATGTTAAGGGCTGTTATTAAGAGGATGGAGATTAAATGTTCTCCATGTCCACCAAAGGGAGAACAAGATGTAATTGACTTAATCTGCAGCAAGGGTGATTTAGGTTCAATATTAGGAAAAACTATAACTATAAGGGAAGTTAAACTCTGGTATAGGCGTCCAAGGGAGGTTGTGGAATCCCCTTTGAGGTTTTAAGAATAGGTTGGACAAACACCTATCAGGGATTGTCTAGGTTTACTTGGTTCTGCCTCAGCACAGGGGGCTAGACTCGATGACTTCCAACCCTACAATTCTATGGTTATCAGAATGGAACATTTCAATTTTTTGTTTCAAAATGACTTTTCATTTTGAAAAGTATTTCATATTATAATGTGTATTATCAATTACACTATAAAAGATCAATCAGAATAAATCATTTTGGTTTAATTGAAACAGAATATTTCAATTGACCCCAAATAAAATCATTTTGAAAGTTTGCTTTGCAGGGAATTCCCAAATTTGTTTTTTGTTCCAAATCAAAACAAAATCAGATTTTGAAATGGTGGAATTTCCCCTGGGGTGGAAATTGACTTTTGACCAGCTCTAATTAATGACAAAACACCTTTTAAAATAACAAATGTTACACACATTAATGTATTGATCTACAATAAAAGGACAGTACAACTTCTTTTAAACTCTGTGTCTGCCAATCCTTCATTCTAGAAATGCAATTGATTTGCATACTGTTGGACATCCGTTCCCCTGGGTTACCTGTGTCTTTCGAAGTGACATCAGTCCCCAGACTACAGAGAGAACTAGTGAAAATGGACAATGTCAGTATGTATTTTAGAAAGCAATGTTCTATTTGCTAGAATTGATTTTTCTTATATTTTCTCTCATCTTTTCCCAACAAATGTGAACATCACTTTATGTTTCAGTATAGCTAGCTTCCAAACTGTTGTATGGGGAGATTTCAGTAAACCAGTAACGTGCCTGAAAGCACTATTGCTTATTATTAAAAGAAGCCAAGTCAGCAGGCCATAAATTGGCCATGCAGCAGCCACAGCTTAACCAAGGCAGGAGGGGAGGGGGTTTTGGGTGCCACAGAAAGGGCAGTTTGACCCCACATCCTTTCCGATAAGAATTGTGTTGAAGTTGTTGATAATATGCATTTTAGAAGAGCAGGATATGCCCCCAGGAATGTCTATTAGGACCTCAAGGCTGCAAACTCTGGGAAAAACCCACACCTGGTTAATCAATAATCAGAAGGAAACCTCTTGCTTGACCATTGAAACTGCTTGTTTCACAAGTTTTCTTTGAGGGACATGTCATTGTGTTACAAATGTATAAATAAGGTGGGAAAGTTTGAGGTAGTTGGACTCTTCAGGACTGGACTCTCCCTCTAGATATATCTTGTGGTCCCCACCGGCAGATGGAAGATTTGGCCACCGGAATGCTGCCGCTGTGCCATTCAAGAGCCACACTCAGCGTTGGTAATTATCGAGGTTGGGGGTGTTTTACTAACCTGTTGTGGATGTGTCTAAGTGCTTGAGACTAAGTAAAGTTTTGCTTTAAGTGAAAGGACTCTTGTGTTGTCCTGTGTCTATCAGTCGGACGGCTGTGTCTCCCCTGATTTATTTCCTGACACCACCTCACACAGTGTAAAAGTTACCAAGAGCTTTGGGTTAAAAGAACCCCGGGTAACACTGACACCATTACTGATAATATTGGGAAAACAGAACAATCCTAATCCAGAACCTCTTCTGAGAAGTTGTTCTGATGTTCAATTATTCCCCTTGCACACTTCCTTTTTTACACACGTGCCTTGTACCTCTCCATCCCCACATTTGCATTAGCATAAGATAGTCTTTGGGTGAGACTTCAAAGGTCTAATTGTTACTCCAGTGGCAAGTCCTAGAGGTGGAGGGAAGTGGGTTTGTTATCTCTCTGTCTTTGGTAGCAGTAGGTGTGTGGCAGGATGCAACAGTCTCCTGATTGAGCAGTACAGTCTTGGCAGGCTGGTGCTGTGCTCTCCAAGTAGACTGTGCATTTCTGAATTCCCAACATCCTCAGAAGCACATGAGATGAGCATCAAACAGGCTCTAGAATCCTGAAAGAGAGCTGCTGTAGTGGAGTGAATCACAAAGACTGCTGGCTCCCAACAAGGTTCAACTTAGGGATGGGGAAACCGGACATTTAGCAACTCCTAAAAAGAAGGAATGAGGAAGCATATGTTCCTAGTAGAGCACCTAGGTGAGCTGAGGCAACAGGCCATATGAGCAGTGGATCTTCAATAAATAAAAGTTACTTTCTTGGGAAGGGTCTTACATTAGAAGGGTCACAGTGAGAGAAAGATGGAACCGTTTTCCATCAGAAAATGCTGATTCAACAGAATCAAAATATTCCACAGCAACCTCTCAATTCCATCTAAATTTTCTATGCAAAACAAGAAAAATTACCTGGATTCCTGCCAGACTCCCAATCTCCATGAGATCTCCAGTTCCTCTGCAACCTGCTGCCAGGCAGAATAATATCCCCAGAGTATTATGGAATTTCACTACTGTGAAAAATTTAGTATTTGGCTCTTCACCTTGATTTGGGATGAAAATTTTCCCCCCAAAACTTCATTTTGCGCAGAATGGAAATTCTGTTTCCCAGCGAGCTCACCTATTTAATTCATGTTTGGATCTTCTGGTCTTACACAACATGTTTTTTTTTTGAGAAGTCCAATATAATCCATCCCAAATGCAAAACCAAAACACCCCAAATCTCTCATTCTTTATAGCACCAATAATGTTCTAGGTCAGAGGTGGGCAAACTATGGCCCGCGGCCCACATCCGGCCCACGGGACCCTCCTGCCCGGCCCCCGAGCTCCTGGCCCTGGAGGCTAGCCCCGGCTGCTCCCCCGCTGTTCTTCCTCCCCCGCAGCCTCAGCGCGCCATGCTGCCGGTGTAGTGTATTAAACTACTCTGCGTGGGAATGTGCTACTGATAGCCGATTATGGAGAGCAATTTACTACACTACACCAGCGCAACGCTCTGGGTGGCCGGGCAACACTCTGGGCAGCGCGGCTGTAGCGCTGCCAGCCACCAGTGCTGATGTGCTGCGCAGTAAGGGGGCAGGGAGCAGGGGGGGTTGGATAGAGGGCAGGGGAGTTTGGGTGGTGGTCAGGGAGCAGGGGTATAGATGGGGTAGGGGCAGTCAGAGGGCAGGGAACGGGGGAGGGGGGTTGAATGGGGGCAGGGGTCCCAGGGGGGCAGTCAGGAAGGAGGGGGGATTGGATGGGGCAGTGGGGGGCAGTCAGGGGCAGGGGTTCCGGGGGTGGTCAGGGGACAGGGAGCGGGGGAGGGGGTGTGGATCGGGCAGGGGTCCTGGGCGGGGGCCGTCAGGGAACAGGGGGGGTTGGATGGGGCAGGAATCCCGGGGGGGGGAGGGGGCGTCAGGGGTCGAGAAGCAAGGGGGGGCAGATAGAGGGCAGGGGCACAGCCTCCCCTAACCAGCCCTCCATACAATTTCCAAAACCCGATGTGGCCCTCAGGCCGAAAAGTTTGCCTGCCCCTGTTCTAGGTGCTTTAGAGGCATGTTTTTATGGGTGAAATATTTCATGCACACATCATGCTACACTCTGAGTGAAAAAATTTTCAGTGCCCCTAAAACATCATAATAGCACAAGAAGATTGTAATTAAAGCATTCATTTTTAAAATACCATTGTTCACAGTCTGGTACAGCAAACTGCCTAATGAGCAGGTCACCAGCAGGTTCTTCCAACACTGGTCTAGTCACACACCAGACCAAATTTGTAAATTAACCTCATTATCAGAGTGGCAATAAAAAGCAGCATGAAGTATCCCAGGATTAGGGGGGAAATGTTGCCCTAGCAACTGATTACCACTGTTCCTGCCATGAAGGAAGTCACTAATGTTTACGTATGGGTCAATACTTCAGTGCTGCTTTGAAGAATGATTTACAATAAAAAAAAAAAAAGACACATGGTAAAGCATATTTAAAATGAATGTTAATGATAGTTAAAGTGAGTATTCCTGATACAACTAACAGCATGCTTATGCTAAATATTTCAGAAGCTTAATACGAGTCATAGTGTAACACAAACATCATTCTGGGATATATTAGCCAGAGTGTTGTAAGCAAGGCATGAGAAGTAATTCTTCTGCTCTACTCTGTGCTGACTAGGCCTCAACTGGAGTCTTGTGTCCAGTTCTGGGCGCACATTTCAGGAAAGATGTGGACAAATTGGAGAAAGTCCAGAGAAGAGTAACAAAAATGATTAAAGGTCTAGAAAACATGACCTATGAGGGAAGATTGAAAAAATTGGGTTTGTTTAGTCTGGAGAAGAGAAGACTGAGAGGGGACATGATAACAGTTTTCAAGTACATAAAAGGTTGTTACAAGGAGGAGGGAGAGAAATTGTTCTCCAAAGCAATGGGCTTAAACTGCAGCAAGGGTGGTTTAGGTTGGATATTAGGAAAAGCTTCCTAACTGTCAGGGTAGTTAAGCACTGGAATAAATTGCCTAGGGAGGTTGTGGAATCTTCGTCATTGGAGATTTTTAAGAGCAGGTTAAACAAACACCTGTCTAGATAATACTTAGATACTAACACTAACACTAGATAATACTTAGTTCTGCCTTGAGTGCAGGGTACTAGACTAGATGACCTCTTGATGTCCCTTCCAGTCGTATGATTCTGTACATGTAGTTTATTTTAGGGTATTTCATTTACAAGGTGCATATACAACTTCAGTAGCCACTGACTTCTAGTACCTTTCTCATTATGATTTAGATCCAGCATACTATGTAAGCACAGTTTTACCACTGAACAAAATATCACCTTTTAAACTGCACCTGTTCAGTTAAAAAACATAGAAAATATGATCTGATAGGTCTTCTTCTAGCTAACAGTCCATCTCTCTGCCAAAAAGGGTTGTTCCCTGCAGTGCACTTTCTAGTGTTTTCTGCAGTCTAATTTTAAGAGTGCCAAGTGATGGGAGGTGGGATGGAAAGTGAATCCAAGAACCGTAGTACCCACTTGATCCAAATATGGGGTTCCTCCAGAACAGGACTGAAGCACACAAGTGGGCCATGGATGTTTGCAGTGTTACTGCTAATGTTATTCTATGGATAAATACTGTACGAGTCTTCTTTCTTAGGGGTTGTCAATCTGACATTGTTTGTGAGGGCTGCATTCATGATTTTTTAAAATGCAGGAGAGGAAAAAAAAACCCCACTAATTGGCTTCCAGTGAATAGAATGAGGTCACGTTCCAGCCACGGCATGCTGAAACATATTTAAGCCTCCTTCTGTGTACTTTTATTGGAAAGTATTTTTATCTAAATACTTGGTTAGATCCTTACTAATCTGATTTGCATGCACATAATAGTTTATTTAAGCTATTGTATGAAATATGCTATTGGGAATAATTTTGTAAGTGAAAATAACACAGGAATTCTTTAGAAACCAGACAGCCTTTCAGAACAGAGATGGATAATGGGATCAAAATTCATAACTGAAACATGCTTATCTGGGGTAGTAAGGAGATTTAATTTCGCACCCATTACTTGCAGGCTTCCCATATCTTACATTAAAACAAAAGCCAAAGAGCAGTATTTCCAGTGGAGATCATGACTCTTGGCAGCATTAGCTCATGTTAACATTAAAAATAATGTGAGTCACCAATATATTCAAGACTACATAAAATATTAACTCAGACATTTTCAAAGAGCTACACTGATTGTAGCATCCTGGGGAGTCATGGGACTAAATCCTTACCTACTGTGCTGAAAAATATAGTTTCAAATTCTCGTTTCATTATTATTTTGTATTCTGCATAAATTCATTTATATTCAAATATTTCAACAAGTAAACATTTCACTGAAGTTCTTCCTTTCAACATGCACTGAAAACATTGACCCAAAACTTCCTGGGCGCTCACACAGGCATAACTTTTTGACTGCGTTGAGTAAGAATTGCACTCATGTGAGTTAGGACAGAAATAAGCCCAATGATTAATGCAGGGCAAAATTTTTCAGCTGAACTTTTCTCAGAGAAGAACGCACATTTGGCAACACAAACATTTTGTGAATTTGTATTGGGTTTGCTGAGTTGTTTGTTTAAAAAAAATCTGAAAAATTCAAAACATTTCATTATGACATTTTCAAAGGGAAACATTTTGATTTTTGGTTCAAAATGACTTTGCTTTGAAATTTCATTTCATTTAAATAAAAACCCTTTAAAATGGCTATAATTGTACTGAAACAAAACAACCTTCAACTTTTCAATTCACCAAAAATTTTGAAATTTTGTTTTTCAGTCAACCCAAAATATTCTTTGTTTCAGAATCGCCAGCAAACCAAAAAAGTCTGTTATTCCTGCAGCTTTAGGAATGATTTCATTTTACTGCAGTAAATTGGATACATTTTAGGCTGCATCCAGGAATGCACTTAGACCTAATTCAGCAATATACTGAAGAACATGCCTAACTTTAAGCACATGAGGAGTCCCATTGATTTCGTTGACATACATATGTGTTTTACAGGATCTGGGCCTTAGTGTTTTTTATATTTAGGAAAACTAGTAAAGCAATTGAATACATTAAGGCTAATGCAGGTTGTTTATAAATTTTTATATAAAGTCATTCAAGAGTCTCTTCTAATTACCATGTGTGAGGGACAGTCAGAGAATTTGACCAATCAAGTCCTCTTTTCGACCACTCTTTCAATCCTAATAAAGTCAGTGGGGCTTCTCCATCAAATGAATAGGATTTGACCCCAGATAGTGACTAACTTGCTATAATCACATATAATGCTGCACACTGTGTCTGAAAGTTCCGCTGAAGGTGGAGCTGGTAGAATAGTATTTGGTAAATAATTTCCTGAACAAACTTTACATATTTGTTTGCCCATTTTTCTCCATTAAGTCAACTTTATAGTTGTTCATACATACTATTGAATGACAGTTATTCAACAAACAATGACACTCAAGTATCAGAGGGGTAGCCGTGATAGTCTGGATCTGTAAAAGCGGCAAAGAGTCCTGTGACACCTTATAGACTAACAGACGTATTGGAGCATAAGCTTTCATGGGTGAATACCCACTTCATCAGATGCACGAGGTGGGTATTCACCCACGAAAGCTTATGCTCCAATACGTCTGTTAGTCTGTAAGGTACCACAGGACTCTTTGCCACAATGACATTCAAGTAATGTATTCTCTGTGTATTTTTTTCCCTATTCAACCAGTTCTGATGGCAGGTTATGAAATTGAAACTAAAAATATGGAACCAAGAACTAGGGAAGTTGTGAACTCTTTACTTACACTAGTGAGGACTTACTTGCCCAAGCAATAACTTCAATAAGAATACTGAAGCGAGTAAATCCTAACTCCCATTGGGTGAGCATGGGACTCACAATCTAGTGCCTTGAAATCCTTTTTCAGTTTTTATTCAGTCAGCTAAAGTCAAAGGACATTTTGCTACAGCATGAACTGAGTACTAAGTATGAACTTCATGTCTGTGGAAAATAGTTCTATCAGAGCATATATCAGGCAGTAGTGACCAGGGTAGGAGGTCACTTAGGGTATGTCTATACTGCGAATTAAAGTGTGACTGTAGTACAGGCAAGCATAGTGAAGATAATAATAGTAAAGATACGGCAGCATGGACTTCAGCATGGGCTAGTCACTCCACTACAAGCCCTCTGGGGACACTGGGTATGTACTTGAGTTGTTGGATCATATCTGGGTCCATTCCATTGCATCTTCATTGCTATCCATTCAATCAAAAGAGGTAATTCATGTCCAGAATGTTGAAGTCCTTTATTAAACATCATTGCAGTTCCTGTTTTAAGTTAAAAATCTCTACAGAAATTAAAACAATCAAACAAACAACAAAAAAAACAAGCCGAAGCTTGCAGAGGAAGGGGAGAAAGGAACTAAATAGGCAATACGTTACCGATAATTGGCCAATTCTTAGAGCCATATTCTATCTGCAATCCTTGCAAAAATAAGAAATCCTTAGATCCTTTCCATTGACATCAAGAGAATTCTCTGAACATGTAGGGCAGTACAACTTCCTTTGAATATAAACATGAAAGTCTAATGAGAAGGCTGAGTGGAAGGAATAATCAAGCTGGGGAAAGGCACATCAAAATAAATGAAAGATAATAGACTGTTTCAGGAGCAGAATTAGGTGATACTACCTTCCATGGTAGTAAAAAAGGCAGTAGATAGAATATGTGTGAATCTCCTCTAAAGCATGGCCACTGTCAGGATGAAGACAATGGACTAGATGGACCTCAGGTCTGATCCAGTGTGGCTGTTTCTCTGTTCCTACGACTGTACAAGGTGGTAAACAAGGAACTGTGGCTATATTGAGTCAGTACAAACGATATAGCTGAGGCAGTAGATGTTCACATGGCATGTTTCTCCACCGTCTGACATTAACCATTCTTTAGGATCATATTTGAGGCTTAACCTTTAGGTTTAATGTAATTAAAAGGAATTGTTGAACCACCTCTGATCTGTTTGCCCATTTGCCAAACTATAATTATGAAGAATCTTATCTGCTACATAGTCCAAGAGCTATACTTTTCCCCACAGTTTCTACCAGGGTTATTTTCTTTCTTTATTAGTTTCCCACTCTGTAGCTCTCAGATGCTAGCAAGTAGTCTGCTTCAATGCTTGCAGATGTGAGGAAATATATTATATAATAATGCCACTATAGAAAGTCCAGTACACCCACACCTCACATGCATGAGTTGTGGTTGCCCCATCTCAGAAAAGATATTAGAATAGGAAAAAGTACAGAGAAATGTAATGAAAGTGATTAGGGGCATGGAACATCTTCCATATGAGGAGAGATTAAAAAGACTGTCACTGTTCATCTTAGAAAAGAGATAACTATGGGGGTTATAATCAGAAATGGTATGGAGAAAGTGAATAAGAAAGTGTTATTTACCCCTTCACATAACAAGAACCAGAGGTCACCCAGTGAAATTACTAGGCAGCAGGTTTAAAACAAACATAAGGAAGTACTTCTTCCCAAAACACAGTCAACCTGTGGAAATTTTTGCCAGGGGGTGTTGAAGATCAAAACTATAACTGAATTTAAAAAAGAATTAGAGAAGTTCATGGAGGATAGGTCCATCAATGGCTATTAGCCAACATGATCAGGAACTGAACCCGATGCTTGGGCGTCCCTAAGTCTCTGAAGGTTCCAGATGCTGGGACTAGATGACAGGTGATGAATCACTTGATCAATTGCCCTGTTCTGTTCATTCCCTCTGAAGCATCTTGCACCAGCCACTGTGGGAAGACAGGATAGTGGGCTCGATGGACCATTGGTCTGACTCAGTATGGCCATTCTTATATTTTTCAGAGGCTTTGTCAAGAGCAAGTTGCAACCGGTTATGTTATACAGAGGCTCACATTATACAACTGTCAAGGCTGATTCCCCACTCTGGCACTTCAAGTGCAGAAGGTGGGGGCCCGCAAGGACTCTAAAAATTAATACTGGCCACTCCAGGCTTGTATCAAACTCCCAAGGTTATGGCTTCTCTCTGACCTTGGATGGGTAGATGCTACCACCACCCAAGTGCAAAAAAACCAACCCCTTTGAACCCAGGAAGGCACACCTGGGAATTCCTCCCTGTGGGGTACCCTCAAGCCCTTTCACCCCCCGCCCCGCGGGGAATAGCTGAGAAAGAAAACAAAGGAAATCTGCTGTTGCTATCAGCTAATTAAACAACATGTGCACAAACCTCTTAGGACACAAAAACCTAATCCTGCTCTCAAAAAAGGTAAATTTTATTAAAAACAAAAAGAAGAAAATACATTTGCAACTTAGGCTATTGCTAGATTTAAAAAAGAGCAAAAATAATAATAAGCATCACGAATGGTTTTCTTGAGGTACAGCTTAATGGTTACAAGCAAAACAAAAGCATTTGGGGGTTAGCACAGAGGAGTCCACAAGCCTTACAGAAATAAAAGAGATAAACCTAATCGCATCTTCCTAGACATTCCCTGATCTACTTACATATCTCGTGTTTTAGATAAGTAAGTCCTAGGTATGATTTGATGATTTTTCATACCTGTTTTAAAGCTTCTTACAGCATTGCAGCTCTGTGTGTTCTCTCTCCAGAGAATAACAACAGACAGACAAAGGGAAAGTTTTTTCCCAATTTTAAAAAGTTCTAGCCCTCCCATTGGCTCTTTTGGTCAGGTGCCCACTCCCTTCCTTTTACCTATGGGCTTTTTTAACCCTTTACAGGTAAAGCAAGTAGATAATAGCAACTTCTGGGATAACAGCTACTTAAACGGATTTTGTAGCTAACTGGCTGGCTGGGTGATAATAAAAGGGAGCTACGCCTCCTCCCCCCCCCGCTTCATTTATCACAAAAATGCTGATCAGTTAGAACCCAGCCACCAAACTAAGCAGACCTCCACCAGACTCCCTGGCTCAGACCGACTACTGAACTCCACATCAAGCAGCTCCTCTGCTCCACACATGCTTCAGGATCCAGGCCTTCCTAGATTTATTCACATGCTATTTCTCCCAGTCAGTCAAATTCCTTTGCTGCTTGCTTAGCACTGTCCAACAAGGTGTTGTCACTGCATTTTATTTAACTGTATTCTACCACTTACCTCTCTCTAAAAGGGGGAAATGCTCATTTGTTTTTCTTAGTAAAAGGAAAAATTGATGCCTGTCTGTTTCTTTAAATTTAGCCCAGCCCATCCTCATATGAGGTTCAATAACCCAAAATGGGAGTTCAGTAGAGGAGAACTTGACCTCCATGTGCTGTGCAAAAAAACACCCTGTGAAATAAGAAGCCTCTTATTCCTCAAAGAACTTTTGAGTAAGAGCTGGACAGCATTCGCGCTTGTCTTCACTACCAAGGAGATCAATGCTGCTGCAATTAATGCACCAGGTGTCGATTTAGCGGGTCTAGTGAAGACCTGCTAAATCGTTGGCAGAGCACTCTCTGGTGGACTCCGGTACTCCAGCTCCCTGAGAAGAGTAAGGTAAGTCAACCAGAGAGCATCTCCCATCGACGCAGCGCAGTGAAGACACCGGGGTAAGTCGACCTAAGCTATGTCGACTCCAGCTACGATATTCACATAGCTGGAGTAGTGTAACTTAGGTCAATTACCCCAGTAGTGAAGACAAGCTCTTTGAGGTTAAGTATGAAACAAAATGAATTGCAGGACAACATACAGCAACACAGGTGCAGTCAAAGCTGATTCATAAGCAGTATTGAGAATGTGAGTCAAATTTTCCTTCTTCCAGAATGACAAAATGGGCTCTAATTCTCAGCCTTAATTCACAGACTTTTAATATTGGTATTACCATAGAGCCTAGGAGCCCTAGTCATGGACCAGAACCCCACTACACCAGCCGCTGTGCAAACACAAACACAGTCCATGCCACAAAGACCTTACCCTGTGCCATCTTGTTAACATCCATGGGTATATGAAATGAGGATTGAAATGAATGTGTCTAATAAAACTTGCATAATCCCCCTACTTACTTTCCAATTAAAGATTTAGCATATTAGTCTATATATGGAATTCATGGTGCCAAATACTACTACTTAGAGATCGAAAACTTTTTTCCAGTGCTGTTTGACAATACTGAGATTATCAGAGGCTAATCATCACTGAGGCAAAAGTGATGGTCACCAACATCAGCAGCAATAAAATGTACTGGGCTGAGAAAAGAAGGTCCTGCAGCCATCCACCATTGCGTCTGTATAGACGGTAGAGCAGGGAGGTCTTTTTGTAAATTACTTTCTTTCCAGATAGGTGGAAGGGAGGCAACTGTGTTATAGTTACAGAAGCTGCTAAAGGGATAGCATCTACCCATCTCAAGTCCACCATATAATTGATTCTGACTCCCTTTCTAAGCAGATGAACTCCAGTCCAGCTTTGAAGACCCCCATAAGCCTCTATATTTTCCTCTTTAAATTATTCCCTTTCCCTGACAAAGGACACATCAGTCCTCCAAGAAGAACCTCCTCAATCCCTCTCACAAACAGGATCAAATGTGACTTCCTATAGCTGCCACACAGGGAGGATGGAAGCCGAGCTCCCTTTCTAACTTGTATCTCAGTTACATTTTCCTTTGAGAGCACAGGAGGGATGGTGTGAAACAAACCTCTCCCCTTCCTCAAACCTTACAGGTATGGAACCAGATAGGCCAAGAATTAAAGACCTGACTTCTGATTCTTCAGCAAGTTTAGTGCTTTCTGATGCTATTACCATGAAGCCAGCACATGTGGATGGACACGTACGTATATTTAGTCCTCTGAGGACCTCTCTACACTGCCCTGCAGTTCAGATGACAGGGGTGTGAATAGTGGCACGCACTGAAGTGCTGCACTATAACTTCCAGGTGTGACATTGTGGGTGTAAGCTAAAAGATTCCTAGTTCACATTAATGTAATACGCTTCAAGTAGGATTATGTTAATATGAACTAGGAACCTTTTGGTTTGTGCCCACAGCGCCCACACAGGGAATCTACAGCACAGTACTTTGCTATTCACACCACCGCAGTCTGAAAATCAGGGTAGTGCAGACATAGTCTTAGTCTGCTCTTGATTTTTCCATAAAATAGCTACTCATTTTCTATGGGGTTGTGGCTTTATTGACTAAAAGGTGTCGCCATTTGACTACACTTCCACTTCATCCTTAAAACTGTTCAAGAGACCAAATAACCAAATGTAGCCAGATTTGTTGCTGAAACACAAAGCAATACAATACGAAAAAGATGATACATTGCCTGCTTCTGCAAAGCAAATTCTCACAAACTATTCCCCTTACGTGGAAGGTATGCTTCAAAGATACACATTTATAGTATGATTTTAAAAGTTACAAAAGTCTTTACATGTCACTAAAATCCAGCCCACCAGTTCATAATATTTCCTTAACTTGTTGTTTTGTTCTTTTCTTTTGTACTTTTCTTACCCCTATTTTGGCTGCTACATTCCAAACCAGTTGGATGTAGAGGTACATCCCAACCTGTGCTAGAACACTCCCATTCATATACCTTGGTTTTTATAGGCTTCCTATATTATAATAGGAAAGCTGACAGCTTTGCAAAGTGTTATGGGATACTTGACATGGGTGAACAGAATTGTGGGGAGAGCATAATACAGTATATTCAATTAACATAGCTTTCCAACACTTATATAAAATGAATATTATAGTAATACTCTGCATATAATACCCATTAATGTGGTGTATACTACACCTCACATATATGTATTGGCTAACAGCCCTAAGTGCCTAATTCCCTTTTGAAGATGAGATGTAGGCGTTGCAACATAGGACCTTTAAAAATAAATAGAAATAAAAAAGCTTTAAAAAGCTAGCCTATGGATAATGTTTGTGGTGCAGGAATTAGCTGCATATTAATGCATACTGTCATGACATAGGGAATCACAGTCCATCTTAAATGGGAGGCATTTATCAAAGTGAACAGTCACAACTGCAGACACAAACAGACATGTTTCCACACCTCTAGAGTTCCAGCCTTGTCACCCTGGTCTACATCCTTGAAATTTTCCACTTTTCATTGAAGTTCATGCAACATTTTTTGCCAATACTTTTTTATCAAAATCCTGTTTGAATCATTATTAAACATTTTCATTCACCAACACCCGTTTTTGGTTAACACATATTTGATAACGATTTTGAAAGAAAATGTTGGTGAGTGAAATGCTTATTAAAATTTCACGTATATATTAATACAAATGTCAATTTTGTTGAAGTCAGTGGGAATTTTAGATGTTCAGCATTTCTGAAAACCAGGCTAGTTATTTATCTTAATTTATATTGACTTGGGTGCCGAAAGTTGGGGACCTAAGTTTGGAAGGTATGGCCTACAGGTCCAGGTATGCCCAAGGTGACAGACAAAATTAGTGTGAGTAGGGATTAGAGTTCAGTAGTTCCCAACTCCCAGTCCTGTTCTTAGACCAATGCACCCCTCCACCAGTAATAGATATGTATCTTGGGTATTGAGCAAAGTTGGGTGTTACCATATTTGGATTTCATTGTCTGAGTTTCAGGTGATGACGGTGCTTGGTTTCCTAGCACAACCTAAAGACAATTTACAAAGCAGTGGGGTTTACAATAGGTAGCGAGCTAGTGCAGTTATGTTCCTTGAATGACATCATGACATACTGCTGCCTCTGGAATGTAATTGTGGCTATTGTGCCATTTGCAGTTAGGTGTGCCCCTAACAGTGCAGAAGAAATGAGATTAAAGCATCAGTGAAATTGCAGAGTGGAGCTGCTGAGAGAAGACCAGACAGCATTTAGAAACAAGAGAGAGAGAGTGGGTATGATTTGATTTAGCCTACAGCTAACCTCATAATCAGATTGTTGATTATACAGTAGCAACTATACTTACATGCATGAAAAAGCTTTGAAAGGAAAGTGTTAAATATGATAAAATGCTGCCAAGCACCTTAGAAGATAAAGCATTTCTAAGCCTTAGGGCTTGGCTACACTTGCAAGTTACAGTGCAACAAAGCAGCCCCGGGCGCACTAGCTCACTCCCCGTCCACACTGGCAAGGCACATAGAGCGCTCTGACTCCACGGCTACAGCACTGCTGGTACTCCACCTCGGTGAGCAGAATAACATTTGCTGAGCCCCCGCTGGAGCGCCACGGCACCAGTGTGGATGCCCTGGTCTGTTATTGCGCTGTGATCAGCCTCCAGAAGTATCCCACAATGTCTGTTCTAGCCACTCTGGTCATCACTTTGAACTCTACTGCCCTGCCCTCAGACCCGCCCTTTAAATTCTCTGGGAATTTTGAAAAATCCCTTCCTGTTTGCTCACCCAGGCGTGGAGTGCTCTGAGCGAATCTTTCCAGGTGACCATGCCTCCATGCGCCAGGCGAGCCCCAGTATGGAGCAATGGTGAGGTGCTGGACCTCATCAGTGTTTGGGGGGAGGAAGCGGTTCAGTCCCAGCTGCGCTCCAGCCATAGGAATTACAGTACCTTCGGGCAGATATCAGGGGACATGATGGAAAGGGGCCATGACCGGGATGCACTGCAGTGCAGGATTAAAGTGAAGGAGCTGAGGAATGCCTACCACAAAGCCCGCGAGGCAAACCGCCACTCCGGTGCTGCCCCCGCGACCTGCCTTTTTACAAAGAGCTGGACGCGATACTTGGGGGCGACACCACTTCCATGCCGAGTACCACCATGGACACCTCAGAGGCCAGTGCAACAAGGCAGGAGGAGAAAGAGGAGCAGCAGGAGTGAGGGTGCTCCGGCGGAGGAAAACACCCTGGAATCCCTAGATGCATGCAGCCAGGAGCTGTTCTCAAGCCAGGAGGAAGGTAGCCAGTCATGGCGACCAGTGCTTGGGGAAGGACAAACACCAGAGGAGGTTCCCGGTAAGCGGCTTTTATTTTGGGAAGGAGGTTCTTCGGTGCAGGCTCTTGGGGACAGGAAGGTTAGGGCTGCATGCATGCCTAGATGCGGAATAATGCGTTGATGTGCTCTCTCACATCACAGTAATCGGCCTCAGGGATCTCTTCAAAGGTCTCAGCCAGAACTTGGGCAATGCGCTTGCGCAGGTTTTTCGGGAGAGCCACTGTGGTCATCGTCCCAGTAAGGCTAACTTGTCCGCGCCACTGTGCCGTGAGGGGCGGGGGGACCATTGCCGCACACAGGCAAGCTGCATATGGGCCAGGGCGGAAGCCGCATTGCAGTAGAAGACCCTCCCTTGCTTCCCTGGTCACCCTCAGCAGCGAGATCTTCCAGGATGAACTCCTGTGGAGAATGTGGGGACAGTGTTCAGTATAGGGGCCCCCTGCCACTGTTGGCTCTCCCCAAGGCATAGAAACCCAGAGGACAGTACAGCCGTGAAACAATCAGTCACGCTTGACCCTGTGCTTACTCACCATTTTGGGGCTCCCGTGGTTATGTGCGCTCGCTTTGGGACAGGCAAATTATGCTATTGTGTATGCGAGGGGTCGGCAACATATGGCACGCATGCCAAACACGGCACGCGAGCCAATTTTTAATGGCACTCTGCTGTCTGCCGGGGAATTAAAAATCCTGCCCGGCCCACTCTTCGCCGCCCCTGCCCACCGTTCTCTCCTTGGAGGGCAGGCAAGCTTCCCCCTTCCCCCCGCCTCTTCCCCCAGCGTGCTGGGTTCCTGCCCCTCCTCCTCAGCTGACGGCCCTTGCTACGGAGGGGAGCGGGAAAAGTGGAGCCACAGCACTCTCTGCTCCGGGGACGTTGGTGAAGGGGGTGGAATTGGCATATCGCCTCCAGCTCCCTGCCATGAGCTGCTCAGGGCAGGGGGCTGGGAGCACCCTCATGACCCAATCCCGCACCCCCAGCCCTCTGCCCTGATCCCTGCACCTCCCTCACACACCCAGCCCTCTGCCCTCACCCCTGCATCCCCCACACTCCCTAGCCCCGTGCCCTGACCCCTGCACCCCCCTGCAACCCCAGCCCTGATTCCGGCACCCCACACACATACCCAGTCCCTCCCCCTAATCCCCTGCCCTGACTCCTGCATCCCCCACACATACCCAGCCCCCCCACACCCTATGCCTTGACTCCTGCACCCCCCACATCCCCACCCTGAGCACCAAAAGGGAGCTCCTGCACACACACACCCCCAGCCCTCTGTCCTGACCCCTGCACCCCACACACACACCCAGCCCTCTGCCCTCACCCCTGCCCCCAACACACCCCAGCCCCGTGCCCTGACTCCTGCACCCCCCACACATACCCATTCCCTCCACACCCCGTGCCCTGACTCTTGCACCCCCACATCCACATCCCCACCCTGAGCACCGAATGGGAGCTCCTGCATACACACACCCACATTGCCACCTACACCCCTCTCACCAAATGGGAGCTGCCCAGGTAAGCGCTCTACACCCAAACCTCCTGCCCCAACCCTGAGTCCTCTCCCTTATTCTAGCTCCTGGCCAGACCCTGCACCCCAACCTGCTCCTTCACCCCCAGCCCTGTGCTCAGCGCACTCCCACCCTCAGCTCAGTGCAGAGAAAGGAAGAGAATGGGCCAGAACCAGGGAGAAACTAGGTACCTACTCTATGTGGACAGTGCCGGGACCCCAGACCGGCAGCGGGCTGAGCAGGGCCGGCAGCCGGGACCCTGGCTGGCAGGAGCCAGCGGACGGAACCCCAGACCGGCAGCGGGCTGAGCAGGGCCGGCAGCTGGGACCCTGGCTGGCAGGAGCCGGCGGACGGAACCCCAGACTGGCAGCGGGCTGAGCAGGGCCGGCAGCCGGGACCCTGGCTGGCAGGAGCCGGCGGACGGAACCCCAGACTGGCAGCGGGCTGAGCAGGGCCGGCAGCTGGGACCCTGGCTGGCAGGAGCCGGCGGACGGAACCCCAGACTGGCAGCGGGCTGAGCAGGGCCGGCAGCTGGGACCCTGGCTGGCAGGAGCCAGCGGACGGAACCCCAGACCGGCAGCGGGCTGAGCCGCTCAGCCCACTGCTGGTCTGGGGTCCCGGCCGCTGGCCCCGCTCAGCCCAGTGCCGGTCTGGGGTTCTGGCTGCCGGCCCCTGCCAGCTGGGGTCCCAGCCACAGGCCCCGCTCAGCCCGCTGCTGGCCTAGGTGAACAGAACCCCAGGCCGGCAGCGGGCTGAGTGGGCCGGCAGTGTAAGATCAACATTTTAATTTAATTTTAAATGAAGCTTCTTAAACATTCTGAAACATTTACATACAACAATAGTTTAGTTATATAATATATAGACTTATAGAGAGAGACCTTCTAAAAAATAAAAGGAGTACTTGTGGCACCTTAGAGACTAACCAATTTATTTGAGCATGAGCTTTCGTGAGCTACAGCTCACTTCATCGGATGCATACTGTGGAAGCAGTTTCCACAGTATGCATCCGATGAAGTGAGCTGTAGCTCACGAAAGCTCATGCTCAAATAAATTGGTTAGTCTCTAAGGTGCCACAAGTCCTCCTTTTCTTTTTGTGAATACAGACTAACACGGCTGTTACTCTGAAACCTTCTAAAAAATGTTAAAATGTAATATTGGCACGCGAAACCTTAAATTAAAGTGACTAAATGAAGACGTGGCACTCCACTTCTAAAAGGTTACTGACCCCTGGTGTATACTATGTTTGCCCTTGAGTATGGGGGAATCATTGCTCTGTCTGGTGTGAACAATGCTGCCTCTGTTAAGTGTTGCATTTACAGATGCAACTTCGAGATCTCAGCCATCCGTGTTATCAACAGCCAAGAGGCTGCAAAGAATCAGGAAGAGGCCACGTAGAAAAAAGAGGACATGCTGCATGAAGTCATGCAGCATTCAACTAATGAAAATAAAAAAGTGCAGGAGTGGCAGGAGAGTGAAAGGAGGGTCCGCCAGCAGAATGTGGATCGCCGGCACCAAAGCACAGAGCAGCTGATAAGCATCATGGAGCACCAAGTGGACTCGATCCAGGAGCTTGTAGCCATGCAGGTAGAGCACTACCGCGCCCCCCCCCCCCGCCACCGCCTGCAGCCCTTTTCCCAAAACTCTTTCCCTTGTGCCACCATGTCACCTCCAAACCACTTTCCCCAACATCCGGGTTCTTACCACCACCCACTGCCTCCAACACCTGTAGCTTCACCACCCAGCCCTGCAAACTATGACCCTGACCCACTGCACTCAACCCCAATCACCATGCAGTATAGCCATCCTGAAGTGCAGCATGCATTGCACAGCACTCCAGACAGGACATACGCAAATCTGTGATTGTACCGTTCCCCACCCCACCCCATCCCCTTGCCCTTTGTGTTTCCCAAGCAGTTGTGTTGTGTTTCTTTTCAATAAATAGATTTTTTGGCTTTGAAAACATTCTTTATTATTGCATAACGTAAAAGAAAGAAACCTTAGCCCAGGAAAGCAACAGGCACTGCAAGTCAGTGTATCATACACAGCAAACACAGATTCCTACTGCACTTCATTCCCATGCAGGGCACCACACCAGACATTACTGTTGGCTTTCAGCCTCAAATTGCTCCCTCAAGGCATCCCTAATCCTTGCAGCCCCTGTTAGGGGGCTTATTCCTTCACCCACTCACTTCCCTGATCCTTCTCGCATGAACAGAGAGCAACAATACCCGAAGTCCAAAGGTGCAAACAATTCGATGTTTATTGGAGTGAACTTCCAGCAAGCATGATTCCAGTTTCCTTCCTTAGTATCCTCCTTCCCAGCTCTGACACCACAGAGCCTTACACCTGTGTCCCTGTTCCCATTCCTGCCCTTAGCAAAACAGGATTCCAGTTTCCCCACTCCTGTTCCCTGTTCCCATCTCCCCCTTTAGCAAAACATGATTCCAATTTCCTTACCCCCATTCCCTGTTCCCATCTCCCCCCCACACACCCACCCCCTCCCACCCACGCCCACTCACTTCCTCATTGACTACAGATTATATAGTAAAACTTGAGTTCTGCTTAGCTATACCTTAACCAATCATTTTCCTGAAATTTAACTAACCAATCCTAACATATTGTAACATGATTATGTAACCAGTTATATCCCACCACCTTAATTAGTTTACACCCAGCAAAATTAATTATACAGCAGACAGGAACAATCACAGAACCAGACAGAGATTATACAGACAAACAATAGCAAAGTGGGAACTATAATGACAAAACAATACAGAAGTGAGGATTTCACATCCCAGTATTGATAAGTGAGTTCTTGCCAGACAGGATGCTGTTTCATTTACATTTTCTAGGCACTTCCCTTTCTCTGGAGGTGATAGGCATTATCAGGACAGGACTATATTCCTAAGAGCCCAATAGCACCTTCTTTCAATGTGACTAGTTTGGAATGTGAGGATGTGACCGGTCGCTTCCTAGCTTATGGCTGACTCTGCTGCTTAGCCAAAGGCCTTAGCCTAAGCACAGGGCCTCAGACTGTCACAGTAAGAGAAGGCCCTTACACCAGCAGACAGTGATTTTGATTCTTTCTTTTATACCTCTAGAACTAGCCAAGTGATAAGAATACATCTAAATTCTTAAAGTACAGGCCTTTGCAGACAGGCCTGAATATCTATATCCTAACAGCCCCGCGTTGGGCCCCTCTAATAACCCTGCTCTCTGGCTGTTCAAATTCAGTCTCCAGGTGTTGAACCTCCAAGTTCCATGCCTGAGTGAATCTTTCACCCTTCCCTTCACAAATGTTATGGAGGGTACAGCATGCGGATATAACCGCAGGGATGCTGTTATCGGCCAGGTCCAGCTTCCCATACAGAGAGCACCAGCGACCCTTTAAACGGCCAAAAGCACACTCCACAGTCATTCTGCACCGGCTCAGCCTGTTGTTGAACCGCTCCTTGCTGCTGTCAAGGCTCGCTGTGTAGGGTTTCATGAGCCACGGCATCAAAGGATAAACGGGTTCTCCAAGGATCACAATGGGCATTCGACTTCCCCTATGGTGATCTTCTGGTCTGGGAAAAAAGTCCCAGCTTGGAGCTTCCTGAACAGGCCAGTGTTCCGAAAGATGCGTGCGTCAAGCACCTTTCCAGGCCAGCCTGCGTTAATGTCAATGAAACGCCCACGGTGATCCACAAGCGCCTGGAGAACCATAGAGAATTAGCCCTTCCGATTAATATACTTGGAGGCTAGGTGGGCTGATGCCAGAATTGGAATATACATCCCATCTATCGCCCCTCCGCAGTTAGGGAAACCCATTTGTGCAAAGCCAGCCACAATGTCATGCACGTTACCCCGAGTCATGGTTCTTCTGAGCAGGATGCGATTAATGGCCCTGCAAACTTGCATCAACACGATTCCAACTGTCGACTTTCCCACTCCAAACTGGTTAGCGACCGATCGGTAGCTGTCTGGAGTTGCCAGCTTCCAGACTGCAATAGCCACCCGCTTCTCCACCGTCAGGGCAGTGTCCTTGCGCCGCAGGGTGAGGGCAAGCTCCTTATACAGTCCCATGAAAGTGGCTTTTCTCATCCAAAAGTTCTGCAGCCACTGCTCGTCATCCCAGACTTGCATGACGATGTGATCCCACCCCTCAGTGCGTGTTTCCCGAGCCCAAAAGTGGCGTTCCATGGTGGACAGCATGTCCGTGAATGCCACAAGCAAACTCATGTTGTTTGCGTTACTTGAGTCCTCACTGTCTGAGTCCTCACTGTCACTTTGGATCTTAAGGAATAACTCGACTGCCAAACGTGACGCGCTGGCGAGACTCGTCAGCATATTCCTCAGCAGTTCGGGCTCCATTCCCGCAGACCGAAAGGGAAGACAGAGCGCGCAGTACAAAAAAAGTTGAAAGATGGCGCCAAATGTGGACGGAAGCAAAGGGAATGCTGGGATGCGAACCGATGCATCATGAGGCGTTGGGACAGGACCCAGAATGCCCCGCACCCACTGCCCCCTTCCCACAGGCCACAGCGCCAGAATGGGAAGAGGTGCTCTGTGGGATAGCTGCCCACAATGCACCGCTCTCAGTGCCGCTGCAAGTGCCGCAAATGTGGCCACGGCTGTCAGTGTGGACAGACTACAGTACTTTCCCTATTGCGTTGGACGAAGGCTGGTTTAACCCAAAGCGCTCTACAACTGCAAGTGTAGCCATACCCTTATCTACACACAAAAGTTGTCCAGCTTTAAAGCTTATCAGCAGAGTGAAAGGTGTCCCTAGTGTGGACACAGTTAAACCACTATAGCTTATTCCCCTTTCCATATAGGAATAAATTATACCATTATAAGGCACCTTCATATCAATATAATTGTGTCAGTGGTATGGGCTGTCCCACTATGTCAATTTAAAACATCACTCCCCTAACTGACCAAGTTATACCAGTACAAAAACTGTGTAGACCAGCCTTAGTTACATTATTCCCTGCCATTGTATCCAGAGGTGGATTACAGTGTTGTGGGGCCCTGGGCAAGAGCAAGTGGGGGCCCCTCCCCGCACCTTCTGCCTGCGGTTTCCCGCCTCCCCCGCCTCATTGCTCCTGCCGGGGAAATGGGGTCGGGGCACAGGGGCTTCCCCTGCCCGCCTGGCGCTCCTGCTGGGGAGAAGGGTCAAGGAATGGGGGCTTGCCCCGCTCCGCCTGCCCGGCACTCCTGCCAGGGAGTGGGGTCGGGGCACAGAGGCGTCCATTTTCCAGGGCCCCCCAGTTGGTCGGGGCCCCTGGGCACAGCCCTGTTGGCTCAGTGGTTAATCCACCACTGTTGTGTCAATATGCCCAGCCTCCTTTCACATCAGCTGCTACCTACCTGTATCAGAGTAGCAGCCATGTTAGTCTGTATTCACAAAAAGAAAAGGAGGACTTGTGGCACTTTAGAGACTAACGCATTTATTTGAGCATAAGCTGAAGTGAGCTATAGCTCACGAAAGCTTATGCTCAAATAAATTTGTTAGTCTCTAAGGTGCCACAAGTACTCCTTTTCTTTTTACCTACCTGTACTTCTCTCAAAATACTGTACATGGGCTCCTCAAAATTTACTTTCTTGGGGATTCTGACCCCTAGCTATTCCCACTCCTTCCTTGAATGGATAAAGACTAGGGATGACTGTGCATTTCTGAACTTTACCCAGCATACTCTGACAAGCGCATTGGGTTGTGGGACCACCTAAAAAATAAATATTGTATATTTTAAAATTAGTCAATATTTAAACTCCAGCTATATAGTCTGCTCAGCTCATGAGTCAAGTGGGGTTAATAAAACAAAGGGCAAGAGCGAGTCTGCTTGGGATAGATTGAAGACACATTCTTACAGGAAACTGGAAGGCAAAGAGGATTGTGTGTTTTTTCTCCCTTATGGCAGTAAATCAAGCTTATTGAAAATGATGAAAACGGGGGGCTGAGTGGTTTTGTGGTGGTGCAGTGAAAGGCATTATAATAATAAATCAAACAAAGACAAGCATAAAAAAATATTACCCTCACAATGGCTGGCACAAAAAAATTAACATCTAAAAATAGTGTAATGTTCTGGGCCTCTTCCCTCTGGGAAAGCTCTAAAGCCAGCAAGATGAATACAGTTAATTCCACCTAAGATGGGGATGGGTTGTCTGAACCAGCAGACAAACTGTTCTAAAGACATATTTCTGTATGGTCTGGAAAAATCACTTAAGCAATGCAGACAATCTATTTAGGCAGCTCCTTTTGCCACAGTCACTTTTGCCACCTCTTTAAGGCTACTGTGTGTGTGAATAAGGCCCCCACACCCAGGGCCATCCTTACCCATACTCAAAGCACGCAGCTGCGTAGGGCACCAGGAAATTTGGGGCACCAAATTTCATGGTGCCCTGCGCAGCTGCGTGCTGCTCCAGCCCCTGTCCCGCTTCTTCCCCGGGGCCCCCGCCCCTGCTCTGCCCCAGCCCCACCTCTTCCCCACCCCAGACCCACCCCCACTTCCCTGAGCTCTGCAGCAGGGCAGGGCCTGCATTTACCGGCAGCGGGAGTGCAGCGACCCGGACCCGGCCACGCCGCCGGTGAGTGCTGGGGGGTGGTTCCCCCCGTCCCCCAAGCCAGCCCCCTCTCCCCCGCTCCCACCCCACAGAGGCCTGGGGCCCCACCCCACCCCACCCGCCCCGCAGGGGGGCTGCATAGGGCCCCAGAATAGCTAGGGCTGGCCCTGCCTATACCCACATGTACCTGCATAAAACCTACCTGGTTTACAGCCCCAGGCACAGGGGGAAGACCATGGAATGTGTACCCTATACTTCACCCCAAGAGTAAGTGGGCAGAGAGGGTCCGGGAATAGACATAGCTATGGCTGCATTACTCCTATGCCCCATCCAGAAAAGAGTCTGGAGGCAAATGAGGCAAGTATGCAGTATGCAGTATCTTGTAAAGGACTGACATGGCATGCTCCCCCCATTAATGGAAAAGGCAAACTCCAGATGAGTTGTTCCTCAGCAGAGTATCTCTGTGCCCATATCCACACTGCACAATAGCATGAGTACAGGGCTGTGCTACAGAGCTGAGGTGTGTATTTACCCGTAACCCCTCGGGGTGCTACCTTAGTCACCCCGTACTCAACTTCACACACATTCTGCCTGGATTTAGATGTGGACAATAGGGGGGTTATGGCACAACCACATGCATGGATATGTGTACGGTCACTAATGTAGATGTACCCTGTAGTACGTGTCCTCACTTAGTGAAGCTATGCACTGCCCCCTATTCGTGGCTCTGCCTGAGGACTCAATCTACCCATTGATTTCTTTCCATCCCTAGTAGTTCCCTGCTCTGTCCTGCCTCTCTCTATGGTTTCCACATCCTTCACTAATGGCACCCCCTAGTGCCCATCCTTAATAGGAATTATTACACTTTGCCTTGTAAGACTGTCAACTGGCCAACACTCTGCTCTACATTTTAGAAACTTTGGGTCAGATCCTACATTCAATTACACAAGTGTAAATCTAAAATAAACTTCACTTACTGTAATGCAGTACCGCTGGATCCATGCTAATGTAATGGAATTGAGTTCAGACTCTAGACTTACTTGTAAGTTCAGCAACTCTTTAGCGGGAGTTATATGGGCATCATCTAGAGAGAAGTGTAACCTGAAGAAAGAAAGCTATTCCTTTTTTTTTTCTGGAGTGAAAAGCAAGTATCAGAATAACATAAGAACATAAGAATGGCCATATTGGGTCAGACCAAAGATCCATCCAGCCCAGTATCCTGTCTACTGACAGTGGCCAATGCCAGGTGCCCCAGAGGGAGTGAACCTAAACAGGTAATGATCAAGTGATCTCTCTCCTGCCATCCATCTCCACCCTCTGACAAACAGAGGCTAGGGACACCATTCCATACCCATCCTGGCTAATAGCCATTAATGGACTTAACGTCCATGAATTTTATCTAGGTCTCTTTTAAACCCTGTTATACTCCTAGCCTTCGCAACCTCCCCAGGCAAGGAGTTCCACAGGTTGACTGCGCTGTGTGAAAAAGAACTTCCTTTTATTTGTTTTAAACCTGCTGCCCATTAATTTCATTTGGTGGCCCCTAGTTCTTATATTATGGGAACAAGTAAATAACTTTTCCTTATTCACTTTCTCCACACCACTCCTGATTTTATAGACCTCTATCATATCCCCCCTTATCTTATCATATGACAAGAATACATATTTTAGTCTGAATATCACATGGTGTATAACAATCATTCACTTGATTTACTGGAAATATCTTCTTTGGGGGAGGAATACATACCTACCTCAACAGCAAAGGCAAGCCATATGCATCTTAAGCAGCTTCGGAGTCACCACAAAATAGTAATGAAATGCTAAGAAAGTTGCTGAGTGAAGCACTTTCAGATGAAGCTTGGATTTACTTAGGGTGATATAGCTTCAGCAAGAGAGAAAAAGGAAATGAAACACCCCAAGTTATTCCAACACAATGCCTAATTCCAAAGCCAATTTCCTGGTGCTCTATACAAGATGAAGCCTACAACATCTTCAATGCACTTCCATACGTGGTCATAACAATAAGGTATAAAATGTCAAATGTGTGTTTTGTGCACATTTGATCTGCACTGTAGGATTAAAATGGTAAGGTAGATTTAGACTCGTTTCACAAAATTGCTGATCTGACCACCATAGAAACATAGCAGCCTATGTTTTTCTTCAAAGCACAGTCACCCTGTGAAGGAGAAAACTATAATGGGGTTCAACAAAGAATTAGATAAGTTCATGGATAGGTATATCAATGGCTCTTAGCCAATATGGCCAGGAATGCAACCCTTTCTTGGGTATCCCTAGCTCTGACTGTGAGATGCTGAAACTGGACGACAGAAGATGGCTCGCTTGATAATTGCCCTGTTTTGTTCATTCCCTTTGAAGCAGCTGGCATTGGGCACTGTCAGAAGACAGGATACTGGGCTAGATGGACCACTGGGCTGACCCAGTATGACCATTCTTCTGTTCCACAAAGAAGCACTCAGACAGAATATGCAATCTTATCTGCCAGGGTCAGCATATTTATTGTATCATAATTCAAAGATCTTATATGGTTTTGAAGGAGGTTATAGCCTCCACACTACTGATAAAGTAGGCAGGGGATGTGCAGATAAAAACTAGTGAAAACACTGATCATCTGAATACATAATATATAGTCCTGCACTTAGGAAGGAAGAATCCCATGCACCGCTACAGGCTGGGGACCGACTAGCTAAGCAACAGTTCTGCAGAAAAGTACCTGGGAATTACAGTGGACGAAAAGCTGGATATGAGTCAGCAGTGTGCCCTTCTTGCCAAGAAGTCCAATGGCATATTGGACTGTATTAGTAGGAGCATTGCCAGCAGATCGACATGAGTGATTATTCCCCTCTGTTCGGCACTGGTGAGGCCACACCTGGAGTATTGTGTCCAGTTTTGGTCCTCCCACTACAGAAGGGATGTGGACAAATTGGAGAGAGTCCAGCGGAAGCCAACGAAAATGATTAGGGGGCTGACGCACATGACTTATGAGGAAAGGCTGAGGGAACTGGGGTTATTTAGTCTGCAGGGGGGATTTGATAGCAGCCTTCAACTACCTGAAGGGGGGTTCCAAAGTCGATAGAGCTAGGCTGTTTTCAGTGGTGGCAGATGACAGAACAAGGAGCAATGGTCTCAAGTTGCAGTGGGGGAGGTCTAGCTTGGATATTAGGAAACACTATTTCACTAGGAGGGTGGTGAAGCACTGGAATGGGTTGCCTAGGGAGGTGGTGGTTTCAGAGTAACAGCCGTGTTAGTCTGTATTTGCAAAAAGAAAAGGAGTACTTGTGGCACCTTAGAGACTAACCAATTTATTTGAGCATAATCTTCTACACTTTCCACAGTATGCATCCGATGAAGTGAGCTGTAGCTCACGAAAGCTTACGCTCAGATAAATTGGTTAGTCTCTAAGGTGCCACAAGTACTCCTTTTCTTTTTAGGGAGGTGGTGGAATCTCCATCCTTAGAGGTTTTTACGGTCCTGCTTGACAAAGCCCTGGCTGGGATAATTTAGTTGGTGTTGGTCCTGCTTTGAGCAGGGGGTTAGACTAGATGACCTCCTGAGGTCTCTTCCAACCCTGATATTCTATGATTCTATGATAATGTCCTTTCCTGTGTATGGGAGTGTGTTCAATCTCACCCACAGCTGTGGCAGCACTGCTGTGTTTTCACTGATTCCCTGATGGCAGCTGTGCTCCTATGATTCACAGGGCACGTACTGATGTTAATATTAACTGACTCAGTCTGCATTAACATGCACAGGAAAGAGCATAATTTGCATCACGTTTACAGAGAAGCACATTTTATATACAACCATCGCCCTCTGAAACTACCTTCCGTATATGTAATATGAGGAACACTCTAAGAACCAACGATAGCTCTCAGACTGGAAGAAACTTTTAAGTGGAACTACTGTTGTTCCCTGATTCCTCCTTCTTCTTGAGGGCCACAACCTCATATTGGTGTGGTGCTCTTCATGCAATTGTGGGGGGAGAGCCTGGCTGCACAGTTGCATGATCTGCTAGGGACAGACCACATTTCCCCTTTGTGATTAAATCTAGAGCTGGTCAGGAACTTTTTTACAATTTTCGTGTGTGTGTAAAATCCAAGTCATAAAATCCAACTCTTTGCAGGAAAGGATCAGTTTTAATGAAACTTTCATTGGGAAGGTTTCTCGGACCCATGATGGAATTTCTGGTTAAAGAGAGAATCACCCTAGAATAGTCAAGTGGCCAGGGTACTCACCTGAGATGTGGGTGCCTCAGGTTGAAGTCCCTCTCTACCTGATTTGGAGCAGGGGCTTGAAACTGCGTCTCCCATACCCCAAGAGAATGCCCTAACTGCTGGACTGTTTGATTGTGGATCTCTCCCTTCACACCTTCCCCCAGTCACCAAAAATATTTCATTTTCATCCTGTGTGGAACAGGAAAAAGTTCTGAAATCTCAGACTTTAGCAGGACAGGACACCCAGCTCTAAAGGCTTCAGACACCCTTCCTATCTGTCCATCTTAGGTACTAATATGTTCCTCATTGCCACAGCATTTGAACACAACAGTCTAATGTCTCGACACCTTTGAGAGGTAGGGATGTGCCAATATCCCATTTTACAGGCAGGGAACTGAGGCACAGAGAAGCTACGTGACTTGCCCATGGTCACACAGGAAGTCTATGGCAGATCAGGGATATTTTCTATATTATTTCTATGTCTTCTCCCCTCCACACTCCATAATGGAGGGGAGCATATAGACCGTAGATATTACCAATGGAGAAAGTCATTAGGCTATCTCATCAATTCCTTTTCAACACAATATAACATTTTCAGTGATTTCCACCCAGTAAGCTTTCTACTTTAAATCATTAAAAGAAGCCTTATTTTTTTGCTTAAAGTTCCTGGTAAAGACAGAAGTGTGAACTTTTGAACTTGAAACTAGGACTAAGGGGTTCAAAAGGATCAAAGAACTGTTTTCATTATATACAAATATTTATACAGCCACCCGTACACACACTAGGTGATAGTCTATCATGGCTTTTAACAGTGTCTGTGGTTCACTTGCTGACCCTCACTAAAACTTGGTTGGGACATAACTTAATTTGAATCAAAGAGATGGCTGGTAGTCAGTAAAGGGAAGGGTTTCTCTGAGCCTCTTATTCATAAACATGCAGATTTCCAGCCTTTTAGTATTTCTGCTTGCAATTTCTTCATGTACGGTAAAAGTGGAATTTATTATTTAACGTCTGTGTTGAGGCCTCCACCAACCCAGAGCCCCACTGGCCCTGGGTGCTGTAGAGATATTCAGTAAATGTCCCAAAGAGCAGACAGTCTAAAAAAGGGCAAGGCATAATAGCTGACTGAGGCAAACCAGTAAGGAGGAGAAGACAGCATTTAAAAAAACAAAAAAAGGTAGATGTGTGCACAATTCTTATCCAAAGAGGCAGCATTCATATCTCAGTACCAGAATAGTCACTTTCACTGTACTTGAAAACACTGCAAAACTGTAAGAGGAGCTATATTAATATCACCAACAACAATAGGCCATTTTCAGTGTTGTGGAAGTAGTAATGTTGTCCAAGTGTAGGAGGTCGTCCTCCTTACTCTGGTATTCTAATACTGTATTAACAGCCCACAATCAAATACACCCTAGGGCAACACACAACTGCCAAAGAGCAAACTGTAATGCCTGGTGGCTCAGGCAGGCTAGGGGGAAGTCCAGAGCAGTAGTCAAGTGTTGGAAGGTCAATCAGTATCACAGGCAGTCCAGGGTAATGGTCAGAGTTTTTGCAGGGGTCAGTGGCCAGAAGATCCATTCCAAAGGGCCATGTCAGCAGGTTAGGGCGGCAAGCTTGGGCGAGGTGGCAGGATCAGTCTAGGCAGCAACCAGCACACAATGGTCAGTCACTCAGATAGCTTCTGTGTCCTGTTGGGGTTTTTATATAGTCCAGATACCCAATCAGAGTGCTGCTTCTCCATCCAATCAGGAGCTTGGGGTATGGCTGCTGTGGGTCTACAGGCATTTAGCACTAAGGCTGTTGGTCAGGGGCAGCAGCTCAGTCCACCACCATGGTGCAATAGCTAAAGATGCTACCTGATGACCTGGTGGGCTTGAATTCAACACCAGGCTCCTGACACTCATACACTGACCTGCAGACAGCAGCCTGTAAATTGAGCTGGTTTAAAATATGAGGAGAAAACCATTTTCAATTATTTTATTAAACTGTTTTTCCAGCTTTTGTTGAAAAGTCTTTTAATGGAATCTTTCAAACCAGCTCGACATGTAACGTTGACATTAATGCAATTTTTGTAATCTGCTACCGAATGCATTTATTTATGGAAACGTTCTTGGCTGAAATCCGATAAATAGAACTGGTGTCCTGAAATGACCTTATTTTCACCAAATTAATAAACTTTTATCCAACATGATCACTAACAGAAGATTTTTAAATAGTTTTGTCAATGTAAATTATTTTTATGGGTAACATTAACATGGACAAAAAATGACTCATGTAAGGGCACTTGAATGGATGAAATCTTGTAAAAATGACACGACCTTTTGCTGATTTCCGATGGAAATGTCAGGTTTCACTTTGGGATTCTTTACTCCTCCCAGAGGCCCATTAATTAATTAACTGAGTGTACCAAATTTCAAGATTCTTGTGTCAATCACTTAGTTATCTATAGGCAGTAGTAGCTTTAGATAACTACAAAAGTCTCCTCAGAATCTGCAATATACCTTTTGGTAAGTGAAAGGAAGTATTGGGAATATGATAGATACTGAGATAACCCTGTGTATTTGCCAAGTATTTGAAGTCAGTTATTGCAACTGATTATGTATGCAGACCACAGTATAATAAAATACAGTGACTGCCCATATATAACAATATGTAAGATACACTGAATGCAAGTGGTTACTAATTTTGTCTTATATTTGTGTATAAAAATTCTTGTTCTAAGGTCTTAGGAATGAATTCTGCTACCATTTAATCATGTTGAGAGGTGTATTTGTGCCACAGATAGTCCTACTAAAATCAGTAGGGCTATTTATGAAGCAGCCAATTCTGAATGAGTAGGATGGGGAATGTGGCCCTTATAGTCTTAGGGCATTTTTAATGAGCATTCTCTCTCTCACTCTCTCACTCACACACACAAATAAAGTCCTGATTTTGAAGTCCTAGTATTTCAATGGCAACTGACACCTGCATTTAAAGGTGCAGTCATGGTAACAACTATATGTGTATATTTTCCATTCACCCTGGTCTTCTCAAGGTTTGAAAAGCGGACCTTCAATATCATTCTTGAAAACAGGAAGCAGGCATCATATTTAAGAGGAAATTTTCTTAGCTCCAGTTAAAAGGTTAAAAAAATATTGCAGGTTAAAAAATATTTCCCATGGTTATGACTGACCTGAAGAACAAGTCTGAAGAGAATATGGTTAATCTGAATAACAAACACCAAGTTAAACCTTTCGGAAAGAACAGCCATGAGAAAAAGCTTTCTTGCCCCTATCTTTTCTGGCATACTGTGCCATAGTGTAGGAGAATGTGTCATACAAACCCACGGCAAGATTGAGAGGCATTCAAGGTTTGAATTGTTCATTGGTCCTAAGGGGAGCTGAGTATTCACAAGTTCCACATGATTAATAGCTAATTTGTGTTGACTGTAGTTCATTAAACCCCCAGACTTATATAGTTGTTACTTTCCTCAGGTTTCCCTTTGATGAGACTGAGGAAAGAATGTAGATATTTAGGTTGAAAGAGACCCTGTAAAAATGAAGAAAAATATAATTAAAATAATCTTTGCACTGTTTAAGGATTTAACACTGTGACAGTACATTGTCGTTACATTTAACAGTTAGCGTTAGATGCTTGACTGCCAGCAGCACTATTCTTCAAGAATATTCTCTGTTGACATCAGTGCTGGGCAGTGAAAATGTAATCATCTTCAGCCCCCTCTTTCCATAAGTTAGGTCTGGCTTTTTAAGATTATGTAAAATTTGTAATGTTTTCATAATCAACACATAATTGCTACTGTAATGACATCATGGTTATGACATCCAGCACTTTCAAAGCACTTCGGGTCTGATCCAAAGCCCATTGATGTCTTTTCATTTACTTCTGTGAATTTAATGTTGGAAAAGACTCTGAATCAGGCACTTATGATTCAACCCCTCCGCACATTGTTCTTATCTTCAGAAAGAAGCCAGTAAGGTGAGTAATCCACTATCACAAGGAATACAAGGTTTAGCAACTGAAGAGAGGTTTACAATTTATAGTATGCATGAAATAGCACAGTTACTTAATGAAACAAACTAAAATTAACCAATAGAGTTAATACACAAGAAAGGAATCAGTATATGGGGAAGGAAATTATTTGTTCTGAATTGTTAGAAACCATCACTAGCCCTTCACAATTTTTCGAACTGGGGAAGGTTCCAGGTTTTTTTAAGCATGAGCAACTTTAAATTGGTATTGTCCAAAATGTATTGAGAGACATGCAAAAGAGAGAGCTAAATGTTTAACAAAAATGTCAAAAACTATAGAATCATAGACGATTAGGGTTAGAAGAGACCGGAGGAAGTCATCTAGTCCAATCCCCTGCTCAAAGTAGGACCAACACCAACTAAATCATCCCAGCCAGAGCTTTGTCAAGCTGGGCCTTAAAAACCTCTAAGGATGGAGATTCCACCACCTCCCTAGGTAACCCATTCCAGTGCTTCATCACCTTCCTAGTGAAATAGTGTTTCCTAATATCCATAATATATAATATATATGTTGCAGTTAGCGATTTGGGATCTTTGATTGCGCATCCTAATTATGACTCATGTTATTTAATTTTTTTTGGCAACCTATTAAGTTCCTGGTGTGTCTTATTCACAGTGTCCTTATTCATGTTCGATCCAAATAAGGATGTGTTTAATCAGCTGGAAGCTCCCCATTCAGTAGGTCACCTGTAAGATAACATCTATTGAGAGCGACTGACGGTACCTCTACTAGTGGTCGATTATTAAGAAACACAAATGTAGAAAGCCCCGCAGATTGCCTGTTGCTCCAAAAAAAGGCATCAGTCCATCTGTAGGTGTAATGTGTTTGAGGTAACAATACCACAATAACACACAGAAGAAAATGAACAGCAATCTCAGCTGAAAGCCACACCAGTGGCTTGCCCAGTGCAATTAACTAAGTGGAAATCTCCTATAGAGATGACCTATAACGGAAATGGACAGTGTTGTATGGTGATTCCAGACCAATGGGGGCTGTGGGAAGCGGCGCGGGCCGAGGGATGTGCTGGGCGCCGCTTCCTACGGCCCCCATTGACCTGGAATGGCGAACTGCGGCCAGTGGGAGCTGCAAGTGGCCGAACCTGCGGATGCTGCAGGTAAACAAACTGTCCCGGCCCACCAGCAGATTTCCCTGATGGGCTGCGTTCCATAGGCTGCCAATCCCTGGTCTATGTGTATACAGAATCACAAAAGTGGAGGACTGGAAGGGACCTCAAGAGGTCACCTAATCCAATCCCTTGCACTCAAGGCTGGACTATGTAATAACTAGGCTATTCCTAACAGGTGTTTGTCTAACCTGTTCTTCAAAACCACCAATGACAGAGATTCCACAACCTCCCTAGGCAATTTAATTCCAGTGCTTAACCACCCTGACAGTTAGGAAGTTTTTCCTAATGTCCAACCTAAACCGCCCTTGCTGCAATTTAAGCCCATTGCTTCTTCTCCTACCCTCAAGGGTTAACAAGAACAATTTTTTGTCCTCCTTATTGTAACAAATTTTTATGTACTTGAAAACTGATATCATGTCCCCTCTCAGTCTTCTCTTCTTTAGACTAAACAAACCCAGTTTTTTCAATCTTTCCTCATAGGTCATGTTTTCTAGATCTTCAATTATTTGTGTTGCTCTCCTCTGGACTTTCTCCAATTTGTCCACATTGTTCCTGAGATTTGATGCCTAGGACTGGACACAATACTCCAACTGAGGCCTTATGAGCGTGGAGTTGAGCAGAATTATTTCTTATGTCTTGCTTACAACACTCCTGCTAATACATTCTGGAATTATGTTCACGTTTTTTGCAACAGTGTTATACTGTTGACTCATATTTAACTTGTGGTCCACTATAATCCCCAGATCCTTTTCTGCAGTACTCCTTCCTAGGCAGTCATTTCCCATTTTGTAAGTGTGCAATTGATTGTTCCCTCCTAAGTAAAGAGCTTTGAATTTCTCCGTATAGAATTTCATCCCATTTTCTTCAGACAATTTCTACAGTTTGTCCAGATCATTTTGCATTTTAATCCTATCCTCCAGAGCACTTGCAACTCCTCCCAGCTTGGTATCATCAGCAAACTTTATAAGTGTATTCTCCACAGGCATCACCTTTCTCTGGGCCCAGGGGGTGCTCAACTCCCGCTCCGCACTGGGCCCTGCCCCCACCCTATCTCTTCCCCCACGCCTCCATCCCTGTCCCACCTCTTCCCGCCCCTGCTCCACCCCTGCCCTGCCTCTTCCCACCTAGTTGCGCCTCTTACCCTGAGCGTGCCCCATCCCTGCTCCCCCCCTCCCCACCAGCGTCTCCTGCATCAAGGAATGCCTCCTCCGCTGGTGCCAAGCACCCACTAATTTTTTTCCATGGGTGCTCCAGCCCTGAAGCACCCACGGAGTCGTGCCCTATGGTACTCTCTATGCCATCATCAAACTCATTGATGAAGATATTGATCAGAACCAGACCAAGGGTCTCCTGCGGGACTCCATTCGATATGGCCTGCCAGCTTGACTGTGAATGCTATATTCTGACATAAGGTCTGTAGTCAGCATTGCCAACACGAAGCTTTCTAATTAGCATGAGGAGGGCTCTCTTAACATCGTCATTACATTGGCTCAAAAATCATGAGATTTAAAAAAAATAATAATTGTGGGATTCTTTTTATTGCCTTGGTTTTTGAGCCTTTAGAGTTCACATTTTCAAAACTGTCTCTGCAGCCATGAGGGCTAGAAACTTAAAAAAGAAAAAGAAATCACATGACTGAAGGAGCTGGGGCTTTAAGAAAAAACACAAAATATCATGGAGATTCGTGATAAATATAATGAGATTTGGCAACATACAGTATCTCTTTCTCTAATACAGGAGTAAAACAAACTATTTCAAAAAAAACTACTGTATTATTATGGATATGCCCTCTGTTATTCTACTCTCACTGTCTGTAATGTACCTAACGTTAAAAAACTAAATTCATGCCTGCTTTTTCACTTATTTACACTTTTATTGCATTCCTTTGTTACTATCTCCCCTGTTTCTTTGAGCCGAAGGGAGCTTATCCCCCAGAGTTCCTGCTGAGGAGACATGGAGATGCAGAGTGCCATTTCCAGGGCAGGCTTCCTCCTCTCCCTTCCCATGGAGCCCCTTCACGAGGCAGAAGTGGAGCTAATGAAGTCTACACCAGATCTCCATTCCAAAACCAACAGGACGAAACAGCATGAGGTACTGCAATGTATGCTACTTCCCGCTCTGTGCTCTGGAAACAACTCCTGAGTGCATTTACAGAGGGAGCCAAGCAGGTGGGGAAGGAGGAGCGGCAATGCAGGGGAGGGGCTCTCAGGGAATCTGTGCTCTTGAAGGTAGAACTCTGAGCTGCTTCTACAGTGATGGAAGGCACAACCTACTCTCCTCCCTTACCCTCGGCACAAGAAGAGAAATGCCACACCCTTACAAGAGTTATTTCCACTTTTGGGGAGAACAGGGATCCTAGATTACAGGATAAATTTTGAAAACAAAATCTAATGTTTCATCTGCAAATAGCTGTGCCCGTAATGGTCCTAATGCAATCACCTGTGTGTACAGTTTAGTTGTAGCCATGGCAGTCCCAGGATATTAGAGACACAAGGTGGGTTGAATATCTCTTATTCAACCAACTTCTGCTGGTGAAAGACACAAACTTGAAGTTGGTCCCGTACAGAAGTTGGTTCAGTGAAAGATATTACCTCACTCACCTTGTTTCTCTAATCACCTGTGTGTGTCATAGAAATGGGACATTTATCCATCTGAGGAAATTAAACATCTGAATTTTATTATATGCACCTAAAAAGATTAGTATTTGCAAAACTACAGGTGCAAATAACAGTATGTATATTACATGTGCACAAAATTATGGGTGCAGTTTCAGAGGTCAGGTTGAGGCCCATCTATTTAAAATATGTGGCCCTCATTATCACTAGTTAGTATTTATTTTGCCATTGCACCTACAGGCCTCCACCAGGAGCTGTACAAACACATATGAAGATACAGTCCCTGCCCAAGAGCTTACATTTAAAGAAGATGTTAATTAAAAAGTTATTTGAAAAACCTTCATTTCTGGTAGCATAACTCAATAGAATACTATCTCAGCTAAGCAAATCTACCATGGGATGCTGATAAGAATGAACTTTACCGTCTCTTAGGGATGCACCAACCCGCATTAACAGGTTTCTCCATTTTGTAAGCCTGTTTTGTTTGGCTGAAAGTCATCTGAGAGCCAAAAATTTTTCTTGACCTGTTTGGGTGGGAGGAACCCAAGGACATACAAAGGAGGACGGCTTTATTTTATGACCTTTCTTGGTCTCGCACAAATTTCCAGCCAGTTACACACAAATAGTCAAGAAGGCCCCACAGTAGCAATAGAATGTATATTTAATATGCACATTAATCTAGCTCTAAAATAGCTCAGCGACAGCATTTTTTTGTTAACCTCATGTTCAAAATCCACTCCTTGCAGGGAAGCCTGCCCTAAACACTGCAGTTACTGCACAGCATAGTTCTCCAGCTACTTAGATGTTACACTTAGCATTGTGCCTGCTCATACTGGGCCCTATCTGAATAACTGGAATTTATTCAAGCCAAACAATTGGCTGATTGCTTGAACAAGGTATATCTTAGTTTTCCATACTAACCAATGAGAATGAATTTCCTTTAAGTAATTAAATACACACATGCACAAACCATTTTTGTACAATACTTCCAAATCTGGAAACCAAGTTGTATAAAGACCTGACCAGAGCTACTGCAGCCAATGGGAATCTTTCCACTGACTTCGATGGATTCTGGATCAGATTCTATATACCGAAGGATAAAAAAGTGCAAAAGCAGCCAGCAAAGTGATAAAGAAATCAGCCAATTTCACCGATGTAAAATTAAAGTGTAAAATACCAGTAGCACTGTTATTATGTTATCATTGATAAAGAAAACAGTCATTAATTTGAAGCTGAAGTTGCCTTTGCCAACACAATGTAATACAATAAATGTAATGTATGTGAAAGTTATACATTATATAAAGTCTGAGTTTCCTCAGACCTGCAACTCCAAAGCTTGATCACTCCACTACTGTTATACTGGGGAAAGGGGGGCGGGGGGATGGTGAGCAATCACATCATCTCATTGAAGCTGTTGGATGTGATAGCCACCTTCCGATCAGGCTAAATGAGGGAACAATTAAATGACCCTTTGTTTAGTGATAGCTGAAACAATGGAAAACCACCACCCAAGGACTAGATTGCATGCAAGTCTTTGCCATGCTGTGCAAGGGGTTTTCCAGCGGTTTTCTGGTAACAAACATGGGGGCAGGGGATTGATTTGATGGCAGTTGTGTTTCTGTGAAAGAAAAAAACAGCAGACATACCACAGAAGTACACAGAGAAGGCATCAACGAAGCCCAACAGACTGCCAGAGAAGCGCTTGTAGCATAAAACTGAGAAAAAACAAAGAAGGAGCTTTGTGTAGAGTGCTGGCTGAAAAAGAGGCTTGGAACTGTGAGCAAAAGAACTGTCTCTTGCTGTTTGATTCCTATTGTGTTCAGGGAAACAGGACTTTGTGTACACTCTTTAAATAAACAGGATTGCATGACTCCATCATCAGTTTATCCTCCTAGCAGAAACAACATGCATGTCCCGAACACTGGATAACTGCTCGAGTCAAAAGGAGTAACAATAAATAAAAGGAGTAACAATAAATTTATTTAGAACACTATGATATGTACCTGCAAAACAGGAGGCCAGCTTGAGGCCTTTTAAAAAGGTAGCCCGGAGCCCACATGCAAAGGAGCAAGGCATTTGTTTAGGCTTGTTATATTATCCTTCTTACTAGGGGGCCTGATCCAAAGCCTATTGAAGTCCGTCTTTCCACTGGCTTCAATGAGCTAGAATTAGGGACCACATTTATTTATTTATAATAACTTTACACAATATAGTTAATGAATGGGTCAGATCTTTTAATATATTATTTAGAAACATCTAGCAAATAATATATGCACAGAAAAAACTTACACGGAGACATATGCAAATTAATGCAAAACAGTCATAGATCCTAAAGTATAATAAACATGCTTATTCAAATTTAATATTTCATAGCCTCTCATGTCTTATTTTATTTAGCATGCAGAGCAGTGACCCACATGCAAGCTGAGCAGCTTCCTAGTTCCCCAGTTCCTGGCTCTATCCTCTAATCTGACACTGCTTCTTCATGCCCCCTTCCTATTAAAGCAAGAGTATCAAATCATTCATGCATAGAATATCTAGCTAGTATAACATAGAAGATGACACTGCCAACATTACATTTTTGTGGTATGTAATGAACACTGCTACTGTGCTGTCATTTCTTCTGGGTCATTGAATATCAGAAGGGTACAGTAAATAGCAGGTTACTTCTTCAGAGTTCTAGGACTGCAAAAAAAGTTAAATGTTAAAAAGCAACTTGTCAGTCTTAATGTACCTTTTTTCTGGTTATTTATTTTCCTCAGATAGGAGATTTGATATTAATCAGAATAAGTAATCAGTTAGTATTAAAACATGCCATTATGAAGCAAACAGACTCTGACCTGCCAGAAATCAAACCAAAAGTGTAATTCTTCTATTTTCTTGTGCTACGTCCAACTTCTAAGCAATAATTTATTGTTGCTGCATAAAATATTCAAGCCTGTGCATGTAGCATTGCCCTATTTTCTAAGGACTCTCTTCTGCTGTTTCCAAAATGCTATAAAGTTCCTATTTATTAATAATTTCTAATGATAGAAAATTAATAGTAAAAGTTTTTTATTAAGCTACTCATCTTCAGTATTTCTGTGGTATGCCATATATGGCAGCGGGGCTTCTATACAGTTTAGATTGGAAAACAGCAAAATGTACTCCCCATTTACTCTACGGAAAGCTGGCATATAGTCATCTGGAGTTTTTGGAGGTGCATTGAAATGCATGCATAGTATGTAAAATGGCCACATCCCAAAGGCTGTTAGGCGATTTCTACTTTCATATTCTTTTCACGTTGTAGGGTCTACCTCCGGCTTTATATGCAGTCATCCATCACCATAGTATAGCAGGCCTTATTTCAACAATTCACTGGCTAGAGGACTTTTTTTTTTTTTTGGAATGGAAGATTGAAAGTTCTATACCTCCGAGCCCTGTTTCACACATGTAGTGAGTGAAGTCATTACTGTTTTGTTTACATATGCATGCAACCACAGACCTTCAGATGCTGGAAATGGCTTATCTCTGTTTTTCATTTCTATTAAAAAAGGATAGCATGCAGCTATGGACAATGCTCTCCCCAGCAAGGAATTATGCAGTTTTTCAGGGGCTGTCTAAAGATCTATTATGATACTTTACAAGTTAGTGTCAATACATCAGAAGCTCCTGCTGATTTCCTATTTCAAGGGGCTAATTGCTATACCTCCTCCTAAGAGGGAGAAAAGCTAAACAGTCTCAACTCTGGTACCGGTTATTTCCTTCCTTGTGAAGAAATATTAAAACCTGCTGTGAATTTCTGCTAGGAGGATTTTCTAAACATTGCATGAGACACAGGGACAAAACCTATTATTTGTTTATCCAGTTGTGTGTATACACATGCAATGCTCCACGTTTATAATAGGCCCCTTGCAATAGCCAGAAGAAAAGAGGAAAGCACTTTCTCTTTTAAGACTTCAGAAAGTTAAAATAAGGTTATCTGGTGTCTTAGTTTCTGTTTCATGGATGCCTACTACGTGCAATCTAAAAACCTGTTTCCATATAGCAATATTTTGAAATAAACTTGGTGAGGACTAGAGGTGTATTTTGGGCATTACTTATAAAAAATATAACCATATATGTATACAGTTAATGTTGAAAATGCCTTCTACAGGCACATGAGAATTTGAAATATTGTTCATAAATTTCTTGGCCAATAAAATTACAGTTTTGTGCATTGCAAACAGTGCATTGTGCACAGCCCTTAGCAGTATGGCCATTTACTGAAATAGCTTTTTTATGCCTCCCATGTAAGCTTTCTGAAGCAGAGAGATGAATAACCAATTTCTCCACATTTTCCTATGTGGTAATCAAGGCAACTCTTTCCCTCTTAACCTGTATAACTGGCCTTTATATCTTTCCACTTCCTGTTTAGGCTGATAAACTAAAAGGTAGCACTAAAATATACTCAATAGGGGGAAGTATTTCTTTGTTCTTAATAACATTGGCAATGTCACTCAGTTTCATCACTAAAGGAAAAGCTAGCTTTCATTTGAAAAACAAACAAAAAACAAACCAAGAATTGCTGGGATCTATGGGGTCAACAAACTCTCCTCCCTTCCCCAAGAACTAATGGAATCAGTAGGAAGCTTACCTCCTCGGTAGGCCAGTCACTAAATGGTGAGAGATTTCGACATTTCAGCAGTAGAGGGGCCACCAGGTAGAATACAGTAGTAAGCACATTAGCCAGTGAACGACCTTGTCTCCAGAGATTCAGTAGGTCCACCTGCTTTCGAACCTCTGGGTACGCCCACGCAGCTGCTGGGAACAAATCTGGCAGCCCAGGTGGACTGACTTGTGTTAGCCGGGCTTGTGCTAGTGTGCTAAAAATAGCAATGTGGATGTTCTGGCTCAGGCTGCAACTTGGGTCCTCAAGCTTAGCAGGGCCGGCCTTAGAGAAAATGGGTGAACTTGCATTTTGGTGCCCCTGGCCCCTGTGGGGGTGCCCCAGGCCCCCATGAGCTCTCCAGGCTCCCCAACCTCCCTTCCCCCCTAACCCCTGCACTGTGCCCCCTTTGCCCCTAACCCTTGCATCCCCCTCCTGCACCCACGTGGGGAAACTGACCTGGATGCACAAAGCAGCTGGCATTGCTGCTCGCTCCCGCACTGGACTGAGGCTCCTCTGCCCCGGGCAGCCCTAGGGGGCTGTGAGGGGGAGGCAAGGAGCAAAGTCAGGGCTTCCTGCATCTAGGTCACTTTCCTTGCTTTCCCCTGTGTAAAGGGAGAGCAGGACAGCAGCAGCTGCTGATGCCACAGCACAGCCCAGGTGGGGAAGTGACCTGGATGCAGGGAGCCCTGGTGTGTGTGTTGGGGGGACTGTGTGAAGGCGTGTGTGTGTGTGTTGAGGGGAGTGTGTGTGTGTGTGTGTGTTGAGGGGAGTGTGTGTGTGCCCGAGTGAGTGAGTACACTGTCTCTTTAAGAAAGCACTCAGGGTCAGGAGCTGGAACTAGGCTTGTTTAGACACAAGCAGCTGCCAGCAGCTCCAGACCCAGAGAGGCAGGAGCACACACAGATTCCCCCGTCCCATCACCCCAGCTCAGTGGAAATCAGGGGCACAGGTGAGGGGGCGGGGCACACCCCGCCATCAGCTTCCTGCCCAACAGAGCAGACAGGAGGACGCTCCCGGTCCGGAGTGGCCAGGGGCGACTCCAGAGACGAACAGCCGGGGCAGGGGACAGGAACAGCAGCAGCTGCACAGCTGGAGCAGGGCAGAGGAGGGGTCCCCCTGCTCCAGAGGAGTCACCTGGCTCCCATGGCTGGTCATCCAACTGCCCCCTGCAGCTCGGGTCTCTCCCCCGCCCCCACGCTGCTGCTCGCCTTCCTGCCCTGCCGCCTCCGCGGGCAGCACGTCAGGTGGGAATCGGAACCCTGCGTGCGGCCCACCCTCCAAAGGCCAGCCCTGAAGCCTAGGGAGGGGAAAGGGCTTCAGAGCCTGAGCTCCGGCCCGAGCATGACTCTCAAAGCTATTTTTAGTGCACTAGCCCAGGCCCTGCTAGTGCGAGCGAGTCTGCCTGGGCTGCGAGACCCAGTGTGGCAACATATTAGGATTACAGTGACTACTGCACGGCCTTAGGGGAAGGTTTCCTTCTCTAATTGCTCTGCCGAGAATGCCGCTGCTGAGTAACAATGCTCAGGTTCAGCACTAGGAACTAGGTTTTCCCCCATAAAACAGAAATGAAGAGCACTATTTGCTGATGAAAACTGCCTTCTACCTGGGACAAACTGGCAAAACCACACAAAGAAAATGATTCCCTCCCTCTCTTCCCCTGCCTTTCCATGAACCCCTTGTAACTGGCCTTTGAGAGTACCACTTGAATGAGAAGCTTTTCACACAGCTCCATTAAAGGGAACAAAAAGATACACACTTCTATTTCTTCTCATCAGAGTGACTACATACGTAGCGGGAAGTGGGATAGTTTAAAGATAATTTTAACCACAAGCAAAATGTCAACATGTTGAGCAGATGGAAAGGTTCTCAATTCCAGTTATAATTAAATATACTGTGACAGCATCTTTCCTTTAATTGATGGGAATTTACTCAAAAATAACATTTTCATTCTTTCCTTTTGAAAAGGGATGTCACTGACTTAAATACAGCCTAAAATAACCTCTCTGTATTTGTCAGATGAAAGGATTGAAAAGTAGTTTTTAAAAAATTCCAAACCCAAATGGTATTTTAAAGTAAGTTATAGGGTGTGGGGAACTCAGTGAGACCTTTCTAGTCTACTTTGCTAATTTAAATTACATGATAATGTAATCTGATTTGATGCCAAGTGCTACACTGATTTTTAAGTGAAATAACGTACTCTTGTACTATATAGGAATAAAAATTAAGCAGTCTCCTTTTGTTTTATTGGCAAATATGTTTACTTTGGACCAGCTTCTCCATGGCCTTACACCTCATCTAGTCATTTACACCAGTTCAAAATGAGCTTCCAATCAGAATGATAGTATCTAATCAGAATGATAGTATCTAACATTTATTTTGAATCCATTTGCATAGGTGTAAATGGTTAAATTTATAGTCTCACAGATATTAAGGCCAGAAGGGGCCACTAGTAAATCATCTAATCTGACTTGGCTTAACAGTGAAATCCTTGCTGCTCTTAAATACAAAAAAGAAGCATACAAGAAGTGGAAGATTGGACAAATGACCAGGGATGAGTATAAAAATATTGCTCGGGCTTGCAGGAGTGAAATCAGGAAGGCCAAATCACACCTGGAGTTGCAGCTAGCAAGAGATGTTAAGAGTAACAAGAAGGGTTTCTTCAGGTATGTTAGCAACAAGAAGAAAGTCAAGGAAAGTGTGGGCCCCTTACTGAATGAGGGAGGCAACCTCATGACAGAGGATGTGGAAAAAGCTAACGTACTCAATGCTTTTTTTGCCTCTTGTCTTCACGAACAAGGTCAGCTCCCAGACTACTGCACTGGGAAGCACAGCATGGGGAGGAGGTGACCAGCTCTCTGTGGAGAAAGAAGTGGTTTGGGACTATTTAGAAAAGCTGGAAGAGCACAAGTCCATGGGGCCAGATGCATTACATCCAAGAGTGCTAAAGGAGTTGGCGGATGTGATTGCAGAGCCATTGGCCATTATCTTTGAAAACTCATGGCGATCGGGGGAGGTCCCAGATGACTGGAAAAAGGCTAATGTAGTGCCCATCTTTAAAAAAGGGAAGAAGGAGGATCCTGGGAACTACAGGCCAGTCAGCCTCACCTCAGTCCCTGGAAAAATCATGGGAGCAGGTCCTCAAGGAATCAGTTCTGAAGCACTTAGAGGGGAGGAAAGCGATCAGGAACAGACAGCATGGATTCACCAAGGGCAAGTCATGCCTCACTAATCTAATTGCCCTCTATGACGAGATAACTGGCTCTGTGGATGAAGGTAAAGCAGTGGACGTGTTGTTCCTTGACTTTAGCAAAGCTTTTGACACGGTCTCCCACAGTATTCTTGCCAGCAAGTTAAAGAAGTATGGGCTGGATGAATGGGCTATAAGGTGGATAGAAAGCTGGCTAGATTGTCGGGCTCAACGGGTAGTGATCAATGGCTCCATGTCTAGTTGGCAGCCGGTATCAAGTGGAGTGCCCCAGGGGTCAGTCCTGGGGTCGGTTTTGTTCAATATCTTCATAAATGATCTGGAGGATGGCGTGGATTGCACCCTCAGCAAGTTTGCAGATGATACTAAACTGGGAGGAGTGGTAGATATGCTGGAGGGTAGGGATAGGATACAGAGGGACCTAGACAAATTGGAGGATTGGGCCAAAAGAAATCTGATGAGGTTCAACAAGGACAAGTGCAGAGTCCTGCACTTAGGACAGAAGAATCCAATGCACCGCTACAGACTAGGGACCGAATGGTTCAGCAGCAGTTCTGCAGAAAAGGACCTAGGGGTTACAGTGGACGAGAAGTTGGATATGAGTCAACAGTGTGCCCTTGTTGCCAAGAAGGCCAATGGCATTTTGGGATGTATAAGTAGGGGCATTGCCAGCAGATCGAGGGACGTGATCATTCCCCTCTATTTGACATTGGTGAGGCCTCATCTGGAGTACTGTGTCCAGTTTTGGGCCCCACACTACAAGAAGGATGTGGAAAAATTGGAAAGGGTCCAGCGGAGGGCAACAAAAATGATTAGGGGACTGGAACACATGACTTATGAGGAGAGGCTGAGGGAACTGGGGATGTTTAGTCTTCAGAAGAGAAGAATGAGGGGGGATTTGATAGCTGCTTTCAACTACCTGAAAGGAGGTTCCAAAGACGATGGCTCTAGACTGTTCTCAGTGGTAGCAGATGACAGAACAAGGAGTAATGGTGTCAAGTTGCAGTGGGGGAGATTTAGGTTGGATATTAGGAAAAAAATTTTCATTACGGGGGTGGTGAAACACTGGAATGCGTTACCTAGGGAGGTGGTGGAATCTCCTTCCCTAGAAGTTTTTAAGGTCAGGCTTGACAAAGCCCTGGCTGGGATGTTTTAGTCGGGGATCGGTCCTGCTTTGAGCAGGCGGTTGGACTAGATGACCTCCTGAGGTCCCTTCCAACCCTGATATTCTATGATTCTATGACTTCCCGTATAACACAGGCCATAGAATTTCATCTAGTTTCCCCATTACTGAGCCTAATAACTTCTGTTACCTGGAGCTGGTAGGTAAGATTCCATGATCTAAGTCCAAAGGGGAAAACTGTTCAAGAGAGTTGGCAGTTTTTCAAAGAGACATTATTAAGGGCACAAGAGCAAACTATCTCACTATGTAGGAAAGATAGGAAGTATGGCAAGAGACCATCCTGGCTTAGCCAGGAGATCTTAAATGATCTGAAACTCAAAAAGGAATACTACACAAAGTGGAAACTAGGTCAAATTACAAAGGATGAATATAAACAAATAATCCAAGTATGTAGGGAGAAAATTAGAAAAGCCATGGCACAAAACGAGATTAAATTAGCTGGAGACATAAAGGGTAAAAGAAAAAATTCTACAAATACAAGAGGAAGACCAAGCACAGGCCCCATTACTCAATGGGGCGGGGAGGGGGGAAACAATAACAGAAAATGTGGAAATGGCAGAAGTGCTATATGACTTTTTTGTTTTAGTTTTCACCAAAAAGGTTAGTAGTGATTGGATGTCTAACACAGTGAATGTCAGTGAAAATGAGGTAGGATCAGAGGCTAAAATAGGGAAAGAACAAGTTAAAAATTTCTTAGTCAAGATAGATGTCTTCAAGTCACCAGGGCCTGATGAAATACATCCTAGAATACTCAAGGAGTTGACTGAGGAGAAATCTGAGCCATCAGCGAGTATCTTTGAAAAGTCATGGAAGAGAAGAGAGATTCCATGGGACTGGAAAAGGGAAAATATAGCGCCAATCTAGAAGAGGGGGAATAAGGACACCCTGGGAATTACAGACCAGTCATCTTAACTTCAGTACCCAGAAAGAGATAATGGAGCAAATAATTAAGCAATCAATTTGCAAACCCCTAGAAGATAATAAGGTGATAAGTTTCAGAGTAGCAGCCATGTTAGTCTGTATCCGCAAAAAGAACAGGAGTACTTGTGGCACCTTAGAGACTAACAAATTCATTAGAGCATAAGCTTTCGTGAGCTACAGCTCACTTCATCGGATGCATAGAATGGAACATATAGTAAGATATATATAGATATATATAGATATATACATTCAGATAAGTTGGAAGTTACCATACAATTAGCCTCTCACAGTTTGTATGGTAACTTCCAACTTATCTGTGTGTGTATATATATCTTACTATATGTTCCATTCTATGCATCCGATGAAGTGAGCTGTAGCGCATGAAAGCTTATGCTCTAGTAAATTTGTTAGTCTCTAAGGTGCCACAAGTAATCCTGTTCTTTTTAATAAGGTGATAAGTAACAGTCAGCATGGATTTGTCAAGAACAAATTGTGTCAAATCAACCTAATAGCTTTCTTTGACAGGGTAACAAGCCTTGTGGCTGGGGGAAAGCAGTAGATGTGGTATATCTTGACTTTAGTGAGGCTTTTGATACTGTCTGGCATGACCTGCTCATAAACAAACTAGGGAAATATAACCTGGATGGAGCTTCTATAAGGTGCATGCGTAACTGGTTGGAAAACCCTTCCCAGAGAGGAGGTATCAGTGGTTCACAGTCAAACTGGAAGGGCACATCGAGTGCGCTCCCACAGGGTTTAGTTCTGTGTCCAGTTCTGTTCCAAATCTTCATCAATGATGTAGATAATGGCATAGAGAGTACTCATATCAAGTTTGCAGACAATACCAAGCTGGGAGGGATTGCAAGTGCTTTAGAGGATAGGTGTGACGCATGGCTAGAAAGGGTTAAACATCCTGCAAAATAAATAACGCTCAAAATACATGTGGGGAGATAACGTTTGTGTTTGTGTATTTACATATGTATGAATAGGCAATGTAATCAAACAGTCCCTGTCTATGCTGTATTCTGATAATTCAGAGGTCAAAAGAACATGCTATCATTTAAATAAATTGTAAACATGGGATATCTCTGTATTCATCTCTCTTTGAAATGTATAGCAAATAATCTGTGAATGGTGAAGGAACAAGCAAATTGCCTTATGCTGATTCTATAGCTAAGTACTGGTGATGGACCTCCTTCAAAGTTATGCTAATTGCCTTTTGAACTCCCAACCTGTCAAAAGACATGAAATTATATAAATGATCCTTGTGTCCTGATTCTGTTGTCTCTGATCTGCTTAGGCTTCATCAGGAGAAGTTTCAGTTGCAAGACTGAGGTTCCAGTTATGCTGGTACGCCCTGAATATGATATTTGGACATTGGACTATGAACTATTTCTAAAAGAACTCTTTATAACTACAAAGCTCACCATCTCTGCTATGAATCTGCACCTAAATTAATTGAACTCACGTCAATATGTACACTGATCTTTTAACCATACTCTCTCTCTCTTTTTTATTTTTTAATAAAATTTAGTTTAGTTATTAAGAATTGGAAGTAGCGTGTATTTGGGTAAGATTTGGAATATTCAATAACCTGGGAGGTAATGTGTCTGATCCTTTGGGATGGGTAGATCCTTTTCTTTTACATGATGAAATAAGATTTACAGAAATTTTCACCATATTTGACATAGGTACCTGGATGGAGGCCTGAGGCTGGATCACTTTAAGGGAACTGTGTTGTTTGGACTTCTAAGTAACCTGTAAGGTAATAAAGCAGCTGTTTTATGCTGGCTTGGTAAATCTAAATAGTGGAATATCCACCAGCTTTATGGGGATTGTCTGCCCCATTCTTTGCAGTTCACCCTAATTGAGTGATCATCCTTGACCCCCATTGGGACCCCAGTCACAATAAGATTAAAATTCAAAATGATCTGGACAAACTGGAGAAATGGTCTGAAATAAACAGGATGAAATTCAATAAGGAGAAATGCAAAGTATTCCAATTAGGAAGGAACAATCAGTTGCACACAATACAAAATGAGAAATGACTGCCTAGGAAGGAGTACTGCAGAAAGGGATCTGGGGGTCATAGTGGATCATGTATCAGAGAGAGGTCCTTGAGTAAGGGCATAGCGCTTAACAAATGTGTGTTCAGAAGACCAAGTGGCCGCTTTACAGATGTCAGCCAGGGGACCTTTGTGTAGAAAAGCCACGGAGGTAGCCAGAGATCTAGTGGAGTGAGTTATGATGCCGATTGGAGGCGTCACTTTCTTTATCTGATAGCACAGTCAGATACACTCAGAAATCCAGTTTGAAAGTCTCTGGATAGAAATAGATGACCCTTTGGAACGCTCCATGATGGAGACAAAGAGTCTAGAAGAGTTTCTAAAGGCCTTGGTTCTATCCAAATGGAAGGACAAAGCCCTGAGTATGTCTAACATATGCATGGTGGATTCAAAAGAGTTTGCATGTGGTTTAGGAAAGAAAGTTGATAGGTGTATTGACTCATTGATGTGGAATGACAAATGCACTTTTAGAAGTAATTTGGGGTGTAATCGGAGGGTAACCTTGTCCTTAAAAAATAGTGTGTGCGATGGGTCTGCCATGAGAGCTGCTATTTCTCCTGCCTGTCTGGCGGAGGTGACTGCCACCAGGAATGCTGTTTTCATAGAGAGGTGTAAGAGGGAGCAAGTTGCTAGGGGCTCGAATGACTGTTGAGTTAAGCAGGATATAACTAAGTGAAGGTCCCACGGAGGGGTAGGAGGTTTAATGTCTGGGTATAGGGATTGGAGTCCTTTCAGAAAACACTTGGTGATTGGATGAGCAAAAACAGAGGTATCATAGAATATCAGGGTTGGAAGGGACCTCAGGAGGTCATCTAGTCCAAACCCCCTACTCAAAGCAGGACCAATCCTCAATTTTTGCCCCAGATCCCTAAATGGCCCACTCAGGGATTGAACTCAGGCTTCATCAGGCATAACAACTGTGTCTGCTAGGTTTGAGGCAGGTCGTGACTGATCCTGCAGTTGTGACGGTGCTGCCTGGTGCCTTACGTCAGTGGCAGTTCATCAGCTGGTGGTGCCAGACAGGTCTCGCGCCTGGTTGAGGTGGCATAGTGAGTGTGGTCTCAAAGATAAGATGCCCATGGGGCCCAATATTGCCACTGTGGAGGGAAGGGCATAGGTGGTGCCATCCAGGAGTTTACACACCACTGGGCAGGATCCTGTGAGTAATTTTGCTATGACCTCTATTGATCGGGGTCTGAGGATGGGAGATTTGATATGGGGAAAATTCCCCCTGAAGTCCAGCTTCCTCATCACTGGAGGAAGGCTGTCCGGACCCTGACTGAGCATTTGGAGAGAAGTAGGGGTGACTACAGGATAGGTGATACCAGTAGATCCCTTGACTCTGTAAATTGCAGTGCTGGAGCTCCTCTGTGAGGTGAGGGCCGTGCAAGAGGAATCTGCTGTGAAGAAAAGTTCCTCTGCACCGGTGTCCCAAGCATTCTTTCACTGCCGGCCAGCTCAGCAGGTGTCGGTGCCAGTGCCGGGAAAGTAGTAACAGCCTGCGGGAGTGTCAGGCATGTCAGCATGCGTCAGCACTGCTTCCGTCATGGTGCCGAACAGTGCCATATGAGAGGCAGGCAACTGGAAGTCTGAAGCCTTGGCACCGGAGCTTCGCGGTACTGCCGCAGCCGCAGGCAGGTTTCGCACAGCGCTGGAGGAGCCTGGCATGTCAAAAGTGCTCAGCTGGGGAAACACCGGGAGGGAGGCTGTCGATCTGCCTGAGGAAGTCTTCTCCCACGAAGTTCCCTTTGTGGGTGAGAGAAGGTGCCGATTTTTTGTAGTTTTTTTGTCCTTCTTGAGGCACGGGGCTGTGGCGTGCAGCGGAGCCAGAGTCAGCGCCCGGATCTGAAGCTGACCCTAATGATTTTTGAAGGAGGAGCAGTTTTAGCCTCAGTTCCCTGTCCTTCCGTGCCCTAGATTTAAGTTTGCTGCAGTGGGCACATTTTGGGGGGATGTGGGACTTCCCCAAACATTTTATGCGCTTGGAATGGCCATCTGACAGAGGGATGGTATCCTTACAGGTAGAGCAGCGCTTAAAGCCTGGGGAGCCAGGAATGTTGTAAGCAGCTGCTGCTGACAGGAATGAAGAAAAAGTATTTGTTTGTTTTAGGAGAGAAAAAAAAGATAGAAAATGGTAACTAGGTACTGCTGGTAACAAACTAACTAACTAGAAAGGTAATTGTAACAAAAGGAGAGACAGTCTCCAGTGAGTCTGCTGAGCTCCGTCTCAGGCGGGGCATGGTAGAGAAGGAACTGAGGAGACCGGTTGCGCATGCGTACTATTAAGGTACACTCAGAGCGGGGAGGCAGACTCTGCGCGTGCATGGCCAGTACGAGTACTGCTGTAAAAATCTCCGAGTGAAGGTGCAGGGATGCACCAACACCTGGATGGAGCACCCACAGGGACATCTCTTGAAGAAGAACTGGAGGTTTTTTAGAACAGGTTAGACAATCATCTGTCAGGGATGATCTAGGTATACTTGGTGTGACGTTGCACTCCATATGCTTTACGGAAATATGCTTATGAATATGACATAACTGGAATATGCTTTACACTAAATAGCCCTTGTATGGTGTCATTAGAAAGCTTGTAATCTACTAAGTGTGTTCATCCTATTTGTTTGCATGTATTATTTCTATATCTGGAGTTAGGAGAATAAGATATAAACTTGTATCACTGATGTAAACATATTAAGTGGAGGCCATTAAGGGTGCTCCAGAAACAATCAGTTGTAAACGGCCTTAGTTACTTGAAAACCTTCCTGTGTATGTGTGGTTCAGCCCACAGGAAATGGAGACTAGAGGTCTTATAGTGACATGTGACCATGTCATCAGATACTGAAATCCATCTTAAATCTGGTACTTTTCCATTTAGAAGGAGGGTTGGGGACCCAGAGAGACAAAAGATTCCTGCCTTGTTCCAAAACTATAAAAGGGGTGGAGCAGGACAAAAGGGGCAGCCAATCATGAGAAAACCCCTGCTTACCACCTGAGATGTCTGCTGGATCTAACAAAGACTGAGTCAGAGGAAAGGATTGGGCCCAGAGTAGGAAGGAGTCTAGTCTGTAAAAGAAGCTTATTGGAAACTCTCTGAGGGTGAGATATTACCTGTAATCAGTTTCTTAATGTATTAGGCTTAGACTTGCGTGTTTTTCTTTATTTTGCTTGGTGACTTACTTTGTTCTGGCTGTTATTACTTGAAACCACTTAAATCCTACTTTTTATACTTAATGAAATCACTTTTGTTTACTAATAAACCCAGAGTAAATGATTAATACCTGGGGGAGCAGACAGCGGTGCATATCTCTCTATCAGTGATATAGAGGGCAAACAATTTATGAATTTACACTGTATAATCTTTATACAGAGTAAAATGGATTTATTTGGGGTTTGGATCCCATTGGGAACTGGGTATCTGGGTGCTGGAGACAGGTAACCTGCTGAGTTATTTTTAGTTGAAGTCTGCAGCTTTGGGGGGCCTGGCCCAGACCCTGGGTCTGTGTTGCAGCAGTCTGGCTCAACAAGGCATGATTCTGGAGTCCCAAGCTGGCAGGGAAATCAGGCTCAGAGACAAAAGATTCCCGCCTTGTGCCAAAGCTATATAAGGGGGTGGAACAGAACAAAGAGGGTTGCAGTCATGAGAAATCCCCTAGCTACCTCCTGATCTGGAACAAGGACTGTACCAGGGAAAGGACTGGGCCCAGACTAGAAAGGAGTCTAGTCTGTGAAAGAAGCTTATTGAAACATCTCTGAGGGTGAGATTTATCTGTAATCAGTTTCTTAATGTATTAGGCTTAGCCTTGCGTGTTTTATTTTATTTTGCTTGGTAACTTACTTTGTTCTGTTTGTTATTACTTGGAACCATTTAAATCCTATTTTTTATATTCAATAAAATCACTTTTGCTTATTAATTAACGCAGAGTAAGTAATTAGCACCTGGGGGGAAAAAACAGCTGTGCATATCTCTCCATCCATGTAATAGAGGGCAGACAATTTATGAGTTTACACTGTATAAGGTTTTTACAGAGTAAAATGGATTTATTTGGGGTTTGGATCCCATTGGGAACTGGGTATCTGGGTGCTAGAGACAAGAGCACTTCTTAAGCTGTTTTCAGTTAAGTCTGCAGCTTCTGGGGAATGTGGTTCAGACCTGGGTCTGTGTTTACAGCAGGCTAGCGTGTCTGGCTCAACAAGACAGGGTACTGAAGTCCCAAACTGGCAGGGAAAATGGGCTCAGAGGTAGTCTCAGCACATCAGGTGGCAGCCCCAAGGGGGTCCCTGTGACCGAACCCATCACAACCTGGTCCACAAGAAAGCAGATATAATATGACATTACTTGGGGACTTTCTGACATTTCTTCAGGATTAGCAGCAACTTAATTATTTAAAACCTGCTGTTTAGTTTATGTCCTACATCTTCTGATTCAATTAAAAAGCACAGAAATGTTGATGAGGCATTTAAACTGTGATGGCAAGCTTCATAGTTTAAGCTAATCAAAGAAAGGCTTTCTAAGCAAAACAAAAATGAAAAACTACATGGTTATACAAGGCTATATGAGGTGTCCAAAGTAAAGCACATATAGAATAGCATAAAACCCCGGACCCTGTAGAACAGTGGTGGGCAACCTGTGGCCCGCAGGCCACACGTGGCCCATCGGGGTAATCCTCTGGCGGTCTGCGAGACAGTTTGTTTATATTGACCGTCCGCGGGCACGGCTGCCTGCAGCTCCCAGTGGCCGCGGTTCACCGTTCCTGGCCAATGGGAGCTGCAGGAAGCGGCGGCCAGTGGTTGATTTAGCAGGTATAGTGAAGACAGCAGATCGCTCTCCCATCGACTCCTGTACTCCATTGGAACGAGAAGAGTGAGGGGAGTCGACAGGAGAGTGTGTCCCGTTGACTTAGTGTAGTATGGAGCCCACAGTAAGTAGATCTAAGCTACATCAACTCGAGTTGCACAATTAATGTAACTCAAATTGCGTAGCTTAGATCAACTTTCATGCGTAGTGCAGACAAAGCCTAACAATGAAGGAAGGGAAGCAATCTCTGCAGAGCCGCTGCATCCTCACCAGCATGTATTGGTGTGTGGGAAAGGGAGGGGAAAGGCAGTGTAGTTGAGCCAGTGAAATCTACAGATGTATGCTGTGCCAGGTATAGAGCTGGCATAGTTTAATCCCTCTCTCCCCAGGGCAGAAGGGAGACTGGCAGGGAAATTGTCACTCTCTGAGCACCACTAACCCACTCTTTGGGCACCACAACAAAGTGCTGTCCCATGTTAAATTATGATCTAGTATTAAGGAAGCACAATATATTAGCCAGATACTTTCTGTAAAATATGATTTAACCAGAATGGCACAGATTCTGCTCTTACTTGTGGCCAGATCCAAAGCCCATTGAATCAATGTGACAACCATCCCTTAAATCCTATGAAAATTCACTTCCTTCCCTGAACTTTCATGGGTGTAACAGTGAGCAACTTAGACCCAGTAATTATTAGAATTGTGCAGAAACTGGAATTTTAACTGCCCAGGAAATTCCACAGTTTTGACATTTGTTTTTATTCCAGATCAGAACAAAACCAAAGAATTTCTAAGGGGGTGGGGGGAACCTTTTTAAAAAAATTGGGTCCAGAACAGAACGAAGTGAATATTGCAAATATTTTTTATGAATATTCATTCAATTTTTAAAATAATTCACTTTGACTTTGGTGAGTATTCAAGTAGATTTTGCAAAATAGTCATGGGAAAAAATAATTCTTAATTTGTAAGCATGCATATTTACACAAGAAGCCTCATAAGATGTACTCTAATTCAATCAGAGAACAAAAAACATTCCATGTAACCTATGTGTCCTATTATTTATTATTATTTGTATGACAATAATGCCTAGGAACCCCAATCACAGATCAAGACCCCATTTTCTAGGTGCTGGACATATGATTTGGTGTAGGTGTCAGACAGGACTCAACAGGCAGACAAGACAGTGGGAGGATCAGCTCACAAAATGATCACAGCTTAGCAGAAAAACTGAATATCAGCTCACCACTTGACCGTTTTACTTGAATTTAAAATATCAAATACTTTAACAAGCGTCTCATGAACAAGAATTATTTTCAGAAATTATTCACCAAATTATTCTTAATTAGGAAAACATTCAAGAAAATCAAAACCTGTTTTTAGCTGTTTTCATTTTTTGGGAGGGGGGCAAGTGGGTACTGGGAGATACTCTAAATACTGCGGTATCCTCAACTATTTAAGGCAAAAATGGCAAACGTTTCAGGACAACCACACATGGGACTATCTGTCTAGGCTTTTAAAATGTGCCCATCACTGCAGTACATGATTGCAAGAGGATTTATTGATACAACTAAGGATGGAATTTGACTTCCAGAGAGCATACAAAAGAGGAAAACAGCTATAAAGCAATTATTTCCCTGAAGAATCCTTATTTTGTGTTGTTTCACTGTAAAAATCACAACCTAGAATATGTATAGAGCTAATATATAGAGAAAATTTACTTATATTACAGCTGCTGCAGAAGCATAACAGTTAAAAAGTAGATTAGTCAAGCACTAGAAAAATATACCATATATATAATATACCAAATATACCACAGGGTATAATCCTGTACTCATAGAGGGATAGATTAGAAGACCTGATATTGTGGATCCTTTTCATCTCTAATGTTTGATTTTAGGATTAAGACAAGAAGTTCTGACAGGAAAAATCTACTCAGTTGAAAATTCCACAAGAAAGGTCTTTTCATATATAACTCTCCTTTTACCATCGTTGTTGTCTCTCCTTTTTATATCCCTTCTGGATGTTAATTACGTTTCCATATATCTAATTATTCCTAACTGTCCCTAGTCCATGACTTCAGTCACTCCCAGTATGGCATTCAGAATCAAAGAGTTTTCATTTCTCCTTTCCTGGTACCTTAAATGTAGGTGTGATCTTATCTACTCTAATGTCTTTAGGTACCTCTCTGGTTTTCAGCAACTGGTTCTTTTTTTTTTTAATCTGCCCCAATCCTGTACTCCTCCTCCATTGACTTGAAGGGGAACCCCACCTGAGTAAGGAGTGCAGGCCCTTTTGGGTGCAATCCCTTTAAGGATTCTGAGATTCGGCTTTCTAGTCTTAAAGGTTTCTCAGCTTTCATTTGTTCCAATTATTTGTCACCTATTTAAGAATCTTCTGTGTCTGTATTTTATTTTTTTCATTTTCTGCGCTCCTGAACATTTATCTCCATTTCCAGCATTTTTTCCGTGGTCTCTCTGGTGAGCTCTGAGGAAAAGCAACAATTCTCTTTCACAGCAATATCTTCCTTATATGTAATAGTACCAAATATACTTCATATTCCCATAAGAGTTCAGGTCTTTATAGCTTCTCTCATTTAACTTTTCCTCCATATACATATTTATAACAGATTTTATTTGTCTTCTCAGCTAGTGTAGTCTTTATTAGTAACATTAGCTTTCTTGATCTTTATTCACATTCTTTCACTGTGTGCTTGTATGCCTCCCTGTGTGCAACTGGCTGTTAATTTATATTTCTTGTACAACCCTCTCTTATTGTTTTCCACAGCACTGATTATTTTCCATTTCTAGCATGTTTACTCTTCAATAGTTTACATAATTGCTAACCCCCTTGCTAGTCTTGTTTCAACTCACCTCAGATGCTTAGTCAACGGGATTAACTGTATTTGCCTTTGGGGTGTGGCTGAGTCCAGTTATTAGATATGATGAAAAAAAGAACATGCAGTCACACATGCTAGCACCTAGGGAAGATCTACCTAATCAAATCTGTCCAGGTTTTTATATTAAGGTTATCACTAGGCATTTCTGACCCTAAGCCACCTTTTAATCTTCCCAGCCAAAATATTATCGATTCCCAGACCTAGTGTACTACATCAGGGAGAAGCAATATAAACTTGCTGTGGGGGCTTAATGTCACTACCATTGCTGGGAGCAACAACATTAGATTTTCAAAATAGATTTCTAAAGTAAGGCTCCTAAGGCAGAAATAAATAACCTGATTTTCAAAACTACTGAGCACTCACCCACTTCCATTTACTTCCTATAGTCTCCTCTCTCATTAATAAAAAGAAAAGGAGTACTAGTGGCACCTAGAGACTAACTAATTTATTTGATCATAAGCTTTTGTGAGCTACAGCTCACTTCATCGCATGCATCCAATGAAGTGAGCTGTAGCTCACGAAAGCTTATGCTCAAATAAATTGGTTAGTCTCTAAGGTGCCACTAGTACTCCTTTTCTTTTTGCGAATACAGACTAACACGGCTGCTACTCTGAAATCTCTCTTTAATGATATACCTCCCAACCTCTTCAGCAAATGAGGCAGGGGTCCTCTAGACCACACCTTCAATCACTACACAACCCTGATTCATTCCCTGAGTGCCCTTCATCCAGTGCAATGAATGAGGTAGAGGTCCTGAGGAAAAGATAGTAAGTGATCATGTATTTCACGATGGTATCATAAATTATTAATTCAACCCCTTGTGTATTTAAAGAAATAGATGGCAGGACTGTGGAGAGACAGCGGAACACAGGAAGGGATCAAAAGGACAGAAATTTGCACGCAGAGACCAAATGGAAGAAAGGGAATACACGAAAGAACAAGAAAAAGGAAAATGAAGCAGGGAGAGTAGTGAGTGGGCAGTAAAAGATGGTGTGAATGTGAAAGATAAAGAATCAGAGGAAAAGAGAGGTTTCAAATAGAAGAGAAGAGAAAGGAGATATTAAAAGAAAATACAATGGGGGGAAATGGTAAGGAGGTGGATAGAATAGACTGGAGAGAAAAAGAGGAAGAAAAATGAAGAATGGAACAATCAAGACAAAACAGCTATCCCTTTCCTGTACGCATGTGACCCCCCCACTCTAGGCCTCATATACCACTCTGGCAGCATATTGTGGACATTAGTGAACTACAAGGGACAGCATGTGGGGAGCAGGCCAAACATCCACCCCTACGCACAGGGCTGGCCCTAGACCAAATGGCACCCCAAATGAGGAACATGTTCGGCACCCCTTGCCCCATTTGTCAAACTTTTGAATACTCTAATTTTTTTGCATTTGTAGCCCATTTCACAACTTTGATGCACGATTTGCATGCATGATTTATCCCTGTCATATAAGATGATAAATTTGCATGCTAGGATCTGTAAATCTGTATTTATAAGCTTATAGAAACTTTATAATTTTAAATGTACTAACATCAACAATTGAACTGTGCCCCAACACTGGGTGGACCAGTATTAAATAGTGTTGTAGTAGGTAATGACTGTGACCGACGCTGTAAGCAAAATCCTCAAAGCTATCCACACATTGGGAAAAGTGTCCTTGAGCTGTGCATCATGAATGAATTGGAGCCTTAGAATGTTAACCCTGCCCTAGTCCGTTAGTTCAAAAGGTCACTTTTCTCGCCTTTGCGAACTGAAGCACAGCGTCAGAGAGATCCAAAGATTGGTCAATGGCATTTTCAAGCAATAAAATAGCAAACGATGTCAGTCACTTCTTGGCCATTGTCAATCGAAGGTATGTTTTAATGAGCCTGAGCTTTGAAAAGCTGCTCTCACCTCGCAACTTTGACTGACAGAGTAAGCAAAATCCTCAAAGCTATCTACACATTAGGAAAAGTGTCCTTGAGCTCTGCATCATGAATGAATTGGGGAACTTGGAGTGGAGAGTGCTTCCCATGTGGCAAAATGTGACAGATGTCCAATTCAACATAGAGGTCTTTATCACTGATGTCCGGACATTCCTTCAGCATCTGGTAAAGGTCCATACAATTGTTCAAGAGTGTTTTCCTGTCTGCTGGCAGCTTATTAAGGTCATTAAAAAAACCAGGTCTTTTCATGGTGCTTCATTTGTCCTAACCTTTCTTCGATGGACACTTGAGCAGTGTCAATGACCGAGCAAAAAACTTCCTCTTGAATCCCTGCCCCTAAATCCGGCCCTGCCTACACAGATCTTTCTGTCTTCCTTCCCATGTGGGAGGCTGCATACAGGCAGTTCTCTCCATGGGACCCCTTGTACATCTGCTCAGCTCCCCACCTGGCTATTGTGAAGAGAGGCAATCTCTCATGTAGGCAGGTCCCAAACCAACTACATCCAAAACAGTCTCCTTACAGAGCCTAATGCAAGATAGCATGAAGAGATGGTGATGACAGTGAACATGAGGTCACAAATCAGAAGGCCCTAGTCCCATTAATATGTTAGTGATAGCGCCTACAATAAAGCAATCATCATAAACATCATTCTAGCTAATGTACCCTCAGTGTTTAAAGGGCAATCATTTAATAGGCGAAATAAAATTCTATCTTTTAGAATTCCACTCAAATCCACAGTTATTCACTTACTGCCCAAACCTGCAAGTTGTTGAGAACCTCCTGAGTGATGCTCTGTTCTCATGACTTGGCCACTTGCATGACCAGACTCGACACAATCAGGACTGGATTGAGGGGCAGGTGACCCAGGCAAATGCCTGGGATGCTGGGTTTGGGGGGCACAACGCCCAAGGTGCTGTTCTTGTTGTTTGTGACAAAAGGGAAAATAGAATGTTTGAAGTAAAATGTTTCAGGTATTCTGTATGTGGATTCATTTTTCACTAACCTTCTAGAATGTTCTGGACCTCTGTAGAATCTCATGGAACCTTCCAGACTTTCTGATAACTATATTCTCCTCAAACCTCCTAGAATGCTGTCAGCCGTGCTCTCATGGGTATATAAGGCCAGGTGTATCACCAGTCAGTCAGTGATATATAAGAACAAACTGAAGTGAAGTGAGAGCCCAGCTGCAATATTGTGAACTTTGATTTATTGTGTAATTGTGAAAGTGTACTTGTGTTTTTTAAGATTTGAAGAGTGGATGTAGCAACTAGTAAAGGCCATATTTAATGAGATGCCAGAGATATCTATTGAACCGCTATCTACACAACAATATAAAAGAAATACTGTTACTTCTTTTGCCATGCTTAATGTTTAATGACTTTCTAAAACTGCGGAACGGATTTTTGCTCCCCCTAATACTGTCTGTTTTCCCCCATAGAAAATAAAAGATGCCCCCAAAGAAGCCTTCAGGAACTCAGTATAGGAAGTGAAAAGCTCAACTGCAATCTAGTTTTCAGCTAGGGGCAAACTTGATGGGAAAATATCTGAAACAGAACAACATAGACTAGGCTTCAGGCAATAGCGATCATCCCAGTGCAGAAGAAATTGAGGAGTGAAGTGTAAATGATGGAAGTCCTATTAATAAGGAATTAGCAGATTTACCTGAAGATAAGGAATGGAAATGTGAAGAAAGTGATGGAGAATCATCAAGTTTTCCTGGTGGCATAAAGGAGAGTGAAGATAAAGAAGAATGTGGCTCACATAAAAAGGAGAATAATGACAAAGAAAAATCTGGCTTACATGAAAAAGAGAAAAACAATAAAGAAGAATCAGCCTCGCACGACGACAGAAACAGCAGTGCGAAAAATTGCACACCACAAATCAATACATCAGATCCTGCTTTATGGCTGGCGATCCTAAACTCTGCCAATATTGATTGTACAATTTTAAATGGGCTGGGCAAAATCAAGGATATGATGTTTCCAGTAATCGAGCAGAAACAACACTTCTCAAAGTCACACTGCAAAAGAGTGCTCGAGAATGAGGAGAAACTGAATCAGCATTGGCTAGTTTACTTGAAATCAACTGACAGTATTCTCAAAAAAAGAAAAGGAGTACTTGTGGCACCTTAGAGACTAACAAATTTATTTGAGCATAAGCTTTCGTGAGCTACAGCTCACTTCATCGGATGCTTCATCACAAAAGCTTATGCTCAAATAAATTTGTTAGTCTCTAAGGTGCCACAAGTACTCCTTTTCTTTTTGCGAATACAGACTAACACGGCTGCTACTCTGAAACCTGACAGTGTTCTGTTTTTGTTGCAAAATATTTGACAAGAATGCCAAGTCATTGCTTGTGCTTTCCATGTACAATTACTGGCATAATTTAGCTGATGCTCTGAATCAAAATAAAAAGTCATCCAGCCATTTTACGGCCTACTCCAAATGTGTGGAGGTCGAGTTCAGGCTCATGCTGAATAAATGCACAGACTCAGAAAACCAGTGCATTATTAATGTAGAAACCCAACACAGAAGGAACATGCTCGAGCATCTGATCTCAATTACCCTCTTCCTTGAAAAGAATAATTTGGCTTTCCGGGGCTCATTGGACAAATTGTTCACTGAAAATAATGGTAATTTCCTCGGTTTGGTAGAGCTCCTTGGGAAATATGATGATGTCATGCACGAGCACCTATGTCAAGTAGTTCGTAAAGAAGCTATGGACCATTACTGCAGCAAAACAATTCAAAACTGATTGATAGACCTTATAGCAAGGAAGGTGCTTGAGAACATATTGATGTGGCTCGGCAAAGCGAAGTACTATGCCTTAATAATGGAATGCACTCCTGACATTAGTCACAGTGAAAAGATGTCATTTACAATAAGATTTGTTGATGAAAAGGATGGCTGTATCCAAGTAAAGGAACACTTTATCTGTTTCTGGTTTGTGGACGACTCTACTGGAAAAGGCCTAACAGAATTTTTTATTAACATTTTGAATGAGAGTAAAATAAAGCTTCAGGACTGCCCTGGCCAAGGCTACGACAACGTGTGAACATGAAGGGAAGAAACAGTGGCGTCCAGGCTAGGATCCTTGTGATGAATCCAAGAGCTTTCTTCATGCCTTATAGCTTCCATTCCATCAACCTGGCTGTGTCAGATGCAGCAGCATCTTCTTTAGATTCAGTATCTCTCTTCAGAATACTGGATATACATCCTGTTTTCAGCTTCAAGCATCAGGTGAAAGATGCTCACAGATAATGTTACAAATCTGACCATGAGACCGCTAAGTGACACTCACTAGGAGAGCTGTATTGACAGCGCAAGGCCAGTGAGGTACCAAGAGACTGAGATTTACAGCGCCCTGATGGAACTGATGCAGTAAAGCTGAGGCCAGAATCTGACACGAGGCATAAAGCCTGGCAGACCAGATCACTGACTTCAAATTTCTGGTCTCAGTTGTGGTTTGGCAAGATATCCTGTTCCAAGTAAGCAAGGCATTACAAACTCAGTCAATGGACATCGCAACCACTACTATTTTGATAAGACGCCACCTTGATTTCATTGTGGCCTACGGAGACAATGGATTTGAAGATGCCATCACTGCTACCAAAGAAATGGTGGAAAATTTAGGAGTTAAGCCCGACTTCAAGGAAAATTGTATTCATCACAAGAAGAGAGAGTTTAGTTATGAGGGCAAAGATGAGGTGATGGGAAGCTCAGAAGAAAAATTCAAGAGGGAGTTTTTTTGGTTGCTCATTGACACTGCTCGAGTGTCCATCGAAGAAAGGTTCAGACAAATGAAGCACCACAAAAAGACTGGGGGGGAGGGGGGTATGACCCTTAGTAAGCTGCAGACGGACAGGAAAACGCACTTGAACAAGGGAACCACTCTCCACTCCAAGTTCTCCAATTCATTCATGATGCAGAGCTCAAAGACACTTTTCCTAATGTGTGGATAGTTTTGAGGATTGTGCTCACGCTGTCGGTCACAGACGCAAATGGTGAACGCAGCTTTTCAAAGCTCAGGCTCATTAAAACATATCTTCAACGGACAATGGCCAACAAGAGACATACATCGCTCGCTATTTTATTGCTTGAAAATGCCATTGGCCAGTCTTCGGGTCTCTGACACTGTGCTTCAGTTTATGAGGGCAAAGGCGAGAAAAGCGACCTCTTGAACTAAAGGACTAGGGTTAACATTCTAAGGCTGTCACCTACTGTAACACTATGTAATACTGGTCCGCCCAATGTTGGTGCACAGTTCCATTTCCTGATGTTAGTATATTTCAGTTATTCTTAAAATTAAAAAGTTTATAGAAGCTTAGAGAAATGAATTTTTTTTATTTGCTTATATATGGCATGAATACATACAGATTTACAGATCCTAGCCTGGAAATTTATCATTTTATATGACAGGGATAAATCATGCATGCAAATCATGCATCAAAGTCATGAAATGGGCTAGAAATGTAATAAAAAATAAGGTATTCAAATGTTTAACAAATGGGAGGGGGGGCGCGCCATTTGGTCTAGGGCTGGCCTTGGACACAGTGAATGCCAGACAGAAATAAAATAAATAAAATATAGCTACTGGTGCAGCAATTCTGACTATTCTGCAAAAACACTGGATTCATTATAACTGGTATAGGGATTCCTATCAACACATGTACCATTTCAGTGGGTGGGATGGCCTCAAAAACTGTATTTGCATTTTTAGGCACAAGAACTTGTCCAATGGTGCCATTTCTCTAACTGAAGAGGAAGTTTGCTCAGTAAGAGAGTTCCATAATAACTACCTCTAAAGCTTTACAGTTTTTTTTAATAACACAGCATACAGTAAGGAAGAGTCTAAATGCCTTTATGAAATCAATGGGTGTGGTGAAGTGGTATGAGCATAGCACTGAAAATCAGGAACCAATTAAATCCAATTCTTACAACTCACTCCCTTTGTGGCTTTAGGCGAGTCACTACACTTCTCTGCCTCAGGTTCCCAATATGTGAAATGAAGATAGCCATGCTTATTTCCGTACCTCACCAAGTATTGTGAAGATTAGTTAGGTATTCCCAAGTGCAGTACAGAGAATGTTTTTAGCTTTCCTTTGCCAATCCTTGTGTGTGTAAGGGCATGAAATAATAATTAGGAGACCATTATCTATCAGACTCCTTATTGTGCTGTGCCTTTCCCACAGTTCTTAAATCCACCCTGCACAGATCCTTAAAAGGGAATATCTACAAATATTGGATTGGACAGTGTGGTGGGGCCTATGTTTTAGTTTGATACAGTGAACTACAATAAGAATTTAAGGAGCAATTCATTGCCACTGAACTGAACTGGGAAACACTTTAAATGCAAAGAGCCTTGAAAAATCTTTAGACTGCTTTTGTATTAATCTAAGTGTCACACATCAGCATGACTCATTGCTATGGAATTGTTGTCTCTGTAGTTACTAGTCTGGCTGGTTTTTGAAAAGGAGGGCATAGGAATGCTAAACTCCTCATTTTCAAATGGCTGGAGGTATGTTTTCACCTGCTGCGCATTCAGATCCAATGCTGCACTTATGCACATAAATCAGACATGCCCAGTTACCATGTTTCATAGACTGTGCCTGTTTGCATAGACAGAATTTGTAGACATAGTGGATATATCTGTAAGTTTTTCAGGTGTGTGTGAGATGCCTCCATTTGAAAACTTGGCTGAGAACATTGCTGCTACAGTTCTCTTAGCCCCATCTGAACTAACACTCTCTAGGCTACTGTTGATAGATCTTGTGAGATGTTTGGCTGCGTGTGTGTTCTCTCTGTGTGCTGTCCCAGCTCTGTGCAGATAGTTGGCACAGCAGACCTCGATTGCACTGCCCAATAACCACAGACCCCTTTGTGGCGAAGGAACTCGGTCAGGTTTATTGTCAACAAAGGCCGGTCCTAATGCCCTGGCTCAATGGTTACAGGTACACTAACACATGTTGCCCATTGCAATTTAATAGCTCAGTTAATGGCAGGACTTTTCACTATCCCCTAGGCCAGCCAACGACACTCCTTCTGAGACTCCATTTTATACACCAATACAAACAAGTTATGTGTTTTGATTTCCAGCCACTGGTTCTTGTTATGCCTTTCTCTGCTAGATTAGTGAGCCTGCTGGTAGCCAGTATTTTCTTCCCGTGCAGGTATTTACACACCCTCTTGATCTTCTTTTTGACAAGCTAAACAGATTGATCTCTTTAATTTTCTCACTATAGGACATTTTCTCCAGCCCTCAAATCATTTTTATGGATCTCTTCTGCATCCTCTCCACTTTTTCAACATCCTTTTAAAACCACTGACACCAGAACTGGTTGTAGTATTCCAGGATTGTTCTTATCAATGCAGTATACAGATTAAAAAATCATTTCCTTACTCCTGTTCACTACTCCCCTATTTAACCATGAAAGGATGCAATTAACTAATTATTGGACATTCATAACATGACGTATGAAGTAGCTTCATGCTAATAACCAACAGTAACATGCAGTAGAAACATGTAGTACAGTATCTGTTCAGCACTATATATGATTAAGTTACTAGTCCATGCATGTGTTGAATTATCTGCAAAATATTTTGATCGAGTATCTGAGCACTTAGAATTTTAAAGGGAACTAATAGTATTTACTGGTCAGTAAATAACTGAAATTAAGTATTTTATTTTTAAAGAGAGGAAAAGGCTTGGTGTTCCCAAAAAAGAACCCACTCTTGTGTAGATTTTTTTTTTAACCATCTCAGACCAAAAGCCCCTGCAACTATTTGAGATTACACATCTCAGTGAGCAATTCCATTAGACACATTTGATTAGAAAGGAAGTAATTGAGGCTCTGATAGAGGAAAACATCCCTATTCAGGACCGCATTTAAGCACACCCTCCAGTTTAAGCCCATTCTCTTTGAAGGCAATGGGACTTACATGCGTGCTTATAGTTAAGCATACACTTAAGTGCTGTCCTCAGTAGGAATGGACATAGGCGCTTGTTTAACTATTTTTCTAGGCCAGGATATGAAACAGGAGCCTCCCTGTAGGGACTATTGCCCAGTCATGCTGAAGAAAGACAGCAGGCAATGGATGTGGTTTAAATAGGTTGCAACTTTACTAAAATATCTGGGAATATGTGGCAATAAATTTTGCAGTGCAGGTCATCATCATTTCCTTAAGCATTTCCACAAAATCCCCAGCCAGACACCCTGTTGCTGGGACCCTGCCATCCTCCCCTTGTATGTGGATTAAGGGGGCTTAAAAAAAGAGGTGGGTTAGCTCTCCACTGCACCTGATGTAGGAGCACCGAATCCCACTTCCTCAGATCCCTTAAGGGATGCTTCACTTTAAATCCTTTTCCCTGCACCTTATCCCAGAATTGTTGAACTGCCTGAGGACTGCCAGGAGCTTCACTAAACCAGTTCTGCAGGTGGCATACAATCTAGTGTGCATAAGGCCCAGGGACAAAGGGAAGAACTGTAAACCAGGAAGCAATGCAGACTTCCTGCCTCCAGCCCTGATTCTGGCTACTGACATTTGTTTGTCCCCAACTCTATTAATTGCCTATTGGCTGTAACCTGGTGCCTGGCCCTGACTCCCTGGTATCCTGACCCAGCTTGTCCCCAACCCTGCTACTTGTCTCCTGACTACAACTTAGTAACTGATCAATGCACATAGGCTGCCCACAGCCTGGCCCTGACAGTGCCTCTCCATCCATGCTGACTCAGAGCTCCTTCACTGCTAAAGGCCAGTAGTGAACCTGTGGGCCAAAGGCACAATATTATTCCCACACATACAGCTCCTGTGTCTATTCATGTGATCCTGAAGAAAGGAATAAACACAGAGAATTTAACACATAGGCCACTAAATTATCTTCCTTAACAGGGGGCTCCAACCTTGTATGCATTTGGATGCTACCACTGATAGGCTTAAATTGCTGGCCTGCCATTCCAAGCTCTACTGTGGATGTAACCCATGCAATCATGAAGCAATTTGCCAGAGGTACCGCAACAATATGCATTCTTTGACATTTCCATGAACAGAAATTTCTTTCTCCAAGGTAACTCCTTTCCCTGTGAAGAGAAAACGGCACCTACACTAAGCAAGTCTCTGCTGCTTTGACTTGACAAATCCTAGCCTCTCCTATGCTCTGGTAGTAATATGACTTTCCTTGCTATCTCAGTTGTTTTACTGACATCCTGAGAAACTGGTGTCTGGTCCCTTTCCACACTGAAAATCCCTCAAATCCATATCTAAATCCTTCTTTGCCAAACTCCTTATTAACCTGATAGCAAAGTGGAGGAAATTCTCACCCAATTCAAATATACACTTGAATGTTCAAAGTGCTAGTTGTTTTGCATTAAGACAAAATTGGTGAATAAAGAACCAGGCTTTCTGAGGTCTCACTTCACCTGAATGGGCTCCTCACTGGTTCCCTGCACAGACTCTCAAATCCCAGGACTGCATTGGCTATAAATAAGCCCCCTTTCCATTCAGCTGGAAGGACAGTTCCATCCCTCCCCAGACCTGGATCAGCTGCTTCCTGATGCTCCCTACTCCATGTAAATTTTCCCCTTCCCCTTCCTCTTCCTCTGCTACCAGTCACAGAAGGGGCCCTTAAAAGGGCAACCACGCCTTTTCTTCTAGGCAGCAGGACAAGTTCACCCCACCTACAACTGCAGTGAGCACATCTGATCAGTCCAGCACCTAGTGTAGCCAAAGAAAGTTTTGCCATTGTATTCAGTAGGGTCAGCATCTGACTCTACAGATAAGGAGCAAACTTCCATATCACTATGTTTTCACATGACTATTTCATAACAGTCACCATGTTCAGTCTTGTCCCTTAATTAAGTGAAATAGTTAAGTCTGAAAGCAAGTGTGCAAAAGTTTTCCAATGCAGCCTGTGGGGTTTTTCGCCAATGTCTAATGGTCTCCTAAGTGATGTGCTCAGTTGGCTGCAGCCTGATAGTGAGTGGTGTGGATAAAGTTTGCCTCGCTACCTGGGGAAATGTGTCTGCTGGGCAGAATCATTTGTAAATCACTTCAGCTAGCGAAAGGGGGGAAAGGAAGCAATAGTCAAACAATATTTGATCCTGGCATAATTCATGGCAACATAAAGAGAAAATCATGCTATGAAAATTATGGGCCAAATTTTAACTTGACAAGTGACTTCTATTGAAGTAAGTCTGAGCCTCACATGCCTCACAAAATTTGGGTGAGTAAAAAGCAGCCAAAAGAAAAAGCATATCACTTTATAAAAATATCTATAACACAGAGAGAGAAAAAGATAGGGAGGGACTGTCATATATACAATATAAACCATCTGAAGTACACAGGATATATAACTTAATTCTTATGTTTCTTTTTATTAGTTAGAGGGGATCATGTCACACCACATACATGCCCGTGTGTCACTTATGTTATAACATCATCCACTAGCTTATCAATATCTAACCCAGCACTATTGTATGTCTTGTTTAGAGCTTGCCCACACTTGAAATTCTATAGCAGCACAGCTTCACCACTGTAACACTTCAGTGTAGACATTACCTATGCCAATGGGAAGGGGTTCTCCCATCACTGTAGTTAATCCACCTCTCCAGGAGACGGTAGCTAGGTAGATGGAAAAATTCCTCTGTCGACCTAGCGGTGTCTACACTGGAGGTTGGGTTGGGTTGGCTTAACTACACCACTCAGGGGTGTTGATATTTCACATCACTGAGGGACGTAGTTAAGCCAACTTAATTTTCTAGTGTAGACCAGGCCTTATTCAACAAAGGAACTAAAAATGTAAAGAGAAATGTTGGGAAATGGAGCATATGGGTGAAATGAGCACACCCCGAAAAGCACGTGTGTCTGTTATGACAGAAGTAACATGTCATACATGCACACCACATATCTAGCTAAGCACATAGTTATCGGACTTGCATGAGTAGATGCCCAGTTGCTGATGCAGATATGGACTTCTTGGAATGTATATTCATGCCCACATTTAAAAATTTGGCCCAGAAAGCAGAGAAATAAAATTACTAATAATGCACAGAGTTCTGATAGATCTTAGTAAAGAACATCATGAATTGCACCCTTTAAAAGTAATGCACTGATGTCTAAAAGGAAGGTGTTTTAGCTGGTGGTGGCCAAGAATTTAACTCAGTCATTTGCACAGAATCAAAAGTGCTGTGATAGTTTTGCACTACAGACCATATCATCAAAAACTATTGTCTTTTAAAGAGTTGAGATGAACAGTATTGAACAGCCATCTGCTCCCAACCACAAAACTGCCCTCACATAAAACAAACATATTCTGCTCCAAAACAGAAATGTGTGCACTACTACAGTTTCCAGAATAAAAGTTTCAGTATGATTCTTCATACACTTACAGAAAAAACTCAGCTATGGATATAGGTTGGTCAAGGACCAAGAGGACAAATGCATCCCACAGTGAATAAAACACCATTCTCAAGCTGCTAGAAATAGTACTAGCTCTTATTTCATTTCTGATCCCCACCTATTAAAATAGCCCAGCCAGCTACCAAATCACATCACTGCTTCAAAGACTCTAAACGATATAAAGTCTCAGGCTGAGAGGAAATAGATTTCTGTCTCCAGTCTTCTCCCCTCACAGATTCCAGTACAACACAAAATGAAGTGGAGAGGAGAGGAAAGTTCCATAGAAGTTGCAGCCAGCAGCTGAGCTGGGAAGAGAGAGATAACTCCTAAGTTAAATGAACACAAAGTTTTAGGTTTTAACCCTGGTCTACTGCTAAATGTATCAAGCAGGTATATCAATGTAGAGAGAACCTGCTCTGATCTTGAAAGTTCCAAGCAGGCATTTTCAGGAATAACGTGTCTGCTGGGCATGTAAATGTGCCCTCTGGGCTGCTGAATGTACCAGGCATGTTCCCATGTATGTTCAGTAGAGTGCACCTGCTGTGCTATGGAATGGACCAAACAAAACACCCACAATTCTAGCCCGAGTAGACTATCCTTTTCTTTCCTACCTTTTTATTCATACAAAATAGTGCATAATCTGAGAAAATAGAACACAGTCATATTTTTGAAAGGTCTGAGTACATTCTGTAATGGCTCCATGTCACAGCGGAAACCATAAGGCAAACATCCACTTACTTTGTTCCTCTATGTTACAAATCAAACTGCTAATGAAGGTTAATAGCATTTAGGGGCATTTTCCAGATTTAAAAAGCACACACTGATTCGTGGAAAAACTACTGCACTCTGTCAATTTAATTAAAACTAGCAACTGGCAGTTTCCCAGAGGAAGTGCACCAACAGGGCCGGCTCTAGGTTTTTTGCCACCCCAAACAAAAAATTTGCCGCCCCAAGCTCCGAGAGCGCAACTGCCCAAGCAAAAAAAGGGGTGGCCAGAACGCCGCCCCAAGCACATGCTTGCATTGCTGGTGCCGGGAGCCGGTCCTGAACACCAAGCCGATATACAGTGTAACGGTGCAGAATCTGTTATTTTCTTTAAATAAGTTGGCGTGGCTCATCCAGAAAAACTCAGGTTTAGTTCAATGAAATTTTGCTGTGAATCACTGACTTATATCTTTTAAACCAACCATATTTCATCGTAGTTAAAAGTGAGCCAAACTGCAGTGTAGATCCTAGCATTGACTCAGCTATAATTTAATACATATGGGTACTAAGATAAAAAACGACAATATAACTAGGAAGAGGCATTGGTTTGAAAATGAAAGGTCACAACACCACAGTTTTAAGCAAGACACGAAACTCAATGGCCAGGAGTCTATACTGACTATACAAGCTGCCCTAAACTATATATTTTAATCTGTGAATCCAATAAAATTATGAGAATTTCAGACACCCATCCACCACTATCATCATGAAGAATTTATTTACAGGAGAATTTACTTGAAGTAACAGTTTCCTCTTTAATAATAATCTGGCTGTGCCAATGAAACCTAAACTAGGTGGCAGCTAGAGATGGGCAAAATATTTTAGCTTAAATCTTTTAATTGAAAATAGCAGATTCAGCAACACCAAAACATTTCACAAATTTATCTTAATTTCACCAAATTGTATTGGTCGGGGGAAAAAACTAAAAAAATTCCAAAAAAACAAAACATTAAAATTCCAAATGTCCTTTAATATTTTTCAAAAGTTAAAAAAGTAATTCAAATTGAAATTAAATGTTCATTTCCAATCAAAAAATTTATTTCAGGTTTGACCTAAAAACTTTTTTTTCCCAGAATCACCAATGAAATGAGAAAAATCCATCATTCACCCAGCTTTAGTTATTGTAGTTAACTAAATAATGCATTCAGGTGCAAAGTTAAAAAAAAATTGCATGCAAATTCCATTTGATAATTGTTTACTGTCTAATGCTCCTTTTCTTCCAACAAAGGCTTTTAAAATTTTTCTGAAATAAAAATACAACTAGCTAACTTTTCCCCTACCAAACAGATTATCCCAAATGTGGCATCTCTTACCACTCAAATATATTTCTCATAGCAGACTGGCTTTTAAAGGCCAGGGAAATTACTCGCCTAACTCATCCCCCCCAACCCAAATGCTTACTCTGTGAAAGCAGAATGCTGCCAACCCAATTAGGCCCCATCATTTGTTCTTTTATTTTTCACTGATTGTAGTACAGTCAGAGGTAACAGCCTGAAGAATGGTTTCAGAGTAGCAGCCGTGTTAAAATTTATTTGAGCATAAGCTTTCGTGAGCTACAGCATCCACTGAATGCATCCGATGAAGTGAGCTCTAGCTCATGAAAGCTTATGCTTAAATAAATTTGTTAGTCTCTAAGGTGCCACAAGTACTCCTTTTCTTCTAGCCTGAAGAATGAGGCCTTCAGTCTTCGGGCTCCCTGCTGAGACTGCCGAGGGTGCAAATTACTGGCCATTGCCCACAACAATGGTAATTTTGTAAGGTAAACACCTTTCCTCTACGACCTTGGCTGACACCACACTACCAATTCATTTCACGCAGGCTCCCCGGTCTCTGAGCTAACTGGGGAGCAGGAGAGGCCATTCCCTCCTCCCTGGCAGCCTTTAAGCATATGTGCGTAGGTCACTCTAGGCATAGGCAAGTTAGGCAACTGCCTGGGGCAGCACAGCTATCTAGGTGGCAGATTCATAGCAAGCTAGGGTGTGATCTAGCACAGAGTACTTGTCTGAGTGTATCCTGAGGTGCATGAAAAGTTCCTTAACGTGCTTTGATCTAGTCCTTCTTGAAATGAGGCAAGATCAAAGCACATTAAGGAATTGTTAATGTGTGTCAGCAGGATGTGCCTGGTGTACACCCTGAATATATTAACACATGCACACAAACCTCAGCATGGTCCATGCGGCTGGAAGGCCTGGCCTGCCAGTGGCAGCCCAGGGGGAAGCCTGTAGCCTGGCCCAGTTCCCAGTGGCCTGGGGTTGAAAACTTTCTAATGGCACAAAACTGAATACCCTTGCCCTGCCCCATGCCCCACCCCTTCACCTAGGCCCTGCCCTGCCCCTTCTCTGGGGACCCACCCCCCACTCACTACATCTCCCCTCCCTCTATCGCTCGCTCCCCCCACCCTCACTCAGTTGCTCATTTTCACTGAGTGAGGGCAGGGATTGGGGTGCAGGAGGGGGTGAGGACTCTGGCTGAGGGTGCAAGCTCTGGGTGGGACCAGAAATGAGGGGTTCAGAGTGCGGAAGGGGGCTCTGTGCCAGGGTTTGGGGTGCAGGCTGTGGGGCGGGCCAGGGATGAGAGGTTTGAGGTGCAGGAGGGGGCTCTGGATGGGCAGTGGAGCTGAGGGGTTCAGAGTGTGAGAGGTGGCTCCAGGCTGAGGTAGGGATTTGGGATGTAGGAGGGGGTATAGGCTCTGGACTGGGACCAGAAATGAGGGGTTCAAGGTGCAGGAGGGGGCTCCAGACTGGGATTGGGGTGTGGGCTCCAGGAGGGAATTTGGATGTGGGAAGGGGCTCAGCGCTGGGATAAGGAGTTGTGGTGCAGGAGGGGGTGCAGAATCTGGGATGGAGTTTGGGAGCAGGAGGGGGCATGGGGTGCAGGCTCTGGGAGGGAGCTTGGTTGTGGGAGGGGGCTCAGGCCTGGGACAGAGGTTTGGGTGCAGGCTCCAGGTGGCACTTACCTCGGGGGGGCTCCCTGGAAGCTGCGACATGTGCCTGAGCTCCTAGGCATAGGGCCGGCCATGTGGCGCTGCACGGTGCATGCTACCTCCACCCCCGCAGCTCCCATTGGCCTCAGTTCCCAGCCAATGGGAGCTGCAGAGCTAGCGCTGAGGGCAGGAGCAGTCACGAAGCCCCCCAGCCGTACCTCCGCCTAGGAGCCAAGGGACATGTCGCTACTTCTGGGGAGCTGCGCAGAGCCAAGCAGGGAGCCTGCAAGCCCTGCACCAACTGGACTTTAATGGCGGTGCTGAACAGAGCCACCAGGGTCACTTTTCAACCAGGCATTCCAGTTGAAAATTGGACACCTGGGCTCCGTACAGTGGCCACTTCCTGGATAAGCTCAAAGATGAGAGGTTGCCCCAGGGTAGGTGGCACCAGATACGATGCATCCCCATCTGCCTTGTGCCCCCTCGCTCTCCTGCTCCCCATGTCCTATCCCCACCTGATCTGCCCCATCCCCCCAGGGTCCTGCCCCCCATTTTCCCTTGTGTCCTAACCCCCGTCCTAAGCTTCCTACTATTGCTCCTCTCTTCCCCCAATTTCAGAACCTGGCTCTGCCAATGTATACAGCCAACATCTAGGAAGAGCTTTCATTTCAACCAACACAGCTGTATTTGAATGGGGGTCCGAGAGACTGTGTTCCACTTCCATATCCCTGAACAATCCATTCCCCAATGTCTGCCCCGGCAAGTGTATAAAGTATAGTGGGAACAGTCCCCTAGATTTTACATTCAAAAGTTTGTGAAGGAACTTCAGATCGTCTGCTCCGTTTCACACCATGTTTGCAACCTAATATCTTACCATCATCCCTTTTTAAAAAAATTTATATAGAATTTAGATCGCAGCATAAGGCTTTTTTGCCAACGTATCATTTCAATAATAAAATAAATAACTGGCAGATAATGGTATTTTAAAAATTCTTCTAACAGTCTTTTTGCCACTTCGTATCACTATAGCAAGGAGTCAGAGAAACATGAAATACACTTCATTATACTGATATGAGTGAGTTTTATTGCACCAGATTGTCTGACCTTTGTAGACCACCTGTAGTGAGAATAGATTTTTGCTAAATTCATGAGGCATCTAAAGACAATGCTTCTTCATAGTGAAAAATCCAGTGGTCTTATTAAGAGATAATAGTAACATCCCATCTCAGGGGTATCTGAGATACCACAGTTTTCCCTTTACCTATAATAGAAGCTTGTTGTGGTATCTGGGATACCATAATGTGGTGTGGTAAATGTTACTTATTCCATGTCAACCACTATGAAACAAATTTCAATTAATTACTCAGTCAGAGGGAACTAAATATAATTCATTAGTCCTTTCTAGGACTTTGTAATGTCAGTGAGAATTTATTAAGCTTTAATTTATTTATTTACAATTGTTAACGAGTATAATGTCCTGTAGTATCTCCTTCAGACTTTTTATAAAGTTTGTCAGATTTTACAGTACGAACAAAGTTTGAGTTTGCAATAGACCTAACAAAGGTAAACCAGGAAAAAGAATCTCTACTATTTTTTTCAATAAGACGACTGCCAAAACTCCACTAAGGATTTTACGCACCCTAGACAGCCAAGACTGGAATAGACTATACAATTGTAATCCTGCACACACTCCAGCATTAGTTTTGCAAAGAGCTCTGAAATCTCTCCACATTCCAGAAAGGAATGTTAAACTCTGTACAGGTTGGACAGACTTTATAAATTTTGTGAAGAAGCTGATGCAGGAGGTTATATTAATTTGTAATTGTCCAATCCACTAAAATATTTGATACATTCTGATGGACTTTGCAACAGACCCTATAATTCTAAATTAGCACAAATTATTTGTATAATCTCCTTCAAGAACTTTGAGTAGTCTCCACAAGAGATATCAGCAAGTCTTTCTTGCTGTATACCATTTATACACATGGGCTTGTAACCACATAATGTTCTGTACATACATATATACTACTAGTTAATTGAGATTTAACATTAATAAAAGATTTCATAGCACATTATAGCGTGTTTGTGTGTGTGTGTGTATACTCTCACACACACATCTATATCATAGAAATGTATGACTGGAAGGGACCTTGACAGGTCATCTAGTCCAGTCCCCTACACTGAAGCAGAACTAAGTATTATCTAGACCATCCCTCACAGGTGTTTGTTTAACCTGTTCTTAAACAATGATAGAGATTCTATAATCTCCCTAGGTAATTTATTCCAGTGCTTAACTACCCCACCAGAAAATTTTTCTGAATGTTTAATCTAAATCTCTCTTGCTGCAATTTAAGTCCATTATTTCTTGTCTTCTCAGTTGATAAAGAGAACTATTTTTCACCCTCCTCCTTGTAAAAACCTTGTGAGTACTTGAAGCCTGTTATCATGTCCCCTCGGTCTTCTCTTCTCCGGACTAAACAAACGCAATTTTTCAGTCTTTCCTCATAGGTCATGTTTTCTAGACATTTAAGCATTTTTTTGTTGCTCTCCTCTGGACTTTCTCCAAGTTGTCCACATATTTCCTGAAGTGTGGTGCCCAGAACTGGACACAGTATGCCAGTTGAGGCCTTATCAGTGCTGAATAGAGTGGAGGAATTATTTCTTGTCTCTTGCTTACAACACTCCTTCTATTACTTCCCAGAATTATGTTCTCTCTCTTTTTTTTATATATAATATTACATTGTTGACTCATGTTTAGTTTGTGATCCACTAAATTCCCCAGATCCTTTTCTGTAGTACTCTTTCCTAGGCAGTTGTTTTTCATTTTGTACTTGTGCAACTGATTATTCCTTCCTAATTATACCACTTTGCATTTGTCCTTATTGAATTTCATCCTGTTTATTTCAGACCATTTCTCAAGTTTGTCAAGATCATTTTAAACTCTAATCCTGTCTTCCAAAGGGCTTGCAGCCCTTCCCAGCTTCTGGGAGGGAGAAGGGAGGGCAGGGAAGAGAGAGAGAGACACAGGTGGTTGACTCTTGAGTCCAATACATGGAAGAACATACTAGGAGTACTAGTATGCATTCCAACATGGCACTGTGAAGTATAGCTTCCTGGATCCAGAGAGGGGAAGTGTGTTCAAATATTAATCAAAACCCAGAATATATTAAATATAGGACTTCACCAGCAGTCAGCTTACTAATTCTTGCAGGAGATAATGGGTGTGCATTTTATTAAGTATTAAAATAGACATTGACGATACTGTAACTATCCACCCAATGTTTAATTATATTTTATGCACAGGAGAGAGAACTAATAGATGCACAGGTGAAATCCCTGCTATCATTCAGACAAGATCCTTTATGAATTAATACATTGTTGCTTTTATTATAAGTCACAAAAAGGGAACATTTTGGCATTCAGACAGCCATACATCAGTCACTTGTCTTCATTGATCTACATATCTTACCTTAGAAATGACACTCATGGTCAACAGAAGAAATGTCCTGTGCTTTATTAACATCCAAAGTCAATTATTTCCATGCAATATAGAAGAATAACTAAATTGTTATAACTCTGAAGAGGCTCTTTTCAGAACACATCCCCATGTTGGGGGAACTGGAACCACACAGCCCCATAGGGAACTTACAGAGGCAGACTCCACAGGAGTCAAGGAGTGCACCAGACCTTCCCTGAGTGCCCAGACATCTCCTCTGGCTGATGAGTAGTGGGATCATCTCCCCCACCGCCTTTTGGAGTACTTTAACTGCAGAGAGGAAGCAGGGACTGCAGTTGTGTCTCACGAGGAGAGAGTTTAAAAACAGTGATGCTGAAAAAGACCTGAGGTGATATGGTAAAATTCACTCCCGTCCAAAAGGCCCACACAGAGTGCATTTGTAACCCTTGTTACACTACACAAGTCCTTGTTACAGGAGTTCTCTAGGCCTGTACATATTTACTGGCACTTAAACTATTTACATGGTGCTTAAGAACACGTAGCAGCTGCTGGATTTTATAAGACCAATAAAACTTGATGTTGTGCCCTGCAAACAGGACTGTTATGAGTTGTACACAGGAAGCTATTAAATAGGACTTAAGTGGTATATGGGCCTCATGTGGGCTCTCTGCATAGGAGAGAGCTGTATGCCTAGTGAATAGAATTCTGGATATTAGCTTTTAAATGTGATCTGGTAAGAAACAACGAAGAAAAAAGCCAGTATGGCTTTTGATGGCCTATACCAGGGGTGGGCAAACTTTTTGGCCCGAGGGCCACATCGGGGTTGCGAAATTGTATTGAGCGCCAGGTGGGGAAGCCTGTGCCTCCCCAGCCTGGCCCCTGCCCCCTGTCTGTCCCCTCCAATATCCTGCCCACTGACTGCCCCCCTCAGAACTCCAGACCCATCCAACGCCCCTGCTTCTTGTCCCCTGAATGCCCCCTCCTATGACCCCCCGCCCCTAACCGCCCCCCCTAGAACCTCACCCACTATCCAACTCCCCCACCCCCGTTCCCTGACTGCCCCGACCCCTATCCACACCCCCGCCCCCTGACAGGCCCCCCGGAACTCCCATGCCTATTCAAACCCCCTGTTTCAGAACTGAAGAGTCCAAATGCCAGAGCCCACAGTTGAGATAGAATCAGAACCAGGGCAGATGGCCAGAGCCAGATTACATTGCATCAGGGAAGGCAGGGACAAGACTGGGACAAGGCTGCATGCAAGGTAGGGTCTAGGCTGGAGTGAGGCAAGGACAGGGAAATGGAGAATCCACAGACATGTGCATTGAGCAGCCACTGATCTTCTGCAGCTGCTGGGCTTACGAGCAAGCCACCTATGACCATAATCAATCGGGAGGTTCTGCTGTGACCGAGCTGCACTTATTGACTGTCTGACGACTAGACAGGTGCAGCTGCAGGCCCCTTGAGGAGAGTGATAGAACATGGTAATCATGTACAAGTACCAATATTGGAATTCTACTACACCCAGGAAAGGAACTGAAGAGGGATAGGACTCTAAGGAGAGAGATGAACCTAGGTGAAGGCAAGAGCAAAAGAACAGAAACAATGAAAGCCTCATTGCCTGGGTCATGTAAAAAACTTAGACCAAATGAAATAGTGGCAAACATACTGTAGAGAACAGTTGAGCACCAGCAGGGAGGGGAGAGGATTTACAATACGATTCAATAGGTTTTTATCCATCTCGCCGATTCTAAGACAGAGTGAAATAAAACTGGTAGAGAAGTAGAAATTGTATTTTAAAGCTTCTGAGGGTAAACAAAGAATAGAGGGTTTTTTAAAAATTTAAAGAGAGATTGCAAGGTACTTAAGTTCAAACTTGAAACTGAAACGTAAACTGAAATGGTTAACAACTAAATTAAAATTAATAGATACAGGTTCTTTTTATTTTATTTTATTTTTGGCTTGATCCCTGCAGGATTTGAAACCCACACTATAGAGCGTTGTGTCTGTGCATGACAACCAGGAAGTGTGACTGCCTAGAATCTGATAAAGAACACAAGAGACAGTCTCCCTTTTGTTCTTACTCATATGGCATGCATAGTGCTTTACAATACATAAAGTACATACTGGTCAGATCCCATATACATACAGCTAAAATGGTCGAGAATTGATAGACATTGTGGTAGCTGCTTAGTGGTAGAAGCTTAGGCAAAAGGAATGACTTTTACGTAGAAATTTGAGAACCCAATTCAAGCAGCCTTGTTCAGGAGAGCACTTAAGCATGTGTTTGAGTCTCATGGAAGTCAGTGAGTTCTTCAGCATATGCTGAAGTGCTGTTCTGATTAGGGATGAATTTAACTAACTACAGGTTTAAGTGCTTTCCTGAATCATGTTTTGATCAAGGTGTGTGCTGCATGATTGAATATGACCATTTATATGACTGATATTACCACTGTTATACAATTGTAACAAATCTTGTACAAAGTATATACAAAGGTGTCAATGGAAAAGTTATAAATCTATCAAATGATTATCCTGATTAAATCCATGTATTATCTTTGTATCTAAAGTTATGAATATTGGCTATGGACCTGTATCTTACACATGTGTTGCATTCCTGGGTAACACATACCAGATAAGATTTGCATTAAGGGTAGACAGCTACATGTTGCTGGCCCATTAACGACACTTCTCTCTAACAATGGGGCCATAGAAGAGAAACTCATCTCGCCCAGTAGGTCTTCATGTGGATGCCTCAAAAAGAATATGGGCAGTGGCTGCCCTGTGAGTCATCAAAGCATGTAAGGACATGTGATATGCTCATGTGACCCTGGACTCCATCTTGGGCCAGTAACTTTCCAGGCACATGGCAACCAATATAAAAGACCCCTAAGATACCTGCATTTTGCCTCTTTCCTGCCCTGATTCTCTGGACTTACAACTAAAAGGAGCATTTTGAACTATGGACTGAGGACCTTCCAATATTTTGAAAGTTACCAGAGACTTTACAAGCTATCAGTCTATTCCATCACTGAAATTATTTGTATGTATATGATCTATTAACCCCCTTCTTCTATAATTAAACCTTTAGTTACCTAATAATCATGATGCCAATCCTTTAGTAATATATGAATTATATATTGGCCTGGCTAAGTGGCTTATCTCTTGGGATTAGAAGGATCCTATATTTGATTAAATTGATTTTCAGTAACCATTCATCATAGAGTCCAGTGTCTGGGTGGTGAGTCAAAGGCTGGAATGCCTATGGAGACTACATTTTTGGCTTCTTGTTAACCAGTGTGGTGAGACATAAGTTTACTGGCATGGTATAAACTAATGATAGAATAACCACCAGTTTGGGGTGAGTCTGCCCTATTTCTCAGCAGTTTGTCCTGAATTTGGCATCCTCAGCTGTGACCCATTGAGAAATGGTCATATGAGGGAAGGGTTATTAGTTTTCACCTGAAAAGAGGGAGGTTATTTCAACCATAGAAACAGCATGGAAAAAGGCACCGAAAATTGTTGGTACTCAGTGAAATAAACAAGATAAATGATGAAGAGTAAATTAGATGCATTTTTTAAAAATCTAAACTAAAGGAAATGGTTAAGCTGAATATTCAGAATATATTCCTAAAAGGGAATATTAATAATCTAATTCCTAATCAGAAAAGGAAATAACTATTTTTTAAATATGATTTTTAACCAAGTGCTATTCCTTTAAGAGAAATTACTTGGGCCAGGGGACTTTCATGCAGTGTTTTTATATATAATTTTCAAGCTGTAAAATATACAACTATCTAAGCTCTTGCACAGGTGAGTTCCAAGAAGACTTTGTTTAAACTGGAACAGAGGAGTAACTCAGAACAGTAAAAAATGTGCTAATGACAAATAGGAATAACAGCATATTGTCAATTATTCTAGTATCCATCATAATCCACAATTTCCATCTTTTGTTTCTCAAAAATGGTAAACTTGAGTTTTAATCTAAGTGCTGCAATTTAAACGCCAGCCATGATAAAAAAAACACAGGTGTTACTGAGGCATTTAAGCTTTGTTTGGACACATTTTAAATACTACTATACTCTTTAAACAAGTTTAGGGAGGCTGTAAACCAACATTTAGAGAAACAAGAAGGTTCAACAAGTTAATTTATGCCTGCATGTCTCCAGGTGCAATCCCAATACAAATTCTTAAGAACTCATTTGGACTTCAGTAGGATTTGGTTAAGTAAAGAATTCAAAACTGAGCATAAAACTGAGCATAAGTGGCACAATCTTGATGCTTGTTAGAAAAGTGTTATAGAATTGGTTCAAAATCCTACATTTTGCAAGAAAAAAAAAGCGTTACTGTTACATTTGGAACATTGCTATAGAACAGGGGTGGCCAACTTGAGCCTGAGAAGGAGCCAAAATTTACATTGCCAAAGAGTCACAGTAATACATCAGCAGCCCCTCGTCAGCTCCCGCCCACCGGCAACCCCACCAATCAGCACCTCCCCCTCCCTCCCTATCAGCTGTTTTGTGGCATGCAGGAGGCTCAGAGGGGGAGGAGCGAGGGCATAGCAGGCTCAGGGGAGGGGGTGGGAAGGGGTGGAGTGGGGGCAGGGCCTGTGGCAGAGCCAGGGGTTGAGCAGTGAGCACCCGCCTGCACATTGGAAAGTTGGTGCCTGTAGCTTCAGCCCTGGAGTCGGTGCCTATACAAGGAGCCGCAGATTAACTTCTGAAGAGCCACAGGTTGGCCACCCCTGCTCTAAAAGATTGGCTGTAGTATCTTTTTAGCAAGGGGAAAGTATTGGGCGGGGGGGAGACAAATCAGGAGTAACCAATGTTTTATTCAGATTTGAATCAAATGCCTGTCTTTCCCTTTCATCATGCTGATTCTGTTTAAACCCAAATCCAGAAGCATTAAGGATGGATGATGGGCCTTATAAAAAATAAAACAGATTCAGTTTAGCCACAAGATCTACCTTTAGAAAAAAGAAAGACTTAAGATGTATGGAAGCTGCAGAGTTATGGATTTTTTAACAAACTCTTTGCCTCAGCGTGATCATTCTCTATGGATGTACTTCAATAGCCTCAGTAGTTATGATCAAAGTAGTGCCACGGTTCTGCTGTGGTTTCAAGTCCACTTAATAGCCATCACTACCTCAGTAGGTAGAAAATGTAACATCATCATCTCCTTATAAGAGCCCCTCAGACATCACAGTACTTGCAACACCTCAGCAAACTTCAGTAAGCTGAGATGTTCTTTTTGTTGACAAAAATGAATATACACTGCCCACATGCACCCAGGAGAAAGCAGGGTTGTATTGCTGCAGTACGATGTGAGACACCAGTACAATATGTTCAGATGAAATCCATAAGACAAGGTGCAAGGCTCATATAGACCTTCTTAACTTTCTGTGATCCTCCTTAAGTGCTCAGATAACTGATAGATTTTTATCTCATGCAGTATATAGTGGGCCAGATTCTCAGATAGTGTAAATCAATGTATTCCCACTGACTTAAATGAGGCAACTTTAAAGTTATGTCCATTTGCACTGGCTGAGAATCAACCTCAGCACGAGTTGCATACTGATAAATAGACTACTAAATTTTTGGGGCCAGATAGGGCACTATCTACATGTGCTCATGGAAGTTAGGGGGAGGGCACAAACAGATTTTTCCTCCAATGTTTTGGCAACAAGGAATGTTTTTGTTTGCTTTTCTGGGTAAATCCTATAAACATCAGCCCTGCACTTAAGCACTGATTTGTCAGAGAAACAAATTCAGCTCCCATTGAAGTTAATACCAAAACTCACTCTGATTTCAGCGAAACTGGATTTGGCTCCAAGATGGGGCACAGACTTTACTGTATGCACAAAAAATTACACCACAACTAACAAAAAACATTTCTCCAAGATCTAACAGCCTCTACAGCAGAACTTCTACAACCATGCATAACATCACTCTCTTCTTGCTTAAGCTCCTTTTATATTCCCCTTCCCCTGTGTACCATACACAAGGGCCTGAGAGGATTGCAGTCACAGCGGTGAGCAATCAGCAGGTCTTTGGGAGGGTGACCACGGGAGGCTGGGGAAGGACTGAAGGTTTGTGCAGGGAACTACAGTGTGGGTTATTGGGGAGCTGGAGTGGCCTTAAAAAGGAAGCAAGCTGGGCAGGAGACCAAGTTGCTAAAATCTGTACCATGGGTTGTCAAGGGAGGAGGGAAAAGGAGCTGTAGTGAGAGTGATATTGGCATCATAACAGAAGGAATCAGCATAGAGCAAGTGTTCCAGTGGGTTCTGCTGTGTAGAAGAAAGGAGTTTTGGTAAAGAACTTCTTACCCCTTTACAAGTAACCAATGTCAGTGCTCTGTGTAGAGTTGACTTTGAGCTCACCAATCATATTACTTGGTTTCCTAGCATTGCTTTTCTGCTCTTTAGTTAAAAATCTGTACAAGTTACAGGATGTAACAATGTTAAGCTGTCCACAAAAATTCCCTCTGCTAAGTAATAGGAAAATAATAATTTGGGCTTCATTGACAGAACTATATATAAAATAAATGTCTATGCTGCTGAATAAAATGCTGACAGTTTGAAGGCATTGCCTTAACTGTCAGGGGCTTCCTCCCTGCTCTGAGTATAAATTTTAATTTAAATCCTTAAGGAAACTGGAGCCTTAAAATTCCACCTCTCTTGTAGAGGATTTTCTTGCCTGCCAGGTGCATGCCACTGAGTTACCAATGGTTAAAGTACTTTCGGGCAGGATAGATGAGATCTTTGGGATGCAGGACTGCACAGAGCATCTAGGATAATGCAGCCCTTGCATTCCAGCTCACAGTCCACCAAGAGAAAACTGGTTCTCGTGACCACAATAGCTTGGACAATTGCCAACAAACAATTCAATCACACATTAAATTTTGCTAGGATGCTTCATGGTTGGTCAACTTCTTTTGTTACTTTGTGATTATTATTCCTGATTTTAATAGACAGCAGGACTTTCATTTTAAGCCCCTATTGACCCAATTTCCTTTAGAATTGGAGAACTGGATTACTCATCTTCTCTCTCTCTTTCATGCTGGCAGAATCAACTTAATAAAAATGATAATTTTATATAAGTGTTCAGACCTATTTCAGGACATTATTCCTCACGTCGCTGATGAACTCTGAGACAGCCTCGTTGAACTTCCCAGAGTTCCTCTGGGATGAGAGAAGAATGTACTAAACAGTTGTATATCATGCAAATAGGCCTTCTGATTTTGATATGCTGTATACTAGAGATGAGCTCCAACTGCACATTTTGCCCCTGAAACAAGGTCTAGATCTGAATTTTGAACACCCCAAAGTGGAGTTGGACAGAACAGGGCTTTCAGTTCAGTTCATTATAAAGATAAAAGCCATTTGCAAAATCTGGATCCGGATCCATGTTTGAAATTTGACGAGCTGCAAAGCTCTAACATTTTGATTTGGGCCCCCCTATCATATAATTTGGCCTTCTGCTTTTTAGAGCACACAGATGGTGACTTCCTGTTGGAGAAATGCACTAAGCCAAAGACCAAATATTAAAGGTATATGAACATGTTGGAGTTCTGAATGGAAGAAGAAAGCTGAGGGGGAAGACTTTTAGGAACTACCTGATTTTTGAGTAAAGGAAACAATCATAATAAAAATAATTAAACCCATATTCACCAGTCGAATCAAATTTCTAGCTTAAGTGCAAGGTGAGCAACATTAATCTGTGGAACTTACTACCATGAGATATCCCAGAAGCAAAGAGCTCCCCAGATTTCATAAAGTATTAAACTTATACATGAATAAGTACATACACAATTGCATTAAAATAAGATAACAAATAAGGGATCCTCAGGCTTCAGGGTATAATCTAATTACCGAGGATTGTAGCCCAGTGGGCCAGTTTACCTCTATTATATTCATGGCTTTGCATTATATTCTGCTTGCTTATATTCAGCTGTCATGCAAGGAACCTACAGGCTTGTATCCTGTAAGACACTGGCTTCAGCAGTTAGCATGAGGCTTGAGGCCTATGAACTTTGGCATAGATAAACTTAGGTAACCCATATGTTTTGGGGAACTCGAAGTAGAGTGTAGGGGGGGGAATTTTGTCCACAATGACTTCAGCCAACCACAAAACTTGAACACACACCAGCTTCTGGAAGGAACACCCAATCGCAAGAGTGCCGTGGCAATGAATTGACGTATATGATGAGTTAAAATCATAATTATACTAACCTACAGATGGACACCTTAACATTAGTAAGGGGAGGAAATACAAATAAGGAAGAGGGGAGAAACCCCTACTGAATATGCATAAGACATGATAACATCCACATAACAGATTATAAAAGTGGCATCCCAGCCTGTGGGCAGGAGGAGAGGGAGATGTAGCCCTTGAGAGGGGCTAGAATGACAGCCATTGATGAAGATGAGAAAGATGACAGTGATGAGGAAGATAATGGCTAACATTTCAGGTTATTCTGCAAGGGATGGTGTAACTATGGGGGTTCAGATCTGCTTTCTGTATTATCTCTATCTATCTTACTGAGTTAGAGTATGTGATTTTGCTAAATGTATTAATAAATTATTTGTAAATATAAAGGAGTTCCTATAGTGTGAGTGTTGCACCTGTGCACATCGGGGTTCCCAACTATATAATAATTTTAATACTGGGCCTGATCTTGGGACAAGAACCTGTCAACCCTCAAAGTGATAACTGGAAATTCTTATTCATAATCTATAGATCAGGATACAGAATTAGGAAGACATTTCTACTATGGACAGATTTTTGCCAATCTATCCAGTATTGGGTTTCTTTGAAGCATCTGATACTTCTCGTTGTCAGATGACCTTGATGGACCAATGGTCGACCCTATATAACAATGCTTATGTTCGTACGAACCTTTAGGAATACCGAAATCACATTTTCAGCTACATTATTTCTTCACCTTGTTCAACCTTTTACTAACCCCATGTTTCTAATACATAAATATTTCTATTTTCCTTTATATTTCCTCCACTGGGTCCAACACATGGTGCTTGGTACTCTACACTAGTCCAATTTAAACTTGCTCCGCTGATTTCTGCAAGTCACTGCAGGCAGTACAATTAGCTTCACTCACAGCGACCTGCAAGAGCGAGCAGATACTTTTGTAATTTGCAGCAGGGGTTCTCAACCTTTTTCTTTCTGAGCACCCCGCCCCCTTCCCCGCACCACACACACACACACACAATATAAAAACTTCCAGGCACAGCGGGGGGGTGAGGGGATGGCTCAGGGCTCCTGGCTTCAGCCACTGTGTGTGGTGGGGGCCTCGGTGCTTTAGCCCTGTGGGCTTGGGGCGGGGGAAGGGAATGGCAGCTCCAGACTTCAGCCACCAGGTGGAGGGGGAGGGGAAAGGGACTGGGGCTTCGGCCCTGGGGCGGGGGCGTGGGGGGGGGGGAAAGACGAGCCACATTCATGTGCTCTCCCAGAGACCAAGAGGATTCGAGCTGAGCCAGTCAGAATTCCTCCTTCTGATTATAAGACAGACCAAAGAGAAGGTTGTGGCCCCAAAGAGTTTACAATCTATGTCAATTCTCCTCAGGCTCCTACTGCAAAGTAGCTCAGCAAGTGCTTATAGCCCCACTCTGCCCCACACAGAGGCTTGACAGATATGGTAGAGACAATGGCAACACTGTTGTTAAGATGCATTCATTACTACAGTTAAAAATCAAGGGTGAAAGATGTGGCATCTTAGTGATCAGAGCCATCATAAACCACTTATAGCACCTACAGTATGCTAGCCACCTTGCAGACCATATGGGACAGACACACTCTCTGTCCTGCAGACCATGCAATCTAATGGGAGCACCAGAGGTTAAAGTAAATTGAAACAGGAGAAGGAGGGTGGACATAGGGAAACAGCACTCACCACACCAGGGAGAGAAGGGGGAACTTTCTTTCCCTCTACTTTTACTGGAGGAGGGAGTGTTGTGCTTTTTCTCTCCCCATGCTAGCCCTAGCCCAAGCCCATCCTCCCTTAACCTGCAGTAGCTATGACAGAACACAGACGAGCTGAGGAACAGAACAGGCTGCAAAAATAAACTCACATGCTAACTCGGTTGTTATGCACACATTCTAAAATATGCGCAAAATTTGTTATTGTTGTAATTTCATGCCCAGCCCACCAAAACCCCTTTCCAGGGCAAAGTGCCCTTTACCCAGACTCCATCATCCCTCACCATCCCACCTCTCTGCCGACCTCCCTCACCATCCTCACTCTACCAGGCAACTGAACAACCTCAGAGATTAATGGTGAATTTTAACTTCATAATCCTTCTTTGTGGGTGACTTCAGAGATTTTGTTAGCATGGATATAAACAAGCCTACAGTGGAAGATTTGACAGATGGAGGGTGCTAGCCGCAGCAGGGAGAGATATTCCAGAGGATAGAAGACGAGAGACTGAGGAGAATGACATGGAGACTTACTGCTCCAGGCATGCCGCTGAAACAATTTACTGCTTGTCCACAACAATGAAGTGCCAGTAATGTGGGTGAATGGCAAAGACCTACTTGTTATATTGGTGAGATTACAGTTTTACAAAATAGTCATTTCTGAATTAAAACAAAGCAGAATGATTGGGTTTTCTTAATGTAATGATTACAGTACTTGTAAGAGTTTAATATGACCCATATTTCTTAAACACTATGAATAGCAATTTATTCACTTAAATATACAGAAATCTATTATTGAGCATTTCACATAAAGGACTCCTCAAAATTAGCCTCACTGCAATAAAACTGGGGAATATGTAGCCCTTGGTTCCATTTTGAAGAACCCTTTTATCTGGGACGACTGCTTATTTTGTACAAATGAGAGTGTACCTGAGCATCCCAATTATGTGGTTTTTAAATTACAGAACCATATGGACCAGCTTCACCAGTACATTCTGGCTGATTATGCTGCTCCAGTAATGCAAAGCAGCCCTAAACCCACATTAACTGCCCTATTAAGACAGATTTATTGTTACTGTGCATCACTGGAACTGGGTAAAGCAGTTGGAGCATCCCAGTGAAAATGGACGATCAGTGACCCAAACAAACCTAAGAACGAAGCAGTGTTCTTGAAAACGTTAATGTCTTTTTAACTACATAACCCATGTCTGAATTTTGCCTCCCTTTCAGAAGGGCAAACCCAAAGATGTAGACGGTGCGAGTGCCTTTAATAAAGGCTGCCAAATCAAGCCAGATGTTCTGAGCCTGTTGTGTTCTCTAATAAATAACCTTCTCGAAGGAAGTTATGGCTTTGATGTCTGCGAGTCACTCCCACTTGCCTACAGCCAGCAAGAAAACAGCACAGAATCCAATTTGATGAGAGTCGGCAATGACACCGTCAAGAAAGTGCACTGCGGTATATCACCCTTAAGTGAGTGAAGGAATTTCAAATTGTACATGTTCAGGAGCTGCAATTCTGAGTTTACATGTGGTGACCATGACAGATCCTTTTCAGCTGACCCATCACCTCCAACCCCACCTTAAAATGAGATCCAAAGTATTAGCAGCAAGCAAGATTGTAGCTTCACTGCATTAGTGACTGAACAAACCCTTAGCAAGACCGTACGCCTATTTACATGTACTGAGACAGAAACAACCTAGTCTCGTCCCATAATTAACATTCCTGCTGTGACAGCATTCATTCACCATACCACTCATATTTAAGTTCTTCTGACTGATCTGAACCGCTTGGGCTTCTGTGATCCCAGAAGGGCTAGGAAAAGGAAAGAAACAGCAGAACAGCAAACACTCTCAGCCAGGAAGAATTCGTACCTCCTGGATGCTACTGTGTGCACACAGATGAGATGCAGCACAGAGTCGCATTCTGAAAGCAATTTGTAGCCCCTTTCGTTGTGATTGACAAGCCAATTAATGCCACAAATTGTCTTTACAAAGTAGCTCCATCAACTCTGAGCACCGCATTCAAGTGAGAGCACGCTCATTAAGTTAAATCTGTCCAGCTAAATTACAAATTCTATATCCTGTCAAAGGGTATCCACATCCTGTCAAAAGTGGTTTCAACTATGTGTATGCATAAACACATGCACATTAGAGTTTGCAAACAGTTTGGGAATCTAAGTCCATATGCAATGGCCATCGTAGGCTCTGAACCAACATCAAAGTTTTACAAGACAGTTTGGCAGGGACTTTGTGACCACTGCAATGCAATGGTCAAAGTGGAGTTACTCCGGATTTACCCAATGTAACTGAGATCAGAATCTGGCCCTTACCATCTAATACTTGGTACACACTGGATATGATAAAAGAAAAAGGAGTACTAGTGGCACCTTAGAGACTAACCAATTTATTCGAGCATAAGCTTTCGTGAGCTACAGCTCACTTCATCCGATGAAGTGAGCTGTAGCTCACGAAAGCTTATGCTCGAATAAATTGGTTAGTCTCTAAGTCTAGTCACGAAAGCTTATGCTCGAATAAACTGGTTAGTCTCTGAGGTGCCACTAGTACTCCTTTTCTTTTTGCGAATACAGACTAACACGGCTGCTACTCTGAAAACTGGATACGTTGTTAGCTATCCCTGTCTAGTCAAGTGTCATAGCAGGAAACAAACAAGTCTGGATAATCAAAGCAGATGTGTGTCTCCAGGGAAAATGATTTCTGGTGTTAGGTGACATAAAAATCACCTCAGGTGCAAATTCTTATATTTTGGGGAAAGGGAGAATAAATTCAAATTAACGTCAACTGAGTTATTGAACTGTGGGTCTCTATGCATAAACACTAATTTTATTCTGTGACACTGATGTGAGAATGCAGACTTGGGGGGAATAGTCCTAACTCAATTCACAAGCCTATTATCATGTAGTTCCCCTGAAACTAAATGAGATTTATGTAACTGAAGTCCCATCACGTGCATGTTCTTTTGTGCAGGAGATAGATTGTAAAGTATGATTTTTTGTTCTCATGTGCTTTTAGCTTTGATATATAAACTTTAATAAGGAAGTTGCCTTCCTGCAAACTCTACTTAATGACAAAAATTACCATTAAGGACAACCATCACTTCAATTGAAGATGAGATATCATCCATAAAACCCACAAAAGAACTGTTATTTCAAAAGGGCAGTTGCATGGCTTCCCACGTATAGTTATGTCTCGTGTTTTGCAGAGGGGAGAAAGGCAGTACTTTTCTTTTGTATGTCTTGTGAACAGTTCTTTGACATGTTTAAATTGCTTAGAATAAGTTTCCTTTCAAAACAATAGTGGTGGCTTATTATTAGAGCTTATAATGGAAACGTTCATAGATGAAGTTCAAGTAGAGTTCTCTTGCTCAGAAGACTATGGGTAAAATCCTGGCCCCCTTGAAGTCAAAGGCAAAAATCCCATTGACTTCAATGGGAACAAGATTTTCACCCTCTGCCTACGTAGGTCCCTAAAGTCCATAATCACAGTATCAGAGCACCTTGTCAATATAAGGATGACGATCAGTCTCTTCTTCCCTGAAGGCCTATAAGTGGATTTTCATGTTGGTTTTTTGTTTTAATACTGCTCCCACTTGTGCTTTGACACTAACACATCTGGTGCTTATCCTGACTAATTTCCCAAACACAGCATCAGTAGCTACATTCTCCCTAGAGCCCTGGATTATGTAGCAAGTTTCTCCAGTTTCATACAAATTGACAGTTTGATTTGAAATTTTCACCCAGAGTCAAGAGGAAGTCTCCCTATTAAGGACAGCATTTAAGCATGTGCTTAATTTTAAGCAGCTGCATTAGTCACTTGAGACTTAAGTACATGACAAATGTTAAGCACATGATTAAGTGTTTTCCTGAGTTGGCACCCAGTTTCTGATCTTAGGTACAATGAAAAGTAGTCTAAATTGTGGTTGTTGCCATCAGTGGGAAAAAAAAAAAAAAAGACTAGAAACAAATGGCAGGTGAAAACTACATGACTGTACTAGAAGGGTTGATCTGTACACTTACTACTTATAATCACTTAAAATCTATCTTTCTGTAGTTAATAAATCTGTTTTATATTTTTTACCTAAAACAGTGTGTTGTTTGAAGTGCAAGGGAAATCTGCTCAGGAATAAGGGCTGGTGCAGGTCCTCTCCACATTGAGGAAGGGGCAGACTGGATAATAAATTTACACTGGTCAGGCTTCTGACAAGGGCAAGATGGTACAGCTCTGGGGTCCTAGGCCGGGGAGCTGTGGGGAATTGGCTGGAGCCTATTATTGGTTCACGGGTGGCTGGCGAAAGCATTCATGTAACAAATATGGGTATGGCCCAGTCTGTGGATGGCTGTGTGAATGCAGGACCTGGAGGGGTTTGCAGCTTGTCACAACAACATCACAGTGTGAGAGGGATCCCAGGTTGGTAAGACAAAGGGCTCAGCAGTACCCCAGCTCCAGGTTGTACCCCTGGGAACCCATGACACTAATCCAAAGGCCAATGGGAAAATACCAATTGACTTCAATCACCTTTGGGTCAGGCCCTAGGAGAGCAGACAAGGGAGTGCCTGGCACAAACCTGACACAATAAATTAACAATTTACTTTTAAGAAATAGTTTATGCTTTAAAAATATACTATTTCCCAAGCACCACCAGTAATAATACATTTGTAAAATGCTGAAAAATGCAGATTAGATATTTATGAGAAAATGTGTACTTCTGTTTCATCATTATTTAGCCCCAGTTAACGAGCACTGAAAATAAAGTATAATCTGCTAAAGTCTGGGTGACACAATATAAATAATGATACTTTCATTTAAAATGCAGAGCCAGAGATTTTTGAATGGAGAGTTGATAGGTCAAATTCATCTCTGGTGTAATACCACTGATATCACTAGCGTTCTATCAGGGATTAATTTGGCCCATGATTGAGATGCAAAAAGATGAAATAGTAATAGGAACTGAGTAGTGCTACCAAAAATTACACTTCTTTGAAAAGTCTTGGGTCAAGCTTGGTAAGACAGTGAAATCCACTGATTACCCACTCAACTAGATAGAAAATATTTACAATACTATTGTTCCACAGACAAGTATTCCTTAATTGCACCATCTCATTCTCTAATGGATGGCTTTTGACCCAGCGACTGAATGCTTCAAAGTGTGACTACCACATTGCTAAAAACGATGTATTATGAATCCTTTAAAGGAGCATGCTTTACAAGTCAGCAAATAGACCAGATAGAGGACTTACATATATACACCATAAGGAGAAAACCACATACCACAAAAACTGAATAGTGCTCCAGTTTTTAAATCTGCAGACATGCTATTATATACTGGATAAAAGAGGTCTTAGCTATAATTCAAAGGGCAATCATATTGAAGAGGATTTCTTGTTAGAAAAGGCTTTAAAAAAAATCACAGAAACATTGGGTCAGAACAATCCAATGGAGTTACTCAGGGAGAAATAGTGCCCAGTAAAAGTATTATAGATTGCCTTCCGAGTATGGCTTTCACAATTTGTCAGCTATATTTACTTCCACTTAAAAGGTCTGGCTACATGTTGAGATATGGCACCTTCACATTCAGAATCAGCACAGGACGGTCCTACTAGACCACTGGTACTCACTGAATGGGCAACGGCTGGGCTGCCGTGACAATAATGCACTTAGAGTGGGATAATGGGAGTCAGAATCACCAGCCCCCCATTATATCACAGCCTGAAACTTTCACTCATGTAGATTTCCCCAGTGGGACGAATTCTGTTCTCACACTAGTTTAAAACTGGAGTGACTTCATTGAATCAATGAAATTACTCCTTATTTAAACAAGTAAAACACAATTTGGCCAATAGCCTTCAGTGCAAGTACCTGCATGACTATAGACTACTCAGGTGAGAAAGGGTTGCCAGATAGGACCCTGTGTCCTACTCCATTTGGCAAACATTTATTCCCCCCTACACACACTGTGTTTTCAAAGCAGCTGAAATCCATCAGCCTGTTTGTGTTTAACAAATACAGTGTCAAAAGACCCACTAATATATGCATAGTTCTGGGAATAACTGCTGCCTTCAGACCACCAGAGGGCATCTTAAACATTGTTTTGTATACCAACATCAATAATGCTGACCCAATTTGGTTTTTAATTTTTTTTACAATTAAATAGTAGAATTAAAAGAAAAAATAAGACCGAGAGAGAATTCAGAACCTCTCCCTCCACCTTACAATAGATTTTTTTTTAAGATTGTAAACATCTAGCGGGCAGGATCATGTCTCCTCTGTGTTCCATCGTGTGTCATAAATAAAAATGATCAGTTGCAGAGCATAAAATCTTTGAAAAGGGCATAAATGTGTTTCATTATTAAGTAAATGAGCTACAAATACTTTGCCCATGGATACAGCTATTTAGCAATTGACAGTGTGCTGTTGCAGGTGCTTTCAGACAATTTGAGATAGTAATACAGGCTAACAGGCTAGTGCATTAGTCTCTTTGGCATTCCAAATGAAAAGTTATGTTTATGGCTATTTGATAATTTAAAATTATTTTATATGTATATAATTTAGTAAAATACAAACACGGTGTGGCATGTTCTACTCTCAGTGGCACCCAGGAAATCCAGCTGACTTCAGTGCTATTGCATGGATAGAACAAAGCTCTTAATCCTTGCTCCCTGAGAACTCCCGGCTACCTCTTTTCTCAATTACTGTGGACACCACCACCATCCTGCCTCTCACTCAGGCCCATAACCTGGTGTCATCTTTGACTTAGACTTCTCTCTAGGTTCTCACATCGAAGCTCAGTCTAAATCTTGCCAAGTCTTTCTGCAAAACCTCTCTCAGATATGGCCTTTCCCAGCCATCTGCACAGCTAAAACTCTATTCCCGACTCTTGTCATCTTGCATGTCGGTGACTGCAACATGCTTCCTTCTGGCCCTGAAATGCAATCTTGCCCCACTTGTATCCATTCAGAATGCTGCCGCAAAGATCATTTACCTAGACTGTCACTTTGACTATCACCTTTGCATCCCTCCATTGGGTTTTTCTTCCATATCGCATCAAACATAAGCGGTTTCTATTAACTTCCAAGGCCCTTTATGGCCTAACCCCATCCTAGCTATCATATCTCATTTGCTACTGAGATGTCAACTCTCCCCTCTGACCAGCCCAGGATGCCACACTCCATTGCTCAGCTTTTAAATTTTCAAAGTAGCATCTTTGCGCTTTCTTCCAGGCTGCCCCTCACTCTTGGGAAGAGCTTCTGATAAACCTAACTCATTATCCCCCTTCCAAACCCTTCCTAAAGCTCTCCTTTGCTGTGATACCTACAAAAACTATGACCGTTAGGTTGCTAGTGCATTCATACCCCTGCCTTTCATGCTGACCAATATTGTCTCATTGTTTCCTTGTAACTCCCCCATCTGCATGCGTCCGTTGTCTCTTGCCTTATACTTAGATTGTGAACTCTTTGGGGCAGGCACCATCTTTTTGTTCTGTGTTAGTACAGCGCCTAGCACAATGGGGTCCTGGTCCATGACTAGGGCTCCTAGGCACTATGATAATACAAATAATAAAATAATAACTGTAGACATAGTTGTGGAGAATGCATCATGCAAGAGATGAATAAGATACATAATCTTTCACATCATAATTGCCAGGTTGCCAGAATGAATTCAGCCTAAGTGAAAGTTGTTATCATATCACAACAGCCAGTGTGAAATGCATTAATTGGTGGCTTCAGACTCATTCATAGTGCACATGCGATATCATCATAAAAATCACCACCACACTTGGCAGTCTAGTAATCAATCTCTACAAAGAGGCCAAAGAGGGGATGAGTATGGAGATGGGACTACCTTTTAATCCCTAAAGGAGAAAGTGTGGAGTACACAGTCAGAGCAGTTGCAGTGAGGCATCATCTGCTCTACGGGAGTGTTAATCCAGCATATTTCAGACTAATAAAGTTAAAAAAAAAAAAAGACAAAGAATCCCCCAAATGATTCAAGTGAGTGGCTCACAAACATTCATTTATTTTCACAGCACTCCTGTGAGATGGGTTGGGGGAGGGTATTATCCCATTTTATAAATGGGGAACTGAGGCAAAGAGATCACGGTCAAAAGTATCCACTAACGTGGGGCGCCTAAATTAAGATGTTAGGACCTGAATTTTCAGAATACTTTTATAGCACTTTATATATCCAAAGCACAGCTTGAGCCTATTAAGACCAGTTGCAGCAGCGAGTGCTTAGCAGATGCCAGGGTCTCAAGCTGGGTACCCAGAAAATAAGAAACACACAATTAGTGACCATCTGTGAAAATTTGGCTTAAGTGGCTTGCCCAGCATGGCACAAGAACTCCATGGCAGAGGCAGGGTTAGAATCCAGTTCCCCAAGCCAGCATTCAACAGCCACAAGACCATCCTTTCTCTTCCTGCAGTCCCCTGCCTTCATCATTACTCACCTTCCAACTTCTGTAGTAAATGAAGCAGGGGTCCTACAGACAAAAGTCTCTTTCACTGCACAACCCTGACTCACCCAGAGCAGCTCCATCCTGTGTTTTGGATGAGGCAATGTATAATAAAAGACTGTATCATAATGCATATGCACAAAGGGCTGACTTAAAGTTGCATAGGCAGGTGTTAAATTCTGAGTGCTTGATAGTGCACCCTTAATAATGTTCTTTTGAACAAATATACACAAAAACTAATTGTAAGTATAGGACAGTTACACATTTATTCTGAGACACACATAGGCTCAAGTGAAAGCCCCAGGCCTTGACAACTCACACAGCTGGGCAAGTGGATTAGAATTTGGACCCGAATCTAAATTTCACATCATGGGTGTTAGCTCTATAACAAGATAGAGCCAAACCTTGGGATTCAGACACCCCTGAATTTTTGGAGGACTAGAGCTGAAATGGAGATCTAGATCCAGATCCAAAACTACATAGTTCTAATCAATGTCTAACCTAAGGGTAGAGCTGGGCAACATTTTTTGGCCAAAATATTTTTCCCCAGTGACAAATGAAGATTCAGTGACACCAAAACATTTGGCAAATTTGTATCATTTTCACCAAATTGTTTGGCTCAAAACAAAATCCTTCAAAAAGAACCCCTCAGAATGTTTTGACATTTTCAAAATGATTTTACTTTAGAAAAATGAAAATAAAAATAAAAAATGTTTTAAAATGATCAAAATTGAAGTCAAACATTTTGATTTTGTTCAAAAGAAACCTTTTGTTTGACCTAAAACAAATTTTTTATTTACTTTTCAATTCATTGAAATTTCCAAAAAAAAAAAAAAACCCAAAAAACCTCTTTTCAGCTTGATCCACAATTGTTTTTCTTTTGTATTTTTCAGAATTGCCAGTGAACCAAAAAATTCATTATTTGCACAGTTCTAATTCTGAGCTACCGCCACTTTCTAAGTGGGAGTGAAATAATAGTGCAGAAGCCAAAATAGCCTTGGATTTTGTGAGTCAGTGCCAGGTGTTTTCTGCTGCTTCAGTATGTGTTTGTATATAGTGTTTACATGTAAAGAAGAGGAATTATAGAATATAGTTACTCAAGTGAATATACTCGAAAAGATAAAAATGCACAGACTATGTATATTCAACAAGTATTAGACATGAATGGTTGAAGAGGTTATTTAGTTCATTTCATCCCCACAGTATGACATTGGAGGATTCATTCTGATTTTACTGTATCCTGTCTGCAGAAAATATTGGATCATGGACTTTTATTACCAAAAAGAAAAGGAGTACTAGTGGCACCTCAGAGACTAACCAATTTATTTGAGCATAAGCTTTCGTGGGCTACAGCTCACTTCATCGGATGCATTCAGTGGAAAAACAGTCAGGAGATTTATATACACACAGAACATGAAAAAATGGGCGTTTTCATACACACTGTAAGGAGAGTGATCACTTAAGATGAGCTATTACCAGAAGGAGAGCGGGGGTGGGGGGGTTGGGAGAAGAAAACCTTTTGTAGTGATAATCAAGGTGGGCCATTTCCAGCAGTTAACAGGAATGTCTGAGGAACAGTGCGGGGTGGGGGTGGGAAATAAACATGGGGAAATAGTTTTACTTTGTGTAATGACCCATCCACTCCCAGTCTCTATTCAAGCTTAAGTCAGTTGTATCAGACACACCCCTGGAACCCCGATCTGGGGTATTCTATCTGCTACCCAAGATCCATAAACCTGGAAATCCTGGACGCCCCATCATCTCAGGCATTGGCACCCTGACAGCAGGATTTTCTGGCTACGTAGACTCCCTCCTCAGGCCCTACGCTACCAGCACTCCCAGCTATCTTTGAGACACCACTGACTTCCTGAGGAAACTACAATCCATCGGTGATCTTCCTGAAAACACCATCCTGGCCACTATGGATGTAGAAGCCCTCTACACCAACATTCCACACAAAGATGGACTACAAGCCGTCAGCAACACTATTCCCGATAATGTCACAGCTAACCTGGTGGCTGAACTTTGTGACTTTGTCCTCACCCATAACTATTTCACATTTGGGGACAATGTATACCTTCAAATCCGCGGCACTGCTATGGGTACCCGCATGGCCCCACAGTATGCCAACATTTTTATGACTGACTTAGAACAATGCTTCCTCAGCTCTCGTCCCTTAATGCCCCTACTCTACTTGCGCTATATTGATGACATCTTCATCATCTGGACCCATGGAAAAGAAGCCCTTGAGGAATTCCACCATGATTTCAACAATTTCCATCCCACCATCAACCTCAGCCTGGACCAGTCCACACAAGAGATCCACTTCCTGGACACTACGGTGCTAATAAGCAATGGTCACATAAACACCACCCTATACCAGAAACCTACTGACCGATATTCCTACCTACATGCCTCCAGCTTTCACCCAGACTACACCACACGATCCATTGTCTACAGCCAAGCTCTACGATACAACCGCATTTGCTCCAACCCCTCAGACAGAGACAAACACCTACAAGATCTCTATCAAGCATTCTTACAACTACAATACCCACCTGCTGAAGTGAAGAAACAGATTGACAGAGCCAGAAGAGTACCCAGAAGTCACCTACTACAGGACAGGCCCAACAAAGAAAATAACAGAATGCCACTAGCCATCACCTTCAGCCCCCAACTAAAACCTCTCCAACGCATCATCAAGGATCTACAACCTATCCTGAAGGACAACCCATCACTCTCACAAATCTTGGGAGACAGGCCAGTCCTTGCCTACAGACAGCCCCCCAACCTGAAGCAAATACTCATCAGCAACCACACCCCACACAACAGAACCACTAACCCAGGAACCTATCCTTGCAACAAAGCCCGTTGCCAACTGTGTCCACATATCTATTCAGGGGACACCATCATAGGGCCTAATCACATCAGCCACACTATCAGAGGCTCGTTCACCTACACATCTGCCAATGTGATACATGCCATCATGTGCCAGCAATGCCCCTCTGCCATGTACATTGGGCAAACTGGACAGTCTCTACATAAAAGAATAAATGGACACAAATCAGATGTCAAGAATTATAACATTCATAAACCAGTCGGAGAACATTTCAATCTCTCTGGTCACTCGATTACAGGCCTAAAGGTCGCAATATTACAACAAGAAACGGTGTACTGGTGGCACCTTAGAGACTAACCAATTTATCTGAGCATAAGCTTTCGTTAGCTACAGCTCACTTCATCGGATGCATAAAGTGGAAAGTACAGTGAGGAGATTTATATACACAGATCATGAAAAAATGGGTGTTTATCATACACATTGTATGTATTAATAGCTCATCTTAAGTGATCACTCTCCTTACAATGTGTATGATAAACACCCATTTTTTCATGTTCTGTGTGTATATAAATCTCCTCACTGTATTTTCCACTGAATGCATCTGATGAAGTGAGCTGTAGCTCACGAAAACTTATGCTCAGATAAATTGGTTAGTCTCTAAGGTGCCACTAGTACTCCTTTTCTTTTTGCGGATACAGACTAACATGGCTGCTACTCTGAAACCTTTTATTACCAAGTAATACAATCTGAATTATATCTAGCTATTAAATTAAATCATGTGGAAACTATTCACTGTATTTAAAATAGCTCTAAGGGACACTACAAAAAAACCCTCTTAAATCCTCAGGTCTCATTGTGCCACCTTACTCTTAACTCTATGGGAATTTTGCATCTAAGTTGTGCTCTAACTCTCTTAAAAAGAGAAATGAACATGGGATACAACATCCCACCCCTTTCCCCAGAGAAAGCTTTAATTTATCCCTCTCTGCAAAAATATATTTTGGATTGTTTACATTTTGGCTCAAATTTAGCAGTCATGCACATGTTGTTATAAATTACAGCCCTTTTACTACCTTAGACTCACCTATGAATTTGGCCCATTGCCAGTTGCATTTTGGTCATTACCGTTAAAAACACTCACTTTTTAAATCAATCCATTTAAAATTATAAAGCCTGAGTCTTCTTTAGTGTACAGTTGCCATTTATAAGTCGTATTGGTTGTTTGCATTTCTCTAAAATCCAAATAAATTATTTTACTCTTAGTAAAGTAAATGCTTCTAGCATAGATTGGGCCAAATCCTTGTCTCCTTACTTACACACATAGTCCATTGACAAGCAGTAGTCACATCCACTTCAGTTCAAACTGCAATCAAAACTTCTTCCATTAAACTTTTTTCCAACTGGCATCCAGTGCTCTATATGCCCTTGGGCAAGCTGCATGTCAGTTCTGTGGTAGCTATGACTGTACATGCAGAGTAGTTCAAGGGAAATTGCAATCATATCTAAAAGATTATCACAAACCTTTTAATGGCCAACAAAATTGCATATCTAGACCAAATACAACTTGCTTCAATGAATGGGAAAAACTGTCTATGACCTGTTTCCAAGATTACATCTGACTATTGTTAGCATTGAATGTGAACCTTATAAGTAGGAAGCAATCCATTGGCTTCAGTTAAGATTCATGAATATCTCTGTACCCTTCTAGCAATGAATGAATGACATATCTGATGGGACTATCTTGAAATTGGAAAACTAGAGATATGTTCAGAAAATATGCTGCATCGGACAAGTGATTACAAAGAAAACAAACAGTTCTTCAACCCTGCAAATGGAGCACACATAAACCAGTTGCAAGCTTTGCTCACAGAATCCAGCAAAATCTATTTTCCATCCCAGGCAAGGAAGAAAAAGTCACAATGGGAAAAAAAATCTGCTATTCTCATCAAAATCCACCATCTCACAAGCTAGAAGAAAACACACAATGTCTCCCTAGTACTTAGGATTTTTCAGTCATTTGCTAGACATTTTCCACAACGGGCGAACAGAAGATCCAGGTTTCTCTTCCTAGATCAGCCCGTCAACGTTTCCTTCCCCTCTCTGAAGGGGGAATACAATGCAAACCAAAGGAACAAGCAGTGATAAACAGCATAATAAAGATAAAACACATACTTACACTTTTGGTGTACAATACTCCCAGGTCTCACTAGCTGGAAATAACTAGCCCATTTCTTTATGGCACTGTTGCTCCCATCTGATCTACAGAAATATAAAAACATAACAATAATATAAACAACTGAGATGCTGGAAATAAATAAGGATGAAATAAGCAGCTCCGAGGCTTTATAATCTAAGAATCCTAAGGATAAATGATAGATAGATAAATACCTTGCAGGTTTCAGGAGGAAAATGCTGCTCCAAATGCTGCTCCTTGTCTTGTGTAACAGCTGAGGAAGCTCTGTGCCACTGACATGCTGCCAGGCAGCATTTCATATAGGCATTCGTGGGGTCCTAGTGCCTACCCAAGATATTTCTATTCCCTTTTATATTCAAATATGTTCACATTTCACTGACCTGGTGCCAGTGACAGAATCCTTACTGAGCTTCCAGTTTCTGATGCTGATGTGCTGTTTCTCTTTTGTATGTATTAGTAGGGGCAGAGAGGGAGGTTCTCCTCTGTAGTGTTTTGGGATTCTCCATCTTTGCAGTAAGTTTCTTCTACCTTTACAGCTGCACAGAAAGTTTGCAAAAGAACAGCAGCATGACTTGTTCCTGGCTCTATTCCAAACTCAGCTCACATTGAGTAAGCCTTTGATTTATGGCTTCTTGGGTCAGCTAGGTGAAATTTGCAGCTTTGCACAGTCAGGCTATGAAAGCAGGTAGAATTTCACATTTTGGACTTAGTTTTGCTTTCAGTTTTGGGGTCCATTCGGTCCTGAAGCACAAAGCAAAACACAATGGGTGCAGACGTACATTGGTCAAAACTAAAGACTAGATCTGGACAAACCTCTGTAAATCAGAATCACAGTTACACATAGCACAGCCTCATGCATAATTTCCCCTCTTAGACCAAGTAAATACACTAGCAGGGAGCAGTGGAAGGAAGTGGGGACATTCGAGCAAATCAGAGGCTCCCTGTGAAACCACTCATTTGAGGTCTCCCACCTGCTGCATGGCTCAAATTTCATTGTGTCACTTTCTTCCCTACATCAGCCTGCCCCAAACTATTCTGCCATGCAAGCTGTGAAGGAGTGGGAAAGATCCGGGAGAGTACAAGGGAATGTGCCCAGTACTACTAAACGTGTTTGTGAGTGCACAAAGGAAATGCTGGATTCAGGGTTCTTGTTAAACAGGAGAACAGAAGTACCCATCATGTTCCCCGGGCTCAAAGATATGAAAGATGTCCTGATTCCCCAGGGACTGCTACTCACCACCTCGGAACCCTTGCTCCCTGGGTAGTAGCTCACACTTCTATCCACATGGCACTGGAGCAGGAGCATTAAATGTTCCACCAGCTTTTAGCCTGGCCCTGATGTGATGGAGCCTTCATGACTTGGATCTGAACTGGCCCTGCAAAGAAAAACACTTTCTTATAACCCTAAACAAGAAGGGAGACACCACCACTTACAGTGAGTGCACTGACATCACTTACATTAAGAGCACTTTGCTGGAATTTGTTCCTGAAAAGTGTACTGAATATATTGATAAAAACAGCACAGTGTTTGGCTTGTGTTATGGGAAAATGGTAATTCCCCTGCAGGGAAAACATTTTAAAATACCTGACACTTGATGTAAGCTGGTGCAGTCCAAAGATCTTCAGAAGTACTTTTATGAGTCTCAAAGATAAATCATTTCTGCCGAGGACGATCTAAAGAGGTGGTGAACTCTGAGTGTTATTTAGAACAAACCAATGGTAAACAATTGCAAATGGATCAGAAGCCTGGGCATAGTTTATTTTTTAGAATGGGGATCAAGGATAACAAATATCTACACAGGGGTTCAAGCCAAACTGTATGTTATTGTTTTTCTCCTCCACTGCTATATGGACTATTATCTAAAGTCTATGGAATTTCATAAAAGTTCCAGGGTAAGTTTAATTGCTTTTGTATTTTACTTTACTCATCCACTATTGTAATGCTTGAATTCACTATAACAAACAAGGTGGAATTACTCCAAGAAAACATGTTAAACTGAATAGTAAGTCACATTTTTAAACAAACGGGGCAATAGAAATCTCTGTAGATTCTTCTTCAAATGTAGACATGAACGAGGCTATTGTTAGTAAAGAAATAAGAATAAAAATTAATAAGTATCACTAGTATGTCCAGCACTGTACAAACACATGGCTCCCATCTACAGCTAAATGAGCAAATATTTCTTCCCCTCTTGGCCCCCATGAAAAATTTTGAGGAAAGAAATATTTTTCATTTTTATCAAAAAAAATTGAAATTTCTCTTGTTTTCATCGAAGCTATTTTCCATTAAAAAACATTTCAACAAACATTTTGACCACCTATACTCCTGTCCCAATCTTATAATCTATGACAGACACAGATCATACAGCTCACTACATAAAATACACAGGAAATCATTCAGAATATTAAATTTAAAACACAAGAGTAGTTGAATGTTAAAAAGCTCCCACACTCTTGTTAGTTTTGTTATTTATAATTTGTATTCCTGACAAATATACTATTTATATACTATTTTTTCTTCCTTTCACCCCTTATAACTGGAGATGTGTTAACTCACAGCTCCACCAGTGGTCCCTTGACATAAGTGTTAACTACTTATGCTAAAAAATCTGTGTCACCTTATATTTAACTGTGGCACTCTAAGTACATGTCCCAGACTTGAAGAAGAGCTCTGTGTAAGCTCAAAAGCTTGTGTCCCTCACTAACGGAAGTTGGTCCAATAAGAGATTTTACCTCACCCACCTGGTCTCTAAATTATAAAGAGAGAGAGAGAGAGAGAGACCACCATATCAGAACGGTCTGAGGATAACAGAAAGTAGGCATTAGTATCTCTAGCTTTTAGACCACATCCCAGAACACTTCTGAGCTAGGGCCCCAAAAAACTACATGGTCTGTTACTTATTGTTAACCCTTTCAGCTTTACAACCCATTTCTCAGGAATTTTCTTTCTTCTCAATTAAAAACAGAAAGTTCAGAGATGTCCAATGGAAGTTGCTGTAGTGTAACTGAGAGAACATGGCCTATTGTCCAAAACTACCATGAGCATGTCTTGTCTACAGCTACGGTTCTCTTTTCTATACCATCAGCGGCAGACTTAATTGTAGCCTCACAGGTTCTTAGACTTGGAAACACCTATAGGAGGATTTGTTGGAGATGTGCAATAGTTGATTTGTTTCAGAAAGTTCCCACGAGAGTTAGTCAAATCATTTTAAAAAATGGATTCATGAATATTTTCAGAAATAAAACCACCATGTTCGGGTCTTGCTGGTTTGATCTTATGTTATTTGTTATAGACAATTGCTGTGAAAGAATTTGTAATATCAATGTCTTCATGTATTGTACGGTGAGCTTTTTCCTGATACAAGTGTTCGTATGAGTAAACACATTTTCATTATTCTCCTGTTTAAAATATTTCAGTCATCCAGTCAAGAAACAGAACCCAGGTCATAAGAACAGCCACATAATGAATAACAAATAGCTGTAGTGAACCATTTACAACCAACCAGTAATCTAAAAATTCTTTGCTCAAACTATTCAGTAGATGCTTGAAAAGAACATAGAATCAGCTAATGAACAATTCACTAACCAGATTAAGGAGCTAAAATTCTAACAAATACTATTCCCTCAATTTAACCCCAAAACAACTGAGGTGGTTGAAGTAGTGATCTAGAAATCAAGAGATGTTGGCTCTATTCCTAGGTCTTCCACAATCTTCCTGAATGTCCTGCGGCAGGTCACAACCTCAGTGTTCTTCAGTTTTCTCATCTGTAACGTTGGTATAAACATTATGGAGTGGGTATCACCTCTCCATAGCTAAGGTTGCAGCTAAGTTTCAGTTTAAATCAGAATTTTGCATCTAAAATATACATACATAATCAGATTGGCTTAAAATGTAATAAGATAGGTCAAAGGCAAGGGTAGACTTGGTGGAGAAAAACTGAGGCTATTGATCAAGGAGTGCCCAAGATACAGCTCCTTCCTCTACTGTAGGAGGGAAAGAGGGAAAAAAAAAAACCTTCCCCTACCAAATACTCTTTTTCCTAGGGGAATGTGCATTGAACTACAGTCCACCAGATCATGAATTGTAGGCTCACCTGACTCATCTTCAGATGATGCCTACTCATATTTCTGAGCACTTTACAACCTTTATTATTGACCAAAACCTCATACCCATAACTGGGGGCAGGCCACTATCGCCACACTCCGCTCTATTTTACAGATAAAATAATGGAAAGGTTGCACAAGGTGACTTCTAGAGCTGGAAACAGAACCTACTGATTCTTTCATATTAAAGCATCAACTCTCATCCGCTTAGCCCACCCAATCTTCATGAATGAATGTGCCAAAGTTATGGACTTGGATAGCCTGTTACCACTAGACACCGGTCCCCAAAGCCCAAGCCTGAAACAGAACTCAGGACTCCTTGATTTCCAAAATTCTACTGCTGTCTAGCAAGCAGCTGTTAAAATCCTTTGAAAGCTGTGTGTTAGTTCTAGGGATAGAGGAGTCGGAGTGGATCTGACGATCCTTCATTCAAAAACTGCTGGTGACCTAATGCAGAGATCATTGTGGTTCAACAGTACAGAATTTCCTTCCTTCCTCCCTCCCCCCAGCCACTCTGAATAAAGTTGCAGCTAAGTTTAAACTCTAACTTGGCATCTTCTCTAAAAATTTAGGAGGAAAAAAAAAAACAACAACAAACACAACCAAATTTGTCTGAAAAATGGGTAGATCAGGAGCCTGAGAGAAATGTCACCAGTTCATTCCTGGCAGAGCCAGGAATAGAATTGAGATCCTACTTAGAGCAAAACCAACTCTCTAAAAGGTTAGGTGAAATCTACATATTTCCCCATACTTTCTGTACAATGAGCCTTTTCTTGCAAAACAATGACAGGTACACCAATAAATGTGCCTAACATATAGTTTCACAGGGTGGAATATCTATGCAGTGGATGAAGTAGGCTGGTATGAGAAGAAAGAGTGACCCAAAGTTGAAGGCAATAAAGTGGTATCCTCAAAAGCTGTATTCTATCCCTGCCTCTGCCACAGGCTGCTTCTAGGACGTTGGGCAAGTCACTGAAGCCAGAACGGTTGGAGGTGGCTATTAACTTTGGCCTTAATCTCTCTGTTTTAGTTCCTCTGCTGAAAAATGGCAATAATAATACAGCACAGAGGTATTGGGTAGATAAATTCAGCATTATTCATGGGGAGGAAAATATTGGAGCTGTGCAGGAAGAACTGAGGAGGTTTTGGAGGAAGATTGGGCATACAGAGCTTTCCCACTGAGGAGGCAGGGAAGGTGGGAGAGAGTAGAATAGAAGTGCACAGTACCTAAAACTGGGTTAAGGGCTAGGAGTAACAGTGGGAGGGTTGGAGCTGTGCTAGGTGTTGAGGTGAGAGGAGCTTGGACTTCTCTTATGCAGAGAAGGGGCAAGGAGCAGAGGAACCAGAAGTGGGCTGGAGAGCAGGCGACAAGATTAGGTCTATGTAGAGACACCACCGCCCCCCACGCCCCCCGTGAGCTTTAAGAGTCTCACTGGCTTGTCATTGTGAGACTCAGGGTCCCCTATATAACCCACTCTTGTAAGCTGACATGCTACCCCATAACTTATTCTGAGACACTTTTAGTCATTTTGTTGAGGATAGTTGTTTGCTTCCATCAATAGGAGTGTCAGCCATTGTTTTGCAGGTAATGAAAGCATTACCCAGCATTCATGGATTTCCTGGTCAAAGAGGTGACACTATCCAGAAGTGATCACTCTTCTAGCCCACCTGAGCTAAATTCCTGTTTCTGCAGCAGCTCTGGTGTCGCTGGAAATGGTGTTGCTATTGGGTAGTGGCTGGATTTGGGGGAGGTTTAGTGTGGTTTTCAATTGTTATTGGTTCTTTCCCCTTTAAAACTTTGTCAATCTTACAATTCATCTACCTCTAGAGCTGTTGCTACTCCTTGTTGCTGTGGAGATGTTCCTCCACTTTTAGTTGCCATGCAACCAGTTCTGGGCAGCAGTTGTATGTACATTCCCCTAACTTGACCATTTTTTCTCTCTTTTTTACAACTGGCTTCCATCGCTCTCTCCATAGCCTGGATCTGTCTAAGGGTACATTTGACTTTCATTTTTCAAATATTCCCGTGGGGAAGGAATTTTTGTACTCTATTTTTTCTAATTAGCTTTCTACTGTACTTTTGTTGTACAGCAAATCACAGATTGTCAGCTGTAGGGGTGATTCAGGGACAGACAATCTGATGCAGCTTTCAAAAAAAATTCTCTCTCTTTTTTTTTATCTGGGTTTATTCGGTTTATTGCTATGGACATGGAGCTAGTGCAACTTCTGAAATGACGTAAAGAAGGCACAGAGAAGCACAAATCTCATCAACAGTGAACTTTGACCTAGTTCTTGCATCACATCCTGGAACACCTCTATATTAGCTTCAGAACTCTATGATCTAACTATGTGTTAACTCTTCTCTCACCATACAAATAAACAAACAGCAAAAATATTTAAGTATTGAAGAAATTTTGCTATGTTGTAAATGCTTAATACCCACTCAGGTATATATAATATAACATATATATACACACACACACACACACACACAGAGGTATACATACTACAGCACAAAATCCATAGTGTATTTGGATGATCTAGCTGGCTGCCTGATTGCAGTTGGCTTCTCTCTCCTTTATTCCCTCCTGACACCCCCAAGAGTTCTAAATCTACATGTCTACCTGTGAATTGCAGTCTTATGCTTTGGTTGATAATCCGTTTTAGCTTAAGGCAATAACAAAGCCTATACGCTTACTGTAAGTAGGAATAGTTCAGGAAAAGAAATCCTTGGACTAGGTCCACTCATTTCTCCCCCAGTGAGGAAATAACCCACTCTAGGGGTGAAATCCTGCTCCTATTGAAGTCAATAGGAGTTTTACCATTAACCTCACTGGTGTCAGGATTTCATCCCAGAAGTCCAAACATTTGCCTGGAGGCTACGATGTTATGTTTTACGCAAAAAATCCTAAATTAAAAGAACATTGCAACACTAATAAAATCAAGCACTTAAAAGTTGGAAAAATGCCAGAATTAAGGTTGTCTGTGCAACTAATTTGCCCCTCTTGTGCATATGCATTATGACAGTCTTTAATTCCATGAATACATACAATTTTTTCCACAGGATCCTTGTCTCATTCAGCGCACACTAAAAAAAGCAGTTTCATAGAATATCAGTGTGGGAAGGGACCTCAGGAGGTCATCTAGTCCAACCCCTTACTCAAAACAGGACCAATCCCCCAATTTTTGCCTAAATCCCTAAATAGCCCCCTCAAGGATTAAACTCACTACCCTGGGTTTAGCAGGCCAATGCTCAAACCACTGAGCTATCCCTCCCCCCTTCTTCAGCACAAGTTTCAAGTTGCAATTACAATGTATGCAAAGTTTTCATTGGGATTGCACAGGTGACTAGAATAAAACACAGTTGTATTGCTTGTTTTTTGTTCTTTTTTTAATGCTGTTGCACACTGAGTAGACATCACCACTGGGACATCTATCATGATACCTAGGTCTTTTTCCTTAGAGTTTACAACTAATTCAGCACCCATGAGTAGACTACAGGTAGATTACATTAATCCAGCCCAGTCATTATAACAGGATTTTAAGTATTGCCTCTTATAGAAATTCTTGAGCTGTGATCTTCAAACTCCAGTTTATAATGAGTTACAGTCACGTGCTTGTTACCCAACAATATTTTGCACCTTCAGAAATATGCATCATTTACTAGACTCATTTAATTAACCAACAATACATGTTGGAAACACACAACTGAGTTAATTAACCTGCAACTTCTCTTACTGACAGACTGAGTGTAGGTGGGGGTCACAGAATCCAGCCCTGGGATTTTTCTCCTTACTCATTTGTTTTCAAAGTGATGCTGCCAAGTATTTTATAACCATTCCTTTTTTTTTTTTCCAGTTCTCTACTGTAACTAGCCTAGAAAATAGAAATGTCTTTCTTCACCCAGATTATCCTTTTCTTAAAAAAAAAGAAAAAAAGACTTTTGCTGTTTATAATCTTTATTGGAAACAGAGGACAAACGACCAATTTGATGTATGCATATATATCTATTTATACATAAGACCAGGTTCTCTCCACCTCTGGGTGCAGTGGGGCTGGAATCTAATCACAGCTACTCAGCTAAGATTTCCTTCAATATGTTTGCAGGGCTTTCAGCTGGCACAAAGCCAGTGGAACTGGCTACTATGCCAACTGCCTCTCAGCCTGTGGTGGGAGATCATGTTAAGGGTCAGAAGGGGAATATTGGGGGCAGGGAAGAGTTTTGCTCTGCTCTGCCATTTCTCAGATGGTAAAAGATCCCTTAGGAGCTACAGCCAGCTGGTATAAATTACAGTAGCCTTTAGTGGATCTTGGTACTGGAGAAAATCTGACCTATATACTGTAAACAATGGTGGGTTGTTTGGAACGGATAGTAGCAATAGTAACGTGAGTGTTACAACAGGAACAGCAGCTACCACAATAGTTAACCTTAAAATGCACCATCCCATGTAATTCTACCTTATTTCAGTTGCTCAGTACTTTTCTGGACAAATTTCTTTGTGACAGAATTGTTCTATGCTAGGTCTCTGCCCAGTACCCGCCACTCACCCCCACCCCTCCTCCTTTTTTGTCCTTTTTCTTTTTTTAAAGGTTCAGCAAAATCAGTTCAGCTATTTTTGAGTTCTAGGAGGAAAAAAAAACACAACTGCACACGTCACAAACGTTCCAGTCGGAAGTGCCATGCATGTACAAGTCAGTCAATGAACTGATTTCAGTCAACCTTGGTTTATTTGGTAGGTTTCAGTGAGATCTAAGGAAGAGGAAAACTGACGATTATTTTGTGAAGTATTCAGCACAAGGATGATGTTTCCCCCTATGTTTTGACAGCATGTAGCACATGGGAAGTAGCACTAATCCTGACTGGGGTCTCTGGATGCTACCATAACACAAGTGAATAATAATATCTTAATCTGAAGAAAATTGGTTTAGTTTTGAAATTATGACCTCTGAAAGTTTTTTCATGCATGCACAATAGGATTTTTTTGTTAACTTTCTTCACTCAACCTACAGTTTAGAAAATCTAGATCTACTTGGGGATGTTAGGTTCCAGTGGCCTTAATCAAAGATGACAGAATTCAAGAGGTCTCAAGGCACTGCTGGACAAAAACTTACCAGTTTGATAACTTGATAAAAAAAAACAAAAAAACACACACCCTCATCAGTATGTGATCCTAAAGTTGCTACCACTCGGTAAATGGATAGTAAAGCAACAGTGTAAAAACATTCCCCCAAATTGCTAGCGTAGGTGCAGTTTTAGCAGTTCAAGTTCATCTAAACCAAACCTAACAGTCGAAGTGAACCAACAGGGGTTGATTTGCCTCCAACACCTCAGAATTAAACAGCGGGGTTCAATTCATTACACATTCTGTGACATAAACTCTGCAGATCAAGCACAGCCCGAGGTCTAATACTTGTTAAAAGCTTTCTGAGAAAGGGAACAAGCAAGACTTGTTCACCCAGGAGACTTTCTGGAGTTTTCCCCAGCTTCACTTCTGTGCAGAATGTAAGCCATTTTGCCTGGATTATGGGGCTTTTCAGCATTGACATTCACTGTGCATTGGGACAGTCCTGAAAACAACCTCTTTGCCCTGGAAGGACTAAAACAATGGAGAAGCACAACAGAGAGGTCTACTGGCTGTTCTAGAAAGGCTACCTTTTTAACTCAGGCCAAATGGCTCTGGTTATTTTCTTCAAAAGGTCTGCAGTCATCTCATGTTGCGCTACTTCGGAACCGTACCATCTGCCCCGAGCAAGGGGCAATGTGTTGTTACACTGTCCCTGGAGGATCCTAAGAGTCACAGTCTCTCTCCAACTTCCTTCACTGCCCTGGAGAGGAAGTAATCTGTACTGGGTGCAGCAGGTCAGCACAACTCTACTGGCTGGAGCATTGAGAGCTGGGGGCACAAAGCCACTATGTATGCCCTTCTCGCCCCTCCTGCTCACCTATGTAAGGAATGAAGGAGGCCTAGTGGCTCTGCAGAGCCTGATTCTCCTCCAGGGCTGCTACCTGTTGTATGTGTCATCCACAGGAGGGTATTTTACACCTTGTTACTCCCATGCACCAATGGCCACATAGTACATATAAATTCCCACAAGTTTCTGAGGAGTCTGCTCACTCAGAGGTTATTGTTCATTTTCATGTACATCTATCTACAGGGTGCCTTGTAGTAGGTTTCTAAGTGCCATACACCCATACAAACTTACAATACTGTACCTATTTTCACCCAAGCAGTTAGTCAAAGTACAGATCCTGCAGGTTGTTTTCAGTACGAGGAGAAACTGATGATGGAATCAATTATCTTTGAGGCAAGCCTATTTAAAAAGAACATACAAAGTCCTGTTTCCCTGAAAACAGAAGAAATCCAACAGCAGGAGATAGCTCATAGTTCTTTGCTCATAGTTCCAAGCCTCCTCCAGCCAGCACTCAGCCCAACATCTCTTTCTCTTAGCTTCTTCTCAGGGCCACAATAGCAATGCTGCTCTGACTGTGTTTGGGGTTTCCTTTCTGCCTTCTCTCAGCTTCTCCAGGCTTTCTGCTATTTCTGTCACAGACATTCACAAAACTGTAGCCAGTGGAACCCTTCTGCCCATGTGTGCCTTTGTTTTGAGGGAGGAGGACTCTTTGTTTCAGCTACATAGTTACATAAAGGAGCTTAATGGCTTCTTACAAATGAAGGGCAGTTGTTACACCTAGTTTCAGAGGTTTAACCTAACCCAGGACAATATATTTTTATATGTAAAATTCAACCAATCCGCCAAATCCAATGCAGGACAAATACAATAGGCAAACAACAAATCATCCCCCTCCCCCCACAAAGGGCTTATTGCCAAAGAAGGAAAGGAATAAGGAGATAGAAAAAAAGGGAGAAGTCCCCAAATGGTCCAAAACATACCAGCTGAAATAACGGAGGAATGCAACACATCCTAAATGCAGGCTTGCTTACTTGCCATGGGTGTCCACTTGTAGACAGTTCCTCAACCAAAGATTTCTGCAGAGATAGATTCACCCCAACACAGTCTCAGTAAAACCTAAAACAACAGTAACCATTGACTATCATGCTGACCAATATTGTCTCATTGTTTCTTTGTACTCTCCTGTCAGTCTATTTGTAACTATCTGTTGTCTCTTGTCTTGGACTGTAAGCTCCTTGGGTCAGGGATCTTGTTTTTGTTCTGTGTTTGTACAAAACCTAGCACAACTGGGTCCTGGTCCATGACTAGTGCTCCTAGGAACTATAGTAATAACTAATTATTATCATTGAATGTCCAGGTTGCAGTTTTTCCTAATATCTAATCTAAATCTCCCTTGATGAAGATTAAGTCTATTACTTCTTGTCCTATCTTCAGTGGACATGGAGAACAACTGGTCACCAACCTCTTTATAGCAACCTTTAGCATATTTGAAGACTTATCAGGTCTCCCCTCAGTCTTCTTTTCTAAAGACTAACCATGCCCAGTTTCTAACCTTTCCTCACAGGTCAGGTTTTCTAAACCTTTGAATATTTTTGAAGCTCGCTCCAATTTGTCCAATTTGGACACAGTGCTTGAGCTGTGGCCTCACCGGTGCTGAGCAAATCAGGACAATTACCTCCCATGTCTTACATACGACACTCCTGTTAATAGATGCAAGAAGGATATTAACCTCTTTCTCAACTGCATCACATTGTTGACTCATTCAATTTGTGATCCACTAACCCCCAGACTTTTTTCAGCAGTGCTACTGCCTAGCCAATTATTCTTTAGGTTATACCTACCAAAGGACATAAAAGACAATAAGAAGGTGTTCAATAAATAGGTCTGAAGCAAGAGATGTGCATTAGCTCTCTACATCTCCCTCACCTACCTCCTCCTGCATCCACAAGGCCAGTATCTCTTGTCAGAGAAGAAAATTGGGCTAGTTTGGTGTGATTTGTTCTTGACAAATCCATATTGGCTATTACCTCCCTATTTATACTCTAGGTGCTTACAGTTGATTTAATAATTTTTTCCAGATATCAGTTAAGGTGACTAGTCTATAATTCCCCAGATCCTCTTTGCTCCCCTTTTTAAAGATAGGTACTGTTTGTGTCTTTCTCCAGTCCTCTGGGGCCTCACTCTGGTATTCTCAAAGATAATCGCTAACAGTTCCAAAATTGCTTCAGCTACTTACTTAAGTTCCCCTGGGTTGAATTTCATCAGGCCATGCCAGCTTGAATATATCTAAATTATCTAAATATTCTTTAACCTGTTCTTTTCCTATATTGGAATGTGTTCCTTCCCTCTTGCTGTTAATATTAAATTGTGTTAAGTATCTGGGCACAGTTTACCTATTTAGTGAAGACTGACTCAGATTATTCAGTAGCTGGATACGGACAGAATGGGGAGCATAGGGAAACAATAGCCATGCACAAGGGTGGATAGGACATCCACGTCCAGGATACAGCATGCTCTGTTAGACACATTCGTGTAATGAGAAGTGGTGAGAGATCAAATGGGGAAAGGGGGAAATTGATCTTTGAAGAGTTATTGACAAGGAATCACATAAGTAATGTGTTACAATGTCAAGGTTTTGGAGAGGTTTTCATATGTCATTGTAACCCCTATTCTACTAGGTCAGTGGTTCTTAACCTGGGATGCACCCATCCCCTAAGGGTGCGAGATGCCCTTTTCTGGGAGTGCAAGACATACCAGATTTTTTTAGAAGGTAAATCATTAAAAACACAAATTAAGCACAGGCACGTAAGTACAGCTACTTTATGTCATTAAACCTATGTATTTATTAACATTATACATTTTTAACAATTACTGTAATATACAAACAAAAATATGTCTAGGTTTAAAGAACTGACCTACTTCAACAATTTTTGATTAGGGGTGCAAGAACATATTTTGAGAACCAAAGGAGAGCCAGAACTGGACACAGGATTCCAGCAGCAGATACACCAGTTCCAAATACAGAAGTAAAGTAACCTCTCTATCCCTACTCGAGATTTCCATTTATGGATCCCAGGACCAAATTAGCTCATTGGCCACAGCATCACACCGGGAGCTCATTCTCAGCTGATTACCCACCACCAAACCCAAATCTTTTTCAGAGTCACTGCTTCCCAGGACGGAGTTTCCCCATCCTGTAGGTATGGCCTACATTCTTTGTTTCCAGATATGTACATTTACATTTAGCCATATAAAAAACACATACTGTTTGGATTTCTTAGTAAATTAGGTGCCAGCAGACTACTCTGAATCAGTGACCTGTCCTCTTCATTATTTACCATTCTCCCAATGTGCATTATTTGCAAACTTTATCAGTGATGATTTTATGCTTTTTGCCATATCATTGATAAAGATGTTAATGAATCTAGGGCCAAGAACTGATCCCGCAGGACCTCATTGGAACCAGACCTCTCAATGACTATTCCCTGTTTGCAGTTACATTTTGAGACCTATCAATTAGCCAGCTTTTAATCCATTTAATGTGTGCCAGGTTAATCTTATATAATTCTAGTTTTCTAATCACAATGCCATGCAGTATGCAAGTCCAATGCCTTACAGAAGTCTATTACATTAACACTATACCTTTATCAACCAAACTTGCAGTCTCGATTAATTTTACATAAACCCATGTTGATCTGAATTAATTACATTACTCTCCTAGAGTTCTTTATTAATCTAGTCCTATATCAGCCACTCCATTATCCTGGCACTGATTCATGGCAGACTGACAGGTCTGGGTCATCCTGTTTACCTTTTTTAAGTTGGTACAATATTATCTTTCTTTCAGTCTTCTGGAACTTCCTCAGTGCTCCAAGATTTATTCAAAAATCAACATTAACAGGTACAGCAAGCTCCTCAGCCAACTCTTTTAAAACTCTTGGATGCAAGTTATCTGAACCTGCTAATTTAAAATTATCTGAGTGTAGTAGCTTCTGTTTAACATCCCCTAGATACACTAGTGGAATGAAAAACCATATGGTGAGGTTGCATAATCTTTTTCCCCCCTTGTCACAGAATGCTCCACTCACCACTTGTCTGGCACCTCCTCCTGGTCACTCTGGGGATTAGCTCTCAAGGCCAACACCTCCATTTGTAGTTTGCACACTGTCGCTGTCACTCTGACTCTGCTCTGCAACTCTTCTTGGTCCAGGACCCGCAGCATCCTCTTTGTGACTTAGCCCTCCAGCTAGGTCACGTGGTGTTCTCCCTTCTGGGGGTCAGTCCATCAACAGTCCCAGGCAGTCTTCCCTTCCACTGCCTTGATGCCACTCCCTCAGTGACTGGCAGGGAAACCCAGGCCTGCCATCTTCTCTGGGTTCCAGTTCTGAAACCCTCAGTTCAGCATTTCTGGGCTTTCCCCTCTCCACCTTCACTGCTCCTTTCCTGGAATGCTTCCTACACTTCTGGTTCCCCTCCTTCCCCTGGGCATACTCATCTCCAAACCTTCCTCCTTCTTCCCAGGGAGTGGCTGCTGGCTATTACCTGCCTTTCTGCAGCCCTTCTCAGCAGCCCCCATCTGTTGCCAGCTACCTGGTTTTAATGGCCCCACCTGTTCCTGCAAGAATGAGCCTGTTCTCTAATTAGCTGTCTACAGCCAAAATATCCCATTTGCAGTCTAATTAGCTGATTAGGCCCACCTGGCCCAATTCTGCTTTTGCAGTGTTAGTGTGGAAATCTGACCCCCATCACACCCCATATAAACAGAACAGAAATATATATTGAATATTTCTGCCTTATTGTTGATTAGGCTAACATCTCCATTTAGTAATGGACCAGTACTGTTGTCAGGATTCTTTTTAGTTCCTAAAATATTTTTTAAAACCTCCTCTTTATTGTCCTGAACTGTGCTGGCCATAGATTTCTCTTTGTATCACTTGGCTTCACTTATCAATGTTCTATAATTCTGATTTATATTCGTTACTATCAACTTCCCCTTTCCTCCATTTGTTATACTTTTTTTTTAAACACAGCTACCTTCAGGAGGTGCCGTTAATGGATAAAGAACAAATGGATAATAAAACAATTTTAGATAGTTGAAAAAATCCACACCAATGGTAAAATCCAGCTAAGTACTCCTTATAGCCACACAGCTCAACACAGAGATCCTATGCTGCAGTTCAAGCATTTGAGTTCTCTACACAAGAGTCTAGCCCTCAAGCTGTCCTTCCCCTGATGAGTCTATTAATCTATCTAACTTAATAGACTTTCGTTGCCAGGATATCCCCTGGGGTACTCACAAAAGAAGCCACCCTACAGATCCAGGTTAATATGAGCACTCAGAAATAGAGGAACAGGAGCATGCTAGTCAGGCCTGAGCAGGAAGTCTACTTCACCTCCTCACAGGAGTTAAAACAATGCTCATTGTCTGAGCAATGAGTCCTTCTCTCTCAGCAGGCCAAGCAAAACTTCTATGGACTGGAACAGCAAATCAAAATCAAGACCTAGAAGGCAGTTCATTCTGTGGAACCCTTCACTGGCAGGAGCCGGCTGAAGAGCCAGCAAGTTTGTTGCCAGGTGCTGCAGAGTGTTTTCTCTCAGCTCTGCCAGCCAGCCCACTCCTCCCAAAATTTCCACTGTGTCCTTCCTTCATTGGCTATTATTTGCTCCTTTCTCCTTTTACCCAGAATTCCTTCAAGCATAGGACAACAGACTGCAAGAACAAGTGTTTCCCCTTTCAATGAACAAGGTGTATGTACAGTAGTACAGACAGCTTTGCTCCTTAGATAAGCACTGACCAAGAGGTGAATTTTATGGTTATAAGCTGCCCAACAAACTAGGGAAGGGGAAGCTACATTTGTTTATTATCTTGGTGTTTTTTTCCAAGGTGTTAGGGTGTTATAGAGAACACTTAGCATCATTATCAGAATGGTAAGGCAGCTTGAAAGAAATGGTTTTTCAGGAGGGGTTTGAAGGAGGAGAGGGAGGACACATGTATATGTATAGAGAGTGAGTTTGTCCCAAACATAGGGGTATGAAAATAGGTGCAGAGTAGTGAGTGGGAGAAGGAGATAGAGGGCATAAGGGCTGAGAGAGGAAGTGAGATTTCAGGTGTAGACAGGCACAGAAAGGAATTACTAGAAAAGTCATAGTTATAACTAAATTAGGTCCCTGCTATTCAAGAGCAGATGAATAAAAACATTGGTATGTTCCATTCTAGAAGCCAACCTGTTCTTGCACATTGTGCCTGTTATGAACCCAGCATTGTGAATGAGTGAACAATAACTGTGAGCAACAGGGACAGAGCTAAGAGACAATGGTAAGAGACAAAGGACAGGTGACTAATGAGATGAAAATTCAGCAAAGTTCTGCTATTCCTCAGACAGGAAATATGATAGATCACAGACAGTTATGACATTGTCTGGTAAACCTTGGTTAATCTATGGTATAAATATAGTACCTGTCAAATCTGCTGAACCAGGAGTGGGACTCTTTATTGTTGCAGAGAGCATTCACCTATTAAACAGTCAGATGCATCTCTGGGTTTGGAGGTTATGTTTCAAAATGAGAAAAAACGTCCTGTGTTCAAATGAAGGGTATTAATTTAATACCCTAATGTGTGATGCCATCTTTTGGAATGGTGGATTAAAACATAGGTTGGTGAAGTTATGTTACAAAAAAGTAGTTTGCTACAAATACCCAGCTAGTGGATATGAAACGCATTCTGTGACAGAATCTGTTACAGATTGTGGCTTGCTTTCTTAGGGTCTGGGCCAGCTCCCATTCAAGGCAATTGAAAGATTCCCACTAACTTTAATGAGAATTAGCTCTCCAGTCTCAGATTAATATGATTCATGCATTTTGTATGTGTACTTCATCCACTGAGGCTGTCTTTGACTATGCTGGGTCCCATGACTACCTTGACATCAGATTACTACTACTCAAAGCTATTTTTAAAGAAGTGAAATGTTACAGCAATCAGCTACTTGGAAAAGAACAGGAGTACTTGTGGCACCTTAGAGACTAACACATTTATTTGAGCATAAGCTTTCGTGAGCTACAGAAGCTTATGCTCAAATAAATTTGTTAGTCTCTAAGGTGCCACAAGTACTCCTTTTCTTTTTGCGGATACAGATTATCATGGCTGCTACTCTGAAACCTTGGAAAAGAACCTGATTGACATGTAACAGTAATTAGGAGGTTCAATAATGAATACAGGTGGACCAAAGTTGCAGTGTTTTGATCCTGAATCCACAACCAGAATTCTAAAAAGATTGAGCATTTGAATTTAAAATTATTATTTGTACTTACAGTTTCTTTCAATTGAAAATTCTTCTCCCTGTAAGGGTTTATAATATAATGTATTATTATTATTATATATTATATTATTATAATATAATATAATATATAATGTCTTCTGCAGCTTCCACAGTATGCATCCGATGAAGTGAGCTGTAGCTCCACGAAAGCTCATGCTCAAATAAATTGGTTAGTCTCTAAGGTGCCACAAGTACTCCTTTTCTCCCTGTAAGTGGTTTCCTACAACATGCATGATTCAATACCATTGAGATCCTATAAAAGTTGACCCTGCCATCCTTCAGAGAAGTACTTTCAAGTAGGGCTGTGTGAACATTTTCCATTAACTGTTTTGGTATTTTTTTACTGGAAATTAGGTTTTCAACACAATAAAAAAAATTCATGAAGAGTTTGCTTCCTATGGAAAAAATAGATATTTCATTGAAAAAGTGCCTCCAAAACAGAGGAGATGTTGGCTGAAAACAAAAAGAATGTCTTTTTTGAAATGCCTCTGCAGTGCCTCATCGGAGATTGGCCGTTTCCTTCCCCCATGGGCTCCCTGCCTGGACTAGATCTCCTATGATGTACATCAGTGGCTTAGCAAGAGAGGATACTACAGTACATTATGGGAGATGAGGTGTTGCTGGGGAGCCTGGACCACAGAGGAGAATGGTGGTGTGAGGGGCCTAAAACTCCAAGTCCAATGAGCACTGCAGAGGAATTTCCAAATTTAAATTTTTTATTTTCACTTGAAATATTTTGGTTTTCAGTTTTTCACTTCAGATTCAACATTTCCTGCAGATTTCTCCCCTACCCCGCCAACAGCTGTCCATTTAAGTGCACAGCACCTTCATTGAAGGATCTCAAAGTGCTTGTCAGATAAATATAATTAATCTTCACAACATCCCTTTGGGATGAGGATTATCACACCTGGAGGGGGAAAAAACAGTTAGAGTTTAAATTACCTAATCATTCTCATGCAAGCCATGCGTGATTGTTATACTAAATTTAGTATAACTCTTCTAATTTAGAGAGTTAAAAATATATACAGGATAAAGTTTTCATTGCTGTGAACATGAGTGTGGAGGAAATCATAGCAGGATAAAAGAGGACATGGCCAGGACGTAGGTGTTTAAATGTAATCCAGTGAAGTCCATAAAAGCCTTTTGTAATATTTTCAGTCTTGCCTGCTAAAAATATTGGCTACTTGAGATGCTCCGATGCTCAAGATGCTCAAGATGCTCCGATACTACGACTGCAGGATAAGTAGAGAGTAGGGAAATACATGAGGACCACACAATGACAGAGCACCCTGAGTCACTGACAGTGAGAGAGAGAAAGTGCGTGATGGCAAGGTATGCAACAAGTAGTAGAAGGGGATGTTGGACCTGGATAAAGCTAATCCTCAGAGTGGCCAGGAGGAGGTGCCCCTTTAAAGAGTTGTTCCTGGGTCCACTCACCAAAGGGCACTGATGCTTGGAAAAAATCAGTCCCCTTAAAAGTGTCTCAACCTGGTCACCCAAAAATAGAGGTACCCAAAAATCAGTAGTTGCTTTTGAAAGTGTCAGACACTGTTCTTTCATGGAGACTTTACATTTGTTCTTTTTTGACTTAATCTAAAAAAAATCCATATTGTGAGTACCTGTTCTGCTCATTGGATATAGACAAAAACAGTTACATCAACTTGTGCATTTATAATTACGAGGACAAATAAACTGCAGAAAGCAAGAGTGGCTTACATGGGCATACCATGTACATGTGCTTAGCTAAAATGACCCTAAGGCAGAAACTCAAAGGGATGCAGCAAAGTATTGTATTTCAGGTCAAATGTGTAAGTAGGAAAAGAGTTTACCTTAATAGGCCATATTTCCAAAGAGGTTTAAAAAAAGGAATAAGATCTTTTTATATGTAATTATTCAAATATTCATTATTTGTTGGGAACCTAACAAAAAGTCATAGCATTGTGGTAGTGCAGGAAAAGAAAGCGAAACAGACTAAAAATAAAATGAAAGTGACCAATTTCCTCCGATCAGCCAAGTGGAATGCAAAAAAGTAAACAATATTAAGTGAAAAATCTTCTTAAACACAAAGGAAGTTTTACATTTATGATTTTCTCTCCTGGCAGCTTATTGTATCCTTTTTTTTTTTTTTTTGGCATTCTAAAGCAGCTGATGGAAACAAATTTGTCAACACAAAATTTAAGTCACATAACATAAGAGAAATGTAGTCCCCTCATTTGCTTTCCCTTTCTCCGTTGACTTCTTGAAGAACTGGTAGGCTACTTTCTTTTAGACTAAGTCCCTGGAATAGTACTAATAAGTCTCTTCTCCTCTCTATTTCTGTTATACCCCCATGTTAGAGCAAACCCAGGTCACAGGGCCTGCCTCTATGGTGCCCTCCTGTAGCCCAACAGGGCACTACTCACCTTGTTACAAGGTCTGCCACAGTTAATTGCCTCCTCTGACAGGGTCCAGTGCAGTGGTGCTTTAACCCTAAGGTATCCTCAAGTTTCACCCTTTCCAGCATATTAACATCCAACAATAAAAGAAAGGTACAAATAGGTCTGATTTTCAAACCCTGAGAAGCACAAGGCCACCTGAAAAAAAAGCACATGTTGACTTCTGCACCTAATTGATACATACGGTTAATAGAATTTGCTGCTACAAATGGCCATTAGGCATTTAACTAGGCCTTTGCATGTGCATACCAAATATGTATGTGCAATCTCAGTAACTGCAAGTGCAAATCCAGGCACCAGTCCAGCAACATACTTAACGTTAAGCACACGGTTAAGTGCTTTTTTGGATCTGTACGTAAATGCGCAGTTGCCCAGATCCCTGGGTTTCTCAGATTTTTTTGATAATGCCTCTCTCTCCAAGATTTGACAACACTCATAACCATCCTCAGCTGAAAGGAAAAATTATATTCAGTTCCAGCTTAGAATAGTTGACATAGGTACAAAGAACTAAAGTGCATGAATGCAGCTGCATTATAGGCTTCTGCTCCACGCCAGCTCAGGCAAGTCTCTTGGTACAGTACTAACTCTAGCGTTAGGGAAGTGGGAGAGAAAATAAACTATTAGGCATCTATTTCTGTGGTGAAGGACAGTTATAAAGCTTTTGATGCTGATTGCCATCCTGGCACTCTAAGCAAAGAGACTGGAGAATCACCTGCATTTTGTTACCATTTAAACAGAATGCCAGATAAATAAAACAGACAAGGTGGGTGAGGTTATTTTTTTATTGGACCAACTTCTGTTCATGAGAGAGACAAGCTTTCAAGCTATTACCTCCCCCACCTTGTCTCTTTAATATGCTAGGGCCCACACAGCTACAGCAACACGGCATACATAAATATAACACACATGCAGAGCTAGCTCTGAAGTGGTTATGAAATTTATAGGAACTTCTCTCGTAAGTGTTCTCCCTTTCAGTCAGCATCTTGGCAATGTGCTACATCAATTTACATTACTGATATTCCTTGACTCGGCACTTTATTCTACTGTTGAACAAAATTCACCACTTGGGTATTCTTCCCCGGTCCAGATCTTAATTATTCCTGCTTCCTCTCCACGCAGTACATTTTTTCTCTGTATCACTTGAAAAAAAAAATCTTTTTATGAGGGAGTTTCTACAGTATGTCTGCTGTAATGAAAAACAATGTAGATGGCATGAGGTCAGCACACCTGAAAGAGAAATTAAATTATTGTTAAAAGAAAAAGGAGTACTTGTGGCACCTTAGAGACTAACCAATTTATTTGAGCATAAGCTTTCGTGAGCATGCTTTATGTGTATATAATAAGATCTTCTACACTTTCCACAGTATGCATCCGATGAAGTGAGCTGTAGCTCATGAAAGCTTATGCTCAAATAAATTGGTTAGTCTCTAAGGTGCCACAAGTCCTCCTTTTCTTTTTGCGAATACAGACTAACACGGCTGTTACTCTGAAACCTAAATTATTGTTGGTGACTTGAGGCTTGCTGTGGACTGAGCAAATATCTCCTGCATGTTAGCACTAAGCAAAAAGAGATATGGCTTTATGAACATCTGGCTGTATTTAGCAACAGCATAACACTAGCCATGAAACACTTATAATGTAATGTGGAGAAAGGAATTTCTCACTAGATTCAATACCACATAAAGCAAAAATTAGCCTGAAGGGACATGTGGTTGCATAGAACAAACTGTCCTCCATCAGGAGGAAAACACACACACATAAAATAAATGAGATATAATGGGGATGTTTCTCCATTCACAAAGAGCAAAACAAGTCCCTTTAGTCTAGGTCACTATTACTTTACATTAGCAAAGGATGAACAAATGAAAATTCTCCATGGGCAAACTGAGGGTGAAATCCTGTCCCCATTGTAGTCAATGGCAAAATTCCCATTATGCCGTCAGTATGTCTCTCCTGTTAAATCTTCATCTTTAATTCAGTTATGGTCCTGTCCCACAGCCAGCAGAGTTCTTACTCTTAAAAATGTAATCCATAGAAAACCAACCACAGCTATCTACACCACTGAAATCAATTAAACAAAATCTCGACTGCATTTTTATATATCATGTTTCATAGACACCTGCGGCTAAGGTATCTAAGTGTCAATATTATGTTTTATCACTAGGTTTTTATACTTCATTCTGAAACAAGATCTTAAAGGGACACTGCTTAAAAAAACATACCTTTTGGGAACTTAAAGGAGAAGAATAGTTGTTCTATAGGACTTTTAGATCATCTTATAGAATTTAAGAATGGTATCTTTTCTGTAGAACTCCATAAGACTTCAGCATAATGTTGATAGAACATTATACATTTCTGTACAACCTTATTGGTGTAATACCTATTAAATTCTAGAAGACTTTTCCATAGTGGATGTATTGAAAAGAAGCAAAAACATTTCTTAAAGATTAATGCTGATACGTTTTAAAATTCAATGTTGCTAGTTTATTTATTAGATTTCTCTGATGGGATACAAACAAATAAAGACCCTTTAATCTGGACCAGATGATGCATTTTCATATGTGCACATTTTCTTAACAACAGCATATTTCTGGACCTAAATTTGACTGACATTTTTGTGAAAAGTTCCTGGATAGCTAACAATTGTATCATAGTCCGATGAATAGACTACCCACAGCTAATCCAACCATCCACTAAGTGTCACTAAATAACCGTAAGACATGGATTTTAGAGTTGGGAAGACATACCAGATGTCTTTATTTGAAAAGGTGATCGCTGAAGATAGGTATAGCAACTGTCAGAAAGTGACAGGGGAAGGGGGAGGTGGGAAGCACTGTAAAGTACTTGACAAATTTCAGAGTAACAGCCGTGTTAGTCTGTATTCGCAAAAAGAAAAGGAGTACTTGTGGCACCTTAGAGACTAACCAATTTATTTGAGCATAAGCTTTCGTGAGCTACAGCTCACTTCATCGGATCCAAAAATTACCATTCTCTGGTCATTAGCAACCTATCCCTGTCATGAGCATTCCAATGATAAGATGGCAGCTGCACAGCACATGTGTGAAATGTGTGCGACAAGACAGTGGATATCTGGGGTGAAAACTGAAATGGGCCAGGATGGGGTCCCTAGCCTCTGTTTGCCAGAAGCTGTGAACAGGCGACAGGATGGATCACTTGATGATTAGCTGCTCTGTTCATTCGCTCTGCAGCACCTGGCATTGCCCACTGTCAGAAGACAGGATACTGGGCTAGGTGGACCTTTGGTCTGACCCAGTATGGCCGTTCTTATGTTCTTGAGCTCACACAATACTACATTTGCTACTAAATATAATCCAGTTGATGTATTTAACAAATATTGTTACACTAAAAATTGACACTTGATAAGCTGTTAATTACTATAGTTTCTGAAGGAGAGATGAAGAACATTTGTTTCCATTTTTAAATAATCACAGCTCTTGCCCCCCAATTAATAATGAATCAGTTACACAAAGTTAGAAAGGATTTTCTCACTGAGGACTTAAATGCTCATGTCTTTGGAAATCTGCATAATTTAAAATCCACATTGTGCATTCGAGATTCCTGCAGCATGGGCTAGGTCACTTTTGTGGCTGTCGGAAGCCAAATATCAATGGCCTCCCCATGTCTTCACACAGTGCTTAACATTATATTTTCAAAGAGGACGGTGGGATTTTAGCCATGATACTACCCATGATTCAATGAGCTGGATCATTCCTTGGCAGTGAGTTCTGAGGGAGGAAATCTGAGGATCCCATTGTATCATTCCTCCCAAATAATTCCTTTTGGAGGGTGCATTCTTCAGAAAAGGCCATGCAGGCTGACCGGGAAATCCAAGAGTCCTCAAGAATCCCAAGAAACACAAGATCATCCATTCAGATGAGTTCTGTCTCTGCAGCTGCCCTGTCCCCTGGTAGATCTCAACTCCCTGATTACAATTGCCTCCAGGAGTCCTTGTGACAAGGGAGATAGTGCTTTGCAGAAGTGATAATATAGCTCCAGGTTTTATCATATTTTTCCTTGAAATGCATGTGGGACCAGATGAAGGATGATGTGCATATCCCCTAGGAGCTTAAGCACTGAAACCTTTGGGTGGGCTAGAGTTTACTTTACTGCCTCTCTCCTAATACTTCAGCACTAGTCCTATAGAACGGCAGACAGAGAGCCAGAATTCAGTCATTGAGGATTTTCAGCATGTATTCCACAGGGTCAAAAAAGAACAAAAGGAATTAATTGAATTCTTACGTACCAACTTTGTAAAGTTTTATAATGATAAAGAAACAATACTACTAGCTTCCTAATCCACACATATTTTCTTCACAGTTATACATAAGTCTAAATGAATTAGATCTAAACAGGTCAGTCCCCACCAGGGCTGGCTCTACCGTTTTTGCCGCCCCAAGCAGGATGTCTGAAGACAGAAGGTGCCGTCGAATTGCCTCCGCAGTAGCCAGAAGAGTAAAGCTGCCGCCGATTTGCCGCCAGTCTCTTCCCAGACTGTCTCACTCCAAGATGGCATGCTGCCCTACAGAGCCCCATAGTCTGAAAACAGGACCAGAAAAACCCCTCTTAAAGTGATAGCTTGCAATTCCAACATAGTGCTCAATATGCCACAACCTACTGTTGCTACCTACTGGTGTCTGGATGGATTCTGAAGTGCTAGTATTAGCAATATGATTTCCTGGCTTATCTCAAACCAAAGGCAAAGGGTACCTTGCAGTACTGCAGCTGTGAATAAAACACTTCCTTGTTTGTCCCAGGTAATGAGGGCTAATAGATCTCCTTACTGTTGGATATTGATTGGTATGTGCTTTCCCAAGGGAGGCTAACAAACAACTGCCTTGAAAACATGTGGCTAAAAAGGATTTTTGGCAGTACATTTTTTTTACGCTTTTAAGAACATCATAAAGAAAGAACTAACCAGAATTATCACCCAAAACTGAAACTTTTCCCTAAAGTCGAGATAAAGGGCAAAACTCTCTTCTAAGTTGACAAAGGTAATCCATTGTTTCTCTGAGATGGCATAATGTGTCACTTGTTTCTGGAACTGAATTTTGACTGCTTGATATGCACCATTGACAATCACACAATGCAGAAACAGGTGCAACACCTCTGATAAATCCTCAAAATAAATTGCTAACGGCTGCTTAAAATCATCTACATTCGTATTTCTTCCATTTTAATTATACTTTCTAAATATAAATTATAGAGGTCCAACGACAGTAAGTCATTGAAACACAGAGGTTACATTGTTTTATTTTTGAATGCAGGTTTTTTTTTTATATAATTCGACATTTGTAAGTTCAACTTCCATAATAAAGAGATTGAAGTACAGTACTTGTATGAGGTGAATTGAAAAATACAATTTTTTTTTGTTTTTTACAGTGCAAATATTTGTAATAAAAATAAATGTGAAGTGAGCACTGTACACTTTGTATTCTGTATTGTAATTGAAATTAATCTATATGAAAATGTAGTAAATATCTAAAAATATTTAAAATAAATGGTATTCTACTGTTGTTTAACAGCGCAATTAATTTTTTTAATCACTTGACAGACCTACAAAGAATGTTTAACTTTAAATGGGTTATCAAAGCAAAACCAACACTTCTCTTAGCGAGACCAAGAAAATATGTTTGCAGTTTCTAGGCCGAGCCATTTTGGAGGTATGATGAATCTTAAAAAGCATTAGTCTGTTTTTTAAAAAGTTAACTGTAACTAAACTCTGAAAGCACCATAACTTGAAAGATCCTTGGCTACATCTGCACTGGGGCTGGGGCATAATTTCCACCTCAAGTCAACATATTTGTGCTAGCTCTCATCAAGCTAGTGCCTTAAAAACAATAGTATAGTCTCGGTAGCACAGGTAACAGTGAGTGGCAGCATGGGTTAAGTGCCCCAAGTACATACCCACAGGGTCCAGGATGGTTTGTGCTCAGTACGGCTAGCCCCTGCTGCCATTTGCAGCAGCCCAGGCAAATAGAGGCTGTCCTACTATTTTTCACAGGCAAGCTTGGTGAGAGCTAGCACTAATATGCCTACCTGAACTGGGAATCACATCCCACGGCTCCAAGTGTACACATATCCTCTCGTTGATTTTTATCAGACTTCACAGGAAAAAAACCTCTCTGTATAATTAGTGCATATAATAGGATGGGGGGATGTCTGATGGTGTTGGTGGAAATAGCTCTTCTGTAGCCTAATCCTGAGATGTGCTGAACAGCCATAACTCCTATTGCTTTTTGCTGAGAATTGTGGGAAAGAAACAACTTTCAGGATCGGGGCCCTCTTTCTTTCTTTGCACATTTCCTCTCTGACTCTTCAAAGACAGGAAGACCTAATAACTGAAAACAATTTGTTCAGGTCCAAAACTAGTAAAGGTCATTATTTGCCTTTGATGTTTTCTCCTGCTCCTTATGCTCCCTTGTTAGTGACTTGAAGGGATTTTATTTATAATATAACTCCTTTTTACTACAATGTTGAATCCTTAAATTATATGATTCCCAGAGGGTAGGTATAATTGCGTGACAGTATGTGAGACTGTAACAGGACTGTGAAGAAAGGCTGACAAACTATGACATAATTGCAGGTATCGTCCTGGAATCACATTACAGTGTGCACACATAGTAACCACTATGATTAAGATTGAAAAACAGTTTTGGTTACACCCATTATCATCACATGCGTCCCAAACCTTTCACCTTTTTGGTATTAAGTTTTCTATACATTGGCTCAGATTAAGCCCTCAATTTTTAAGTGGAATTCTCACTGGTTTCAATAGGGAGTTCTGCTTAAACACTGACCACACACTAAGGTTGGCCTTTTTTTTTTTTAATTTGAGCAAATTCCCTTCAACTGCTTTTGAGTTATGAGAGGGTGGAAAAAAAAAATATATATATATATACACTTTTTCTCAGCACGCTGCTTTGACGCTGCCATTAGTCAAAGCTGGCTGACGTTTGAAACTTGACATGGACATAGAGGTCACTGAGGACTAGTGCAGTTGTTTATCTTGAAAGAACTGGAGTAGCTTTACATAAAATATAACCGCTTGCAAACTGTATAGTGAGCATGAACAAAAGGAAGTTTTGTTGTCTGCCTAGGTGACAGATTGACATACCATAAATGTGTAACCAGTAATTAATGGACCCATTCCTGCTCCTATCACAGTGCATGGGAAAATTCCCAGCGGCTTCAATGGTGCTGGATCAGGCCCAGGAACAAATCTGTCACATTAAGGACCTTTTGAGTTCTGTTGACAATGAGCCTGATCTTGTAAAAATGCACTACCCATGAAGAGCTGAGTCCTCAACTCCCAGCTGCTGGGTCTCTATACAAGGTAAAAATATCTTGAATGGTGGGAATGCAGCAACAAGCAAATTCTAACTTTTTTTTTTCTTGTTTTTTTTGTGTGGGGGAGGGGGGGTAAAGGGACTAAAAATGAAAGTTTTCACCATGGTTGAAATTACAGAGAGGGTGTTTCCACAAACTTCTGAAATACTGAGAAAACCTTCATGAATTCCACAAAGTTGCTAGTACTCTTCATGCACTAGGAACCATTGCTGATAGCACAATGCACTTTTGGAAAGGAGCTACCTTCTTATAAGTGTTGTCTATTGGGAAAAGAAGTTAAGTGAAAGTCCTTTCCACCAGTTTCTAGTAGCTAAAATGTTCAAACAGTGAGTTCTAAAGCACTTTGAGGCACCCATTCATCCGATTGAAGTGAGCTGTAGCTCACGAAAGCTTATGCTCAAATAAATTGGTTAGTCTCTAAGGTGCCACAAGTACTCCTTTTCTTTTTAGATCATTTTAGTGGCTGTGATTTTCTATAAACATTTGATTGTTCCCAATTGTTTGTGGATCAGTCATGGGAGGTAATATATTCTTGTTATTTTCTATGGCTTTTTGCAGGCTTGACTCCTTTCTTCAGGCTGTTTCAACCTAATTCCTTTATTGAAGATTTTACAGACAAGACTGATCTTTTAATTTCATTGACGTTTGATGCCACCTGCTGGAGGAAATCCTGTAAGGTAGTCTGATTCCAAGGAATCTAATCAATGCTCTCTTTGATTTCAGCCTGCCTGTTGGCTGCTCCTGCTAAATTCTTTCCAGGTGAGTTTCTGCAGTTCCTCATAACTAAGTCCTCATGGACTTTTGTTGAGAAATGTATGAAAATGCTCATTTTTCCATCTTTCTTATGCAGAATACTTAAATATCAATTTTAATTTTAAATGGCACATAGTCTAATATTCTTATGAGTTTGTAGAGTTTATTTACTTTTTCTTTAACAAGGCTCACGGGCATTGAATTAATATCTCATGGGCTGTTCTTTTAAATGCCTTAACTCAGAAAAAGGACTTCATCATGTGATTAACTTTAGGCACCTGCTGAAGCCCAGCCCTAATTGAGTAAAGCACGTAGGTGCATAAGTACCATTGAGAATTTCTTTCACTGGGTATAAAGGAGTTGTTGACCAGCTCTGTGTTGCCCCCTAGCTGCTTCTATCACTGGGTCTAGGGACTTGTATAGCTGCTCTCCACTCTCTCACCACAGCCTATCTCACTGCTGGAGCTGGGGAAATTTCCTTAGCAGTTCTCTTACTCTCTGGGGCAAACTCCAGCCCCTTCCCTTGGGGCTTCTTTTGCCATGATGACCTACCCAAGGAAGGAAACTGAGCCACAGACAGACCAAGTGACCTGACTCAAGGAAGGGATCCCCAGCTATGGATTGTAAGCAGAGATGGCCACCTTCCTCCAGGCCAGACTTAGGCTCTTAATCTTTGGGAGGGGTGGGACTTAGGTCAGACCTCTCTCACCAGCATCTTCCATTGGCTAGCTTAGGTGGCTAAGTATGCCAACTTTTGTGAATCCTATTTTTAGGCACCTATCTTTCTCCGTGCATTGTATAGGACACATAGGTGCCCAGCTCAGGCTTTATGGATTCCTTTATTGTTCCCGTTATTTTCCACATGCCCAAAACCTAGGCATTGTGACACTGAGTGTAGGTTCAGGCTCCCTGCACACATCTCTTTCTTCCCCTCACACTGCTGTAGTTCTAGATCAGAAACAGCTAGAGGTTAGTTGGTTGTTTATTTACAAAGGCCTCACAGTCAAGTCCAAATGATGCTGCCTTTCTAAATGACTGCAGTGAAAACTCTCTTTGTGCCATTACATGGTCAGAGTCTGCTCCCAGAGTTACCATGGGCTTATGGTGACATAACCAAGGGCAGGATTTGTCTCTTTAAAATAAGACATGAGACAATTTGCCTTGGGTGAATTTCACCCCTATACACAGCCCTATGAGCCACTGGCCTCTTAAGTGGCACATAACATCTGTGTTGGCCCCCTGCCTGAGGGTAAATTTCACCCATTAGGAACAGTGTTCCTTTGAATATGTGGCTTGAAACCTTGAACTAATCATACACTGCCAGTAAATCCCATGACACACACACTGAATGAATTTAGTGTTTTAATAAAAACATATCACACTGCTCATTATTGCCTCTGCTTACAATTAACTGTAGGTGCTGGGGTCTTTTCTATTTAATATTCTATTAACTTCCTTTTTTAAAAACATATTTTCTGCCATAATTTACATTCACCACCGGGGGGCACTGCAGACTTTTTCTTTAGCTAAATTTCCTGTTTCAATCAATATTTTAATGCAATAATTTTCAGAGGAAGTCAAGGATTGGGTTTATTGTTTCACTGTTTAAAAATATTTCCAATTTCACATTAATTAAATTACTGTAGTACAGGTTTTGGTAATTAAAGCCATAGTACAGAGTGCATTCTCCCATTATTTTAAATGGGAGTTTTGCTCTGGCAGTGTAAAAGGGCCTTAATGTGGGTACACATTACATATATACTCACTTTGACACTCCTCTGCACTACCAGAGCGATATAAAAGGATCTTAGTATAACTCAAATCAGGCAATAATAGTTTATACACATGGATCGTTGTGGTTTTGAACTGTCATTATCCACAAACAGAATTTTTTTTTTATTCTAGTTCCATCACACTGATTGAATTAATAGACACAAAACCAGACCTGTACAAAAGCCTGATCACATATTGTCTCTCTGACATCTCTTTCTGGATGGCTCACCAAAAACTTAAATTGAATAAGACCAAAACTGAGCTCCTTATTTTCCTTACAGAATTTCTTCTCTCTCCCCTTTTCTTGTCACTGTTGACAATACCACCATCCTTCATGACGTATAGGCCAAAATCTAGTGGTTATCTTCAACTCTTCCCTCTCCTAAATACTATCAGATCCTCACATTCTTCAAATCCATGTGCTTTGTCCTGTAGAACATCTCAAAGATCTAACCTTTTCTTACTGTCCCGACAGCAAAAGCTATCTTACAAGCCCTTATCTCCCATTTTGATTAACGCAACTTTCTCCTCTCCTACCTGACCACAACTTGTACAAAACATAGCTCCTACAATTTGCCAAGATCCTCCTCCTAGCCTGTTGACATGACCAAATGACCTACCCTTTTCTTGAATCCCCCTCACTATCTCCCTGTGCTTCACTGCATCAAGCTCAACCTTCTTGTCCTTACATTCTCCATATAACTCTACCCCCTGCCTATTATCTTGCCTCGCCTCTTATCAAATAGCTCCAACACAATCCCTCCCACCATCCTTGATGCTCTGTTAATCTGCCTCTTCCACAGCCATCTTCACACCTTCTTCCAGAATGCCCCTACACACTGTAATGACCTCTCTAAACTGACTCACTAGGCCACCACTCTTTAAGTTCGCCCAAATACCTCCTTAGAACCAGCTTCTGCCAAGACACCCACAAGAAGTGAGTTAACCAGTATTCTGGATATCATGCAGTCCTTCCCCATCCCTCCAGTGCACCTCAGCCTGCAAAAAACACAATCCAGCCCCTAGTGAGGTGTTTATCAAGAAACTGATCAATGTAATGAGAGCTGGCTGACACCTGTGATATTATCTGTGGCTGTTTGATGAGCTTTTATGGCCCTGAAATCCAGAGCAGTAACTTTTAGCACCACAGCAGGTAAAGTTTGACTTTTTAGCCTAGCTCACCACGTCCCCCCTTCAGCTCTGAACAAAGACAGGGCACAGTCTGCTTAGCTAACTGATACTCAAGGAAAACAAAATCTGACATGAGACTGAAGAGTGAGCATTTCTCTCTCCCTCTCAGCTTCATTGTAGAGCATCTGCCTAGAATCTTCTTCTGCTGCAACTCCTGCTACCAATTTTAAATAATCTGTCAGCATACCTTGACGGTGTGTATTCTGCAAGGGTCGATAGGCAAAAAAAACTTCTCACTGAAATGAAAATCACATTTGCAGGTGTACACAGAGGGACAACCTGTTATGACCTGTTCCAGTTTAAGCCCACAGTAAATGTGTTTTACATGATGAGGATTCATACTGAGCTGACAGATTATTGGGTGTGCATGTTATTTGGTCTTGTGCAGCTATTTGGGAACCCAAATACTCTTCATTGACATGCATTGTGGAAGCGGCAAAGAGTCCTGTGGCACCTTATAGACTAACAGACGTATTGGAGCATAAGCTTTCATGGGTGAATACCCACTTCATCAGATGCTTATGCTCCAATACGTCTGTTAGTCTATAAGTTGCCACAGGACTCTTTGCCACTTTTACAGATCCAGACTAACACGGCTACCCTCTGATACTTGACGTGCAGTGTGGAGACACAAGTTTAAAAATTTTAGCCTATGTGAGTAATGCATAATATATGTCTTTAAAAATTAAACTTTTTCTAGTATTATGAGATCAAAAATTCCAAAGCTATGAAGCTAGTAGGCCTCAGGAAAGGGTTGAGGTTTTTGGCCAACAAGGGAATAGTGAACAAAAGCATCATAAGAGCCAATCTGGCTCAAGTGCTTAAAGATCTTCGAATCAAAAGTCTGAAACACAGCATTCGTTAACTATGTTTCAGTGAAAGCTCAGGGCCAGACCCTTAGTTGGTGTTGTAGTAGGAAGACACCCTGAGACAAGCCCTTGTATCAGAGGCCTGATATGAGGCCTGAGACCTGGGCTAAAGTAATGGTCAAAGCTTTGCTAATATAAAGCGAAGTCAGGCTGTGAAGTAGAGGCAGGTCCTGCTCACAGAATCTGGCACAAACAGGGCTGATATTGCAGAAATACACATTCCTAAGAAGCACTACGCACAGAACATACACACAAACACATTCCAGAGGGGTGGTACCAGAACACCTCGATACCAACGCATTCCCCAAAGATAACAGGAACACGCTGACCCATCTTAAAGGTAAGGTTAGGATGACAGCATGATGGATAGAGATGTTTTGATTGAACCAACATGTACAAGGTAATGGGTGGCACCTAGCCATGTTGTTTGTATTGATGTATAAAATGGAGTCTCAAAGGGAGTGTCTTTGGCCAGTCGAGGGGTGAATGGAAAGTTCCACCATTCCATGAGCTGCATCCATTGTCATGGGCATACATGTCTTAATATCTCCGTAGAGTCTGGCAGGTGCTATTACCATGCTTTGTCGACAATAAACCTGGCCGGGTGCCTTCGTACCTTAACAGACCTTGTGGTTATTGGGTGGTTCACTCGAGGTCTGCTGTGCCAGCTGTCTGTGCAGAGCTGCAATGGCACACAGAGCAAATACACACACACACACAGCCATACATTTGACTAGTGTAAATAGGGACAGTTCCATTTTACTTCAGTGCTAAGAACGCAGAAAGCTGCTGTAAAGCCCTTTGCACACAGGAATCTTTAGGTAGCAATGTATCTCGCTCTACTCTGCTTGTTTCTGGTTCCCCTCAGCCACCTCCCCCCCCCCCCCATCTGATTTCCATTCTATCAGCGGAGGGAGAGGGTACATTAGGGACTCCAGTGTCTTGGGATCATTCTTCTGTCCAAGGTAAGAATATTCTTTTTGTGGTGTGTGAGCATGATGCAATACTTGTCCAGGTCAAACATGTAACATTGTACTGAGGGGATGAGTAGGAGTGGTATTGCTTCTGCAACTCACAAGCAAGGATTTTTCCATGTAGGGGATATTTTCAGGCAAGAACTAAGATTGTGTGACAGGGGACTAGTTGTATCTCCAACAGTGTCTGCCCAAATCTGAATTTTTCTTTGAAAAGTCTGAGCTTAAAAATGTTTTATTTAGAATCATAGAATATTAGGGTTGGAAGAGACCTCAGGAGGTCATCTAGTCCAACACCCTGCTCAAAGCAGGATCAACACCAATTAAATCATCCCAGCCAGGGCTTTGTCAAGCCAGGCCTTAAAAACCCCTAAGGATGGAGATTCCACCACTTCCCTAGGTAACCTATTCCAGTGCTTCACCACCCTCCTAGTGAAATAGTGTTTCTTAATATCCAACCTAGACCTCCCCCACTGCAACTTGAGACCATTACTCCTTGTTCTGTCATCTGCCACCACTGAGAACAGCCTAGCACCATCCTCTTTGGAACCCCCCTTCAGGTAGTTGAAGGCTGCTGTCAAATCCCCCCTCACTCTTCTCTTCTGCAGACTAAATAACCTCAGTTCCCTCTTTAAAAAAAATACAAGGAGAATAGAAAAAAATACTCTTCCCCTTGTAAATATTTGCGTAATATTTTTTTAAACTGCTCTGTAGCTGAAACAGCTAGGAATAAAAGTAGAAATTTGGCTTGGAAATAGTCCTCACTAAGCAGAAGTGCCTTTAAGTGTTGTCATGAAATTTGATTTGATTTGGCCTAATTAGAATGCTTTGAAAAATCACAATACCATTTCATTTTTATATAGGCCTAGGGACAGCACACTGATGACACAATTCAAACAAGAATACCTTCATGATTTGTAAAAGACATGAAAACAGCCATTAATTTTTTATTTCAACATGTGTGCAGTTTAGATGATACAAAGCCAAAACTGAAGATGCCTGTAATTATGAAATTGCTCCATTATCTTTCTGGCTACCAAAGCTAAGCTGACTGGTCTATAATTCCCTGGTTGTCCGTATTCCCCTTTTTATAGATGTAACCCATGCTTGCTCAATGTGGCACGCTGTCTCCCTCTAGTAGTGGGCCGGCCAGTTACAGATTGATCAGCATGCTACAGCTTTGGCTAAGGGAGATGTGTCTTTTAGCTCAGGCAGTGGAGGCTCATGCATTAAGCTCAAGAGGTCCCAGGTTTGATCCCCATTGCTGATGCCCCTGTGTGGGTCAGCGTTACATAGTTCTCAAAGATAATTGTTTAATGACTCAGATCTCTTCAGCCAGTTCCTTAAGTAGTCTAGGATGTGTTTTGTCAGGCCCTGCCACCTTGAAGACATCTACCTTGTCTAAGTAGTTCATAACTTCTTTCCCTGATTTAGCCTTAGCTCCTACCATTATGCTGATGTTCACTGTGTTAGTTGTCTGATCACTGCTAACCTTTTGGTGAAAACTGAAACAGAAAAGGCATTTAACACTTTGGTCATTGCTGTATTTCCTATTACTGTCTTTCCTTCCTCACTGAGTAACGGGCCTACCTTGGTCTTCTTCCTGCTTTTAATGTATTGTAAAGTGTTTTCTTGTTTCCCTTTGTATTACTAGCTAGTTTAATCTTGTTTTGTGCCTTGGTCTTCCTAATTTTGTCCCTACATGCTTGTGTTTTCTTTTTAATATTTATCCTTTGTAACTTGACCTAGTTTCTGCTTCTTGCATGACTCTTTTTTGAGTTTCAGGTCATTGAAGATCTCCTGGTGAAGCCAAGAGGTCTCTTACCATACTTCCTATCTTTCCTATGCATTGGGATAGTTTGCTGTTGTGCCATGCTGAGGTCAGCTGTCCCAAATCCCCGAAGGTCCAACAAAGGCATACATATCCATTGATATAGTCAAGAGATACCTGAAATGGAGAGAAATAATTGGTGGAAGGTCATTCCCCTGCCACTGGAGCCTTTTTCTCATACGGCTTGAAACTCCTGCAGCGCCCAGCAGGCTCCCCCCTTTTGCTGCTGCTCCCACTTGAAATGGGGGCTTGACTCTCCTGCAGCCCCACCTGCCACCACTGCTCAGTAGTTCCTTGGGCCAGAACCTCAGCTGATGGAACAGATTTCAATGGATCTGTGCTGATTTGCACAAACTGAGGATCTGTGTCTTTGTGTTCTGGGCAGTTGGTTCGTTTCTGACTCCATCGGGAAGAAGCAGGAGAGCACTATAGAGCACTATAGAGCAATCATGGGGCTAAACATTGCATGATGAATGACCAAATTCTGTTGTCAGACACACACATGCAAACCCATGAAAGTTAATGGACCAAGGGTTTCACCGGTGTAACTGATAGCAGAGACTGGCCCTTATGGATTAATACTACTGGTAATCTCTGGTTTCTGGTCATTATCCTGCCATCACCCACTGACTTCTAAAGGACTCCAGTCAGAGCGATGACAGCATATAGACTCCTGTTACTGGGGCTAGTACAGTGAGTGCACAATCATTTACTTCAGCAACAGGAGCCAGTGTCTTAACCAAAACATTGCAAAGAGCTAAAGAGACCACTGTAGCAACTATAGAATTATCATTATTGACAAAGGCTACAGAGTTATCCAGCTACATCTCATGATCAATTCCCTGCCATGGCAGAGGCCTCAGGCAGCCTCCTGTGGGCTGCAATATTGTGGTCTAATTTCGGTTGTTGCATTCAGTGTACGGGTGCTGGGTGGTGTTGGTGGCCTGTGATATACAGGAGGTCAGACGAGATGATCTGGTGGTCCCTTCTGGCCTTAAACTCTATCACTCCGACTCAGAATAGTACAACTGGTATGCCTATTAGAAATTGAAATCAATGGAACTACAAACCTGCTTAAAGGTAAACACATGCGTACGTTGGGGTTTGTTTTTTCTGGTTTTTTTTCCTGAACTGGAGCCTTGGGCTGTATTCATTAGTTTGTCTAAAACTCAGATTCAAAATTACAGGTCAGAAAATAAGCTAATTATTTAGTCAAAACAAAAAGTATATATAGATTCAAATCTGCCTGGATGACAGAAATGCGGATGACAGGACAAAAATCACTTTTTTCCTACAAATGCATTTCACGGATTGTTAATCCCACTTACTCCATAATGCAAGGCAATGGTCACTTAATTACAATGCAATAAAGGGCAACAGTAGAGTTCAATTTATAGTGACTACAGGATTAACTCCAAAGTCTGTTCACAGTGCCTTAGAAAAGAGACTATTTTAAGCCAGGCTGACTCTAAGGTAAAAGGAGTAGAATAGCATACGTCTCCTGAGTCCCTATCCAGTGCCCTATCTGTTGGGCTACAGTTAGTGGAGGGAAAGCAGGTATGGCCTGAATGTATTAAAGGGCAATTAAGAGCTTAATACTGGGTAGTTGGGTATAGTGCTTGCTACTATAAGTAGTTCCAGTCAAGAGACAAAGAACCGTGTCCACACGGTACATGAAGGGTGGGGAGTTTAAATACAGTGATTGTGTGTAGCAATGTAAATTTCAGTACTTTGATGGGAAAAGGAGAGTGAGATGAAGTGCATGAATTAATAGAGCAAATACAGAGCAAATACAGACAGAAAATGTATTTGAGTGGCAGGAGCCACCTTTATTTACAAAATACTTTAAACAATGCTGTTACTCAAATACCAACTAAAATAACTACAGAAAAGTTAAAATGAGATTACTTTGTTTTCTGAACAGCTCCCCTGGATAAACAGCAAGAAAGGCAAAAAGTACTTTTAAAAACAAGGCAGTGAAATTTAATTATCTTTGGCAATTAATATTAGCTGCTATGACAGGTTAATTGCCTGGTCCTCACTAAACCTTGGGATCTTCTTAAATTCCTCCTGCTTCTTGAAGAAAAGCTGGGCTAGAATATGATCTGCTGTGGCATGGAAGTAGTCATCCATATCAAGGGTTTGCAGCTGTCAGAAATACCATATTTCAAATAGAAATAATTTATTATTCGATGATCCTTTTATAAGACTATTAACAGCACAGACTGAGTAAAAAAACCACACAGTTTATGAGAGCTATAGCACACACAATAAAAATATAAAACAATAAAAAGCATACCACTTACATAGCACTTTTCATCAAAGCTATTAAAATCTTAACCATTTCTGGACATGCCTTTTTTTTTGGAATGCGAACAGAGAAAGTTCTGAGCTACGTGTTTAAGAATGTTTGTGTTCTTTAAAACTCAATAGTTTCTAATGCTAATAATACAAGCAGATTATTGAATCAGAGAGATTGAGGGTGTAAAGTCTGTGTGTGTGTGCGCGCGCGCATGTGTACATAAACACACACACAATGGCCGGTTAATGAGTTGGTAATACTTAAAACGGTAAATGTCCTATGAAATAAGGAACTAAGCTAGAATAGCAGTTGCTTCCACGCTCCTTTGCTGGATATCATTATCACAGGATATGTGTAATCACAGGTCCATGGCGCCACCCATGCTCACCATCAAGCATGTTGGCCTGGTCAATGCTTGTGCAGATCCCCTTTCTGTGGTACCCAGGGGCTATAGTGGCCTTTGCAGGCTGACCCACCCACAGCATGACGAGCAGACAAGCTCTCTCTGTCTTGCGTGTGCGCACACACACACAATACATAGTCTCGCTCCTCTTTTTCCTCTCCAATGTGGTGCTTTAGTGGTGCCTCATGAAGGCCCTTCACACCAGAAGTGAAGCTCACCGTCAGTGTAGCTGAGCGTTACTGGGTGGGTAGCAAAGCATAAGGCAACCAATCAGGGAATAAGTCCAATTTATGCTTCCCGCCCCCTCAGCCCCTGCTTATACAGTAACTGCCATTATGTATTCTCACCTGGTTGCCTGTGCTGAATGCTAGAATCAGAAGCAAATCCTCATCACATGTGTTTTTGATATAATGGGGAAAAATACAACATCTCTAATGCCAATGTCAAAGTCAGTGGTAATTTTAGATGAAACAATAATTCCCACCTAAACAAGAGATGCAGCGATTATTCCTTGCTGGAAAATGTTCAAAACATCCAACAGTACGTGCCAAGATCACTCATCATAAGATGAATTAAGAATTACGGCTCCAATTCTGAGCTGAGATCTGCTAGTGCAGACCCAATGGCGTCCGTGGAGCACCAGACAGACGCCGGCATCCACAGGGGAAGATTGTGGCTATTATTATTCAGTGCCCCATATATGGAAAAGGGGTTCATCAGAAGTTTCAACTTCTTCGCCTTGTCAGTTGGATTATTAACATTATGAATTTTGGAAATACTTGGGTCAGCTCACATGAAATGCAGGACCCTTAAAAAGAACCTTTAAACCTCTTTATTTTTCAAAGGGTTGTGACCACTGCTGGGCTATGTGTTTGATACCTTCACCCCATCCCTTACTTCCCTTCTTTTACATCAGATCCCTTTGTTGTGTTTATCAGCTTCAGTTTAAAGAGGGTGGTTTTCAATTATGATCTTAGTGTGTCTTTGTTTGTTTGTATTATGTCAAAACAGAGCCTCAAGCACCCTGGTAAGTCACGTTAATTAATACTAATCAGAGCAATAATGATTATCTGGGCCTTCCTCTTGGCATAAAATCAAGACCACCCCATTTTCCTTTCTATATCGTACTTATATGTAGTGATAGGGACATAGTGAAACATTGTCTCCTAAATCTTGTTGCAACTAATTTACCCTGCTTAGGGCCGGTTCCTCAGCAGTGCTGAATCAACAGGATTCCCTCTTATTTTGTCTACCCTCTTTCTAAGACCATAAGAATTCCTACTTGAAGCAGCTTGCTGCATTTTCCCTAAATGCAGAACAATAACGGCTAATTTTTCTCTCCATTGTGGTAGTGTAACTTCTTTTTGACTTGTTAGAGTTCCATCAGCATATCTCAGAGAAAATTTAACCCTAAGATGAAGGGTGTGGATTTTGGAGTTTTACAGTACTAACAAGAATCAGAAGTTTTTCTGAAAACATTCCAATCCTGCAGCCCTAACTCAGACAAAACCCTCATTTAGTTTATGTAACAACTTACCTTTCCACAGCCACTAATGACATAGCCCATCTCGTTAGCATTGAAATGAAAATGAGGTTGCCGTAGTCCATTGCTGTATATCCTGATAGTTCCTAAGGTAAGACTATTTTCATGCTGGAAGTCAAAATAAGCACAACATTCAGACAACAACTCATATGGCAACATCTTAGCTGTGTGTGACAATGATGACGAACTCACATGCTTCACAATGTTACCTTACGTTTCAGCAACGAGAATGCTCTACTGAATATACATACCATTTGCAGTGAGTCACTGAAGATTTTCTCATTGTCATTTAGACCCACTCCATTTTTGCGAAAGCGAGCCCACTGAATTACTCCCTCTGGAAGTTTGAATTCTGTTGAATCTGAATGAATGACAGTTAAATGAGAATTACTAGAAAATATTCCCATATGTTATTGGTAATTAATTGCCAGAAGATTTGCTTTTAGCTAATGTTGCTTGATTATCGACCAAGATCATGAGTCCACAGTGGGGACTGAATCTGGGACATCCAGTGCTAAAAGCATGAGCATCTCTACCTTTAGCTAGTTAATAGACTCCTATCCTTTGTGAAGCAGCTACCGGTGAGGGATACATAACACAGACTGACCAGCGGTTTATACTTGCACAGTATCCCACTCTGACACATGCAAGCAGCAATTGTACAAATAATAAGAAATCTGAAATCAGAATTTCTTCGAGTTTAGACTAAGACTAGTAACTCGGAACGTATTCACTGATATTAATGGCAACACCGAAAGCTTCTTTCCAGCCACTCACTCATTAACTGTGAGCTCAAACTTTTTATCATGAAAAGTAATTGTTCTGATGGCAATGATTTCAGCTGTCCTGAATCTTGCAAGGTGCTTTGTCATTAGGAGTGGAGGGTGCTCAGCATCTCCCAGGAAATGCTCAGCACCTTGCAGGATTGAGTGCACAGTGTGTGAGCATCATGCACTAGAGGCTGATCCACTTTATACAAAACATTTTGAAGATGATAAGGTAGTGTTTTCTATACACCTTCCAAAGATGGACAACATTTCACCTTAAACAGGTCAGTCATGGTGACAACATTTTCCATGTGCCTGAATTAGACAGGCCCTTATTCACATACTGATGTTAAAAGGCCTGTAGTATTATACCTTGAGCATACTAAAAGTCCCAGGAAGTTGTAATTGTTGCCTTATTTCCTTTACGTAATTTGGACTTCTTTGTGCCTACAACGGCCTTCTCTATTCATTCTCTGGCACTGACGGTCTAAGGAATACTGAAACATTCTCCAGACAGAGTTGCCTTTGGCTCATTTTGCTCTACCTCCCCCGAGGACAGAGTTCAGCTTTCCCTGGAGTGCACCAGCCAACTCCTCAGGTATATCAGGGACCCATCAAAATAAGTTTTATTGGCAATATACGAAAGAGAGAAAACTATAAAATAAAAAATTAGTTAAATACACACACTCCCAGACCATACTACAGTGGACCTCACAGGCTGGCACTTTCCTTGAAGTTACAGAAGAAGAGGTTACTCATCTTGTGCAGTAACTGGGTTTTTCAAGATGTGTGTCACTATGGATGCTTCACTTTAGGTGCCAATGCGCCTCTTGAGCCACGGATATGAGATTTTCCCTTAGCAGTGTCTGTTCGGTCTGCACATGCACCCTGTTCCTCCTCATGTCACACACCATGGCTACACAGGAATACGCAGGTGAACTGCCCTCAGTTCCTTCTCTACTCGAAAGTCCCATGGAAAACAGTCTGAAGCAGAGGGGAAGGAGGCCAGCTGGAGGGATGCCAGACTCAATGGTACCTGTTCCAGGGCCAGAGTCAATGGCTCCACTCAGGTTGTTGGAACCTCAGAGTGGCCCGACGTGGATCACACTCTACTAGAATCCCTCTGCCCCGCCATCCTTGGTGTTGGGGATCGACCTCTATCAGTCTTTTTCTGCTTCCTTCTTACCGATGATAGAGAGCAGTGCCGAGATTCCCTCGCTGAAGCACTTTTCTTCAGCACCCGGGATGTTGGACAGTGCCGAGTTTCTTGAGAAGCAGAAGGAGCGTGTTTTCTCGCTGTGGGAGAGGAGGAACTGTGCTGAGTCTCCCAAACAGTAGCCAGGGCACTCCTTATGGCTACTGAACTACCCGGCTCCAAGGGAGGTCAAAATGCTGCCTCCATGAGGATACATCTGAGCTAGTGTCTCTACTCTTTTTGATGAGGTCTTTGGTAAGTCTTTGTAGATCTTACAGCGCTCCTGCACGTGAGTTTCCCCCAGACATTTAAGGCAGCTGCAATGTGAGGTCACTCACAGGCATAAGCTTGTGACAAGAAGCAAAGGCTTAAACCTCAGTGACCATACACTAAATGCAACAACCGAAATTAGACAAAGTATTACAGAGGCTGCCTGAGGCCTCTCTGAGGCCTATTAGACTGCCTGAGGCCTCTGCTTAATATTGTCCCTTTTATTAAATTACAAATTGTTTCTAGACTATTATATTACTATTTCTCCCTTCTATCACATTTAATTTTTACTCTATTTTATCAACATAAAAATGGTCATACTGGGTCAGACCAATGGTCCACCTACCCAGGTATCCTGTCTTCCAATAGTGGCCGGTGCCAGAGGATTCAAAGGGAATGAACAGGACAGGGCAATCATCAAGTGGTCCAGTCCCAGCATCCAGCAGTCAGAAGGCTAGGGACACCAAGAGCATTAGGTTGCATCCCTGACCATCTTGGCTAAAAGCCATTGATGGACCTATCCTCCATGAACTTATCTAATTCTTTTTTGAACCTAGTTAAATTTTGGCCTTCAGAACATCCCTGACAATGAGTTCCACAGCTTGACTGTGCATTGTGTGAAAAAGTACTTCCTTCAAAACAAACAGATACCCCATTTATATACCAAGTTCTTAGTTATGTACCTTTGAGATTATAGAAGTATCGCCACAAAAGCTTGTCTGGAGACTGCACATAGCTGGCATTCTGAACAAGCTCTACTAAGTTTGGTGGAAGGTTAATGGCCTGATCTTCTGTTTGTTTCTTGAATGTTCTTATAAAATTCACTCCACCTTGAGGCTAAAATACACACAATAAAAATGTTATGTTAGCAAATGCATGAAGCAAACAGGGAAAGTAGAGCAGTTGATCAAGTAATGTGCTTTTCACCTTTAAGACATACTGAAGGTCTGATCTGGTAAGACTTGCTGCCATGCATTATCCCATATAATTCCTAGCTTATACATATTTTAACTTGATTTTATACTTTATTCAAATCCTAAAGAGATTTGAAACTGAAACAAAATGTAAGTCCTCTCTTATCTGGGTAGATGCTACAAATTGTTCCATGAAGGAGGGAGTGTTTGCTCCCTCCCTATGGAATGCACAGTTTCCACCATGAGAACCTGCAGATCCCCATGGATCCAGCAGATACTATGAGCCTATATGCTAGCTCCAGGGACCCTTGCCCCACTGTGACAAGGACTAGTTTTAACGATATGAGAGGACACTGCTACACTGGGGACATACAAATCCTTCCAGGTGGGAGATAGGAGATCCAGGCAAAGAGAGGATCCTCCACAAATTGATAAGGGGCATGGTTGGGCCCTTTTTGATTACTTTCAGCAGGACAGAGTTGTATATGCTACTGTTCAAACCTTTAATGATCTTGCTGCTATGTCTTCTGGTGTAGAGAAAAACACGTCATCAACATCCAAGGTTTGAAGTTCTTCGTGTATTGTAAAAAACAGCAGGAACAAACAGTCATCTTCTCCCACATTCTTTACCCAGTGCAATGTGTTTTTAGGCAAGAAAATCACTTGGCCCGTGGTAACATTGTATGTAGTTATTATGCTACCACCAGCATCAACAACACCAATCCAGGCACTACCCTGAAACACAGGCGGAGCGACAGAACAAGATCATGAAAGAAACAAACAAACATTGTTTTTTCCATAGTGAGCTCATAAATTGTATTTGCCTACATTTTAATAATTCAAACATATATGTGACTGATGGTAGCCCACTCTGGTGACAGTCCCACTCTTACTCAGCTTTTGAGAGACCAAAGCAAGAATAGTGCATTCAGCAATAAATTGTTGGAAGGCCCAATTTCTTTAAGAAACACTTAATAAATTTTCTCTCTCTCTCACACAAACACAAAACATTAAGTTATTTAGAGAAATCTATGAATGTTATGATTATAGTTTAAGAAGATTCAAACTACTGGGGATAAGGACCATGTGTCTGTGGAATGTCTTGCACAATTGCTCCCCAATCCTGACTGGGGCCTGTGAGTGCTACTATGATAGAAATATTAAATACTTAATAATAAAAATATTGTTAGTATTCTAAGTATAGCCAAGAGTCAATTCTTCAAAATGCATAACACTTTGTTTTCACAATTATGTACAATCTCTAATTATTCCTCACAATACGCCATGAGTTAGTACTGTAAGTAACTTTTTACTATCCCCATTTTACAAATAGAGAAATGGATAGTCAGAGGAGATATAACAAACACTTTCAAATTTGGGTGCCTAATATTAAGCACCTAATTCATGTGCAGGCACCCAGATAAGTAGCTGAATTTTTAAAAGTTCAGAGTACACAAAATTTCCACGGACTGCAACTATTACACTTTGGTTGGAGCTGTGAGCATATAGTATGTCTGCAAATCACGCCACTTAAGAACATAATTTCAGGCACCAAGGTTTGAAAATGTGACACTCGTTAACCAGTGATAATGCCGTCTTTATTATTATTTAGCATTTGTATATCAGACCATAGGCTGGCATGATGCTTTACTTAAAAAATTACAACAGATGAAATTAAAATAATCAGGTTGTACCTTTAGGAGAAAGCCATGTTCATTGGCATTAAAGTGCCAATGGGGGGCCCGGAGCCCTTTGCTCTTGATCCGTAATGTTCCAAAAGTCATCTTAGACCGCTGATTGTTGATGCTTGTTCCAAATTCCATTTCTTCATCACTCGGATAATCATTTACATCATACCTAAATCTTGCCCATTGAATATCACCCCCAGGAAACTGAAATACCTAGCAAATCATAAGTTATTCTTATAAGTTATTCTTTATAAGTATTGGACAAAGGCAAAGCCAGTGGGGAAATGAAAGGAAAATATTGAGGGAATATTTCAGAACATTACTTTATATGTAGATATGAAATTTGTGGGAAACGCAGGGAATTCTTGGTGAGGCTTCTCTAGCTATGGGTTTAGTACACTTTTGATGATCCCACACATAAGTTTATACATCAAATTGCTATAATATCATTTTTTTACAATGATTGATAAGGAATGGTTTTAAGGACAGAAAAATTACTGGCTAAGAATCACTTTGTAGGTACATCAAACAAAAAAAGTGGAAGACCTGGGGTGAAATCCTGGCCTTACTGAAGTCAATGGAAGAACACCCACTGACCTCAGTAGGGCCAGGATTTCACCAGTCAATTAGTGTGTATCTGCTATCAAAAACTAAACAAATATAAGGCTGACATGGCCTATCATCACCTTGACCACTTTACTTTTATGTTGTACTCCCTTCCCCCTTCTCTTTCTTTGTCTTTTTAGACACTGATTCAGGAAAGCACTTAAGTACATGCTTAAAATTAAGCACATGTGTAAGCACCCTTCCTAAATAGAATGTTTTCCTGAATCAGGGTCTTAGATTGTGAACTCTTAGTGCTAGGGACTGTTCCTTCCCATTTATTTGTACTCCATCTAGAATAAATCCAGGAATTTTTAAAAGTCACCTTACATTAGGGAAGTGTACTACGGGACACTGTAATCTTGAAAACCACATTTTTGTGTATGTTTGCACCTCCTATAGTTACATCTAATGCCTAACAATATCAGAATTGGAAGAAATTAGAAAAAGACAATTTTTTGCTATTTTTTAGTTCCTTTCATTTGTATATTTGACAGCACTGTATATCAGTTTAACTGTCCACTGTCTAATCAATCATCTTCTTTCTTGTGGGAAAACCCTTATAAACATGAACATGGGATCAGAAAAATCCATATAAATATACTTTTTAAGGATTTAAAAAAAAGAGTCAGAACATACACTCTAACATCTGGCTCTATGAAAACTGGAGTTCTTCTCAAATTGGTCAATTTCTAAAAATTCAGTAAGTTTTGAAATACAGAGACTAAACTCTGAAGTAATCTAACTGTTTGGTTTGTACATGAACTCTAATGCTCTAAGTCCAGCAAGGTGAGTGAGGCTACTGCTGCCTAAAATGAGACCATCACATTCATTTTTATTTGTGACCAAAGAATACATTTTAGCTCGGTTCTCAAGACTTCCAGTTTCAACTAAATGGCTTCTATTTGTATTCTAGCTTTCTGAAAATGATGAACATGGTTTCACATGGTGTAGTTTCAATGCTAAATTTCAAAAGCTGACTTCCTTTTAAAACTCTGTAATTTTGGTTATTTAGACATCTAATTTGTAGGTCCAAATAATGATATATCCAAAAGATGTAAATTGCATTTTGGATTATTTATGGATCATAATCTCTTTGTGCCTGCAATTCTGTGGACAGAAAAGGAGAGAACCAAAACAACAAGAACAAAAACAGGCCAGTCTGATAATTTGCCTCCAAACTTCTATATTGAGTACAATACTACTTTTTGTAAGAAGAACAACTGCCACACCTTAGATTTACCCAGATGATTCAGAAACTGGAATTTGACATCTACTTTTTTTTGTCTGACATTCTTATTGGGCTTTTTGGAGAGGTTATTTCATGCTTTTGAATGTTTATCTTTGTCATAAATCCAGTGTTATTAATGTAGACCAAGGCAATAATCAGCACTCCTATGATGGTGGAGATGATGCAGGCCAAGAGACAAACTAAAAAGATGTTCATTAGCGACCAGTGGCTCTTTCTTTCCTACAAGACATTTTAAAAACCAAAGTTATTAGTTAGAAATCAGAACAATAGTTAATGCAATGATACCTGTGTAATCAAGACTGGATACCTTTCCTGAAGGTATTCTTTTGTCAGACAAGTTAGTGGGCCCAGTATAGGAGTAACTCAATGAAATTTTTATGGCCTCTTTTATGGTCAGACTAGATGCTCTAATGGTCCCTTCAGGCTTGAGGTTTATGAAATTATGAATAAATCTTAGAAGCACTTCCCCCCCGGGGCCTGATACCACAGGTTTTATTCATGAGTTACACACATTGTAGCTAGCTAGGAGTTTTCGTTAGTGCCCATCAACGTAAGCACTCCTCATGTGAGCAAGGCTTGCAGAATAGAGCCTAGATCTCCCTTGGAATATCAATACAAGCTGCTGGTAATAGGTGAGTGGGGTGCGGGGAGAGAAAACCTTTTGTAGTGATAATCACCCATTTTTTTCATGGTTTGTGTGTATAAAAACATCTTCTGTACTTTCCACAGTATGCATCCGATGAAGTGAGCTGTAGCTCACAAAAGCTTATGCTCAAATAAATTGGTTAGTCTCTAAGGTGCCACAAGTACTCCTTTTCTTTTTGCAAATACAGACTAACACAGCTGTTACTCTGAAACCTGTAAGGGTTGAGTGTCTTTTTGTAATGCCCAAATAGAGAATCTTTTCCACGTGGCCAAATAAGTGGCTCTGGTGAATGACTTTTTGCTACCAAGAAGGACCTCTCTAACAGGATCTGAGCATGTGAGCTCCGAAGGGTTTAGCCACAGAGTTTCCATGCCATGAAATGGAGAGACTGCAGATTGGGATGCTGGAGGTGGCTGTGGTCCTGCATGATCAAGTCCAGGACCAGGGGCAGGGTTATCGGTGTGTCCACCGACACGTCTAGAAGGGTGATGAACCAGTGTTGGTGTGGCCATGGTGGTGCTATTAAGATCATTGATGGTCCCTCCCTTCTGAACTTCACAAGGACCTTGTGTACAAGCAGGAAGTGGAGGAATGCCTAGAGTAGATGGTCCTTTCAAGGGAGGAGAAAAGCGTCAGAGTGAGCCCAGGCTGTGATTCAGGAAGGACCAAAACTGGTGACACTTCCTGTTGTATTTTGTTACAAAGAAATCTATTTGGGGAAACCCCCACCGTTGGAAGATGTTGATCACAACATCCGGGCAGAGGGACCACTCGTGATTGTGAAATGACCTGCTGAGATGATTGGCCAGTTCGTTCTGGGAACCTGGAAGGTACAGTGCCTCTAGATGTATCAAATGGGTGATGCAGAAGTCCCACAGCTTGAGGGCTTCCTGGCAGAGGGGAGAGGAGAGAGCACCACCCTGTCTGTTTATATAGAACATTGCTGTTGTGTTGTCGGTCAACACTGACACACATCTGCCCTCCAGATGGTCCTGGAACATTGGGCAAGCAAGGCGGGCTGCTCTTAGCTCCCTGACATTGATGTGCAACAAAACCCTGTGTAGGAGCAAGGTTGCGGAAGATTGGCGAGGAGCTAAGTGGTGGACTGAGTACGTGACTGGATGTAAGTGGAGGATGCAGGCAGTTTCAATGCACTTTGTCCGACAGACCCTGCCAAGAGATACTGTAGCATAGCTCAGCATATTTTTGCCTGTAAACAAGTTAGTTTATGTAATAAGCATAAATCATACATATAAGAATGTAACCAGCTGTGACCCCATGTAACCCCAAGATAAGCGCGGACATATAGTGCTGCAGAGGACTCCCCGCCGGCGGAGTCCTGCCTGGTCAGCTGTCCCAAATGGCCAGAGTCCCCTGCAGCCCCTCCGTGCATGCTAGGGGCTCCCTGCGCAGATTGGAGAGTAAGTTCTTCCTTCCTTCCTTCAATAAAGCATAGTTTACTATTCTTAGGCCTGAGTGTCTTCCTTCCGCTCCTCCCCCCCCCAGCCCTTATGGGCACACCCTGAGTCCTCCTAAGTGCACCCCCCCATCCCACTGCCAATGCATCCGTGACTAGAGACACTGAGGGGTGGGGTCCACATACACCACTTGCCGGTTGAGCTACCACAAGAGGGACTCAATAACCGGAGGAGGAAATGCAATTAATTTGTCTAGGCGGTCTCAGGATGGCCTGTACACTGAGGCCAACCAGGCTTGAAGAGGCTGGAGATGAAGTCTCATGTGCTGTACTACATATGTACAAGGAGCTATGTGACCAAGCAGCTTCAGGCCCTAGGGTATCACCTTAGGTCCTCTATGATGGCTCCCATAGTTAGAAAATGGGACTCGGGAAGGAATGCTTTGGCTTGGCTGGAGTCTAGGAGAGCGTCGATGAACTCTATCCTCTGAGTGGGAGTTAGAGTTCATTTCAACACATTCAGCATGAGCCCGAGCACTTTGAAGGTCAATTGTATGAGGTTCACGTGCTTTTCCACCTGGGCTTTGGTACGGCCCTTGACAAGCCAGTCATCTAGCTATGGGAAAACTTGTACCTGTCGCCTCCTTGGATATGCATTTGGTGAACACCCAAGGGGCCGCCGATAGCCCAAAGGGGAGAACCGTGAACTGATAATGGATGTTGTTGACCGCGAAGCGGAGGAACCACCTGTGGGTCGGCATGATTGACACATGGAAGCATGCATCTTTCAAGTCGAGGGCGGCGTACCAGTCCCCCGGATCCAGGGAGGGAATAATGGAAGCCAGAGAAATCATGTGAAACTTCAGCTTTTTCACAAATTTATTGAAGTTCTGCAAATCCAAAATGGGTTTTAGCCCACCTTTGTCTTTTGGGATTAGGAAATATCGGAAATAGAAACCCTTGACCCAGAACTCCTGAGGGATGTCCTCTACCGTCCGGCTTCTAGGAGCGCTTGCACTTCTTGTATGAGAAGTTGCTTGTGAGAAGGGTCCCTGAAGAGGTATGGGGTAGAGGGGTGGGTGGGAGGGAGGAAGGGAACAGAATTGGAGAGAATATCCCAATTCTACCTTGTGCAAGACCTACTTCTCTGAGGTGATCTGGGCCCAGGCCCGGCAGAAATTGGATAGATGATTCACAAAACAGGGAGAAGGATCCGGATTGCGATTGGTGCATCACCCCTGGGCGCACCTTCAAAAGTTTTGCTGGGGAGTTAAAGACTGGCCCTGGTTGGAAGAGGGCTGTGGAGGCCTTCACCTATTATTCCTACCACTCTTACTACTGTAATCTTGTCTTGACCGAGAGGGGTAGAAGCGTGGTATTCTGGATGGTCTTGATCAAGGGTAAGGCCACCCTTGAAGGACTCTCAGGCCTTAGAACGTCCACCATGGGATCCGTTTCTTCTGTCACCTCCTCTTCCTGGAGGCCCAGATTTTGTGCTACCCTTCTGAGTAGCTCTTGGTGGGCTCTGTTGTCCATGGCTGGCAAAGTGGCAGATAAGCCTGCTACTGCCTCGACCAGGGAGGAAGAAGATGATGTCCTTAGCAGCACTGTGTCCTCCTGACCCTCCGACTCGCAGGGTCCTCCCGCACTGATACCTCCTGCACGGTGGCAAGTACGGTACCGACCCTGGTCTTGGTCTCAGTGTTGGCCTAGGAGCCAGCTTGGGCGCTGGGCTCTGATCCTTATGGAGGTTCTCACACCATGGAGGATGACGGGGCTCCCGCCTGTCTAAAGCAATAGATAAGGATCTGGAGCTTGGCCCCTGGACTTGGTGATATGCCCACAGGGTCCACAAAGGCCACCTCGTGGGCACCTGCCATTGTGGTGGCCAGAGCATCATGGGAACTTGCTGCCCGTCCTCTTGCCTTGAACGATGACAAGAGCAGTGTCGGCTCCATCTGGAGATGTACGATTCCAGCTCCAACCCCAAAGATGAGTCTGACCTCAATGACCACAGCGGCGCTGAGAGGGACGGTGCCAGAGAGTGGTGCCGAGGGGAGGGCAACCGGTGCTGCATCATGGCAGGTTTACCCTTAGAAAGCATGGCTCCTCTGTGTGGCACCGGTGCCGGGGACTGCAGGGCCCTGATCAATATGAGGTCCCTGGTGGTCTCAAACCTGTCTGGGGTGGATGGCAGATCCAACTCCCCTATTTGGCCCTCCCGCTCCGGGGAGTCCAACAGACTGGACTCAATGGACCTGCCTGTGAGGCCAGAGTCAATGGTGCTGGTTTTGCCGGAGCAGGGGCTGAGTGTCCCGGCCCCGAAGCACTCCACAGGCACCTTCACACTCCACTGCTCTCCCTGTGGGCAAACGCCCCCTCTCTGCACTCTTCTGCTTTTTGTACAGCACCAGCGAGTGCGAGCGGTGCCGGGATGCTGCAGAGCTCACCTTGGGTATTGGAGAGTGGCGGTGCTGCAGGTCTCTAGACCCAGAGTTCTTGTCGGCGCCGCAGCCTCCCTCACTGAGGACGGTGTGCTCCCCACCCAAGTGCTGGGTTTCAGGCCCAACACGGTCTGTGCTGGCTGGGGACGAAGAGCCAACTCCATAAGAAGTTTCAACCTAAAGTCCCTCTCCTTTTTGGTCCTTGGATGGATGCCCGTACAGATTTTACTTACCAGTTTGGTGCTTCCCCCAAGCACTTTAAGTAGGAGTCATGAGAGTCTCCCCTGGGTATAGGCTTCTGGCAGGACCTGCACAGTTTGAAGTCCTGGGACCAAGGCATGCCCCAGTCTCCGGGAAGGGGCATGAGAATGTGGGGGGAATAAATCCCCACAGAGATTTATCTAACTAACTATCCTATACTAAGAACACGAACTATCTCTAATTAAACTATTTACAGGTACAACTAGGAAAGTCCACTCTGGGATTACTTTCCATGGCAAGAGAGAGAAGCAACAGCTCCAATGACCATCAGAGGCAGTAAGAAGGAACTGAAGAGGTGGCAAGTCAGCAGGGACATATATACACCGTTATGAAGGCGTGACCCACACTGAACAGTGATTGAGTGCCTTTCTTAAAGGCTTTCTGCACTGTTTCTGAGACTTCCCCAGCAGCCAGCTCACAGTCTGTCTACCATGAGTGTGTGAGTGAGAGAGAGAGAGACACACACACACACACACTCTCTCTCTCCCTCCCCCCTTCCCATGTACCCCATCTCCACAGAGCAGTGGAGGTGAGACAGGGTTCAGGACAGCTTTCAGTGAGTGCCTTAAACAGCACACAGCATCTCTCAGAAACTTCCCCAGCAGCCAGCACACACATTGTCTCTGTGTCACACACACAGTCAGTCTCTGGGTCACACTCACCTACCAACACATACCTGTATTATTACTTTTGTTACTTCTTGGTACTTCCCGTGATGCACATATATTCTCTATAATTTTATTCTTTCAAAGTGTGTTATTTTAGTTTTTTGACTGGTCTGTGCATTTCATAATTTTTATCTCTTACACTTAAATTTAATTCTTTGAGTAGTGAGTTCTAAAATGCCTAACCTGTCCTGGCTGGAGTAATTATCCTATTGTAACGTTTTTCGTTTCTACCGGTGGCACACATCCGCACATACTTCGGTGCACATAACAAAATTTATTCCGCACATGGATGGAAAAATTAGAAGGAACATTGACCCTACCTGTCAATTTCCTTTTTCTTCAAGTGTTGTAGTCAGTCCTAGGATATGAAAGCGACAAGCTGGGTGAGGTAATATCTCTTATCGGACCAAAGTTTCCAGCTCTGAAGAAGAGCTCTATGTAGTTTGAGAACTTGGTCTGATAAAAGATATTACCTCACCCAACATGTCTCTCTCAATTCACTTTTGTAAATTTTCATTTAAGATTTAGTTACCAGGAAGAAACTCATTACACAACCCTCTGTGAAATTCAATCATCCTGAGCTACCGAACAGATTGACTGAATCAGAAATGATTTTACATAATTATTTTTTACAAGTGAGGAGACACAATAATTGCTCTAATAAAAAGTCTTTTCTGACAAATCCTCATCTATGTAAGCACAATTCTTTGTTAGGATAATTTCCCAACAAGATGCAAAGGTGGTACTTAACCAACTATAATGCTCTTTCCTTTCTCCAGGGTTGTTCTAACCACATATTCTAGTCAGCTCATACGAGCTATTACTATGACTGGCGCCCACTAATCTGCATCAACATAGGGGATCTAAGATTTCTTTATCCAAAAATGTATTGCTATTCCAGTGGAGAGACGCACACAACCTGTTTGGTTCAGTCTATTTTGGCTTCTAAATGTATAACATTTCTGATAGTAGGAGCTGTGGCCCATTTTTATGGAACACTCCTATAGTCACTTTTCTGTAATATCAAATGCTTTGGGGGTTCTCATTTTGTATTCAAATACATGGAAAGTAGTTGTGCATTGTTGCTTTTTATATTACTGCTTTTTCTGAAAATCAGCAACAATTGGATGTGCTAACCCTGCGCCCTATCAAAGGTACACTGACTTCTAAACACCTCAGAGTCAAAGGACATTATTCTCCACTGCTTTAACCCTTGTGGAAACATTTATACCCACACCAAATAAATGCAAAGTAGGTGTACAATACTAAAAAAGCAAAATGGCAGCATTTTACATCCACTTTGCAGAAATATGAATGACTGTGCAAAGCAGAGGAGAATCAGGTGAAAAACATCTTCCCTCTCTGTGTTTCCTTTGTCACACTAAATCTATTGAAAAATAGCATCAGATTTCCTGCAAAGTCTCAAGATCTTTAGTATAATCATCTTTGAAAATCAAAGATAATGTAGTAGACCCTACCTAGTACCTGTATTAAGATTGTCTTAATATGGATACTAGATAGGGTCTACTACATTATCTAGTATCTCCATTGGTGTACTTACAATATATTGCTGTGTAAAAGCGTTTGCAAACAATCTTTCCCAGTAGAACAGTCCTCTCATTTACCGGACCCTGATTCTACTTCCAGACATTTTACTCAATACACATTTGTGTAATCCAAACTTTTGCAACATATGAACAGAGCCAGAAGTTCTCATATTATGACAATCACCAGACTTCCTTTTGCAAAGTAACAGATACAGTCAAGTGGTATTTAAAGCCATCACAACTATAGGTGTTCCCCATCTACTCACTCATTCTTAACTTGCAGGGAGCCAAGAGGGGGAAATTATTCTCTCTCCTATTACTAATCATCCTGTTTTTTTCTTTTGGTATCCTTCAGTTCTTCAAATTGGCAGCTCTGAGTTTATCACAAATCTGTTGTACAGTGAGGTCTCATATGTACATGTGACAGTGGCTTTCTAGAAAATCATTTGTTTTCATTTACAGATACGTATGTTTTATCTGGTGTTTTATTTACAGTGGATTTAGTAATGATACAACGTTGGCTTGACATCCTAGGAAACTGGACTAGTTACAGAACAGGTATAGCTTATAGAGCTGCTGTAAAGGCTTCCTATAAATGTCTTGTCAATATACCTCAACCCAGACCTTGAGGGACCATATAGGGGTGTGGTGATTGCTCAGATTTCATTCCCATCCAATTCTTGTCTTCTCAATAATAAATGTGATTTTTTTTAATGTGGACGCAAGTTCACACACAACTTGACTGACACCAACTTTTGCACTGACCATTGACAGACAGCATTACTACCCTGGGACAGATATAAGCAAACAGATGCAGGTCAAAGGGTTTGGGCCCAATTCATGAGCCTGGTACATATCCTTTTGTGCTGCTCTACCAGTTTGAAAGGGCTATAAAGCAAGCAAACTAGAAAGCTGGGCTAGCGTATCTCTATACTTCTGTTCTCTAATGGAAGGGCCCATTAGGGCCATAAGGAGCTGGGTTGTAAGATGCAGCAACACTGAGATTCCTAGATCAGGGAACTACAAGAATGGCATACCCTTTCTTGGGTCCTGTGCCAAGCAGAGCTTGGCTGGACTTAGGAATCAGGGCCTTCTTGTACTTGTACCACCAATACACTAAGTCAGCCTGTCCCCCCACTTTCCAACCAGCTATTTCAATTATGCAGGACTAGTATAAAAAGCAGAACCATGAAGGCTGGCACCAGAAGGAACTTGTTGGAACCACAGACATTTATATGTATTGTGTGCCAATTAAAATGTGTAAAAACTATGCTTTATCTCATATGCTAAGTGGCCTATTCTTTACTTCCACTCACAGATACTGCACTTTACCTAATAATCAGACATCTTTCTTTACCCATTTGGTTTAGAATTTACATACTAACTGAGAAAACCTGGACAAAAAGTATGCACATTGATATTAATGAAGTGTATATATAGTGAATCATAACTGCTGACAATATTTTTTAATCAAAATACTGCAAATGACAAATACCAAACAATGTTTTCATGTGAGCTGTAGAAGTAAAACAGTATTTGTTAACACTTAGCCACAAGCATGTACATAGTGGTGAAGAGACATAATGAGCCCCTATCTAATTCATTAAATATATATATATTTACCAACGTATATCTTTAGAGACCAAATCAGCTATTTTCTAGGAAGTATGCAACAGGCATAATTAAAATACAGAATTCCTGCATCCTGGCACTTGAAAAATGTCTTGTTTTATTTTTAATTTTAAACATAATTGCACCAGGCTTCAAGTGACTAACTTTTCCTTGAACGATCTATTTAACACTGCTCTAGCCTGTAGAATTGATGCAGCATTTTGGAACTTTTAAATGCATTCTTTTGGTTCTTTTCAAACTTCTTTACTGACAACTTGGTTTGAGGGGATTTTATACAACTGTATTAGTACAAAAAGGTGAACTGACCTTTAGCTATTAATCTCTCAACTGACAAAGTGCATGGAGGAAAATGCACAGCTATGCGAATGCATGCTTAAATAGGTCTACTTTTCAAAGTTAGGTGATATTATTTTATGGCACTTCTGTCCAAAGAAATAGAGCACAGCTAGACTCATTTGGCCTCTTGAGGAGCTTTGGTGTTTCATCCCATATATCTGTCGTGATATTGTCTTACTGTAACTAGAAATAGTGGTTGAAAGGGGATTACATAACTTGTATTTGAGAAATGCCAGAGAAGGGTTTCTAGATTTAGCAAATTCAATAGTCTCTAGGCTTTGCTCCCCTGACTATAATCATGTCAAAATAAAGTTCTATCAGAAAGCAATGATCCTAGAGCTTTTATGTAATATTGTTGCAAAGCCTTTCTATTTGCCTAAGTTTATACCTCACTCTTCAGTTTCCTTATTTCTATCAATTTTGTAGCAGAGTGTGGGGGATGTAATGGGTCACTGAATGTGGTGTAGCATTTTGAGTGTCTGAATTATTTTTAGACCACAGAGCCTTTTCCTTGATTGCTCAAGTTATTTTAATAAAATAAATATTCTTTATAGTATGGATCTTGCCAAATAATATTAGATTTTACTAGATTTTATATTTATTACTCATACATTTTGAAATTTTCACCTCAATGCTAAAAAAGTATAGAAATCCTGCATGGTACTTTTAAAATAATACATACTTCTCTCAAATTTTAAAAAAATAAAAATATATTTGACCTATGAAACTGCTCTCAAAGGAAAGTTAATGGTTATTATACAGGTACTAATATTTTAATTATATAGACTGCTCAGTTTCCAACAAAATATTTCTTATTTGTAGATTGTTTTTTCCTTTCCATCTTCTTGATGATCATCTTTCTGATCTTGTTTGCCACTGGTATCTTCAACTAGGCCTTTGAGCCGGGACAAATGGTGTAAAGCCCTACATTTAAAAAAACAAAACCCTTATCAACAAGCGTATCTTACGATTGACGTTACATATATTTAACAGAAATGGCAGTATTTCCTTAACACCACTTAATCAGCTTTGAGGCATCTCTTCAAATTAATACATAGACATGTAAAACTGTGAAAACAAATTAAACGTTTTGTTAAATGTTGATTTAAAGGGACAATTCAACTGTACACAATTACTTTCGTGACACTGCATTTCTTTATTCTTGCTACAGATGTATAGTTTCCCTATTTAGAACGGTTAAAAGCAAGTAAGGATGACATTTTAGTCTGTGTTATATAAAAAAACCTCAGCTTCTTCTAGGGTCAATGATTTTGCCTAACACCACACTTAATACTTTAAATTTTATAAATCTGAATTGCCAACTTCTGGCTTGATCTTATTTCCATTTTAGTCAATGAGTTTTAATGGAGAGGACTGGTCCTTTCTTTTTATTACTTATTTAAGAGAATGAGATAGGTTTATAAAAAAAAGAACTGCAGGGTGATGTGCGTGGTGGTGGTGGGGGTCTCCACCAAGTATGGCATGCAACTCTTTGTAAAAGTGACAGATCTGTGGCTTGGCACCCTACTGATTGTTGGCCTCTCTGGCCTTGTGACCCATCTGCTGCTGTTTCTTTGCTTTCTCATAGCATTGCTGCTGATCCCTGTTGTACCCTTTCTCCTGCATTTTCTGTGCAATCTGCTAGTAGATGTCCACATTATAGTCCTGCACAGCCTCTTCTCCCCACAGGCCCAGGAGATTCGGTCTACTCCAAGTTGGAGCATGTAGCCAGCTGGTCAGTCGCACACAGCAATGGCGAGCTGCCAGGTGTGCCAAGCTGGACAATTAGGAAAAGGCATTTCAAAAATTTGCAGGGCTTCAAAGGCAGGGGAGCAGGGTGCCTTCCAGTCACGGTGACCCCTGGGGGGTGGAGTTCACAATTGTGACTGGAGTGGTCAGTGTCAGGCATTGTGGGACAGCTGCTGGAGGACTGTTAGGGTCAACATTGGTAATGCAGTGTCTATATTCAGGCTGTGTCAATCTCAGTACATTGACCATAGCTCAGTTACCACTTGGGGAGGTGGCGTTACTATGCCAGCGTAATGGAGGGTTTACATCAGTGGGAGACAAATTTAAGCGTGCACAAATGCAGAACTAGGTGCATGCAAGGAGGCTTACATTGCTCTAACTTTGTAGTATAGACCAGGCTTTGGTCTAAAAGTCAAATTAGGATGCTAAAGTAGTGCACCACACTATGTTAGGAAATTGTTTCTGTACCTAAGAGTTATATTATTTTCACTTTTTACATTTTACTTTTATTTAACATTATAATACAAAAGTGTAGTATGTTGTGAAGATGGACAGTTTGTTGAAACAGAATTATACTCTAGCAGTTATTAATTTAAAATGATTCTATTATGAAGTCTGTTTTTTCCAATCTGCCTTTTGGTGTTCAAGAGGTTTCCTACCAATTTATGAGCATTTATTTAAATGGGACTCATGTTTATTTCATGTATGGAAAATGTTTTCTCAAGTATGCTATTCATTATGATGCTTCCCTGAAGTTATAAAGAACTAAAGGACAACAGCAATGAAGATTTCCCACACAGTAAATTGTTTTCTGGAAGGATCAACTCTATGGTTACTCTTGATGCAACAGTATGCTTTTACTTACATCCTCCCACCCCCATCGAATTACATTGACTACTTTTGCAACCGCACTGCATTACAAGTACATATCTAATTTTTCTGCCTGCTATTCCCTACAAGTTTCTTTCTTCCACCCATCTAAAGTTATAATGTAACATGGTTATTCTGCTTTTTAAAAAACTGTTTTCTAGGTGGAATTACTTTTTAAAAATTCCTTGTCCCATATTTCTAACTTCTCCAAGTTCTTTTATTACTTCAGTTTTCACCTGCAAATTTTAAGATTTCCAAAAGATATAATGTAAATATTAAGATAAAACCCTACATCAGCTCACTAGATACTCCTTCGATCCATAAATTGCTATGTATTTTGATTATTCACAACTAACTTTTGTTTACACTTCAGCTAGTTTCCAATCCAAGTGATAATTCTCATATCCAACCTAATTTAAATTATTTTTCCAAGCAAGACTGAGACAGGAGGAATGTTTAATTGTGCGGAGACAGAGAATTAGTACACTTACCTTCGAAGGGACTTGGTAATAGGGATCACATCATTATCACACAGCTTTAATTCAGAAACTGCTTCTTCTGAAAGCTTAAAAAAGAAATCTGTCAAATATAAACAAATGACTAACAGGATAGATGAGAACAGTTTACATTTATATAGCATCTTTCACCCCACAGGATCTCTGACAACTTTACAAAGTATACACATACTATAAGGATCAGCTTGTTCGCCACTGAATCGAGCTTTGTGGGTGAAGTAGAAGAATTTAACACATTGCAACATAACAGAGTCTTCAATACCTGTTCCTAATTTGCATCAAATCCACTTGAAACTGCAGAAAAATTAAGGTAGCAAAATGCAATTGCCTAATTCAAACCAGGGTAAGTTTAGTATGGCTAAAATTCCTTGCCCTGGTGAAAATTGCCATGTCTGTTAAGGAGTGGTCAAGATATTTTTGTTAGAACACATTATGCATGAAAGACAGCATCTCTAGCAGCATAGTACATTCTCACAATGATGGTCTCATTGGAGAAGTGTTTTAATTCATCTTCTGAATTAAACATTACTTGTAGCACATGTTCTTTGAGGTCTTCCATCCAATTACTGACCTGCTCCAACACAGCTTTGGGAGATAGGACAGGATACAGCATAATGTGACAGGCACATGATAAATAACAAGTAGATAAAGAACGTCTAAAGAGATTTTATTAAAAACATTTTGTTTCTGTAATATAGGACAATTAAATGCATTTTTCTTCATCTAAATATATGCTTAGAGGCTTTCCACCTTTCTGAAGCGATTATAAAAAAGCAAATCCAAATACTAGGCAATGTATCCCTTTACTCTGAAATGCCATGTTTCTCATGTAAATCCTTCTTTTCTTCCTGTGCCTAAGAAGATACTGTATAGGGTAAAATTTTACTGCTGTATACCAAAGTGGCAAAAGACACCTCATGTTGGCTTACGTGCTCAGTCTACACATCAGTGTGTTTGAGTTAAACAGATCAAATTACTATCCTTGCACTAAACATGATGGAGAGCCTCTTCAGAGGCACTACAGTAGCTAGCATGAAGTTTCAAAGACAACTGGTGAGAGGAAGTATTCTGGTTTCATATAACTGAGGAATAGAGAACTCTCAAACTACTAAAGGTCTGACAAAGAGTCTGAAGCAGGGAAGGATACACAGATGGTTCGCAACCAGTTGTGTGTAAACTGAAACACTGAAGAACACTTATAAAATATTAATATACAAAGATATTAAACATTCTAGATCTATAGCAGACATTTGAATTCTAGAACCAATTAAATGTCTGAATAGATCAATAGATGAGTAAAAGTTTATAAAAAAGAAACAAATTTAGAGCTAGATAAAGGATAGAATAAAATATCTCCTGATACCTTGCCCTGTTCTCTTAAATACAGTATACCATCTATCCAATCTAATATGAAAGAAACCAAAAGATGAGAGTGGGACAAGAAGTTGGACATAACCTTGCAGTGTGATGTGGCAGAAAGAGTCAGTAAGAAAATTAGGGACTGCATGTAAAGAATCACATCAAAAACATGACAGTTTTTGTCCATATGGTTTGGGGGGTGACCACATTTGAAATATTAATTTCTGAACATCTCTTTATAAAGATATTTTGATAAACCAAAGTTCACTAAAGAGGTTAAAAAAAAAGTGGGGGGGGCAGAGAAACTGACTCAGCCCCAATTCAGGAACATGCTTAAGATCATGCTTATGTACATCCTAATTCAATAAGGCACTTAGGCATGTGCTTAGTGTTAAATACATGCTTAAGGTCCCTTTGATTTCAATAGGTTTAAATGTGTTTAAGTGCTTTCCTGAACTGCGGCCTTTATGGGAAAAGATTAAAAGCAGACCACTACACATTTTTGAATTGAAGCGTGGACCCCTTTGGAAATCTTAAGTTTCCCCAGGGGTCTGCAGAACACAGGTCGAAAACCACTGAAATAGTATGTACAACATGCCTAACTTATAACAAAGGAAGGGCATGTTTACACTCTTCAGATATTTGTACCCTGTTAACACCAAGGGGGAGGGGGGGAAGGAGAGAGAGAGAGAGAAAACGATTTAGGATGGTCCAAGGAACTATGAGAAGTGGTTAGAAATTAAGGGGGAATTGTAGGCTGAATACTGAGTATCAGGAAAAAACTTCCTAACATGGAGCTCCATTAGGTTTTCTCAACAGAACTGGTATGAGTTGCACCACTTGCGACAGCGTTACAGTAGACTGGATAGAACAGTAGAAAAGCTACTTAGGGAACAATACTACATTGTCAAGTATATGGACTAGAAGACAAAATAGGTCTTTATCTCCACCTTGAATGAATATGGGTAACTGTGGTCACATTTTTGTAGGCTGGCTGGAATTCTAGCCTTTACAAGTACTGTCCCACAGAAAAATTAGACAGGATATTAATATCAATAAGACCCAATGTAAAAAAGAAACTGATTGCTTACTTTTTTAAATTCATCATTTTGTTCAGCAGTTTTATTCTGGTTAAAGCTTTCATGAACTGCTTGTAGGTTGAACAACATTAGCTTTAAAGCTTCAACTGGCCCATGGTGGTTACCGCCAGAAAAGGTATTTTCCTAAAACCAAAAAGCAGAAAGATTTTTGATCTCGCAATAAAACAAGAGCTATAATATTTTAAAAATCAGACTTGCTACTTTTAATTTTTCTTTAGGACAATTTGATAATTGTGACCTATGTGGATTTTCCACTACTTTTTTATCAGTCTATAGAAATAGCATATGGAGGGCCTCATTCCCCACTACATCAATTGTATGGCACTGTAGCCCATGGAACCAACGTAGATACAGTGCAGTAGATCTTGAGTAACAGAGGGTATGTCTACACTGCAGTTAAACACTCACAGCTGGTCCGGGTTTGCAGGGGTTGGCAAAGGGGCTGTTTAATTGTGGTGTAGGTATTTGGATTTGGGCTGGAACCCAGGCTCTGGGACCCTCCCAACTTGTGGGGTACCACAGTCCAAGCACCAGCCGGAGCCTGAACATTTACACTACGATTAAAGAGCCCCATAGTACGAGCCTACTGACATGGGCCAACCACGGGTGTGTAATTGCAGTGTACACATTCCCACGAGGTGGAATCAGGTCTAGAAATGATAAAGGAATATAGGAATTTGTCTGACAGCAAGTTGGTAGAGAGATCATGCTTTTAGTAGGTCTTGATTTTATTTGATAGATGTTACACTAATAATGAACATAGCTGGGCACACACAAAAATTCTTAGCTGACAACTCCAAATATCAATTTTAATAAAAAATACGATAAATCCAGAGCCAAACTCAATCCCACATTCACCCATAACACGCACACCATATGTTCCCCAACACTTGGAAAGCAAACACCTTGGAAAAGAGTTGTTTAGAACCTGAACTGTGAATTTCCACATTTTCTAATTTTGAATGTTTACTTTTAGAATGGACATCAGTAGCTTAAGAACAAATATCACCTCTGTTTGAAAATTATTTGCCTACTTTTGTTAACAAGTAACACTTCAGATTACTATAGTTGAAAGATGAGAGGAATTTTTTTTAAATTGTGATTTATAAGGAAAAGCTATGAAACTAACTACAGAGTTATCTTTGCACGGATTTTTTCCCACACTATAGATGCGATAAAAACACAAAATATATAGGAATGACAGAGTAGGTTGCAGCTGGCCTGGGAGTGGCAAAACATGTGAAAGGAAGCATAGAGTCAAATATAGTAAAAATCTTAAATGAATCAAACTGTATCATAGAATCTCTATGGGAAGAAATTCCTTGCGTGAGTAATAGAAGTTTAGCAGTAGGAATATCTACGGACCATCTGACTAGGATGGTGACAGTGACTGAAATGCTCAGGGAGATTGGAGAGGCTACAAAAAACAGAAAACCCAATCATAATGAGGGATTTCAACTATCCCCATTTTCACTGAGTACATGTCACCTCAGGATGGGATGCTGAGATAAAATCTGTAGGCACCATAAATGACTGCTTCTGGGAGCACCTTATCCTGGAACCTACAAAGGAACAGGCAATTCTTGATTTAGTCCTAAATGGAGCACAGGATCTGGTCCATGAGGTGAATATAGCTGAACCGCTCAGAAATCACTACCATAACAATTAAATTTCACATCCTTGTGGGGACGAGAAACCCCCACAGTAGCATTTAAATTCAAAAAGAGGAACTGCACAAAAATGGGGAAGCTAGTCAAACGAACAGTTGCAAGAACGACATGCCTGTAAGCTCCATGGAAACGATTTAAAAATAATCATAATAGAGGCTCACATTAAATGTGTGCCCCAAATAAACAGCAGGAGGAGGACCAAAAAAAAAAAAAAAAAAAAAAGCCACTGTGGCTAAACAGCAGAGTAAAAGATATGGTGAGGCAAAAAGGCATCCTTTTAAAAACTGGAAGTCAAATACTACTGAGGAAAATAGAAAGGAGCATAAACTCTAGCAAGTCAAATGCAAAAGTATAATTAGGCAGGCCAAAAAAATTTGAAGAGCTACTAGCAAAAAGACACAAAAAGTAATAGCAAAAAAAACGTGTAAGTCCATCAGAAGTAGGAAGCCTGCCAAACGCAAAGCTGGCACTCAAATTCACCCAGCTTAGTATTTAGACTTCTAGCATTTGTAAACAAGCACTTATAATATTTGTCTATATTTAGTTGTCTGCCTTTGTGTGATGTAATTGAATGGGACTCTTTCGTTTGACTGTTTCTCTTCAGTTTCTACATGTCCTTTATCAACTCCTTTCCTCTTTACTGGCATATAAAGTATCCCCTTTAATAAATCCAACCTCAACAGCTTTCTCTGTCCGATCTGTACGCTCTTCTGCACCTGTCAGCTTTCCCCCAGCCTTTAGTTTAAAACCTTCTCTATGAACTTTTTAATTTTACATGCTAGCAATCTGGTTCCAATTTGGTTTAAGTGGAGCCTATCCTTTGTGTATAAGCTCCTCCTTTCCAAAAGGTTCCTTAGCTCCTAATAAACCTAAATTCTTTTTCCCAACACATCATCTTATCCACACATTGAGACCCTGCAATTCTTTCTGTCTAACTGGCCTTGCGGCTTGCGTTTGGGATGACTGGAGAATAGCTAACGTGATGCCAATTTTTAAAAAATTGGCCATTGTTGGAAGACAGGATGCTGGGGTAGATGGACCATTGGTCTGATCTGGTATGGCTGTTCTTATGGCATCTTAGTTGTTTCTGTTTGACCTTACCCAGATTCCTCACCAGATTAGGTACAGTCATTTTACTGCCAGTATCGCCCTATCATTGGTACTGGCATTAAAATTTCCTCTTGTTGTCCATTCTCCCACCCTCTGTTGTTCCTTTCTCCATTGCTCTATCATCTTTTACTTGATTTTCCTCCTGATCTACATTCGGCTCAAGTGTGGATATTACATGAGCATCTCCCAAACATCTCCCCTAAATTCCTTATTTAAAGCTCTTTTAATCAGTTGTGCCAGACTTCAGCTGAGAATTCTATTTCCCTCCCTATTTAGGTGGAGTCCATCCCATGAGAACAGTCTTCTGTCAGGGAATGTCTTCTAGTGGTCGAACATTCCAAAGCCCTCCTTATAGCACCATTGCCTAATCAACTGTTGATCATCATAATCTTGCTTTGCCTTTGCTCTCCTCCTCTAGGGACAGGTACAATCCCACTGAACATAACCTGAGCCTTCATTTACGCGCCCTCTCCAGCCTGGGGTAGTTTTCCAGCAAGACTCTAGCAATATCATTTGTTCCCAAATGAATGAATCTGTGGATTCTTTACCACTGCCATAAGGACCCTCTTCAGTCTCAGATCCACATCCTATCTGCCGGGAGCTAAGATACAACACACCCTTCTGTTCTCTGGATCAGCTCTGGTGACAGGCCTGTCTATTCTTCTTAGCAGGGAGTCCCCAATTACGTAGACCTGCCTCTTCCTGGTGTTGGTGCAATTCTCCGGCCTTCCCCCTCTGTTCTTTCTGGCTACAAATCTTCTTGTCCTTTGTTCTTATTTGCAATCTTCTGAGAGTCATTCTCTATCTTCCTGGGGCTCCAAATTCTAGCTTTCCCCTCTTTTTGTAGGACTAGCCTCTCTTCTCCCTTGCTCTTCCATCTTTTATTACTGCTTGCCTCTCACCTTCATTTCCAAACGCAGTGAACCTGTTCCTCAGCTCTATTTTCTTCGCTAGCCAGTCTTTTCTGCTGCCTTGTTCTCAAAGTCACATGCTTCGACAGGCCACTTTCTTCATCCAGAAGTTTATCCTCTCAGTATTTTTGTCCAGCATGCATCTTCAAGTCTTCAGTTTTCCCTTCAGCCTCCTCTCTCCTTCCCTTCATCATCTGCTCAAATCCCCTTCTAAACTCAACCATTATTTCTAGCTGCACCACCAAACCTCAGATCCTCACTTCCATCAGATCTATCAAGCGGCACTTCATACAAACGAAGCACCTTTCAGGTACCCTCTCCAGAATGATGTACATCCTGCAGCTTCCACAGCAAGTTGTCTTCATTGTTTCTTCCATTCTTTAGGTCTTTGTAGCTGTCACAGCCTCCTAAGCTCCCATAAACAACAAGCAGAACAAAAAACCACGCACACACACACACACTAGACACGCCCTCCCCCAAACTCCCACTATAACTCTCCAGTTTTCACAGCTCCGTTTGATGGCTCCTCTGCCTCTGGTTAGCCAGTTGGCTGCCTTTATATGTTTGTTGAGAGAACCATGTTTGCGTGTGTGTGTTGAGAGAAGCAGAGCATTAGATCACAGCTAAACCTTGACTGGGGGTAGGGCTTGCCTAGCTATCATCTAATGCTCAGCTTGTCTCAACACCCTGCCCCCTACCAAACTTTACAAACTGAAAACAAACCACCGAGCAAAGACATACTCTCAAGAACTCATTCACTGCCCCCAAGAAACTGAGGCCTGTCTCCTTTTTCCAACAACAGATCTCCACTCAAACTCCTGTTTTCACCATTGTTTGCTGGTTCCTGTGCTGCTACTCCTTTGGATGAACAACGCAGATGAGTATACATTAATCAACTCCATCCATTTTGCCCTTTGAAATTCAGCAAGAGGAGGTGAGGAGTAAAAAGCAGAAGAAAGGAGTAGATGTGATTCGGAATATCACCTGGAGGTATTTGAAATTGAGGGGAGGTGTGAACACTGGATCAATTATCCAAAGAGGACCGGGAGAATGTCACCTCATATGTAGATGGGGAGGCGGTGAAGATGAGGAGGTGTCACCTCATAAGTAGAAGAGGAGGTGACTGAGCAGACTGAAAGTGTTGAAACTCATCCAGGAAATGGGTTTCAAGACTAATAAAGAGAAAGCCCAACTAGTGCAAAGGAGAGTGAATTATTTGGGGGTGACCCTAGGGGAACAAGGAATTCAGGTAGATCAACAAAAGGTGAAATCATTAATGAATTTACCAAGGCCAGAGGATTCTCATACGTTGAGGGTGATATTAGGAGGGTTTAACTATTTAAGGAAACAGCTGGAATTTTGCCACTATAACTGGACCCTTGTGGCGTTTACTAAAAAATAAAATAGAATGGGAGCAGGGGCCTGAACAAGAAAAAGCTTTCTGTAATTTAAAACAAGCCTTGATGCAAGCTCCAGCATTGAAATTCCCAGAAATAAACAAGCCATTTGTGATTAAGTTGGCAGCAAGCCAACGAAGTCTAGCAGCGGTACTGATGCAAGAAACTGACAGAAAGTTAATACCGGTAGCACATGAGCCTAGAAAATTAACCCCTACGGAGCAGCAGTTTGGGATCTGTGAAAGAGAATGTTTAGCTGCTGTGTGGGCCTGTAGTGGGGCAGCTGCCCCATTCCTGCAGAACGGGATAGAAGCAGCCCTGGAGAGGGCTGTGGCTGGGACAGAGAGTGAAAACAGTTGAGGGAGTAGTTGACCACAGCTGTGGCCAGCTCAATTAGGGCCCAGCTGGCCCTGACAAGAGGGCTGTGGGCCAGAAGCTGGAGGAGTCTCACTCTAGCCCTGGAGTGGGAAGGGCTAGCTACCTGAGAGGAAGGTACCTGAAGCAGAGCAGTGCTGGGGAATAGAGCAAGGGAGCTAGGGAACTCCAGCCTGCTAAACCCCCAGGCTGCAGGCCTTGGTGAAGGCCTATAAAGGTACTGAGGCTACACAAGTGCAGCCTGGGAATAGGCAGAGGCAGCTGGTCCTAACCCCTTTGCCAATGATAAATGGCCATTACAGACTGCAGTCTGCCCCAGTGAAAGGGGGCTAGATGACTGACAGTAGCCACTGAGGTGAGGTGGGCTTAGGGGGTTGGGGGTTCCCCTGGGAGGGGAGACCCAGAGTGTGGGGGTACTGCTGGGGCAGAACCCTGAGGTAAAGGGAACCCGAGTCTGGGGGGACACGGGGCCAGCGGCAGGCGAGACACCGGCCTGCAGAAGGGCACTCTATACACTGGAAAAGAGCTAATTCCCAGATGACCAGCAGGAGGCACCGCACCGGTGAGGAGTCACTTCGCTACAGGGCCATTGAAGCTTTTGCTTTGACGACTGGCACAGTCCCTGTTATAATACCAACACCTGACTCTCCCCTGAAGTATATTTTAATCAGGAAAACTGCAGGGAAAAGGAGTATCACATACCATGATGGCCCAGTGGACCTTGATGTTAACTAGCAGAGATGTTACATATGAGAACAACAAACAAGCAATGATGTTACCATATGCTCTCCTTATGAAAGGAGAGGAGCATGAATGCCCACTTCCAGAAACTGAACCAAAGTTAGCTGAAGAAGCACCCCTGGCAGATGAAGTGTTAAACCTTGGAGAAAAAGAGGTTTGGTTTACAGATGGTAGTTCATACCATGAGAACACTAAGAAATATATGGACTATACAGCTGTACAAATTGATGGGGAAACTATTTCTGGTTCTAGGAGTGTGACCTCAGCTCAGGGAGCAGAGGTCAGAGCTCTTAATGATCTGATTACACAGAAAAATAATGTTGCAGACTGTCTTTATGTGTATTTGGATTCAGACTTTGTGGTACAAGGACTGTTATACTGGATTGGGATTTGGAAAAAGATCATTGGGAAACAGCTGAGGGGAAACATTTGGTCCAAAAAGAGGATTGGAATATCTACCTATAATTGGTTGAAAACCCAGGAAAATTAAGAGCAAGACATATTAAAGGTCATCAAAAGCCAGAAGGGAATGAAAAATATTGGAATGATAAAGCAGATGCTTTAACTAAATTAGCAGTAAAGGAACCTTTGGGAGTTATGGTAGTTAGTAGTCAAGCCATAAAACAGGAGGTTAAACCTGAGGAAAGATGGGGAAACTGGAATATACAAGGTGATATGTGGTGAATAAGAAAACAGAGGTAAAGTGGGTACCTGACAAACTTCAAAGAGAAGAGATTAAAAACCTGTGTCACTGTATGGCCCACCAAGGATACTCTCTTTAAAATAAAACAAATTGGAATATGGCCTATGGTGTGAAAGCATGTAGAAAACGTTGTTAAAAATTGCATAAGGTGTGCAACAGACAGAAATAGACCACCGAATTCGGGACCCTTGTTACACCAAAGAATTGTGGGGCCATGGAGTAGAATACAGGTTGATTATACTGATAAACTGCCTAAGACACAAGAAGGGAAATCAATATTTGTTAGTGATAGTAGATTCCTTTTCTGGATGGGTGGAGGCAATTCCCACCAGAAAACATACTGCAGAAACCACTGCCAAAAAGTTGTGCAAGTAGTGTTTAGTAGATATGGAATTCCAAAAGTAACTGTGTCATAAATATAAAGGGAAGGGTAAACCCCTTTAAAATCCCTCCTGGCCAGAGGAAAACTCCTCTCACCTGTAAAGGGTTAAGAAGCTAAAGGTAACCTCGCTGGCACCTGACCAAAATGACCAATGAGGAGACAAGATACTTTCAAAAGCTGGGAGGAGGGAGAGAAACAAAGGGTCTGTGTCTGTCGGTATGCTGCTTTTGCCGGGGATAGACCAGGAATGGAGTCTTAGAACTTTAGCAAATAATCTAGCTAGGTATGTGTTAGATTATGATTTCTTTAAATGGCTGAGAAAAGAATTGTGCTGAATAGAATGACTATTTCTGTCTGTGTGTCTTTTTTGTAACTTAAGGTTTTGCCTAGAGGGATTCTCTATGTTTTGAATCTAATTACCCTGTAAGGTATCTACTATCCTGATTTTACAGAGGTGATTCCTTTACTTCTATTTACTTCTAGTTCTATTAAAAGTCTTCTTATAAGAAAACTGAATGCTTTTTCATTGTTCTCAGATCCAAGGGTTTGGGTCTGTGGTCACCTATGCAAATTGGTGAGGATTTTTACCAAACCTTTCCCAGGAAGTGGGGTGCAAGGGTTGGGAGGATTTTGGGGGGAAAGATGTGTCCAAACTACGTTTCCCAGTAAGAGTTTGGTGGTGGCAGTGGATATTCCAAGGACAAAGGATAAAATTAATTTGCACCTTGGGGAAGTTTTAACCTAAGCTGGTAAAAGTAAGCTTAGGAGGTTTTCATGCAGGTCCCCACATCTGTACCCTAGAGTTCAGAGTGGGGGAGGAACCTTGACAAATTGATTCAGATAATAGGCCACATTTTGTAAGAGGAATAATTAAAAGTTTATTAAAAGCCTTAGGAATAAAGCAACAACTACATATTCCCTGTCATCCTCAATCGTCAGGGAGAGAAGAAAGGATGAATCAAACTATTAAATAAGCTCTATGTAAAGTAGTACAAGAAACTGGCAAAGACTGGGTCGATAAATTGCCAATGGTGTTGATGGCAATCCGAACTAGCGATCAATTGGGTACTGGCTAGGAGATTGTGGAGTCCTTTATTGTACCCAGAAGAGGAGGTATCAGTTACCCAGTGGGTAAGGGAGTTACTAACATAACTTAAGAGAGTGGAAAACGGAATAAGAAAGCGACAAGAACTTTTAGGGCAAGTGATCAATAAAATTGAATTGCTTGCAAAATTATAAAGTGATACATGATTAATGCAATTAATTATTGTATCAAGAGGGGGGAATGTTGGGAGATATGTATATACACACACACACACACTGTGATTCATATATCCATGTAATATCTATAGGTCATGGAGGCCTGGTATGAATGATGCGTGCCAGACATGAATGCGTGCGTTTCAAGTTAGCAATCGAAGCAAGGACTTAAGGTTAAGGACTATTAGATCTCTTTCTGCAAAAACAATCTTATGTTTCAAGAAAAATATGGAAAATCATCAGAAAAGGAAATAACACCAGCTGGACTGATTATTAAATTGTATAAGAATTGTAGGAAATTGCATGACTCGGATCACGGTGGCACACCCAAGATTGTCTCTTTGTTTACTAGGCCTTCTACCTGCACAAAATTCCAAAGGCAAAGAACTCATGACACAAGGGAATGGACTATAAATGGATGCCTATGATTTCTGCAAATCAGAATGACTTATTGATCCAGAGATCCGTTTGGATATAGGTGTGGTTTTCATCGGCTCCCCGCATCTTCTGATCTTATCCTGATGGAAGGAACCTTGACTGGCCATCAGGACCATTCTGACCTTTGGACTCTGGTATACTATGTTTGGGGTGTGAAGGTGGAGCGAATAAGGTTTGTTTTGTAATCAATAAAGAGCATTTAGAGTATTATATACCAACACCGTGTCCGGTGTCTGCTTGCTCCCCAGCCCATAGGGAGACCTCAATTGCGGGTCTAACACTCCCAAGCTACGAGTCAAATGTTGAGATGATTAATGCTTTTAGAGGAACTTTCTTCCCCAGGGATTCTAATTTTGCGACTCTGCTAGACAAAAAAGACAAGGAGGAGGAAATGGTAATCCATGACACTTCAGATTTTATATTCCAGCAATAAGACATACATATTCGGAGTCCAGTTTATATACTCCTATCCCTAAGGCTGGCCCTACATCCTGTGAACTCACTTCCCCCCCCCCGCTTCATATGATGTTACTCCTAAGAACTGTGAGGTGCGATGTTACAGTAGAAGCTCTGTCTCTTCATCCACACACTCAAATTTTGCTCAAAGAATTGTAAGACCTCTGCCAATACTAGTGGCAGAAGACTTAGACAGATGAGGCTATGCAGAAAAATAATTATTTTGCTGAAATTGTGTAATTGTTACAAATAAGTTTATATGTTAGACTAATTGTTTAAGAATGATTAATCGTGCGCTATAAACTTTAAGTACAATATATCAGTATTTCAAATGACATTAGAATTCTCTGATAGCATGAGAATTCCTTAAAAAAAGGCCTCCTCACTCCAGATTTTGTGTTTCCAGGGTGGAGGGGGGCAGGAAAGCAAAAATTTAGCACACACAGGCATATAATAATGTAGACCTCCAGTATTTTTAATAAGTTTGTTAATGAATTTAATAAGTAATAAGAGTGAAATAAACTTTTACTCAGTTCCCCAAAGGGTGACAGTTCTGCAAATTATTGTATTTATAAGGCCTTGTCCGCCTTGGGGAAGTAGAAGCATGTAAATGGGGAAGGAACTACTTTTGTATTTGTGCACTTTTGTAAGTCATAGGACAGCTGGTAATAAATTATGACCAGGAACAGACTCCAGTGTTTCAGGTGAACAGCTGAGACTCTTCAGGGGGTTGAGAACATCTCCAGTTATTTCCTCAATGTTACTTATTTGGGAAAAACAGACTCATGGGTGTGACTAAGAAACAGTGCCCTAAAAGGAGAATCGCAAAAGTGGACCCAGAGTCAGACTGATATCACTTACTCATGATTGGGCAATGCTGTTGGGGTGACAATCTTGTGATCCTCTGATCCGATCAGATAATTACAGGCAAGGGCCTATGGGATAATACCAGCCCAAGTTTCACTCATAAAAGACCAGATAAATGAGGAAGAAGTTCACCACAATGACAACTCGAAGGCGGATAGTCCTATTGCACAGTTTCAGAGTAACTGCACCTGCATCCCCTCCCTCCGTAGTCCAATCCAGGAGTGTCAAGTTAGGTGCTAGGTCTCCAGCTATCACTTATCTCTGATCCACTTATCTCTGATCAGGAATCCCTGCCCCATTACTTTCTGACCAAGGGTTTTAAGGCTTCATAGATCCCTGCCTTACAGTTGGATATACCCAGCAAACCAGTCTAACAGCGAATGTCTGCGTGTTGCTCTCTCTCTGAGAACTATGAACAGCATATTGCCAGGAGTTACAAGTTACCACACAGCTCTTTCTAGGCAAGCACATTTATTCTTAAGATAAAGTATTACTGAGAAAATATTAAAAATAAACAGATTTAAACACACCAGGAGCTACCCATTAGTCTTCTGGCAGCCTAGTAGGCCACAGTCTTTCCAATGCTTCTGGAAGGGTTAGGGCTCCCCTTGAACAGAAGGTCCTATCCATTTGCTTGCAGAAAGAAGGCCCCATATCAATTCAAGCTCAACTTTTTATACCAAAAGCCCTTTCTTTGTTTGAGACTCTGGAAAGCCAACTTTGAATCAGTATACGCAAACACCAGGTGGTGCTTCTCCGGAGTTATTTAACAATCTTCAGGGTAAAACACCCCACACTGCTTTTAGGTAGTAAAACCTTTTTGTGGTAACCCTGCCCTATGGAGTAGAACACAATCGTACATAAGCCATTCATAAATTTGATACAATAGCCCCCAAAGATACTGCATGGGATTGCAATATCCATCACAACTTCTACTTCCCCTTCCAAAGAAAGTAGATGGAGACATTGCAGCCTGAGAACGTCAGTACCCGAGCCAGAAGACATTGCCTGGCTCCCCAAACTACAGTTGCTAACTGACTCTGAAGCTTTACAGACAAGCAAACTAAAGAGCAGACACTTTTTCTAAGAAATTTTATTCTTTTTGTCTCCTTAACAGGACATTTGAACACCAGAACAGGGACACCTGCTAGGAAAAAACTGTCCTAGCTTTTTTCGAAGTGGATATGTTTGTGTAGCTGGTAATAGCATGTGCATATAAGCCCATAGTGTAAGTTATCACTGGGTACTACTTAACCTAGGATCAAAGCAAATTATAGATCTTTAGGAGTCACCTAGGATATATAAAGATTTGATATATTTAAAGATTTAACCTAATCTTAACCAATTCTTTCCATGTTAGGGAGTGTTGGGTCTAAAGAAACTAGCAAACCAGGAAGATGGTCTTCTCAAAGACCACGGCACCTTCCTCTTGTGTAAGGTACCAGTTTAGTACAGATACTTACTTGTGGGGGAATTCTGTGCCACTGAGCATGCACAATTTGTGCAGAAATTAATGTGTTTTGTGCAGAATTTCCTTTTCCACAACAGAAATAGGCTGCAGAGCTGCTGGCTACCACTAGGGGTTACTGAACCCACCACAGCACAGCTTGCAAGTAGAAGACACTGCTGCGGGGAGGGCACTGGAGGGATCCAGGCAACTGCAATTCTCAACATGCCCTGAAGGAAGGAAGCAGCATGTAGGAAACTCCACACAAACCCAGGACCCAGCATCAGGCTATTTCTCTCTCTGGATCCCTGGGCTCTGGGGGAGATGGGTAGGTATGTCTGGACTGGCGGGGCTGTCTGGCCACAGCTGAACTCTGAGGGGTGGGGCACAGGGGGTGCATGTGAGTGTCTGGGCTGGGGGCCATCCTGAAGCTGGGCTGGGGGGGGGGGGGCAGGGGTGTGGGTGCCTGGCCCCCCTACTGGGCTCTGGGGGGAGGGGGAAGAGAAACAAGAACTGAGTTGTTGTAGGGGTTTCCTCAACTCTATTTTTTTTGTGTCTGTACTGTTACAGTCATAGTTGCGGATAGGTATTTTGAAATAAATTACCAAAATAATTGAAACTGGCATTATTATTGAGTGTTATTTTGACAACTAAAATATGCAGAATTTTAAATTTTTGGGAGCAGAATTCCCCCAAGAGTAATAGATATAATCCTTACATCAAACTTTGTAAAGAAAACGATTTAGGAAAGACCTGGTCATCATATAAAACAACATGAAGATGTTCTTTTTTCAGAGATTCCAAAAAGGAATGTTGGGATTTGTTAAAGTCACAAAAGCTAGAACATAACCTCCCCCCCGCAAAAGAAAAGCTCTACATGTGTCCTTAAAACGTCAGCGAAAAACATGTGTAGTTGGGAATGTTTTGTAGAAAACCTTTATTTCTTAAATGCAAGCACACAAGTGAAATGCAAATATATGTTAGTATAGTTTCTAATGTAAATTCCTAATATCACTATAACACGATTCAATGGCTGAAGCCAGACAAATTCAAATTGGAAACAATGCATAAATTTTTGATAGTCAGGCTAATTAACCATTGGAATAGCTTCCCAGGGGTCAGCATGGATTCTTCATCACTGACCATTTTTAAATTAAGATTGGATGTTTTTCTAAAAGATATGCTCTGGGAATTATTTTGGAGAAGTTCTCTGGACTGTATTATACAGGAGATCACAAAGGTCCCACTTCTGACCTTGGAATCCATAAACTGTTTTGTAAATGGCAAAATGCTGTATATACCAACATGGAATATAATGATCTCGCTAACTTGATTACTAATACAAGAACTTATTTATATACAGAACATTTATTAACACTGCGTTAGGAAACAAAAAACAGAAAGGGTTCAGTTAACAAAAGTGAGACTGAAAACAACAGGAATGTTTTCTTTAGTGAAGAGATGAATATGAAGGGAAACTATACAAAATAATGATCTAGAGCAGTGGTTCTCAATCAGGGGGTATGTGCACCCATGGGGGTACATGGAAGTCTTCCAGGGGGTACATCAACTCATCTAGATATTTTCCTAGTTTTATAACAGCTGTGGAACTCAACTGATTGACAAAAGCTATTACTGAAGCTAAGAGATTAGTAGGATCAGATATTTATACGGATAATGATACCTCCACCATTTAGTCACTTCAGATAGGAAAAACATTAAAATGTAGGATAGAAAATTCAAGCAAGTAATGAAACAATTACTATTATCAAAATAGGTTAAGACCAGCCGCTATTTATTTGCAATCCTTGATCATGGAAAGGTCAGAATGTAGGGTTTAATCATTAGAATTATGTGACTATTTAAAGCCATTACAATTTTTCCTTTTGCTGTTAACTCATTATTAAAGCTAGAACAGAAACCAATTACAAGTGTTCCTCATGCTACTATTTATTGGTCTTATGTACTTTTGATGCCCATGTTAGCACATGCACTAGAATCAACTTACAGAACTGTAAAGTCTTATGATTTCCTTTAAGCTACTACTATAAGCAAGAAATATTACAAGATAGATATAATTCAGCTTAACCTACCTGATTGTCATTATTTAAACAGTCTTCAAGGAATTCATTAACCATGTTAGCCTTGGGGGATTGTAGGGCGTTCTCATCTTCCTCACAGTGTACAGGTACTGGAGGTTTGCTAAACAAAAAGTTAAACATGCAATTGAAAGTATGAAACAGCTTTACAAACTCAAATTGCTATAAGATACATTCACATGTCATTGGGACTAATGTTTCATATGCTTATAAAATATGCAGATAATAGGCTGGGAGAGGTTGTAGAGGATAGGATTAGAATGATCCTGATAAATTGTAGAATTGCTCTGAAACCAACAAGATGAAATTAAATAAAGACAAATGCAAAGTACGGAACTTAAGAAAAAAAAAATCAAATTCACAATATGAAGTGGGAAATAACTGGCTAGGTAGCAGCACTGCAGAAAAGAATTTGTGGGTTATAGTGGGTCACAATTTGAAGTTTAGTCAACAGCGTGATGCTGTGGTGAAAAAGATGCTGGGGTGTAATAAGAGGTATCATACATAAGACACGGAAGATAACCGTTCCGCTCTACTTGGCATAGGTGAGACCTTCAGCTGGAGTACTATGTCCAGTTTTGGGCACCACACTTAAAAAAACAAAGAACTGGAGATAGAGAGGAGAATAACAAAAGTGATAATATGTTTCAAAGACATGATCTAGGAGGAAAGGTTGAAAGAACTGGGCATGTTTAGTCTAGAGGAGAAGAGGCTGGGGAAGGGAACGTAAGTTTTCAAATATATAAAAAGTTGTTTTAAAAGATGACCATGATCAATTGTTCTCCACGTCCACCGAGGGTAGGACAAGAAGTAATTGGCTTAGTTTGCAGCATGGGAGAGTTAGGTTAGATATTAGGAAAAATCTTTCTAACCAGTTAAGCAAGGGAATAAGTTACTTAAGGAGGTATGGAATCCCCATCATTGGAGGTTTTTAAAAACTAGTTAGACAAACCCTCAGGAATGGTCTAGGTATACTTAACCCTGCCTCAGCGTGCAGGGATGGAGTAGAGGACCTCGTCAGGTCCCTTCCAGCCCTACATTTCATGCCTAGGATTCCATGCCTACCCTAGCCAAAATGTGATTCAACACAAGTTCAATTCCACCACTGGTACTGATTGGTGCAGACAGGGTTCACCTCTTTCCACCATTGATGATTAAGTTCCACTTTTTCCTGTGTAGACAAGACCTTCATAGTCATTTTAAAAAAGGAGGGGGTGTAATGGGAAGGAAGATAAGATATTAACATTTTTTACTATAGCTTTCCACTATACCGAATTCATTCTGCTCCCTATATTTGGAACAATACCCAATTACCAATGCACCAAAAATCTTCACTTTCCTCCTTCAAACAACTCATCAAAACATCCTATTTATATTACAGACCTCATTTCCTGGGTTAGCTAATCCTCCCCGACTTCATTTTCACATCAAAACATTTAAGTTTACTTTCCCCTACAGTGTAGGTCAAATTATTTGGTCCTGTAGAAGACAATCCTTTTTTTACATCCAGGACTACTCCAAACACCCAGCCCAAGAATCTAGACACATATTTGAAGCTGTCCAGGAGCCTTCACAGCTATCAACTGTTCCCTCCTTAAACAAATGTCAGTGTGTTGCCTTACATCAAAACTTTTCCTGCACTAACAAAATTTACAAAACTAGGGATCCAGAAATAGATCACTGTGGGTTTAGTTAAAGTAGAAACCTAATAATTGATAAAATGATTGAACAGGAGACAGTAGTGTACCACCTCATATTATAAAATATCCAAATCTTAGCAATTCAAGCTGCATCTTCTAAAAACACTCCCTTCTCCTTCCTTAGCATTTTTATGTGAGAAAATCATGCTTATCTAAAATATTCTATAGCAATGGTTCTCAACCTGTGGGCTGCTTGCAGTCCAATCAGCACACAGCTGCAGTCCATGTGACATCCTCAGGGCCATACAGGTGTGGGGGTGTGTGTGTGTGTGTGTGTGGCCCACATAACACAGAGAGCTGCATATGCAGCTCACGATGGTAAATAGGTTGAGAAACACTTATCTATAGTATACACAACACATATACTTAGGCAATGATACACTTTCAAGAACAAATTGTTTTAATGGTTATTTTTGTTTAGTTTACTCACAAAGCAACTGGCACATTTTCCCATGATCTTTCTGCTTCCAGTATATCTACTGTACAAGGGCTGCCATCATTTTTCAGAGCACTTGATAAATTCTCAACAGAAGACTCTAGAGTTCTCTTTGCCTTCAAGATAAGCAACTCAATCTGGTCATCTAAAAACACAACACAGCATCATCACCAGTTACTATTCACTACGATTCTTCAAGTCAGCAATTTCACTTTCATTATTACGTGATACTGTTCAGACTTAGTCTAAATGATTTGTAAGACGCTGGAAATAGTCTGTCCTCTTTCACAGACATTATTGCCAAAATTTTCAAAATGTGGTGCCTAAATTTTGCTTAAATAGGAAATTAAGCCTCTTAATATGGAACTATGAGGCTAACTCTAGGTACCTATTTTTAAAAATCTTGCCATATGATTTTATAGAACAAATAGTCCTCTATTCCAAGCTGTAAGTTCCCAGAAAGGAATCAAATACCGCTCTTCCCAACATAAAATACATCCCAGAAGATAAAATAACCTCTACAATAAACAAAAACCCTCTAGCCTTCAACCCACCTCAACACATAGGGAAAAGATTATCTTGTATTATACCCTGAAGATTAACAGATCTGGTGGAGTGGGAAGAGAGAATTCCAAAAGTTGAGTATCCCTCTCAAAGAACGCCCCGCTAACAGCTGTCTCCTCTTTATAGTAGGGGACAGCATCAGTGCCTCTGCTGATCTTTATTGTGGCTGTAGGGCAGGGATCGGCAACCTTTGGCCTCCGGCCCCTGGCGGGCCGGGCTGGTTTGTTTACCTGCCACATCCACAGGTTCGGCCGATTGCGGCTCCCACTGGCCACGGTTCGCCGTCCCAGGCCAATGGGGGCTGCGGGAAGTGGTGCGGGCCAAGTGATGTGCTGGCCACTGCTTCCCACAGCCCCCATTGGCCTGGGACAGTGAATCGCAGCCAGTGGGAGCCGCGATTGGCCAAACCTGTGGAAGTGGCAGGTAAACAAACCAGCCAGGCCCGCCAGGGGGCTTACCCTGGCGGGCCACGTGCCAAAGGTTGCCGATCCCTGCTGTAGGGTATATTATTGTTCAATTGCACCATCCGCGTCAGATGTGAATTGAAGGAAAAATTAACATAGCCACAGCCTTTCCATGCAGTAGGATGTTTCCTTCCATAACTCATTTATAGAATACAGCATTTAAGATTCCTTAACTTTATAAAGCCCTCTGATATTAAGATTTTCATTTAATCAAATATATGTCAATATTCAGGATTCTTAAGTGGCTGGCAAATAGGTCTTCATAGTGTTACATAATAGGCACTTCAAGAAGTTCTGCTTGCACATACACACACCATATGTAATTACATACAAAACCTGCATTAGTTAGATTGCAAAGTCAAGCACTCAAAAATTAGGAAGCGGCAGATTTACGTTTTCATGTGCAACCCTAATTCAACTACCTGTCCAACCAGCCTCTGGACTGAGTGAGGTAGGGATCCTGTGGGGGAAAAAAAAAAAGGTATGTGATCATCTAATTAAAAACTGCATTATAATACGTATACGCAAAGGGGTGAAAACTAAAGTTATGCAGGCATCTGTAAATCTGACATTTCCTAACTTCTGAGTGCTTGACTTTGCCAACTAAAATAATGGTTTTAATTAGATTTTATAGAATTTCCAAGGTTTTTTTTTTTTTTAAATAAATCTAATCCCAACCATACATTACCAGCAATGTGAATGCTGAATCCTCAACACTGCAACGCAGACTTCTACCCCTTGAGCTACCTGACTAACCACATTAGCTAGCAACAGGAAAAAGCTGTTGGGGGTGGGCTACTGGCACCACATGCTGGGAGATTTTTTAATAGAGTCTAGCTCAGCAAGCTGCCCCCCACCCTGGGAATTGAAAGAGCTCCTGTTCCACATGGTGCTCCCAGGGAGGATCGGAAACTGGGAACAAACTCGTTATGGGGTGAGCTCGGCTTTCTCATCCCCTAAAGAGTTGAGGGAGCTACTGCCCCATGTTATGCCCCCTGCAGGGATAGGGCACTGAATCCTTTCCCCCCGACTCTGCAAATGGGCACAGTAATGTCCAGCTCCCTCCATTCTCTCCTACTACAGCTGGTCACAGGTATTCTCAGTGCAGTATCTGCTTCTGCTGTTTGGGAGAAACTGGCAGAAGCTGGTCACAAAGGCAAACCAGCTAGAAGTGTGAAGTCAACATGCATAAGTTAAAACAGTGTAAACCCTGTATGGATACTCTCATTTAGGAGTAAAGTGCCCTTTGTTCACTCTAACTTAGGGGGATGTTAGTATTATGGACTCTACAGTGGTACAGCTATAGCGCTGCAGCTGTGCTACAGTAGCACCATAGAGTAGACGCTTTCTAGACCATGAGGTTTTTCCTGTCTCTGTAGTAAATCCACCCCCTCAAGAGGCGGTAGCTAGGTTGACTGAAGAATTCTTCTTTTGATCTAGTTGTGTCTATACCAGGACTTAGGTCAACTTAACTATGTCTCTCAGAGACATGAATTTCTCACACTCAGTGGACTGACGTATCTAGGTCAACCTAAATTTTGGATGTAGACCAGACCTTAACCCTCCCAGATTAACTTACAGTGTACTAAGCCCACTTTACTCCTGAATGACAGCACTCATTGGATGGGTGGGTGAGGTTAAATACGTACTAATTTATACATATTGACTTCAGAACTTTAGTTGATTTACCTTAACTTTACTGAGGGCTTGTCTTCATGAACACTACACTGGTGCAGCTGTAGCGATGTAGTGAAGACCTCTCATTGTAGTTAATCCACCTCCCCGAGAGGCAGTAGCTATGTTGAGGGCAGAAGCTCTCCTGTTGACATAAAGAAAAGGAGTACTTGTGGCACCTTAGAGACTAACCAATTTATTTGAGCATAAGCTTTCGTGAGCTACAACTCACTGCATCTGATGAAGTGAGCTGTAGCTCACGAAAGCTTATGCTCAAATAAATTGGTTAGTCTCTAAGGTGCCACAAGTACTCCTTTTCTTTTTGCGAATACAGACTAACACGGCTGTTACTCTGAATCCTGTTGACATACGGGGAGTTACATAGGTATAACTATATTGCTCAGGAGCGTAGATTTTTCACCACTCCCCCACGTAGGATAGGTGTGAATAGTCTTACTGTGCAGTGGTTCACACTGCGCAATATAAGAGGAGTATGTTCTGCCATGTGTGACTAAAAGAGTAACACTTTGCATTTAACATTCTCAAGAAACATTCAAAACAAATCATGTGTAATGCAGTTACCTCTGAATGGCTGTTTGGACTGTCTTGAGAGATCATTGCCAGGTTGGAAGTCTGCACTTGGTCTGACATATCGGCAATTTCCTGTTACTTTACTGTCACCTGTTGGATCCAGATAACTATTTTGTTCAAAAGAATTGCAGTCCAATTTATCCACAATGTGGCATTTTTTCAGATTCTCACACATTTGTGAAGAGGAAAATTCATCTTGTATGTTAAATGTCTGAATAAAACTTTGATTAGCTGAATCAGATAAAAGGTTATGACTCTTTAGCCAGATTGGGTACTTGAAATCAGGAATACTACTTATCCCCGACACATTCAAGTCAGACTTATGGCTAGTAAGCCACCTTGGATAATTCTTGACAGAAATGGACTTAGAGTGTTGTTGAAAAAGGCAATCCTCTGTATTTTCTTTAGAAAATACAGAATTATATTTGTGAGATTTATACACATTGTGTTTCTCTTTGTCAATGTCTCTGTAGTGATTTCGATTATCCACAGCATTGCCATTGTCTTGGAAACCAAAGTCTTTTTCAACATCAAATGAGGAAGTTTGATAAGCATAGAAGGGAGATTTTTTCAGTGACTTCCTAATCCACTTCCCGCTTTGAAGCCCTGACCCAGAAGGTATCCTGTGGATAAAAGGCAGTGATCCATCTGCTGGAAATGCTAGTAGATCATCTGTGGTGAGACTAATCAAGTCTGGGTCACAAACAGTTTGTCTTATAAAAGGTGAGGCAATGGAGTTGAGTTTTACTTGCTGGTTAAAGTCCTCCAAAGCTGAAAAACAGAGAAACCGTTTTTATATATTTTCCTAAATTTAAAAAAATTAAAACCATGTACTTGAAAAACCTGTGATAAATACATTTTTACATTACAGTTCTTTTACTAAATTACAATGTGAATATTGTGGACTGATGTTTCAAAGCATCATAGTCGATCAATTCTGACTCCACTTCTCTCAAAATATTGGTGGCAAAAATGAACAAAATAAAGTATTTAAAACTTTTGTCTTACTCCCCATGAGTCAAGATACTCATGTTATGCCTGTGGAACTCTAGAGGGGGGTGGTTTTGTGGGAAATCTAGCATCTTCTTTCTGCTGTTTATCTGATTCATAAAACCAAAACGGTGCACCAGAGAAGTATTTTGACTTCAGTGCAGGACTATAAATGGCAGCATATTTCAGACATCACCTGGATTGGAGGCATTATTGATCTAGCCATTTCGTTTGATGCTCTGACCGGGGGTGCAGGAGGGGGCTCCAGTGGGGACAGAGGACTCCCACAGCCCTCTCTCCCCACAGCAGCACCTGAGGCGGGGAGTGGGAGGAAAAAGATGCCCCCTCCCTGCTGCAGAAGCTCCAGGGCTAGGGCCACAGGATAGACACCCCTCCCTGGGCTGGTCCAGGCCAGGGCTGGATTCAGGTCAGGGGAGGGACGCTTTGGCCAGTCCGAGCGCAGCAGAGTTGGGGCTGGGGGAGGGGCGCCCCAGTCTTGGCCGGTCTGGGGCCGGGTGCCCTCCCCCAGCAGGTTCCCCGGGTGGGTTCCCTAAGCATCCATGCAGCGCTAAGAAGGCGGCTGCACAACTTACAGGGAACTTAGATACCAACGTAAGTTTGTACTATAGACCAGGGCTGAGTGCTGTATTTTCAAAGAATTGCTTTCGTATATAAACATTTGTGTACCTAAAAATCTGTGTAATGCATGTGTACAGCTGACCATTTTGCCCATAATACATTTCAAATGACAATTTACAGGAGGCACAGAACTCACAAGATGCTGAAACCTTTTCAGCAATTAGCTTTTTAATTTTAAAGTTTTATTGGGACACACAATACAGCTAAAAGAAAAGGAGTACTAGTGGCACCTTAGAGACTAACCAATTTATTTGAGCATAAGCTTTCATGAGCTACAGCTCACTTCATCAGATGCATTCACTGGAATACAGCTAACTACTTTTTGATGTACAAATGTTGAACCCCTACAGAGAGTGCCCAAATTGCTATCACATGTAAATTGTAGCTGTTATCACATTATGTAGCACCACAAGTGCACATGGAGTCTCACAGACATAAGACAGTCCCTGGCCCCCCAAAAATCTTACAACATGAATACTGGAGGATCTAGTGTCAGCAAAAGAAACAGACTTGTCCAATTTTAGGGCATGCCTTCAAGGTTAGACATTTTTCTAATACATCTGTAATATTTCAGGCAGAGTACTGACTGTCACCTATACACAAATATTAAAGCTGATTCCCTGTCTATCCCAAAGTGCAGCAAGTATATTAGAAGAGAAAAGTAGAATTGAAAGGACAAGACAATAGCCTGCAGCTACAGAACCTGAGCCTGTGATCGTACTAGAACTCACAAGATATGCAGGGTCAGAATTCTGTCTTTTTGAAGAGATTTCTAAAACTGAGATTCTGATGGCATCATTAAAATGTATTTTACTTTCCTAGCCAAATTCCATTTTAGGTATTTTTACTACCCAAAATCTTCCACCAATTTCAGCTGCGTAATATATTAATCTACTGTGTTAAACACATCCAGTCTTGCAAATGTATAACGTGCAGACATGCTCAGTAAAGCATCAATGAGGCTCAGTGCAGGATTGCAGGCTCAGTTTGTAAAGTGCTTTCAATATATAAAGGAAAGAGAAAATATTTTTTTAAAATAGAAAAAGTTGTTTTTAAGCAAGCACTAGAATCACAAAGCTATTAAACAAAAATATCAGCCTTACCTAACCATAAACAAACTGCATGCTACTAAAATGGTTTCTCTCACACCCACACATCTCCAGATGTTTCTGACTAGAGTTTTTGGTGGTGGTTAAAGTTAGTTGATAGCCAATAAACTTGTGTTAACTAACACAGCTGTAAAGGCTAATGCAACACCTTTACAAACATTTGTTCCCAGTCATGGTGCAGCCTATGGTTCAGACAAAAAACTCTAGTTCAGATAAAGTAACAAGTGACCCCAACCATCTGAACTGATAATACCATCAGCACCTAAGAGGTGCTCAAGCAAATTAGTTTTATATAATTCTGATGTTACTCTAGGAACAGAAATTGAATCCTTGTCAAGATCCAAGTTTAGGCACTGATTTACAATATTATGTTCTATACATGCACATCATATATTGTGGAGATGATTTATATTTAATCAGCTGCAGAGCAGTAAGTTTATTCCTGTACCTATGACTGTGTCATCAGACCACAAATCTATTTCCCCACAGTGATGTATTCTAACATTCTTAGCCTCTGATTAGTTCCAAACATCAGTTACTCATTTAGTCATTCCACCAAAATTTTTTCCTCTTTTCCCCCCAAAATGTAGAATTTTCCATAAAATGACACCTGCTTAAGATCCAGGACATGCAATATTCAATGTGGTATCACAGACATGTTTTCTATTTTTAAAATAGCTTTAAGTCCATTGTGTCACAGTGACATATGCAATCTGATGAGTTTTGTTGAAAAGCTGGAAAGTATCCTTAACACTAGCTTTTGGCTAAGAGCTCAATCTCAGATCTAAAAAACACTTTTTTTTGCAGGGGAGGGGGGGTGTCCAGAAAGCTATTTGAAATTTGATTTCCACTAAGCTTACCACTGTTGGACTGATAGTAACTAAAAGCACTACAGATCAACAGATACACAAAAGTAGACCCAATAAAACTTCATTTTTTAAAAAGTGAGAGCTTCAATCCTGCAAACATGCACATCTTCACTTTAAGCATTAGTAATGTGAGTGGTATTACTCACATTCTCAGTTTTAAGCAGGTAAGTAAGTGATGCAGGATTGGGATCTAAAACAGTGCTTTCATATATAATGTGTGGCATATATAGAACAAACAGTGGTTTTATTCACTCCCGTGGTAAGACCTGCACTATATTTATGTATTTGCCAATAACAGCTATTCCAAACTCAGCCAGAGTTTAAGGCCAAAATGGACCACTAGATCACGTAGTTAGTGCCTGTATATATTACAGGCCACAAACACACTAAACCTAACAAATAAAATTAGACCAAAATTCTGTAGCCTCTTTGTAATACACCACTCCAGCGGTATTCCACCTTTTACTTATATTTACTTATGATTTCAAATCTTAAGTTATTATTTACAAAAGTTTCATTTAATCTTTAATATGAAGTAAAGAAGTAAGTAGTAAACAGCACAGTATGAAAGTGCAGTTTCACGCCAGCCAAGTTTGCAGTCCAGGAGATCCAGTTCCTTTATATACCTAAAAACTTGTACAGACAGGAGATGAAACTGAGGAAGTGTAGTAGACTTCTTCCACTTCCACCATACATCTCTAATTTCAAATTTACATGGTTTTATTTTTTAAAAAGATGTAAAAATTCATTTTTACTGAAGACTATTACAGAGAATGAGAAGTATTACTACCTAAGCACCATTTATTACACAATATGTGCTTAGAATTTATGTAGCAAATATTCATTAAATCAAATAGATAACTGATCAGTGTTAAGACTTTTTGACAGATTCAAATTCCAAAAAGGAATTTAAAAAAGTTTCAATAAGAGTATCTATAGCCATACATAACAAACAAGAATAGACTGAAAATGTAAAAGATGACAGAACCAGTTCATGAGATGTTCTCTTTAAGAGAGATATCAAAATATTAAACAAAACCACAATTTAAGCTTCATTTGCAGGAAACATACCGTATTTTTGTACAGAACCATACTCTGCTGACTTATCTTTAGGAGTACTCTGACCTATGCAGATTTTTCCAGTGCTTACTTCTGAAGACATAAGACTTTGATCAAAATCTTCAATATAGGCCTCTAAAGCCTGAGATGCAGAGTTGTATACCTTGTCTTTGTATTGAATTGAGCCGTTTGAGTAGGAGTTACTACTGTTAAGGCTGCAGCTTGCTAGGAGAGAAGACACAGTAGATTCAGGCAAGTAAATGCTGTCTTTTTCAAACGAGCATGCCATGGCTTTTATCCAAATGTCTAATGGAACCTCTTCTCATCTTTCTGAAGAGTCTGAGTAAAGAAATAAAAATATAATCAATCACCTCTCATGATGTCCTCTCATACACTGTACTTCCAAATCAAGCATCTGTATGTTTATTAATTTCCAGTAAGAGTTTCACCAATTTTGATAGCTGCACTATTTAAAAGCTAACAAATTCCATTCAGCTCTAAGCCAGATATTCAATCTAGCTACTGACCTCATAGCTTTACAAAAATAAAAAAAAATGTTTATGATTTATGCATGTATGAGTAGGCAATAACAGAAAAACAAAGGCATTCAAAGCACAGAACAAAAATAAGTCTGCATCTGGACAGAGAAAAGTGAACAAATCTGAGTGTTCATATGCAAAACGCACCTCATATGCTGTGCGGACACCACACTGTTAAACTAGCTTTTTCCAAACAACATTTGGTACTGAAAGATCCCGACTAACCCCGGTTTAGCAAGAGGGGCATTTAGCACATGAAGAGATTAAAGTCTGCCAGATCACTGCCTTCAGCTGGAACATCCCAAAATGTCAGTCTATGACATCACAGCTAGCACAGAAAACCCCAAAAAATAACAGAACAAAATTGAAGAGATTAGTAAAAATAGTTTTAACAGTATAAGCAAGTGGTTCAGTTGATCAAAGTGATAAAAGCACTATCATTGCAGGAAGTCAAGAACAGTTTAGATGCAACAGTACTGGGAACGGTGTATTAAAGAACCCTGCCAACTACAGGTGTGGGTGACATTGGACAGCCATTGGAAGAGCTTTTCCTGTCTATGCAATTACAAGAAAGCCCCTTTAAACTGGCTTGGTTATAACAATCCCATGGGTTGACATTTACTGAAGGGTCATAAACCTAGACTAGTACTAAAGGCTGACGCTGGGATTTTCAAAGAAGCCGAAAGGAATTAAATCCCATGAAAATAGGCACCTAGCTTCCGTAAGCCTTGTTGAAGATCACAGCCTCAGCCAACCTGGTCACCCCACAGGAGGGCAGGGCTGTTACCAAGCTCCGACCCCCAACGCCCGCCCCCCGCGGAGACCTTCCGCCCCACTGCCCGCTCCGGCCGGGGAGACTACAATGCTGAGCCCAGTGGGGGGCTCGGACACCCCGCGGGGGCTCTAAGGCACGCATACCCAGCCGGGACAGTCAGCAACAACCTCCGCTCCCCTCAGCACCCGTAATCCGCCGTTGCCGCCCGCCAGTTTAAAGTACAACGACACTTCTTTCAAAATGGCGCTGGGCTACTCACTGCGCAGGAGCACACGGTCGCGCTCCTTTCTGGGAGTTGTAGTTTACCTCCTCCGCCGGAGCGAGCCGGGGACTACAACTCCCAGAATGCCCCGCGGGCCGTTTGCTTCTCATCGCCGCCGCAGACACGCGGTGCTGTGATTCAGAGAGCTGAGCTGGAGCCTGTGTGCCCGGGAAAGTATCCACTCCTCGCTTAAGTCCTTCCCGAAAATTTACGTCCTCAATTATGTTTACAATAGAGGACCCAATAATATGTTATCTATCAAACTGAGCCACTCAAATGTGCCTATCTCACCCCACTCGTACTGCAGTAACCCTCCTCTTTCTTCATCCCGCCTCCATGTCCCTGTTGCTGTCTGTGCAGATTATCTGCCTATCTCTCCAGGGCCGTCTGTGGCCCCTCTCGCAGTGCTACTGATTGCAGTACCACCCGAGGACGCCTGCCAGGGGCGTGAAGGGTGCTGCCGAGCCAAGACTTTCCTATACCCCGCTTGCGCTCGTCTGAGGAGCGGACCCTGCCCGCCAGGCCAGGGCTGGGTGTGGGTAAGTGGCGGTGTTACGTCCGACACAGCCTGATGCTGTGGGTGAGGCTGAGCTCCCTGGTCTCCCGCCTGCAGCGGTTTGAGTACCGGGCCGAATTCGAGGGCGCTGTAGGGCCGCGGCCCGGACCCACCCCCTGCGCGGCCGGAGGGTGCCGGCTGACCCCAGGCTGTGGCCCTAGCCCAGTGGGCGTGGCTACGGAAAGCGGGCGGGTGGATTCCGAGCGAAGCGCTTGCGGTGCCCAGCCCCCGGTCGGCGTCGCTGGGCTGAACGCCGCGTGCGGGCCCGGCCGGCCGGCCGCTCGCTCGGGGACGGGGCGGGAGCCGTTCACCTCAGTGTGTTCCTGCGCTGCGGCGGCGGCCGCATGGAGCTCCCGGAGGAGGAAGAGGAGGAGGAGGAACCGGACTGGCTTTGCCCGGAGCCTGGCGGGCCTTGGAGCCATGCGGCGCCCGCGAGAGGCTCCTCCGCCACTCTCGGAGCACAGTGTAAATACGGGCCCCATCGCCCCGAGAACGGGGTGGCGGGGGCTGGAGCTGTTGCCGGCGGGGAGAATCTGGAGCCCGCCGGGCGATGTAGTCAGGCAGACGTCGAGAGCTAGGGCCCCTGAGACACGAGTGTTTGTCCCGCCCGGAGCTGAGCGACTCCCCCAGGGATCTGTCCTGCCCCCAGCGCCCAGCTTGCTCCCCCCAGCGTCTCCCCATTCCCTCGCCTCCCTGTTTCCCCCTCACTGTCCCCCATTGCCCTGGTCTCTGCACAGCCCCATCGGTGTTGGGACTGGTTCAGATGTGGAGCTTGTCAGAATTCGATTAATTTTTTATCATTTTGATGGCTAATAGCCATGCTTATTTTTAAGCATTTCCCCCGGGTTTTAGCAGTTTTTAATTTTTCACTTTTTGGGGGGGGGTCAATCGGGCGGTGGCAGACAATAATTTAATGACAATAGACTGAGTGAGATTAAAAAAGTTAAGGCTTTATAACGGTTAAAACACAAATTGTCAACATCACCTGTCAAAATATATAAAGTAAATATTCTCAAATCGCACACTAATAAGTTCTCAAACAGAAATTTAGTTACTTTGCCTGTCTGTACATTTCAGTTATTATCAGTGGAAATATTTTTGTTGTTGGTTTGTGTGTGTATAGGGAAATCAGTATTTACCAACACAAATTTAATGCTTCCAACCTATTTAAATGGTAACAGTGTAGCTGAACCAAGGCCTCATATTTGCTTGTAAAACACCACATCTGGTTGAAGTGCCATATAAATAATAATATCTAGAAAATGGTGCTGCTCCAAGTGCTCAGTCCTTTTTCACATTAGGAACATGCAAAACACCAATTCAATGGAATTAGAAACCTTGGATTGAAACAGTTAAATGTTGCACATTTCAGCACATTTTCATATAACTTAAAGTGCATTCCCTTTCATCTAAAAAAAACAAGTCCCCAGAAGGGGGAAAATCTGATATTTTTAAAATCATTAAATCTGTACTTAAGTATTAAAATGTAGCTTAGTACATTTTTTCTCAAACTTTCCTAAGAAAATTTTCATCTTTGGGTCAAGAACCAGCATAACAGATTTAAACTTTAAGAAATATATTTTTTTGAAATTATATAGTATGGGCCTTACTATATAATTTAAAAATATATTTCTGTAAAGTTTGCTCTTTGCACTTGACAGCATTTTGGCTTTCTGGTTGATGATCGGTTGCATCACTCGTGGGCTGCTAGTAGGTGGAGTTCATGTGCATATTCTTTCATAGACAGGTTGTTTATTTAAACCTGCAGCAGTAGAGAAGCTGAAATTGTAGAGATACTAGGCAGGTGTGTTCTCAGAGATAAAGAGGTGGGAAGTATATTTGGTGTTGTCACTTTTGTGCCCACCCACTGGATGCTTCTAAACAGAGTAGGAAAATCCTTATATATTTTCTAGCAATAATTAAAATAAACCAAGGCATACAATGTAAAGGGTGCTGTATCAGAAATACAACTTTATAAAATTATTCAGTAAAAAAGAATCGAGGTGGCACTGGCCATCTACAAGAGGTCTTCAGGGTGTAGACAGCAGTATCTTTTACTGATACCAAACCACTGTGCCAATTGGCTTCTGACCGAATTAATGTATAATTTATAAACTCTCTCTGCTTTGCCACACAGTGCTTGATTTCCAAGCATAGTTTTCATGTGTGAGATTGTTTGCTGCATTATTGACAAGGGTAAGAAGGATGTTATCTTTAAACTTGGTTGTGCATTTTCATTGCAGCAGGTAATGGCAAGACTGTACCATCAGGAAGTACAGCACACAGGGTAATTGTGCACACTGACCTGGACTGCTTTTATGCACAAGTAGAAATGATCCGTAATCCTGAATTAAGAGACAGACCTTTAGGTAAATTTATATGTTGCTGTTTATTGCTGTTTGGTTTATGTTTATGTGGTTGAGAAAGACAAAGATACTTTTTTACTTGTGCTCTGTCTTTCATAACGTACTCCACTGGGTTGTAAGGGTCAATTGAGCTTAAAACTGTTGTTACTATTGCATGTGAATTAACTAATCAGTGGAAGAAAAGAGTGAAGTAAATATTTTTAAATTAATTTTATACTAATGCAGATGTGCCCATGTATATATCAGGTTGCATGATAAGGGCCAAAAATAGTGAGAATACCTTTTTAATAAATGAAAAATTAATATGGCATTTAAGAAAAAATATTTTATTACCATAAAATGTTCTAAGACTATGAGCAAGGGTCCTGCTTCCGTCAGTCTTACACAATAAAATTAGGGTGTATTTCTTCTTAAAAACGGTATTAAATTTTTACTGATTGAGGGATTTGCATTACAGGCTTTGATAGCAAAGTGTAAACCATTGGCATAGAAGTACTGTAATAAACAAATGACTCATTAAAATGTTATGTAAATGTAAAGTGTTAGGATTTTTTACCTTTGTTTCCAGGTGTTCAGCAGAAATACTTGGTAGTTACCTGTAACTATGAAGCCAGGAAACTTGGAATTCAGAAACTTATGTCTGTCAGAGATGCTAAAGAAAAATGCCCAGAGCTAGTGCTAGTTAATGGAGAGGACCTGACACAATACAGAGAAATGTCATACAAGGTTACAGGTACAGGTTAACAATTTTTTAATAGTGGGAAATAAGTACTGTACATATACTTATTATGGTAAAAAAAATTTCCTCCATAAACATTTCTGATTTTATGTGAGCTTTAGAAAATTGTCATAAGGCTTGTAGGGATGCCATCTCAATCTCTGATTCCATCAGATTTCACAAACTAAGCAGTTGGGCTCAGTCATTATCTAGATTAGAGGTGCATGCTGGATTCAGACAGCTGGGTGTATTTAAATGGCCTACATGACATACTAGGATTCTGCAGAATCTTTAATGTTAATATTTTTCAAATGAAAGGTAAGTTTCAAGCCCTCATGGCTGCAGAGAGAACCTTCCAAAAATGAACTGAGGGGAAACTGATGTCATGACATTTGCCTGAGACTGCAGATAGCTTGAGTCAGAGACTCAGAAGTATGAACTCCCCTGTCCCTTGTTAATCTTCTTCAAGGGGTTGATAATGAAGTCCACAGGATTGGGAATTTGGAGTTGCTGCAGGGAAAGAATTACAGAAGTTAAAACCTTGAAGACTCTCAAAGAGAAAAGGGAAAGGAGCAGAGAAAGGAAGTAAAGGGCAAAATAGCAGTGGCCTAAAGGGAAGCAGATTTTCTCATTGAGTGCTGAAGAGACAATAAGGTATTCAATAGTATTACCTTGCAGCTATGTTCTCCCCTTGAGTTCTGTGCAAATTTCGCACTTAGATCAGTGGGAAATCCACTGTGTATTGTAGAGAATATGAAGTCCCAAGTTTACATTATTACGCTATGTGGTTATTGTCACAATTTCAGAGCAACTGCACCTCTGACTTCCTGTGTAGTTTGCTCAAGGGATGTTCTCTTAAGTGTCAAGGGATCTAGCCATCAGCTCTTTCCAGACAGGGACCTGCGTCCCTCTCCATCCAGACCTGACATGTAGGCTGCAGCGTCCTGCAATTCATTGTGATTATTCCCGCAGGTCTGCCCTAGTTCAACTTTCTCTCAAGGGCTAAGACCGTGATTTACCAGAGACCAAACAGCCGTATGCAGAGCACAGTACATTTATTTTAGGACAAAAATATTACAGAGAAAACATAATAAAACAATAACAAGTCTAAACACATGCTTTAGCTTACTAGAGATTCTCCCCATTTTCCTTATGGAGACCCAATAACATTCCAGAGTCCAATCCAGACTAGTGAGGGGTTGTCACCTCCTGCCCTGCAACCTTGGGTGCTTCACAATGTTTTGCTGTTGTAGGTCCCACAAACAGCCTTCTAGCATGTAGGTTACACCCTTCGTGTCTATAGCTGCAGTCCTGGTTCAGCAACTCTGACTCCAACAGCCTGTCAGCAACACCCCAGCCACACACTAGCTTCCAGCAGCCTTTGTTACTACTTACAGAGTGACACCAATACACTTCCAGACCCGAATTTTCCCCAGAAACTTGTGTTCTGCAATGCCCAGCCCTCTCCTGGACAGTTCAGATATTCGAGATATGTTGCCCCTGTAAGGGATCAATGTATAACAGTGTGGTACTTTAATTGGAGTTTCTGAACAATTCAGTTTAAAGATGTCACTGGATTAGTTTTGCTTAAATAATAAAACAAGTTTATTTAATTTCAAAGAGAGAGGTTTTAAGTGAGTACAAGTATAAGGTATTGAAATCAAAAATGGTTACAAGAGAAATAAAGATTAAATGCTTTCTAATAAGTAAAACTTAACAAACGAGACATAGTTTAAGGTGAAATCCTTACCACATGTTCCCAGCAACAGGACTGACCAAATTCTCAGGTCCGAACCCCTCCCAAAGTCCAAAGGCTGGTTCCTTTGGGGAGAGAGAAGGATCCAGGGTACCTGGGGTGTTTTTGTACCTCCCTTTTATTGTCCAGTCACCCTCTGAAATGCATTTTCCTGAGGGTTACACCTAGATGAAGTTCCTTCCAGCTCTGAGGATGGAGACATGGGGTCTTGTGGTGAAAGAGGTTCCATGTTTGTTAAAGTACAAATCCATCTGTTTCTGCTGCCAAAGAATGGCCATTTGACCAGGGATTGCCAATCGACTTCAATGACACAGGGCTAGAAGTGTCAGTTTGTCGTTCAGCTGGTTTACCCACTCCACAGACTTGTCTGCTAAACACATTTCAGTCAAAACTTCAGCTTATGTTCATAACTTTACGTATAATGTTGCTACACATTTTTCACCATGATATTATTGACCAACAAGTTATTAGTTTTCAAGTGATACCTCACAAGGCATATTTTGTAGAAAGATTATTACAGTGGTGTATAGGTTGTGAATACATGGGTGCATTCAGTCACAGACCCTGTTGGGTTCCACTCTTTCAAACACTTAAGGAGGGTGTCCATCTTGGTTAAAGAGTCTTGTCAATTTGTTGGATCAAAACTAGGGCTTGGTTTGAACCAGTATATGCAGTTAATCGTGGGGTTGGTACCTTTCTGTAAGAGTTTCTGTCCCAGGGTCTGTAGTAATTATGCCCCCCAGCAATTTTAGGTCCTAGATGGAGCTTGGTAATCTTCCCCACCAGCCTGCATACAGTTCCTGGCTCACTGAGATACAGCTGAGAAGGTGGGTGACGTAATATCTCTTACTAAACCAGTTTCTGGTAGTGAGAGAGACAAGCTTTCAAGTTTACACAGCTTTTCTTTAGGTCACCTTGTCTCCCTAATGTCCTGGGACCAACACGGCTACAGCAACACTGCTTGCAACAATGAGAGATACAGTTAACATTTATAAAGTGGATACAGTAGTTTAAAGATATCCCTGTGTTTGTCATACCTGTCCCAGTTACATACTTTGCTTTTTTCCATAGAGCTACTGGAAGAATTTAGTCCACTGGTAGAAAGACTTGGATTTGATGAAAATTTTGTGGATATCACAGAGTTGGTAGAGAAGAGACTAGCACAGCTGCAGAGAGATGGCTGTTCCAAAGTGTCTGTGTCTGGTCATGTGTATAATAATCAAAGTGAGTGGTGGTTCCCTATTTTGCTAAAATATTTTATTAAATATTAGTAGAATTTAGTACAAAAAGTATCTTGATAACTAAGTTTATTAAACTTTCAAAACTGCATGATAACACATTTCCTATTCAATACAGTATTGTCTGGAAAACTTTTATTTTCCCTATGGTTATACTGCCAGGAAACGACTTGCAATATACCATAATTTCATATCTGAGAATCTCATTTTGAGTGGCATGTGTACCTTCGTATATTAATGTCAGTGGAAGTTGGGCATGCACAGTGAGTTGAGAGAATAGATTCTTTTGTTTATGTGGTCTTCAAAAAAGACAGTTAAATGTAGAATTAAATATCTAGTTTGATTGAGCTTAAAGTAACAGCTTTCATGTTAGTTCATGAAAATTTAGTTTTAAGTGTTTAGTTAGTGTGTGTCAGCTAATTGAAATTTTCATCAAACATATCCTTAATGTATACCAAAAAACAGAGCAAAAAGTTTTGCTGTACAGGGTGACTGCATGGGACTTGTACTGAAGTCACTGGGGGCTGACTGTAGAAATTGGACTGATTCATATTCTCCACTAGGATCCTTCTAGCTCACAAGTGCACACAGTTGGCATAGCAAGATTTATATTCATTTCATAAATGAAGGAAAAGAGCAGTTGATTTTTATCAGACCAGATGTTAATATCAACTGTTGCTATAATTTTTAATACAGTTCCGAGAAAGAACTGCCTTAATAAGGTCTCATTTCATTAGTGTTCACCCTTGAGTAACAGAGATGGACACCTTCCAGTTATCTTAATTAAACAAATGTTGTACTCCTAAATCTCTAATTCATTAATTTTTCCATTTGGTTATATGGAGGCAAGAGTCTGTTACATGATGATATTTAAATATTTTTCTTTGATATCTATTAAACATTTATAGAGTGTATTTATCCTTAAAGTACTTTCCAAACATTAAGTAATTTTCACAATAATTCTGTGATGCTAGAGTGTTACCCTTTTAATTTTAGAGAGGAGGTAACTGAGGTACAAAGAGGTTAAATCACTTGTCTGAGGTTAAATATTTACTCTATGGCAGAGAACCCAATAGTCCTTACATTCAGCCCCTTGATCTACCCAGTAGACCACACTCTTTCCCATAAAGTTTTTAATAGGTTATAAGCACATGAATCTTCTTATTAGCGAATGGACCTGTAGTGATTTGAGTGGTCATTGTATGCTGAGAAGTGACCACCTCCTTTTTGTCTTCACAGCTGTCAGTTTACATGATGTGATGCATATAAGACTTGTCATTGGATCTCAGATTGCAGCAGAGATGAGGGAAGCCATGTACAATAGACTGGGTCTTACAGGCTGTGCAGGAGTGGCCTCTAACAAATTACTATCTAAACTAGTATCTGGTACCTTCAAACCAAATCAACAAACAGTTCTTCTACCTGAAAGCTGTCAGGACCTAGTAGGCAGCCTCGATCACATCAGAAAAGTGCCTGGTAAGATATTGGTGCCACAATCTTTCATTTAGACATTGTGAGAATTCATAATTTTAATATACACACTATGCTTTTAAAACTGAAAGAATTTTAAAATCTGTTTTTTCATATTTATATTTACTTTTTGCATTTTATTCAAACTAGTCAGTGAAACTGTACTAGTTTGTTGTACTTCTGTTCTCTAGTTCATGTCACTTTTTGGTTCTGCACTAACACAAGTGCTGCAGCATTTGGGTTGCAAATACCTAAAAAGAATGTATAAATCTCAGACTGTTTTCATTGACACCCAAACACTGATATTGATATCAGTACTTATATAACTTTTGAAAAAAAAATTTGCTCAATCCTAAAGTGTGGGTCTCAATTACTTGAAAATGTTGCTTCAAAGAACTTCCAGTTCTATAATTAAAATAATTGTTTGATAATGGCTAGTTTTATATGGCAAAACTTTATAAATTATATTTATAGGGAAAAGGTATTTTAGTTTATTAACCAAATAATAAATTAGTTTTTAGTATTTTATATAATATATAAATTATAAATACAACTTGCTAAGCATATCTTAATCTTTTAAATGACTTTCCTGTGTACTGTATTATTTTGTAAAGAGATTTTACTCAAGTTATCACACACTTTTTTCATCTAGGGATTGGCTATAAAACTACCAAGCGCCTAGAGTTGCTGGGTCTCAGCAGTGTGCGTGATCTCCAGACCTTTTCACCTGTAATACTAGAAAAGGAACTAGGAGTTTCAGTTGCTCAGCACATTCAAAAGCTCAGCTATGGAGAGGATGACTCCCCTGTGGCCTCCTCAGGACCTCCTCAGGTACAAATGACATATGAAAATACAGTTTTTCAGAATGAGAAAGATTGCACTCTTTGAGTACAGTTTTGCTGAGCTTGCTGACATCCAGTCATAATGAACACAGGAATTGTCATACTGGATCAGACCAGTAGTCCATCTATTCTGGGATCCTGTCTCTGACAATGGTCAGTACTGTCTGCTTCAGAGTAAGTTACAAGAAATCCTACAATTACGAGATATCCTGCCACTCAGGAAAGTTTTTCCCAACTCCCCATAGTTAGAGGACATGGCAGTTCATATCTCTTCCAAAATTCTTTTAATTTTATTTATATTTACTATTATAACTCAGGATATTCTTGTTACCTCTACTAATGTCTGATCTTTTTTTGAATCCTACTGAGCTCTAGGTTTAATGGTATTTTGTGGCAATGAGTTCCAGAGGTTAATATGTGAATTATGTGGAAAAGCTATTCCCTTTCATACCTTTTGAATTTGCTTGGTCACTTGATAATACACAAAATTAAAAGGACTATTGCATTTCTTACAGTCCCTTAGTGATGAAGATTCTTTTAAAAAATGTTCATCAGAAGTGGAAGTTAAAAAGAAAATGGAAGAACTACTTGCTAACCTTTTAGACAGGTGACTGTCTTCATTTATTCTTATTGCTGACTGAGTTTGTGACCTGAAAGAACACTGGGCATATGTAAGGTTTGTCTTATATTTTGCAGAGCATACTGTGGTCTCTCCTATCTTCAGAGTGCTGCCCCTCAACCCCACCTGCCTCTCTAACTACTTCCTCATTACCTTTATCTCTGAACTTGTGAAATGTGTCCTCTGCAACTGTGGCCTCAAATTCCCCTCCTGCAACTCCATCCTGCTCCTCTCCCCCAGTCTGGCTTTCACCCTCTCTACTCCACTGAAACTTTTTTCTCTCTACCCTGTCCCTGGGTAATCTTATCCACTTGCATGGTTTCAGTTACTATTGTTATGCTGCTGTCTCGCATCTTCTCCACTTCTGACTGCTTCCCTTGGTTAGACCTTGCATCTCAGCTGGTTTCTCTGACATCTCTTTAATGTTGTGCCATCAACTTAAGCTTAATGTGGCCAAAACTGAACTCCTTATCTTGCCTTCTACTGTTCTGCACAACTGCAGACAACACCATCATTGTTCCTGTTACTCAGGCTTACAACCTTGGGGTCATCTTCAACTCCTCGCTTTCCATTACCGCTCACATCCAGGCAGTATCCAAATTCTGCTTCTCCCACATCATCATCAAGATACTTCCATTTATTTTAGTACAGACAGGAAGAATTAATTCATTCCCCTTATCTCCTGTCTTGATTATGTAGCCACCACAAGTATGTTGACACTTCAGTGTAAGCTGAGGGTTCAAATTCAGGCTCAGGCCTAACTCCCCTTCCATTTACACACAAATTGTGCTAACCCAGGGCTTGGATCCAGGGTTCCAGGACACCACAGGGGTGGAGGGTGTTAGCCTTCCACTCTGTCAGGGCAGAATTGTTCCCTTCAACATATTTTCTAGTACAGTCATTCTCAACCTTTTACATACCAGGACTGCCTTTTAATACTGGGACCTTACTACCACTTAGCAATATGGGATGGACAAGATGGTTTTATCTCTAGGTTGAGAACCATATTCTAGTACTTCCAGCAGTCCATGTCTAAAAATCTCAAGCAATGGGGCTTCCACCACTTTGTTTACTAATGTAGAGATTTTTTCCTTAAGTGAATAAAACAGTAAGTTTTTTTCTACCAGTCTTCAACTGTGTGCAATACTAAACAAAAACTATTTATTGAAACCATTTGTAAAAAATGTGAAGAAATAAATAGACATTGCCAGTAAATAGAGTTGAGTTAGGAAGCACTAGAATGGTATCAATTGGGGAGAATGAGGCAGGAAAGAAATTAAAGCTAAAGCTTTAAAGTTTCTTATGTTCTATACTATTACCATTATTTTGTTTCACTTTCTTGATGGATTAAAAAAAGATATACATTACTTACTTTATCCAGTTGCTTTGAAAGTATTTGTAAAGCAGTGGTAATGTTAATTGCTCTGCACACCTTTATCTTCTTCAGAATATCCAAAGATGGAAGAAAGCCACATACAATAAGATTAACCATCCGTAAATTTTCATCAACCAATAAATGGTTTAGTCGGGAGAGTCGTCAGTGTCCTATTCCCTCTCATGTTGTTCAGAAATTTGGGACAGGTAAGAGCTTTTGGGAAGTTTTGTTTTCAGAAAGTATTTGGTCAGTTGTTAGTTTGGTTAAGGATTCCTTTGGTGCACAATATGTTGTTTGAAATTTTAACCAGGGTTGCTTTAACTGGAGAAATGCCCAAGTATTTGGCACATTCATAGGAACAATGAAATGATACTTCCTTCTGGGAAGGAAGGTTTATCAGTCTATTAATTTCAGTATCTATAAAGTTTCAGGTATTAAGCGTTACCTTTGCTTTGCTTTAAGTTACTTTAAATCTAGGTTTCTGAACAATGTTTCATATGCTGTTTTTTAATTTAAAGTACACCTCTACCCTGATATAACGCTGTCCGCGGGAGCCAAACAATCTTACCGTGTTATATGTGAAACCACATTGTATCGAACTTGCTTTGGCCCCCCTGCTCCTTGTCCCCTGTCCGCCCCGTCCAGAGACACCCTGTCCCTAATCACCCCCAGGACCTCGCCCCTACCCAACCTCCCTGCCCCCTGACTGCCCCGCCCCATGACAGGCACTCACCGGGAGTGGTGGGAAGTGGAGCAACGTGGCCCCAGCCTGCTCCACTCAGCCAGCTCCCAGCCGTGGCACTCCGCTTCCCGCCGCCGGTGAGTGCAGGGAGGTTGGGGAAAGGATGCCCTCCACACTCACCTGCGGTGGGAAGTGGAGCGACGTGGCCCTAGCGCGCTCCACTCTGCCAGCTTCCAGCTGCGGCACTCTGCTTCCTTCCGCTGGTGAGTGCGGGGAGGTTGGGGAAAGGACGCCCCCCGCATTCACCGGTGACGGGAAGCAGAGTGCTGCGGCTGGGAACTGGCGGAGTGGAGCGGGCTGGGGCTGGGCTGCTCCGCTTCCGCTGCTGACGGTGAGTGCGGGGGGGGGAATCCCTCCCCCTAGCGACACAGCTGTGGCCAGGGTGAGGGAAGCGGAGCGGGCTGCTCCCAGCCCCCGGCTAATCACCCAGGCCACTCTGGGCCTGCGGGGCCCCCCAAAATGCCTCCCCACAGCTCCTGCCTCCCAGACCCTGGGATGTGGGGGAGGCCTGCTTTATCATGTTGTATGCGAACCCGTGTTATATTTGGTCACGTTATATCCGGGTAGAGGCGTATTGCATTGGTTTTATGTGATAGATGTATCTCAGTGAAACAATGTTAAAAAAACAGGACTTCCTGGCAGGAATAACTTGTTCAATAAGTAACAAAGTTGTTAACTCAGCCTTGCAAGATTGTTTTGGGAGTTTACTAACCCAGGCACAAAATATACTTGCCTGTCTTTTACCCTGATGTTGAAAAATTAATTAAATGTAACTCATCTCTGTCCAAAAAGAAAAGAGAGAGAAATTACATGCAAGGAATGAGTGAGTGAAAGGAATTTTGTGTGGCTGTTAACTATAAGATTTCAGGATCTTTCTGAATCACTCCTTATCCAACAGTGTGTGACATGTATACAGTCTTCCTCCTCTGAAGCCAGGGTTTGTCCATCCTAAATAAGGATTACAGTCTTTCATTTGCCACTTCATATGGAGTTTATCTTTTCCCTATATTTGACCAATCACTTCACTACTATTCAGTATCATTATGTTTTCTCTCTTAGTAAGTAGAGAGTTTTATAAAATACTGTAATGATAGACCGGAATTAGTAAAGGGTTTCACCTCTGAATCCGATCTAGATTGGAAGAGACCAACATTTATTACCCTCTGATAGGTTCACACACTCCTGCGAAAGTAAATAAGTGGTCAATAAGCTCTTTGTTGTCAGATAGCCATATCACACAAATTGTCATTGTCATTAATTGGATCCGTTTGAAGACGATTTAATAGAAAGGGAGAGTGAGCTACTCTCAGTTGTATAAAAAGGCTTTTTCCATTTGCAGGATGTTAGTTTAATTGTGTTTGTTTAAATTGACCACTTTTCCAATTATCACATCACTTCTCAACAGAGATGACAGGGCAGAACAGGAGAGCTTGTATCATTAATGTCTATGCTATAGAGATTCCGTGGGCATGTCCCTAGGGTTGTCAATCTGGCACTTCTTGCAACCATAAAATTTATTTTAGAAAACCTTTTTAAGTGTCAAAAACTGTAAACTTAAGTCTCTTTATTTTCAGATGATCAAATAAATGCTGCCTTGCTTGGCACAACTGTAGTTACAATCCCTCACATTTCCTAAGAACTGAGATTTTTTCAGTGCATTGAACAATTAGGGTAAATGCTAACTTATTTTGCATTAGTGCAAAGTGTTAAAAGTCCAGACTATCTCATGCACAAACCTTAATTCCATTCAGCCCCTTATAGAAAGATTTAAATTAATTCTGCTGTTTGTTTACATTTCATGTTCAGGAACCTATGATGTTGTAGCCCCACTGGTTGGTATCCTTATGAAATTGTTTAGAAAGATGATAAAAGTGGAGATGCCATTTCATCTTACCCTTCTGAGTGTCTGCTTCTCAAATCTTAAAGCTCTGCCTAGCCTCGCCAAAGGATCCATAGGATTTTATGTAACTCGGTCGTCACGCTCTTCAAGTGCTAGCAAAGTAAGTTGAAGATTATTAAAAACTGTCAATCAAATCAAGTGCACTAAATTCAGACTGAGACTATATATATGCTGTAGTATCCTTAATACTTTAAGAAGTTTTATAATCCCAAATATCATCTCGGTAGTAAAAATGAAGGACTCTGGGCTCTCCTGAGTACAAGCTATTTACAAGATGAGTTTATGCTATCCTTCTTTGGTAGTATTAATCTGTTTTCAATTACCATGTCTTGAATGGGACAATACTAGGCAATGAAACTTTATTACTGTGGGAAAAAGAGAGGAGCTTGTGGAGCCAAGGTTTTCCGAAGTGGATGCCTAAAATTTAGGTTTCCCACTGACTTTAATGGGAGCTCTTCTGCCTGCTCAGCACGTCTGAAAAATCAGGCTACTTAAGTAGATACCTAAGTATGAAGTTAAGAGCCTAATTTTTCAGCATCCATTTTTGAAAACCTCAGTGCTTCTGTAATGTGTGATCTATAGGTCATGGTGGAACTGAAGTGACCTAAATATTTCTCTCTCTCATAAAATATCTTTAACTGTTTAGCTTGAATTTAATCGTGTTAAAGTGCCCTTAATTTACCTTTTTGCACTTAGCTATAAGGGTGTCTTCAAACACTGGGTTGCTTTACTTTCCATATGCTCTTAACTCACCCTGTTCAGGCTAGGAATTAAGGGTAGGATTTCATCTTCAAATCTCACTTATATAATTTAAATCAACTATGATGTGTTACTTTAATATAGATTTTTTTTTTTTATGGAAATATAGGGAAGTTGACAAAAGACCATGGTTGAAATCTTGGCCTCATTGAAGACACAGTAAAACTCCCATTGATTTCAGTGGGGCTAGCACTTCACCCCAGATGTCTTTGGGGGGAGGCATAGCTCAGTGGTTTGAGCATTGACCTGCTAAACCCAGAGTTGTGAGTTCAATCCTTGAGGGGTCATTTAGGGATCTGGGGCAAAAATTGGGGATTGGTCCTGCTTTGAGCAGGGAGTTGGACTAGATGACCTCCTGAGGTCCCTTCCAATCCTGATATTCTGTGATTCTGTATTTTTTAATTCTTAGTATTTGTGAGTCACTGTACTGTTGATCATTTAAGATCTGCTTTGTATTTAGAAACTTGAGGTTAATTTATCAAAATTCTGTCCTTGGTTACATACAAGTAATCATGACTTCAAGTCACACATTTATACATGCAAACAGATCTTGTGTCTATAATGATCAGTATTTGGTATGCAATTACTCTGTTAGATGAGATGTGCAAAGTTTATATCTTTTGTTCTTGGTTCTCTCCTTTTTTCACTGCACATTTGTCCCTAGCTGACCACCTTCCCTTCCACAATCTGTCATACAACCTATATGCAGACATCCAGCTCTGTTAACTCCCTACCCCTATCCCAACTTCTCAGGTGTCCATGCTCTCATATCTTCTTTTTTCTCTGATAATTGCTTTTACACAGAGGCTCATTCTTCTTTTCTGGGTGCAACATAATTTGGTTTGAAAGTTTTGTCCTTTTAAATTTTCTTTAGATGCAAACTTTAATGATACAGTCTGTAAATAAGTATTTAGACATATTGAAGGACTTTGATGTAGCTGGGCTGCCAGACGGTACTTGTTTTACAACCGCAGCAAAACTCTTTAAATATCTGGTCCATTATCTATCTCTAAGTACTAGGTTGAATAGAAAAATCTTTGTTGCTGGGTGATTCAGTGGTAATTTTTGTTTGTGGAAGCAGGATTTAAGGGATCACTATCAGTATAATTGTATTTATGACATGGTGTCCTTTTAATCATTTAATATTTTTCATATGCATTATGTAGCTAAATAATATATTTTATGCTGTAGAAAATGGAAGGTGTTCCACAAGACCAAGTGAACTCCTGCAGTTTTGTACCAGATGGAAGAATTAAAAATATAAGAACTAGAGAATCTTCACTAGAAACCAAAAGCTGCACAGAAGAACCTGAAATTCCTGTTTGCCCACTTCATTTGCTTCCCGCTGGCATTGACCAGGAGGTCTTCAGTCAGCTTCCAGAAGATATTAAAGAGGAAATTATTTCTGACAAAACTGGGGAAAGGATCCATACACAGAATGTTTTGAGCCAGCCATTACCTTTTTCTAAAGGAGCACCACCATTTTTTGCACAAGAACAAATGCACACTACCCCGAATTCCAGAAGAGCAGATCATAGTATCAGCAGTTTGGTATGCAGTGAACACTTTCAATCTACCAGTGAGATGGAGACTGCCATGGTACACAGGCCTAATCCTAATTGTATTCTCAGTCTACAGGATCCTCCTGAGTACCCTGAAAGTGCATTAATGGATGACTGTATGGAACAAGTACCTAAGGAATCACTGAATTTCAATAACACTGATTCAATTGTATTGAACTTGCAAAGTCAACAACATTTTCTTCAGCCCCACAGTTCAGACACACAAGAGCAGCCCATTGGAGCAGCCTCTCAGGATGAAGGTCAGAGAGAGCAAGCATATGGAGAAGGAAGAATTGTATTTCCTCCTAATGTTGACCCAAATATTTTTTCTGAACTACCTGCAGAAATGCAAAAGGAACTCCTGGCTGAATGGAAGAATCTAAAACCTGTTTCCAAAATGCACATGAATAAACCTTCTGAAAAGTTAAAAACAAACAAAGGAAAAAAGAATGTGATGTGTTCACCACAGTCTAACAGTTTATTAAGGTATTTTAAACCAAAGTGATTATTATATACATAATACAGAGATGACTGGTGTAAAAATAAGGACACCATAAGCCCTGGCACTTGGAGGTAATACAATCATATTCATGCATTAAAGAAATGTACTATTTTAAAGTGTAATGTGACAAAATAGCATACAGAAACAAACAGACCACCTCAACAATTAATAGTGTAAAACTATTGATAATTCCTTTTAAAAGTGATTAATACTATGTATTCTTGTGTTAAACTAGCAGATTAATGTTTTATTTAGTCCAAAGAGAGCAGCAATGGAGACTGCCTTCCCCTAAAATGCACACTAGATGCGATGAATCCTCCAGTTGTTACTACCCATATTAAAACATTGCAAACCAGTTTGAAACACTTACACTTATTCTTGTATCAACCAAATGGCATCCATTAGGGCATGGGTGTTCTTGCTGTTAAAACATTTTTTAAACTCAAAATACAGAAAATACTGACTTGAATGGTGGGGCTTGTGAAACTAATGGAATATAGAGAAAATAGTACTGCTTTCTTAGTAGTTAGTCACTAACTGCTAGAGGTATAACACATCAGTAATGTGAACAGAGCATCATCTACAGGCAGTTCTAACTCACAAATAGGCTTTTACTATTTGTAGTTGGAATAGCCACCAAGACAGTTGTCAGCATTTCCAGCCATTGATTAGGCGAGGTCCCAGTTTGGAAAGATACTTAAGAACATGCTTAACTACTTTGCTGATTTACCTCAATGTTGATTTAGGAATATAATTTTAAAAAAATCTTGGCCAATGAAGACTGATTACAAAATTGCTGTTTAAATGTTAGCTAATTATTGTTGCAAAGTAACTTGTAATAAACACGTTTACAGTTGTTAATACCTTGCCTGTTTTATTCAAGATAAAATAACTTTGAGATGTACTAATCTAATGAGATATTTTACTATTAAAATGTCAATGCTTTTAATTCCAGGGCAAAATCAAATTATGCTTAAATCCTAAATACTGACTAGTTCCTGAGAGGAACATACTAATTAACAATTGCTACATAAAAAATCTCACAACTTTACACAGTAAATGATGTGAACGTGTGTTACAGAGCACATCGCTTTATCTTTAGGTTACAGTGAAGTCTGACTCTATTTTATGTGTTTTGATGGCAACTCAGGTTCTGATTTTAAAAAAAAAAAAAGCAAAAAGCTTTTTCCTAAAAAAATAGCAAAACATATACTGTTATGCTTAGTCATCATTTCTGCTACTAACAGAAGTACATGAAATTAAACTACACATCTACATTCTCCATATAGACCACACTTAAAATATTAAAGATCTCAAATTCTTTAATTTTAAAATGAACCCAGGTGACAGCTGCATATGATTTATATGTATACAACTTTCCTCTTATGTTTGGCATTGGTGTATAATTCTTTAGCATCTTTATTCCAGACCTTGCTTCAGTGATTAGATTTATGAGGGTAGTAAGCAATGTTCTCTCCACCACTGAAGGTAGAAGCATTGCTTCCTGTTCTGGCTGGGTAAATACAATTAGTTTGGAAGGTTCTGGATTCCTGTAAGAAAGGGAACTGAAGTGCTAAAATAAAATATGTATTTATCCAACAATGAGAATTCTGGAGAGGAATAAATCTTTGAATATGATCCACAAAATGTACATGCTGAAATATCCTCTCTATTAAAGTGAAGGGATGTAGCATACACAGAGTTCATATAAAATGAGCTTCAGCAAACCAGTGTAATCACATGCAAGTCTCATGTGATGGTGCTCTCAATCACAATGTTAGAAGAGGCAGGTCTGAGCCACAAAGTTTGGATCTATAATCAAATCCAAAGTGTCCCCAGAGTACAACTAGTACTACAGAAATTCATAGATCTAAGTCAAAATGAGATCAGTTTTAATTTTTGTAGGTAGAAGGTTACTGTATTGCAGAGACCTAGCTTTATATAAGATATTAATACTTATTCTGGCAGGGGTGAATACACACATCCACAAGGGTTTTTATGACCACGGATGCAAGATGGAGATGGGTGGCATTTTTGATAGCCCACAGTGACAGCTAAGTGAGCAAAAAACAGAATTAAAAATGAAGAATCTATTGATTAAACAAGTCAGTCATGTTGACTTGAAAGTAGTTTTTAAAAAGGAAATGTTTCTTTCCCCAAATGATACAATACAAAACTTAATACAGTTATCAATATATGTATTTCTAGCAATTACATTCTGTAGGCTAGATTTCAAAAAGATATCTGATTGTGCAAACAATTGCCCTAAATGCAGATTTCTAATAGAGCATGCATGTTTTGACAGGAAAGTTTATTAAAACCACCTTTGAGATTTGATCCTTTATGTCCAAGACCATAAGGTGTGGCAGTATTTCAGGGTAGAAGAGTCACTCAGCTGGCAAACATCAATAATTAGTAAATGCAACTGGGGGAGAGGGGAAGGAAGCTATGCTTGCTGTGTGTTGCACCTTAACTGCAGTGGTCTTCACAACACCACTGTCATGCTCTATTATGTCAGACATAGTGAGAGATAGTGCTTGAAAAGTGTCCTTATTCAGTGATCAAATGAAGTACCCAGTGTGAAAAACACCTTACGTTGCCATCACCCAAATGCCACACCCACACAAAGGAATGAGGACTAAAACAGAAATAATATAGTTGTTCCCTGCTTTTTGTGTGTGCACATTATTTACTTAATCGACTTTCTATTTAATTTTTTTTATGTAACAGTGGTTCCAACAAAGATGGACCGGCTGGATCTGTTACTTGCCCTCATTAGCCCCCTAGCTGATATGTGCCCAAATGGGTGTGTCAGAAAAACTGACTCAAAGAAACACTCTAAAGGGAACTGTTAGTCATCTTTATTTTGTATATCCAAGGTCTGCCACACAGTCTGTTTTTCAATGCTTCCCAGATGCATGGAAGATGGATTGCAAAGGAAACAGATTGTGCTCTTTATGCTGTACAAGACAGCCTCAATGTTAGTTTTTCCAAAAAGCTATTTTCTGCTTTTTTAGTACTAGAAATATTGAATCCTAGTTTTCCTGTTTTAATAGAGGACTTTAACAAAATTTAAATTGAGGCCTACTTTATACTTAAAGGCTAACCAAACATTTTTTGTTTCCTTTGCAATTCACCTTTAACAGCTACCTTCAAAAAAATTTTTATATTTTTAAATAAACATTACCACTGCTTTACAAATACTTTCAAAGCAACTGGATCAAGTAAGTAATGTATATCTTTTTTTAATCCATCAAGAAAGTGAAACAAAATAATTGTAATAGTATAGAACATAAGAAGCTTTAAAGCTTTAGCTTTAATTTCTTTCCTGCCTCATTCGCCCCAGTTGATACCATTCTAGTGCTTCCTAATACAACTCTATTTATTGGCAATGTCTATTTATTTCTTTACATTTTTGGGGGGTTAAGCAGGGAAAATCGTATAGACAAATACCAATTAAACATCCCACAAAATGAAAGCTATTGGTAATGGGAATACTTGTGTCTCTGAATAGATGTGGCTTATCCTAGAAATGCAGTTAACAAACCTTAGATTTAGCAACATTGATCTGTAAGATTATCATTTATCTAATAAGTAATAGAAACAAATTCATCACCCTTAACAATTTAAATCTCATAACTAACATGCAATTCAGGAGGAGTGTTACTACAGAAGAGGTAACCTCTTACATTCATGGAAAAAGATTTATAATACAGCATGCTTCTAAAGTAGGTATACACCTCACAAAACTGCCTGTAAAAAGATTTGCAAAACATTTTTTTTCTTAAGTTAGTGTACATAAAACAAAATGAGATTAAGCTACTACTGATCTTCTAAGAATGAGGATAAATCCCACTATTTTTACTTAAAATTGAGTAGTACGTAAATGTGCAACTAATCCCATAGTGTGCATTTTTATTTCAATGGGACTATGGGTGGAACAAGGTACTAAATGCGAGTAGGAGGCAGAATGCATCTTAAAATGACCAATAAAGAACCTTCCAGAACACAGCCAAAATAGATAAATACACGCAAAAATTGTTTATAATTTACAGTTAGTAGTAAAGATACCTCCATCATATGTTTTAATGCATACCACACCAACAAAATCTCTTGATGAAATCAATCCCATACCATAATTGTATGTAAGACTGTGATGTATACCAGTGTCCGGCAAATACAGATTAAAACTATTAATTTTACTTAATTGGCAAAATATTATCTTGAATAGTGGGATGTAACAATAGTTGATTTTCACTTGAAGCAGTATTTCCTAATGGATGGAGCACTGTACTGGGACTCAGAAGACCTGGATTCTATTCCTGATTCTGCCACTGGCCTGCAGAGTGACCTTAGCCAAGTCACTTCACCTCTCCGTGCCTCAGTTTCTGCATCTATAAAACAGGGATAATGATACTGACCTCCTTGGTAAAGTGCTTTGAGATCTATATTGCTGGAGATGGGAAACTGAGTGGGATGGGCCAGGGCCATGAGGTGGCACCAAACATTCTCTGTCAGGTGCTTGGCTGTCTGGTTCTTGTTCACATACTCAGGGTCTAACTGATCATCCTATGTGGGGTTGGACAGGAATTTCCCACCAGGTCAGATTGGCAGTGACCTTGGGGTTTTTTTTGCTTTCCTCTGCAGCATGTAGGTATGGGTCACATGCAGGATTTTCTGCCTCCCATTATTCCTGCTATTGCAGGGGCTTTGCGCACTGGTGTGCCTTTGTCTCTCCGATTCTGACTGTGGCATGAATTAGTCTATTCTCCGATGACTTGTAATACTTTGGTCTCATTTCGATTGTTGGGTTTAATGTGCAGGTATTGGTGACCTATGACATACAGGAGGTCAGACTAGACGATCTACTGGTCCCTTCTGACCTTAAACTCTGACTCTGCAGATAAAAAGTGCTACATAAGAGCTAGGTATTATTACAGTAGTTTGTATATGTAGATATTGCTGATGTCTGCTTAAACTTTAGCACAGAACTAATAGGTTTAGTGATTTGTAATTTAAGGAAAGTTTGTGTATAGTTTTCCGAGAGCATTAAGAATCCATGCATTCACTCCCATTCCCTGGGGGCTGGATTCATTTAGGTGTATACAATCTCAGTAAATGCATATCCAAAGCCATGATAAATTAACAGTCAAAATACACAATACCATATGTGTAAATTTAATAAAACTTTTCCAGCCCCACCAGTCCAGGAGAAAAGATGTGCTTGATAGTGTGACTAAGTTTAACACATACAAACCATAGCAGACCAGTGGGAGGGAAATGGGAAAAGTAATGATAGAGAAACCAGGAAAAAAAAGCAGTAACATCAGTGAAACAGATGGTTTTCAAAAAGAAGAGGAGGACTTGTGGCACCTTAGAGTAACAAATTTATTAGAGCATAAGCTTTCGTGAGCTACAGCTCACTTCATTGGATGCATGCAGTGGAAAATACAGTAGGGGGATTTTATGTACAGAGAGAACATGAAACAATGGGTGTTACCATACACACTGTTACGAGAGTGATCAGGTAAGGTGAGCTATTACCAGCAGGAGAAGAAAAAAAACCTTTTGTCGTGATAATCAAGGTGGGCCATTTCCAGCAGTTGACAAGAACGTGTGAGGAACAGTAGGGGAGAAAAATAAATATGGGGAAATAGTTTTACTTTGTGTAATGACACATCCACTCCCAGTCTTTATTCAAGCCTAATTTAATGGTGTCCAGTTTGAAAATTAATTCCAATTCAGCAGTCTTTCGCTGGAGTCTGTTTCTGAAGTTTTTTTGTTATAATATTGCCACTTTTAGGTCTGTAATCTAGTGGTTTTTGAATGTTATAATTCTTGACGTCTGATTTGTGTCCATTTATTCTTTTACGTAGAGACTGTCCGGTTTGGCCAATGTACATGGCAGAGGGGCATTGCTGGCACATGATGGCATATATCACATTGGTAGATGTGCAGGTGAACGAGCCTCTGATAGCGGGGTTGATGTGATTAGGCCCTATGATGGTGTCCCCTGAATAGATATGTGGACACAGTTGGCAACGGGCTTTGTTGCAAGGATTTTCTTTTTGCGGATACAGACTAACACGGCTGCTACTCTGAAACCTGTCAGATGGTTTTCATTCACCCGGTCATTGTATACTTAAATATATGAACACCTTGGGTCCTATGCTCAGAGCCATATGCAAAGCCTTCTCCTGAAAGTAACTAGATATAAAGGTAGGATAAATGCAGAGCTGATCCTCCTCTTCAGAGACTGTTTATCACATATTTTGTGTTCCTAACTTTTAGTGAGATTGGCACTAGATCTGAAATCAAAAGTGGTCCAAACAGGTGCTGCTGTGCTAGTACAATACAATACCAAATCAATCACTAGGTTGTCCACAGTATCTGAATTTGGCATATCTCAAATATCAGCCCAGCATCCAGTTAAATTTCAAAGAAAAGGACTCAGAGGAGTAGTCTAATTGGTTTTTATTTTATCCAATGTCCAAAGTGTGGCTGTGCAAGCTTCCCCTCATTGTCCCTCTAATGTGCCTCTCCCCTGAAGCAGAGGGATCTCGTTTGATGTTCTTCTCTGTCCACTCAATCCTTGGAATCTCTGAGGCTGTCACCAGTGGTACAATTAAAAGTATTCATTGTAATGTGTGAACCCTTGTCTACTGAGAAATGAGCAGAGATCGTTGAAGCCATTAGGTGGTAATATTTTTAGTCATTGTCAACATTCATACATTATACTATAATGCAGTGTTTTCCAAACTGCGGGTCATGACCCAGTACTGGGTCACAGCATGTAAGGCACTGGGTCGCCTTGCTCTGGTCAGCACCGCCAACTGGGACACTAAATTCCCGTTGGCAGTGCTGCCCAGCTAAGGCAGGCTAGTGCCTACCTCTTCCAACGCTGCATCCCGGAAGCAGCCAGCAGTGGATCCGGCTTCTAAGCAGGGGGGCCATGGGGCTCCGCGCGCTGCCCCTGCCCCAAGCACCGGCTCCGCACTTTCTTCAACTGGGTCCCCAGAAAAAAAGTTTGAAAACCACTGCTATAATGGATAATAAACTGCACATAAGTCAATAATGTGATGCACTTGTGAAATGGCGAATATTCTGGGGTATATTAACAAGAGTGTTGTATATAAGACATGGGAGGTAATTGTCCCACTCTGCTTGGCAATGGTGAGGTCTCCGCTGGAGTACTGTGTCCAGTTTTGGATGCCACACTTTAGGAAAGATGTGGATAAACTGGGGAGAGTCCAGAGGAGAGCAATAAAAATGACAAAAGGTTTTGAAAACCTGACCTATGAAGAAAGGTGGGAAAAAAATCTAAAAGTTCTTCAATCATGTTATGAACTGGAAGAAACAACTTTACAATATTAAATTGTCATTATTTGAGCAAGCCATGTTACAACTAGGGACAGCATGGAGATGTCTTTGCATTTGCTGGATTGATTTAAATTAAATTAAAAAAGCAAGTGAGTTATTCTACAGCTGATTCATTCTTTTCCCAAATAGCATTACATTCTTAACGACATAAAAGATTTTTTAAAATGTGTTTTACAAAACTATTAGGTTGGATCCTGTAGTTTAAATATACATTTCCTTTATTGTATTCATCCATTAACTTACCTTTCTAAATCTTTTAGCTGTTTTTAAATGGATATTTTCAGCCAAATTAGGATTTTCATTTCAATTTGACACAGTTATTTGATCATAAATCTCCTCCGAAACATATGAACAGCTCGTACTGATATCAATGGGAGGCATATATAGGACAAGTGCTATACTAGAAACCCAGATGGCATTGCTAAAACTTCTAGCAACTATTTACTTATAAATATTTTCGATGAGTATTTGCTATTAAACTATAAATTAAATAGCACAATGACATGCATTTGCAAAGATAACAAAGGTAAATGATGAAGTGCTAAGAGTCATAAGAGTAATTTTTAAAAGTACACAATTAAAAGGAGCAAAACTATATTTCAAATGGATTACAAGGAAAGGAGTGCAATTCAGGGAGTTACCGCAGCAGATAAAACACATTTGTGAATTGCTATGAGACTTTTTGACACACAGTTTTTGGGGGTGTATGTAAAATATTTCACTGAATCAAGTCCGATGAAGTGAGCTGTAGCTCACGAAAACTTATGCTCAGATAAATTGGTTAGTCTCTAAGGTGCCACAAGCACTCCTTTTCTTTTTGCAAATACAGACTAACACGGCTGCTACTCTGAAACCTGTAACACGTTAGTATATCAGATAGAGAGGAGCTTCCCTGTTCAGGCAGTCGGTGCCTGTGCCTTTAAGAGCCCAGCCCTAGGAAGTCGGTGCTGAGACCTAGTCTGTCCTGTGAGAGAGGAAATAAAAAAGCCCTCTGCCTTTAACCCTGTTTTTGCAGACATGGCAGGTAGCTTATCCCATCAGGGTAACTGTTACTCCCCTCCCTGTCTCTCCCCTGCAGGGGTTTTGCCACCATCTGGCAGCCCCTCACCCCTGGGCTTAACCTTGCCTGCTACCCCCGCCCTCTGATTTTGCCTCTCTCCTGCCCCTGCCTCCAGCTACTTGACCCCCCTGGCCAGTTAATTTCTGCCCCCTGCTCAGACTCTGCCCACCCACTCAGCCCCCTCCTAATACTTGTCAAGAGCAGGCAGAAGAATCTGATTCCAAGTGAGGGCAGCAGCTTCAGCAGATTTACCGAGCATGCTCAGTTGGTGTGCTCCTGCTTTGAGGAACGTAAGCAGCAAATTCTGTCAGGGAGAAGTTTCTGACATTGCACATGGCTCTGAGCAGATCAGGAGATTCCCAGTCTGGACTAGCAGTTGCAGCCAGCCGCAGCTCCATGGGGATGGGGGAAGGGGCAGCACAAGCGCTTCAGAGCATAGGGCACTGGAGCAGGCCGCAGGTGGGAGAAGGGGGGGATGGACTAAGGGGCAGCAACATCTTCCATGCACACTGCAAACAAACATCACCCAAGGAAAGCAGAGACAAGAGACCCTGACACTGGGGTGGGGCATCTCGGCAGGGCAGATCAGGAGGCTCCCTCCAGCCTCCCCAGCAGCAGGGCCAGAGGAAGCAGGGCAGCAAAATAGCACAAAATAACACAACCTGCAACTGCTAAAAAAAACCCTGCAACTGTCAGTTATAATTAGCCCAGTTGGGCTGGAAAACCACAGTCAGTACAAAAGACCTACAGTTTACAAAATCACAAGAGACAGCCACCATGAAGCCAGTAGCTTAGGTTAATTTGTTATTAGTCACGTTTCATTTGGGCGGCGTGTGGTGACCTCTAGTGGTGTGAAAACCATACAGGTATCTTTCTCCAAACTAGGAAATGATTTAGGGAAATACATTTCTCTCCCAAGTATCCATGGTGAAGACATCATTGGAATAAAGATTTAGATTGTTGCCACACTTACTGTACATTGTCAGAATTTCTTCCTTGTTAGGTCTTGTTGCTGCAAGATGTCATTGATAGTAATGTGTACCTTCAACTAGTGTAAACGTTCTTATTTTTGACTCCCTACCTCAACAGATCTTCTGTTATGTTAATTTCAAAAGGCTGAATGAGAAGTCTAGGCAAACTGTTTTCTCCCCCTTGAACATAAGAATGGCCATACTGGGTCAGACCAAAGGTCCATCTAGCCCAGTAGCTTGTCTTCTGACCATGGCCAATGTCAGGTGCTTCAGAGGGAATGAATAGAACAGGTGATCAAGTGATCCATCCCTTGTCACCCATTCCCAGCTTCTGGGAAACAGAGGCTAAGGACTCCATCTCTGCCCATCCTGGCTAATAGCCATTGATGGACCTATCCTCCAGGAACTGTTATAAGCTTGGCCTTCCCAACATCCTCAGGAAAACAGTTGACTGTGCATTGTGTGAAGAAATACTTTCTTTTGTTTTAAACCTGCTGCCTATTAATTTCATTTGGTGACCCCCTAGTTCATGTGTTATGAGGAGTAAATAACACTTCCTTACTTACTTTCTCCACACCAGTCATGATTTTATAAACTTCTATCATATCCCTCCCTTAGCCATCTGTTTCCCAAGCTGAAAAGTCCCAGTCTTATTAATCACTCCTCATATGAAAGCTGTTCCATACCCCTAATCACTTTTGTGGCCCTTTTCTGTACCTTTTCCAATTCCAATATATCTTTTCTGAGATGGGGCGACCACATCCACACGCAGTATTCAAGATGTAGGCATACCATGAATTTATATAGAGGCAATATAATATTTTTTGTCTTATTATCTATCCCTTTCCTAATGATTTCCAACATTCTGTTAGCTTTTTTGACTGATGCTGCACATTGAGCTGATGTTTTCAGAGAACTATCCACAGTGACTCCACTGTGAACTATCCACAGTGACTTTCTTTCTTCAGTAGTAACAGCTAATTTAAACCCCATCATTTTATATGTAGAGTTGGGATTAGGTTTTTCCAATGTGCATTACTTTGCATTTATCAACATAGAATTTCATCTGCCATTTTGTTGCCCAGTCATCAGTTTTCCAAGATCCCTTTGTAACTCTTCTCAGTCTGCTTTGGACTTAACTATCTTAAATAGTTTTGTATCATCTTCAAATTTTTCCACTTCATTATTTACCCCTTTTCCAGATGATTTATTAATATGTTGAACAGTACTGATCTCAGTACAGACCCCACTATTTACCTTTCTCCTTTTTGAAAACTGACCATTTATTCCTACCCTTTGTTTCCTATCTTTTAACCAGTTACTGATCCATGAGAAGACCTTCCCTCTTATCCGATGACAGCTTATTTTGCTTAAGAGCCTTGGTGAGGGCAAAAAATCTAAGTACACTATATTCACTGGATCCCCCTTGGCCACATGCTTGTTGATCCCCTCAACGAATTCTAGTAGATTGGTGAGGCATGATTTCCCTTTAAAAAAAACCATGCTGACTCTTCCCCAACAAATCGTATTCATCTGTGTCTGATAATTCTGTTCTTTACTATAGTTTCAACCAATTTGCCCAGTACTGAAGTTAGGCTTGCTGGCCTGTAATTGCAGGGATCACCTCTGGAGCCTTTTAAAAAAAATTGAGATCACATTAGCTATCCTCCCATCATCTGGCACAGAAGCTGAACTAAATTATAGGTTATATACCACAGTTAGTATTTCTACAATTTCACATTTGAGTTCCCCTTGTGTCTGAATACTTTTAGCTCTATGTCTATTTTCGGGTTTTCTATCACCTCCATCACCATAGAGCTTTAAGTACTTCTCAGATTAATTAGATGCATCTGCATAGATTAATTAGATCTGCATAGGTCTTTAAAAAACTCCATGGAGTCCTGAATATGTGGAATATGTTCAGTGATTATTTGTAGTGAACTTTTGGTGGTTTGTAGTGAACTTTTTTTGGTTCCCAAGAAACCCATGATAAAATTCTACTGAACTGTGATAGACTTCACTTCTTGGGTTCTGTTAAATCATCCCTTCTACAGACAATTTATTACTGTGATATATACAAATAAGCAGAGCAAATGTGTTTACTTTCAAATGAACCAGGGCATACAAAAAAGCAAAAGACTTTAAAAAAAAATCTTAAGGCAGGATACTTCACTGCCACCCCAGTCCATTTCCAACAATGCTGTAACCAAGCAGAACCCTGTTGTACTGTTACCACAGACAATATAGTTTTCAAATAGGTAGTATAGAAGTTCCCAGTATACAAAGCTAATACAATATGTTTGTTTTCCTAATGATGTTGCCTCCTTCCTCCGTTATCGTTACAATGACAAAGTATGTGTGTTTAAATCACGCGTGGAGGAGGAAAGAGGAAATCAGTAAACTAAATCAATGAACAGCTTCTCCCTTTCTCTCTGCAAGCATATGCACTATGGGTTACACACGATCCATCAGAGGACACATTTTTCCGGCAGTACATCACCAGTATACACACCTGACCATGTGGCAGTTTGGTTATCCATACTCCCTGTGAACTCAAAGCTGTAAGGAAAATTGTGTTCCAAACACGTACAATAAGCTATTTATGTTCATTCATAACTTTACTTTTAAATCTTTTTCATTTAGCAAAATGCACAAAAATCATGGATTTTTGAGCGTTATAAACCGCCAGCCAACACCCCATCTTCTATTGTGACACTTTATATTTCAGAGGATGTAAAATAGATTTTAAAATGATCATGAGGAAAATATAATCCCAGTATATTAATATTGAATTTAATGTCTATGGCTGCAAATTGTTGAGCATTCTCTCCCACCTCCCCACCAACTGATGGCCCTGTTAAGAGTCGGGGCTATGAACTGCGTAATTCTGACTGTTCTAGGATGCATGCTTTGATGTGGATAGACTTGGTAATGCTACAGCACAAGCATTGGGCACGCTGGCTATTCCAGGAAGAGTTTTACAGTGCTGACAGGGTTGGCTGCTGTAATCACTCATTTAGCTTCCTACACCCAGGGGTGCTGGAACACTTTTTATAGCGCCTGGGCTGCTGATGGCATGGACACCCTCTATTTGGTGTCTGTTATCACTACTTCAAGCCGGGGGTGCACCCCGAGTGCCAGCACCGCCTCCAGCTCCTGAGACGCTAGCTTTCCCCGCTCCTCTCCAGGCTCCATCTGCAGCGGACAGCCGCGCAGGGCCCCTCAATGGCTGCTCTGGCCTTCCGGCAGCCGCCTCCATGGCCTCGGCCTTGGCCGCTCTGGCCCCTCTAGAACGCGCTCTATGACCCCGTTCGGGAGCCGATGACAGCGGGTTCCAAGGCTCAGTTACGGAAGCGGCCGCCCGGCGAGGAGGCAGCTGCGCGCGCAGCCCGGGCTCCAGACGCCGAGGAGAGCGCGGCCGTCGCCATCGCTAGGGGGTCCCGGCCCCGGCCGTGTCCGGGCACCATAGCGCCGCTGCGGTGAGGCTCCGCCCCGCTGCCGCGTCGGGCCCCGGGCCCGGTGCATGGAGAGACGGGGGAGGATGGACTGCCCCGCGCTGCCCCCGGGCTGGAAGAAGGAGGAGGTGATCCGCAAGTCGGGCCTCAGCGCCGGCAAGAGCGATGTCTACTACTTCAGGTACCGCCTAGGCGGCCCCCGCCCCCCGCCCCGCCCGCCGGGACAGGCCCCTTCGCCCCCCCCCACCCCGGGCCGGGACACGGACAGCTCCCCCGGGCAGGCTCCCCTCCTCGCTCCCCGCCCCCGCGCCCGGCACATCCTTCCCCGGACAGGCCTCTCCACCCCCACAGGCTCTCCGCGCCAGGCAGCGGACGCGGGGGTCGCGCCCCCAGCCACATCCCCCCCCCTCCCCCCACGGAGGAGATGCAACTCCCAGTGTTGGCTTCAGCACTAATAATACCAGGCAGTGCTGCCAGTGGGGCCAGAATGTGTCAGACAGACCCCCTCTGCCCCTTCCGGGTCCAGGACCCCCTACGTGGCACCCTCCCCCCCCCCCAGTAGGGCCAGGACACCCCCACTCAGACATGCACTTGCCCCCACCCCATTATTCACTGGCAGCCCCGCCATCCCCATTTCCCCTCCCCCCTTCACATGTACACATCCACGGGAATAGGACACTTTCACATTCTCACACGTCATTGGGAAGAACTGAAAGCAAGTGACTTGTTTAAAAAAAACAAATATTCAAGAAGTCACGTTCTTGCAGCCATGTCTTTGATCTGCAGATAATTGGTTTGGGGAAAGTTGACAGGCTGTCCTCCTGCCTGTTTTGGCCTTCAGAAAGCACTTCCTGCTTAAGTCACAGCACCTGTCTTCCCCTCCATGGTGATTTTTTCCTGTTGGTCATTTGAAGAGCTTGGATTGATCAGGCTTGAATTAGTGCCAGCTTGGGACATATCATTACACTCCACCCTCTTATATATATATTCTTATCTGAATTCTGTGTACGTGCATTTGCAGATTCAGACTTTATACTACTACAGGTGTGGCAGGCATGTACAGGCTGTTAACAGTGCAGATATTTAACTAGAGAAATCATCAAGCTTGGTTTCTGAAGCAGGAGTATTGTAAATTTGAATTCTGAAGCAAGGGCTAGTAGACCCTGTACCTGTACGTGTAAGTGGGGGAATAGTCCCGCTATTGTGGGGAACTTTCCTGGCTTCTGTACTACCCCGGTGAAGTGGGCTAGCGAAAGGATCTGAGTCGTCGCTCCCACTTCCTTTACCCAGTGGCCTCCCTTCCCTTGAGGGCTCCCCTTCCACTCTCCTGTCTGGCAGAGTCCTTGTAACCCCAACAAGGCTGGGCCCAGGATTCCTGGGGGGCTTGACCCCCAACCCTGCTGTGGTCACCTAGGACAGGGGCTAGGGTGTCCCCACTCCAGTGTACACTCTCTGCACTGAGCACTTCTCTGACCCACTGACCATTACATACAATTTAAAGCAAATGCAAGTTATTTAATCAACAATTTTAAAAAGAATAAGGAAAAATGGGAAAGGTTAAAGGAAACACATCACCCTGCTCTGTGGCAGGGAACATCACAAACAATGTCTCTGGAATGTCAGGGCAGTTCATAGTCTGTTCCTTGTAAGTCCCAGGCCTTCTTCTCAGGCCCTGGCTGTGCTGCAGGGATGCTGTGCGTTGGACATTTGCTCTGGTGGTGGCCACATGCTCTCAGGATCTAAGTGGTAGGACCCTTCTTCCCAGTGTCACCCCCGCCCTGTCGGGGTTTCAATCCAAGCCTGGCCTGCAGAGCCTCTTTGCTGAGGCGTTTCCCTGTGCTGGGCCTGCTGCCCAGGGTCTCCCTTGCTCTCCCCAGCTGCTCACCACACCCAGCTCCGGACTGCTCCAGCCCCAGCTCCACCACTCTGTCTCAGCACTGCTGCTCTGCCTCCAGCTCCCTGGGCTGCTTCTTTGGCCCGTCTGCCTCTGGTTGCTACAGCTCTGCTCCCAGGACAGGTCTGCTCTACAGGCTGCTTCTGTGACTCTGCTCCCAGCACTGACCTGCTTCGTGGGCTGCTTTTCTGGTCCCTCTGGCTCTGATTGCTGCAGCTCTGCTCCCAGGGCAAGTCTGCTCTCTCTGGGCTGTGCCTCTAGCTTTGGGCTTGCAGCTCTGCTCCCAGGACAGGGTCTGCTCTCTCTGGGCTGCTTTTCTGGTCCCTCTGGATCTGGCACAGCTCTGCTCCCCAGCTCAGCTCGGGACCCTGCTTTCTCCTTAGCTCGGCCCCACTCTGTCTGACCCAGGCAATTCCAGCTCATACAGAGGACAGAGCCTCCTGACTCCCTGATTAGCCTGCCCACCCTGTCATTCAGGCTGACCTGGAGCATTGGCCTCTCCCAATTTTTCCGAGGGCTGTCAGTCTCAGGGTCCTGATTCCCCATTGACCCTTCCCCCTTTTTAGTACTGGGAGCTAGCAACTAAAACACCCCCACTGAATGTTAGTAAGGGGGCAACAGTCCCCTTACACAAGTGAAGCTATCAGCTGCAGTTTAAGGTTGCAGTCCTGCAGTGCACTCCTTGCGGATGGACTAGTTGCAGGATCCCCATTGACTTCCATATGGAAGAGCCCACGTGCTCATGCAACTTCCCATTAAAGTCAGTGATGATTTGTCCCTGACAGCTTATTGCAGAATCAGGTTCTAAAACACTTATAACATCTTTGATGCTAAATGAGCCCCTGAGCAATAGGTGTTACTTGTAAATGGTGCAAGCTGAATTGCTCGTTTTTTTTCTCCTTTTGGGAAAATGAAATTAAATGGAATGCTCACAGCTGTGCCAAGAGAAACAGTCACAAAGTTGGATCTCTTATTTTAAAACCAGTATTTTTAAATTTAGAGTAAATAATGTTCAGAAGTGAGTTTTTTTCGTTCTAGCAAAATAATTGTTTTTACTCTCAATTCTAAAGTTGCTGAACTGTCTGAAGAGTTCACTTTTAGACAAACAAATTGAAACACTTTGTTAGTAAGTTAAAAGTATGTGAAAATATGGGTGTTAGATGGACAGTTTTGTAGCTGTAACTATATTCAATATTACTATCACAACAATAATACAAAAACCCTACTCTTTCTTTTTACCTTCATTCTTTGTAGGTGTCTCATTAGAGCAGTGGTTCTCAAACTTATGTACTGGTGACTCCTTTCACATAGCTAGTCTCTGAGTGCAACCCCCCTTATAAATTAAAAACACTTTTAAATATATTTAATACCATTATAAATGCTGGAGGCAGAGCGGGGTTTGGGGTGGAGGCTGACAGCTCACGACCCCTCATGTAATAACCTCACGACCCCCAGTTTGAAAACCCCTGCATTAGAGGTAATGAAAAACAACTTAAAGTTTGTTTCCTTTCTCTTTTGAGAAAAGTAGTAAGTCTTGGTGCTTTGACTGTAGAACATACAGTCAGACACAAGTCCACACTGCTCTGTGTTAAAGGAAACTCCCTTCTGTTATGGCCAACCTCTTACCTCTTCTATTTATGGCTGTCTCTAATGAGTCACACCTGAAGGCCTCTCCCTAACTTTAAAGTAGTGTTTTAGGGCAGGGCTTACTCTCTTCTCTTAGCCCAGTGAAGAACTAAGGGCTTAGCCTTTTCACTGTCCTACTGGGGGCAGTTTATTTGTCAGTGTATTTAGAAGCCAGTTTCTATTAGCATTGCACATAGGATCATTTGACCCATCATGTGTTGCCACTAGACAAAAGAAGTGTCTATACTTGTGGAAGGGGAAGCATTGATTTCCATTAGCATTTTAAATAAATCTTATTGGAAACCTGTTTATAAAGGAGTTTAATTTGCCATTGTTCTTGTATTACTGCCTTTGTCTGATTTGTGCTCCTAACCGTATGCTAATATGGTGGCAGATGATTGGATAACATCTGGCATCACGATCAGCTTTTTCTTGCTGCAGTACCACCTTATTGTGAAGCCTGTCTGAAAGCTTAAACTTGAGGCCCACAACATGATTCTTATTTTCTAAGTTGTTCCCTGTTGATTGTGGGCCTGGTGATGCACTTTACACGTAAAGTCACTGTTCACAGATTTAAGTGCCAGATTTTGCTTAAGACAAACATTTATTTTGGACAGTATTATTTTAATAGGAACATTTGATTCAGAACAACTAAGTGATTACAGATATATCCTAAAACAACCATTTGGAAAAACACTACTTAAACGGTTTAGTCCTTTGTAACTGTTTCTGTCTTGCTAGAACTCTGGGGATCTTAATATGCTCAGTTTTCTATATTTTAGGTCCCTGATTAAAATAGGGGGAGGACAAAGCAGTTTAATTGAAATAACCATTATGGCCAAGCTCTGCAAAGGTATCCATTGATTTCAGTGGAAGTTAGGAGCCTAAATACCTACGTGCATCTGGGCCCATACTACCAGTTTTTCACCCTGATTCTGCCGTGAGCCATGAGTGACCTCATTGTGGCTCTGTGCTGAGCTCACTGCAGAACTGGGGTCTTGTTTGTTTTTTCTAAAGGCAAGAAAAAACAGGAAAAAGTTTTAAAAGCAATTTCAGTTAGCATGACCAACTAAGTAAATTATGGTGGCTAAGCAGAACTCTTACAGGATTGCAATAAGTTGTAATCAATATGATTATTGATCTTGAAATCCACTTTGGTTCAGCATTGCATTACAGAATTTTAATATCAAATTCACATAACATGGTTTGATAATTTGTTGGTCATGTGGACAAGCTGATAATACAGTGTAGAGCCCTCTAGCATTTTTGTGTGGGACGGTGTCTGCCCTTCTTGGAGATAGATGCCAGTTAGTCCTACTGACTTAATTTATAAGTTTTATAATCCAACTATTTATTAAAAATATGGATGGGGTGGAAATACTGCTTAAGAAATACTGTACCAGATGGAAATGTAGCTTTATTTTTAATTAGTTGTGCACTGTGGTCCATATCTCAATAACAAAAAGTATTTTGCTTATGCTGGAAGACATAATAAGAAACTCTGGGTTTTAAAAAATATGTATTAAAGATGAAGAGGATTATAATCTGGTTTTTAACCTAAAAAATCTGCCTTTTTTATCTGGGAAAGAATTAGGAGTAAATGGTTCAAATTTTAGGACTCGTTCCAGCTTTGTCAGCACTTGATGCAGATCTTCTGCCAAAGCACCACAAAATTGAAATTAAAAATTTGCCAGGCAACTCATGGTTTGCAATTTGATGATTTCATTATACATGGCAGGGCACTAAAATTGAGCAGTTATTTATGTCACTTGCTATGTGACCTTCAATAAATCATTTAACATCTCTGTACCTCAGTTTCACCATCTCTAATAGTAGCAGTCATATAGGGATGTTTGGATATCTAATATTTGTAAAGTGCTTATAATAATCAGATGGATGGCACTAGTGAAATGCCAAAGTATAATTATATTAAAAATATGGGGCGGGAAACAGGATTTTTTTTTTTTTTTGACTAAGAAAGATAAGTGGCCTGCCTTCACTTAGTGGACCATCAGACATGCTCCTTTGTATATGAATACATTGTTATTTTTGTTTTAATCCGTGGATATAGCAGACATTGATTTGAAAAGGAAAGGGAAGTAGTAATGGGAATACAGATCGTGCACAGTAGATTCCATATCTTCGGCCCTGATCTTGCAGATGGTTACAGTGAGATGTATAGCACTCACACTTACATTACAAACATTCTTAACTGTACTCCTGTGGAAGTCAAGAGGACTACTCATACAAAATATATAAAAAGTGTGTAGTAGCGTTTAGCACATTGTGCAGGGTTTGTTTAGGAAATGTAACTTTGTCTAATTCCATTCCTTTTCAACTGTGAGGAAAATGTCAGTAATACCATATTTAAAGTAAAAGAAAATCCAGGAAGGTAAATCAGCATGGGCCAAATACAGTTAAACAGCCTATGACTCTAGGGTTCTTCAGTGATGTTTTCCTCAGGGCAGCTCAGAACCCTAAGCTAGTGTGTTACCCCTCTGCCTTAGCGAGAGTGAGCTTTGCTGGAAATTAGACTGCGTCAACTCTGTGCCACACCAGTCTTGACTGCTTCACCAGCAAAATCCTCAAGACTCTGCCAATTTTAACTTTGTCTTGCCTGTAATGATCGGTGAACCCCAGGGCCTGAGTTCCCCAGAGACATCTCTTTGTAGTGTCCGGCCCCTCTTCAAGATTTATTTTGTGCATTCAAAGCCAGATCTTATTTTAATGACAAAAATAAGTTTGTACTGATTTTTCCTCCTTGTAGCAAAACAGAGCCAGTACAACTCTGGAATTGTGATCTACATTCTATTCTCTCATGTATTATCAGCAGAATTGTCTACTTTCATTTTCAATGAGTTATGTTTGTGCAAACCATTGAAAGAAATGGGTTTGCACAGGTATCACTCATGACATAATTTGACAATAATGGGCCTTGCACAGGTGTCACTGAGGGCCTAGTTTGGCCTGCAGAGCCTTTAATAGTGATGATACATTGGAATAAAAAATGCAGCTCTTTTGTAGATGAAATTGTGTTTATAGGCTGATGTCGTAAACTGAACCTCTTTGATACCAAAATCATTGTGACAAGCAACATGGCATTAGAGCAATTTTGGAAACCTGAGATGCCGTTTTCAGAGTAAACCCACACTTAAAATTTTTAAATCCATATTTCAGGTTGCTATCTATAATATGTATATGTTTTAATATACACATATCCATGGCAACATGGGTAAATATATTACAGTTATTAAATGTTTGAAATTTGATTTAAAAATAAGAAATATTTGAAATAAAGCAAAAGATTGTCTTGCTCTATTGAAACAAACTAACAGCCTCATATTCATTAGACATGTTTTTATTCACTCTACAGTGCTAAAAAGTGCAAATGGCATTTGACAGTTAAAAGAATACATGAATTCAGTTTGTGGTTATACTGCCAATACCATAAAGCAGATTGTAAGTGGTGAATGGGATGGATAATTGCATCAGTACCTCAAAAGAAACAGATCTCTTCTTGAATAGCTTTGTAACAGATAATCATAGACTTCCTTTGAATTCTACAAATTTGTGGTAGGAGATCTTTCTTTCTTAAATAAAAGCTTGTTGAAAGAAAAATTCCGGGGGAAGTTCATTGTTGTTGGACACGTGGCTCCCCACAGTGTGTGTGTGTGCGTGCATGTGTGCATGTATATTTTGCTTATAATGTGCCTCTTCTGAAATCCAAACACAGTAATAAAAATTACTCTGCACTGATCTGCACTAAATATTGTTGTGTCAGTTTGGGATATGACTTTTTTTTAATTTTTCAACCCAGCATAGCTATATGAACCATCATATGGATGCAGTTTTATCTTTATAACTGTGCTTATACCGTAAACTTTATGATTTGAGGCACTGAATCCACACTAGGAGGATTTTGCCAAAATATTTAGACAGCAAAACCCTCCTAGTGTAGACAGGGCCTTAAATATTTCTACATATTAAGAAGTTACTTTAAAAACTGAACAGTTTGATGTTGTCCACTAAAATTGTAAAGTAGCTCTTCTTTCTTGAAAAGAAACTGTAAACAAATCAAGACCAACTGGTGGCTTTACTTACGCTGCTATTGTTTTGAAAGTAGCACTTTGAGATTAACAACCTCTTTAATAGATTCCTTTTAAATGCAACTACAAAAGCTGGACCGCATTGCTTTGACACATAGGCAGATGGACATTGCTTTGACACTACTTCTGGATGTTTGTTTTGTGGTTTGATTGTAAAGCAAATACTTATGTATTCCACCAACATTTGGATTAGCAGGATTCTGTGCTCTTCCAAAGGATAGACAGTTCAACAGCTTTGCATATCTCTTCAATAGATTTGCTTGTGTAATTACTCTTAGCTCGTTTACTATTAGCTAAGTCCCCAGTCTTGCAAATGGTGCTGACACCTGTATTCTCAGGGAACCCCATTCAAATCACTGGGGCTCCGCACAGGTGCTGAGGTCCACCTGCATGGAACAAATTGTAGAATGAGGGGCTAAATATTTGGAATTTGTCTCCTACCCCATCTGTTTGGCTAAAAATACCAACTTCCATCACCTGTGAACTTCTTTCCTCTGCTCTCGTTTGTTATCTCTTTTCCACACTGTTCCCAATTCATTGAATGACTTCCTTTTTCCATTTTATCAAGCCAACACCATCATCTCATTCTTCATATCTATTCTAAAACTCTCTACTTCTCTTTTGAAGCCCATAAAGCCACCTCTTATTTTAAAAAACAACAACAAACCTGTATCTTAACATCTGGATTTCTAGTATATTGTGTTTTCTTAAAGACCTTTCTGTTCTGAAAAAAGTTATATAATATACAGTAATACACATTGTTAATGCTAAGCAAACAATAGATAATTGTCACTGGGATTTTCCTTAAAGCTGTATTTAAGAAATTATATTTTGATTCTGGTGGATTGGTCAATCTTTCTTAACTTAGCAGCAGCGGGCATTAGAATTTACTTACCTATGTTACCTGACCAAAAGTTTCTATCAGCACTTCTGCTACCCCTCTAGAGATGCATAATATTAGGTTCAAGTGGCCTCTGAGTTTTTTGTCACATTATTGAGCTTTAACATCCAGTCTTCCTTTTGCTGTCTGCACTCTGTCCATTGAGGGAGAAATGTCACCAAGGAGACTTCATCTTTTTCCAGCCTGACAGTTAGACTTCAGGTTGCTCTTGATCCAAATTGGCCTGTGCAGCAGGACTACATAATACTTAGGCAGATTCTTGTGGTCAAATAAATATTCAAAAATTGTGGATGGCACATATGTAGTCCTGACAGAAGTAGCTGTGAGGGGATGGAGAATGGTCAGTTGTCCCTCTGGCGATGGCAGATGCAAAAGGAACTGTTAGAGCTTTGAGCATGACCAAGTCACATGAAATCTTTGGAGACTGTAACTATTAAACTCTTAAAAAGTCTCTACTGAATGTGAACTGCAATTTTTAAACAATTTTTTGTCAAAGGCTTATAACTTGGTGAAAGTTGGACAGATTTTCATAGGGACAACACTGGCATAAAGACCAGGTTACAAGTCCCTGCAGGAGAGGATGGGGATACTAGAACTGTTCAAATTGCCAGAATTTATTAGTGTGGCCAAAACACTAGCTTTGTTCTCAGAAATGGCTGAACTATTTTGGCTGAAATCTTCTAAAGCAGTTCAGCTTGAGTTCAGACACTCAGTGTCAAAAATTTCAGCCCAAAATGTTTAATGTTTGGCATAGTTATAAGCAACTGAAAACAGGGTCTTAAAATGGGAGGTGTTGGGCAACCTTAATAATTTTGTAATTTGCATCTTGAGTCTTGGGGGTCAAATAAACTAACTACCCTGTATATTAACTGAATTTCATTGTACTGTGAAATTTTAAATTGTACTATTGCTTGGCAGGTCATTAGATTATTGGGGAGGAGCTGAACAAATAGCTTTGAAAGAGATATCTGTATTTACAAAGGCTGGTGTATATCCACTTTCCATTGATGAAGTGGTGAACCAATTAATAAACTTGCATTGCTCAAGAAAGGTTCTTGAATAGTGCAAGACAGTATATTCCTGAGGTATAAGGCTGGGAGAATTTGGCTGGTGCCTTTCTCTGTGTGATTCATGAGTGGCTCTGGGAGCATTCATGCAATATAGTTGGGTATGGGGCTCCATATGTGGTTGTGCCAAGTGATAACAGTGCCTGGAGGGGATTGGTGCTTGTCACTAGCAAAGCATTGTGAGAGACAGACCAGGATGGAGCGTTAAGGGACACATCCCTTATCTTAGCTCCCGGCAGACAGTACACCCTTCTGTTCTGTGGATCAACTCTGGAGACAGACCTCTCCATTTTTTGAGTAGGGAGTTCCCAGTCATGTAGACCTCCCTCTTCCTGGTGTGGGTGTGATTCTCTGGCCTTCCCTCTACTGTTCTTTCTGGTTGCAAGTCCTCTTGTCTTCTGTTTTCACTTGCAATCTTCCGAGAGTCATCCTCGATCCTCTTGGGGCTCTAAACTCTGGGTATCTCCATTGACTCTTTCCGTCTTCTTGTAAGACTAGCCGCTCTTCTCTTCTTCTCCTTGCACTCTTGTCTTCTATTACTGCCTGCTCTGCCCCTTCTTCATTTTCCATCTCAGCAAACCTGTTTCTGAGTTCTGTTTCTCCTTCACTAACCAGTCTTTTTCTCTGCCTGGTTCTTGAAGTCACATGCTTCCATTGGCCACTTTCTTCATCCAAAAAAGAAAAGGAGTACTTGTGGCACCTTAGAGACTAACCAGTTTATTTGAGCATGAGCTTTCGTGAGCTACAGCTCACTTCATCGGATGCATAGCATATTATGCTATGCATCCGATGAAGTGAGCTGTAGCTCACGAAAGCTCATGCTCAAATAAACTGGTTAGTCTCTAAGGTGCCACAAGTACTCCTTTTCTTTTTACGAATACAGACTAACACGGCTGTTACTCTGAAACCTTTCTTCATCCAGCAATCTACCCTCACAGTTCTCCAGTCCAGCTTGCATCTGTGAGTCGTGAGTTTTCTCTTCAGCCTCCTCTTGCTTCCCTCCATCATCTGCTTAAATCCCTTTTGAAACTCAGCCATGGTTTCTACCTGTGTCTCCAAACCTCAGATCTTTTCTTCTATCAGCTCTTCAGGCAGCACTTCATACAAACGAAGCACTTTTCAGATACCCACTCCAGGATAGTGTGCACTGCAGCTTCCACATCCAGTCATCTTCACTGACTCTTCCATTCCTTTGGTCACTACTACTGCTGCCTCTGTAGCTGACCTAGCTTTTCCTCCTAAGCTGCTGTCAAGGAGAAAAAAGAAAGCACACATACACACAGTCCCACCCCCAAATTCCCACTCAGACTCCTCTGTTTCCAGCTCTATTTGCTGGCTCATATGCTGCTGCTCCCATTTCTTGAAAATGTTTGAGATTTTGAAACTTGGTGGTTGAGTGAGACACTTCCTCCCAGTATAGCGTATAGCCCAGTGATTAGGGCACTCACCTAGGTCATGGGATATCTGTGATGCTTTCCAGGGTAGCCAGGGCTGTGAGGCACCTTGCTACCACCTGCCCTCAGCATGAGGAATTATTATCTGTACTTGATGGGGGTCAGCTTCCCAACTCCACAGGCAACACAAGAACTTTGCTGTAGGCCTCTCAAGCCTGCTGTTTTACTTGAGTGTCCAGCCCCTGTTCTGCTGGACACGCCACAGTTCTAAGTCTTATTAAGGCAGCACTAATTTTTTCTAAGTTAACTTTCTTTCATTGAATAATGGCTTGGCCCATGGTCTTGAAAAGAGGTGCATTTGGGCAAAACCTTGTGCCCATTGGAGCTCCATTTAAGATGGTGGAGGGCTGAATGGGTGCAGGAGTCCATTTGTGTGCACCTGTTGAAAGTTAAGGGCTGCAGGTATGGGGGAAAAGAAAGTCCTGTAGCATGCAGATTGATAGAAATAGCATTGTTTAGGATGATGGTAAACCAAATGTTTGCAGATGGTGCTCAAAAGAAAAGGTGGGATAGGGTACTGCTGATAATTCATCAGCTAAATGGGGCAAATGGAGTAATTCTAAATAAAGCCTCAAAGACAAAATATTGCTACAAACAGCATCATTTCATTTAATATGGTACATGCTGGTCCAAAGCTGAGACTATTCGCTTCATATCATGTGTCATTTATCTTGCTGCTTGCTTGCTTGCTGCTCAGTTATTTCTCCACCCTCTGATACCAGCATTAGTGAGTGAATTATGTATATGGCGCTATGCTGTATCATATCCTGTTTTTATACATTTGTATCAGTCTGTTGGCATTAATGATTTGGAAATGGTTGGTGCATTAATGATTGGGTTTAATGGATGGTCTGTTGAAGCCCTAGTCTACTGCCCTACATCTTGTATAGAGCAAGTGACTTCCTGCAGTTGGACAGAATCTAATCTCTCATTGTGGGCTTTTTATACTTATCTAGAGTAGCTGAAGCAATCATTTAGTTTTGAATTTCCATTTGAAGCTACCTTCCAGGCCAATAGTGCATACTTGTGTCCATCATCCTGAAACATAGGTTAGAATCCTGAGCAAAGGATGGAACTGGATTTTAGGTGAGCAATGATACCTTGGCTCAGTTGCCTAATAAATGCATAAGTACACGATAATGAACATGCTTCATGGAATAAAGATATGGAAGCTTCTTAAAGTATCAATTAAAAAGGTATGAAACCTGTTCTAAGAAGTCAAAGCTGTATCATTTCGCACAACAAAACATACTAAAGTGTTTTCTTCTTTTTAGTCCAAGTGGTAAGAAGTTCAGAAGCAAGCCTCAGTTGGCAAGATACCTGGGAAACACTGTTGATCTCAGCAGTTTTGACTTCAGAACGGGAAAGATGATGCCCAGTAAATTACAGAAGAACAAACAAAGACTAAGGAATGATTCTCTCAATCAAAATAAGGTTTGTTAGTAAATACACTATGTTTAAGTGTATCTATGCTACTTGAGATCCTAAAATTGCCCTTACCTCTGGAGCATTTAGCAATTTTTCTGCATAAAGCAGCCTGCTGCTCAGGGGTGTGTGTGTCTGTGTATATTTATCTTTTTAGTTGTCATGGAGATATAGATTTTTTTGAGTAGCAGCAATATTCTGCTACTACAAGGAACAATCAAGGTGAGGCTAAACCTGGAACATCAAATTTAAACAATAATTCAAGAGTTGGCCCGTGTGCGTGATTGAGAACAAATTTCAGTAGTGTTCATCTGATGACCAGTAAGGGTTAAAGCACATTTCTAAATTAGACCTGTTAAGTTAGTTGATGTCAAGAGATTATCCTGTTCACTTGTCCAGCTTTTACCCTTGTTGTGTTCATCTTCCTGTTCTGAGCTAAAATGTTTCATATTTTTTCATATGTGCCAGGAAGCTTGTCCTTTGAGGCAGTTACATAATATTTATACAAACGTTGGTGTCTTTTAAAATTATGCATCCAAAAGAAGCAATTTTTTAAAAGATGGGGTCTGTGAAACGAGACCGGATCAGGCTTTTTCATTAATAGGACAATATATTCCTCTTCTGATAGTGGTTAGAGGGGAAAAAAGGGCAGGGGGGAGGGGTCCTATAGCACACACAGGCAAAGATAGTAGATGCAGTATGTTAGGAAAATTACGAATAAAGCCATGACTGCTGACACCTAGATACCATAGTGACAGATGCAGTAAGGATGCTTATACTGTAAGGATTCTTTCCAAAAGTTCTTTCCAAAACAGCTGGGTTTTTAAAACAATTTTCAATGTTTTCATTTAAATTGGCAATTATATATTTAAACAGTGCATGGAAATGCATAATAAGCTATATCTGGTTTCCAGGACATGGATCCACAAGATTAAATTAATGGCAGATGACAGAAGGCATGGACCACACAGTTCATGCTGATCTTTTACATTTAATGTATGCGTTTAAAAAAAAAAACAACACCCCCCTCATAGACATGCACTTTTTTGAAAGTGCATGTAATAGAGGAGTAGTACCAGGACACTAATTCAGTGAGTTTTGCAGAATTTTATGTATAAAAGTCTGGGCCACATTCTGATATTTACACTAGTGCAAATTGCAAGTAATGCTTTTGAAATCACAGAAACTATCCTGGATTTACAGCAGTGTAAGTGAGAGCAGAATCTATCCTTTTTAATATCCTATGCTATTTAAAATCTGTACTTTGTGGGCTACTAGATTATTTCTTCAGTAGGTAGTAAAAAGGACTTCAAATTTAATCTTGAAGTTTGCTATTTGTGAGTTCTAATGCACAGTTGTTAGAGCAGAGTGATATGTGGTGTTCATCTTCTAGTAAATCTTGCAGCTGAATTCTTTTCAATACCTCTAACAGATTTACCTTGTCATGTTTGTGCATAAACTTATTCACACATACTGTACTAGTTGTTAGTCTTGTACAAACAGTTTACCATGAGTGATTTCTAAATCATTTGCCTCTGTTTCATATTTTTTGCAAAGGACGAAGTATAAAACTGCAGCTAAGCTGTCTTTCTCAACCATATTGAGACAGTTAAATATATAGCCATCAATGGCTATTAGCCAGGATGGGCAGGGATCGTGTCCCTAGCCTCAGTTTGCTAGAAGCTGGAAATGGGCAACGGGATGGATCACTTGATGATTGCCTGTTCTGTTCATTCCCTCTGGATCACCTGGCATTGGCCACTGTTGGAAGACAGGATATTGGGCTAGATGGACCTTTGGTCTGACTCAGTATGGCCGCTTTTATGTTCTATGTTTTTATATACAGATGGTAATTGAAAAATCCTGTTTAAAAAAAATTTTTTTTGCCTCTGCAGTCATTAATTGAACATATTAGTTAAGTTTTATGATATCTTTAGCTTGAAACCAGCATATAGATATTGCAAATAAGTTATCGTCTTCTTTGTGCTCTTAGCATTTATGGGTCACTTACAATCTGTCATCCGGTCTTCTACACAAACTGCAAGGCATCCTGATTAGGTATCAGTGCACTTACAGAATTAGCAATAAAACCCTTTTGATTGGTGGGCTTTGCCGGGGGGGGGGGGGGGGGGGGGAGAGGGAAGGAGGAGTTTTGCTTCAATCTTACAGTAATCTTTTCAAATAATTTGTAATGCCTTTAATTTGGACATTTTAAGTATTTAAAACTATTTTGCTGGTTTGAGAGGTTCCTGAAGAGAGAACTGAAGAGAAGATTCAGAGTAGTTTTGAATAAGAACTAATAAATGCAGTTATTTGGTGCTACTGTTAGGCTGTAAAAATGCCTTCCACGACCCTTCCAAATTGGTGGTTGGCTTTATTTTGAAAGAAAAGTATATTAGACTACTGTCTAACCAAACATTTATGTAGTGAGTGACCTAAGGATCATCTGGTTGGAAAGGCTTGGAAATAATATTGTGGGAACTTTCTAAATCATACTCAGTATGAAGTATCTTTTCCAGAAGGAGGATAGTGGACGGCCTTCTGGAAAACATTTCTGCTAGCATAGAAACATTATGTAAGGAAGAATACAGCTGGATGGAGCATAGATGTGGCACAAGGATGCATTGACAGGCCTGACAGATGATGTAATACCTTAGTTCCTACAAGGGCAAAGGGACTTTATTTGGGGAGAGCTGCTTTTAAAGGATGTTAATCAAGCAGCAGCAGAACCTGGCAGAGAAGTCTTTGGCCTTTAAACCTATTCTGATTAAGAATATTGAGCTTTTTATAACAAGTATGTTGGTAACTGAATACCATAACTTACTTTGTGTCTTAAATGAAGTGACGTTTATTAGACCTTTTATAGACATTTCATTACATTTTACATTGTGTCCTTTACCGTGAAGGATTCCAAATTTATACAAATTTAAACTATGTGAAATACAGAGGTGCTACTTCATTCACCACTAGGATGCAACTATTGGAACATAATCCAACACCATGAAATGAACCATGGATGAATGCTAGTTTATGGTTTCATTAAAAATTCTCAGTTTGTACTCTGAAAATCAACCAAACACTGTACTGCATAATTATAATTAATTATGATTTTCTGAACATCCAGAAGTATCTGGGGAGCTGCACCAAAACAATATAGCTGAGTTCCCTGCTAACTGTTTAGGGGACTGACTCACAGCCCACTGAAATTAGTGGGAAACGTTAGGGACTTCCTCAATAGCCCACGGAAGTTAATGGAAAGTACAGATATGACATTAAAAGTGAGGATAATAAGGACGCTAAAAGCAGGCCAGGAAGAGGGTAAGGGCATGGTTACAGAATACTTTTACATTGATTCACCCTTTGCTTGTACAGTTTGAAAGACACCTGCTAGCTGTCAGACTAAACTAGAAAGTGGTTGATATGGAAGAGCCTGGGAACTTTCCAGGGCCATGGCACCACAGAAATTTGAAGCCCAGACCAACCCTGGCTGACTTCAGGCTAGTTAGGTGTCTGGTAAATCTTATGCTCCCCCATCGTTAATACTTGTTTCGCATTTCTCTGCAACTATAAGATTTAAAAACTTTTTAAAAAATGAAATCTTAACAACTCCAGAATCTTACATTCCCCAGGGAAAGCTTCCCATTCACTGCTTTTAAGTGTATGCGTGGATTCTATACGTATTATCACATACACAAAATACAATAGCTTGTTATTTGCCTCTTAGTAGTGTGCTAAAGTATCACAGCTTGGTTTGTTTATCCCTCTCCTGTATGACTATAGAAAGATATCTAAAGAAACATATCTTTAAAATAAAAATTGGAACTAGAATGAGATGAAAGATTACACAGTACTTACACAGTATATTTCATTTCATTGAATAATTTGAGGGGAACACTTTTTTTCTTTCCCTTAAAAGGAACTCAAGTTGCATGCACAAAATGTCTTGAACGTACAACTCAAAATGCCTTTTATTTGTTTGTTTGTTTTTAAGTGTCCTTGGTTGTTTATAATGTAAAAGTTCTGAAATTCCAAAGTTTGTTTGGATTTAAAAGTCTCTGGAGATAATGCCAAAAGACTTGACATTGTCTCAGAAAAGCTGTGAAAGACTGGTGTTCATGTCTATGTTGAAAGTGCTTGTGGAATATAATACACTTAGAAACGATGGGGCCAAGTTCATCCATTATCTTAACTCCATTGACTCCATTAGATCTGTGTCATTTGTGAAAAAATTGGTTACAACACAGTATTTTTAAAAGAAAAAAATTGCCCTATTTTTGACGGAAACATTTATATTCATTAGCCTAACACAAGTTACTCTTATTGGATGCAGGACAATCTCAAAACGTCTGATTTCTTTATCTGCTAGAAAATCAGAGGTGCATAATGTAAGAACATTGTTGCATTTTTGTGACCCTCATTGTCCAAAGCTGCTTTACTATAATAACAAATGCACAACAATATTTCGGACTTCAGCAAAAGCAAATTAATGCCCTCAGTCCACCGTGAAAATTCCCAGCCCTTCCCTTTTGGAAACATCTTCAAAATGAGATTTACAAGTTACCCTGTGTTAATTTGTTACCATTCATTGGGCTGCTTCTTAGGGCATGTCTGCACCAAAACACTAAACAAAGTTGAGGCATATCAACTAAAGGTGTGAAGTCGGTGCACATAAATTAAAAATGTTAACCCCTGTGTGGGTGCTGTTGTTCAGGAGTAATTATTTTGCTGTAACTTAATCCTCCTCCAAGAGGAGACCACTCTATTCCTGAGTGAGAGCATGGGGAGCGTGGGGGGGAGGAGGGTAATGACCTCCTATTTGTAAACACAGGATGCCCATATATGCAATGCATGGACATCCAAACCTGCCAGATTACTGTAGCTCTGGCCTTGTGAAAGTGAACAAGCAATTTGAGATCTAGTTCTACAGTTTGAAAACTAGTTGCTCAATAGGATGTGAGCAATAAGTGACACACTCATGAATGTTTTTAAAAGGAATCCAGTAAAGGTCTATGGGTCTGACATGTCATTGGCAGCAATATTTAGAGGATTCGTTATTATAACACATGGCACTAATACACACAAGGAGATCAGAGTCTGTAAGTATCCCTTCTACACAGGGAGAAGATTTCTCAAAATAGAAGCTGTTTGAGTTAAGCTGTTCGACATAGAAGCTCAAAGAGACACATTCAGAATAAAAATAAGAAAATTTTGTAGCATAAGATCTATAGATTTGTTAGGGGTGCTGGTCAGGCCTTTAGGTAGAGTGGCTGGTATCCATCCCAGGCCTTGAAAGACTCTGGACCCATGTTCCTTACTGAAGGAAATATGACTCAGGAATTGTAACTCATTATCAGTTTCTATTTTATAAATTTTATTAAAACTCTAAAACTAAAGTTTAATCAAGAAAACCTATCACCAGAATTAACCTGAATATTAAACAAAAATAAAACACTATGAAACTATCAAATCAGACAAGTGAATCTTAATATTGGAAGTAAAGTATCAGATGAGTACAAAAATAATCCCCTTATAAATTCTAAGGGGTCTAAGAATGTGGCTTTAGTTGGGATTTATAACCAAACAAAAGAACTTCACCAAATCAGTTATATCTATAATTCTCATCTGGTTAGGTATGTATATACTTATATTGAAGCTTATATTGAAAACAGTTATTCACTTATATCTGATCTACAACCTCCGAGCCAATTATAAAGCTTCCTTCTTACATGTTACAAATTACACCTGATAGGACATGCACACAAATGCTGCGAATTACACCTGATAGGACACGCACACAAATGCTGCGAATTACACCTGGTAGGACACGCACAGTTCGAATCTAGGCTGAGGCACGTAAACAAAGTCCACAACTGCCGAGTTCCCAAAAAACACCAAGTTTATTACGCTCGAGCATGGTGCCCCCCTGCTAGCCAGGAGGGGACCCCGAATACAGATTATGCAAAGGTTATATACCTCTTGGCAAAGCATGTTGCCCTCGTGCACCGGAAACCTTAGCCAATAAACAAACCCTTTTCTTATCTACCACCTATCCCTGCTTGCTGCATTTCTCGTGCTAAACCAGTATGTTAATTACACAGCATGGTCCTAAAGCGATGCATCGGTAACTTTTATTATCAGGATGGGAGGCCTCACATCAAAGGCCAGGAGATAGGGAGTTTAGGGACTGACAAAGAACAGATACTGGGAGTCAAGGCAGGCTGGAGACAAGGAGGAGGATTTTCACAGGAATGCAGTATCTAAGGAACACTCCTCCTGGTGCATGATGTGCTTGCTTTTAGACAATGGTGGGCCCCAAACCAAAATGGAGTCACATGTGCTAACTTTTCCTTAACATACATGATGGGGTACCCTTTTCCTCCCTTCCAGCACAGATATTATAATACAATCTTAAAAAGAATATTCTTGATAAGTACAAGTTTAACAATTATTTATCAAAAATTACAGATGACAATATAAAGTCTCTCAAGACTTTTTAAAACACAGAACATACTTTACGGGAAAATATTTCGGGCTGTTTAATCCTGGGGAACTTCATTTTTTCGAGCTGCTATCCTGTGTGGCTTTATTAGGTGTCTGCACAGATATATGTGCACCCAGCCACGCTTTCACTGGTACACCCTGAAAAAGGCTGGGATGTTCTTAGTAGGGCCAGTGTTTTCTGGAAACTGGCAATATTGCTGCGTTTTTTTTCATGAAATTACCTTCCATTTCTGAAATCACCGAGTCCTTACGATTTTCTACCTTCTGCTTCAGGCATTTGAGTCGTTTTCTACCAATGTCTAAATGGTTAAACATGAGGCTAGTGTTAAAGAATTCAGCAAGTATATGTTCCATATGGATGGAGGGAAGTTATTTTGTACAATTTGAAGCAAAGTTCTTGACCATGTTAAAAAGGACTACATAGTCAACCACATTAAAGGTCCATGTCATGTTGTAGCAATGGAAAAACAAAAAACGAAGGGCAAAGAGTGGTGAAGTGACAGTAGCAAAGGCACAGCTCACAATTACTGGTGTGCTTGTATGACAAAATGAAAATTAGAATTACAGGGAAAAGATATAGTACAAGAATGGGTGAAGGCCTGTTGCAGTGCAAACATCCCACTAGAAAAACTAGACAATCCCAAAATGAGAGAATTCCTAAATAAGCACACATGAAATGGGGCCTATATCCCGCAAGCAAGTACACTGAGATGAGTCCATCTTCCCCACGTCTTTGAACAAAACAAGCAACAACTGATTGCTGAACTGAAGGATCAGCAAGCAGCTATAATTGTGGATAAATATACAGACAGCCTGCACCAGTGTGTTGCAAATATTCTAATAGAGCTGTTGCAGGTTTCAGAAGATTTCCCAGCTGCTGCCAAGCTCGTAGAAACAGTAGAGTTAGAACATGTTAAACTACAGTTGCACAAGCTGTTATAAAGTCCCTTGTACACCATGAAATTGACTTTTCAAGTGTAGTGGCTTATGTGACAGATAATGCAAAGTACATGTGAAAGTCATTCAAAAACCGTTTAAATGGCATTTTAACCAACTGCATTCATGTGCCTGGTGGGCACACAAGACAGCTTTACTAGGTGAGTGCTGGTGCCATTTGTATACAGAAGTGGACCGTCTGTGTGCTCTAATAAAAAAGCTGTTCTGAAAACCCCTACTCAGATGTGTTCATTTCAGAGACTTATTGACTATGGAGTTGAAAGTCCAACATTACCTCTGGAATAGTTGTAACAAGATGGACTACTTGGTTTAAAGCCGTAGACTATCACTGCCATCATGTGGAGTACTACAAGGGGTTCATTGCTTGGGAAATCGAAGGGGAGGATACGACTGCCGTTTTAGAGGAGCTAAGTGTTTAATCGCAGAGAGAATTGCTTGTGGCAAATTTAATTTTTATTGAAGCAGAAGCAACTCCACTAGTTCAGACGCTACTTAAGTTTGAATCACGGTCGACATTACCAACAGAAGTGTACAACATTGCATCTGATCTGCCAGCAATACTTCAGTACAGAGGACAGAATGCACTGTACAATCTCAAGTGTTACGTTTTTCAGAGCTCTGCAGAGAAATTGCAGGGATACTTAAATACAAACAGCCAGCATATACATTTTTTTCGTGATGTGAGAATCCTTGATCCCAAGCAAGTTTGTGTACTCTCCTGCAGCTTCAGTGACTATGAAGAGAGTATACCACTGCTGAGTTCTGTATCTGAGGGTGAGCGAGCAGTTTACTTGAACACTGTAAATTAACTTATTAGTATCAATGACACTTCTCTCTCCAGTTTTTGGAAAAGCATGGACAAACGTTTGCCAAGACTTAGCCAGATTGCTCGTGTTGTTTTGGCAATCCAGTGCAATTCAGTTGATGCTGAATGCAGTTTCTCCAATCTTGAACAAGTGCTAACCCCGCAACGTTACTGTATGTGATTGGAAAGTATGAAGATGTACGCGCAAATGAGTTTTAATGCATCCTAAGCATGTGTCAATGAATATTTGTATGCTGATATAGGTGATATACAGATATTTGCAATAAAATGTTAGTTTAAGCAGAAATGTAATGTTCCAAATTTCCCCTTGCTGTTAGATTGTTGCATAAAACAACAATCCAACTTTCATTTTAATTGTATAGGCTTGTGTGGCAAGAATTTTGTTTTGTGTTTATAGTGATTATCACTTAATACATTTTTTTATGTTCTAAACCTGACAATTTTGGTTGGTTAAAAAAAATTGTCTGTAAATGTAATGTAGGCTACTGCATTCTTGTGCTGTAAAGGATTACATATAGCTCAGGTTTGTCAATACATGTATTTTTGTATTAATATAATGCATATCTGAAATTTCTGAAATAAAAAGCTTTGAAAATCCGAAATTACTCTGTTATCATGGACGAAAAGACTAGCCGAAGTTCTTAAGTATGTGGGGTGTGTTAGCCAGCAATTCTTAAAATATTTGGTATTTTCTGTGTCTCAGAAGTTTTTGCAACCTGTGACACGACTGCCAAAATATCAAGTATAAGACTACTTCTGAGGAAACTTGCATACTCTTATCTGGATCATGTATCCTAAAAATATTGTCACTGGTATATGAGAAATAAAATATCATCCTCTTATAAAATACCTAATGCAAATACCTGAGCACAACAAAGCCAATCGTGCAAACATTCATTTTTCAGTAAAATAAAAATAAATTCAGACTTATGATACATTTTTATCTCCATTTTCTCCTGAGCTGATCTAAAAATAGGGAAATTTTTTCATTCTTCTTGGAAACAAGATTTTACAGTAAGTATTCTAGTTTGGAACTAGATTATAGGTCAAACAGCTTATCTTCTAAAACCTAAAATACAGCACACCAAGATGAAACCCATTCAAAATATAAAATTTAAAAAATTATAGAAGGTATTGATATAGAGACAAGCTATTTTCACAGAAGTGAGGGTAATTAACTATTAGAACAGTTTATTAGGGTTGTGGGGGTTTCTTTGTCACTTAATGTCATTTAGTCTAAGATTTAAAATGTTTCTAAAAGAGGTGCTCTAACTCAATTAAAGTTATGAAGATCCTTGATACAGGAAATACTATGATCTATTTTTATGTAGGCGGTTCATTTAGATCATATTGGTCCATTTTGATCTTAAGATCTGTGAATTTCTGAATAACACTTTTGTTTATTGGAACCCTAAATTACTTGCTTTGATTATGTTTTCAAACAGGTTTGGAAGGCTGAATTTGTCATTAGCTTTCTGACAATAGCTCACTTTAGCAACAAGTCATTTAAATAAATAACGTATATTTTCCAATAAGGAAAGGTGGGCTCTCATGCGGCTTTATTTTTCCACGAGATAGAAGTAGCTGTGAAACTTCTAAACCTCACTTTTTTTCTTTTAAAATAAGTGAGTTGGTTGAAAGGTTAGCTATCCAAGAACTCATTAGTGCAGTAACAACAAATTCTTTCACAAGTCAATAAAAATGGGTTAATCCAACAGCAATCTGTTATACAGTCCTTGCTAATCCTTTTTTTTTTTTAAACAGGGTAAACCAGACTTAAATACGACACTGCCAATCAGACAAACAGCATCCATTTTCAAACAGCCAGTAACCAAAGTTACCAACCATCCTAGCAATAAAGTGAGATCAGATCCACAACGAGTAACTGAACAGCCACGCCAGGTAAGAAGGTCATCAGTTCCCTGTTGTTACCATTCAGAAAGTGGTATTGTGACCTGAGATCTAATTGGCTCTAGTTTAAATTTAAGACAGAATAATTTCATTCCAGGGGAGATTATGTCCTTAATGTGATTCTATTAAGTGTCTCTTCTTTTTATTAAAAAAAAAGTGTAGTGGAGAAGTAGCTGAAAAGGCTTGATTCCATGCATGTTAAAATGAGTGTGTAGGAGGTTAACTCTTTAATCCGTACCTTCCTTCATGGGTCTACAATTAGAGAATTTCACTGAGTTATAACACTTTTTAAAAACAATCCCTGTATTTTGACATGAAGCATCAAACTTCATTGTATTGCCCTCTTTACAGCATTTGTTCCTAAAAAGTTTGCTGTTTTATAAAGGGGAGGGGATAGAACATACAAGTAAGCTGTAACTCACGAATGCTTATGCTGAAATAAATTTGTTAGTCTCTAAGGTGCCACAAGTACTCCTTACCTTTGTAAAAGGCATTTTACTGGAAGAAGGCTTTACATAAAACATTAAAAAATGCTGTTTTGTGTCTCTTAAATTCATTAAATCCCCTTTAAGCAGACTTTTGATGAATGCTCATTTTTAGAAAATAGTAGAGTATATTATTATAAATTCTGTTTTGTACAGGATTTCATTTAGATCCCTTTCTTTTACTGATGTTTGATCATCTCTTCACACCAAAGGGATCTTCATTTGAAAAGAAATGAACAAATGCAAGAACTATCACAAGGAACTCCCTGTTAGCTAATTATTAGTGCTAGGTATATGAGTGAGATTTAAAAACAGTACCTGAAGGATCAATGTAATCTTATTTATCAAGTCCCTATAAGGTTGCTACCATCAAATTAAGATGCCTTATACATTGGCTGTTTTAAGAAGAAAGTACTATAGCACTTATTTATGTATTCGGTACACTCTCATGGCCCCTTTCTTATTATAGAACAGAGTTAAGTTCTGGGGACAAACATGCTTTTAACATTCATTTCCTATGAAATCAAGACTGCTTCTATCAGCATTGCTCCCTCAAGGTTCCTGTGTGCAGATCTTGTAAGAAATAGTTTTGACCTATCACACATGATTGGGCTTTGTTTTCTTAAAGAATCTATCTAAAGAATTTGGATCCTACATCCTGTGTAGTGTTTCTTCCTCTTCAGGTGAGCCAGAAAAGAAGAGATTTGGAGCCATATTGGATCATCTTGTTATAGAGGTCTTTCAGCAAGATTTGAAGGTCTCGACTTGCCTCACTGTTGGTCCCACGAAGTTCAGCAGGGGCCATGTAAGTGTATCACATCCAGATCTAAAAGATACATAACTGCATGGGTCTACAGCCTCTTATCACCATATATTCTTTGGGTTTCCCTTGAGCTACTACACTTCCAGTGCCAGGCTTTTCCTTTCAGTGTGGCTGCTGCACCACTAATATTCACCAAATGGTAGCAGTTATAGCACCTTCATTCTAGAGAAATGGATCTCTGCCAGTTCATACCTTGATGACTGATTCAAAACCCTTCCCTGGTTGTCTGCTCCCTTACCTCCCACAAATTTAGTGACTGAGGTCTTCTACAACTAGTCCCTTGATCTTTATGTGAAAGAGTAATCTTTCCTCCTAAAGATTCCCATTATAGATGACTTTCAGTACTCAATTGGGCGAGGTCTTTGCCTTCTAAGAGAGGGTTTAATAAATTAAGAAGATGGAATGAGATCTAAAGCTAAACAACACCTGCTATATTGGACATCCTGGTTACTTTTGAACAGATTCCATTCTCATCTTTTACAGCATCACTTCTTGGTAAGAGGACACACTGAACAAAATTACCAAGCAAAATGTTGGTGTTCTGAGCAGAAGAGGTTTCTATAAAGATCGGTGACATTTTTTTATTGTTTTTGGAGACTTGGGTTTGAAATGGTTTAAAAAACTCTTTCCTCCTACCCCTTCCCTATTTAGTGCTGATTTTAGACAATAATTCTAGGGCTGTTGTTAACTTAAAAGCAGTGTTCTTGTTTTCTCCAATGCACTTCATCTCTTTGAATGGTCACATAGATCCCAAGAACCTGGAGATGCCATTCTTTTTGTTTAAATCTGACTTCTAAAGCACAAGCTGGTGTGGCTTCAGCTTGTCTGCAATTTCCCTGGGTCTTTAAAGGCACTGATTCTAGCTTTTTCTTCTATTCAGTAAAGCTCATGTGGTTCTGGGTAGTGCAGAGTTAACAGTATGCAGAAAATCCAAAAAGCTTAAAATCCGTAGTGCTGCAATTGCTTGACTAATCCTGTGATATGTAAACTCACTAATCTGGATTGGTGGGGAACAGTGACAAAAAATTACACTTTTCACAATTGCTAAGATGATTGATTTGAGGGGACCAACCATGGGAGTGAAGTTCAGCTCAAAGATATTTCCCACTCCTTTGTACTCCTTTCCAGCCTGTCTGTCGTTAGATTTTAAAACCATAAATTTGAATTGTTGTAAAAGTCCCTCCTGGAAACTTTATAAACAGTACATTTTTTTTTATTATGGTGCAGTAAACAAAGAAGTTAGTTGCATACTAGATACTTTAAAACTTTCTTCCAAACTATGTGTAGAGACTTTTCTGGTACAACAACTTAAAAGAAAAGTGGGGGGACGGGGGAGGAAGAAAGAAAGAGAAAATAATCTGGAATCCTAAAACCCTCTTTAAAATTTAGGGATGGGTTTTCTTGGTAGAAATATTATGCAGATAGAAGCAGACTCTCCCAGCACTTCTCAATTAACCTCCAGATAAATTGTGATAGAGACTGTGTTTATAAAGACTTCCCTGTGCTTTGTATTTCAGGAAAGTTGCAATTCAAAACAGGCCATAGATTACTTGTTATTTACATTGTAACAAATATTAGTGAAACAATTTGACAATTGATTATATGCTTTTCATATGGGACATGTAAATCTCTTAAAAATTAGTCTCCTCCATGGAAAAATAATCTATCACAAAATAATGATAGAAGTCTTTTTGGTATATAAATTGCCAAATGGTCCAGAGGGATCTCAACTACCACCTCTGTGTGCAATTGCACATCTGCAATCACTTGCATACGTGTGTATGCATATGATAGGTTTTATCCTAATTGTGCATTTGAATAGATTTGAGCACACTCAAATTCTGTAATTCTGCACATTCTACCGAGTATAGAAGAAGTCCAATGGAGTGCATAGGCCCTGCTTACTTTCCACAAAACAAGGATATGGTTCCCTGTTAGGATCTTTTACAGGACAAAGTAATGAGGCAGGACTGGATACTGACAGCTCAGTTAGACTCTGAGAGAGTACACCAGGGTTTCCCAACATTTTATATGGTAGAGCATCTCTTAGTAGGGAGGCAATCTCATGATTGCTCTTTCCAAATCAAAGTGAATTCCTCCCACATACAATCAATTTCCCCTCCAAACAAAATCCATTCCACGCTTTCCCCTATATACACATTCAAAATAAACTCCCACTGCTGTTGATGTTGCCACCCCCACAAGTCCCACATGCGTACAAATTTCCCCCATGCTAAAACTCAAGTTCAATCAACCTACTACCTTCAGGTGTCGTGGTTTCTCTATGCCTGCGTTCCTCACTATTCTCCCATCCTAACCCAAATCTCCCTCTAGGTCCCTGGCTCCTTTTTTTTTTTTTCTAAGTACCTTTGTCTGGCCTCCTTTCTCTTTTTTACCTCCATCTACCTCCCTCCTCACAATAGAATTTGAAACCAGATTTTGCCAACATTCCTTCATAGCCTGACTTTTCATGTGGTGGTCTCAATGGCTTCTTTTTGTGGTACTCTTTGTGGTAGCTATCCCCTTAGCAATTCCAGTAGTTTCTTTGTCACGTGATAGCCTCAGAAGCAATCTCTCTGGTGGCTTCCTAGGTGGTGTTGCAGTGAGATTTCGGGCAGCAGCTCCTTCAGGTAGCAGATGTCTTTATGGTAGCTCCTCCATGACCTTGCAGCAGCAGCTTCCTTCTGGGGTGGGTGTTGGTAGAGTTGGGAACTCCTTTTATGAAGCAACAGACCCTAGTGGCATCTGTGGTTCTATGCTTTTAGGTGTCCTGGCAGGAGTTGCACACAAAGGATGGAGCCAGGATCATCATGACACTGCTCAGCTCTTCATGTGCCACTGGAAAGAGCTTTTAGATCACAGTTCAGGAACATCTGGAATACGTAGTTCTTGGTTCTCTATCTTACTTGCTTATCAAGAAAGAGGAATCCACACGAGGGTGTGAGAAGGTAGAGCTGCACATCCAGGGTTCCTAGATCTAGGCTGTATCCTTAGGTGGGGACTGAGTCTATTTATTGAAGACAGAAGCTTGCTGACAAACTACTCTTTTTTTTTCTCTCTCCTCCCCCCTCCCCTCACTGCTGAACTAGTGAATGCACTTTCAACTTCTATGAATTGTTTTAAAATCCTCAAACAACTTTTTTTTTCATACACTGCCACCAGTCAATCCAGAGGCACTTTGCTAAAACTATATTTGTCATCAAAGCACAGTGCTTTTGCCCACATGCTGCCAAACTTCAAGTCTGTCTCATTCACACAGTCCTCTTGTAGCTACTTCACTTTCTTCCGAAATTACTCTCATACCCAAAACCTGTTTTGGGGTCTCACTGAGGTGGCTCAAAGTAGTAAAGTTACTCCTTTGATGATTATTTTTTTCTACTTGCATTTTGTAGCATTTTGTTTCCCTTATTCCAGGCTTCATTTTCTTGTCTGTTTCGTTACATGGACCAGAAACCCTCAGTCTTCCAGTCATGGCTGCTTGTCTTACTGCTTCAGAGTTGCACTGCACTCAGCTTTGGCTGAGGTTAAGCAGTCAACCTTGGACTGCTACCCAGAATCACTCTGGATGAAAAATGTCAGAATAGCTATCAGCTTCAAGAGCAGTTTAATCAGTAAAAAGCAGAAAGCTTGTTTCCTCATCATTGCTGAAAGCTAGTATGATTTTGCCTAATGTCAGGAAACTGCACCTTCTTCCAACTACTGCTCTCTCCCTTCCCATCCAAAAGGACACCAGATGTGGTAGTACTTCATACTGTGGCAGTACTCTCTACTCCTGCCACATACTTCCTTTTGAACCTGGAGTGGGGATCCCCAGAAGAAAGAAAAATAATACAGTCCAGTGGAGACCCAAGAGCTACACCTCAAGTCAACAGGCAGTAAGTTAGCCAATCAGTTGCTTAAGTTAGTACTGCTGCCTGTTCAGTGTTTCACATCTGACTGAAGAATATTCAATGACATGGCAAACCAAAACTCCTTTCTTCCTCATGGATTTCAGTATCCGTGCCTTCTAGGTATCCGCTCTGTTTCAGTCTCCAGAGGTTACTGCTCCAAGGTGTAATCAAAAGCTGTACTATTTGTGAAGCACATGTTCTCTCATTGAAAACACAGGTCTCCTTGGTGCTAACTAGCCTGAACTTTTTGACCTCCAGTGCATGCTACAAAGCCCACCTGTTTCTTCCCCAAAAGTTTGAACACAAGTCTCACTTAGGGAATAGGGTTTTTTATGTAGTGGATATTTTGAGACTTGACCAGTTATCTGCTGGAGTTACATGAGTGTAGTGCTTTTAAATATGAGTGCCAAGAGCCTAGGGCAAGCATTTTGTTTGTATAATTCAGGATGGATTGATTTAAGTCAAAACTAGTTGAATCACTGATTTTAAAATGATTTAACTCAACAAGCAGAAAACCTTGATTTAAATAATAGATTTTAATCTTATTGTTTGTTTGTACTTTTTAGGTATTTTCCTAAAGAAAGGTTGAGTCTCATTAATTGGTAACCATTAAAACATGTTGATTTTGGAAAATCAACATAGCATTTACACTAATTTGGTGCTTCCTTTTGCTAATCAGGAGGATACAACATACACACACACACACACACACACTTCTTTAAGTAATTACATAACATATTTATTCAGATTCTTAGTTTTTACATTTTTATTATGTTAGAAAATGGTGAATGATGCATTTCTTATTAACTAGATGATTAATATTTTACTTGTGATTATTATGTCAAGCCCAATTTGGATAGAAATTCAAATTCCATTAAAATGCACAAAAACAGCATTTTAGTTTTATGCAATAAAAATATTAAGTGTTTGATAATAAAATGTTTATAAAAGCATGTTCTGCAGTTAAAACTGGTTAAAGGAAGTATTTGTAGTTAGTGAAATGAACTGATTTGTGGTCACCATGTCCTTCAGGATTTTAGAACAAGTAGATCATACTCTCTCACACCTAGATTTTATTCATAGATTGGGAAAAGGAAAACAAGCTTTCCTGCTTTCTGTTTGTTTGTTTTTTTTTAACTCCCAGTTGGTTTCTGAACTTTGAATGAATTAGTTATTGAACTGAACTAGGTGAATAAACTGAAATGAAGAAAGTATTCTCTCTGCAACTGCAGAAAAGGCTACTGCTGTCTAAAGCTGGTTTAGCACTTCAGCAAACTCTGACTCCAGGTGCTAAGCCAGTGACTTCCTCTTTTTCAGTGGTTTGACTTTCTTTGAAACTTGGCAGCAAATATGTATTGCTTATATTATTTTTTGTATTTAAATGATTTAAATAGATTATAATAAGTTGTCAATTTCAAATTTATTTTAAATAGTTTTTTAAAAAAATAAACCTGTTCAAATAAAAATCTGTTTTAAATAAAATCTGGTTTTAATTTTTACATTTTTTTTTTTTTTAATGCTGGTATAGTATGACATAAGTGCTAATCACATTTGTCTTGCCAATGTTTCAGGTTGGTGCCTTCACATTTCGTGTGGCTTTAAATAATCCATGAGAACCTCTGTACTTTTAAACATACACAGGTTGTTCATACAGTCTAACCAGAAAAAGATCCTCTACCATAGGAATTAAGGAATCAGATGATATATCCCAGCTGATGTCTTAGATCCTCCCAAAATGAAATTCCAAAAGGGGTTGACCCTCTTCTCTTCACCCACTTACCTCAGGATAATCCTGAGCAATAGATGGGCCTTGTAACATTCCCTAAGGATCACATGTGCTCACTGAAATGAGAGTTGAACTCTGAGAATCTGCAGCTAAGCAGGAAAAGTAGTACAGAATAGGATGTAGTGGCTGATCCTGAGTTGAATAATGTATTTAATTAAAACCGTTGCATGTATTTATATTATGAGCTGGGTGAATTCTTGTTGTGGTTGAGTTAAAACCTAATTCAATCTGATATTTGAACACACCCTTAATTTAAATTACTTGGAAAAGAGAGTTTCAGGGGCCACACAAAAAATAAGGCCTAATGGAGTCTGCCAAGAAACTAATATGATGTTGTCTCACAGAGAGAGAGAGAGAGAAAGAATGAGAATGAACAGTGAGAGAAAGAGGGAGTAAGCAAGAAAGTCAAGTCTGTGGGCTCAAATATGACTCTGAAAAGCTAGAAAGAGAGATTTTGCATCTTTTGGCAAAAGAGGTTTAGAGTTGTGAGCTAAAAAGCTGCTTTTTTTGTTTTTAGTTTCTCCTGCATTTGGAGAAGCAGGATTTTTTACATTCTGTGTAAATATATGATTGCATCAAACAGAATACTGGACTTCCACTTTCCAACTGGAAATGCCCCAGGGCATAGGTTCAGACTCCTCAGGTACTCAAGGGAAAAAATTGGTTGGTGCTACCGGCAGCTCCCCGATCAGCTGCTCCTGCACCTCCCACCTGCCGGCAGTCCTGCCGATCAGTGCCTCCTGCCCACCCCGGATCAGTTATTCCACGGCATGCAGGAGGCGTGAGGAGGGAGAGGGAGTGGGGCGTGCTCGGGGTAGGCCCTTGAGGGAAGGGGTGGAGTGGGTGCGGGGTCTGGGGCAGAGCTGGGGGTTGAGCACCCCCCCACAACCCTCGGCACATTAGAAAGTCAGTGCCTCTGTCCCAGGGCCTGAACTTTGACTGGCTGATCAGTGGTACCTAAGGATTATATTGTAACAATTTTCCAAAGCCATTTTCTGTTAAGATATTTTTTAAACAACTCTCAAAAACTGATAATATATACTAACGGAGCACGAGTACTCCTAAGAGCTTGTAAATGTGTGAGTTGCCTGTTCTGTTTTTCCCTTGGATTGTTGGATCGTTAACTCTAAGAAGTTGGAGAAAGAAGGGCTTCCCTGCATCCTCCATGCAGAGTTCCTGTTTCCAGCTAAACCTTTTGTGGAGACTCTAAATCATGTATTTTACTTCTTGATTTAATACAGTATTGAACAACTTCACACATTTTGTGATACCTGGTAAAATATGTCTTATTAAGCACAGACTACATACACACATAAAGTTTGACATGGTTTTAGGGGTGTCATTTTCATGACCTCTCCATGTGCAGTTTTATTTCAGAGGCTTCTGTCTGCTCGACCCCCTTTTTACAAATGGGGAACTGAGGCACAGGGAGACTAAGTGATTTGCCCAAGGTCACATGGGAACTCTGTGGCAGAGCAGGGAATTGAACCTGAGTCTCCCGTATCCCAGGCCAGTGCCCCAACCAACTGGTCCCTCTTTCTTCTCTATTAAACTGTATAGTAACTGGCGGGGGGGGAATCTAAATTTCTAACTACCAATGCAAGGAATATCAGAAAGAGAAATCATTTCTGTAGCTGTCACCATAGAAGGATTAAAGTGTAGCTTTTCAGTAATTAAGCTGCAAACTATCTTATGCTTTACATTATAATATGTAAGATTGCCCTGTCCTCTTAGGGCCCAATTTTGCACAATATAACTCCTGTAGGCAGTCTTGTTGACTTCCATGCGAGTACTTCCAATGCTAAGGGTTTGCAAGATTGAGGGTATGTCTACACTGCAGTTAAAAACCTGTGATGGGCCCATGCCAGCAGACTCAGACTTTCTGGACTTAGGCTTGTAGGCTGTTTAATTGTGGTTTAGATGTTCAGGCTTTGCCTGGAGATAGGGTTCTAGGACCCTCTGAGGTGGGAGGATCCTAGAGCCCAGGCTCTAGCCAGAGCCCAAGCATCTATATCATATTTAAGTAGCTCCTTAGCCTGAGCCCTGCAAGCCTGAGCCAGCTGATGGTGTCCAATTGCAGTGTAGACATACCCTGAGACCCTTAGTCTTTCTTTGTTCTGGACTACTTGTTCTAACTGGATGTGCAATCACTTATTAGCAAAGTGATTCCAATGCTTACATACCTTTTTAAAAGTAACACTTAATATGAGGAATGACATGGAAAAGGCCAGTGCAGTCATGTTACTCTTTAGTCATTTTGGAGCAACTGTGTAAAACAGGCCGTTTCCATTTATTGCGCTAAGGAAAACTGGCAGCTCATAACACTTTGTATTCAGTGGTTACAGTAATAGGGAGACTAATCTATCAGTGGATCTGCACAGGGATTTGGGCATTCAAATACTGAACATTACAGCACCTAACTGTTAGGTGCCTAGAAAAATCACAGGAACAACACTGTGATCCACAAAGCCAAACAAGGTGCCTAGCTTCCTATACGTAGAATAGGAAGAGATAGACACCTTAGACTGCTATCCACAGGAGGAAGCACACAAGTCACAGAGCTGCCTCAGCTAGCCAAAGGGAGATGCTGACCAGAGGCTGTGTGCTAAGCCCCACCTCTCTCTCAGAGATAGGCTCATAAGTCTGTGCTGCAGGGAGGTGCCTGTATCTGCTTAGCAATCCACAAACAAGAACCAGTCACCTGGAGTCCAGCATCTTAGATACCTAAAGCATTTCCTGCAGGAATGAGTTAAGTGCCTGCCTGACTCTACACAAAACAGGGAGCTGGTGTGTGTGGCCACCATATACTTTAAGCCCAGTGGTTAGAACTGCTCACTTGGAATGTGAGAGAGCAAGGTTCAATTCTCAGAGGGAGAGAAAGATTTGAATAGAGGTCTCCCACCTCTCAGGAGAGTGCTCTAATCACTGATAGTCTGATGTAGGCTTCCTTAATCTCTCCTGTTGAAGCTCTTCCTCTGTGGATAAACAATGAAAGAGTGATTGAAGCAGAGGGACTGTTTTCACGGTCTTGCTCTCTCTTGGCCCAGTGTCTGTTCCACTGTGAATAAATACTTCAATCATTGGGCCAGACAGAGACATGATCCAAAATTTTTCTTGGAAAAGTGAAAGAATATCAGGGAGGCAAAATTGTTTTGTTTTTTTTTAATTTTTAAAAATTATTTTAAATTATTTAAATTATTTAAAACTATTGTTTATTATGATTTGCCAAACAAAATACTTCACTTAAAAAAATCCAAATAAACTAATTGTACAAGTGCAAAGGACGTGCAAAGGATCACCAACAGAAACCTAGCAAGGAAATAAAGTTCTACCCATCCTTGCAACTGTGGCTTCACATTCCCTCATTACTTCTCCCACCAGAGAAGAAGGGTAGGTTATATCTGATGAGTCAGGAGATATGGGCTGAATTTCTGGCTCTGCCACAGATTCCTGAGTCACTTTGGGCAAGTCACTTAATCTCTTTCCTTCAATTCACTCTCTGTAAAAGAATACTTCCTTATTTCACTGGAGTGCTGGGAGAATGGCCAAAGAATGTACTCAATACTAACAGGATGAGGGACTCTATTCAGAGAAACAGTGACTCTGAAAAAGACTTGGATAATGGTGGATAATTAGCTGAACATGAGCTCCCAGTGTGAAGCTGTGGCTAACATGGCTAGTGTAGAAATACGGGAATATTGAGTCAGAGTAGGGAGATTATTTTACCTTTGTATTTGGCACTGGTGCAACAGCTACTGGAATCTTGTGTCCAGTGTTAGTGTTCACAATACAAGAAAGTTGTTGATGAATTGGAGACGCTTCAGAGAAGAGCCACGAGAATGATTAAAGTTTTGGTAAACATGCCTTTTAGCAAAAGTTTCATGGAGTTCAATCTATTTAGCTTATTAAGTAGAAGGTTAAGAGGTGACTTGGTCAGTCTACAACTGCCTATATGGGTAACCCAAATTTGATAATAGAGGGCTTTTTAATTAGCAGAAAGAGATATAACAAGATCCTATGACTGAAAGTTGAAGCTAGATAAATTCAGACTAGAAATAAGGAGCAAATTTGTAATGTTGACGGTTTATAACCATTGGAACGACTCACTAAAGATTGTGGTGGATTCTCTATCACTAGCAATCTTTCCCACTGGATGTTTTTCTAAAAGACATGATTTTAGTTCAATCCACAGCTATTGGACTTGAAGCAGAAATTAATTCAGGGAAGTCCTATGGCCTGTGATATGCAGGAGGTCAGACTAGAATGATTTATCTATTTTAGGTATTTATACAGTCCCTATCACCATAATATCTGAGTACCTCACAGTTCTTAAAGTATTTATCCACATAACATTCCTGTGAGGTAGGGAAGTACTGTTAATCTCCCTGGGCACTGGGCTTCCTACTCCAAGTTCTTCGCATATCCCTGCTCTCCAGATATCCATCCTGGAGCAACCATGTTTCTCCCAGTGCCTCCACACATCCGTATATCCCCTGTTATCTAACCTTCCTCCCTGGCACCTCATGGTCTATGTGAGGAGTAGAGAGAGTGATTTGGGGAAGCAAGCTGTTGGCATCAGAGAACAATAGTATCTGAGGGTGCATCTACCTACAAAGAAAGTCCATCACCCCAGTCTCAAGAGCCCGGGTCAATTGACTTGGGCTCACACAGCTTGGGCTGCAGGACTAACAATAGCAGTGTAGATATGCCTACTCTGACCCTCATCAGGTTTCAGAGCCAAGGCTCCAGCCCAAGCCTGAATGTCTACACTGATATTTTGAGCTCTGCAGCCTGAGCCCTGGGAGCCCACGTAAGTTGACCCAAGCTCTGAGACCCGGCGCTGCAGGTTTTTCTTTCCAGTATAGACATACCCTGTGATGTAATCTCTGTGGGTGGAGATGGAAGTTCTTGGGCCTTGAGTGTTTAGCTAGAGTAACAGGGCACAATTTTTGAAAGGAAGCATTTTAAAAAGTTTGCTTTGCAGAAATTAGTAGTTATTTTACTAAAATAACTCATTTGTCCTCAGAAGAGTTATTGTGCCAAACTGAGACTAAAATCAGTGATTAAACTGAATGAGAAGGATTTTAATTCTTTTGCACTGCTTATGCATATCTCAATGTACTCTTAGTTATAGAGTTGCTACTTACACTTTTGTAGTAACTATAACATGGATTTCTTCAGTGTTCTAGAATTTTAAAGGCATTGTCACTTTATCCGAAGAGCGGTATTGGTTCTTAGAGGAAATCTGTTACACTTCTTTGGAATACAATGTTTTAATGATACAGAGAGTGTCAAATAATACACACAAAAGACTCAGGATGCTAAATGTATACAGTTAAAAAAATAAGATGCAAGGGAAATAATCTGTCTTCAACTACCATCAAGGTAACAATATAACTTAAGGGAGGGAGCTATAACTTAAAGAGGGAATCTTTTTCACAAAAGGGTGAGACAGGAAACCCCTGGCCTGAAAATGAGGAAAAGAAAGCTTCAGCTAGAAATAAGAGTTCAGAAATTGGGGGAGAGTTCACAGGAAGAATTTTAGGATTCAGATTAAGTGTTCGTAGTTGTATGAGCAAATGAGGAGTGACGGATATCAAAGGAAACTGTTGAGTCACAGAGATGTCCAAGAACAGGTTAGAATAATCTGTCAGTGGAACTATTGTAGTCAAATAGTCCTACAATCAGCACAAGTGTTGGGTCAAACTGGATGATCCAAAGGTCTTACTCAGTTAAGATCCAATTTGTAAAACAGTCATGAATATTTTGTTGTCCAGCTGAGAGAGCAGTGGTGTTGGATGACTATCTGTAGAAAGTTAATCTCTTTTTACCTGCAACATTCAGAGTAGGTAAATTATCATTCACCCACTGGTCCAGATGTCATGATGGAACAAGCACAAGAATCCCCACAGCAATTGCTTGTCACATTTTCCTGTCAGTGCTTAAAAACAGTTGACTTTCTCGTTAAGCTTTTCCTCCCCATGGATAGTGCCCTCCATTCCTGAGAAAATGGTGTCTCTTTAATGATTCTTGTTCAGAAGTTTATTGCATTTCAATATGAACTTGATTGTTTTTTTTAATGAAGGAAGCCTGAATACATTGAGTACACTCATTAATTCCAAAGATAGGTGGTGGGTGAAGGAGGGGGAAAACCAAATGGTATAGCCACTAATCCCTTACTGTTTGTGCTCTATATCGGAGATCCCAACTAAGTGGTACATTACTAACTTGCCAAGAATGAAGTCAATGCCTAATTTTATTTAAAATGGAACTTATTCCTACTTGCTTTCAGTGTTCAGAGGTGATAGCTGTGGAGACTATATGTCCAATTGTGCAGTGCTCTATCGTAACCGGAGTGTAGGCTACTCATACATGTATAAGAAGACCACAGTGAGTGGACAGGTTGCCTCTAGCCAATTTTTTGAGAATTTTTCATTTTTTGAATGAACTTCACTAATATGGCTGGTTTAGTATTGTATTAAGAACTCAGTAGTACTGGCAGGAGGAGCCTAAGAGTATGTGTATGCTGTGTTTTTAAAACTCTCAGCAGCGAGACTCAAAGCCTGGGTCTACAGTCTTGGGCTTGTGCTACGCAATGTAGACTTTACTGGAGTGTGGGCCCTGAAGCTTAAGGAGGGGGTGGGTTTCAGAACCCAAGCTCCAGCCTAAGCCTCAACATCCATACAGCTGTTTTTAGTGCGAGCTCTGTGAGCCTGAGTCTATAGACCTGGGCTCTGAGACTCTACCGCAGATTTTAAAACGTAATGTAGACATTTCCTAAAAGTCATAACACTGGTAGATAGAAGTAGAAGGAAGGAATCTGTACCCTTCTGTGGGAGTATCTCAGGCTACTAATCCATTTTTGGTCCTGACAAACAGGTGGCAGAGGTAGAGAAAGTGGACTTAATTTGAGTTGTATTTCAGATAACTTTTTTCATTAGAAAATACTAAGGGTTTGATCCCACTCCCATGAAAGTCAGTGACAAAGCTCCTATCAGTGGATGGAATAATCAGTGGAAGAATAAACATGCCCCAGTCTTTATGTAGTAAGTGGTGTGGATATTAAAAGTGATATTATTCCTTTTTATTTAATAGGGTACAGTTGTAGGTCACCAGTTATCACTTTCCTTGTTTAAGTGTCCTACGTGTTTTAGTTGTGAATAAACTCTATGTTAATATAAACATGATTCTGTTTGTGCTATGCTTCCACATATATTTTTCTTTGCTAACAAGCAATCTCACTTTCCATCTTTCAGCTTTTCTGGGAGAAGAGGCTACAAGGCCTAAGTGCATCTGATGTAAGTGAACAAATTATAAAATCCATGGAGCTACCTAAAGGACTTCAAGGTACTGTATGCCTTTAGTAACTACGCTATGCCTAGTAAGCAGAATGTATAAAAAAAGATAGTTAGCTTTTCAAGTATTCTTAAGCTGTTACAGTATGTATCTCTGACTTTAATTTACTTTAGTAACCCTCAGATCTTGTCATGTACTTGCTGGCAGAAACACCTGTCTCCTCAAAAGGGTTTTCTCTTTTATTGAGTTACTTACTTAACTAATATAAAGAACACTTCAGAGTTGTACTCTTTTCTTGGCACAAGTGCAATTGATATGAAATACAGTAAGTTGTAGGTCACAGTTAGTAACTGTTTATTCTACCACATTGGAGACCTCTATAGAAATTTGAAAGAATTGTGAAAGACTTCACTACTACTTGCCAGCATTGGCTTCATTCCTTGTGGCACTGAAGTAAAGAGAATTGAGATACTGGTATAGATTAACGTTAAAAGCTACAAAGAGAAATTGTATTTCAAGATCAAATGTTACATTAATAAATGTACTTGAAGACAAGATAATTGCTGGAGAAGGAACCCAGATCATTAAATTGGTTGACCTTTGAGGAAACTGTAGCCAATTTGTAAGTTAGCACTTTACAAATAGCAAATATAGAAGATATTTGGTGGTTTTTACTATATGTTAAAATTGCATTAACAGGGTTTCAAAGTCATTTGTATTTCATAGTCATCATTGCCATTAGATATGTTGTCTTAAAGTGTATGCTCATACATCTGGATGACATCTTATACATAGTTGTCTTGCAAACAGGAGAATGTCTGCCATTTAAAGTCATACATACCATGTGTACAGTAAGACATAAATAAATTAATTGTGTTGTAATTTACATTTTAGGAGTTGGACCAGGCAACAATGATGAGACCCTCCTATCTGCTGTCGCCAGTGCTTTGCACACCAGTTCTGCACCTATCACAGGGCAACTCTCTGCTGCAGTGGAAAAGAACCCAGCAGTGTGGCTCAATACATCTCAGCCCCTTTGCAAAGCATTCATTGTTACAGATGAGGACATTAGGTAAGGGAGTTGAGACATGAAATTTTCAGTAAAATGTGCATTTTCATATCCTGAGCTTGCTCTTCATCTCTAATGAAAAACCAGAGCATATTCCAAAACATTAAACAGAATCATGTACTTTCCCATTGGAACTTGTTAAGTGTATCTGTTAAACTGCAGAATAAAATGGTTGCTTCCTAAATATATTTGCATTTAACAGAATAAAAAAAAATACTCTTATGGCTAGAGTGCTAGCCTGAGCCTTGGAAGACCTGGATTCAAATCCCTATTCTGCCACAGACTTCCTCTGTGATGCTGGACAAGTCATTTTGTCACGCAATGCCTCAGTCACCGATCTGTTAAGTAGGGATAATAGCACTTCCCTACCAGAAAACTATGAGGCATTCAGATACAATGGAAATGGGGGCCCCAAATAAGTACCTTGGGTAGATTTTTGTTGATAAATTTGTTTGTAAAACATGAATACCCATTTTTCTATATGGTTTTTGAGCCACAAAGAATCTGAGCTCTATTTTAGCCACCATTTAGCTTTTTGCAATATATAAAGTAGGCAGGACTGGAAAAGCTGGAGTCTGGGTCCTTTTGCTGACAAGCTCTTCACCTTGTAGCCTTGCACTCCAATTTTTCTAATTGACAGAGCTGGGAATCGAATCCAAGAGTTTTGGCTCCCAGTTTTGTGCTCTAACCACTTTAAGCATTTCAACTCCTGGAATTCTGAACATTTCTTCCAGCAGTTAAGATGTCTCCTGAATACTGTTGAATAGGGTAGTATAAAACGGATTTCTTTTTTAGGAGTGATTCATTAATGATTAATTATTCTATTCACTGTCATGCTTTTAATTTCCAAAACAGTGAACAAATATTACATTCATATAATCTGAATGTGATGTTATTGCCTTTGTTCTATAGATCAGAAAACTGAGTTAGAGAGACTAAATGACATGCTGAAGTCCTCCCAGGGAGCTGGATTCAAAGCCAGCATGGGGCACTGGAGTTCCTGACTTTCAGTCCATGGTCCAGAGCTCTAGACCATGTTGTTTGATTTATTTTTTTTTCCCCTTAAAGGAACATCAACTTAAAAAATAAGACTTCTGTCTGAAAATATTTTACCTGTTATTGTTACAATTACAGCATTTTATTCATAGTAGGGCAGCTTTTCCTGTATTGACAGTGTGTGAGGTGTGGTTTTTTCAGCTTAACAAAGGAGAAGATACACTTCTTAGAAAATTATAAATCACAACAGCTGGCCATGAGGACTGAGGGCAGCGGCAAGTGTAGTAATTGAAATTACTTGTAACTCAGCGGTGGCCCTTTTGACTGTTCACTAGCAAGCACAGAATGCTTGCCTGCCCATTTGTGTAGGAGTATTTTAACTAACCTTTATTACTGCCAGAAATGAAAAGCAAACTTCACACAAAGACCATTTATGAAACTAAAACAGTGTAAAAGGTAGCATCCTAATATAGCCTATCTGTTATAACACTGCAAAAAAAGGTGGTAATTCTAAAAAACACTAATTGCATTGAAAAATTAAGGGATGAAGAGAAAAAGCTTTGGTCACACCTGGTCAGAGGCAAGTAATGGCTATGAATTTTGAAGACCAAGCATAACAGCTACCTCCACAGAGTAAAATTATTGCCAGTTTGAGCCTTGGGTAACTCTTTATTAGGATAATTACCACCATTACAAATTTATTAGAGGCTACTTACCAGGTATTAGAGCCGACAGAAATTGTAAACACTTGCCTAGAAGTGGAATATCCGTCCCTATTGTATGTTAGGATGAAGAATATACTGCTTTGTGTGTTTGGGATGGGGTGAGGGTTGTAAATCAAAAACTGGTCTCAAATGAAAAGGCACTAATTTTGTGGGACATATTTTGTGCTTCTGCTATAACAGCAGCTAACTGCTATTTCTAGAGCTGTGTACATTTTTGCTGACAGAACAAATACAGCAGTGCTGTTACATAAACAAGAAAGTAAATCAAATGGAGCCGTATTGGCCTTCACAGTATGGAAAAAGTGAGGGGGGAAATCATAGGTGGAAGTTCAAACAACACTGTAGTTTGGTTATGTACAGTTATTTGGACCAGCATTTGCCTAAAAGAACACTTTATTTTGTGTTCTCCTCTGTATCTATGGAACAAAGTGTATAAATGTAAAAATCATGCTAGGCCCATTGTATAAAAAGCTAGATAGTTGATTGTACAAGAAAACAAAACAATCTGTTTAAAGTATGTTCAGAGTTTGAAACTGTTGATCTTGGATTGCCGTTATTTAGGCGTGACATGGTTTCTTGCCGTAGCATTTTTGCTACAGTTAAAACTAGTATAACCTAATTGTAATTTGATTTTTGGAGAGTTTGGCTTCTTCATATTCCCCCAGCCATTCACATTCTTACAGTTTATGTTCTTCAGTGTAATACTTTCCTACCTCCTCTGCCCACCACATACATATACAAGTAGCCGTGTTGTGTGGTTCTAGTTAAGAAAAATAGCCACCAGAACATATGTTCAGTGACCTGTGTGTCCTGTCTTGATCCACAAAAGCTCCTAGGGTGAAATTCTGGCTCCACTGAAGTCAATGGCAAAACTCCCTTTGACTTCAGTAGAGCCAGTATTTTGCCTTCAACATGTACTCTATTATTATTTATTTTTTTTAAAGATGAATTCATTGAAACTGGGAAAGGTATTTATTTTAAAACAGGCAACCTTATATTTTATTTGCTCCAAAGAGAGAAATGCAGCCATATTCGAAACTCAATCCAAAATCCTTAAATTAAAAACAAAGTATCACTTACAAAAGCATTTCATAATAGTTATCTAACATCTTTAGTATTCAGGACTAAACATTTTTCAGCTTCACTAGGAAACTTGCAGCAAGAATGTCAAATAACCTAGAGTCAGGGTTTTTACTTTTTCTTCCTAGTGGAAGAGAGGTTTAATTATGAATAATTACAAGCTGCTTATGTGTAATTAATATTTTGTATAACTACCAGCAGAGGGCACTTTTGCATTGCTGTTCTGCTTTTCCATCGGTAGAAAGTACTGATTTTTAAGAAAAAGGCTAAAGAATCTTACTTTGGTCGTTTAAGTCTGTAATTTCCATAAAAGTTTTAATACATTGGTTTTGAATCCCTGCACTGCTGCTGCGTTGCTCACCTGTAAGTGCTCGATAAGTGTTAAGTCAGCAACTTTATTGTATAACTGATGAACACAAATCTCATGGCTTTCAAACTATTTGATTAAATTAACAAGCTCTTTGCCATTCCTTGCGATTAAGTCAAGTTGAATCTGTAACTTTCCTGAATGGTTCAACAGACGTTTCAGCTCCGTTAACACTTCTGTGTTTGGCGTATTTTTCATTTGCTCCTCCACAAAACTGAAGTAAAAAGTAATGTACTGTGCATGGTGTTTAGTAGCAGCATACCAGCTTCCCCATCTTCGCTCACCTGGGCTAAGAGGCAATTTTATAGGAAGATTGGAACCCACAGCCTGGACTGTGATTTGCACATTGCTCTTTAAAACACAATTTTCTGCTCAGACAATGTTTAAAACCTTTTTGACTGTTGCCTATTAGCTTGTCAATATCTAGTATGGGATAACATGGTTTTGGTAATTAAATATTCATGGTAAATAGGCCCAATGGCCTGTAATGGGATATTCGATGGGGTGGGATCTGAGTTACCCAGGAAAGAATTTTCCGTAGTATCTGGCTGGTGAATCTTGCCCATATGCTCAGGGTTTAGCTGATCGCCATATTTGGGGGCGGGAAGGAATTTTCCTCCAGGGCAGATTGGAAGAGGCCCTGGAGGTTTTTCGTCTTCCTCTATAGCATGGGGCACGGGTCACTTGCTGGAGGATTCTCTGCTCCTTGAAGTCTTTAAACCACGATTTGAGGACTTCAATAGCTCAGACATTGGTGAGAGGTTTTTCGCAGGAGTGGTGGGTGAAATTCTGTGGCCTGCATTGTGCAGGAGGTCAGACTAGATGATCATAATGGTCCCTTCTGACCTAAATATCTATAAATCTATGAATCTAGTAAATTGGGCCTCCAGATATCACCAGCATTACAGGTAAGATGAACTGAGTTAGGCATTAATCTCTGAAGCAGTTGATTATAGGATGCGTTATCAGAGATAAATGCACTGATACCATCAAAATCCACCCCAAAGGTATTCAAGCACTTGCAATAGTTTATGCAATGATGTTGTAATTAACAGACTGTAGGTAAATTGGATCAGCGAGGACAGCTTTCAGTTCCAAGTCAGATGTGTCTTCACCATTTAGGCCTTGCAAAACAAACAAAATATGTAACACAACTGATCTCGGGTACTAGTTAATAGGTCAGTGGCCAAGGACAAGCATCTAGACTGCTTCACCAATTCCATAATCTCCTGCTTGTGACACTTTAGGTCACAGCTGAGTTGATGAAGGAATTTTTCCATCATTTGCTACATTCTGTCTGAAAAATTCCCATAGGTTTTGGTTGTCCAGTTTTTTAAGAGGGATATTTGTGCAAATAAACACCTCTGTTAGTCAAAGTAGGAAGTTACATGTTTCTGGGTTTTCAGTGGAATTTTGAAACAAGAAAGTCAACATTTTTTTTTCCTTCTCAAGTAAAGCATTCGCTTCACTTCGGGTTTGTGCCTTTCTCTTTTGGCAAATGCCTGACAAGACACTGTTTGTCATCTACAGTAGGTACAGAAGAGCTGACCTGCATCAGAGTATAAAACTCTTGGTTGATACTGCTTCACATGATCTGTGCAGACCCCCTTGCCTCCAGCCAGCTCCGCACCCCCTGACCTGCCCGCAGCCAGCCCTGCACCCCCTGCCTCCAGCTAGCCGTGCCCCATGCCCCTGTCTGCAGCTGGCCTCACGTCCACTGGTGCCGTGCAGTTCCCAGGACAGTAACCCTGCACACCTGCTTCAATGAGGGGGCAGGGAGCAGCTGGGACCCACACATGTGCACACCCTAGGGTGACCAGACAGCAAGTGTGAAAAATCAGGACAGGGGGTGGGGGGTAATAGGACCCTATATAAGAAAAAGACCTCAAAATCAGGACTGTCCCTATAAAATCGGGACATCTGGTCACCCTAGCACACCCCCAGGGAGTGGCGGGGACCCACACATGTGAAACGGAGGTCATTTCTAGTTCAGGCCCATCTTTTTAAAAAAAGAACTTTAGGCAGGGTTAACATACATCTGTATTTTCCCGGACGGGTCAGGCTTTTTGGTTCTTAAATCGCCGTCCGGGAGGAATTTTTAAATTTTAAAATATTTAAATTTTAAAAAATTCCTCCCGGGAAAATACAGACGTATGGTAACCCTGTTGGTACAAAAAATACATACTGGGGCACATCCCTTAAATAAGAATTTTTTATAGGAAACTGGTTGTTAAGATTTTGGCAGCTCATCACTGAGTAGCACCCTACTGTAGGCGCTACCTACAGCAGTGGAAGGGATTTTTCCATCGCTGTAGGTAACCCACCTTTCCAAGTAGAGGGATTCTTCTGTTGACTAACTGTATCTACACCAGGGGATACGTAGGCATAGCTACGGCACTCAGGGATGTGAATTTTTCACAACCTTGGGCACCGCAGCTGTGCTGATCTAATTTTTATGTGTAGACCAGGCCTGAGTCAACGTGCTAGAGAGAAGTAAGAAAATTAGAGTAAAAAGACAGTTTTGCCTCTGCTTTTACATCAGCTTTTCTACTGACCTCTGCTGCTTTGTTTTGTTCTCCTCTTGCTCTCTGTGGAAGAGAGGGACGTACTTTGGGATTGCATCTGTTCAGCTGAGCAGTGCCAGTGACATCCTCACAGGTCTCCTGCTTCCATCTTTGCTTGAGGCAGATTTCTTAGTATCTTTGCCGCCACCGCAAATGGAAACAAAGGCACTGGATCCTCTGTGTATCCATCTAGCACACATTTCTTACAGTCCAGATTGGCTTCAACCTTTGACCAGCTCTAGTGATTTAGGTATACATTTTTTGTGCAAATGCTTTCCTGCTGAAAAATATGATCTTGTCAAAACTGAAAGTTTTCCCAGAAAAACGTCAGTTCTGATGCAAAATTAGTTTTTTCTTGTGGAGAAACTTCAAAAAGAATTTTTTGTTTCAGACAAACACTTTGGAATGTAAATGAGAAATTTCTTTCATTTTGACTTAAACTGTCATTTTCAATTTGAAAAAACAAATCAAAACAAAGTGACATTTTGATTTTAGTGTCAGTTTGAAACTAAAAATTCTTGTTTTGAATCTGTTCAAAAGTTCCCATGGGAAAATGAAAAATTTTCACATAAGAAATTTTGACTGGAAAATGTGGGGAGAAAATAGAGAAAAATACAGTCTTCAGTGATCAGAACTACTCAAGTGAGAACACTTCCTAGGTGTGGCTGTGGTTATAAGGCATAGAGTGCCATCATCAGAGGATCTGGACATACACTGGACTCTGAATGATTCTGCTCCAATTTATATCAGTGAAAATCTGAAGGAAATGGAACTACACCAATGTAAAACTAATGTAAGAGAAAAATTTTAGGTCCATTGCCTAACTGGCTATATCTCTTGAATTTCCTGACCTATACTTTGGAGAGCGAGTTCATATTGCCTGCACCTTGCTTAAAAATAAATCACATTAATTAGCATTGTTACTGTACCCAACACTGCTAAAGTCCAACCTAATGTGATGTGCTGAGCAGAAAGATATTTAATCAAGTTTTAACAAGACCTTCTTTCACCCACAATGTGAACTTGACATAAAACATGAAATGAAGCTTACTGCATCTCAAACTTTTCTAACATTGTATCCATATGCAGGTTGTGGCTTAATAAAGTACCTAGGTTAATGCAGAGTGAGATCTTCATGCCAGGGTCAGAGCAGCATAAAGGGTCTTAAAAGCCCCATATGTATCCAGGGAAAGAATCCCCTGGTTCAGGCACTGCAGAAGACAGACAAAAGACTGCCTTCTGAGTAACCCCTCACAAAGTAATGGTGGGGCTGAGTCCAGGAGGGGTATGGTAGGGGTGGGGACGCAGCACTGAAGCCCGTAGGGCAATATAGAGAGGTTTCTGTAACTTAGACCCCCAGACTATCTAATTTATGCTGGGGGCTCCTTCAGCCTCCAGGAGCAGCCCAGGATCAGAAGGGGGCAGACACTTTAGTGTCACCCTCCCCTGGGCTAAGAGTTCTATGCTGTGGCTCTAAGAGATCTGTTTAAATTGGGTTTTGTAACATTCTCTTAAAATTTGAAAAACTCTACTAGGCACAGGACAGAATTTCATCTAGTTTGTTTTAAAATACTTATTTTTAATAGATGTAAGTTGTCTGTGTATTTGGTGGCTTGTTTTCTTTTTCTTAAAAGAAACTGAAATTAACAGAGTTGTCTGTTTAGCAGCTTCTTCCGTAGCATCAAACCGCTTTTCGAACTAACATTTTTATCTGAAGTCAGAATAGAACTTGGAATAGTTTCAATTAGAGACAATGTCCAGATAAAAACTGTACTTTTAAAATTTTGCCTGTTGTACTAGCACTTCAATTTATTCAGTTCTGATAATATAAAATTTTTAAAAGTCACTGTACTGTTTTGTTACATTATACTTAGGTTGAATAATTAAACAAGACCAATATATTTTATGGGGTTTGGTAAACTAGTGGCTGTTTAAAAATGTTCTCAGGTGTGGAGTGACATTTAGAACCTAGAGGAATTTTTCCATCAAACTATAACTCTCTAAATTAGAGTTCACATTTATGGACTAAAAGTTTGAACTGTCATCTCAGAAAACATGATTTCTGTAGTGCTTTTAACATCTACTTTAGAAACGAATACTTGGAAGGTGTTCTTTTACACTTGCTGTACATACTGATAAAACCTCAGAAAAAAAATGTAGTCTGGCATTGCACTTACAGTTCTTTCCTCTGTTCCATATTGTGATACAGGAGGTTGTGTATTATTGTGTGACAACCGATGAGCCCTGAGAACTTATGCAATTATGTTTTTGAGTGATGGCTCTGTGAGAGCTAAATTGGTGGCTGAATATTTACAGTACACAAAAAAAATCCAAAATATCCTTTTACCTGATGCTGTGAAAAGTCAGTTTTGTAGTAGGATTCATGACTTCAGCTTTAAAATGTTTCTGTTTAGACTAAAAACCAAGTCTTGCAAACCCTTTCTTATGAGTGAAGGTTAGGCAAATGTTATAGTTCTATGTTAATATACACACCGGATTGCTATTGTTTCAAATGTTTGTCGCTCTGTTTTTGAAACAGAAAACAGGAAGAGCGGGTGCAACAGGTGCGTAAAAAACTGGAGGAGGCACTTATGGCAGACATCTTGTCGCGGGCTGCTGATACAACAAAAGATACGGATGTGGAAATGGACAATGGAGATGATGCATAAGAAAAGGATCAGGTAAAGCCAGAACTCCAGGTGGTTTTTCTGTGAGATAGGAAAACTTTGTAGTTATTAGCAGTGTTGATCTTAACAGCTGTTCATCTTAACACTGTTACTGAGTCACCCAATGGGCACTTACATCTCACTCAAAAGTCGAGCCCTGTTTTGTCCCATACAAGTATCAAGGAACATACATTGTGGCTGACAAAATACTAAATTGCTATCTCTGCATGCATGCTAAAACACAGAATATCAGAAATATGCTGTCCAGGATACCAGTGCAACAGAAGAAGAAAACATGACTCTTTGGCCCAGTCCTGAAAACCCTTACTCAAGCGAATAGTCTGTTTGAATAGAAAGTGGGTATTGATGCAAAACAGTGGTCAAATTCTACAACATTAACATCTAAGAAGGCTTCAAACTTATTTTTGAACATTCTACAAAAATTAATGATTTCTCCATTTTTTTTCTTTTTTTTTTTTTTTTGTGAAAATTGCTTGAGTTCATAATTTCCTCCTCCTTAGATTTCATTTGTCCCTAACCATTATCTGATGTACAGAATTTGCAGAACTACAAAGTGCTTACATTTCATCCAGTTCTATTTTTTTTTCTTTTATAAAAATGTATTTGGTGTTTTTTCTAAAATAACTTCCCATGCCACAGGACAAAAGGGTTCTAATTCTTTCACTCAGTGATGGTATATAATGTATAGAATCACAGAAATGTAGGTCTAGAAGGGACTTGGTGAGGTCATCTAGTCCATCCCACTGTGCTGAGGCAGGACCAAGTATATCTAAACCCTCCCTGACAGGTGTTTGTCTAACCTGTTCTTAAAAATCTCAGATGACAGGGATTCCATGACCTCTCCTGGTAACCTATTCCAGATCTTAAATATCCTCATAGTTAGGTTAGATATTAGGGAAAATTTTCTAAATCTCCCTTGCTGCAGATTAAGCCAATTTCTTCTAGTCCTACATTCAGTAGACATGGAGAATAATTGATCACTGTCTGTTTTATAACAGCTTATACATGTTTGAAGACTGTTATCAGGTCCCCCTAGAGCACGGGTGGGCAAACTTATTGGTCCGAGGGTCACATCTGGGTGGGGAAATTGCATGCAGGGCTGGGGCAGTGGTTTGGGGTGCGGGAGGGAGTGTGGGGTGTGGGAGGAGGTACGGTGTGCAGGAAGGGGCTCAGGGCAAGGGGTTGGGGCAGAGGAGGGGTGCGGGATGTATGAAAGGGGTTGGGTGCAGGAAGGGTGCGAGGTGCGGCAGGGAGTTGGGGTGCAGGAGGGGTGTGGGGTGCAGCAGGAGGTGCAGGAGGGGTGTGGGGTACAGGAGGGGTGTGGGATGCAGGCAGAGGGCTCAGGGCAGGGAGTTGGGGTGCAGGAGGGGTTCGGGCTCCAGCCCGGTGCCGCTTACCTAGAGCGGCTCCGGGATGGCAGCGGCGCACACTGGGACCAGGGCAGGCTCCCTGTCTGCCTGCCCTGGCCCCGCGCCACGCCGCTCCCGGAAACGGCAGCACCACATCCCTGTGGCCTCTGGTGGAGAGGGGGCACAGGGCTCCGCATGCTGCCCTTGCCGCACTTCCAGGTACCTCCCCCGAAGCTCCCATTGGACGCAATTCCCCATTCCCAGCCAATGGGAGCTGTGGGGGGTGGTGCTTGGAGGTGAGGGCAACACACGGAGCCCTCTGCCCCCCCACCAGGGGCCAACCGGCCATTTCTGAGAGTGGTGTGGGGCTCGCAGTGCCACGGGGGTAACAATCCTGCAGGTCGGATCCAGAGCCCTGAGGGGCCGGATCCGGTCCATGGGCCATAGTTTGCCCACCCCTGCCCTAGAGGAAACAAGACCTACAGGAAATAGTAAACCAGAGATGTGACCAGCTAAGCAGGCATAGCTATGAAATTGAACACAATTAAGACTGATATTGTGTGGGTTAATAGAGACAGTACAGGGAAAGTGGATGTAAATATTAACAGAGGACAATTAAACCAGGCTGACCAGTTAAAGTGCCATGGTGGCTGGTTTATGGAAGACAGCAAGCTTGAACGTTGAGATACAGTCCAGACTGGGCAGTGCTGGAAGAGTGGAATAACATCTCAGGTGTTATTTATGACAAGCATATGCCACTGAAACTGGAAGCCTAACAGTATAGAACAATGATGTGCCCCCACAGTGCTGTGTGATGCAGAACCATGGCAGTAAAGAGATGGCAGGTTCAACGCCTGCAGGTATTTTGAGATGAGATGTCTCTATGCTATAAAAAGAGCTACACAAAGAGAAAGATTTCAAAATGAAAGCATTAGGAGGGAAGTCAAAGTCTGTGATATGGCTGACAAAATTCAGCAAGCACAACTTTGCTGTTCAGACACACCAGATCCTCTTCTTTCATCCTCTGTATAAGTGGTAGGAGAGGGTAGTAGGAAAGAGACCCTGAGGAAAGCCAAGGAAGCATTGGATGGATTGCATCAAAGATGATGGTAAGCAGGTAGACCGTAGTGCTGTCTCGGACAAGTGAAGATGGCAGATGCTTGTATGAGGACCTAACCCCACGTGATGGGATAAAGGGAAGAAGAAGAAATCGGGTCCCCCCTCAGTGAACTTTTCTCAAGACTAAATGTGCCCAGTTTTTTTTAGCCATTCCTCATAGGTAGGGCCCTACCAAATTCACAGCCATGAAAAACGCGTCACAGTCCTTGAAATCTGGTCTCCCCCTGTGAAATCTGGTCTTTTGGGTGCTTTTACCCTATACTATACAGATTTCATGGGGAAGACAAGCATTTCTCAAACTGGGGGTTCTGACCCAAAAGGGAGTTGCAGGAGGTGGTCGCAAGGTTATTTTAGGGAGTTCGTGGTATTGCCACCCGTCCTTCTGCGCTGCCTTCAGAGCTGGGCTGCCAGAGAGCGGCAGGTGTTGGCCGGGATCCCAGCTTTGAAGGCTGCGCCGTGCCAACAGCCGTGCAGAAGGAAGGGTGGCAATACCACACCATGCCACCCTTCCTTCTGCTCTGCTGCCTTCTGAGCTGGGCAGCTGGAGAATGACGGCTGCTGACTGAGGGCCCAGCTCGGCAGGCAGCAGTGCAGAAGGAAGGGTGGCAATACCACACCAGGCCATCCTTACTTCTGCTCTGCTGCCTTCTGAGCTGGGCAGGTGGAGAGTGGCGGCTGCTGACTGAGGGCCCAGCTCTGCAGGCAGCAGTGCAGAAGGAAGGGTGGCAATACCACACCAGGCCATCCTTACTTCTGCGCTGCTGCTGGTGGCGGCTCTGCCTTCAGAGCTGGGATCCAGCCAGCAGTCGCCGCTCTTCAGCTGCCCTGCTCTGAATGCAGTGCTGCTGCCATCAGCAGCGCAGAAGTAAGGTTAGCAGTACCGCAACCTCCCCTACGATAAACTTGTGACTCCCCCCACAACTCCTTTTTGGATCTGGAGCCCTACAATTACGACAACATGAAATTTCAGCTTTAAATAGCTGAAATGGTTAAATTTATGATTTTTTAAATCCTATGACTGTGAAATTGACCAAAATGGACCATGAATTTGGTAGGGCCCTACTCATAGGTCAGGTTTTCTAGACCTTTTATCACTTTTGTTGCTCTCCTCAGGACTTTCTCCAGTTTGTCCACATCTTTCGTCAAGTGTGGCATCCACAACTGGATACCTCACTGAGGACTCACCAGTGCCAAGCAGAACGTTACTCTTACTTCCCGAGTCTTACATACATCCCAGAGAGATATTAGCCTTGTTGGTGACTGCATCACACTGTTGGCTCACGTTCAATTTGTGATCAGTTATAACCCTGAGATTCTTTTCTGCAGTACTACTGCCTAGCCAGTTATTCCCCATTTTGTATTTGTGCATTTTTGATTTAGCTAACATTTAACTCTTTGAGGGCAACCACATTGCTCTCCTGAACATTCACAACTTCCACTGAAGCCAACTGGAGTTGGGTACATATTAAAGGTTCTCAGACTTTAGATTTTTTTTTTAAAAAAGTCCTGAAATAGTAGAAACATGCAATATAATAAAATACTTAAGTAAAAATCATCCTAGTGCAGAAAGTGCTATTCTAAGCCCAGTGAACCACTTACTACTGCACAAGAGTGAATTTAGTCCTTTGTACTGAGTGAGATTACTGACTTTTCTAAAATATATAAAGCTACACTTTTGATTTTTTTTGGGGGGGGGAGGAGAAATAGATGGGCTAGGTATGAAATTATTTTTGTTCAATTTAAATGAATTACTATGATCATACTTTTCATCCTTTGCTTAGTTCTACTCAAATCACCTCTTCTAACAAATTTTATAAATATTTTTGTAAGCACTCAGATACTTCTCTAACTTTAGCATTCTTTTATTTGCGAAACGTCAAAGTTATGGAGTCAAGAAACATAAGTCAGAAGTATGAAATTTTTGTCTAACAAATAATTATTTTGAAATGGATATTAATGAGGTTATAATATAGACCTGTTGTGTTTTATAATGATTATCCTTATTTTTATTGGATAATTCTGCAGAAATTTGACTTATTTAAACTTAATAATAGACCTTTTTGTAGTTCCATGAAAAATGGATTTGTGATATATACATAGCCGGCATGCTATCTTTCTATTCTGTTTTCTTCTAACAGCCATTTTAACTGCACGCTTAAGTAGGATTTTTGAATAAGTGATCAGTTTGTGTATATAGTTGGTGGGTTAAAAACTTTAAACTGGAAGAAAATGTGTTATTGAGATGAACTTTTATATATTATGTAATATATATAAAATGGAAGCTATTTATCAAAAAAATGAAAAATTAGGTTAAGGAGCAATGTAACTAAATGCCATAGAAATGCAGGTCACATTTAAGGGTATATTTGTAAATAGTTTGTAAAGGGTTAGATGTTATAAATATATTATATATGTGAGTAAAGTTAGATGGTTATAAGCGCATCAGTTTAAAGTGTTTATAGATGGTTGCAAGTAACTTACTGACCTGTTGGACTCTTAACAGTTGGTTAACCATTTATTAAAACATCAACTATTTATTAGCCTTTTGTCAACTATTTCTAAGTGGGCCCTTAATGTGAAATGTGACTGAAACACAGCTATATGTTTCAACAAAGTTATTCTTATTTATATTGTGATCAACCTATCATTTCTCCAAAGAAATACTTCTGCTTTTGATTTGTTTACCCCTCTCTCTAACTTACAGGTACTTTCACTGACTTGTCCCAGGAGGAATTTCCTAAAAAAAACAGAGGCACTTTCTCCTTCGGTCTTTCATTGTAAGAAGAAATGGACCCATGCACATTTATATAGCTTTCTAATAGCATTAAAACCAATGCCTTTTTAGACTCCTATTTTTGATGTATATATCTTATTTGAAAAGCAAACTTTATTTTGTGTCCTACGACTTAAAATAGTCTTTTTTAAAATATCAAACTGTACCCTTAAACTAAAGCTGAGCTTTTGACGCTAGGTTGCAAACCTACTGGAATTATATTGCCTGTACTTAATATTTGTTTTTCCTGTGGTTTATAATAATGATGGATCAGGAGAACAAGGATGGATCAGGAGAATTAAAGATTATTGTGACTCAATGTATATAAACAGATTTTTATACTGCTGTTGAGTGAAAACACCTGTACATTCTTCCATCATCACTGTAAAGATAAATAAATGATTATATTCAGAGCGACTGAAAATTGTTCTGTTATGGGGTAGAGCAAGCAACGAATTTGTGTCCCTGCTCCCAGTTCCAGTGTCTATTGCCTCCTTGTTCTCTCAGCTGAGATTGGTAGGCTGGGGAGAGGCATATATGTCCATATATGCTTTTGTTGCCCAAAGCAGGGCCTGGGGGAAATTTGTCTGAACTTAACAGCAGCTGCTGGATTTTCACGTGAAAGCAAATACAGCTAAAGTACAACAGACTACATTTCTTCTGAGAAAGAATAGAAAAAATAAGTAGGCAACATGGCTTCACGAGGTCCTGCTTTGAAAGGACAGAGGTTAAATATAAACTGTAATGGCAAAGGGTGAGCAGTAACAACATCCTCAATGCAATACAAAATACACCAGGTGTCACAGTGCCTGACCTACAATATTTACAATCTAAGTAGACAAATTGCAAGGACTTCTAATGATAGATGTAACGGCGTTCCTTACTTAAGTGGATTAACTTTGGGAACTTTGTCTTGGTTCTGATGAATCAATTCAAGGGAATGGGTTCCTCCCTGCCCCTCCTTCCCTCTTGACTAAGCTGCCTGAAGAAAGCCAGAGCTGTTTGAAGGTCAACTGCCTCCTCGCTTCCCTGGCTTCCTTATAGCTGTCTGCTGGCAACTGCCACACACCTGTTGTTCAAGCTGGGAGAGTTATTTTACATGAATCCGATGAAGTGAGCTGTAGCTCACGAAAGCGAAAGCTCATGCTCAAATAAATTGGTTAGTCTCTAAGGTACCACAAGTACTCCTTTTCTTTTTATTTTACTTAGTGTCTCTTTACACTTAAGATAATGCACATGGGGTCAGTAGTGTCTTACATGAGCAATCCCCCTGAGTTTCGGGGGGGCATAGTGGAGACCAGTGCTCACTGGCCCCGTTCCTGGCTTTGTTTCCTCCTGCCTTGCAGAGCTTTTTCCCTGTTCAACTTTAGAAGGAACCTCCTGGGGTCAAAAGACATGTAGAAAAGTGTCATGGATACAGCAGCTTCTTTTAATCTCTTTCCTCCCACCCAAACTGTCCTATTTGCTCAGAAGGATGATTTGCTCAGAAGGATAGAATGCATCCGATGAAGTGAGCTGTAGCTCACGAAAGCTTATGCTCAAATAAATTGGTTAGTCTCTAAGGTGCCACAAGTACTCCTTTTCTTTTTGAGAAGGATGATAGTGAGAGGAGATTTGGGGCCTACTTCTAACCTATACTCCTGTGAGATCAGAACCTCATCAGTCTGAGAGCTGTTAAATCTGATTACTAAGATTTCTTTGCAAGAGGTGAAAATATGCTGTTCTACACAGTAACTTTTTATGTAAAATATAAGACTTGATGGTGAATAAAATTTCTAGGGGCTTTAGAATGTGTATTAAACCCTGCTAGTTTTAGGAGTTGATCTTAAATTCCACCATTTCTAATGCAGTTTTTCTGGTTTCTAGATAACTTTTATTGAGCCAGAAGCTCATAAAAATCCTACAGAAATCCAATCCAGGCTTAGTTCTGTGCTGCTGTGCAATGCATTCTCATTATAGAGACTAAAATACAAAGTCATGATGTGCACTCATGTGAACAGTGAAAGTAAATGAAATAAAACCAGCACAGGGATGACTTTAAGGAAACTATCACAACTAAATGTGTTTAATGTAAGACCTAAATGCAGATGCAGCTCATTCAGAAGGAAGGTTGTTCTTAATAGTAATTGTTTAACTAGTGGTTTATAGCTTGTTTATGCTACTGTTAACACGTAGTGAATGCTTCAGGTGGCTGATGCCCTGCATTTCAGACCTTTTTACTTAAAACTGGGAGGTGGGGTGTTTTGTTCTCCAACTTATGACAGATACTGTAATGTTACGTAAACTGACAGGGAAAGGAGTGTAGGATGCAGTCAGGACTCTTCCCAAATGCTAATAATAGTATGCATTAAAATTTATGCTATGGTTCATTTGACTTGTGAGTGGGGCCTACTGCCATTTGTTTTCTTCATTCTACATTTTCAGTCGGCAGTGCCACAGTGTCACTAGAAATCATCTTTTACCTTGAATGTGTGTGGAGTAACTGAGAACCCTACAAACTATATTTTATTTTACCACTCATGTTCTAACTGTAGTTTTATTTTTTCCATATAAAGACATCAGAACTGCAATTTAAAGAGAGATGCTCATGTTTTAGCAGATGAATAAGCACTGTTTTTGCACCATCTATTTCTTTGTAAAATTCAGGTTGAAAAATAGGGTGAAATAATGCAGACGAGTCTTTTTTCTGGACTAAAACGGTTAAGGTGAAATCCTAGCTCTGTTGTTGTCAATGGGGGTTTTTGCCATTGACCTTGGTGAGGCCAGTATTTCATCTTTCATTTGTATTCCTAGAATTTTTTCCCCGTGTTCTACGTAAAAGTTGATAACTTCTCCGAGAAGTTTAAAAAGAAATTTCTAACTTCAATGAGCTGACATTGGTTGCATCTTTAATGCTTTTTTTGTTGTTGTTGTTTTGTGTTGCTGCATTCAGACTCTAGGCAAACTTTTATATAATAATGGACCAAATTCACCACTGACAGCTCCATTGACATGTAATTCCTGAAATCAATGGAGTTGCATCCATTTATGCCAGTGGTGAATTTGGCCCAATCATTACATTCAACATAAGGTTCTGGCAACAGCTAATGAGGGTTGTGGCATTGGATATTCAGTGTTGGGGAAAGGCCTTTATCTGCCAGCTGGCTGATTGCCAGCATTGCTACTGGTCTTCTAGCTGGTTATCAGTAAACAGCCCAGGTAAGGTGGTATCCAGCCACCTGAAAAAATTTGGCCCATGTTATTCTCCCTAGGCCTGCACGTGGAGAGAATATCTCTGTGTGGATCTCCTCATTCACAAGAGGAAGAGGGTGGGAAACAAACAGTTTCCAGGGTATTGGTCTCACATCTTCCCCACAGCACCATTGCTCTCAGAAGGCACTCTGTATGTCCAGTGTCCCTGCGGGACAAGGACTGGTGAACCAGAGGGAGATGTGGATGGGCAGTGGTGGGAAGGGTGTACATTGGTTCACTACTTCCAGCCCCATGCAGCTTAAGCAGCAAAGGATAATAAATCAGGGCTCTGTGCTCTCTATTTTGCAGAGAGACCTTCTAGACCTTCTAGAATTCTAGAAGCCATCATGGCCAGAGGAAATCCCTGACACGGAAGCCTGGGTCCAATGGAGTCATGTTGCCAGGGCGCCAAGGAATAGGATGCCAGGGTCAGAATTTGTGAGGAGGCACAGGGCTTCTACAAGGATGGGCCACAGATCCTCACCCTGATAAAAGAATGGGGGGAAAGCTCTGTGAGGGGCTCCTTGTGGATATTTCTTCCCTGGGAGTCCCTGCAGATGGGTATATGATGAAAGGGACAAAAATATCTCCCTCCACCCCCTGGCTTTAACCTGAAAACAGGCTGTTTTCTAGGTACAAGGATCATTATGAATGACTTTCCCAGTCCTCATTCTCTATTGCTCCTGCTTGTATCTCCACCAGCCATGAACATTCCATTGGCTCCTACAGAATGTCAGGAGGTTCCTGGTCCATTTGGCAGCTCTGCTGGGATATACAGAAGTAGTCAAGTGGCTAAAAGCAGGAACCTGAGATTTTTTTTAAGATTCATAATATGTTCCCAAGTTTCTCACTTACTTTGGAGCAGGATTATCTTGCACAGCCACAGCTACTGAAAAATAGCATGGCATATTTGGCTCAGATTTCCTCATCATAGATTTTCACACTGATTTCAACTTTCCCTTTCTCATCTAATTCCCCCTTTTTGAAGATGGAAACTTTACTGTAGAGGAGATTGTATAGAAAAATAAAATGATTAAAGAGAGGAGAGAGCCTCTAGAGGTCAGTATAGCTCAAACAATGGGCAGCCTCTGAAAATCAGTAATGAGACCTTGCATAGTGACAGCCGTGTTAGTTTGTATCCGCAAAAAGAAAAGGAGGACTTGTGGCACCTTAGAGACTAACAAATTTATTTGAGCATAAGCTTTCATGAGCTACAGCTCACTTCATCACTTCCTCCTTTTCTTTTTGAGTAATGAGACCTGTTAACATTATCCCTGTTTCATCCTAACAAGGAAGTAGTCTCATTGTCTTTCACTCATTGTGATAAGAACATTTCCCTTGATAGTGAATTCTCCTGGTATAAATTTTAAGCATCTGGAATCAAAGACAGATCTAATTTGAGATTTAGGACCATTGTATGTATGTCACCTTTTCTCTCTGGATTGTTCAGGTCACTGTTGGCTGGCTGTGATCTGGTAGCCCATCAAGTCCCTTCCAGCTATCAGCATTCAGAACTCACTGTTCTGATTTCACAATGCTACAGCCCTTCTACATTTCATTGATGCTAAGCTGTTCGAGTAATTGGATTCAGGTTTTAGAAATCAGGCACTGAGGCCTTGTTCACTTGCAAGGTGTCTGCATGGTGATCAGACGACAGTAAAATGAAATACCTAGATGCTAATGGACTTACAACCACAGTATACAGCGTGTTTTGATGGACATCTGTCTAGCTAGAACCATTTTCAGTTTTATTGGTGAGTCTGTTGTGATGTAATGAGCACTGTAACTCAGCAAATAACTCAAGACAGACCATTTATTAAACAAATTTAACCTCTTTTGTGATTAATGTAGATGGCTATGTGTAGGTTAAGAGTAGCATGTATTCAATAGCATAAGTAGAGCATATTAAAAGGTGCATGCTTACTAATATATATTTCCAGTACACCTTTTATTGGAGTTCATGGGACAAATGCACCACAACTTTATTCCATTGGTTTATGAGGGAAGTGGGATGGCCTTGTGGTAAAATCACAGGAGTGCGAGTCGGGAGACATAGACTCTGGTCCCAGTTCCCCCACAGCCTCAGTGGGGACCTTGGGAATATCACTTAAGACTGGATATTTAGAAACCACTTCCAATACTGCAGACACATCTGTGCACTAGTTCAGAAGTCTAAACACCTGACCTCATCCTAATGCATTGATCTTTTAAACCCTTGTGCGCATGCTAAAATTTACACCGGAGTTGTCTAATTCTCAACACACACACATACTTAACTTTGTCTTGTGGGGTAAGGTCCTAAGTTGTTGGAGGAGTGGGGCCTAAATGGGTGCACATGCAGGAGCAACATATTTCATTTCAACTTTGGGGGCCAGGATGAGGCCTAGCTAAAATCAAGGCCTTTATTTGTCCATGTCTGTTTCCTTGTCTGTGAAATGAGGATAATAATATCTACCTTACATGGCATTGAGGGCAAGTTTATCGATGAAAGTAGAGTTCTTTGAGAGGGACAGTGGAAAGATTTAGTGAAGTGGGGGCTATTGCAGGTGTGGCTAAGGTGTTGGGGGCTGTAGTGAGGGGATGTATTTCAGGGCTCCTGGGATGTGTGTGGGGGGGTTGCCAGGATAAGTGGGGCCTGATGGAGTACAGGGGGTGTGTGACAGACATTTGGTGGTCTGTGTGTGTGGTGGGGTATATGGGCAGGGGAACTTTAAGGAAGGTGCCCCACCCTGCCCAAATTTACATAGCACACAAGACCCCAAAATTCTTTAATCTGAGCCTGGTCTGATTTAAAGCCCATTAAAGTCAACAAGAGTCTTTCCATTGATTTCAATCTGCTTTGGATCGGGCCCTTATAAAGCACGTTTGATCCAAACCACTTCTAGTTTTTTTTTTTCTTTAGCCAAATCAAAGCCTTTTACAAAGAGCGATGGCCTATGCCTTGTGCAATAATCAGAGTTCTCCTCCAGCCTTGAGCCCTGCCTTCTCACATTACTTCCTTCACAGCCAGTGCTATACATGTTTTATATCTCCAACGACTGGAGAAGTAAGCCACAAGGGGGCAATGATAATAGCAATAAACATAGAGTAATTATTCTCACATTAGGCCCAAAGTGTAATAACAAAATGTAATAATTAACATTCTAAACCATAAACTGATCATATAAATGCCCAGTGCTTTACCCGCTGAATTTCTAATAAGAATGATGAACAAGATTTATGCAGATTGTAATAGATTCACTGGCATGTCTGACTGGAAGAAGCTTTCTCCCCCCTATCACATCTGTCATTTTCACATTGATTTCAATGGAAACTGCTGAGTGCTCAGCATTTTGAAAGTCAGGACACTTATTTAGGCACCTACATGAAGATTTAGGAGCCTCAACTTGTACCTAAGCCAAGATTTTCAAAAGGGACTAGCAATTTTGGGTGCCCAACTTGAGATGCATGATTTTTAGTGGATGGGTGCTTAATTATTTCTGAAACTCAGGTCCCTTAACCAGGGCCATATTTTCAAAGGTATTTAGGTGACTAAGGTTGCCTCCCATACAACAGTTCAAAATGGGGAGAAGCCTGTGGATGACTGCAGCATCTCCCACACCCACACGAGGGGTAGGGAGCAGATGGTCCCAGTGATGAGGGTCTGTAGCAACAAACTTCTTTAATGTGCTTTTTAGTGTCTCATTTAAGTGGTCTACCAATCCATTTGTTTGGGGACAGAAGTTCAGAGAGAATTGCAGAACTCCTTTAGTACCTGGGACAGAAAGCTGGTTCCCCGATCTGTTAGAATCTCCTGGTGCATACTCACCCAAGCAAAGATCTTTAGTAGTTCTGCTCAATTGGCTTTTGTATTCATGGAGTGTAATGGTTCAGCCTTGCGATAGCTAGTGGCATAATCTACAATTACTCGGATGTATTAACGCCTGGCTGCACTCTTCTCAAGTGGGCAGACCAGGTCCATTCCAATTCTCTCAAATGGAGTGCTGACCAAGGGGAGAGGGACTAATGTAGCTTTTCCCACTCCTCATGGTGAAGATAGTTGGCAATTGGAGCAAAAGGCTGAAGTTCAGGACCTCCTTATAATTTCTGAGCCAAAAAAACCAGGCCAGGATCCAAGCTAGGTTTTTTTCCCCTCTGTGCAGGTGTCCAGCAAATAGTAGGGCATGGGTCAAGTGGAAGATTTCCCTGTGGTAGGGTCAGGGAACCAGGAGCTGGGTTCAGACCTACACTATTTGGTGGTCCTTTTTCAGGCAATACAACCCCTCAACCTGGATTTCAAAATGGGGAAAAATCTGTTTGCTGGGGAGTCACTATCCTCCCATTTAACAATGGCCATGTGTGCATAGTTTCCAGCTTAAAGTCTCATCTCCCTTTTGCTCTTCAACAAAGTTAGAGAACCTGGTCAGGCTATCAGATTCAGGTAAGGGGGTGACTCTGAGCTCTGGGTGGGAGCAGAGTACTAAAGTAGTATCTGGCTGTCTGGAATTCCCCTCATCTGGCCTGGCTCCCTCTCCTATTCTGGCAAGGTCTACTGAACCATGAGTCTTCTGTTGCAGGGAAGTCAGTGCCCTCCCTCCCCCCACAGTTCTCTGGGGTTCTCAAAAACTTCTTTAGGAGGTCCCCAAAATATTTTCAGTCTCAGCCTACAAAGATAGAGTAAGGGGAGAGATGCAGCCAAAGTGACTATGCGGGGCTTTGGTATGTTCCCCCACAGTGAGTTGAATCTGTGTTCAGGGGTATGGCTTTATGCATTCCACACACTTTAGGTAGATGTTGCCTTGGGGTCGGTACCAAAGATTCCTTCATGAGGGTCTGGTCACAGCCTGAGTCCACTAGGACAATTACTTCTACCCCATTTACTTTAACAGGGATGGTCAGTTTAGCTGGCCCTGGCCTCTGCAGCCCAGACTTGCCCATAACTGCATTCCACCAAGGGCAGTCTCAATACCTGTGCCCAGCGTGGCCACATGAACAATGAACATCCTGAGCCTGGTGGATGATATCAGGATCTAACACCATATCCCAGGTAAACCCTTCTACTTGGGCCCTCCCTGTCCCTGTTCATGGCTTGTCTGAGGATTCTCAAGCTAAATCCACCCTGAGTTGCCCCAGCTCCTTGGTCCAAGCTGTCCAGGATCCCCTCAACTTCCTGGGCCTCTTGAACCCTGACAAGGAAGGATCTGGGAGGGGCTCTTGAGGATGTCAGCCCCCATAATCAGCTGAGATGATCTCTTGACCTCAGGGGGTTTCCACTCTGGATGTCCCTGAAGCTGTCCTAGCTGCCATATAATTCTCCATTAGTTGTATGGCTTAAGCCATTGTCTACAGCCAATGCCATAAGATCCAGTCCCTTCTCCCAGCTGGAAGTATCTGAGCAAATTGTTCAAGATAAACCATTTCATTCATTTGTACCCCATCCTTATCTTGAGTTTTAGCTACCACCATCACAAGTCTCACAATTTCTGTGCCACTATGGAGAGCTGGATACCTCAAGAATATAGTTCCTCCCGAAATCACTGGCAGAACATTTCCTCTGGATATCCAATTTGGCTTCCTTAACTTGGGTATAATCCTGTGCTGTCACTGGGTCTAGCCCATGATTGGCAGCCTGCGCCGTCCTAGTCAAGTCTGAGGTTATTGCTACAACAGCCACCACATTGCCACTGGCACTTGTTCAGAAGTTTCATGTAAAGCTTCTAGATCATGTTCAGGCTCCATGTTCGTGTGTCTGACTGGCCCCGTAGCCGCTGCCAAGTCCATGCCCAGCCAACCAGAAGGTTACAAGAGGGTCATGACCCTGTTGCACCAGCTGTTGCCGCTGGATCACCTGCTGCCGCTGTGTGGCCATCTGTAGTAGGAGCTACTGTTGGTGTTAGCAGGGTTGGATGTTGTACTTCACCATACATTTAAGTAGTTGCTCCATGCTCATATTTCTGGGGAGTCACTTCCTTAGGGTCCTTTTTCCCCCTTTGAGTCCTGACCTGCTCCCTTTCACAGGGGTGCATTCTCTACCAAGTTTGTGACCAGGTTGTGTCTGTGGCACCCCCTCGTGTCCCATCAGGGCACAACTCATTCAGCTGAGGGTCTCTGTTGGTAGGCTGCTGTCTCTTTCGGGGGCTGAGGTAGTGGTGTTTTAACCCTCCAGCTCAGGCTCACTTCAGTCCTACCCCTTCTGGGGTGTTAAGGTCAAAAGGAAATTAGGAACAACAACAAAAACCCACAACTCAAAACTGGGTCTGATGAACCTTTGGTGGTACCCTTCTATCCAGGGATTGTCTCCAAACACCCCGTGCTTCTACTGATCCCCCAGGGGCTGGTCATCCCTTCTAGCAGAGGCTTATTGGGCCAGTACACTAGCTCAGTCTCTAGGCTGCAACCAGGGTTCTCTCCAATCAGGAGAAGCAGAACTTTGCTCTCCTTACTGGTCAGCCCTGAAATGTGCCAGGTCTCCTTGCTCTTTTTAACTCCCCTCTCCATACCGGACATTTGCTGCAGTTGGGGCCACTGCCTGTCCTTAACCCTCTTGTGGCCAGTGTGGGGCCTATATGCCCCATCACAGATTTGTAATAAAATCCTTGCAGTTTTATAAAGCTAGAGGTGCTTTAGTTATTAACATAGCAAAAGACATTGGTTTCTTCATATTTTTAACCCTTTAATAACACTTGTACAGTTTAATCTAAATGTATAAAATAACATTAGTGGAATTACACCGGTATAAACCTGGAGAAATGCAGTGACGAATCACTCCCTTCTTGTTTCCTGTTGTATGGAAAGGACATGTGTAGCCACCACTTCCGACATTGTGACGGTCCTCGACAGAGCACATTCATAAGAGCTTCATACCACACTTTAATTCAAAAGACATTCCACTAAATACATTAGAATGTTGGTTATCTTCCCTGAAAATGAGTGTAATTTGGGTAATACCTAGCATTGTTGTCATAAACCACTATTTTTTTTTACTAGCGCACAAAACATTCATTGTATCTGGACACCTTCCCAAATCTTTCAGAGTCTACTATTATCCACAGCTGCATACCTGGCCTGAGTCTGCTCTAGTTCTCAGTGCACTGTAGTGGTGCTGATGTAGGAATGCGGAAGCAAAATGAAATACATTGTCTGCTTATTCATTTACACGTTAAGACCCTGAATGTTCTTCCAGCCAAAACCAATCTTAGGCACAGACAAGCCCTGGGTGCTCCTCTCTTTTCAGAGCTCCCATAATCTAGAATTACCTAAAATTATAGGCCTGATCTTACATTCTGGGTGTGGAATTGAAGAGGAAGCAACTCACTACCCAATCTCTCTTTCCAGGAGTTGGACCAGGACAGAGTGGGGTTCATGGCTTAGGGTATGTCTACACTGCAATAGGAGGTGTGATTGTAGCACAAGTAGACATACCCAAGATGGCTTTAATCTGGCTAGATCAGGTATCAACAGCGGTGAAGCTGGTGCAGCATGGGTAAGCTGCCCCAGTATGTAACCGGTCTCCCATGCTGCTACGGCTTCACTGCTGTTGGTTCCCCAAGATAGCTAGACTAAAGCTAGCTTGCGCTGCAATCACACCCCCAAATGTAGTGTAGATAAGGGTTACACGCCCCACACTGGGCCGGAACAGGTTAAAAGACAATACTGGACCCAGGTAACCCCGCCCCTCCATATCTGCCACGCATTCTCTGACTGTGAGGAGTGGGTTAAAAGGAGCTCAGAAGCCCAGGCAACTGGTGGTGGACAGGCTCCACGAGGGAGGAATCCTCCTCCAGGAAGCTAGACAGAAGGTAAAGCTTGAGAAGTGACCACAGAGCAGGTCAGGCCCCTAGCCAAACATTCTCCAACCACCCCCCTTTGAGAAATTGCAGGGCCCTGCTCCTTTGCACTCTTTTAGTTGTAAGGTGACTGACTGGGCTATGGGCCATGATTCACATGTATAGGTAGGAAGTAGCCCAGGGAAGCAACTGAGACTCACTGCAGGGAGGAATCTACCAGTGTCACTTCCCACAGGGTCTTGGTCTGGGACCCATTGGAAAGGGAGGGCCTGGGTCCAACTACCAAACCCCCTTAAGGGTCTAGACACAGATGTGGGTGGAAAGCTAAAGATCCCTTAAGATCAGGAACAGGTACTTCTGCCACACTGATTGAGAGGTGTGGCCAGAAGTTGGGTGCTCTAACTGCTTTGCTGCCTGGCCCTCTGAGCTTCTTATTGAACATACCCTCAATCCCACCACTGTAAACATACACACACCTGCTAGTGCTTGGACCCCGCTTTTAAGACCCTACTATTGTTTGGACAGCTGCTGTGCATAGGCCAGTGGATGAGGAGTCAGGATACGGGGGTTCTCTTCCCACCTCTGCCATTGACCTGCTGTGTAATCTTGGGCTTGCCACTTCACCTCTCTGTGTCTCAATTTGGATAATGATCCATTTTTTCCTTTGGCAGAGCGTTGAGATTTATGGATGAAAAGCCCTTAACCAGGCAGCCACAGTTCTTTTCTACATGCTTTACATGTTGAGAAATAACCTCTTTTAATATGTGGATAATGATGAAACAACCATCTCATGTATGTCTTTGTCGGAGGTGTGAGAAAAATATTTATGAAATGTTTTGCTACTGAACCAGCTGACAGATAATAACTGTTAATATCTAATCCTTTATGGACTGCGGTAGTAGCTGCCATAATGAGTGAGGCTTAAAACAGAAGTATTGATTCTTGCCTCAGATAGGACAGATTTGGTCTAGGAACAATTGTATTGACAGATACTTGTCTCAGGGGACCTTCAGTAGTAAAAAATAAGTACTTGTCACCTCTTGTCAACTATGACCTCTCCCGAAAGAGTTCTAAATAAGAGTGAATGCAGGGAGATTTCGTATATTCATATCTTATCCAATGAACTGATGATCTTTTACTTAGTAAGTGAGCATTATTCCTTCTAACCTCTGGGATTTCTATGTAATTCAGGGTCATCAATCCGAATGATTGCAATTCCAGAACCTCTGCCAGTGTCTGCTAATGTGATTAGGGTGACCCATTTAGCAGGTATCTATCTGATGGCAGTTTTTGCTCCCTAACATCTGCCAAGGAAGCTCAAATTATTACCTAAGTCCATAATTGTTTGCCCTTGTGTTTAAATAGTTTTTAGTGAGAAGCAACTCTCTAGCCTGATAACCTCCAGCCAAACCACGTCGTGTCAGATCTCACAAGGCAAGCATGGCAGGTCTGAGAAAGCAGCTGGACAAATGATTGTTAAGGAACACCTGGGTGCTGCAGGAATTGTCCCAGTCAGTGGTATTCTTTCCTATATTCCCTCTAAGCCAGTTCCTTTGAACCAACATCCCAGCATGGTATTGGTATTAAAAGGTTCACTGTTGCTGGAGGTGCTGTCTTTCAGATGGTCCTGACCCTTTCTAGCCATTAAAGACTGCAAAGTGCTTTTTGTAAAAGCAGATGTGTACATCCTACTTTCCTAGCCAAACTGCAATTCTAAATTCCTCTCACAGTGACAAAATAATCCCGTATTCTTCTTCACTTGCTTTCACTTCTGCTGTGTGGTGTTTCTGCTCTATTAAACAGCTGAAGTATGTCACTCCAGCAATGGCTGCACTTCAGTGGTGGGGGCAAGTGAACCCTATACATCATTATCTACTTTAAAGGGCTATTATTATAGTAGTAATAATAATGTTTAGCTTTAATAAATCATATTTAGCAGTTTTCATCTTTATCTTCAAAATACTCCTGTAGTGATGGGTGTAAAACCTAGGTAGAATAGACAAATGAAATGGCACCTAAGTCAGAATTAGGACTCAGTTCTTGGCTCTCAGACCTGTACTCAAACCACCTGCAGCTTAGTGAAAGTACCATTTGTAAAGGGCTTAGGGTTTCTCAAATGAAAGGCAAACTAAATATCATGCTACTCTAAATTTTCTACAGGAAGAAAGAGAAAACAGAAACATATTTTAATAGTGAGGCTGATGAAACAAAAAGTATACTGTCGGAAAGCATCATTATGTGGTTCAAAAATTTTTGGGTTGTTAGTTTATGATTTGTGGCGCTGTACAGATAAGTAAGAAGAAACTGACTGCAAGGACTCATTGACACTTAGAAATGCACCAAAATAATTAGTTTCAGAATAATTATTACGTATTAGATATTTCACTATAAACTCCCCTTTGGACAATCTTATTCGAATGAGCCTTACTTCTGGTATAGCTTAATTCAATTCCAAATCAGAAAAAGGAATTCTTATTCCTGAATAAGAGTACTTAAGCACTTTGCTGGATCACAGTTCAGGTGAATCAAAAGAAGAATTCTACCACCTTGCGTGGCTAGTTGAAAGGTTCAGCAGAAAGGATACATCATTGTCTTTTAAATTCTAAAGTGTTTTTAAAGTTATTTCTATAGTCTATTACATGCAGTAGGAATTTTCCATAAAGTTTGTTTCTGATTCGTATTTATTTAAAAATATCAGACATATGAGTTGGAATAGATAATACAGGGAACTGGTTAGGAACAAAGGCAAAAATAGACTCTTTTTTGAAAAAAATTTCTCATGCATAAATTGATGTGAAAAAATTTCCTTGATTTAGATATTTTTTCTTTTAAGGAACAACTGTTCAGTTTCAGGAATTATATTCCTTCTTCTTACTCCCATTTGTGGTTTTAGAACACATTTTTGGTAGCTTGAAGTTTTTTTCCTACAGACTTAGTTAACTTTATTCCTGTCTTCCAAGCGTGGGGCTTAATTAATAATGCTAAAGTTTCTCTCTTCTTCTTTTTCTCAAAACACTTGAGAAAATCTGGGCAATTCTAAAGAACATTATAATCTTTTTGGATCACACTTATTATTTATAAGACTTCCCCACTGAATGAGAAGAAAGGCCATTTTTGCAGCTGTGAAGGATTCTAGACTACAGAGGAACAGAAAATGGAAGGTGAGCGGATATAGAAGATAGATCAGAAAAATGTGAACCAGCAAATAACAGGCTATTCTGTGCAGTGTCCTATTTAACAGGCAAATAAGTAAGATGTGATAGGGAATATACAAAAATCAGAAAGTTTAATTTAGATGTAGATGGATGTTAATGACTCAAGACATTTCCAGAGAGGGGATAAAACAACTTTAGTTTTGCCTTAGAAAGCTATGTGACTGGTGCAAATTCTAGAAGAGATTTATATTGCTTAATAAGAAAAGAAAGGAAGTTGTAAATCAGACTATTAGCATCCTAAATAGCTCCGTCTTGCTGCTTTTAGAATTATGTAACCTCCATTGAAGCCGCCCAGAGTTTTGGGTGCCCAAAGTCTACAGGAAAGTGCCTGTACCCGTGTAACCCACACACCTCCTGGGTGCTCTGTCCTCTCTAGTGGCACCGAGACCACTTAGAGATTAATGAGTGTGCTACAGCCTTAGCTAAGAGCCATGTGGCTTTTAGCTCATGCAGTAGAGGCTCATGCATTTAGCTCCAGAGGTCCCAGGTTTGATCCTGGCCACCGAAGACCGGCATTTGTTGGTGTTACAAGTAGGAGCTCATCTCGGTTATCAGCTGGGAAGTTTCTGAAGCTGGGGATGTGCTTCCTCAGCTGAGAGAAGTATCCTACCCACACACCTGCTGGGTGTGGTGCTCTGTTCCCTCTAGTGGTACTGAGACCACTTAATGAGCCTGCTACAGCCTTAGCTAAGAGCCACGGGGCTTTTGGCTCATGCATTTAGCTCCATAGGTCCCAGGTTTGATCCCACCTGCCGACGACCGTGGTCTGTCAGTGTTACATCAGCACAAAAGAATCACTGAAAATTCTTTGTTTGTTGCAGAGTTATAAATAAAATTCATGATTTAAGCAGAGAAACAAATCCCAGGTATAATGGGCCAAATTCAGAATTGGGCTACACAGAGGCTAAGCCCCATTTCTTTCCCTTATGTATTTACAGGAAGCTAAATATAAAGTTTTCAGAGTTGGTCAAGCTAATCCAGTTAGTTATGGAGCCTGGTAATCCAGCACCCATAAACTACAATCAGTAATTGGATTTGTTTCCATCTTCCAGTTTTTTAACACTATGATTTGGGGTAATAAAGGTAGAAAAATCCAAGCCCCTATACCTCATCAGGCACACCTAGTTTTGGGAAAATAGTGATCATGTCCATGTTTCTCTCTGATTATAGCAGCTGCCTGAGGGATATAGAGACTTAAGGTTGCCAAGCCACTCATCTCCACTGCCCTCAGGTTTTCTCAGCCTAAAGTTGAGCTGGGTGGCAAGAAACTAACGTGTCAATAGATGATCATATCTATTAAACACAAAAAAATTCTTTTCAATCATTCATCTCTGGGCCACAATCTACATTCAGGAAGTGAGAGACTGCTGTCAATTCCATATAGCACTTTGCACTGCTTTGTTTGCTTAACATGCCCCTTCTTTGAAATTCACAGACTGGATGTTCTGAACCTCTCTGTATTTGCAAATAATTATAATGCTCTTTTTTTTTTCCAGAATAGCTTTGTCTTACCCCTTTAAGCATTCTCACCTGGTTTCACTCTTTGTAAAGTTCTTTCAGGAAGGGAGCTTTGTAGGTTGTAATCTGCACATCTGCTGTTTTACATCTTTCCTATTTATTTATAAGGTGGAGAGGAGAATACTGTTTCACAATACAAACTGCTTCAGTCTACTAAGGCCAAATTCTGCTCCCAGGTACGCGTCCAGAGCTGCCATCAACTCTGGTAAGAGCTGTGTGTGTGCATCCAAGGGATGAATCCAGCCCTAAATTAGAGAGTTACATTGGGTGCATTTTATTAATGAGACCTTGGATTTCTTGTTCTTTTCAGTTTTATACGTGAAGTTCATGACCAGGAAAATTATTGGGCAATAACTGTAGAATTATTAAAATGAAACTATCTTTTTGGTTTATTTTACAGTGTAGCTGAGGGACTAGCGAAGCTTAACTTTAATAAGGTTATAAGTTTTAAAGTACTCTACAACTTTTCTAAAAGTTATAATATTTTATAAAACTAAAGGAGGCTAATGAGAAAAGTTTGTCTACCCATGGGTAACTACTTTGAATACAAGAGACATCTGATTAGCTAACTAAGACATGCTTTTGATCCCATTTGAGTTAAAAGGGAATTTTGCCATTTTCTTGAATGGGAACAGGATTGGCCCCTTAATTTCCCATCTCATACAACTATAATCTCTAATAAATCCTCAAATCCACAGCTCATGGTGTAGCTGAGAATCAGGTCCATTGCAGGTGGATATTCCTGTCAGGTCATCTAGGTCATCCCCTGCCATTGCAGATTTTTTCCTTACAGTGTATTTTTAGCACTTTGTCCAGTCTTTTAAATGTCCCCCAACTACTTCCCCAATTTCTTTAGGGGATTATTCCATAATTTGTAGATTCTACTGTCAGGAAGTTTTCCCCCCTATAGTTAATATACATTTTTTTCTTAATTTTATCCCATTACTTCTAGTTATGCCCCCTTGTAGCATCTTGTCTTTCACTATCACTGCTGACTTTCTTTTCACCAAGTAAACTCTCTCCCCTCTAGTCCTAAATTCTCTCTTATGTCAGGCCCCATTCCTAGGGAAAATGCCCCTCTTCCTTTCAAAACTAATCTTTCCCAGTCTTCTTTCTGGTGCTAGTAGTTTTTACTCCTGATCAGGGCCGGATTAACGTTTCGTGGGCCCCGGTGCCTGGATTGTGGCCCCACCCACACTCTTCTCTGAGGTCCTTCCCCTGCTTGGCCTCTTCGCCTCAAGGCCCAGCTCACCACTCACATAGGGGAGAGGGAGTAGAGAGGAGTGAGCAGGTGACAATCTGGGGAAGGGGTAGAGAGGTAGGGAAGGAGTGGAGCCTTGGGGAGAAGAGGCCGAGCGGTGGCAGGGCCTTGCGGTGGAGCATGGGCGTGTGGAGCCACAGTCTAGGTGCCGGGGCCCCTTCTGAGTGTGAGCCTGGTGCCATTGTAAACTTTTTTTTCACGGACCACTTGAAAATTGCTGAGGGTCTCGACGGACCGCTTAATGATCTTTCCAAATGTTGTTTGTACCGTTAGCTAACTATTGTAAAGTGCTTTCGATAAAAGCGCTATATAAAAAAACCTTAATAATTATCTTTTTTTGTTCTACAAATAAAAGCACACAACTCATATTTTAATATCAGTAGTCTTACCTTTCTAATGTGATGGATGTGCCCTCTCTCCCCTGCCATGGCTGAGGCTGGGAAGGAGGGCCATCTCTCCCCAGCAGCTGCAGCCCTGGAGCTGGAGAAAGTCGCCTCTTTCTCTGGCTGCAACAGCCCTGCATGTCCCAAATTCCCCCAGTCCCTCTTTTCACTCCACTGCTCCATCCCACCTACCTCCTATCCCCACCAAGGCCACCACCTCACCTTACATGTGTGTCTTCTCCAGGGTCCAAGAGGCTAATTAGTGGAGCCATGCCTGTGCAGCTCCACTAATTAGAAGGGTGGCCCTTCGTTCTCTTGTGTGCGGCCACCCAGGCACCTTAGAGGGAACTATCCGCAGACCACCTGAACGGAGCTCACGGACCACAGGTGGTCCACGGACCACAGTTTGAGAACCTCTGCTCTAATGGAGCCGATCTAAGCTGGTCTAAGATGAAAGGAGAGAGCTCTTTCCTTGGCTTAATTACTTCAACCTCCCTGAGCGGCAGTAGCTATGTTGGTGGGAAAAGCTCTCCCGCCAACATAGCACTGTCCACACCGGTGCTTAAGTCAGCATAAATTATGTTGCTTATGTTGCTTTAAACTGTAGTGTAGCCATAGCCTCACTCGCTGTAGGGAAAAGAGTATTTCAGTTACTGTGAGTGTTAGAGGATAAGATTTGGGATACAATCTGAATATCTTGGTGTCAGATTCTGCTCTCAAGTATAGCCATGCAACCTCACTGGCTTGAATAGAGTTGTACTGATGTTAATGAGAGCAGAAGTTTGCTTGTTATCTTTAAGTGGCAGCTATGCTGAATGTAAAATGTTGAACAACCTTTTGAAAAGCTGAGTGTCTTGAGTAAATGTTCACACTTTGTGTGTCTTCAGAACCTTCTATCTCAGACTATGAAAGCACTCTACAAACTTTAATTGGTTTTCATATAATTTCTGAGAGCTAGGCTGGATGAAGAAAACAGAGGCACAGAATTGTAACAGCTATATTTTCAAAGATGGCCTTTAAATTTGGATGACTATCTTTAGAGACAATGGGCCTGATTGTCAGAGGTGCTGAATAGTCAAAGCTTCCATTTACTAACACTGGAGTTTCAGCTCTTCTGAAATGGGGAGGCCCAAAGTATCTCCAGCAGAGTGCTCGGAATTATTGGCCTCTGTTGAAACCTCTGGCCTAAGCAAATTGCTCAAGCTCACATGAGAAGTCTCTGGCAGAGCTGGGCATAGGACCCAAATATTCTAACATACAGTGGTGTTTTAGCCACAAGCTCGTTATTCCTCCCCCATATGCATCAGATATATTCTAACCAATAAAACATTCTCCTTTCTTGGTATGTAAATGTGCAGCATACCAATAATGGGGATAAACAGAAATTATTTTGAATACAATGTGTTTGATACATATTTTTCTTATGAGCTATGTGACTGCATTTGAGGCATTGCAGAACAGTAATATCAGAAATGCCCTTTCCATCAGCAAGCTGCAGCTTCAGGTCTCATCAGATGATATTTTGGTGGACAGTTGAGTCATTCCTTCCACCAGCTATTCTGAATCAGGAGTGGCAAGGAAAATGGGACCAGTCTTTCCAGCCAGAGGAGGAAAGAGAGGGAGAGCCAGGCACTTGTCTGGCCAACACAGGAGAGAGGGAGATCCCAGGAACCTAGACTGGGGGGAGGGGGAATGAAAAAGCTGAGTTTGGACTGCATAAAGAAGTCTTTCACCTTAGAGAGAAGACCAGCAAAAAAGAACCTAGGATAAGAAACATGATCAAACAGAGTTTCAGGGGGATGGTGGGGATAAGCTAAAGCCAGAAGGAACTCAGGTTAGGATTCATGTAGACAAGGAAAAATTGCAGCCAGTGAAAGCCCACGTGTTCTAAAGGTGCTTGCAAGGGTATTGGCTGATATTTAAAGTAATGATAATCAATTTAGGCAAACAGTAAAATACTCTTACTCAAGTTGGGTCTCACAGCCAACTACTTCCCAACAGTAGTTCCACAGGCACGTGTTCTGTAGAACAATGTGGTGTTGTTTGATAAGATAACAGGGAAAAAGCTATTTTCTGATTTAAAGATAGTTTATCTCCCTTGATAGGTTTCATGCCAGTTCTAAAAAATGTTCAGCATAACCAATAGAATATGGATTGTATAGGGACAGATAAAACACGTTGAACATCACAAACTTGCAAGCCATACTTGGATTTCTTCAGAAGTTGTCTGGGACCCATTGCCATATTTTTTCTGATTAAATTAGTGGTCCAAAATAATTGTGGGGCAGATGAAGAAGGAGCGGTGGGAAGAGGTATACAAGCCACTGCAGTGTTTCTCCTTTTGACATGTCTTGTGTTGGGTGTCCATTAAAATTGAAAGGCCAGAGAGGCAGGCATACAATGTATCTTCCTTTATATCCTTATGTTGGCACCAAATGCATTATCAAAAGCTCGATAGATAACAATCTTCAGATCCAGATTCTAGGATTCAGTCAAGATGATGAGATCAGGGGAGGTGACATTAGGACACCTTACTGTCCCATCCCCTTTCCCAAACCTAGGGGGCAGACAGTTGTCAGTTTGGCCCTCAGTCCGATTTAGAGCAGCTTCAGGACTGCTATCAGTTACAATGGCAGCAACGAGCCCCAAAGGGCTGTTCTGCTCGATCAAGATAGCCAGAGTTATATGCTTCATGAGGAACTCCAGCCACTTCATGCCCCAAAATACCCCTATAGTGGCGGCGAGGGGTGCCAAAAACAGGTAAAATAGAATTTGCTATATCAGCTTTACCTCACGTTTAAACAATATTTCTGTCCCCACCAGTGCAGCACAAAGGATCTGGCTCTGAATTTTTTTTAAAAAGAAAGTGAGGAACAATGCACACATTGCCATTTTGAGGCATTAAATGAGGACATTTTGCCTGTCAGAAAATTTTTGACAAAGAAAGAAACAACACAATGTGAACTTGCTACCATGGGTATGATGACAACTTGTTTGTGCAGGTCAAGACTTTGTGTTCATTCAAAAGGGCAAGGCTTACAGTTATGACATGTTTCTTCAATATCCCTGTCTATAGCTGGCTGCCAGTCATGCTGACTAGCTAAAGCTTCCCTACCTGGATGGTTTTCACAAAGTTTTTTTTAAAACTCATGAAAATTCCTTTTCAGAAGACTGGTTTTTATGCCCCACAAGAGGCACCTTCCCCATCTGTTGAAAGATTACCCTTCCTGTAACATCTCGTCTCCTGAGTAAATGCATATGTGCTTGTCCACTCAGTTGATCTCAGTGTAGAAAGTCAGATAACTTACTGTTCAAGTAGGCCTCATGGATTTACTTGACCCACAGATAATAGGTCAATCTGGCAATTTTTCAGACTAGTAGCTCTGACAAAATTATTTTTGTGTCAGGGCTTTTATAATAACTTCGAAGGATGACAAAAGTCAGTAGATTCCTTAAGAATTTACAGAGGATCCAAGATAGTCACAGATGGAGGGTTTTGTTTTTTAAAAACCCACACCACATGGGCTTTGTACATTTTATTTCATATTCAACTGACTATTTTAAGTCAGCTTCCATATTTGAGGAGTAAGCACCATCATTTCCTCCCATTTTGTATTAATCTGGAAGATCTTGCAGAATCTCTTCCACTAATGACTGGAAGTGCTGAATGACACCATATAGTAATTTCTTATAAATACATGCTTATGGTGACACAATCTTTGGACTTTTCATTTACTATTAATTTGTGACCAGCAGTGAGAGTCCCACTTTCAAGACATTCTGCTGCAGATCCAGGTGTGAAATTCAGAGAAGGATTGGAGAGGAGTAGGATGGATTGTAGAAGATGGCAACGTTGAAATGGGTGGGATGTCGCTTAGAAGAGGGAGGGGATGAGAGTAGGAGGAGCAGGTAGCTTGATGTCGCCACCATATTACCTAAGGGCAGACTTGGGACAGGGTGTGTGTGTTTACCATAAATGGAAGCAGCTGCTGAAGCACTGTCAGAGTGGGAGATCTAGTCTTCAGCCAGTGCCAGAAAATTGAAGGAGCAGGAGATGAAAAGATTGTGGAGGGTGGTCATCATTTTAGAGATGGAGCATGCATTCCAGTGGGTGCAGGAGAGGAATGGCTATCTAATGTAGGGGGGATGGAATGCTATCTAATGGAGCTGAACAGGAGTGGATCTTGTCTGTAAAGCTGGGCTTCAGGAAGTAAATTTACCATACTATTTGCTACCCTTTGTAAAATAAAGGTGCTTAAGCATGGAATTAGGGTAAATTTCTGCACACAGTGAAATCAACCAGACTATGTTCTTTCAGAAAAGCAGGTTTTATTATGCAATTCTGATTCTGGAAGGGTTTGGTGATCTGTATTTCAGAAACATGTAGCTAGTGTTCACTCAGTCCCTACCCCATCTCTGAGACTAGTTTTACCCCTATTATACCAAGTCAGTTTCCCTTAAAACTCACACTGGCTTAATTTACTTTTCAGTAGGGAAAATAAGTATCTCCCTCAGTAGGAATCTCATGCTCTGCAGCATATTCTGTTGTGCAGGAAGACTTAAGTCCCAAAGGATAATCAGAAAGATGATTAACTCTAGTGGACAGTAGGTAAGGTAAATTCTAGGCTAAAAGCATGTGGTGGGAAGTCTGCCTAACACACTGTTTATGTACCTAGGGACTCCTGAACTGGCTGTTCTCTTAATTTATTATGAGCAACATTAAGCATACAATGACACTCCAGTATTTCTATTTCTAAATCTCCAGTATTTAAGTAATATTTTCAACATTTTATAAATAGGATGCCAAACCAAGCTAATCTATCTATGGTGTTTATAGGGCACCAAACATCACGTTTTCTAAATGCCACACCTTGAACCTAGACCTTTGCAGTATAGCTGTGTCTCTTATTGTACACTGCATAACTAAAAAGTTGATTTGTATACATTCATCTTAGAACATAAGAATGGTCATACTGGGTCAGACCAAAGGTCCATCCAGCCCAGTATCCTGTCTACCAACAGTGGCCAATGCCAGGTGCCCCAGAGGGAGTGAACCTAACAGGTAATGATCAAGTGATCTCTCTCCTGCCATCCATCTCCACCCTCTGACAAACAGAGGCTAGGGACACCATTCCTTACCCATCCTGGCTAATAGCCATTAATGGACTTAACGTCCATGAATTTATCTAGGTCTCTTTTAAACCCTGTTATAGTCCTAGCCTTCACAACCTCCCCAGGCAAGGAGTTCCGCAGGTTGACTGTGTGCTGTGTGAAAAAGAACTTCCTTTTATTTGTTTTAAACCTGCTGCCCATTAATTTCATTTGGTGGCCCCATGTTCATATATTATGGGAACAAGTAAATAACTTTTCCTTATTCACAAAAAGAAAAGAAGCCCTTGTGGCACCTTAGAGACTAACAAATTTATTTGAGCATAAGCTTTCGTGAGCTACTGCTCACTTGATTTTACATACCTCTATCATCTCCCCCCTTGTCTCCTCTTTTCCAAGCTGAAAAGTCCTAGCCTCTTTAATCTCTCCTCATATGAGACCCGTTCCAAACCCCTAATCATTTTAGTTGCCCTTTTCTGAACCTTTATAATGCCAGTATATCTTTTTGAGATGGGGGACCACACCTGTACGCAGTATTCAAGATGTGGGTGTACCATGGATTTATATAAGGGCAATAAGATATTCTCTATCCCTTTAATGATTCCTAACATCCTGTTTGCTTTTTTGACTGCAGCTGCACACTGCGTGGACGTCTTCAGAGAACTATCCATGATGACTCCAAGATCTTTCTCCTGATTAGTTGTAGCTAAATTAATCCCCATCGTATTGTATGTATTGTTGGGGTTATTTTTTCCAGTGTGCATTACTTTACATTTATCCACATTAAATTTCAAAAGAATCTTTTCCATGCATTCCCTCATCTACTCTTTACCAGAGGATATTTTACAGGTCCTTTCTTACCTCCAAATTGTTCAGTCTCTCCCCCCCGCCAATGTCTTTTCTAACGGAAGACAGTCAAGAAAGGAGTTCAGTATGTTAGCCATTGTTTGAGTCACCATTAATTTCATTCTCTGCTTTGTTAATGGCCCTAATTTCTCCCAAACAGAGCTGGAAAGCATAAGCAGAAAAAAAAAGTTTGAATGTAGGAAATGAAAACTAACAATTGACTTAAATTTAGGTCAAGCCTTCCTCATAATTTGTTGTTCTTGTCAAGTAGAGGCTTAGTGATATTAAATAAACTTGCACGCTGTTGATGAAAGCTGAAAATTAGCCTTGGTTGGCAGTTGTTTGGTTTATTAAAATGTTGGGTTTTTTTGTTCTCTCAGTCTCCGATTTGGACTAGAAAATAAGGTCCTGATTCTCTTCTCAATCATTTCCCTGTCACTGTGGGGGCACTGGTGTACCTCAGTCCCTCCTATTTGCTGTCTGTGGCACATAATAGCATATAGTCTCCTGGGGGCTGTAATATGTTGTTCTAATTTTGGTTGTTGGGTTAGTGTGAAGGTGCTGGGTGATGTTGGTGGCCTGTGAGATACAGAAGCCCAGATTAAATTATCTAGTGGTCCTTCTGGTCTTAAACTCGGATTCTTGGTTATCATTGGTATAACTCAGTGACTTCTGATTTTCACCAATACGAGAGGAGATCGTAGGAGACTCTAAACTACGTACCAAATAAGGGCCTGATCCCACAATGGTTTAGGTCAATGGCTACAGAGCCGTAACTAAGCATTTTAGTGCCTGGGAGGAGGAATCATATCTGCATCTCCTAGAGGCAACACCCAGCTAGCTGGGTAGTTATCCAAAGTGAGAGCGCCAAAGCATGCCTAAGACTTTTTGGATGTAGTGGTGGGGCTCCTCTTGCCTGCTCACCAGGATGGCTGAGTGGTTAAAGTGTTGAACTTGAGTTCCAATGGGCATAAGGCTGTGAATCCAGCTCCAACCAGGGCCCTGGTGCTGCTACCTTTTGACCAACTGGTACAAAAATCCAGGCTGCTGCTTCTCTTTAACAAAGCTCTCTGGCATCCTGCCCTGCCGCACCCCTCCCAAAAATTAATAAATAAAGCCAAGCACCTCGCTGCTGGGGCAGGGGGAGACAAAAGACCCAGCCAAAAATGGCTGCTCAGGCCCCAGCAAACTTTGAGTTCACAATCCCTGGTTTACAAGAGCAATGTTCTACCCCTGAGCAATGGAGCCAGGCCCGAGCTTGCCCGCCCTTGCCACGCATGCCTACATAAATGATACTGCGCCTGCCATAGTCAAGCGCTTAAGGCAGCTGGCTTGTGGGAGCCATCCCAAGAAGTCACTCTTTTGCTGTTCAAGTCTATGGTGCTCACCAGAATGGCCAAGTGGCTAAGGCACTAGACTTAAGTTCCAATAGACATATGTCTGCATGGGTTCGATTCCCCACTTCTGATAAGCTGCTGTTCTCCTACGTGGGAGCTCTAGGCAGCTGGCTTTCAGTCCTTTGCCATGGCACAGCCGCTCTAAGGGAAGCTCCCTCCACCCAGCGCTGTCTCTGGAAGAGGCAAAGAACTCTGAAAACCTGCCCCTAGGGCAAGGCTCCACCAAGATTTGAACTCACGGCCCTGGTTTACAAGACCCATGCCCACCCCCAGATTTTTCCTCCCATTTAGCACAAAGGTTTTCAAACTGTGGGGCGTGCCTCCCTAGGGGGATATACCCCACAGTTTGAAAACCGTCACTTCCTGTCAGGCGCCAGCAGATGGGAAACTGGTGGGAGCCGCCCGGCCTGGTTGGGCCCCTGGTTCTCCATGCTGGGGGAACTGGGGTGCTAGTTGGCTGCCCGGCAGCCCTCCCTGCCCTTCTCCCTGAGCCAGGCTGCCTCTGGACGGGCAGATGCTCCCCAGGCAGGGCAGGTGCACAGCTCTGAGCTGCACCCTGACATGCTTCTTGCCTCTTCCCCGAAGGAGCTCAGTATCAGCCATTGACACCCCCTGGAGCTGCCCCGGCCCATGGGGCTTGGCTGTCATGAAATGCTCCCCAAAGCACTCCCTAAAATATTCATTCCTAATCACACCCTGCTCGTCACTCAGGAACCTGCCATTGCAGCCAGGTCCCTCTCCCCACACTCCCTGCGTGCAGAGTGGAACCGCTCCTTGCTCCCCTTGGCTACCTTACCTCTGCCCCATGGCTGTCGGGCTTGTGGTCACACCATCTGAGCTCAGCCCTGCGAGCTGGTGCGCAGGGGACAGGGAGCTGCTGGCAGGGTGGACTCGCTCCTGCCAGCTCTGGAAACCAAGTCTCTGAGAACAGAGCAACCCTTAGGGTTACTATATTTCAAGTTCCCAAATACAGGACACTGCCAGGGTGAGGATGAGGGGGAGGAGGAGTTGGAGGAGATAATTTGGGGGTGCTGGATGGGTTTCTGTGCACTGGGGGGGATTTTGGGGAGTGCTGGAGGGGGTATTTGGAGGGCACTAGGAGGGTACCTGCAGCTGGGGTACCCACAGGAGGCGGGCTGCCAATGCTGTGGGGGGGATGGGCCAGTTTAACGGGGGAGGCCCAGCTGCTGCTGAGGGAAGCTGCATGCGGGGCTCCCACTTCCCCCACATTCCCCTAGCCCCTTCTCTTCCCCATCCCTTCCTCACTGTCCCCTGCCCCATCTCCTCCCCTCACCCTATCCTCACCCTATCCCCTTTCCTCTCCCTACTGTCCCATGCCCCATTCCCTTCTCTTCCTCACTGCCTCTTCCCCCCAGGGGAACTCATTCTTGTACGGAAGACAAGATGGTGGCCATAGAGGACCCAGAAGACGGCATCCAGCTGCAAAGGCAGCGAGCACCCAGCAGGAGAAGCAGTTCCGGAACACCCCCTCTGTTCTCTGCCTGGGTCTCTGGTTGGGGGGGGGGCAATGCCCCTCCCCAACTATGCCCACAGACTCCAGCTGATCCTGCTGGGAGGGCTGATGCTGCTGGGCCTGATCCTACACTGCCCCCTTTTTGCACAACCCCGCCCCCCATCCCAGCCCCACTGGCTTTGTGCCCTGGTCAGCTGCCCCTCTCACCTCACCCTAGTTATAGCCCTGAATGGCTAAGCTCTCATTGATGTCAACGTAGGCAGGATCAAACCCTAAACTACTGCAATCTGAAGATCACGCATGCCTTCCCACCCTCTCAGTGTTTAATTTTTTATTGCTGCAGGCATAGCCAGACCTAGATAATTCTTTTTTCTGAGCCACATTGTGCCATTTAAGTACTGGCTTATGTTGGGGGTGGGGTGGGGCAAGGAAACTGTGCACTGCCTCAGGAGGGACTCCATTTGATTTCTCTCTCACTGAACGACCTGGCCCATTGTGTAAGCTGTACAGAAGAGTTCAGGGGAGGAGCCAAGCCATAGTTCCACCTCCTCATTTATCATTCAATTGTGATTGTGGGCAGGGACTATAATTCTCATTGGCCCTTGCACAAAGTACACAGGGCTAGGGAGGTTTCTGAGCCCTCAAGGGATGTGAGCAAAAGCCAGCTGTTACAGGAGTGTTCGATGTCTGTATAGATGTTGTGACAAAGTTCCTCCTCTGACTTGGCGGGTCTTGCGCTTATTGGCAGATTTGCTTGCCTCAGAGATTCACGGCCACTCTCGGTTTGGGTGCTTTTGCTGGTGGCTCAAACCTGCTATTCGCTCACCTAACCTCATCACTGGCCAGCACGGGGAAAGGGAGGAGAACAATCCCCGCAGTCTCTGCTGACCCACCTAGTGGGTTGAGGGATAGGCCAGGGACCTTCCCCTCTGGTGGGACCTACAGTCCAGGTCACCTCCTCTTGTCTCCATCAGGAATTTGAGAGAGACGGAGGGAATCTGGGCCCACCCTCTACTCCAGGTTCCAGCCCAGGGCCCTGTGGATTGCAACTGTCTACAGTGTCTCTTGTATCAGCTGCATGACAGCTACAACTCCCTGCGCTACTTCCCCATAGCCTCCTCCCAACACCTTCTTTCCCTCACCACAGGATCTTCCTCCTGAAGCCTGACCCCCACTTGTACTCCTCAGTCCTCCAGCAGCACACCTTCTCACTCCACACACACACACACTTAACTGATGGGAGGTCCTTTTTAAACCAGGTGTCCTGATTAGTCTGCCTGCCATAATTGATTCTAGTATGTTCTTAATTGGCTCCAGGTGTCTTAATTAGCTTGCCTGTCTTAATTGGTTCTAGCAGGTTCTTAATTGCTTTAGTGCAGCCCCTGCTCTGGTCACTCAGGGAACAGAAAACTGTTCATCCAGTGGCCAGTATATTTGCCTTCGACCAGACTCCTGTACCCCACTGGTCTGGGTCTGTCACAATGTAAATAGTTAAGGTACCAGTAGATGGTTATGAAGTATAGTTCCTGGATTTTGTAGGACCAAAACTATCTATCCAAATCCCACTGAGGTCGATAGCAATGCTTCCGTTGACTTCAGTGAGGTCCGGATTTCATGCAGAGAAAGAAATCTTCTCTTGATATTGTTATTCTTAAATGTGTATGTTAACGTAACCATAAAACTGTGTCGATTGAAAGATGAGGAGAGTCAGAACAAGGTGATATATTTGAAGGAGGAACTCATTTTTAAAAATCTTATCATTCAGTTGAAACCATGTAACAGGAGCCTAGGATGGTGATGTAGGTGGGAAATCTGATTCTGTTCATTCTGACTTAACCAACTTATCTCAAAAGGATTACAAACTGAGCTGGATAAAGAAGGTTGAGTAAGATCACAGGGGAGTGTTTGAGGGGAGTAGGAGAGACATTGAATATTCAGTTTAATTATATTAGTCCTGTCCCTCAGACAGTGGGAGGTTAGCACATTGGTTAAACACTTCAGAAACTTTCTTTCATTAAGGTATGTAACTTTCTCTGTAAGGATGCTCTGGGATTTAAGAACTGGAGTGCTGGCATGAAATGGGGCTGCAGATCATTAACAGAAGTTGTTTTCTAGAAATGAGACTTAGCAAAGAATAAATGAAAAGCATGATCTATAGTCGCCATAATTCACTTGGATCCCACATGTTCTGGGGTGTCCTCAAGGCTTCTTTATTGTGTGGTGTTGAATAGCAATGATTAATGCAGCACAGATGTCAGGAACTAAGCTGGCTTCTGATGTGGTTGCCTAGCAGCCACAATGAGCTTGGCTAGATACAATAAACCTTCACTAAGTGACTGTGCTCCCTGATTGGACAGAAGGCCCAACTGATCACCATTTATGACTTGTAGCTCCAGCAGCCCAGTGACTGCTCAATGTCATTTATGCCTGCAGCTATGCTAGACCTGCTTTTTTATCCAGCCAACACGTGCCTGCTCCTGTCCTTTCCTTCCCCAGAACTCCTGGCTCTGATGATTGGCTTGTCCCCTGACAAACCATCTGGTTCTGCTCTCTGATTCTGCTCCAACCACTGAGTTGTACCACTTACTCCCTGGTGTATGACAACAGCGGGGTATGGGATTTCATGCTGAGCAAGATCTACAAATTAGTACTTTTAATCCATGTTAGAAATCTAGCCATTGTACTCTGAATGCACAAAGAGGGGCAGGAAAATTGGCACAATGTTTTACAATAATCAAGTTGACTTAAATTAATAAAGGGGATAAATAATAATAAATAGGAATAGCAGCATCAGCTATATTAGGAATAGATTTGTGCAATGAAGTAAAATGAAAATCTAGCTATTCTCTAATGCAGTGTAAGATATAAACTGCATTCTAGTCCTAGGTGAACTTCCCGTAATTTTTTTTGAAAGAAATAGTGTTTCCACAGTAATTTGAAGAAGGCTGCCATCTTTTCTTTTTTACCTGAGAAAGATCACAATCTAAACCTAAGACAGGGTAGTTTGATTATAATGAAGATGGTTCCGGTCTTTGGAGAGACTGGGCCATTATTCTATAACATCGCTAACAGTGCTCCAAATATTGAGCAAAAAGATTTCATATCCTCAGATTCTGACAAATTAAGTGTACACGCTAACAATGTTTGCCTGTTAGCAAGCATTGATATGTCTAGAAAAAGTATTAACTGGGTTTTACTGACTCACTAAGGTAGTTGGCCTGGATTTAAGGGAGATTGAAGGGATTATTTAGAGAGAGCCTAGGGTGTGATTTGAACAGTCCTGAGGGAGGAACCCTAGAAGCAGGCTAGCCTAGGGAGAAGGCTTGATTTCACTTTATGTCAGGGTTGGATTTTTGGGGGGGTCAATAAATCAATCCCCAGAGAGGAGGAGAGAGCTTTTGATTCTACACAATATATGGACTTTGAGAGCAGGTCACCAAAGATACCTGCTCATGCCAAGCTATACTAATAGACCAGATTTTAATTATAACTCTACTGAAGTCAGTGGAATCATCTGGGATTTAAATGAGTGTTAAAGAAAGATTTTTCACTCATTTTCACTGTCACAGGTGACTGGCCCCTTTAAGAGGAAGCAGGCTCTAGTGTGCTTGAGATTAATTGTTTGCTGAACAATTGGGCTTAAGGGAAGGCACCTGGGCCCTATAAAGGGACTGACCACTGCTGGGGAAACTATTGGGAGAGTTGAAAGGATTCCTGGAGGAAACAGTAGGGGAAGCTGTTGGAGGAGTGGCTGAGAATCCAGAAACACAGGTCCCAAGAAGGAGGGATGGATGGATGGATGTGGCTAGAGTGAACTGAGGGGAGAGACTGAGTTGAGCCCAGGAAGGCTGGAAATGGGACTTAGTGGAAAAGTGTGAAGCCAGAGAGACTCAGGGAGGAGGACCTGTGGCAGACTGGGATGAAAGAGGCAGAAGAAACTTTAGTTTGGGTTTGTTGTATTTATTTTATGTTAATAAATCAGTCTCTAGAAAGGGTGTTTTTATTGGACATATGCCTGGGAATCTCTGAAGGGAAACTGAGTCAGGGTGATGCAGAGCCACAGTTGGCTAGCACCAGACACTACAGGGTAGGTGTGCCCTATTGTACCCACACAAAGATTAAGAACCAAATTCTACCTTTGTATCTGCATAGATAAATCCCACTGATGTCACTTTGTTACTTAGCATGGGATAAACAAGGAATTAAAAAGATACTAGTGACAGAAATAAATGTTAAATGACTTTAAAATGATTACGCTGTAACATAGTCATCAGGTATAAGTAATTTTAAATACTCAAGAAATGCCATAACTTGTTATAAACCACTTGCATCCACAAACAGGTATATTAACATAGTAAGCTGGAATACAAACTCACTTGTAAACACCTGTACAGGATAACCTATTTTGTAATCATATATTAGTCACTCAACAATTGCTATTGATTACTAAGGTAATTACAAATGATCTCAATATACGGTGTTACTGAAAGCCTGCTCTGTAGAGGAGAATTATAAATGAATGACTTATTTTGTCAGAATGAGTCATTAGAACATTGTTTTTGTTTTGATTTACTAAATTATCAAATGCAGCTGCAGAATGTGAACAGAAGTAAATGGAGCATTTACATCTAATCTAGGATTGCACTGCATGATACTGGGTTTGAAATGGCCTCGATAATACAGGACAAACTGACACTAATTAAAAGAAATCTGAAAATAGAGCCCAGGAGACACTTCAGTGCTCTACTGCTGGTGCCCTACTTCAGCAACAGTGCTGATGTGTTGTATTAGGAACAAATCCACAGCACTTGGTATGATTAGCTGGACCAGGCAGCGGAGAGAGATATAAGACAAAAGGAAGAGGAATATTTCCATTAAGCCCATGGAACTGTTCTATGAATGAGGTAGCTCCGTGCACTCAACATGACTGCATCTTCGGGGAAGGACTGGAGCTTTGGCCCCTCTCCTGAGCACACCCATACCCTAGCGAGCCTTTGAAATGCTGCACTCCATGCTGCACCTCTTGTAGAAGACCCTGAAATTCAGCTCTTTCCTGTGTGTAAGAAAAGCTACTGGTTCCACCACCTGTGGTACTTCCATGGCTGCCTTGATAGGTGCTGGATTTCCCTCTTAAAGTGGAATATTCACTGCGCCCCCGCCCCCCGAGCACTGAATGGAACATTTAGTTGAACCTGATACACCTAACCATACATTGCAGTCTTAATTCTGGCATTTTCTTGCTTGACTTTGAAAACGCAACATTCAAAAGGAATCTTATAATGTAGCTTTCTATAACTTTATATAGGTTTAAGAGATTATGTAGTAAGATGGTGGGCAGATGGAGTGACTCATGTTTGCACACCCAGTATTCAAAAGCGGAGCAGTTAAAGGTCCAGTGCATGAACAGTAACAGCATCAGGATAGTCATCATGAAATATATAAGCAGGCAGATTCAGAAATGAAACAGATGAAAACACTAATTAAAAAAGAATAGGAATGGCAGATCCCATATGGAGAACTGTAGAGCAATGCAAGAGAGGATCAAAGAGACAGAACATTGATTCTTGATTCTGCAGTGAAAATACAATGTAGGCTTCAAAGGTATCTAAATTAATTGTGTTTTGGTTTAAGAGATGAAAGTGCAGAATCCTATTTAAATCAACACAGATATCTATAAAGCACCTTCTTCCCTCTGGAATGAACCATCACAATTTTAAATTTAAAATCCTAGCAAAGAATAAAGCCAGAAACATATAGCCTATTACAAACGTACATGCTCACCAGCTTCGTTATGAACAAACCAAACTCTTTGTATGAACAAATTTTCCACCACTTTGAAATTTGTCTTCGTACAGAGAGTGGCACACCAGTAACTTCTGCTATTCCCTTTGTGGCTGAGGTCCCATCTTGCAATACAATTCCATGTGAGTGGGTTCCTGTGCCCATCTGGAGCCCCAATGACTTCAATAATAAATCTTGCTGAAAATAGGGGTGTTGGGTAAGCCAAAAAGGACAGGATACAAGATCAAAGTGGCTGGTCCTTTTATTCGGTTTCATTTGATTTCTCTCTGGGTGCCTGCCCCTAATTTTGTCAATAGTGTTAAGAAACAGCCCTGTTTTAAAGACACATAGGGTGAAATCTTGACTCCATTGAACTTTGTTATTTTAAATGCATTTTTCTAAGTGACATGTACCTTTTGGCAAAATAAATCAGACTTTGTTCTGAGGAAGCTGCCTCTGGGTCACTGCATCCTGAGAGGAAACTTGCAGGTGGCAAGCCCATTGGGCCAGCTAAGGAATATGATTGGCAGCCAGGCAAGTGTAACCCAGAAACGCAGTCACAGAGTGGTTGGATTGCAGAATCCCACGCCAAAGAGAAAAGGAGGCACGGGTCTTGTCTCTTAAAAGGACTGCAGTCATGGGGACTGGCAAAGGTCCTCAGGGGGGCAGATTACCCAGGAGCTGACAGAAGTCAATGCAATTTCTTCACACAATGGACCCAGGGGCTCAGCTGGTGTAATTTATAATTTATCCACTGAAGTCAATAGAAGTATCATCATGTACACTAGCCAAGGATCTGGCCCCCAGTGTCGAAGATCTTACTCAGTCCTTCCTTTATTCAGACAAAATTACCATTGAAATCATAAAGAGAAGTATTGGTTAAAAACTGAGTTAGGACTTTAGGATTTCACCAGTCAGAAGAGGTATTATGGGCATAACTCCCAATACTCTGTATTAAAAACTAGAGATTGGTTTGAACCAAAATCTGGAAATACCAAAATGAGGGAATGGGACTGGAACACGATAGGAATTTCACAGCTGGCCTATTTTTAAAATTCATCAAACCAAGGCCCCCAATCTGAACACTGTGGGGTTTGAAATCCAGATCTGAATGTACTTTCCGAGTTGGGACTTAGATAGAATTTATACTTATACTAGTGGACCTGAGAGCAGACCGGTCAAAAATCTGAGTCTAATGGGTAATAACTTGTATTTAACATTTGGACAAAGGATCCCAATGTGCATTGTAAACACAACAACCACTTTACCTGGCTCTGTTGTGGAACACAGCAGCTGCCTAAAAGCACAAAGCATCACCTACAAAAGTTTTTTGCACAAGATGTGAAAAAGAACCTTGCCACCTACTGACATTGCAGGGGCACTTTAGAATTAAATTCCCTCCATTAGAATCTGGCTGGGACACCAATACACAGAACTTCTGAGAAAAGTGTGATGGAATCTTTATTGATGATTTCGTTTGGGATCCAAAAAAAAGCACCTATGGTAACACATGGCTCTTTACCTTGAATCACAAGGGAGCATTAGTTTAGTACTGAATGATTCACCTACATGAAACACCAATGCCATTTTTCTACAGCACATTGGTTTTCCTTGAAGGAAAGCACTGAGTAGACCAGACTCTCCTTAGCTGGTGAGAGCAGACATTCACAGAGCAAGGTGGGATGCTGCAGGCATGAAATGTACGTCATTAAGGCTTCTCCTGGGATGCTTATTCATTCGGTAATGAGCTTCTTTTATTCCTAGCTTTTACATGACAAGCTTCTAATCGGTTGGGTAGCTATCAAAAGGGAAATGAGGATAAATGAGTAATGAGATCATGCCATTTAGAACAGTGCCTTTGAAATACACTTACAAAACCTTATCGGAGGTAAAAAGTCATTGAGCTCATCCCTACCCTGGGTGGTAACTCCTTGCTCCTGAATCTCACTAGCAACAAGTTTAGCTTTAGTTTTAAGTTTAATGTGGACTGGATTTTATCTTCTACATTATGTTTTAATCTCTCACCTGTTAAATTTATGTAGCTACATTATACTTGTAAATCCTTGCTTGTCACAACATGAGTGATTTATACCCCTTCTTTCAAGGATTTCCCTACATACTGTCAGTGTCTTTTGTATCTTTCATCACAGGAGCAGAAGTAATAGCGTGTTGTGATTTTAAATGAGGCTAAAATATTGTTTTCTGATAAGCATCTATTTATTCTTTTCTAGCTCACTTAGGAAGCTTTCCATAATTGGAAATGTTGAGGTAATGCTGTTTTAAATTCCTAAGATAAGAAAAATTTCCTTAACATAAAACACTGTTTTTTCTGTCTGTGTGGGCGATTGGGTTTGAATCAAAGACTTGGAACATTAATTTCACTTTAGACTAGACTCTTAAAGGACATGTTAATTTTTCACTATGATGGGGGCACAGTGAAAGGCTGGTATTGACCTGGAAGGGTGATGGCCTATTGTTGTGGTGTCAGTTGCCTAGTGAGGGCTCAGACCTGGCTTCATTTGGGCCTCATATTATCTTCACTGGAGAAATAGTCTGAAATAAATAGGATGGAACTCAATAAAGACAAATGCTACATTTAGGAATGCAAAATTGATTGCCCAAATACAAAATAGGAAATGATTGCCTCGGAAGGAGTACCGCAGAAAAAGACCTGGGGGGGTGGGGAGAGGAGGGGCTATAGTTGATCACAAACTAAATGTGGCAAAAATGTAAATACTGTTGCCCAAAAGCAAATATTCTAGGATGTATCAGCAGGATTTTTGTAAGCAAGATATAAGAAGTAATTTTTAGTCTATTTAGCACTGATAAGGCCTCAACTAGAGTACTGCGTCCAATTCTGGGCACGACGCTTTGAGAATATATGGACAAATGGGAGAGTCCAGAGGACAGCAACAAAAATGATTAAAGGTTTAGAAAACATGACCTACGAGGAAAGATTGAAAAAAACCTGGTTTGTTTAGTCTGGAGAAGAGAAGACTGAGCAGGGACATAACAGTCTTCAAGTACTTAAAAGGTTGTCATAAAGAGGATGGTGATAAATTGTTCTCCTTAACCTCTGAGAACAGGACAAGAAGTAATGGGCTTAAATTGTACCAAGGGAGACTTAGGTTAGACTCTAGGAAAACCTTTCTAAGCTTAAAGGTAGTTAAGCATTGGAACAAATTACCTAGGGAGGTATAGATATCTCTGTGATTGGAGGTTTTTAAGAACAGGTTAGACAAACACCTGTCAGGGATGGCCTAGATAATACTTAGTCCTGCCTCAGTACAGGGGACTGGATAGATGACCTGTCGAGGTTCTTTCCAGTCCTACATTTCTATGTATTGGTGATTCGTTGGGGGTGGGATGGGGCATGAAGGGAGATCTATAATTTTTAATCTGAAACCAAGGAGGTAGAGATGATTAATTGTCCTTGGCCCCTTTCCCAAAGTTCTAGATTTCCCCTCAGCTCTACACAGCCACTATCTGACATGTCTGCCTGATGTGCAACCTTTCCCTCATGCCCAACATTTTCCTCCTAACCCTCTCCTCCCTCATTCTTTGACAACCTATAGTGGAGACTGAAACAAATCAGCCCTGCTTAATGGGTATCTGACCTGAGCTACTTTCAAAGCTCAATTAATGCTCCTCTTCAGTGGGCAGAAAAGGACAAGATATGGCTCACGCCCCTGCCATGCTACATGAATCAGCATCTCCTGCCCTTACTGTTTCTGGGAACAAGAATCCCAGGTCAGCATCTGACACCAAATCCCTCCTGGGAGCCCCCTAAGGACACTCAGGCTACTAGAGTCGAAGTGTCATGATCTTCACATGGCAGCAGCAGAGGCTAACGTGACAGTAGCAGGTTTTCAGTCCCCAGGAGGGGTCCAGCATCGAGAAGCACCATCTTCCTCCCCACCCGTCAGAAGGTCAGGACCTGGGGGTCCTGAATAAAAGCAGGCAGCTAGATGGGAATAGTGGTCACTTACTTTCTAAGTTTATATTAATATAACAATACCATGCTCTTATATGACACTTTTCAAAAGTAGATCTCAAAGGAGGTCAATATCATTTCCCCCATTTTATAGATGGGGAAAGTGAGGCTCAGAAAGATGAAGTGACTTTCCCAAGGTCACCCTGCACAATAGTGGCAGAGCCAGGCATAGAATCCAGGTCTCCTGAGGCCCTGGCCAGTGCTTTAGCCATTAGGAAATACTGCCTCTCCCTTTTTTTTTATTTTTCACCCTTCCCTTGTATATAGTCTATATTTGATTATAGCCTTATCTCCTCCCCCTTCACTTGTCACTGGATTCTTAGGCCCTAAATCCTGCAACTGATTATAGTGGAGTACAGCAGTTCATTCACATAGATCACAACACAGGATCAGGGCTCTAGACTGTAAACTCTTTGGACAGGGACCTGGATCCAGCACTGCATCTCTATTTAGCAAATCATTTAAGTGCTTCCCTTTAGCCACATATGAAAGATCTGCTAAAGTAAGTGTGAGCTTTGGTGCTTTGCTGAACTGAACTGAGGGCCAGAGATTGTATTTATACATCAATTAGCACAATGGAGCCCTTTCCAGACTGGGGCCTCTGGATTATACTAGACTATTTAATAAGTCACAAAATTCATGACTTCGGTGACCCATGTGAAACAGCTGGCCTTAACTATACCCAAATTGTGGGTAAAAAGTAACTTTATAGTCTTCATTTCCGTTATTTTCTGGGATGACTAAAGGATTAGAAAAGCTGCCTTAGGCCATGTCTACACACTTATGTTGCCAAAACTTGTGTCACTCAGAGGTATGAAAAAACACCCCCCTGAATGACATATGTTAGTGATCAATGGCTCCATGTCTAGTTGGCAGCCGGTATCAAGTGGAGTGCCCCAGGGGTCGGTCCTGGGGCCGGTTTTGTTCAATATCTTCATAAATGATCTGGAGGATGGTGTGGATTGCACCCTCAGCAAGTTTGCAGATGACACTAAACTGTGAGGAGTGGTAGATACGCTGGAGGGTAGGGATAGGATACAGAGGGACCTAGACAAATTGGAGGATTGGGCCAAAAGAAATCTGATGAGGTTCAACAAGGACAAGTGCAGCATCCTGCACTTAGGACGGAAGAATCCAATGCACCGCTACAGACTAGGGACCAAATGGCTCGGCAGCAGTTCTGCAGAAAAGGACCTAGGGGTTACAGTGGACGAGAAGTTGGATATGAGTCAACAGTGTGCCCTTGTTGCCAAGAAGGCCAATGGCATTTTGGGATGTATAAGTAGGGGCATTGCCAGCAGATCAAGGGACGTGATCGTACCCCTCTATTCGACATTGGTGAGGCCTCATCTGGAGTACTGTGTCCAGTTTTGGGCCCCACACTAGAAGAAGGATGTGAAAAAATTGGAAAACGTCCAGTGGAGGGCAACAAAAATGATTAGGGGACTGGAACACATGACTTATGAGGAGAGGCTGAGGGAACTGGGGATGTTTAGTCTTCAGAAGAGAAGAATGAGGGGGGATTTGATAGCTACTTTCAACTACCTGAAAGGGGCTTCCAAAGATGATGGCTCTAGACTGTTCTCAGTGGTAGCAGATGACAGAACAAGGAGTAATGGTCTCAAGTTGCAGTGGGGGAGGTTTAGGTTGGATATTAGGAAAAACTTTTTCACTAGGAGGGTGGTGAAACACTGGAATGCGTTACCTAGGGAGGTGGTGGAATCTCCTTCCCTAGAAGTTTTTAAGGTCAGGCTTGACAAAGCCCTGGCTGGGATGATTTAGTCAGGGATCGGTTCTGCTTTGAGCAGGGGGTTGGACTAGATGACCTCCTGAGGTCCCTTCCAACCCTGATATTCTATGATTCTATGTTTCACTGGCATAAGTGGTAGTGTGCACAGTGGTATGTCGGTGGGACAGCTTCTCCTGCTGACATAGCTACTGCTGCTCATTGAGAGTGGTTTAATTATATCGATGGGAAAGCTTTCTCCCATTGGCACAGAGAAACTACATGAGAGATCTTACAGTGGCACAGCTGCATCGGTACAGCTCTCTAATGTAGCCATAGTCTTAGACCAGGAGTTCTCAAACTTCATTACACCGTGACCCCTTCTGACAACAAAAAATTACTTCCCGACCCCAAGAGGGGGGACCGAAGCCTGAGCCCCACTGCCCCAGAGGGCCGGGACAAAGCCAAAGCCTGAGCACCACCGCCTCGGGCAAGGAAGAGGTTAAAGATGAAGCCCAAAGGCTTCAGCCCCAGCTAGGGGGGCCTGTAACCTGAGCCCTGCTGTCCAGGGCTGAATCCCTTGGGCTTCGGCCCTGAGCGGTGGGGCTCGGGTTTTGGTCCCGAGCCCCTGCAAGTCTAAGTCAGCCCTGGTGACCCCATTAAAATGGGGTCACGACCCACTTTGGGGTCCTGACCCACAGTTTGAGAATCACTGCCTTAGAGAGATAGACTCAAGGAGCTCAATCTATTTAGCTTAACAAAGAGAAGATTCAGGGGTGACTTGACGAGAGTCTATAAGTACCTTCAGGGGGAACAAATATTTGATAATGGGTTCTTGAATCTAGCAGAGAAAGGGATAACATGATCCAATGGCTGAAAGTTGAAGCTAGAAATAAGGCATTGGAACAATTTACTACTGGTGAAGTCTCCAGCCCTGGCAATTTTTTAAAATCAAGGTGGGCTTTTTTTTTTTTAAAGGAAGCGCTAGTTCAGAAGGAATTATATTGGGGAAGTTCTATGGCCTGTGTTATACAGGAGATCAGCCTAGATGATCACAATGGTCCCTTCTGGCCTCAGAATCTATGACGTAGGTAAAATCCATTATATTATGTAAGTGTACAGTGTCTTAGTTTTTTTTGTTTTTGTACTAGAAAACAGCGGTTCATATGTATATGAAAATTGACACAATAAACATCACAGCTCCACAAGAATCTGGTCTTGGAAAAGCACAGATACATTAAAAATGTACTTAGACACTTTTAAACATGCATATTATTTAGCCAATGAGTCTAGTGGCTCCTTTTGGATCTCTTAGGGTTTATTATGCAAACAACATTTATTTATTCAATTTTAAAATAATGTTATTTACCAAAAATGACTGTAACAGGCCCCTTCAGAGTTCATTGTATAAATCTTAATTCGGGCACTTGGATTATTAATGAGCCAGTAGGCAGAAACTTGCGGTGAGTCTATTAACTATTCATAAAATGCTGCTGTTCCTATGTATTGTGTATGCTTTTTGAAAAAGCATCCGAAATTGTGCCAGACTCCTTACAATATAAATTACACAAGGTCCAAGACCAGAGATTACATCTGTTTACCTACGTGACTCAACGTAGCAGCAGCATAATAATGGGATTGGGCTGGAGAGATGGAAGAACACAGTAGCCACAGCAATAAAGCTATGCTGTCATAAACTGATATGTGCATAGTATGGTTGAATTAGGATTTCCGTAGTTTAATGTCCAGAGATGATAGAGGTATAAAATTGGTATCTCATAAAATAAAAATGCCATGGTTGACTTTTTTCTAGCCATTGAGGCAGAAGGGGGTTTATAGGGCGCACTGCAATGATGATACAATGCATATTGTGTTTGAACTGGCATCCCACTGAAGACAACAGGAGTTTGGATGTGCAGTGATGGAGGATTGCGGACACTGTGGAAAGAGGGCTTGGCATGGGGCCCAGATGATGGCATGAGACAGTGTACACAAAGGAGAGAAGCTCAACAATCTGGACATGAGTAGGTTGTGGCTTTGATAAAAAAAAAAAACCAATTATAATGAGGAATATAACTGGACCATCAGCCAAAAGGGACAAGCCTTGGTTTTCTGGGGAAAGAATAAGAAATTGAGAGAAAGATAAGAGAGACTGGATTTTTTTAGCCCCCACCCCTTCCTCAGACTCCAGACTATGGATGGCCCCAGTACTATACTTGCTGTCCTAGGCTAAATGCCTGGCAATCAGCATAGTCCTTTAGAAACAGGGACTGAAGGTCTGCATGACAAACTGGTTGAAATGAGGGCTCCCAGGGAAACCTCTGTGGAAACAAAGCTGGGCAATTTGGCAGCTCAAACAGACAATCTGAATAAGATGAAGGAGTAGAAGGGACAATAACCAAGTGGTAAACCATCTGAGAGTCAAAGAGGAGGCCACAAGTGAAACTTTTGTCTTGGTGTACTTGAAAGCCACACATTTTTGCAAAGACAGGAAAAAGTTCTGCAGAATCCAGCGAGAACCAAAATATCTGGATTCAGGCCTTTTTCACATGCCAGAAGTACTCAAATCAATAGCCATTGTCTTCAGTTTCAGAGTAGCAGCCGTGTTAGTCTGTATTCACAAAAAGAAAAGGAGTACGTGTGGCACCTTAGAGACTAACCAATTTATTTGAGCATAAGCTTTCGTGAGCTACAGCTCACGTCATTGGATGCATGCTTATGCTCAAATAAATTGGTTAGTCGCTAAGGTGCCACAAGTACTCCTTTTCTTTTTATTGTCTTCAGTGTAATCCTACATCTCTTTGAGCTGAGCACAGAGGAAAACTCCAGTTACCAAGGAGAGAGATTACAGAATCCTATCTAGGCAGAGCACCAGTTTGAGGGCTCTTATTGCTTCTGATAAGACAGTTTCCTTAAAGCTGTCTGATCCAAGGGGACTATGTCTGCACTGAAGGACCCAGAATTCTTTTTTCCTAGAGTGGTACCACTCAAGCAAGTTCAGAAAAAGGATTTGAAAGTGATCAAAAAAAGATTTGCTGTAGAAGGGAATTGAAGTAGCTGTACTGAATCCAACCAACCTGCCAAGCAGGCACAAAAGCAAATCCTGCTTTGGAGCCAAGTCAGCAGCCAACAAGCTACTAGTGGAAATTAAAATTAAGGAGTCTGAGGACCTGGACACTCACCTGTGCTACTGGAAGGACCTTGCCACTTTTGTCTGCAGAGTTTACGGTGCCTTACAGTTCAGTATTAAATACTTCTCTTGGGATATGAATGTCATCTATTTCTTGATGCTTTGTTGTCCAAACCTAATATTAGTTATTTCTGGTTAATACTGGTGTCAAGGCTGATTCCCCACTCTGGCATTCTGAGTGCAAAAAGGTAGAGGCCTGCAAGGATTCTAAAAATTAATACTGACCACTCCAGGCTGGTATTAAACTCGCAAGGTTACAGCTTTTTTCTGAACTTGTATGGGTAGAAGCTGCCACCACTCCAGTGCAAAAGACACCCTTTGAACCCAGGAAGGCGCACTTGGGAATTCCTTCCTGTGGGGTACCCTCAAGCCCTTTCACCCCCCCACGCCGGGGAAGAGCTGAGAAAGAAAAATAAAGGAAATCAGCTGTTGCCACCAGCTAATTAAACAACGTGTGCATAAACCTCTTAGGACACAAAAATCCAATCCTGTTCTTAGAAAAGGTAAATTTTATAAAAACAAAAAGAAAGAAAATACATCTGGAAACTCAAGCTATTGCTAGATTAAAAAAAAAAAAACAACACATAAGGATTAAGCATCAAGAATAACTTTCTTGAGGTCCAGCTTAAAAGCAAAACAGAAGCATTTGGGGTTAGCACAGAGGGGTCCACAAGCCATAAAGAAATAAAAGGAGATACACTTGATCGCATCTTCCAAACATTTCATGATCTACCTACATATCTGGGGGTTTCAAATGAGTAGTTTCTCGGTATGATCCAAATGATTTTTCATACCTGGCCCAAAGTGTCTTACAGTATAGTTGCTGCCCTGTTCCTTCTCTCCGGAGAACAACCACAGTCAGACAAAGGGGAAGTTTTTTCCCAATTTTAAAAAGTTCTAGCCTTCCCATTGGCCCTTTTAGTCAGGTGCCCACTCCCTTCCTTTTACCTACGCAGGGAGACTTTCTAACCCTTTACAGGTAAAGCAAGTAGAGAACAACTACTAAGAGGGATTTTATAGCTAACTGGCTGGCTGGGTGTCCATAAAAGGGAGCTACCCTCCCTCCGCCTTTCATTCACCACAACTGGTTAATAAGCTCTTTTGGACAGGGACTGTCTTTTTGTTCCATGGTTGTACAGCACCTAGCACAGTGGAATCCTAGCCCATGACTAGGGCTCCTAGGTGTTCTCATGACAAATAATTAATAATAATAGCAGCATGAAGACAACAACATTTAGCTTGTATTTATACTTGGGAAGGCCTCCCCTTCACCATGCATCCCTTAAAAGGACAACTACCCAGTCATTATGCAACAGTGTATGTCTAATGAGAAATGTATTTATATGCTAGTTTAGAAATGTGTATGTGACCTGATTCTAAACTCACTTATACCATTGAAATGCTGGTGTAATGCCATTGAAGAGTTACAGCATTATACCCCCTTATAATTGGCATGAGTGAGATCAGAATCAGGCCATAATCTTCTTGTAGTGTTGCATTAGAAATGTTATATGCTGGACACTTCCCTTGAAGGCATGAAGATATGTGAGCTTGAACATTACAAATAGTATTAAATAACTCAGCATTGATTAACTGGGCAACACAGCAGATTTTATTATGGTTGGGTGCTGTGCTGCGTGGTCTAAGCTATATTGAAACCGTACTGGGTGACTTATTTGCTAATGTTCTTTTTCTTTTTGCATTGTAACTGTTGAGTCCATTTTATAAAATGCAATAAAAACATAAATCCTTCCTGGAGTTTTTATGGTTGAGTTATCAACTTCTCAAAATAGAGGTGTATCGTGCAGAGTCATTCCTATAAAACTGGCCAGGCTGACTATAGTGTCAAAGAGGAGGCCTCAAACAAAATTATTAGACCTATTAAATCAGGAAAGAGAAAAGAGAAACGTCCATGCATCCTTACACCAAAGCAATATGGAAAGAGTCCGAGCCCACTTATAAACAGGAAAGAATAAAAGAACATTGTAGAAGCGCCTGTAGAGAGAGGAAAGAAAAGTGAAGGTTTCAAAACTCATGAGAGTTTGATTTCCCTTCATACTGCCCCATCTTGGTAGCCTCCAGACCACAGGAACTTTCAGCTGTAGGAATTTGTCACATAAAGAATTGCGATTAAATAACAAATAACAAGACCAGGACTCCCAGTATCACACCTTGAGATTGTTTTGTGTCTTTGCTGCTTCTCCCTTCAAAAGCAGAGTGCCTCGGCAGGGTCACGCACAAGAGCTGCCTTAAGAGAGTGTTGTTTTTCAGAGTCATTTATTTGCAATTTCAATCAATCAGACCTTCCTTCAGAGGGAAGATAACCAGTGAGTTTATCATCTTCCTGTCACTCTTGTAAATCTTGGGGAGAGCTTCCTCACTGTACTCTGTTATTACCCAATAAAAGTATATTATGGAGAGAGTATGTCTCATAGTTGGAGCAGGGAACTCGGACAGCCTCCTAAGATCTGTTCCATCTCTGCCTTGATGTATGGGCTTGAGCAATTTACTGTGCACACTGGCTCCCATCAAAGTAAATAGAAAACTCCATTGACATAAGTGGTATGAGATCAAGCCCTTAATATCTATCAGATGGCTCAGTTTACTTTTTGATAAAACAGATCTACTAATTACCCTACTTCACAGGGATGCTGCAAGACACAAATGAAAGGCACTATGTGTATAGTAGAAGAAGTAGTATTTTGTTATATTATTTTTAGGGGCTATATATTTCAAGTTAGGTCATTTTAATTGTCATATTCTATACAACTTAACATGAATGAGCCAAATTCTGCCCTCAGTTACACCCATGGTAACTCGTTGTAATCAATAAATGATGGATGTAACTGAAGGAATAATATTTCTATTACTTTACTATTTTTAAAGCATTTCACTTTATTTCATTTTAGAGAGATACAACTCAGTGTAGTGGCGGAGAACTCAGACGAGAGACGAAGCCTACCTCTTGATGGGGCCTCACCAATGTCGAATAGAGGGGAACGATCACGTCCCTCGATCTGCTCGCTATGCCCCTACTTATACATCCCAAAATGCCATTGGCCTTCTTGGCAACAAGGGCACACTGCTGACTCATATCCAGCTTCTCGTCCACTGTCACCCCTAGGTCCTTTTCCGCAGAACTGCTGCCTAGCCATTTGGTCCCTAGTCTGTAGCTGTGCATTGGGTTCTTCCGTCCTAAGTGCAGGACCCTGCACTTATCCTTATTGAACATCATCAGGTTTCTTTTGGCCCAATCCTCCAATTTGTCTAGGTCCCTCTGTATCCTATCCCTGCCCTCCAGCGTATCTACCACTCCTCCCAGTTTAGTATCATCCGCAAATTTGCTGAGCGTGCAATCCACACCATCCTCCAGATCATTTATGAAGATATTGAACAAAACCGGCCCCAGGACCGACCCCTGGGGCACTCCACTTGACACCGGCTGCCAACTAGACATGGAGCCATTGATCACTACCCGTTGAGCCCGACAATCTAGCCAACTTTCTACCCACCTTATAGTGCATTCATCCAGCCCATACTTCTTTAACTTGCTGACAAGAATACTGTGGGAGACCGTGTCAAAAGCTTTGCTAAAGTCAAGAAACAATACATCCACTGCTTTCCCTTCATCCACAGAATCAGTAATCTCATCATAGAAGGCGATTAGATTAGTCAGGCATGACCTTCCCTTGGTGAATCCATGCTGACTGTTCCTGATCACTTTCCTCTCGTGTAAGTGCTTCAGGATAGATTCCTTGAGGACCTGCTCCATGATTTTTCCGGGGACTGAGGTGAGGCTGACTGGCCTGTAGTTCCCAGGATCCTCCTTCTTCCCTTTTTTAAAGATTGGCACTACATTAGCCTTTTTCCAGTCATCCGGGACTTCCCCTGTTTGCCACGAGTTTTCAAAGATAATGGCCAATGGCTCTGCAATCACATCCGCCAATTCCTTTAGCACTCTCAGATGCAACTCGTCCGGCCTCATGGACTTGTGCACGTCCAGCTTTTCTAAATAGTCCCTAACCACCTCTTTCTCCACAGAGGGCTGGCCATCTACTCCCCATGTTGCGATGCCCAGCGCAGCAGTCTGGGAGCTGTCCTTGTTAGTGAAGACAGCGGCAAAAAAAGCATTGAGCACATTAGCTTTTTCCACATCCTCTGTCACTAGGTTGCCTCCCTCATTCAGTAAGGGGCCCACACTTTCCTTGGCTTTCTTCTTGTTGCCAACATACCTGAAAAATCCTTCTTGTTACTCTTGACATTTCTTGCTAGCTGCAGCTCCAGGTGCGATTTGGCCCTCCTGATTTCATTCCTACATGCCCGAGCAATATTTTTATACTCTTCCCTGGTCATATGTCCAACCTTCCACTTCTTGTAAGCTTCTTTTTTATGTTTAAGATCTGCTAGGATCTTAAGACTTATGAGGAGAGGCTGAGGGAACTGGGATTGTTTAGTCTGCGGAAGAGAAGAATGAGGGGGGATTTGATAGCTGCTTTCAACTGCCTGAGAGGTGGTTCCAGAGAGGATGGTTCTAGACTATTCTCAGTGGTAGAAGAGGACAGAACAAGGAGTAATGGTTTCAAGTTGCAGTGGGGGAGGTTTAGGTTGGATATTAGGAAAAACTTTTTCACTAGGAGGGTGGTGAAACACTGGAATGCGTTACCTAGGGAGGTGGTAGAATCTCCTTCCTTAGAAGTTTTTAAGGTCAGGCTTGACAAAGCCTTGGCTGGGATGATTTGATTGGGGATTGGTCCTGCTTTGAGCAGGGGGTTGGACTAGATGACCTCCTGAGGTCCCTTCCAACCCTGATATTCTATGATTCTAAGGGGGAGGGGCAGTGACTGCTCCATGCATTGTCTCTGGGACGGGGAGACATGGGGAACATTGAAACTTGACTGCTGACTTTGACTGGACTTTTGCTGGCAGCTGGAGCAGAGCTGTTCACAGGTGACAAGCCCCATCTTGCAGGGTGCCTGGCTAGTGGGCTGGCTGGGGAAGGCGGGCAAGGCTGCAGTCGGGAGTGGTCTTGCCTGTGGGTGTGAGTCTGGGAGCTGTGGTGAAAGAGAGCCCAGGCTGGGGAGCAAGAGGAGGAGGAGGGGAGCTCAGCGTGGACTGCAGTCTTGTTGTTAGGAGTAAAGTGGGACTGAGCCCACCCAGCCCACTCCACCCAGAGGTGGCAGGGGACTGGGAGGGCTCTTCCCTGCCACATCAGCACTTCAGGGAGCAGGGCCAAATGGGAGGCAGAAATCTTGGGGGGGAAGGGGACACGTGACCACACGTGCACTCCCCATGCATCACCTGTGACCTGTACATGCACTCCCTTCCCCAGGCCACATTTACTTTGGCCTGATCCAAAGTCCCCTAAAATAAGAAAGAATCTTTCCTTTGACTTCAATGGGCTCTGAATCAGGTTATCTGGCCCAGATCTTCACAGGTATCTGGGTTCCTAACTTCCACTGAAATCACAAAGCCTAAATGCCTGTGAGGAACTGGGCCTTCGTGATTGCCCAATCCCTGTTAACCCAGGGATTAACCTGTTAACCCACTGCAGATTTTCCTCTAAAAGGAATTTCCCCCCCACATGCCTTTCTGTGGAGTGGCCCTTTAAATTTGGCAGAGACCAGCAGCTACAGCCCTACAGTGGCCATTTTGCAGCTAGTTGCTGTGACTTCTCCTCTTCCAGCTGGTAAGTACTCTCAGTTCCTGTGGTTTCAATTTCTTATTGCTGAGCAGATGCTACATTCTCCAGGCAGCTGCATTACAGATTTTAGTGCCATATACAATTCTAAACCTTATAAGAGCAATCACATATTGGGCCTGATTCCAATCTGAGTTATCCATTGCACAACTCCATTGATTGCAGTAAAGTGACTCCTTATGTATACTAATGTGAAATCAGAATAAGGGTTTCAGGTAGGGCTACAGGCCCTGATCCACAAGGTACTTGGTTGCCTGAAGTCCCAATTTTAGGCTTCATTGCAATCCACAAAACTCCTTCCAAATGCTATAGGTGCCTAAGTTCAGAGTAGAAGGTCTCTAGGTGTAAGGGGACTGTTACCCCCTTACTAACATGCAGTGGGGGTGTTTTAGTTGCTAGCTCCCAGTACTAAAAGGGGGGAAGGGTCTATGGGGAATCAGTATCCTGAGACTAACAGCCCCCAGGAACAATGGGGAGAGGCCAATGCTCCAGGTCAGCCTGAATGACAGGGCAGGCAGGCTAATCAGGGAGTCAGGAGGCCAGGCAGGTCCTGTCCTCCGTGTGAGCTGGAATTGCTTGGGTCAGACAGAGTGGGGCCCAGCTAAGGAGAAAGCAGGGGCCCGAGTTGAGCTGGGGAGCAGAGGGACCAGAAAAGCAGCCCAGAGAGAGCAGACCCTGTCCTGGGAGCAGAGCTGCAGCAACCAGAGCCAGAGGGGCCAGAAAAGCAGCCCACGAAGCAGGTCAGTGCTGGGAGCAAAGTCTCAGAAGCAGCCTGTAGAGCAGACCTGTCCTGGGAGCAGAGCTGTAGCAACTAGAGCCACAGGGGCCAAAGAAGCAGCCCAGGGAGCTGGAGGCAGAGCAGCAGTGCAGAGACCGAGTGGTGGAGCTGGGGCTGGAGCAGTCTGGAGCTGAGTGCGGTGAGTAGCTGGGGAGAGCGAGGGGGACCCTGGGCAGCAGGCCCAGCACAGGGAGACGCCTCAGCAAAGAGGCTCAGCAGACCAGGCTTGGATCGTAACCCTGATAGGGCAGGGGCGACACTGGGAAGAAGGGTCCTACCACTTAGAGCCTGAGAGCATGTGGCCACCACCAGAGCGAGTGTCCAACCCCCAGCATCCCTACAGCACAGCCAGGGCCTGAGCAGGAGGCCTGGGACTTACAAGGAGCAGACTGAACTGCCCTGACATTCCACAGACACTGTGATGTTCCCTGCCACAGAGCGGGTTGATGTGTTTCCTTTAACCTTTCCCATTTTTCCTTATTCTTTTTAAAATTAATTGTTGATTAAAGCAAATGTAAGTTATTTAAATTGTATGTAATGGTCAGTGGGTCAGAGAAGTGCCCGGTGCAGAGAGAGTACCCCGGAGTGGGGACACCCTAGCCCCTGTCCTAGGTGACCACAGCAGGGTTGGGGGTCGAGCCCCCCAGGAATCCTGGGCCCAGCCTTGTTGGGGTTACAAGGACTCTGCCAGACAGGAGAGTGGAAGGGGAGTCCTCAAGGGCAGGGAGGCCACTGGGTAAAGGAAGTGGGAAGTAGGACTCAGATCCTTTCGCTAGCCCACTTCACCGGGGTAGTACAGAAGCCAGGAAAGTTCCCCACAATAGCGGGACTATTCCCCCGCTTACATATGTTTCTGCCTCTGGGCATGCCCACTGCTGCCCCATTCTGGATGCCTATCTCCTGCCCCAGAGCGATTCACAAAGTGGGGGAAGATGTGTTTGCTTGCCTAAGTCATGTTCCGGGCCATCTACTAGATCAGGGTCCCATTCAAAACCTTCCTGCCAGAGTAGGAGGTGGTGGCACTCACCTTATAACTTAGCCAAGTGGTTAGAGCACTCACCTGGGATGTGGGAGACCCAGGGTTGATTCTCCCCTCTGCCAGAGGAGGAGAAGAGAGACCCCTGTTCAAATCCTACCTCTGAGCTAACCACTGAGCTATGAGATGTTCTGATGTGGCGTTCTTAATTTCTCCTGTTCAAGTTCCACTGTGGATGAATAAGGAAAAAGATTAGAGCAGGGGGACCAGACTCTGGGTCTCCCACCTCCCCACTGGGTACCCTAACCACCAGGCTATAGAGTCATTCTCTCTAAGTTCGTGGATCATTAAGCTGAAACTGGTGCCTATCTCTGAGAGAGGAATGGGGCTTAAGACACACCCCTGTAATGGGCATCTCCCATTGTCCGGCTTAGGTGGCTCCCTGCCTAACATGCTGGCTTTTGTTGATTACATTCTAAGGCACCTATCTCTCCCATTCATTGAACAGGAGCCTAGACCCCTAACTCAGGCTTTGTGGATCATTGTTGTTCCTGTGAATTTTTTTTAAGGCACCTAAAAGGTGATGCTCAGTGTTGCAATGTCTAAGTACCTTTGTGGATCAGGACCCCAGCTACTGTGGTAACGAGGGTGGTATAAGAACCGAAGGAGAACAGAATAGAATACCATGCTTTCCACAGAAAATCCCTCTTCTGTTTTCTAGTTGGGGGAAAGTTTTCTGTATCTGTAACCCACCCTAAAAGCATGTGAATCTTTGCCATCTAGTAGCTGGTCCACATAGGAGGATAAGAGTCTATTACAGCTGCTAGATAACAAAATTGTTCCCTTAGCTTAGTTGATAGGGGATAATGCTTTTAGTGCTGAAGCCTTCAGATACTGAATTCCAAGCAAAGGGTCATTATATAAACTTTGTTCATCTTGATTCCTCGGGAGAAATGTTTTGTTACTTGATTAACAGATAGAGAGTCTAGAACTACATCCAGAAACATGTACCCTTTTAAGTACCAATATTCTCAGTCCACTTCCTAGGGGACAAGTATTCATACATTTTAAAAAAGCACAGCTGCACTGCTATGCGTAGCTGAGAGGCTACCAGGCCAAGCAGTATATAGACATGGCAACTGAACTTCTTCCTAGGCTAGATCTCTCCAGGTTGGGACTGTCATTCAGACACTAGTGTTCCAGCCTGAGGGAGTTTTTGTGGCTTCTGAGTATTCAGGTCTCTTGTTAGGTGGATAACGGAGGAGTTCAATCTTCAAAGTTGTTGGGTTGGCACCTTTCACCAGCAAACACTCAAACATGTCAGCAAGTTAAAGAAGTGTGGGCTGGATGAATGCACTATAAGGTGGGTAGAAAGTTGGCTAGATTGTCGGGCTCAACGGGTAGTGATCAACGGCTCCATGTCTAGTTGGCAGCCGGTGTCAAGTGGAGCGCCCCAGGGGTCGGTCCTGGGGCTGGTTTTGTTCAATATCTTCATAAATGATCTGGAGGATGGTGTGGATGGCACTCTCAGCAAATTTGCGGATGATACTAAACTGGGAGGAGTGGTAGATACGCTGGAGGCCAGGGATAGGATACAGAGAGACCTAGACAAATTGGAGGATTGGGCCAAAAGAAATCTGATGAGGTTCAATAAGGATAAGTGCAGGGTCCTGCACTTAGGACGGAAGAACCCAATGCACAGCTACAGACTAGGGACCGAATGGCTAGGCAGCAGTTCTGCGGAAAAGGACCTAGGGGTTATAGTGGACGAGAAGCTGGATATGAGTCAGTGTGCCCTTGTTGCCAAGAAGGCCAATGGCATTTTGGGATGTATAAGTAGGGGCATTGCCAGCAGATCGAGGGACTTGATCGTTCCCCTCTATTCGACATTGGTGAGGCCTCATCTGGAGTACTGTGTCCAGTTTTGGGCCCCACACTACAAGAAGGATGTGGATAAATTGGAGAGAGTCCAGCGAAGGGCAACAAAAATGATTAGGGGTCTGGAACACATGACTTATGAGGAGAGGCTGAGGGAACTGGGATTGTTTAGTCTGCAGAAGAGAAGAATGAGGGGGGATTTGATAGCTGCTTTCAACTACCTGAGAGGTGGTTCCAGAGAGGATGGTTCTAGACTATTCTCAGTGGTAGAAGAGGACAGAACAAGGAGTAATGGTCTCAAGTTGCAGTGGGGGAGGTTTAGGTTGGATATTAGGAAAAACTTTTTCACTAGGAGGGTGGTGAAACACTGGAATGCGTTACCTAGGGAGGTGGTAGAATCTCCTTCCTTAGAAGTTTTTAAGGTCAGGCTTGACAAAGCCCTGGCTGGGATGATTTGATTGGGGATTGGTCCTGCTTTGAGCAGGGGGTTGGACTAGATGACCTCCTGAGGTCCCTTCCAACCCTGATATTCTATGATTCTATGGCTCATTTCTTGTTAATATGTGATTCTGCTAGCAATTTATTTGTTTGTTGCTGCTGCTTTTAACTACAGACAATATACTGCTACCTAGGTGTTAGCTGTTATTTAATTGACACTGAAAAGTGTCTGAGGAATAAAAAGCAACCTTTTCCTGTTGAGAGCTAAGCAATAAAGCTGACATTGGCACTTAGTGCCAACAGGGGGGACCCTAAGACCCAGATGTCCTGTGATGCCCACAAAAATCATAACTGCAGTTTGAAGATGATGCCAACCAATTTTTAGTTGGAGGCAATGTGGCCTGATGAACGTGGCATTCGACTGAAAGGGGCACTGGGGTCCTATTCTCTGCTCAGCCACTCATCATGTGACCTTAGCCAAGTTGTTTAACACCGTGCTGCTTTTGTTTCCCTTCCCACCCTTTGACATGTCAATTTTGTCTGTAAACCCTTTGGGGCAGGATCACTCTCTTCCTATATTTTTGTACAGTGCCTAGCACAATGGAGCTCCAATTGAGATTGTGGACATTACACAACACTAATATAAATCATAATTTAGGTGCTGATGTCCTCATTTGAATATGGTAATGTGGAATCTACGCACCCCACCTACGAGCCTCAGTTTGAAATTTGAGCCTGCAGTGGTTACCTGAGTGGCTCCGTGATCACACTTCCTCTTTAGAGGGAGATGAGTTTTCTCTGAATGTATGTAGTTACATGTTTAAAACATGGATTTGTTTCCAAATTCTTTCTGTTATTGCAGAAGGCGCCTCAGCAAACTTCAAAATTCTTGATAGTTACAAAAAAAAAAAACAAAAAACCAAACAACCATGAAGCACAAGAACATTAACAATTCTTCCTGCATGGAAAGGAACAGTTTGGAATGGTGCCCTTATGTTGTATTCTATTGTACTTGTCGCATATTAATGCTTATTTCCTGTGATAGAGAAGACTAATGATGCATTGTTTACTCAACACCCGGTACTCTGTAGCTTATTATACAATAGAGTGTTTTGGTCATTTTTATTTTGACTCCATGTTTTCTTTAGACTTAAAACTTTGGAGTATTGTTTTTAAAAAATGATACAATTGCAAGCTCCTCCATGATCAGAACTGATCATAATTTTCTAGTCTAAACTCAGAACTGCTGCTAGCAATGAGAAAAACATTGCTCATTTTAGTTTGTTTTCCTAAGCCAAATGTGACTATGAATTCAAATTTTACAAATCATATTCAGCCTCGACATCAACAAAAATGGAGCACAGTCATTACTTGTAAACTTGCCAATATGTCATGTTCCTTATTTGCACTTCTTGTTTCATCTTTCTTTGTGCTACACTAGAATACTGTGCTCTGACCTGGAAGAATAGCCAAGACAGTCAAGAAATCAATAATAAACTCCATGTTGACTCTTGTGCCTTCACTGACTGCTTCTGAAAATCAGCATTCTGCCCATTCTTTCATTTCAGAAGAAAGGGGAGTGTCCGTGTACCAGCAACGCAGATACAGGTAAGCAACCATTTTCATGTTCTCTCCACAGGTTCTAATGTGGAGAGTGGACTAGATGATACATCTGAGGGAAGAGAATAGAAGGAGACTCCGCCGATTGGAAGGCATGAGATGCATTGCCCTAGGGATGGGGGTTCCACGACCACCGCTCCCAAGAGAAGGAGGCGGGGGGTGGTGGTGGTCGGGGACTCTCTTCTCAGGGGGACTGAGTCATCTATCTGCCGCCCCAACTGGGAAAACTGAGAAGTCTGCTGCTTGCCAGGAGCTAGGATTCACGATGTGACGGAGAGACTGCCGAGACTCATCAAGCCCTCAAATCACTACCCCTTCCTGCTTCTCCACATGGGCAGCAATGATACTGCCAAGAATGACCTTGAGCAGATCCCTACAGACTACGTGGCTCTGGGAAGAGGGATAAAGGAGTTTGAGGCGTCCATCCTCCCCGTGAAAGGAAAAGGCCTGGGTAGAGACCGTCGAATTGTGGAAGTCAATGAATAGCTATGCAGGTGGTGTTGGAGAGACTTTGGATTCTTTGACCATGGGATGGTGTTCCAAGAAGGAAGAGTGCCAGGTAGAGACAGGCTCCACCTAACAAAGAGAGGGAAGAGCGTCTTTGCAAGCAGGCTGGCTAACCTAGTGAGGAGGGCTTTAAACTAAGTTCACTGGGGGAAGGAGACCAAAGCCCTGAGGTAAGTGGGGACGTGCGATACCGGGAGGAAGAGGGGAGGGCTCCTGCCTCATACTGAGAAAGAGGGATGATCAGCAAGTTCTCAAGTGCCTATATGCAAATGCAAGAAGCCTGGGAAACAAGCAGGGAGAACTGGAAGTCCTGGCACAGTCAAGGAATTATGATGTGATTGGAATAACTGAGACTTGGTGGGATAACTCACATGACTGGAGTACTGTCATGGATGGATATAAACTGTTCAGGAAGGACAGGCAGGGCAGAAAAGGTGGGGGAGTTGCATTGTATGTAAGAGAGCAGTATGACTGCTCAGAGCTCCGGTATGAAACTGCAGAAAAACCTGAGAGTCTCTGAATTAAGTTTAGAAGTGTAAGCAACAAGGGTGATGTCGTGGTGGGAGTCTGCTATAGACCACCGGACCAGGTGGATGAGGCTTTCTTCCGGCAACTAACGGAAGTTAAAAGATCGCAGGCCCTGGTTCTCATGGGAGACTTCAATCACCCTGATATCTGCTGGGAGAGCGATACAGTGGTGCACAGACAATCCAGGAAGTTTTTGGAAAGTGTAGGGGACAATTTCCTGGTGCAAGTGCTGGAGGAACCAACTAGGGGCAGAGCTCTTCTTGACCTGCTGCTCACAAACTGGGAAGAATTAGTAGGGGAAGCAAAAGTGGAGGGGAACCTGGGAGGCAGTGACCATGAGATGGTCGAGTTCAGGATCCTGACCCAAGGAAGAAAGGAGAGCAGCAGAATTCGGATCCTGGACTTCAGAAAAGCAGACTTTGACTCCCTTAGGGAACTGATGGGCAGGATCCCCTGGGAGAACAACATGAGGCGGAAAGGAGTCCAGGAGAGCTGGCTGTATTTTAAAGAATCCTTATTGACAAACCATCCCAATGTGTAGAAAGAATAGTAAATATGGCAGGTGACCAGCTTGGCTTAACAGTGAAATCCTTGCTGAGCTTAAACACAAAAAAGAAGCTTACAAGAAGTGGAAGATTGGACAAATGACCAGGGAAGAGTATAAAAATATTGCTCAGGCATGCAGGAGTGAAATCAGGAAGGCCAAATCACACTTGGAGTTGCAGCTAGCAAGGGATGTTAAGAGTAACAAGAAGGGTTTCTTCAGGTGTGTTAGCAACAAGAAGAAAGTCAAGGAAAGTGTGGGCCCCTTACTGATTGAGGGAGGCAACTTAGTGACAGAGGATGTGGAAAAAGCTAATGTACTCGATGCTTTTTTTGCCTCTGTCTTCACGAACAACGTCAGCTCCCAGACTACTGCACTGGGCAGCACAGCATGGGGAGGAGTGACCAGCCCTCTGTGGAGAAAGAAGTGGTTCGGGACTATTTAGAAAAGCTGGACGAGCACAAGTCCATGGGGCCGGATGCGCTCATCCGAGAGTGCTAAAGGGGTTGGCGGATGTGATTGCAGAGCCATTTGCCATTATCTTTGAAAACTCATGGTGATTGGGGGAGGTCCCGGATGACTGGAAAAAGGCTAATGTAGTGCCCATCTTTTAAAAAAGGGAAGGAGGGGTATCCTGGGAACTACAGGCCAGTCAGCCTCACCTCAGTCCCTGGGAAAATCATGGAGCAGGTCCTCAAGGAATCAATTCTGAAGCACTTAGAGGAAAGAAAAGTGATCAGGAACAGTCAGCATGGATTCACCAAGGGCAAGTCATGCCTGACTAATCTAATTGTCTTCTATGACGAGATAACTGGCTCTGTGGATAAGGGGAAAGCAGTGGACATGTTATTCCTTGACTTTAGCAAAGTTTTTGACACAGTCTCCCACAGTATTCTTGCCAGCAAGTTAAAGTAGTATGGGCTGGATGAATGGACTATAAGGTGGATAGAAAGCTGGCTAGATTGTTGGGCTCAACGGGTAGTGATCAATGGCTCCATGTCTAGTTGGCAGCCGGTATCAAGTGGAGTGCCCCAAGGGTTGGTCCTGGGGCTGGTTTTGTTCAATATCTTCATTAACGATCTGGAGGATGGCGTGGATTGCACCCTCATCAAGTTTGCTGATGACACTAAACTGGGAGGAGAGGTAGATACGCTGGAGGGTAGGGATACGATACAGAGGGCCCTAGACAAATTAGAGGATTGGGCCAAAAGAAATCTGATGAGGTTCAACAAGGACAAGTGCAGAGTCCTGCACTTAGGACGGAAGAATCCAATGCACCGTTACAGACTAGGGACCGAATGGCTCGGCAGCAGTTCTGCAGAAAAGGACCTAGGGGTTACAGTGGACGAGAAGTTGGATATGAGTCAGTGTGCCCTTGTTGCCAAGAGGGCCAACGGCATTTTGGGCTGTATAAGAAGGGGCATAGCGAGCAGATCGAGGGATGTGATTGTTCCCCTCTATTCAACATTAGTGAGGCCTCATCTGGAGTACTGTGTCCAGTTTTGGGCCCCACACTGCAAGAAGGATGTGAAAAAATTGGAAAACATCCAGCGGAGGGCAACAAAAATGATTCGGGGACTGGAACACATGACTTATGAGGAGAGGCTGAGGGAACTGGGATTGCTTAGTCTGCAGAAGAGAAGAATGAGGGGGGATTTGATAGCTGCTTTCAACTACCTGAAAGGGGGTCCCAAAGAGGATGGATCTAGACTGTTCTCAGTGGTAGCAGATGACAGAATGAGGAGTAATGGTCTCAAGTTGCAGTGGGGGAGGTTTAGGTTGGATATTAGGAAAAACTTTTTCACTAGGAGGGTGGTGAAGCACTGGAATGCGTTACCTAGGGAGGTGGTGGAATCTCCTTCCTTTGAAGTTTTTAAGGTCAGGCTTGAAAAAGCCCTGGCTGGGATGATTTAGTTGGGGATTGATCCTGCTTTGAGCAGGGGGTTGGACTAGATGACCTCCTGAGGTCCCTTCCAACCCTGATATTCTATGATTTGAGTGCCTGTTTTTCCTGGCTGGCATGTGTCTCAAGAATGTACACACTTGCTCTGACAGTTCCCAGTTCTCTTTTTCTTCAGCCTATAAGAACATGCCACAATGAACGTGGTCTGCTGAGGGGTCTTTGTAGGATCCAGTCTGCAAACCAAAAGCAGGTGGAAAACCTTATTCTTTTCCAAGTAGCAATCAGCCTTGGAAACACAAAAACAGGCCACTTCTTAGAGTTCATTTTTGCCTCAAGTTATTGTGGATCAACCTAATTATCATGTAAACAGCTCTATTTGGAGGAGATGAAATGACAGGAAGCCCAAAAAAGTATAGGATGGTGAGAAAGTACTTTGATAAATTACAAAGAGTGACAGTATTAGAAGTTTGTAGATCAGTTGAGAGATGTTGTAGAGGGAAGGACTGAGTGTTTTCCTAAAGTAAGAATACAATTTCCAAAGCCTTTTTTCCAGTCCATATTATCAATATCCAAATATGTCTTAGTCCTTGCATCCTTTGCTCCTGCTTCCATGCCACAGAGTATCTGTGGAGAAACACGTAGGCACCATGTGGACTTCCTCCATTAAATATGTTTTCCCTTCCTTCAGTTCTACCATCTTCCTTGCTAAATCATCCTGCTCTTCCTTTGAGTCTTAGCCTAACTTTGTAGAATTATTCTTTGTGACTAAATCACTTCAAAAAGTCTACTTTACATTCATCCATCTCTCTTTTCTGGTGTGTGCATTGGAGTTCAGTTATCCATCCTCATCTCTGCTGATCTGGACACCATCTCAAACCGAACAGAATACACCACCCACCTCTCCATTCCCCAAAGTCCTTTCCCACACATCTCCCTTCTAAATCAGTCTCAACAATTCCTCCATCTATCTTGTCATCCAAGCTTGCTCCCACTGTCATTTTCACCCACTTTCTCTTTCCTCAACACATCTGACCTGTTTTGGTTTTATACCATGCACAATGGTATGCTAGTAGGTGGGCATGACAGGGTTTCCAGAGTGCAACCTGGACTGTGGGACCACTGAGACCTTCAAACCCACCAACCTGGGCTGCATCTCACACTGTGATGCTGATGTCAGGCTACAAACCTCTGATAGGCACTGCAATTACACTACCATCCACAGGCAGGAGCACACTCAGCTGTATTATATCATTGATCTCCCAGCCACTCATGAACCATAGGGAGGTTACAGCCAATTCCCCCTCAGTCCTTGCACCCCAGAAATGTACCATCTTGCCCTGGTCAGAAGCCTGACCAGTGTAAGTTCATTAAGTAGTTCGCCGTTCCCTCAGTGTGGAATGGACACACACTAGCCTTTGTAAACTGAGCTGAGATTTCCCAAGCACTTCAACCAGAACACTCCATTTTAGATAACATAAAACAGGTTTATTAACTACAGAAAGACAGATTTTAAGTGATAAGTAGTTGGCACAGAGATCAGAGTTGGTTACTTAGACTGCTAATTTATTTTTGTTTCTTAAGTTCTACAAACTAAGCAGGCTGTGAATCAAGCGCTGTCTCATCCTGACAAATGGTACAAGCAGGTTACAGTTCTTCAATGCACAGACTGGACTCCATTTCCAGCCTGGAACCATCCTTCCCCAGTTCAAAATCTTTGTCCTCCAGATGTTCCTCCAGGTGTTGAGGTGGGGATGTGGGGGAGAGGGGCTAAGTGATAATGTCATTTTCCCTCTTTTATAGTCTCTTCCAGATTGCTGGAAAGATCTTTGCTGTGATGTGGGCATCAGGCAGTCCCCATTGGTCAAGCAGTCTCCATTGCATATGTGCTCTGTCTGAGAAGTCTCTGGATAAGGGGGGTGAGGCTGGGGCCATAGCTGGGAGCGGAGCCTCGGCTGGGGTTTGAGGCCGGCAGTTGGGGTCCTGGGTGCGGGGCCAGGGTAAGGAGCAGAGCTGGGTGGTGCTCTCTCCCTGCCCACTGGGGCCCCAGCCGCATCCCCCTTGGAGGAGTGGGGGCGCATCACAGTTGGGGGACCTCTGCTTTAATGGGCCATCGGCACATCTGGCTGATCCTTTGTTGCAATTGAAAAGTTGGCTGTGGGCATCTCCCAGCATAAGAATGATCATACTGGGTCAGACCAAAGGTCCATCTGGCCCAGTGTCCTGTCTTCTGACAGCAGCTAGTGCCAGGTGCCCCAGAGGGAATGAACAAAACAGGCAATCTTCAAGTGTTCTATCCCTTGTTGCCCATTCCTAGCTTCTGGCAAACCTCACAACATATTTCAAATCACATATAGCAAAGCTTCATAACTTCACATACAAGGATAGTAAAGACAATCCAACAGGATATTATTGTTCAACAGATCAAGACTCCCCATAAGGTATGCACTGTACAAAACATTTCATAATCCTATCACCATAGTGAATATGGGGGCTCCAGAGCGCTACTTTGAGGTACAGACTGTCTCAGTGGCCTAGCGTAGTTTGGAAGCTCCTTCAGGCTAGGTCCTTATTTTTATTTGGAATATCTGTCAAAAGTGAGTTTATCAGAGAGGTTGGTGAATAGGTTTCAGGAGATCTGGGGTGTTGTAAATTCTGTTGCTTTCTCCTGATGAGCCATCCTTTCCCCTCCTTCACTACAGATGAACCCTTGTCTATGTACATGTTCAGCTCTCACTTAGTCCACTGCACCCACTTCCCCTCTAGTACCTGTGTTTCACCCCACTCTCCTGCAGTTTATCTAAAGTGGTGCTGTGAAAATGTCTGCTGATTTGACCATGTAATTCCCCTCAGGGACTCTCTCCATTGGCTCACTGTGACCTTCTGAATCAAGTTTAACCACCTTCAAGTTAAAGGAATTGGTTATCAGTAGAGTTATGTAGGAAACTTCTTTTCCTGTCCTATGAACATTTTCAAGATATTGAAATTTTTTCCTCTCCTGAATTGGTTTTTGTGAACCAAAAAATAAATAAAAAATTAGTCTGGGTCAATTGAAATGCTTTGTTTTTATTTGTTTTACTACAATTAGCTTAAATTTTGAAATAAACTTGTTTTAGAACCAGAATTTTTCATTTAGAAAATGTCAAAACTCATTTGGGCCATTTTGAAACTTTTTATAAAAAACGTTCAAGTCAAAACATTTGCTGAAATCAGCCCATTCCTTTTGGTTTCAATGAATGGCATTTTCTGACATTTCATTGAAAAATTCCCAACCAGCTCTAGTCCTGCCATGGGAGTAAAGATCTGCTGGGCTGCTCTCGCTTTCCTTAGAGTTGGAACTTTCCCCAGATATCACCAGGGCATTGGTATTGGAGGTTCCTCATTTTGGGAATCTACTCTGTCTTGCAGGCCATCAGGACTCAAGTTTGGTGACATTCAGGAAAGAGTGTAGGACTTTTTTTAGTTTACCCCATTCTGATGATTGATATTTGTAAAAATGGAGGAGTTTTGCAAATAAGCAAGATGGAGAGGGAGTCTGTTAGATTCTGTTGATCCATAACTGATTATTTGTCTTTGGAAGTGGTTGTCAATATAAATGGCTAAATAAAGACAATTAATCCAATTTTGCCTTTATATGTTTATACTACTTGGCTCCATCAGCTAGATTGGATGTTCTTATGGCAAAAATATAGAACTAAGAAGCAGGAGATACACGTTCTTTTTAGGTTTCAGAGTAGCAGCCGTGTTAGTCTGTATCCGCAAAAAGAAAAGGAGTACTTGTGGCATCTTAGAGACTAACAAATTTATTTGACAATAAGCTTTTGTGTAGCTCACGAAAGCTTATGCTCAGATTTGTTAGTCTCCAAGATGCCACAAGTACTCCTTTTCTTTTTATGTTCTTTTTAGATCCTGTCTGAGTCTTTTAACCTGTCTACACCCAAGTTACTTTGTTTCTAAATTGTGGATAAGATTCCCCTGTGCCGCAAAGCTATCGTGAGGTTTCCTTCATTAATATTTGCAATGTGCTCACATATTACAGTGCGGAGAGCCATTGGTGTGTCTATAAACCAAAATATCTACCTTTCTCTGTCATAAAATGTTGCATTTCTCTGAATCTAAAGCAGGAGGACAGTGACTCATGTACTGTAATTCAAATTCCAAAATGCGTGAATGTTCCTGCTTGCCAGGGATCTCTATCAGGCAAAACAGCAGCTACTGCAGGAGATAGTTTGCTCTAGCCTTTATTCAGATTGGGCTGTGCCCCAAAATGGCTTCCAGGCCTTTCCTTTCTTTACATCCCATTTGAGCAGAGGAATGTACCAATGTAGGAAGGCAGAGTATGGAAGCAAGCTGCACAAGAATAAAATGGGATGGAGTATTGCAGGACACAGCTGATTGGGTCATGCCAAATCATGCAAAGTTCTTTCAATGGTGATTTTGATTTTAAATACATTTTGCAATATTTGGAGCCAAATTTTTCTCAACTGTCACTTTATCTTTATTCAGGATCTAGCTGGAAATATACATAGTGGTAGAAAAAAATTGGGTGAATTTTGCAAAATACTGCAAAAATATTCACATTTATGTATACACAGTCAAATAACCACAAATTCCCTTGAATGTTGTTTGCAAAACTTTTTTTTTAGTTTCCAGGAATATGAAAAAAATATTTTTTGTTCAGAAGAGTGGTTTATGGGAAGAAAAATTTGCACAACTAGTTGTGCAGATATATATTCACATTTGTATGTTGAAAATCTTGAAAGCTCTTTTTAGGTTTTGATGTCTTACAGTCAGAGATCATGAACAATACATTGTGATTTGGGTAGTCAATCATATATCAAGAATAGTGAATCGTAAATAATTGAGGTAACAATCATGGCAAACAATCAAGGGCTGAAATTTGTTCACATAAACCATCCATCTAAGAGATTGAAGTGTGAACAAATTCAGAAAAATCAGTCTGTCTGCAGATAATTTGCTTACAGAACAAATGGTGAAATTCATTAAATAGTTCTAAAAAGTTTGTTGGACTCCAGCCATCAGCATGAATGCTGCATGAGTGCATGGCTCACTGTATGTAGGTGGCTCCACAGTCTGGGCAGAATGGGGTTTAGAGCCAGCTCCCGCCAGACATACATGTCTCAGATCTCTCATGCTCCATGAGGACTTGTTTTGCACATAGCATACTGTATTTCTATTTGTGTATGCAAAACTGTCATGTGAAAAGGGCCTTCTTCTTTTAAGCAAAGATACCAAGGATCAAATCTGAGCCACCCTTTCCATATAAGCAGAGAAAGAATAAGGCAAGAGGGGGATTATTAGGATACCTTCACTGTACTTCACTCCTGGTTTTCCTAAAAGCTCATGGGGTAAAAGCCTGAGCCCACTGAAGTCAATAGCAAAATTCCCATAGACTTCAATGGAGATGGGCTTTCCACCATGAAGTTCAGTCTGTAGATCCTCAACAGCTGGATCTATGGCTGGGGCATTTGGGGGGATGGGTTTTGATGTCATATGATAGGCATCTTCAAGTACATTCATTTCTGACCCAACATCTCATGCAAATTATTCCTGCCTCTCTGAGGAGACTAGATACAGGTTCAATTCATAATTGATGTTTTGCACCTTAAATTATACCAGTTGGCACAGGGATCTCAATTTGATACCTATAACTGGAGAAAAATGTGGAAATGTGCAATAAACATCTATTGTATTGTAAGTAAATGGAGTAAAATGAACAAAGAACTTGACAAATCTAGCCTCATTTTCTCTGTATGTGGAATGCCCACAAAGTAGACCTTAATTTCTCTGTTGTATTTGTTAATTAAATTTTACTCAACACATTTCTCCCTGCTATTAAGGACTGATTGCAAACAGCCCACAGCAAATATTCAATATTCAACAGGTGAGCGGGATTGGCTAGTTGTACGGCAGTGATTGTGGAGTGATTCCATTCCCTGATTGGACAAGCATAACTTACAGTCAACAAAAGGGCTTCCAAAAGCTACTGAGCATTCGATTCTTTCAGGAAAGGGCAGCAGTTTAGGGAGCCGAAGCAGCAGATAAACTTAATTAAGGGAGTTTCGAACGCTTCACTTTTCTCTTTTGGTGAAGTCAGGCCTTGCCTGATGCGTCCTAGATAACTTAGGCTATTGTAAGGTTCATTATCAGAATGCAGAGTTTACATTTTTTTCTTATCATTCATACAGATTAATTTGTGTGTGTGTGTACACTCCCCATTGTGAAAGGGGGCTCTGAAATCTTTCTCTGTCTTATTGAATTGCTTATATTCAAGTGTTCAAGCAAGATATTTTTGGTATCCTGTTCCTTTGCTGTCATGTTTTGTCCCATCCCTTATAAAACATGCCAAGTGCATCACTTTCACTTCTGTTACTGACACAAAGTTATTACATGTGTGCATGGGCGATCTTAGCTGCAAAGGTCAAGCTTAGATACTTGGGTGGCTCATTTCATTGTCTTTAAGCCAGGACCTGCCAAGCCTCTTGGAGATCTGTCCCCCTGTTGTGTCATGCAATGTCCTATGCTATGTGAAATACCTGTGAGCATGTGAGCTTAAAATTCACTTCTTGTGGGCATTCAAGAGTGTGAAACTTAATCAGATGCACGTACCTGGAAAGCACATGGTACAAGCACAGCTGAAGTCAATTCATTTTTAAAATCAAGAGAATGGAAAATTTTCCATGGTATTCATGCAGCTCCACTCTTAAATATGTAAATATACCAATTAAAAACCTGAGTCTGAAGTAAGAATGCAGCCCTAATTTGTCCCTGTAAATCAGTGAGAGAAAGATTTAAAGTGATGTTTTTAACTCTTTGTGTATCACGTTGATAGCAGAACCTTAGTAAATTAAGCTGTGTAAATAACATTGTTTGTATTCCTGTAAGATGTTTTCATGGCCTTATTTTTATTCATGGACTATACATAAAGACAAAAGCAAAGTTCCCCGGGCCAGTAATGATCCTTCCAGCCCGTAAGCTTTCCTTAGGGCACATGAACTATATAATATATAAATAGCTTATGTATAGGAAAAAGTAAAAACTGCTGAGCCATACTGTTCTGGCGCAAGTTTATTTTGTTCCTAAAATATTATGCACTGCTTCAGAATTTGTTTTAAAGTCTCCTGTTGGTGAGATGAGGGCACAGAGGCTATTTCTGCTCTCCCATCTGGCTCCTACGCGCTACTACTTTTAGTTTCTGACTGCTTTCAAGACTATTAGGGGCTGACTTTCTGCCTCTGAATATTTGCATTAAATTCCCAAGGTGTCTGATGGTAAAGTGCTTAAGTACAAGCAGTTTTCCATAGCTAAGGATTTCTTTCTTCACCTCAACAGCCCATGGTCCAGGTAAAATGAGCCCTTGTGTACTGTACGTCAGTAATAATAGAGCCCACACCTTAAGTGGGCCTTCTAGGGTTTCCATGGACCATGATGGGAAAAGACTGGTTAAAAGCGATGATATTTCTGAGTGTTAAGGCCTGATCCAGTATTGATTGGAGTTAGTGGAAAGGCATCCACTAACTGCAGGGGGCCTTGGATTAGTGCTTTACTTATGTCTGATGAAAAGGTAGAGGAAGAACCTCAAGACTGATGGGGTGGAAGCCCAAGTGGAGCTAGAGCAGGGGTGGGCAATAATTTTCACAGGGGGGACACTCCACAAATTTTGGTAAGTCATCATGGGCCGCACATTTCTACTATATTAATGAAATTTTTAAATTCTACCCCTCCACTGCAGTGCCATGTAATAAAATAATTCGTGCAAAAACTGAGGGTGCAGGAGGGAGTGTGGGGTCTGGGAGGGAGTTTGGGTGTGGAAGGGAGCTCCAGGCTGGTGCAGAGTTTTGGGGTGCAGGTGAGGGGTGTGGGCTCTGGGAGGGAGTATGCTGCAGGAGGAGGCTCCTGTCCACACTCCTCACCCTTTCCTGCACCCCAAGACTCTGCACCAGCCCAGAGTGCCCTCCTGCACCCTCCGGGATGGGGCAGGAAGTTGCGGTGTGGGAGGGGGTGCGAGGTGCAGGCTCTGGACAGGAGGCATTTACCACAGGCGGCTCCCGGCCGGCAGCGCAGCAGGGCTCAGGCAGGCTGCCAGCCTGCATGCCATGGCCCCAAACCACTCCCAGAAGTAGCCAGCTGCTGGTACATCTCTGTGCACCACTTGGGAGCCTCCGCAGCTCCCATTGGCTTGTTTCTGGCCAATGGGAGATCTGAAGACGGTGCTGGGGCGGGGGCAGCACATGGAGCCACCTCCCCCCCTGCCAGGGGCACACAGAGATATGCTGGGAGCAGCCGGCTGCTTCCAGGAGCAGCATGGGGCCACGGCAGGCAGGCAGCCTGCTTGAGCGCCCCATGGTAGTTTTAGCAGCTCAGAGAGCATGAGGACAGAAATGTTAGTCAGACCAGATATGGCCCATGGGCTGTAATTTGCTCACCCCTGAGCTGGCTGGGTGGCCTTAATCTCTAGCAAGTTTGGGGGGCTAAGCCCCATTTTAGCAAAGCCCAATTCCTTGAGGGAACATCCTTAAGAAGAATCTCAGGACATTCTACCCAGTACGTGGGCTACTCTCACATAGGGACCCTCTGCTCCTACTGAAACGGCAATGGAGTGACATGGGTGTTCTTACAATGGCATTTGACTTGGGAAATGTGAACTGCAGAAACTTTCTTACAGCCATATTTTCTACTGAGCAAGGCCACAGTGAATCTTTGTTTTTCTGTTTCTCTGAACTACTTATGCAGAACGGACTGTCCCAGAGCACCTTATAAAACTCTCCATATTAATGTTTTATAGTGTGCTGATTTCCATTGATCTGACACAAGAAGTCACCGTTTTTTCACCACTTATGTATTCTGCCTTATTTCTAATTTGAAAGAATGTAACTTTCAAGTCCATTTATTTGATATGATTTATTAAGAAAGTACATCAGTTTCACCAAACTAATTATCATAGGCAAATGACTTGTCATAAAATTAATGTACCTAGTAAGAAAAAAATTTAAATTCATTGATTCCTCTTTCTTTGTCTGTAATTACTTCTACATATGTGAATGAATACAATTAGTGAGGTAAAGTAAAAATAAAAGTGAATTTGATTAATATTTTCTTCTTCACAATGACCCCTCTTCCTGCAACCTTTACTCTTATGACAAAAGGTGGTGGGAGATTAGACGCTTTTTTTTTTCTTTTTAGAGCAAATTTAAAGAGATCCCATCAACATGAAATCTATTTTTAAAAAAGAGTTCAAAGAAGTTACTTTCTGTTACTAATGGAGCTGCTTGGAAAATGATTTGTATGTGAAAAATTTGGAAGAAAAATGAAAAAATGTTGAGTGGAAATTTTTGACTTTTCAAGCAGGTGCAGAGAGCTTGTAAGAGGCCTATGCAGTGCTGCTCATGTCCCACTCAAATGGTGCTGAGCATAATTTCACCCACCAACCGTATGCTGAATCGCAGAAAATACATTAGAGAAAATGAAATCTTCTTTGTGGATAGTCCTCACACAGGCAAAGGCTGAAGTTCATTGAATATATTCTTTGTTATAAATTATTCACCCAGCAGTAATTTACCAAGAGTCAGATCCTCAGCGAGTGTAATATGCTGATCTCTACTGGCTGAAGAGCTCTCCCATAGTGTTGGAGGTACACTTAAGATTAACAGTCTTAAGGTAAACAATGGTATACTCTGTCAAAGTAAAATATGAATATTTTGGGAATGGTTCCTTTGGAGAAGCTGTCTAAAAACGGGTCAAGTATCAAATGTTCCACCAATAAACTATTCTCAATGAGGGAATCTGACACACCAGGCATTTGCTGGAATCTGACACACCAAGCATCATGTTCAATAAATGTGGGAATCTGCTTCAGAATCTGGGCACAGAATTTCAAACAAAAGCAGTAATAAAGCAAACTTTGGATTTACAGCTGAGTGAATCTGCCTGCATTATTGTCCTCCACACCCTGCAATGTTTACAGAATTATCTTTTTCTGCATCCTGTAACTATGATAAAAATTTAAAGCTAAGTGAGACGCAGTTTAAAACGTTACATTAATGCAAGTTATACTTGGGAAAAGTCAGTGTTTACTCAGGTGGACTCATGTAGGGTTACATCTACTGTAGAAATAAATGCATTTTGTCAGGCTTGGATTGGTGCCCTCCTATGCCAGCAGCTGAATTTAAGCTCACCATGGGTAACCACTGACAAACAGAATTCTGGCATTATCAACTCTGGTGGGTGAAGGCAGGGGTTCTAGAAAAATTTTGATAGTGGGGGTGCTGAGTGTCATTGAACCAAACCTTATATATAATGGAAACTACTTCAATCCAGGGGTTTCCATTATGCAGGAGCACCCTTGCATTAGGGTAGGGCCCCTGAGCTTGGGGGTACAATTGTCTCACCTTTGTTTCCTTCTCATCATCCCTAAATAACTACATGGGACCTGATCCAGTGCTCATTGAAGTCAATGAAAATCTTTCCTTGATTTCAGAGGTTATTGGCTTCAGCAAATAACTACTTCAGATAAAGAAGCCAATTTCTCTGACCATTTTACCTTTTCTCACAGGGAAGTGGCTTAATTGCACCATGTGATATAATTCAGAGAAAGCCCTGGTATGTAACTTGTGAAATCCTAAATGACTTCAGTACAGAAGTGTAAATGGGGGCTGAAGTTTGCTCCTGATCAGAACATGTTCTCCTTCCATTTCACCTTTCTTGAGTCTTCTCTGCACATAGGGCCACAGGGGCAGAGCCTACCAGTGAGTAACATAGGACTAAGTAGCTCCTTTTTAAAGGGCTCCCCTGCAAATGCCTGGGATTATTAAAATTGTGGGTGGCACAAAAGGGTGTGATGTTAATCATCATGCTGCACCGTCTTTGAGAACATTTTAGGGCTAGATTCAGCCTAGCCAATGGAAGTCAGTGTTGATGCCTGTAGGGGTCCCAGCAGTAGAAAGTATGCTGGTAGGAAGGGAGGTTGCGGCAGTGAAAAGTAACTGCAATCTCCCCTCTATGGAGAAGGCCCAGCACGGATCACAATGCGAGTGATGCTGTCTGGGGAAGGGGTGTGGCCAGTGCGACTGGTTGATACACTGCTTTGGTACATCCTCCTCCTCTGGGGGTCTCAGGAAACTGCCTCCCCCTGGTAGAAACACTGAGGGTAGGTGGCAGCTGCAGAACTGCTGTGGCCATGTAAATACATTTTGGTGTTCTGGAACTAGGTTGGCAGAATGGAAGGTTCATTTATACCTCCCTTTACCAGCATGCATGAATCTTATATAGGTGCAGTCAATAACATTAACATCATCGATACAATTAATATCTAAACAGTTAGAGTAATTTGGAGGAGACTTTCACACCACCTTCCCCTTATTAACAATTCATCATAGTTGTTTGTGTACAGATGGGCATGGGAGGCACCTAAATATCTCAGCAATGCTACAATTTGCAATTTGTGTTCACTCTTGGAGGAGTAAACATGTTATAAGAAAATTGATAATACTCTGACGCTGCCAGCTTTGTACAGTGTGGTGAGTTAATGGGATTCCTCTCTAATCTTGTGGCCAGACATGTCACTGCCATATCCCAGAATTCTGGTGTATCACTACCTAAAAACAAGGGTTTTTTTTCCCCCTGAAGAATTTTAGCAGGAACGTTTATGTATCTTTTACACAGAACTCCCATATACAATGCTGTAAATAAGACTTCATTGAAGTTCCTTATAGTTAATATCACATCTATGTAATCAAGCTTCCCTCTTCTCACAGGAAAGTCTTCTTGCTACTTATAAACCTGCCGGGCATGAATGTGGGACACAATTTGTGACAGAGACTTCCAAAAAAGGGCACAAAAATGCTTCATGCAGGAAATTTAAAACACCGTAGGATTCATCCCTTTAGTGGAAATACACTACCAGATTCTGCCACCCTTACTCACAATATTTACTTCAGTGGGAATATTTATGGAAGGAGCTATGAAACATGAGTAAGAGTTTCAAAGTCTGGCCCTAAGAAGACAAGAGACATGTGAAGTATGGGGGATAGGGAAACAGGTTAGAGGATATTGTATGCACATCAATAACAGCCACCAGTACCACACAAGTAACTCTTTAGATGCTGAACAACTACGGCCTGATTCTCACTTAAATTAAGATAAATAGTGTGACAAATCTCTGTCCCTGTCTCCATGGGGCCCGCATTTCCTGGCAGATTTCACTAGCCTCAGAGGCTCACTGTGACCCTCCACATAACCCTTCTCTCTCTAGAGACAAGGGTCACAGTCTACTGAGCCATTTTCATCATAAGCCAGCAAGGGAAGTGAGGAGAAGTTATCCTTCCTTGCACAATCTCTGTTGTCTCCCAGTCTCAGTGATTAATCAGCGGGCAAAAGGGGGGAGCCCAGGCCCACCCTCTACTTCAGGCTGCAGCCCAGGGACCCTATTAGTATCAGCTATAGAAGCTGACCTTTTAGAAACATGACATGTACAATTCCCTGGGCTACTTCCCCCCACAGCAGCCCTCACTTCCTCAAGTTCCACTTCACCCTTACCTCAGGACCTCCTTCCTTATGCCTGATATGGTGTGTACTACTCAGTCTCTCCAACAGCACAACTTCCTCCCACAGCTCCTGACATGCACACCCACCTGACTGGCTGGGAGGCTTTTAACTAGTTTCAGCCAGCCCCTGATTGGCTTCAGGTGTCCCAATCAACCTAGTGTTCTCCCTGCCTTCTGGAAAGTTCTTAATTGGCCCCAGGTGTCTTAATTGACCTGGAGCAGCTGCCATTTCACTTATCCTGGTACCAGGGATTTGTTTAGCCTGGAGCTAATATATCTATCTCCCACTACTTTTCTATAGCCATCTGGCCTTGCCCCGTCACAATAGATTTTAAGGCTAGAAAGGACCATGATGATGATCCAATCTAAGTACCCATCCATAACACAGGCCATGGAATTTCACCATGTGGATCCTGCATCAAGCCCACAACTTTTGGTAGTATTATATTTTGGAAAGATATTCAGTCTTAATTTAAATAGTTCAAGTGACGGGGAATCTGCCACATCCCTAGGTAAAGGATTGGTTAACTTCCTCATTGATAAAAGAATGTGCTTTATTTCTGTCAATTTGTCCACCTTCATCTTCCAGATATTGGATGTCATTATACCTTTTCTACTTGATTAAAGAGCCATCTACCATCAGAAATCTCTTCCCCATATAAGTACTTGTAGACTATAATTAAGGATACGATTCTGTCTTAACCTTAACCATGATCCAGATGTGTGGGTTAAGGTGGATAATCAGATAAACATGAGCTCCCAGTGTGACACTGTGGCCAAAAGGGGTAATGCAATCTTCAGATGCATAAACAGGAGAATCTCGAATGGATGCAAACAGGTTATTTTAGCCCTTTATGGCACTGGTAATACTTCTGCTGGAATACTGTGTCCAGTCCTGGAGTCCACAGTTCAAGAAGGATGCTGGTAAATTAGAGGGAGTTCAGAGAAGAGACATGAGAATGATTAAAGGATTAGCAATCAAGACTTATAGTGATAGACTTAAAGAGCTCAATCTATTTAGCTTAACAAAGAGAAGGTTAAGAGGTGACTTTTCAAACCTTTTCACAAAATGGAATGGTGTCAAAAGAGTGTGTTTTTGATGAAAAACCTGAGCTTTACAATTTATCTTCCTCTCTCACCAGAGACCAGAGAGCCCATGACCAAAAAACCTTCCCAATGAAAACTTGGTTGAAACTGATATAGCTTTGCGAAACATTTCAACTGTGATGAAAAAACATATGGTGTCAAAAACGTTCTGATCAGCCCTACTCTTAATCTCCTCTTGGGTCAACTAAAAAGATTAAGCATCTTATGCTTCTTATTATAAAGCATGTTTTCCAGACCTTGAATCATCCTTGTAGCTCTTTTTTTCCAATCCTTTCTGATTTTTCAACAATTGTTTTGAAGTATGGAAACCAGGACAGGACCCATTATTCCAGTAATGGTCTCACTAATGGTCTGTACAGATGTATGTATATTTTACACACACTTTAAGGCCCCTTTACCCTGCCAGAGTTATGTAAAGAGAAGGGCCTTAGTGTAAAGGAGAATCAAACCCCTAGTTCATTGTGCAATTTCTTCGGTAATATGCTCCAAATTACTTTCATCAATGTCCCCCTAAGACAGAAGATGAAACAACCATAGAAAATTGGTGTTTTTAAAAGCAGTTTATAACATTACTCAATCTCTGATTCTCAGTTTTACAACTGAAAAGTTCTGCATAATTTATTAATTAGCCCAAAAAACTACAAAATATGTGTTATTTCAGTACCTTTGAGCTGTAAACAATTAAGTTAAAATACAGATTGTGTTATTCAGGTTTTCTTCAGTGTAGTCTGCTCAGACCGATTATGCTACATTTTGTACTCTGCACCAATGCAACACTGTGCTTGCAAAGCTGTTTGTGGGAACTAATGAATATAAATGGTAAAGCTAGATGTGCATAATAAACTCCTACGGTTTGGAGCTTGGAGCTCAGGTGTCTTTTTAGTATGCACTAGACATCAAAGGATCCCCGGAAACCTAGCTGCCTAATCCAGTTTAGCATGTGTGAGGAACATATTATGGTTCATCATTAAAAATAATAAACCTTTGAAAGTGACCATAAGTAAAAATACCCTTACATGAAACTCATGATTTGCCAAGCAGAACCACAAGATCCATAAGATAAAATTGTTAACAGATAAGTCCCAACTCTGCTTCCCACTGAAATCAATGACAATGCTGCTACTTGCATCATGTAGAACAGGACTGGCCACAAAAGTTAATAATACGCCATCAATAATATTAAAAAATGGACGCTGGCATGGGTAAGTCAGTATATGTGGCTATGACTCAGTTTCAGCTGATGAGACTGTTAACTTCTGCTATGCCTCTATGTTTCTTCTATTCTTTTGAAACAGCAGCAGCTGTGTTTCAAGATCAGATTGTTCCATTTTGTATAAGGGGATTGTCTATCTAATGTATAGGCATTTACTTTATATAATGACCTGTATGCTAAAATCTGTTGTATAAGTTCAGCCTGAAAATTCGATTGACAGACATGATACTGACCAAGTGTCAGAGGGAAGAATTCCACCTGGAATTCAACAATTTCCACCCCACCATCAACCTCAGCCTGGACCAGTTCACACAAGAGATCCACTTCCTGGACACTACAGTGCAAATAAGTGATGGTCACATAAACACCAACCTATACCAGAAATCTACTGACTCCTATACTTACCTACATGCCTCCAGCTTCCATCCAGGACAGATCACAAAATCCATTGTCTACAGACAAGACCTAAGATACAACCGCATTTGCTCCAATTCCTCAGACAGAGACAAACACCTACAAGATCTTTATCAAGCATTCTTAAAACTACAATAACCACCTGGGGAAGTGAGGAAACAGATTGACAGAGCGAGATGGGTACCCAGAAGTCACCTACTACAGGACAGGGCCAACAAGGAAAATAACAGAACACCACTGGCCATCACGTACAGCCCCCCCAGCTAAAACCTCTCCAGCACATCATCAACAATCTACAACTTATCCTGGAAAATGATCTCTCACTCTCACAGACCTTGGGAGACAGGCCAGTCCTTGCTTACAGACAGCCCCTCAACCTGAAGCAAATATTCACCAGCAACTACACATCGCACCACAGAAACACTAACCTGGGAACCAATCCCTGTAACAAACCCCGTTGCCTACTCTGTCCCCAGATCTACTCTACCGACACCATCATAGGACCCAACCACATTAGCCACACCATCAGGGGCTCATTCACCTGCACATCTACTAATGTGATGTATGCCATCATGTACCAGCAATGCCCCTCTGCCATGCACATTGGCCAAACCGGACAGTCTCTATGTAAAAGAATAAATGGACACAAATCAGAGATCAGGAATGGTAACATATAAAAGCCAGTAGGAGAACACTTCAATCTCCCTGGATATTCAATAACAGATTTAAAAGTAGCCGTCCTTCAACAGAAAAACGTCAAAAACAGACTTCACAGAGAAACTGCAGAGCTATAATTCATTTGCAAACTTAACACCATTAATTTGGGCTTGAATAGGGACTGGCTCACTACTGTAGTGGCTGGCTCACTACAAAAGCAATTTTCCCTCTGTTGGTATTGATACCTCCTCATCAATTATTGGGAATGGGCCACATCCACCCTGACTGAATTGACCTTGTTAACACTAGTTCTCCACTTGTAAGGTAACTCCATTCTCTTCATGTGCCAGTATATTTATGCCGGTATCTGTAATTTTCACTCCATGCAGCTGAAGAAGTGGGGTTTTTACCCACGAAAGCTTATGCCCAAATAAATCTGTTAGTCTTTATGGTGCCACTGGACTCCTCGTTGGTTTTGATGATACTGACCAGTGACAATAAAATCAAAGCTTTGGCGAGATTAAGCTAATCAGCTGTTTAGGTATTATTGAAGCTGCAACTGAATTCAAGCTTCCTGCAGCCAAAAGCAGTGTGACCAGTTCTTCACAGTTATATCTATATAGCCCCATCAATGTGAAAAATGTTGAACTAGTATAGAAGACAGCAAGGAATGTAATAGAAATACTAGGGTATATATGTTAGTTGATCAGTGAAAAACACGTAACCAGAGAGTCTAATGCAGTGTTTCTCAAACTGTGGGATATGGATCACCAGTTGCCATGTGGTCGGTGGAGCTGCTTCTGTCACAAGTGAGGATATGACCCTCTTCAAGCAGTGATGCTTCCTCCTCCTAGTTTTTACTCACAGGAAAGTCTCTGTAGCAAGCATGGCTGCTTCATACCTGTCATGCGTCTGATGTTTCTTTGGTGTGTATTTAATTGTGGTTACAGTTGCTGATGTCATAGTGAGTGGGCTTGGGAATTACCATAGCACTCAGCTTTGGCCTGACTGCTCCTATTTCAAGTCAGTTTTTAAAAGTTCTCTCCTCCTACAAGGATTGCAAAATCTATCATGTTTACTTGCTCACTTGGTATAAAGCCACCTTTGTTCCCTCTGCTAAGGGGCTGATCCAAAAGCAAGTGAAGCCAATAGGACACTTTCCATCAACTTTGAGAGGCTTTGGATCCAGCCCTAAGTGATGTTGAAACCAAAGGCTGAGCCATATGTAAGCCTCCCCTTTAAAATTTGTCCCAAAAGCCATACATCTCTATGTTTTCCAGGCTTTACTCTCACTGCAACCTCCCTAAACTTTCCTAGCCTCAGTTCAGCTGCTGGTTCAGCCTCCATGTGCTTCTCTTCTGTATCTCAAGGCTTTTACAACCTCACCTGTTGTTTTTTTCTGTTACCCCGCTGAGCTCTGTCTCTCCCACATGCCTGCTAGTGTTGAGTGACTGAGTTAATGTAATCAATCCACTAAATGAGTTGAACTATAAACCCATTCTTCTCCCAAGCAACTTCAAGCATTTCCCCACATTTTTGAATCTGTGCTAGTACATACAGTAAATCTGAAGGCTAAATATTGAGACCCATCTGCTCCTTCTTGGTAAAGATCTTCATATAGGCCTCTTTTCCTCAAATGATAAATCTACAGTAAAGAAGTAGATTTTCCACTTAAAATGAATAATGACTTGCCAAAATTAAATTTAAATACATATTTCTTTAAACAGAGATGTAGTCTGTCCCTCTCCGCCAAAATATGGTTTGATACAGCTCTTACATTATAGTATTTGCAATCTATGAATTTCAAATGCTAACTTGGTACTTTGTCAGTTTCATGCTAGAAAGAGATTCAGGGAGGGTTGATAGCCAAAATACTGAACAGGAGTAGTGCAATATAGTGCACACATGCTTGGAAAGAGCATTTTATTGCATTCAACGACACTGTCAAAAATCCCTTACGCCCAAAATTCAGCCGGTAATTAATACCACTACCTAGAAAATGCAGGGGCCTCTCACTTTCTGGCACATATAGACAGGTGCAGAGCTTACACACCACCGGGGGACAGGGATGCTCAGATCTCAGCTTACATGAGGGACAGGGAGATGGGGCGGGGGAGGGTAGGGTCTAACCTAAGATATGTGAGCCAGGTTCTGGAGGGGGCTTGCCTAAGCGAGGGGTCACATTCCTGTGGATGGGCCGCAGGGCCCCAGATCATGATACACACATGGAAGGGGAATTTGGTGCTGACAGGTGCCTCTGCCCCTATTCTTCCGCACTCCCCCATCACTGACATCCAGGTGCCCTTTCCCAATGTCCCATGCTTCTCCTCACACTTTCCTTAGTCCCCATCCCCAACCCCTCTTCTCTATTCCCATCTAGTCTTCCACTTCCTAATCACCCTCCCTGCTATGAACATTTGCTCCTGTAGGTTTTTCCCCACAAAAAACAGTTTCAGGACTTTCTGACTATTCTGCTGTCAGGTTACATTTCTGCAGAATAAGAATCCCACCCTTTGACAGAGGCAGAGTGGAGCAATACGCCTTATTTTTTTTTTCTTTTAAACTTCAAATCCAGCTGAACTCAGAGTGCTTGGGGAAGTGCTCAGATTCAATGACTGTAACACACGCTTGGAGACACCCCAGTCCTGTGATGCAGAGGTAGTTTTCAGAGACTTAGCTTCTCTCCGTACATGCTCACTGTAATCCATTAGGTAGGTGACCAGGCATGTGAGTCATAGTTTGCCTAACTGGAGAAGCAACCTCTTTTTGAAACAACATTTTAATTGGATTTCCCTCAAAGGCTGGTGAGTACCATGCACTTTGTTGGGGTAACCCTTGAGTCTCAGACCCTGGTACAATGATCTGAGCCCTGGTTTGATCTCTGTCAGCAAAAAATGTGTCAACTTTAAGAAAAGCTGTCTTTTTCCCATGGGGTATATCTCATGAATTAAACGACCCCAAATTTGGATCACTTACGGTATCCCATATCCCCATGAGATATACCAAATTTCAGCAAAATTCGATTAACCATATGGATTTCAGAGCACTTAGAACAGTCAAGCTTTAAACAGAAAGCTGGCCTTAACTTTAACTATAGCAGAGATGTCGCTCCACTATAATGCTCTAGATTTTTTTCTCCTCCATAGGAATTGGTCCTCACATAACTACTTTAGGCTGGTGAATTAAAAGTGCAACATCTTCATGAGTTGCTCTTCCTGTGCTGGAAAAGAAGGTAAAGTATCACAAGAAATGAGAGGCGCCAACATCATCACTCTCTATAAAAACAAGGATGACAGAAGCAACTGTAACAACTATCGTGGCATTTCCCTTCTGAGTATTATGGGAAAAGCCTTTGCCCGAGGTGTCCTGAACAGACTTCAGACCCTGGCAGACAGAATCTGTCCTAAATCATAGTGCGGCTTCAGAGCTGAAAGGTCTACTATCGACATGATCTTCTCGCTGAGACAACTACAAGAGATATACAGAGAACAAAATAAGCCCCTCTATATAGCCTTCATCAGTCTCACAAAAGCTTTTGACTTTTGTCAGTAGCAGTGGACTATTCGCACTTCTAGAAAAGATTGGATGTCCCCTCAAGCTCTTAAGCATGATTTGATTGTTCCATGAAAACATGTACAGCATAGTCCAATATGACAGCTCAGCATCTGAGGCTTTCCAGCTTCGTAGCGCAGTTAAGCTGGGTTGTGTACTTGCCCCAACTCTGTTTGGGATCTTCTTCTCCCTGCTACTGAAACCAGCTTTGGGTTCCTCAACTGAGGGAATCTGCTTGCATGCAAGGTCTGATGGAAAACTGTTCAATCTTGCAAGACTCAGATCTAAAACCAAGACTCAGGAGGCCCTTATCTAAAACCTCTTCTTCGCTGATGACACAGCAGTGACAACCCACACAGAAGCTCATCTTCATAGCTAGTTTTCATGGACAGTTTTTCCAAATCTGCCAACGCTTCGGGCTTACTATAAGCCTAAAAAAGACTAATGTGCCAAGGATTTGAGGAAGCACTCTCCATCAAGATCAACAACTATGAACTTGAAGTGGTGAACGAGTTCACATACCTGGGGACCACTATCATAGTCAACCTCTCACTTGAAACAGAACTCAACATCCTCATTGGAAAAGCCGCCACAACAATGTTTAGACTGAACAAGAGAGTATGGCAAAACAACGAACTGACAGACCACACAAAGATCTGTGAGTATTGTACAGCTATAATTAGCACACTTTTGTATGGGAGCAAGACATGGACCTCATATTCTCATCAGGAAAAGAAGCTCAACAGCTTTCATATGCGTTGCCTTCGTCGAATCTTTGGAATTTCCTGGAGGGACAGAGTCACTAACTCTGAGGTGCTCAAATGGGCTGGCGATATCCACCATGCAAACACTCTTCAAACAGAGATGCCTCCGCTGGCTTGGGCATGTGTGCCAAATGAATGATGGGCACATCCCAAAGGACATTCTCTACGGTGAATTCTCTACGGTGCATCTGGAAAAAACCCAAAGGATGCCCAAAATTGCGTGTGCAAGTGAGACCTCAAAGAAATGGACATGGATGTGGACAAATGGGAAGATCAGACTCAAGATCACAGCCTTTGGAAACAAGAGCTTAACAGAGATCTCCGGAGTTACAAGAGGAAGCCGTCCAGCTTAGCAGAGGAGAAAAGAGCTCACAGAAGGCAGAGACCAAAGGGTCGAAACATCACCTTTAAATGTGGCAGATGCGACAGAGATTGTCTCGAGTGGGTCTTTTCAGCCATGTTTGCAGCTGTCATAAAACCAACTGAGTAAATTTTTTACCTCTCAGGGGCACATACCCATGGTCTCTCGAGTCTGAAGGATGCCTACTACTGCCTAGAAAATCTAATTATGGGTACTCATATATGTAAAATGAACACACACACACACAAAGCACTTAAAACTCTCCTTGATGTTTACTTTCTGTTTTCTGGAATACTGCAAGATTAAAACATGAGTAAACTACACAAGACCATAACTATTGTGCATACTAAATAGTGGGTAACATATGTCATATGCCAATTTTTAATTCTTCTCAAGTAAATCTTAATTAGGTTAAATATAACTAAGCTAAGAATTCTTTTATTGTGAAATTGGTAGCAAATTAACTGTGAAAGTTATATCGTCCAACATACTAACAAAAATAAAGAGCTACTTGTTTTTGGCAAGCTGGTGAACGCACTTTGCTTCTAATTACTTCTATTATTAGCAAAGTGCTTTAATCCAGTGATGATGATGATGATGATTTAGGTGATCTGAGTGTCATTCTTTACAGATCTCTTCATGGCACACAAAACAACACACGCAGTGTGACATAATTCAGCACAATGGACAGTTTCTGCTTTGCTCTGAAATGGCAGGGATGCTGCAGGCAAGGATTAAGGGGCACTGAATGAATTGTATGGTTCTAGTTTTATTTCCAGTTTTACAGGCTCTGTTCATACAGGCATGCTTCACACAATAGATAGATAAGATGACAGGGAACATTCCCTTGTATTCAGGTATAGTTAAAAAAGAAAGAAAAAAATAAGCTTAAAGAACAAATAAAAACATTACCTACATACACCTTTTATTAAAAATCCAAGACCCATTTTTTAAATAAATGGTTTTCTTTTAAGAATTAATCATGCTTAGTATTTTTTATCCCTTTTCATTCATACACCTTAAAGTGTTTCTGAAACAAGGCTATGTATCATTAAGCCTATTTCACAGGTGGTGAAATGGGACATGCTGAATGACATGTTGAAATGACTTGCCGAATGTCCCACAGAGACTCTACGGCAGTGACAGGAAAAAAAACAACTACCCTGTCTTCTAACTCCTGACCTTGTGCTCTATTAAATGGATCATAATGTGTCCCCAAAATGAGCTCCTTCTTGTCCTGTATAACTCTGATCCTATATGATTAGCGCTTTAATGGAGTGGGGGTAGTTAGTGCACCTGCACCATGAATCTTCAAAGCAAGCCTTGCTGGTATTCTAGCTAGTTGACTGCTCTTGAAATTCAGCACGCTGCATAACTTGTGAGTTGAAGAGTCGGTAAAGGACTGATTTATGTTTTCATAGAAAGAAATAACTCAAGAGCACTGTCTGGCTGAGTTTCAGCTGTGCTGTTGAAAAGCCAGAAAATAGTGACATAACAAGTTTGGTACATTTCACACATGAAAACGAGAACATATGGGAAAACAGAAGAATCTACAGAAGGGCAAGATTGGAGGGAATATCTGGAACCCTAAGTCAGTTCTATAGCATCCAAGAAAGAAGCTGATATGAAAAATGTAGTGTAGTAGTCTGGAATATGGGTTTTGAAGTGTTCATTTTTTGCATTTAAAAGATGTCGACTTTTATTTTGAAAACGGAAAGGAGGAAAGTGTTTTGAATAAAACTGGCTCAAATTCAATACTAAGATCAATGGAGTTATACTTGCTTACACCAAGGATGGATTTAGCTCTCTATACCTGGGACCAATATAAATCTCTAGTATTGCAGTATGAGACAAAGACTTGTCTTACAGTTAAAGCAATGGACTGGGTTGTGGATTCCATCCTTGGCTCCCAAAAAGACTTCCTGTATAATTTTCCTGAAAGTGTACAATCCCTCTGTGTCTCAATTCCAATTTACATATTGTGTGTGTGTGTGTGGTTGAGAGGGATGCCCTCTCATGGAGATGGGCACCTAAATCCAAGCTTCAGGGAGGCACCTATCTCTGCTAGCAATCCACAGCTGGGTACCCCTCCCGTGGAGTCAGATGGCTTAGGTACCTAAGTAATTTCCTGCCTCGCTCCATGCAAAATGGAAGAGGAGGAGGAGGAGCTCATAAGAACATAAGAATGGGCACACAGGGTCAGACCAATGATCCATCTAGCCCAGTGTCCTGTCTTCGGACAGTGGCCAACACCAGGTGCTTCAAAGAGAATGAACAGACCAGGCCAATCATCGAGTGATCCATCCCCTGTCATCCACTCCTAGCTTCTGGCAAACAGAGATTTAGGGACATTCAGAGCATGGTGTTTCAACCCTGCCCATCCTGGCTAAAAGTCATTGATGGACCTATCCTTCATTAACTTATCTAGTCCTTTTTTGAACCCTGTTATAGTGTTGGCCTTCACAACATCCTCTGGCAAAGAGTTCCACAGGTTGACTGTACATTGTGTGAAGAAACACTTCCTTTTGTATGTTTTAAATCTGCTGCCTATTAATGTCATTTGGTGACCCCTAGTTCTTGTGTTGTGTGAAGGAGAAAATAACACTTCCTTATTCACTTTCTCCCCACCAGTCAAGATTTTAAAGTCCCAATCTTTTTAATCTCACCTATTAGCCCAGTGGTTAGAGAACTCCTCTGGAATGTGGGAGACCCAGGTGCGATTCCCCCCGCTGCCTGAGGGACAGGGAAGGATTTGAGCAGGGATCGCCCATGTCTCAGGAGCATGTTCTAACCACTGAGCTCTGGGATAGTCTGATGTGGGGCTCCCTTAATTTTCCCTGTTGAAGTTGTTTCACTTAGTTACTGGGCTAATGAGAGAATTAGACTGACTCTTCAGCTTGGGGGTTAGGGCATCCATGTGGGAGACACGGAGTCCAGCCCCTCTGCTCCAATGAGTCTTCAATTGTTTAGCCAAACTGGAAGAGCTTCAACAAGAGAGACTGGGGGGAGGCCCACCTTAAAATCTTGAGGCTGAGACTGCAGTGAGAGACTGCCAAAGATGGAAGGCAGCAGTGAAGACCCTATGTTCCATATGGAATAAAGAGGCATAAGTCAAATCCGGGTCGTACTGCTCTCGTGGGAGGGGGGAGTCAACTCAGTAAAAGTCTTCCCTGAGCCACCTGATAGGTGGCTTGTCAGGCTGATGTCATTTAAGCCAACAGTACCCAAAGGAGCGGTGTGCTGGCATTACGTCTGACCATCTTTGACTTCCCCAGCTCTGTGCATCAGGTACGCTTTTTTGTCACCGCTGGCTGAACTGGAGGCAGCCTTTTAGTGTGAGATTAAGCCAGGCTCAAACCTGTGGCCTCCATGATTGTCATGAAGCTGGTGCACCTCTTGAAAGGTGGGAGACCTGTGTTCAAATCCTGCCTCCCCCTCAGGCAGAGGTGGTGAATTAAACTTGGGTCTTCCACATCTCAGGTGAGTGCTCCAGTTGTTGGGCTAAAAGTTATAAGGTGAGCCCCACCACCTTCTCCTCCTCTGGCCAGATTTTGAATAGGATCTGATCCAGTAGGCAGGTTCTGAGCATGCCAGTGACAGATATTGCAATCCCATGCCATATCTTTGGGGTCATATGATATTAGGTGTATTTATCACTGTAGGCCTGGGATTATATGCAACTCCAGGGGGGAGGGTTATCAGAACTTCTCCAGGAACCAAAAACAGTGAGGGGTTATTAAGGTGAATCACTTAAGTTGTAAACACCTCCGGAGAGGTACCTGGGGAGGCTCGCATTTACTGATTCAAACTGGGTTTCCCAGAGTCCGAAAGAAAAGGCTGCATTTAAACTGACTCAGGGCCTTCTTTCTGATCCAGCAAATGGGCAGGATTTACTATCCAAGGGTGGGGCCAAATCTTGCAGAATGGTTGGAAAGACTTTGGCCTACTAGGGTCCAATAAGATTGATGGGTGACTCCTAGTATGTTTAGTGTTTTTTCTCTGTAATCCTTTTACCTTAAGAATAAATGTGCTTGCCTAGAAAGAATGGTGTGGTAACTTGTAATGGCTGGCAATATGCTGTTCATAGCCCTAAGAGAGAAAGCAATGCACAGGTGCTGGTCTTTAGGGAGACTGGCTTGCTGGGCATATTTCAGTGTAAGGCAGAGAGCTGTGTAGCTTTAAAACCGCTGGCCAGAGGGGATTGGGACAAGGATCCTTACCCAGAGAAAAGTGATGGCAGAGGACTAGAGACCTGACTGGGAACTCCTGGAGTGGAACCTGGCTGTGGGGAACACATATGCACTTACCCTGAAACTGTGACAGTGCCTGCCAGATTGGGTCCTGTGGGTGAAAAAGGTGCTTTTCTGCCTATCTTCTCCCAGTTAATGGGTTGCACTGGGACTTAGGTGGAAGATAGGCATCCAGATGCCTAGAGTAAGGCAGCAGTGCACATGCCCAGAGGAAGAAATTTAGACAGCTAGGGAACTTTTGCAGCAGAAATTTAGATGCCTACAGGATTAGGCTGCAGCTGAACGGGGTTTTGTGGATTGCTGTGGTGCCTAAAACTGGGACTTGGACACCTAAATGCATCTGTGGATCTGGGTCTAAGTGACTTTCCAAAGTTCTCATAGGAAGTATATGGTAGGGCAGGAAATTTAAGCTACATCTCCTTAATCCCAGGCTAATGCCCTAACCACATGACCATCCTTCCTCTGGACTGTTAGTGGGCAATATATGTCTGACACAATGTGACTGACATGAACAGTAATTATTTGTGGTGATATTTATGGCATGTATAATTTGTAGATTAGTATAAATATAGTAATGATAGACCCAGTTTTACTAGCAAAGGTGATTATTTTTAAATGAGGCAATCATGAAACATAGCAATTTTTTCAGAGAAATTACCTACTTTCAGGTTCACAATGAAATGCAAGAATACTTCAGATTTCCAGTAGTGTCACTTTTCACAGTTATACTTTTGCCCACCTTTAACTTGCACCCTGTAGTTTTAATCTGAAAGTGTGGTTCAAATGAACCCAAAGGGAAATAATGTGAAACTGATTTCACGTGGTTTTGGGTTCAACCCATTAATGATTCTGAATTTATCTCTTCAAGGTCAGGGCCCTGCATGTAGGGCGAGATGCTCAGCCAGACCCAGATTAAAAAACTCTGGGTTTCTGTACACTAAGGAAATTGCCCCGCTTCTATAAACTGGACAGCAAAGTGCTCCCATCCCACACAGACCCCCCCAAACACCTCTTCCCTCCATCCCAATACACACTCCACCCACGACAGACCCTGAAAAGTTCCTCCGACCCCACATACACACCAACAACTCACCACCAGCCCCTACTTATCCTCACAGCCCCAGTATGCATCCCAGCAGTCCTGACTCACATCCCACTTATCACAGCTCCCAACATGTCAGCCCCACCGGCCACTTGCACCCAACATCCCCTCACCCCACAGTGCCCCAGCATGACCCACTCACCCCATAGTCTGCCAATAACCCCCAGCTCCTCTCTCACTGCCCCTCGTATGTCCTGAGCCACTCACCAGCCCCCCGATCCCCAGCTCAACTCTCTGTTCCAGTCTCGGGGGTAGAGGGGCTCCTCCCGATACAGCTTCCCATCTCCGCTCGCTCCCATTGCCTGCCCTGAGCTCTCATGGCACTGGGCCAAACTTGAGCAAGTAGAGGTGCATTGCATCGCACAGGGTTGCAGTGCTGGTCAGTTCTGTCTTCCCCCCAGTTGTTCGGTCCCCTTTGAGAGGGTCTCTGTGCAAGTGCAGGCAGTGCACATAGGTTAATCTGAACCTGTCCTCAGCTGTGGCCAAGGAGGGTACAGCTAAAGGTGAGTGTAAGTCGCCTGTCTGACCTCCAGTCCTGGTACTGGCTGGATTTTGGGCTGGTCTCTGGTCGAATTCAGAAAAGCTTTCTGGATGCTATTAGTTGTGCCGGCTGTCTATGGACCCAAGGGCCCACTTCAGCAGTGGGACTGCTAAGACACAAGGGAGACCCAGCTACAGGCAACCAGGAATGGGTTGACGTAGGAACCGAGGCAGGAGGAATTCTCTTGGGATTAGATCCCCATCTCTAAGGATGCTTTGGGCCACCGGTGGAGAAGAAAGCAATCTTTTCACATAGGAGAATCTGGGCAGCACATTTCAGATGCATGAAAGCTACTTATATATATACACACACGATATACAAATACACCATATTGAACTAGGCCTGTTTCCAACACTGCTGCTCCTGCTGGCTGTTAACAAATCATTCAAGTGTCTTCTGTGTCAGAAAGTACTGTGGAGATGAGAGAGGCACAAAGAAAGGCTTTTATTGGAAGCAATGTGGCCATTCATCTGTGAAAAAGTCTATAGCAACAGAACAATAAAATTCAAACCCTGAATCTAAGGGATGAAATAGCATGGAACCAAGAGTGTTTTTGTTAAGCTTCCCTATGTTTTGCTCAATGACATGTCAGACTCATTATATTTGATTCATTGGTTTCAGTGTCCAGAGCTGAGCACCAGTTTCAACAACCAATTGTAAAAGAAAAAGTGATACCTTGAATAGACTGCTCAGCAGCTGAGAGGAGCACAATTGCCCCTGACCATTTTAAATTCGGTCACATGATGAGCTTTACTACAGGCGATACCCAGGACATCTCCAAACCTGAGCATGCGCTCCAAGGGCTTGGATGGTTTTCATTAGACAACTTTGTTCAAATGTGATTGGGATTCTTTGGGAATATGATTTTGACATGATGCGAGGCATGAATTTGCAATTGATTTAGACAATAAGTCATGTTCAGTGTTGTGTCTTGACTAAGCCTGCTGGTTTCTTGTCTGTAATGATCACAAACTCCTGGTCAGCACAATGTAATCTAATCTGAGGGTTTCCAATTGTGTTCAAACACAATAACATTTTCTGGAGAAGGATGAGCCTCGTATGTGCCAGAGAGTGTGTACAAGTATGTGCCCACTAGCTGCACAAAGTGTCCATTGAACGTGTTGGATCAAGTATTTCAGATCAGGATCAAAAGTTCTTCCAGATGAATGGAGGAGAGAGGTTGCCATCCATATCATAGAAATTAAGGTCGGAAGGGACCATCATGATCCCCTAGACTGACCTCCCGCACATTGCAGGCCACAGAACCTCACTCACCCAGCCACTCCTGTAATAGACCCCTAACCTCCGGCCGAGTTACTGTAATCCTTAAATCATGGCAGATGATGATGAGAAGCCATTGTGGTCTAATGGATTGGGCTGAAGTCAGGAATTCCTGAGTTTTAAGCCTGGTTTTACATATGTTTCTTATGATCTTGAGCAAAATCTATCCTTATTTTGTCTCACTTTCCCCATCTATAAAATGGGGATGATGTTACTTATTTACCTACCTTCCAAGGATATATGAAAAATTACTTAATGTTTGTTCAGTGATGGGAAATATTAAATTCCAAGAATGGCAATGGTAGAGAGACTAGCTTTGTGGCCTCTATTACCTATTGCTCTGTGACAATTAGGGAGCATGCCTTGCTACTCATGATAGCTGTTTTAGCTGATGGTCTTTAGGTGCAGTTGTGCAGCTGCTTCCATTCCCTCAAAGTTACTTGAAAATAAGGAGTTAATTGGAAGAGAATGAATATGCAAATACATGTTACAAAATTTATCGAGGGAATCACATAAATTGAGGGAATCTTTTGATTAGATACATCTATATTCTATAATCTTTATACTGTGCTCTTTCATAGGACAAACTCCCCTTCTAATCAATGGCTGTTTTGCCTGAGTAAAGACTGCAGGCCTTGGCCCTTAGTTAAATAGTTCCCTCACTTCCTGGTCTTGCCTCCATTTTCTGATTGGTAGGGGCCTGGTTGATTGGATAGAACACTTCTTTTCATAATGTGACCTTTCCCTCTCCTCCTAAGGAAAGACAAGGAGGATAGAGGAAAGCAGTGAATTATGGTTGGGAAGGGAAGGCACAAACTCTCCAGAAGCTTCAAAGTAGCTGCAAAGTGAGCTGTAACAAAAGCAGGGTGGTGGCAGAATCACTGACAGCTTGGGCAGTCATTAAGGCCTATTTTCACAAATGTACTTTAGCACCTAAGCCCAGATTTAGGTGCCTAAATCTGGGTTTAGGTGCCTAAATCACAATTTTAGGCTCCACTGTGATTCACAAAACTCCCACTAAATCCTGTAGGTGCTTAAACTGACTTGGTACCTATATTTTTGCAGTAAAAGTTCCCTAGGCACATATGTTTCTGCCTCTGGGCATGCACCAGTATTGCTGTCTGATTCCAGGCATCCAGACGCCGATCTCCCACCTAAGAATCATAGAATCATAGAATCATAGAATATCAGGGTTGGAAGGGACCCCAGAAGGTCATCTAGTCCAACCCCCTGCTCGAAGCAGGACCAGGACCTTACAGAGCAGGATTGCTCTGTAAGTCTCAGAGCAATTCACAAATTGGGGAAAGATTGCATTCTTCCGCCTAATTCATGTGTGGGCCCGATCGGGTAGGCATCGTCAGAGGTGGCCTGCTGGATTGTGTGAGAGATTTCTGTTACCAATCTGCCTGAGGTGTCAGGTAATCAGGCTAAGGCCACAGGATTGTTAGGGGAGGAGATGACAGAACACACCAAGTGTGTAAGTTTTAAAACTTTATTGATAAAATAATAAAATAACAGCGGAGAGTGACGGGTCCTCCCCACGTCTCTCAGAGGAAGGAAGAAAGCGTTAGTGCCCCAAACCCTTCATACTCACACACTCACTATCTAAGGCTGGCCAGGCCCCAGTGTAACGTAAGAAGAAGAGGGGGAAGGGTGGACGGGAGTTCTTTCCTGTGCGCACAGGTCATCCAGGGCCCGCTGTTGATCTCTGAATTGCTCCAGCTCTCAGGAGGGTTTTAATTCATGGGTTCCTTTGGGGGTGTTCCGTTCCACAACCTCTGTTCCTGGTGCTTTTTGTACCAGTCCATACCAGCTTTCTGTGGTCTTCTCCGCTGTCCCAAAACACACCGGCTCCAGGGACACGCAGCATATACAATGCTGATCTGCCTCCCCCTGGGGACCCTGTGACAATTGAGCCTCTCAGGCAAGTTCACACAAAAGAGCTGGGGAGAGGCGGACGATGATGAAATCCCTTATTTTAACCCATCAGTTAAGAGCACTCACCTGGGATGTGGGAGACACCTGGCTCACCTCCCCTCTCCATCTGAGGAGAGAAAAAACAGGGATCTGCTTCCTCTCAGATGAGTGCTGTAGCCACTAGGCTATGGAATATTTTGATGTGGGGCTCCCTCAGTCTCTCCTATTGAAGCTGTTCCAGCATGGATAACCAATTAAAGTCACTTGCACCAGAGAAAGAGAGAGAGAGAACACACACAGAGTCTTTCTCATCTCACCCTTGGGGTTAGAGCACTCACCGAGGATATGGGAGATCCAGCATCCAGTCCCCCTGACCCAATGGCTTTTTCATTATTTATCCAGAGTGCAACAGCTCCAACAGGAGAGACTGAGGGATTCCCAGCATCAGAATATCCTGTAGTCCAATGGCTAGGGCACTCATCTGAGAGTTGGCAGATCCCTGTCCAAATCCATCCTCCACATCCCTGAGCAGTGTAGTTAAGTTGACCTATCCCCCGATGTAGACAGTGCTTCTTCTGTTGACCTAGCTACCACCTCCTGGGGAGGTGTACAGTGATGGGAGAACCCCTCCTGTTGCTCTAGTGAGTGTCTAAGGGCTACAGTGGTGCAGCTGTGCTGCTGTAGTGGTTTAAGTGTAGACATAGCCTTAAGTGCCTATCTCCAGGAGAGGGGTGGAATTTAGTTCACACCCTGATCACTGGCATCTCTCATTGGCTAGCATAGGCAGCTCCCCACCTAGTGTGCTGGCTTTTGTGAATCAAAGACTAAGGTGCCTATCTCTGCCCATTCATTGTATAGGGGGCCTAGGCACCTAATTCAAGCTTTATGAATCATGGCATTGTTTCTGTTAGTTTCTAGGCACCTAAAAGTTAGGTGTTGTGATGCTGAGCATCACAGTGCTTAAGTACCTTTGTGAATGTAGGCCTAAGAGCCTTGTAAGGCTGGTATAACTAAGACCCTTCCCTACAGCTGACTGACATCACCATTACCCGAAGCCAGTACCTTTTTCGGGTAATAGCAACAACAGGCTTCCTTGGCCTAATTCTCTTCTATGTTCAGCAGCACCCTCAACTGGCTCCACTCCTTCATGAGGACTGATTTACGAGAGTGTGTTTGAAGGCATATGGTGGGACATTTAAAAAAAAATATATCAAGCTGTATTCTACATCAAATCAATGAGCTGGATGATGGGATGGATTGCATCCTCAGCAAGTTTGCGGATGACACTAAGCTGGGGGAGAGGTAGATATGCTGGAGGGTAGGGATAGGGTCCAGAGTGACCTAGAGAAATTGGAGGATTGGGCTAAAAGAAATCTGATGAGGTTCAACAAGGACAAGTGAAGAGTCCTGAATTTAGGATGGAAGAATCCCATGCACTGCTACAGCCTAGGGACTGACTGGCTAAGTGGCAGTTCCGCAGAAAAGGACCTGGGGATTATGGTGGATGAGAACTGGCTATGAGTTAGCAGTGTGCCCTTGTTGCCAAGAAGGATGGGACAAATTGGAGAGAGTCCAGTGGTGGGCAACAAAAATTATTAGGGGACTGGAGCACCTGACTTATGAGGAGAGGCTGAGGGAACTGGGCTGATTTAGTCTGCAGAAGAGAAGAGTGAGGGGAGATTTGATAGCCGCCTTCAACTACCTGAAGGGGGGTTCCAAAGAGGATGGAACTAGGCTGTTCTCAGTGGTGGCAGATGACAGAACAAGGAGAAATGGTCTCAAGTTGCAGTGGAGGAGGTCTAGGTTGGATATTAGGAAAAACTATTTCACTAGGAGGGTGGTGAAGCACTGGAGTGGGTTACCTAGGGAGGAGGTGGAATCTCCATCATTAGGGGTTTTTAAGGCTTGGCTTGACAAAGCCCTGGCTAGGATGATTTAGTTGGGGTTGGTCCTGCTTTGAGAAGGGGGTTGGACTAGATGACCTCCTGAGGTCTAATCTTCTATGATTCTATGATAAGATTTGACTGGCTAGCTGAGGTGCCAAGTAAACAGCTGCTATTCTAGTCCTGAACAAGTCAAAATTATGTTCTCTTTTACGCAGGTAAAAGTCCCATTGAAATCAATGGGAGTTTCACCGATGTCAGTCATAGCAGACTGTGGTCCCAAGTCTAGTTAATGCTGGTATATCTTAGATCTGTCAATCAATTTTGAAACTCCATTTTAAAGAAGCACTCAGGAACCCCTAATTAGATTGATAATGTCATTAATTTTCAAGTACTCCTTGAGTCCTCTTCTCCTGATTAAAATAAATCTTAGACCCTTCCCACCCCCAAGCCCTAACACCCCAATCACATATCAGGAGAGAGGCAGACAGAGAAATGGAAAGTACAAATGGGCAGACGCTATATGTAGATCAAGAAAAGGAGATTTATCATTCAAGCCAGGTAGTGGGTTATTAGTTCCTTCAAGTGGTCCTGCACATGTCGTAAACCATTAGAGTAGTTTAGCTCAAGAGGTTCACAAAAGTCAGCTGAACCCCAAGAATTACTGCTAGCGGTGGGTCTCTTGGATATTGGTTGTTAAATCTTGTATATTACCCCTCCCCCAAAAGAAAAAGAAGCAAGGAAGGCAATGCTAAAAAAAATCGGAACACATGACAATAAGCAAAAAAATATTGATATCGATGAAACGCATACCATATATCTCCTCACGGAAAAATGTACTCCGAGAAAGTTGGTATATAAATCCAACATTCTGCTACCTTTCCATGAATCTCAGTGCCACACTTAGAAACGCCACACAGCCTCTCTGATGTTATGCTGGCTCGACGCTGTGTCAAATACTTCCACTACAGTTTTAGTGCTCTGCTTACACACACTCAGATGCTTCTCTGATTGCCATGGGGCTCGAAAATGAGAACGAAAAAAATTGTGACTGACCTGTGTCAAAGGGAAAAAACCCCCATATGTTTTGGCAGTCAGGTTAGGGTGATCAGATAGCAAGTGTGAAAAATCAGGACACTTTTTTTTTGGAGGAACATAGTTGCATATATTAGACAAAGCCCCTAATATCAGGAAGTTCCCAATAATATCAGGACGTCTTGTCACCCTAATTCAGATTGAGTTCATGGGGCACTCTTCAGTGAAGAACATTATGCAGCCTTTCAGCATGAGAACACACAATAGGAGAGGTCTCTTATTTGTTGGAGCTACACATAAATCCTCTCCCCCTTCCCCCACAGAGGCCTTACCTCACCTTCTAGTCATTCTTCTTATTCCCTCTAATTACTGTACAAGTTCTAACCACAGGGCTGCTTCGTAATTTTCTAAAATGGAAAGTTCCACAGCTGGACTTTAAATGTCCCAGCAGCAACATTTTTTTTAAAATAACAACAACAATAATAATGATGAGTTTCTCGGGACCAAGGATAGGCTGTCTGTTATATTCTAACCACTGTAATTTTTCTTCACTGCTGTGAATAAGAGGGATGTCGCCAAAGGCAGGAATAAAAAGGGATGGATAATTTTGGTCCTGAAATCCCACTTAGATTCTTAACTGTACCCCAGACATGGTTTTCATGGCCAGAACAATCTGAAGTTTTTGTAAAATAGAGCTCATAATTAATACACACCATATTTCATGTATAGCACATTAAATCTGTCCAACAAATCAAATTAATCTTCAGAGCCTGCCTGTTACTCATTTATTTGTCTATGTGGTAAACAGGTCAGGCTTGTCTGGATAACTTCCTACTGTATAATTGCCTTCTGTGGAGGTCTTTGGTACAGTAGCAAAATATTAATTTTATGTTGAGTTTAACAGTATGGCAGATAATCCACACAACCCACAGTCTGCACACCATAAACAGCAGTCTCTCCAGAGATTTAATAGTCGACTGCTGTAGTAAGATTTCATTTACAAAGACATTTTCATTTTCATTTACTAATACATTTATGAAGTATACCAAAGAATATTTACTAATATACAATATAATCTCATAAATAACTACAGTTTTAGAATCTGTCTCTAACTCACTGTTAAGTGAATTTGTCACATGTATTCAAGTTGCTTTAGTCCAACCTCATTAGACCTCTAATTATTTTAATAATGCTTTGTTTATTTCTGAACAGTATTTAATACCAATGAGGGTTTGCAATGAAACCCATGTTATTTATAGTTGCAAATCATGACATTCCTTAGCTTGCATATAGATAGGGGTCTGTGTCTGTCTCCGGGGACCGCCTGAGCACTGGCTGGTGTGGCTGGCCCTGGTGACCGCCTCAGCAGCTGGCCCTGGGGTCAGCCACAGTGGCCTCTGCAGAAGTCACGGAGGTCACAGAAAATCATGGCAGCTGTGATTTCCACGACCTCTGTGACAGACACAGAGCCCTATCTATACGCAAGCCAAGGAATGTCATAAGGAATGCCATTGAATAAAACTGTAAACCCTATTTATAATGGAAACCACATCAAGCCAGGGGGTGCTGCCGCACCCCTCTTCCTTTTTTTTCCAGCACCTATATGGCAGCGGTCCCAGGGCGTCCAGAGCACTGTCATTGGCTCCCAGCAGTGGACCTGGCGTGGCTGTAGCAGCCACTGTCAGCGGCCCGCAGCAGTAGTCCTGGGGCAGCTGGAGCAGCCACTGTTTGGTGGCCTGCCCCCAGCAGCTGGTGCCACTGGTCCCAGCCCTCCCGAGCAGCAGGCCCCCGGCAGTGGTCCCAGGGCAGCTGGTGTAGCCGCTGCTTGGTGGCCCCTAGCAGTTGGTGCCACTGGCCCCACCCCCCTCAGCTGCAGCTCCCTGGGTGATGCCCCCAGCAGCAGTCCCCCAGGGCATCCCCCCGAGCAGTGACCCAACCCCAAGATTTAGTCAGGGGTATTTATAGTATAAATCATGGACAGGTCACTGTCCGTGAATTTTTGTTTATTGCCCATGACCCATCCATTACTTTTACTAAAAATACCCATGATTAATTGTAGCCTTACATATAGACATAATATCACTTCTGGAGGTAAATACCTCTCCTACAGAGCAGACAAAGTGTAGACCCAGAAAAAGGATCAGGCATTTTGTGGTGATCCAGCAAAGCATCTAGGATGTGCTTAACTTTAACTACAGTTTAAATAATCCCATTGACTTCAACAGGACTACTCATTCATGTAAAAACGCTCCAGTTATTAAAAAAGGTCTTAATTTTTCACAGGAAGTAAAAATAATTTGAAAACGGGAATCTTGTGGAAAAAAAATCAATTTTGAATAAATGAAATCTATGAAATTTTTTTTGTTCAAAAATTTTAAAACGGCTCTATTTACAACCCTGACTTTGGACTTGAAATCACTCTAGATTTGTGCAATACAGACATTCTTTCTTACATCAGAGGACAAGAGTTTTTTATAACAAGAGGTATTTTACAAGTTTGTTTATCCTTTTCCCTGCACTTCTATCAGAAGATTGGAAGAAAGGACCTCCTATCTCTGGCTTTGTCCATGCTCTGCTACCTAATTATTCCAGACTGCAGTTTTGGTCACGATAACCCCTCATCCCAGTTCTCTTGCCCTTTCATTACTCAACGGGGTAATAACATTTTATAATGCCAACACTTAAAAACTTAACTGAATTTTGACCAAAATGCCACAATCTGTCATATAACAGAAATTGAAATGAGACCTGGCCCATTCGGTCATTTCCCCCTGCTCATGAACAAATATGGGCAGAGAGCCCCTCCAGCCCCAGTGGAACTTCTGTCCATCTGGAATTCTCAAGCAGCTCTGAATTGCTCTTTCCCCCTGTTCACCAACAGTTGTACTGTCTTACGGCTTCAGGCCATAAGGGTTACAGTGAAAAGTCAAAATTCTCTGCCGGATGAAAAACTCATTTTCCATCATGCTCTAACAGCTACACATTTTTAGGGACTATTCACAAGAGATATACTTCTCTGCAGCTCCAAATGGCAGACAATCAAATAAAGAAATTCGTCCCCTGTCAGTTATGATTCCTCAACGTCAGCCTGCTGTTATACATGTCATGACATGTAAACAATGCTATTTTGGTAAAGAATATAAATAGTGACCATAACTAGTTATACTGTAATCCCCTTTTAGTGTTGACACATTATAATACAGAGGCTTTTTGAGAGTTTTTGTATTCCATTTTTGGTTGTACAATTCTCTATTATTCTAGCTTCCTCTCTGTGTAAAACATAAAGTCCTTAAAACAGATGTTGTAAGAAACAGAGTAAAAATATTGCATATTTCAAGCTGAACCACAGCTGATATTGAACTAATAGTATTTACACTGCAGGGCATTCTCTTGTTGTAGCCAAGAAGTTATATTTGTTTCCACTGGAGTTGAAATTAAAATTATGCTTGTGTGTTGTGTCATTATCCACAGCTGCTTGCACACACACAGTCACCAGTCAACTACATCATGTGACAGGACCAGACCTCGTGATGACCACCTGTACCAAAAGCTCATGCTCAGTCAGTAATACCATTCCACTCAGGCTCTATAATGAATACGTCACCATGTTGGACAGATCACTAGGGAGGAGTGTAAAAATATTGCTCAAGCATGCAGGGGTGTAATCAGGAAGGCCAAAACACAACTGGAGTTGCAGCTAGCAAGGAATGTGAAGGGTAACAAGAAGGGTTTCTACAGGTATGTTAGCAACAAGAAAAAGTCAGGGAAAGTGTGGGAGCCTTCATGAATGGGGGAGGCAACCTAGTGACAGAGGATGTGGAAAAAGCTGAAGTACTCAATGCTTTGTTTGCCTCGGTCTTCACAGACAAAGTCAGCTCCCACACTGCTGTCCTGGGCAATACAGTATGGAGAAGAGGTGAGCAGCCCTGTGTGGGGAAAGAACAGGTTAAGGACTATTTAGAAAAGCTGGACATGCAAGAGTCCATAGGTCCAGATCTAATGCAACCGAGGGTGCTGAGGGAATTGGCTGATATGATTGCAGAGCCATTGGCCATTATCTTTGAAAACTCGTGGCGATCGGGGGAGGTCCCAGATGATTGGAAAAAGGCAAATATAGTGCCCATCTTTAAAAAAGGGAAGAAGGAGAACCCGGGGAACTACCAAGCGGTCAGCCTCACCTCAGTCCCTAGAAAAATCGTGGAGCAGGTCCTCAAGAAAACCATTTTGAAGCATTTGGAGGAGAGGAAGGTGATCAAGAACAGTCAACATGGATTCACCGAGGACAAGTCATGCCTGAACAATCTGATTGCCTTTTATGATGAGATAACTGGCTCTGTGGATATGGGGAAAGAAGTGGACATGATATATCTTGACTTTAGCAAAGCTTTTGATATGGTCTCCCACAGTATTCTTGCTAGCAAGTTATAAAAAGTATGGATTGGATGAATGGACTTTGATACTGAGGTATTCCTGTTAATTATGATTTTTATGTCTGTTTCGAGCAATGGCGACATTTTACACTCACTTGCCTTCCCACTGACTATGGAAAGAGTTTTGCTCTATGTTCTGCTGTAATATGCACTACCTTAAATCTTTACAGTATTTTCGGAGTTATCCCCTGTGTTGGCTTTAATATAATGGAAGCAGAAAAGTATTCTGGAAAATGTGAGCTATGTTCTAATCCATGTTTCATTTGAGGGCAGATGGGAATTAACTGTAAATATCACGATCAATTAAAGCAGAAGAATGGAGTGTTTTTTTTAGATAGCTCTAACTCATTTACAAGAAAGAGTAAGCTTCTCTCTTTTTGGGGGGGTTGATTTGCATTGGAAGAAGGATCCATTTGCTAGCATAATGGAGACTGGTACAGAAGGAGTGATATATATAGTTTGAGACTATATTTACATTTAGATGATAGTGATAAGCTTTAGTTACAGTTTTTCTCTATGCATCTGTGAATTGTGCAAGCAGAGGAAGCAGCCAGTAGTCATTTTCTTATACAAACTCCACTTTCAACCTTGCTTTTTCTTTTCTCAGCTATTTGTGTATTATACTTTCCCTGTGCTATTTCATGTTGCCATCAAGTCTTTGTGACAGATATGTTGTATGTTCATGGCACAAATCTCGCCACTCTTCGAAAACATTATTCTAAGGTGACCCTTGTGGTTTACAGAATGTCTAGGCATACTTCCGAACCAGAGTAGCAAATCAGTTACTTGTCCAAGGTCACGCAGTAGCTCAGTGACAAAGCTGGGTATAAAACATAGGATCTATCCAGCGTCTAGCTTTGGGATATGTGTGTTTTCATTGGAAAAGCCCCCACAATTGAAACTGGGTGCTCCAGGGATTAACGTTATGTGAGGCCACTCAGGCCAGGTTACCTGGTCACATGTGATCAGTGAGCTAGCTGTATGAGTAGAAAATGGAAAAAGATCTAACTGTTGTCAGATGGGAAAAGAGACTCAGAGGAAGCAGGAAATGTCATGAGTGAGGTCAAATAATAGTACAGCCGCCAGCATCCATAAAGAGACAGATAAGTCATAGATTTGTATTAAGAGACCAGGGGAACCAGAAGAGACGGTATAGTCCTGACCTTTGATTTTGTGCACCTCATATGCATGCCTAAAACCCGCCTTCCCTGCTGACCCTTAACTGCCACCTGAACTACTACTTCAGAGGACTCTGTAAAGCAAAAACTGCTTAACTTGTAAATTAACTTTCCTTCACTGTTTTGAGATTATCTGAAACCTCAGCATACTACAGACTGAAGTAAAGTGCAGTGGAAGAATTGAAAACCCTTATTGCAAATAGTTCTGGACGAGAATCCCGTCTCATTCTCTTTTCAGATTAACAAACTTGCTGTTAATGTCAGTGAAGATTAATTGGGTAGGACATTGATTTGAGAGTTTAATTGTCTGGGGATAACAACGGAATTTTCAAGTTAATTCATTTAGAAAAGTTATTAATGTTAATTATTAAGAACTACAGTCACCTTTTCTGAAATAATCTTAGTTGATAAAATAAAATCCATTGAGGTGATTGCAATTCAGTGACTGTAAATTGTTAAAGTTCAGACACTACTTTGGGAAAATTTTGGTCTACCAAATGTGTGGAGAACCCAAGATCTATAAAGAAAAGGAGGACTTGTAGCACCTTAGAGACTAACCAATTGATTTGAGCATAAGCTTTCGTGAGCTACAGCTCACTTCATCGGATGCATAAAGTGGAAAGTACAGTGAGCAGATTTTATATATACACACAGACCATGAAAAAATATACATTGTAAGGAGAGTGATCACTTAAGATGAGCTATTACCAGCAGGAGGGTGGGGTGGGGGGAGAGAAAACCTTTTGAAGTGATAATCAAGGTGGGCCATTTCCAGCACATTTCCAGGAGTTAACAAGAACGTCTGAGGAACAGTGGGGGGGGGGGGGCGGGGGCGGGGAGGAATAAACAAGGGGAAATAGTTTCACTTAGTACAATGACTCAACCACTCCCAGTCTCTATTCAAGCCTAAGTTAATTGTATCCAATTTGCAAATTAATTCCAATTCAGCAGTCTCTCATTGGAATCTGTTTTCGAAGTTTTTTTGTTGAAGGATACTCACTTTGAGATCAGAAATCGAGTGACCAGAGAGATTGAAGTGTTCTCCAACTGGTTTATGAATGTTATAATTCTTGACATCTGATTTGTGTCCACTTATTCGTTTACGTAGAGACTGTCCAGTTTGCCCAATGTACATGGCAGAGGGGCATTGCTGGCACATGATGGCATATATCACATTGGTAGATGTGCAGGTGAACAAGCCTCTGATAGTGTGGCTGATGTGATTAGGCCCTATGATGGTGTCCCCTGAATAGATATGTGGGCACAGTTGGCAACGGGCTTTGTTGCAAGGATAGGTTCCCGGGTTAGTGGTTCTGTTGTGTGGGGTGTGGTTGCTGGTGAGTATTTGCTTCAGGTTGGGGGGCTGTCTGTAGGCAAGGACTGGCCTGTCTCCCAAGATCTGTGAGAGTGATGGGTCATCTTTCAGGATAGGTTGTAGATCCTTGATGATGCGTTGGAGAGGTTTTAGTTGGGGGCTGAAGGTGACGGCTAGTGGTGTTCTGTTATTTTCTTTGTTGGGCCTGTCCTGTAGTAGGTGACTTCTGGGTACTCTTCTGGCTCTGTCAATCTGTTTCTTCACTTCAGCAGGTGGGTATTGTAGTTGTAAGAATGCTTGATAGAGATCTTGTAGGTGTTTGTCTCTGTCTGAGGGGTTGGAGCAAATGCGGTTGTACTGTAGAGCTTGGCTGTAGACAATGGATCATGTGGTGTGGTCTGGGTGAAAGCTGGAGGCATGTATGTAGGAATAGCCGTCAGTAGGTTTCCGGTATAGAGTGGTGTTTATATGACCATCGCTTATTATCACCGTAGTGTCCAGGAAGTGGATCACTTGTGTGGACTGGTCCAGGCTGAGGTTGATGGTGGGATGGAAATTGTTGAAATCATGCTGGAATGCCACAAGGGGCCACAGCAATGGTTCCCTTAAACCACCCAGCAATATTGTTAATCTATCCAACTATACTCTTAACCCAGAAGAAGAATCTGTCCTATCTTGGGGCCTCTCCTTCTGCCCCTCCACCCCCACAAACATGATACAGTTCTGTGGTGACCTAGAATCCTATTTGCGACATCTCCGACTCAAGGAATATTTCCAACACACCTCTGAACAACATACTAATCCACAGAGACCTTCCTACCAACACTACAAAAAGAAGGATTCTAGGTGGACTCCTCCTGAAGGTCGAAACATCAGACTGGACTTCTACATAGAGTGCTTCCGCCGACGTGCACGGGCTGAAATTGTGGAAAAGCAGCATCACTTGCCCCATAACCTCAGCCGTGCAGAACACAATGCCATCCACAGCCTCAGAAACAACTCTGACATCATAATCAAAAAGGCTGACAAAGGAGGTGCTGTTGTCATCATGAATAGGTCGGAATATGAACAAGAGGCTGCTAGGCAGCTCTCCAGCACCACTTTCTGTAAGCCATTACCCTCTGATCCCACTGAGGGTTACCAAAAGAAACTACACCATTTGCTCAAGAAACTCCCTGAAAAAGCACAAGAACAAATCCGCACAGACACACCGCTGGAACCTCGACCTGGGGTATTCTATCTGCTACCCAAGATCCATAAACCTGGAAATCCTGGGTGCCCCATCATCTCAGGCATTGGCACCCTGACAGCAGGATTTTCTGGCTATGTGGACTCCCTCCTCAAGCCCTACGCTACCAGCACTCCCAGCTATCTTCGAAACACCACTGACTTCCTGAGGAAACTACAATCCATTGATGATCTTCCTGAAAACACCATCCTGGCCACTATGGATGTAGAAGCCCTCTATACCAACATTCCACACAAAGATGGACTACAAGCCGTCAGGAACAGTATCCCCAATAATGTCACAGGAAACCTGGTGGCTGAACTTTGTGACTTTGTCCTCACCCATAACTATTTCACATTTGGGGACAATGTATACCTTCAAATCAGCGGCACTGCTATGGGTACCCGCATGGCCCCACAGTATGCCAACATTTTTATGGCTGACTTAGAACAACGCTTCCTCAGCTCTCGTCCCCTAATGCCCCTACTCTACTTGCGCTATATTGATGGCATCTTCACCATCTGGACCCATGGAAAAGAAGCCCTTGAGGAATTCCACCATGATTTCAACAATTTCCGTCCCACCATCAACCTCAGCCTGGACCAGTCCACGCAAGTGATCCACTTCCTGGACACTACGGTGATAATAAGCGATGTTCACATAAACACCGCCCTATACCGGAAACCTACTGATCACTATTCCTACCTACATGCCTCCAGCTTTCACCCAGACCACACCACATGATCCATTGTCTACAGCCAAGCTCTACGATACAACCGCATTTGCTCCAACCCCTCAGACAGAGACAAACACCTACAAGATCTCTATCAAGCATTCTTACAACTACAATACCCACCTGCTGAAGTGAAGAAACAGATTGACAGAGCCAGAAGAGTACCCAGAAGTCACCTACTACAGGACATGCCCAACAAAGAAAATAACAGAACACCACTAGCCATCACCTTCAGCCCCCAACTAAAACCTCTCCAACGCATCATCAAGGATCTACAACCTATCCTGAAAGATGACCCATCACTCTCACAGATCTTGGGAGACAGGCCAGTCCTTGCCTACAGACAGCCCCCCAACCTGAAGCAAATACTCACCAGCAACCACACCCCACACAACAGAACCACTAACCCGGGAACCTATCCTTGCAACAAAGCCCGTTGCCAACTGTGCCCACATATCCATTCAGGGGACACCATCATAGGGCTTAATCACATCAGCCACACTATCAGAGGCTTGTTCACCTGCACATCTACCAATGTGATATATGCCATCATGTGCCAGCAATGCCCCTCTGCCATGTACATTGGGCAAACTGGACAGTCTCTACGTAAACGAATAAATGGACACAAATCAGATGTCAAGAATTATAACATTCATAAACCAGTTGGAGAACACTTCAATCTCTCTGGTCACTCGATTTCTGATCTCAAAGTGAGTATCCTTCAACAAAAAAACTTCGAAAACAGACTCTAACGAGAGACTGCTGAATTGGAATTCATTTGCAAATTGGATACAATTAACTTAGGCTTGAATAGAGACTGGGAATGGTTGAGTCATTATACTAAGTGAAACTATTTCCCCTTGTTTATTCCTCCCCGCCCCCGCCCCCCCCCCCACTGTTCCTCAGACGTTCTTGTTAACTCCTGGAAATGTGCTGGAAATGGCCCACCTTGATTATCACTTCAAAAGGTTTTCTCTCCCCCTACCCCACTCTCCTGCTGGTAATAGCTCATCTTAAGTGATCACTCTCCTTACAATGTATATTTTTTCATGGTCGGTGTGTATATATAAAATCTGCTCACTGTACTTTCCACTTTATGCATCCGATGAAGTGAGCTGTAGCTCACGAAAGCTTATGCTCAAATAAATTGGTTAGTCTCCAAGGTGCCACAGGTACTCCTTTTCTTTTTGCGCATACAGACTAACATGGCTGCTACTCTGAAACCTGCCAAGATATATATATATTCTTCCATTTGTTTAATGGAATAAAGATAGTCATTTAGTTGTATAATAACTGTGTTTTATTTAGAGAATTGAGTATGGAGATACTATTAGATATAAGAACTGTTAATGGAAACAAATATCATAAACGATCATATTCTTTGCTATAACTAAAAAGAGGGGATGGTCTGTAACTTGGGGATCAGAGGTAGGTTAGAGATTGGTTAATGAGCCATGTGGTTAGTAATAATCAGATTTCACAAATATCCTTGTCTTATTGGCTGTAATAACAATGCTAAGGTTGGTAAATATCCTATAACATTACTTGGTGCAGAAATTTTACCACTTGTAAGCAACAGTTACAAAAGGATGCTGCATAATTTCTCACAAATGACTGTGAAAAAACTTCAGTTATGTGACTCACAAAGTGTCTTACAATCCAATTAATATGCAAAAGATGCTTAGCAGCCCTACAACGTGGAAAAAGGAGGCTGGGAAAAGCCATTAGTGAATGTCAGCATACCTACATGTGAACAAATCTGATCTCTTATAAAGAAGACTATCATACCAACTGTGACAGGGCGGGGCCTTGTTCCTGTCTCTATTCAAGCGACAAACAGCTCAGAAAGCTTCTGGTCAAACACCTTGTGGCTTATTTCATTATGTTCTCCCTACCACCTATACAAACTCGTGAAGCTTTGTATTTACAATATCATACAATCCTGAGCTCACTCAGCCAAGGAGTGGGGAGACAGAAGGTATCTGCCCCCTGAGAGAGCTCTCCTGGTCGTGACTCAGAAAAACGGGCCAGTATCTCTCTTCCTCCTGAGCAATTACTTCCTGTGTCTTTTCTTCCTTTTGGGTGATGGGATAATTAGCCTTCTGGGCCTTCCTCGACCCCTCCCAATCCACCAGCCAAGCACATCTCTTCCTAACAGGACTACTCCAGAGCAACTACTTCTGGCTGCAGTGAACAGAATGCTGCACCAGTTGCTGTTTCCCAGCTCTCTGTAATACCAACGCTTTGGTGCTGTCACCTAAAAGGGACTTTGAACAAGAAATGTTACTTGAAGGAGTATTCGAGTTATCCACCTCTAAATCCATTTTGTCTGGCGTGTATAAACTATAGTAATGATTTTGCCAACCTCTGAATGGATGGTATGCTAGTTAGACAAATAGCCATGAATAAAGTCAGCTAAGAACACATGTATAGGAGCATTAAGGCTAACCTTTTCTAAAACATCTGCTGATTTTTAGCTCCACAGTTAGGATCTGATCCAATACACACTGATGGAAGTGGAAAGGCTGCCAATGGGAAGTTGGATGAGACCCTTAATGAGTATCCAGCACAAGACGCCTGAGTCATTTTGGACTGGGCATCCAAATTCGTAGACACTTTTTAGAAAATGTTGCTCTAAATGTATTACTTTGGGCATGATCTCAGCCTGGGACATCCATTATGCTGCCTGCACATTTGTTGCAATGAATGACCTGGCTCCTTCTATCTAGTTATCCCCAGTATTTGTTCATGGGGAATTTCACTGAAGATTTTCATAACATCTGAGTTTGGAAGGGAACCCAGAATGATGTCTTTTTGTGGGATACTATTGGGCACTTGGACACATGATATGATTTTAGTTAGTGTCTTGTCCTCAATTGTACTGGAAATAGGACCCTTTTTGCTTTTAAAAATCATCACTGTGAAGGTGCTTGGTGGAAAAGTGGTATCTTATGCTGCAAGACTCAACAGTGGTTAATTTCTTAAATGCCCCCTGGAATCATAATCTACAATTCCATATGCATCATAAATTGCAGCAGTAAGCCCCTCCTCCATGCCATGTGAACCCCTTTGGAGAGATCATATGCTCAGCCCTGGTAGGAGGGCGGGTTAGGAGGACCACAGAGTCAGCACATGGCCAGATATCAATGAAACATGAGTCCCAATGCCATTTCCTGTGGATTTCTGGCATTGCTTGGAGACTGAGGTCTTCACCCCTGCCTGTTCCAAACTGTCCTCAGCTAATAAGGGAGCACACAGACGATTTTTTTATTTTAAAATCTCCCCTTTGTGGTTTTTAAGAGGGAAGAGAATAATGACTCCTACATACAAACCCTGCTTCACTGCAGCAGGTCTCCTGGACATAGTACTACTGCACTGTATCTGAAAGCCCTGCTCCATTGGGGTTTTCTGGGCAGCAGTCATTTGGCCAAAGTCTCCATGGAGTAATTCCAGAGCCATTCCAGCACCTTCCCCATTATCATTTCTGCCCCTGTATATTTTTCCAGCTCCCAGCATAGCCACTCAAGCCAGATATTGTTTAAGGATTTGGCCTTGACTGAACAGTAGTGTACTATCTTCCCCCCATGCTGTGGCCCCCACAATCTCTTGTGACCCTGTTAAGCATTTTAATTTTCCTATGAAATGTTTATGAAGTAAAATCCCACCCTTCCATCCAGTTAATCTGTGATCTACCAACCCACCAAACCAAGATGGGTGTTTCTATCTGAGTCTCTGTCCATTGCAAATGAATGTGATGAGATTTTGTTCTGAGCACAGTAGTAGATCTCTGCTAAACACATGTTTTATTTTTAATTATTTTTCCTTCACTATGTGGCAGGCAAAGGCATGAAAAGCAATTGCACATTATTTATATGCTCCTGGCCCTTTGAATTACATTGTACAGAGACAAGAAGATGACAATTAATTCCTCTCTCCCTGATTTTAGTTCCTCCAATGTATTTCACATTATTAATACAGAGTTTCTCTTATTTGCAAAGAATTAGATTTTGAATTATGATGATGCCTTTGCCATGTTGCACTCCTAATGCTAAACTAGATTAATGGGAGGCATGCAGTAACTGACTGATGCGTATGCTAGATGACGAGAATGTTACGATCAAGCATGCTGTCCTTAATTCAAAACGAGAGTATCTGCAGACCTCAAGCTTAAAGTCTGGGTAAAGAGACCCCAGATTAAAGACCAGATCCTGCAAACACATAAGATTAGTGAGTACTTTACTCATACTTTCGTACATAAATCCACTCCTGTGCTTAAGTGTTTGTAGAATGAGGCCATAAAATGTCAAATGTGTATGGGAATAAGTCTATTTTATCAGAAGTTTTTCTACTAATTTACATCTAATTTTTATGCAAATAATTTATATAAGAATGGTCATACTGGGTCAGACCAATGGTCCATCCAGCCCAGTATCCTATCTTACAACAGTGGCCAGTGCCAGATGTTTCAGAGGGAATGAACCAGAACAGGGCAATCATTAAGTGATCCATCCCCTGTTGTCCAGTCCCAGCATCTGCAGTCAGAGGCTTAGGGACATCCAGAGCATGAGGTTGCATCCCTAACCAGCTTGGCTAATAACCTTTGATGGACCTATTGTCCATGAATTTATCTACTTCTTTTTTAAACCCAATTATATTCTTGGCTTTCACAACATTCCCTGACAATGTGTTCCACAGGGTTGACGGTGCATTGTGTGAAGAAGTACTTCCTTTTCTTTGTTTTAAACCTTCTGCCCTTTAAATTTGTAGACAAGACAAACTTTTTCAAAGCTCCCCAAAAAATCCTCTCTGCATATTTTTTAGGCATCTGTGCATGGAAAAATGCAATTAGTCTCCAATGGGCAACTTCTCCTAAAGATTCCTCAAACCTTAGTTATGTGGAATATGGTTTTATCTGGCATCCTAAATTCACCCTGTGTTTTCAGTTGGATATCATGGTCATCTTCAGTGCTCATTCTAAACTGTTGACTAGGATTTCTGTACACTGTAGATCAGCTTCCATGAGGCTTGATTTTTGTAATGCTGTTAAAGAGCTTTGAGATGCTCAGATGGAAGGAATTAAAGGAGGGCAAGTTTTGCTATCATTACATATCCAGAAGGATTCATTTGAAACTGGAGATCCATGCTGTATCTTCTAAACAGGAGAAGGGATAAAAATAAAACATTCTAGTGAGTCTATCCATGAGTATGAGTTTCACAAAGTGTCAGTTCCAAATCATTACCCTCATTATTTTCAAAGGGATTCATCCTTCTCATTAGCACAGGAACATTATCGTTGCAATCAAGATAGTCATTTAGTTCAGGGAATATGGTTTAAATTGATAATGCATATTTAGTTCCCTTTTTGTAAGAGAATCACAGGTTTGTAAATGAGAATGTGTGAAGAACAGGCAAGGAGTGGCATTCCTTACACCATATAGGTATATAATAATGATGTAGCTGATATAACGCTATGAACTACAGCTGTGTGACATATTCTCATTGGAAATCAGGAAGACTTGGACTCAGCTGGAGATTCTCAAACTTCAGTCCATGTTCTTGGGAAGTTTAGGAATACAGGCTGAGATTATTCATACCACTGCACCCTGTGAGCCCTGGCCAGGCTGCCTCTCCTCCACAGCCACTGCCTCCACTCTCATGAGTCCACAAAATTTCCCATCCCACACCAACACAAGAGCCTCCCGTAGGACATTCGTCTTGGGGAAGCTACCCATCCAAGTGATGGTGGAGGGGGCTGGATCTCTTCCAAATCCTGAGAACCAAACTGTGGGGCTCAGATGGTAGACGTACTGTGGACTCAACAGTTTCAATAACCCTTATGCTAATGTTTTCCCAAACAATGATAGTAAGCAGTTCGGTTCAATTTCGATAATCATCCAGAAGTGCAGATGTTTATTGACACCCCAGGGGTCTGGTGATGGTATTTATGAGACTCCACTGGTTTCAATGGTAGTAATCTCCTTCTAGTCATGGGAAAAAGTTAGTTCCATATAAGTCAGGAGTAATTCATCAGCAGCTTGTGACACCATTGGCCATGTTGTTGATTAGACTGTGGATGTTGGCAGGGATGGATGGGATAGCATTTGAGTGAACCTGTTCCTTCCTTTCAGAGTGACACCTGATACATATTCAAACAAAGGGCTCAATTGTGATGAGCTTCTCAGGTTTTTGCTGATTGTGTATGTGAGACCAATAGGGGTAGGAGCGGGGCAGGGGAAAAGGAGATTGTTTGGGCCTAGAAACTTCATTGTGTAGTTCCATACCACTCTAAGTCTTGTTACCATTCAGAGAAGAATGGCATAGTATCTCTGTGTTTCATTTCCTGGATGATCTAGGGGCTTCAATGAGAGTGAGTTGGCTCAATTCAGACATAGTAGGGTAGACGATGCTGATTGTCTGGGATTCGTGGTAGGGCTAGAGCATAGCTGGGATTTTGTCAACCTGTATGAGTGAGGGTGTGTCACATGGCAGGGCTTCTCCCCAGCTCCAAACACTTGCTGCCATACCCAGTTTCCTTCCTCTTAACACAGGCATGTAAACAAACAGAAACCAGACTTTAAACTCAAACCTTTCTCTCAGGCTTCAGAACCACTCCTCCCCGGGGTCTCTGCTACTCTACTCCTGGCAGCTTCCCTGTTCGCGTCAGCTCCGCTCCCTTCCTCATACAGTAGTTCCAGGGCTGCCTGAGCACATAGCCCCTTGCTTCAGAGACCCACCACAGGAATTAGCTCCACTCTGCCATGGCTTCCCTTGCCCAGGCACAGCCTGTCCCCATCATTCTCTTCCACACCCCATTTTCTGCCATCTGGCAGGCCTGTTTAGGCCCAGGTGTAGCCCTGCCCCCTTTAATTGGCTGGATTGGGCTCACCTGCTCTGACACGGGGGAGCTGGGACCAGTTCTACTCAGAAGGGCCAGCTATCCTACGACAAGAGGGTTATATGCCATATACGCCTATGTGATTATCAATTAAGGGGCAAGTCTGAGTTTTTGATTATTCTTGGTCATCTATACCAGGGGTGCTCAACCTTTTTCTTTTGGAGGCCACCCCCACATGCTATAAAAACTCCATGGCCCAGTGTGGGGGGGGGAGGGGGGAGGGGGCTTCTGCTGGGGCTTGGGGAACCGGGACTCCAGCCCCCCAGGGCACCTGGGTTGGGACTGTGAGTGACCCTGCTTGGTGGACCCTCTGAAATGGTTCGCAGTCCCCCAGTGGGCCGTGGCCCCCCAGTTGAGAACTGCTGATCTATCTCCTTTGGCATGATGATTATGACCACTTCTCTCTGATGTGGACCTTGCCATAGTCATCATGCATATGACCTGTGCCTGCGTCGTACCTGGAGTTACTTGAAGGCCACTGAAAACCTACAGCTGGTACAGCACACAGTGACCTCTTTGCTTGCGTAAAGATCTCTTTCTCTCTTTGTCCAGCCCTATCTCTAACTACAATATATAATATATCCTTAGATAGATACTGGCACATATGCATATATAATGTGAATCAGTGTGGAGAGAGAGCGAAAGAGCTGTTCATAACATTTTCAACAAAATGTGCTGTTCTGGGAAAACAAAAACTTTCCCTGGAAGTGTACCATATTTTTGACAAAATGTTCATCAGTCAGAGGCGAGAGACTGATTTTCTCAATAGCTGAGTGGTCAGGGGAAATCCAGATTCAAGTCCCTTCTCTGCGATGAAAAACTCTGCTCTGAATCAGGTAGAGCAGGGCCTAGAACCTGCATCTCCCACATCCCAGACCAGTGCCCAAATCACCAGGATACAATTGTGTTTTTGTGAAAGTGTTAGAAAGGTTTTTTTTTCATTCCAGTGTGGAACAATAGCAAGTTTTGAAACCGTGAAAGTTGCCACGAAATGGAATTGTGATCCTTCGATCGGTGTGTGATTTCTTTCTCTCTCTCTCTCTCTCCCCCGCCCCCTCAGCATGGACATAACTCTTTCTTTCAGAGGTATGTCTAAACTGCAGTCGAGTGGTATGATTGCAGCACATGTTAGGCACGCCTGAACCAGCTCACTAAAAATAGCAGCATAGCCAGGGTGGCACAGGTGGAAGACTGGGCTAGCTGCCCACATATATACCAAGAGGCCTGGAAGGGATTGTAGTTAGGCAGCTAGCAAATGCCACCATCCATGCCACCTTAGTAACTCTGCTGTTTTTAGCCTGTGACCAGGCTTACTCAAGCTAGCTCAGGTAAGTTCCTAAGCGTGCTGCAGTCACACCTCCAAGCTGCAGTGTAGACATACCCAGAGAGACAGACATTTAGAAATCAAATGAGTGGGAAACAATATAAAACCTTTTCAGTGGGAGAATTTATAAATGGGTGGTGGACCACCATTACTGTAAATTGCCATCAGCTGTTATCTAATGCTACATTACAATGGGATGCCTAGAGAATCAGAAGCATGCCATGAATCAGTTCCTCATTGCTAATGTGGTTGCACTGGATTTGCATTTCAACTGATCAGGGGGTAGGGTGACCATATGTCCCATTTTGATCAGGACAGTCCCCCTTTTAAGCCTTGTCCCAGCTGTCCTGCCTTTTTTCCCAAAAGGACACATTTGTCCTGTTTGCTCTTGCTGACTTGATCAGTTGACAAAAGCAAATAGGACTAATGCCGACGTCAAAAATGTGGGGTGCAGTGCAGAGGAGTCGAATGGAGATGCCAACCCCACGCAGGGAGGAAGCAGGGCTGCGGGGAGAGGGGAGAGCAGTGTTCCAGCATGAGGGGCCCCCACAGGGTTCTAGTGACAGGGCAACAGTTTTGCGTGAGGGGTGGGGGAAGGTTTCAAATGGGCAACAGCATGTGCTGGGGGGGGGCCTCCGGCGAGCGGCTGGGGATGTCCTGGTTTCTCTTTGGGAAATATGGTCACCCTATTGGGGGAAAGCAGAAAAGTAGCAAAGAAAGGGAACTTTGTGGCTGTGATCCCAACTTACAATTCTCTAAATGTTATTTGCATTCTAAACTACAGATTCATTATAATCATAACTTTCTGAAACAAATGTCTCGTGCCATAACGGGGACTATTGTGTGAAGATACAGAATCGAGAATGAGTATCTTAGTGCAGTAAACCTGAATGGGATTTTTGGTGGTGTTTCATTTTGGCACATTGGCTCTTAAGACAATTTTAGTATTGCCACGTTGTAAACATTTAGGGACATTTAGGAACATGAGAAAGAAGCTCATGTGTATTGCAGAGTAATGCAAGGCTGAAAAAAATATGGAAATAACTCTAAGATTTTGTTATTGGACAGTATAAAAATTATCGATGTCTGAAAGGTGGCTTGAAAAGAGCATTTTCAGTTTAAGAAAGAAACAAAATAAACTATATCCTATTTTATTTTTGTAAAGAAATGAAAGGGAGATTTCCAAAGACATCTCTAGAGTCTGTATGCCCAATTCCCAGTAATGAGATGGAAACTGGGCATCTAAGTCCCTGAAAGCGCTTCGGATATCTCTCCCATATGTAATATTATTTGAGATGGGTTCTCAATGCAAAACTTAAATATAGGCCCCAATCCCTCAAGATGAAGTGTGCACGTGGACCTTAAGTTAAAATGGAGTCCCAGGTCTTCCTGCAAAGATCATCAGACAGGATTGGGACCGTCATGGAGTGTATGTACCTCATGCCAGTCCAGCAGCCCAGGGGTTAATGCTGGTACTGCTGGGCCAGAGCCAATGGGCAGCCTCACAGCAGCTGGGAGAATAAAAGAGCTGGAAAGTAGAGGTGGCACAGCTGTCAGAGGAGCAGCCAGGCTGGAGAAGGAAACTTTAACCAGTAAGCAGCAGAAAAGCCTCACAGCGACAACACCCTGGAAGGGGTTCACAGGCTGGAAATGCCTGCAGAAACCAGGGAACGTAGGAAGGCACTCAGAACACAGAAGGAGTTGCAGGGCCTGGCTTAAGAGCCCTGAGCTGGATCCCATTGGAGTGGGTGGGCCTGGTTTCCCATAGCAACCTCTGAGAGATTTAAGGACTTGAAGGGGCTTGCAGACGCCCTGAGCACCAGGAGTTGCTGACCCCATCGAGTAGCAGGGGCAAACCCCACAGTTCAGCAGAACTCAGGCAAGGGGAACTGACCAAGCCCCCGACCAGACCAAGTGAACTCTGGCACAATGCTCAGTCTGGCCAAAGATGCTGTTGCATCAGCCACAGGAACCCTTAGTTGGGCTTAGACATGTAGTAAACAGATATTTAGCCTTGTGGATAGAGTAGGTATTTTTTCACTCAGCCTATCCACAGTTGATTATTGTCCCAACTGAAATTGTCCCTAGAAATCTCAGTCAGACCTGAATAGAAGTAAGAGAAAATCACCTGGCTTCAAAAGATCTGGCCGTTGTGGTTACAGCAAGTAGTGGCAAACCTGCTTAAGGGAACTGAGATGGCTGAATCTTGGATTTTTTGGTAAGCTAGCAACAATAAAACATTAAAAAGTTTCATTTGGTTCAAAATGAAAATCATATTTTAAAAATTTTGGGTGAATTGAAAAGTAGAAGAAAAGAGCTGAAATAAAACAAAATGTTTTAACATTTCCAAACATTTAGATTTTATTTTTGTTTAGTTGAAACTATTTGGCAAACTCCACATGAATTTGTGAATAGTTTTGAGTCAACCAAAACTGCATATTTCAGCGAATAAACTATTCACCCAAAGTTTTTTGCCCAGCTCTAGGAATAAATGGCCATCTCTGAGGAATCTGGACGTGAGAAACTCAGACTGTTTATTATGGTTCCCTTCCCTTTTCCCATCACCTTGGCACTGCTGCTTTCTCAATACAAGGGCAGATGATGGTGGAGATGTTATAATGGACTCTATAACAAGCATGCTAATGATCAGCAAAGTGCGGTTTTATCTACTATTTCAAATTCAAGTCTCATTTTCTGATGAATAGATTTTGTTACTTTAAATGAGGTTTTTTATGAACGTTACATTTCTGCACCAAGCACCTCATTGTCACATGGATTTTTGAGCACCTAACCTACTTATTCTATCCTGTAAACCTTTAGAGGTTCACTTGGTATTAATTACTTTAGTGCATGATCATTGACTCAGAAGATGATAATATGTTTATAACCACAATCACAGTGATTATGATGCAGAAGTCATTTCTGTTGATATCACTAAGAGCTAGTGCAGACTGAGCTCACAACATTGTTTTCTAGTCCTCTTATAAAGAGGTTGAAAGTCCAAAGAAGAGAAACAAACATTATCAGGAAGCTGGAGGTATGCATTTGTGAGGAATGATGAAAGAGCTATAGATCTACTGCTTGACTGAGTGATGACTTGGGGAGGTAGTTGCAGTTTTGAAGGTGATGTAAACTCCAAGATGGAGAAGAAATCCTTAAGGTAACAGAAGAGGATCTAAATACGTATAATCATAAAAAATTAAGAGGAAAAAATTAGGCAGACTGTCAGGAATGCTTTCTTAAAGAGGTTGTGGAAAAGTTTTGTAGGAAGTTCGTTTTTCTAGACTGGACAAAATATTTGAAAATCTACTTTAAGGAATTGTACTACATTTGTAGGAAGATGGACTAGAAAACCTAAATGATCTTTCCCATCTCTAACATCTATGACTTCTTGTGAGAGACAAGCTTTCTTCTTCAGGTTTGGGACAAGCACTCTGAGCGTCCTAGCTAAATGCAAGGTGGAACAGATTGTTTGGCATAGATAGATAGCACATATTCTAAGGAACCACTGCACTCATATATGATCCATGTAAGGCAATTTCATTTTTAATGCCTGTGGGTGGTCTCACTAGTCATTGATTGCAGGTGAACTGTTTAAACGAGCATATTCTCATTCCTCTAATCACTGTTTTACAGAAGACTTTGAGATAATGTCTAGCTTTGTTTTGTATTCCTACTGTTTTATGCGACTCAGAGGTTCATTTCATGCCATGCTGTAAACCCTCAGCAACTAAATCATCATTAAGCTTCCATGCTGATTCAAAAAGATTTGAGAAATGACTCTAAATTGATGAGCTGCAGAAAGCACATTTTGGCCAATTACCTGCATCTCAGTGAAACGTTTTGGTGTAATTTCGGCACAGAAAAAAATAATTTAGAGTATCTTATTTACTGGAATCATTTCCTTTCTTTTCATTTTACTTGTCTCATTGAAATCCTGTTAGTGAAACCTGAAACTTGGTATTTTCTCTTCTTGATGAGTAGTAGAAATACTGTTGAAACTTCTACTCTGAGTGTTTGCAAGGTACATTTCAGGCAAACATGTCTTCTGATTTATTCCAGCTCTTGAAGCTCTCCATCTCATACGCTTCTGTTAATAGCTACTCATCATGTTCAGCTCTGACATTTGACAGCAAGAAGTTTTGATAATCAGCTTATTGTGAATCTAGTTGGTTGTGATGGCAAAGCACAGGTGTCTGGACTCTTGCATGTACAAAATATAAGACCCATTATCCTCTTTTCCCTGTTTCTTCTAAACCTCTGTTTTTGCTTTCCTTGTAGTCTGTGCATGCACTGGTGAGGAACCATGACAAAAAGGATTCTTGTATTTCTGGCCCAACCAGAAACAGTGGCCAAGGGAAAATTCCTGAGAAAGTTGTCTCTTGTGACATATCTAGACACATTTTGCAAGCTCAGGAGCAGAACTAGTAAAATTATTCACTGGAAATATATTACGTGATGGATTTTGCCATTTTGTTCTGTACTCAATTGATTTCTGCACAAATCCTGATAACCGTGTGTTTACAAATATTCACTAACTAGCTTGGATGAACTGTTTTCTGCCTGTGGGCTGTCTACAAATGTTTGTGACTCATTATTTGCGGTGTGTGAGTGGTCACCAAAGTTGCTTGTTTTTTTTCCCTGCACTCTGATTGGATGAGTGAAATATTTTATATAAGGTAATAAATGACTAATAGGGATGAGCAAATAACAAACTCTTGTTAGCACATGAATACTCTCATTCCTAGGTGAATACAGGCATTCAAATGAAGAACAGCCATTCTCAAAATACTTAATGCACATGTTCACAGACAGCAAATAAAAAGCAGCATGAATGTGCTGGAAATGAATAGTTACTGGGAGATCAGACTAGTGTTTGTGAACACTGGGTTTTGCAATATTGAACCAGCTCCTCCTCAGATGGGAAAGTAAGAAATTTTTCAGTAATTCTGTGCTATGACACTTTTGTATTTTTATGTCTGATTTTGTAAGCAAGTAGTTTTTAAGTGAGGTGAAACTTGTGGGTATGCAAGAAAAATCAGTGTCCTGAAAGGGGTACAATCGCCTGGAAAGGTTGAGAGCCACTAAGCTCGAAAACATTACAACTCCTTTACCTTTCTAAAACCAATTATGCTAGGTATGTGACTTTAATGTTCTGTCTCTGGCAGTTGAAAATTCATGTGCTCTACTGATGTCTTTCTCCATTTCCGTGGACTCTGCAGAAGTTAGTTATCTCTGCTTCCGTTTAACTGTTCTGATCTTGAACAGTAAAAACGTGTCCAACGTATAAACTCTATAGAACAAGTAGATCTTTGATGTATATATGCTGGAATGAATTCCAACATGATAGCTGTTAATGTTTTATTTTAATTTTGGCTCAAGCGATCCTTAGAATTTATTTGATATTTTTTGCAGAGCACAAAATTTTCAGTTTGCAGGGCTTACAACACATAATGATGTGAAAACAGATAAATAGAGATTCTTGATGCAGTTTGTTGTTCAAATAAGCACTAAAATTCATACATGCATAGGTCAATACATAATTGTTAGTTTTGTCATTCTTTTATTACTGTTATAACAAAGGTGGCTTATGTCAATGAGGTTGGTGCATAAATTTGCACATCACTCAGGACAATACCGTGACAGTGAGTAATGGACTAGCTCAGTGTTTCTTACCTTTTCAGGCTAGTGACCCCTTAATTGAAGTAAAAAAAAATCATGAGCACCTTACACTTAATAAAAAAAATCTATCAATTATAACAATGCTAAGCCCAGTGCTTAATTTGTTGCGGTTCACAGCCCCGGCACCTCTGGGCTTGCTGCATCAGTTATGAAAGAAAAAAAATTGCTTGAGCCCTGGCACCTAATTGCTTTTGCCCTGGCATCTCTTGCATTACAAATTAAGCACTGGCTAAGCCTATATAACAGAGAACACTTGATTTTGAAGGGTTAGGGTGTGTTGGGAGTTTGGGGAATGAGATAGTGGAACAGATTAACTGCAGGGTCATGAAAATGGAGTTTCTAATACAATTACTACATTTGACTTCACAAACATTGACTTTTTGGCTGCCCTGAATTTATTCTGGAAAATTTATTGCTTTTGATTGTAACAACCTTTTCAATGCCTCACGATCCCTTGATTGCCTTTTGTGACACCACCAGTTGAGAAGCACTGAACTAGACGAGCCATAGGTCTTTCCATCTGTAGTCACAAAAAGAACAGGAGTACTTGTGGCACCTTAGAGACTAACAAATTTATTTGAGCATCCTGGCTCGTTCACCTGCACATCAACCAATGTGGTCTATGCCATCATGTGCCAGCAATGCCCCTCTGCCATGTATATTGGCCAAACCGGACAGTCTCTCCGCAAAAGAATAAATGGACACAAATCTGACATCAGGAATCATAACATTCAAAAACCAGTAGGAGAACACGTCAACCTCTCTGGTCACTCAGTAACAGACTTAAAGGTGGCAATTTTGCAACAGAAAAGCTTCAAAATGAGAAACTGCTGAACTGGAATTAATTTGCAAACTAGATACCCATTAACTTGGGCTTGAATAGAGACTGGGAGTGGCTGGGTCATTACACAAATTGAATATATTTCCCCATGTTAAGTATCCTCACACCTTCTTGTCAACTGTCAGAAATGGGCCATCTTGATTATCACTACAAAAGTTTTTTTTCTCCTACTGATAATAGCTCATCTTAATTAATTAGCCTCTTAGAGTTGGTATGGCAACTTCCACCTTTTCATGTTCTCTGTATGTATATATATCTTCTTACTATATGTTCCATTCTATGCATCTGATGAAGTGGGCTGTAGCCCATGAAAGCTTATGCTCAAATAAATGTGATAGTCTCTAAGGTGCCACAAGTCCTCCTGTTCTTTTTACAGATACAGACTAAAACGGCTGCTATTCTGACATCTGTTGTCAGTAAACCAGATACTAGATGCCCTTGCATGGGTTTGCATAGGGGTGAGAAGGAACCATCCTTAAGGGATGGGCAACTAGAATCCCTCAAATTTGTATTCTTTGGACCTGATCTGAAACCACTCAAAGTCAATACAAGTTTTCCATTGTCTGAAATGGGCTTTCCATAAAGCCCTTTGAGCACATGGTGCAGGAATGTTAGGACTATCAGAGATGCTATATACCTCACAAGGTTGGGGATATGGTCATCCCCATCTCTTTCACATAGACTGGCAGTCCAAGGTCACCACTAGGAGGGAAGTGCATTCTGCACGGGAGAAGTACTGCTCCTTACATGCAGGCAGAAGATCTCTGAGAGTCTCTGTCCTCTGGATTGCATCCAGCTGCTGGTGTGGGGCACCCTTGCGTTCACCCATTCCCATGACAGCTGGTGCAGGGAAAGCTACAGTATACTCTACTGTGTGATCTAGATTTCCTTTCCAAAACTGCTTTTCCAAAATGTAGGCGTATGTGTTTCTCCTAACTTTTAGAACGATTTCCTGCCTGGCTTCATTGCTGGAACTGATTGCATGCTCTCTGTCATCAACAATACTCTCAGGATGAAATTCGCTCCTGTGCAGAAGGCCAGCTCTAGGCCAATGCACCACATGGCCATAAAAAGCTGAAGAGACTCACATAATGCTTTGGCTTTGTGCTGTTCCTCTGCATAGAGTGAACTTCACCCTCAGAAGCATTAGCTCAGCACACAACACTGAAAGATCAATTAAGGCCAATGTTAAAAATGTAAGGACATCTTATGTTTTTCTAACCACACAATTCTAAACAAAGCAACAGATGTACCAGTAAGTAAGATGGAATGGCCCAAACAATTCATTTTATCATATCGCAAACACTCATGGCTTTTTGTGTTTCTGTGTGCACATGAATGTGAAGTAATAAGATGCAAATTCTAAGTGCATTGTAAAGAAACTTGATAGTGTGTGAAATTAAAACTTACAGGCAGTTAAATTATTGATAGGAAATCAAATAACACATTTTGTAATTGTATTACACTTTACATTTAGATGGTTGTTCTATAACAAATTTATCATGATATGCCTGAACTTCTTTAGTGGAAACAATTGAGACAACTGAAATTTCCCAGCTAATACAAAATGGACACTGTATTACTACCTGGCCATTCACATACCTTTTCTGGTTCACACGTCAGGAGAATTGTTAACTAAATCCCCCTGCATAGTCTTTATGTTAAATTGATTGTAGCAATAATACACCTCAACTAACTCAGGCTAGTGTTTGATGATGCTTCATCTAGCATGGATAGTCTTATGGTCAAGGCACTATACAGGGATGAAAAACATGGGATGAAAAACATAAAACATAAAGCATGGGATGAAATTCCAGTTCTTCCATAGACTTTTTGTATGATCTCGAGAAAGTTCCTTAACCTCTATAATTCAGTTCCCCGTCTGCAAAATGGAGTAATAATCCTTTCTTTCTCTTAGGCTTTGTCTGTCTTGTCTAATTAGAGTTTAAATTTTAGGGGAAGGGATTGTCTCTTATCATATGCATATACAGTGCTTGGCACCATGGGGCCTTGATCTCACAATAACTCAGAAAGAACCCAGTTTGTCTTTCAGAATCTGGATCTGTTTGTATTCTTCCACTTGAAAGTTAAGCAATTAGAGGACCTGTATATGCAAAGCCCTTACAGCATCAGTTTATTAAAAGAAAATAAAAGTATATGAGACAATACTCATGCACTTCCCACCACCAGGCCATGCCTAGAATCACTTTTTGAAGCAGAACTATATTTTAGGATTTCCAATATATTTTGCTTAAGCATCATCAACAGCTATCCTAAGTTAGCGAAGGTGTATTACTGATACAATCAGTTTAAGAAAAAGACTATGCACGAGGATTTAGCTAACAATTGTCTTGATGTGTGAACCAGAAAAAGCATGTGAATAACCAGGTAGTTATAATAAAAAGAAGTGTAAAAGTTAAACTGTACAAGCTCCCATCCCCAGAACGTGCCTGTTTCCTTTTTGCCTGCATGAATTAATCCAAACAAGCATTTGCTTTAAGAAATCCCTCAACCGTAGGACTTCCTTTACTGACACTGAAAATTAACAAAAGTAAATCATATTTTTAGAAACAGTTTCTAAGTCCACTCTTTTCGTATTCTCGCTGTTCATTTCTTGAAATCGGTCACAAACACCCTTTGCCTCCCAGTCCCAGCTGTTGTCCCCCATCTGAGCTGGAGTAACCAATCTCTTCTTCAGAGTTTAGTCAATCAGCTGCTCGTTCTCAGTGTGTCTTTCCAATTCCTTGGTCTCTCCCTGGGAGCTTATTTTATGCTGTCTGAGTGGCCTTCGATTCCCTGCTCCCTGCCCAGGAACTATATTTTCCATTACAGACCTCTTACTTTAGAGTCATAAACTCATTTCCTTCCTTCCTGGGGAAAAACCCTTTAGTTGATTCAGATAGCCTTCCTTAGAAGGATCAGGTGCTTCACCCCTAATGGCCAATAAACTACCACCTGGCATTCCCATTTCCACCTAGGGATAGCTCAGAGAGTTTTCACTGGCAAGCAAGGCCTTTATGCCCATTGAAGAGTCCCTTTCCCCCTGACATAAACCTATTAGTTATCATCCAGCCAAGATAACAGAGCTAGATTGGGATATTTGTGGAGTCCCTCGCTCCCAGGTTACAAGGCCCCTTTTGCCTATTTAATTATAATTATTGCACATACAAACACTAAGTGTACATGCATAGGCCAGTTAGATGCACAACTGACCAGCTGAGCACACACAGTTGCAAAAGCCTGGATCTACAGTACAAGCTAGGGGGGTATGATCTTAGCATTCACTAATTTTAAAAGGCTTTGGCAGAGCTTCTGTATTCCCGTGCAAACGAAACTCGCAATAAAACGGGCCTTTCATGTTTTTTAAAAGTCTCCGAGACCTCCCAACTCCCCCCATCACTTAAAGTCACATCTAAATACATTTTTGATATTTAAATAAACTTTTATTTTTTAATTATGCTATTAATTATTATTTTTATCTGACTCAGAAGGCTTAAGAGTGATGGTGTGCAGTGCAATTCATCACAGAAGGGACATGCTCCGGTGATGAATAGTTCTAGGTGCCATCAGTCCAGTGATGTATTTTAGTGTAGGAATATAAGAATGAAGTTGAAAAATGAAGGGCATATATTATGTATTGTTGAAGGATGCTGATGAAATCCTAGGTACAATCATTAGTTATCCTCAACATGTGCCAGACTCTGGGTACCAGCCTGCTTTCACAGCCATTTTGTAAATCAAGTGCAGAACTAATGAGAATTTCTGTATGTACTTTACAATGCAAAATTATGCTTATCCTTGTTTGCACTCACTTACTTTTATATATATATATATTTATAATGTGCCCCTCTTGCCACTTCTTAGCAAGTCTGTATCATCTTTAAAACATCAAATAGTCAAATTTGTACATCAAAACATGTCAAATTATGAGACCTCCAAAGAAACCTCTGAGCAGAAAAAGAAAAAAGGGTTCAAACAAATTATTCAAATCCCTCTTCAAAAATATCCCCCAGGAAAAAGCCTGATAAACTAGCAACGCTTTATAGCATGCCCGACAAGGCAACAAACTTTGCCTATGAAGGCCCCTTCCTTCAGGAAGTGAGTTCCAGAGTTGAGAGCCTTCTGCTGAGAAGCTGCTGTGTCCAAAAACCTATGACATACAAATGTAAGGCAAATTTTCAAGAGATCCACAACCACAATTAGCGCAAGATTTTCAAAACTGTTCAGGACAGTAGTGCCAAACTGTTTAAAAAATCTGGCCACAAGTTGCAATAGGGAGTCAAAGGCACTTTTGAAAACCTGGCATTTATTTAGGTGTTGAAATGGGAGTTAAGCTCTTCTGACTATCTCATGATCTATGAGCCAAAGTGTTGCTGTCAAACACTTTGGTAGATATGGAGAGGGCTCAATCCAAAAGACAAGTCTGTAGTATCCTCACCTAACCAGCTAGAGTCTGAAAAACCATGCTAAGCCACTTCTGTTACCTGACAGTACAGTCACAGTTGAGGATGCACCCTCATAGATGCCCACTTTGTTATCAGAGTGGGCATAATCCCTCAAATGAGGGGCAAAATTAATTTAGTCCTCCTCTTCCGAATGTTTCACTCAGCCAACTGGCATCACCTCTGTCTTGCATGAGATGAACTTCCAGGCTTGTATCTCAATGAAATATTTGGAAACTAAAGAGGACTGCTTGTCCACGTTCAGTGAGAAGGATACAGAGGAAAGTATCATCTGCACAATGCTGTACCTGCAACAAACTTTTTCATTGTCTTCATTAAGGGAATCACATGTGCATTGAACAAGAAGGTAAAAGAAATGATCGTTACAAACTCTGGCTATGAAAGCCCCCTGGAGGAAGCGAGTTCCAGAGTTGAGAACCTTCTGCTGAGAAGCTGCAGTGTCTAAAGGCCAAGACATACAAATGTAGGGCAAATTTTCAGGAGATCTTCACCCACATACTGTAACCCTCAAGACAGAGATGCATTTGGTCAGTACTACTCTCAGATCCCTCTGAGGAAAGAATGGAGTGATTCAAGTATAAGTGTTACAAGAAATTCTATTTGAACCCTGGGAACAGTTTTTATGAACTTTTGCAATTATGTATTAGATATCTATTGCATCAATGGTTTTTAACCTCTTCTGTACTGAAAGCCCCTTTTCCATAATGGAATCACCTGGGACCCTGACCTTGTTTAGCTGGGCCACTCCACCCATTTAGCTATATGAGAAGGGTAGGTGGCCACATCTCCTTCACACCTGTTTGCTGCTCTCAGGTTAAGAACTCACATTTGACATTATTGTTAGAAAAGATGAGCTGGATTGTCTCCTGCCTCCATGAGTAAGGCAGATGGAAACCTAGAAGATCCATTTTGGGAGTCCACAGAAGAAAGATTTCTGGGAGGATCTTCTGGTTTGTGGGGCCAATACTCTGCTTCTTCCATGGAGTGAGGCAAATTATGACCCCACTAGCCGGCAGTGGAACGATACCAGGGAAAATTCAGCAAAACAGATGAATAATTCCAACATAGGGCACAAATTGGCCTTTAATCTATTAATATCAACTTGTATTTATTATTCCAAAAATGCTTTATTTGATCATAGTTAACTCATTACAGCACTTAGGACATTTAATTTAGTTATCAATTTTCTTTTTTTAATTGGGTGCATCTAAAGCACCTTAACTACTGTTAAATAAAAAACTTACTAAAAATTGCAAATGCCCATGTAAACAATATTTTAAGAAGAGATTCATGGAGGAAATTTCTTTCCCACAAATATTAACCCCAAATATATTCTGACATAAAAATGTTGCTTATTTATTTTTCTAGGTAAAGGAATATCATAGATCGATCCTATAAGGATACAATGGATTATCTAGCTATCTAGCTATCTATCATGCTTCTAATAACCCTATTGCTGTAGTATCTAGGTATATTACATTGTTAGCATGTGTGATCAATAAGTCAATCATAAAAGAATGGGTTCAAACTGATCTAATGCAGCCTGGAACTGAAAATATACTGGGAAGATCCAAAAACTGTTAAATTGTACCCATTAAAATATTAATTCCAAATATTTCTTCTGAGTCTTTCTGATAATTTATCTTCTGGTACTTAAATGCTATTGCAATCTTATTACATCAGGAGAATACAGTTGTTAGACAGCAGAGGAAGGCTCTGGGGTATAGTCTCAAAACAGAGATTAAAGGGGTCCATTCTTGCCTCACAAATGAACCACCCAAATTAGTTTGTCTAGAAGCTCTTGGTCCTGGAAAACTTCCAGAAGATTTTGGAGAGGAAATGCACCACTCCAAAAAATGGTGCATTAATTAACTAGTAGCTGAGATATGCGACCAGTTCAAACAAGTTAGTTTGAAAATGATGCCCATCTAATAGCAGCCACAACTCAATCTAGGAAGGACAGAAGTGAGGGAAACACCACTTTTCTGCAAATATTAACTTCACCCATCAGTGAAGGCATCAGAATTCAAATCACTAAGGTGTACAAAGCCTCTAGGTCATGCTGGACTGATCTTGAAGATGAAGATTGGCACAGCAGTGAGGAATATCTTATTCCATCTTTTACTAATCGGCAAATGAACCCTCTCCCCTCAGAAGAGGTCTTAAAGTCCTTGATGACTGAGGCCACCTCCAATCTTTGGCATTTAGTATATACCAGATGACCGTATGACAAGTCAAACTGGTGAAGATATGTCTTTACAACCCCATAAATATGGACCTTGACTTATGTAATTCACATATAGGAGAATGTGGGTCTTTCTGTTCCTCTGGTCTGATTAACGAAGAGATTTATTAGTATAATTGGTACAAGCTTTGATGAGTGTATATATATATATATTTAATGAGTATATACAAAATATAAAAGAAGAGGTGTGTGTGCGTGTATATATATATATAGTTGCACTTTCAGAACAAGGAGTTTTGGTAACCATATCACTACCTAACTATCCATTTAAAATGCATAATTTCAAAATTATTCATTTTTAAAAAAAGTATACTGCATGCATTGATTCTGTTTCATAGTGTATCTTAGTAGAATTTGGCATTTGCTGCTCCCTGTTATTAATCTTTAAACATTTTGCAGCAGTAAGATAATTTTTCTTTTATGTATGGTTGAAAAATCTGAAGCACTGAGATGGTGATCGCCAGTATAACTTAATTTCAAAGGTAATTAATGAGACTGCATTTTAATGAGCTTTTTTATGTAGTATTGTGAACTGGGCTGTTTCATGATGCCATTGTTCTCTCACTGCTAGAAGGGAAAAAAAGCAGAACTTGGTGAAATTAATCTAAAACAGACCTATCCCCCCTTCCCCAAAATAATCCTATGCAGCAATTTGCATTTATTTTTCTTTAGAGGTGATTTTTGTAGCAAACAAGCAATTATTTCAAAGTTCTGATGTGGGGGGGTTGTAGATTTCTGTCATACTCTTATTGTTTATGACCTTTCATTCATTATTTTGTGATTTAATATTCTGTTTCCCCCCAGTTTGCAAAGAAATCAGGTCTAAACAGAATCAGTGGTGTCTAAAGGATGTAAGCAAACCATTATTTTTATGGCATAATTTATTTGCTTCATCAAACGATTTCTGAATGGTAGTGTCCTTTAACTCTTTGTTAATAGTTTATGCAGAATTACCAGTGGAGTGACAAGGTATGTGTGGGGGATAGGTTATGCATTCTAAGGCTGCAATTTAATGAATATTACTATAAGCTGTATCTGTTAATGACTTATACATGGGTGTAAACATAACAGAAATATGTGCATAATAGTTTAGGGTTGGGAAAACCCAGAGCCATTTTGTTTCTAACGTGGGATCTGTTGTTGGCCAAAATGCCCTGCAGCAATCTAGATATCATCCAAAATCAGAACCTCAGCTTCAAACTGGTTTATATTCTGAAAGATTTAGATTCGGATCCCTGGATCTGTACCTGCCCCTATTGCTATGGATGGAACTTAAGACGGAGGAGGCTTATTTTCCAGTTCCAGTTTGGATGCATCTGGAATCTCATAATGAAGGCCAATCTTGTGACACTTCCATGATCCAGTCTAGTGGAAATCTCACAACAGCTGCTGAGCTCATAAGATTTCTGCACTTTGGGCCAAAAATATGCAAGAACAACTTGAGAAGTTTTGGTGCAGTCGAATCTCATTTTAAACACAAACCCTAGCCCTTCTTTGGGCTTTTATATTAGTTAAGAAGGAATATATTGGCCTAAACTGTCAAAGGTATTAACAGGACCCTGTCACTGTCTGATATTAAACAATTTTAAACAAGGTTTGGGGTTTGGTATAGAGAGACTTCAGCATCCTTAATACCATGGCAAACACACCATTAACATTATTTAAAACCTTTTAGTAAAGATTCAGAAAAGAAGGAAAAATGGTTAAAGCATTTGAAATATAAAGCTCTACAACAAGTTTTCATTTTAGCAACATCCCTTGTTCCCAATCCGTTTAGCCGGAGAGAGTTTTTAGAAGGAAAATTTCCTTTGTTTGACAGTCTCCATGGTATCAAAAATGATAAATATCCTTTTGTGGGAAAAGAGGAGTTGAGGCAGGTTGGGGCTTTTGTTAATACTGTTGTTGTTTAATTCTGATCCTGTTTCCTAAGAAGACAAAACAAGACAAACACACAGAAAAGGGGAGCAAAAAGAACAGCAAAAATAAAAATGCAGCTTCCATCTCTGTTGCTGTCCCTTGCAGTCTCACTGCTGGAAAGACAAAGGCACGGCACGGGGTCTTATCAGCCACTCCAAGACTTGGCAAACTTGTACCGGCACTGAGCTGTTTAGGGCATTGTTTTTAGCTGCCTCTCTGGTCACAGGCTTAAAGCAGTGTTGCAAAGTATGCAGTCTTGGCTGGTTAAGCCAGACTCTTGTTAGATAAAAGGCAAAAGGAGAGGGATAAGAAAGAGAGGAAATAAAATAGGGAAGGAAAAGGACACCTGGGAGTATAGGGTGGGGTGACAAAGTCTCACATCTCAGGTGATACTTGAGATTTAGCTGAAGCCAAAAGAATTGGCAATGTCATCTGAGTCTCTCTCTGGCCTCATCTGTTTAGGACATCTCTCAGGATCAGGATGACAAAGGCCTGGGTCCTAAGAGATGGTAGGAGTGGCAACCATGTTGGTGAAGCTCACTCCAGTAACCAATTTTTCTCCCCAAAGTCTTTTTCTTTAAGGCCCCAAAGGCAGTGATGGGTGGAATAGCCAATCCCCTCATTTTGTCCACCAGTTAAACCTAAAATCTGACATACTGATTTTGGTTTATTCATTTTCAGTCTTCACTTCCTCTTGTTTACCAGGGATGATCTTAGCACAGTCCTTGAGTTATGTCAGGGGCCCTTTTCATTTGGACTAATTCAGTCTGTCTGTCTCCCTTTTGTACCTTTCCCCGTCAACATTTATTATGCGTTATTGTGACGTCTAATGAACTTTCATTCACTTTTTTTACACTGGAGCTCACAGTTAGGGTAAATGTGTAGGCCCAATTATTACACAAGGCCTCAACCCCTGAGCACTGCATACGGCTACACTGGATCTGAACACCAGCTCTTCAGTCCATTTTCAACAGAAATCAGAACTTGCAAAACCCAAACTGGACAGAACATACTGCATAATATGGAACGTGTGTACAATGCCACTCTTTAGGGGTCTCTGTCAACGGAGAGCTATTATAATGCTTACTGTGTGAGAAAAGAAAACTATTTCCCTATAAATCTTGTTCTTGGAGGGTATAATAGAGCCCATGCCATCTCTTTCTCAGGGAATGTGGGATGAATGTTTGCATTTTATATGGCTTCTATCTTTGCTTAAAATAAAGAACAATTAGGCAATTTCTCAGTAGAGTGAGTGTCATATGACTTGCAAACATGCCGTGGCCAAGAAGGCTCATCTTCAACTGCTAGACTATCAAGACTGTTGGTTTAATCTACCGCACTTGTTAGTCCACAGTTAAGAAGCAGACACAGTCCCACAGAAGTTTCACTTTATCACATTATATATTTGTGCCTAAGTCAAGCTGGCTGCTACACGTGTGAATCGTTTTCTGTTGAATAAAGGGTTTGGCTTTTATGTGAAAAGTGTATCATGGTATTACTATTATGATTTATGATTTGTTTTACTGTAGCACCTGGGAGCCCTAGTCATGGACTGGTGCCCACTGTAGATACAACAAAAAGACAACCCCTGTCCCAAAGAGCTTACATAGGGACTAGTCATAAGAGTGGACCCTAGTAGCTGTTCTCTGCCATTAACACTAGGCTGCCGGCTTTAGGCAGTGAAGGGAGGAAGCCTGTCTCCTACTGGAAACAGGGAACAGAAGCTAGAGAGAAAGCCATTACTCCAGCTAGACTTTGACAGGGACACTGAGGCCAGGTCTACACTTAAAACGCTGCAGCGGCTGCTGTCGTGCTTCAATGAAGATGCTAGTACGCTGGAGGGAGAGCTTCTCCCATCAGCGGAGTTAATCCATCTCAGCGAGAGGCGGTAGCTATATTGGTAGGAGAAGCCCTCCTGCTGACATAGCACAGTCTATGCAGGGCGTTAGGTGGGTATAACTACATCACTCGGCTGTGTATTTTTCAAACCCCTGAGCGATGTAGTTATACCCATGTAAGTTTATAGTATAGACATGGCCTAAGGCTAACAAACCTGCTCTCATGTGAGGTAACACATTTTCAGCCCTCATAGAGGCATGGATTTATATGGGCAGTCTGGAAGTGCACCTCCAATTTTAAATTGAACAAAACATACAATATGACAACATTGTAAATGTGCTACTAGGATGCAGAAATAAACACTATTATCAAAAATGTGGCTTGATTCTAACACAGCCCCACACACGCATGTCTCAGTGATTTACACACATGTACCCAGAGGAATGTGCACAAGTAGGCATGTTTAGCATGAGTGCAAAGGCGTACGTCTTTGGGACCTAAAAGTCAAGCACAGAATCTTAAACGATCATGAGGAGACATGACCTCAGTTCTACATCTCACAGAGAGCAAAAACCTCCAGCAGCTGGCTTCAAACAGTTAACAGCTAGTTTGATAACATATTAATAAATGCTTCACACTTCTACTAATTTTATTTTCTAGCATCTGTGTTTTGTGATTGTCAGAGGCAGAGCTAAATTGTGTGAGATCAAAATTACCATTCTAGCAACATACTAGTGTGTTTTAAATGCTCCAAATAGGTTTAAACAGATTTAAAAGAGATATTTTAAAAGAAATTCTTCACAAGACAAATAGTTTTTTTGCCAAATAGTTTAAAATGTTTTTGAAAAAATAAAGATTTGTAAATACTAATACTGTGTCAATGAAAACTGAGTCCTTGTAATATGGTGATTATAGAATGCAATCTGCTACTAATGGGGAAAGCCACTTAAGTTCAAACCTAGCAAAGTGACCTTATCTGTGATCATTCCCAGGAATGGGCTCAAACCACATAATTCACATCTGGAGTTTGAACACACTGAGGCGGAAAAGTGTTTGGATGTTAGGATTTGTTTCAATCCATGGGTGGTGGAGAGCAGAGGCTTAGGAAAATTCATATCCACATCTGCCTTCAGATTTCAAACCTGCACAGAGGTGGGGATATAGTTTGAGCTCATCTCTAGTAATTACCAGAAATCTGAGATTTTTTAGGAGCTTTCTTAACTCAATGCAACAAACAAAATGAAACCTTGGTTGGTAAACACATGGAAATGTCTTTTAAAATGACTAAATCCCACTTTATCACTCATTGCAGGGCTAGCAGACCTTCTCCCTATTTCCTTGGGTTATTACTTTCTGTGCTCTGTAGGGCATTCTACAGCATGCACAATTTGCACACAATATGCAATCATCACATCACAATCCTGGGTAAATGCACCTGTGGAAGTTAAGAGGGGGTGGAGATTACTCTGGGGTAGATTCCACTCTGTTTCAATGTTGTAGTGTTCCAGTTACACTCAATCACATGTGTATGTAAAAGTAATATTGATAAATGATATAGGGTAATGTCTTTCCCCCCCAGTGTAGGTAAAGAGGGAAAGGATTTGCAGAGTTAGCACAGGGGAGGTGAATGACTGTACACCTCAGATCTTTGGAAGCACTCTGCATGCTGTTCCTCTGATGTGGTATGTAGCTATATGACTGTAGGATTTTTTTTCTTATGTACTGCACCTTTAAATTTTTACAAATCTGATGTCTGCTGGAAGTAGCTGCCCTTTTTCACTCTGTTCAGATGCAATCTGTTGGAGAAGAGAGGTACACACACTGTGTCATCTCAAGACTGGATGTAGGTTAATTTGTGGCCCTGATTATATTAATTTGTGGCCCTGATTATATTAAACATTCATTTGGGTTCTTTAATAGAGAATGTAATTATTACCCACAGAACAAGTAATGCCATGCGATGCTTGAGCCCCAGTCCTGCAATTTCCGCACACCCCACAACTCTCATAAAAGTCTATGGGTTTTCTGAGAACCTTTCATTTTGCATATGGAGCTCTGGGGCACTTTTTTGGAAATTTTTCTTACTCCTTAAAGCACTCGGTTGGTTAAGGGAGGCATAGATCAAAAAGAGCTTTAAGTCAAAATGAGTTTTTGAAGGAAAAATGCTCCTTGTAATAGCTCTAGGCGATCTTTGAAAAGGGAGCAAATAACAACCACAACAAAAAAAATTGCATTTATTTAGCACCCATCACAGCACAGCTATCCCTGGGCACTTGACAAAACTTGTGTGTTTGCATTAAAGAAACGCTGAGAGATCACTGAATATGAATATATGTAAATCACAATATAAACTTCCAAAACATTGCTTATAACAACTGTTTTATTAAGTCACTCTCTCTTTGAGTTTTCGTGAGTTTAGGGGAAGAGGCAGGTCACATTTCAGAGTTTTCTCTCAGCTTTCAAATGTATTTGAGTTGTGTGCCATGAAGTGTATGAGTTTGAAGAATCCAGATTTGGGAAGGTATTTGGAGATATCATCTGATTTATAATAGTGACTCTGCAAGTCATCCAGAACAGGAACAAGCATGAAGGTTTGTTTATTTGAAGGAGACACAAGTTGCTACTCCTTGCCTTTTTTTAGCTGTATTCGTCAATAAAATATGATCAGAGTTTTGGGGAGACTCATGAAGTTTCCACCTGTACGGCAGCCAGTCAGAACCTGTCAACACAATTTTTGGAAACTGTATGGAAAACATTAGCAGAATTAAAAGCAATCTAAATATACAGTCAGGTAGCATGTGGATATAACAGGATGGCAAACACCTTATTTTTTTTAAACAAAGAAAAGGATTTGCTATTAGATAGATTTGAATGGCTAGGCAGTGCTGGAGAACATTCTGTGTTGATCACATGTAAAAACTACAGTAAACAAAATGAATTAACTCTCCAGTTATGCCAATATATTCAGAAGTAGCCAAGTCACTCTTGCGATCAGTCTTTCACATTGTTGTGAATTACTGTGTGACTAAAGGGCCAAATTCCTGCTACATAGGGGATTTTGGCCACTCTTGCAAATCCTCTGGCCTCACCTCACAGCTTCCAGCTGCCCACTCATTGACCATAGAGGGGGCTGCTGCAGAGTGCTGGTCCTTAGCATGCCAAATAGGGGGTACAGGTCACATTCATCCCTGCTCCAATGCAGAACCCGGCACTGATGTAGCAATCTGGTGAGAATGTTACATGTCCTCCTGTGCCCAATTTGCAGAAGACATGAATCTGTTAGAACCCCTGGGTCTAGAGTGTGGCTTTTAAGATCAAGCAGCAGAGACTTATCTGTTCAGCTTATGGTTCAGTCCCCTTGTGCCCATCGAGAAAGCAGCCATCACCTAAGTGAGGCTTGCTCAGTATCTGAACTGTTGTGGGTCTCAGATGCTCAGAGAAAAGGTATCTCTGTCCAGAAGGAGTTCATAACTCACAGGTCAGTGTGTCTTAACATCTCTTTCTGTGCCCAGTCCACAGAAGCTGTGGGTCTGCTTCAGCTTGAGAGGCTGAATCTCCAGCTCAAGCTGCAGTGAGTCATGCTTTTGGCTGAAGAGGTCCCCACTTTAATCCCCAGTGTTGGCCAAAATGGTGGTCATCACATGGACCAACGGGATGCAGCTTGCACCCTCCCTATCCTAGGGCTGCCCAAGGGCTGATCCAATTCCCAGTGCAGTTAGGGCAGTCTTGAGGGATGCTGTAACTTGAGCCCTGGCTGTCGTGGCCTCTATGGACTTTGTCACAGCCAGATAATTGCTGGCTACCACTTCTGTTGTCTGGAATTCATCCTTTACTGACCCCAGCATGTTCCCCTGAACTGGGGGCTCCTGTGGGGAAGACAGTACAGAGCAGACTATGTTGGCTCTGTGAATAGTGGAGAAGGCCTATTGCACTGGGCCCATTCCCCAGTGGGGAAACAGCTTATAGCTGCTATGGTACTATTTGGACGAGCTTATCGGGCATAAATGGCCTATAGGTAGGGTGACCAGATAGCAAGTGTGAAAAATCAGGACAGAAGGTGGGGGGTAATAGGCACCTGAAAAAGCCCTGAATATCAGAACTGTCCCTATAAAATCGGGACATCTGGTCACCCTACCTCTAGGACACTGAAGATTTCTGCCTTTTGCCACCATTCACATATCCCGGCTCCACCCAGTGGCTTTTTGCTGAATTTAGGGCCTTGCTCACATATGGCAGGGAGGCAACCTTGGGTCTCAAAGAGTTTGCTGAATATCACAAGACCCCTTTTGTTCTCTGTGCACTAAATGAAGTGACACAGATTGCTGATGTATTATGTATCTATTTTGTGCTCATTACAAACAAAATGTCATGACAGAGAAGTGTCACCTGCTAACATCTTCCAGTGTAAGATTAGTGATTGAAAGGAAGGGGAATAAATTCCTGTGAGTGATTGTCAGAGGAAGGTGAAAGAATTAAACAAGAGGAGGAAGAGGAAGGAAAACGTTTCACATGTGATGGATTTTTGATGTTTTGATAATAAATATTTAATAAATTCCAGACACCTGAAGCACCAAGAATCTCCCTCTCTCCCTCTCTCAGGATATGTCTACACTGACACTGCAAGTTGTAATCCCCAGCTCAAGGATGTGCAGCTGTGGCAGCATGACTGGTGGGAGGGGCTAAATGCCCCAAGTACAATCCTGTCCAATACCATAGGTACATAATCAGGGCATCCAGCTCCACCCACCACTTACACTACTGCAGCTACACTTCAGGTTTTAGTGTGGTAGCTCAACCAGAACTAGCGAGGGTACATCTCCTCAAGCTGGCATTTACACCTTCCAGCTCCCATGTAGACAGCTCCAGTGTAATTTGCACTACATTTACTGTACAACACATAGTATGGTAGACCCTATGTAGCATGCCCTGCACATAAAAACCCATTAAGGGGAAAGGAGACTCTGGAAGCACCCTATGCTTGTGGACTTTCCACCAAATTGTTCCATCAGAGGTTACATTTGCTGTCAAATTGTCAGAATGTTCAGTCCCTGACCCACAGATTCCCCCCAAGCTCTATGGGAAACTTGGAAGGTCCCACATAGATCTTAGGAGAAACAGTGAGATCCAGAGCAGGTACCTGAAGGCCCTGTTCCTGAGTACTGCTCTCCTGGCCTCCATGAAAGTACAGTGACAACGTCCCACTGAGCAGCCTTCACCTCTCCTACCTCACCCACAATGACATGAATACATGAATGAAAAGAAATGAGATCAAGTAGTCCTAGGCACTTAGATACCATGGGGGACAATGCCACAGAGCCAGCATTCCACCCCTTTCCCTTTCTTCCTTCAGCCAGATATGTCTATCTAGGATTTTATACCAGGTTTCTCACTATCATATCAGAGTGTTTAGCTCTACATGATTTGGTTCCCCTTCACTCAGGAAAGTAGCAGGGACCATCTGGCCTGATACTAGACTCCAGTTACTATGCAAAAGTCTGAAGTAGTGCCAGTGTAGCTGAGGGAAGAATTTGGGATGTACCAATAAGCAAATAATAGCCTGTTAACGTTAGAGTTGAAAATGGCGTTACCGTGCATAGGGGCTCAGATACTATCATGATGGGCACTAATACCAAGCCCAAAGATAGATAATACAATAAAGGAACAATTTCTACAACTTCTCTATATTTAGTTGTTTCTACTGGGAAAAAATAAAACCAACAATTTAAGCATGAGGCTAAAAAAATAACAAACACCAATATCTCTTTCGTTTACAGAAATGACAAGGAAGTCATGCCACACTACACAGTGGAACAAATTACAGGGTTATTGAATCAGCAAAGTACAACACTATTTGTAAACAATGCGATACTGGGCTCTGGAGAAATACAGAGGGAGATTTTTTGGCACTATTTGATGACCTACAAAAACTATTAAATCATTAGTTCAAGCAATCAAACAGGGTAAATAAGTGAACAGACTTTCTGCTAAATGACAGTGATGTTATGTGCTCAGTGTTGATTAGTGTCTTAATTTTAATCAGCTGAGAAATACTGCAGGGGAAATATAAATACAACAATAATTTGTTGTTTTGGAAAGAGTTTTTCTTTGTGGTGTTTCAACAGATGGTTATTTTTGTTTCCTGGAGACAGTGCATGTGCAAGCCATTTATGCTTTGATTTAAAGTGGAAGGTTAGTGCGGCATTTTTGAAATTTGCTTCCCCCCCTCAGTATAAATTCTTTGCATTCTGATCTGGGTTCACATCACTGATGCTGCAAAGAGAGGAGTAAAATGAATGCAAGCATCTGTGCAGATGCACAGTGTACTTGTGCGCTATGTGTCAATTCTATAAAGAGCTCCATTAAGCAAAGCAGATTGAATATTACTCTGGCTAATTCTGTAATGTTTGCTGTGCCAAAAATTGATAAATTCACTTGTTATGCACTCATAAATTTCAGCAAAGTAGGCTGAGAAACGTGCCAAGCGTAGTGCCACATGTTCCTACTTCCTACCTCCGCCAGTGTCCTCAGACAGGAAGAGATAACTCAAGAGAACCTTATCTAAAAACTCTTTCATATTTTTAACATAGCCTCAGGGTCCTTACTTCTTTTTTAGTCAGTTCTCAGGAAAACTCACACTGAAGTAAAAGTTGAGTGAGGACTTTAGATCACTGTCAGGGGTCGGCACCACCATGTTGCACGACAGACTCTTGACAAAATTACCGTACTTAGTGACGGACACTGGGGGGGTTATGTCATTCAGTCATTCAACGTTTCTTGAAAAATTACCATGGACCTCAGAGTTTTTACCATGGACACTTGTGACTGTGTACAGACACGTTGCTGACCCCTGACCACTGTATCTATACTTTACTGCTGGTAACATTAAGCTAAACTGGCTGTTTTATGTTGTTTTAGCCTGCATACCACATCCAGTGAAAAACAAATGCCCAAGATTTTCAGAAGTGATTAATGGCTTTGAGTGCTCAATTTAAGATACCTTAAAGGAGCCTGGTTTTCAGGAAGTGCTGAGAACCTGCCCTCTGAAAATCTTGGTCCTTTGGGGCATCTCAAGTTTCCCCCGCTCGACACTCAGAATCAAGGCACTGAAACCACTAATTACTTTTGAAAATCATGAGCAATAATTGTATTTAGAAAGTGCCCCTATTACTTTACACTGCCCAGGGTCTGCACCAAAAATGTAAAATAACTTCATCTCATAAAATGAAATACTCCCAATTGCTGGGCCTGGCCCAACTGTGTTCTGTGCAAGACTAGGGGAAGGGTGGGGGAGAGAAATATCCCATTATGTCACATTTACATTCCCTCAATCCTGGGGCCAGCTGCAGACTGTTTCTACTACTGCTGCAAGTGAGGATACATCTTCACTGTAAAAAAAAGGGTGTGTTTTTAATTTGGGTTTAAAATAGCAGTGAAGACTTGGTGGGGAATGTCGTAAAAAGGGTTTTAGTATTTTTATCTGTGAAGAACCATAGAGTTTATCACTATATCCTGAGAGAGATGGAATAAATCCATGGAAGAATGACAGATATAACTGAAGAGAGGTCTACGGCAGTAGTAGTCTTCTGCCTAATCTCCTTTCTTATCTCTCTCTGTTTCTCTCTGATTTGAGCTTTTTATAGTGACTCTTGACCTCCTCATACAAAATCATAATTCCTCCTGTATTGGGACTTATTCTTTTGGGCTTAAAAAACATTGTTCATTTCTTAGAGAGAGATTTTCTGGGCATCTGTGTCTGTAGTTAAGACATACACCATTAGTTTTAGCTTCCTTTCCCTTTGTTAACCTCGTGTTTTGAATGTACATTAGCCAGAAGGATAATCCCTTTGATTCATTTTGTTAATCTTTGTTAATAAATCCTTATTGCTTGCCTTGTTGTCTATTTTTCTATATTAAACAGCTCTACATGTCCCCCAAGATTTTCTAGGGAAAGCTCTGTATCTTTTAGTCTTTATATTGCATATTAAGCTTGTCAGAATCAAAGTCCTTTCATGTTCCAAGGTTCACCAAGTGCTGTTACTTGTTGGAATTAAACCACTGTACTATTTTATCCTTCTTTGTATGGTTGCTTTTGAACTTTTTAATTGTGTCTCTTTATACACACAGGTCAGTGTATGATACCTCCTTTGCATAATAATAACAGTGACATTTTTGTAGTATATTTGTTGTGCTTTGTTCTTACCCTTGTGGAAAAGGTCTATAGAAATAAACAGAAAATGAAAACCTTTCTATAGGTGCTTTCTGCCATCCACCAGAACATAACAGACAATTATATCCCCTGTTGTGGAATTCTATAGGTTTGTTAAAAAAACTATTCAAAATGTATCATTCTCTATTAAACATTATGGGCTAGATCCTCAGCTGGTGTTGGCATAGCTCCCCTGAAGTCAAGGAAGATATGCTGGTTTAGCACAGCTGAGGATTTGGTTTTGTGGGTTTTACGAATATTTTCTATGGGAGCTTATTTGATTTCTGAAACATCCTATTGCTTTATCCCTCATTAAAGTGTTTGTTCCCCAACTACATTTCCAACGTTAATGACAGTCCAAGGCAAACTATATAATAATTCTGGGTTTTCACTTGGTGGGGATGGATCCTATCTGTTGTGGGAGATCACCTTCTTTACAGGTATCAGATTCTACTTCCTTTCAAACAGGATACAGAGTCTATATCAGGGGACTGCAGACACTAGGTCTGGCCACCTAGGGGACAAAGAGGGAGAAATGGGTAAAAAAGAGTGTTTTATTTTTTTCTTCCCAAGTGGAATCTAACAAACTGGTTACTTTCCCCAATTTTCTGTTCTTTTAGAAAAAAAGCCAGAAATGTGATATTATGACCCAGAAGTTATACACACACACACACACACTCTTACACTTTGTTAGGGCATAAGGGGTCTTCATTAATCAACAAGTTTGGGAAAGTTTGGACCTGTCTGTTGTTCCTTTGTTTAACCTAGCAATCAGTGACCCTAGAGACTTAATGAAATAAGCCCCACCTAGGCAAAACTTCCTTTGTAACTAATGGGAGTTTTGCCAGAATTGGGACTGCAGAGTTGGGCCCTTGGTTATCAGACATATACCAGAAGTATTCATTTGAATATCATGAATGATTTAGCTTCCTATGTTTATGACACTGCAGTAATTGGAAAGCCTATTCCACATAATACAGAATTATTAATTGATATTTTCTCTCCCATCTTACCATAAGTCATTATTCATATCATGCACATTATCACAGATTTCTTGGTTTTTCTTTTCCTTTCATGGAATTCTCTTTAAGGAATTTAGCTATAATGCAAATTTTGTAAATTTTTTAATTAGTAAGGTATTCTTTAAACATGACTTACAACAAGATACTTGATGCAGAAATCACTGTAATAGGTTTTAAAGGTGCATACTGGATTTTAATTGAACACTCTGTGATAAATCTGTAATCACAACACATCAGCTAAACCACATGCAATCAATGTGGAATAGAATTCATGGCTATAGTTGCGTGAAGGGTTTAGGATTTGGTAAACTTGTTGATCTACATTTTGGGTTCACATAACGAAAGCTTATGCTCAAATAAATTTGTTAGTCTCTAAGGTGCCGCAAGTCCTCCTTTTCTTTTTGCGAATACAGACTAACACAGCTGCTACTTTGATAACTTATTTGAGTTCACAACTCCTTGTAATTTAAACACATGAGGCCAGACCCTTAGTTGATTTAAATCAGAGAATGAGCTCAATGGAGCTATGTCAGATTATACCAGCTGAGGAACTGGCCCATTTTTGTTTTTCAATAGACACTGAGTTTTAAAACAAACCAGCATATTTTTCCAGCTGAGGATAAGCCTGTGCTCTCTATGGTTGTTATTTCCTATGCAGTACCTAAGATGTGCCCATTGCTTTACATACTGATATTTATTCCGTACATTAAAGAGCTTGCAATTAAGACCCAGATAGTAAAATGGGAATCTGCACAGAGCCTCCCTATGTGGAAGAGATTGCAAGATCTGGGCCTAAATGAAAACAATATCAATAAAAGTAGACAACACAGCAAGGGATTATGAAAGGAGGATTATTGAAAGGATTATTAATGATCTGGAGGATGGTGTGGATTGCACCCTCAGCAAGTTTGCTGATGACACTAAACTGGGAGGAGAGGTAGATACGCTGGAGGGTAGGGATACGATACAGAGGGCCCTAGACAAATTAGAGGATTGGGCCAAAAGAAATCTGATGAGGTTCAACAAGGACAAGTGCAGAGTCCTGCACTTAGGATGGAAGAATCCCATGCACCGCTACAGACTAGGGACCGAATGGCTCGGCAGCAGTTCTGCAGAAACGGACCTAGGGGTTACAGTGGACGAGAAGCTGGATATGAGCCAACAGTGTGCCCTTGTTGTCAAGAAGGCCAATGGCATTTTGGGCTGTATAAGTAGGGGCATTGCGAGCAGATCGAGGGACATGATCATTCTCCTCTATTCGACATTGGTGAGGCCTCATCTGGAGTACTGTGTCCAGTTTTGGCCCTCACACTAAAAGAAGGATGTGGAAAAATTGGAAAATGTCCAGCGGAGGGCAACAAAAATGATTGGGGACTGGAACACATGACTTATGAAGAGAGGCTGAGGGAACTGGGATGTTTAGCCTGCGGAAGAGAAGAATGAGGGGGGATTTGATAGCTGCTTTCAACTACCTGAAAGGGGGTTCCAAAGACGATGGATCTAGACTGTTCTCAGTGGTAGAAGAGGACAGGATAAGGAGTAATGGTCTCAAGTTGCAGTGGGGGAGGTTTAGGTTGGATATTAGGAAAAACTTTTTCACTAGGAGGGTGGTGAAGCACTGGAATGCGTTACCTAGGGAGGTGGTGGAATCTCCTTCCTTTGAAGTTTTTAAGGTCAGGCTTGACAAAGCCCTGGCTGGGATGATTTAGTTGGGGATTGGTCCTGCTTTGAGCAGGGGGTTGGACTAGATGAATCATTGATTGACTAGATGAACTCCTGAGGTCCCTTCTAACCCTGATATTCTATGATTCAATGATTCTATGAAAGGAGGAGGCAACTAGGGTGAATCAATACATCAAGCAGTATGAGGGACAGAATGGCCCTCTTCACCCATACACCTTTTAGGCTGGCACAGGTGGGTACTTTGTGTGGCCAACCTTTTGAAAAAGTGACTAGTGATTGTGGATGCCTCAGTTTTTAGATGCTCCTTTTGAAACAGCTTACTTGGCCCTGATTGTCAGGGGATGGGGTGCTGAGCACCTTTTGAAAATCAGACCCCTATAAGGTGCCTCAAGTTGGACACCCAAAATCATTAGTGACTTTTGAAAATCTTGAACATTGACATAATCTGTTTAATTATTCTCATCTTCTCTCTTATATCCACACTTCTTGTATTCGTCATTTCCCACTCTGCCTCCTTTGCTCTATGTTCACAGTCTTTACTCAGCAGAATGTGAATCCAATAACGTGTGAGTCCAAGGCCAATATTTAAAGCTATGGTGTTTGTAGGGGTGTTGAAATAGGCAGTACAATTTTTCCCACCCCTGCTTGCGTTATATCTCATAGAAATTTGATGTTATCTGATGTACCGTGGCCACCATTAAGAAATCATTTGCAATGGTACCTAAGACAACACAATACTCCCTTACAGCTAAAATCGGAAATCACTGCAACATCTCAGATGCTGTGGTGTGGCAGCCCTAGCTAAATGTTGACATTTTAATGGCAGGCACCATAAATTCAGACAGGACAATAATGAAAATAGGAAGGAACTTTGGCCCTGATCATGCACTTTCTTTCTTCCATAATGTTTACTTGCGTATAATTTAATTAAAGTACTTTAAAGAAAGTTTAGATTTCATAATCTGACCTTGTGCTCCATACACTCAGTCCTCTATCCTGGAGCTAAAAGGCAAACTTCATTAGTGGTTGCAAGTGATTATTATTATTATTATTAATAGTTTGTTCCACCCAAAACAAATACATAAGGTCTCCTGCCTTGAAGATCTTCCAGTCTCATTTAAAGATTGATTTAATCCACATTTCTAGTTTAAATATGACACAATGAGGGAAAGAACAAAGAAACAAGAGAGGATAAGGGATGGGAAAGACAGAGTTACATAAAGAGACTTATGTGATGACTTTGGTCAGTTTGTGTACATCTAATAGACCATAAACTTTTAAAAATATATCCTCTTGTTTAATTTGTTTACTGTGGCTTTGCAGCAGAAATAATTTTTTAGGAGAGATATGAATTAGCAAAGTGTGGATTGGTTTTGGGAGGGCAATCCAAATATAACAGACAACATGTAAATAGGCACAGGCTTATTGTAAACCCTTTGCACACTGGCCACTAGAGGGCAGTAATTCATATACTCACATTCATTATAACCAAAGCAGTGAAATTTTCACAAACTATTTTCTATTTCCTTAAAGGTAGCCTTATCTATACTGTACCCTCTTACAGTAAGTATTACATAAGTTCACTTATTATTTGCAAAGGAAGAGCAACAATTTAGGTACTTAGCTAATTAGACATTTCTGTCTTTTGCTTTTGACATTTACATCAACTTGAAATTTAGCAGAGTAGATTACTGAAAGAATTTAAATTGAATGTTCTAGTGATTAAGCATTTAAAACTGAATACTAATGCATTTAAAACTGGGTTAAAGCTATAATGAATATAACATATTTAGTGTTAAAGTGGACCAATTAACAACTAAGTTTCAAGTGGAACTTATTTACATGTGCATTAAAAAAATCCCCAATTTTTGAGTGGCTAAAGTTGAAGTTGTCAGTTTGGCACCTCTCTGCTGTTGATAGGAATTTGCTGCTCCTCTAATTTCTCCAGATGCCCGACCACTATCTCTTGTCCTTCTCAGGGGTCTTCTCCATCCCCTGGGAGATTCTTTCCAGTTCCCCTGCCCTAAATCAGAAACTGCTTTAGGAATAGAAGATAGGGAGGTCCATCCAAACAGACGGAATAAGAACCCATCATTTCATTAACAGGAAGGCCATAAGGATGGACACCAAGAATACTCACAGATCTGTGTGTGTGTTTGATGAGTTTGAATGACTTGGCTTCTGTTAATGATTATGGGGCAGACGTTGCTGCTGTTACATTGAGATTACTACACACGTAGTCCCATGGATTTCAGTGTAGATAGTCAAGTAGTGAGGGAACCACGGAGAGTGAGAAAGGGTGTCAGTGTTGGACTCTAAGTGAATAGCTTGGATAATCCCCATTTATTGTTTTGAAGACGGGGACATTTTAAACTTATCTACAAATGGAGACTCACTGAGAGCCCACCTGGCCAAAGATCATCCCTTCGCAAAGCCTTCCTTTGGCCTAGCCTTTACTCTGCACAATTCCTGGAGGCACTGGAAACTTTTGACAAAAGACAGGTGTATCTTTTGATACGGTATCTTCACTCCCAGTTGGGTACAGCTATGTTAAGACTGGCCTAGTTATTTTTGACCCAGCTGCAGAAAGCCTCATGTTATGTTTCACAGCATATGCACAGAGAAGTTAGATAAAAACATAAACTACTACTGCTGGAAGGCTGCAACATAGCAGAACTTTATTTCTTAGAATTCAGAATTACGCACAAGAACCCAAAAAGAGAGAGAGCAAAAGTTGGCCTCTCCCTAAAACACCAAGGAAACTCCCTGAGAATTTAAATTGATAGATCACAATTTTAAGAGTTTTCAATAAACAACACCTAGGAGAAAGACATACCTCTTCATCTCTCCCCTCATAGGATAGGGATAACCTTTATTTTCCTCCTTCTCCTTCTGTACTCAACTAGAGCAGAAGAGGAGTAGGAGGTGATATTCCCTTTGGAATACATTTGACATCTATTTGGCATTTTATAATTGTTGAATTCCAAGGGGATTAGCCCACCTGTCAAGTAAAAATATCAGGTTTAGAATAATGAATCATAGAAGATTAGGGTTGGAAGAGACCTCAGGAGGTCAACTAGTCCAACCCCCTGCTCAAAGCAGGACCAACCCCAACTAAATCATCCCAGCCAGGGCTTTGTCAAGCCAGGCCTTAAAAACCTCTAAGGATGGAGATTCCACCACCTCCCTAGGTAACCCATTCCAGTGCTTCACCACCCTCCTAGTGAAGCAGGTTTAGTTTTCCCCTGGACTAATGTTCTGAATGTATAAACTTTTACACTAATATCACGAGACAGGTTTCCACAAACTTATTTTAATTCCAAGGGAAACAGGGTTTAAAAAAATTAATAAATAACCATTCCTCCTGCAGCTTCCATTCATAGATTTTTTAGGATGCCAGGAACACCCAATCTGACCTGCAAAATACATGCCCAAGGATCTCATCCAGTAATTTCTGCATCTACTTGTGCAGTCCACACACTGCAGCATTGAGTTATTACATAAGACACTGAAATGGAAATTGACTGGAAGCTAAGTACAGGGAAAAGTAAAAAATGACTTTTTCACTTTCATTGTCAAAGATGAAGAGAAATGCTGAAGGGTAAACAAGCGGCAAAAACCAAAGATGAGTAAGATAGACTTTCAATATTTTTCTTTGTATTGATAAGTAAAGTATGATTTGTAACACAGCTAAGGAAATGTGGTTTAAAAAAATACTGAGTGTGATTTTTAACCTAAAAGTATCTGACTCTGATAGAAGATAATTGAAGCCCCCTGATATGTACTGAAACAATTTAGCATTGGGCATGACTTGGTCCCCCAGTTCCTTGCTCCAGCCTTGTTGATTGGCAGGTGATCTACCCCATTTATTTGTTTGGCTCATCTAGCAGGGCCTCCATCTGCCTCAGCCTTCTCTCTTTCAGTTCATGGCCAATTTGCAACCCTGACATCTCTCTCCAGCTCTTACCAGCTGTAACCGTGCAACTGCTCAAAAGACCTTGGATTCTGTTCAACTCCAGCCTTCATGTCTGTCATCACTAGAGCACCTGCCACACCCACATAAATCAGGCACAACAGCTCAAGGTAGGGGTTAGAGTACATTTAACAAACCGGCTAGACTAAGGAGATGATCTGGAGCACACAACCCCAGCTACGGTGGGGTGCAGCTATGTAAATCTAGGGGAGATGTTGTGATTCTGTATTCTGGGCACTGCACTTCTAAATGGAAGGAGATTCTCTGCCCCTTTGCTGGGAGGGTGGAAGAAAGGGATAGTGCTATGAATCCTGCACGGAGAGAATATCACCCAGTGCACATAATCTCTCACTAGGCTTTTTTCCTAAAATAGGCAACATATTATTATTTATTATTTGTATTATTGTAGGCCCAGATTCACAAAAGGGCTTAGGTACCTAACTTCTACTTCAGGCATCTACATTGAAAATAGGGGTGTCACTGAGATCCTCCAAACCCCTGCTCACCTGCTGCTTAATTCTGTAATGCCTAAACTCACATTTTCACCATCAAAATTCCCTAGATGTCTACATTTCTGCCCCTGGGCACATGAGCATGCCTCACTCTAGGCATCTGGATGCCTATCTTGTGCCTAAGTCCCAGAGGCTATGTCACCTTAGTGCTCATGAAACCTGTGGCTGGCCTGGGTCAGTTGACTCCAGCTCATGAGACTCGGGCTCCAGTTTTTTAAATTGCTGTGTAGACACTCAGGCTTAGGCTGGAGCCCAAGCTCTGCAATCCTGCAAGGGTGGGGGTCCCAGATCTTAGACTCCAGTCCCAGACCAATCCTCTACACAGTACAGCAATGTTTAGTCCCGTTGTGACATTCCCCAGGGTACAATCCGGACTGGTGAACAGCTGTGTCTCCTATATTCTCCAGCCTGGGGTGCCTTTTACACTGCTTCACTATGGGAGCAACCACTCCTAGTCTGTTCATGCACAGCTTCCAGCATGTAAATTACTGCCAGCTACACAGTCGGAGTGCCAGCCACTCTTGAATGACAAGAGAAATGGGTTTTCTCTGCATGAGGAGAGCTGGAGCTTTACATTAAAGGCTATTGCTTTTTCACATCCTTACAGATAAAAACATGAGTTTGAAGAGTCAGCTGATAGAAACAAAAGGAGCCTGATTCCTCTGAATGACACTGGTTTTACACTGCCATCACTGCACTATGATAGGGAGACAATGTGGTCCAGTGGATAATGCACTGATCTGAGTTTCAGGAAACCTGGGATTGAATCCTGACTCTACCACTGACCTGCTGCATCATCTTGGACAGGTCACAAAATTTCTCTGTATCTGTTTCCCCTCCCCCACTTTGTCTGTCTTGTCTACTTAGAGGATAACGGATTTGGCATGCATTGTCTCTTACCGACCACAGTGGAGCTCTGCTCTCAGCTGAGACTTCCAGCAGCTACAGTAATACAAATGAATAATAATCAATGGAGCTATTCCTGGTTTAAGCAGAATGGCTGAAAGAAAAATCAAGCCAGCTGAGTTGTTTAGATTGGTAGCCTTTCAAAAGACAAAAAATCCCATGTTAATGCCTTATTCTTCCTTTGGCACATGCCACCTACTCTGGAGTGTTGTGAGCACCCAAAGCACTGTCTAAACAGTACATCGTTTGTATCATTGATAGAGTAGTGTAAGCGTACACACAGCCAGACTGTATTGATCTCTGCCAAATACTAGGCACCTGGCCCAAAGAAATCTAAAGTCAAACACAAACACTACCAATCAGAATAGCATGCACATATTGTGAGACATGACAACTCTAGCTATCACATCTTAATGAAGAGGTGGGGATTGATTTGAGTGGGGGGAGAGAGGTATCTTGGCTTATAATAAATAGGAAGCCATTTCTCATGTATGAAAGAAAGCATGGACTAAGAACCTGAAGCAAGGAAACATGCACAGATCATAGGAAGCAGAAGGAAATGCAGGAGGAGATAAAGGCAGAAATATAAGCAGGGTGAAGTAACAGAGAGCTTTGAACGTAAGGAGCTTGAACTTCATACAGAAGGAAAGTGGAAGCTAGTATAATTTTAGGGCCAATCTGGCAAAACAGACAGGAGTAACTTTACTCATCTGAGTAGTTATTTTACCGCCAAAGTGTTTGCATAATGGAGACTTTAGAATAAAAAGTGGGAGGATTGATTTCCCCCCCCAATCCGGTTGGAATTCTCCTGTATGTGATTCTGTCATTTATTTTGACTTGGTGTTATATATACTTTTTCTGGAATTTCTGCATCTCTATATTCTTTTCCATATCCCCTTTTCTATCCCCTTTTACCTCTGTGTTGATTATAAAAAAGCACTGAAAGTTCTAAAGGTGATAAAAATCACAGCTGGTTTCTGCTAAGTTTACGAGCTTATAATAAGTCTTAATAAAAGTAAACTGAGAAGTTCAGAATACCAGGGAGAGAAAAAATAACATATTAGGAAGGAAAAGTTGATTTTAGTTGTGTTGTGAATATTTTCTTAGGGATGCTTTCAACCCATTCCAAGTAAATGGAGTGTTCTGCAGATGGATGGCTCTCTGTTGGCTGGCATACACCCAGCTGGGCATGTCTAACAAACAGGTGCTTCAGTTTGTAGTTGTTAGCAGGCAGAGTGGTGCCAAAAGTTTTGCATACACTCTCCCTGTGTTTGCAAAGCGGGTGTTGGGGGGTGGAATTACTGAAGAGTTATTGTTTGGTTGGTTTGTGAAGTTACCTGTGAGTGAGGTGAGAGGTTGGGCAAGTTGGTCATGAGTTGCCGAGTTTACAACTGAGGTTCTGGTTTGGGTCATCACTGGTGGAAGGCAGAGACAATTTATTGTTCCTTAGGGCAGGTCTACACTTACAATGCTGCATTGGTTCAACTGCAATGCTTAGGTGAAGATGCTCCTATGCCAACAGGAGAGCTTCTCCCATCGGTATAATTAATCCACCTTGTGAGAGGCAGAAGCTATGTCAATAGGAGGAGCTCTCCCGCCGACATAGCACTGTCTACATGGGGGGAGCTAGGGAAAGAGTTAGGCTGGTATAGCTACATCACTCCAGAGTGTGGATTGTTCACACCCATGAGTGACATGGTTATACCAATATAAGTGTGTTGTGTAGATCTGCCTCATAAATTTAGGCTTCAGAGAACCCAAGAATAGCACTGGCTGGGAATTATTTTTTCTCTAGAAAATTTCAGATTTTTTTGTCAAAAGCCCCCAAATCAAAAGCCTTCTGCCAAAACTTTAAAAATCCATTGGGAAAACTGAAATGGAATATTTTGTGTCAGGTTGACCTAAACAGAAATATTTTCATTTGTTGAACTGAATTGAATTGCTTAGTTTTTGGCGTTAGTTTGACATGCTCCCAATTTCCCCTGTATGCCAGGAACCCTGGCCAGATTTTATCTTCCATTGTGCACCACAATCTCAACTCATTGTGACCTATTGCGGTGTATCATAGGACTCGTACGGCTGTGATTCATCAGGGGAGATGTAGTCTGGCCAGGGAGCCTGGCCCATAGAACAGAAGGGGGACCTAAGGCTCCCAAACTACAGCTCCCGTGAGGGACCAGGGGAGTTCAGGAGGACACGGTTTAATGTTGAACCGAGCTGAAACGAAACATTTAGATTCACGAACACTGAAATATTTCATTTTGATCAAAAATATTTAAACCAAATGTACAGACGTTTCTGAACAGAAATTTTGTTTTTTGTCTGAAAACAAAAAGCTTTTTGTTTTTTGGGGTGTTTGGGTTTTTGAGGAAAAATCAATATGTTCTACTGAATGCAGCCAGTTTTAGTGAAAAATTTCATTTAGTTAGAAACCCAATTTTCCTTTCAATGAAAATTTTCCACCACCCCTACCCAAGACTTTAACCATAAAGTCCTGTTCAACATTCTTGGGTTATGCAGGCAAGACCATGTTTTCCTCTTTCAAATGGTGGCTGATCTCCTGTTTGTAATATGATTAAGAAGCTGACATCTGATTTTTCCTTCTGCTTGGCACTATATCTTACTCAATTAGTTTGCTTTAGGTCTGTGCTTCCTTTTCTTGTCTACATACAAACCAGCCAAGAATAAAAGCCTCACAAAGCTAACTAGCATATAAAGAATAGAATAGGGCCTCTTGCAGAGCAAGCAACATACTCCCATGTTTTTCATGTTTCATGTTTTTCATGTTTTTCCACTGCATGCATCTGATGAAGTGGGCTGTAGCCCACGAAAGCTTATGCTCAAATAAATTTGTTAGTCTCTAAGGTGCCACAAGTCCTCTTTTTCTTTATACTCCCATTGCGTGTCAATAAGAAAAATAAATCTGATGGCATTATAAATTGATTAATTATATTTAATCAGGTTGCAAATACACTGCATTTTTCTTTTTCTTAAATATAGTCCCAGACAAATAGGAAAATGAATCAGTACCAGTTGTGTACATTGTATATGAAGTGAACTTGAAGACAACTAAAAGTCACACAAATCATCAATCTGACAGGTGATGATAAATGACAAAAATAATAGTAGCTGCATAGAAATTATGAATATATCAAGTATACTAAAAGAGAAAAGTTAGTTCATGAAGTTGGTGTCACACTGCCTGGAGTGGCTCACAACCGTGAGTACCTACATCAGGGCAGACTGTCAAAAACAGGGCAGACTCCTCAAACAGGTGGCATGTTCTCTCATTAGATTTCACCAAGCCAGTGATAAATGTGAACTCCTGGATCACTGTAACAGTCTTAGCATGGAATCACTGACAGTCCCCTTTGACTAGGGTGACCAGATAGCAACTGTGAAAAAATGGGACAGGGGCTGGGGGGGTAATAGGAGCCTATATCAGAAAAAGTCCCAAAAAACGTGACTGTCCCTATAAAAACGGAACATCTGGTCACCCTACCTTAGACTCTCCAGTCTATCGCACCACCCTGGCCTTAGTGATGAATGGTCACCTACACCAAAAATCACAAAATATTCAGGTTGCTTCCAAGTCCATGGAGACCAGTCACTTACCCCAGATCAAGTGGTACCTGTTCTTACACCAAAGACAAAGCCTGTAGCCAGTCCTATAATAAACTATCTAAAGGTTTATTAACTAGGAAAAAGAAATGAGAGCTATTTATAGGTTAAAGCATAAGAACATAAGAATGGCCATACTGGGTCAGACCAAAGGTCCATCTAGCCCAGTATTCTGTCTTCCGGCAGTGGCCAATGCCAGGTGCCCCAGAGCGAATGAACAGAACTGGTAATCATCAAGTGATCCATTCCTTGTCACCCATTCCCAGCTGCTGGCAAATGGAGGATAGGGACACCATCTCTGCCCATCCCAGCAAATAGCCATTGATGGACCTATCCTCCATGAATTTATCTAGTTCTTTTTTGAACCCTGTTATAGTTTTGGCCTTCACAACATCCTTTGCCAAGGAGTTCCACATATACACACAAATGAGTTGCAATCTAAATCCTAAGAATGACAAAGTTGTAGAGATCTGTCAATTCAAAATATCTTTCAGGGCGGACCCCCAGGTAACCCCTGGGGATCTCTAGTTCAGTTTAGTATCTCTGGCCATGTGAGAGCTTGAACAATAAAGAGATGACAAATTTTCATGTGTCTTTGTTTTTATTTCCTTCATTCAGGACAAGCTTCCATGCATTTAGCTTTTCCAAGGTGTGATAGGGCCATTCACTGATCCTTTGTATTGCAATGTTCCTTGATGGCCCACCTGATTTTGATAATCCTTCTGGATGGGTGTGTGTGTGTGTGTGGAGGGGAACACTCTTCCCATCTGAGTTTACAAGTTTAGAGTGAACATTTTCAAAGTTATAAAGCAAAACTTACAAACATTCCATTGAGTCTAAACACTAAAAACATTGTTATAAGACTAATACCTATTTTGAGCAACACTAACACATAAGTGAATTGGTCTGGTCTCCAGCTATGAGTTTATCAATTCTTAGCTAATGCCTGCAGCCTTGGCAAGAGCTGGCATCCGGCCCGCCACACTCCTGCAAGAAGAATCACATGGTCCTCTACTTAACTGGGAGTGAGAGCTAATCATAGAATCATAGAAAATCAGGGTTGGAAGGGACCTCAGGAGGTCATCTAGTCCAACCCCCTGCTCAAAGCAGGACCAATCCCCAATTAAATCCTCCCAGCCAGGGCTTTGTCGAGCCTGACCTTAAAAACATCTAAGGAAGGAGATTCTACCACCTCCCTAGGTAACGCATTCCAGTGTTTCACCACCCTCCTAGTGAAAAAGTTTTTCCTAATATCCAACCTAAACCTCCCCCCTGCAACTTGAGACCGTTACTCCTTGTCCTGTCCTCTTCTACCACTGAGAATAGTCTAGAACCATCCTCTTTGGAACCACCTCTCAGGTAGTTGAAAGCAGCTATCAAATCCCCCCTCATTCTTCTCTTCTGAAGACTAAACAATCCCAGTTCCCTCAGCCTCTTCTCATAAGTCATGTGTTCCAGACCCCTAATCATTTTTGTTGCCCTTCGCTGGACTCTCTCCAATTTATCCACATCCTTCTTGTAGTGCGGGGCCCAAAACTGGACACAGTACTCCAGATGAGGCCTCACCAATGTCGAATAGAGGGGAACGATCACGTCCCTCGATCTGCTGGCTATGCCCCTACTTATACATCCCAAAATGCCATTGGCCTTCTTGGCAACAAGGGCACACTGTTGACTCATATCCAGCTTCTCGTCCACTGTCACCCCTAGGTCCTTTTCTGCAGAACTGCTGCCGAGCCATTCGGTCCCTAGTCTGTAGCGGTGCATTGGGTTCTTCTGTCCTAAGTGCAGGACCCTGCGCTTATCCTTGTTAAACCTCATCAGATTTCTTTTGGCCCAATCCTCCAATTTGTCTAGGTCCCTCTGTATCCTATCCCTGCCCTCCAGCGTATCTACCACTCCTCCTAGTTTAGTATCATCCGCAAATTTGCTGAGAGTGCAATCCACACCATCCTCTAGATCATTTATGAAGATATTGAACAAAACGGGCCCCAGGACCGACCCTTGGGGCACTCCACTTGATACCGGCTGCCAACTAGACATGGAGCCATTGATCACTACCCGTTGAGCCCGACAATCTAGCCAACTTTCTACCCACCTTATAGTGCATTCATCCAGCCCATACTTCTTTAACTTGCTGACAAGAATACTGTGGGAGACCGTGTCAAAAGCTTTGCTAAAGTCAAGAAACAATACATCCACTGCTTTCCCTTCATCCACAGAACCAGTAATCTCATCATAGAAGGCGATTAGATTAGTCAGGCATGACCTTCCCTTGGTGAATCCATGCTGACTGTTCCTGATCACTTTCCTCTCGTGTAAGTGCTTCAGGATTGATTCCTTGAGGACCTCCTCCATGATTTTTCCGGGGACTGAGGTGAGGCTGACTGGCCTGTAGTTCCCAGGATCCTCCTTCTTCCCTTTTTTAAAGATTGGCACTACATTAGCCTTTTTCCAGTCATCCGGGACTTCCCCCGTTCGCCACGAGTTTTCAAAGATAATGGCCAATGGCTCTGCAATCACAGCCGCCAATTCCTTTAGCACTCTCGGATGCAACGCATCCGGCCCCATGGACTTGTGCACGTCCAGCTTTTCTAAATAGTCCCTAACCACCTCTTTCTCCACAGAGGGCTGGCCACCCACTCCCCATGCTGTGATGCCCAGCGCAGCAGTCTGGGAGCTGACCTTGTTCGTGAAGACAGAGGCAAGAAAAGCATTGAGTTCATTAGCTTTTTCCACATCCTCTGTCACTAGGTTGCCTCCCTCATTCAGTAAGGGGCCCACACTTTCCTTGGCTTTCTTCTTGTTGCCAGCATACCTGAAGAAACCCTTCTTGTTACTCTTAACATCTCTTGCTAGCTGCAGCTCCAGGTGTGATTTGGCCCTCCTGATTTCATTCCTACATGCCCGAGCAACATTTTTATACTCTTCCCTGGTCATTTGTCCAATCTTCCACTTCTTGTAAGCTTCTTTTTTATGTTTAAGATCCGCAAGGATTTCACCGTTAAGCCAAGCTGGTCGCCTGCCATATTTACTATTCTTTCAACACATCAGGATGGTTTGTCCCTGTAACCTCAATAGGGATTCCTTGAAATACAGCCAGCTCTCCTGGACTCCTTTCCCCTTCATGTTATTCCCCCAGGGGATCCTACCCATCAGTTCCCTGAGGGAGTCGAAGTCTGCTTTCCTGAAGTCCAGGGTCCGTATTCTGCTGCTTACCTTTCTTCCCTGTGTCAGGATCCTGAACTCAACCAACTCATGGTCTCTGCCTCCCAGATTCCCATCCACTTTTGCTTCCCCCACTAATTCTTCCCAGTTTGTGAGCAGCAGGTCAAGAAAAGCTCCCCCCCAGTTGGCTCCTCCAGCACTTGCACCAGGAAATTGTCCCCTACATTTTCCAAAAACTTCCTGGATTGTCTATGCACCGCTGTAGTGCTCTCCCAGCAGATATCAGGAAGATTAAAGTCACCCATGAGAACCAGGGCATGTGATCTAGTAGTAGTAGTAATAATGGATGACATCAAGCAGGCTGAGGAATTTAAGGCCTATTTTGCTTTAATCTTCACTAAAAAGGTATATTGTGACCAGATACTTAACCCAATTAATATTAACAACAAGGAGGAAGCAACACAAGCCAAAATAGGGAAAAAGCAGGTTAAAGAATATTTAGATAAGTGAGATGTATTCAAATTGGCAGGATCTGATGAAATTCATCCTAGGGAACTTAAGGAACTAGCTGAAACAATCTTGGAACCATTAGTGATTATCTCTGAGAACTCATGAAGGACTGGTGAGGTCCCAGAGGACTGGAGAAGGGCAAACATAGTACTGATCTTTAAAAAGGGGAAAAAAGGAGGACCTGGGAAATTACAGACCAGTCAGCCTAAGTTTGATACCTGAAAAGTTATTGGAACCAATTTTTAAACAATGAATTTGTATGCACCTGGAGAATAAAAGGGTGATAAGTAATTTGCCAAGAACAAATCATGCCAAACCAACCTAATTTCCTTGCCTGGCAGGGTTACTGGCCTACTAGATAGGAGAAAGCTGTAGGTGTGATACATCTTGATTTTAGTAAGGCATTTGAAAGTCCCATATGGCATTCTCGTAAGCAAATTAAGGAAATGTAGCTAGAGGAAATCTCTATAAGGTGGTGTCAAGGCTGATTTCCCACTCTGGCACTTCGAGTGCAGAAGGTGGGGACCCGCAAGGACTCTAAAAATTAATACTTGCCACTCCAGGTTTGTATTAAATTCTCAAGGTTACAGCTTTTTCTGATCTTGGATTGGTAAATGCTGCCACCATCCAAGTACAAAACCCCTCTGAGAACCCAGGAAGGCGCACTTGGGAATTCCTTCCTGTGGGGTACCCTCAAGCCCTTTTACACACACCCTCACCACTCCAGGGAAGCGCTGAGAAAGAAAAACAAAGGAAATCAGCTGTTGCCACCAGCTAATTAAACAACATCTGCACAAACTTCTTAGGACACAAAAACCCAATTCTGTTTTTAAAAAAGGTAAATTTTATTAAAAACAAAAAGAAAGAAAATGCTAGATTAAAAAAAAACCACTTACAAGGATTAATCATCAAGAATAACTTTTTTGAGGTCCATCTTAAAAGTTACAAGCAAAACAAAAGCATTTGGGGTTAGCACAGAGGAGTCCACAAGCCATAAAGAAATAACAGGAGGTAAACCTGATCGTGTCTTCCTAGACATTTCCTGAGCTACTTACATATCTGGGGTTTCAAATGAGTAGTTTTTAGGTATGATACCAATGATTTTTCATGCCTGGCCCCAAGTTTCTTTCAGCATAGTTGCTCATTGTCTGTTTCTCCCTGAGAACAAGAACAGACAGACAAAAGGGGAGGCTTGTTTCAATTTTAAAAAGTTCTAGCCTTCCCATTGGCTCTTTTGGCCAGGTACCCACGCAATTCCTTTTACCTGTGTATCGCAGTGACTTTTAACCCTTTACAGGTAAAGCAAGTAAAGAATAGCTACTAAGAGGGATTTTATAGCTAAGTAGCTGGCTGGGTCCCTAAAAGGGAGCTGCCCCCCCTTCCTTTATCACAGGTGGTATCATGGTTTCAGTTAAAAGACTGTACTCAAAGACTAGTTATCAGTGGTTCACTGTCAAACTGGGGGCACATATCTAGAAGGAATGCTCAGATCCTGGATCTAGTATTATTCAATATTTTCATTAGTGACTAGGATTATGGAGTGGAGAGTACACTAATAAAATTTGCAGATGACACCATGCTAGGAGGAGTTATTAGCACTTTGGAAGACAGGAATAGAGTTCAAAACAACCTGGACAAATTGGAGAATTGAAATCAACAAGATTAAATTTAACAAAAACAAGTGCAAAGTAATATACTTAGGAAGAAAAAATATCAAATGCACAACTATAAAATGGAGAATAACTGGTTAGGTGATAGGGCTGCTGAAAAGGATCTGGGCGTTATGGAGGATCACAAATTGAACATGAGTTTTTGGGGAGTTAATTTGGGAATGAATAAGCTGCCATCATTCCACTAGTTACAGATGAAGGGATCAAACTGCCATCTCATCACCATTTGTACAGAGTGGTAAATATACTTTTTTTTCCTGTATTCTATATAGTGCTGTGTTAATCTTTGACTAATCTCTGAATAAAAAATTCCAATTGAGCTGATTATTTTAACATCTTGAATTGTTATTAGTTAAATTATTATTATTTAATTTGAACATTCAACATATCATTGGACATTTTTATGAACAGGTTGGACAAACATCAGTCAGGGATGGTCTAGGTTTACTTGGTCCTGCCTCACCACAGGGGCTGGACTAGGTGACTTATCAAGGTCCCGTCCAGCCTGACATTTCTATGATTCTATGGACAGACTTCTGGGGCTGGGCAGAGTTCTGCTAACTTTACTGGGGATCCATGTGAGTGCAGGGGACTGCCCAGGAAGTTTTCTTTGCAGGATCAGGTTTTTCAGCAATTTCTGTGGTTACCATAGACTGGTAACAAAGCTAAAGATGGGGGGTGGGGTGGGGGACTGGTTTTCAAAAGATTCACTTTCGTGTCATGGGTTCCTCTTGGGAGCAAAGTAGTTTTATCTCAATTTTTACTTTAGCAATACAATATATACACAATAATAATTTGTCATGATATAGCTTACTTTAAGGTATTATGTCTGATTTAACAATATTGTAGCAGGTCTCGCATTTGTGAGAGCTCAGTGAATAGACAGAAGAACTTTAAGTGCCCAGATGCCAAAAGCATATATGCCTTTGTAGATTAATAAGAACCTCAAAGGCTTTCATGCTAGCTAGTTCTTTATGAGCCATTATTAGAGCAGGTCAGTCATTTTTTCATAATGGAGCTAGCTAAATATTATTGCATATGTGATGTATTCACTTAATTTTGCTTACTGTTCAATAATTATTTTGCATTATTTGACCTTCCGTTAGCTGATCAAATACTATTCATGAAGTGATTCAGTAAATATTTTTATTAGATTAGCTCTAATTATGAATCATGTTTATTCATATTAATCCACTCTTCTTGTTGCTTAGCAAACTATTTGCAAACTGATCATTGTTTACTTTGAACACATTCACTGTTTCAAAGGGTGTATTTAATGGCTTCAAGGATTGATTCTTCCAGGTATGGGCTATTTGCAAACTGCTCACTTTGACTGCTTTCCATTGGTTATTCTTGTTGTGTGGTTGGTCACTTAAGTCACATTATCATTTTTGTTCCCTCTTTGAATGATTGAAACTTTTTAAACATGAAAACAAGTAACAAATATTGAATAAGGCACTTTCAGTATGAATTCGTGGATGAATAGTATTTTGTGCTAAGAACCCAGAGAACCAGGAGTTGTCTACGTTCTTGTGAATAAGAAATAATGTGACACTATGAATCACAACAGACTGGGTTTTTTTTGGCTTTTATTTGTGAAAATATTTGCAATTTTTTTTTAATTTATTTAGTACTAGTTGATCAATTCTAGTTGTTACCAGCTAATAGCAGATGGGCCCCATCTTGCACTGGGACTCTTCAGTGGATCATAATGAAAAGCTGTACATGTGACGGCAGAATCAGTAGAAAATGGTTGGTTATGTCAATTCAATTAACACTTTCCCTCAGGGCCACAGGGTACATTTCCTGGTTGGTATGACTGAAGCGTGGGAACTAAATCACATTCTCATAACTGAGCAAGACAGATCTGTGGATTTACAGCTTTTTCCTATAATTGTAAGGAAACAAAGGTTTAGTTTCAATGCAATGCTCCCTATTTCATTTTTAAGACTAGGATTTTTAAAGGAACCTAGAAGAACTACGCACCCAAACCACACTGAATTTCAACAGGAGTTGGGTCTTCAACTCCTTCGAAAATCCCAACCTAAATCATTGTTTCTAAACATACCCCAAGAAACAGCCTGCACAGTTCCTAAATAATTAGAATAAAAAACCTGGTCACAGTTTCAGAACCATGGCTGTAATATGTGTTTAAGGAAATAAGGACTTCACTGAAATTGGTGCTTCAACTTTTTCTCTCCGATTGTCTTTAGCACATATCATTTACTGGGATATTGTGTTTCCTAATGATGCATGCCATCTGCTTTACTGTCCTAGACTTTATTTCAGAGGCAGTGATCACTCTTTCAGCCTATTCAGCAGAAAAGTGGTCTTACTGCAGGGTCTTCTTAGCCAGCTCTGCCTGAAGGTCACCATGAATATCATTAAAATATTTCTCCCTCCTCCTTTGTCAAGTTCTTAGGCTATGTCTACACTGCGCACACACCTGAATACTGGATTGTGTTCATGCTTGCACGTGCTCCCCTTACTTATGCCCGAGAGTCCACATATGCCATACTAGACACGGGTACAATGCCATGTACATGTGTATACCCGCATCTGTGCTGCCTCTGTAGGTACACAATGTTAGTGCTACCATTTAAGGCGTGGTATCTCACGATTCTGTGCATCACAGGGAGACACTGAAGGAACAAACTTCTTTGTTGTGCTTTGTTGGTACTATTCCCTGCTTTCACACATTTGCCCATGCTAGTTCCTGATCATGTCATGCCTCACTGTTATCTCTACAAAACTGGATGGAAAACATGGAGCAACTGGATGATGATCTGGTTCTAGTTCTGCTCCTGCTCCTTTATGCGGGACAAATGGTTATGTAGTGGCGTAGACGCTTGTCAAGATGTTGGATGGAATTTGGGCAGCATTTTCTGGCACATCAAGGATGAATTACATGACAATTCATTAAGCTCACACTGTACCGGTATAGCAAATGCTGGTATTTTTACGGTGTGCCCTTTGGTTGACTGTCGCCTTTGGTGTAGGCGAACCAGCACAGTATGGTGGGATCACATTGTTTTGGACACCTGAGATGACCAGCAGTGGCTTCAGAACTTCCAAATGAGGAAACAGACCTTCATGGAGCATGAACCCAATCCTTCAACACCAGAACACTCAATACAGCGAAGTCATATTGGTGCAGAAGAAGGTGTCTATTGCTCTGTGGAAGTTGGCAACACCAGACAGCTATTGATCCATTGTAAACCACTTTGAGGCTGAAAAGCCACTGTCAGGTCCATGGTTGTGCAGATTTGCAAGGCAGTTAACATTGTGATCTATCCATGGGTAGTTGCCATAAGAAAAGTTTCAGATATAATAGCTGGATTTCAGATGATGAGGTTTCCAAACTGTGCAGGGGTCATCGATGGTACCTGCATTCCAATATTTTGCTCACCAAAGAGGGCAGTCTAGTATGTGAACCAAAAAGATTATTGTTCTGCAAGGCTTAGTGGACCAAAGTTGCAGATTCATGGATCGCAACGTGGGAAACACTGGAAAGGTTCATGATGCCAGGCTGCTGGGGAGATCAGGATAGTACTTGAAGGGGGAAGGAGGGACTTTGTTCCCTAGAAACAATATGGATCTCTATGGTGTGGGTCTGTGCCAACTGTATTTTGGGTGACCTTGCATACTCACTCCTCACTTGGCTCATGAAACCATGCCCCCATTTCAATGACGCTGGAAAAAGGGAATTCAGTGACAAACTGAGTGGCTGCAAAATGGCTGTGGAGTGCTCTCAAGGTAGGCTGAAAGCATGTTGGTGCTGCATTGTGCTGCTCTTCTAAGGTCTCCCATGTAGTTGCTCTATGCTGATGGGAGAGAGCTCTCCCGGTGGCATAATTAAACCACCCCCCACGAGCAGTGGTGGTGATGTTGGCAGGAGAACATCTCCCGCCAACATAGCGCGGTCCACACTGGCGCTTCTGTCAGTGAAAATTATGTTGGTCAGGGTGTGTTTTTTCACATCCTTGACTGACAAAAGTTTTACCAACTAAAGTGTAGACATAGCCTAAGATGCAACTGCAGCACCACCTATACCAGGGGGGTCAAGTAAACAGTCAGGGAGGGTCACCTCCTGCGCTAGTTGTTTACACGAAACTAACTGCAAGCACTTAGCATTGTACAACTTAGGGAAAGACAACAGTGGACCATTAAAGTTCATGGAAGACAATGAAACGGAAAAGAAAACCCCAGTACTGGAAAACTAAAGAAGAAGGGAGTTTTCCCTGCTCTGTGTAACCATGAATTACGGTAGTCTTAGGGCAAGTCGACACTTAAAATGCTGCACTGGTGCAGTCGCACCGACACAGCTGCGCCACTGTAGCGGTTTAATGAAGACACTCCAAGCCGACGGGAGAGAGCTGTCCCACTGGCATAGTTAAGCCACACCCCCAAGACGTGGTATTCTCACGCCGACATAGTGCTCTCTACACGACGGGTTAGATCGGTACAACTATGTCACTCAGGAGCGTGGATTTTTCACACCCCTGAGTGACCTAGTTATACTGATATAGGTCTGTAGTGTCGACCAGACGTGAGAGAAAGGGAAAAATACCCTTGCAAACTCTTAAAAGGGAAGAGGGTTTGAAGAGAAGTCAATCAAGAAACCAGGGGCCAGCATCTAAGCAGAGTGCTGTCCAGCGAAACACTGGATCCCTTCTGGGGAAGAAGGCATGCTGGAAAATTGTTCAGAGGCAATAGGGAACTTGTATTAAAAAGGGAATTTAGCCAACACAGAAGTGTAAAGCCTGTGATTGGATCTTTATGTTTATTTTCTGTGTATATTGTATGTGTTTGCTCTTCCTTAATATTTCATCTCTGAATCTATGATTTTCTATTAAATAAACTTCTTGTTTATTTTTACCTCAGCCAGGTCTCTGATGTGCAAACTGGGTGGAATGTGGGTGTGTCAAAATGAACTGATAGCTGGGGTGCAGGTTTCATTACTTCAGAGGTGATGAACCAGAAGAGAAAAGTCTGAGTGTCTGGTAGTTAAGAAATTGGGGAGATGGATTTGGGGATCACCCAGACCAGGAAGGGTTCTGTCACCACCTGTCTTCTGTAACTCTGGGTGCCTTAATGTTGTTGTGGCTTAAAGCTCTGACACCAGTAGCTAGCTTACAAGCATAAGGTCTCCACCCTGGCTTCCCCCTGCCCTGTTAACTTCTTGCAGCATGTCCCCACTAGCCCTTCTGGTCCCAAGTCCCCCCAAATCCATCTTCCTGAGCTCTTAACTACCACTTAGACATTTCCCCTCTGGTTCAGCTCTCCTGAAGGAGTGAAGCCTGCCCCTAGTTATCAGTTCATTTTACACATGTCACACAGGTTGTGACTGATGAGCTGGTTCTGGGGTCTTGGCAGCAGGCAGACGCTGTACTCTTTTGGTCCCCCATTCAATTAGCTTCTCCATTGGGAACTTGGAGAACATAACGGTTTTCAAAGTACCAGAATGGAAAAGAGAAGTGGCTTACCACATCTGCAAAGGAGATCTGATAATCTGTGCCAGAAAGATGTTTCTGCTACAGGTCACCCCACTGCATATGGCTGAATGGAGTGGTTTGGTCAGCTCTGAAGGTAGACAAGGCACATTTGTACTGTGGGTGAACCTGAAGAACCAGGTGGAGTTTTGCTGCAATAGAAATTTTCTGAAATATGCTTGCACAATTGGGAGGTAGTTCAAATGGAAATTGACTATATTGTCAGCTACCATATGGAAATTTCATGCAGAAGGAGATCTGAACCACAAACCACCACCACCTCTGGGTTTACCAGGAATACCTGTGCCTACTTATGGACAGGGAAAGAAAGGGACATGCTGCAGCTTCATTAGGTTTCCTGAAGATTCAGCTGAGCATCGCAACCCTCACCTTAGACAACTGGAAAGGGACACTATTTTTATCCTAAGCCAGACTGGATCTTTCTCCCACCCCTGCTACCGCTGGCTTGTGTAACATGGCTCTGTGAAGGCAAAGGGACAGAGAAAGACTTCATAATCTTCCAAGGGAGAAAAGACTGCTGTAGCTAACTTTTCCTTGGACAACCACTTGTAGGTTTTGTACAACAGCATTCTGTTCCCTTCCTCACCTGGGACCTTCCCTCTCCCACTCCATCCCCTGTTCTATGTGGCTCTTGTTTGGAAGGAGACAGGTTGATCAGAGGTGTGGGAGAAGACCTGAACCTGTGTGATCTTTAAAGGGAGAAAAAAGACTAAATTTTCCTTAAACAACCAACTAGGTTTTCTACAACTAAATTCACTACCCCCAAGTAGGATCATTCAAAACCCCTGCCCCCTTCTGTGCAGCCTCAGAATCAACACTACCTGACTGCCCGCTGAAAAATGCGCAGACATGGGCACACTGGTTGTTTTTTTCTTTTATAAAGCGTTTGGAAAAATATCTTTAGTTATGTAATGCTGTGGTTCACAGAAATAAATAAAGTCATTGATTTATAACTGTCTCCCTGGAGGACCATTTCAGGGTGGAGCAGTAAAAGGGCCAGATGGAGGAAGGAAACCTGCAGGAGTCTGGTAAGAAGACGTAGCTTGACAAAATACTGGCTTCAGCACTGCATGGCATACTATCCAGGGAAGAAAAGTCAGAGTACAGTACTTCAAATACCCTGGATCTTAAGATCAGGAATTTAGCTCCAGCACAAGAGGAGATATTGGTGCGGGGGGAGGTTGGGAGACCATTGTAATTTACCAGCCTTGAGTTCCTGCTGCAGTGTAGGGTTCTCCTCAGGTTTGTAATGGGGGTGGGGGGTAGGGGAGGGGCTTCTTCAACTTGCTCCTCTGGATAAAGGAGTAGAATGACATGCTTCTCCTCCTCCAGGTCTGGGGCACCCTCTATGGTTCCTGCTGCCTCCTTATCCATGTGCCCTGATCAGTGTCCTGTTGGACAATGAGGTAGGTGGGGCTGAGGAAGGGATCATAAGCCACTCCAAGTTGTGTATTGCGACCTTGATAGCACCAGTCAAGCTCCTTGTAGAAGGGGCATTCACGATGAGCCCTCCTGGACCAACTGTTGGAATCTTTGACCTTCCTACAAAGGTTCAATACATTGTGGTGATGGGGATGGAGGACTATTGAAACTTGAGAGTACATTCCTGTTACCCCCGTTCACACTGCAGACTGGCTTGGGTATGTGGGCATGCCACAGCTAAGGCATGGACTTACCCACACCCCTCAGGCATGCTAGCTTACTCGCCCTCTACTCTCCTTGAGACATGTTTCAGGGGTTTAAGTGTGGATCACAGGAGGGTTCTGGCACAAGCCCACTCAGGGACATGTATACCGTTGATAGTGTAGACATACCCATAGTTTGACTAACTAAAAGGCTCAGTCGCCTACGCCTGCAAGAAAACTCCAGGGAGGGGGCTGAAGCAGAGAACATCTCTGTGTGAGTCTCCTTGTGGTTTTCTGCCCACTCTTTCTGGTGCAAGAAGCAGCATTTGCCTCCCTCGGTGCCCTATTGAAAAGGTCCTGAGGCCATTCTCCAAACCCCACAATTGGATTATAGGAGATCAGTTGGAGTCTAGGGCCATTCCCACTGAGGCCCTGTACCTCCACACTGGCTCCAAGTCTCTGGTAGAAGTTTAAGCAGAGACAAAAGGTAGCTGTGCTGACATTCCATATAGCCATGCTGCCTGTAGTGATCCTGCAGCCAGAGGTTGCCCCAAAAATGCCTTTTAAGGGGACTTGCCAACATGGAAGGGCAGCACAGACTTCTTATTCAGCCTATGGCTGTATTGTCTTTTTGTTCACAAGGCTGATGGGTGGGAAACAACATGCATTTTTCTCTGTGGGCACCTAGGCCACTCCTGACTCTCCCCCTCCCATCACATGACCCTTTGGACCTGCAGAATGGATCCCTCTGGCATGTCTTAATGGAAAATACCGACACCTCCCTACTCCTCCCCTCCCCAAAGCCAAACACAGTCCTTTAGGAATGGGAGCAGGACTGCTAGACAGTATGATCAGGTCCTGAATAAAGAACAGGTTTTTAGTTGGCAAAATGATGCCCTTTCTAGCTATCTTGAAATTATAGCATTCAGCATTCACAGCTGGTTAAACATGTATGATATCCTGGTCCCCAACGTCCATGAATATGAATTGCACCAGTTTCATCAGGACAGTGAGTAAAGCTAACACTGTTTCAGTTCCCTTATTGGTGACCGTGCTATTGCATTCATACACCGTGTCTCTTTACACTTCATCGTTCTGGCTGTCATTTTATGCTAAATCAGAATATTCAAGCAGTGCAAGAGGAGGAGAAAAGGGGTTCACAAGCACTTGAGGATACCAAGCAGACGTGTTATCACAGGGCGAGGAGAAAGTGTCAGGGATAGGTCCTGTGTCGGACACGTTTGTCAGCAAAAGCTGCAGCATCACAGAAAAGACAGAGCATCTGGCTCTCTGTATAAGAATACCAAGCTTATACAAGGACATTCCCGAACATGGCTCTAGGGGATAAACTCAAACATATAGGAATCTAGGTGACAGAAATTGTAATGTGCAATGACATTTTGCTTAACATGTATCTAAAACAGTACTGTTGGGAGAAAGATTAAAAAATATAGTGGAGCATTCTCATCAGGTAAATAGCTTGAGGCAAATAAACCGAACAAGAGTTTGCACCAGTTGTGTTCATTGCCTTTGAATATAGGACACATGAATAAAAGAGAGATTGCCTATGTGGATTCCACCTGTGCTTACTGCCTTCCCCAGTGCCCTGACTGACTGGGGGCATAGTCACAAAAAAGAGCCCAGAAGACAGATTGCCTTGCTGTAATCAGGCAATGGGCAAGTGAGAGTTTGCTGAAACTACCATGATCCAGAGCTGAAATTGCCTGCAACAGCAAGGAGGCTTATGTAGTTATGCTGAACTTCAAGTGGCTCAGTTCACTCTGGACAAGCATCCCAAAGTACAGATTCTTATCCAAAACTCTCTGTTCTGGAAATCAGTTTGGGAAGCTTGTGAGAATAGGGTTTCTAGCGAATTGCTAATCACTTGCTGAATTCATCTGGGTTAATACAATAGGCTCTGTGACATTATTTTAGTATTTCCTGTCCTGAAAAAGAGGGCATGCAGAGGAGCACAAAGATTTGAAAAAAGGATGTGAATTTTTAAAAGAAAATTTAACCCAGAATCCTTTCTCAACAGCATTTTGCATATGCAATTATTTGCAAGTGCAAATGAGGGCATCAGCTGTAGATCTCTAAGTACCTGATCTGCATGCACAATCAGGTTGTTAGAAGTCTTTTGTGTCTTCATTTGCCCTCGTAAATAGTTGCACTTATAAGATTGTGCTGGCCATTTGGGATATAAATTCTGGGTGTAAAAATTCTGTTTTTGAAAACAGGGTCCAAAAATTTGCTAACCTGTTTCTACCTAAAAAATGGTACTTGTTTCAGATTAAGGCATAAACTGCGGTTCAGACTTCATTCTAACAAGTTCACACTTCCTTCAACCTGACCAGCATTCTGAACAAAATTATGTTTTCTCTTTAAGGCAGTGCCTACTAAGGTCATTCCGCAAAGTGAGGCTGTCACAACTCTTTTGACATGAATTTGGCTCATTCTTCAGTACGTCATCCTGGAAGGTTTGCATTGTAATAGGACAGACTATGTATTCAAAGGAAGACTGGGATTAGAGGAAAGCACCATAAGTGACAAAATATTCATTTATATCTCTTGAATAAGGATTAAGCAGTGAAGTTATAGAAGGTTCTGGTGACTTTCCAGGCAGGGTACTGTAGCTGAATGCAATACCTCTGTATTTAAACATTATTATTGGAATGGAACCAAATTGTTTGACTTTCAACAACAACCACCATCAAAAAACCCACCCTGATTTAAAGTACCTCTTCAATATTTAATCTTTTTTCTGGTGCTTTTATTGGCTGATGATTTCAGTTCCTATTAATTCATTAGCATTAATGAAAAGAATCTCTTCTATTTTTAATTATTAAGTTTTCATTGGCCAAATTCTGTTTGGGGTTGCAGCAGTGTAAATTGAGAGTAACTGTAAATAATCTAGAAAAATCTAGATTTTACCTCAGTGGTGTAACTGAGAACAGGATTTGGTCCCATATTTCCAGATCCATATCAAGTACATGATTTTTATTTCTCAGATCTGCAGACTGTATATTTCAAATATAAACCTGGATTATATTAGCACTGCAGACCTAGGCTGAAAGCGTATGTCAAGAGGCCCATCTTTAGTAATACTGGAGCCTTCCATATAGTTCATTCTTTTTTAGCCCACATGAGAATTTAGTGCTGAGAAGGAACTAGTATCACCGAACTACCCTCACGTGTCTGCCTGTTCATCTCAATTCTGTCCTGCCACACCAATGCTCTTTTAGTCCTGGGCTATTCTTGAATTTTTTGACCACGTCAGCTTTTATAAATTCTCTCATCTTTTAAATCTATAAAGGATCCTATATATTTTCATCCTTTTCTTTCTTAGGCTGCTTTCTATATATGGCTCTCCAAGTCTTTTTTTTGTTTCTTTGTAAGTCACGTACAGTGTGATATGAACAAATAAATATACTCAAAAGTGTTGAAGGCTTTCTCAGGTTAGTCATGGTCAGGTTAGTTAGATGAGTTAAGTTTAGAAGGAAAATGATATAGTCTTAACTTATTATTATTATTTATTAATGTGTATTACGTAGCACCTAGAGACCTAAATGAGACCACCCCCATTGTACTAGGTGCTGTGCAGATACATAGTAAAAGACAGTCCCTTTCCTGAAAAGATTACAGTCTAACAAGACAAAGGGAGGGAGAGGAAAACAAAGGCACAGAGAAATTAAATCACTTGCTAAGGTACCCACTGTGACCCTACACCCCATATTCTTCATAGAGTTATTGTTATGATATGAATATGGCATAACTAAGATGTATTTTATGCAAGATGGGTCATGTGAGATATTATTGGAAAAGTTATAATTTACTGAATATGATTATCCTATTTGTATGCATGTATCATTTATGTTTCAGAAGTTAGGAATATGGACTATGTATCAATTACAAGAGTGTTTGCACCTGGGGAATACCCACCAGACAAAATGCAATCAGTCTGTCTGGTTAGTCAATAAATCCACTAGGGAGAACAATAGGACTCCTTCCTGAGAAGTTTCCTGGGATGCTGCTTTGACACGGCAGGGTCAGGTGATCATGTCACCTGGTACTGGACACCATCTTGGACTTCTTGTGTTTTTCCATTGAGAGTGGGTTGGGGGTCAAACTGGGAAACAAAGGATTCCCGTCATATGCAAATCCTATTTAAGGCTGGGAAGTGAGTTAATCTTGGTTCATTTTTCACTGAATCCCCACCCCGGATTACTGCTGCAAACATCTAAGAAACAAAGACAAAAGGGGAACGGGGGGGAGGAGTACTGAACCTGGGCTGGGAATGGTATCTGGCTCATGAAGGATATACCTGGAATTTTAAGCTGCAAGCAAGAGCAGTGTGTCCACAAGAAATTCTGAAACCTGCCTAAAACAACATTTAGGGTGAGAAATTACTATTTGTAGCCAATTTCTTTAGTGTATTAAGCCTAGTTTGTGTGTTTGTTTTATTTGCTCAGTAATCTGCTTTAATCTGTTTGCTATCCCTTATAATCACTTAAAATCTACCTTTTGTAGTTAATAAACATGTTTTTTGTTTATTCTAAAACCAGTTTGTGTAGTTCACAATTGGGGGTGGGGGAAAGCTGTGCATATCTTCCTCTACGTTGAGGGAGGGAGCTGTATAGATTTCTGTGCAGCACAAGGCAATACAATTTTGGGTTTATACCTCCAGAGCAGGTGTGCAGTTGAGTGCTGGGCAATCCCTGAGCTGAGTCATCCCACACAGAGCTGATCTCAGTGTCTGTGTCCTTTTGCAGCTGGGTGTGGCCCTACCTCTGTGTGTGTGCTGGAGGAGACTTGTGGGCCTGGCACATCAGGACAAGGTGAGGGAGCCCAGGCTGGTGGAACAGGTGGGCTCAGTGGGACCCCAGGACATCAGGTGGCACCCTGGAATGAGGGGGTAGCCTGTCACACCCTCCACTAATACCCACACCTTCATGTTGGTCCACTAAGTCTTTATTACACATTTATCTATCTAAGGTACTTATATGGCTCCCATCACCACAGTATCTGAGCATCTCACAGTCTTAAATGTAATGTTATCGCATTACAGATGGGGAACTGAGGCACAGGTAGACTAAGTGACTGGCCCAGTGTTATACAGGAAGTCTGTTGTGGATCAGGGAATTCAACTCAGGTGTCTCGGGTCCCAAGAAAACATTCTAACCATTGGCTCATCCTTCTTCCCCCTCACTATTGGGCTAATTGTGTATAAATTGTGCTTGATAATAGATAGCTTCCCTGGCACATGTCCCCTCCCACTCTCAGGCACACTTTCAAATGGCCTATTTGCAGCCAGCCAATAGGATAACTGAACTGAAAAAAAAAAAAGAAGAAGAAGAAGAATTAGCCTGAGCAGACCTACAATTCCTTATATCACTGGGTGCCTCAAGACATGGTAGCCTGGTAAGAAACATTCTTACTGTAACATCTTTTGTATGGGAAACTTTAGGCTAAAAAACAATTTCTAAAAATTGATGGGGTTTGACTGGCTTTACAAAAACGGCTTGCTTATTGCATGAAACAGCATCATTTCTTCTACTACTTAACGAGAAAGGTAAAATGGAACCTTTTGAAATTATGGGATACTTGTGGAATGGTTACCCTTCCCTATTACACCTGTTATGGCTAAAGTTGATCAACTTTTGTCATGCAGAATAAAGAAAACAGTGGGCATATTTTTAGGCTTGTGAGGAGATATTTTTCAAAACAGTCTAGGGGACTTAGAAACATGTAATCCATTAAAATTAATGAGAAGGATGCATCTAAATTCCCTAGACTATTTTGAAAATCTCAGCTGATAACTGCACAAAAGTTTTCTACAAGAAATAGCCTTGTCAAAGCCTGAACGTTTTTTTTTAATTTTTGTAATTTTGAGCTGAGCTGTCAGAGTTCAGAGATCAACTGAATTAAGTCTAAAATAACTCAAAAATTTGAAAACTGTCAGTGGGAGCCCAATTTTCCCAATGGTCTGTATTCCTGAAAATCTAAGAATAGCTGTGTAAGACCATTTTCTGCATTGGTAACAGGATTTTAGATAACTCTGCTAATGAACTATCTTTTGTTGCTGCAATAATGAAGCAAGTCTTTTGTAGTGTGCTAAAAAATACCACAAAAACAGTTGGGTTCAATTGCAAAGTAAAATATCGAACGTGTTGAGATAGAGTTTGACTCTATAATTCTAATGAAAAATAATTAAATTTCGGTATGTAAAAGGCCATTTTTATCAGCATTGTCTTGATAAAATGAACTGACAGCTGGTAACATTTAGCTATACCTTCAAAAATATGCAGCTTTGACAGAAAGTTTGGTTTTGTGATTATAATAAGATCATTAACAACCCTGTCTGCTGTTAACAAAGGACTGAGATTAAAAGAATTCTGGAACAAAAATATTCATTACAGACTGGACTTTTCTTTACTTACAGGACAAGGATCACAGCCAAGATCTTCATTCAGCTCTACCCAGTTCCCATTAGCTTCAGCCACGTTGACCTGCACCTGCCATTTCAATGGAATACCATTCGGTTAAACAATGTGATCCTATGAAGAGAACAGTTGGAGTAATGGTTGCAACTTTGGTTCAAAATGTATGGCAGACATCTGAGTGAAGATTCTGGTGTCAGCAAAATATAATTGGAGCAGGAGAATGGAAAAGTTCTATCCACTTCAATCATTCACTATTATTCTCCATATTCCATCTGTATATGCAACCCACCTTTCAGCATTTGTTACACATCCCTATCTGTGCCTGACCCACAGCAGATCTTACTCTGCTACTGCTCTCAGCTAGAGGAACTCTGTCCTTTACCTCAGGCTGTAGAAGCTCTGGCTCAGGATCAATCTCTAGTGACAACATGGATAACTGGTTAAGGATTGAACAAGGAGATATTTTCTCCTCTCCTCTTCATCACAGGCTAGCCATGCATACATATGCACACCTTTGCCTTATACTAGATGGAATAATGATGCAAGCAGCAAAGATGACTGGGTGCCTAAATGTAACACACTGACTTCATTGGGATAAAAAGACTGAAAACTAAGATACAGAAAACTCAGATTCATCAGAAATTCACAGACAGTACAAATGAATCCTTGTTCAACTATACATAAAATAAATAATGCAGATTTTCTGATTCCCCTCATGCTGCTGACTGTATTTGGGCACTCATATGTAGGAATTCTATTGCAGCCTGACAAAAATATAATTCTTGATTCAATTCAATGCCTGTATTTAGCACATGAGTAATACATAGGGTTCCTCTGATCACAAAGCTGAAGAGAAACAAAGTGTAGCTATATAGTATAGGTAGAAAAATGTAGGAGTTGAGACTGAGGCCTGGCCTACATTACAAAGATAGGTTGATGTAAGCCTCCTTGCATCAACCTAGTTGTGCATGTGTCTACACTTAGATTTGTCTCCCATTGATGTAAGATTTCCATTACACCAACATGGTAACACCACCTCCCAGAGTGGTGTTGAGCAATTGTTGATGTATTGAGGTCAATGCAGTGCAAATGTGGACACTGCACTACCTATGTCAATCCTAACAGTCCTCCAGCAGCTGTTCCACAACACTGACCACACTGGCCACAATTGTGAATTTCACTGCCCAGGGATCATGAAGAATGGAAAGCTCCCTCCCTCCCCTGACCCTCTCGTAAAGCCCTGCAAGTTTTAGAAAGGCCTTTTCCTGATTGTCCAGCATGGTGAGCACACCTAACAGCTCTCCATTGCTGTGTGCAGCTGACCAGGCTGGCTACACACTTCAGATGTGTTCCAACTTGGAGCTGACAGGAGATATTGGATCTCATGGGTGTGTGGGGAGAAGATGCTGTGCAAGCACAGCTCTGGACTAGCCATGGAAATGTGGACCTCTACAAACAGATTGCATGAGGGATGCATGAGCAGGGATACAACAGGGATCAATAGCAGCACCACATGAAAGTGATGGAACTGCAACAGGCATATCACAAGGCCAGGGAGGCCAACAGTTGGTACGGGCCTGAACAGAAGAACTTTTACAAAGAGCTGCATGCCATACTTGGCAGAGACCCTATCCCACCCCCACAGCACTATGGATACCTCTCGAGTCACAGACCCTAGTGAGGAGAAGGAGGAGGTGGAGGAGAATGGGGGACATATGACCAAAGGGTCCAGCTATGCTGTGAGCCAGGACCTGTTTCAGACTGCACTGCAATACAGTGAGTTCCAGACATCAAACACAAACGAGCCTGATGCAGAGAAAGGAACTTAGGGAAGTGTGTACATTTATTTCCCATTACAGAGATGGTACCCCCAATTTAGCAGGACAAGCCTATTGACTTTTCATTAATTTACTGATACTAGAAGAGGTGTCGGTACAACAAAGAAAAGTAGAGTTGTTATCTGTTTTTCATTCCCCCGTAGAGTTAGGCAGTGGGGCCATGTGGAGCAGTTTGTTTTTGTACACAGGGATGTCCCTTGAATCCTCCTGAGAGATCTCAATGAAACTTTCATGGAGATACTGTGCAATCCTCTCCTGAAGGTTTCTAGGAATGGCAGCCTTATTTCTTCCACTGTGGTAGAACACCCTTCCATGCCAGTTGGCAATAATTTTAGCAGTGAGCATTGCAGTAAACTGGCTAGCAGCATATGGGCCAGAGCAGTTCAGGACACCACCAGCAGCTGTGCTCATTGTACCTTTGTTACCCTCAGGAGTGAGCAGTTAGCTAAAAACACCAAAGCCTGCATAAAATTGTGCCAGTATTCAGTTCCATCACCCTGTACTCAAAGTTGCATGCAACTGAGCAATTCCCTCCTCATTTCTTCCTCCCTGGTGGGTCATACTCACTATGGCTGAAGCTGTGAGTGATGCTGTGCACAAGCACGCCAAAGCAGAAGTGTCACTAAGCTTGTCTTTTTTAAAACTTTAGGGGGGCACGAGAAGGGAGTTCTGAAACTTAACTTTTGCTTTCCCCTGTGAATATACTGACAATGACACCTCTGTGTGTTTTATCTGTAGCTGCTGTTGTTGAGGCCTTGAGGGATTCCCCCTCCACACTCGTGGAACACCAGAGCCAGTTAAGGAGAGGAAAGAAGCAGACTTGGATGACTCGTTCAGTGAGATCCTGCAAGCCAGTGCGGCATCAGACGGTGAACAGCAGACTGGAAGGATGACTATTGTAGGCTGAATTGAAAAGGAAAGAGTGGACAGGAGAAAGACCCGGGAGTCGGAGTGGGAGATGCACCAGGACATTATGGGACTTCTCTGGCAGCAAACACAGATACTTCAGACTCTTGCGGACCTCCAGGTTCAACAATCCTGGCCTTGCCTCCCTTTGTGGTCCATGGAGAACTTAAATAATCACCTTCCTGCACCACCTCAACATTCCATGTGGCATCAGGGGCCACATCCCTACCCCATCACTCCACATCAGGGGACATTAAGGACAGCCACAGCTTCACATACACGGACCTGTGAGTCATGGTTGATGTATGTGTAGCTAAAATGGACATGAATATTCCTTCCCCTTCTTTAAGCTCTGTTCCATACATTTGTCAAGGATTTAATGTATTTGCTTTTAACTGGCACAGATTTTTTGAAGTATTTTTGTTACTCAGTAAAAGTCTATTGTTTGGAAAATAATTTGCCTTTGTTAGTTTTTAACATATGCTACAGAATGCCTAGCAGTAGTGAAAGCACCCACTTAGTTGTTAATGTACATTGTGACAAAACTCAGGGAATCAGTGACAAACACAGTGTAATAATCATAAATGTACAGCAAGCACCACAACTTTAATAGTTGCATTATCAGTGTTATATTCATAGATGTGCACCAAGCACCATACAGTTCGTAACAGGGCTCCAAACTGCAGGGCCACGCAGAGAATGGTACATTAGAATGCATTACCGTGGCTTATTGTTAAAGTGCTCTTTCAAAGTCTCCCGGGGCTGTATAGCTCCACACTGAGCTCTTCTGTTAGCCCTTGTGTCTGCCTGTTCAAACTCAGCAGACAGATGCACCATCTCTGCCCCTCCACCATGGTGGCAACTTCTCCCTTTGTTTCACAGAGATTATGTGGGACACAGCAGGCAGCTATAACCATTGGGACATTTTTGTCACTGAGATCTAATCTTGTAAGTAAACAGTGCCAGCATCCCTTCAATCTACCACAAGCACATTCAAGTGCCATTCTGCACCTGCTGAGCCAGTACTTGAATCTTTCCTTGGTGCTGTTGAGGTGGCCGGTGTACAGCTTCATAAGCCTGGGGAGTAAGGGGTAGGCTGGTTCTCCAGGTTCACAATTGGCACCTCAACAGCGCCAATGGTAATCCATTGGTCAGGTAAGAGAGTCCTGCTTGTAGCTCTCTGAACAGTTCAGTGTTCTTAAACATGTGAATGTCATGCACCTTCCCTAACCAGCCACCACGGATGGTGGTGAAATGTCCCAGGTGATCCACACACTTTTGCCTAACCACAGAAAAGTAGCCCTTTCTATTGATGTACTCTGGGGCAAGGTGGTCTGGCGTCAAACTAGAGATATGTGTGCTGTCTATTGCTCCTCCACAGTTCAGGAACCATCCACTATGTCCTGCATGTTGCTGAGAATCACAAGCCCTGTGTAGCAGAGACAATTAATGGCCCTGCATGCTTGAATGACAACAGCTCCCACAGTGGATTTTCCGGTTCCAAAATGATTTCTTACTGACCAGCCGAAATCCGGCACTGCAAGTTTCCACAGTGTGGTCTCCACTCTCTTCTTCACTGTCAGTGCAGCTCTCATACTGGTCCCCTGCAGTGAAGAGCTGGGGCAAGCTCAGCACAGGAATGTGGCCTTTCTCATCCAAAAATTCTGCAGGCAAAAGTTCATAATCCCAAGCCTGCATTACGATGCAATCCCATCAGTCAGTGCTCATTTCTTGGGCCCAGAAACAGCATTTGCAATTGCTCTGTGGACAGTCTTGAATTCTTTCTTGCTATGGCCACAGCACTCTGACCTCCAGGAAATCATCATGTTCCCCACTGCTTTTCTTGTGGCTCTGCAAATAGTGGAGGATTGTGTGTCCTGTGCGTGCGATGCTCTTGACAATAGTGTTGTGCATGCTTCTGTCAGAGATGGTGGACAGCAACAAGTGCCTCGCGGATTTGTGGGATTTTCAAAATAGACACAAAAATTATGGGATAGAGACGGCATTATGCAGTGGAGAATGTCACATGCTGGGAACTTGACCCTGCAGTACCAGTCACCCCTGCACAACTCATTTCTGCACCACCATGCATTGCCAAAACTTCCCAAAAGACAGTGCACTGGACAGTGGTATGTTGCACGTGGGATAACTACCCCTGCTGCACTGCATTGTGCATCAAAGCAACCACGCCTGCTGATTATGCACAGTATCGGCGCAATGTACGATGTACTAACTGTGGCAGCTTTATGCCAATGTAATTGCATCAGCAAAAGTTAATAGTGTAGACACACCCAAAGGCAGGATTCGGTAGCATCAAGGTAAGGAATGCATTTTCAGTACAGAAAGAGATAAAGACTTAGTTCCAATGCTGTAAAGATATTCATACAAATTACTAAGGCCTTAAAGAAAGTGTAGTAGCAAGTAAGAGATGTGTGCTGTGAAGGTGAGCAAACAGCACACAAAACAAGCTCAAGGATATAATTGGATGAAAGATGAGAGTCTGTGATAAATGTCATTAAATATAGTGAACAGTGAAACACTATGTTGGAAAAAAGATCAGAAATGCTGCCTGAAAATAGTATATTGACATGATTTACTTGTGCAGTGTTCTCCACAGAAACAAGGTGCTACCAGACACATGAAATGAAGCATCTAAGAGGCACTGAGCATAGCTACCAGCACCCAATTAAAAGCTAATACCAGAGTTTTCCCAACAATTGGAAAAGTTTGTTGAATAGCTGTGTTACCAGCTCTAGCAATTTGATTGTGAGTCTCACAAAAGGCTGAAATATTCAGGAATAAGTTAGTTCTCATGAGACTTTCAGTCCAGCACCTTATAGTGGTTTGGATAAGGTTCAGATGAACACTTGGAATTGTGAGCACTGAACTTCACACCCTATTTTGGTTTGCCTGTGATCAGAGAGGAAAGGATGAGATTTACCCATCCATACCTGGGAGAAAGCATAATCTAGTCATCAGAACATGGGGATTTGGTTTCAAGAGTTCTAGGTTTAATTCTTGGCTCTGCCACTGACTTGCTAGTGTTGTTGAGTTAATCCATCTGTAAAATGGCTGAAAGAGTACTCACTTACCATATGGTGGATTTGTGAGACCTAGTCAATCAGTGGTTGTTAGAATGCTTTGAGATCCTCAGATGAAGATTATAATCGGGGTTTTCATAATAGATTAGTTATAACCATGCAGAACAGTATTTGATTTAGTGGCAACTAGCCAAAGAACCTTACAAGAACATTACTATCTTTATTCCAAGGTTTTTGGTACATGTTTTCAATGCAGACAATGCAGAGAACTGGTGATGTCTGAAAGCCAATAGGTAAAAAGGTAACACAAATGGAGAATCAGTTTTAGCCGTGGGTTAAGATAATGGATTAAATGAAAATGGAATGCCTAAAATTAGGCACTTAAATCTACATTTAGGCATCTAAATAAGTGACCTGATGCCTGCAGCTCCCAGTCAACACCAGTCAACTGTGGTGGTAGTTTTATTATATGGATATGTATCCCCTAGGAGCTAGATTAAGATATCCCAGTTTATTTCCCATTGTCTATGAAAGACCCAAGGTCTGGTCAATGTCAATCCAGTTTAATTTGAACTGGATGGGTAGATGTTATGTCCTATGTCTTATGGACTGAGACAGTCAGTCCAAATGTCTTCTTTCATCCGAGATGACATTAGCTTTCTGTCTCTCATAAACAAAGTTCCAATTCTTGTGTTGCATCAGTTAGGCCAAGGACATAGACCTGGCAGGAGTAACCTGGCAGAGCAGTATTGTTTAAACTGAGTAGGTTTTACAATGTATTTACAGAGGAAATTATTCCACAAGTTTGATTTTTGTAATGGATTTCATTCTTGGTAATAGCACACCTTTCCTGATCACTCTTGTTACAGTCTGTATGGTAACATCCATTGTTTCATGTTCTCTGTGTATATAAAACCTCCCTACTATATTTTCCACTGTATGCATCTGAAGTGAGTTGTAGCTCACGAAAGCTTATGCTCTAATAAATTTGTTAGTCTCTAAGGTGCCACAAGTCCTCCTTTTCTTTTTATGGATACAGACTAACACGGCTGCTACTCTGAAACATGTCAAAAGTTTTAGAAGTTCAGTTCACTTTGGATACACATTCAAACTTTGAAATCTGGTTCCACTCAAATCTAAGAACTACAGAAATATGTCAAAATTAAAAATAAAATAAAGTCTTTACTAATTTTTTTTGAACATCTAAAAATTCTGGTTCACTTAAAGTTTTTGGCAAAGTTTGGGACGATTTTTTTTTATTCAAACCAGTTTTTCCATCCCTAAGCATTAATCTCAAGTGTATTCACATGGTTGTTGAAGAGGTAACTTCAGGGGTATTTCATCTGAAACACTCTTTAACTATACAAAGAAGAATTCATAGCTTTACTCTATCCTTGTGTTTAATCAATTCTTTTCAAAACAGAAACTTATTAGCAAATCCCTGGAGTAATGGTTCATGTTTGTGTTGGAAGGCAAAATAAACTTCTTGTACATTCAGTGATAATGGTTTAGTTACACGCCAGGTTTTATGAAGGCCGTAATCTCTAATGTATGTCATTCCAAACAGACTAGAATATTCATTTATTTTGAGGGTGATAAATGAGTTCTAGAAGGTGACAAAGATTTGTGTCTTGCTCTGTTGATCTAACAACTCTCCGCATTTCTCTGAGCTAAGAAAAAAACAGAGTCTTGCCAGCTTGATGGGGGAATAAAAATGCCATGGACTAATGAGTACCAAAATGAACTGAACTGAACTGAATCCAAAGCAGCTCAAACTTCAGGCAGTTTAGACTCAGAGCAGACAACTAAAATTTGCTGTGTGACATTTGCCAGTGTGCCACATTTGGGGCCACATGGGACATGATGATTTTTTGTCACAGAGAAATGTTTATTAATGAAAAAGAGAGTTACTTCTTAGGAAACCATTTCCATACCATTTGGGATTCGTTGGCACGGAGGATGAAGGAAGAAAGTTCCTGGGGTGGGTCAGTTTAAAATTAATTGATTTTGCTGGACCATATAGGCTTGTAAAGCATATGATACAGAATTGAAAATGTGAGATATAGTCACATATGGACAGACATTTATTAGCTATTGCCTAGCATTGTTCTTTTATTTTTCTAAATTTGCAAATGCAACTAGATTTGAGAGACACAGATACAAAGAAGGCGATTACGATAAATAGATTATTTTTTTCCACCCTCCCGGGGGGCGGGGGGGGAAGACCTTCGTGGCTGAAATATTCAAAGCCTAATCTTTGTACAAAGATGAGGTTTTTTTCCTTTTTTTTCATTTTTTCAGCTAGCCTTGACTTTATTGGGGGGTAAAAATATACATTCCCCATTCCCATATGATAATTTCTTTCCATACGGTGTGAACGCAAAAACAGATCAACATGAAAACTTGGGGGCAGACTGTGAAATCCCTCCTCACATAGAATAGTATCTTACTCCATGAATAGTCACATTGATATCAGTGAAAAGTACTCAGAAAAGGGTTCACAACCTGACCCTTGGAGGGTAAGTAATCTTCTTAAGAAAATATATCCACAGTTTATGTTTGGAATAATTGGTTGGAGAATAAGCTAGGGTTGCCAGGTGTCCGGTTTTCGACTGGAATGCCCAGTCGAAAAGGGACCCTGGCGGCTCTGGTCAGCACTGCTGACTGGGCCATTAAAAGTCCGGTCAGCGGTGCAGCGGGGTTAAGACAGGCTATCTGCCTGCCGTGGCTCCGTGCAGGTCCTGGAAGTGGCTGCCAGGTCCCTGCAGCCTGTAGGTGCGGCCGCTTCTGGGAGTCGAGCGGAGGCAGGGCAGGCAGGGAGCCTGCCTTAGCCCCGCTGTGCCACCAACTGAGAGCATTTGAGGTAGCACCGCCTGGCTGGATCCCACACCTGAACCCCCTCCCACCACCCAGTCCCCCTCCCAGGTCGGAACCCCCTCCCGCACCTTAACTCCCCCTCAGAGCCTGCACCCCAACCCTCAGCCCCAGCCCTGGGCCTCCTCCTGCACCCCGAACCGCTCATCCCTGCCCTGACCCCAGAGTCCATACCCCAGCCAGAGGCCACACCCCCTCCCAAAGACCAACCTCCTACCCCAGCCCTGAGCCCACTCCCGCATTCCAAACCCCACGACCCTAGCCCAGAGCTCCTTTCTGCACCGCAAACCTGTCGTCCCGGGCCCCACACCAGAGCCCGCACTCCAAGCCAGAGCCCTCACCCCCTCCCACACCCCAACCCCTGCCCCCAACCTCCTGCCCCAGCCTGGAGCCCCCTCCCGTACCAGTTTGATTCAACCAAAAACAATTTAAAAAAATTTTTTTTGTCAAATTGATATACTTGATAAAAAATTTTTTGTATCAACCAAAACATTTCAGATCAACTCAAAACTATTTTTAGGTTTGTTTTTTTTTCATTTAGAGTCAGATGAGTCAGAGTCAACTTGAAACAAAATTTTTTGTTTGTTTTTCATTTTGTTTTGATTTTGAAAATGTTTTTTCATTGACTTGAAATTAATTGTTTTTGTCTTAATTTTTTTATCGAGGTTCTGCAATTTCCAGGTGTCTTTTGTTTTATTTTGTTTTTTGGATTTTTTTTTTTAAATTGACCAAATTTGAAAACGAAATGCCATTTTGAAATGAAAAGTTCAAAGGAAACATTTTTGAAAAAATGTTTTCATTTTTTCAGCCAAAACTATTCATCAAATTCAACCTTAGACTGCAAATAGTTTCACTGCCCCCCAAATGCATTTTTTTTGCAAAATTACTATTTGTTGAAATATTTTTGCCCAGTCTTATGTGTGATTAGTAGGATCTGCTAAGGGTTTACCTAAACCTATTGAAACCCTGTCTCCTTTGTGACATCCCAAAACAGTGTGACCAGAGACCCAAAAGATACAGGGGCTCCTGCTGGGACTGGTACATGTGTGAGTGTAAATGTCCCATTGAAATACATATAGCAAAACCTTCCAAAAGAAGCATAAATCCTGCTTATGAAAAATTGATTTTAAATGTGTGCATGACTAAATGGAGTAATTGCATCACCGTTATTGCTGTAGCCCTCATCCTTTTATATCTTCCGTGTGATTTGTCCCATCAGTTGTATAACATCTAAAATAAGCCCTTTGAGGCAGGGATATGAAGGTGTAATTCTGTCTTGTGTGAAGCACCAAGCATATTTTTGGATGCTATAAAATAATAAAAATGATAGCAGAGGGTCTCTTTGAAATTCTGCTGCTCTCTCCAAACTCTAGGTTTAATATAGATATAGATATATATCTTTCCATTACCATGTTAACAGGTGTGCTGGGCATTGCTTAAGCCTTGCTACATAGGTGCTACATATGGAGATGTCTGCCTATTGAGAAGCCTCATGTGGGTGTGTCTGCAGCCTCTAAAAGGGTTTCACAGCAGCCCTGCATAGCCCAGTATGGAGGGCCACATTTATGGTAGGCCAGATAGGGGCATCGAGTACTGGCTTTTAAGGCCCAAATACTGTTGTGGAGGGGTTGCACTTCCTATTTTAATCTATAGGCTGGGACAGCGGCTGTCTGGAAATTGCACAGCAGACCCACACCCAGGATTTCACCTCTACAACCATCCTACACTCCACCTACATACAGCTGGATTACTATGGTTCTATGCATGTGGGGTGAATCTTCTCTCTATGATACTCCTGCCTGTGGCTGATCTTGGAACATTCGAACATGGAACATGGGTTTGTTCCACAGTATGAATAGAGAAGCTGCACAAGTTACGGTAGACTCTGTTTGCCCTGAGGGGCTGGTGAGATGGAGAATTCAGAAGAGACTTGATCCTGTCTCCCATATATATATATATATATATATATATATATATGCATGTGTTCTCTCCTGGTTCCATCCACCTTGCAGAGCTGGAAATCAGAGGGGTTTCTACAGGGTTGGAGGAAAACGGGTGCATCTCATAAAAACAACAATGCCCTTTGCCTTAATACCATACGCATCAGCCAGGATCTGTAGGCACAGGAGGTCTACTGCTTGTGGGAGGGAGTGGAACATGGGGACTTCACATTTCAGCGTATACTCCAATCATTCAGAGGCAGATTGTTCTTGTGCAAAATTAAATGCTAAATCTAGATGCAAGCTTTCCCCCTCCACCAGCGTACTATGAGGTGCTTGTGCTGAAACTTTATTATACTAATTCATTTGTGTCAAGTAATATATTACTTAACCTGATTCGAAGACAGGTGGGTGAGGATTCCTAATAACTAACAAAATGCCATTTCTTTAAAAATGTCATCTTTATTAAACCGAAGGTGGCATCTGCAGACCCTGATCCATCTGCAGAGGCAAATGTCTTTAGTTATTACTGGAATGTGACCAGAGAAGAGAGAGAGGGTGAGGGAACAATGAGTGACAAATGCTGAACGTTCAGTGAAAGAATAAGCAGCATCTTGGCAAAAGTCATTTATTTATCCAGCCAACAGGAGTGAGATAAGGGGAATCAAATCCTCTTGGTGTAGGCACATAATGCATAAATGGGCCCAGGCCTCTATTCGTTGCACACAGCACAACTAAAACTCCTATTGATCTCTATGAGAGGTTGGGGTATGATTAGAATGTATGATTAGCCTATAGAAGGGAAGCGCTTGCTAGCGGGGCTGCCCTGTCATATAGTGTCACACACCCCCTTTTTCATTTCTCCACTCCTAGCACAGTAATAGAGTAATTCAGAGTCAGGCCCATAAGATCCAACCATGAAGTGCAAAGTTATGGAGACTGTTACTTGGTTGCCAAGTGATTTTCAGGGCCTCATGTTATTTTCCTGCTGGAAGGGAAATTAGTGACAGAGTCCACGTAATTTTTACCATTATTTGTCTATTTACATTCATCCTTATTCTAGGAACAGAGATGGTTGCAAACTGCATATAGGCCAGTCTGTCTTGTAGAAACCTCAGCAAAGACACTGCTTTCCTTCAATCAAGAAGCAGCTGTCTTAGGTCTCTGTCTCTTTTGGGCCCTGTCTACGCTTGGAAAAAAAGGTGTGTTTTTACACTGTGAAAGCCAACACGCTGTAAAATCCTAGTGTAGACAGCAAAGTTGCCATTTTACCTCCACTTTGCTAGGGTTCCCAGGGAGGTTTACCTCAACTAGCTAAATTCGAGTAAAATTACAACTTTCCCAGTCAACAATAGGGTTTTACAATATGTTACCTATCATGATATAAAAACAAACCTTTTACCTTGTGTCACCATACACCTGGAATCCTACTGCTTAACACACATTCTTTTTGCCTTCTTCAACCCCTGTGTTTTACAACCTGGAAACAACCCTAACATAAAACCTGCTCATCTGGGATCATGTAATGTTCCAAAGTAGCCAGACGATTTATCTGTCTTTTGTGAAGCTTCTCTGCAACACACACGGACTTAAGCATGGTTTAATTGCCCCTCAGGAGATTTCTTTAACCACACACTCTCCTTAACAAAATTCTGAGTGTGGCTACTGCATGATTACTTTAACTTTTTCTATGGAAATGTTTCATCCCGAGGACTTGTACATCATTGACTCATCATTGACTTGTGTGACCTGTTGTCATGACAATATATTATCAGTGACGATATTAATGAAACTCCATAGGTGAAGTTGAATTTAACCATAACCCATACTAGGCTGCAGAGGTGATGTGTGTGTGAAGGGGGCATGCGGGGTCACGTGCCCCTCCCTCCCCCTGATTTGCTGCTTGGCTTATATTGAGCATGCTCACACTCTGCCTCCCGCTCCCCCATCCGCAGGCATGGGTTGTCTCTGCTGGACAGTCTGTAGAATTACACTGGGATGTGCTCCATTCCCTGCTAATGGTCAGTTCAGATCCTAACTTAACTACACAGAGAAATCTTGAATTCATTTGGATACCTTCATTGATTTCAAAGGAGTTGAACCCTTCATTGATTAAACTGTAATGAACCAGCAATTACTCTGCATATACACAATTCTTAGGTCTCAGGTTGTTGGTTTTTTTAATAGCAAAAAATACCAAAATAGATCATGGGCTAAGTACTTGCCAAGGTCTGCATCTGAAAATCAGCCCATATTAAAATACTAAATATATGAAATTACCATTGTAATTATTTCAAAGTATTTTCCTGCTTTCAGACTAAATAAACAAACCCAGCTCATCTTTTTTGTTATTGGAAAGGGGGATGAAATGCTCTCAGAGGATGAAGATTTCTATGGCAACTGCCAGCCTGAAAGGAACATTTTGCAGCATTATGAACCTTCTGAAAATACATTACTTTCAAACCACGTTGTATTTAATTAGTTGGCCATGCCACATTTTCCTCTATCACTTTTTCCTTTAAAAGAGGATATTGAGGTTGTAAAAGAGCAGAACATGTATAGTCATCAGATTAAATTGCAGAACACTGAAAAGGTCAAAATCATTGCAGTATAGTATCTTTCAGAAACTGTCGCCAAAATGGAATGGCCATATTTGAATGCTTACTCATGCAGATATTTTAACCAAAAGTTGAAAGGGAAATATGAATTACTTCTCAAGTCGGGACTTGATCGTAGGACTTTACAAGTTGATTGCAAAGAGAATCAGAAATAATAACAAATGAAGTCCCTTCTCATTCTAGAGTGTTGGTGCCACTCCACATAGCTTATCTTTTCTTTAAGATATGGACAGATCTCTTCCATTGACTTCATAGGAATTATGTTTGTTTACATGAACTGGAACTCTGCCTCTCTGTTTCTGTGTCCAAATTTAAGAGATCAATCTTACCCCCAAACATTTACTGAAGCAATTTAGATAGCACCATATGGAATTTACTTGTATCATTTAGCTTCCCCAGTACAGACATAACTCTCAGAATCTTTCTTGTGTGGCAGTTGCACATGTGGCTGGGGAATGATCATTTACCACAATGGACAGAATCAAAGAACTATAGTTTGTGCATTTGTGAGTTAATATTTTCTCCCTGGCATTCACTTGGAACTGTCCCAGTTGTTGAAAGCTTGAGTTGTTTATTAGGCCAGCTTCCCTATTTAAATACAAGCTGTCACTTTTCATCTGCTTCTATCTTAGCGGCTGGTTAGTCATTTGGTCACTTGATTATCAAGGAATGGAGGGGGAAAAGAAACAGATTGGTAAACAAATTGAACTGCTCAATATTTGAAGAAGATCCAAGGGTGAAAAAGACTCAAAATATTCTAAAATCTGCTGGCTTCCACAACATCAGCAGTCTAAACTATGTTAAAGGAAAAGCAACGTGTTTTTAAGTATAAAGGGAGATACGATTAACTGATTTATATGTCTAGATGAAGCAGTGACTTATACTGGAGTGTTTCAAAACAAATTGATTAATTACACCTAAAGGTATGTCCACACTGCAGCTGGAAGCATGCCTCCCATCCCGGATACACAAACACGAGCTAGCTCCATGTGAGCTAGCATGTTAAAACTAGCAGTGTGGATTATACAGCCACCTACACCTAAGCTGGGGTCAGGTAGACATGTACTCAGGCAGCAGCTGACCTCTGCTGCTGCCCATACCATAACATCCACGCTTTTATTTTTAGCACGCTAGCTCAAGGAGAACTAACATGTGTCTATCTACCCAGGATAGGAGCCACAATCCTAGCTGCAGTATAGACCTACCCTAAGACAGTTTAGCAGCTTCTTTAGTATAAAAAGGTTTGTATCTCATTGGTTGTTCATTATGTTATGTGAATAAACAGATTATTTCAGAGCTAATGAAAGCTTTACCTTAACAACCGAAGAGCCATAGAAGGCAGGGATGGGAAAGAACTATTAGCACAGTCAATCCTTCTGTCAGCCAATGCAGGTTTGTTACCTACGGTACATTATCCAGGGTTTTGTCCAGCATAATTTTAAATATCCCACACAATGGACTTCTGCCACTTTCTTTGCTAGACTATTCTATAGCCTAATAGCTGTTGAAGCGAGTTATGACGAGATAACTGGCTCTGTGGATGAGGGAAAAACAGTGGACGTGTTATTCCTTGACTTTAGCAAAACTTTTGATACAGTCTCGCACAGTATTCTTGCCAGCAAGTTAAAGAAGTATGGGCTGGATGAATGGACTATAAGGTGGATAGAAATCTGGCTAGATCATTGGGCTCAATGGGTAGTGATTAATGGCTCCATGTCTAGTTGGCAGCCGGTATCAAGTGGAGTTCCCCAAGGGTCAGTCTTGGGGCCGGTTTTGTTCAATATCTTCATTAATGATCTAGAGGATGGCGTGGACTGCACTCTCAGCAAGTTTGCAGATGACACTAAACTGGGTGGAGTGGTAGATATGCTGAAGGGTAGAGACAGAATACAGAGGCACCTAGACAAATTAGAGGATTGGGCCAAAAGAAATCTGATGAGATTCAACAAGGACAAGTGCAGAGTCCTGCACTTAGGACAGAAGAATCCCATGCACCGCTACAGGCTAGGGACCGAATGGCTAGGCAGCAGTTCTGCAGAAAAGGACCTAGGGGTTACAGTGGATGAGAAGCTGGATGAGAGTCAACAGTGTGCCCTTGTTGCCAAGAAGGCTAACGGCATTTTGGGATGTATAAGTAGGGCATTGCCAGCAGATCGAGGGACGTGATCGTTCCCCTCTATTCGACATTGGTGAGGCCTCATCTGGAGTATTGTGTCCAGTTTTGGGCCCCACACTACAAGAAGGATGTGGAAAAATTGGAAAATGTCCAGCAGAGGGCAACAAAAATGATTAGGGGACTGGAACACATGACTTATGAGGAGAGGCTGAGGGAACTGGGATTGTTTAGTCTTCAGAAGAGAAGAATGAGGGGGGATTTGATAGCTGCTTTCAGCTACCTGAAAGTGGGTTCCAAAGAGGATGGATCTAGACTGTTTTCAGTGGTAGCAGATGACAGAACAAGAAGTAATGGTCTCAAGTTGCATTGGGGGAGGTTTAGGTTGGATATTAGGAAAAACTTTTTCACTAGGAGGGTGCTGAAGCACTGGAATGCATTACCTAGGGAGGTGGTGGAATCTCCTTCCTTTGAGGTTTTTAAGGTCAGGCTTGACAAAGCCCTGGCTGGGATGATTTAGTTGGTGTTGGTCCTGCTTTGAGCAGTGGGTTGGATTAGATGATCTCCTGAGGTCCCTTCCAACCCTGATATTCTATGATTCTATGATTTTATGAAGTAAGGAAGTTTTTCCTAATATTCTGCCACAGTTCTCCCTTTCTTAAATTCATCCTGTTACTGTGAAACTCCAACAGCTCCAGCCTTCCAATGGGAGCAATGTTGACAAAAAATGCAAATGGCATCCAGATGGAGCTTGATAAGTTTATGGAGGGGATGGTATGATGAGACTGCCTACAATGGCTTGTAGCCAATCAGCAGCTGCTAGTAGCAAATATCCCAATGGCCGGGGCGGGGGAACTAGATGGGGAGGGCTCTGAGTTACTAAAGAAGATTATTTCCCAGGTATCTGGCTGTTGGGTCTTGCTGAAATGCTCAGGGTTCAACTGACCACCATATCTGAAAAGGAATTTCCCCCCAGATCAGTGTGGCAGAGACACTGTTTGTTTGTTTTGCCTTCCTCTGCATCCCTGGGCATGGGTCATTTGCAGGTTTAAACTAGAGTAAATGGTGGATTCTCTTTAACTTGAAATCTTTAAATCAAGATTTGAGGATTTCAGTAAATCAGCCTGAGGTTATGGGCCTATTACAGGAGTGAGTGGGTGAGGTTCTGTGGCCTGCAATGTGCAGGAGGTCAGACTAGATAATCAGGATGGTCCCTTCTGGCCTTAAAGTCTATGAGTCTATCAACTGCTTGCAAAAGGTGACCCTACTGGAGCTGATCCTCAGCAGGTGTAAATCAACATAGCTCCCTTGACTTCAACGGATTTACATCAGTTTATGACAGCTGAGGAAATGAACCACTATCTTTGAGTCCGAGACTGCAGAAGTAATTATCACTATAGGAATTGGAAAATATGTTTCCTATACATTTAAAATCTACATTGCTATTTTTCATTGCACAAAAACAGATGTAAACAACTATTCTTATTTTGAAAGCAATTATAAGACAATAATTGTAGGGGGAAACATTCCAGCTGTAAATATGTAGTAGACAATGGTACATCAGTCTTACCTAAGAAAATTAATCTGTGACTTACCCAATGAAAAATTACTTCAGCAGTAGTTTAGAAACATTGCTTAGGAAAAGTTCTGTAAAGAGCAGTGACTTTGGAGTTGTGCTCATATCTGAAAATAGAGCTGGTCACAAATGGTAAGTAGATTCATTTAATGGAAAATGTTTTGTAAAACATTTTACAAAAAAGTGAAGAAAATATTGAATTTTTCCTCACTTTTTGTTCAATAAAAGTGAAAAACAGTGAGAACCACTTTTTGGTTTTTGAAATTTTTCCCTCCTTGTTCCATTCCCCTTGTTTTCTCACTGGCAAAATGAAAAAGAAGGGCCTAAAGGGGATTAAAAAGGAAAGTGAAAGAGGTATGGAAAATGGAAAACTGGGTGGAAGGGGGTTGGTTTTGAAAACTGAAAAAATAATTAGTTTTTGGTTGCTGGCATTTTTGCTGAAAAATTAGAAAAAACTTTTTTAAAAAAAACAACCCAAAACTTTGTCACTAAAATTTTAATTTTTTTAAAAAGGCCATTTTTAATAAAAAAAATTATTTGAATTGATAAATTTTGTCCAGCTCTATATAACAGTTTTTTTCAAATAATGGGGCTACTTCTACATTTCATTGAAGAGAGGCCTCTGGTTCTGGACACATCCTGGTTCTTCCTTCCGGGGGAACCCATCTGCACCACTCTGTTCACTCAGGCTTGGAGCACAGTGGAGGATCTGGGCAAAAGTCAACATCAAATACAGGGTGTGCATAAATATACCTCCATACATTGCATTCTGGGTAATGTAGTCTTCACTTTTGTTCTCCATACTGCTTATTTAGATAACACTTGCTGTCCTCTTTATTCTTCCAACCATTTTCCACCAGCCAGAAAGGGAGAGAAACAGCTGCCTCCACAGCTGATGCCAGCATCACTCTCCTGATGCCTGGCAGGTGTTACTTATGCGTAAATGGCTGCATTCCATCCCTCCAGCAAACTGGGTGCCTTAGCACTGAATTGCACTTGGCATATATTGGCCCACAATTGTTCCATCATTAAACCAGTTTGTGTGGAATTGGTAAGCTCTAGTCTCTGGAGTCCAGCTGCAAGATCAGGCCACAGGTATAAGACTTAAAGCACAGAGATGGAGCTCAGAGTTCTTGCCATCAGAAATCTGATCTCATCTGGAAACATTCTTGACCATTATGTAGTGGTTACACATAAATAAAGTTATGCAAGAAAAGATTCTCATGTTGGTACCACTGGAATAATTTGCTCTGAACTATAACATTAAGAACTTTGAAAGAGGCTTATCTGCAACACTGGATGTTTCATAATACTGCAGAACTTAGAACTACTTTGGCTTTTGTCAGCCACTTAACAACCAGCGGGGTGCTCACTGGCTCCAGTTTTGACTTAGGGATCTTAACTCCTTCAGCCAGCTACATACTATTAGATGAAGGACAAGTAATGTAAAAGAATAAATAAATCATGCAACATGGAATACACTTCCTTGTAGCTGTGAATCAAAATATTTTCAGTATTTTAATGTGTACTTATATATTAATAATCTTCCTCTTTACAAGGATTATGATGAAACAAATTCTATCCCTTTGGGCCTGATTTCCTAGACTTCAGAGGCTGAGCTCCAGCCCAAGCCAAAACTTCAAAGTACCATCTACACAGATATTTTTAGAGCTCTAGTGTGAGCCTCTCGGAACTAAGTTTGTTGACTGTGGCTGGGAGGCTCACTCCCACAGGCTTCAAACTGCTGTGGGTAGGTAGACCTACCCTCTATGAACTTAATGGTCCCTTATGGGCCTTAAAATATATGAGTCCATGTAATCAAGTGTTCCTCTCACTATTACCTTTATCTCCCAATGTCACCCAGATGTTGCACCATTCAGTTACTACAGGTGGGCGGATCCCTACACCTATGCGGAACCCCTTGGAAGCTAACGGGACCTGCAGGCACAGCATGTGCCAGTATGCATCTGTCAAGGTTCCTTCCCCACTCTGAACTCTAGGGTACAGATGTGGGGACCTGTATGAAAACCTCCTAAGCTTACTTTTACCAGCTTGGGTTAAAACTTCCCCAAGGTACAAGCTATTTTGCCCTTTGCCCTTGGACTTCCACTGCCACCACCAAACGTTTACCTGGGTTTATTTTTATTAGGAAAGCGTTGTTTGGAAACATCTTTCCCCCCAAAATCCTCCCAACCCTTGCACCCCACTTCCTGGGGAAGGTTTGGTAAAAATCCTCACCAATTTGCATAGGTGACCACAGACCCTTGGATCTTAAGAACAATGAAAAAGCATTCAGTTTCTGAAAAGAAGGATTTTAATAGAAGTAAAAAGTAAAAAAGAATCACCTCTGTAAAATCAGGATGGTAACTACCTTACAGCGTAATTAGATTCAAAATATAGAGAATCCCTCTAGGCAAAACCTTAAGTTACAAAAAGATACACAGACAGGAATATCCATTCTATTCAGCACAGCTTAATTTCTCAGCCATTTAAAGAAATCATAATCTAACGCATATCTAGCTAGATTACTTACCAAGTTCTAAGACTCCATTTCTGTTCTGTCCCCAGCAAAAGCATCACACAGACAGACACAGACCCTTTGTTTTTCTCCCTCCTCCCAGCTTTTGAAAGTATCTTGTCTCCTCATTCGTCATTTTGGTCAGGTGCCAGCGAGGTTACCTTTAGCTTCTTAACCCTTTACAGGTGAGAGGATTTTTCCTCTGGCCAGGAGGGATTTAAAGGTGTTTACCCTTCCCTTTATATTTATGACATGCCTCCCAAATTACAGCTAGGGTGAAATGCTGGCTGGGATTTCTTCCTGGAGCTCTAGGAAAAAACAGAGTTAATAAGACACATGCACCTCTAAATATACTACCAAGTACATAAAGACTAACAATATTTTCCACATCTCAAGGACGATTTTAACCAGTTGATTCTGGGAAACTTTCATGGGAGAGTGCATCAGCCACTTTGTTAGAAGCTCCTGAGATGTGTTGGATGTCGAAATCAAAATCTTGGAGAGCTAAACTCCACCGAATAAGTTTTTTGTTATTTCCCGTGGCGGTATGAAGCCACCGTAGCGCAGCATGGTTGGTTTCCAGGTGGAAACGCCATCCCCAAACGTATGGGCGTAGCTTTTCCAGAGCATAGACAATGGCATAACATTCTTTTTCACTGACTGACCAGTTGCTTTCCCTCTCAGACAGCTTCTTGCTAAGAAACACTACAGGATGCAATTCTTGATCCGGTCCTTCCTGCATTAAAACTGCTCCCACACCACACTCGGAAGCATCTGTGGTTACTGGGAATGGTTTGTCAAAGTCTGGGGCCCTTAGTACAGGGTCAGACATGAGTGTCGCTTTAAGCTGGTTAAAGGCCTTCTGACACTCTTCGGTCCACTGAACGGCATTTGGCTGTTTCTTTTTGGTCAGGACTGTCAGTGGGGAGGCAATTTGGCTGTATTGCAGTACAAATCACCTGTAATAACCAGCCAAGCCTAAGAAGGATTGAACCTGTTTCTTTGACCTTGGGACAGGCCACTTTTGGATAGCATCCACTTTGGCCTGTAGGGGGTTGATAGTTCCTTGACCCACCTGGTGTCCAAGGTAAGTCACTCTGTTTGGGCCTATTTGACGCTTCTTAGCCTTAACAGTTAGTCCTGCCTCCCTTATGCGCTCGGAGACTTTTTGTAGATGTTTCAGGTGTTCTGCCCAGGAATCCGAAAATATGGCCACATCATCAAGGTAGGCGACTGCATATTCTCCTAATCCCGCTAGGAGACCATCTACAAGTCTTTGGAAGGTGGCGGGTTCATTTCGCAGCCCGAAAGGGAGTACATTAAATTCATACAGCCCGACATGTGTGGTGAAGGCTGACCTTTCCTTGGCGGATTCATCTAGCGGTACCTGCCAGTACCCCTTGGTTAAGTCCAAGGTAGAGATGAACTGGGCCCATCCCAGTTTCTCTAATAGTTCATCTATGCATGGCATTGGATAGTTGTCTGGGCGAGTTACAGCATTTAGCTTATGGTAGTCCACGCAAAAACATACCTCCCCATCTGGTTTGGGAACTAGAACCACTGGAGATGCCCATGCACTTCCAGAGGGGCGGATTACACCCATCTGTAACATATCCTGGATCTCCTGTTCTATAGCAGTTTTAGCTTGAGGAGACACCTGCTAAGGTTGGACTTTAATTGGGTGAGCATTACCTGTGTCAATGGAGTGGTATGCCCATTCAGTCAGTCCTTAGGTGGCTGAGAACGTCGGTGCATAGCTAGTGCACAGCTCCTTGATCTGCTGTCGCTGCATACACCCAAGGGTCATGGAGAGGTTCACCTCTTCCACGCCACCAGCACTTTTCCCTTCGTAGTAGACACCTTCAGGCCACTCAGCGTCGTCTCCTCCCTGGGCTGTAAACTGACAATTCTCTAAAGCCCTTTTATTCCAGAGAGTTAAAGGTTTAATATGGTACACCTTAGGCTTTTGGTTGGAGGTGGGGAATGCTATGAGATAATTAACAGCTCCCAGGCACTCCTGGACCATGAATGGCCCTTCCCACAGGCTTCCATTTTATGGGACTGGAGTGCCTTTAAGACCATGACCTGGTCCCCTACTTTGAAGGAACGCTCTCTGGCATGTTTATGATACCAGGCTTTATGCTCTTTTTGAGCATCCTGTAAGTTTTCTTTAGCAAGTGCTAAAGAGGTTCGGAGGGTGTTTTGTAGGTTGGTTACAAAGTCCAGAATGTTAGTTCCTGATGAAGGTGTAAATCCCTCCCATTGCTGCTTCACCAACTGTAATGGCCCCTTAACCTCGCGGCCATATACGAGTTCAAATGGTGAAAACCCTAAACTGGGATGTGGTACAGCTCTGTAGGCAAAGAGCAACTGCTGCAACACTAGGTCCCAATCATTGGAGTGCTTGTTTACGAATTTACATATCATGGCCCCCAAAGTTCCATTAAACTTCTCCACCAGGCCATTTGTTTGATGGTGGTAAGGAGTGGCAACCAAGTGATTTACCCCATGAGTTTCCCAAAGGTATTCCATAGTTCCTGCCAGGAAATTAGTTCCTGCATCTGTGAGGATGTCGGAGGGCCAACCTACCCTGGCAAAAATGTCTGCTTGTGCCTGGCACACACTTTTAGCCCTGGTGTTGCTTAGAGCTACTGCTTCCGGCCATCGGGTGGCAAAATCCATGAAAGTCAGTATGTACTGCTTTCCTCTGGGTGTTTTTTTCGGAAAAGGACCCAGAATATCCACAGCTACTCGCTGAAGTGGAACTTCAATGATGGGGAGTGGCTGGAGAGGGGCTTTGATCTGGTCTTGAGGTTTTCCCGCTCTTTGGCATACTTCACAAGACCGGACATAGGTAGAAACATCCTTGCCCATTCCCTCCCAGTGAAATGACCCCCCCAAATGGTCTTTGGTCCTGTTCACCCCAGCATGGCCACTAGGATGATCGTGGGTTAAGCTCAAGAGCTTGGCCCGGTACTTAATTGGAACTACCAACTGTCTCTGAGGATGCCAGTCTTCCTGGTGTCCACCAGAAAGAGTTTTCTTGTATAAAAGCCCTCTTTCTACAACAAACCTGGATCGATTAGAAGAGTTGAGAGGCGGTGGGTTGCTCCGTGCCGCCGTCCAAGCTCTCTGGAGGCTTTCATCTGCTTCCTGTTTGGTCTGGAACTGTTCCCTTGATGCTGGAGACATCAGTTCCTCATTGGATTGTGGACCTATGCTTGGTCCCTCTGGAAGCGATGTAGGGGATGGGGCTGTTTCCGTTGACTGTGAACCGCTCTCCGCTAGGGCACTATGTTGGAGTTCAGGTTCCGGCTGAGCCTCTTGTGTAGGGTTATGGGCTGCTGTTGGTTCAGGTTCGGTGGGGCCCTCTGGTGTTGGGGTTGCAAGCACTGGATTCAGTGCTGGCAATGGGTCTGGTGCTGGTTGTTCTGCCGGTTCCGGTTCTGGGACTGGTTCCGTCTGGGTCTCTGGGACTGGATCCACTACTGCTGTTGCAGACATTGGCCTGGGGTCCGGGTCCATCACCTCTGACCGGGTCCCGGTAGAAGTTTCCGGAACAGCGTTAGGCGTGACAGCTGGTTTAGTCTGGCTGCGGGTGACCATTCCCACCCTCTTGCCTGACTTCACATTATTGGCCAAGTCTTCCCCCAACAGCATGGGGATGGGATAATCATCATAGACTGCAAAAGTCCACATTCCTGACCAGCCCTTGTGCTGGACAGGCAACTTGGCTGTCGGCAAATTGAAAGAGTTGGACTTGAAGGGTTGAATCGTCACTTGGATCTCTGGGTTGACTAAATTGGGGTCCGCTAAGGAAGCATGGATAGCTGACACTTGTGCTCCGGTGTCCCTCCACGTGGTGACCTTCTTCCCACCCACACTCACATTTTCCCTCCGCTCCAAGGGTATCTGGGAGGTATCTGGGCCTGAGGACCTCTGGTGTGATTCCGGTGCAATGAACTGTAATCTGTTGGGGTTCTTGGGGCAGTTGGCCTTTACATGCCCCGGCTCGTTACATTTAAAACATCGTCCAGCTGACGGGTCACTGGGGCGAGGTGGGTTGTTGGAGAATGGTGTGGCGGGACGATAAGGTGGCTGGAGGGTTCCTTGGGGGGTAGGTGGGGCCTTGGGTGGCCCCCAGTAATAGGGTGTGGTCTGAGGTTGTCCCTTCAGGTATCTGCTCCAACTGCGACCAGTTTTTTTCTTTTCTGGCACCTCCACCCATTTGGCTCCAATCTCCCCCGCCTCGATTACAGTTTTGGGTTTCCCATCTAGGATGTATCTTTCTGTTTTCTCAGGAACACCTTCTAAGAACTGTTCCATTTGCATTAGGAAAGGCAAATCTACTGGAGCTTCAACACTTGCTCCTGATATACAGGCATCCCAATGTGGTAGGCATGTCGGGTAAATGACACGTCTGGTTTCCACCTTAGGGCTCTGAATTGCCAATGGGAATGCTCGGGTGTTAGCCCCATTCTGACTCTCGCCTTGGTTTTAAACAGTTCATACTGGTTCATTTGTGCCTTAGGCATTTCAGCCGCCACCTCAGCTAAGGGTCCACTGAGCTGCGGCCTCAGCTCTACCATGTATTGGTCTGTAGAGATGCTGTACCCAAGGCAGACCCTTTCGAAGTTTTCTAGGAAGGCCTCGGTATCATTGCCTGCCTTGTAGGTGGGGAACTTTCTGGGATGGGAAGTGGTACCTGGAGAAGGATTGCTAGGGTTTGTTGGTATATTCTGCTGAGCCCTTGCCTTCTCCATCTCCAGTTCATGCTTCCTCTCTTTTTCTTTCTCCTCCAGTTCTTTTTCCTTTGTCTCCATAGCTTTCCTGTGAGCAGCCGCTTGGTGTTGTTCTGCCTCTTTCGCTGCCTCCCTTTCTTTGTCCTTTGCCTCCGTTGCTCTCCTGTGAACAGCTTCTAGGGCTTTTTCGGCTTCTTTCACTGCCTCCAGTTTGGCTAACTCCAATTTGTGTAGTGCCTTGGTATCTGTCATCTTTACCTCTCTGTTTTTAACTAACGTTACACCGAGGGTTAGAAATAAAACAAACAAAACTTGGCTTGTAAAATTTTGCTGTGCTGTAATAGGATACCTGTATTCTCTGATAGTGATTGTCAGCCTACAAAAATAATAATAATAATAATAATAATAAAAAACCCAACAACAACAATAAAAAAAATTAAAAAAAAAAAAACCCAAACCCTAACACCTTTGTCTCCAGGCTAATAGGCAGAAAACCCCCCTAGTTACTTTTAGGTAAAAAAAAAAAAACTTCAGGTCTGTGAAGACTTGTGAATTTCCCTGCTGGAGGTTAACCACTCTGCCTTTAGGTACAGAAAACTGCAATTCACAAAAGATAATTCCCTTTTGTCTCTGCTCTGGCCCCAAAGCAAAGCAAAAAAAAAAAAACAAAAAAACTTCCAACTATTTCCAGTTGGAGACCTGCTTTCTAGCAGCCCAAAGGATTTTAAAAATTTCCTTTTAAAATCTGTTTTTCTGGTTCAAAAAATCTCAAATTGATCTCAAAATGATTTCAAGTTAATCCCACTGCTCTGCCACCATGTCAAGGTTCCTTCCTCACTCTGAACTCTAGGGTACAGATGGGGGGACCTGCATGAAAACCTCCTAAGCTTACTTTTACCAGCTTGGGTTAAAACTTCCCCAAGGTACAAGCTATTTTACCCTTTGCCCTTGGACTTCCATGCCACCACCAAACGTTTATCTGGGTTTATTTTTATTAGGAAAGCATTGTTTGGAAACGTCTTTCCCCCCAAAATCCTCCCAACCCTTGCACCCCACTTCCTGGGGAAGGTTTGGTAAAAATCCTCACCAAATTGCATAGGTGACCACAGACCCAAACCCTTGGATCTCAAGAACCATGAAAAAGCATTCAGTTTCTGAAAAGAAGGATTTTAATAGAAGTAAAAAGTAAAAAAGAATCACCTCTGTAAAATCAGGATGGTAACTACCTTACAGGGTAATTAGATTCAAAATATAGAGAATAGAGAAAACCTTAATAGAATAGAATAGAATAGAGAATAGAATAGAATAGAATAGAGAAAACCTTAAGTTACAAAAAGATACACAGACAGGAATATCCATTCTATTCAGCACACCTTAATTTCTCAGCCATTTAAAGAAATCATAATCTAACACATATCTAGCTAGATTACTTACTAAGTTCTAAGACTCCATTCCTGTTCTGTCCCCGGCAAAAGCATCACGCAGACAGACACAAACCCTTTGTTTTTCTCCCTCCTCTCTGCTTTTGAAAGTATCTTGTCTCCTCATTGGTCATTTTGGTCAGGTGCCAGTGAGGTTATCCTAGCTTCTTAACCCTTTACAGGTGATAGGATTTTTCCTCTGGCCAGGAGGGATTTTAAAGGTGTTTACCCTTCCCTTTATATTTATGACAGCATCTAATTGCAGCATCAGAGCCTTAAACTGTGAGCCAAAACCTGCTGTAGTCAGAGGAAAGACTCAGTTTGATTCATTGGGCTTTTGAGCAGGTCCTTAAGACTATAAGATTTCTGAAATGTGGAATCTCTCTTTCATGGGTTTGCACAGCACCAGACACAATGGGGCCCTAATCCTGATTGGGGCCTCTATGTGCCACTATAATACCCATAATAATAATAATTAATAATAAAAGCCCTTTGATTAAATGCAAAATGATAACAATCTCTGTTTCAATGTAATAAAGTGCAATATATTGGGTTCCATTCTCCATAACACCTATGCGAGTGTAGGGCGATTCCATTGAACTCAGTATGGTTACTTTGAGTCTTCACCAGTGTAACTGACAGCAGAATTTGGCCTAGAATTTTTCCTCATCTCATTTTGTATCCTCTGGGAAGACTGGAGACAGCCACCCAGTTTTTAAATAAAACCCAACACAGTTATTTTTCCTTCACAGGCAGCCTCCTCACTTCCGGTGTTGATGTCATTAGGAAACAAGAACACTTCTATACAGTAAGATTTCTGTAATCACAGAAACTCGAGGCTTACAAAAGAGGAGAAAGGTAGCAAAACTATGGTAATCAGAACACATTAAAGCAGTGGCCTTTCTAATCCACTATTCCATCTGGGACTGTGGTCAGTACCAGCTGCTTCACAGGAAGGTGCAAGAAACTCTGCAGCAGGCAGTAATTGGATAACTTTGCCTTAGGGAAAATTTTCCAACTAACCCTTTGAAATGAAAGATTGTCTACGACAGTGGCTCATTCAACTGCCTTGTAATTTTTGTTTCCTTAAAAACCTTTCAACTCCACATCTATTGCTAAATTTTAGAGGTGAAGACATTTGGAATGACTTGCTCAAAAAAGTGCCATTTCAATCTGGGATTTAAGACCCCCAAATGTCCATGTTTACCAGGGTTTGTTTTTTGTTTGGTGAGTGTCTAGACTGAGAATAAAAAGTTTGCATATGTATTTTATGCCTTAACTGCCTTGAGAAATTAAGTCATGTTAGAAGTGATAGAAAGTCAATTTTCCTTTAATTAATTGTGCTTTATTAGTCCCATGATGTCCTGCTGATTGAATTAAACTTTACATCACAGGAAGAGTTATTATTTTTCACATTATATGCATTTCCACACCCCTTCTCCTCCTGGGAAGCCTGAGGATTTAAGTCCTGTACCTTCACCAGTGATCTTGTTAGAGAGAAATGTAATTATTTTTTGGCACATAAGTTGGACTTTTTGGGACACTCAATTACAATATATATTAAACACAAATGTTTTACTACTGATAATTTACATTTCAATTAGAAACTGCATGACTGTGCTTATTTAAAAAAAAGCTGATTACACTCACAAAAAAAGCTAGTCAAGTCAAGTTAAAGGTTGACACTAATGCACAAAAGTCAGGAAATGTGTTACCAGTTTCTTGTACTAAGCTGCTGATCCAAACCCTAGCTTGATCCGATGGAGGACCTGATTTTTAAAAGTTCACCTAGGTGCATCTGCCAAACACCCTAGGTCTGATTCTCCATTGCCCCGCACCTTGTGGAGTCTTTGAAACCTGTGCAAAGTGGGTGTAAAATGCTACCAGATCAGAATGTCAGCTTTTTAGATCAAATTTGTGCTGTTGTTAGAGACTACTCAAGGCCCAGGGCAATGGATGACTATGTGTGTCATGTGTGTGTGTGGAGGGGGAGGAATGAGATGTGTCTGAGTCATTGTTGCTCCACAGATGCAAAATTAGCATTCATGCCCAGAGTTTCTGGGCATGCTCAATAGGTTCCCTGTAGCTGGATAGTAGACTCTATTGAGCAAAAGCACATAGGGCAGCTGCTTTACAAAAGGACATGTGACCAGCATGGGTTGGGAGAAGTTCAGCTATCAGAGCAGAAAGCAGTCTGTTTTCCCTTAACTTTGAAGCATTCTGCAGCAGATTGATAATACTGTTAACTTTCCCACAGGGAAACCTTGTTAGTTATAGAAGGGGAAAATTGGGAGGAAAATTAACTTTTTTCATTTTAATTGTATACCTTGAATGTTGTTCGATTTTCGCCATTTTTATCACTACGGTTCACCAACTATTTTCTTATTTAAATGTGAGATGGGGAAAGAGTCCTTTATGTTTTGCTATTCTCAGTTCATTATTTTTGTGATGTCAAGGATATTCATTTACACATTTTAATCAATACTGATTATAGAATGAGTCAGTTAATTAGTTAGCTGATTAGCTAATTGCGTGATTCCGCAGTCCAGCAAAGGAGGAAGAAGAGTCTGCATGGGTTCCAATTGGAAATTTCTGTAAGCCAGAGTAGGGAAGCTCCTGCCACCCTGCTTTTGACCCAGCAGACTGTGTCGAGCTAATGAATAAGGACTCTGAGACTCAGGTGAACTCAACCTGAGCTTTTGGAACCCTGAGTTACTTCTCCCTGTATTTCTGCAGGGACTGACCTGTTTCAATTTATTTTGTTATATATTTCTGTATAACTGTGAAGATAATGTATGTGGATCATAAAATAGCTTTGTTTTGTAGTAGAAATTAAGCTGTTTTTTTTTCTTCGCTATAAAATGTTATATAGTTCGTACTTAAGAATTAAGTGCATTCGTCTTGTTTTTCAGACTTGATTGTGGGCAGGGTGACCCTCTGCAATCCTTGCTCAGAATCCTCCGTGTCTGAATTCTGGGTCTCCATGTGCTTTTCTAGCAGAGTTGTGTTGAAGCATTAGAAGAGGAGTGGTAAAGTTAACTCTGGACCACCCAAAGATTACTCACACAGTCATATACATGCAAATTGTCACAGGCCCTGCACAGGCTTCCCCTTCAGAGATTGTTTTAGGTTCTCAGAAAGGGCAGCCCATCATAAACACGTAGGCATGCACAACATCTATAAAAAATTAGATATTTCTCGGTTTTCCACACAAACTACCTGATTTGTTCATGCACATTGGGCATTTGGGGGCTGGTTCTGCTCCCACTGAAATGAATAGGCTGTTTGTGGGCCCAGCTGAAGGGTACAGAAAAGAGTGCCCACACTTTTTAGCTGTATGTGGGACCAAACACCCTGCATTCCAAATGGAATAGTAAAAGGGAAATAGTAGCTAATCGAAACACAACCAGAACTCAGACTCCCCTGATGTTTCCCAATTATTCGTTAGAAATGTTTGGAAACCACAAGTGTTAGATCTACAGGAGGTGGTTTATTGGCCACAGAAACTGAGAATAAAGGGATATTAAATGGGGAGGCTGAGAAAAGATTTATTAGCTAAGGAAAATCAGTATGAGTAAACAGTATGTGGTAATGAGCTAGAAGGAAGGAGGGGAAGTTTACAGAATTTCCCTGAGAGGGGGCTCTGTTTTCCAATGTGAAGAGAAGAAAAAACCATATTGAGCAGATTGTAGCAGAGAGAGTGTGAGCAATATTAAGTGATACAATGTATTATTGTGAATAATTAGCTACATTTAAAACTTTCTCCATTAACAGTTCCTCAACTAAACAGTGACTTGGAGTTGGGAGCAACAGGCCCCCAACAGCAAGAGTGTTGTGTTGTGTGCATGTTCTCGATGATTTTTATTGCAGCCTCAGCAGAGACACAGGATCCGATTCTCAAAAGAACTGGCCTCATTCTGTTTCCATTGAAATCAGTGGAAGATTTACTATTGACTTCAATGGAAGCAGAGTTAGGCTAAAGTGGGGTGAGTTTAATCCCACTCAGTGTCCAGACTGTTAAAGATATGTTGTATGAGACTAAGAGGGCAACCCCCCCAAATATCTACTAAACCCTGCACTCTCTATCCTATATATCACGTAATGGTCAATCAACACAGGACAGTGCTTCATTACAATCACATTATTTTGAAAACAATAAGGTCATGTCCAAAATCTTAGATTTTGTAAACTTTTGGGGGGCAGTGCCCTTCTGAAAAACACCTGGTACACCTCTAAGGGCTCTTACATACAACTCTGTACCAACATTGTTTATAATAGGTGGTTTTGCAACAATGAGTTTGTTATTAGTTGTCATTAGTTTGGATAAGTATCCAAAATGTTGTATATCTATGTGAGCTCTGCTGTGTACCCCAATAACTGTGTACCCCAATAGGCCCTGGCTTTTCCTTGCTGTTGTTCCCTTCTGAGGGAAGATCTGGTGGCTTCCTTTCCCCCCAATACCTTTGGGGTCAAATTGCAGTATGGTCCTTTTAGGGGGCATCTCACCCTCCTCAGTCCTCTCCCAGTGTTTTCCCCTTCTCTTACTCATTTCCCTGAACTTCCATCTGGTTTGGACTCCTCTTCCCTGTTAATCTATCATACCCTCCCCTGATCCTTGTAATAAAAACATGCTCCATTCAACGGTATTCATGGCGATGCGCAACTAGCTAATAGCATGGCTTAGCTCACATAATTCTCAGAAAAAATGCTTGATCACACTATCTATCACCCACAAGGTCTGTCCTGTCCATGGTGCTATAACAGTAGTAGCAACTGACTCTGAAACTCCCTTTTCATGTATCAGAGTAACAGCCGTGTTAGTCAGTATTCACAAAAAGAAAAGGAGTACTTGTGGCACCTTAGAGACTAACCAATTTATTTGAGCATAAGCTTTCGTGAGCTACAGCTCACTTCATCGGATGCATACTGTGGAAAATACAGAAGATGTTTTTATACACACAGACCATGAAAAAATGGGTGTTTATCACTACAAAAGGTTTTCTCTCCCCCCAACCCCACTCTCCAGCTGGTAATAGCTTATCTAAAGTGACCGCTCTCCTTACAATGTGTATGATAATCAAGGTGGGCCATTTCCAGCACAAATCCAGGGTTTAACAAGAACGTCTGAGGAACAGTGGGGGGGAACGAGTATGCAATCAACATAGGGGAAGGGATAGCTCAGTGGTTTGAGTATTGGCCTGCTAAACTCAGGGTTGTGAGTTCAATCCTTGAGGGGGTCATTTAGGGCTCTGGGCAAAAATTGGGGATTGGTCCTGCTTTGAGCAGGGGGTTGGACTAGATGACCTCCTGAGGTCCCTTCCAATCCTGATATTCTATGATTCTATGATCATATCAGCACACCAACTAAGTTCAGGATCTATTCAAGTTGTATCCTCTCCGTACTGTTGTACGGTTGTGAAACATGGACATTATGCAACTCAGCTGGAGGCTTTCCACACAAAATGCCAATGTTGTCTATTGGGCATAAAGTGGAATTACTTCATTGGTAATGCAGATGTTTATGGTCACTCTGGTCTACAGACTACTGGGGTCATTGTCCTCAGACAGCGTCTTATGTTTTTCATGTATGTCGCAAGAATGCCACAAGACGTTCCAGCAAATGCCATTGAAGGTGGCTTGTAACATCTGGGATAAAATTCCACCAACTGAGGGGTGGAGGCGGCCTGGAGGCCATGGGTTCATCAAGTCTGTTCCAATCTTGGACTCTCGGGCCATCAAGCCTTTGCGGCTGCACCGGAGAAGACCAAATGGTGAATGATTGTTACAGGCGACTGTACAGCGTCGGAGAAGAATATATCTTTGTGAGGAGTAATCAGGATTAAAAATTCCTTTTTGGTAGGTAGTGTAGTCCTGCGAGGGAGCATAGGATTGGGACTCAGATCTGGGTTTTATCCCCAGTTCTGCAATTGACCAGCTGTGTGACATCAGCCAAGTCATGTGTGGTGCTGGGGACTGAGTAACAGAGAGTCTAGCTGGGGCATTTGGAAGTCCTTGAGGTTATGCACAGCCAGTTGGAACCAGATACTGGAACCTGATAGAATAAACCAGATCTCTTGCAAGCACCTTAAGCTTGCAAGACCCTGATCCTCAAAGGTATTTAGGCACATAACTCCCCTGGGAGTGAGATGCCTAAATACCTTTGAGGATCTGGGCCTGAGAGATCACTGAACACAGCATCCTGTAACCCCTTTGTACTGTGATTTACCCTTCTGTAAAATGGAGATGATTTATTTCTTTTTAAGCACTTTATTTTAATGTTACTGTATAATTTATAATTCTAGGTACTCATCCTGTGCTGGCATAGGTTAAAACACAAACAATAACTGTCTCCGATGAATATAACCACCCCAATCCCCTCCCTTCTCAGTAGCTTGAGAAAAGATAAGGATAAAAAGTGCTGCATAAAAAGCTAAGTGATACTATGTATTCCTTTTTTACTTCTTTATTTAATAGACCTCTGATTTGTTTCTTTCACAGCTGTTTAAAACCTGTAGAGGTTTATGTTTCTCTTCACCCAAATTACCACAGTGAAAATACTCTGGTAAGCAGAGCCAAAAGCAGAAGAAAGTATGTTGAAAGGTTACATGCACAGAGAACTTATGAAAGGAAGAACGTTCTTCAAATCTGCCTGCCAAGGAATTTTCTTTTGTTAAAATTCTGTCTCATTTTGAGGGGGAAAAATCCTTTTTCCAGGCTCAGAGCTTAGATTCCCTTGGGGAACTTCTAAAATTCCAAGACTAAAATGGTGGCTCAGATTTCTCAAATGACATGTCTTTCTTTTTACCAGATTAGCATTTTTTCTCATTACTGAAAGGCTCACAAAGAATGCTTAAATAGGCTCTTCTAAATTTGCACATCCAATAGAAATATGGTTAGAATGTTACAGCATCTGGTGTGCCTGATGATTATTCATATACTCCAGAAAGATGACTATCACATGTGTCTTTACTGTTGTTTTTTAAGGAGTCTTTTGCTATTACATATGGTTGAACTCTAACTGGAAATAAGGGATAAATTAGGAAAAAATATTGATTTCCCATCTGGGCAAAGTCAGTTTCTGAACTGGATGGGCACATACCATATCAGGCATGAGTACCTAATGAAACTGCAGGATTTTGGGTGGGGGGGAGTAGCAATCTTGATGAACTTTAACCTTTTGCAAGGTCCTAGTCTTTTTTTGCTTTGCAAAGTGTAGACAATAACGATTAAAACCTTGGTCTGACCGAAGTTGTTGGCAAAACTCCCACTGACTTCACTGGGACCAGAATTTCACCCTAACGGTCCTAAGTTCTGTTAGTATCTGTTGGTAAATATTAATCCTCTTAGTCCTTTTCTGCTTCCAAATCATATTCTAATTGCCTCATTTTCCCCTTCATTTTACTAACCACATTACTTAAAGCCATGCAGGTTACAACAGACCTTGTATAGCCATGCCTTTTAACTTTCTTTTTCCCTTTTTTACCTTTTCCCTCTGTCTCTTCTTCAAACAACTTACACACGTATTTCCAAGGATCGCTTTCATTAATTGCTTTTAATGCAAATAAAATGGTTCCTTGTTCAGTAACAGTTTATTATAAAATCGTCCAGGGTTTTCCCCTTGTCGGCTGAGATTTTTCTTATTTAACCTATTTCAAATTTTTCTTATTATTATTAATCTTACTTTATTCTTTCCCCCCAAGGTACCTTACTGCCAAAGTACCACAGTGTGCTATGCACGTAGGCTTTAAAACAGTAAAGAAAAACACTCTGTTCCTAGACTTTTCCAGAAAACATAGTTTGCCACTCCAGGTAATCTGGATCCAAATGATACTGTTATTGACAATCACGTTGGGGGTCACCAATTTTTTGCGTGTGTGAGTTAATGGCGACTCCAGATTGTTGAATAACAGGCTCAATTGGAATTATTTATTCAAATTAATCAAATCAATTAATTGGAATTATTTAATCAAAAATGATCAATCGGGGATTAGTAAATACTCTATAGATTACAGAAAAAATAAATACATTACCACCCTTTTCTTGTAAAATCAAGAGTTGGGTCTGTGTCTCTTCTTCACTGTAATTGGAAAGATGAGTCAGGCTTCATTCTCCAACTAAATTCCAGCACCAGTGTCATTATATAGGATTCTCAAACAAAGAGACCTTCTTTGCTAAAAGAAATATATGTTTTGATGTCATTTCTATACATTCTCAATTTACCTAATTTATGTGTGAAGGAATAATTTTCAGCTCAGAGGACTAACAATTCAAGATAATATCTTTCAGTGAATCTTTCTTCCCCTGTAATCATTCTTCCCTGTTGATTCCCTAATAGGAAACATCTGCTGTAGCAATTATCCCTTATCAGTTTCCCAGGTTTATATATGCTTATGTAAGCTCTGTGTGTGTGTGTGTGTGTCTGTGAAGGGGCTGCTTTCTCAGACTACCTTGAGGTTTAGACATAGAGATGCCATAGAATATTTGATACAGTCTAATGCACAGAATTCCTGAATAGGGTTATTTATTGTTCAAGGACCAGTGATCTGGGCCTTAGAATTCAACATACTCTTTGTTACTATCCTACAGATTTTAAAGAATAGATAATATATAAATTAATCAAATATACAAAAAGAAAATGACTAAAAAGATGAACAGTGAATAATTTACTATTACTAACAGATACAGCTTATCATTTCCAGAAACCTCCTTTTATTTTCTTATCTCATGCCTAAGTCTTGGTGGGAATCACAAAGTAGGTCTTCCATCTCAAGAAATTGCCCAAATGACTAGGTTATGGGAAAATCTCCATGTATCTCCTGTTGAAGCTGTTTAACTGTGTATAAATAAATACATATGCAGTGGAGTAGAGGGATTGTAACCTGAGTTTCCCACAGCCCAGATGAGTGACTTAACTATGGGGCTACCAGAGTCATTCTGACTCCATCTTCCTCTGGAAGTTTTCAGAGTTTTTTCCCATGGCCTATCTCTTTCTAGAAGGGCAGATAGTTAGAGCTCCTTGAATAATAACAGAAGTGATTTGTGGGACTTCACTCCATTGTTATCCACAGAGAGATATCATTTGTTCATGATTATTTAGATGTGACTGGTTTATTTATCAACTTACTTGTGAATCCTGGAATCCCACAGTTTTTTAGCACAAATGATCATTCACTCCATAGAGAGAAGTATTTTCTTGTTCTCCTAGAGGCAGAGATAGTAGCTGCAGGAACTGAAACAATTTAGGTGGGCAAAAACAATAAGTGTAACCTTGGCCCCATTCAAGTCAATAGATGTTTGCAATTGATTTCAGTTGGGCCAGGATTTCACCCAATAAATCTGGCAAAATGGGAGAAGACTGATTTCCCTGCTGTAATGACTTGGAAAGTGTCACTATGCTATAATGACTGAAAAATCTATTTACTGGAAAGAAGAAACACCTAAAACGTTGGGTTAGCACTTGAGCATCTCACTTGACTGCTTTTAACTGCAATGCTTTTACTATGGCTGTTTATATATGTATGTACAGAGCCTACCACTGTGAGGGTTTGATCTCCATTTGGACTGCTAGACATTACTACAATGCAGACAATTAATAATAATAATACTCAGCAGTAAAGGTCTGGAGGCTCAGACCACATACGTTTAATACAAAAGCTGCCACCCAAGGGATGAAGGATGGCCTAGCATTGGACACCACACTGAAAAAACGAGATATTTTGATCAACAACACAGACACTAAACCCTAAACAGATCCCTGATTTTTTTTTTAAGGTCAGAGCACAGAAGAGAGGGTGCAAGGGTAAAATTCACCTCCGTGCAGAAGTTCAGCTCGAGGCCTATGTACCACTTAAGCCCTGTTTTTGAGGCCTTGTGCTGGCTGTCTGCATAGAGGTGAATTTCACTTTTTATATCTCATTCAAAACACCTCCTGTACAATGGGTGAAATCCTGGCCCCATTGAAGTCAATGGCAGTTTTGACACTGACTTCAGTGGGGCCAAGATCTTACCCTGAATACTTCAATCAGACTTACTGAAGGGCTGTGTCAGTCCTTCCAGGACTGGAACCTGCAATTTCAGGGACTCCTGGTTTTTCTTACCTGATACTTAGAACACTAGGTTTCATTCTTCAGAGGTGTATATTATAGGCTGTATGTTTTACCTGCTGCTATGTACACACATGTAGGAAACAGTCAGAAGGGTGGGAAAAGGCAATTTGATACAAATTCCAAAGATTTGAAAAAAAAATCACGTTTTAGTTTTTTATAGAAACAAGACATTGGAAATAAGCATAAGATTTGAAAGTTCATTCTTCATGATTAATGCTTTTGTATATTTACATTTAGCTTTGCAAGAAATGAGAATCTTTGGTTTCCTGTTAGATGGCTGTTGCACGATAAAATATTTTGAAATTGGATGTTACAGGTCATGGGTTTGTATTTATATATCCATTTCATGCTTCAAAAAATCAGCTTCTTAAAATGTAATACTTGATTACAGAAAAATGCTGCCCAGAAGAATAAATAAATAAAATCCTGATAGATGTTGTTCAGCTGTCTGATAGGAAGGGGAGGAATGTGACAATCTGGGAGAGGTACGAAAAGTATCATCAAAATAGCAGCTGCTTTAATTAAGTCATTACACTTGGCCCTTTTTAAAAACAAATAGCTAGTTCTGTTTAAAAAAGAATGAGCCCCAGACAGGTGTTGTGTCTGTAATAGTCAGATGCACAGGAGGGGCCGTGCACCACGAGAGGTTTTGAAGTGTGTAAGTGGGGGGAATTCTGGAGGCTAACTTCATTTTCCCCTCACGTCCTGCCTGCCTCCCCACTCGAGCCAGCTAAACTGTTATGAGATGCCTTTCACCTTAGGGGCAATTCTTGCTTCCACAGAAAAGATTCCTTCTCTTCCTGCTCACCTAAGATATATCCCAGCAACCCCACCCACGACTGGTCTTCCCACCATGAATGCTGTAAGAGATCTGCTGAAAGGAATATTCTCCCCCTGCCCTGAGACTCATGATTGCTGGGCTCTCCTCACGACAGATTTCCCACATTATTTTCCCTCTGTAAGACATGGGACTTGCCTCAGTGTACCAGAGCTCTACCCTGCAACCACCCCATCTTCTCACAGCTAATGAAGAGAAATGGCTGCAGCCCGCTGTGGTCCAATCCCAGTCTCCAATCAAGTAAACCAAAGGCTTCTCCAACCATAATAATTTCTAAGGCCTCATCTACACTAACAAGTTAGGTTGACTCAGCTACGTTGCTGGGGGTGTGAAAAATCCACAGCAGTGAGCGAAGTAGTTAAGCTGACCTAACCCCTGGCATAGACAGCACTAGGTCGATGGAAGAGTTCTTCCATCAACCCACCCACAGCCTTCTGGCAAAGCGGATTCCCTACACTGATAGGAGAACCCCACACTAAAATGCTACAGCAGTGCAGCTGCAGATGTGCCACTGCAATGTTTCAAGTACAGAGAAGCCCTAATGTCCTCTTCAGCTCATAAAGCTCTTTTTGCCTGCTTTTCCACTGTGCTATGTGAAGAAGCAGCAAGTGTGGATGGCCACTTCTGGGCCAGTCTTTCCCTTCTGCGTAGAGAAGGAAACCAGGAAAAATGTAGCTTTGTGCAGCCCAAACTTTTCCCTTGGCCGCTTGTTGAAGAAATAAGATGGTGTAGGCGCTTCCCAGAGTCTGTCATATATTCTCGCTTGAGGAACTGTGGGAAGAGGTGGCTACATTTAGTCTGATACGTTCCACCCCAAAAGACCTTTCGTAGATGATCCAAACCCATTTTGCAGCAAAATTCTTGGTGGGAGCAGCACCACTCGAATTAATATTCTAGAGGAGGAATGAAAGAACAAAGACCTCTCATCCTAGCCATCTGCTGCAAGAGAGAGACCTTTTTACTATTACCTTCCTCTGTGCCTCAATGTATCCAGTGTTGTTGTAGGCATGGCTGTCCCAGGATATTAGGGGGACAAGGTGGGTGAGGTGATATCTTTTATCTGACCAGCTTCTGTTGGTGAGAGAGACAAGCTTTTGAGCTTTCACAGAGCCGAAGAAGACTTTAAAAGCTTGTCTCTCTCATCAACAGAAGTTGATCTAAATATTACTTCACTCACTTTGTCCCTCCATATGCCTATTGTTGGTTAAGCTCTGAACAAGCAATACTTGATGTGGATAAGGACAAGCGAGCAAAAAGATACTTGCATTTATTTTTAAGAAGGATCTTCTTCACGTACATGCCAGAGCAACAATTTAGAAAAGAGTGTTCAACATCAATAGCTTCACCGTAGCTGAGTGCTACTCCAAGGGCAAGCTAACAAGAAAGCTGTCTCTCACTCATTTCATTTCCTAGTGCCAGTTACTAAAGAAGTCTTCTCCTCCTGCTCCTCGTTTTGCTCTTGGTAATGACAAAGAGAGCAGTGAGGGAGGCTGTGAGTTGTATCGGGCTCACTATAGACCTGAGTAAAATTTACCCAATTTTGTCTAGTAAAATTTTATGTCGACATTTTCATTATTGTGAATTATTTCATTCCCTTGACATTTCACTTTATGCAAAAATTTCAAGCCCTCTGGCTAATTTTACATCAAAAGAATGTGGTAAAAATGTAAATTTTCCCCTTGAAAGTGAGCCTGTTTTCCCTTGAAAACAGGGTTCCATTTCACTGGGAAAAATTTTAATATTTCTCTAAAAAATATTGTGTATATCTCAGTAAAGCTGCCTGTGGAAATGATCACATTTTGAGGACTTAGAGAAGTGTAAGGAAAAAAAGATGAATTTTGATTGGGTGCTGCATCTCATTAGAAATATTTCACACACCTCTCATCAATATGTGGATAAAGGGTACAATGTGTGAGGAACTGGGCTCATTTGCTTTCCAGGGAGAGGTTGTACCCGGAAGGATCTCTTTCATACCATCATACAGAATTGCTAATGCAATCAGTAGAGAGCAGCCTCACCTTTCAGCCTGATTCTGGAGGCATAATAAATTCTGAAGCTAATTTCTACTCTTTTTTCGGTGACAGCAGTTTGAAATAGACCTTCAAAGGAATCACAGCAGTGCTTTTAGCCTTTGGAAATTACATTTTCCTGTGTTTCAAGTATGTCCCATCCTTAACCTCCTCCCGTGTCCTTCCTCTCATTTCTTATGCTGGCAAGTGCTAATGCTGCCACACGTGAGTCTTTGATCCAAAGACAATCACAGACTTTGTTAAAGTCAATGGACACTCTTTCAGACTCAATGGGAGGAGCAATTAGGCCTCTTTATGTAGTGAGATAACTGGAAACAATGGAGCTACTGCCCAAGGCTGAAGCAGAGCTAACCCATGTAGATTAACACAGCGTTCCCTGACTGAAAACACAGGAGGCTCGGAGTTTGAATTTACAGGGTATCAGTGGCAGAGGGAGAAATGTGCCTGCTCACAACTGCTTCTCCAGGCTAAAAGGATGCAGAGAGACAGATCTTCTTGGCACAGAATTCACTGAGCAGGCACCCAGTGTATTTCTGAAGAAGGAAACTACCTGCTGTTGCTTGTTTCCATTGTGTTCATGGAAACATCTTTGTAAATAAACAAGATTGCACCATAAAAATACCCAGCTTGAGATTTCTCAAGATTATCAATTTCTCCTACTAACAGAAGCAACCCTCCAAGGCCCCCCATAATGGCTAACCACTGAGGCCAAAGGGTTAACATTATAATTGCAAAACAAAAAATATATTAACTAAATTATGTAACAATCAGGAGATAAATGTACATATGCATTGTATAGCAGAATATATAATAAATATCTCACAAAAATGTTGCTTATTCAGTTTTTAACATTATATTAAATGGAGGTATGGAATTTCAGGCTGCTCCTGGCACCAACTCAACTTCTGATTTGCAACTTTTGTATGAAGCGATGGATTTTAATAGTAATGTTTCTTTCTGAATGTTCCTCTCACCACTCAAACTTTACATGCCAGAAGAGGACAATCAGGTCTGTCCAACTTTGATTATATATGTACTTGTATTAGTCAATCTATATCTCACTGTATAACTCCATCACCATCTAGCCTTTCCCCCAAATAACGACTTATCTTCCTATTTGGATTAATTTCAATAGCTTGTACTGATGAGTTGGCAACTAGTTCCATACATCAAATGTCCTTGCTTTTTATGCTCTTGCTTTTTAACTAGTAACTATAATATTCAGGTGATTTGCATGAATCTGTCCTATCCTTTTAGGATCTTGAAAACCTTTGAAATTTCCCCTCTTAATTTCCTTTTGAGGTCTGATCTGCCTAACCTTTCTCCCTGAATCTGTTTGATTGTCTTCCACTAACCTTTTCAAGCTCAGCAAAGTCCTTGACCAAAACTGTAAACTACAATTCTAATCTAATTTTGGTCTTGCTAGTAGTTTAAACAGTGTCAGCAAAGCTGCTTCCAATTTATAATATATATCTCTATGCATACATCTCAAGATCTCATTTACTGTTGCTAAACATTGTGCAGATGGTTTTAGCGTATTATTGATGATCTCTCGCCAGTCTTTTTCCTGCCCTTTATAAGTGCTGTGTAGATCTGCAGGGAGACTTTACTCACAAGGGAAAGCATTGAGAAAGTGGCTGGGGTGTGGGACTAAAGGTTGCTTGCACTCTAATTAAACAAAATCTTAAAGTCAAGAACTGGATTCTGTAAGTAACAAACCAAGTTCTGTTTTTACTACTACCAGCTCAACTGGTAAGAGACAAAACATAACTAACTCGTCATTCATGACCAGCTTAATTATACTGAATGCCAAAATAATGTAGTATGTATCACAGGTATGTATGTATCATAGGTTTTATCAGATGCAATAGCACCTTTCACAATAAAATCAAGTGAAGCTTGAGTGATCAATTGAAAACATGCTTGAACACAACTACGAAAATAAAAATAAGTACTCTAATGATTTGGGCAATTCTGGTGGAATTTATGAAATTGCTGGATCAATGACTGGCTCAGCAGGTGTGGGGTCGGCCATTTCCTAACAGGGGTTGTGTCATGTGCCTCCCAGATGGGGAACAATGGAAAGTCATTAACATGAATGGATCTCATTCAGATGGGAGCATTTTAGGAAAATGGGATGGCTGTAGCCTAGGAAAACCAGTTGGACTATGTTTGTATACAGTAAGCGGGTTTTGGAGCAGTCCAAACCCCCCCCCCCCACCGCCCTGAAAGGGGAAACAAAGAAAGAAATCAGTGCTAGGGCTTAAAAACCCAGCGGGATTGACAGCACTAAAATGGAAGTTTGGGCAGGAGCGAGGAACAAAGGGGAATGCTTTTGTAGCAGAGGGGTTCTTTTGACTGTGGGACCAGCTGGGGAAGAAGGAAGCTCTCTGCAGGAGTGAGAGATTTCATTGTTCAGCGGAAAAGCCATATTCAAGAGGGGGACTGAGGACACTGTCTGAGTCCCAAAAAACACTCAGGAGTGGTGAGCAAGCTGAGGCAGGGAAGGGCATGTTGTTTTTATTTAGATCTATCTAAAGTAAAGAGTAATAATTGTGTTACAAAACTTCGCAAAGCTTATGTGTTTTGTGCTTCCTCTATCACATCTCCCTGGAGAGGTAGAGCGTAAACCAGCATGCTCACGTGGTTGGAGCTCTCAAAAACAGTGTGCTTAAGCAACAGCGGTGGTCTTGAAGGAGAGGGGTTCTGGGGGCCTAGAGCAACCGGACTGCAAGGTCCCGCTTCTGTGAAGGGATAATAGAGTCTGTTCCCAGGAAGTGGGCCAGAAAGGCCAAGGGGAGAGAAAGCGCTAGAGCCTACCCAGACCAAGGGAAGCTTAAGAGAGGCCTGTGTGATGGGAGCCAAACGCAGCAGCCTGGTGAGTGTCCAGCAGAGGGAGCTCAACCAGGGCTGTGACAAATGCGCATCAGCACATAAATTAATCTTAGGTTAAAGTTAAGCAATTTATCTTCTATAGCTATTGCAATAGCTTAGTACCTCACTTTGCAGGCAGCCTACTCTTACAAACAGAAATGGAATTACAGCGATGTCAGTGTGAATATAGTAAAGCTGGCTGAAATTTGCTGACAATCTTGGTAAATTTTGAATTTCAGGGGGAAAGTGGGATAGAAACACTCTGGAAAAAATGGTCTCAAAACGTTTTCCCCCTTTCAACTAACTATAATCGTAGGGTCTAGCTGAATAAAAGCTTCTGGTAGGAATATCATATACATTGTAGGTATGTGTTTATGGCTATGTGTATATCAGAAAACATCTATGTCCAGGCTCTTATTTTGCTAGCCTTTGTTCCTAGACAGGATTCCAACGCTGGTGGTCAGCCAGGCTTGTTAGGCTGCTCTTGCCTTAGCTCTGGTCACATACATTGTTATCTTCTTCCTTCCTTTTTTTGGTCTAGTCAGGAGTTATCTCAGAAATCCACAAACAGTCTTCCTCCCACAGTTTCCACATTTTGGAATAATTTAAAATACTTTAGAGAAAAGGAGATCTACTCCAGTGCTGTTCATTAAAGCTGGTTGGAAAATGGTAAATAAGCGCTGCAATTTTTTCTTAAGTTTTCCAATTCTTTTTGATTAAAATCTATGGGTTTGTTTTTTTCAGTTTTCATTTTCTTGGGTTTTAGGGATCTTCCCCCTTTTCTCTCCCTTTTGTCCCTTTTCAGTGGCAAAATAGAAAAAAAGGGGGAGGAGAAGGGGAAGGAGAGTAAAGGGACAAAACAACCTAAACCAGAAAAGGCTGAGTTTTGACTTTTGTAAACCAAAACATTTTTGATTTTGTTGTTGTTGCTGCTGAAAGATTTCAGTTTTGGAAAACTGGCCATTTTACAGCTAAAAAAAGTTACGACTGGAAAGTTTTTAACAGTTGTGCTGTTTAAACTATTCTTTAGCTTTCTCTCTCAATTGAGTTCTCAGGACTCAAACAGAGCTGCACAGGTTATCAAATAAAAGCTTTTTAGTTTTCTTCTTCTCTTGTAATACTTAACTGCTGCTCTTTCTTGTCTTACTGCGTTCAAGTTAACTGTGGCCAATTTCCTTTTTGTTATTTCAGTCTTTACTTCTGACTGTCACACTCTTAAAAAATATAAGAATACCTACCAGAGATATTTCCAGTACTGCTGCTGTAATCGAGACACCTACTCTCAAGCTATTACTATGTGGGCTTCACAGTATTAGCAAGTTAGGAAAGCGTATAAATTAATATATTTAATATTAACAAATGGAAGGAAAACTTCATTTATTTTCCAGCTGTTACTCTGGTGTGGCTTTTGTGAGTCACATAAAATAAAGAATAATAGAAAACACTGCAGACATGCAAGCATCAGCCTTGCCTCTCATGCTGTGAAATATAATTAATAATATTTCTAGCATTTACCTGTCTCTCTTTTGAAAACAATTTGGTAATAATAAGTGTGACTCCTTCAGTGGTTCTAAAGAGGAAAAGTAAGGGTTAGGAAGTATATGAAAAGGGGGAATTAAATCAAGGGAGAACTAGAGAACATCAGTAAGGATGAAATGAAGCCATCACAAAAGGGCCCGAGTTTAGCGCTCAAGCCAGATCCAAATGTTTCTAGTCCAAACCTGAACCCAGTGTTAAGGAGCATTACATGCCTCTAGCATCTGTAAATACTTGTAGTCTCCTGGAGAACTGTGTGAAACATTTCATATCAGTGGGAAAAGTGAAGAAATGTGCCTTTGCTGTTTTCAGTACATGCAGAAAAATATATTTCCACATGAGTTAGTTTCACCAAGTGTGCCATAAAACAACTTATTTTTCCATCTGAAGACTGCTTTATACGTTTGGAATTGTAGTGCGAAATGCACAGCCTGCTTAGAGAGGAAGTTATAAAATACAGCTGGTTGCATCTCTCAAACTTGATTGGAATGTCGTTACCTACACCCTCACTAAAGGCTACTGTTGTGACAGGAAGTCCCCGGCAAGTTAAAAAAAAATATGGATACTCGAAGTTCAGATTGTTAAAATGGACAAAAAGATTCCTAGTTTCTCTAGAGTTCTTCTGTTCATGTTATATCCCCAATTGCCAGAGATTAGCAGTAAAAGACTTTGTTGCTGCTGCTGTGGGAAATAAAGGGGGTGCTGTGAAAATGTTCGGAGAGAAATTGGATCTAAGTCAGAAGAGCACTCCAGAAAGTGAGGAAAGAACACATAAAGAATAGAGCCAAGGATCATAAAAATCCTTCCCTCTGATGCAGAATATATTGATTCTGATATTTCTGCATGTGCTTCTGAGGACAATATGGGCACTTGGACAATACCAATGCCCTAAGAATTGTGCAAACAAAATTAAATTTGTCAAAAATCCAGACATTTACAGTTTGTTTAAAATGTTCAAAAATAGTCCATTTTGTGAAAACCATACAACTCATGACTTCAGTGCATTACTCTGGTATATGAGCATGCACCTTCTGTAAAAGGGGCTACAAGTTATTTGGTAAATAGACATGGGTAAATTCCCTATCACAGATATACTGGCTAGAGTGCAGTTCTTTAGGCCCTTGATGGTGTGTACATGAAATGTACACTTGATGTGGTGGACTGAATGGGAGCCAATGGAGGGATTCAGAGAGATGGTTGGTTGTGGTGATGTGGAAAGAGACTATGCAATTTCATATTGACCACTGGATCCATTTCATGTTCCCAACTTACAATTTGGACAACTATTTTCCTCTACAGCACAAGAACTTGGAACTGTGGACCAACATTTGGAATTCTACAGCTGAGCATCCCACTTAATAAGTATCTTGAATGTAGGACTGATACTCTTTCTTATATTCCATTGGGATATTGTACATCCTTGACTTATTGATTCTTGACTTACCTTAGTGGTGTTTTTTTTCTTTTATTTCACTTTTATGTGTTTGTTCTGATAAAAGTAATGCATTTATTGAACAACAATGGAAGTAATGAAGAAAGGCCTAGAAAAGATGTGTATGGCTGAAATTCATCTCTTTGCAGAGAGCCAGCAAAAGGTCTATGCACCACTGAAGTTGTTTGCCTTAGCAGGCCTACACTATTTTAAGCATAGACAATAACTGTACTATCTGTTTGTACCACACCTAACATATGGAGCTGTAATCAGGGCATCTGGGTGCTACTGTCATATAAATAAATAACAGTGGTGTTTAGGCTTTGCTCTGGCCTTCTGCACTGGGGTGAGTTTCACCCTGTATGTATTGGCACTGGGGGCATGAGCAAGAGCTATATTAGTGAACATGCCATGGTGAGGCTAATTTTTTTCCAGGGAAAAGACACTGCATGCATGGGAAAATCTACTTTAAGAACCTACTTGCCAATGTGTCATGGGGAAGCATCTAACAATGAGGAACAGGTCAGAGTAAGGAAAAATGAGTCACAGAAGCAAGACAGGAGTAAGTTAGGGAAAGGCACCTAACTGAGTTTTGTACCTCTGTTATCTTTTTATTGTCGTATCCACTTGTCACTGCACTAGATAATAAGGGAAGCTATGTGATGTATTGGGCAGTTGCTATAAGTAAGGTGGCACCTAGCCAATATGTCTATCAGATAATACAGCCTATTGCTGAATCAATCAGAAGGATGACACACTTACCACAAGGAACACCCTGTCAAAGGTGGCTAGATTTCTAGTTCATGACCACTGTCCTAGTAAATAAGTGGCTCTTTCTGTCGTTTTGAAAAAGCCCTTACTGTAGTGAATCTGAAGGAAAAGCTGTTTGACAAGGTTGCCATGTGCTCTGCTGGACAGCACATTTGTCATAGTGACAGGGAACGTTCACATAAAAATAAAGAATCAGAGGGGCCTATCCTTCATTGTCTATATGGCTGAAACTCACTTGCAAAGACTGTAGCCAAAGCAACTTGGAACAACACAGAAATTTCTTATGTTTAAGGCTTCCAACTTAATATCAGAGAATATTAGTGAGAAATGAAGATGAAGCTCCTTCACTATTAACTAGGAGCAGATCAATGAAAAAGACCCGAATGGCTGACTACTCCCCCCTCTTCTTCATAGAATTCTATACCCTCAACATGCTCTGGGAATGGGAGCTTGGTCTGCAGATGGTAGATGTATAACATGGTTCAAAATTAGATAAAGAACTTAGCAGAGGAAAATAGATCCCTGACCGCTCTTCCTGTGTTGGTGTGGGGGGAGCCCCGGAAGGGGGTAGTAGACTACGCCTCCACCCGCACACTAGTGAGGAAGAGTCTAGCGAGGGCACGCTGGATGATTCCAGGGGCAAAAATGGCCCTGCGATGCGTCCATGGCGACACCCGGAGCTACCAGATGGCCCGGGTGCCTTTGGAGACCCAGGGGCGCTTCCAGTGGCAGCAGGTAGGGGTAATAAAGAACTTACGCTACCCGGTCCTACTGGGAGGTGATTGGGGACCCCCTCCGGGCAAAGCCGGGAGTCAGGGCATGGATCCTGGGGTAGGGGGGAAGGAGGAACAAAAGGGGGAGAAAGGAAGTTTGAATCCCCAAAGGGGCAAGAGCCCCCCACTTCGGCAACAAAAAAGGAAACTCCTAGACAACCGGTCAAAGAACTTGGGGAATGTTTGTTATGCGGCAACAGGGGATCCTCCGGGCAGGAGTGTGGGCCCCGAGAGCCTGAGGAAGGCCAGGACCTGGAGGCCAGAGAGCCAAACCCAGAAGTGGGGTACCTAGGCCACCAACCACGGCCCGAACAAGAGTGTAAACTCTGCCGGGCCAAGGGACATAGAGGGAGGCCTGTCCCTACCGCAGAGAGGGGAGGGGGGCAGGAAACCCCAAGGAGGACCCGCAAGAACCCACGGCGGGGTAGTAGAAGCCCCGCCAAGGGCTGGATATGTCGGGCTGCAGAGGGGTGGGAGCAGGTGGAGCCTGGCAGCTCATTGAAGGGGGGAGATGTGTGGCAGGGCAGAGGTAACCCCATGAATGCCCTGCTAAAAGGGGCTGGCCGCACCCTGCTTCTTGGCAGGGTGGCCAGTTATGGGGGCCCAGGCACCCAGCTGCAGGCCCTAAAGAGGGCTGGCCCAGAGGAATAAGCTAGGCCAAGTGGAGGCAGCTGTGCTGAGTACTGGGATGATTATATAAACCCTGAGAAAGCTCAGTGAGGGCTAACCTGGTAGAGGACAGGAGGGCTGTATTTCTGCCTCTGTACCAATCTAAGGAAGGCTCAAGGGCCAGAAGACCCTGGGAAGGGTCTGTCGGGGGATAGCGGCTGGGGGAATTGGGGGCTAACGGGAGCACTGTAAATAAAAACACGAAGGTGAATCAGCACAGGAGGGCATTGAGACTCTTTATTTGACCAGTCTAAGCACAGGGTGCAGCTGTGAGGGTGGGGAAGCCTGAGCAGACCCTGCCACAGGGCCCCACATTGATTACTTTTCCCCATCCCATCTCTCTCCCCATTCTGTTTCTGTCAGAGTGCCTGCTTGATTTGTTTCCCTTTTATAATTTTAAGAGATTAGGGATTTGTGTTCTTAATGTATTTTAATCTGGGATTTTCAAAGAAGCAAAGGGGAGCTAGGCATCCATTGACTTTCAATAGGAGTTTCAGCAGGAGGTGCTAAAGGTGCTACGGGAGCACTCAAGGCAGATAAGGCTATTGAAGAGAAGCTAAATGAATTATTTGCATCTGTCTTCACTGCAGAGGATGTGAGGGAGATTTCCACATCTGAGCCATTCTTTTTAGGTGATGAATCTGAGGAACTATCCCAGATTGAGGGGTCAGTAAAGGAGGTTTTGGAACAAATTGAAAAATTAAACAGTAAAAAATCACCAGGATCAAATGATATTCACCCAAGAGTTCTGAAAGAGCTCAAATGTGAAATTTGCCGAACTACTAACTGTGGTAGTAACCTATTACATCTGTACCAGATAGCTGGCAGACAGATAATGTGACACCAATTTTTAAAACAGGCTCCATAGGCGATGCTGGCAATTACAGGCTGGTAAATCTAACTTCTGTATCAGGCTAATTGGTTGAAACTATAGTAGAGAACAGAATTATCAGATACGTAGCTGAGTGTGATTTGTTGGGGACGAGTCAGCATGACTTTTGTAAAGAGAAATCATGCCTCACGAATCTATTAGAATTCTTTGAGTGGGTCAATAAACATGTGGGCAAGGGTTATCTAGTGGATATAGTGTACTTGGATTTTCAGTTCCCTCACCAAAGGCTCTTAATCAAAGTAAGCTATTATGGGAAGGTCCTCTCATGGATCAGTAGCTGATTAAAAGATAGAAATCAAAGGATAGGAATAAATGGTCAGTTTTCAGAATAGAGAGAAGTAAATATTTGCAGATAATACAAAATTGCTCAGGATAGTTAAGTCCACAGCAGACTGCGAAGAGTTACAAAAGGATCTCACAGAACTGAGTGACTGGGCTACAAAATAGCAGATGAAATTCAATGTTGATAAATACAAAGAAATGCACATTTGGAAAACACAATCCCAACTATACATACAAAATGATGACAGCTGTTACCACTCAAGAAAGAGATCTTGGAGTTATTGTAGATAGCGGTCTGAAAACATCCACTCAGTGTGCAGTGGGAGTCAAAAAAGCTAACAGAATGTTAGGAACCATTGGGAAAGGGATATAATAGGACAGTAAATATCATAATGCCACTCTATAAATCCATGGTACACGCACACCTTGAATACTGTGTGCAGTTCTCGTTGCCCCATCTCAAAACAAATCTATTAAAATGGGAAAAGGTACAGAGAAAGGCAAAAAAAATGATTAAGGGTATGGAAAAGCTTTAATATGAGGAAAGATTAAAAGATTGGAACTTTTCAGCTTGCAAAACAGACGACCAAGGGAGGATATAATAGAGGTCCATAAAATCATGAATGGTGTGGAGAAAGTGAATAAGGAAGTGCTATTTCTTTCCCTCATCACAGCACAAGAACCAAGGAGCACCCAATGAAATTAATAGGCATCAGGCTTAAAACAAAAGGAAATACTTCTTCATACAACACAGTCAATGTGTGGAACTTGTTGCCAGGGGATGTTGTGAAGGCCAAAACTATAACAAGGTTAAAAAAAATATAGATAAGTTTAGGTGTAGGAGGATAGGGCCATCAATGGCTATTAGCCAAGATGACCAGGGATTTAACTCCATGCTCTGAGTGTCCCTAGGCTCTGACTGCCAGAAGCTGGGTATGGACAACAGGGGATGGATCACTGGATAATTGCCCTCTTCTGTTCATTCCCTCTGAGCACTTGGCTTTGGCCACTGTTTATAGGTAGTTTACTACAAACTTTAAAGAGAAATAAAGACAATGATTTTACTACACCACAAGTTTCATCTAAATGTTAATATTCCCTTTTGATCTCTGAATCAATGGAGTATAGTAATGGAACATTACAGTCAGGAGCTGAAGTTTTAGCATCTACAAGCTAATTAGATCACATTGTTGAACCTCTAGTCTATTTAACATGGCTTTGCTAACTGTCTACAAGGAATGGCCCTGTTTACCATTTCAGTACTTTCTAATATGTCCTTAAATATTGCTTTTAGTTCAACCAGCTTCCTGGTTGCTTAACGCTCACTGGCTCAGCGTCACACAAGTATTTCAGACATCTTCACACAGGTTTTTATTATAAGCATGCTTTCACTGATTCTGGGGCCAGTGTAACTGACCAGAGGACTTACTTGTTTACGACGGTTGTCAAACTAGTGACATTCATGAGAATGAGCACTCACCTTTCACCTTTACAAGTCATCATTAGCTAATTTAGTACACCGAGCCAAGTGAAACAGGTAATGACAATGGGGAAAGTACAGAAAGGTTATTTAGTCACAAGAACTGCTAATATTGAGATGCGAAGCTTTGTAGGATGCAGAACTGTACATTATAATCCTCAAATCTGACCTAGGTTAAACATGGTGTGACTTGCCTTTTACTCACGAATGCCCATCAACCCACAGGCAGAAGACGTGCATTTGTTTTAATGCTTCACTGTGTTGTGACTACTATGAAAATTACCATAAATATATTTCAACATCTGATGATTAAAACACTGTCATCTAAGTGGATGTTTGTTGTCTGAAAAATGCACAGCTTTGTGAGCTTCCACAGCTGGATTGCTATGGTGACATTTCCATTATAGCTATGGTCTTTTGTGACTTTTTGGTTTCACTGTGCACATTTGGCAAAAGCAAAAGCTGCAAGTTTCACATGTCGCTATTTCTTAGCCCTGGTATCTAACACGACTTTACAATGAACTGCACAAGTCATTTCTTATTCATGATGGGTCTAAGCTTTCCTAATCGTTTTGAATTGTTTTCCTTTGCTTCTTTAATTTTTTTGCCTTTTAATATTAGTACTGCCCCATCCACCAGTAGGAAAATAGTGGGGATATTTATCACCCTCCAAATTATATTAATTGCTTGTTATTATGGTTATTCATTAATGACTATTTGTATTGTGGCACAAGTCATGGATTAGGTGCTATATTAATGCATAACAAAATGATGGTCCCTTTCCTGAAGAGCTTAAGTGGAGAGTATTTTAGGACGTGCCTAAACATACCTGTGTTTCTCTCAGCAGTGCACGAGGAAGTCAGTCTTAAAGATCTGGACCATTCCAGATTCCTCAGCCACATCACAATTCTACTGGTTCCAGGTTTTGGTATTCCTGAGCAACACAGTATGGGGAGGAAGTGAGCAGCCCTCAGTGGTGAAATAACAGGTTAAGGACTATTTAGAAAGTCCATGGGTGCATTCAAGGGTGCTGAGGGAATTGGCTGATGTGAGTGCAGAGCCATTGGCCATTATCTTTGAAAACTCATGGCAATTGTCCCAGGCGATTGGAAAAAGGCAAATATAGTGCCCATCTTTAAAAAATGGAAGAAGGAGAATCCGTGGAACTACAGACCAGCCAGCCTCACCTCTGTCCCCGGAAAAATCATGGAGCAGGTCCTCAAGGAATCCATTTTTAAGCACTTGGATGAGAGGAAGGTGATCAGGAACAATCAACATGGATTCACCCAGGGCAAATCATGACTGACCAATCTGATTGCCTTCTATGATGAGATAACTGGCTCTGTGGATATGGGGAAAGCAGTGGACGTGATATATCTTGACTTTAGCAAAGCTTTTGATACGGTCTCCCATAATATTCTTGCCAGCAAGTTAAAAAAGTATAGATTGGATGAATGGACTATAAGGTGGATAGAAAGCTGGCTAGATCGTCGGGCTCAACGGATAGCGATCAATGGCTCCATGTCTAGTTGGCAGCCGGTATCAAGCGGAGTGCCTCAGGGGGTCTGTCCTGGGGCCAGTTTTGTTCAGCATCTTCATTAATGGTCTGGATGATGGGATGGATTGCACCCTCAGCAAGTTTGTGGATGGCACTAAGCTGGGGGGAGAGGTAGATGCACTGCGGGGTAGAGATAGGGGCCAGAGTGACCTAGACAAATTGGAGGATTGGGCCAAAAGAAATCTGATGAGGTTCAACAAGACAAGTTCAGTGTCCTGCGCTTATGACAGAAGAATCCCATGCACTGCTACAGGCTGGGGACCGACTGGCTAAGTGGCAGTTCCACAGAAAAGGACCTGGGCATTACAGTGGACGAGAAGCTGGATATGAGTCAGCAGTGTGCCCTTGTTGCTAAGAAGGCTAACGGCATATTGGGCTGCATTAGTAGGAGCATTGCCAGCAGATCGAGGGAAGTGATTATTCCTCTCTATTCGACACTGGTGAGGCCACATCTGGAGTATTGCATCCAGTTTTGGGCCCCCCAGTACAGAAAAGATGTGGAAAAATTGGAGAGAGTCCAGCGGAGGGCAACAAAAATGATTAGGGGGGTGGGGCACATGACTTATGAGGAGAGGCTGAGGAAAATGGGCTTATTTAGTCTGCAGAGGAGAAGAGTGAGGGGGGATTTGATAGCAGCCTTCAACTACCTGAAGGGGGGTTCCAAAGAGGATGGAACTAGGCTGTTCTCAGGGATGGCAGATGACAGAACAAGGAGCAATGGTCTCAAGTTGCAGTGAGGGAGGTCTAGGTTGGATATTAGGAAAAACTATTTCACTAGGAGGGTGGTGAAGCACTGGAATGGGTTACGAGGGAGGTGGTGGAATCTCCATTCTTAGAGGTTTTTAAGACCTGGCTTGACAAAGCCCTGGGATTATTTAGTTGGGGTTGGTCCTGCTTTGAGTGGGGGGTTGGACTAGATCTCCTGAGGTCTCTTCAAACCCTAATCTTCTATGATTCTATGATGTTAGTGGAATACTCCAGATATTGTGATTCTGAGAGCACAGAGAACTGGAGAGAGAGAGAGAGACCAAAATGCAGGTGAGTGTAAATCAGTGGTTCTCAAACTTTTGTACTGGTGACCCCTTTCACATAGAAAGCCTCTGAATGCAACCCCTCCTTATAAATTAAAAACACTTTTTATAAATTTAACACCATTATAAATGCTGGAGGTAAAGCGGGGTTTGGGGTGGAGGCTGAGAGCTCATGACCCCCCATGTAAGAATCTTGTGACCCCCTGAGGGGTCCCAACCCTTAGTTTGAGAACCCCTGGTGTAAATCTACCTGGGGTGAATGCACTACATCAGGAGGTTAAGATAAGGGTGCCAACCTCCAGGATTCCTGGTGTCTCCAGGAATCGAAGAATAATCTTTAATTAAAGATTATGTCATATGATGAAACCTCGAGGAATATGTCCAACTAAAATTGGCAACTCTAGGTTAAGAGGGTGTTAAGAATTTAAGTACCCCATATTTGGAGCATTTCAGAAAAAAAATATTTTGAAGGACATTTTCAAAAAGAATGAAAAAGCTATGTGTGTAGAGAGGAAAACAGTTAAAATATTTTATAATTACTATGTGTGTTGGGTCATCTGCCCCACACTGGCCTATAAGGGGCCATAAGGAGCCTGCACAGAAAGCAGCCAATTAGAGAGGGGCTGTGAGGAGCAGCTAATCGGTGCCGGGCAGGCCCATATAAGAAGAGCTGCAGGGCAGAGCAGGTTTAATTGCTCCCTGGAGCTCAAGGAGGGACGACTGCTAGCCTTGCAGGAGGAATAAAACTAGCACCCTGGACAGAGCAGTGCTGGGCAGGATTAGGGTAGTGAAAGCGAGCTCCTGGCTTGCTGCTAAGAATGGCATGCTGAGGCCCCTAGGTAAGGGCAAAGAAGGTGTGGGGAAGTGGCACAGAGAAATAGACTGAGAGGCTGCAGGGGATGCAGCATGTGGCTGCCATCTACAGGGTCCCTGGGCTGGGACCCAGAGTAGTGGGTGGACCTGGGTCCCCTTGTCCACACTCGCCACTCAGGAAGTGGCTGGACTGTCAGACTGGTATTGTCTCCTGCAAGGGTGGGGTTCAGAAAGTAGCACAGCTGGAGGGCTGTGTCCTGAAGAGGATGCCATGGTCCTTGGAATGACTCGGGTCCAGAAACGGAAGTGATAGTGGGTGAGACACCACCGAGAGTCAGCACACCAACCTGTGGAGTTGAACTGCAAGATGACGAGCAGGAGGTGCTAGTGTGGTGAGTCGCGCCCCGTCACACCATGTAACAGGGACTGATAATTGTGCAGAGTTCTCTTATAGCAGCATTAATGCCATATTTCAGAGTAGCAGCCGTGTTAGTCTGTATTTGCAAAAAGAAAAGGAGTACTTGTGGCACCTTAGAGACTAACAAATTTATTTGAGCATAAGCTTTCATGAGCTACAGCTACATCTTTTAATGCTATAGCTGAACTGCTTGCAGTGAATATAATATAATGAATGCAGAAGAAATACAAGGAAAAGATATTTCACTGCAAGCAATTTTTAAACTTTTTTGATCTTATGTATAGAATAAATAAGGTTGTCAAGCTTCCTTCCCCACTCTGAACTCTAGGGTACAGATGTGGGGACCTGCATGAAAAACCCCCTAAGCTTATTTTTACCAGCTTAGGTTAAAACTTCCACAAGGTACAAACTATTTTACCTTTTGCCCTTGGACTTTATTGCTGCCACCACCAAGCTTCTAACAAATATATAACAGGGAAAGAGCCCGCTTGGAAACATCTTTCCCCCAAAAATCCTCCCAAGCCCTACACCCCCTTTCCTGGGGAAGGCTTGATAAAAATCCTCACCAATTTGCATAGGTGAACACAGACCCAAACCCTTGGATCTTAAGAACAATGAAAAAGCAATCAGGTTCTTAAAAGAAGAATTTTAATTGATGAAAAAGTAAAATCAGGATGGTAAATACCTTACAGGGTAATCAGATTCAAAACATAGAGAATCCCTCTAGGCAAAACCTTAAGTTACAAAAAGACACAAAAACAGGAATATACATCCCATTCAGCACAACTTATTTTATTAGCCATTTAAACAAAACAGAACCTAACACGTATCTAACTAGATTGCTTATTAGCCCTTTACAGGAGATCAGACCTGCATTCCTGCTCTGGTCCCGGCAAAAACAACACACAGACAGAGAGAACCTTTGTTTCTCCCCCCCTCCAGCTTTGAAAGTATCTTGTCTCCTCATTGGTCATTTTGGTCAGGTGCCAGCGAGGTTATCCTCGCTTCTTAACCCTTTACAGGTGAAAGGGTTTTTCCTCTGGCCAGGAGGGATTTTAAAGGTGTTTACCCTTCCCTTTATATTTATGACAAAGGTGATAAAATAATTATTTAAATTCAGGAAAAAAGAATACTAATGAAACAATCAGTAATGAGAACAAGTACAATATGTCAATGCTGGGTAGCTCTTTGTTTTGTTTTGTCTAATTTATTCTTATAGTATTTTCTAAAGTTAGATTACACACTTTAGTGTAACACCTATGGCCCCAAATGTGCTAACACATATATGTGAACATCTCATTAAGGAGTCTGTTCACATACTTAAAGTTACAAACATGTTTAAAATTAAGCACATGCATAAGTGTTTGTAGGATTGGGGCCAAAGCTTGTTTTAACAACTGCTGAAACGGAAGGAAAATGGAGTAATATAATTAATGGTGCTCCAAAGCATTCAGCTCCAAAGGTGATCTCAAAGACGCAGCATGAAATCAAATCACCAGCTATAATTAATCACCAGACCCTCTAAAATGATTAATAAATGTGAGACTCTTGGTTTTGCTAGGAAACTGTTACTAACAAAACCCAAATATCCAGCTGTAATTAGGAACACATCACTCAAAAGGCAAATGAGTACTAGGGAACTCTGAGAAAGAAAACAAGTTGGCTGTAATTGTGTGCATTTTAACAAGCAATCCTTCTCTCACATGAGATTTTTCAGGATTTTTAGTTGATGAGCCAGTTTTCCAGATGGTAGAAATCAGTGTAACTGAAATGAATTGCCATCAGTAGAGATCTGACCCATATTATAAAACCACTTATTAAACTGTACATCTCTGAAGCGCTTTTCTTTACATGAGAAAATGTTTTAGAGGTGATATCATTTCTTGTTCACTTTAGAAAGCTGTTAAAGATTGCTTTAAATTGTGCAGATGAAATAATGTTAATAGAAAATAATAAAGTAGATACATTCTCACTAATTTGGAACTCAATAGTTTGGAAGAAAAGTCAAGTAGTCTTTAGACTACATAGATATTGCTTAATAGTCATTGAATTCTATGGATAGTTCTAGTCACTGGAGAGCTACCATATTTTTCCAGTCATGTTCTAGAAACATAATGAATTCCTTTTAATATAATAGATATTGGTGATGTGGCTGAGGAATGTGGAATGGTCCAGATCTGCAAGACTGACTTCCAGGTGCACTGCTGAGAGAAACATAGGTGTGTTTAGGCACGTCCTAAAATACTCTCCATTTAAGGAGTATTCATCAGAAAACTCCAATCCAGATGCATGTTCATACTGGCAGCAGTGAGGCGGTTATGAATTAAAGAGTCATTTCTTCTCAGTCTGCAATCTGAAAGGTCAGCAACCTCTATCTTTTAGGTAGCTGTTTTCTTCTCTTATTGGAGAGAGAAGCTTTTTGCTCCAGCTGGTGTTAGCCTCCAATCTGACCCCACTAGTGTTCCAGTATTGTAGTTTATTTCCCATAAGACAATGATTGCAAGATAAGGAAATGATCTTTTTTGTTCATTTTTATGAACACCTGTTGGGGTGGGCTAAAACCATCCCCCCCAAAACTCTGAATTTTCTGGTATTGGTAAATTGCTTTGGAGAATTGCAAGAACTTTCTAAAATCACTGTATTAAAAAACCTCCCCTTCAGTCCCAGCTGCATTCAGGACTGTAACATAGCTCAGAAATCAAATCGGGTACAAGGATTGTCAATGCTCAAGCCTGTCACTTAAGCTCAGGATGGCAATCGGGTGGTTTGCCCATCCACTCCTTTGTATTTGCAGCAAAATAAAGGTACAGGTGATTGTATTAGAGCTAATTGAAAAATGGAAGGAAGGGGAGATCATGAACATTTCATAAAAATCTCTCCCCCCATCCTTCCATGTTTTTGTCAACAATTCAGCAACATTTTGGATTGAAAAAAACACCACATCTCTCTCTCTCGGCCATACAGCAGCATCTGTGGCCAGAAGAGGTGCTCATGCTGGATTTCCCCTTCTTCTAAAAGAAAGGGAGGTTTCTGAGGTCTCTGGAAGTTGCTCCTACACACTATCTGAAACAGCCCAAATCTGGTGACCTTCTGGTTATGCTGCAAAAGATACCTCTGCAATACAGTTCTTGAAGAGGGCTGAGGGTGTGTTTCCTGGAATAATGAAGGAGTGCAAAGGAACTTTTAGGAAGGAGGTTGGTTGGCAGAGGGCCTGTCTGAATGATTGTTTTAATGCTGCTGGGGTTATGCTGTAATATTAACATTAGGGCAAGTAAGGTGAAATCGCCCCATTGCATTCAATGGGAGTTCTGCACCTAGAGCCATAAATAGACATCTTTTTGATTATTTATATAAACATTTAAAAAATATTGACTGTACAAGCAACAGTGTCACTGCCTCTGGATTTTGGACAAGAGGAGAAGAATCCTAATACCATTCTTTTGCTCCCCTTATTTTCTCTCCTAATCAAATCTTTATTTTCTGTCCTCTCCTGATTTTATTTTTTCCCTTCTAAACCTTTGTTCTGCTGTCATGCAGTGTGTAATGGGGTGTCCACCCAAGACAAGGTAAGCAGGTTAAATTAATTAAATAACCTGAGAATCTGCACCTAGGAGAGAGCCAGGGATTGAAAGGCTGATTGATGATGGAGTCCAGCTGAGAAATAGCAAGAGGGACAGGGATGAAGCCAGGAAAATGGCAGCAGAAAGGGGCTGCACAGAAAGTAGTCTGCAGTCACTCTCTGGGAGAAGGGAGGTGTGTTCGGTGCTATGGAGTTAAGTAGTCTGAAGTTACTCTGTGGGAGTAAGGATTTTGGGCTGATAAACTCAAGGAAGAGGGAGCCAGAAGATGTTAGCAGGAGTCCAAGGAAATAGCAAAAGGTCTGGGAGCGGTTGCTAAATATAGGGTCCCTGGACTTGAACCCAGAGTAGAGGGCAGACCTGGGTTCCCTTACCAGCCCCTGGAGAGGTGGCACAGTCTTGGATGTGAAGGGAAGACTGCTATTGTTGTTAGAGAGACTTTGATACCCCGGATGGAGTGGACTATGGTCACCTGGCTGGAGGGCCAAGACATGAAGAGGGAGCACCCTAAGGCGCAGAGACAGAAAGAGACACAGACGGACAGAAGGCAGGGTGCATGAATGAGCAGTAGAAGGGGGCATCAGACCTGGAAAGCGCTAATCCCCACAGCAGCCAGGAGGAGGTGCCCTAGTAATGAGTAAATCCTGTGATACAGTCACATCTCTCCTTTCTGACTGTGTTTGCATAGTGGCCAGCACAAAGGGGCCAATAGTGCTATGTAATACAAATAAATAATAGGGATATTTGAATTTTTTTATTACAGTTCATTTGATCTATGACTTGGACCAAAAATAGATTCTGCCATTTAAATCACCCCAAAATTTTGGGGGGTTAGATTTGGACCACTCCTGGTTGGATTTTGCTTTTTCACCATCTCTGGACCATCTCTAGTTTTCACAGAGCAAACCCCTGACTGCAGTAACATCTGCTTCATAAGTAAAATATACTACGTAGCAGAGATTTTGGTCATTACTATCCATTATAAGGGAATACCAAGAAAACCTGGAACCAGGAGAAGTGTACTTGTTTGTTTTCACGAGGAACCTAACTCAGTGGAGGCTTCTGGCAAAGAACCTGGCACAAACTTCATACACACTATATATGGCAGCAAACTGGCTTGCAGCTCCAGGACTCTAAAAGGAATTTTAAAGAGCTTTATATTTAAAGAACAAAACAAAAAGGCTTGAATAGTTCTGACCAGGAATTGTTACAGTCCTTTTTCTATACAATAGCCAAACTGTCCATTTAAGTCACCTGCCAACGTGCTGGTAGAATGAGAAAACCCAACCCTCAATTTTGTCCCTCTTCCTAGACAAGCAGGGTTACAGAGCAACTGATTGACAAAAATGGGGGAATGAGCAGGTTCTCCATTGCTCTTTTGTAGTGGTTTATACCAGTGCAAAGTGGGTGTAAACTGTTACCACTTTCATTGAATAGTGTTTTACCTACACTGGTGTAAATGTCTCCACAGGTGCAAGGCAACAGGCAACCCAGCTCAAATTCTCTAATTTACCTTTATATTAGACCAACTCAATTCTATGTACATTTTTGTACTGAATTTGGTAATACACAATATTTCATGCAACAGATTTGGTGGGAGCAGAACTGAGTGTTATACTACTCCATTGCTACTTTGAACAGTAGTTTCTGAGGGCTGGTTTACACTGAAAAGTTACATTGGCATAGCTACATCTCAAAGGGGCGTGAAAAATCCATACCCCTGAGAGATGCAATTAAGCTGACGTAACCCCAGTGTAGACAGCGGAAGTGGATTACCTACAGCGAAGGGAGAACCCCTTCTGTTGCTATGGTATGTATCTACACTTAAAACTCTACAGCAGCACAATGTAGACATAAGGCTATGTCTTGTTTTTAGAGCAAGATAGTGAACTGGAGTTTGCTACCTAACTATAAAATCCTAGTAGACAGGGCGCAACTAAATATTACCTCAGATGAGGGGTATAGTGTTGTCTTGACTACCTACATTGAGGTAAAAAACTGTCTGTGCCTTGTCTCCACCAGGATTTTACACTGAGACAGCAACTTGAGTTTGCCATCTCACTGTAAAAACACACCTCTTTGGCACACAGCCTGGGTAAGGCATGCCATATATGCAGCAGTGCACTTGATAAAGACCTGTGCGGAAGAGATGCAGGATTGAATTCATGCAGGGGATGGGAGCGGAGAATATCTGGCAGCTATTCAGCCACCCCCATACAAAAATATTACAAGTTTGAAATGCATAGTAGGCTTACTGCCTCTGAAGAAATATCTCACTAAAGATAAAATATACAGCAGCATATCCAGTGCAGAGAATGTGCCTTGGTTTCATATTAGCTACTCTGCTACCATAGGAAGGGAAGATACTATTCAGCAATATTCAAGCTGTCAAACCCAGTGCGGGATATCTTTGTCCCTTTTAATCAGAGATTCCAGTACATTTTTCACTTAGGAAACTGATTGACAGATAACATATTTATATGGACATATTTTAAAACTGGAAAGACACACACATTTTAAAGCAAAGCAGGGCCCTTATTCTAAATTCTGCCAAAGGCTGCATTATTTTGGGGGGTGTTGTTTCTCAAAAAAATAGGGGCAAATAAGTAAAAATTCTCCCATTTGGATGATAGATAGATATAGGTAGTAACAACTCTTTGCATGAATAAACTTAATCTCAAAGCACTTGACAACTATTTTACTTGTATGTTATATCCGGTTTGGGTTTTTTCTTTAAATTTTCAGTTCTTGTCTCTAAGAACTGTCTTCCTTCATGTTTGCATAGTGTTTAGCACAATGGTGCCCTGATCTTGACTGTATTTCTTAATACAGAAATAAGAAACAATAATAATTAATAAAAATAACTAAATCTATGAAAGTTTACAGCATCCTTGTGAGGTAGGTAACTTATAGGAAATTCCCTTCACTCATCACTGAAATGCAGCTACCTCTGTAATAGACTAGAGCATCTGTTTAATTGATGCTCACAGCAATATAATACAATAGTTTAAGAGAGAAAGGGTGTGTGTGTGTGGAAATAATGTAGCTAAAATTAGAGTAGGTATCTAGGCAGGCACAGAGTAATTACTTAGGACAGAATTTGGCCTGGATATTGGTGTTAACACCTCTGCTTTTATGAAGCATTCCATGGACTTGTTAAAGTCCATAAATAGTCAGGACCTCCTGTTTATTGCTCTCTACAATGGATGAGCTCTTTTGAGAGATGTACAAATATTGTACACATTGTATAATATCACACAGTCTAGCACCTTGGAGTGGGACCTGATGGTGCAGGCCTATCAGGACTCGAGCAGACCAGCAGAGGCGAGCCAACCCCAAGTGCACCTGACTACCACTGAGACTAACGTTACCTGTGAGTGAAGTATTATTTGGATGGGGTTTATGGTGAGAGACAGTTCTGGACCTCCATAAGATGGACAAGTAGTATTTGGGACTCGGGGATTGACCAGATTCCAGATGTATTGATTTGGATTGCTTAAATACTTGGATGTATATATATAATAATGAGTTTGCATGTTTCTTTTGACTGTTTTCCTCTTTTTCCCCAAATAAGACGATACAGTGTTCCCAAGGACTCATAGTGCTTGCGACTGGGGAAAAATCTGCAAATGTGACCAAGTTTCATTTAATGTCCCAGAGCCAAGAATAAGACTAAGGTTGTGGGTGAAGGCTTGAACCACAGTTTTATTTATTTAGAAATGGACCACAAGATAGATTGTTGTAGTACTGGCAGATGGGTTACACATCTATATGAGCATGGATGATAAGAGGGGTATTCAGTGAGAGAGGCTGACAGTGTGCAGCAAGGGTCCAGAATGCCCTAAATTGAGATGGGGGTAATTTGGACAAATTATTGGAGTGCCAGGTTCCAGAGAGATGAATGCATCTGCAAGGGTATATCTTCTGCAGTATCACAGCTTCACATGTTGTTAACAAACAAGCACACTTTGCCTTTTTGTTCTGTGGCTGCTGATCAAAATGGGACAAATGCATCCTTAAGAGCTGTGGAGTTAGTTATACCAGGAATGAACTTGTCCTCAATGAGGACTATACCCGTGGCAAGTTCCGAATTTTGAAAAGAAGAAATTTTTGAGTCATTAGCACACAAAAAATACTTCTGAAATATTTTGTGCCTAGTGAAAGAAAACTATGTGCCATCATCGCAGGAATAGCAAAAGAGAATATTGGTGTGACTGCAGAAGGTGTTAACAGGGTGGTCGAAGAGAGGGAGATAATGCAATTGGCTGTTCAGTGCCTATGTTTATTCCTGAGGGTCAGTCCTAGGCCAGGTCTACATTAGTGACTTGTGCCATAACAGGTATACCATAGAATCATAGGACTGGAAGGGACCTCGAAAGGACATCTAGTCCAGTCCTCTGAACTCATGGCAGAACTAAGTATTATCTAGACCATCTCTGGGAGGTGTTTGTCTAACCTGCTCCTAAAAACCTCCATTGACAGAGATTCCACAACCTCCCTAGGTAATTTATTCCAGTGCCTAACCCCCCTGACAGGAAGTTTTTCCTAATGTCCAACCTGAACTGCCCTTGCTGCAATTTAAGACTATTGCTTCTTGTCCTGTCCTCAGAAGTTAAGGAGAACAATTTTTCTCCCTCCCTCCTTATAACAACCTTTTATGTACTTGAAAACTGTTATCATGTTCCCTCTCAGTCTTCTCTTCTCCCAACTAAACAAACCCAGTTTTTTCAAGCTTCCCTCGTAGGTCATGTTTTCTAGACCTTTCATCATTTTTGTTTCTCTTCTCTGGATTTTCTACAATTTGTCCACATCTTACCTGAAATGTGGCTCCCAGAACTGGACACAATACTCCAGTTGAGGCCTAATCAGTGCAGAGTGGAAGAATTACTTCTCGTGTCTTGCTTACAACTGTCCCATTAATATATCCCAGAATGATGTTTGCTTTTTGTGCAACAGCGTTACTGTTGACTCATATTTAACTTGTGATCCACAATACCCTGAGATTTCTTTTGGCAATACTCATTCCTAGGCAGTCATTTCTCATTTTGTATGTGAGCAGCTAATTGTTCCTTCCTAAGTTGAGTACTTCGCATTTGTCCTTATTTACTTCAGGCCATTTCTCCAGTTGGTCCAGATAATTTTTCATTTTAATCCTACCCTCCAAAGCACTTGCAACCTTTCCCAGCTTGGTATCATTCGCAAACTTTATAAGTGTACTCTCTATGCCATTGTCTAAATCATTGATGAATACATTGAACAGAACTGGACCCAGGGTTTACAAAAGTGGCATGTTTTTGTGTGTTGCATTGTACCTGTAATTCAGAGGTGATTTCTTTTTAGATTCAAATTAGAAGATTATTCATGGAAAATATTTTGTATTGAGAGATAAAGATGAAATAAAAGTAATAACAAAATGTATGTGTGGTAAATGTCACATATCTTACAGCCAATGTGAACTTTCATAAAATAGCCTGAATATTGGCACGAAGAGGAGTTTTCAATGATTTGATATTCCCTTTTTCATCACAGATGCATTTTCTGTCTAAAATTAATTTTTTATTTACTTGCAATTGATTTTGATTTGAAACCTGCTTTTTAAAAATAAACCTTGACTGTGAAATAAAAGCAAAAGAGAAAATCATCTTGGTCAAATTGGTTTAGTGTTATCTGCTGCTACCTTTGTCATACTATAACCAGTGTCAATACATTTTCACTCACCCCTTAAAGCTTTACCCTTTATCACTCTCACTGTTATCCTTAAGGATCAAAACTCCCATTGATCTTTACAAGTGATTGGAAGGTCAGTGGCCATCTTACCTGATTAAAAACTCCTGGTTGGGGCCCCAAAGTGAAATATAATAATATCCATAGTTCTACTCCCTTTCCATTTGAGCAGTGCACCTTGACACAAATTTCCCCTAGCATTTAATAGGGGCTAGTATATCCTTAACTCTATCCAGTGACTGCCTGCAGTGTCTGCTTTAGTTTCTCATATGGTATAAGGTACACACATTGTAGAATTCTTCTCAGTGAAAGTGCACTTCAGCTTACTGCAAGGAAGAACATCAAATCTTGATTTAAAAGTTGTCAATGATGGAGAATCCACCATGACCCTTGTTCAGTTGTTCCAATGGCTAATTATGCTCACTTTTTAAAAATGTACACCACATTTCCATCTGAATTCATTTAGCTTCAACGTCAACATTTTGGGGCTCCCTCGGTCTCTCCTGTTGAAGCCGTTGCACTTTGGATAAATACAAAAAGAGCAGTTGGGCCAGAGAGAGAGTGAGTGGGAATGACACTAATCCAGTGGATGGGACACCTATCCGGGGGGGGGAGGGTGCAGGAGCCCCCGGGTCAAATCTCCCTGCTTCACTCACTATCTTTATTTATCCAGAGTGGACCAGGCTCAACAGGAGAGACTGAGGAAGTCCCACAGCTCAGTGATTAGAGCCTTCTCCTGAGAGATGGGATACTCCCTGTTCAAATCCTTTCCCCTCCTCTGCCAGGGAAGGGGGAGTTGAACTTGTATTTCCTACATACCAGGTGAGTATTCTAACCACTGGACTAATGAGTTGGGCACCACCACCTCCTCCAGCTGTTTTGTGTGGAGTGAGGCAGGTGCCTCAGTCATGCCTGCAAGAAACAACATAGGCACCTAAGTCAGGAGAGGGTTTTCTGTTTGTGAGTCTTCAGCAGAGCTAGGCATGTCCCTGCATCCTGGATTTAGGCACCTATGGCTGAGAAAGTGCAGGGCTTGATACAGCATCTCCCGCTGGCTAGCTTAGGTGGGCGGCCACCTAGTATAGGTGCCTATCTCTCCCCATTCTTTGTGGAGGCACCTAGGTGCGCAACTCTGCTTTGTGGATTGCAAACTGCACCGCAGAGTTGTTCCTTTGAGTTTCTAACTTTTAGGTACCCTGACACTCAGTATTGCAGCGCCTAAGTCCCTGCATGAATTCCACCCTTACTGTCTGTACTGTGACTGCTCTTACGTATAAAGAGAATTTCTGTTTCCAGAGGTATTGTGCCATCACTTTTCACCATCCCCAACTTCACTAAGAATGAGACATTATAAAATAAATTGGAACACTGCTCAGCCTTGCTTTTGCAGACTTATTTGAAGGTTACACCTAATTTGATGCAATTTTGATGTTCAGGCTCCCAACTGCGAGGAAGCCCACTAGCAGTGCATCATTCATAACCAACAAGTTGCTGAGAAACCAAAAACAGCTTTAAATAACAGTTGGTATATTTAAAAAGGTGTTTTAGGTCTCTATGCAGAATAAAATGCACGTTACTGCAGCCTCTGGCTTGTCACAAACTTTAAAAGTCTGAAGATCCTGGCTCTGTGGGAAACTAACCTCTCCAGGCAAAAGATTGGCCTAATGCAGAATCCCAGTATGAAAAGTTGCATTAAGATAGTGAATGAACTCCTCTCTTCAGGCTAATTTTTGCTTATCCCACTTCACTGCTGACTGGACAGTAAACAAGAATGACAACTGAATTTGATAGTGGAATCTAGTCTTGCAGGTCATGCAAGACACAAAATCTTACATTAATATTTCCCTTCATTCTCCATAATCTTCTGTATTAGGGGGCATGAGGGACTTTTATGTATCCCCCTCCCTGGGAATTACTATTTTTGAGAGTTATGTCTAGTCTACCTTTAAATTGTTTGAGTTAATTATCATTACTGAAATGAATTAGGCAATTTTATAAGTAGTGTTACTGTAAAATATAGCCATAACAAGAATAAAATTCAGAATGGAGGCTAAATTCCTGAGTTTTGCAGCATACATAGCTCATAAAATCTCATATTTTTCTGATATTTCTAAAATGTACTGCCCCCATGCATGAGTTTAGGACTGAATGACATTTTGAATTATTGTCCATAGCTCTGGGAATTTCCTTAGCATTTTTGTAGATCCCACTAAACCTCAGACATTTAATTTTAATATTAGCCATATCATCAGTTGTTGCAAATCTGCATACTCGCATTCAAGTCAATGGCACTATGCTGTTTTACATCAGCTAAGGATCATCCCCAATATATTTGGTGGTCATGGAAGACAGGTGTCAGTGTATAAAAAATGTCATGTACCCAGCTCACAAGTAAAGGACTGGATATGGAAGTTAATGAAAGTTTTGTCTGCATATAGTCTTGAGCATTAGTTCCAGCGTAAATTGTCACTGAAGAATTGGTATTTCCCAGCGCTGGTGAAAATGAAGGCAGCAAAACACCCAAATATGCTTCTAATTGTGCCATGGCCTTTCTCTCTACAGGTTCTTCCCACTAGTCCTAAATGAGCTGTGACAAAGCAAGAGGAGTGAAATACTGCTTCCATTGAAATCAATGAGAATTTTGCCATTGGCTTCAGTGGAGCCAGGATTTCATTCCAGGTGTACAGGGCTCATCTGAAGCCAATGGAAAGACTTGGGTGGGCTTTAACAGTCTTTGAATAAGGCCCAAATTCAGCAAGCTCTCTGTATGAATATGTATTTTCTTTTTTTTTACTTGATATTTTACATGTGGGAGCCAGAATTATTTTCATTGTTATTTGTGTTTGTTAAGGTTGCGTCTAAAGGCCAATCAAGAGTGGGGCTGCATTTTGGTAGGCATTGTACAGCCACAGAGTAGTCGATAGTCCCTGGCTCAAAGAGCTTATAGCCTAAGTAGAGAAGATGGCTACAGGGTGCAAGCAGAGGTGTAACAAGCAAACAATGTGATGGCAGCAAACATCATGTTAGAATTCTTGAGAAGCAGTCATGGGTTTGTGCAGAGAGATAATAGGTTTCACTGGGACAAGATGGCTTTTAGCAAGCAATATACACAAGATTCTGCTTTATGTTTTAAGGAAGAGATGAGCATACTCAGATCTGATAACTGCCTTCCCCCGCCCCTGCTCTGTCCCCCATATATATAGGACATATTTAAAGTCATGTTCATTGATCATCTTTCTATTTCTCTTGGCCGGTTTTCTTAGACTTGCTGGAAGCTTAGCATTCATCTTGCTGGATACCGTCTCCCTCATTTGCTTTAAATAGAGCTGTAGCTAATTGTTCATCAGCGTTGCAACTCACTTGTGGAAGTTCATGAGCTGTCTGCCGTTTGTCAGAAGCTTTGCTCTTCATCATCGTCATCCTGAGTGTGCATGTTTGGCTTAAGAACCTCCCTCCCACCCCCCAAAATGACCATTAAAAATATCATACCACTAAGAATGAGGAAGCTAAGCAAGCTGCTTTGTTGGTTAATGAGAAACAAAAATAAAATTCCCATAATCAAATAGGTCAGCTGATGGGCAAAATAAAGCATTTTGGAGATTCCTAGGTAAAAATATGGAGATGGTTCAGTAAGACATATTATGCCAATTTTTGATGTACATTTTATCAACATTAATTGGATAGTTTACAATGAAAGCCATTGCCTGTGATATTCTAACTCCAAAGATGTTCCAAAAAAGCATTTTAAGTGTTTCTTAACTTAACAGTGATCACAAGTGATGCTTAAGACTGAAACTGTAGGTTTTAAAAACTGGAAATGTTTCTAATGGCACAGGCATGGGATGCAGAGTCAAGACCGGGTTCTATTTGTAGGCAGATATTTCTCTGTGCCTAAGTTGATCCATCTCTATAATAGGTATACAACCGTAGTTATTTGTATTCACTTTTTTAAACGCCATGCATTCTTTGTGCTGTATGTGTTCTCATTTATTTTCATGCAACACTTTTTTGAAAATGTCACCAGTTCCTAATTATTGTTACAAAGGATGAATTTTTTTATTCTAAATTTATTTTATGCATTTTCCAGATGTGCAGAAATGGGGAAAAGTCAGTACTAATGTTAGCAGTGCTGGAAGGGTCTCAGCAAGGCGCTTGCTGGAGGCATGATCCAGGAGCTCCATCTGAATCTGTATATCATGTTGGGGGTTGTTTTTTTGTGTGGTTTTGTTTCACTGATGATAGAATTGAAAGGTGGGATTTTCAGAAGTGCTAATTATTGGCCTAATTCAGCTCCCAGTAAAGTCAGCGGGAGTTTTCCTCCAAACACATAAAAGATGCTAAATATGGAGAAGCAAAACATGATCATTTTTAGTTTTACTTTTAATGGACATCTGGACTTTAATCTAAGGTCTTTTCCAGTAACATGCAGGTGGCTACACTCTTAATCAGAGGCTTTTTCTATCCTGAAATAAAACTGACTGGATTAATTCCAAGCAAGACATTCTCTGCACTACCTTCTCAGTGGAAAAGGCAATTGGTATTTCTCCAAAATCTGCTAAACTAGAAGCCAGGAGGGTGGGGGAAAATGATGGCAGTGCACATTTTAGGTAGTAAAATAAAATTATCTGAAAATCTCCTCTTTGAACTACTCAGGCAATTTCAAAACTAGTGAAGTGCACTGCAGCACTTAGAAAAAAAGATTACGATCCCAAAAGGTAAAAGTGGCAGGTGTCCCGCTAGGGGAAGTGATTTGGACTTGTGTTCTTTTATAGCCAAAAGAACTTGAGCTAAAAGTTCTGGATATGGATATCAAGGATGATCTTGCAGAAAGCATGTTGGGTTCCAATGTTGGAAGCCTCTAAAACACCCAGGAAGGAAGCCGCGTTATCATAACTTTGTCTGGTCAAAGGGCTCAAGGCATATTTCTGCATTTTGCACTTACTAATTTTGGGGTGAGTTTGTGTGGTTGTTTGTGTTTTTCATTTTCTTTCAGGTTATTTAAAGTTACGGGGTCAGCTGAGATTGTGAGTTTGGGGACTATTTGAGCCTTTGTTCCCTGGATCATCTTTGATCATCTTTGATCAGCTTCAATCAGCCTTGTGATCACCTTCCCCCGTGTGAATAATGAGGAGGTAGGGCTGACCTAGGAGAGAAGGCCTTAAAAATCAGAGGCTAAGCAACCAGGGGAGTTAGCAACCAGGGAAGCTTGTAAGAGGAAGTCTTAATATAATCACTATTGTTAGGAAGGGCCACATCACCAGTGCCAACGCTGCTCCTGTCTCCTCCACCTGTGTCTGTATCCAGAGAACCTGACCATGGCTATCTCTACCCAAATCCTGGTGTGGATTTGCAGACATCGTTGCCCGCATTTTCCACTCTCAGAAAGCCAGGCTGCGGGGAGCGTCCAGAGTGAAAGGTGCCTGCTGGTGGAATCTCTCAGGAAGCAGATGGGAGAGCTGCAGGAGTAGGTGGCCAGGCTGAGAAGCATCTGTGCCCACAAGGAATTCCTCAAGAGTATTCCTATGGAGACGTCCAAGGCTGAGGAAGCTATCTAGCTAAAAAGGACTGCTCTCATGCCACCGGGGGAGGAGGAAATAGCTCTGCCACAGGGAGGACACCAGCTCTTGGTTACTTCTGGCAGCCTGGAGCCTTAGAAAGATGGGGGGATATTCTACCCTGCTTCCGATTGCCCGCTCTCTTCCAACTGAAGGAAGGGATGGCATTCAAAACCACATACTGCATATGTTGCCGGAGATGGTATATTCTGCTGCTGCAGAGACAGCAAGCACAAGCAGATGCTCATCTTGTGGATGAGGGGCAGGCCCAGTTTGAATGCTTGATCCCTATGAGCCAGCATGGCATGTAAGAATTGACCACTGCCCAAAGGGAAGGAGGTGCCTTCATCTGGGACTAAGGAACCAGGGTTGGAGGGGCAGTTGAGACAGTTTGTGAGTGATGGAGGTAGCGTTCCTTTTAGGTATGTGGGATTTGTTATATTCCCATTGGCTAGTCTTTAGAATGACAGTCTTTACAGTGTCTGTGCTGAAAAAGGTGTTGGGATAGCTCTGTGCTTTGGAGTAAATCCTGCAATCTATCCTGTTAGACCTATTTGTGACGTGAGCATATAATTGCTTTATATTGTGCCATTTAGAAGTTGATAGGAGGGTATATTAGGAAACTATAAAACACTTGCCCTCTGAAAACCTAAGGGGTCTTAGGTTGCATACCAAAAATTGAGCCACCCAAAATCACTAGCCAATTTTGAAAATGTAGGCCTATAATTGATTATTTATCAAATGTTCTTTATTATAATTATGTAAAGCAGAGGTTAATTTTAATGTTAGACCACAACTTTGTCAAGAAGAATTTTCTTCTCTTCTTGGATTATGCTGACTTTTTCTCTTTTGTGTTAAGAGACTGAGCAAACTGTGGATACCACGAAACAGTAAACATTATGGGAGGCATTAAGGGAAAGGAAAACTCAGCCAAGATACCCTTACGTCTACTGCTACTGCCTACACCTAACACCTGTTTACGTCCTGACTTCAGCTTGCCTAGTCATAGAATCGTGGGACTGGAAGGGACCCCGAGAGATCATCTAGTCCAGTCCCCTCCACTCATGGCAGGATTATCCTCTGCCTTGTAACTCACCTGCTGATTGATAATAGGGTTGGCAGGAAAAAGGAAAGTATAGTGGAGGCCCTGTGTTTTTTAAATTTTGGTTATAGTAATGAGTACTTTCAGATATTTCTGCATCAGAATTATGTGGTTTCTCCAATGTCATGTATTTATTTTGTTTTTACTGAATAAAGCATTATTGCTCTATTCAGTAAAAATTACATAACATAAGAATGGCCACACTAGGGCAGACCAATGATCCTTCTCGTCCAAGTTCTATCTTCCAACAGTGGCCACTGCCAGATGCCTTAAGAGAATGAACAGAACAAGGCAATTATTGAATGATCTAGTCCCCAGTCCCAGCTTCTCGCAGTTGGAGGTTTAGGGACACCCAAAGCACGGGGTTGCTTCCCTGCCTGTCTTGGCTAATAGCCCTTGATGAACCTCTCCTCCATGAACTTATCTAATTCTTTTTTTTTAACCCAGTTATACTTTTAGCCTTCGCAACATCCCCTGGAAATGACTTTCACAGGCTGCCTGTGTGTTATGTGAAGTACTTCCTTATGTTAAATTAAAACCTGCTGCCTATCAATTTCATTGAGTGACCCCTGGTTCTTGCGTTATGTGAATTAATAGATGGACAGTGGATGCTATAGTAATACTTACTTATCTCACAGGGATGTTGTAAAACTTAGTTAACTAACATTTGTAAATCACCTTGCAAATCCTTGAATTCAATGTGCTATAGGAAATCAAAATATTATTGTTCAAGTATCAGTTGGATGGAGACAGTCCCACATAACTGCAGTCAGTATTTTAGGGGAACTTTTTAATAGTCATTATAAAATGGCTCATTTAGTTCTCAAATTTATAGCACCACCTAGAACAGTGTCTGAGAATATCAAGGTACCAGCCAACTCTCAGTTTTAAAAGCAGAGGCTTTCCTTCTGAAAGGAGGAAATGTGTTCTTGATAACTCCATTTTGTCAGAAGAGGGCCACAATTCTCCTAAAAGATACTTATGATACACATTTCTGTTCTCTGTGAAGAGGTAGTAGCTATTAGCTAGGATAGGCAGGGATGGTGACCCTAGCCTCTGTTTGCCAGAAGCTGGGAATGGGCGACAGGGGATGGATCACTTGATGATTACCTGTTCTGTTCATTCCCTCTCGGGCACGTGGCATTGGCCACTGTCGGTAGACAGGATGCTGGGCTGGATGGACCTTTGGTCTGACCCAGTATGGTTGTTCCTATGTTCTTATGGATGATTCCCCCAGAGGAAGAGGAGGAGTCCAATATGATGAAGTAATATGGTACTGAACAAGTCATATTTTTAGATGGAGGGAAAACATGAGTTGCTTGAGGAAAAAAAATTCCAGACACTTTGACTGCCCTTGTTTTCAGTTGGTTCTGGTTGCTGTTCCAGCTCCTAAGAGGAAAATGTCTCTTGTTGTGTGTCCTTATTTGGAAGGAAATGTAGAGAGTCAATGGAGTTGTAAGGAAATCAGTGGAGCTGCACCTGCTTACACTAGGGGTGCATTTGGCCTGATGACTGGTGGAGATGAGAAATACATGCCTCGTAAATGATATGTCTTGAATGACCTTTTACAAATACAGCAAGATTCTTTTGAATTGAAGAAGTGAATACATTTATGCTAGTGCTTCCCCATGGAAATGGTGATATGGAAAAAGCATGTAGTGTAATCAGGAAAAAAACAATCAGACTTTAGATTATTTCAGCAAGTCAAAGTTACTCCAAGGTCGCTGCTGCAGTTAAGAAATTCAAGGAAGAAGCTAAGCACTTCTGATCAGTGAAAGTGAGTGATAAAATTTACAAAGAACTGGAAAAATAGCTGGTGTTGAGCTGATACAACAAATAATTAGGTTCCACAGTAATAATAACTTGCAACTAGTTTCAAAGCTATGTAGCTTTCAAATGTTACAATAAAGTGGGTGAACCATTACAATTCACTCAAGGGCATCCTGATCCTCAGGTCTTTCTCATATGATTTGAATGGGGGTTGCATGGTACCTGGGGTGCAGATATAAAATAAATTGATTACATATAAGTTTTCTTCTATTTTGGCATTTCGTGCTTGGATGCCCCGCAACTATTATTGAGCAGCTATATATGCTTCCTTACTGGTTATATCAATTACTTGGTGCTTTGCAGTTAAATTGGTGTCAGATAATGAGTTATCGATCATTAACTGGACTGAAAGTGAGGGGATGGATGGCCTGGAGGTTTATCAGGATAACCTCTAACTGCCATGTTTGCATAGTTATCTGTCATGCTATCATGAAAGCCAGTGTTTTTAAAAAACCTACTAGGTCATGTAACTTCACTACCAAAGTTTCCTACAAGAAGAGCTGGTTAAAATTTTTTTTTTGAAAGAACATTTTTGCATCAGAAATTTTTTGTTGTTGTTGAAATAGAAATATTTCATGGGAGTGTGTTGATTTCAATGATTCAAAATTGAAATGGAATGTTTTGTTTCATTCCAACTGCCTTCTTTTGTTTCAACTTTTACATATTGTATTAATTATAGTTTATATTGTAGTTTTGAATTATTGGAAAGTTTTATTTTGATAAAGTTGTTGCAATGTTTAAACATACCAATATTCCACAATTTCCATTCTAAGACTTTTTGTTCCGATTTGGGATAAAAATAGATTTTGAAAAGTTGTTGTAATTTCCCACGAGACTCATGGAAATTCAGTTTTCCAACCAGAACTACCTACATGTTTATTGTCCAGTCTGGTAAGTATGCTGAATAATGAGGCTTCCACCTCTTCTCTAGAGAGATTACTTCACCCTATAAGTTTATTGCTCTTAGAAAAGTTTTCCTAATAATCAACCTAAATTTTCCATTTCTTAATATCATCCCAAGGGACCGCCATACGTTTTGTTTTTCCTACTGGTTGGAAAGGACTTAACTCTTGATTTATACTCCAGTTGGACGTATGCACACACTCACCAAATTATGCACAGAACCTTCAGTTTGTTGTTGTTCTGACAGTAAGGCAAACACTATCTCTTTTAAAAATTTTCCTAGTGGCTGCAATGATCACTTTGAAAAAATGATCATGAGAAAGAGTCCTTCCTGATGGAACTGCAGCCAAGGAAAGGACATTTTTGTCATAGCAGCTCCAACAGTCTCTGCAAACTTAGATCTACAATGGACAGCCATGCCTTCATGCTCTGTCTTCTGGACAGCTCACATTTCTAAGGCTATGTCTACACTACTGCGGTACGTTGACCTAAGTTGTGCAACTCCAGCTATGTGAATAACGTAGCTGGAGTCAATGTAGTTTAGGTTGACTTACTGCGGTGTATGCACCATGCTGGGTTCACGAAAGACACTCTCCCATCAGCTTAGCTTACTCTTCTTGTTCTGGGTGGAGTACCGGGGTCAACCGGAGAGCGCTCTGCCATTGATTTACTAGACCCGCTAAATCAATTCCTGGTGTACTGATCGCCAGCGCATTGATCCAGTGGTAGTGTAGACATAGCCTTTAGTAGCTACTACTCCAGGAGTCTGTGGAGCATGTAAAAATAGAAGGTACATCTTGATTCAGCTGATGAGGCGGAAGATTGCTCTTATATATAATGCATGTTTTTAAACATTTAATGGGGCTTCTACAGCAGAAAAAGACTGAATGTTTTCCCCATTGAATGAAACTGTTTTGTCTGCTTCTTTCGTTCTGCAGGAAATTATGTATAGCACATTTCAGTCAATACATGAAGCTGCTCTGCTTAAGTCACACGTGACATGCTGGCTCTGTTTAGGAGTGGATAGAGTATGGTGTGTTTTTATTTTTGTTTTAAACCTCAGAGGAAAAAGAAACCCAATTTGTTTGTTCAGCTGTTTGGAACAAAATATGAGCTGCTCTTGGCTGGTGAAAATATTATTTTTAAGCTTTTTAAAAGGATTTATTTGCACTGTCTAATCAAAATACAGACATCAAATAGCTGTTTAACAGAATTGATACCTTATCCTCATGCATGTTTTTCATTCAGTTTGAATGAAAGACTGATCGAATGCAGCACTCCCGTGAATTCACTTCAAATCAGAATTACCCCTCAGTAAACTTTTTTCAAATCAAGCACTGAAATAAAGGATCTTTATGTAATGGTTGTGTGCAGAGATTTCTAAAAGGAGCTGGAGAGTTTGGAAAAGGAGGAAAATGGGCTCAAACTAGTACATTAAACTCTCTGAATGATAGAAAAACACTTTTAAAAAAAATGAGAGCTCATTTAAGCCTGCCTGCAGGCAGCTTTCTCTTGGGTGACTTACTCCCAAGGCCCACCTGTACATAAACATGAACTACTCTTGAACAAGTTCTCTAATGTAGTGCATGAGATAAAAATGTATTTGCCTGAAACCATTGGGCATGAATTTTGTTTCACCATTATTCCTCAACAAACCATATTTATTATGGCAAACACTATAAAAACCTCTGTACACTCCTAAACTGCTGCAGATTTGCGCTAAGTGCGGACGGTGCTATGATTTACATCAGTGTGAGGATTTGGCACTGCAAGTCTCTTTATATACTGTACCGGTAAGACCACAGATAAAGTATCATGTTCTAATCTCCCTAGGAAGTAGCAGACAAATTAGAAATTAATGTAGAGAAGTAAAATGGACAAGGAGTTGATGGGGGCAAATTCACAAAAAAGAATGATAGGGTAGCATTCTGTATGTACTGAACACACATTCATCCAGTAACTCAGGAGTTAATTACCTACATCTGTTATGGATGTGTTAATTTGTACACCACAAGTTAGTTTTTGATATCAATTTCATCTCCAGTGGAAATCAAGAGCAATTTGATTGAACTGAATGGAATTAGGAATGATGTACTCCAGTATAATTTAGGCCAGTAGGCCCAGATATCTGCTGTGCTTCTGTTGTCTAGAAGTTTCGGGAAACGGTGTAAAGGTTGTGAGAACTGGTTCTTTCCCCTGCAGTCTAATATCAATCTTCGTCTGCAGAAGTGTTGTGCTCAGAGTGATTTAGCGGTAGAGTGCTGACCTTTAGCAGTGGCTGAAGGATGGCCTTGTGATTAGAGTGCTGGCCTGGGAGTATCACACTGAGTTCCCTGCTCTGTCATTGTGTAATCCAGGGCAAACCACTCTGCTAGATTCACAAAGAAATGGAGGTGTGGTGCTGCTGGCATCACTTTTAAGTGCTAAAGCCTGAGTTTGGTGCTAAACTCTATGCATGGGGAGAGAGACATGGCTTAGAATGAGATTCACAAAAGCCAGCATGCGAGATGGCTCCCAACCTGAACTAACCAATGGGAAAGGCCAACCTGAGGGGTTTTCGCTGAGCCTCACCCCTGTCTTGGAGATAGATGCCTGGGGGCAGGGAGGCACCTCCCTCCATCTGGGATTCTGAGCTGAAATTGTCTCATAATGTTAGACTCTTGTGCCATTTTAACAAGAAGCCAGGGGAGGGTGGGAAGGAGGAGAGGACTCCCCTCATAACTTTTAGCCCAGGGGTTAGGATACTCGGCTGGGAGGAGGAAAACTGCCAGTTCACATCCCCCTCCTTCTCCTGAGGGGAAGAAGGGATTTAAACTGGGCTTTGCCACTTCTCAGGTGAGACCTTAGCTACGGGGCTGTGGTATATTTGGATATGGGGCTTCCTGAATCTCTCCCTTTGAAACTATTCCACTGTGGGCTCAATAACTTTAGAAAATCATTGGGCCAGAGAGAAAGGAAGACTGAGGCCGACTCTGATACTGTAGTCTGGTGGTTAGAGCACTCAGCTAGGACATGGATTACCCAGGATCCAGTCCTTTCCCTGCTGCTCCTCAGAGGGAAGAATGGACTTGGACTGGGGTCTCCCACCTGAACACTCTCACCACTGGACTAAAAGTTATGAGGGAACTCCCTACCACAGCCATTTTGTGTAAGCTTCCCTATAGGGCTCTGTCTGGTAGGCGAGGTCTGAGCACACTTACTGGATTGAGCCCCACAGGCAGGTTAGGTGGAGGAAGCCTATCTTCTCCCGGATAGTGCATCACTCTTGGGCATAGGCATCTGGGTGCCTGGCATAGGGCTTCAGTGTGTATGCTCAGAGGCAGAGACTTAAGTGCTTAGGGAAATTTAACTTCAAAAACTGAGTGAGTTTAGGCATCTATGGGATTCAGGGAAAACAGCAAGGGCTTGTGAATCTCAGTGGGGCCTGATTAGGCAGCAGTTAGGCACCTAAGTCCTTTTGTTAATCTAACCTTTAGTCTCTCTGTGCCTCAGTTCCTCATTTGTATAATGGGGATAATAGCACTTCCCTGCCATGCAGGGTTGTTGTGAGCATAAATTAATTAAAGATTCTGAAGTGCTCAGATACTACAGTAGAAGACCACGTAAATACTAGAGAGTGCTGTGTTGATTTTTTTTTTAATTTAAATCAAAGTTAAATATTTTAAAGGAGATTCAAGTGGGCTCTTGGTTACTGGCTATTCTTCAATGCTAGAAATATACCCAGATTTACCCAAATGTAGCCAAACTTAAACCAGACACCAAAGAGCTTTGGAGAGTCAGAATTTGAATCCAGAATCAAAATGTTTTGAAAAGCTAGATTGAGCTGACCACAGTTTTCCCATCTATGGCTTATGCTAGGTTACAGCACAGTCTCTTGAAATATTTAAGACTTTGGTAAAAGTGTCAAAATTTTATAAGAGCATCTTAAGGTAAGTCTTTCCATACCATTAACCTTTTCTTTCTCTTCCCCCTTCCCCCGCCTGTTGTAAAGGGACAAAAATATAATTAATTAGCTGGTTCAGAACACAAGACATTCTATAAAAAAATACATAAAAATCCTGAATTGTGCATGGCCCCATTCACAGGAAATAAAACAAACTTTATAGCCAAGGAGAAAAAATGCAGTTTCCAGGAAGCTAAGCGTCTGGAACAACATTGAAGGAACACTGTCCACAGTAGCAAAGCAAATGGCATAACAGAATAAAAGACTCATTGCCTGGAATATTGAGCATCATGTTGCGAACAAATGCGAGAGAGTGTAAAGAATATATATGTGTATATATATAACTGGGGAATTGGAACTCATTGGGCAGCATTGCCAAATAGGAACAGGCACCAGGATGACGGGAGGCTAGTGCTGGCCCTAACTTGACTTATGTTGCTTTAAGTAAATTATTTAAGGTCTGTGTGCTTCCCTTTCCCCATCTGTAAAACAGGGATGCTAACACTTCACCAGATGTTAACTGTGGAGAAGCTATCATATCTCCATAGTTAAGCACTAAAATGTCTGATAAAGAGGCAACACTTTGTTACGCTGCCCCAGTAGCAGACTGGGAGTAGATTGCAACTCCAAAAAAACTCTCTCCTACTAAGTATATGTACAACAGCTACCAGAATACATCCCTGATCTCAGCTGTAGCCTCTAATGGTATGTCTACACTACCATGAAAGACCTGAGACACTGAGTCTCACAACCCAGTAGGGTTGCCAACCTTCTAATTGCAGAAAACCAAACATCCTTACCCTGCCCTTTGCCCCGCTCCTTTCCTGAGGCCCCCATCCCTGCCCCACCCCTTCTCTGAGGCCCCGCCCCTCTCATTCCATCCCCCCTCCCTCCATCGCTTGCTCTCCCTCACCCTCAGTCACTTTCACCAGCCTGGGGCAGAGGGTTGGGATGTGGAAGGGGGTGAGGGCTCTGGCTGGGGGTGCAGTCTCTGGGGTGGGGCCAGAAATGAGGGGTTCAGAGTGGGTGTGTGGGGGGGTCTGGGCTATGGCAGGGGGTTGGGGTGTGGGAGGAGGTATGGGCTCCAGGAGGGAGTTTGGCTGCGGGAGGGTGTTCTGGCCTGGGACAGGGAGTTAGGGCAAGGGAGGGGGTTTCGGGTGTAGACTCTGAGCAGTGCTGACCTCATGCGGTTCCTGGGAAGTGGATGGCATGTCCCTCTGGCTTCTAGGTGGAGGCACAGTGAGAGGGCTCCTTGTGCTGCCCCCACCTGCAGACGCCACCCCCGCAGCTCCCATTGGATGAGAGTGTGCCTGGATTCCTGGCACTAAGCTCTCACCTAGCAGCATTCATGAGTAATGGTTTCTACTGTCTCTGGTGAATATGAGACTCTGTCCCACCCTGGTCACAACTTCACTCCACAGACACTATAGAAATTGTGCAATAAGGGTAAAGCTTGTTTGTGCAGGAGAAAGAGACTACTTTTGTATCAGTCTAAGACTGTGGAACGAACTCCCACAGGGTCTGAGGACTATCACAGACCTCACCACCATCCCCTCCAAGTGAAATATGCACCTCTTTGACCTGCCTTCTCTAACATAAACAGAGCAGCAAATCGTGACAGGGTAGTTGCCCCTTAAGGGCACTACTGCCTATTGGTTAGTTCACCCCACTTCTGTTATGGCTCTTAAGAACTGAAAGGTCCAGTTACAGATGCAAGATTGGGCAGTGGGCAGACCTGATGGGTCTATATAGGAACAGTGAGACACTGCTCCCCTCCACTAGTCTTGGGGCTACACTTTGGGTAAGTGTGGATAACCCCTAAATTTCCCTGCTAGGGTTACAGCAAAGCCTTCGTTGGCTGACTATGCGGAAGAACACATTAGTGTCAATGGAGAGGAAGGTGATGAAGCCTTTTTCTCCAATTTCTCCACATCTTTCCTGAAGTGAAAGATTTGGAGAAAGGCCAGAGGACCAGAACAAAAATGTTCAAAGGTCTATTAAACATGACCCAGGACAAAAGACTGAAAAAATTGGGTTTGTTTACTCTGGAGAAGGGAAGACTAAGAGGGGATATAGCTGTGTTCAAGTACATAGAAGGTTGTTATGAAGAGGAGGGTGATACAATGAAGAACCACTGATGGGAACAAAAGGCTGCAGAACTGCAGGAAGTGGCTAACAAGCAAGATCTGAAGGCCTTCTATGAAGGTCTCTGTGCTGTGTTTGGCCTGAAATTCAATGATACAGCCCCTGTCCTCACAGCAGATGGTAACCAGCTGCTCACAGACAAAGGCAATATTCTCTCTTGCTGGGCAGAGCACTTTGATAGTCTCCTGAACTGTCAATCCACTATGTCCAATGAAGCCATCAACTCACTCTTGCAGCGTCCTGTCCTGGAGAAGCTATCTGTGGATCCTGCTTTGGATGAGGCTTCTGAGGCTATCAAGCATCTGGCCACAGACAAGTCTCCAGTGTACAAATATGGAGATGCCCACCTGTTCAGGAAAGTCAACAGCCTTTTGAAGACTAATGGGAAAAGGGAACCATGCCCCAGGAGTATAATGGTGCTTTTATAGTCCATCTATATGAAAGGAATAGAAGCACATCTAGCTGTGACATTGCAGAATCTCACAGCTATCTGTATCAGGGAAGATCCTTGTATGGCTTGTCCTCAACAGGCTCACCTCTCACCTACTTGATTTGGTGTATCCAGAGTCTCAGTGTGGTTTTTGTGCTGGCCGTGGTACCATGGACCATTTTTGCAGGCCAAAAAGTACCAGGGAAGGATCATGAAAAGAACAAGGATTTGTACATGGTGTGTGTTGATATGACCAAGGCCTTCAACACAGTGAATCACAAGGGTCTATGAAAACTCCTTCATGAATGTGGCTCCTTGGAGAAGCTGATTGCTATCATCTGCTCATTTCTCAGTAGCATGATGGCCAGGGTGTGGTGACTCATGGCAAGCTTTCCCTGTTACCAATGGCACCAAATAAGGATGTGTAATGGCTTCAGCTGTCTTTGCCATTGTCTTTTCAGCCCTGCTCTTGTTTGCATTCCAGGCTTTGACAAAGGTGTACAATCTGGTTTTGATTGGGTGTCTAGTCAGGCTATAGTGACTCAGGGCCCACACCAAGATAATCAAACAACTATTAAGAGAGCTCCTGTTTACTGATGACTGCACCCTCCATTGCATGCACACACACACACACACACACACACACACACACACTTGCGGATATTCAGCTTATCATGGATCACTTTGCCTATGCCTCAAAATGCTTTAGCTTTACAAACAGCTTGAAAAAGATGGAGGTCATGTACCAGCCAGCACCAGGCCACCAGCATCATGAGCACCATAAGCCCATCATCACAATTGACAATACACCCCTCAACTTGGTCAGGAAATTTTGCTGCCTGGATAGCGTACTTTCTAGGGTGATCAGATTATTCAGCGCCTGGCCAAGGCCAGCTTGGTATTGACAGGTTCACCCACAGGCTCTGGAGGGAGCGTGTAGTCTGCTTCAGAACGAAGACAAAACTCTATTGCACTGTTGTACTCACTACTCTACAGCTGCAAGTCACAGATGCTGTACTGACACTGCATCAAATAGCTGGAGAGTTCCACCTTCACTGCCTAAGATTCATCTGCAATGTCAAGTGGCAGGACAAGATCCCTGGCATTGAGATGCATGCTTATCAGGGTTCAGCTTTGCTGGGTTGGACATGTGTCCTCATAGAGGTTTCCTATATGCCAGTGGTCCTCCCTCTCCGTGCACCACAGTCTGAGGACCTCTGCTATATCCTGAAGCAGTTCTCTACAGCCAGCTGAGCACAGGAACTCACTCTAAGGGTCGACCTATCCTCAGCTATAAAGACACCTTGAAGGCCAATGTCAAAGCATGCGAGAGGGACATTAAAGCATGGGAACTCTGCACTGGACAGACTGAGATGGAGAAGTGTGTGCCATGAGGTCATGTCCACTTTTGAGGAATGGCAAATAAGGTCTTGTGGGAAAAGAAAGCACAGCATAATGCCAACATCTCCAACCTTCCCCCAACAATGCCTACACTTGCAAGATATGTAATGAAATGTGCAAATCTGAGATCGGACTCACTTCCCATGGGAGAAGCTGTAAAAATAAAATAAACCCTGAACTCAAGTCAATAGTAGCTGAACACTCCTCCGCTGAAGTCATGGGACAGTCCATCGCAGGCAAGGACCTTGGAAACAGGGAGTGTTCCCAGGAGTAAGTAGGGTTTGGAAGGAAATGCTGGTACTACTGTATTTCTTTAAGGGCTCAGGACCAGGAGCCTGTCAGACAGGACGGAGCAAGGCTCTCTTTTCTCCCAGCTCACCCTCAATTGGAGTGGAGAAAAGGGGAATAAAATGCTGCCTCCCTCATAACAGGGCAGATGCCTGTAGATGCTAAAGGGAGTAAAGGGCTCCTGCAGGGTCCTCAGTTAACATAAGAACGGCCCAGAGGGAATGAACAGAACAGGTAGTCATCAAGTGATCCATCCCCTGTCGCCAATTTTCAAGCTTCTGGTAAACAGAGGCTAAGAACACCATCCCAGCCCATCCTGGGTAATAGCCACTGATGGAGCTATCCTCCATGAATTTATCTAGTTCTTTTTTGGACCCTGTTATAGTCTTGGCCTTCACAATATCCTCTGACAAGGAGTTCCACAGGTTGACTGTGCAGTGTTTGAAAAAATGCTTCCTTTTGTTTGTTTTAAACCTGCAAACAAGGAACAGGAAAGTAGTGACAGGAGAAAGCTGCCAAACCTCCGAGCCTAAGGACTAAGTGGGGCCAGCTGAGGATCACAAATTGTAGCCCAGCTCCAGGAGGAGGGGTGGGGCACCTGCCATAAAGATAAGACACAGACTGAGAAGATAACCCTGAGGGGGCTCGTAACAGAGCTTAGAAGGCAGACTTCAGAGGAATCACTTTTGAAGAAGCACTTTTTTTTATATGGGACTTTTAGTTATGGATCCTTTTGTATGAGGTTTTGTAATAAACAAGCTCCAAGAAGGGTATTATTAAATTAAGCATCAAGAATGCCTGAAGTGGAATTATTGTCTTCCTGAGAAGGGAAACTGAGGCAGGGAGTACACACAGTGTCAGACTAACTTAGCAAGGGGTGCAACAGGCTGGCACACCCTTTGACACATGTACATTTAGAGAAACAAAATCCCCAAACAAAACCCTACCCAAACTCTCACCTGGACACGTATTTCTTTCCCTGCAGAGAGGATGAGAGAGAGAGAGAATGAACCACATGTGAAAAAATGTCAGTCACGTCACTTAAAGCACTATTGGATAGTGCTCAGATACTACCAGGATGCGGTGGCATAAGGACCCATATAGAATAAAGTGGTAGCGTGCTCTGTAACAATGATCGATATTCCATGTAAAAGTTAAAATTAAAAAAAAACTTGACCTCAGCTTCTCTGCTTGTCACCACAGCGGCACCATCGCTCAGTTGCCGCTCTGCAAAATTCTTCTCTCACGCCCCCAAGATCAGATAACACAGGCGATGACAAAACTGAAATTAGACCAAACAGATCTTTAGCGCAGCTTTTACTGCTTATGTCCACAAATGAGTCTTTAATAAACCTCGGCTGAGATAAGGTTCCAAGGTTGCCTCTTTAGGAAACTTCAAGGGATTCTAACTCAGAATATCCCCCTTTTTTTAAATGAGTGCATGTTAAGTGAGTGGGTGTCTGTAATGAAAGTGAAATATATTGTAAAATAGACGTTTCCTAGGAAAAATAAATTAAAATGTTTGACCATATAATAAATGGCTATAGCATAGTTACCATGGTATCTTGTGAGAGCCTCTCTCTGGTCATTCTAATTTCACATCAATAGCTATCACCTTATCAAAATGTTTCAGTGCCTCAGGTGGTCTGGCTATTTCAGATACAAGCTGAGAGCCCTGGCCTTTTGGTCAATACGTCGGTTTCAATCAATAATTTCTGATGTGTGGAAAGGATCAATATTTAAAGCCATCAGAAGTACAGGATTTCACACTTTTTAACAGCTTATGCCTCAGTCCTCTAGCATCACAGATTTAAATTGTTTGGGCTAATCTTATATACCCCAACAGCAGCCAAGCTTTTCACTTGGGGGAATGGGGGGAGCTGCATCTGAATATCTGTCAGAGACCCAGATTGTCTTAGTCCTGGCATGAGCACGGGAAGGAAAAAGGAGCTATTTGTTATGCCTGATCCTCATGTCAGGGCTAAAATAAGTAGCAGGCCCCACACTCCAGGGACTGCTGCTCTGTGCACCATTTGATTAGAAGGTCCCCCAAAGTAGGTGGGAAGGAGACACGGCTGGCATGCCTTTGTCTCCCCTTTAGTAGCCCATGGAGCTGTTTAGGTGAAGGAGGGGAGCAGGCTTTCCCATCCTAAGGCAACATCTACACTGCACATGCCTTACAGCAGTATTTTGAGTACATACATTGCATGCCCCATCCCCCTTCCCTGGGTGGATATAAATAGCAGTGTAGATGGTGAGATATTGCTTGGGTGAGGCACGCCTGACCCCTGTGGGTCTGTACCCTCCATGGTTCTCTACATGCCCAAGCAATGCCTCCCCCAGCTACACTACAGTTTTTAGCAGCATAGTGTCCTGTTGATTCCCCGCTGCTAGAGCCTTTGTCTGCCACAAGAAGCTGCTGCAGCCTTCCCTGCTGCCTCCCCCTGCGAGCACCTTTCACTGAGACGTGTAGCTTCATAGTGTAGTGTGGATGCAGCCTGCTTTTCACTGAGGCGTGTAGCTACGCATACCCTGTGCGCTGCCACCAGTGGTTTGGAATGTATCCATACCTATGTGATGGTTTGGCCCATGCACTCCCCTGTATGTTGGCAAGCACCATCCTGGAGGTACAATCCCTGGAGTTTCCTTGCGAATGGGATAACGCCACTTAATGATGCAATTTGGTGACATCAATATAGATTCTTCCTAATGATGGTTCATATAAGCAATATACATTCGTTATCTAATCTCACAACAAACAGTCTACAATGCAACTGTATTCTGAGACCCACACAATGTAGAAGTAAGTAAGATTGCATGAGAATAAAGTTATAATACATTTATAAGCCTAAGGTGCAGTGGTAGGAACTACAAATGGTGGACTACACACAGCTGCATGTTGGGAGAATTTCCTAGTTTCCTGCCAGGAAGACCCGCTGCCCTCCCAGCAGGAAGTTTAAGCACTGAAACTGGGAGCAGGAGGTATGCAGAGAGGTGGCTGCAGGACTGGAATCCTGTTCTGTGTTTTGTTACAGAATAAAACTAAAACTTTGTTCCTGGTGGTGTGTCTGGTCTGTGGTGAATACACACTGGCACACAACGCAGAGCCCAGTCCCCCAGAGTTGTGTAAAAAGTCACAAGGCCCTATCTTGAGCAAATCCTACAGGGATGGTGAACAGGAGTGTGTGTATGTGCATGTGTGTAGGGGGGTTACACACTGATGATAATATTTGTACAGATGTAGCACCTTACATGCAAAGATTTCAACACGCTTTACAAAAACTAAGATTCACAACACCCCTAGGGCCTATGTAAGTGCAATCGCTATATTACAGATGAGGGGAAATGGGGTGTAGATGGCGGGAAAAGAGGATAAATGGTCTTGCCTAAGGTCACAGACCAAGTGAGTGATAGAGCTGGAAACAGAAGCTAGGAGTCCTAATGCCCAATCCGCTGTTCCCACCACTAAACAGCATAAAAAGAATAATTATATGAGGAAACCTCTTACAGCTGGGAACTCTCATACCAAACAGTTAGTTTGACTGCAGCATCATATTGTGGGTTGATACAGCAGTGGTGCAGAGAGCGCACTAGCCTTTCAGCATTAGGAAGGTGTCTGATTTAGCTCTAGCCTAAAAAAACAAAAGGAAAACACACAGTTGGCAGTTTCTGCTCAAGAGCCTCGAGACCGGCATAGCAGGAGCGTTCAGGTCAGGATGCAGGTGGCTAGGTAGAGTCAAGGGGAGCTGTTTGTGGAACACTTGCCTCCACACTGCTCTGTCTGGTGTTATGCTAGTGGACGTGGGAAATATGTAACCCACTGGTCATTGTGTGTTACATTCCATGTCCCCATCTGACACTGATCCACGGAGGATATGGCTTTGTTTCAGCTTGAGACCCATGCCCCATGAAATGGCTATGGGTAGGTAATTGCATATTAGTCTATTATGGGGTTTCTTGGACTTTTCTCTGAGATATTTGGGGCTAGGCATTGTTGTAGACAGCATACTGCACTAGAATGGCCCTGGTCTGATTCCATATGATAATTCCTGCATTCTGTTCTCCTTAGAAAAGAGACAACTAAGGGGGGATATCATCGAGATGTATAAAATCATGACTGGTGGGGAGAAAGTAACTAAGGAAGTGTTATTTACTTCTCATAACACAAGAAGTAGGGGTCACCAAATGAAATTAATAGGCAGCAGGTTAAAAAAAAAGCAAAAGGAAGTATTTTTTCACACAACGCACAGTCAACCTGTGGAACTCCTTGCCAGAGGATATTGTGAAGGCCACGACTATAACAGGATTCAAAAAAGAACTAAATTAAGTTCATGGAGAATAGGTCCATCAATGTGTATTAGCCAGGATGGGCAGGGATGGTGTCCCTAGCCTCTGTTTGCCAGAGGCTAGGCGTGGGCGACGGGTGATGGATCACTTGATGATTACCTGTTCTGTTCATTCCCTCTGGGGCACCTGGCATTGGCCACTGTCAGAGGACAGGGTGCTGGGCTGGATGGACTCTTGATCTGGCCCAGTATGGCCATTCTTATGTTCTAAATAAAAGCAACTGAGTGATTGCAGAGAGAGAGAGAATCTGTCCTTGCTCCTCTGCATGTTTCTGTAACATCTTCATTCGTATGCAAACTGGTCTGTCTCTTTCCTTTTAATACTTCTTCCATCGATATGCAACAGCCATTATAAAGAATCTGGTATTGAATTCCCAGTTCTCATCTTGTCACAGGGTTTCTAGACCTAGAAACTCCATGTACTATAATTCTGAATCTTGATTAGACTGATATTATTGGGAAGTGAATTTATGGTTTTCAAGAGTAATAGGATCAATATCCAGAGAGTAATGGGTTAGGTAACCATGCCAACGCAATTTACCTGCAAGACTTGAGGGCAGGTTACTTTTTAAAACACTGAACATAGAAGTAATTAACTTTGATCCTGACAAGACATACAAACAAATAAGGATGCACTTCAAGTCATCTGGAAATTCTTTAGATGAAGAAATAAGGCTAATGCTGAAAACAAAATGAATTCAGTAGGTGCTGTGCGAAACAAAGTTCCCCAGCTTGAGAAAACATCAGAAGAGTTTCTTTTTCTTCTGGGCAAATATTTGTCTCATATTGCGGTCTCCTTTCTTTCAATAGGTACCTGAACTTTCTAGGTGTTGTTTGCCATGCAGCAGCACCCATGTGTAGTGGTGTCGCTCAAGGTATCCTGTCACTGGAATAATGGCATGCTAGAGATTGAAGGATGGGGCTATTTCTTCTTCTGTAGTTTTCTAGAGAGGGAGATCCAGTGTCTGCCAGGAGAATTATCTCAAGTGCACTTTTCACCACCCACAATTTCCACTGAAAATCAGACCACATCTGTGAATGTCATAGCAACAATGAAGCTCGAATTCAGCCTGTGTATAAGCAGAGTCAGTGGAGATACACGTACTTACACTGCATCTGTACCTTTCCAAAGATGCATGCTGTGATAGGCTTATGTGAGTGTATGGTATACATCTTTTGCTAGAGATGCGAAAATGTATCCGCTGAATGTCCTGTAAAATGCAAGTATCCTGTGGGGAAGTATTCTTTCTATCCACACTAAGGTGAGTAACAAATAATCACCTGCTTATTACATTGTTAGCACTGAGAAATGCTGATTTGAAAGGTTGGAGAGTTGCTCTGTAAAGACAGGCACAGCACATTGAAACAATTATTGTTGTTACTTACAATTCACAATACAGCAAAGGTCCATATCACTTTACACGTATTCAGACGTGGTGTAAGCCAACACAACGTAACGTACTAGGAGTGGCTTTTGGCCAAAGTCCTGGCCATAAGGAACTTAGAAGTTGACTCAGACCTATGCAATACTCTGGATAACAGCTAGGTAGTGATAGGTGCAGTTGTCAGTGAGAAAGATCATGAAAAGAGGAGCTTAAGGTAAGTGAATAATTAGTTTAGAAGAAGAAAGGTGCATAAGATACATAAGATGAAGAAGGCCGTTCCAAACACAGCAGACAGTGTGAAAGGAGGCACAGAGGCAAGAGTAGGTGAAGGACACAAAGGAACAGTTAGTAGGCAGCCTTGGGAGGAGTGTTGTGGGAGATGGAGACACTCTGGTGAAATGACAAAGCAGTTGTGATGAAATGATGGAGCTTCATGTAAATCCTCTCTTATTCCACCTGTGTTCCCACCCTCATCTACCCATTTGTCACTACCTTATATATTCATCTTCAGGTTTCTTCTGTTTCCCCTGCTCCCCCCAGCTCACTCACAAATGATGTTTCCATTCCCCTAACCTCTGTCTACTGGCTCTGTCCCTAAATTGTGAGCATCTTATGGCAGAGATCGTCCCTTTTTGAATGTCTGCATAGCACCTAGCATGTTATGGGAACTATCATAAAATAATAATGGGGATGCTGCACATGACACAATAATTGTATAAATTACACATAGCCCATGTGGATGCAAGCTTAGAACTCTGGTCCTTCAGTTCCAAAACATAGGATACTAACACTTAACATAAAGGAAGAACATCAGTAGCAAGTTCCTTACCCTTTCTGTGGGCCGTCCTCAAGAAGGAAACATCAAAGAAACCTACAAATCTCGACAGACAGTGATGTAGTGAGAGACATGTTAGTGAAACAAGGGATGGTATCTTGGCAGGAAAACATTTTTTTGTCAAATGCATTTTATTCTCCAGTTGTGTATAAATTATTCTGTGTAATGCTTTTGGCTCCAAACTCATGCTGTAAACATAATGCTAACAGCTGGCAAATCTGTCGTGCCCTGCTTCTGGTTTGCAGTATTGAATTTTATTTAAGAATAGCATCAGCTCGAAGCTGGCAAAGTGAATCAGAGTTATCATGTGTTATCTAGTGGGCCCATAAAATCACAACCTGGATCAGATCACTGGAGCCGTGCGCGCCGGCTAATGAAATCACATTTCTTTACAATGGCCATATGGGCAGAGTTAGAAGATACAACTCTGTGTTAAGGAGGCAAAGAGGTAAATTATGAACACATTCTACTTGTCATACTTTGAATAGACATCCCCCCCAAAAGGGAGTGTTTTCCACATTTAAGACTCAACCTTGAAGTCAACGTAAAACAAAATTTCCATAAAAGTAAATGAGATTTTTGCCTGAATAAGGGCTCCAGAATCAAAGTCCATTGCAAGCTGGGGCAGCCTCTGATCCGGATGATCTCAAGTCTGGGCAATTTTTTTTGGCCAAAACTTTTTTTCTCTGAAAAATGAAAATTTGGGTTGACTAAAATATTTAGCCACAAATTGTTTTGGTCAAAAATATTTTTTTAAAATAAAACCCAAAATGTTTCATTTTGACATTTGAAAAATGTTTTGATGTTTTTCATTCAAAACCACTTTGTTTCAACTATTACTTTAATTTTCTTTAAAAATGTTAAACTCTAAAACAAAATGTTTCATTTTGGGTGGAACAAAAATTATTTTTTCCCCTGCTCTTTCAGTTCACAGAAGAATTCAACCACTTTTAGTTTTGGGTTGACCCAATTTCCCCCCCCCCCTTTTTTTTTTTTTGGCCAGTGAACTGAATGCTGGAGTCATAGAATCATAGAATCATAGAATATCAGGGTTGGAAGGGACCCCAGAAGGTCATCTAGTCCAACCCCCTGCTCAAAGCAGGACCAAGTCCCAGTTAAATCATCCCAGCCAGGGCTTTGTCAAGCCTGACCTTAAAAACCTGTAAGGAAGGAGATTCTACCACCTCCCTAGTCCTTACTTTTTATCTCAGTCCTAACTCAGGCAGACATAAATCGGACTGAGTGGGGTTTGGATTTAAGGGCTTGAGTCAGTGTCCTTTGAAATCAGTGGAAAGACTCCCACTGATTTCAGTGGGACTGGATCAAGTCCCTAGACCAGTATTTTATACATGTTAAGGTTACTCCTTCTCATTTGTGACTCCTAAAGAGAAATAATACTCTCCTTTCCCCCTTTAAATGGCTTTTTGCTGATCTTCACAGCATGTGGAGTAGGCTTAGCCAGTCAGGGAACCTGAACACCATATAACAAAACCAGGTAATGAAAACTATGCAAAACAGCTTGCAAATCAAAGATGCACTACAAATAAGAAATTGTTTCTGCCAATCAGTGAGTGAAAAGCAACAGGCAAAACATTTCTCAGGACATACAGAGCATTTTCACAGAAGCACCGCTGGACTTGAAAAGCACGTTTTAAAATGTAACAAATAGCAGAGCTCTGGAGTTAATTACTTCCAATCTGGAGCTTTGGAACACTGGACCAAGACCAAACACATTAAACTTGGATCACTGAATATCCACCAGAGGGGGCTTTTTAGTTCAAAGGACTTGATCGCACAATTTGTTGTATGACGGCTGACAGCTGAACTCATATGGAACCCCATTGATTTGTTTTATTTTTTTACTTCAGTGTAGTGCTGTCTGGATACAGCAGTCTGTGTGCATGCAACACATTGCAGGATCAGGGCCTAAGCATCCTCTGTTCTGATGTTACTGTTTCCTGATCTTTCTCTATTATGTTTACCCCTTTTTGTGGCTTTCTTAATCAACTCTAATTCATTCTCTGAGCCATTTTTCCTTGTTTTGTAGTTTTTTCTCTCTGCATTTTAGGAAACTGTTGTCCTCTGAGCCCTTTCTTCTATACTCTTCCCAGCTCTCTCATTTATATAACTGCTCATGCTTGGCTTTGTAATTGCCCAGTCATGTACACTATCTTTTTTTGAGCAGGCTTGAGGTAGACTATAAATAGATATTTCTTTAGGGTAATTTGATTTTACAAATGTAGTGTGGGTATCTGTAACATTGTTCTTCTAAATCCTCAGCTGTACCCAATATAAAACAGAAGTGTGTGTTAATCCCTTCAATTCCTAATCCACACATTTATAAATGGTAACTTCATATTCAGACATATTCCTGCAAACATAGGCACTGATGTAGTGCATCAGATTAGTGGGCCATCTAATCCCGTATCCTGTCTGCACCAGTGGCCAATAGTAGATGCATCAGAAGAAGGTGCAATAAAACCTTGCAGTAACCAGTTTTGGAACAACCTGAGCACAGGAAAAAAATTCTTCCTAACCTCTATTAGTTAGGAGTTGGTTTGCGCCCTGAAGCAAGAGAGTTCATATTCCTTTCAAAATGCCTTTTTTCCTCTTTGAAAAATAGCCTTACTGTTCTAGCTCTGCAGCTTCTTCTTATCCATATAAATGTCCCTGGTATCCTTACAGCAGTCTTGGTTAAAATTAAGAACATTTTTGGTATTATTTGGACTTGCCAGTGATAGTACAAGCATTTATATTTATTTATTTGTATTTGTATTTATTTATACAAGTTTGGAACACATTAAAATAAATATTGTAAATCACTCATGACTAATAATAATTAATAGGCATTATTAATACTCCTACACTAAAATATTTTATATCAATTTACTATTTACCATCCTAAAGGCTCACAAGACATGTAGATTACAGCTATTGCTAACCTACCTACATTACATATCTGGAGTAGCCAGTACTCTGGTCTCCAATGATTACTCTTCAGTAGAAACCACGAAGCAGTGATGCATTACTGCTCCTCTTCCTCAAAGATCCTCCTTTGTAGGGTCCCACGGGACTCAACACTATTCTCTCTTCTCTTTGGTATCTACACGAAACCATTTAAAAATACAGTGAGACATCATGGAATTCACTACCAACAATATGCCAATGATGACACTGAATTGCAGATCTCATTCTCCACTGATGCGCCAACCACCATTACTAAAATGTCCCCATGCCGACAAGAGATTGGCTCCCGGAGGAATAGCAGCTGGCTGTAACTGTACCGAAGCAAGACCAAAATGATGCTGGTTACCCAAGAGAATCAATGTTTGCAGGCTTAGGGTCTAGAAGAGCAAACGATTAATTATGCTTTTCAAAATTTGCCCCCTAAGAACCGTATTTTGACATGAACTACTTATAATGCTTGGAGTAAGAGCCCCCCCGCCCAACCCAACCCTTTCGATTTCGTAAATAGACTGCTAGACCTTGGCTCCAGAAGCATAGAAGTAAGTCAGTCTAGATGTCCACTTACTCCTGCCTTAGAACGCATGGGTTGCCTGGGACTGAGCAGATAATGGGCGGAGCCATAGCTCCAAGCCCCAACTTGCTCCATAGAGTAGCTAAACCAGCATGTTGAGGAGGGTTAGTAATTTACTGCTGGCCTGTACATCAGAAGCAAAGTGGAAGCTGGGGAGGAATTTTGACTAAGGGGGTCATCTAAGGGTTTCAGGGGCTAGGCCTAGGATGGCACAAGCTATGTGTCACCCTTTATTCAGGACTGTGCCTAAAGTCACAATCAAATCCACTGTGCGTGTGTATGCAGGCTAATGGGGAGAGAGGCAGTTATCAATGTCCTCTGGTTCTGTGTTGTTTTTTCTTCAGCTGTGTAGTTTATTTAGCTGGGCATTTTATGCCTGGGGGATTTTTATTTGTTGTTAGTACCATTTGTGAGAGCTGTTGTTTTTTAAGTCTGTCTAAGAGCAGCTGGCATCTTTGTGGAGCTATTGCTGCATGGATGGTTTGCTGTGTATCTCACACACTTCCAAAGCTTTGCAGTGTGATACTCTTTTTATTTTTTTTAAATCACCATTCCTTTGCTGCAGTTTTTTGCAATTAATCATTGGCTGTTTGCTGGTATGTTGCTCTTCTTTAAGTTTTGGTATCCATAGAGTTGCTGTTCTCGCCCTGGAAATATTTAAATGTTTTAAATGGTTTAAATGTTGCGCTGAACTCTTTTCTATGGAACATTTGTTTTCTGTATCCTTGTCTCACTTTCCACTTCTCAGTGGTGCTTGTTGCTAGATGTAGTACTGTCTAAAGGACACTGAAGGATATATCTCCAACTGAACTTGGTGGGAGGCAGGACAGCTTGGGCACTTGGGATTGCTTTCAATTCTGAGGTGATGAAAGTTAATAGTTCTGGACTGTTAATATTAATGGTTACATCTTTATCTGCTTTCCTGATTGACTTTTCCCTCTGCATTTCAGCACTGGAATTTAGACTGTCTTAAGCTGACTTTCAAGAACAGTAAAAGATTGAAGAGGTTAAAATAAATTATGCTTTCCATGATTTTTATCATCTTTTATGGTTCCCTGTTTATTTTCTCCCATTTATATTCCAACCTCTTTTTTTTTATTGTCTGAGGGTATGTCTACACTACGAAATTAGGTCGAATTTATAGAAGTCGGTTTTGTAGAAAGCGTTTTTATACAGTTGATTGTGTGTGTCCCCACACAAATGCTCTAAGTGCATGTAGTCGGCGGAGTGTGTCCACAGTACCGAGGCAACCGTCGACTTCCGGAGCGTTGCACTGTGGGTGGCTATCCCACAGTTCCTGCAGTCTCCGCCGCCCATTTGAATTCTGGGTAGAAATCCCAGTGCCTGATGGGGCTAAAACATTGTTGCGGGTGGTTCTGGGTATATATCATCAGGCCCCCGTTCCCTCCCTCCCTCCGTGAAAGCAAGGGCAGACAATCGTTTTGCACCTTTTTTCTTGAGTTACCTGTGCAGACGCCATCCCACGGCAAGCATGGAGCCTGCTCAGCTAACCGCCACCTTATGTCTCCTGGGTGCTGGCAGACGTGGTACTACATTGCCTCACAGCAGCAGTTTATTGCCTTTTGGCAGCAGACAGTGCAGTATGACTGGTAGCTGTCATCAACGTAGTCCTGGGTGCTTTTTTAACCGGGCGCCTGGGCAAACATGGGAGTGACTCAGCCAGGTCATTTCCCTTGTTTCGTCTCGTGGCAATTCAGTCCCACACTGTCTTTTAATCTGCAGCTAGCAGAAGATGATGGCCAGTAGTCATACTGCACCGTCTTCTGCCAAGCACCCAGGTGTTGACGATGGCTAGCAGTCGTACTGCACAGTCTGCTGCCAGCAAGATGTATAAAGATAGATAAAGTGGCTCAAAACAAGAAATAGACCAGATTTGTTTTGTATTCATTTTCTCCTCCCTCCCTCCTTCCCTCTGTGAAATCAACGGCCTGCTAAACCCAGTTTTGAGTTCTATCCTTGAGGTTTTGAGTTCTATCCTTGAGGGGGCCATTCAGTTTTTTGCAAAGCCACCCCCCTTTGTTGATTTTAATTCCCTGTAAGCCAACCCTGTAAACCATGTCGTTAGTCGCCCCTCCCTCCGTCAGGGCAACAGCAGACAATCGTTCCGCGCCCTTTTTCTGTGCAGACGCCATACTACGGCAAGCATGGAGCCCGCTCAGATCACTTTGGCAATTAGGAGCACATTAAACACCACATGCATTATCCAGCAGTATATGCAGCACCAGAACCTGGCAAAGCGATACCGGGCGAGTAGGCAACATCAGCATGGTGACGTGAGTGATGAGGACATGGACACAGACTTCTCTCAAAGCACGGGCCCTGGCAATGCAGGCATCATGGTGCTAATGGGGCAGGTTCATGCGGTGAACGCCGATTCTGGGCTCGGGAAACAAGCACAGACTGGTGGGACCACATAGTGTTGCAGGTCTGGGATGATTCCCAGTGGCTGCGAAACTTTCGCATGCGTAAGGGCACTTTCATGGAACTTTGTGACTTGCTTTCCCCTGCCCTGAGATGCAATAATACCAAGATGAGAGCAGCCCTCACAGTTGAGAAGCGAGTGGCAATAGCTCTGTGGAAACTTGCAATGCCAGATAGCTACCTGTCAGTCGGGAATCAATTTGGAGTGGGCAAATCTACTGTGGAGGCTGCTGTGATGCAAGTAGCCAATGCAATCTAAGATCTGCAGATATCAAGGGTAGTGACCCTGGGAAATGTGCAGATCATAGTGGATGGCTTTGCTGCAATGGGATTCCCTAATTGTGGTGGGGCCATAGACGGAACCCATATCCCTATCCTGGCACCGAAGCACTAAGCCGGCGAATACATAAACCGCAAGGGGTACTTTTCAATAGTGCTGCAAGCACTGGTGGATCACAAGGGACGTTTCACCAACATCAGTGTGGGATGGCCGGGAAAGGTACATGACGCTCACATCTTCAGGAACTCTGGTCTATTTCAAAAGCTGCAGGAAGGGACTTTATTCCCAGACCAGAAAATAACCGTTGGGGATGTTGAAATGCCTATAGTTATCCTTGGGGACCCAGCCTACCCCTTAATGCCATGGCTCATGAAGCCATACACAGGCAGCCTGGACAGTGGTCAGGAGCTGTTCAACTACAGGCTGAGCAAGTGCAGAATGGTGGTAGAATGTGCATTTGGATGTTTAAAGCGCGCTGGCGCAGTTTACTGACTCGATTAGACCTCAGCAAAACCAATATTCCCACTGTTGTTACTGCTTGCTGTATGCTCCACAATATCTGTGAGAGTAAGGGGGAGATGTTTATGGCAGGGTGGGAGGTTGAGGCAAATCGCCTGGCTGCTGGTTACGCACAGCCAGACACCAGGGCAGTTAGAAGAGCACAGGAGGGCGCGGTGCGCATCAGAGAAGCTTTGGAAACCAGTTTCATGACTGGACAGGCTACGGTGTGAAAGTTCTGTTAGTTTCTCCTTGATGAAACCCCCCACCCCTTGGTTCATTCTACCTCCCTGTAAGCTAACCACCCTCCCCACCTCCCTTCGATCACCACTTACAGAGGCAATAAAGTCATTGTTGCTTCACATTCATGCATTCTTTATTCATTCATCACACAAATAGGGGGATAACTACCAAGGTAGCCCAGGAGGGGTGGTGGAGGAGAGAAGCCCCAGGAGGGGTGGTGGAGGAGGGAAGGACAAGGCCACACAGCACTTTAAAAGTTTAAAACTTTAAAACTTATTGAATGCCAGCCTTCTGTTGCTTGGGCAATCCTCTGGGGTGGAGTGGCTGGGTGAAGTGGCCCCCCCACCGCATTCTTGGGCGTCTGGGTGAGGAAGCTATGGAACTTGGGGAGGAGGGCAGTTGGTTACACAGGGGCTGTAGCGGCGGTCTGTGCTCCTGCTGCCTTTCCTGCAGCTCAACCATACGCTGGAGCATATTGGTTTGAGCCTCCAGCAGCCTCAGCATTGAATCCTGCCTCCTCTCGTCATGCTGCCACCACCTTTCAGCTTCAGCCCTCTCTTCAGCCCACCACTTACTCTCTTCAGCCCGCCACCTCTCCTCCCGGTCATTTTGTGCTTTCCTGCACTCTGACATTGTCTGCCTCCACGCATTCGTCTGTGCTCTGTCAGTGTGCTCAGAGAACATTTCATCACAAGTACCTTTTTTTCGCCTTCTAATCTTCGCTAGCCTCTGGGAAGGAGAAGATCCTGTGATCCTTGAAACACATGCAGCTGGTGGAGAGAAAAAAAGGGACAGTGGTATTTAAAAAGACACATTTTCTAGAACAATGGTACACTCTTTCATGGGAAACCTTGCTGTTAACATTACATACATAGCACATGTGCTTTCGTTACAAGGTCGCATTTTGCCTTCCCCCAGCCCCTCCCACCTCCCCGTGGCTAACAGCGGGGAACATTTCTGTTCAGCCACAGGCAAACAGCCCAGCAGGAATGGGCACCTCTGAGTGTCCCCTGAAGAAAAGCACCCTATTTCAACCAGGTGACCATGAATGATATCACTGTCCTGAGTATAACACAGAGAGATAAAGAACGGATGTTGTTTGAACGCCAGCAAACATACACCGCAATGCTTTGTTCTACAATGATTCCCGAGTACGTGCTACTGGCCTGGAATGGTAAAGTGTCCTACCATGGTGGATGGAATAAGGCTGCCCTCCCCAGAAACCTTTTGCAAAGGCTTTGGGAGTATATCCAGGAGAGCCACAAATGCCAGGGCAAATTAATCATTAAACATGCTTGCTTTTAAACCATGTATAGTATTTTAAAAGGTATACTCACCAGAGGTCCCTTCTCCGCCTGGCGGGTCCGGGAGGCAGCCTTGGGTGGGTTCGGGGGGGGGGGGTACTGGCTCCAGGTCCAGGGTGAGAAACAGTTCCTGGCTGTCGGGAAAAATGGTTTCTCCGCTTGCTTGCTGTGAGCTATCTACAACCTCATCATCATCATCTTCCTCGTCCCCAAAACCTGCTTCCGTGTTGCCTCCATCTCCATTGAAGGAGTCAAACAACATGGCTGAGGTAATGGTGGCGGAACTCCCTAAAAAGGCATGCAGCTCATCATAGAAGCGGCACGTTTGGGGCTCTGACCTGGAGCGGCTGTTTGCCTCTCTGGTTTTCTGGTAGGCTTGCTTCAGCTCCTTAAGTTTCACACGGCACTGTTTCAGGTCCCTGTTATGGCCTCTGTCCTTCATGCCCTGGGAGATTTTGACAAATGTTTTGGCATTTTGAAAACTGGAACGGAGTTCTGATAGCACGGATTCCTCTCCCCATACAGCGATCAGATCCCGTACCTCCCATTCGGTCCATGCTGGAGCTCTTTTGTGATTCTGGGACTCCATCATGGTCACCTCTGCTGATGAGCTCTGCATGGTCACCTGCAGCTTGCCACACTGGCCAAACAGGAAATTGAAATTCAAAAGTTCGCTGGCCTTTTCCTGTCTACCTGGCCCGTGCATCTGAGTTGAGAGTCCTGTCCAGAGCGGTCACAATGGAGCACTGTGGGATAGCTCCCGGAGGCCAATACCGTCTAATTGCATCCACAGTACCCCAAATTCGACCCAGCAAGGCTGATTTCAGCGCTAATCCCCTTGTTGGGGGTGGAGTAAGGAAATCGATTTTAAGAGCCCTTTAAGTCGAAAAAAAGGGCTTCATCGTGTGGACGGGTTCAGGGTTAAATCGATTTAACACTGCTAAATTCGACCTCAACTCCTAGTGTAGACCAGGCCTGAGTTATATTAGTAGCCATTGGCCGTTGGCTGCTTTGGCTCACTGGATCTGAACTGACATTCCAAGCTAAAAAACAGGGAGATAGAATTGAGGAAAGGAGAAGAAAAGAAATGGAAGTGAAGTATCAACATGAATATGACATATGAAAGAAGGGAGTGGCATGAGAGAGAAATATAGGCAAAAATGAAAAAATAGGAAAATATAGGTGAAGAATGGGAGAAGAGGTATCTTGGTGGATATGTAGCCAACTAGATGGCTCCTTCTCCATTTACAAAGACATCTGTGATAGCTTGGAGCTTGTCTCTTCACAGTTTGAACTAAGCAAAAGAGCTAGTCAAGAATTTTCCACCAAAACTTTTTTTTCTCTGTAAATGGCTTTTTGATGGTATGGAATTTTTCATATAAATTTCTGGGTTTGCAAAAAGAAAACCACCTCAAGACTGAAAACATTGTGGTTCTCATTTGTTATAACTTGGTTTTCAGAGAGGATATTTTTTTTTCCTGACAAAAACCTGGAAAATTCGACAATTTTTTTTTTAATTTTGTTTTGTTTTTGGAATTTTTTTGTGGTAAATAAAATCAATTTTTCCGCCAGCTGTACTAAGCAGGAATAGGTAGAAAGAGACAGGAGTAATTCTTTCTGAGTGAAATCCAGCTTTGGCCAAAGTAGTACATCTTACAACACTTCAGCAGTTTAATTTAAAGTGAAAGGCTTGTTCAGCAGCCTTATGTAAGCATAATTATATTGTATGGAACAAAATTGTATGTTTCCAAAGAAACATGGGCAGTGTCACATTTGTCTGGTTTTTTTCCAGCAGAAGCAGAAGAAAATTCCTGCAATTAAAGGCAAAATGTTCTGTAATTTTCCAGCGGGCCACTGCCTTGATGCTTTCACACATTCTGTTCTACCTCCTGTGCCTCTGGATGTTAGGGATTCCATCCTCTCCCCAGTTCAGCTCCCACAGCTGGGTCTTTGCTGGGCTAGTGTGAGTGATTACATATTCTGTGCTCTCTCTCTCTCATTCATCTCTTTCTCTCTGTTTTGGGGCACTGTGAGAAGGAACTAGAAACGTTATTTCTATATGCTGCAGTGGGGTCTTTTGGCAGTCACTATAGCTTCAAAATCAATTTCCCTGTAGGATCATACCTACAAAGTGTTATTCACATGAGTAATATAAACAAACTGTGGTCATATGTATTATTTATAAGCCCCCCTCTTCATCCACTAGAATTGAATCTGGGATTTTCAGCCACCGTAGCATGATCAAGCCACTGCTCCTTTAGCAAAAGGAGAATTCCTTTAGGAATGAATCAAGAACAAGTTGTCATAGCTGCTTGGGACAGCTAATAGAACTAAAAGATATGATTACATATGTGAGCTCAGTACAGTAGTTCAGTGTACTTAAGGACTACTCACGTGAGTTAGATAGAGAATAAGAGTCATCTATCATACCAGGGCCTGAAAGAGAAAATTTCTGTATCCTAAAGAAGAGACTTAAGGATAATTGATTTATACCAGGGGTAGGCAACCTATGGCATGCGTGCCAAAGGTGTCACACGAACTGATTTTCAGTGGCACTCACACTGCCCGGGTTCTGGCCACCGTTCCGGGGGGCTCTGCATTTTAATTTAATTTTAAATGAAGCTTCTTAAACATTTTAAAAACCTTATTTAATTTCCATACAACAATAGTTTAGTTATATATTATAGATTTATAGAAAGAGAGCTTCTAAAAACGTTAAAATGTATTACTGGCACGCGAAACCTTACATTAGAGTGAATAAATGAAGACTTGGCACACCACTTCTGAAAGGTTACTGATCCCTGATTTATACAGTGCTTTGAAATTGTAAAAGATACCGTAAGGGCCAAGAAGTAGTGTTAATAACTGTTGCAATGTATTTGGAGATTTGGTTTCTGAAATTTTGAACCTTTGTACCAGATAGTTATGAGCTCTCCGGCAGTGATGAGATATAGCACTGTGGGGTTTATGTAAAAAAAAGACAGGATTAAATACCACTGACACCGTTTTGTAAAAGCTTACAAATAATGTAGTGCATATTGAGGCTATCCACCTCCATTTTTTAGGAGAGACAATGTGACGTTACTGGGAACAGTGGAGTCAGACTCTTTCGCTATCCAGATGGATCTACTAGAGCCTGACTATAGAAAATTACAACTTAGTGAAAAACAACTAAACAAACATCTAATCTTTCCTCTGCTTAATAAACTCACCAAGCCAACCCCTCCACACAAACCCTGACAACTCATTGGGGGTGGGAAAAAGATGGGCTCTAGCTTTTGTTCTGCAGGGAGACCATGCAGCTGTAACAGTACCTGTTTAAGAGTGGGAATAGTGACTTCTACCTATCTAGATACTTATCTGACCTCATCTCTCTAGTATCTGAGCGCCTCGCCATCGCTAATGGATTTTATTTTCACAACAATCCTGTGAGGTAGGGAAGTGCTTGTCCCAATTTTTTTAAAGATGGGGAACCGAGGCACAAGGTTCATTAAGTGACTTGCCAAAGGCCAGACAAGAAGTCTCTGAATGAGCCAGCAACTATATGCAAAAAGAAAAGGAGTACTAGTGGCACCTTAGAGATGAACCAATTTATTTGAGCATAAGCTTTCGTGAGCTACAGCTCACTTCATCGGATGCATTCAGTGGAAAATACAGTGAGGAGATTTATATACACACAGAACATGAAAAAATGGGCGTTTTCATACACACTGTAAGGAGAGTGATCACTTAAGATGAGCTATTACCTGCAGGAGAGTGGGGGGAGGAGGGGAAGAAAACTTTTTGTAGTGATAATCAAGGTGGGCCATTTCCAGCAGTTAACAGGAACGTCTGAGGAACAGTGGGGGGTGGGGGGGGAAATAAACATGGGGAAATAGTTTTACTTTGTGTAATGACACATCCACTCCCAGTCTCTATTCAAGCCTATCTCCTCACTGTATTTTCCACTGAATGCATCCGATGAAGTGAGCTGTAGCTCACGAAAGCTTATGCTCAAATAAATTTGTTAGTCTCTAAGGTGCCACAAGTACTGCTTTTCTTTATGAGAATACAGACTAACACGGCTGCTACTCTGAAACCTGTCAACTATATGCAGGTACCAGTACACGCTAGACCATCTGTCCTAGCCACAGTCCTTCTGCATCCCCTAGACAAATTGGGATCACTGGATTAACATATATGCAGATTCACTTAGACCAGCTTTGCTAGAATTCACAGTAAGAATCCTATGAAGTATTCATGTTAGTGTTTATATAGCTAATTGAATCATCACTTTTTTCCAGTATTGCAATAAATAGATTCCTTGTTATGAAAATGGAACAACTAAGTGATACTGTCATTGGAAAGGAATGTTGGAACTGAGTAATGATTCCCGCTGAAAGGTAAATGCCAAGGCATTTGGAGAAAATAAACTTGTGAGAAAGCAGGGAAATGGGTTACTGCATTTTGCAAGTGGCAAGGAAACCTTTAGCTGGGCCCAGATTTCAATTCCAGGAACATTATTGCCAATCTACTTGTTAGGGGGCTTATTCCTTCACCCACTTACTTCCCTGGTCCTTCTCGCATGAACAGAGAACAACAATACTCGAAGTCCAAAGGTGCAAACAATTCGATGTTTATCGGGGTGAACTTCCAGCAAGCATGATTCCAGTTTCCTTCCTTAGTGTCCCCCTTCCCAGTTCTGACACCACAGAGCCTTACACCTGTGTCCCTGTTCCCATTCCTGCCCTTAGCCAAACATGATTCCAATTTCCTTACCCCCATTCCCTGTTCCCATTTCCCCCTTTAGCTAAACATGATTCCCATTTTCCCACCCCCATTCCCTGTTCTCATTTCCCCTCCCCACACCCACCTACCCACTTCCTGATTGACTGCAGACTGTATAGTAAAACTTGAGTTCTGCTTAGCTATACCTTAACCAATCATTTTCCTGAAATTTAACTAACCAATCCTAACATATTGTAACATGATTATGTAACCAATTATATCCCACCACCTTAATTAGTTTACACCCAGCAAAATTAATTATACAGCAGACAGAAACAATCACAGAACCAGACAGAGATTATACAGACAAACAATAGCAAAGTGGGAACTATAATGACAAAACAATACAGAAGTGAGGATTTCACATCCCAGCTATTGAAAAGTGAGTTCTTGCCAGACAGGATGCTATCAAACTAAGTTTCCTTTTACATTTTCTAGGCACTTCCCTTTCTCTGGAGGTGATAGGCATTATCAGGACAGGATTGTATTCCTAATAGCCCAATAGCACCTTATTTCAGTGTGACTAGTTTGGAATGTGAGGATGTGACCGGTCACTTCCCAGCTTATGGCTGCCTCTGTTGCTTAGCCAAAGGCCTTAGCCTAAGAACAGGGCCTCAGACTGTCACAGTAAGAGAAGGCCCTTACACCGGCAGACCGTGATTTTGATTCTTTCTTTTATATCTCTATACCTAGCCAAGTGATAAGAATACACCTAAATTCTTAGAGTATAGGCCTTTACAGACAGGCCTGAATATCTATATCCTAACATTACTGATTGAGTGAAAATAACATACAATAGAACAGTTCTAAAAGACTAACAGAAGAATGAGGTTGCAGCAGGAGTGAAAGCTGCTACCTGTCCCACTGCTTTTAGAGTCTGATCCAAAGTGTGTTTAAACCATATAACAACACAAATTGCCTTCAATGGACTTTGGGTAAAGGCTCCTAGTGGAAAACTCTATTCCAACTGCCTTAGATGGGACCTGATAGGTTGGGGCAAATGTCCAGCAGTGCATGAGCACATGTAAGGCCCATAAGCTTTGGCATGCAGCTCAGTTGGTTAGTATCATCTGGGTGTACATGAATCAGCATTATTGAGTGTGAACCCATTGCATTTGAGAGCTTAGACTCGTGTATTTCAGGAATAAAGAAAACAGCTTGCTCATAAAAGTGCACATTACTATGCTGATCTATGTTGGCTGAATTCATCCATTTGTACAGTGCTAGCAGCCTTTCTAATCCCATTGATGTGGCGTTTGGGGAAGATAGTTACAGTGACTGAAGCCCTTTGTTTTGCTATTGCCATTCCTGAGGTACAGGGTGAATGGGAGAATTGGAAAGAGATATTTGCTGTTTTGCATACAGTAGGGAAGATATTTTTATGTTGGCATGTGTGGTTTTGGCTATAAAGACAATGGAGCATATAATATGGAGTCTCCATTTCATTGAATCAGACCTTGAAGTTAGTGCAAGGAGTTGTCTGGAACGTGACTGTGATGCAGCGAATACTTTAACTGACTGAGCAGAACTGACAAATATTGCACCACAGGAATGGACGGATGCTCATGGCATGGTTACGTCAATGCTTGGCAAACTATATAGCAAGGAAATAAACTTCGTGATGGCAAAATGTCAAACTTGGGCTACATCTACACTCGGAGCTAGGGTGTGATTTCCAACTCGCATAGACAAACATGTTAACTCTCATCTGAGCTAACAAGTGAAAAAAAGCAGTGTAGCTGTTTAGCACAAGCTAGCTGCCTCAAACTCAGCCCTCCTTCTCCCCCGCCCCGAGTCCCCTGGATACATCCTCAGGGTGGTTAGCATGTGCCAGCGCTGCCCAAACTACCACGGCTACACTACTATTTATAGCATACTATTTATAGCATTCTAGATGAGAGTTAGCATAAGTATATGTAGGCAAGCTGGAAATCACACCCCTCGCTCGTAGTGTAGACATAGCCTTGGAGTTTTAAAAGCCCTTGAGTGCATAGGAAGAGATGAGGCTACTTTCATTGGTTATCTCTCCTCACAATTTCCATAATTAGATCGGATGCATAATCTTAAGGCTAGGATGGACCATTATGATCATCTGTTCTGATCTACATAACACAGGCCAAAGAATCTCATCCAACAATTCCTGCATCAAGCCCCTCACTTCTGTTTAAGCGATAGCATATTTTCCAGAAAGAGTCAGGAGACAGGGCTGCTTGCGGTTACGGTGGTTTTTCTCATCAGTGTCCATGTCAATAGTTTCCGGAGGGCTGATTGGACTGAACAGTCTCTTCTTAAAATAGATGGAGATCTTGACTACAGTAAAGTATTATCTTCAAGGCCCTTTAGCCCTACAGATGTCTCCATTAGCAGCGCCTCTGAGGTTACAACGGTTATAGCATTTTCTATTTTTACAATCTCTTTATTAATTTTTAAACAACTCTACAAAACTGCAGAGTGGAATTGCTAAAAAATCCCCACAAGCCCACAGCTAATAGAACCAAAATACGATGTCCAAACAGCACTGAGACAAGACATAGTGTTCATTGCCTTTCACAGAGAACTTCTCACATTGTTTGTCCCCTTTATACTTTCAAAATTTGAATTAGAGAGAGACTATGAAGGTCTCCCCTACACATGTCAGCAATAGGGAAGGGGTAGCCCTACTCCCCATGAACACTGATGGACTTGGGGACTGTCAGAGAGCAGAGCTGACCTCCTGTGGCCCCAGCTGGCTACAGAGCTGGCGGGAAATCCCACCCATGCTTCCTGCCACCAGCTCTCTTCCTGTTGAAAGATGGGGATGCCATCTGATAAAGTGTTGCATGGACTAGAGGACAGATACTACTCTAGGGAGACTGCAAGTCCAGAGCCTGAGTCAGGGCTGTTGGTCTGGTCTAGAGGGCACCCTGGGTGCGTGGCTAATAGGAACCTGCATTGCACTGTATGCAAGACTCAGGCTGAGCACAAATGTGCCCTGATTGGTGACTAAGGGAGGATTTTGGAGGGACACTTGGCCTGTTTGCTAGCAATGAAGATTGTTTGCTCACTAATAAGTGTATTGCTGTAACGTCGACAGTCGAGATAAAGTCTTCTCCACCCAGAGGGAAAGGATGGGATTGGAACAAACTACCAGAGAGGACAGCTTCCACCACGAACACATGATATAAGCAGATACCCTATTATTAGTTAATGTATTGTGAGTGTCCAGGAGCCCCACCATGGACCAGAGCCTTTCTGCTAGGTGCTGTATAACGCAGAGCAAAAAGACATTCCCTGCCTCCAAAGGGCTTACAATGCTCAGTTACAGTGGCATGGGGTGACTTAAAGACCTATACAGACATATAACTTGCAGTGCCAGATTTTCAGAGTTGTGTTCTGTGAACCTAATTTACACCTTTTTTATCTGTATTCCAGTAGTACCTACAGGCCCCATTGTGCTAGGTGTTATACATACACATGCTAAGAGGCAGTCTATGCCTTGAGGAGCTTACAGTCCAAATCAACAAGACAAGACAGACAGTCAGTGGCAGGGGAACCAGAAGTAGACTGACTTGCCCAAAGTCACAGAGTTGATCAATAGCAGAGGCAGGAATAGAACCCTGAGTCATGAGCCATCACCCTATCTAGTGGCCTGGGCAGTATAGGTAATAGTGTGTGAGAATGAAGAGCTATTACTACTTATAGAGCACCAAGAATCAATTCCCTGATCAGAAGAGTTTACAGCCTCTGGCCCCAATCCTGCTATGGGATCAATACAAGCAGTCCCCACGCAGAATACGCCAATAGGGCTCTGCACAGGTGCCAGGGTCTGTTTGCACAGATCAGATTGCAAGAGGGAGGCCTAAATTAAGACAAGAGCAAAAGGACTTAATGGCAGAGTGAGAGGGAGATGAAGACAGGACAATTTTACCATACAATTGCTTGGGTGATTAGTGCTTGCGCTGTGTTGGCTACTTTTTTTTAAGGCTGTAATTTACAAGCCACTATGATCATATGCAAATTCACTTATTGCAAACATACATACAGTAATGGTAACAGTGCCTGGAATTTAAATACAAATACTCAGTTCTGGAAAAGTCTGGTCCTAGAAAGGATGAGTAGAGCTGAACTAGCTGGGCATGCTGATAAGATATAATAAAGCAAGTTGGAACTGTTAGTCAGGCGGATCACTCTCCCATTTAATTACTGTTATTCATCAAGGCTTAGGATCCTACAGCATATCACAACAGTACATAGTGAGTGAGGCCAAAAGCAAAGTGATTTCAACTACTCAAAAATGCAGATTATTAACAGCTACACTTTTTTTGGAGCATGTTATTGGTTTTATAAGTTGTATTAACTGTTTCTTCTGTCATTTTTGGCTCTTAACCTGTGGTTATTTCAGAAACTCAGATACCTACAGAGTTGAAATCTTGGACAATCCTTTTCTTTTTAAACACAAACAAGCAAAAAACATTTTTAAAATTCTTTTTAACAGTCAGAATTAATTCTGTAGGTAGGAAAGGCCTTGTCATGAATATCAGTGTGATCAATAGTGATCCATCACAGCCCAAGCTGTTCTGATATCCTGCATTTATATTGGCATAGCAGCATCTTAAGTCGCCAAAATATATTGTGGACTACATGGTTGACTAGAATTGGTGCTCATGGCCATCCACAATTATTGGGGGGAGACAGAGAGACAAGGTGGAAAAATTATTGAAACTGAACTCTGCTCACAGCTACTTTTTATTTGTGTTCTTTCGCTAGGCTATAGCAAAGCATTAGATGCTGCGCTAGTTAAAAGTTTGCTATACATAGTGGTTTGTTTATGTTCACCTCTGGATGCACGCTGACCTAATCGAGGCTTTACCATGGGGGCAACGATTGCTTCTCGAAGAAATCAAGAAAATGCCACAACTATTCATCACTGATAAAGGTTTGTTTTGGATGCAAGTGGCTTAACTCTGATTTTGGAGCCCAAAGTTCTATATCTCACAACACCCACGTAGCACATAGGGTTACTGTGAGTCTTAAATTACGTTTGCATAGCTTTTTGAGATCTCAGGTGATAGGTGCTAAAGAAATGCAAATGTCAGCATGATACAGACAGAACACAGTTGCAAATAACAACTTGTCTGTTACCTACAGTGTATGCTCAACACAACTGCCTATTTTAGAGGAGAATTGACAGGTGATATCACTATGTGAAAGCTTGTAATGGTTCTAGATTCTATTATTGTTTCCACTCAGAAACACAAGTCTTGCAAAACATAATTAAGTTGTACAACTTCCTTTGCTGTAGGAAAAGACTGTAGCCTACTAAATGTAAAACTATTGCTGTGAGGCATTGATTATGGCTGTGCTAATTTTAACTGACATTTTCAGTACTTCTGTATCATCAGTACAGTGCTAATACATTCTGAGCAATTATTACCATCAACCATCAACCAGTGATGGATGACCCTTGAAGGGTCGAAAAGTTGGTACACATAAAGCAGATCCACAACTTTTTTCATTCATCTCCTTAGGCCTGGAGCAACTTCAGCTCACACTTCTTCAACTTTCTGCACTGAGGCTCCTTCTTTTAGTCAGCCTTCCACCAGTGATCTGCACCCTGGGCTTCACTCCAGACACCGTCTCCACCTTTTAATCTGTTCAGTGTCAATGAAAGCAAATTAAAAACAACAACAACAAATAAACCCAATAAGGAACTACCAAAATAAGTATGTAACCGTAAACATTTCTCATGCACGTTTAAGTATAGAAAAGCTCTCCTTTTCCTTCCTGGTATACGTATCTGTAGCACACATTTTTTCCTGAAAGAAAAGTTTGTAGGTTATAAACCTTTCTACAGTATTTAAAAATTCATTTGTTGTAGGTAATAATCATTGGAACAAATGACCAAGACTAGATGCCTTTCAGGAAATGAGCTTTAGCCACACAAGTTATTGGTCTCAATTCGGGAGTAACTGGATGAAATTATGTGGCCTATTATGTACAGGAGGTTAGACCAAATGATCTGATAGTCCGTTCTGGCCTTAAAATCTATGAAAACCTCTCTCTCTCATGTAATTTATCTTTTATCTACCACCCCCCTTCTCCCCGCAGCCTAGATTCTCAAAGGTATTCTAGGCATCTAACTCCCACAGAAGTTCGGATCTGAGGATCTAGGCCACAGATGCGTTTTGTTTTTCTTTTAAATGAATCCGTTAGTGGTTGTGAAAAATGCTGTACTGACATGCCTGGAGATGGCTATCTAGACTTTGGCATGAGGGCCTGGCATCAGATTGGAGTTGAGGGTGTTCAGCACCTTGCAAATCAGGAGTAGAACAGGTACATCTTAGGTAGTGGCTACTCAAGCTTCCCTACTCCTTTCTGTCTGTGGACTTGTCCTTGCAGGGAGTGCCAACAAAGGTGTCTATTAGTGCAAAGGGTGATGGTAGCTTCACTCCACTATGAGCTGAACTGTGACTAATTCACTTTATACAGATCTCTGAAAATCCTTTAGAAATTAATGACTTTGAATCATTTCTAACCTGGGTTACTTAGCTGGGTTGGATTTCAAGCAGTCTGAAAGATTCTTTGGCCTGTTACCAATCCCCTAAGCAATCTCGGTCTCCAGCACACAGCAGTTTGAATTAAATGAGATGTGAACACATACCACATCAAACTGTCTCAGAACAAGACTGCTTGATTAAACAAGAGTCACGTCCTAGTGATCTGAACTCAGGACAGCATGTCAGGAAGTCTTCCTGAATTTTAAACCTTCTAATCAATGACTCCGTCTGTGGCCTGGGACAAGCAGAGTAGGCCCAGATCCTCAAATGTAATCCAGAATGTTGGCACAAGAGTTGTGATACAAAACATCTATGCTTCCAGATAGACTGCGGAAATAATGGATGACTTTAACTATCTAGGCAATAAATTGTCATCAAATGAGCGCAGCCAGTCAGTCATTCTAAGGAGAATTGGTTTAGCAGCCTCAGTCATGAAGGACCTGCATAGGGTCAGGTGCCAAAAGAAGACAAAACTATATGCAAAAGTATGGGTTTAATCAAACCTGTGTACTTCCAATGCTCTTATACGGGTCTGAAATATGGACATTGCTGAGAGAAGACATCAGGAAGCTGGAGGCATTTCATACGTTTGTTTGTTGCCAGTGGTGACTACAGGATATAAACTGGTTTGACTTTATCAATAGTAGGGGTGTATCATTGAGAATGGGCCTTGAGAGGACTGTAATCATCATTGATCACAGGCTCTTTTTGGTCATGTTGTCTGCCTCAGAGACAAGGTCCATGCACACGGAGCTCTGAAGATCAGACTTGAGGTCAGGATGGGGGGAGAGGGTCTCTACCTGCCAGCAGTCATGTGGTCACCCAGGATTAACCTGGCTGAATCAGATCAGTGAGGAGCTCTTGGAGCACTGGAATAAAGCCATAAGGCATGGTCATGGACGTTCGGTGCTATGATCCTTTGCTGTCTAACTGTATAGTTGTTACTTGGTGATTCTGTACCTTTGAGGAGCTGGCCTTTAGTAAGAAATTCTTACTCATCTGAGCCATTCGTACTCATGAGAATATTGTTATTGAACTCAAAACTATTTTTATGTGTCGGAACTGTTCAGGATTTGCAAAGTTGTGCCCTTAACACTCTCTAACATCTGTAAAATGGGGACATTAATAATTACCTATATATTATACCCGACAGCAGTTTTGCTATATACGTGCTAACTATTCATTCCTTAATTAAATTTGTTTTTCTGACCATAACTAATTAAATCATATTCTGTCTTCAGAGCCTCTGATTTGATGTGTTTACTCTTTTATATTAACCTTCAGAAATATGAATTGGTGCTCCAAGAGTTAAGTGATGAATCCATTGCAGTCCCTGTAAGTCAATATACAATGCTGTTGCTTGCCTAGAAGTTTTCAGGGGCTACTTTGTTTTTTTCAGCTTCTAAAGAGGAGTTCAACATTTATTGCCACTTGTTTTAGCATATATTGGGTTGACATTTTTAAAAGAGTTCCCCACTGAACTTCCAAGAAGTGTAAAGACACCCAGTTTTCTTTTTTGGAGATTTCCAGCCTGGATTCTCACTTGGCCAGAGAGTTCTAGCAAATGTAGATTTTGCTTTCACTTGCCTGTATTTGTCAAGAAGGCTGTGGTTTGAAGTATGAACCTTGGTTCCCCGACATCTTCTCACCACACTGAAGCTATGCTTTTTGAATGCAGGAAAAATTATATTTCAAACTAGAAAAAAATAGAGAGTCTGGGAGTAGTGATGTGGTTTAGTCAGTCAAAAGGCCTAGTGGTCTGGGCCTCTGTCTCAGTCTTTCTCTCAGTTCGGGGTGTCCTGGCACTCAGGATGAGGTCCAAGCTGGACTGACCTCTCTGCTGGTAATCCATAGATCTGCCTTCTGTTACAGCGACTAAGTCTCCTTTGTGACTCGCACTTAGAGTTCCTATAAACCACCATAGTTGTTAGTGCCAAGGATATTTCATGAAAATATTCAGCCTTGTCAAGAAAGCTGCTGAGGGTTAAAGCTTGGTGAAAGGGAGGGAGCACCCAAAGTTATGTCTGCAAACATTGACAGTGTATGGTACTAGTTGATCTGTCACTCCAAAGGATCCCAAAATACTGTGCAAATAGTAATCTTCCTAACTTCCATGTAAGGTAGTTACTATCCTGATTTTATCGAGAGGGAAACTGAGGCACCGTACTCCTGTGTGCATTTGCTCAAGGTCACTGGGAAAGCCAGTGGGAGAAATAGTTGCAATTTTGTTTTAAATTGAAAATGTTGATGGCATTTTTTGACATCTCATGGTTTGAAATATTTTCATAATATTGGTTTCCCTGGTTTTTAACTAGTAAGGCCCAGGAGTCCTGGGTCTTGGCTCTTCGTCCTATATATGCTCACTCATGTCCTTGGTATTTTGTGTTAGATGGGTAAAGGCACAAAACAAATCCAGGTTTAGGTAACCCAGGAACAGGCTCATCGCGGTATAACAATCACAGATGAGCAAACTCCCTGGCTGACTCTTGCTGCCTGCACCCCCACAGAGCCACAGGGAAGTTCAGCTCTAACAGAGACAGACATCCCAAACAGAATATTCAAACAGACTTTTTGAATAACACTGACCACTGCGCAACAGTCATTCATTCCGATAGCAGATTGAAGGAATGATGTGTAAAGGAACAGCGTAGTTGGCAACAAGTCCTCACTTATTAATTTCAGGCCCAGAGAACCTCCCATAATGCAAATATAACTGCCTACCTTCCCAGTATTTTGGTTTGAGATTCATTTTGTGATCACAAACTAGCCGCAGCCAAAGGCCAAAACAATATGAAGGATAACAGCTGTGACTACAGGGGAGAGAGAAGGAGATTTTTTTTGTTCAAGAAGCCAGTTAATATTTTTTGTTTGTTCGTTTAAAATACCAGTGCATCCTCAATTCCGGCAGAGCCTGTTTTGTTTGGATTAAAATCATCAGACAGTTATATACTATATACTTAGTGTACAGAACCATATTGGCACTTATTTTCCAGAGTGTCACAAGCTGGAAGGCTAATCTCAGCATATTTAATTTTCAAGATGTAAATTTAAAGGGGCAGTTATGTTTTAGTAAGCTATAAAGCATAAATGAATAACTATGCTGCTACCATGCATCGCCCTATCAAATCCATTTGCAGCCTTCCCCTTGTCATCTGTATAGAACTGAAGCTGCTTATACTAGTCCTCACAATTCAGTTTTAGCCTTATTCTCTATTCTGCTATTGTGGTACTTATGTGGACCTCACCATTTTTATCTTCTTTGTCCCCAGAACACCCTGTGAGGGAGGGAAATATTGTTATCCCCATTTTACAGATGGGTGACTCATCCTTCATTCCACAATTTACTGTTCCCATTGTGTTCTTCTCCCGCTCTTGTCTCTGTGACTTCTGCTAGACCCTATATGCTTGAGATCCTCTCCTTGGTTCTCCCTGCCATGCCTTCCTCCATCCTTTCCCTCAAGTGATTCCTGAAATCACAGCTGTTTGAAAGAAGGATAGTCCAGTGATTAGAGTGCTGACGTGGGCTCCAGCCCTTGCTCTGGCACAGACTTCCTGTGTGATACTGAGCAAGTCACTTAGGCCCAATTTGGAAAGGGGTTTAGGTATTGCTGTGCTCAGTAGTGTAACACCTAGTTGATTTAGGAGGGTGTTGGGGGAGAAATATATCAAAGATTGCGAGGGGGGGGCATCTAAGTACTTTATATATAGAAAAATTTGCCTCTAGCCTTTGAGACATTGAGGAAGGACGACCTGGGATTTTTCTAGATAATCATTAGGCACTATTGTTGTTCCACACACAGCAGACAGTATATTTAGTGGGCAGTTAAACAGTTACAAACTGTTAAAGAAAGAAGTTTGGAATAAGCCAATACGGGCTGCAATCTAAATCAAAGCTGAGTGAGACAAAGGTTCATGCTTTCTGGAATACTGCATCTAAACTAGATAAAAAGGTACTGACAAAAGTCTTTAAATAAATATTAAAGTGGACTTACAATCAATGTTGCTTTGATTTTTTTCCCCGTTTCTTTCTAATGCAAACACTAAAGAAAATAGTGCCGCAAATATAGGTATAGATTTTTCTTCCCTAAGCAAATACTGTAGAACAAAGGTTTAGAATTTTTTTTAAAATATGAGCTTCCTCAATAAACTAAAGAATTTCCAAACAACTCCTAATATATTCAGCTTTGAAAAGGATTTCAAAATTACAAAGAAGCGATAATCTGGAATTTATCGAGCCTAATTCTAATGTACACAAAGGCCCCTTTTTCATCATTTTAGCAAACTGAAGGATCCAAAATGTATGTGCAAATATAATTTACTTCCACTTTAAGGACTGTTGTATTAATTTAGATGGAATAAAGAGGCCCAAAAAGTCAAAGGCACTAACATAATCCAGTCACTGAACAGCATTAAACAGTTTTAAATAAGATTTCGGGTTTGGTATACAGAGATCTCAGATTGCTTAGTACCACGGCAAACACACCATTAAAAATCCTTTTAAATTTTAATTAAAGATACAGAAAAGAAAGAAAAATAGTTAAAGCATTTGAAATGCAAAGTATTAAATAAAGACTTTCATTTTAACAACATCTCTTGTTCCCTTTCCCTTTAGCTCGAAGGAAAAAACCTTCCTTTGACAATCTCTTAGATTTTATTAAAGATAGTAATAACTGTCCTTTTTGGAGAAAAGAGAAGTTAGTTAAGATGGGCTGGAGTTTTTATTGTTGCTGTTGTTAAAGTCCAATCTAGTTTACTAAGAGGACAAAACAGGACAAACACATACAAAAGGGAGAGAGAAAAGAACAGCAAAGATAGAAAATGCAGCTTCTGTCTCTGGTGTTGACTCTCATGTGCAACCTCACTGCTGGAAAAAGTCAGGCACAGCACACTGTCCTAACAACCACTCCAAGACCTGGCCAACTTATACAGTGTCAAGCTGTTTAGGGTATTGCTTTTAGCTGCCTTTTTGCTCACAGGCTTGCAAAATATGTAGTCTTGCCTGGCTAAGCCAGGTTTTTTTTAAACAGAAGGAAAAAGGAGAGGGAGAGAGTCTATCATCCCAGGTGTTTGGGATTCATACAGAACTGGTAGAGGTGGTGAGGTCATCTGGCTTTCTCTCTCTGGCCCAGTCTGGTCAGGACATCTCTCAGGATCAGGATGATGAAGGTCTGGGGTTGCAGCAGATGGTGGGGGTGACAGACAGGATAGTGAAACTTGCTCCAGTATCCAGTTTTATTCCTCAAAGTCTCTTGAAGGACACCAAAATGGAGTGATGGGTGAAACAGCTCATTATTTCCACCAATTAGGCCTAATTTCTGACACATCAATTTTGGTTTACTGATTTCTGGTTCCACACGTATCGTGTTTACCAAGCATGACTGTAACACAGTCCATGAGTTAAAATCAGTAATCCTTTTTCTTTGGACTAATTCAGACTTTCTGTCTTGCTTTTGCACCTTTACTTATCAACATTTATTGTTTATTTATTGTGACATCTTATGAATTTACACCCACTTTTCTGCAGTAGAGCTGACAATTAGGGTAAATTTGTAGGACCATTTATCACAACAGGACCCTTTGCATTGCCACAGAGAGGTGTGAAGTAGCTTAGGGCTAGATTCACAAAGGGGATATATATAGACACATAGAAGTAGAAGGAACCACAAGGGTCATCTAGTCTAATCCCGTGCCAAGAGGCACGATTTGTTGTGTCTAAATCATCCAAGAAAGATGGCTATCTAGCCTATCCAGAGAAGGAGCTTCCATGATCTCCTAGGCAGTCTGTTCAACTGTCCTATTGTTCTTACAGTTAAGAAGTTTTTCCTGCAATTTAATCTAAATCTGCTATGCTGTAGTTTGAACCCATTGCCTTGTGTCCTGCCTTTTGTGGCAAGAGAGAAATTTTCTCCATCTTTTTTTTATAGCAGCCTTTCAAGTACTTGAAGGCTGCCATCACGTCCCCACTTTGTCTCCTCTTTCCCAAACTAAACATACCCAGTTTTTTCAGCCTTTGCTCAGATAGCTTGCATTCCATCCTTTTGATTATCTTTGTCACTTGTCTCTGGATCCTTTCCAGTTTCCTCCAAAGTGTTTGAATCCTCCCCCCCCCCCATCTTTGTCATTAGCAAGTTTTATCAGTATGCTCTCTATTCCTACATCCAGGTCATTCATAAAGATGTTAAATAACACCAGACCCAGAACAGAGCCCTGTGGAACCCCACTTGAGACCTCCTTCCAATCTGACATCATTCCATTAATAAGTTACTCTTTGTTTGTGGTTGTTTAACCAGTTATGTATCCATTTAATGGTAGTTTCACCAAGCCTGCAATTCTCCAGCTTACTTATCAGAATGTGCCTAGCTGATACTTTAGGCACCTAAATTCAACATTTGGGTGTCACTTGCATTCACAAAACCACTGCTCAGCTGCTGCCTAGTCCTATTTGCACTTAACCTCCTAGGTACCTAAGTTTCCATGTGTAAAGTCTCCTAGGGGCCTAAGTCCTGACACCACTGAGCTGCTCAATGCCTAACTCACACCTACGCCCTGGTAGGATTCTCAAACAAGGCATTCCTCTATCTCGTCTCCATGGCCAGATCCAGCAGGCATTCTTCAACATCACCTGTCCTGCACAAAAGGCAGCCAGGAGGAGGAGGAAGAGGAGGTGGTGGTGATGTGCCCTTTACCCAGTGGCCCAGTGGTTTGGGCACTGAGCTGGGAAGTTAGAGATCTGGGTGTAAGTATCTGCTCTGAATCAGATACAGATATTAATCCAGGTCTCCCACATCCTGGATGAGAGCTCTAACCCCTGGGCTATTGAGTAGGAAGGCGGAAAGGGTTGGCACCACTACCATCTTCTCATTATAGCTTTGCCTGGTTTCACTCTGTACAATGTACATGCAGATTTCACACAACCTTCATAGAAGCTGCATTGGGCACCCTGTGCATGTTGTATCTGAACTACAACAGACCCAAAGAAGGTTAGCTATTGCCAGCCAATTTCATTGCCTTGCATTTTTCATCTTCTGTCTGTGCTACCTCTTGTGAATTCCATTTGGAAGAGAAAGGATCAGATTCTCAAACCCACTAAAGCTTTGATTCTTGAAGATGTCGGCTGCATATACTTAATTTTACACATGAGTAGCTCATTGACTATAAGGTTAACATATGCATGTGTTTGCAGGATCAGGGCCTACATTTGATTTGACCTGCTCCCAGGGCCGGCTCTAGGTTTTTTGCCACCCCAAGCTCTGAGAGCTCAACTGCCCAAGCAAAAAAATGAATGCCACCCCTGGAACTGAGCCACCCCAAGCACCTGCTTGCTTTGCTGGTGCCTAGAGCCAGTCCTGCCTGCTCCATTTGCTAATGGAGGCTTTCATAAATACCATTGAATTTATGTCTCTTTTTGAATGCATCTGCAAGATATTTTGAATCCCATTCTCTTCCCCTTGAAGTTAATGGGAAAAGTGCCATGAATTGAAGTTCAGTCCAAGAGACTGACTAAAGCAGAAATCTCTCTTTTGGACCAATTCAGTTTCCTCATTGAACTGCACATCTAGGCTATTTTATTAGCTATTTAGAGTGCAAATTCATCAACAGCATTCCCCCCCTGGAATGGTGCTTTCCTCATTTGCACTCACCTAATTTAAAAATAAAAATGATTCTGACTGTGGAGTTCTCCAAAGGACACTTTTACCCAGAAGGTTTCTCCTTTCTTTGCTTCGACAAAACACCTGCAACCAAATCATTATTTTGGCTTTTCAAGCTACGAGTGCTGGGTTTTTTTCCCCCTTCCACTTTTCATCCACAGTGCAATCAAGCATGTAGTTCCTAATCATATGGAGCATTTGAAAACGATGATTCATTGTTAGGAGCACCGAGCTGGTCATTAAAATTTAAAGCAAGGTTATCAGAGTTATTTCAGTTGTGGTCTTTGAGGTAGATTTGAGGAATGACTTCCAGCCAATTACTGCACTGCCTGACTTGTGTCTCTTCAACTCTCCACTCCTCTCATCCCTGTCTTTTTCTTAAAGCAAGCCATTGGGATGACTTTGCCATCGGATCAAGTGAAATTCTGAAGTCTCCATCTGACTATTAGCCAACACCTTTCGTGAGCCAATTGTAATATGACAGCTCTTTGTTCATATTTTAGTGTTTTTGTTACTTTTTTTTTCCCCTGGCAAAAGCGGAGTTCTCTAGCATCATATTCCCAAACACCAATAAGAAAGACTAGTGTAAAGACATTTTCAGTGATCCTTTAAAATCAACCCTAAAAACTAAGTAAATGAAGATCTTTATTCTGTCCTAAATTTGCTGCAAATACACTGCCTATGGGTTTTTGAATATCCATAATAAAATATTCGTATATATCTATGTAAAACATGCAAAACTCCTTTCATCCAGAAGGATCCTAAAGTGCTTTACAAACTATGGAACCATTCTTACAATCAGACTCAGTCCATGTACCTTTTCAGCTGCAGGGAGCCACACTAGTTAGTGAGGCTCTGCATAGGTGCTGGGGTCCTCAGTAGCAAAACTAATACAGAATGGGGCATGGACGAGCGCAGCACCAGTGAAGATGCTTCTGCCAGCATTGGCGCTGGATAGTAGAAAACTGATTGACACACAGAACAGTTCCCCCTGGTTGGCTGAGGAGAAATGGCTGGTCAAGCACCCTTACCCTTAGTAACAGTGGCATGGGATCGTTTATGCAGAACACACAGGACCTCTCTTTTTTAAAGTTTCATTCAAAAATCCATCACTAGCTTTGAAAGTGAAATAGAGCACAGTGGCCACATCAGTGCAAGGGACTGAAAAGTAGTTTTGCCCTGGCAGTCTGAATTTTTAACCTTTAAGATCAATAGCAAAAAAAACCCACAATGGGGGGAAAAAATCTGGTGAGAGTGTGCGAGTTCCCAGCTCTGTCGTTTCTCCACAAGTCATTCGTTTGCTGAACTTTCCAAAATGAAATATTTATGCAAACACCCTGGTGGCTTTCCTTTAAAGGTGGTTGTGTTTGCTTGGGAAGAAGCACAGATGGCTCTATTCACTCAGGCTACATTCTTTGCACATCACCAGTTAATTTGCTTCATTCTCATTCCTCAGGAAGCCTTTCAGCATCTGTAGTTATCAGACCTGCAAGGGTACACCTGTGGCTGGGCACAGCTTGCCCGGTGCTCCAGTCTCTCAGGGGAAGGGCTCAGCACTCAGGTGGTGGCTGGGAAAGTGGGTTAGTGCATTCCCTGTAATCTGAACTGCATGCATGCCACACGTTAGTGAATTGTAAATGCAGAAAAACAATATTCCCTTGGAGAAAGCTCACACAGCAGGAAGGTGACAGTTTGAGCAACAGCAAATATTTCTAGCATAACCCTGAAACAGAGGGGGCAGAGGAAGTAGAAAGGAGTATTGTTCCAAGAATTGGGAGGCTTTCTGTGTTGATTGTTAGGGACTAATTGTCCTGATGAAGGGGTGGCCCACAGCTGCACTGCTCCAGAAGCAGAGCACAAGTTGAGACTCATGGAAAAGTCCTCTCCTGTGCTCCCTTCATTTCTTTTCATGGAGCATCTTAGTCCCCTAATGTGCCCAGCCAACTACCTAGGCTGGCCAGTAGAGGAGGTGGAACCAGAGCTTCTACTTCTCATCCCTACCCACTTGCTTGCAGTGTTTGAATAGCCCTTGCTCTTCCCCTCTCTGGCTGGAATCACAATCTGAGCAGGTCCAAGTAAGGGTGTGGGGGAAACTGTTGTCGTCCCCCTTACTCACCTGCAAAGCTGAGTAAGGCCTACGACTATCTAGCCATGTATGGTGCAACTGCTCTCTAAATGCTGCACTAAACATTGTTTGTCCATGCTTTACCTGAGCAGATATTGGTTGCATTAACCACAAGCTGTAAGTCAAATGGTAGTAAGGAGAAGCTACCTGGATTTACATCCCCCGTTGAGTTGCCAATGTTTTAAGAAGATTTTTCTGCTAGAATGCAACCTCTGCTCTTACCAGTGGATTACCTTGCAATCCTGCAGTGAGAACTCAGCAAAAGGGATTATCTCCAAGGACATTATCCTTGCTATGGATTTTGGAAGAGTATCCTTCTTGCATGACAGTACTGCTTGCTGTACATGAGTAATGGTTTCATGCGATTCAGTTTTTAACAGGGGCCGGAGTTATATAAAAAGAAACCTGTTGGTACACAGTTCTCCTCAGGAAATCAATATCTGAACTCTATATCAGGGTAAACCATAGACAGGCAGAGCTGGGGTTGACTTTTGAGCAGGAAAGTATCACTGAGCACCAGCTATTTGAGAAAGTTGCTCAGACAGATCTGAACTCTTTCTAGACCTAATACTGGCGAAGTAATATTGAAATGAATGAATGAGCACCACCACATAGTGCCTTCCTCCTGAGAATCTCAATGATTAAATGATAGGCTGCCAGAGACTGAATCATTACTCACACTGAGTAGCACCTCACACTATGAGTATCCATGAAAATTAATCCTCAGAGTGAGGTGCTACTTAATGCAAGGGTGTTAAGAAGGTGGCCCAAACTAAACCCTCCTGACACCTCTGTGAGAGGTTCTTATTTCCACTCAGGCAAATTGAGGCACAGAGAGGCAGGATCAAAAGCAAGTTATTATCTGTATTGTGGTAGAGTCCAAAGACCCCAATCAAGAAATAAGATGTGACAATCAATAGGTGGGAAGAGTGAAGGAATAAGGAGGTTAATAGTAATAAGGTCACATGGTTACATAGGTTAGCTCTGCAAAATGTGAAGGTTGAGTCAATGGAAGAGTAAGGAACAAAACACAGGAATTCTGAGTCCGTACTCTAATCACTAGATCTCTTTTGACCTACATGTCAGTGGGAGCCTTTTAATGAATACGAGAATTACTGAATATCCACACTGCATGTTTTTCAGAGGAGTGTGAAGTGTGTCCAATACCGACTGAAAGTCAGTGGGATTTGGGAACCTTACTCAGGCTTCTCTGGGTTTAAAAAAAAAAAGAAGCACATTTAAGAGTTACTTTGGTTTGCTGATTTCCTGTGTGTATTCTGGTGGTACGTGTATCTGTATGTCAGGATGCATCAGATTATAGTTATCTGTAGTCAAGATGAGAGCCAAAAGAAATTCAGTGGTGTTGCTTCATAAGGGTTTATGAAAATGTTCTCTTTGGTTTCGATCCACATGGTTTCACACCTTCTAAGTTTCGCTTTGTGTTTAAAGTTATAGTGATGGCCGAACCTGAAACCCTGGATTCAAACGTTCCTAAATTTGTATGGTGATTACTAATCTAATTTAGATCTGGATCAACATTTCCTAAGTGGCCTCTTTCTTTATTTTGGACAGGCCCAAAACCCAATTGTAAGTGTGATTCACCAGTCAACCTGCCCCCTTGTAGCAGGGTATGGCACAGCAGGGTCTCCTCCTATTTGGCGTGGCTGTCAGCTGACAGTCACACCAGCCCTGAGGTAGTCTGCTTCTTCTTGAGATTCGGCCCTCCATCCAGATTACATATAATCCCACCATTCCGGGATAAACAAACAGTCCAACAACCAATAGTCCATCAACCCCCCAATTCCAGGCTCTCTAGTCCTTACCACTTGTATCAGGGAGTTTCAATACCCCTTCCCTCTTGTGTCCAGAGGCTTCCATCCTATCTTCCTCATTCGGTAAGTAGGGAAACCCAGGCCCCAGCCCCTCCTCTGGGTTCCGGTCCAGGGACCCTTTAATAAACAGTCAGGGTCTGGCTACATGGACCCCTGACTGCCTCCTGAAGCACTTCCTATCAGCCCTATCCCAGGGCTTTCCAAAAGCCTTTCTCTGGGCTTACTGTGCATTTGCATCACTCTCACTAAACCTCCTCTCCAGGCTCACTGCAGAGCTTCTTAGTGCTTTCAGCCATCCAGCTGGTTCTGCTGCAGGAAACTTTGCTCCACTCAGAGGTGCCAACATTTCACTTTCCCCCAGGGGTGCTGGACCGCTGCTCTGCTCCAGGCCGTGACCCAACTCCACCCCTTCCCCCAAGGCCCCAAGGTTAATGAACTGGATGCATGAATCATGGAGTAAAATTCAAAGGCCTGTGTTATACAGGAGGTCAGACTAGATGATTAAAATAGTTGCTTCTGGCCTTAAAAATCTATGAAAAGCCCTCCTTGGCTGAAGAGTCCAGAAATATGATGAATTTTCTTGCTGATTTACTTGGTAAGAAAATGAAGAGTTCTGTAGATCAATTTCTAACATAAATAAAAAAAACAAACAAACAAAAACGGACAGCAAATAACATACAGGGAATCAAATCCGACAGATAATATAGTGCAGCCCAATTATCCACATTGTAGAGTTGGAGGCAATTTTTTCCTTTAACAGGCTCATTCCTTTGTCAGATGATATTTATATTCGGTGTATGGAAAGTTCACAGAACATACAGCACGGATATTAGTGCATAGCAGCATATCGCATTAGCTGTTCTAATACTCATTCGTGACTCCGCCCAAGTTGCTCCATGCATCTGCAACCGTAAACGAGGAATAGGGCCTAATATTAACACATTAAAACTGGGTTCCATTGCCAGTGCAGGGAATCCTGGCTGTACCACTGACTTAATCTCTGTGCCTTGGTATAGCCCCCGGTAGAACAGGAAGCTTGTTTGCAAATTGCTGAGCTCTTTGCTTGACAAGTCCTACTCTCATAAGTGCAAAATATTTGACTTCTGAACTACAGCTCATGATCGAAATGTGCCTCTTGTTGGTTGAAGGTGCAAGTTAGGTAGTTAAAGGAGACAGTGCTAGGGATTAACACCACCGGGCATTCAATTTTAGCTGCAAATTGTTCTCACAAAAACAGAGGTTGGGCCTCAGCCTGAAGCGTTACCTGAAAACATTCGCTTTTCAGCATATTCTGGAAAAGAGTCTGAGCTCATAATTCGTATTGAACAATATTCAGGGGATCTGACACGACTTCCTAGGAAGGGAAAAAAGGAAGGACAGTTAGTAAACCCAGTCTCTGGTAGCAGTGGGCTGTGGATGTAGACTCAGTGATGGTGCACTGGCTGGCAGTTTTGCTGTGTGCATGTTGAGGCAATTTCTGATCAGTCCTCTGCTGGTACAAAAGGCCCTGCCTGCAACTTCAGTGGGACACTAGAAGTGGGTGAAATCTTTCCACTGAAAAGTTCAGATTTGGGTCAACCAAAACATTCCGCAAATTCGTGTCGAGTTTGCTGAGTTGTTTCATTCAAAGCCACTTCCCCCCCAAAATTTTGACATTTTTGTAATGAAATGTTTCTCAATTTGAAAGTTTTTTGTTCCAAATTTTACTTCAGTTTTTATTAGGAAAAAAGGTTAAAAAACTCTTTAAAACTAAATGTTTCATTTCAGGTCAGATGAAACATTTTTGTCGACTGGAAATGACATTTTTCAGTTTGCCAGCAAAACAAAAACAACCAAAAAAAAAACCAAACCAAAACAAAAAAACTAACCAACCAAACAAAAAACAACCCAGCAACCCACACCAGTTATTCACATAGCTCTCTAGGGTATTCCTTCACTGAAAGAGGGCAGTTCTTAACAACCTGGGTGGGTGATATTCACTTCCCAGGTATCCCCACCCTTGGGGAGTGCCCCAGCACATGGCTGAACAGCTCTGACTTTGGAATAGGGCCAGCATTTCCTTGAAGAGGAAGGCCATACAGGTTGTGCTGGCCTATACGTCTAAAACTCTTGCTTCTCTTTAAAGTCCTTCTTCAGAGGCTAAAATAGGGAACGAACAAATTAAAAATTACTTAGACAAGTTAGATGTCTTCAAGTCACCAGGGCCTGATGAAATACATCCTAGAATACACGAGGAGCTGACTGAGGAGACAACTGAGCCACTAGCGATTATCTTCATGGAAGATGGGGGAGATTCCGGAGGACTGGAAAAGGGCAAATATAGTACCAATCTATAAAAAGGGAAATAAGGACAACCTGGGAAATTACAGACCAGTCATCTTAACTTCAGTACCCAGAAAGATAATAGAGCAAATAATGAAGCAATCAGTTTGCAAATACCTAGAAGCTAATACGGGGATAAGTAACAGTCAGTATGGATTTCCAAAGAACAAATTGTGTCAAACTAACCTAATAGCTTTATTTGAAAGGGTAACAAGCCTTGTGGATAGTGGGGAAGCAGTAGATGTGGTACATCTTGACTTTATAAGGCTTTTGATATGGTTTCGCATGACCTTCTCATAAACAAACTAGGGAAATACAACCTAGATGCAGCTACTGTAAGGTGGGTGCATAACTGGTTGGAAAATCATTCCTAGAGAGTAGTTATCAGTAGTTCACAATCAAGCTGAAAGGGCATATCAAGTGGGGTCCTGCGGAGATCACTTCTGGGTCCAGTTCAGTTCAATATTTTCATCAATGATTTAGATAATGGCATAGAGAGTACACTTATAAAATTTGCAGATGATACCAATCTGGGAGGGGTTGCAAGAGCTTTGACGGATAGGGTTAAAATTCAAAATGATCTGGACAAACTGGAGAAATAGTCTGAAGTAAATAGGATGAAATTCAATAAGGACAAATCCAAAGTACTCCATTTAGGATGGAACAATCAGTTGCACACGTACAAAATGAGAAATGTCTGCCTAGGAAAGAGTACTGCGGAAAGGGATTTGGGAGGGTCATAGTGGATCACAAGCTAAATATGAGTCGTGTGACACTGTTGCAAAAAAAGCACACATCATTTTGGGATGAATTAGCACGCGTGTTGTAAGCATGACACGAGAAGTAATTCTTCCACTCTAATCCAAACTGATTAGACCTCAACTGGAGTATTGTGTCCAGTTCTGGGTGCTGTTTAGTCTGGAGAAGAGAAGACTGAGAGGGGATATGATAACAGTTTTCAAATACATAAAATTTTGTTACAAAGAGGAGGGCGAAAAATTGTTCTCCTTAACCTCTGAGGATAGGAGAAGAAGCAATGGGCTTAAATTGCAGCAAGGGCAATTTAGGTTGGACATTAGGAAAAATTTTCGAACTATCAGGGTGGTTAAGCACTGGAATAAATTGCCTAGGGACATAGGTGCTGGAACTAGTGGTGCGGGGGGTGCTGACACACCCCCTGGCTTGAAGTTGTTTCCATCATAAACAGGGTTTACAGTTTGGTTCAATGGCTCTCAGCACCCCCATTATCCAAATTCTTCCAGCACCCCTGCCTAGGGAGGTTGTGGAATCTCCATCATTGGAGACTTTTAAAATCAGGTTAGACAAACACCTGTTGGGGTGGTCTAGATAATACTTAGTCCTGCCATGAATGCAGGGGACTAGACTAGAAGACCTCTCAAGATCCCTTCCAGTCCTATGGTTCTATGGTTCTTTGAATAGGCATTGTAATCACAAGAGTAAGTCACCACATTGACACCAACCAACCATCCCCTGAAATAAATCAAAACCTAAACCTAAACAAAAACCAAAGTAGCGCTACCACCCCACCCCCCCAGCACACAATTCCTTCCTCTCCCCTCCCTCTCCCACTTCCAAATGGTGAAGTGTCAGAGATTCTGTTAAATCCTCTTGGGACTTTGTTGCTGTTGTTGTTTTTACATTGAAGATGTTCAGATACTACAGAGATGGGCAACAGAATAAAAATTCCCCTGTATGTGTACATCCAATGGAAATGCATGAGCCTTCCAGGGTATATTCCATAGGCAGATTTAGTAGACTTTTCACATTTATTTGGATAGAGATATAATTTGAATGTGGCGCTCTCAGATCAGGGTATTCTAAGTATTTCTTAATGACTCACCCATAGTTAAGGCTGATTGTAGCTATATATGTGAAGCATGAGTCACATGATCTGTAAAGCTTTATACCTTCTCCCCCCCCTCCCCAGCACTTTTTTGTTGTAACCATTTTGTTGCAGTTGGCTGGGTATTTGTGTGTCTGCCTTTTACATTTACAGAAACTTAACAGAGAGTATTGCAACAACCAACATTTTCAAAATGAATTAATGCTCAAATTTTCCCTTGGGGAATTTGATTATTAGGAAATTGGAAACAAAAGCTGACAAGTAAATAACCAGCTTTTACTTGCATGTGCAAATACATTGCCTTAATTTAGGCAACAGGGTACGTAGCTGATCATTCTGAACATGCATTTGAGTGTATAAACTGATAGCCTTGTCCCCTCATTTCATTCCTCCCAGTTAGACAGCTAATTTTTAATTGTATCTCATTTGGATGTGCACTACTAGATTTTCTTCTCTGAAGTATCACGGTCAAAGATGTTCTAGTACAATGAAAGCAGAATTAGGCCAAAGGAGAGGGCTTTTTAAAAATGCCACTCTCCTTTGCAGTTTAAAGCTGCAGTGTGTCATGTGTCTTTTGGAAAATGTAGCCATCAGGCATGATTTTTTAAACCTCAGCTGCCGCTTTTGCATACACAAATAATCATGGATGCAAATGACTAAGCCCACAAATCAGCTAGCTGGACATCCAAGACTAGCAAATGAAGGTTGTACAATGCGAAATTGCAAGTACACAAGCGGGGGGGGGGGGGGGGGGGGCGGTATTTAAAAAAAAAACAGGACCAAAATGTTTAACTGATTAAGTAGTAGGGAGTGTGCTTGTTTTGCTAGAACTTTGAGACAAATGCATTTTCTCAACCTAAGCTACTTTAGAACTGTATAGTGACCCTTGTGAAATTAATTGGTAGTCTCAGTATTGCTCCTTGTGGAGAAGTATCAAAAAAAATATCGTTCTACTAGGCAGCAGCTGGCACCCTTATTGGTAGTCTTATTAAAGGCAAGGACTAAACTGACCATAGAAACTGAACTCTAGCCACATCACCAGGTCAAGCTTGAGAGGAGGTGAAGGACCTTGCATTGCTTTGCTTGTGCTACCTCCAGTGTGAATAAATGTAGGATTTTTTCTCCAAAAGAGTCTTTCTGACTCCCCTCATTCACAGAATATTCATTTTAAATCCCCCTACAGTATACTGTGGAGATAATAGTTTAAAAGGGTATCTGGCTTATAATGAGCCATTCTGAGTCTGACTGACCTCCTCCACCAGGCACCAGGATCATTCTCTTTGGGAAAGATGCCCAGAATGGTTGTATTTGGAGCAATTTTATTTTTGCCATCTGGTGGATCATAGATGTAACTGCAGCAGCAGTGGTCCACATTTTCCAGGGATACATTGGCAGAGTTGGAAAAAATTAAAAAAAGACACAAACTCAAACCAGAACATCAGATCTGAATCCCCTCGAGCTTTGGGGAAGCCAGTTTTAGGCTGAGGTTTGTGGGCTGAGTCACCCCCCACCCCCCCCACACACACAAGGTTTATTTAAACCTTTTACGTTTTTAACTGCGAATGAAAGTGTGATGCTCCAGCCAGTAGGACCCAAAGCAGAGACAGCTGCCTTAGGAGGAAGGGGGTAAAATGGGGCCCATTTAAGGCTACCCTTCCCATTTAAGGCAAGTGAGAATCCCCCACTCTGGTGATATCAGGGTCCAGTGGTGCACCACCTCTGCCCTACCCTGTGGCCTTGGGGGACAGCTGCAGAGAGGAGCCAGCCAGAGAAGCAGCCAAACCTGGGACCTCTGGGAATTCTAGTTAAAACAGTAGAATGGTCTGAATTTCCCTGCCCTGTGCTGATTGGCTGTTTGCACCAGCAATCCCAATAGTCTTTTCACCTCAGTGGCACGCCACACCTGCTCCTCCTTCCCTGCTCCATTCCCTTCTTCCCCCCCGCTTCCCTTTTTTCCCCACTTAGCTGATCCCTAGCTAAGCAAACCCCCTGGCTCCCCCCAAAGAAACACTTATCCTGGAACTAACATGCCAGTCGCAGTCATCACATTGTTCACTCTGCTTGTGTGTTACAGCGGTGGTTCTCAACCTGTGGCCTAAGGGGTCTGCAAAAGACAGACTGAAAACTGACTGAACAGAATTCAACTACATATACAAACAGTAGATTTCCAAAGGGGTCCACACCTTCATTCAAAAATTTTTAAGAGCAGGCAAGTGAAAAAAGGTTGGCAACCAATGTGTTACAGCCCTTCCCCATCCTGTGTCTGTCTTGTCTAGTTAGACTGTAAGCTCTGGGGAAGGGACCATCGTTACTGTGTTTGTACAGTGCCTACCACAATGGGATCCAGGTCCAGGAGTAGGGCTCCTAGGTGCTGTGGCAATACAAATAATAATCATAACCCTAACAACAACTTCTCTGCAATGCTTGCCTGCTTTTTGGTTTTTGTAAGCAGTCAATGAAGAACTATTTGTAAGGGAATGTTAAACTGTATTATACTAAAAGCAGCAAAGAGTCCTGTGGCACCTTATAGACTAACAGACGTATTAGAGCATGAGCTTTCGTGGGTGAATACGAACCCCCACAACCCTAACCCACACCCACACCCCCAGCCCTCTGCCCTGACCCCTGCACCCCCCTCAAACCCCCTCCCAGCCCTCTGCCCTGACCCCTGCACCCCCCACAACCCCCAGCCTTTACTCCAGCACCCCCACACATATCCAGCCCCCCCCCCACACCCCATGCCCTGACTCTTGCACCTCCCACATTCTCACCTCCACCCTGAGCACCAACCGGGAGCTCCTGCACCCCCCCCCCCCCCACATTCCTACCTGCACCCCTCGCACCAAATGGGAGCTGCCCAGGTAAGCACTCCACACCCAAACCTCCTGCCCCAACTCTGAGCCCCCTCCCTCATTCTAGCTCCTGGCCAGACCCTACACCCCAACCTACCCAGCTTGCTCCTTCACCCCCAGCCCTGTGCTCAGTGCACTCCCACCCTCAGCTCAGTGCAGAAAGAGAGGAAGAGAATGGGCTAGAACCAGGGAGAAGATAGGTACCCACTCTATGTGGGCAGGGCAGGGATCCCAGACCGGCAGCGGGCTGAGCAGAGCTGGCAGCCGGGACCCTGAGTCTCTCAGCCCACTGCCGGTCTGGGGTCCCGGCCGCTGGCCCCGCTCAGCCCGCTGCCGGTCTGGGGTTCTGGCTGCCAGCCCCTTGCCAGCCGGGGTCCTGGCCGCAGGCCCCGCTCAGCCTGCTGCCGGCCTAGGTGAATGGAACCCCAGGCCAGCAGCGGGCTGAGCAGGCCGGCGGCGTAAGATCAGCATTTTAATTTAATTTTAAATGAAGCTTCGTAAACATTTTGAAAACCTTGTTTACTTTACATACAACAATAGTTTAGTTACATAATATATAGACTTATAGAGAGAGACCTTCTAAAAAAAAACGTTAAAATGTATTACTTGCACACAAAACCTTAAATTAAAGTGAATAAATGAAGACTCGGCACACCACTTCTGAAAGGTTGCCGACCCCTGTGATAGACTAACAGACGTACTGGAGCATAAGCTTTGGGTATTCGTCGGATGCATCCAATGAAGTGGGTATTCACCCATCAAAGCTTATGCTCCAATACGTCAGTTAGTCTATAAGATACCACCGGATTCTTTGTCGCTTTTACAGATCCAGACTAACATGGCTACCCCTCTGATACTTGTATTATATTATTCAGCCACAAGGTGGCACCGTGTGTAAAATAGCAGGGATCTTATGATGAACACATCTGGTGTGTATAAGCAAGCTCTGTAGCTAGACGATATCTGGTCCAGGAACACAACATGGTGTCAGGAGTAAACTAAAAACAGAAACAGAAAGAGCAAAGGTTGCAGACAGAAGGAACAGTACCAATGGTTGGAGGATTTCGTCAATATGCCACTCTTCAATGCCCCAGAGAACTTCAGCTTTGACAACCCTTCACAATGGACAGACTGGAAGCAATATTTTTCAAGAATTGGAATTGCAAGGAAACTCCACACAAAAACTGAAAGTATACAGGTATCTTCTTTAATTTATACTATGGGGAAGCAGGCAGAGAATATCTTTAAATCCTTTGAAGACAGTCACAAAGATGATGATGAAAGCATTCTGGCTAAGTTTGATGCATACTTTATACCTGAGAGAAATGTGGTTTACGAAGAACATGTTTTCACCAGAGAATTCAGGAACCAGGGGGAAATGTTGAATGTTTTATAAGAAGCTCTGCATACATTGGCTGAAAACTGTGATTTTGGGAATGCAATACATGAAAACATCAGAGACAGGCTGGTTATTAGGTTAACATATAAAAACTTTTCACAGCAGCTACAGCTGAAGAGAGATTTAACCCTAGCCACAGCTATTCAAAGCAATCAGAGCTGGTGAAACAGGAGCAACTTGACAAACGTGAAAAACCTGAAACTAGCTTAGCAGCTATAAACAATCACTTGTATGTCAAAAATCATCATCATAAAACGCCTGAGGCAAGGACAGAAAACTCCCAGGGACAAATTCCAGTCTACATGCACAAAGTGTGGAAAAAATCATGTCCCAAGAAGTGATGCATGGCCAGCCAGAGGCTCCTGACATAATAATCACTTTAAATATGGAGATTTTGCAACTGTTCGATGCACCAAAGTGGTCAGGGAGTTGGCATATTACAAACAGACAATCAAGAACCATTGTTTCTGGGGCCTATCACTTGTGATGTCATACAACCTGCCTGGAGAGTGAAACTGAATATTCATAGCAAGACTACTGACTTTAAAATAGACTCAGAAGCTGATGTCAGTCATCTCAAAAGGGATTTAAAATAATCTTCAACACGTCCCACAGCTCAAGTAAAATGACATAGCTCTAAACTAGCCCTGGAGGTATTCTTAATGGCATAGACCAATTCATGCAATGTTGATGTAGCTGTGTCCGTCCCAGGATATTAGAGACCAGGTGGATGAGGTAATATCTTTTATTGGACCAACTTCTGTTGATGAGAGAGACAAGCTTTAGAGCCAGTTCATCACATAAACAACTTAGAAAGACAAAAGCTGTGCAATTCAGAGCATATATGATTAAAGGACCACAGATTAACAGTCTTCTCAGCCACAGCGTGGCAGCCATGATGGGCCTAGTGAGAAAGGTGGAAGAACTCAGTGGAATATTTAGTGAAATTGGACTTTTGAAAGCAGATCCAGTACAAATAAGCTTAAGAGACAATGCTGAACCATACAGCAGTGGTTCTCAAAGCCGATCTGCCGCTTGTTCAGGGAAAGCCCCTGGCGGGCCGGACCAGTTTGTTTACCTGCCACGTCCACAGGTTCGGCCGATCGCAGCTCCCACTGGCCGCGGTTCACCGCTCCAGGTCAATGGGGGCTGCGGGAAAGGCGGCCAGCAAATCCCTTGGCCTGCGCCGCTTCCTGCAGCCCCCATTGACCTGGAGCGGTGAACCGCGGCCAGTGGGAGCTGCGATCGGCCGACCGTGTGGACGTGGCAGGTAAACAAACTGGTCCGGCCCCCTAGGGGCTTTCCCTGAACAAGCAGCGGACCAGCTTTGAGAACCACTGCCATACAGTGTACATATACCTCACAGGATTCCTTTTGTTATTGCACATGCACAGAAGCATAAAAATTATATGTGCAGATTGAAAAGGAGTGCCTGGAAAGCATATGGGCTTGTGAGGTGTTTTACAGATATTTGTGTGGACTGGAATCGTTTACACAGATAACAGACCATAAACCACCTGTAACCCTCATCAATGGACAAGACCTGGATCAGGAAGCTGAGATGTCAGTATCTATTTCTATGGTTAATGAGATTTAACCTCATTTCTAAATATGTTCCTGGGAAAAATCTGGTAGTAGTAAATGCTCGGTCAAGGAGCCCACCATCACACTCAACTACCCATGAGCTCAAAGATGAAGTAAAGGCATATGTGTATGCTGTGAACACAGACCTGTGTCTGAAGAGAGACTATTCCAGTTACAAAAAAGCAACTTTGCCACACAATTCTAAGTTACGTTAGGGGTGGCTGGTGTAAGTATCTAAGAGGTCACCAAGGAAGCGTCTATACTGTGTTGTGGTGCGTGGACAATTAAGTGAGTCAAAGGGACTCATGATTAAAAGCAATTGCGTCACATTTCCAAATGAAATGAGAGGAGAAAACATAAAACTCATCCATGAAGGACATCAAGTATTAATGGGACAACTAGTCACTGTGGTGGCTGGGCATCAGCAAGGACATAAAGAATGAAGTGTCTGCATGTGAACATTGCAGAACTAACAGGCCAACACAACACAAAGATGCTTTAACACCACCACCTTTCCCAGACAAATCTTGCTGTAGATTTATGCAAATTCAGAGGACATTATTACCTGGTGGGCATGGACTATTTTTCCAGGAATATAGAACAAATGTGTTTGAGACATAATACGTAGCTGTGTTATCAAGAAACTGAAAAGCACTTTTGCTCATTTTGGTATTCCAGAACATCTAGTGACAGACAATGGACCACAATTCACTGCAGCAGAATTTAAGTAATTCCAAATGAAGTATGATTTTGATCATATTACTAGCAGTCCACATTACCCACAAGCAAAGGCAGAAGCTAAGAGAGCTGTATAGACAGCCAAGAAAATCCTACAACAGGAAGAGACATTCCTTGCTTGTCTGAGTTACAGAAAACCACCAGTAGCAGCTACTGGATATAGTCCAACACAACTCCCTATGGGAAGACAACTCAGAACTACTGTTCCAACTTTGGAAAAGAATCTATCTCCAAAGTGGCCACACATGAAGAGAATAGCCAAATCAGCTAAAAGAGTTTAGGAATACTTTTAGAAGAGATGTCACTCGGACAGCTGCTAATTCTAGAATACCGTGACTATGTTCATATCAAGCTTGGCAACAAGGGCACACTGTTGACTCATATCCAGCTTCTCGTCCACAGTAACCCCTAGTCCTTTTCTGCAGAACTGCTGCCGAGCCATTCGGTCCCTAGTCTGTAGCGGTGCATGGGATTCTTCCATCCTAAGCGCAGGACTCTGCACTTGTCCTTGTTGAACCTCATCAGATTTCTTTTGGCCCAATCCTCTAATTTGTCTAGATCCCTCTGTATCCTATCCCTACCCTCCAGCATATCTACCACTCCTCCCAGTTTAGTGTCATCTGCAAACTTGCTGAGGGTGCAATCCACACCATCCTCCAGACCATTAATGAAGATATTGAACAAAATCGGCCCCACGACTGACCCTTGGGGCACTCCGCTTGATACCGGCTGCCAACTAGACATGGAGCCATTGATCACTACCCGTTGAGCCCGATGATCTAGCTAGCTTTCTATCCACCTTATAGTCCATTCATCCAGCCCATACTTCTTTAATTTGCTGGCAAGAAAACTGTGGGAGACCGTATCAAAAGCTTTGCTAAAGTCAAGGAATAACATGTCCACTGCTTTCCCCTCATCCACAGAGCCAGTTATCTCATCATGGAAGGCAATTAGGTTAGTCAGGCATGACTTGCCTTTGGTGAATCCAAGCTGACTGTTTCTGATCACTTTCCTCTCCTCGAAGTGCTTCAACAGAGCAAACTCAAAATCTCAAATAGATGGCAGATGCAGACCATGAAGATGACGACTCTTATTCCAAACCAACTGGAGACAGTCATTGTAACTAATGGATAGCCAGATGACCAAGTTGTTACGTGTTCAGGTCGTGTAATTAGAAAACCAGTACAACTCAGAGATACTTAACAGATTGCTACCTACTGAACTTCAAAGACAGCATGATAGTGTAAATATTGTAAATGGTCGGAATGTAGAATTTAAGGGGGAGATGTAATGGAATGCTAAATGTATTATACTGTTGACCTGCTAGGTGGGACTGTGTGTAAAGTACCTTATATAAATGAACCTCATTCATACCTGGCAGAGTATTAAAGGAACTTGCGATGAACACAGCTGGTGTGTATAAGCAAGCTCTCTAGCCAGTCCATATCTGGTACAGGAATATGACACCATTCAAAAGAAGCCTGTTGTTGGAAGCAGGCCAAAAATCAGGATTATTACTGCAAGTTTCCCTTTACTGCCAGGAAGTGTGAACAAGAACAAAGCAGATGCAAGCACAGCATGAACAGCAATAATGTGCAGATGCTCCCTGTAATGTATGTGTTAGCCAGTCTCGCTGCTATCTGTGTTCTAGTAGCAGGAGACTGATGGCTCATTAGAACTTGGCAGGGCCTTTTTGGAAGGACAATTTGCTGCGGGGAGTAGTTTAGTGCTAGGAATGATGCCTCCTGGAAACATAGATTCAGCATGTATTCTCCCCCAAGTGGGGCTGTCTCAGTTTCAGTAATGGGTGCCTGTGGTGAAATTCCCAGGCCTGCTGCATGCTACTTGCCTCTCTAATAATATTTATCTGGGGGCTTTGGAGGGTGCAGTGAAGTGCAAACTTAAAAAAAATAAAGTAACTGGTCTGCTTTTTCTCTGCCACAAATACACAGGTGGAGATGTGGACTAGCTGGCTCCTCTCTGAAGAGAGAGTCATGTAAGAAACTAGCAGCCATAATCAGTGATGTAAAGAAGGGGAATAGAATGCCATTAAGAATAGAATACGCCCCCCTCCTAGAAGACATCTCAAGGGAGGTGGGGCCTAGGTACTATAATGGGAGGACAAGGAGTCCTCTAGACAGAAGACAGTGGGAGGGTAGGTCATTATTCAGACAGTGACATTTGTGTTCAGAAGTCCCAATATCATAGATGTATATTTAATACCAGAAGGGACCATTACATCTGACCTCTTGTATATCACACACCTTTACATTTCATCCAGTTACTCCCGTACTGAGCCCAATAACTTGTGTTTGGCTAAAGCATCTCTTCCAGAAAGGCATCCAGTCTTGATTCGAAGGCATTAAGAGATAAAGAATTTACCGCTTCCCTTGGTAGTTTGTTCAAATGGTTAATCACCCTCACCATTAAAAATGTGCCTTATTTCTCATATGAATTTGTCTGTCTTCAGCTACCAGCTATTGGTTCTTGTTTATGCCCGTCTCTGCTAGATGAGAACCCATTACTACCTGGTATTCTCTCTCGGTGAAGGTACTGTAATCAAGTCACCCCTCAACCTTTTTGATAAGCTAAACAGATTGAGCTCTAAGTCTCACTGCAAGGCATTTTCTCCAGCTGTTGAATCATTTTTTGTGGATGTTTTCTGCGCCCTCTCCAAATTTTCAACATCTTTTTAAAAAACAAGCACATGAGAACTGGGGGCATTATTCCAGTATCGGTCTCACCAGCACCATATACAGAGGTAAAAATCACCTCCCAGCTCCTAGTTCCCTGTTTATACATCCAAGAATCACATTAGCCTTTTTTGCCCCAGCATTGCACGGGGAGCTCATGTTGACTTGCTTATGCACTATAACGACCCTTGAATATATCAGTATATAGTAGTATTTAACCATCCTTCCTCTCTACTGGATTCAGTACAGCCTAAAATTGCAGTGGATCTGGTCTTTATGACAAATTCACATTGTCCCTCATTGCCTCTTATTTTTATACCCCCACATATACAATCCTCTACCACATGCAGACTTGTCTCAGACAGAGTCCTTTCTTTCCTCATTGACTCCCACAAAGGTGCCATGGTAGACAGATCTGCACACAACCAGCACAGGGGATTACAGATCCTTGGCGGCCTTGAAGGGGGGGTCTCAAATCACTTTAGTAGTATTTTGCTTTTACATCTTGCAGAAATTTGCTTTTTCTTCTTTGACCTATATCAGGCCAAATTCCACCACCCTTACCCATGCTGAGCAGTATTTTATTCCATCAGTGAAATCAATGGGACTCTTTGCAGAGTAAAGTCCTCAATATTACAACCTTAATGTAAGCGCAATGTGATGGCCCTGGATTGTCAGCAGCAGGGATCAGACCCAGAATCCTCTGCCTTCACCAGCATGAGTTTCTGCTGCCTGAGCTGAAAGACTGCTCTGTTAGCCAAGGCTATGACAGCCTCTCCAATCTGTATAGCTGGCCCAGGGACAGAGCACCACACTGAGTGGGAGTGGGTTACACACACACCCTGGCTGGGGAAGTTCATCTTGGTCTTCAAAGTCCAAAATCATCTTGTCCCTGCTCAAATCCCACTGGAAGTGGGGAATCTCAGCTTCTACTGCGGAGTGACTCCTGGCCAAGTGGGGCAGGGATTAGCTGCAGGGCACCAGATTGATTCTGGGCCAATCATCTGCACAAGGGTAGACTGAGTGATGGGAGATACACAGCTAAAGCCTAAACACATCTTATTTTGCAGCTGCTGGAGGGATCAGGCCCAAGTGCAGCTTTACCTATGGTGAGCAGGCCAGGGGAAGTTTAGACCTAGCACGTGTCCTGACCAGCACAGTGGCCATGAGGCTTGGCACCAGGTAGTGCAGCAGCATTTCCAACTCTGACAGTTTTATTGTGACTCTACCAATTCTGGGGTGTTTTACCTGTGTCATGACAACATGATGAAAGGCTGCCAACAGATGCGTTTTCCTCATTCAACATGGCCACCATCCCCTCTTACTGCCAATGGGGTTGGAGCCAGCAAGATGGCCGCCATTTCCTTACAGGCTAGCTCGGGGTAGGCAACCTATGGCACGCGTGCCAAAGGCGGCACATGAGCTGATTTTCAGTGGTACTCACGCTGCCCGGGTCCTGGCCACCGGTCCGGGGGGGGCTCTGCATTTTAATTTAATTTTAAATGAAGCTTCTTAAACATTTTAAAAACCTTATTTACTTTACATACAACAATAGTTTAGTTATATATTATAGACTTATAGAAAGAGACCTTCTAAAAACATTAAAATGTATTATGGGCACCCGAAACCTTATTCGGCACACCACTTCTGAAAAGTTGCCGACCCCTGGGCTAGCTGTATGTGACTATGTGTTAGGGGGCTTATTCCTTTACCCACTTACTTCCCTGGTCCTTCTCGCATGAACAGAGAGCAACAATACCCGAAGTCCAAAGGTGCAAACAATTCAATGTTTATTGGGGTGAACTTCCAGCAAGCATGATTCCAGTTTCCTTCCTTAGTGTCCCCCTTCCCAGCTCTGACACTACAGAGCCTTACACCTGTGTCCCTGTTCCCATTCCTGCCCTTAGCCAAACACGATTCCAATTTCCTTACCTCCATTCCCTGTTCCCATTTCCCCCTTTAGCTAAACATGATTCCCATTTCCCCACCCCCAGTTCCCATTTCCCCTCCCCACACCCACCCACTTCCTGATTGACTGCAGACTATATAGTAAAACTTGAGTTCTGCTTAGCTATACCTTAACCAATCATTTTCCTGAAATTTAACTAACCAATCCTAACATATTGTAACATGATTATGTAACCAATTATATCCCACCACCTTAATTAGTTTACACCCAGCAAAATTAATTATACAGCAGACAGGAACAATCACAGAACCAGACAGAGATTATACAGACAAACAATAGCAAAGTGGGAACTATAATGACAAAACAATACAGTAGTGAGGATTTCACATCCCAGCTATTGAAAAGTAAGTTCTTGCCAGGCAGGATGCTATCAAACTAAGTTTCCTTTTACATCTTCTAGGCACTTCCCTTTCTCTGGAGGCGATAGGCATTATCAGGACAGGATTGTATTCCTAACAGCCCAATAGCACGTTCTTTCAATGTGACTAGTTTGGAATGTGAGGATGTGACCGGTCACTTCCCAGCTTATGGCTGCCTCTGTTGCTTAGCCAAAGGCCTTAGCCTAAGAACAGGGCCTCAGACTGTCACAGTAAGAGAAGGCCCTTACACCGGCAGCCAGTGATTTTGATTCTTTCTTTTATACCTCTATAACTAGCCAAGTGATAAGAATACATCTAAATTCTTAGCGTATAGGCCTTTACAGACAGACCTGAATATCTATATCCTAACACTGTGATTCAGGCACCAGACTACTCAGGAGATCTGGGTTCAGTTCTTGGCTCTGTCACATTGCTGTGTGATCTTAAGCAAATCATTTAGTCTGTGTCTCCATTCAGCTCTCCTGCTCATTCTCTGTCTACGTACAGCACAAGCTGTTTGGGGCAGGAAGTGTCTCATATTATGTGAACTAGCAAATGGCCCCTTGATTTCAGTTGGTGCTTCGGGGTGCTGCTGTGTGTATATATATATATATATGGTGACAAAGTTCCTCCTCTGCCTTGGTGGGTCCTGCGCTTATTGATGGATTTGCTCGCCTCAGAGGTTCATGGCAGCCCTCAGTTTGGCCACTTTCATGGCTCAAATCTGTCATTCACTCAGTTAGCCTCATCACTGGCCAGCATGGGGAAAAGGAAGAAGAACAATCCCCGCAGTCTCTGCTGATCCACCTAGTGGACCAGGGAACAGGCCAGAGACCTTCCCCTCTGGTGGAACCCACAGTCCAGGTCAAATCCTCCGGTATCAAGTAGGGAGTTGGGGGAATGGAGGGAACCTGGGCCCGCCCTCTACTCCGGGTTCCAGCCCAGGGCCCTGTGGATTGCAGCTGTCTACAGTGGCTCCTGTAATAGCTGCGTCACAGCTACAACTCCCTGAGCTACTTCCCCATGGCCTCCTTCCAACACCTTCTTTATTCTCACCACAGGACCTTCCTCCTGGTGTCTGATAATGCTTGTACTTCTCAGTCTTCCAGTAGTACGCCTTCTCACTCTCACCTTCTTGCGCCTCTTGCTCCCAGCTCCTCACACACACCCCACAAACTGAAGTGAGCTCCTTTTTAAACCCAGGTGCCCTGATTAGCCTGCCTGTCTTAATCAATTCTGGCAACTTCTTGATTGGCTGCAGGTGTTCTAATCAGTCTGTCTGCCTTAATTGTTTCCAGAAAGTTCCTGATTGTTCTGGAACCTTCCTTGTTACCTTACCCAGGGAAAAGGGACCTACTTAACCTGGGACTAATATATCTGCCTTCTATCACTCTGCTGTAGCCATCTGGCCTGACCCTGTCACATTGGATAAATATGTAATATTTGTATTGATTTATGTAATGTATGTAACTTTTCTCTCTTTCACAATATTTAATAAAAACCTCGTAAAGAATCAGGAAAAAAAAAAAAAAACCTTCCTTGTTACCTTACCCAGGGAAAAGGGACCTACTTAACCTGGGACTAATATATCTGCCTTCTATCACTCTGCTGTAGCCATCTGGCCTGACCCTGTCACAATATATATATATATATATATATATATATATATATATATATATATATATATATTATATATATCTTAAGGGGAAAGGACCTATTCTGCCAGGTTCTAGAATTTTGATGTCTTGGGCAAATCCCAATCAAAATAATGGAATGGATGATACAGGAATAATTAGACGAAGAATTAATGGAGATTAATGTAGTTAATGCCAAGCAACAAGGGTGTATGGAAATAGATCTTGTGAAATGTACCTGATGTCTTTTTAAGATGAGATTACATGTCTGGTTGATAAAAGCAAATAGTGTTGATGTAATATGCTTAGAATTCTCTAAGGCATTTGACTTGGTACCACATGACATTTTGATTAAGCAACTAGACTGGTACAACATCAACAAGGCACACTTCAAACAGATTAATAACTGGCTAACTGATAGAATATCCTCATCAAGGAACAGGAGAATTCTCATCAACTGAATGTTTCTAGAGGGGTCCTGGAGGGATTGGTTCTTGGCCCTTTGCTATTTAACATTTTGTATCTATGAACAGGAAGAAAACAAATCATTACATATAACGTTTAGAAAATAAGAGCGGCCATACTGGGTTGGATGAAGGGTCTATCTAGTCCAGTATCCTGTCTTCTGACAGTGGCCAATGCCAGGTGCTTCAGAAGGAATTAACAGACCCAAATCGTCAAGTGATCCATCCCCTGCATCCACTCCTGCTTCTGGCAGTCAGAGGCTACGGACACTCAGAGCATGGGGTTGCATCCCTGACCACCTTGGCTAATAGCCATTGATGCACCTATCCTTCATGAATTTTTTAATTTTTTTTTCAGATGGCACAAATATTGGCAGAAAATGATAAATAATGAAGAGGCAGGTCACTAATACAGAGCAAACTGGATCACTTGGTAAGTTGGGTGCAAGTAAACAATGTGCATTTTAATATGGCCAAGTATAAAGTTATACATGCAGGAACAGAGTGTAACCCATACATGCAGGATGAGAGATGATTCTGGAAAAAACCTGGGGGACATGGTGCATAGTCAGCTGAACATGAGTTCTGAACGTGAGGCTAATTCATCCCCGGATGTATAAACAGGGGAATCTTGAGGAGTAGTTATATTAGCTATGTATTTGGCAGAGAGGCAAAAGCTAACGGAATACTGATTCCAGCTCTGATGTCCAGAATTCAATATGGATGTTGAGAAATTGGAGCGGGTTCAGAGAAGAGCCAAAGAATAATTAAAAACATTGGAAAACATACCTTAAGGTGAAAGACTCAAGGAGCTTAATCTGTTTTGTTTTATTAAAGAGAACATTAATGAGTGACTTCGTTATAGTTTTTAGGTACCCATATGGGGAACATACATTTGATAATAGAGGCTCTCTTCACTCTAGCAGACAAAGGTATATAACCCATCCAATGGTTAGATATTAAATCTATTCAAATTGTGACTAGAATAAAGTTCATATTTTTAACAGTGAGAGTAATTAACAATGTACCAAGGTTGTGGTGGATTCTCCAACACTGAAATTTTGAAAGCTACAAGCTGCGCGCTAATTAAAATGGGAATTAAATCCAGGAAGTCCTATGCCCTATGGTATGCAGGAGCTGAGATCAGAGGATCACAGTGAACCCACTGGCCTTATAAAGCATGCATCTATGAGTTAGAGATCTATTTTGTACTCACACCCACATGCCTGAGTTCATGAAGGCAAACACCCCTGAGCACTAGTATGCTATTTTAGTGCTAAGCTGGAGGTGGGCTAGAGTCCCAAGGTTTGGATTTCCATCTGCAACTGAATCAGAAGTTCATCACTGTTGGTTTTGCAGGGATGTGAGCCAGATAGGAAGTTTGTTTCTGTCTGATGAAGCTTGTGCTTGTTTCTAGCATAAACAAATGAAAGAAACCTGCCCTTCCCCTCTACTCCATTTACGTATCTTCCCTTTCTTTTGGTCTTTTCCCACTCCTAATTTCCTTGTACCTATTTACTTGCTGGCCTTTCCTCTTGGGACATCAACTGGTCAACTTCTGGTTGCCAGTAACTTAGCTTGTTATAATAATGAGGCAGTAGCTTTCCACTTTCTCCGTATGCTGTTGTGTTAGTTACTTGTCCTGCTTTAATTATCCTTTTAAAATGCCTCAAACAGCCTTGTGATTAATCTACACGGTGATTATTCTGTTTCCATCTCACACTAACTCTTCCTTGGTTAATGAAATATTCATGTCTGGAGCGGGTTGTTGTGAGGCTGGATAGCACATTGTCATAATAAAGTTATATTGATTTTACATGGTTGGTGCCATTTTCTTTTCACACATTCCAAACCCTATAGATTATGTTTACTCTTTCAAAATTAAAGAGTAAATAGTATTTTTCAAATTTTAGAAGTTAAGTAATTTATTAATCAGAAGAGTCTGCTTGTTATGAAAATTATTTCCAGTTATCAAGGATAATGTATACACCAATATGTATAATCATTTATAGGTCAGAGCCACAATGCAAAGTGGAACAGTCCTTTTACCCAACACTAAGAACAAAGTAACTCTGACCTAAATTCATAATCACACCATTACCACCAAGATGAATCAAGTGATTGGATGAGATCTGCTCTTTAATGAAGAGCAGCAAGCTGAAGCTGAAACTGAGCAAGTCAGAAGTGATGCTCGTGGGCAGAGGACAATACTTTGAAGAACTTGCAGCCGTGGTGCAGTCTCTGTTGGTTGAAAATACAAATCCACAATTGGTGATATAGTGTATAGTCTAGGAGTACTCTGATTCCTTACTTACACTGTGCTCTCACATAGAATTGTAAGACCCCCCTGCACACATGGCAGGACTAAGTATTATCTAGACCATCCCTGACAGGTGTTTGTCTAACCTGCTCTTAAAAATCTCCAATGATGGGGATTCCACAATCTGCCTAGGCAATTTATTCCCATGTTTAGCTACCCTGACAGGAAGTTTTTCCTAATATCCAACCTAAACCTCCCTTGCTGCAATTTAAGCCCATTGCTTCTTGTCCTATCTTCAGAGATTAAGGAGAATAATTTTTCTCCCTCCTCCTTGTAACAACCTTTAAAGTACCTGAAAACTTATCATATCCCCACTCAGTCTTCTCTTCTCCAGACTAAACAAACACAGTTGTTCAATCTTCCCTCACAGGTCATGTTTTCTAGACCTTTAATCATTTTTGTTGCTCTTCTCTGGACTTTCTCCAATTTGTCCACATCTTTCCTGAAATGCGGCACCCAGAACTGGACCCAGTACTCCAGTTGAGGCATAACCAGCGTGGAGTAGAGAGGAAGAATTACTTCTCTTGTCTTACAACACTCCTGCTAATATATCCCAGAATGATATTTGCTTTTCTTTGCAACAGTGTTACACTCATATTTAGCTTGAAATATCAGCATCTGTAAAACTTTCTACCATGTCCACAAGGCAAGGAAACTCTATCCTTTCCTGGTGGACAAAGATCTGGCCTCAGTTATTCTTACCTTCATCACCTCTCAGCTGGAGTACAGCAAAACAATATTCCTGGGCATGCAGCCTTCAGCATATAGGAAACTCCAGTGATTCAGAATGCTACACCATGTCTCCTCAGCAACACAGGCAAACCTGTCCTCTGCTCTCTACACTGGATTCCTACAGAATTTTGAATCCATGTCAAGGTCTCAGGCCTGATCTTCAAACCCAGGGCCCAGACCAAGATGTGCTATCTAGAAGATAATCTAAAGCTCTGGGATGAAGACCCTGGTGTGCTTATAGCACAATGGAACTCTCAACAATAAGAGTAAAGCTCATCTGTGCAGGAGACAGAGCTTTCTCTGGAGGCAACACACAAGAATAGGTATGTTTATATTTTTAAAAAAAAACAAACCCCACATCCTGCTAACAAGACACTCCACTACACACATTTATCTCCCTTGGGAGAGGATGAGAAAACCACCACCATTGGTGCCACATGTGTAGTCATGTTGCTTAATGTACTACTGGAAGGTGCTCAGATACAACAGTGGTTAGTGAGGTATAAGAACCTACACGGAATAGAATAGAAGGTCTTGTGATTAAGGCACTGGACTGGGGAGACTTTGATTGACTTTAGGCAAGGCACTTAATCTGAGTTCCACATCTGTAAAATGGGTATAATAGTAGTAGAATTCCCAGATAGGCAAATTTGCCTTTCATGTTAGAAATGTGTACAAAAGACCTGAAACCACTGATCTGCAGCATAGCATTTGTGTCTAACTGAATGGCCTTGTCAAGCTCATTTGTATCTGGTAGCGTGGGTTCAGACTATTGCCAGTCAAACAGCTTCTCTGAAGGTTAAGAAAGAAGAGAGACGCTGCTGGTATTCTGTTCAGTTCTGCCAGTCAGAGAAGCTTGGATAGAAGTGCTTATAAAGCCAAGCCATTTAAACAAAGCCAATGTAGCTCATCCTGGATTAGTGACCGCTTCACCCACCCTACTACATAATATATGGTAGGAGATCAAGTGAGACCCACTGGAGCCAGTACACACAATTCTTGTTCTTGCTTGAAAGAGAAATATGTACAAGGAGGATTCTTAGATACTATTCACTTCTCTCTCTGTGTAATATCTTGTTTTGACTCCCCAGTCACCTTCCTTTTGTCCAGGTCTGTGATCCTCTGCAAGTGTTATGACCTGCCCGCTGAGCTGGCCAGTGGACTTAGTTACATGGTAAGGATTGACAGGCAGGCACCCACTGGAATCTATGAGGTTCCATGCAGGCGCGGGTGTCTGCTAATTGCAGGACTGGGTAGAGCTGTTAGGAGACTGGAGAATTAGAACAGTTCAGTCCAGGCTTTAAAGAGAACGGTGTTTCCAGAAGCATCAATTTTCATAATATTGTTAACAAGGATGGAAGGGGAAAAGTCATTGAATTGTAGAAGTCCAAAATGGTAAGAGACCTATTCTGGCATCCAGTCCATCTCCTGGCCAATGTGGGATTCACTTTCTGTGGTATATCTAGCACTGAGTTCTAGCTTGTTTTAAAATATTTTGAGTGATGGGGCTTCCATCACATCCATTGATATCATTTCACAATTTGTTCAGATTCCCCTGTTTTGAATTTTGTCCTTATTTTTCCCAGTTTAAGTTGTAATTAATTTAAATATCAAATAAGATCAGTACAGCCAAATTTATCACATTGATATAATTGCCATAGTATCTGTAACAGTCTGGGTCTTGTAAATAGAAGTATTTCTCTTAAACAATGTTTCTGAGGTTATTTCACATGATCCTGACTCTCTCCTCCAAAATATGCCAACTAAACTAAGTCATTATTTTAGCACACATTAATAATGAAGACTTTTCCTCTACAGAGGGATGGATATATGGCCAATTGAATACTCAATGTTCTGTCCTTGAACAGAGTTCATATCCATAACCATTTATCACATGCAACAATCAAACAATTTCAGTACATTAATTCTGCCCAAATCAGCAAAAGATTCATTTCTGTGTTTAGTAGATGGGCTTAAGATGGAAAAATAAATAAAACTTATCGATACAGCACATCACAGAAATGGCCTTTATCAAGCTAGAGTCATTGAATAAAAGCAGGCATATCAGAGCAAGCATTCTCAGGAGGCGTATACAGTGCCATGGGGTGATTGATTTCCTCAGAGGTTGCTGATTGTTAATGTTATTTGTGTTTGAATATTTAAAACTGTTTAGGAATAGAACATTACGAGAAGGAACTGATGATTTTGACACTCTCTGTAATTCTTCTGGTTAAAAAAAGTGAAGGAAAAACAAAGTTAGGTTTTTGCCCAATTGTGCTTAGTTCTGGTGTGCATAAAAAGGCCATTTCCCCCTTAAAGCTACAAAGAATATCAGGAATTTTGTTATTGCTGCTAGCGAGCTCCTTGGATGACCAGAACTTTTAGTTGCCATTTGAAGAGGTAAGAGCACTGAATCCCTCATAGAGATGCCCAGTCCCAACAGTGTTGCAGTTGTTTGCTTGTTGTTAACCAAAACAAAGGAAAGGTTTAAGTCTGACTGTGAATTCCTTCCCCTCAGTTACTCAGCTTTCCCATTCTTTGTCTTTGTGATGTCATTGTGTAAGTTCTCCCATATTTACAGGTGGATTAGAGCAAGCTGGCTGTGTGGTCAAGGCACTGGCCTCAGATTCAAGAAATCTTTGTCTTGTCTCTGCCACAGACTCCCTCTGTGATCTTAAACTAGTGGCTCATCATAAAACAGGAACAACAACATTTCCCTTTTCTTGTCCAGTTAGACCAGTAGTGGGCAACCTGGCGGGCCACTGGACAGTTTGTTTACATTGATTGTCTGCAGGCACAGCTGCCCACAGCTCCCAGTGGCTGCAGTTCTCCGTTCCTGGCCAATGGGAGCTGTGGGAAGCGGCGGCCAGCACGTCCCTGTGGCCTGCGCTGCTTCCTGTGGCCATTGGGAGCTGCGGATGGCCATGCAAATGTAAACAAACTGTCTGGCAGCCTGCCAGTGGATTACTCTGACGGGCCATGTGTGGCCCATGGGCTGCAGGTTGCCCACCACTGAGTTAGACTGTAAGCTATTTGGGGCAGGAATTTATGATTGTACAGGGCTAGCACCATGGGGGCCATATCTCAATGGGGGGTCTTTAGGAGCTAGTGTAATGCAAATAAAAAATAGCAACAAGACCAGAATCTCAGATGAAAACACAAACAGAAAGGGGAAAAATACCTTTCAGGCATTCTTTATACACAGCCAGCCAAAGAGGAAACCATTCCCTTTTCCTTTTGTAGGGCACCTTTAAGAAACTTTTGACCTCCCAAGCTTTGTTTCTATATCCAAAACTGTTTCAAGTGGAGACCCAATCATTCTGCCCTGGCTGCTGAGGCGGATAATATAGTCTTCCAATTTAATAGTCTTCATCTCTTTCTTTGTGCCACAGGTAACTTGCACTAACAGACTTGAATCACTGGGCTTAGGACATCACTACATCTGTTAAACTGGCATGTGCCAAGAAGCCTCAACCCAACTCTTGTAGAGTCAAATGAACACCAATGACTTTTCGACTGTATGTTACCAGGGAACGCTCCAGGCATGGTACAAACAAGCAATGAGGAGATAAATTTCACTTCCTCAGCCTATCACCACCATGAACCCTTTGCTAGTGCACTTTGTAACTTGAGATGGGAATTTTCCAAAGTTTGCCTAAGCCCAAGTGGTCTACTGCGCACTTGACCGGGGGCTCAGCATATGTATGGGGACTCCAGGCCTTTTTGTAGAAACAGTCTGTTGCTGTACGAAAGTCTCCCGAGATCTCCGGGTGCTGAGTGTTCCAAGAGGCTGTGCCAAAGATGGTGTGTGCTCCTGCAACATTCACCCATGTACTCAGAGGGCCCTACATGCCCAGTCAGGTTCTTCTGAGTGAGTGGTGCCAAAGGCACAACTAAACTTGAAGGTGCATGTTTAGCCACTCAAGCACCAGTCGTTTGCTCATTGGTTTCCTGGATTATCCCGCACTGAAGATTCCCAGTATAAACAGATTAAAGGCATCAGCTGAGTGGGTGGACGCTGAGAGAGAGTGTATCAGAAAAATGGCAGGGAACAGGGTATGTGCCAGACAGGGCAGGGGGTCTGAGAAAGGATTCCTCTTGGGTTTTGCACTTCTGGGTAGGGGCTTCACCAGCCACTGGTTTAGCCCAGTGCCCAACCCTGCTAGGGTGCATATGTGGAGTAGGAGGAGGGAAGATTTGTTCTGACTCAGAGACACAGGTGGTACCAATGTCCTCCCAAAAATGAGTCTGAGACAAGTACCAAAAGGCATTGGTAATCCAGTGGTACAGATTCACTCTGGATGTCATCATGTGATGAGCTGAGGTATGGTCTGGAGAAGGCAACACAGGGGTCATAAATACAGAACCTCCCACCACCTCCCTGCAGATAAAACTTGTATAAGCTCATCTGCTCCCTCTTTCTAAAAGACTTAGTATTATGGTGAGAAGGGGAACACATAACACCCCCATGGACAGAAATACACAAATATCCAGGACGCAAGAATTCATTTTCTGTCTATGCTAGACAGGGTGGCTCACTGATCAAATATGCAACATACAAAAAAAACACCCATGCAATCATATATATGTTATTTCCCATTGTTATCCATATAATTGGTAGACTATCATGCATATCAATTTTATTATGATTTTATATTTATATGTTGGTGAGTCCCCAAAACCCAATGTGTTAGACCTAGTGCAAGATATGGCCCCAGCGCTGCAGAGCTTCCAAAAAAGCGTTCGCTTTACTTCTGTGCAATGCTCTATTCTTACTCGAAAGATTTTGTGAGGCACTTTGGTTCCTTCAAACTATGAGACTAATGCAGTAGAGCAGCTCTGTGTTCCCTGTTTGTCGCTGTGGATGACTAGATGCACGCAGAGGCTCACTTGAGGTTCATTTTCTTGGGATGCCCTTAGCTCTGGGAGTTAAAAGCACTGATGCATGAGTAATTGCTTAGCTCTCAGTGCACAAAGTAAAGGTTAGTTTTTCTCTCGGGAATAGGGGAAAGGGTGGGGGAGGGAGGGGGAAAAAGAGAAATGGGTCTTAAAGGAAAACACTTAGTGTTCCCTGGAGGACTTCCTGAGCCAGCCAGCACTATTGGAATTATTAGAATGCTGTAGCGAGGCGGTCTGGCTCCCTGCCGCCCCGGAGAGGGATGAGCCGGCCGAACCCCCCTACAGATGCATAGGGCAAACACTGACAGGACAGGAAGCCTGTACTGGCACCAAGTACTGCAGTGACTCAACATGCATCAGTGACTTCAAAGGATGCTGCACAAATACATATTCAGCAAATGAACTCTATGCATATAAATAACCTCCTCCTCCTCCCAAATATAAAGGTTTTACATGAAAGCACATTGATGTAACAGTGTCAAGTTTGACTTTAAAAAAACACAAACCAACACCCCAAAACCAGATAGCAACATTTTCTCTTTAAACTCTATTGATTTATTTCCCATACTGTTATTTTGTTACATGAAAATCTCAACTGGATTTAATTTATTAGGCCCAAGGGAGGACAGCATCTTTTTGTGCCTGAAATAAAAATATTCCCACTTGGCCAATAAAATACTGAATCATGATCAGTTTATTAGTGTGCCACTATTTTAAATTCAAAGTAAAACCTCACACATACAATTCATCATGGCTTGGTTTACCCTACACTCATATTTCTCTGCCCTTAAATGTGATATAATAGAAAAGGCTTCCATTAATCCCGACTGACAGTCCCAAATAGATTTTTTCAAGGACTCTGGCACAAAAATAAAAGCAGTGGTTTAGAACATGTCCTCAGGTTTGCACCTGGACCATCATTTAGAGTAATGATCCACTTCTTTCATATACTAGGGCAGATCGGGAGTAATTCATTGAAATCAAGTTATAACTGTGTGAGAGGAGAATCAGGCCCAGTATCAATAGACAAGAACATAGTCACAGATAATGGTCTCCTGTTGCTAGGTAAGTGCTGAGGCAGGGAAGAAGAGATGGCATCAAGGCAAAGCAGAGATGTTTATTTTCAAAGCCAGGCACATTTCTTTTGCTGATCATATTCTACTCCAGGAACTTCCCTTTCTGTCTACAGAAAAGCTGGGGCCTGACTTTCCCCACCCTTGTACCTGTTTACACCAGCGTAACACGATTTCACTGGCATTGCCACTGTAGTGTCTATTGGTATATCTTAGGTACTTATGTGGCCCCCGTCAGCAGAGAATATAAGCACCTCACAATGCATTTATCCTCACAATAGTCCTGTGAGGTAAGGAAGCGCTATTATCCCCACTTTGTAGTTGGGGAACTGAGGCACAGGGAGACTTAGGGCTTGTCTTTGTGGACACAGTTTGCACCGGTTACTACACTCCAAGACAAGCCCTAAATGGTTTGCTCAGGATCACATAGGAAGTCTGTGGCTGAGCAGGGAAATGAGCAAGGTCTCCCAAGTCCCAGGCTAGCATCCTAACCACTGGGCCAGCCCGTCTGTAAAGACTTACATGCCCGCCACCTCATTGACTTAAAAATGGGTTTATTCTACTAGTTTGCAAAGTCAGAAGGGACAGCTGTGATCATCTAGTCTGACCTCCTATATAACACAGCCCATAGAACCTCCCCCCAAATATTCCCTTTTGCTTTGTGTGGTCCTTTAGTCTCCTGGCTGTGTCTTACTACACCCAAAGCAAAAGGGAATATTTTGGGGAGGTTCTATGTAGTGTAGCAAGACAGATAAGAGGGCATGGTCTCATATCATGCTGGTACTATTTTGTCCTGTACTTACTAGCTGCCTCTTTTTTTTCCCCAACAGCAAACAAGCAGAAAGATGTTAAGATACCTGTCCCTTTGGCAGGTTACAAAATTCATGCTTTCAATGCGGCCAGGCCTAAAGTGTCTGAGCCTGCTCACCAACCAACATTTTTAAGAGCAGCTGTGGCACGGGAGAGTATATGAAAAAGACAAGTCCCCTTGCCCTTACCTCAGTGGCAACCAGTGAGAATGACCAGAATAGTTCCTAGAGTTATAGTAGGCGAGTTTCCTCTTGTGTTGGTAGAAAGGCTTTTTGCTGTGACTCAAGAGCTGATGAGAAGAGTCTTCAGTTGGAGGATATCTTGGCATTTCCCATCCTTTCTGATTGTTTTTTCCCCCCTCAAGCTGCTGCATGTATGGGCTGGTTTCCAGTTTACTGCTGGTTATATTCCTCCCTCCTTCTCTCCCGCTTCCCAAACACGCAAAGGGCAATCCCATGCTTTCACTTGGAATGATTTAGTTTAGATTAAAAGCCGAATAAAAGAAAAGTCTCAAACAGGGAGAGACTGTTCGTTTCGGTGGAATAGGGGGGCCCAGAGAGTTGAAGGGTTAAACGGGATCCTGTCACTGTACAAAACAAAACAGTTTAAATGGGTCAGGGTTAGGCGGGCCCAAGATGCCCCCATATTAACACACCAGTTTGACTCCTTTGTAAGATACCCCCTTTTGATTCCGTTCACATTCCGGATCCCTTGGGGAAAGGCTGAATTTTTGCTATCCAAACTGCAGAATGCTAGCAATGCACAGTGTAGGCTAGGGATTATGGATTACTCTACCAGCTGGCTGTTGAACGAAGTAATACAGTGTCTTCTGCTGGCTAGATCCTTTCCATCCAGCTCAGCACAGGCAGAGTCAGCATGTTTGCTACACTGCACCACAATGACTCTTTAGTCTATCAGTTAAGTAAAGGGCTTGTCATATAGCAATTTTGATGGCTGGAAGGGATTTCATTTAACATATCATGTACATTCCTGGATCCTGTTTGACTTGTCCTGTAGGTGATTTCCTACCCTGCAGGATAAATTCTGTTGAGTAGTTCCTGTAGAAAAGTCTCTTGCAAGACAGGAGGGGCTATAAGCCTCTACAGCTGCAGCCCAATCATATTTAGCACCAAGGGATGCTTCCAGAAGGAAAGTCTAAACTATCACCTCCAACCTCTGCACTGACTCCACACCTGCATTCCTGGGGCAGTCATTGACTCTGGTGAGAGATTGGGAATGGGCAGGGAACTCAGGATCATGCACAAGGTATACAAGCCCTCATTTTTCACAAATGAGCTACAATCTTTCGTGCTCCAGAGGCTGTGGATGTTGGGCTGTGTGTAGGTGGTCAGTTCCAAAGCTCTTACTCACATAAGTAAATCCTTAATTGGCTAAGCCAGCCTCTTGGAGTCTTAAGAGTCTCAGGCATGTAGGGGAGTCATGGGGGTGGGTCTGCTATTGTTAAATCTCAGGTTTGCCTCTTGGCTACTTGGGGATGCGGAGCCTATTTCCGTAGCAGAAAACGTGTCCAGGAAGTGTCTCCTCTCTGCCCCCATTTCTCCCAGTGGCTGCTGTGATAATTGGTGCCTTCCTTGTCATTAGTGAAGTTCTGGTGCAGGGATAAGGGGAGGATGTAAATACTCCCCCAACTTGGCTGATTGGGGTGCTGGCGTAGGTGATATTCATCTTTAGGTTGAGCTGGTTAGCCTTTCAAATTACTCTCTCTAATACAGGGCCCATCACTGCGGTATCTAAGAAGCCCCACAAAACTGACATCCCAAATTGACGTCACCCAGGGAGCTCACTATGGTATGCAAGTCACACACTACCCAGCTCAAGAAAGTTACATGATTGGATGCTCTGCGTGCCTCTTGCTGTCTCACCTCTGCCGAGGGGCATGAGCATTGTTTTTATTCTGTTTTAAATCCAAGGACATTAAGTTCTCCCTTCTGCAAATTCCATGGTTGTTTTTTCTCTATACTAACTTTGAAACTTTAAAGTCTCCTACCAATTTGATATTATAATTTGGCACTGCTTGGTACCTGCAGCTCCTTAGCAATTATTCAGTACCTTGCATGGTCTCCAAGGCTGCAGAAGTTTGCAGTGATTGACATCTGAGAAGACTGTGTGTGTGTGTGTGTGAGAGTAAGAAGGGCAGTGTAAGTAAGAAGGGCAGTGGAGAATGGGCAAAATGACTAAGTCTTCCAAAACCAAGACTACTATGGGGTTCCACTCACCACTAGGCACCTCCTCCTCACTGCTCTGGAGAAGAATTCTTTCCACATATGCCATCCCCTTCTTGCCGTTGCTCACTCGATCACTTTGTCATGACTTAATTGCTCCCTCTTTTGTGCTTGGCCCTCCAGCCAGTTCACTGTAGTTTGCCCCTTCGGGGGGATGGGGTTGTGTATCAAAGTCTCTCTGTACCAACCAACCAACCCAGGCAGTCTTCCAATTCGCTGCCTTTCAATGGTGCCACTTCCCTTGTGGCTGGTGGGGAACCCAGGCCCACTCTCTTCTGCTGATTCCAGTCCAGGGACCCTACAATCAGCAGCTGAGGTCTGCACTGTCCCACACATTGTTGCTCCTCCCCTGGACTACTTCCTACAGTGCTTCTCTCAGGCTCTATCTCTACACTGCCCAGGTAGGCCTGTCCCTCTGGACCAAGCATCAAAGAGAATGACTACAGAACTCCTCTCTACCACCCCTTTCTGTGCTATACCTGGCTTTATATAAACCGCAACTGTTGCTGTCCAGGTGAGCTTCCTCCTTTAATTAGTCCTCATTGCTCCTTGACTGCTCCTCCAGGTGCAGCCTAGACAATTAATTGGCTCATCTAGCCACCTTAACTTTTTCAGAGGCTGGTGTTGGTGACAACCCCATCATAAACCTTTAACAGGATACATGAACCCAGGGGGATAATGTTGTCCCTAGTGATTCCCCATCAAATGTCAGTGAAGAGGACCACAGAGACTCTGAGAGGCTTGGGGTTTTTTTTCATGGATTTTAATTGGAAGGGGAAATACTAAAATACTGGAGGTGAGTGCTTCCTAGATAGTGTATTGATGCATTTCTCATGTTCATTTAATCCTAATAAATCTAATATCAGCATTTCTTTTTCTAAGGACAAGGTGGAAATGGAAAAAACTGGTTGATGCTCTAGATTATAGAATCTGCAGGAACTGCTGGACTAAAGGAAAGGTTGGAAAGCAAGAAGCTTGACGGATTTTTTCAGGGGTCATTTATTAAACTGCCTGGGCTGGGCTATTTCTTGATAGGTCGCGGTAGAAAATTGCTATTTATTGAGCAGGATCGTGCCATAGAGAGAGGCTGTGCTGTCTCATATAAATGCTTAAGTATTATTTTTTAGAGCAGCTATTTGCGTAAGAGCTTTCTGACCCTTATAGCAGACATTAATTTTCTCAAACAAGTTTTTCAGAATGCAAAAAAAATAATTTTGATACATTACACTGGATCACATGGCCTCAGAAATAAATACTTCAGGGAGAAAAAAGAGCAAACATTTTGTTCCATTGAAACACCTCCCCAAATTACCAAGTCAAGACAAACACTGTGAAAGAGAAGAAACACCTTTAGGAATAAAACGCTGCTTTTAAACAAGAGTGAGGCTGCGCCAATGCCTCAGGAATAAGGCAAAGCAGAAAACATAATAGGAGCTAAGGATATCAAGTCTAAAATGGCTGCCCCTCCAGTTACTTCCTCCATTTTCTGGACCAAAAGTTGTCCCTGATACATTCCAAGAACTTATTGGCGATTTTGTGTTTTGCTGTATTACTTTCTCAACAGAGTCTGGGTGATTAAAGCCCACTCCGCCTCCTGCCCCGCATTAGTACCAGGTCCTATGTTTGAATATTTACATTGTTTGTTTTAGAAGTGCCGCATATACTGCCTAATTCTGATTTGGTGGTCTATGACATCACCCCTATTTTTTAACCCTTTTAGCTTCACCCAGAGACACTCAACTGGTCTGCCTCCCGCTTCCTTCTGGTCCTCAGAACAAGAGCCTATATCCTTTATGTAGCATGCAACACCTTCTCCCTTTATTCCCTGCCTATTCTTGCTGAACAAGCTATACCCCTCTACACATGCAGTGGGTATAAGAGGCGAAGGGAGGCTAAGCCTCCCCAAACAACTGGCCCACCACTTTTGGAGCGCGCCGCTGCTGAAAGGCGCCCCAGCCATGCTCTGCCCCGCTCCTCCTCTTGCCACCTCTGCTCTGCTGGCATGGGGGCCTCACGCGAGGAGGTGAAGAGGCGTGCAAAAGCAGTGAGTGGCCAGCCATCAGGTAGGCAGGGGGCAGGCCCTGGGAGAGGGCAGCGAAGAGGTGTGAGCGGCAACCAGGGGGGTCTCAGGAAGGGGGACTGAGTGGCGCTGGGTGTGGCGAGTGGGCAAGGCTTTGGGGGGTGGAGGCTAAGCAGAGGCAGGCCTCAGGGTGGGGCCACAAACCAGGCACGCGCAGCCTCCACAAATGGAGGAGTCATGCGCTGCCCATGCCCCGCTATACCAATATTCCAGTCATGAGACTTAGCCCACCAAGTCTCTGCGACGCCAGTTAAATAATAATTTAGCTTATATATACCAGGGAAATGTGGTCTAGCTGAAATTACTATAAGGTGGGTGCACAACTGGTTGAAAGACTGCACTCAAAAAGTAGTTATCAATGGTTTGCTGCCACACTTGGAGTCCCCTGTCTAGTGGGCATAGCTAGTGGGACGCTGTAGGGGGGTTAGGCTTGGGTCTAGTACTATTCAGTATTTTCATTAATGACTTTGATAATAGAGTAGCGAGTATGCTTATAAAATTTGCAGATGACACGAAGCTGGGAGTCGTTTGGAAGAGGACAGGTTTAAAATTCAAAATGCCCTTGACAAATTGGATAATTGCTTTGAATTCAACAAGATGAAATTTAGTAAAGACAAGTGCAAAGTAGTACACTTAGGAAGGAAAAAATCAAATGCACAGCTACAAAATGGGAACTAACTGTTTAGGTGGTAGCACTACTGAAAAGGATCTGGACTATGATTCTGGCATGTTGTATATAAGACACAGAAGGTAATTGTCCAGCTGTACGTGGCACAGTTGAGATCCCAGCTGAAGTAGTGTGGCCAATTTTGGGCACCACCATTTAGAAAGGTTGTGGACAAATTGGAAAGAGTCAAGAGGAGAGCAACAAAAAATGATAAAAGGTTTAGAAAACCTGACCTATGAGGAAAGGTAGAAAAAAACTGGGCATGGTTCGTCTTGAGAAGACTGGGGACCCTGATAGCAGTCTCCCCATCTGTTATAAAGAGGATGGTAACAACTGTTCTCCGTGTCCACTGAAGGCAGGACAACAAGTAATGGGTCAGAAAGTTTTTCCTACCATGTAACCTAGCTATAAGGGCATTAAGCTCTGGAATAGGCTTCCAAGGGAGGGCATGGAGTCCCCATCATTGGAAGTGTTTAAAAAAAAAAAGGTGGTCCAACACCTGTCAGGGGTGGTCTAGGTTTACTTGGTACTTCCACAACACAGGGGGCCGGACTGGATGACTCCTCGAGGTCCCTCCTTGACCTGCATTTCTATGATACTTACCAGATGGAAAGGAGAGAGCCTACAGCAAAGACACTCCTTACAGGCTATATCTTCTGTTGTTGCTTAAAGGATCAGAACATGCCAGGAAGGTATCTAGTAAAGGCAAAGTTGAGAACTAAATGCTGCCTAGGAATTTATTAGAGGGAAAGGGCTAAGCTCCTAACTCTAAGGGTTGGGGAATCTGTGCAGAAGACCACATTCTGAGGTGTTCAGAGCTAAATGGTAGGGTGTTTTGAGATATTTCATGTCATTTCAGTTTCCTAAGACATGTTTATATAATATCAATCTGGATACCTTTTTGACATCAGTTACTGCCCATGCTTAAATTTAAAACCAGCTCATCATGACTAGTAAGAAGAATGAGGCAGATCCACTCATTAATTCTCATAAAGAAAAGGAGTACTTGTGGCACCTTAGCGACTAACCAATTTATTTGAGCATAAGCTTTCGTGAGCTACAGCTCACTTCATCGGATGCATGCAGTGGAAAATACAGTCGGGGAGATTTATATACATAGAGAACATGAAACAATGGGTGTTACCATACACACTGTAACGAGAGTGATCACTTAAGGTGAGCTATTACCAGCAGGAGAGCAGGCGGGGGAAGGGGAGGGAAACCTTTTGTAGTGATAATCAAGGTGGGCCATTTCCAGCAGTTGACAAGAACGTCTGAGGAACAGTGGAGGCGGGGGAGAATAAACATGGGGAAATAGTTTTACTTTGTGTAATGACCCATCCACTCCCAGTCTTTATTCAAGCCTAAGTTAATTGTATCCACATCACCTTCAGCCCCCAACTAAAACCTCTCCAATGCATCATCAAGGATCTACAACCTATCCTGAAGGACGACCCATCACTCTCACAGATATTGGGAGACAGGCCAGTCCTTGCTTACAGACAGCCCCCCAACCTGAAGCAAATACTCACCAGCAACCACACCCCACACAAGAGAACCACTAACCCAGGAACCTATTCTTGCAACAAAGCCCGTTGCCAACTGTGTCCACATATCTATTCAGGGGACACCATCATAGGGCCTAATCACATCAGCCACACTATCAGAGGCTCGTTCACCTGCACATCTACCAATGTGATATATGCCATCATGTGCCAGCAATGCCCCTCTGCCATGTACATTGGTCAAACTGGACAGTCTCTACGTAAAAGAATAAATGGACACAAATCAGACGTCAAGAATTATAACATTCAAAAACCAGTTGGAGAACACTTCAATCTCTTTGGTCACTCGATTACAGACCTAAAAGTTGCAATTCTTCAACAAAAAAACTTCAAAAACAGACTCCAATGAGAGACTGCTGAATTGAAATTAATTTGCAAACTGGATACAATTAACTTAGGCTTGAATAGAGACTGGGAGTGGATGGGTCATTATGCAATGTAAAACTATTTCCCCATGTTTATTCCCCCACCCCACCCCCCACTGTTCCTCAGATGTTTTTGTCAACTGCTGGAAAATGGCCCACCTTGATTATCACTACAAAACGTTCCGCACCCCCCACTTTCCTGCTGGTAATAGCTCACCTTAAATGATCACTCTCGTTACAGTGTGTATGGTAACACCCATTGTTTCATGTTCTCTATTTATATAAATCTCCTCACTGTATTTTCCACTGAAAGCATCCGATGAAGTGAGCTGTAGCTCACGAAAGCTTATGCTCAAATAAATTGGTTAGTCTCTAAGGTGCCACAAGTCCTCCTTTTCTTTTTGCGAATACAGACTAACACGGCTGCTACTCTGAAACCTGTCATTAATTCTCATGTTCTTTTAAATTTGTGAACCCATTGGTGTAGCCAATTAGCACTAATCAGGCTGTAACAGTAGCCCCTAGGGAGACAAGTATTGTTGATGGGAGATACCGGTTAGGGCCTGATTCAGAAGTACTGAAAGCACAGCTTCCACTGATTTCCGCTTTGGGTGCTCAGCACCTTGAAAATCAGTCCCCTAGATCATTTTCTCTGCCAATACAGGAATATTCACTATGGTTTTTTAATAGTGCGTTGTCCATTCTAAGGCCCCCAACCATGCAAACACTTAATTGAGATTACTAATCTAAATAAGACTTGGCCCTAACTGTTCCAAGCAACAGGATTTCTACCACTTCCCAGGGCGGATTCTCACTCCACTCAATTGAACTTGCTCACTGTCAAGAAGTGTTCCCTTATATTCAGCATAAATCTTCCCTTTTCTTAATTATACACTATTATTCCTAGTTATACCTGGTTTCCCCTATTTCCCCTATATTTATTCTTATTTCTACGCCATCCCATTTTCCCAAGTTCTACCTAAAAAGTTCCTCTCTTTCTTTAGGTCTCAGTCCTGCAAACCCTTATGCACAAGCTTAATTTTAAGCATGAGTAGTTGGGTTGAGGTCAGTAGGATTCTCAGTGTACTTAAAGAATGTACCCATGTGTTTTCTATGATCAGGGCCTTACTGTTCATAATTTTCAGAGAGTTCTTGCCTGTTATTTATCCTTTCTCACCCACCCTTTGTCCTCACCAAGCTAAACTATCTAGTCGGATTTAGATCGTGCAAACTTTACTTGTACTGGTGAACAGTTGCCTACTGGAGGAGCTCAAAGGACTTCTTGGGTGAGTAAGTGCTTGCCAGTGTATCTAGGGGTTGTACTGTCATCCTCACTCAAACTCTTTAATCTTTCTTCATAAATCAGTCTCTAGCCTCCTAATTAATTTTTGTTGCTCTCTGTGAATTCAGCTGGATAAAGCTTACAGACTTTTTACCCTTTCTGTGTTGTGACAAACAAAAATCCTTACAAAGCTAGTCAATGTTCTTGTTTTCACTTTGGGTCACTCAATGCAAATAAAAAATTCCTGAACTTTGTACACCAAAAGGAGGACGTTTGTATCAAAACTTTATTTATTAAACAAAAAAATGCACCATTGGAATAACATTTCTATAAAAATGAATATGAGACTGTTCTACAGTGCATTACAAAACCCCCTTTTTCTTCATGTAGTAGTATACAAGAGTGTGTGTAGAAACAGTCATTTATTTTTACATCGTAAGCAAGTTTCCTTTCGCATAGAACAAGATTTACACTTAAATATTGCAGTCACTAGTCTAATTTGGTTAACAATGCTAGAATTTGACAATTTAAAGAAACTGTTTATAGGCTCAAAATGCCATTTTTAGGCCTTTTGTAACAACAAGATTTTTTTTTAAACTAAGGCTAGTTAAAGCTGTAGTGTAACCCATTTCGACCAGATTAAGGTATCACTAGTAGGCTAACAATTTGTTTGAATTACCTTGCAAAGCCCTTTAAATGAAGAGAGAGCACTGTTTTCCTTAACGTTTTAACGATTAATTAACAGTTTATGTCACTGTTTCACAGTCACCATCTTTTGTGTGACCTCAGTGGCAGATACCAGTGAATATTTAGCAAGATATCTTTGCCAGTTACTCTTGAGTACTCTTATAGTTAGGTCTGAATAATATAGTTTCAAAACACAACACACTGAGACATGGGACACAGCAGCTTTAACAGCCAACTCTAGGTTTCCAACCAGATCTCCCTTTTATCATAAATTATCCAAAAGAAAACACTCTAAATAATAAATTAAATATTACTTATAAAAAGTACACCCTTCCCCCCAACCCTCCCATCCTACACATGGTGACAATTCAAAAATGTAGGAATTGCCAGGTATATTTTACAATAATAAAAACAGCAGTTTTCCCTTCTTCTACCAACATTGCTTTCTTGCACTTCAAAATACGAGTACAGCATACAGTGAGAGACTCTGGCCTGTGCCGCTTTATGACAGATGTACTGTATTGTTATTGTTTCTTTCCAATCAAAAAAGGTCAGAATGAAGATGCTTAAAATGCTGTCTGCTGAGATCTAAAAAGAAAGACTGAGCAAATTCAACTTGAAATCAGCCAGGACACTTGCTGGCCAACAGAGAGACAAGTCAAACAGATAAGAAAAATAATCTCTGATCACTTTCAGTAGTTTGTGGCTTTGCTAATAATCAGCTTCCTTTATCCAGTTTCCAGTGCTTCCATTTCTGACAGAATACTGAATGCTTTTCATCTTATCCACCCTTTATGTTACTTATTTACACTGTACAATGTGTATGTTTGTGACCTGAAATATTTTTATTTTCCATATTTTTACATGCTTATATATAGATTCAATAATGTTTAACACCCTGACTCTGAAAACACATATGCATGTGCTTAACTTTATTACTGTGAGTAGGCTCAGCAGTAAGTTACCCATATGCACAAGTGTTTGCATGAGGTTGCCAATTCTCCAGGATTGTCCTGGAGTCTCCAGGAATCGAAGATTTATCTTTAATTAAAGATTATGTCATGTGATGAAACCTCCAGGAATACATCCAACCAAAACTGGCAACCCTAAGTTTGCAAGATTGGGGCCTAGCCATTTTTAATAAAATATAGATTTGGCATGCCAATTAAAGGATTCAATGAAGATATTTGGCTGTCAAATAACAAGGGATAAGGGGCTATTGGAAACAGGATCAGAATGTTCTAATGGAAATAATCATTTCATTATGAGGTTGAGTCTTGATACAGTAAGAGACATGATTTTCTAAAGTATCACAACTGATGCCTTGGTTCTCAAGTGTGTTACTCTAGTTTTTGTTGATTCAATTCTGTTGATTGCAGTGAATCTGCATTAGTGTATAACTGGAGTAACACTGTGGAAAATCAGACTTGAGAATAATATTGCATTTAAGAGAGGACATTTTTATAACACAATATAAAACTCACCAGCTCCCACCAAACTCGATGACAAAGCTCCCATTCACTTCAGTGCTGAGCAGGACAAGGCCTTTTATCAACACAACAGTTCACAAAACCACTCTTACAATAAGGATGTGGAATTAGTAAATTATGATTTTGCTCTTCATGTTAAAAAAATTCTTAGGGCAAACTTTGAATGTACAAATACCTTGGCCATCATACTTCTTCCATTTAAGTTAATGGAGTTTTTCCTTCAGTGGATCAGAGTGGTGCTATTTATGTTTGTGGTATATTTGTATATTAGTGGGGTGATTTTCAGATTTCATTTGTTAAACAATACAAAGTTGTGAGACTAACCTGGGAATTGTGTTCACAACTAGGGGTGGGCTAACTGGTTTGGAGAAAATGAGTAATAACTCCTGAACTATTGGTAACATTATTTTGAAACTCCAAAAAGGTAAATTAGGCCTTTGAGACTGCAATCTGAATCACCTGGGTGGCTGCTGTACTCATATGGAGCCACAATGATTTCAGTTTGCGATACTTTGCAATTCATAGCTTCTTCTGGTCAGGAAGCAGAAATTCCCATACACCATGGTTTGGGCAGCTTTTGCAGTATTATCCAGCCCAAACCATGAAGTAATGGAGATCATATGGGAGTATACCAATTTTTCTGCTAGTTTACCAACCAAAAGGATAAATGGCCTTAGATAAGTAACTAAATGTTTGGATGGTTTCCTGAACTAAGCCTTCCAAAAAAAAAAAAAAAAAAAAGCCAACCATCACCAGACTAACTTTGACAGCCAAGTTCTCAAGCTAGAGGACTCTTAAACAAAGAAGTTCTTGGCAGTATTCCATCTGTGAGGTCTTTCTCAAAAAATGAATATGATACAAGATATACAGCTGCAGAAGTCTTGACTGCAAAGTCTATCTGCTACCTGTAATGGCAGCCAAGGAAACCATTCCTAGGTGTGAATAGCTAGCTACTTCCCCATGGCAGCTTTACAAATTCATTACAAGTTGATTTATCTTTCTTTACATTTACGAGGGTGTTTGTGGTAGAGAATGATTCAGTGTCAATAATTTTTCATTTTAAATATTCTGAAAGCTTAGGAATCAGTCAAAACTGAAATAAATTTTACAGCTGAATTCACTGCAAACGTAGCACTATCAAAATATGCCTTTAAAGGTTCTGTGCCGTTACACTCATGTGAGTCTCCCATGTTTGGATGTTTATGTAGAAGGTCAATATCTTTGAAGTCCTAATATGGGCGTCAGTCCTTCAAACCCGTCTGTTTAACTTTACGGAAGTGAGTTGTCTCATCTAAGTCAATACAACTTTGCAGGACTGGGGACAAAATCTGAGCTAAAATAAATTCCTGTGTTCTCTATCCTATAAATAAACTATGGGAAAGAACAGCTCATTCTATTAGCTAATACCAAGAAATGCTAAAACCTTTCATTCTAGTTAGTAAGATGCTTCTGCTGCAAGTTGAGTTTAAAATTTGCCAGGAAAAGTAGAACTGTGCCTATTGAATACATATTTCACATAAAAAGTAACCGAGTTTTTCGATTAATTTTTAATTTCTCCATTTTCCAAATACTCTAGACAAGTACTAAGCTATGAACATTGTAGATTACCTCCATTTGTTCCTCTTGCCAATCCAGTTTATACAGTTTAGGTTTTGCACATAAGTCTCCTTTAAGATTTCACTTGATAACTAGAAAAGAAGCTGTAGCCCTGTGACTTATATCAAGCTAACTGAAAATAAACTTGTCTACAGGAAAAATGAAGGATCTCTGGGCAATAATGCCCTTCAGAAACTTTATCAGAGGAAGTCCAGAGACTCTGAGTAGGATTATTAAATAAATAGCTACTTAACTTTATATTTTCAGGTATGACTGCAAATGCTCACAAACTAGGGATGACTGAATTACTATGTAAAATTTAAGAATCTCCTCTTCCTGAAGACTCACAGATATCTAAAACCAAACTTGTTCTGAATCTTCTTCAGGTTCTGAAATTTTGCATTTCTTTTTCAATTTCCAGTTTCTGGCTGAATTTAGAGATGGAAATGCTTTAGAATTCACAAGAAAGGCTGTCCTCAAGAGAAATCCAGACCAATTTTGCAGACATACAAGGGTCTAACATTTAAATCAGTGGGAGTTGCACATTCACAAAATGAATATGATAATCCATGTCACAGGACAGCCAACACCATAACCAATGTTCAAATAAGCATCTGAATATTAGGATGCTTATCCAAACAAAATCCAGCTGTCAAAACTTTTGAGGTTCACCCGTCACATATTTTAGATAATTTTGTACCATGGATATATTCAGTTTTGGGTTAATGTTCTATGATTAAAAGCCCCTTGTTAAAGTCCTATGAGTCAGATACTGTTTTCCAGAGTAAGGGAGTACAGAATTTGGCCCTATGGTCCCATTTCAAAATAATTGACAATCTCTGCTAGAAGGGAAGAGGCTCTTTTTCAGAAGCTGTATTGAAACCTGCCTTGCAGAAACAAGGTAGTAGGCTGAACATCATGGGATCCAATACCAAAGCTATGAATTTGGTTGTCATCATGACAGATTTGCTTGCTTTGTTTTCAGTGGAAGTTCTTAGTTACAAATCTAACAGAACATAAAAACTCAACCTCTCACCTTCTTAACTCTTAGGAAATATCTGACTAAAATCTTAGTCAATTGAATAAAAATATATTTTGGTAAGGAACATTTTCACAAACACACTAGAGTTCCTAATGAAGCATTTGAATTCCATCCTTCACATCTGATTTCCTCTCCAATACATGACTGTAGAAAATAATCTGAATTATTACTTCTGTTACAGTGCCATTTTACGCCAAATATTTTATTCAGGGATTCACATATAATTACCCACCTAATAAAAGGAACTATTAGGTTGTAAAGATCCCGGCCTTTCCATGCTCTTTTAAAATTATGACCTACTCAAGCTTGAAATCAAAGGCAGAACTGAATGGAGTAATTCATCTGAAACTCTCTTATTGGGTTTTGCAGCCTCCTAACTGATAAATATGCAAATTAGTTCCCTTTTGGTGATTCAGCTGCATAAACAGGGATTAACTCTGAATGCAGCTGAAAATTCAGCAATAAAAAGTATGCTCACAAAATTTAGTCAATTCAAACAGTTATAGTTATCAATAAACGCTGTAATATGAAGCTAGACTACTAGAAGAGGGAGGAAAACACTGAAAGGGTTCCTCTAAGTTTACAGCAGTGTCCTGATGCTAAATTGTGATTGGTTGGTTGTTTTTTAACTATGACTGAACAAGGAATATTCTACTGCAATCAAGCACCTGTAATTTGTTTCCCAATTATGCAACACAGTTTCTGAATTCATTTTCTTGGATTTGTTGCTTGTCTGTAAAAACTGTGATGTGTCCATCACTGTTAACCGATAAGTCTTATCTTTCACTGTGCCTGACTGAGGGTTGCTTTCCAATTTCTGCAGCCTTCACTGAGTTAAGGAGAAGCCATTGGTGACTGAATCACAGAGTTAATGGAACCGAGCAGTCTCAAACAAGAGGTGGAGCAGTAGAGAAAGGATGGGAGGAACTTCACCCCGTTTTCCTCTTTGCTGCTGTGAAAGGTGGCCCTGGAGGAGCTTTCAAATGTCATCACAGTGCAGTCTGGCACAAAGGCCACCCATATTTAGAAGTGTTCTATTCCAAGTTTAAGCACATCATTAGTGTGTGTCAGAGAAGATTGCATACCATATCTTCTTTTTGTAAGCATACGGCAGCTGGCAGCGAGCCACCAATGCAGGTTTTTTTATGTTCCCGTTCTCTGTAGCCAGATATAAAATGTTACATATGGGAGGATTTCCAAATACTTGCAAAAATGGGTGGATTTTACAGCAACTCGCTAATGCACACCGCTTGTGCAAGATGAGTGATTGAAATTACAAAAGAAATGGGAGTTATTTGTCTGGTTTTGTGCTGTTGGTAACACTTCCAATCCTTTGGTGCTGTGTCGTGATTATTTGTTACAGGTGCTTTCATGTAAAAAAAGTATATAAAAAACAAAAAAACCCCAAAGAGTGAACTTCCACCCTGACAAATTATGGCGTGGTATATGTTTAAAAATACATTTGAATGACGTAAAACTAGATTTTCACCAAGAACTATACACCTCTATTAAGTAAAATGTGAGATAGTCATGACACCTCAAGTATTACAAAGGCTAACAGATCAAAATGAGCAATCAAGTGGCATCACCTTGGTCTCTGCTGTAGTTGTTTCACTTATTTGCAAGGGCTGCACTTTAATTGCTTTAGATGCTTGATCTATGGTAATGTAACATATTTTTTGTTATTTATTTTTTAGGACGCATCAAGACTCTTCCTTACGTTGAATGAGTGGTACTGCAGAAAGGGTGGTTTTATGGGGTTGTGTATGTGTGTGGCATATATGAAGTACTTGTATGCTGCAATGTTCCTGGATAATACAATTTATCTATTCATCAACAGCTGTTAGAAGGCTGAGCCTGTAATAGCGTTAAGTTGCTTCATTAACCCCTCCAAACTGGCCATTTGTTCACTCAGATCATCCTGTTCATATACCTGCAAAAAACCCAAATCAACAGTCAATGTGAGCAATAACCAAAATCTGTTTTAAAGGACACAGAAAAGACAAGGAGGGGCAGAGCCACTTGAAACAATGCATTAAAACAGTTGTTCTCAGATTCATCACTTTGCCCAACGGAGACCCCGTCACCTCCTTGCTCTCCTTCCACTGCAGTCAGCAACCTCCTCTCCTAGATATCTAGTTGGTGAACTCAAGGACCAAACTCTGTGATGAGTATATGCCTTCCACCAGCAGTGTTGCTTGCAGTACTCCAAATCTTGGATTATTCCAGACTGGCATGAGACTGAACAAAGGAATGGGAATGCAGCCATGGTGCACTGGGATGTACTACAGAGGCTGCTCCTGGAGTTCGTAATGAAGGGCCTGATTCTGCCAGGAGCTGAGCACTCCCAACTCCCATTGTAGCCAGTGAGTCTTAACTCTTACCATTGCTGTTAATGGGATTTGAGGGCACCCAGCGCCTTGCAGGAGGTATTCAGTACCCTGCAGGATTAGGGTCTGTGACAACAGTGGAGAGGGAAGTACATTGGACAGCCGACTGAGTACCTGTCATGAAACCTTAAATGACCGGCAAATGTACCTATCATTGGGAACCACTGACCTCAAAAGTTATGGAGACAAGAGTAAAATGAATGATTCTCTGCTTTTGATTCACTGAGCGAGAACTCAAACACTAGTTATTTATGTGGGACTTTTCAAAGTAAATGATTTGAAAGCACTGTGGGAAATCTGCAGCCTAAAGGTCTGGACAAAGTTAAGAATCCAATAGCATAATCGTACCTCTGCAGAAATAAACTTAAAAAACTCCCACAATTCACCCCTCCACCCCCAAAACTCTGACTACCTGAAGAGCCTATTAACTCCTGTCATTATTTCCTACAAGTGCTCACACACTTGCTGAGTTTGAAAAGTGTCCCTCTTGGGAAATAAATTGCGCTGCTGTTATAAGATGTTTAGAGCCGAAATAGCATTTCATGTAATCAAATGTTCTGTGCTAAATTACTCTTTATGTCAGTAATTTTATCAAGTAAGTCATTTTCATTTCTCTTCCCCCAATACAAGACTCCGTGTCCCTTATCTCCTCTCTGCGGTAAAGCCAGCAGGGCTTGGAAGAAGTTCAGAGAAATAGTAAGGCTGCAGTAACCCACAGGACTGCTCTGTGACCACATTGTTCAGTACTGGATTTTACCCACTGGTGCGCTGGCTCAGCACTACCCTTCATTCCAAGCACTAGTGGTTTCAGTCCCATTGCTGTTGCAGGGTTAGACTCTAAATCATGGAATCATGTTACACTTGTTGAGCGAAGGTCCAGGTGATTGCCAGAATCAGGAAAAAAAAATCCCAACACAGCAAGGGGAGTAAAGAAGTTTGAAAAGAAACTTCTTTAGTTAGACGAGGATATTTATCTTATCTGCTTTGGAAAGAGCTTTGAGATCTGTGGATAAAAGAACCAGGGCATAAATCCTGCAAGTAGATCTGCATTTACAAGAGTCAGTGCTAAGCATTATTATCAACATTACAAAGAGCCACTGGCAGCATAAGCATCACTAGAAAAAAAGCTACTGGGTTAGGAAAGGGTCAGGTAATAAAAACCAGTTTTTTGGAGATGGCTCCACACTTTGACGGCCATTACTCTAATGTAACATGAGACGAATTCTCTCAGAACAACACAATAGCACATTGCTTATGATACTACTAACAATAAGAGGGAACATAATTTAACTGTTCTACATTTCTATGGGCAGCAGACCAAAAATCTCTCTGTGCATGTCAAAAGCAGATTTCTTGCTTTTTCCCTTCCCCAAGGTTTCAAACATAAGAGGATTAGGTGACAAGATGCCAGATGAACCTGTCTCATGATGCCTAGTAAGCCACTCTCACATGTAAGGAAATGAAAATAGATTGTACATAACAGCCTGTCTCCCTTATTTTTTTCTTCCTATTCAGTTTCTTTTGCTCTTTCCCCACCTTTTGTAAAGTACTGCATCTAAGATTGGGATCGTTTTAAATTTTCTGATTATTTTTTCAGACATCTTTTCCCTCTGATCCTTTCTTTTCATCTTACCTATCCCTTTCACATTATTTTCTCTCTCCATTGTCTGGTATTACTTTATAATCTTTTATTCCTTAACTTATTTTTTCTGACATCAGTTTTCTCATTCATTCTCTCTTCCATCAGTCCCTTTCTCCTTCTGGATCCCATGCTTGACAACTAGAATTGTTTTGATCTCTCAGTCGGTACAAAAGAGATCATGTAAGTAACAATATGAATTATGTGTGCACAGAATACAGGTTATCTGTCCATCTCTATCAGACACAGGCCCAGATCCAAAGGCCACTGAAGTCAACAGAAAGATTCTTACTCACGCTAGCAGGCTTTGGATCAGACCTGTTGTTCCTTAACTGCTACTCACTGGTATAACCTAATACATCAAGTAGGCAGAGATGAAGCTGTTCAACTAAAATGATTGCACAGAATATGATTTACAACTATGACCCTTCACTTAAAGTTAATATGATTTGCGATGAGACTCTTGTTTTTTTTAAGATTGTTCTTACGTTAGCTGGATCCTCTGTCTGTTTGTGGCCCTCTTCTGACACTTCTGGGGCTGTTGGCACCGAGACTGGAAGCAGAGGGGATCGTGCTTTTCCAGCTAATCCAAGTGATGCTGTTTTAACCTGAGCCTTGGGAAGATTAGGCCCTGAAAGAGGAAACAAATCACAATAATAATGTATGAATAATACATATAGGGGAACAATGAGGTTTAAGCCTTCTATGCAAAATGCACTTGATTTAACTGGTTATAATTGGTTTTATATTTTCAATCCTAAATACAGATTATCTTTTCCAAATGTTCTTATATTGCTTCTTTCCTGAAGGGAAACCAATGCCAATTGGAACGCTCTTGTTAAAACTCTGTCAATTAGATTTCACTGTGAGCAAGCTCTAAATCCTATTGCTGCCATATTCGGATTGTCAGGTATTTTGGGATGTGTTTGTAATCCAGATGGCAGCTATTTTTGCCACTAGGCCAGACCATGGTGGGCTCATCTCCCAAAATAGGACTTAAAATCCTGCCCAGTACTAACACTTCAGCATTGTGGGTGGTGGGAGAAGTAAGGGTTGCTACTTGCCACTCGTCTAATGAGACATTATAATGAGGTCCCCGGTGGTTTTTCTGGTGGAAATTAAAGGTCCTCTCTCATGTTTTATCTTTTAAAACAACCAGTAATAAAACCAGTGTTGTGGTCAATGTGTCCTCTCTACATACAATAACTTCTGATGCTCATGGATATGTGGAAACTATTGCTGCTGACATAATGTCTGGCTACTGCACAAAGTATATGACTCTGATTTTAAAGACACTGGAATGGTTTGAGAATGAACGGTACCATATGAAATAAAATGTATAGTATTCATTAAAGAAATCGGGCACATATCAAGGACTCATACTATTAGAGGTGAGGTTTTCAAAAATGGTCAGCTTTGGCATAACTCTGCTCCCACTGAAGTCACTGGTAAAAGTCCCACACTATCAGTTGTGTAAAGCCAACTCAGTCCATTGCATCTACTTTATCCCTTCTCTTGAATATCCCTTAATCTGACTCTCTTCTACCTTGCCTCTATGGACACTCAACCACTGCAATGCATATTTGCTTCCTACGGTACATTTTAGGTTGATATGCCCAGGTTATCAGCACTCTCCAGATTGAAATTTGTTTGGCAGAGTACATTTCTTGCTAGCGTTGTGGAATCTCTCTCAAAGCATGGCTGCTATCAGTTGTCAGGAGATCGCTGCTAATACAGATGATCCTGTTAGGGACAATGCTCCATTTTCTATACTGTGCAAGACATTTTTTTATTCACTTCATTTGTCTCTCTGGGAATCAAAACCAAAAAAATATATGAATGAATGAGTCTGGCCCACCAGCCTCCCCTCCTTATCTCCCATAATGTTACTAGGAGCAAAGCATTTAAAATGTCTGTGCTTTTGTCTACCCATGTGTAAAATGGGTACAATAATAATTACTTACCTCACATAGGTGAATTATATCTAGATATGGTCTTAAAACCACCACTATCTCTGTAGTATCGGAGTCATGTTAGGCTTAATTAATTAATGTTTGTAAAATGCTATAAAATACTTGTATTAAAGATGCTAGGAGAAGGTGCAAGATGGCATTATATAATATTTTCTATGTCTATTACTACATCAGTTTGCTCTCCCTCCTCCATGTATAGATTAAATCATTGGGAATAAAGTGCCTAAATACTTTTGAAGATCTGGGTTTACCTTCCCAGATTGGATTATCATACCATCCAGTCTGATATCCTGCCTGTAATAGTGGCCTATGCGTGATGCTTCAGAGGAACATGAACATCCCTCCTGGCCAAATAATACACCAATAATACCATCTTCCTGATGTCCTGACCCTGGTGGGAAATATCTGACACCCCGAGACATGAGAACTGATTATCCTATTTTAACAAGCAAATATCAGTTTTGGTCATACAACTTATCCAGCCTCTATTTAAATCCAGACTGTCCTTTCTAAATTATAGGGTTTAACTTTAATCATTCATTGCTCTTGTTCTTCCCCAGTAGGTTCCAACCTGATGAGCTCAGTCATTGTAGATCATTAATAGATCATGAAGAGTAATTCTCTGGGGCCATCAGTGGTTCTACCAAGAGGAATAACTCTACTATGGTAGGAAAGGCAGCTGCTGCAGCTGGAGCAGAGAAAGTACTCCCCTACTCCAAATAACGGATTGCAGTCATGATAGTTTTTAGTATTTTTACAGCTCTAGTGAGTAGCCTGGGGACAAAAGCTGCAGATTAATTCCCTTGCATTTCAAAGAATTGTTTTTACATTTTTAATTAGTTTAAAATGTGTATAACAGAACTAAAATACTCAGGACCCGCAGCAGAAGAAACACAGAAGAGCAAAGAGAGAATGAAATCCCCCCCATTAGAGAGTCCCCTAGCACATTAGTTATAAGTAACTTCCAATAAAGAATTATAAGACAAAGACTAAAAGGAAAAGAGACCCATGTATCAAGCTCTTTGATAATACAAGTTTAACTGAAACAACAACAAAAAAGGAAAGTCAATACTGACTAAAAGAGATCACTAAAAAGATACAAACCCTTTGCTTGCTCCAGTTTAGTAGCTAAAAGAGTTCTTTAATAACTGGTGCTCCAAACTTCCCAGTACTTCAAAGAAAGACTAGAAGACACAGATATCGCCAACAGATAAAATCTCTTGAATGTCACAAATTCAAGTTTCAGAGTAGCAGCTATGTTAGTCTGTATCCGCAAAAAGAAAAGGAGTACTTGTGGCACCTTAGAGACTAACAAATTTATTTGAGCATAAGCTTTCGTGAGCTACAGCATCTGATGAAGTGAGCTTATGCTCAAATAAATTTGTTAGTCTCTAAGGTTCCACAAGTACTCCTTTTCTTTTTACAAATTCAAGTAAAATTTTTAAGAAAGAAAATGTGTTTAGCTTCCATTTCCTCAGAGAAAAGTGATTTTCAAAAGGGAAGAGGCTTTTTTCCCTCTTTTTTTGGCTATTAAAGGATTTCTGCTGATGTTGAAGTGAATGCAGACACCCTCATTTGCATTGATGGAAGCATTCTTTAAAATTTGTGTTTGATCAAGCAATTTCCGGACCCTGGCTGTGGCATCAGAATCCATTTGATATTATAAGAAATCAGTACGTGTTGTAAGGCATGCAGAGGAAGAAGACAAAGCTCTCAAGATAAAATGAGAAACCATCCAAACCTGAACTTTTAAATTCTATTTACACAAAGAAAAACATTAAGAGTCAGAGGGCGTACATGGGTGTATCTATATTGATTTAAATGGAACTGTGTCCATTTACACCAGCTGAGAATCTGGCTCTATAAATTATTAATACCCTTTTGTTTGTAGTTTCAAAATGCGCTCTGTAGGTATCTGTCCATATGAAACAGCAGGAGCAGAGACCAGAAACTGGCTGAGAAGCCTGGATGACCCAAGCCCACAATCCTGGGGGCCTTTCACCTATGGGTCACAGGTGTGAATTTTACCAATGTTTGTAGTGATCAATGTTCAGTGGTCCACTATATGTGAAACAGTAGAGTGGTTTCAGTCCAGTTGTGAAAGGCTGGGGCTCCAACTGAGCAAAACGCTTCAGCATATACTGAACTTCAAACACATGACTAGAGACTTCAGTGTGGCATACACACATTCTGAAAGTACATCGGCCTCCATATCACAAACCCACAATTATAGCTACCACTCTTGTTGGAGGTCTCACTGGAGAGACCAATGACTGATTGCAATCACAAAAGTGATTCCTCTGGGTCCCAGTTGAGGCACAGTGAAGGGTCCTGTGCTATATCTGTTGTGAATAAAATAGGATTTCTGTTTCCAGTACTATCCAGGCAGCGCCTTTTGCAAGCTCTGAATTCAATCAGCATTGTTTTATTTATGCCTGGCTGCCCTTGACTCCTATAGGCTTTTAAGGGACTCAAGCAATCCCGGTTCAATTCCTAGCCCCGCCACTGGTTTCCTGGGTGTCTTGGGCAGGTCATTTCCCTCCCTGTGCCTCAGTTTTACCATCTGTAAAATAGGAATAATTATACTGCTCTCCCTATGTAAAGCGCTTTGACATCTAGAGATGAAAAGCACTATATAAGTGATAGGTCCTCCTCCTCCTTCCTTTTCTTCCAACCAGTGCTCACTGGAGTTCAGGAACAATTTGAATGGGAACATATCCTTGATTCCGCTGATGTGGTACAGAATAAAATAATGCAAGCCTGTTCTCCCAATATACTGTCTGTACAATACACAACATATTGTTGTTACAAGAACTTGCTTGGTCTTTGTGACCATAGCATCTGGGCCTCAAGCCATGCATCCACCTAGGTTTAGAGCTTACTTCAATTGTTTGTATGCTGATGTGCAATGCTGCTGAAATATAAAGCAGAGTAATACAAAGTGTTCAGTAATGCCTTCTGAAACAAGACACTGCCTGGAATGTGCATCTGGCAGTCATATATTATATAACTAATGAGCAAAGTAAGTGTTTAATATTTTTAAAATATTAAAGATGTAAAAAGGTAAAAACACAATTTAGGTGCTGGTGTGCACAGACTACAGACTATCATGCTGACCGATACTGTCTTATTGTTCACTCATACTCCCTGATCTGTCTGTATCCATCTGTTGTCTCTTGTCTTATACTTAGCTTGTAAGCTTCCTGGGGCAGAGACTGGTTTTTGTTTTGTGTTTGTACAGCGCCCAGCACAATGGAGTTCTGATCTATGACTGGGGATTCCAGGTGCTATGGTAATACAGATAAAAAATGCAATAAACTGTAAGCTGGTATGGGCAGGGACCATACCTTCTTATAAGTTTTTAAAGCACTAAGAGTAACCTATGAAGAAAAAGAGTGCAACTGTGACTTCTGTAACTGTAGGATTTATTTTTATTTATATTAGCACCCAAAGGGCCCACTAAAAATATATTTATTCAGATTCCTATTGCAGTACAATTTGACTGGAACCTTTGGGTACCACTGTAACATAACAAAGAATAAAACTAAACAATTGCTAGTCAGACTTGCACCATGCTTGTTCACTGGTTAGCACAGCTATACTGTATAATGTTTCTTTCAACAAATGACTTCATACTGTGACTTGCTTGATCTTCATGGATTTGGGGAGAAAGTAAACATTTTACATGGAGGAGAATGAGTTTATGTGAACTGCAGAAATATTCTGCTACAATTATTCCTGCTGTAATGCATATTTGTACCTGTAAATCCCCTGGTAAAAATCCTGTTACTAATATGTAACTCATTATAGTAATTGGCCTTAAAGAGCTGCTTTTCTGTACAAAGACAGATGTTCCCTCCTGGATATTGTTAGAGAAAAGCCAAATTGACAATTAGCATTTTGTTTCCCCTTCAGCTCACAAAAACAACAGGCAATTTCTAAGCTTGTAACTAAAATGACAACCAGAAAATGTTACTTAAGTAACCCTACATTTAAAGTTCCCCAGTAAATGTTTACAGACCATTATCAAACCACACACAGTATATAATTTCATGAGTTGTACATACAAGAAAGAAACAAAGAATATTAAAAAGACCAAGCAGACCTTTCAAAAAATACACTGGACACAGAAGGTTGATGTGGTAAGTAAGCTCATATATGCAAATGAATTACTAATTAAATTAACAACATTAGTTTCTAATGCTTCCAAACCCAGCAGGACCCTTAGAAGAAAAATAGGAACTGCCAGCTCATGAAGAGAAAAATGACAGCGCTCATCAGGTGTAGTTCTAAGTAGCCACAGCATGAATTTACTGTTTTAAAGTTTTATTTCTCAGAAGGGTTATTAATTAAACACTTCATTTGCTCATTAGTTATACAACATACGGTTGCTAGGTGAAAATTCCAGCTAGTATCTTATTTCAGAAGGCCTTATTGAGCATGTGATGTCACTCTGCATTAGATTTCAACAGCACTGCACATCGGTGGGCAAATAAGTATTCTGTAACATCATTAAATGAAGATAACTGTAAATATATTGCATGCAAGAAGCAATATTTCAGATGGAAAGATAATTCCATAATTGTCCACTATAGGATTTCTTGCACTTTCTTCTGAAGCATCTGGTTCTAACCACTGTAAGAAAAAGGGTCCCTAACTAGATGGACCACTCGGGTGTGATTCAATATGGCAGTTCCTACATTCCTTTCTTATATTCTGTTCTTCCTACAAGTGTGCAGCCATGAACATCAAGGCAGGCTGAGCAAGGTATCAGGATCTGAAAAGAGAATTTTGCTCTAAGAGGTGTATGGGCATACTTTAATGGTTCCAGTTTTTAACTTACTGGTATTGAATCCACTGACTCCATAAAGAGTATTGGAGGACAATAACATGCTGTCAATTTTAATTCTAAATGAATTCCCCACCCCCTTCTCCATTCCAGCTAGTACAGCTCATGGAATTGTTAGGGTTGGATCAGTCCCTCAGTAAGACATGTAGCCAATTCCTCCCCACTCAACCCCCAGGACCCTAACATGTCATGTGTATAACTCATACATTTAGAGTCACTCTCTTTTTTTGAAAATAACTCTTTCATTTACAGACATGCAGTTATTTAAAGAGTGGTATTTCCCCCCCACCCCCATTTACGCAGAGAGTTTTTAAAACTTACTTTTAAGGTTTCATTGAACAATACTGAGAATGAGAGGAAATACTATGTTTGATGAGGTTAACAATTTTATCTATTACACATTGTATTTTCCCAGTTTCACCGTAAAGTGGGAATTTGCAATCTGGGAATCATTTTAAAGTAAGAAATTGCTAGGCTCAAAAGGCAGAAGCTGACTGAATGTTTACATGCTCTCGAGGGATTTAAAAGCTAATTAGGCAGACATTCAAAAGACTATAAGAAATAGACCAAGTGAGCTCAGGTAAAAGTCAAGCTGTTAACTAATTAACTAGCCTGTTACCATTGCAGGAAGGATCAACGCATAACAGCAGGTTTCAGAGTAGCAGCCGTGTTAGTCTGTATCCACAAAAAGAAAAGGAGTACTTGTGGCACCTTAGAGACTAACAAATATATTTGAGCATAAGCTTTTGTGAGCTACAGCTCACTTCATCGGATGCATTCAGTGGAAAATACAGTGGGGAGATTTATATACACAGAGAACATGAAACAATGGGTGTTACCGTACACACTACCAAGACTACAAAAAGAAGGATTCTGGGTGGACTCCTCCTGAAGGTCGAAACAACAGACTGGACTTCTACATAGAGTGCTTCCACCGACATGCACAGGCTGAAATTGTGGAAAAGCAGCATCACTTGCCCCATAACCTCAGCCGAGCAGAATACAATGCCTCAGAAACAACTCTGACATTATGATCAAAAAGGCTGACAAAGGAGGTGCTGTCGTCATCATGAATAGGTTGGAATATGAACAAGAGGCTGCTCGGCAGCTCTCCAACACCACTTTCTACAAGCCATTACCCTCTGATCCTACTGAGGGTTACCAAAAGAAACTACAGCATTTGCTCAAGAAACTCCCTGAAAAAGCACAAGAACAAATCCGCACAGACATACCCCTGGAACCCCGACCTCGGGTATTCTATCTGCTACCCAAGATCCATAAACCTGGAAATCCTGGACGCCCCATCATCTCAGGCATTGACACCCTGACAGCAGGATTGTCTGGCTGTGTAGACTCCCTCCTCAAGCCCTATGCTACCAGCAATCCCAGCTATCTTCGAGACACCACTGACTTCCTGAGGAAACTACAATCCATCGGTGATCTTCCTGAAAACACCATCCTGGCCACTATGGATGTAGAAGCCCTCTACACCAACATTCCACACAAAGATGGACTACAAGCCGTCAGGAACAGTATCCCCGATAATGTCACGGCAAACCTGGTGGCTGAACTTTGTGACTTTGTCCTCACCCATAACCATTTCACATTTGGGGACAATGTATACCTTCAAATCAGCGGCACTGCTATGGATACCCGCATGGCCCCACAGTATGCCAACATTTTTATGGCTGACTTAGAACAACGCTTCCTCAGCTCTCGTCCCCTAATGCCCCTACTCTACTTGCACTACATTAATGACATCTTCATCATCTGGACTCATGGAAAAGAAGCCTTTGAGGAATTCCACCATGATTTCAAGAATTTTCATCCCACCATCAACCTCAGCCTGGACCAGTCCACACAAGAGATCCACTTCCTGGACACTACGGTGCTAATAAGCAATGGTCACATAAACACCACCCTATCCCGGAAACCTACTGACCGCTATGCCTACCTACATGCCTCCAGCTTTCACCAGACCACACCACACGATTCATTGTCTACAGCCAAGCTCTACGATACAACCGCATTTGCTCCAACCCCTCAGACAGAGACAAACACTTACAGAATCTCTATCAAGCATTCTTACAACTACAATACCCACCTGCTGAAGTGAAGAAACAGATTGACAGAGCCAGAAGAGTACTAGAAGTTACCTACTACAGGACAGGCCCAACAAAGAAAATAACAGAACGCCACTAGCCATCACCTTCAGCCCCCAACTAAAACCACTCCAACGCATCAGCAAGGATCTACAACCTATCCTGAAAGACGACCCATCACTCTCACAAATCTTGGGAGACAGGCCAGTCCTTGCTTACAGACAGCCCCCCAACCTGAAGCAAATACTCACCAGCAACCACACCCCACACAACAAAACCACTAACCCAGGAACCTATCCTTGCAACAAAGCCCATTGCCAACTGTGTCCACATATCTATTCAGGGGACACCATCATAGGGCCTAATCACATCAGCCACACTATCAGAGGCTCGTTCACCTGCACATCTACCAATGTGATATATGCCATCATGTGCCAGCAATGCCCCTCTGCCATGTACATTGGTCAAACTGGACAGTCTCTACGTAAAAGAATAAATGGATACAAATCAGACGTCAAGAATTATAACATTCAAGAACTAGTCGGAGAACACTTCAATCTGTTTGGTCAGTCGATTACAGACCTTAAAGTGGCAATTCTTCAACAAAAAAACTTCAAAAACAGACTCCAACGAGAGACTGCTGAATTGGAATTAATTTGCAAACTGGATACAATTAACTTAGGCTTGAATAAAGATTGGGAGTGGATGGGTCATTACACAAAGTAAAACTATTTCCTCATTTTTTTTGCCCACGCCCCCACCCCTGCTGTTCCTCAGACGTTCTTGTCAACTGCTGGAAATGGCTCACCTTGATTATCACTACAAAAGGTTTCTCCCGCCCCACTCTCCTGCTGGTAATAGCTCACCTTACCTGATCACTCTCGTTACAGTGTGTATGGTAACACCCATTGTTTCATGTTCTCTGTGTATATAAATCTCCCCACTGTATTTTCCACTGAATGCATCCGATGAAGTGAGCTGTAGCTCATGAAAGCTTATGCTCAAATAAATTTGTTAGTCTCTAAGGTGCCACAAGTCCTCCTTTTCTTTTTGCACATAACAGCAGTGATTCATCATGTAGAGAGTATCAGAGGGGTAGCCGTGTTAGTCTGGATCTGTAAAAGCGGCAAAGAGTCCTGTGGCACCTTTTTGACTAACAGACGTATTGGAGCATAAGCGGGTGAATACCCACTTCGTCAGATGCATGTAGTGGGAATTTCCAGAGGCAGGTATAACGGGGTTAGTTCAATCAGGGTGGATGAGGCCCTCTTCTAGCAGTTGAGGTGTGAACGCCAAGGGAGGAGAAACTGCTTTTGTAGTTGGCTAGCCATTCACAGTCTTTGTTTAATCCTGAGCTGAGGGTGTCAAATTTGCAAATGAACTGAAGCTCAGCAGTTTCTCTCTGAAGTCTGGTCCTGAAGTTTTTTGCGGCAGGATGAATCATAGAATCATAGAATATCAGGGTTGGAAGGGACCTCAGGAGGTCATCTAGTCCAACCCCCTGCTCAAAGCAGGACCAATCCCCAATTTTTGCCCCAGATCCCTAAATGGGCCCCTCAAGGATTGAACTCACAACCCTGGGTTCAGCAGGCCAATGCTCAAGCCTTTAAATCTGCTATTGTGTGTCCAGGGAGGCTGAAGTGTTCTCCTACAGGTTTTTGTATATTGCCATTCCTAATATCTGGTTTGTGTCCATTTATCCTTTTACGTCTCCATTTATCCACAAATCAGATATTAGGAATGGCAATATATAAAAACCTGTAGGAGAACAATTAAGCCTCCCTGGACACACAATAGCAGATTTAAAGGTAGCCATCCTGCAGCAAAAGAAAAAGTATTCACCCATGAAAGCCTATGCTCCAATACATCTGTTAGTCTATAAAGTGCCACAGGATTCTTTGCCAATCATATAGAGAGTTTGCCTTTAAAAAGGAAACAGCTCCCAACAGACTTGGCAGAATTCCAGTTAGTCCCCAGTCCAGCAAACATTTATACATGTATTTGATTTTCATGGGACAATTAATAGTAGTAAAGTTAAGCACATGCATAAACGTTTACTAGGATCGGGGCCTTATTTCCTATATAGGCTCCCAATTTTGCAAAGCATTTAAACACCTGCTTAACTTTAAGCATAAATAGTTTCAGTATAGAATATTAATATATTTAATCTATAATAGATATTCTTTATACTGGGGCTGAATTAAGTCTTTAGTTTTGTAAGAACTGAGCCATTTCCTTGCAGCATTAACAGAATTGTGAGACACTCTGCAGGATTGGACCACGAATGACTAAGTAAGGTACTACAGTCACATTAAAAGATATTTAAGCATTTCATTTAATACTTTCTTCAGTCTCAGATGCTTCTGACTATAAAGAAGGTGACAGACAAAACTTGAATCTTTATTCTTTTAGTTAGTAATAAATAAATGTGATGTTTTTATTGTTATGAATTAAATATTTGTAGAGGGGTTTCTGGGGACGGTTATGAATACTGCAATGTGAAGAGGTCTTTTTTTCCCCTTTCAGTTCCACAACAATCACAAAAGGATCAAAGACAACTAACGGGTTATTTGATACTGACTGTACTAAAGTGTGTGTTCTAGCTGTTTAAATGTAGTTCTGAGCTTGCTTGTAACTACATGGCAGAATGTCCCCATTAAGTGAGATGGTGCCTCTCAAGGGAATGGAATGTGAAAGCATATGAAAAATATTTGAAGACTAGACTGTTTTACACTATAAGTAAAAAAAAAATGAAAGAAATAAAAAGATATTTACATCATTGGTAAAAATGGAGCTTTAAAAATGACTTTCCCAGATGATAATGAACAGCGGCTTGACTCATTCTATAGGGGAGATGCTTTTAAAAAGAGCCAAAGTTTCATTTGGGTAACTTTGATATCGTGGGGAAAGAAATTCAAAAAGGCAAACAGAAAAGAGAAAAAGGAAGAGGTCATTTTGTGAATTTCAAACGTACAGTACCAGCTATTTCATGGAATTGCCAATTGGGAAGACTTTTGAAGGATGTTGACAAGCCTTATTTTTAATGTAATAAGTCTTCATGATAGATGTAACAAATGGTGGGTATAGAAAGGACACTTGAAGATTAAAACAATCACAGAGAATGTTAACACGTAGAAGATGAAAGTCAAAGCCTTGAAACATATGAGATGTTTGTTCTGTCCTTTCAGGGCCTCTCCATCAAAATTACAGCTATAAACTTTAAGACCATGAAGACACTCACAAATTTCAATTGGGTATTATGATGTTTTCTTACAATTCCGTTATATGAAGTTAACACATTTGTCAGAATTCCATGAAAAATCCGGTGACTGTTAGTGTTTTACTTTACATCACCACATTGATCCTCTTTGTCTTTTAATTCTCAACAAGAAAAAAGGCTTTTCATCTCTCCTCAGGAAATATGCAATGAGATCAGTGAGCTGACAGTATAAAATGGATGTTGCTGATCAGTGATAATGAACACAATCTCAACTGCATATTCATACATCCGAAAAAGATTTTCCTCCTCCACCTTTGTGACACTGAGCCAAGCCATATTAGATTGACTCACGCTTTGAAATGTAGACTTGCATTCTTAGAAGAACTGGAAGAAGGTAGTGATTGTATTGGTCTGTGTTTACATATATCTTGTTAGAGGTTAACAATGTAACCAGATGGTTCCTGTCTGTTCCTGTCTTTTATCTTCAACTCAACTATCTTTAACTCAGCGAGCAGCCCCAGCGGTACTCCCTGTGCCTATATCTCCCACCCTTGGTTCAGCACCCCAGGGGGTCTCGCGAGCCAATACGGCAGCACCTTGCCAGCCCAGTGGCAGCCCATCACCTCTCCAGCAACCTTGCAGCGTGTCCCCCAAGATGCTTTAGCATAGTGGAGGTACCTTTGCCCATGTGTCTGCTCTGGGGACCTGTGCTCTGTACTGTGAATAACAGAAGCACTTTGCCCAGGCAGGGAGCTGGCTGCAGAGGGAACTGGATTCAGATTCTCCGCTCCCTCATCAGCTGGATAAAGGTGTGACACTCTTCAGCCTCGGCACATGATGTTATGGCCAGTGGCTGCCAGGCTGGGTCCTCTGGGGCTGAGTATGATGGGGAGGGAGGGGAGAAGAGGTAGAGAAGGGTAATGGGCCAGAATCGCCAGTGGAGTCATTGTTGGGGCCTGGGCTGTGGAGCCTGTGGCCCAGAGAAGGCCAGCACAGACCCAGAAGCGGGGACGGTGGGATCAGAAGGTGCGCAGATTCAGTGTGTTTCCCAGAGAGTCTTCCCCTGCCAGCAGAGATCCTCTGGAGCCCAGATGGAACTGAAAACCCTTGGTGAAGGGGAACCTGGTGCCACTACCTGGCCTCCCCTTGGTTTGGGGGCGGGGAGAGGGGGTGAAGGGGCTGCTCCAGGGCAAAGCAGCAGCAATGGCCAGGAGCCAGAGGGATCAGTTGAGAGAAAAAGTTCAAAAGAGACTGAATCTCTAGAGCTGAGCTCACAAAGGGGGGACGGGGAGTGGCCACGAGAAGTGACTGCAGGCTCCTGGAGGGTGCAAATGCCATGGAGCAGGGTGGATAAAAATCAATTATTCTTTTTTTTAAAAAAATCAAAATCAGATTTTTTTTTAAAATGTCATATTTAAATGAAATAGAGGTTCAATTTTTAAAAGTAAACCTATTGTAAATTAAGTTTGAAATTTAAGGCCTAAATTTATTATAATCTATTAAAATCATTTAAATTAAATACAAAAAATAATAGTCACCAGTACAGCTTTGCAGCCAAGCTTTTAAGCAACTCAAACTGCTGAACTGGTGGAAGTCACTGACTAGGCACTTGGAACCAGAGTTTGTTGAAGTGGATCACTTGATGATTAGCTGTTTTGTTCATTACTTCTGGGACACCTGGAATTGGCCACTGTTGGAAGACAGGATACTGGGCTAGATGGACCTTTGGTCTGACCCAGTATGGCCTTTCTTATGTTCTTATTGATTCAGAGATCAAAAGGGGATATTAACATTAAGATGGAATTTGGGTGTAATAATATCACTGTCTATGTTTCTCTTTGAAATTTGCACTCAACTGTCTATGAACTGCTTAATGGATAATTACCTTATGCCGATGAATGCAACTAATTACCTTGTATACATAGGATATAAAAGGTTTTACTTCAAAGCCACTATTCTTCACCCAATGAATATCTGCTGTCAAGAGACTATCATAGCCTACCAGAGATCTATAAAAGTATTCTAGGGCCCTGATCCTGTATCTGAGATCTACTTAAGCTTTGTCAGGAGAATTTAAGTCTCCTCAAGACTGAGCTCCAGTCTGGATCACCCTGATATTGGACATGGTTTGCCTATTTTGGACTATAACCTGATGAACTGATTCTGAAAAGTTTCAGAGTAACAGCCGTGTTAGTCTGTATTCGCAAAAAGAAAAGGAGTACTTGTGGCACCTGCTATTATCAGCAGGAGAGTGGGTTTGTGTGGGGGGGGGGGTGAGAAAACCTGGATTTGTGCTGGAAATGGCCCAACTTGATTATCATACACATTGTAAGGAGAGTGATCACTTTAGATAAGCTATTGCCAGCAGGAGAGTGGGGTGGGGGGAGGTATTTTTTCATGCTTTGTATGTATAAAAAGATCTTCTATACTTTCCACAGTATGCATCCGATGAAGTGAGCTGTAGCTCATGAAAGCTTATGCTCAAATAAATTGGTTAGTCTCTAAGGTGCCACAAGTACTCCTTTTCTTTTTGATTCTGAAAAGAACTTTTTGCAACTCAAAAGCTCACCATCTCTACTATGAAACGGACCTAAAAACTTTACTCATATCTGTATGCATAATGATCTTTTAACCAATACTCTCTCTCCTTTTCTTTTTTAATAAGTTTTAGTTTAGTTAATAAGAATTGGCTGTAAGCATGTATTTGGATAAGATCTGAAATATCCATTGACCTGGTGGGTAATGTGTCTGATCCTTTGGGACTGGCAGAACTTTATTTTCGATGAATAAGATTTTCAGTAATCCCCATCATATTTGACTTGGGTGTCTGGGGTGGAGGCCTAAGGCTGGGCTGCTTTAAGGGAGCTGTGTTTTTGGCTTCTGGGTAACCAGCAAGGTATTGTAGAAGCTGTTTGGTTGCTGGATTGGTGAATCTAATTATCAGAAATAACCACCAGTTTTGGAGATCACCTGCCACCCCATTCTTTGCAGTTTGCTCTCATTAAGCAATCTGAGTGTGCCCCCAGACCCTGGTCACAACCTGAAAACCAGGTGGTAAATAAGCCATCCATGCAGTCTTTTTATGGATTTGTAGTGGATCTTTTGGAAAAACACCCAACATTTTCAAAGAGAGTTTTTTAGAGAAGATGTAGTGAGTCTCCAGAAAACCATTACAAAAAAAATAAACTACAAAACGTGTAATCAATCAATTTATTTCTATAGGGGCTTGATCCTGCAAAGCACTTAAGCACATGCTAAATTTTAAAACCTTAAGTAATTCCAGTATAGTCAATAGTGCTATTCAGTAGTTAAAATTAAGCAGGGGCTTAAAGTGTTTTGCTGGACTGTGGCCAGATGTCTCATTAACATGCATGATTAAACCCCTGTGATCCTTCATCACTGAAGTATCCGAGTTGAATGGAGGAAGCCTGATTTAATAAAATGACATGGGAGCCAAAAAGTTTGAAAGGGTTTTTAGGGAAGGGGAGGGGGACAGGGTATATGGGGGGGGGGGATTTTGAACATAAATGACAACAGTCTTTGACTTCAAAAGTTGTGTTTTTTTATCTGATGCTAATGTGAATTAATTTAGGATTCCAGCACCAAAAGGCTATGAATATGCCATTAGTTTACCAAAGAAAGTTTCTAACATACTCCTGCTCTACCAGTGTTTGCTGCATTCTCAAGACATCTGTTACTCTGTATTCTAGATAATCTATCAAGAGAAGAATCTAAAACTGCCATTTCCAGCCAACATTAAAAGATGAAGAACTGGAACTAGAAGAACCACAGTTCTCATAGTTTTTATGCAAAGAAGCTGAAGGCTCTCTTTAAAAACTATTAGGTGAATTGGTGGGAGTTAGAACTATGTATAAAACGACAATAGGATTTTATTTAAATTTTCCATTAGCAATGGGAAATATTGACTCTGAGGGGTAAATTTCTAAAAAAGCACACAGATTTATCTAAAAAAAAAAAGGAGTACTTGTGGCACCTTAGAGACTAACCAATTTATTTGAGCACAGTTAATTAATTAGTGTCAGTTGGATTCATGTGAATAAATGCCCCTGTTCCATCACTTGATTACACCTCTCTGCTTTGTGGTTAAGTACAGTTCTGCTCCACAGGGTGTTAGATTTATAGTCTCCCCCAATTACTTCCTGATCAGATTTGCTTTGCTTACAATTAAAGAGTTGCCCTTGCCCTTGGAACACAATTAGCAGTTAACAGCTACTAATTATTATTATTATTATCATTCATATAGTAGTAGTGTGAAGGAAGCCTAGTTCTGGACCAGGAACCCGTGGCCCTAGGTGTGGTACAAACACAGAACAAAATGAGAGTCCGTGCCCCAGGAGAATCAAGCTTGCTCTCTCATAGCTTTGTTGGTTCTGCAGTGCCAACAAAAGCAAAACAATAGCAGCCTTTTGTTTGTCTGTTGCTATATTAAGCAGCTATGATTCTAAACACACAAAAGTATAATGGAATGCTAACCTGTATGATACTGTTTAGCTATTTGGTGGCACTGTGCAAAGCAGATCTTATTTAAGGTAACCTCAGCCTGTATTTATTTTCTCTTTTAGGTGTTTAACAGGGTCTGTGGAATTGGTGATGCCGTAGAAGAACAAGGTGGTGACAGTGAACGAAGTGGAGACTGCCACCCTACCCTTATGGTTCTCGGGTAATCATGTCGGAAAGCCGAAGTGTTCTGGTACAAAGTGGATTGCAACCAAGGTGGAGGATCCTACAGCAAAAGCAACTCCCAGGAGCAGGAATATGGACTGGGGGACCTACAGGGTGTGGTGTGTTTAAATGGAGTGCAGTTAACACTTGCAGGAAACATTACGGTTATTTTAGTAGATCACTGAACTGTCGCCCATGAGTTCGCCTACCAAGCCAGGAAAATGACTAAGGCCATGTCTACACTTAGAGCGACACAGCTGTACCGATGCAGCTGCGCTGCTGTAAGATCTCTGGTGTAGCTGCCCTCTGCCAACAGGAGAGAGCTTTCCTGTCGACGTAATTAAACCACTCCCAACGAGCAGCAGTAGCTATGTCGGCAGGAAAAGCTCTCCCGCTGACATAGCGCTGTGCACACTACCACTTATGCTGGCAAAACTTACGTCACTCTGGCGTGTGTTTTTTCACACCCCCGAATGACATCAGTTTTGCCGACATAAGTAGTAGTGTAGACATGGCCTGAGACTTGACCTGCTCTCTGAATGTGATTAAGGACTGGCAGAGTACCACTCGTGAACGTACTGGAGTAACAATGCCTCCTACTCCAGAATTGAATCAAGATGATGAACCATGCCTAGAAACACAAGCAGGACCTAAAAATGGACTGATGATAAATCGTGAACATCAGATTATATATAATAACGTACAGTACCAACTGATACCAGTAGTATTGAATTTAACCAATTTTTCATCTCAGCAGCTCTGTCATGGAAAATACGTGCGCCTCTGTGTGCAAACGATGCAAAGTTTCAGACAAGCAATGGATGGGGTGGAGTTGGAGGAAAGTTGGTGGTCTGAGAAGGGAAAGAGTCAGGGAAAGAGAGATAAAAGAGAGAGACATAGGAACAGTGTTGGGAGTGAAGGTATGGGTAGAGTCTGATAGAAGCCTGCTGTGAGTGTTAAGAGTCTGTTCTGATAACATTTAACAGCGTACGCATAAGTAGAACTGCACTTGTGTGAGAAATTACAGAATAATCAAGTTTGTGAGAAAAAGAAAAGATAAAGTAACTAAAAAACTAGAAAAGACCAGTTTAAACTAACACTAACTCTGTACTGACGGGGGAGGAGAGTTAACAGGGAAATGTGAGATTAATACATATGTATAAGAGAAGATAACAAAAAGTTATAAATAAATTTGTGTAAAAAAGGGAGGTCAAAACTGTACTGTCCTGTGCTGGACGTGACTGTGATGAGATCATCCCGATGAACTTTCCACTTGTAAGTGATCACTACTTGCTGAGTGTCTTGCCTTAATAAAGATGTTAGACCGACCTGCCGAGTAAGTGAATCTCAATCTAACAATATGTGGCAGAACATTAAAGGGTCTGATCCTGAACATATCTGGTGCGTAGCTCTGTAGCCAGCCCATATCTGGTACAGAAGCCTGATTTGCTAGTAGCAGCCCTGCAACCTACTGTGTACAAGAAATACATGACAGGGAGCAGATCTGTTGAATAAGATGGTGTCACTTTTTACAGTCATTTTTCCAAACACAACAGCAACTTCTTAGGCTACAACTACCCGATGAGCTAGGGGAGCGATTCCCCTTGTTATGCACATGTATTTCTGCTAGCTCTCATCACACGAGTGCAAGTATAAATAACAATGTAGCCACAGCAGCACATGGAGGGGCAGCGGAAGCACAGGTGAGCTGTGCTGAGAATGTCCCCACTGGTGTCAGGCGGGTTTGCCATGAGGCCACTGCCTGTACTAGGTTGGCTGCACTGTAGTATTATACTCATGCTAGGCTGATAAGAGGTAGCACAAGTGTGTGTACGCAAGCAGGGAATCACACCCTAACTCATAGTGTAGATATAGCCTGTAATTATGTCTTCTCTGGCCAAAGAGGCCTTTATGTATGTGTGAGATTGCTATGGCACAGGATTAATTAAGTTATATTAAATCCATTGTTTCATATTGATTTTACCTCTCATTTCTGTGGGTGTGATTTTTGTTTTTGTTTTTTCAGTTTTCTCTCTTGTTTTTCTGGTTCTTTCTTTGAAATCTTCATACAGAGGAAGAAAAGTGGCAGACTCAGCAACCACCAGACTGAGCTGATTTCCTTAGGCAGGTATGCTGCGGTAACGTCTAACAAAGACAGTTAATGGGTGGCTATAACCAGGCACTGGTAGGGACTTGTACTAATGTGCTGCCATAATTTATTACTTTTTTATATTTATAGGCATGCATGCTCGACTACTTCTTGCAAAAAAAAAAAAAAAGTTATGCCAAGAATACATGATGTCCTGACGAGCCAGAGAACATAAATCAGTCCACATTCTGTGCAACCCTCCCCTACAACTTCCGGATCATATCCAGTTTAAATCACACCTTACAGTGTGTAAGGAAGAAAACAATATCAAACTCAATTTTTCTGTACAATGATGTACTTTTTAGTTCTGTCATTTCCCCTGGCATATTGGTCCATGGAAGATTGAAAAGATGGGAATTATTACTTCTGTATATACATATTATGCAGAAAAAAGGAAAGTGGCAATAGAGTACAGCACTTTTACAACTGCAAAAAAAATACAAGGGCTAAAGTTATAAACCTGTGATACAGTATACAAGGCTCTACTTAAGAGGTCACATTTTCTATCCTGCTTACAGCACACTTCCAGCTACAGAAGACAAATGGCCTGCTAATCCAGGTTCATTTAAAGTGCAGCGGATCATTTCAACAGTTAAAAGGAATTTCCACTTGTCAGGAATTTAAAAAAAAAACCCACTCCTTTCCTGGCCATTTGTAGAATTTATGTCAGATCCATCATGCAATAAGCTCAACACTCCATCAAGCATTTTCTATTTAACCTGAAAGGGGACTAAGTCAAATCGCTTAAATGTCTATGTCCATGATTTGCAGGGAGAAATGACCGCAGCCACAGTGGAGTGTGGAAAGGAAAGATTGTGCAGTGGCTCTCATGTCTTCAGATTTAGTGTTAAGAATCTGAACCAGTGTATCATAAAGCGGTGATGAAACGGTGTGATCTACTATAAAATATCTATGAAATGGGCCAGCTTAAAGCAGAGAGCAAACTCAATGGCCTCAAGTAAAAAGGAGTAAATTTCAGCTTTGGGGTATGTTGCATGTATGACCTGAAAAACAGGGTTGTGGCCTTTTAAGTAATTTATTGATTCCCTTATGGTAAAATACTATAGAACTGAATAAATGATGTTAATCTTTCTACAGGTTTGTATGTACTAGTTTATAGATGTTAATAGCTAATTATAACACTTCTGTATGTGTGAGATTACTATGGCACATGATTAATTAAGGTATATTAAATCCATTGTTGTTGATTTTACCTCTCATTTCTGTGGGTGTGATTTTTGTTTTTGTTTTTTCAGTTTTCTCTCTTGTTTTTCTGGTTCTTTCTTTGAAATCTTCATAAAGGAAGAAAAGTGGCAGACACAGCAACCACCAGACTGAGCTGATTTTGGTTGGCTAAAATGCCTGTAGAAAAGATCTTCTATTAGGGCTTGTTTCAGTGCCCACTGGGAGTGGGGGTGTCAACAAAAAGACTCCCATTGACTTAAATGACAGTGACATTTGGCCCTTAAATTCTGTGGCCATGATTTTCAAAAACAGGGGCTTGAAGTTAGTCCCCTAAATCCACATTTACGCATATGAATAAATGGTCTGATTTTCAAAAGTGCTAACATACACAAGCTTCCACTGAGATCAGTTTAGATCTGCTGCATAGTCAGAATCTTTAAGAATCAGGCTGCTTATTTAGGTGCCTGCATATATTGATATAGGCTCCTAATTTTAGGGATCCACTTTTGAAAAAATCTTTGTCTATAGGTTTTTAGATCAATTCCTGTAGAACCCTGTTATATTTCTATAGAACCCTGTTGGCTTCATCCCAGTTCATTTAAATAGGAAGTTTCCATCATTGTTATTTTTGACGGGATAAGACACTTGCCCAACATGTGTTTGAGAAATGAGAGAGTGATGTTTTCCATGACACTCACTTAAAGTAATAAACATTTTCCTTGCTCTAAGTCAGGGATCGGCAACCTTAGGGAAAGCCCCTGGTGGACCGGGCTGGTTTGTTTACCTGCAGCGTCTGCAGGTTCAGCCAATCGCAGCTCCCACTGCCCGCGGTTCGCTGTTTCAGGTCAATGGGGGCGGTGGGAAGCGGCGCGGGCCGAGGGATGTGGTGATCCTCTGACCTCCATACAATTATCAGGGACTACCCACAAATAAGCCAGTGTGTCTCCGCAGTGGCTCTGGTACATGGCAGCCACCTCCTCTGGAAATGTGGATCCAGTGGTCACAATTAATGTTAACTTTTGTCTAATTAACAACACAGCCTTATACAGCGTAGGGAACACAGCAAATTCTGAGGTAACATAATTACTCACAAACAGCTATTTTAATGGTGATCACTGAACTTTATATGGGGATGGCTAACATGCCTTTACTTCCCCCCACCACCAAATCACGAAGATTAAGTGCAAACACCTGATTGCCAAGTAGTTCTACTGAAGTAAGTAGGCTTATTCACATGATAAGGTCAGTAGGATTTGGCCTTAGGTAAACTTGTGGTATTACATAAGGATGAACAGACCCTAACACATATAAAAATATAGTTCAGTTGTAAGAGTTGGCCAAAAAACAAAGACTTTCCAACATTGTAGGGTTTCTCTGCTTCTGTCTGCTGTCAAAAATTGAAATACCTGGTGATGGATAGCAGGTGTTCAAAGTAGAAACATGGTGCTTTTTTGGTAGTCCTGTAATCACTTACAGTTAGGTAACATATGCTGTGTGGCAAGAACACTATGTTCAGACAGCAACATCTGAATATAGAACAGAATTCAGCAGAGCTGAAATTTCTGAACTGCAGGTAATTCTGCCAAATTGAGCAACCCACCAAATTGCACAGTGTGAATTATCAATATTTTTTAGTTCCCATCCTGCAAACGTTATTCACACAGGTAGTCCTTATTTACCAGATAACGCTATTGACTTCAAAAGCACAACTCATAAGAATTATTCATGTAAGGATTCTAGGATATTGGGCTCATATTTTATATATATATATATATATATATATATATATATATAGTAAGGCTTATGTTATAAAACTCTTCTAATTTTATTGCATTTAATACAATATAGAAGAGGGGTGAAATATGGGGTGGTGTGTAGTTGTGCTATCCTAGCAGCATCCCAAGAAAGGAATCTCTTTAGAAAAGCGCAATTCCCTCTCTCTGCTCCATAGTCCATACTAGCAGCAAACAACTACCTTCCCCATGACAGCTCCAATGTGGAGATGGTGCATTGTGGAGAATGGACCTAAGATTCTACTCTTTCCCCACTTGCTTATGACGCAGGATAGTTGGTAGATCAGGTCAATTTTTTTGGCACATGGTGTATTTGCCGAAAAATGCAGTTTCAGTCAACATGGAACTATTTGTAAATTTGAACCAGGCCATAGATTATTTTGGGATAGGGGCGCACTCAGTCTCTCCTTTTGAAGCTGTTCCTCTTCCTATAAATAATCATTGGAGCAGGGATTTAAACTTGAGTCTCCCTCACCTGAGTGAGTGTCCTAAACACCAACCTAATAACTCTGTAGTGATTCTCCTTCTCTCTGGCCAAATGACTATTCAAGTACTTAACACAAAGTGGAGGAGCTTCGAAAGGAGAGGCTGAGACAAAGCCATCCCTATAGCCTGGAATGGGATGAAGCCTGGGTTCAAATGCCTGCTCCAGAGCAGGGATTCAAACCTGGCTCTCCCAATCCCAGGAAAGCACCTTAATCACTGGGACACAAGCTCTAGGGAGGTCCACCACCATCTTCTCCTCCTCCAACCACTTTGTGTATCTAGTCCTTTTAAAATGACTGGAAACAAAATGTTTCAGGTCAAACTTTTGTTTGACCCAAAACAGAATTTTTCAATTTGTCAGCGTTTTTTGGCATTTCTGGATTTGGTTTGATCCGAACTGATTTTTCCACTCCTATTTTTCAGAACTGCCAAGAGAACAAAAAAATCAGGTATTTGTTCAACTCTAGTAGTGAGGACTCCTGGCCCCTTACCTCTCTGCACCTGGACCCATGGTGCAGAGAGGCAACGCAGGAATTTAAAGAAGGGTCTTACTAGCATCATTCTCATCTCCTAGTGTTTTTTTCGTGTAACTGTTTTCTATTTCTTTCCATTCCCTGCAAATTTATTTTTTATTTTTAAAGAGTTTGCTGTCAGGACTGCATTCCAGACAGTTTTTCTGGCAAATATACATAATCCTTTCATTATCAAGAAAGTAAACCTTGAAACAGGAGCCAAGGATTTGGCATTGGTTTAATTTATTGTAGCAAATATGAAATTTGAAATAAGACCAACTTATTCATTTGGCTCCTGATTTATTTAATTCTCCTCCCTTATTAGTTAACTCTAATTTTAAACTATTGCCTTATTCTGAATTCCCATTCCAGAAAATCCTAATGAAATGCTGGAATATTATCATAAAATTGTCTGAATTCTTTTTTCATTCTACAAGAACTTAAAGAAACTTTTTTAAGATACAGGACAGTCTATATTTTATTTCTGACAGTTAAAGCATGTCTTTTTCTTTCAAGTGAGAACTTAACTGTATTTAATGGAGCTTCCCTGTAGAGGATGAGGAATTTTAAATGTAGAGGACTGCAACTTTTAAGAAAGTCAAAATATAGGTAAGGGTTGACCTTTAATTCTACAATTCTCACCAGGATGTCACTTAGTTTCAGTTCTACAAACCGCCTCAGCCCGCAGGCACAACCATCACTGATGTCAATGATGTGACTGGGAGTGGTGTGTATAGATAGAAGGCGCAGTACATGGACATTACAATTTATAGCCAGATTGTGCCTATTAGGATCTAGCCCAGGTTGCTGGCAGAGAAGAGCTGCTTTGTTCCAAGGGGCACCTCTGAAAGGCACTGGAGGCCTGATTTGCATTTACACTCAGGCCCCCACTTTACGCCACTTTGGAGCACTTAAGTGGGCATTAAGGACATTTATGCTCACTTCAAGGCCCCCTCCAATGGCCAGAATGATGTAAAGAAACTTTAGTGCAAATGAGTGTGAGGCTCATCCCTTAGAGTACAGCATGTGCTCCTCTCCACTGCTGCTCCTCCCACTCTCCTTTGAGGTGCGTAGCCCTCCAGGGAGTGTTGAGAACAATCTCTGTATTTAGGAGAACACAAGGACCGCAGCTGTGGCTGGCTTCTATCTGGGGTTCTGCAGCAGGAGGGAAGGTCTTTGTGTCCTTCGCTTTCCTTGCACATCCATGCCGGGTGCCGGCGCAGTACAAATTAAATGCAAAAAATAAAATGATGGCAGTCTATGGAAAATAAGCAGAACAAAAATCAAAGCCCTACTGCAGAAAGAGGAAGGATGGTCCAGTGTCTAGGTCTTGGAATATCTGGGTTCAAATCCCTAATCTGCCCACAGATTTCCTGCATGGCCTTTGGCAAGTCACTTAGAGCCAGGGCTATATAGGTATTTAAGCTCCTAAAGATGCAGGTAAGTACCTACTGGGATTTTTTCAAAAGCACCTACCTAGGTTCCTGTGGGCTTGTGAAAATCTCACAATGTGCCTATCTGGATCTTTAGGCACATAAATACCTTTGAATATCTGGCCCTTATTTCTATGTGTCTCAGTTCCCCACCATCAAAATGGGGAAAACAGCACTTCGCTGCCTCACGTGGGTATTGTGAAGATAACTAACTTAAAATTATGAGGTGCTCACAAACTATTCTGAGGGCAGAGGTCAGATAAGTACCTTAGACAGATAATCCCTGCATCCAGTCTCAACTAGAATACTGCACCTTGGTGGCTAATAAATAATACCAGTCATTCTTTCCTGAATTATTACCTGTTTGAGACAAAAGTGGTGTATAAGGGACTTTCGGTTCTATTGCACTCATTGGTGGAGGTAGCAAGGGGTTGGCAAAGCTGCGGAGAGGGTGCGTAGGCCGGACACAGGCTGTGGGAATCGTTCTGCTTGGGGCGTCCTCATTGCTGGCATGTTCAGGCTGTGTCTGTGGCAGCATGGATGGCTGTTGTGGGACTGGCCCTTCACTCACCGCTGTAAGGGAATAATAAAATGAACTATTATTAAGATATTTTTCCAAATCCTATTTCTTACTTTTGTGATCATTTCCCAAAGAAAGGGAAGTGCCAGCCTTTAACCTTTGAGGAGCTGTAAGATATATGTAAACATTTTTTTTTCAAAAGATATGAATAGATGAATTAGAAACAAGACATTCCTAAAAGCAGCCATGTGCCAGAGTGCTGCAATAAATCTTCCTTCACATAAAGTACAGAAAATGACATTTTTAGCTCCCTCTGTGTATTTTATTTGTATACAAACTTCTTAAGTTCCCATCACTATTGGATCTAGGTGCCTTTAAATTCTAAAAATCAAACAAAATCGTAAGTATATCATATGGATAGTGACACAAATCCCAGTTGCTGGAACTCATTACATTCTGCCCTATATTATTGTTATAGCCACAGCTAATGAGAGTTGAAGACAAAGAAGGGACTTAATTTCTATTTAACGAAATACCAACATCATTTTTCCTTGAAACAGCGTAATATTCACTGTGCCAAAGCAGTCAGTTGCTGTTTTATTATCCTTTACTCAAAGTCAATTTTTCTGTGATTTAAACACACCATGTCAACCTTCAAACATAAATCAAGGTTACTCTATGTTCTAGAGTGTTTCTTATAAAAGGCTCTCAAAAATTACCTCTCTCGTGAACTTTCTATGCCAGAACAGAGTTACAAACTTGACTAAAGTAATGTGAAAGAAAAATGAACGAAAAGGAAAACATTTCAGTGGATGAAATAATTTCTTTTTTTGTCTGCTTTGTATCCAGACTGGTAATTACAACTGTTTAGGCATTTTCATCATGGTCACTGAGCAACAGCATGGTCTGTTACTGAGAATATGCACATATTGCAAATGGAACTACAGAGAAGCTGCTCAGTGATGTTTTCAAAGAACAGTGTCAGGATAAAAGAGATGCTATGTGACAGTGCCAAAGCTTCTGAACATGTTAAGGACATTTGTATTAATACTGTAAACCAGTGCTACTCAAAGTGGTGGTCCGTGGGCCGGTGCCGGTCCGCGAGCCATCGGCTGCCGGTCTGCTCGCACATTGGAAAAAAAATTGCTGGTCCCCCACATCAGATAGCTTGAGAAGCACTGCTGTAAACCACTTTATTTGCACAGTCATGGGCCATGTTTGAAAGTGATAAATGCTCTGGGTTCATTTTTTTTTTAAACTGAAAAATTTCACGTGAGTTGAGTTCTCATGAAAGGTGTTGGATTAAGAGTCCTGGAATCTAAAATTGTTTGCCTATTTGCAGCAACCAGCATGGAACTTGGAAGGAGGAGCACAGGTTGCAGGAGGGAAGAGTCAGGAGGGGGCAAAGGAAGTCAGTCTGTGTACATGTAGCTGGAAAGCTAGCTGCAGTTTCAGAACCTCTGTAAATAGTTCTATTAATAAAGAGCCAGTTTTGTTTTTGAAACATGGAGTTCTCTCATGATAGTACCCAGCACATGATATATAAAATGCTATGCACAGAACAAGTACAGCACAAGCAATGGCATGGTTCAAGTTTCCCCATACTGCTCATGTCAGTAGTTTTACTGGATCACCTGTGGGGCAAAGGGTAGTTCAGATTCCATGCCCATTCATTTCTTGGCTACAGATCTCTTTAGGGCAAGAGCTATGTTAAATTATTTCCTTCTCGGATTGAGCCTGCAAGTGGATCATGTGGTATGGAGGAAAAACATGAAGAAGGTGGGGTCCAGTTGAGCAGGGAGCATAGTGGAAGGGTTGAAAACCTGATCATATCACCCCAGTCTAACAGACCATAAAGGGATCTTAGTGGTTATGGTTTGTTTGTTTATCCAGAAGATAAAACCCAGGAGTTGAGCAACTTGGAGGAAGAGGTATCTCGTTGCGTCTGTATATGGAGGGATGGAGGCATAGAAAATGGAAAGGAGGGAGTAAGATCAGATGTCACTTAATCTGTGTGGAGACTGGGTATGAAATCCTGACCCCATTCAAGTCAATGGAAGTTTTGTCATTCACTTCAATGGACCCAGGATTTCACCCTGGGTATTTCATTTTACAAAGTTATCTGCATTCCGTAAAAAGTTTGAGTGCTCCGTCTAGTGCTGTCTCTAAGTCATCGAGTGTGCTGGTCTTTGCTATTTTATATAGAGATGCAATACTGCACCATCAGAAAGCCATTACTGTACCGCAGGACATTCTTCAAGGGTACCACACCGTCCAAATGAAGTTGCTCTGCCAATAGATTAATCAAAAATATGAGGGTGAAGGGAATAGATTATTTTGTTCTTGAGAGAAGAATTTTAATTTTGAAGTAGTAAAAGTCTCGAAGAAGTAAATCCTAGCCACCCCTATCTACCATGACAGGCCCAACTAGCTAGAGTTATCCATGGGACAATAAGACTGTGAGGAACAAACGTTGGCTGGCTATGCCATGGTTATGGGTATAGTATACTAAACAGAAAGATGCCCAGGAATTCCCTCTCCCCTGCCACAAGGTGGTGGCCACTTCCACACAATGCACAGCCAACCTGTGGAACTCTTTGCCAGATGACGTTGTGAAGGCCAAGACTATGACAGGGTTCAAAAAACAACTAGATAAATTCATGGAGGATAGGTCCATCAATGGCTATTAGCCAGGATGGGCATTGATGGTGTCACTAGCCTCTGTTTGCCAGAGGCTGGGAGTGGGCAGCAGGAGATGGATCACTTGGTGATTGCCTATTCTGTTCATTCCCTCTAGGGCACCTGGCATCGGCCACTCTTGGAAGACAGGATACTGGACTAGATGGACCTTTGGTCTGATCCAGTATGACCATTCTTATGTTCTTATGCACTAGCTCATAACGCTACTCCATGGTGAGAATATGGGAAATTGATCTGCACAGTGTCTCAACCATCCCATTCCAGATCCTACATCCTAGGAAAATTCATAGAGGCCCTGCAGCCCTGGGCTCTGCTGTGTTTCCTGAGGATTTCCCAAATCCTGCTCCACTGCACCGAGGAATCTCACTAGAGCAGGGTTTGTCCATTAGTAAGTAGGCCAAGAGCTTCCCTAAATGACTAAAAATCTTAACTTTACTTGCAAACAGAGCAGTGAAAGGGTGAAAACAAGTTAACAAAGTGTAATCAGAGGAGGGATGTCTTTATTTTGAGCAAACTGGATTTGTCCAGTCTTGATTCAGGTAAAAACTCCTTAATATCTGTCCCAGCTAGAATGGCTCATAGCTCAACAGTTAATCTTGTGGCAGGAGCCCAGAAAGCAAAAACAAACAAACAATCAAGACCCCAAACAGCTCATCCTTCTCCTATAGAAAACAATCTTCCTGACACTTAGATATCAGATCTAGTTGTTATACTGGGAATGAAAATACTCTAGAGGATCTGGTTGCTTTCAAAATCCAGAACTCATTGTAGAAATAACGTAATTACAGAGCCAAGACAAATCTCAAGGCACTTTATAATAATGAATGTCAATGTATATAAGTAATTACAATCTACTAGGTGGCAAAATTATTTTGAAAAATGGAAATGAGGGTTTTTGTTCCAGAATCCTGTTATCTGTTCCCGATGCAATATTGCAGACCTCTCCAGCAATTTTGAACTCCAGGCAGAGGAGACTAACTACAGGATGAGACCAAGGTCACAACCATTTGTAGTTTGTAAAAGTTTACTTGGATTGTAGTGAAGTTTCCTTGTCCTCACCTTCAGTGCTCTCTGCATAATGATGCCACTGCCTGGCATCTCCACTCTTCTTTCCTTCCACTCCCTTGCTATGTGCACCCTTTCTACTCTTCTTTCCTGACTGTTCTCTTTGGACTAGGATTTGACTTGGACCACATGCCAGTGCAGGAGAGTAAAAACACCCTTTAAATTTCTGACTTGGTGCACAGAGGTAAAGTAGTGCTGTGGGAGCAGGCTGGGAAATAGTAGGGGCAGAGAATAGGTGGAATGTTGGCTCCATCTCTGCTACCTGCTGGCCAAGAAGAAACTGGAGAATCGTGACTCAAAGGTATGTGTCTCAGTAGCAAGGTCTTTGAGGGTGACTCCTCGCTCACAGCTGTGCTTAAAGGAAAAAAATCCAGCCTTTTGTCTCTTTCTCCTGCTCTTGGCCTCACATTTTCTTTCATGATATTAGGAACAGCCTGCTTCTTCTACTGTGCCCAAGGCTATCATGTCCTTCAAATCCACTTCTTTTTGGAGTCTGCTGGCTCGCATGCACAGACAGGAGAGAACAGGCACATATTGCTAACCTCCACTGACCTGCCTGATATCTTCTGAGTTTATGGTCTCAGAGAGAAAAACTTGATCAGCTGGCATCAGCAGTGTAGAGAGTGATATTTTTAACATTAGATTAATGGGCATTAGATATAGCTCCTGAGAAAGTTTTTGTATAAATCCAAGTGGGCTAGAAATGAAAGATGGTGATGGATATTGGAAGGGAAGCACAGTTGTAAAATCTGAAGACTACAATAACTTTTATTATACAAAAAACTTGATGGGGTTGAGCACTCCATCTACAATTGAAGGCAAGGATTCCATAAAAATTAGAAGGTTAAACTTGGGCTGTAAATATTGAAAGTAAGTTGTCTGAGGAAGATGTCTAGTATTTGAGAAGGGAGTTTTAAAACAATAAAACGTACATGCTTGAAAAACTAATGAGAGCCATCAATTCACAGTTAGTTCAGGTTCCTGAGGGAATGGAAGATGGAAGCTCTGAAAGTTTGTTTAAATAATGGATGAAGATGAGTCCATTGCTGGTACCACATGATCCAGTTACCTCAATTTCCCACTTAGAAGCTAGACATTTGTCCTTATGAAACTCAGCATGGATGTCTAATTCCAGAAGAATTCTGATTACTTGAACAGATATTGTAGTTAAAAAATAAGATTTTCATGGAAGCTAGGCTCTCAGACAACCCTGAATATGAAAATCATTGTAGTGGGTCCCAACTGTTCTCACTGCTGAAGTTAAGAGCTTTGACAAGGTAAAAAAAAATTTGCTGTACCTTGGCACCTGATCCAAACCCCAATGAAACCAATAGGAGGGCCTTCCACCGATTTCTAGGGGCTTCCACCGATTTCTAGGCCCTAACAGTAGTACTTTTATGTCTAGGTAAGCTCCATTTACAATGTGGAAGATTTATTTACTTCTTTAAATCCTCTGCTGCTGTCATGTTTTTCTGGATTCCAAAAGGAATGAACTGTCTACTAGAGGAACAAGAGGCATGTGATAGACTTAACACAGACTTAGCATTCTTGGTCCTGCTTTGAACAGGGGGTTGGACTACATGACCTCCTGAGGTCCCTTCCAACCCTGATATTCTATGATTCTATGATATTCCATGATTCTGTATATTTTGATTTTCTCTTGCATTTGCATATAGACTAATAGAATCATAGAAACATAGGTCTGTAAGAGACTTCAAAAGCTCATATATTCCAGCCCCCTATGCTGAGGCAAGACCATCCCTGACTGGTGTTTGTCTAACCTATTCTTAAAAACCTCAAATGACAGGAATTCCACAACCTCCCTTGGAAGTCTATTCCATTGCTTAACTAACTATCCTTATAGCTTGAAAGTTTGTACTAATAACTAACCTAAATCTCCCTCGATGCAGATTAAGTCCATTATTTCATGTCCTATCTTCAGTGGACATGGAAAACAAATGATCACAGTCTTCTTTATAACCTTAATATATTTTAAGACTATCAGGTCTTCTTTTCTCAAGGCTAAACATGCCAGGTTTTTTTTTAACCTTTCCTTCTATGCCAGGGGTGGCCAAACTTACTGACCCTCTGAGCTGCATATGACAATCTTTAGATGTTCAAGAGATGGGGCATGCTTGCCAGGGCTCGGGGCTCCAGCCCCGAGACCCCCCTCTCCACCGGTCAGAAGTTAGAGGCGATGCGTGGTTTTTTTGCCAGGGTTTGCTGGCCCCGTTACATGGTGCCACCAGGCCCCCTTCCTGCACGGCCTCTGCTGGAGATGGCAAGCTGGGAGCTGTGGCCGTAGGGAGAGGCAATGGCAAACAGCTGGGAGCTGCAGGGGGAGCCACTGCTTTTGTTGCTGCCCCTCCCCATGGAGCTAAAGCAGCAGCTCCTCCCTGAAGCTCCCAGCTGTTTGCTGTTGCCTCTCCACATGGAGAGAACACCTGGCAGCTACAGGGAGGGGACGCTGAGGGTATGAGGGAGGGTGTGGCTGGGGAGGCATGACTGAAGCTATGAGGGAGGGTTGCGAACCTTTAAATTGTGCCTTCCCCACTCAGCAGGCACCAGTTGTCTCTGGCAGAAGCCCCTAGCCCTGAGTTCCTCCTCCCCCGCTCTGGTAGGTGGAGAATGGAGGAGCGTGGTGGGGTAGGGAGGGGCGCAGGCTCCCACAAGCTATACTTGAACTGTCAAAGAGCCGCATGTGGCTTGCGAGCCATGGTTTGGCCACCCCTGTTCTATGCTCCCTATACCAATATTCTAGTCATTGGATTTATTCCACCAAGTCTCTGTGACGCCACTTAAGTCACAATTTAGCTTGTGGACTAGTACTTCCACATCTTCTGGTTTATTCCTGCATAGGTCTTGGTTTGATAGATTTGAGAAGTTTAATGATGTCAGACGTATGAATCGTTCATTGCACATCTTTTACTGAGTGATACCTTTGAGACGTACTCCCACTTTGAATGTGGCTGTTTGCCCCACTCTGACATGAGATAAGCCCGGGCTATCCAGCGTATGTTTAAACATGAATGGCCATCATGACCCAGAGGATGACCAGGGTATCAGACCGGGATTTAGGAGGTATGACTTTTATTCCTAGCTCTGTGTGACCCTGGGCTGCACTTCTCTGTGCTTCTGTTCCCCCTCCCATGCGTTGTCTGTCTTTTCTACTTAGATTATAAACCCTTTGGGGACAGGTTCTAGCTATTTGTATAGCACCTACACAATATGGCCCCCATTTCAGTTAGGGCCTCTGGATTTGTTGTTATCCAAATAAGAATAATAAATCTGCTAAAACATCAGTTTTATTCTCAGGTGAGAAGTTTAGGTATTTATATTTATATTCTTGGGGAAAAGGTGGTGTGGGTGTTGGTTTTTGGTTTTGTCTTATTTTTTTGCATTTGCAAGAATAAGACCAGATCCAGCTTCACTGAAGTCAATAGAAATATTTCTGAAGTCATTTATGATGGACCCCCAAATAATTCATTTCTTAAAAAAAATTACCTTTAAAGCTATTTTTCCTACTCATCCAGTCGATAAAGAACAAATGTAGAAAATGAGGGAGAAAGAAGAGCCTCAGTCAGAACTCAAGGATTGGGCTCACAGCTACATTGGGTCATGTCACACCATCATTTGTACGTGCAGCAGTCCCCAATGAAATCACAGAGAAGGCCTGCCTAAAATAGAAGGCATGATATAGCCCAGTATTAAAGTATCCTTTCTCTCCTCTCTTAAAAAACTGGTCAAACTGAAATATCAGTGATTCAGCTTAACAATGCTTCCTAGCTAAAATCCCAGAATTAAATATTCACTGTTACAGTTAGCTCCAAGAGGAAACACTGTCAAGAAATAAGATTTATTTTAATTAAAAAATGAGTATAATTCACTTTTGCACTTTGAGGGAGGTGAAGCTATTTTAGTTCCTTGCTAATCACGTATTGTTACCTCAAAATGGTGAGGACAGTTTCTTTCTTTCTTCTTTTCTTTAGTTTTTTGTTTGTTTTGGTTTTGGTTTTACAACTAACAATCTTGCCTTTACTCATATTTTCACTGGAAATTCATAAATTCTCATTTAAAAAAATTCACTTGATTTCTGGCTTCCTCTTCTACTGAAGCCTCCGGTGAAAAGTGTAGAGTACTGGGCATGTGGTGATGATGATCTGCCCCTTAGAAGGGAAGCTGATCTATATTGGACAAGTGGAGGCGTCCATATTACCTTCAGAGTCAGCCAAGTCAGAGCACATTACAATAGCGCAATCTAGAAGTGATTAAAACGTGCTGTGGTTATGTTCACATCTGAGAGGGAAGTCTCCTGGACAGCACCATTTTGAAAATTGGAGAACAGACCTCCCCACTGCCCCCAGTTGAGGGAGACACTGCAGCTCCTACTAGTCCTTAAAACTGCTTCTTCCTGACCAGTACCACTTCAGTGTTTTTCCTAGTTGAGGATGAATCATCAGGTCTCATCCAGTTGCTCATTTCTCTGATATTCTGAGACCTCAAGGGGACAGCATTGTCTGTGCTTGATGGGGAGGAGACAAAACTGAGTGTCCTCTGCAAATTTGATGACAGTGCAGCCCAAGGCATTTCACAATCTTTCCCCGGCATCCTGAGGTACACGTTAAACAGCTCAAACTAGAGACCAGACAGATTCCTCAGGTGAAGGATAACGGTTAGGAGGAACTGCTGCACAGAGTGAAGCCACCTTAATATGGCACCAATATATTTCCTGGCAGCAAGGATAGAAAAGCAAATGTATAATAATTGGCTTATATAGATTTCACTGATCGTGTGAAACAGACAAGCAGATCTGTTATTCCAGGAGGTTATGGTTGATTTGGATTTAGCCCTTCATTTTTTTTTTAAAGCTTTCTTCTCAGTAGAAGATGAACAGTAAAACTTGGCTTAAGGAAGATTTTCAACACTGGAAGCTTTGAGGTCAACCATGAAGAGTTTCAGGAACAGAAAGAGGTGTTGGAGCATGGTCCACTTGGCAGAATGCACAGCAACACTCTCCCTAATGACATTGCACAGGATGTATTCAAAGATTGCTATGTCCTGATCAATAGCATGTTCAGCCATGTAGTACAGTAGGTAGAATTCACCGCAAAGGAATTACTGCAGCGCATGTATTTTATTTTTTTTAAACTTTACTGCAATGGGGCAAGAATATCATGGGTTTTTCACTGTGTAGTTCAAATGGATACAAACCTACCTTATGCACCTTCCCTAGTATGATCTTCAATTGCCATTCACTGTCAAGAAAACCCCACATGATCACATGAAGACAAAGAAGTGGGTATGACTGAGTCAGAATCCTAGATTAATTTTCCTGAAACCATTTTCTGCAGAAGAGAAGCTGTATGGGAGACTGGTAAGGTGATCCAAACATGAAGCAGATGCTCCAGCTGCTTTTTAATGTTGTCTGCTGGCCGAGTGTATGGGAGGGAAATGTGAAACAAGGAGCACAGCCATTCTTTCATATGATGTGTTGCTGCCAGTCCCTGTGTCAGTGGTGGCAACATTAGTAGCGATAGCAGGTATGTAAATACATATATATGTACACACACACACACATGCACACAAATCTATCTGTCTAGCCTCCCCTCCATTCTACTCAGGCAGAAAGCTAACCCACCATGCTGTTACAGAAAGCTAGGCAATTGCTTGGCTGGTTGTCTGCATATCACCGATAAAACAAACAACATATATAAAAATAGTTTCTGCCTTACGGATTTTTTTGTGTATGGAGTTTTGTGGCACTTCTTTCTGTCATATTTTGCAGCTGAGTTTCCTGCATCTCTGACGGATGCTGCAGAAGTAACAATGTCTTCTTTGATTTCCCACCTGGTTTGTTGCATGTGTGGGAATTTATCCACAGATAAGAACATAAGCATGGCCGTATTGGGTCAGACCAAAGGTCCATCCAGCCCAGTATCCTGTCTGCCGACAATGGCCAATACCAGGTGCCCCAGAGGGAGTGAACCTAACAGGTAATGTTCAAGTGATCTCTCTCCTGCCATCCATCTCCACCCTCTGACAAACAGAGGCTAGAGACACCATTTCTTACCCATCCTGGCTAATATCCATTAGTGGACTTAACCTCGATGAATTTATATAGTTCTCTTTTAATAACTCTCCTCACTTCTTCTACTCTGCTGTGTAAAAGCGAAATATTTTGGCAGAAATTTTCAAGATGTCATTCTGAAAGTAGTGCCTCACAATTCCTACTGGAGAGCTACAAAAATATTTGCTTTGGCTCAAACACTGCTGTACAGAAATGCTCAGCTGCTCTCACTGCCTGCTTCCAGTGGTGATTCCAGGGTGGGCAGGTTGGTCAGACTCAGTTCAAAAATGCATTTTTTCCCCAAGAAAAGGGTAAGCTATTGATCAGATGACTGAGGTGTGCTATGACATCTTCTGGGGAGAAGTCTGGCAATGTGGGGGCCATGTAAAAGGATTGTTTGTGGATGGAAGCACTTGATGGGGTGAATGCTGTGAGAGGTCACAGGAGAGGTCTGGAGGTATTAGAAAAAAGATGAGGTAACGCCACAAGGAGGGCAAGATGATAGCGGCTGACCTAGTAGAGTTCAGAGACAGGAGAAAAGGGCTTTCTCTCAAAAGGAGGCAGTCATGTTCCAATCCATCCTGATGGAGGCCATCTACAAGATATGGGGGAAAGGATACCAGCCTCCTGTCCAGTGCTCTTCAGGGGAGTGTCGAGTTTGTGCATGCCTTACTTTGTGTTATACTGCTGACAATTTATTAAATATATAATCCCTTGTGAAATGTACCATGCAATATACTTATGAAATGTACGGTCCCTGCTCCACATTGCTCCTGTGAACACTATTGCAGTGCCTATCAGAGGTGCAATTGCCCATGCATTCACATTTTTTTCAGTTCTCCAGGATAAAGACTACACATTCCAATCTGTCAATCTTCTCTTCCATCTCCATGGGTAGGCAGAATCTAACACCTTGTAATGTGAAGTTAAAATTCTCCCTCCAAGTCCCCATATATCACCGAGCTGTGTTTCCATGTGTTAAATCTGTGATAATTTCGGGGTGAGGGAGGTCTATATTCTCAGAAACATCCAGCCAGAGTTAGCCACCCCAGTCACGCCCTCCAGAGGCAACTACCACGTACCCTTGTATTGGACCCAGTCATTGTAGGGGAAGAAGGTGACAATGATACTGGGTTCATGGATAGAACATCTAGGCCCACAGTCTACCCACAAGCATTCTACTGAAATGTCAATTACCAGTCCCTCTGGGCCTGACCATAATGACTGAAAGCAAAAATCAAACAGGATAAAAACCACTCATGGAATTTATTCTCCATGAACTAGCTGCACAGACTGCCAGGAATATGAAAAATGTGTGTGATAGATTGACATAAATATGTCAATAATTCATACCGAAGAGTAGAATAAAGTTAAGAGGGAATTGTAAGAAAATATGAGCCCTCCAGCTATGATAATTAGCATGCAAAAGCATGGTCATAGGCTAGAACATATGGCCCATGATGTTAGGACTGCTTATTTAAAAATAAGGTGTGAAGGTGAGGCTGAAGGACAACTGTTGTGTGCATATGCTTTCCAAAGAGCATTATAAACTGTAAAGTGAGTATAGGAACAAAAAGACCCCAATCTATTTCTCTAAAGAATATAAGTCTGGTAAATGTATGCCAAGGCAAGCAGTGTGGGCTAGTGGAGAGTGCAATAGTCTGGAACTCAGGAAACATGGATTCTATTCCTGGCTCTGCCATTAGCCTGCTGGGTGACCTTGCACAAGTCATTTCAACTCTGTGTGCCCCAGTTTTCCCATCTGTAAAATGGCAATAATGATACTGACCTACTTTGTAAAGTGCTTTGAGATTTACTGATGAAAAGTGCTATATAAGAGCTAGGTGTTATTATTTCATGCAAGACTGTTATATCCTTCCTGAAGGGTCCATATGTGGTAATATCTTTGTGGAAGATGCCATAGCAAGGCAGTTTAAAGTAAAGTGAGAGGATGAGGGGGCAAAGGATGGTATGAGATGCCTGAGTCTAAGAAATGCTGCCCTGTCAAACCATCAGGGACAAAGGGGCAAGCTGGTAAAAGTATGCATTCTCCAGAACAGTACAAGATTTCTTCCAAGTTTAATGGCATGACTTGGACCTATCTACATAAGTTGGTGCAGAGTTTAAGGTTAGATACATTATGCAGATTGTTTTTTTTTTATTTTGATCCAATTCTCTTTCAATTCTTAATAAATCTCATTTTGGTACAAACCAAGGGGTCTTAAAACTTTGGGGGATTTGAAACAGATGATCCTGAATAGGTGCAACAACTTTCAACCTCTAAGAAGAGATGTGAAGCAAGGCTGTCTGGTGTCGCCCCTGATCAGTGTTCTCAGTCCACCTGCTACAAACTAACGAGCTCTCTACCATAATGTTTTGATCCTCCAAATGCACAAGAATGCCTAATTAAACACAGATGAACACTGAGTTTAAGGAGTATATGATGACAATGTTTTATAAGGAGCAAGTCTGCTGGTAAGAAAATATTAGTGCAATTTTGGCAAACCTGGGTTTAATATAGAGAATGCTGGGTGGGATTTTGAAGACCAATCAACATTGGCCTAATTCTGTTCCCACTGAAATCAATGAAAATGTTTCTACTGATGGCAATGTGAATTTTGACATTGATTTCGAGTTAGACCAGGACGGAGTGCTTTTTGAAAATGCAACCCACAATGTATTCTTTTTATATTGTATATTGGTTAACTTTGAGAAGAAGAAATTAACTGCAAAGACCGCATGTATTCTTACTACACTTCAAAATAATACTGTACTACACAACTTCAGATATTTTCCTTTTTAGTACTGGCTCATACCAGAAAACATTCAGAGGAACCCAGTCACGAGGTGAGATGTCATTTTGTTCAAATGAATGTGTACACAAACTCTAAGTTAGTTATAAGCCTTCCTTTACAGTATACTGTCCTCCTGAAAAGAAAATAATACTGTGTTTGCTATTTCATAGATTCATAGATTCCGAGACCACAGAGGACCCATTCTGATCATCTAGTCTGATCTCCTGCAGGCCACAGAACTTTCCCAAAATTATTCCAGTTTGCACGAGAACCGATCTTTTAGAAAAGCAGCCAATCTTGATTTAAAATTTGCCAGTGATGGAAAATCCAACACAACCCTTGTTCCAATGATTAATTACCCTCACAACTAAAAATGTATGCCTTATTTCCAGTCTAAACACCACTTCAAAACACTTCATCAGAGAACAAACATCAAAATAAAAGGTAAGGCACTGTACTGACTTCTTCCTGTTCCAAAGGTTCGGTCAACAGAGAGTGTTGGGAATGGCACAGGCCGGAGGGTGAACTGCGGGTGTGGATATCCACATGTTGGCGATGGCAGAATTCCTGGGTACTGGGCACTTTCTAGTGTTGGCACTGGGATGGCACTGACAACAGCTGAAAAGAGAGAGAAGGAGAAAGAGAAGTAAAGATCTCTTAACATTCTGTGGAATTAAAGATCTCTTAACATTTGTAGAAAGTTAAAAATAAATGGATGGATCTCGCAGAAAATTACAAATGGCCACATTTCCAAAGCAGGTGCCTAAATTGCAGCCACAAAATATGTATTTTGTACAGTGCCTGATACAGTGGGGTCCTGATCCATGACTAGGGCTCCTAAATGCTATGGTAATATAAATAATAGATAAATAAACAAACAAACAATGTGTGTATGCTCTTTATAGACAAACCAACACACATACATACACCACATTTGTATACAGAAATAGGCATGTTTCATGTGACTGGGATATTTTCACATACAAAAAGCCACTTTTATGTATGAAACTATGTATGCACACATAAATGCCTGTTTCAAGGGTGCAGATTAGGCAGACAAGTTTGAATATTTTCCTGTTAAGTGACAAATATTTGAAAGGAAAATGGATGAATCAAGGCTTCAAGAGCCAGGATATAATCTTAGTGACTCTACTAAAGTTATTCCTGATTTACACCAGTGTAACTGAGATTGGCCTTACTTCCTCAGGGCTTGGCTACACTTATATTTTATAGCGCTCTAACTTGCTGGCTCAGGGGTGTGAAAAATCACCCCGCTGAGCGCAGCAAGTCAGACCGCTTTAAAGTGCTAGTGTAAACAGGCTCCGAGTGCTGGGAGCTGTGCTCCCAGTGGTCGGAGCTAATCCCGTCCTGAAGGTGGATTACCAGGAGCGCTGGGAGAGCTCTCTCCCGGCGCTCGCGCGCAACCACACTCGCACTTCAAAGCGCTGCCGTGGGAGCGTTCCCACAGCAGCGTTTTGAAGTTTCCACTGTAGCCATGGCCTCAGTGTGTACATTTAACTCTAACTGTTCTAATGGGAATTACAACCAAGAAAGAGAGGAAAGAGAAACAATGCGTTATGCAAATTAATCACCTGAACATTTAAGGCTTCTCCAAAGCATATGAACCATTTTGGTTTGGAAACTGGCTCAAAATCTAATGAAATCAGGATTTCTTGTGAGTGAGTTCCAGTATGTTCTGGTTTTGAACAATCCAGGAATAAACAACCAATAACAAAAACAATGGGCCAAATTCTGAATTCCTTTACCGGTTTTTATGCACTTCTTACTCAGGGAAACTCCCACTGACTTTAACAAAAGTTTTGCCTGAGTAAACACTGAGTAGTAACTTCAGGATTTGCCCCAATGATGATTTTTTTGGCTTATGTAGCACTTTTAACATGTGAATTGCAAACAATATAATAAATATTAAAGTAGACATTATTATTACTTCTAGCCCTTATTAAATCCACCACACAGAGTTGTAAACTGGGCAATTTGCCCAAGGTCACACAAAGAGTCAATAATTGTGCCAAAGCTTATTCCTTATTACTTCTTTAAGCACTAAACGACACAGTCTTTGTTGGGCATTTCTGTACTTCCAGAGGAAAACGGGAGGTGTAGAACCGCATAAAACTTTTATTAAGAAATGATAATCATAATATTTTGAACGTTCAAAATGTCTAGGTTCAATTTACCCATCCTTAAAATAGAAATCTTACTATTCAAAGATTTAATTTTATCTGTGGAAATCATTTTATTCACACTTTTGAAAGGTTAAATAATAGTCTTCCTGTTTGCATCATTGTTAATGCACTGCAAAAACAATCATTCTGTACTGAGTCATAAAAAACCCAACACATTTATTGAAGGCCATCCCTTCATTCTTCTCCAAGATATAAGTAATAAGAATAAAAAAAATATCAGAGTATTCACTGTAATATTATATTTATGTAGAGAAGCTAAGGGAAAAGATAGCTTCAAGCATTTTCAATAAGTCTCTGCAATATGACAAGAAATTTGTTCTGACATAGCCTAACAAGAGTTGAATTTGTATTTGATATGGATGCTTTAGGAGTTTGAAAGCAGAAATTCCCTTACCAGATTTTGGAGCTCCCTGATCACTGCCCTTCTGCATCAAAAATTTTCAATATGTCCTATAAACATGTAATCTAAGTATGGCTTATTGAATTTACAAAGTAGAGATTCCAAAGCTGTGCTCAGTAGCCCAAAGTCCACAGATGTTGCCAAACACAATATCAACATGATTGTTTCCACAACTTGGGAAAACATACTTAAAAAAAAATCCGTGATAATAAACCCCCAAAAGTGATTCATTCTATGAGCATATTTCTTCCTCACACAGATGTATTATAAAAAATAAATATACTGGAATTCTGTAGGTATATCACAAGAACATAAAACTAAGCAGTCAAAATTTTTCTACCTCCTTTTTAAAAATCTGCCCTTGTATAATGATACACTCTTATCAAGTTATTTGTTATCTCAGCACCTACCCTATTATAACATTTTGACTAAGCCAATCAGAAAATGGAAAATCTGCTGTGTTGATGCTAAGAAGGAGCACAGGTCTTTCACCAGTAGATAACACTCTGAATTCAACTGTCCTGTTTTCCAAGATTTTACTCCATAATTTGTCACCATTTTGATACAACAAATTGTGATATAGCCTCCTGCACAAACAGACTTGGGATCGAAATCCAGATCTTTGATTTTAAATGCCTGGGGAGAAGGAAGGTGTTTAGGACTATGTATCATCAGCTAGATTTCAGCCTCTTTTCTGGTTTTCAGCTCAGCTCTCAGCTCTTTGATCTGAGTATTTGACATCAATTGTGTTAGTTATGAATTGGAAACAATGCTCTGAATTGTTTTTCAATTTTGTCCTTGTGTGCGTCCAGGTCTTCGTTATTAATGAGATCAAGCCAGATTTCCACTGAGACTGTGACTTTAGCGTCATTGGACTGTAATCTGCCAAGACCCTATGAAACCCCTTTCAATTGCTTTATCAAGTTTAGTGCCTTCCTGTGAAGGAATTTAGAGACTTAAGAGTATCACAATGGCTACATTTCAATAACGATGATGGCCTCAAACTGTCTCACTTGTAGCATCATGAAACTCACCAAGGTTTTTCCCTTTTACGTCAATACAAAAAGTTTCATTCAATAGCTCATTTGATCCTGAAGAACCCAAATAAACTGATTTTCTGTGCTTTTTAAGATCAGCTTAAATCACATCTATTTTGTCATTTAACAGTGCCAATGTGTTTATTTTACTTCAGAATAATTACCTCTTTTGATTTCTTCAGTCCTTTCTATAGCTTATTTCCTATCACTTTTAATGTTTGGCACATTGAGTCAGATAAATTAAAAAAAATACAATAAAGCCCCTCAAAAACATACCGCTTTTATTTTATGGAGAAAGAAACAGGTTTTTTTACAACCCAGCCTAAAAAGTTCACAAATTAGACCTAAATGTGAGATCAATTTCTCCCCCGCTCCCATGTATCATTATATAATCTCTCTATTAGACATATACTAGTGGGAATAGGATACAGATAGAAAACAGGACCACCCTTCTAAAACTATTTATGATTTGATCCTAAAAAACCCAACAGCACATTTATCCATATACACTGACCTATAAAGCGGACTGATTTTACTTATACTGGTATTGTCCCATTGCAATTATAATGAGTTTGATTCTGATCTTGCCTACAACACGTCTACATCCATGTAATTCCACTGCCCTTATTCATATCTCCCTTGTATCAGGTAAATCAGGAGTAATGCTACTGCAGCTAGTGCAGTTATCGCAGCGTCAGTCTAGTGTGAGAAAGAGGATTATCAGGCCCATCAACATCAGTGATGTGACTTCTGATTTTCTCTGAAGTAAATGAGATCAGAATCCAACCCACTGAATCTTTTCCTGTGCACTCTCCAATATTTTTTACGTTTACAACTCCCCTTAGGGAAAGTATGTCAGGCCGGAATGTCAAAGTGTGTATGTGACCGCGTTATCTACAAGTGGATACAGCCTAAAAAGAAGAAAGTTCCCAAGAATGATTTTTGCCTCCGTATATTTAAGTACTTCCTTATCTTAAAGTACAAGTTGTTCCATTGACATCAGTGGGACTGCTCATGTGCTTAAAGTTAAGCACCCGTGTAATGGATTGCTGGATCAGGGTGTTATAGATTACTGGTAATGTAACATATACCAAATAATGTCTAGATTTAATATGTGTTGAGCAGTTCTTTGAAACCAAGGGATTCTTTCCAGAGATAAACATCTCCATCCTGTAATCCATGTTGAGAATCACACTGCACAGTAATGCATAAAGAATGAGGAGAACTTGTGGCACCTTAGAGACTAACAAATTGATTTGGGTATAAGCTTTCGATGGGCTAAAACCCACTTCATCAGATGCATGGAGTGGAAAATACAGTAGGAAGTCTGTTATTGAGTGTCCAGGTCAGTGCTTTCGTTGTGTGATGTGTAGTTGCTTGTGAGTATTTGCTTCAGGTTGGGGAGCTGTCTGTAAGCGAGGACTGGCCTGTCTCCCAAGGTCTGTGAGACTGATGGATCATCCTTCAGGATAGGTCTACAACCTATACCGAGGGACGATCCCTTACTCTCACGGACCTTGGTCAGTCCTCGCTTACAGACAGCTCCCCAACCTGAAGCAAATACTTACCAGCAAGTACACACCACACAACAAAAACACTAACCCAGGAGCCTATCCTTGCAACAAACCCCGCTGCCAACTCTGTCCACATATCTACTCAAGGGACACCATCATAGGACCTAACCACATCAGCCACACCATCAGAGGCTCGTTCACCTGCACATCTACCAATGTGATATATACCATCATGTGCCAGCAATGCCCCTCTGTCATGTACATTGGCCAAACCGGACAGTCTCTATGCAAAGGAATAAATGGACACAAATCAGATGTCAAGAATTATAACATCCAAAAACCAGTCGGAGAACACTTCAACCTCCCCGGACTCTCAATAACAGACTTAAAAGTGGCAATTCTTTAAAAACAAAAACATCAAAAACAGACTCCAATGAGAAACTGCAGAACTGGAATTAATTTGCAAACTGGACACCATCAAATTAGGCCTGAATAAAGACTGGGAGTGGATGGGTCACTACAAAAACTAAAAACTAATTTTCCCATGCTGATACTTCCCTCTACTGTTACTCATACCTTCTTGTCAACTGTTTGAAATGGGTCACCCTGATTACCACTACAAAAGTGATTTTTCCTCCTGTTGTTAATAGCCGACTTTAATTGAATTGTCTCGTTAGAATTGGTAAGGCAACTCCCATCTTTTCATGTACTATGTATATCTTCCTACTGTATTTTCCACTCCATGCATCTGATGAAGTGGGTTTTAGCTCACGAAAGCTTATGCCCAAATAGATTTGTTAGTATCTAAGGTACCACAAGTACTTCTTGTTGTTTTTGCTGATACAGACTAACACGGCTACAACTCTGAAATCTGTCGTAATGCATAAAGAGTACATTTGTTGGCTAAATTTTATAATTAAGAACAGCAATGATCATAATAAATATAACTCTTTGTAACATGTGTCCCCAAGTACTGTACACATAGGAAATGTACACAAAGGAACTGTGTGGTCTAGTGGTTAGAGCAATGGACTGGGAAGTTAGGACTTCTTGATTCTATTCCCACCTACCGAATCATTGTGAAGCCTTGGGAAACCATGGTTTACTCCTTTGTAAAATGTGGCTAGTGCTATTTACTGTAGTTGTGTTATGAGGCTTAATTAATTAATATTTGTAAGATGCTTTGCGATCCTCAAATGGAAGAAACTGTAGATGCATTATTGTTCTCACATACAATTGTAAGAGGGAGTAAGAGATGCGCTACTCACGAGGGTTGTTTGGTTGTGAATCCATCGGAATCATGAGCTTGGCACGAGTGGCTCTGCGGGCAGCAAGCGAGCGCTCTAATGTGGACATGCTACTTCCCACATCCTCCGTGTCAGGACCTAGTGAAAAGCAACACAGTGGCTATGTTAATAACGGCTAAACACCAAACTGTTTCCCTCTTTACCATATGTCTTGCAGTAAAGTGGATGGATATTTTTTCAGACATCTATCATTAAAACCGATCACTTAAATGGCATCATCTCCTAATTGTTCTGCACAGACTACTTTGGACACCATTCCTGAATAAAATGGTTGTTTCTCATTTTTTTACAACTGTCTTTAAATGTAAATTTCTCCCTTTACAATCACATCCTGGTTTAACTCCCCTTTCTCCCTGCCGCTGAAACAAAAATTGCTTCATAAAAATGACACTAACCCTGTGCCTCAACATTTCTTGTTACCCACTTCCTTTAAAGTTCAAACAAAGTATCATGGCCAGATTTGGGTGCATAAAGTAGGACGTCTAAATCCATAATCTAGCACCTAAATAACGGGCCTTATCTGCAGAGATGCTTTATATGCACCCACGAAGTCCCAGCAAATTCAAATGATTGGCTCAGCAGCTACAAAAATCAGGCATTATATTTAGGTACAAAATATAGATGTAGGTATCTTCAGGTAGCCAAATTGAAAGTTTTAGTCCAATTATACTCATACAGAGATGTTTGGTGTAACCAAAGAAGCTAGGGTAACTATCTCTGGTCACGGAGGTACCTTGTTTTCCGTGGTTTGGTACAGTAATTCCCAATGAAATAGAAGATACGTTTTCTGGTTCCCAAATTGTATCATATCTCATATGTATATTATATTAATGTCACATAAGTAGTTAAACTACCATGGGGAAAATGAGTTTATTATCGCCATAATAACATAAACTGAATTTATTTGTTATCTTTGAGTAGTTCACCTCCATTGTACCTACTCATCTCCACAGGGCTATTACTTTCTAAACCTCTGAGCAGCTCATAAACTTTTTTTTTAAATAAGAGTCTCCACAAAACTATTTCCTTCAAATTATCTTGATTTAATTTTCAGGACTAAAATCTCAGTAACTGTTTTAAGGTCCAAAATCTAGTGATTAAATAGGGCGAGGACAATATGTTTTATTCAGTTGATATTTTAGGATTCCTAGTACTATAAAAGTATTTGTATGTGGCCTAGTTATTTGCATGTATTTGTATCTAGCCCTTATAGCGAGGCAACTGGTGTGCTGTGACCACTGCTTATCTTGGGTTTGATCCAAAGATCATTGAAGACAGTGGAAAGACTCCAGTTGATCATAATGGGCTTTGGATTAGGGTCCATGATCATCTTACTTATGAACAGATTATAAAGTCTTTGGGGCAGGGATCATTGTTTTGTTGTATGATTGTGAAGTGCCTAGAGCAATGAAGCTGGGGCCTCTCGGTGCTAATCCAAGACAAATTAAAAAAAGAAAAAAGACAAACCACTATGTAAGAGTTCAAACCCTAAAATCCTGACAGCAACCTCTGATTTTTAGATCATTTTAGAGGTTTGAAATCCAATTAGGTCTGCCATTTCTTTCACACTAACGCCTGTACCTCTTACGGTAGGTAAGGAATAGAGAGACACAAACCATAGTAGCAGCTGAAGAAATCTAAGCATTTACCATCATATATATCACCAAAGAATCTGAAATACTTAAAACCCTATGTGATTTTCCAGACTAACTTGCTTCTGTCACTCATGAATGATGCAGCCATGCAAACTCATGCCAAATATACTTATATTTTGAATCTATATATTGCTTCTTCTTCCCCACCGCATTACATTTTATGACTGAAAAAAGTTTCTCTAACAAAAGGGAAGCCTGTACAGTTTAAGGATAGAAAAGAAAAGCTAGGCTGTCTGTATACTACACTTAAATTGCATTCTTTGCATTAGAGTTTTTTTTCTCTCTGGACCAAATTCTGATCTCACTTACGATGGTGAAACTCTTTTTTACTGTGTTATCTCTCTACTCCATTTTTCATTTGATTTGTTTTCCATTGTGTTCCCCCCCACACTATGTCATTCCCTTCCTCCCCCCCGCCACCAATAGGTTCTCCGAAAGTGGAATGCAAACTCAGGGCTTGTCTACATGGAGACTTAGTGCATTGCAAGCCAGGAATATACAGCATGCTAGCCTGCCGTGTTCACCATGTGGAGCCTGCAAGTGCACACTAAAGCACTATAGTTACACTTTGACTAGCTGGTCATACAGTAGGGTCCACATGACCAGTTTGTATGTGCAGGCTCGGGCACTGAAGATTTACACCCCAGCTTGCGGTGTACTAATTGACCGTGCAGACAAACTCTCAATAACGTTTGATTTCCAGCGAAGTTCTGAGCCCATCATGAAAGAATGGAGTAGAAATCAAACATAATGCATATTCTTCTAATTATTAACCGATGCAAAGTAGCATGTCATTTTGGAAAAATGAAATGTACCTGTTCTGCAGACACTATTGAATTGCTTAATATTTGATTTCTTGAAAAATCATTCTTACCCATTAAACCAATTGGGAATATTTGATTACGATAAGCTAAAACCTTCCAATATTGTATAAAACATACTCTGCTCATCAATTGTGGGTCCAGGTGATTTTTTCCTTCCCTCAGATCTCAATTTCAACATATGTATTGCTCCACTTGCATTAGAAGATACCCATGCAGCTAGTCATGCTGCTATATTAGACAAGAAGTATCTGCCACCATGCCCAGTCGCAGTGTTGCCAACTCTCCCAATTTTATTACAAGTCTCCTGATAATTGGTGTTTGTTAGAGCCCCAGTTGCTGGAATCTAGACTGGTTATCATCTGAGAATCCCAGATTTCATTTTTTTGTGGCTACAGAGCAAAGCTTGACAGCATGAACTCTAAATACTCCAACATCAGAAGGCAAACAAACAGAACCTAAAGTTAATTATTTTTAAATCTCGTGATTTTTTTAAACCAATCTGCGGATGGCTTGATTTGTGATTTTTGAATGCCTGGAGCTGGCAATACCACCAGAACTGCATTGGGCCTGTTAATCACTGCTGGCATTGGTGGAGGGGGCCTGCAGCAGGGGACTCCCTCAGAGGCACATTTTAGAGCAACCACCGTAGTACCCTTTACGCATGTACATTGCACATTTCCACCCTGTGTTGGCTTGATTCTGCCGGCTGCTCCCTTTGGTGGGTCTAGACTCCCCAGTCCTTATGTCTAGGAGTGCAACAATGGGAGGGTGGCAGGCCCATGTATAAGGATTATGAGCAGCCTTTTCTATCTCAGATAAAACTGTATCCAGCTAGGCCAAATTTGGACCATAGCACCCAGATTTATTGATTTTAGGACTGACTGTGTTATTATGCCCCCCAAAGAAACTATTTACATATCACTACAGATGCTTGAAGTTAAAAACAACTCCAGGCAGAGCTGGGACATTTCAGTGAGCACAATGGCGGTGCTGTTACCAGACTGTGAGGCACTCTTGCTGCCCAGCTGAGTTTCAGACTGGCTGTGGCTGACTGGTGTGATGTCTTGACAGCTCTGCATCGGCGAGTCTCTTCCTGAGGGGTCAGAACCTGACGGCTTTTCAATATTCTTCATCTCCATCTCTTCATGGTGTATCCAGAGGTCTGGGGGCCTCAAGTCTTTCTGGCTGCCCTTCCTTTTACCAGCACTATGGGTAGCACGCTTTCTATGGAAAAAGTCAAAATTGAAATCTAAGAAAATGTCCCCCAATAAAAAAACCAAAAACCTTAAAAATTAAGTGATCTCAGGTTACACAACAAATAAATCCATTAGGTTTGTCCAACAAGGCTTAGGAACCAGTTATCTTGGATCTGGCTGCTATGCCTTTAGGCCTCTAGAGATAAATGTATTATTGCGATATGTTAAATCCCCAGGGCATGGGGGTAGGTACCACCACGTGTCTCACTGTCTAGCACCAGCTGCTTGCTGATCCATGAAGTGGCACTGGCGTTAGTTCAAGATGAGGCCACTTGCCAAGCCCTTAGAGCTAGACATAAAGGTGTCTCACTGACAGCATATGTTTAGGAGATGAATGAAAGGGGCAAGTGAGAGGAAATACTGCTGTTTGCTCCAAGGGGTGGGCTTGGGGCTCAGCAGGGTAGGTCATCTGTGCACCAGCTGATGTGCAATTGGAGAAAAATTCCTTCCAGAAACAATAGGGGAATTGTGAAGTTCCTCTTGGGAAGACTATAATTTCTGATTTAACTACATATAGCAACAACAATTGAATAGTGCAGAATATATTCCCGTAGTGTCCTGCAGGCCTCATACTTTCCATAAATGGCTACAGCATACATTATATTTCTTAAAAGTATATTAAAACATTATTTTTATCACACAAAAGCTAAGAAATTCAGAGTGATATATCCCACAGCAACATTAACTTTCCTCCTTATGTATATTCATTACAATATGTTCTATCCTTACAAGACCATACAGTGTATGTGTGTATGTACACAAAACATGCACGCACACATATTCAGAGACATATGTGCATCTGCTGTTACAGAAAACGTATGCAACTTAAATATAAATCAAGAGCTCTCTGTTGCAGCTACCTAAAAAGTTTCATTGGAGATGCATTATTTAAACTCACTTTAAGCAATCTAAAAATATGGAAAACGTGCGGCCCCTCTGTTTTATTTTTAATGGTATTAATTGCAGAATAATCTGTCCGAGCATTCACATAGCATTTTTCATCGGCAGATCTCAAAGCAGTTTACACAAACGGATAAGTATAATCCAATTTACAAGTGAGGAAAGTGAGATACACCTCGATGAGGCCAAAATTTTCAAACTTGGGTGCACATTTAGTCATCAGAAAAACAGCAGCTTGATTTTCACATGCTGAGCACACCCAACTCTTATTCAAACTTCAGAAACAGACTTCAAAGAGAAACTGCTGAGCTACAATTCATTTGCAAACTTAACATCATCAGTTTGGGCTTGAATAGGCACTGGAAGTGGTTGGCTCACTACAAAAGAAATTTTCCCTCTCTTGGTATTGACACCTCCTCATCAATTATTGGGAGTGTACCGCATCCACACTAACTAAACTGGCCTTCAACATTGGTTCTCCACTTGTCAGGTAACTCTCTTCTCTTCATGTCCCAATATATATTTATGCCTGTTTCTGTAATTTTCACTCCATGCATCTGAAGAAGTGGGTTTTTTACCCACGAAAGCTTATGCCCAAATAAATCTGTTAGTCTTTAAGGTGCCACCGGACACCTCGTTGTTTTTGTGGATACAGACTAACATGGCTACCCCTCTGATACCAACTCCTGTTGAGCCACACAAGCTATTCATGCCAAAATGCACTTTATACATCTACCGAGTCATCACAGGCCTGATTAAAAGACCATTGAGCCAGGAACTCCTGAGTTCTAATTCTGCTCTGCCATTTATTTACCTGATCAAGTTGCAATCAATAAAACATTTACTTACTGCAGCTATCTCGCATGGGAGTCATGAACATTCATTTGTTTGTAAAGTGCTTTGAAGATATATGGTGCTGAGTGCAACTATTATTAAATCTTAAATGTCTTTTTGGTAATTGAATTAAAAATTAAGATGTACTACTCTTTACTTTTAAACTTTGCAATACACACAGAGTATGGTATTATCCAGTACACCTTGTGGAATTCACTAAGACACAGTACACGTTGAATCTTTTAAGAACGCTCTTTCCACTTTGCCGAAACATTGCCTTTTGTTATGCAGACACTATCCTAACCAGCTTGGATGAGGCAAATAAGTGAAGACATAGCTGATAACTCATTAGCATCAGACCTTGGAAAGGATGTTTTGTCCCCTGCAGGAAACAGCTTTTTGTCTCTGATTTAAACCAATTACTGTACCATATCATAAGTCTTCCAGCAGACAGGGATTCTATCTCCCAGCAGCTGTAGACAAATAAATAGAAGAGAAGCTCAATGAAGCCTTTTGCAATTCACCCCATTTGCCCTGACAGCATCGTACATATAACACTTGTCTGCACTTTTGTTTTTGTAACAGGCTACAGTAAAGGGAACACAGCTGATATAAAGGTGTTAGTAAGAAAAAAATCTCTTTACAAATGAGAAGTGATTTCACTTTCAGCTCAGTTATTTCCTGCAGGTTACCATGAAAGGAGTGGAAATGACATGTCTTCCCTATCACCATTCACACCACCAACAAATGTAACCTAATGCCTGGCAGGCAAGAGTCAAAAACATAAGATGCAGCTAATGAGCAATGTCAAGGTGGGAGATGCAGAGAGAAAGGAAAACAGCAGAAGACATATCCCAAGAGAAAACTGCAGAGACATACTGAGGAATTCTAGTGGCTGCTGACTTATTCGCCTGAACTTTATTTCGCTTTTCTTTAAGTTTCCACCTAGCTTCTCCTATCTCTGTACACATTTGCTACCATCAGTTATAATAGTACCTTGCCGGTAATCTTTATTTATTTCTCATATTTTTCCTTTACCCACTTCAGATGCCTAACGTCATATTCACTACCTGACAACTTCTGAAGGACAACCTCCTATCAGCTAGCTGCTGTGCTCTGAAGTGGCTTAGGAACAGAGGATTTACCTAACTGGATCAGACTAGAGGTCCACCTATACCAGTACCTTGCTTCTTGCAGTGGCCAGTACCTGAGTTTTTTTAACTTCTCAGGTTTTAATTTACATTGCACATGTGAGATTTCATGGTTTTAGCTTGCTGCAAAGGCCATTAATAAGCATTATATTATACAATCTAAGCACAATGTTGTTTACCATCCAATCCTGACAAACTCCTGCAGCAGTGAAGTTCACGGGTTGGCTATATACTGCATAAAGTAGAATCACAAATACATAGGGCTGGAAGGAACCTCAAGATGTCATCTATTTAATCTCTCTATGCTGAGGCAGCATTAAGCACATCTAGACAATCACTGCCAGATATTTGTCTAACCTGTTCTTAAAAATATCCCTTGATGGGGATTCCACAACTTGTGCTTAACTATCCTTATTGTTAGAAAGTTTTTCTTAATATGTAACCTAAAGTCCTTCAATGCAAATAAAGCTGATTATTTTTTGTCCTACCCTCAGTGGACATGGAGAACAATTGATCACTGTCCTCTTTATTACAACCTTTTCCATTTGTGAAGACTGTTACCATGTCCCCCGAAAGCCTTCCCTGGTCTAGTCTAAACATGGCCAATTCTTTTAACCTTTAGTCCTAGGTCATATTTTTAATATCTTTAATTTTCTCTCTATTTACTGCCCTTTACTTTATGTAATTTTGTCTCATTGTTTACTTGTACTCCTCCATCTGTCTCTCCAGCTGTTGTCTCTTGTCTCATACATAGATTGTAAGGTTTTTGGGGCAGAGACCATATTTATATTCTGTGTTTCTCCAGTGCCTAGCACAATGGGGTCCTGGTCCATGACAAACAAATAAATACATATATACACACATACCTGTGGATACTAGGGAGATGTGTTATATATAGAAGTTAAATTGCCTGATCTTTTATTAATGAATAGTAAGGCTGCACATGAGGATGGGGCACTGGGCTGCCCCCGGCACTGGCCAATGAGGGCAAACAGATGTAGTTCCCACCTGAGGGAAGTACGAGTGCCCATGTTCTGAGTGCATGCCAGTAAACCTCGAGTACTACAGAGGATATGATTACTGAGATGTTTCAGAATTTGAGGCAATTCAACGTACTTCAAGAGCTGTAGCGCCTCCTGTAGGTACAACAGAATAACGTAAACCTGACCTCTTAATCATCCCACTTTCCTGCTTTTTATAGACGTCTAAATTACTGGAAAGCTAGTATGGCTGATACATTATTCCTCCCTGAAGTCAGAGACAGAAAATAGCTATTAGGTTTCCTAATCCATCCCTCTGTCAGTACAGTGTTTTCCTACAGTATATTTTATAGTGCTTTGCCCACTCATGTTTTAAATGCCTCAAGGATGGCCTTCCCTGCTCTTGGGAGATTACTGTACACTACAGTATTAAAAACTTTCATTGTTAGGAAGGTTTCGCTCATATTCAACATGAATCAACCTTTTCTTGATGTCATCTCATTCACAGGTTTTGAAACTTACTTGTGATTTTAAAATCAGAGGCAAGTCCACATTGGAAGCTGGATCTAAAAACCCCTTGTTTCAGCGTAGGTGTCTCTTCATAATGGTCTGAACAAGAGGCTCCAACACCCTCAAATTTGAGGAAGTTTGGCTTCTGACTTTTGAATTCTGGACCTTGAGCCTGAATTTACTTGTTTATTTATTTATTTTTATGTAATGACTTCCCCCCTTCTCCCACACTTTCAGTATAAAAGGTTTGGTTTTGGTTAACATAGTCTCCACATCCTCCAATCTCTTTTACACAGTAGCAATCCAATAAGAGCTTTAGGCAGCGTTCAAAGCCCATTGCAGTCAACAGAAAGGCTCCCATTGTCTTGCATGGGCTTTGGGGCCAGACTTTTCAAGAGCTCGGAACCCACAGTTGAAGCGGATTGTCAAAATAGCTCAGCATTCAATATGTTGAGCTCTTCTAAAAACCTGGACACTTATTTTGGTGTCTAAATAGGGACTGAATTTTTTGAAAATCAGCCTTGAGTGTAGGTACTAAATTCTTTTGGAAATTTGGCTCCCAGTTACTATATTATACTATAAACTCCCCTGCCTCTGAGCTTGATAAGTCAAAGCTAATTTCAGCAGACGGTAAAACAATTTAGTCACATAAGAATGGCCATATTGGGTCAGACCAAAGGTCCATCTAGCCCAGTGTCCTGTCTTCCAACAGTGGCCAATCGCAGATGCCTCAGAGGGAATGAACAGAACAGGTAATCATCAAGTAATCTATTCCTTGTCGCCTCTGGCAAACAGAGGCTAAGGACACCTACCCTGCCCATGACCATCCTTTTGTTGCTCGCACTCTTTTTCAAGCATCAACAAAAATCAATGCAATAGACTTTTGACTTGCACTTAGACTAACTATTTGTCATCCTCATACGCAAAACATGATTAAATTTTATATCAAAAAGTTCATTATTTCACAATAGCATAATTACTATATAATTCTGAATCAATTAACTGGTAAAATCCAGCTCTATGGCAAATTAGGTGACTCCAGTGGAATATCTTCTTCTTATACCAGGGCCAGATGTCACCTTTAACTTTCTGGGACTGGAGCACCCACGGAAAAAAATAGAGCACCCACCGCCAGCCTCCCCAGTCAACTCCTCCTCCTCCTCACAGCACCACCTGCCCGTTGGTGGGCCCTGCTGATCAGCTCTTTCTGCTCCCTCCCAGTGCTTCCTGCCCACTGCAATCAGCTGTTCAGTGGCATGCAGGAGGCACTGGTGGGGGGGAAGGAGCGAGGAGGGGGTGCGCTCTGGGGAGGGGGGCTGGAATGGGGCAGGGGCGGTCAGGGGTGGGAAGAGGTGGGGCAAGGGTGGGGACTTGGGGGAATGGGTGAAGTGGGAGGCGGGGCCTGGGGCAGAGCGGAGCTTGAGCACACCCCGGCAACTTGGAAAGATGCCACCTCTGGTGCACCCTACACTGTCCCTTTAAAATATATGAAAATGGTCTCAAATGGTCTCAGTGCTGTTTTCTGGCATCTTTTACATATATATGAATAACAGATGTTAACTTTCTTTTGCAGGACAAAAGCCTTACAACAGGCTGAAAACTGAGCCTGAACTTCTCCATTTTTCAGCTGAATGGGGAGAGGAAGTCAACAGACAGTCTGGTACCTAGAAGCCATTATCAGGCAAGACAGATCACATTTTTCCTTAAATCAATGGAATTGATTCTTCCCCGTTTGATTGAACAGAGACGGGGTGGGCCATGAGGAGGCTGGTTCTGGCTGTCTGATTCTGAGGAGCAGCCCTCGGCCCCAATAAATGTTTGAGCTACTTTTTAGCATCACCACACCCTCTCCCATTCTACTGTGTGCTCCCAATGTGCTCCATCAAGGGTAGGCCATCTGTGGCAAAGGGACTGGAGTTGGGAATTCCCATATGACAGGGAAATTCTCTCCACTGGCCAGTTGCATCCAGTTTCTGGAACTTTTGCACCCTCTAAGCGGCACAAAGTGGCTGGATCTGATTACATATTTCAGCCTGTGATGCCACATCCTCTAAATGCTCATTTGAGGACCTTGCTCATACCATCTTTGAAACCTACCAACAGAAAAGACATTAAAAAGTGGCCACTTTTTTGTCTGTTTGTTCAGGTATTTGACAGCAACATACTTCCTCTGTTGTGCTGAAGAACGCCTGGTGCAGATCACAGCCACGATCACCACCACCACCACTGTAATGACCCCAACGGTGACCACAATGATTACTAGAAGGTTGCTGTTCTTCTGAGGCGTTACACTGCCGTGTGGAGGGTGCATCTGCCCTATGGGAGGTTCTGAAAAAATATAAATGACGAGAGTTTCAGCAGCAAAATTTAACAACAGAATGTAAAAAACAGATGTCATGTACAACAACAGTTGGCAGAGACTGCTAGATCCGGGGTATAGACCTTTTGCCCATCAGATTGCCTGGATAAGTTCTGTCCCCAGTTGAGAGAGACAAGGAGAAAAAGATATTTTATGCCACACAAATACTTTTCTGACATAATTGATGAAAGGTCATGGTTTATGAGAAATAGCCTACTTATTTCATGCAGGAAGACAAATTGCTTGACACATTGTGATCACAATTTACCCCCCTTCTCCTTCAGAAGCCACCCATAAAAAAAGGCACAATTTAAAGCCTGTCTGGGGTGTGTGAATTCTACTTTAAAACAGACAGTGGGTTCAGAATGGTGTCATAAAGCACTGAAATTTATGTTTCACTGTGTTTCAGTGGTATAGCAAACAGGAAAATATTGAAGCAGTAAGGACTGAGGTGCAAGGCGTTTACTGGAGATTAATGACCAGCTGCTGGGAGTTGATGGCTATCAGCTCATTATTGCTATTAGCAGCTAAAACTGAAAAAAAAAAGCAATATGCATTTTTATTCCTTTCATAGCCTCTATTGATATTTATTGGAAAATTAATGTCTTGTATATTAGCCAATCTGAATGTGTGATTCATCTCTCAAGATTCCATTCAGCTCATAATCAGCCACACATTATATTCTATTGTATTTATTGATATAGCTCCTCTGATGCAAGGTGTTAATCACGCTTCACTTGGAACATAATAGCAGATACAGAGGTCAATTCAATGGAATGACAAGACTGGACGCCAAATGATTAAGTTACATCATTTCAGGTTTCAGATCCCAATACCACTGACTTCAAAGATTGGGCCCTTGCTCACTAGCTTTTATGGATGCTATTACGTGGTGGATGGCACATTTTTCAACTGCGCTGACAGCTTCTTGCATAATTTACATAGAAAAATAATTACTCCCCTTGCATACCATCCAGAGATGGCCCAATCATGCAGTCTTTATTCAACAAAATTTGCATTTTGGTCAAAGGAACTTTTTGCCTGAATAAGGACTGAAGGTTCACGATCATACATTATAGACACTAGCGTAGGACAATATGAAATTTGGTTATTTTGTCTGCTAATGGAGCCCATAAAGACTAAGAGCTCAGGAAAACCAAGAGATGATGACACTCAAGTTTAGAGAACTTGTCAATAACTTCATGAGCAGAGTCTGTCAAGAGTTTTCAGATAGCGGCGTCATCCCAAAAGCCCATCTGTAACTTAAAAAAAAAGTGATTGTGAAGTCATTTTACCTTCATTAGAACTGAATGAGCAAATGACAAAGGTCAAAGCTTTCTAAATTGCCATTTTAGCTAGTGATAAATGTAATTTTATTGTAATTTTCTATCTTCATTCTGTACTGTAGTGTCATTTCTTTATATAACAAATTAATTTGTTTAAATAAATTGACTTTTTCTCATAGTTCTTTTTCAGGCAATGGAACATGACAAGCTCTTGTGAGTTTCATGGCTTTTGTCATTAGAAGACCTAGTACAGGAATTCAGTAGTTTTTCATTTCCATATTGCGTATAAGGAATATGACATGTATAGTAAACACTGTAAAACAAATTAGCCTTCCTCCTTCCCTAGTTCATGCATCCATCCTCTGTTCTCTCCGCAAAACTCAATTTTTCCATGAAGCCAACAACTATTAACCCAGATCCATAAAATCCGCTAAACCAAGCAAAATAAACAAGCTGCAAGACAGAACCTTTCTGAAGGCTTTTCAGTAAATTTTGCCTCAAAAGTCTACTTAGGGTATAAGCTTCACAGAGCACGGACTGTGCCTTCTGTGTCTTGTACGGAGCACATGGTTGCTGCTTAAATAATAATAATTATTCCTATAAAAACAGTAAACAGATGGCAGGTCTGGTGTTCCATTCTTAACTAGTGAAGTAGGAGTAAGTCCATGGATGTAATACTAGTATAAAATTGATACAAGATGGAGGAAATTGCTAACGGCTTATTTTAATTTTTCTCTTGCAACCCAGGATAGTGATTCATATAATAAAGTACTGACTGGATTTGTCTGATCATTATTAAGGTAACAGAATCCATGTTCACACATTTTCCTCCAAACAAGATGTCCTGGACTCCAAACCCCCCTCAACCTCTTTGAAGCCAGGAACAGCCAACCAACAGGAATAGGCACAGGAAACTTCAAAAAAATACCATAACAACTTAAAAGACATATCCAGACAGCAGCAATCATTTAAGCACACGCATTACCTATATAAACCACAAATTGATATTTTCTAGAGGTAATAGCGAGGGTTTTCTTTTTAAAAAAATTACAGTATCTCTCACATCTTAATATAACACTTGCTGAAAAAGACTGGAGAAGCTTCTATTAAAAAAGAACACCATGTTAAATAACAGCCTTCATCCTATCTTTCACACAACATAATATCCTTTAGAAATATCCATATTTTCTACAGTTTTCTCAGGGACTTAAGATTACACAGTAAATATGAATGATCTGGAATCAAGAAGCCTCAGATTGATTATTTGGATTTTAAACAAGATTGTTCAGCTTCACAGAAGTGGCATATAGCAATGCAAACGTAATTATTAGGTATTTCTGCACTTCTTCCCCAAGGGTGTCCAATGTCCCCCAAACAAGCCATTATTTTACTGTGCTACTTCTTTCTCTACTACACGCTGTAGGCATGTGTCAAGGTTCCTTCCCCATTCTGAACTCTAGGGTACAGATGTGGGGACCTGCATGAAAGACCCCCTACGCTTATTTTTACCAGCTTAGGTTAAAACTTCCCCAAGGTACAAACTGTTTTACCTTTTGTCCCTGGACCTTATGCTGCCACCACCAAAGTGTCTAACAAAAACAACAGGGGAAGTGCCCACTTGGAAACGTCCTCCCCCCCCCCCCCCCGCGCCAAAAATACCCCCCAAGCCCTACACCCCCTTTCCTGGGGAAGGCTTGATAAAAATCCTCACCAATTTGCATAGGTGAACACAGACCCAAACCCTTGGATCTTAAGAACAATGAAAAAGCAAACAGGTTCTTAAAAGAAGAATTTTAATTAAAGAAAAAGTAAAAAAAAACCTCTGTAAAATCAGGAAGGGAAATACCTTAGAGTGTAGTCAGATTCAAAATCCCTCTATGCAAAACCTTAAGTTACAAAAGGACACAAAAACAGCACATTCAGCACAACTTATCTTATCAGCCATTTAAACAAAACAGAATCTAACGCATATCTAACTAGATTGCATACTAACTCTTTACAGGAGTTCTGACCTGCATTCCTGCTCTGGTCCCAGCAAAAGCATCACACAGACAGAGAGGACCCTTTGTTCCCCCACCCACTTCAGCTATGAAAGTATCTTGTTTCCTCATTGGTCATTTTGGTCAGGTGCCAGCGAGGTTATCTTAGCTTCTTAACCCTTTACAGGTGAAAGGGTTTTTCCTCTGGCCAGGAGGGATTTAAAGGTGTTTACCCTTCCCTTTATATTTATGAGAGCATGTAGGTAAGTATAGCGGCTAGTAGGTTTCCGGTATAGGGTGTTTATGTGACCTGTACTTACCTACATGCCTCCAGCTTTCCTCCAGACCACACCACACGATCCATTGTCTACAGCCAAGCTCTATGATACAACCGCATTTGCGCCAACCCCTCAGAGAGAGACAAACACCTACAAGATCTCTACCAAGCATTCTTGCAACTGCAATATCCACCTGCTGAAGTGAAGAAACAGATTGACAGAGCCAGAAGAGTACCCAGAAGTTACCTACTACAGGACAGGCCCAACAAAGAAAATAACAGAACACCACTAGCCATCACCTTCAGCCCCCAATTAAAACCTCTCCAACACATCATCAAGGATCTACAACCTATCCTGAAGGATGACGCATCACTCTCACAGATCTTGGGAGACAGGCCAGTCCTTGCCTACAGACAGCCCCCCCAACCTGAAGCAAATACTCACCAGCAACCACACACCACACAACAAAAACACTAACCCAGGAACCTATCCTTGCAACAAAGCCCGTTGCCAATGGTGTCCACATATCTGTTCAGGGGACACCATCATAGGGCCTAATCACATTACTATCAGAGGCTCGTTCACCTGCACATCTACCAATGTGATATATCCCATTATGTGCCAGCAATGCGCCTCTGCCATGTACATTGGCCAAACTGGACAATCTCTACATAAAAGAATAAATGGACACAAATCAGACGTCAAGAATTATAACATTCAAAAACCAGTCGGAGAACACTTCAATCTCTTTGGTCACTCGATTACAGACGTAAAAGTGGCAATATTACAACAAAAAAACTTCAGAAACTTCAGACTCCAACGAGAGACTGCTGAATTGGAATTAATTTGCAAACTGGACACCATTAAATTAGGCTTGAATAAAGACTGGGAGTAGATGTGTCATTACACAAAGTAAAACTATTTCCCCATGTTTATTTTTCCCCCTTACTGTTCCTCAGACGTTCTTGTCAACTGCTGGAAATGGCCCACCTTGATTATCACTACAAAAGGTTTTTTTTCTCTCCTGCTAGTAATAGCTCACCTTACCTGATCACTCTTGTTATAGTGTGTATGGTAGCACTCATTGTTTCATGTTCTCTGTGTATATAAAATCCCCCTACTGTATTTTCCACTGCATGCATCCGATGAAGTGAGCTGTAGCTCACGAAAGCTTATGCTCAAATAAATTTGTTAGTCTCTAAGGTGCCAAAAGCACTCCTTTTCTTTTTGCAGATACAGACTAACACGGCTGCTACTCTAAAACAAAGTAGGGTACTTAATAGCTGGATCTGATTTTGTCTAAGATACCATTACTAAGTTCCTTTTAACAGCAGGAGCTATGTCTAAAATATGAAGCATACATTTGTCAGCTGGCAAAATATAGCAAGGAAAGGTTACTGAGTTCAGTATTCCCTCCCTGTCTGGTCTCTGGAAAGTAATCAGTCTGACTTAATCAGTTAGGTGCCTTGCAATAATTGTGTATTTTCCAGACTGGCTTTATATAGCACCTCAGGTGCTCTGTTCCTCTCATTTGTTCAATAATGTGAAAACTAAAGCTCCATTAGGTAACTGGGGAGGAAAAGGTGTTGATAGCATATCTAAAACTCAGTTGATAGTGGTCAGATTCAGTTAATCTTTAGTAATCCACAGCTTTTCCTCTTGTGTCTTCCTATATCAGCTCAGGTTTAATTAAGATTGCATTTGCCAACAGGAGGTTTAACACACTGAAACAAAATGCCATGAAATACTTTTTATGATGTTTTCCCTTTACGATCTTTTGGTTCTCTGTTTTATTTCTTATACTTCCTTCTTAACATTGTTCTTATGATGTGAGATAAAACTAAAACATCTCCTACGAAGAAAATAGCTAACTGGTTTTACAATAAGCTTCTACTAGGGAAAGAACATCTTTTTGACTGAAATATGACAGGGGATTTATTTATTTTTTACTTCGCTGGGTCAACTTTTGAAACAGTCAAAAAAGATTTTTTTTTAATTTGTCACACACACAAAAAAGAGGATTTCCTTTCTGATATGCTTTTTAAAAAGGAATAATTTCCTCTTTCTGTGGTTTACAATTGCTAAATCTACAATACATATAATAACTATTTAGTCATGGTTAGAACCTGCCAAGGGATAATTAAATTTTTTCAATTATCTATTTCATTTTACTCTTTAATCTCCTTTAACCTCTTTTCTCTTACAGGCTACTTTGCACCAGTGCTTACAGAGGTACCTCAGTTGGCAATGGAATGTAATACTACTACAGGCTGCCTCAAAGCAAAATCTTATCAATATCAGCCTTGTTTAAATTTCACTTAACTCCACCTGGTCTTCCTCTCTCAAGTGTACTAAGATCCATTAATGTCTATCTAAACTACAGGATCTGAAATATGATTTCAACTCATCAAAACTGTTATTCCTCTTCCTCTACTGGCCTAGGGCATAGAGGGGAAGCAGTAGACATGATATATCTTGATTTTAGAAAGACTTTTGACACAGTCTCACATGACATTCTCATAAACAAACTAGGGAAATGTGGTCTAGATGAAATTCCCACAAGGTGGGTGCACAGCTGGCTGAAAGACCGTACTCAAAGAGTAGTTATCAATGGTGTGCTGTCAAAATGGGAGAGTGTATTTAGTGGGGTCCCATAGAGGTAATTCCTGGGTCTGGTTCTATTCAATATTTTCATTCATACTTGGATAATGCAGTGGAGAGTACGCTTATAAAATTTGTGGATAACACCAAGCTGGAAGAGGTTGCAAGCACTTTAGAGGACAGGATTAGAATTCAAAATGACCTTGAAAAATTATAGAATTGGTCTGAAATCAACAAGAAGACTGAGGGGGGACATAACAGTCTGCCATTCTGTTAAGGTCTGTTATAATGAGGGTAGTGATCAATTGTTCTTCATGTCCACTGAAGGTAGGACAAGAAGCAATGGGCTTAATCTACAGCAAGAGAGATTTTGGTTAGGACACATGTCTAATTATAAGGGTAGATAGAAGCTCTGAAATAGGCGTCCAAGGGAGGTTGTGGAATCCCCATGACTGGAGTTTTTAAGAAAAGTTTGGACAAACACCTGTCAGTAATGGGCTAGGTTTACTTGGGTCTGCCTCAGAGCAGGGGCTTGATGACCTTGAGGTCCCCTTTCCAATTCCATATTTCTATGATTCTGTAACACAAACTATCATACTATGAATGGGATTTTGAAACTCACCCATATATGAATGGAACAATCTTATAAGTGGTGAAGAAGGTGATGGGGAGGGACAGAGAGGATGGGGTTCACTGCTGAAAATGGACTTAATAATCAAACTTAATTAGATGGAGTCTAGTTTAGTCTATATTTACCATTGAGGCTGCTTCTGTCAATCAAGTTCGTGTCAACTGGCCAATAGGCCCCATCTCCATGACGACCTGTTAACAGAAAAGCATGTGTCAGAAACAGAATGACAGATAAACTGATCTAAGTGTGATCTGCTTCTTGAAACAGAGTCCATCTGACAACATTTAAGCCATTAGACAGTGAGGGGAAAATTAATTCTGTATGTGCATGAGAAAACCTGTCATAAAAGTCAACTTTTAAATTAAGCCGAATTTCAAGCCTTTGAGAGGCTTGCCTTTTTACATTCTTTCTCCAATAGTCCTTGTTAAAGGGACAAAATAAGGTGAGGCAGTAGTAACAGTCAGAATGTTCTTCCTCAAAAGCTGACAGATCTGATGGAAAAGTTAGTTCATAGCATAGATGAAAGACATAATATTGGGCTTCCCTCACATTTATGCGGCTTATGTTCATTGATGGCTCCCAATTGACATTTCTTTGAGTGCAGGTAAATTGTCATTATTATTCTACAAGATGACAGTACATCTCATCTAGTGTCTGGGTGTCTAGTATTCCTTCTGTTACTTGCCACAGAAGATAAGTTTAATATTTGGTTATATTCTTATATGGGGAAAGTAACCCCTGTATAGTTTAGTTTATAAACTGATGTTCTTTGGGGTGCTATACTTAATATTGAATCAAATCAGTCAGAAGAATGTAAGAACCCTCTAAAATTGCCAAATAGTATTCCACAAGATATTAAGCAAATATATATATATCATTTTATTCCATCCCCAGAAATACTATTTTTCATGGAATTGCCATTTTTTACATTGAAAATGCAGGAATTTCAAAATGGATATGAAGTGATTATTGTTCTAAAGAAACTACAAAATCTCCTTTAAAATTAATATTTGTTGTTGTTTTTAAGAAAAGAATATTTGCCCCATTTCACAGGTTTTACACAAACGTGGAAAATAAGGAAAACTTTGACTTCTGAGATGTTCATATTTTGAACTTAATTTTTGTATGCTTATACCAGTAAGCAATTTTAGGGCCAAATTCAAAATGGTGGCTATGGCCACCTTGAGCCACCCAGGTGATGAATCTGTGATGTTGCCAAGGACTATGCTTATGCCTTCCGCATTCCTGGTAGATGGGGCATGTCAGGGTTGGTAGGGGGCAGGGTAGAGCTCTGCTATACTATGTTTATCTTCCACTGGTATAGGATCAATCAAGGACCATAAACCACTGGTAGAATGTAGTGCAGCTCTGGTGCAGGACAGAATCTGAGTACTTTGCCAGTCTAGGAATCCTATACCAGCAACATACTGCTAATATGGATGCAGCTTATACTAGCAAATCTGTGCTCTTGGCAGTATTGCTTATTCCACCCCCATCCCTCTCAGCAAAACAAGCTGTACCAGTAAAAGTGAAATTTTGCATTTATTACTACATTTACATTAGGGGCTTCTGCTGGCACATCTACGTTTGTCAGGGTGGGATTGCACTCTTTCACACCCCTAACCATTACAGCTATACAGCAGACACCTGTAGTGTCGGCATGGCCTGAGTAATGTACTTTCCCAATAGATAGCGAGGTGACTAAGTAGATGGTATTCTTCCCTCTGAGTTCATAATAAATCAGCATCCTAGCATGGAGTCATGGAGTCCTGTTCCTTCCATTTTTCAGGTGAGACATAAAAATGAGCCGATGACCAATTTTGGACAATAAAAAACCCAGGAGTCTTTTTAGAAAATTTGTATGGGGGCATTTAACCCCAAATGTTCTACTTAAATTCCAGCTCTGGTATCTAGTGTTTAGTTACTTCGAATCCCTCAGTAGTTGCAGCTGGAAAACATTTTCTTCACTTCCTACCATACACTATTATTATATTTGTGCATTGTTAAACAGTTGCAGCATTTCATTCCAGAGGTAGCTGCGTTTTGGGGGAGTATGAAGTGATTCCTATGTATAATTTTGTCTATCAATTTGTAAAGTGCTTTGCAATGAAAGGAACTATATAAATGTAAGATCATTATCATCATAGGTGACTTCAACATAATCATCTTTTCAATCAGCATAATTGCACAGCAAGGTTGTACAATATTTAGCTGCAACAAGTAACAGGCAAAAGTGAAATGAATGTAGGATGCACTGTAACTCTATTTACAAAAACTGCACTGTATATAAGTAATATTCCCGGGTTTGCACTAGAAGCTTTCAATATATGGGGATAAATTGTCAATAGAACCAAGTAAATTGGGTGTCTCAGTGGGAGATGCTGGTGGGTACTCAGTATTTGTTTAAAAATTTGTCCTTATTTAGGCGTCTAAGTGGGAGTTGATCTCTTTTAAAAATCTAGCCCCTACTGTCTGCTTTAACACCTCTCTACAATTTAAGATATTAGAACTCTTCAAGGCATTATATGTCACATTAATTGATGTACAAATATTTTAGAAACTGGAGGTCAGTTTAAGGTTTCATGATCCTCATGAAATCATGGATTGAGTAATTGAGCAAAGTACAAACAACATGGCTATTTCAGAGTCCTAAGGCCAGAAGTGACCTTCAGATCATCTAGTCTGACCTCCTGCACATCAGAGGCAACAAAGCGTACCCACTTATCCCTGTACTGAGCCCAATAATCTGAATTAGACTACAGTATTTACACCTCCCAGGAGACTAAATTACTCTATCTCACAGGCAGAGAATAGGAAGGACTGAGGTGCCGCAACAGCTAAACCCCCTGCAATGGCAGGGAATTGATTTGGTGAGACTTCTTCTAAGTTCATTTTCAACTGAATTGCCCTACAGGCAAACCATGGTGAACCTGACCAGAGTAAGAGGAACACTGGGATTCCAAAGATCAAATAACACTTACTACAGGGCTAGGTTAAAGCACAGGTAATATAAGCTTGTACCTAGAGACCCAGCTCTTGAAGTCGTATGATTATAAATAAAATAACTGTAATAGTTATTCTTGAAAATGTGACCCAGAGGTAATCAACACAGTGATGTCGGTCTGAGTGGGCACACATCATAAAACAATAGCACTGAAAGGCATAAACGGCGCTATACATCTTCCTGGATGTTACCACCAAGAATTGCTGTGTAGAAGAGTGGTCACCCACTCCTGCCCTGAAGGGCTTGAAATCAGCCCTAGGAGAGGGCTAAGGCTGTGAGAGGGCTGCTGCTAGGGAAAGCAGCAAGCCTCAGCTGATTGGGGAAACAGCCACAGCTGTGGCCAAGCCACAACCAGGGCCCAGCTGGCCTTTATAAGAGGGCAGTGGGCCAGGAGGACACACTCTTTCTCTAGATGTTGAGAAGGAAGGGCCTAACTGTTGGGAGCTGAGCAGGGTACCTAAAGTGGAGCAGGGCTGGTAAAAGGCCAGAGGAGCTGGGGAGCTCTAGCCTGGGCTGATAGCCAATGATGGACCTATTCTCTGAGATGCTTAGGACAGCTCTGAAAACACTCAGTGTATGGCAGGAGGAGAAGAGTGCAGCCATACCCACTTACCTAAGCAAATACACCCCAACTTCTGGGATAAATAATGGGCGGGTCCTCTGCTGCCACCCCTTCCTCTCATGCTTCTGTTCTTGGGGGAAAGGAGGATGCCCCATGATGCTCTGGTAGGGGAGGGAGAACTGTGCCACTGTGCAAGGGGTGGGGGGAACAACCTTATAACCTTTCATAAAAAGAAAGCTTTCATAAAAGGAAAGCTTCTAAAATGTCTTTTTGGAGGGAAAATCAGCTTCATGGCAAAGGAAAATGATTTAGTTTTATGCATGAAAGCTAATGTTTTCAAATGGTCTAACTTTTGATAAGTGTTGATTAGACTGATAACAGGGCAGAGAAATAAATAACACTTAAGCCCAGCACACAATATTTCAACAAAACTAGCTATCACCAGTAGCTAAAATTGGATTTATGGTAATACAGATTTATTCTGGTATTAAGATAAACAAACAAACACAATTATTCAACATTTTGATTATCTTGGAAATCTACACATTTAGGAGGCTGTAAAGCTGTAAGGTAAATCTTCAACACAGCGTGCTGGAAGCTAGATGCTAAAGAGTAAATGGTGCTGGTGCAGGACTATTAATGCTGTACTTCGAGCCAACATGCCTTCTTGGAAGCTTTCTTCATCTAGCTCTGTGTGGAGCTTACCACATTCTTCCTTTTGAAAAGTAAAATGATGCACAAGTCCATTGCTACTTTGAGCCCAAGTGCTTCATTCTGGCTTGATGTCTCATTCTCCCATTAGCCTACATACTTAGTCTCATCTACACACAAAACCACCTCCTTTGTGAATCCTTCTGCACTTACAACATCACCTCCTACCTTGCTAAGCCTGCCTCATATCACTGTGATTTTTTTTCTGCCACACTCAGAACTGTTGCTATTCCCCTGTACAGTCTTCCCCTGGATGAAACCCCACCTTTCTCACTTCTTCTTCTTTAATGGAGACCTTATATTTCCCCCTCAATATCTGATCTATGTAGTTGGCACAAGGCTGGGTTCTCGCTACTCTGCAGTTTTTCTCTGAGTTGTGTAACGGGTGGCAGAATTCAAACTAGCAGAAATATGTTCAAGAAGTGCCAACTTTTCACTCAAATTATGCAGAAAGGATGGTTTTAACTTTGGACATCACTTCAGTGTGAATGATTTCTGACCTTTCTATTTCCCATTTGTCCTCTGTCTTCAATTAGCTCCTTCTTTTGAATGCTTCTGTGACTAAAGTCCTCCACTGGAAAATGTCCTTCTCCCACAACTATAGCTGAACTACCATTATTTTTAATATGTTTTAACTTTGCCTCATCAAGGCCACAAAACTTGAAGTTCCCCATGACTGCAAATTTTCTTTTTCTTGTCAGTTCTCCAGCATTTGTAAATCTGGCATCACTCCTGCTGTAACTCTAGCAGACTTCTTCATTGTTAGCTCATTTTTCCTGATTTATGCTTCATCATTTATACTTTAACTACTGAAAATCCCTTATCTCCAAACTTCAGATATCCCAGAATGCCCTGTCCAGAGTACTCTCACTCCAGGAATTATTGCTTCCATTCTGCTTAATGTTAACTATATTATACATGGGTACTTGCTATGAAGAGTAGTGACATTATTATAGTATGTCTTGCTCTCCATGAAGGACTCATGATCTGATTCATCTGACCCAGATACATCCTTTCTCTACCAATGTTTTCAGCCCTATACTCATTTAACCCTGGGAAAATTGAAAAGTAGTCTTATTTCAGTTTACGAAGCTGTAAGCAATTTTCCTTCCCTCCAGGAGCCATAGTTGGAGACATGATGCCAGCTATAAGTCCTTCGGCGCTGTGCATGGATACCAGCCAATGCAAGGCCGTAATATAACCATCCTATTTTACTTCAACAAAAAAACATTTCTTATGGGGCACATGATTTTCCTCTACAGGCACCAGAGCTGCCAAAACAAGCTCCAATACACTAAAGGACACTCCTCAGACATAGTGTACAATGGTCAAAAGAAAATGTAAGAGAGCCCAGCTCTGCCATTTCGCGCTTCATGTTATTCATAGACATCTTCATTGCCAAAGTTAGGGATTGCCTCCTGGTTGTTCACCCTTGTATTTCCTTAGAGGTACTGACAGTTTTCAATCATAAAAAAGAAAATTATATTTAGTCAAAGATGTCTCAATTAAACCTCTTCATTGTGCCAACGCACCAAAAGCAGTTTTTCTGCCATAGGATTGTTAGCACAGACAGCTTTGGATGTAAGCTGCAGCATCACCCATTCCAAAAGCCACTGAGTACTCTATGTGCCTGCACCCGTGGGTGATAACTTGGCCATGCACTTTGTCTGAGTCTGCAGGCTTTATCATGCACAGAAAGGTCAATCTTGGGACTAAGGCACTGGATTGGGACTGAGGAGATCCAGGTTCAATTCCTGGCTCTGTCACAGTGAGTCTGGTCTCGTCACTTAAGGTATGGCTGCACTGCACTTGGGTGTGAGCCTCCCACCTTAAGTAGACAGACTTAGGTTTGTGGGGCTCGCCCTCATGTGCTAAAAATAGCTGTGCAGCTGTTGTGGCACTGGCAGAGGTTTGGGCTAGCCACCTGAGCCAACCCTATTCCCTGGGTCTGCGCTCAGGTGGCCAGCCTGAGCCTCCACTGGTGTTGCAACATCTACACAGCTATTTGTAGTGTGCTAGCACAAACTCTGCTAACACAAGTCTGCCTGCCCAGGCTGCCAGGCTGACTCCCACTTGCAATGTAGATGTACACTTAGGGGCAGATTTTTCAAAACTGATCAGCATGTTGGGTGCTTGTTTCCTTTGAAAATCTGGTCCTTAGTGTCAGAATGAGAGCCGCCGGGTGTTAAGTACTATTGAAAATTTGGCCCTTATTTAGGTGCTTAAATGAAGCTGAGCTCTTAGGAAACTTGGTGCCAGTTGAAGGTGCTCAGCACTTGAAAATCTTGCCTTGAGACATAAAGTAGCTGCAAGAGAGAAGGTCTGAAACAACTGAAGCTGGCCTTCTAGCAGCTTTGGAGAGCGAGCTCAAATTGGATTGCCAAGCTGCCGCCTGGGAAACTGGCTATGAAAGCCGGCCAGGTGTATATAAAAGTAGAGTAAGGAAGGCTGATGGAGAGGAAGGAGCAACAGGAGTTTGAGCATGGAACTGACAGACAGGAATCTGCAAGAGGAAGTAGGAATGTGATTACCAGGAAACCCACCCACAGGAAATCTACCCACAAGGGCCTGCAATAGTTTGTTGTAAACATGATAGACAGAATGTGGGACTGGAAAAGTGGCACACAGAAGTAAGAAGAGAGATAAGATTAACTTGCTACACTGTACAGTTCAAGGCGGCAACTCCATTAGCTGCTCTTTGTCAGGAGGATTGCTACTCCCTTTTAGACTTAGACTGGCAATAATCAGTAGATTGGGAAGATGACTCCGTACTCATCCACTCAGCCAGAAAGAAGGATGCCAAAGTTACTCAATCCAATTCTTGGGACTGAGACAGCCCCCTTTGCACCACTCCAGTGGCTAACCAGGATTCCTTCAGTTTTGGGAAATTCTACCCCTGTTGCTACAATCCTGGTGTAGGGAGCATGGCCAGGGTGTTACTGAATTCCATCTATCCTCAGCTGCTTGAATGGCCTCTTAGAGGTGCTGGGCATAAATTAGATCAGTTCTGGTGGGCCCCAGGATTAGACAGAGGATGGTGTAAGAAACATAAATCTATCTGTGCCCCCACCAAGCAGAGTTCAACCACACCCAAGAATGAGGGCCACAAGAGTACCCAGGAAGTGGGGGAGGAGAGAGGCCACAGGGGAGAATATTCACAGGGTCTTAAGTTTGTTTTCCTTCAGGCAATTAGATCCTGATATATTTCCGGGCAGGAAACTGGAGTTTTGAGTAGAGATGAAGTTATCCCTTGACTACATTAGCTATATCACCTCTAGATTTGCTCAATTTCAATTTCAAACATTGTAGTGTCTCAGCAAAGCAAAAATTAAAACCAATATTCAGTGATATCTTTTTAGCTTCTTTCCCAAGAATCCTAGCTATGCATTGCTCATTAGCAAAGCTTTCAATGTCTCTCCCATTAAGGATGACTTTCCATTGGCTACTTCATAATATTAGCCATATAACTGAATCCCTGATGACTTGGGTGGTGGGGAGATGTTCCACAAACAAACATGGCATTTTAATTTCTGTTTTCCTTAATCTCCTTGCTTATTATACATACAGAAACAGAGTATTTCAACCCACAGCATTATTTGTTTAGAAATAATCAGACATGCTGCCGAAAATCTGGTGCATATCAAAAGTCATCGGCCTCCCAGCACCTGGTAAAGACCCAAACCAGGCAGCGCCACCTGATATTGCTGCTTTCTGTGTCTCAAGATTTTAGAGCACCTCATTTTACAGCGAATAACATGAGAGGTGGAGAACACTTTGAATGGCAAGGAAGGAGACTTTCAACAAGATCAAAGCACGTGCGACAAGTACTTGTGCTAACCACATGAATCCAAAATGGTTTTCAAAGAAACCTGAAAACAGGCACTATTTTCTTTGACCTCACTGCAGCATATGATGTGGTATGGCCCACGGGTCTTCCTGTTAAAATATTAAGAATCCTTCCACCATGGGTCACTGATGTCATCGAACTGCTACTCCAAGACAGACGGTTCAAGGTGCATGTAGGTGAGCAAACAAGTGCTTGGAAAAAACAGATGAACGGGTTGCCCCAGGGATCTGTTCTAGCCCCAACCTTTTTCAATATATACATCAATGACCTGCCACCAACCCAGTCATGGAAGTTCATCTATGCAGAAGACATCTGCTGAGGGCTACAGGCTCCAACTTTCTCTGAGCTGGAGAAGACCCTGAGTAACGAAGCTGCAAAGCTTGAAGATATGGTGCCTTCAGCCTAGCACCAGCAAGACAATCTCTGGCACATTCCACCTCCACTACGCCAACTCTAAGACGGAACTAAACATCATAATAAATGGCCAGAGGCTGAAGCATGAAGCATACCCAGTTTACTTAGGTGTGACCCTTGACCGAACACTGACATACAAAAGCCACCTGAGGAAGATAGCAGTGAAGGTCAAAACATGCAACAACCTTCTCAGCAAACTGGCAGGTTCTTTACGGGGCACAAATGCTCCATTCCTAAGGACCTCAGCCCTTGCTATCTTGTATTCAATAGCAGAGTACTGTGCACCAGTTTGGAGTCAGTCAGCACACATCACAGCACAAATTTGCTGACTTACAACTCAACTCAACAACGTGCATCATACTAGGAACTCTCCGACTGACTCATCTTCCATGCATAGATGCCTTGTGCATCCTAATACTGGTGGGGCACAATCTAAAGGGGAGGACACATGACCGCCCCATGTGTCTCCTGTGCCCAGGGACCCCTCAGCCCTGAGCCCAGCCTGGGGCCACTGTGCTCTCCCCACCCCACCAAAGTTATCTGTGTGGGGAGAGGCTCTGTCCTTCTCCCACTGTGCCTCCCCGTGGCATATTCAGCCACTCTCCCTGGCATCTGGGCCTGGGTGGGGAGCAGAGGTGGTGGGACAGAGTCACTTCTCACGCTGGCTGAAGGAGGCTGCTCAGGGTCACTGCTCTGTGCAGTGTAGCAGCTGCCTGACAGACAGCCCAGCCACCACTGCCACTGCCCCAGCCAGACTCTCGCAGGCAGCAGCAGTGCTGCACAGAGCAGTGACCCGAGTGGCCGGCATGAGAAGTGGCTCGTCCCACTGCCTCCACTCCCCGCCCGGACCTGGCTGCCAGGGATGGGGACAAACGTGCTGGGGGGAAGGTATGGCGGGAGAAGGACAAAGCCCTTCTCCCCCCGGTTGTCTAAGCAGAACTCTTGAGGGGCATTTGACCCTGCATACTCCCCCCACGCATGGCCTATGCTTCTATGGCTCCTAGTTCTGAGCCACACTGTTCACCCTTACATAATGAGGGAGACTGCAGCTGGCAAGTTGCTTGAGAAGTTATGTGCCAACCCAAGCTTGCCCTTGTTTAATGACCTTTTTAGTCCACCAGCTACATCTCTTTCACCACGACACCTATTGTGGTTGAGGCTGCCAGGCTAGGATGTGACAGCAGAGCCCTGTGGTGGGAAGACTGGTGCTTAACTTCAACCAGCAGTCAGTTCCTTGTCCCAGACCCTACTGTCTGCTCGCCCGGCTTTGAACTGCCAGGTCACCAGTGGGCCCTTCTTTACCGATTCCGGACTGGACAAGGCCTTTGTGCAGCCAACTAGCACCATTGGGGGTCTTTGAGACAATCCAAGCTGCAGCTGTGGTGCAGATCTAACAATGATATACATTGTGGAGGAGTGTCTGCTCGCCAAATCCAGCGGTGGGCTCCAAGAGCCCCACTTAGCCACTAGCAACATTATTGCTTTGTGTGGTGAATATGTAAACCGTAAATAAATAAATACATTTGTTTAGAAAGCAGCTGTTTGAGATGCTCATGAATTACTCATCTTATTTATCTCTGCTGTGTTCACAGCTTCCAAGAGAGACTTAGGGTATAATACCAAAAGCCTGGAGCTAACAGAAGCTTCAGCAAAAGGTAAAGAGGAGAGTTAGCTGCCTTCTGCTGTCACAGTATGGGAGCAGGTTGCTGTCTCTAGGCTGACATCAGGCTACAGATGTATTTGCAGTTGTTTTCATACTGGCAGAGAGGAAGCAGTAAGCAGAACAATGAGACAGTTTATAGTTTTCAGATTAATGATATTGAACACTGGATGGTTTATGCTTCAAATAGCCAAACCGCAACATGCCCACTGTAATCCAAACATGGCAAAGGTTGAATGACAGAAAGTTAAGTTCTCAGCATGACTAGCCTGCCTTAAAAACCCTATTTCCCTGAAAGCTAAAACAATTAGTGCTCTGTTTATTCATGAGCTCAAAACCACTGAGGTGTAAAGTGGTTAGGTGCACAGCCATGTGTAATGCATTCATTCCCTATCCAGAAAAGTCAAAATCCTTTGAATTCACAGGGATCTGTTTGGATGCCTTGCTGAATGCCCTCAGAATGACAAAGGCCACCATTTTCTCCAGGGTTTTGAGACATGAGTCTTGGTTTTCAGTCTTGAGTGATCTTCCAGCAGTGCTTCTGATGCTAGACCCATCTGAGGAGAACTTCTTTACATCCTGCCAGATATGCTTGTTAGATCAGATACTCAGCAGGTGTAAATTGGCATAGTTCTTCTGGTCCATTGTTTTTTCAAGGTTTATAAACTATAGATAAGGCAGATGGCACTCCATTGGACTTGTACATCGTGAAATTATTCCTAATGGTAGTACATTTTATACATGCCCCTGTAAATCTCTAACTCATGGGCTACCACCAAAAGGGTAATGTTATATGAAAATCTGACTTCTCCTCAACACACAACACAATTCTAATTTGAAATAACACAGCAGTCTGTACTGGCAAATTGAACCTAACCAACTCTGGAAAGCTCAAAGGAGTCATTGCATAGATTATATATTTGAAGAAAAAAAATCTACTGAACTTCCCCCAGGATAAGGAAACTATCAACTCAAAGACTCACATGTTCCCTTTGACCAAACATTACAAATCAATGATAAAACTTACCTAAGTCCACACATAAGAATCAGCTTGTCACCTGAGAAGACATGATTGCCAAATTTGGAACCAACCTTAATTCTGCATGTAACTGCTACTATTTTTTCATTACCTACCTATATACTAATCTGCTCCTATCCAGAGAAAATATGGAATGAAGAACTTGATATTAGCTTATCATACGAAAACTGGGATAGGATAAAACAAAATAAACCAACCTCTTCATCACCAACTGTCCACTTATTTAAAAAAAAAAATCTTAAAGAGAAACTATTTAGACTTCAACAAGACTTTGTTACTCAGCAACTCTAACAAGCTGTTTGAAAGTATCTACACACCTCGGATCCTCTTTCATATGTACTTTGTGCCTCTGACAAAAATTCCTTCTCATATGACCTGATCTATAATTTTACTTTTACCTTCATATTGACAGTTATTGCCTTGGAACTTGAGCAGGCCTATAAATCTCACACATTCAAAGTAAATAAGGGGAACCTAAATCCCATTTCCAAATGCATCTAACCCATGGCATGAAGGCTCCTAAGGGATTTGGGTACATTTGTAAACTAGATTTTGGCTTCTCACTGACTTAGGCACTTTTGAAAATTTCACACTCAGTGTACATTTCCTTAAATCTCTGTGTACCTCTAACCTCTGCAAAGAGCAAGGGAGACTCCCTATTCCTGGACATTCAGGGATGGATTTTTAAAGGTATTTAGGTGCCTAAAGATACAGATTGATGTCAAATGGAATTTTTAAATGTGCCTAGGCACCTAACTCACAGGTGAGAAGTCTTTTGAAAATAAGAAAGTTTTTGAAAATCTCACTAGGCACCTATCTGCATCTTTAAAAATCTGACCCTCAGTCCCTTAGATCCAATGAGTGGACATTTTTGCTAATAAATCAAGATTAGCTCTTAAAGATGCCAAATACAGTGCTGTAGTATTACAATTCCACCTGTTCTGAATCACATTTCCTACCCTGGAATAACATTGAGTTCCTGATGTTTTTAAAGCAATTGTCTTTCTGAAGGAAATGGGAATTTTAAAGTTTAGTCATAAAGATGGGACGACACTTTGTTCTGCACACAGGACTCGAGACCCAGCTTCTAAGTGAAAGTCATGGCTCCATCCCTGATTTGCAGCATGACCTTGAAAAAGATTCTCACTGCAAATGAAAAAGGGTATTATTCTAATCTGTTAAAAAACAACTTCAAATACAAAGAGAATCAGAGGGCAAAGCTTTAGTAAATCAATTAATTACAAGTCTCAGATGCCCCCAACTCTCCCTACCATAAGAAGTGATCCTCAGTGCTGAATGACATACTATACTAAGAGCATGTCTACGCTACAAAGGTAAGTCGACTTAATGTAAGTCGACATCAGGTCTCCACAGTAATTAAGTAGATCGTTTGTGTCCACACCACTCTTATTGTGTTGGTGGAGTGCATCCTCACTAGCAGCGCTTGCGTCAATGCACAGAGCAGTGCATCATGGGTAGCTATCCCACAGTGCAACTAGCTGCAGGGGGTTTTGGGAAGGTCTTGCAGTGCTTCATGGGACCAAAACATTGTCGCAGGGGGGAATGGGAACATGGCTTGGGATTCCCATGATGCAATTTCCTCCCTCCCTCTCCCTTCTGCTATCAACAGCAAACAACCATTTCTTTCTGGGGGGCTTTCACTGGAATGGGGCTGTTTGCTGTGTACCTGGCTGCTGTGCAGTGGAGTTGAAAATGATCTCCAGAGCATTCACAGTGGAGCATTATGGGATACCTCCTGGAGGCTATTTCAGTTGAATTATACAACTATGTGTCTATACCGCCTTTCTGTCGACCCATCAATATTGAATTAAATGCTATGGAGGTGGAGTTATTAAGTCGACATGGAGGTGGAGTTATTAAGTCAACATTACAGATGAGTTAGGTTGGTGGAAGGGACCTGGTTGTGTAGATGCATACTTTATTAAGTTGACTTCAGGCAGCTTCCATCCACCTACATTTGTAGTGTAGACCAGGGCTAAGTAGTCATAAGAAATGTGCTATTTCTGGGTGGCCCAATATATGCTGTCCCAAAAGGTGCAAAAGTGTTAATATTATACAATGATTTAATTTCCATAATTTTGAGAAATTCTAGCTCATTTTGAGAATTATTCTGGCTGAGATTTTACAAGTTACACATAGCTTCCATTTTCATACAAACAGAACTAGGATGAAACTTTATTAAGATCAAGCACAGTATTCACTCAGTGAAACAGCTGCCACTCACAAACATGATAGAATTAGCTGCAAGGGCTATTATTATTGACTTTGCAAAATTGGGAAAAATTTGATCTGTCACTTCAGCGGAAGTGCTAATTTTTGAGTACATCTGGAGAGTCAGTTCAAATGAATCCAGGCTATTTTGATTGTATAGAGTTTTCTTTATATCCTGATAATTTGTTAAATAGCATTGTTCCATGCAGTTAGACAGTTTCTGTAATCCACCCCAGAACTGGCTGCATTTTGTTGGTGCATGAGATGATTACTATACTATACCTTTCACAAAAAAATTTTAGGATTATTTTGGTGAACGTGAGCTGCATAAATATGTGATATAATTCTACTCAAAATGCCTGTCTGCCTCTTCTTCTCCTTCACATAAGAGTGCTTTTAAGCAGGGCTGGCTCTATCGTTTTTGCCGCCCTAAGCAGTGGAGAAACCTGTCGCGGCCGAATTGCCACCGCAGATGGCAGGACAGAGAGAAGATGTTGCCGCCGAATTGTAGCCGCCACGGAAACTCTGCTGCCCCTTTCTGACTGCTGCCCCAAGCACCTGCTTGGAACGCTGGTGCCTGGAGCCGGCCCCGCTTTTAAGCAGTTCACTGTGCTCTTATTTGTTTTCTTCATCTGCTGTGCTTCTTTTCCCTTCTCCTTTGTTGACAAGTGCCTGCCTTGTGCTCTTGCCTCTTTTCCTAGCTTGCTCTTTTGACCTTTTAGATACTGAGCAGCTGACAGCAGAAGTTAGTTGCCTAGGCTGAACTAGCAGAGTGGCTTTGACACCACCAATGCTCCCACCTACTTCACTGCATGCAGATCTCATGTTATTAGAGCATGCTGTGATGACATAGCTGTCATTAAGGGTCATGGTTAGGTCCTGCTGAGCCATGTGAGTTTCTCATCCTCCCTCTGTCTCCTCTTTCCTGTAAATCTCTTTCTTTGCTCCATCCAAACCTAATGGAAGGATAGGCAGGGGGTTAATGAAACAGCTGCAGCAAAAGAAATGGGAGGGAGCACAGGCAGAAAATTGAAGGAAAAAATAATGCATGGGCACATTTCTCAGTAGCTGCTTTGGAACCTGGGGAGCAAACAGGTCTCATTATAGGCATGACAGTCTTTCTAGATTCCAAAGTGGAAAACTCTGTAGGAGAAACACTGGAGATTATGTTGGCAGGAACAATCCTGCACTAACAGTAGAATGAAGCAGATGCCCTAATAGGGTTAATTCTGTTATTCTATGAGAAGGACAGATGTGATGGAATACACCCTAAGGGCCTGATCCAACACTCTCTTAGGTATGTCTAGGGTGCTTATCACCTTATAATCAAAACTCAGCTTCTAATTGGATTTTATCTTGGTGTGTGCTTCTACTGGGCCAAATCCTGAGATCCTTACTAAGGTTTTACTTGGTGCTTACTTATCTCCACTGAAGCCAATGTCAAAATTATCTTGACTTCAGTGGGGCCAGGACAAACAGTAGTTTGTGTAAGAATTGTGTGAAAACTGAGTAAGAACCTCAGGATTTGGCTCATATGCTTGAGCAATTTATTAGATGACTTTAACGTACCTCTTTACTGATTTAGGACCTGATCCAATGCACATTACATACCATAAGATGGGGTCCTTAATGACATACAATACTAAGTAGTCCACAGAAATGTGCTGTTTCTGCGTGGTCCAAAAGGTGCAAAAGTCTTACTATTATCCCTAAGAGAGATATCCATAGATGGATGGGAAATTAAAGCCTGGTTTTTACATAACACAGTCATAAATAACTCAAAATGGTACGTTAGAGCTACTCTGGAAACATATTTGTGTATAGGTAATACCAGAATGTTTCATAACACGGAACGTGAGCTCAGAATATCCTAATGTCTGTTAAAACAACAAACTACATTTATAATGTATCAATAATGTGGCCCAGTCAAAAAACTCCCTAAACAAACTCCAAATCAAAACAAACTAGGGTATTCATAGACTATGTCTGAAATCTCAATATTAACTTAACCCCCTGAATGTATTGGTTACACTTGAATCTCAGAATATAGTAGATATAAAACACTTTCTGAAATCTATACCCAACCAAATCAAATTTTATTCAGAGTTTATTTAATCACATATATCACAAACATTCCTCAGATTGTTCTAGGGACAGTATTTTAGCCTTTAAGTTACTTTTAATATTTAATTTTGTGTTCATGAAAGTTGCTGGATTGAGAGCATTGAAAGACCTACGCAGGACAGTTCCAGTATGGGCAGGATCTGTAAAAATCCTGACCAGCTATATGATTCAGAGTTTTTCAGTTGTCAATCCTTGGTCTCCCTTCTGGGATTGAAAACAAGATTGTGGAAATCTGTACTCTAGTAACTGAGCTGAGACCACTAACTCATTTAACCAAAGAGCAATCCAGTGATAACACTTTTGTAGTTGCTGACACTGACTTTCAATTTATGGCCTACATGCAAGAGTCTGCATCTCAGTACTCCATGAGACATCCTCAGGTTCTTTTTGTATTTATTTATTTCCTTAATTTTAACTCTTGTGTCATAATGGTGATTAAGTATGGTCTGAAGGAGTGTAACTTTCATGTCTAAGACAATTAAACTTAATTGATACATTTAAAATGTGTTTTGATTTTTTAAGAATAAATTTGTGCCTGCCAGTACCACTGGTAATATTCAAAGTGTCTTTCCATTCTATTTGACACAATACAGATTGCCATGGTACAGTTCACCAACAACACATCCAGCAGGAGCTCTATTGCTATGACTGGCATAGCTCTGGGACTGTGTTTTAGACTATATTTAATTTATGGGATACTTTGGTGGAGAGAATCCCCTATAGGAAGTGATTGGTGATGTGTAGTGGAAGAACACCATGAACATGATTTCTATATGGGGTTGATGGACTGTGCTTGAAAATGGAAGTCAGAAGAAAGATACAGTTTAGTGACACGAGCATGAGAATGGGGACCAGGAGCATCTCAATTCTAAATCTGGCTCAGAGAGAGACAACAGCCCCGCCCTGGCAAGTCACTTAGGCCTAATCTTCAAATTTGCATGCACCTAAACATGCAGGTCAGCACCCACAACTCCCATGTCACTGTCAGTTTAAGTGCCTAATTTTAACTGCTTGACAGTGAGCCTGACACTAGGTAAGATATAGAGCTCCCTGCATGAGGATCTCAGAGTCTCAATATGGAGAAAAGACAAAACACCCCTATCTTATTCTGACTCAAAACTTGAGCTCCTACTACACCTATCCGCCAGCCTTGCTGTGCTATCTATCCATCCTGTTGTTTTTACAGTATTGATATACTTTTCTATATCAACTTCTATGTGTATTATATATGGCTCTTCGAAACGAGCTCTCTCTATAAGTTATCTTGAGTTACAACTATGTTTAGTGCCTATAATAGGACAGAAAGTCCTGCTTTCTCACTTTCAGTTCAAAAGAATCATAGAATATCAGGGTTGGAAGGGACCTCAGGAGGTCATCTAGTCCAACCCCCTGCTCAGAGCAGGACCAATTCCCAATTAAATCATCCCAGCCAGGGCTTTGTCAAGCCTGACCTTAAAAACCTCTAAGGAAGCAGATTCCACCACCTCCCTAGGTAATGCATTCCAGTGCTTCACTGCCCTCTTAGTGAAGAAGTTTTTCCTAATATCCAACCTAAACCTCCCCCACTGCAACTTGACACCATTACTCCTTGTTCTGTCATCTGCTACCACTGAGAACCGTCTAGATCCATCCTTTTTGGAACCCCCTTTCAGGTAGTTGAAAGCAGCTATCAAATCCCCCCTCATTCTTCTCTTCTGAAGACTAAATAATCCCAGTTCCCTCAGCCTCTCCTCACAAGTCATGTGTTCCAGTCCCCTAATCATTTTTGTTGCCCTCCGCTGGACTCTTTCCAATTTTTCCACATCCTTCTTGTAGTGTGGGGCCCAAAACTGGACACACCAACGTCAAATAGAGGGGAACGATCACGTCCCTCGATCTGCTGGCAATGCCCCTACTTATACAGCCCAAAATATTGTTAGCCTTCTTGGCAATAAGGGCACACTGTTGACTCATATCCAGCTTCTCGTCCACTGTAACCCCTAGGTCCTTTTCTGCAGAACTGCTGCCTAGCCATTCAGTCCCTAGTCTGTAGCACTGCATGGGATTCTTCCATCCTAAGTGCAGGACTCTGCACTTGTCTTTGTTGAACCTCATCAGATTTCTTTTGGCCCAATCCTCTAATTTATCTAGGATAAAAAGATTATGCTTGTGCTGACAAAACCTTAACTGTAACATTACTCGTGATACTACACTTGTTCTTTGATCAGTGAATCAAAGTACCATGTACATTCTCAGCATAAACCTGCACTGAGCCTTGCTGAGCAGTAGTTCTGGGCAAATGGAGCTATTTTTCTATTTTCCTAGCAGATTTATATAAACAAACTTGAAATAGCCTTGTTCATATCCTGGTATTATATTTGCACAGTATTCAAGACCCTATTTGAATCTGTAGTAAAATGCATGTTTATTACAGTGGAAAAGGAAGTGATTAGATCTCTTGGTGATACAAGGAATGTATATTCGTATATGATACACAGGCTAGTTCCACCTTCAACTGACACGCTTATTTAGTTCTTCACATGAATTAAACTACAGCACCATTTTTCAAAGGGGGTGCAACCGGCCTCCCTGCTGAGGCTCTGATCTTTTTCCAAGAGGGACTCGGGCAAGTCTAGAGAAAATGAAGAGAAGACTATACTTTTCCCCCCTACTTATTAATTTTTTAAAAGGGCATAGCCAATGCTGTATCTAGAATATTCAATAAATGTTCCTGTATTTTTGCTGGTTTCTACATGGATACAAGCCAGCAGACAAGAAACAAGAACACCGCTGATCCTGACTTCATATTTAAATTATGCACCTTTTTCATGGGCAGTAGCTGTGGGACAAATACAGAAGAATCCTGAACTAGAGGTAAGACAGGCCTGGATAACCAAGCTATAGCAATTTTGTACACCACACATTCAGAAATATAACCCCAATGCCCACAGAAAAACTACAGCCCTCATCCTTTAAGTAACTCTAGGAAGGCAAACATGAGCACCAGTATGGAGCCCTACTGGGGTTCCATATGGGTGCAGGTGCCTGTCTGTACAGAGCCTGTTGGAGGGCTGAGGCCTAGATTAGTTATTTGCCATCTGAAGTGACAGCAAGTGGGGCAGAAATAAATACATTGATTTCTCCCTTTTCATTCCAAATAATTTGCCATGACACAAAACATTAAATTGTGCAATATTATGTTATGTACATGCAATTTTACATCTAACTTGAATTAATGCACCATACCATAATGCTTTGAAGAGCAACAGTTATCACTAAAAACCCCCCTACCCTTTTGTTTTCAAGCCTAGTTTATGTTATATTGTTGGATTTCAAGTTGATAATCCAAATTTATTATGTGGGTAGCAAGTTAGCTGCACTGTTACCAAAATGATAACTCAAGTTTCCCTCTATTTGCATTTATTTAAAATCATTCCCAAGGTATCTGAGCAAATTGGCATCTTCTTTACGCTCCCGATTTTCTATTAAGATCAGAATTGACTGATTACTTGATTGCCTCATTTGTAAACTGGCATCAAAGGTAGAAGGAACATTTTGTAACAGGCAGTCCTGGAGTTATAACAGCTGGGGATCTTACTGAAAATCAAGATGCCCCGTTTGTTTTATCAACTAAGGCAAGTCTAATGAAATATGCTGAGATTTTTGCAGAGATCTAATGGACTTATGTGCCCAACTCACATTGTCTTTAATTAGAAGAAGAGTGCCTAAGTGGTTTAGACCCCACTGAAAATCATAGCCTGTCTACTTATTATTCTTAACTGTTCCTCAGTACTGATAATTTTATTATTAGGGCTTCAATTAATCACAGTTAATGTATGCAATTAATGCAAAACAAATTAACTAGATTAAAGAATAGTTACAATTAATTACCATTTTAATTGCACTGTTAAACAATAATAGAATACCAGTTTAAATGTATAATAAATATTTCTGGATGTTTTTCTACATTTTCAAATATATTGTTTTAAATTACAACACAGAATACAAAGTGTACAGTGCTCACTTTTTAGTAGTATTTTTATTACAAATATTTGCATCATAAAAAATATAAACAAAAGAAATAGTATTTTTCAATTCACCTTATACAAGTCCACTCAATCTTACGTCTTGTTCAGCCAATCGCACAGACAAACAAATTTGTTTACATTTATGGGAGATCATGTCGCCCGCTTCTTAACTACCTTGTCACCTGCGAGTGAGAACAAGCATTCACATAGGACTGTTGTAGAGGGTGTTGCAAAGTATTTATGTGCCAGATATGCTAAAACATTCGTATGCCTCTTTGTGCTTTGACTTGTAGGCTGTAAAGTTTTACATTGTTTTGTTTTTGAGTGCAGTTATGTCACCAAAAAAAATCTACATTTGTAAGTTGCACTTTCATGATAAAGGGATTGCCCTACAGTATTTGTATGAGGTAAACTGAAACATACTATTTCTTTTGTTTATATTTTTTACTGTGAACATATTTGTAATCCAAAATAATAAAGAGAGCACTTGTACACTTTGTATTCTGTGTTGTATTTGAAATCAATATATCTGAAAATGTGGAAAAACTTCCAAAAATATTTATAATACATTTAAATTGGTACAGACAGTCCTCGACTTTACAACGTTTGACTTACGATGAGATGTTTATGAATTGATACCTTGATTCGACTTATGACAACTGGTTTTGACTTAATGACGCTCGGTCCCGCAATGGAGTGGATTGCAGTTCCAAGTTACCATGTTTTGACTTACAACGCAATTTTGAGGAACCAATTGTGTTGTAAGCAGAGGACTGCCTGTATTTTATTGTTTAACGGTGCCATTAAAATTGTGTTCATTTGCAACAATTTTTTAAAATCTCATGCTTAATTGCAATTATTTTTTAAATTGTTTGACAGCCCTATTTATTGCTTGGTAGGCCTGCTTGGAAAGAACAATTATTTTAAAAAGGCAAGGGTGGGGGGTTAATTTGAAACTATTTTGCAGCCCACAATTTTTCACATTTTCCAAAACAAAATAAAATTGTTTTTTCACGTAAAAGCATGGAATTTGTGTGTTCTGGTGAAAAACCTAACATTGGTTGAAATCAAATGTCAAGTTTCAAAAAGATAAATGTTGAGATCCCTGTCCCCAAAGATAAAGAATGAAATCCTGAAACCTTAGGGTGGATTTTCAAAACAGTCTAAAGACGCATCTTCACTGGGGTGGGAGGTATGTTCTTACCTTGTGGTAACTGACATGATATAAAATCCTACTTAAGACACAGTTTATAGCTTTCACAGGTGCTAGCAAGTTGAGGTAAAGACTATGGGAGAGCATAGGCTTTATTGTGACCTGCTTACACAAGTGAAAGTTACAAACTGCATTGTCTTCACTAGGATTTTACATCATGTTAGTTAACTCGAGTTAGCTAACAGAAGGTAAGACTGCACCTTTTCTCCAAGTGAGGAGAGACCTATGGGGTTTGGATACCTTCTTTCCATTGAAATTAGTGTGAATGGGAGTTCAAATCACCTTCTTAAACTTCGTAGCCTTAAACTTTTCAGATATCATTGTGAATATTTCCCCCTCTCAATGTTTTGAATGACATTACTTATGTGGAAGATGCTATAGTTGCATTGGAAACAGATGTTGACAATAAATCAGTTTGGAGTAAAAAGAAGATGAAAATTTCCAAGCAACAGACAACACAAATAATAAAAAAACTGTAGTAAGTTAACAGCAGAAGAAAAATGACTAGTTAGACAACATTTCATACTTGGTAAACATAGCAATGATAATGCCTTGAAAAGTTGACTAAACTTTGCTTTTATTAAAAAGGGGCTGCTGACTTGAGAAAGAAAATGATTCATGATTTTTCACTGCAACACTTCAGAACTTTAATCTATAACCCATGAAAGGGTGCAAGAGCGGTCTGAATATTATGCTGAACTTAATTACACTTAATGTGAATTATTCAGAAATGCAGCAGAGAGAGTAAAAATTTATTTCGTACAAAGAAGCTTGACATTTTAATTGGTCCTTCAGAAAAGAGACAAAACAATTTCCTCTCAAGAAAATTTACATCTTCCCCATCAAAGCAGCAGCCTTTGCGAAGCAGAACTTCATTAACAAGATTAATTATCATGCCAGTGCCTGCCTCATCAGGTGTGCAGCCCAGGTGAAAAACAGAATGCAAAGTGACGAGTAACATCGTTCCTAACATTCAGCACTGATTCTAAGAGAAAACGTGACAGATTGAGGCTACTGTACCTTGGTCATTAGCCATTTTGTCAGGGTGCTCGACTGCAAGAAAAAGACAATATCATTAGACTGTGACAGCTCCTAGTAGGAAAGCTGACATATCAAATCAACAATTTTGTTAGCAGGTTTTCATATCAAGTTGCTGCTCTCCTGCACTTTTGGCAGATTGACTGGGACAAAGAGAGATATTTTACCTTTTTCCTGTTCAAAGAGATTCTGAAGAACAGATAGGACAAGTACAAGTCGCACTGTATTTCTCATCAAATGTAGTCACAAGTTCTTAAAAAAATAAAGCAGTAAAAAATATATATTTCCTCAACTTGTTGGTCTATGAACTTAGAAGTATCATCTGGGAAGTTTAATTAAGCTTGGAAGTGAAAAAGAGAGAGAGAGAGAGAGAGAGAGACTGTTCCTTGAATGGTTTCAGAGTAACAGCCGTGTTAGTCTGTATTCGCAAAAAGAAAAGGAGTACTTGTGGCACCTTAGAGACTAACCAATTTATTTGAGCATAAGCTTTCATGAGCTACAGCTCACTTCATAGGATGCATACTGTGGAAAGTATAGAAGATCTTTTTATATACACAAAGCATGAAAAAATGGGTGTTTTACCACTACAAAAGGTTTTCTCTCCCCCCACCCCACTCTCCTGCTGGTAATAGCTTATGTAAAGTGATCACTCTCCTTACAATGTGTATGATAATCAAGTTGGGCCATTTCCAATACAAATCCAGATTTTCTCCTCCCCCACAACCCCCCCCCACACAAACCCACTCTCCTGTTGGTAATAGCTTATCTAAAGTGATCACTCTCCTTACAATGTGTATGATAATCAAGGTGGGCCATTTCCAGCACAAATCCAGGGTTTAACAAAAACGTCTGGGGGGGGGGGGGGAAGGTAGGAAAAAACAAGGGGAAATAGGTTACCTTGCATAATGACTTAGCCACTCCCAGTCTCTATTCAAGTCTAAGTTAATTGTATCCAATTTGCAAATGAATTCCAATTCAACAGTCTCTCGCTGGAGTCTGGTTTTGAAGTTTTTTTGTTGTAATATCGCAACTTTCGTGTCTGTAATCATGTGACCAGAGAGACTGAAGTGTTCTCCGACTGGTTTATGAATGTTATAATTCTTGACATCTGATTTGTGTCCATTTATTCTTTTACGTAGAGACTGTCCAGTCTGACCAATGTACATGGCAGAGGGGCATTGCTGGCACATGATGGCATATATCACATTGGTGGATGTGCAGGTGAACGAGCCTCTGATAGTGTGGCTGATGTTATTAGGCCCTGTGATGGTGTCCCCTGAATAGATATGTGGGCACAGTTGGCAACGGGCTTTGTTGCAAGAATAGGTTCCTGGGTTAGTGGTTCTGTTGTGTGGTATGTGGTTGCTGGTGAGTATTTGCTTCAGGTTCGGGGGCTGTCTGTAGGCAAGGACTGGCCTGTCTCCCAAGATTTGTGAGAGTGTTGGGTCATCTTTCAGGATAGGTTGTAGATCCTTAATAATGCATTGGAGGGGTTTTAGTTGGGTGCTGAAGGTGACGGCTAGTGGCGTTCTGTTATTTTCTTTGTTAGGCCTGTCCTGTACTAGGTGACTTCTGGGAACTCTTCTGGCTCTATCAATCTGTTTCTTCACTTCCGCAGGTGGGTATTGTAGTTGTAAGAATGCTTGATAGAGATCTTGTAGGTGTTTGTCTCTGTCTGAGGGGTTGGAGCAAATGCGGTTGTATCGCAGAGCTTGGCTGTAGACAATGGATCATGTGGTGTGGTCAGGGTGAAACCTGGAGGCATGTAGGTAGGAATAGCGGTCAGTAGGTTTCCAGTATAGGGTAGTGTTTATGTGACCATCGTTTATTAGCACTGTAGTGTCCAGGAAGTGGATCTCTTGTGTGGTCTGGACCAGGCTGAGGTTGATGTTGGGATGGAAATTGTTAAAATCATGGTGGAATTCCTCAAGGGCTTCTTTTCCATGGGTCCAGATGATGAAGATGTCATCAATATAGCGCAAGTAGAGTAGGGGCGTTAGGGGACGAGAGCTGAGGAAGCGTTGTTCTAAGTCAGCCATAAAAATGTTGGCATACTGTGGGGCCACGTGGGTACCCATAGCAGTGCCGCTGATTTGAAGGTATACATTGTCCCCAAATGTAAAATAGTTATGGGTAAGGACAAAGTCACAAAGTTCAGCCACCAGGTTAGCCGTGACATTATCAGGGATAGTGTTCTTGACGGCTTGTAGTCCATCTTTGTGTGGAATGTTGGTGTAGAGGGCTTCTACATCCACAGTGGCCAGGATGGTGTTATCAGGAAGATCACCGATGGATTGTAGTTTCCTCAGGAAGTCAGTGGTGTCTCGAAGGTAGCTGGGAGTGCTGGTAGCATAGGGCCTGAGGAGGGAGTCTACATAGCCAGACAATCCTGCTGTCAGGGTGCCAATGCCTGAGATGATGAGGCGCCCAGGATTTCCAGGTTTATGGATCTTGGGTAGTAGATAGAATATCCCAGGTCGGGGTTCCAGCGGTGTGTGTGTGCAGATTTTCAGGGAGTTTCTTTTTCAGGGAGTTTCTTGAGCAAACGCTGTAGTTACTTTTGGTAACTCTCAGTGGGATCAGAGGGTAATGGCTTGTAGAAAGTGGTGTTGGAGAGCTGCCGAGCAGCCTCTTGTTCATATTCCGACCTATTCATGATGACAACAGCACCTCCTTTGTCAGCCTTTTTGATTATGATGTCAGAGTTGTTTCTGAGGCTGTGGATGGCATTGTGTTCTGCATGGCTGAGGTTGTGGGGCAAGTGATGCTGCTTTTCCACAATTTCAGCCCGTGCACGTCGGCGGAAGCACTCTATGTAGAAGTCCAGTCTGCTGTCTCGACCCTTCGGGAGGAGTCCACCTAGAATCCCTCTTTTTGTAGTGTTGGTAGGGAGGTCTCTGTGGATTAGTATGTTGTTCAGAGGTGTGCTGGAAATATTCCTTGAGTCGGAGACGTCGAAAATAGGATTCTAGGTCACCATAGAACTGTATCATGTTCGTGGGGGTGGAGGGGCAGAAGGAGAGGCCCCGAGATAGGACAGCTGCTTCTGCTGGGCTAAGAGTATAGCTTGAATAGAGACTGGGAGTGGCTAAGTCATTATGCAAGGTAACCTATTTCCCCTTGTTTTTTCCTACCCCCCCCCCCAGATGTTCTTGTTAAACCCTGGATTTGTGCTGGAAATGGCCCAACTTGATTATCATACACATTGTAAGGAGAGTGATCACTTTAGATAAGCTATTACCAACAGGAGAGTGGGGTGGGGGGAGAGAAAACCTTTTGTAGTGGTAAAACACCCATTTTTTCATGCTTTGTGTGTATAAAAAGATCTTCTATACTTTCCACAGTATGCATCCGATGAAGTGAGCTGTAGCTCACGAAAGCTTATGCTCAAATAAATTGGTTAGTCTCTAAGGTGCCACAAGTACTCCTTTTCTTTTTGTTCCTTGAATAATTGCATACAAATCACCTACATATTGGAAGCTAGATCTGAATTATAATGTTATTGTTTCCGCTTTTTACAAAAGAGGTTTTAAATTATTTACACGTTTTTGAATAATAATTACACAAATGATGGTGTGATTTGAAGTGCATCAGACAAGGCTTCAGAATTCAACAGACACACTGAAAGCTCTTCTGAATGGTTAGCAGCTCCCAGCAATTTATTAAATGATAGAGAGTATTAACTTTCCCTTCAGATTCAGAAATAGCTATGATTATGAAAAATTATCCAATTTTCTGGTTAATAAAATTTAAGAGAAATTTAAGCTACAGGAGATTTAAAAAAAAAAGAGTTTGACACACCTGAGTTTAAGTAGCTGAGTAAGTAGTCTATAAATATAGGGTGGTTTTTAAGGGCTGGTCTCTTCTCCTTTTGAAGAACACTACATAAATTGGTTACCCACCTTTATGTTATGACCACCATGTTATCCCATGATTTAGCTTACAAGATGTTGCCATGAACAATAAAGGCCCAAGATAGTGGCAACTTACATGTAGCACAATGACATTAGTGCGTCTATTTCTGATAACAATGTCATCAGCACCTGTTATCCTTGTAACTCCCCTCAGTACTTATGAAAGTTCCATGCGTGCAGCAAAGGGAAAACAGACCCCTGAATGATCATCATGCACTCTATTATTTTAACTATGTTAACAGAGAAAAATGTACAGAGTTGTACATATTCCCTCAAAGTTTCTAGAAATCTTTTGGGGAGAATGGGTTTCCCTGCTGAGTAATATCTGGGATTATGACCTTCCCCAGAGAACAAATTTATTTATAAAAACATTAAACCCTTGATTGCAACTGCAGTTACTTCATTCCAACTATTTATATCATTTAAAAGCTGACCTCAACTTTTTCTGCCTTCTTTGAGTTATTAAGGAGATGTAACCTGTGACATCTACAGTGTTGTGAAATACTGCTGTCGTGGGTCAGTAGGTAACATTTTTCTCTGGCAGCTCATAAAGGTTCACGTTTTGTAGCTTAGGAGCAAAGATTTGTTTTTTAACCACCACTCCAATACAGCATTAGAGGGCACTGTAATGCTAGAAATGCTGCCCCACATCAGCTTTGCCAAAGAAAAATGGGACATCAGCAATATGTATTCCTGGTGTCCTGCAGCAAGTCCCCAGATAAAGACTTTCCCTGCTTATCTTGGTACAATGGCATTAGTAATATCTGACAAAATTGAAAAGCCAAGATAATTCTCTCTCTCTCCTTTTTATAAACAACTGACCATGTATTTCATTCATCCTTGAAATAAAGCTTATAAATGTACTGCACGTACACAGATTTGTAGAAAATGCAGTATGTGCATTTTCATATTGTTATCTATGCATGTTGGTTTATTTTTGTGTTCGATATTAATAAACAGTTCAAATACTATTATTTTATTTGCTTCATTTAAAGTTCAGTAGACAATTATGGTTTGTATCTAAATTGAAGCTGAAATTTAGAATCAAATTATGTTTCAGTTGAAAAGGGGGTAAGTACAGTTCTGGGATTTATTAGTTTCTGCTACAGGTGAAAAACATAAGTTATTAATAAGTTAAAATTGGAAAGAATGAGGGGACCTCCTACTGATCGGACACTACTATATTCAGACTTTCTTAGCTAGCCTTTTCATAAGGCAGTCAGAAGTAAATTCCAGACTTGAGTTGCTTCCCTATCTTGCTAAATAGATTCCAGTTACTTTGCTTCAGAAATGTATCATTTAATGTTATTAATTTACATACAGTAAATCTAGTGGAACATTGAGATTGAAGTTCTGCTTTCCCACTTGTTACTGCATGCATCTTTAACTTCTAGAGGAATCCATGTCAATATGCAGTTTAATATTTCAACATATAAAAATATGATTTACTTCTAATTTTCTTTATATTTTTTCAGGACATCTAATGAAATCAACTGGAACCTGTTCGCATAAGAACTAAATAAAACCTGAATCAGGTTTTGGTCCAACGTATATAACAACAAAAAAGGGACGCACTCCCTAGTAATTAATTATGGGGTAGATAATCACATCTCACACCCTCATCTCCTCCTGGCACATAAGAACGACCTGGTAATGCCTGTATCCGAGCAATTATGTCTTAAATGGTGAATATGACCATACCCAGCCAAAGAACATGCAGGCTGATCCTCAGCTGGAGTTATGACAATTTAAAACAGCTGAAGATCTCTCCTTGGATTACATTTTGTTACCAATGGATCTAAGGGGAAAAACCATAAGCACTTTGCTCATGTGGCAGTGATATGTACAATAAAACGTATCTGTTCTTGTACAGGTCACTGCATAGTTAGTTACTAAAGGCATGTTACGGAGAAAAAAAATTCAGCTGCAGTTTTATAACCGACTAGGGGTGTGGTTTCCTTGAAAGAGCTTTGTGTGCTATAATATCTTAAATCAGATAAGGGGTGACTTTATAGATCTTTGATGCTTCCTTAGTTCCTTGCGGTTTAAAATATCTTGTGATCAAAACATCTATTTGCCAACAGAGCATTCATTACCATAAGTCACATGCATATCTCCTGTTAATAATCATTAAGGTCAGGAAACCAACGTTTCTGCATAATGCAGAATGCACTCAAGCCTTCAGAAGCTCTTTTCGCCTTATAGGTAGAGACAGATTTGTCAAAAACCAGCTGAATATTATTGAACATGACATATTTAGGGTGGATAACATTAAATATTCACGTCAGGGTATTAAACATAGTCCTTGTAGACTATTACAAGATGTAACAAATGTGTAAATTTATCTTTTTGGTATCTCTTGATGCTCTCTGATATAGAATTTATTTCCCAAATGAATTTTATGGTACTTTGTGTAAACACTATGAAGTAGGTGATATCTAGCCCATTAATCTTTTTGTTTAGTTAGATATCTGGGTCTCTGTATCTTTTGATGTCTCATTACTCTGTCATTATTATATTTTGATTCTTTGACTCACTTTAAATTCTCTCTAACAGAGTTCTTTTACTTGGCACAAATTGGGAGCATGAAATTAACTTGGCACCCCTCAAGTTGATAGAGACTAAGCACTTGCAAAGTGCTTTCTATTCACATTTCATGGTTGTTGAGAATGAATAATCAGGATCCTACAAATAATTCATTCAGAGTGAAACCAGACTCGGACAAGTAAGTCCTGAAAATCTGGATAGACTGTGATAAGCTCTGAACAAATTAATACATTTTTTTCATTTTTCTGACTCTTGTTAATTCACTAAAACTGTTATATGAGGGTTTTCACACTTAGCCTGAATATTTGATAACATGGTCTTTATACACATAGATAACGGCTAGCCCTCTGCCAATGCTGCTGAGTGCACTGGCCAATTCATTGCGATGCTAGGGACTGACTGAAAATGGAGTCTCCCTTTCCTCCTTCAAAAGCAGCAGGAGTAGGAAAAATGACGTTTCTGTTCCAATATTTGTTAAAGGCTGAACTTGCATAATACCTCTTTCCTACAAGGAAAACAAGGATAAGATGTATGTAGATCTACAGAGTATTGCATATGAATTGCCCTTTTGTTCAGTCATTTTCATATATATGTTTAAATTAAAGATAGGCCTGAAGCAGAATATTGGATCCAGACCTCTTACTCCCTACAAATGGAATTGGATCTGAAACCTCTGATCAGAGCTTTTCAGCTCTGGCCCATCTTCATTTTAAGCAGCCTTCTGTGAAGACATTATTTTTTATACTCAAAAGCTTAGGAATTTTTGCTCTCGAAAAGCTACAGCTCTACTACATGTGACCCCAGTTTCCTAAAATAGGCACATAACTTATGTCACTCTATTTGTTTCCTTAATTAATTGCCTTTTAAAAAAGAAGACTTTATATACTGTCATGTAACTACATAAGTGACAGTTTCAAACATAAGGCACACAGTTGCTGCCAGTACCCTTTGTGCCACTCGCAGTAATATAGTCTACCTTTTCATGGCTAATAACGTAGGGGCAGATTGTGACAGGTCTTTGCGTTTGTGGATTATCTCTCCACTTCCACTTTCAATGGGGCCAAACATGGTTGCAGTCCAGAGTTCCAGTAAGCACAGGCACTGCTCCCCATTAACACGCACTGAGGCACAAGCCATTGAAAAGGTCCCCCTCATCTTGCCTTTCCTCCATACTGGCCAGCAAGAGAGATATCTGGCACAGACTTGTTTAGGCCGACAAATAGTTTGTTCCAAGTAAGAGAGAAAATTCCATATGTATCCAATTAGACTGTGCCTCAGACAGTGTTGATCTGTTCTTTAATTATTTTGCATTTGTTTGATCAATTAAAAAGAAGGAAATCATAATTTTGTATCCCTATTTTCTAGATATGTGAGAGAGTAATTACTAGTTCTTTACAGCCACCAACAGAGATAAAATAAATACCAAGGTGAAACAGTATCTCACTAAGAAATTGCAGTCATGTGCAATTAGCTTCCTTGTTCATGGGAGAAAATGGAATGATGTCGTTGTTTTTTTACCCAATGGTATGCGTGTGAATACAGCTGCTGCATTATTATGGTGTTCATTTTTGTCTACTATGGCGCTAGTTCCAGTCTCTCAATAACGGTTTCAGAGTGCCTTCTAAAACTTTTGTATTAGTGTTAGCATAACTGACTCCTAATGTCACTGAAGTAAACTGCAAGCATTGAAGCATGAGCATGTTGTATATCTCATTAATATCCAGCTATCTAAGAGAAAAATTCAAACCTTTCAGAGTCCGGAAGAGAATAGGGTCAGAGAGCGGTCCCACTCCTTTGGCATTGCGAGCTTGGATTCTAAAGTAATACACAGTATCTAGGTTGAGGTCCATGATTTGATGAGTAAGTCGGTCACCACTGATTGACTCCATAACCCAGTCATCAATTGGAGCATTCTTGTCCAAGGTGTAGAACAGAATATAAGCTGCATAAACATTGTCTTGGTTAGTACATATAGTGCATTTTACAATCTATATTTAAAATTCAAATTTCAGTCAAGATAAATGTTTTTTATTTCACCTACATTAATGACAGGTCTTTCATTAAAATCTATTTTGATGAATGTTACAAGAATTAATGCATAATTTTCCTATTTCAAGATCAGAGTATCAATTGCAGTATTCACTGCAATATAAAACATAGGATTAACAATTAGGGAAATACCTAGCAAGCTTTACTGTGTTATATTTGTTACTTGTACATTGCACTTGTCAAATTCAGACTCGTGATCCAGTATGATATCAGTCATAAGCCATATGTGATAAGTCTTTAGTGTTTCAGGGCTGGTATAAAACTAAACAACATTGATGATAAAAGAAAAGGAGTACTTGTGGCACCTTAGAGACTAACCAATTTATTTGAGCATAAGCTTTCGTGAGCTACAGCTCACTGCATCCGATGAAGTGAGCTGTAGCTCACGAAAGCTTATGCTCATATAAATTGGTTAGTCGCTAAGGTGCCACAAGTACTCCTTTTCTTTTTGCGAATACAGACTAACACGGCTGTTACTCTGAACATTGACGATGCACATCATTCACTGGGTGCTCATGAGAAACCATGCAATATTTCCTGGTAACTATACAGTAAATCCATTTGAAAAAACCATGATAACTCACTGTAATGCTATCACTGTATCTCACAATCCCCAGGAAAATAAAATAAACCACCGCTGTAGGTAATTTGATTTAGTCCTAAATTGTGCAGAGGAGCCTGTCCAAAAGGTGAATACAGCTGACGTGCTGAGTAATAATGACCATAATGTAATTAAATTTAACATCCTGGTAAGGGGGAAAATACCAAAGAAACCCACCACAGTAGCATTTAACTTCAAAAAGGGGAACTACACAAAAATGAGGAAGTTAGTAAAATGGAAATTAAAAGGAACAGTCAGAAAAGTGCAATGCCTGCAAGCTGCATGGAAACCTTATTAAAAAACCATAATAGAGGCTCAAACTAAACGTATACTCCAAATTAAAAAAAAAAGCAGTACAAGGATCAAAAAATGTCACCATGGCTAATTAACAGAGTAAAAGAGGCAGTAAGAGGTAACATTCAAAAATTGGAAGTGAAATCCTAGTGAGAAAAATAGAAAGGAGCATAAACACTAGCAAGTCAAGTGTAAAAGTATAATTAGGCAGGGCAAAAACATGTTGAAGAACAACCAGCAAAAAGTACAAACACTAAAAGCAACTAAGGACACAGAAATCAGACACAGGAATCTTGCAAAACAATCAGAGGGGCACTGGATGATCGAGGTGTTAAAGGAGCACTCAAAGAAGACAATGCTGTTGTGGAGAAGTTAATATATTTTTTTTTTGCATCAGTCTTCACTGCTGAAGATATGAGGGAGATTCCCATACCTGAGCCATTCTTTTTACGTGACAAATCTGAGGAACTGTCCCAGACTGAAGTGTCAATAGAGGAGGTTTTGGAACAAACTGATAAATTAAAAGTAATAAGTCACTAGAACCAGATGGTATTCACCCAAGGGTTCTGAAGGAAAATGCAGAAATTACAGATGTGAACTTGCAGAACAACTAACTGTAGTACGTAATCTATCACTTAAATTAGCCTCTATATCAGATGACTGAAGGATAGCTAACGTAATTCTGATTTTAAAAAAGGACCCAGAGGCAATGCCAGCAATTACAGGCTAGTAAACTTAACTTATTACCTAATTTCTTGCCTAACTTACCAGGCAAATTGAATGAACCTATAGTAAAAAACAGAACTATCAGACACATAGATGAATACAACATGTTGGGGAAGACTCAGCACAGATTTTGTAAAAGGAAATCAAGCCACAGCAGTTTATTAGATTTCTTTGAATGTGTCAACAAACATGTGGATATGTAAAAACAATGAAGAGTCCTTGTGGCACCTTAGAGACTAACACATTTATTTGGGCATAAGCTTTCGTGGGCTATAACCCACTTCATCAGATGCATGGAGTGGAAAATACAGTACGCAGTACATATATTACAGTACATGAAAAGATGGGAGTTGCCTTACTGAACTGGGGGGGGGGGGGGGGTCAATTCACGAGGCCAATTCAATTAGAGTGGATGTGGCCCATTTTCAACTGTTGACAAGAAGGTGTGAGTATCAACAGAGGGAAAATTACTTTTTGTAGTGACCCAGCCACTCCCAGTCTTTATTCAAGCCTAATTTGATGGTGTCAAGTTTGCAAATTAATTCCAGTTCTCCAGTTTCTAGTTGAAGTCTGTTCTTGAAGGTTTTTTTGCTGAAGAGTGGCCACTTTTAAGTCTGTTATTGAGTGTCCAGGGAGATTGAAGTGCTCTCTTACTGGTTTTTTAATATTACAGTTCTTGATGTCTGATTTGTGTCCATTTATTCTTTTGTGTAGAGACTGTCTAGTTTGTCCAATGTATATAGCAGAGGGGCATTGCTGGCACATGATGGCATATATCACATTGGTGGATGTGCAGATGAATGAGCCCCTGATGGTGTGGCTGATGTGGTTAGGTCCTATGATGGTATCCCTTGAATACATACTCAGACAGAGTTGGCAATGCGGTTTGTTGCAGGGACTGGTTCCTGAGTTAGTGTTTATGTTGTGTGGTGTGCAGTTGCTGGTGGGTATTTAGTTCAGGTTGGGGGGCTGTAAACGAGGACTGGCCTGTTTCCCAAGGTCTGTGAGAGTGAGGGATCATCCTTCAGGATAGGTTGTAGATCCTTGATAATGCGCAGGAGAAGTTTTAGTTGGGGGCTGTAGGTGATGGCTAGTGGCATTCTGTTACTTTCTTTATTGGGCCTGTCCTTTGTAGTTGACTTCTGGGTACCCTTCTGGCTCTGTCAATCACGCATTCTTAAAACTACAATACCCACCTGGGGAAGTGAAGAAACAGATTGACAGAGCCAGAAGGGTATCCAGAAGTCATCTACAAAGGACAGTAACTATGGGGGGTGTGAGTGATTGCTGGACCCAGACAAGGAAGGAGTCTAGTCTGTGAAAGAAGCTTACTGGAACATCTCTAAGGGTGAGATTTACCTACATTTAGTTTCCTACTGTATTTGGCTTAGACTTGTGTGGTTTTGTTTTATTTTGCTTGCTAATTTACTTTGTTTTCTCTGTTATTACTTGGAACCACTTAAATCCTACTTTTTATATTTAAAAAATCACTTTTTGCTTATTAATTAACCCAGAACATGTAATTAGTGTTATATCAGTGTTATAGATGGCAGACAATTTATGAGTTTACCCGTACACGCTTTATACAGAGTAAAACAGATTTATTTGGGGTTTGGATCCCATTGGGAAGAGGGTATCTGGGTGCTAGAGACAGAAGCACTTCTTAAGCTGTTTTCAGTTAAGTCTACAGCTTTTGGGGGATGTGGTTCAGACCTGGGTCAGTGTCTGCAGCAGGCTAGTGTGTCTGGCTCAATAAGACAGGGTACTTGAACTCCCAAGCTGCCAGGGAAAACGGGCTTAGAGGCAGTCTCAGCACATCATGTGGCAGTTCACAAGGGGGTTTCTGTGACCCAACCTGTCACCAGAGATGGTATGATGGGATAACATGATTCTGGCAATTAATTGATCTTTAACTATTCATGGTAAATAGGCCCAATGGCCTGTGATCGGATGTTAGATGGGCTGGGATCTGAGTTACTACAGAGAATTCTTTCCTGGGTGTCTGGCTGGTGAATCTTGCCCACATGCTCAGGGTTCAGCTGATCGCCATATTTGGGGTCGGGAAGGAATTTTCCTCCAGGGCAGATTGGAAGAGGCCCTGGGGGGTTTTCGCCTTCCTCTGTAACATGGGGCACGGGTCACTTGCTGGAGGATTCTCTGTTCCTTGAAGTCTTTAAACCATGATTGAGGACTTCAATAGCTCAGACGTAGGTGAGAGGTTTATCGCAGGAGTGGGTGGGTGAGATTCTGTGGCCTGCATTGTGCAGGAGGTCGGATTAGATGATCATAATGGTTCCTTCTGACTTTAATATCTATGAGTCTATCTATAAAAGTCATTGTGAATATTTCTCTGAAACCATCTGCTTAAAGTGCAATGGCAATCAAAAAGGCCCACCGAATATTAGGAAAGGGATAGCTACTAAGACAGAAAATATCATAATGCCACTACATAAATCCATGCTACACTCACATCGTGAATATTGTGTACAGTTCTGGTTGCCCCATTTAAAAAAAAAGATATATTAGAATTGGAAAAAGTTCAGAGAAGGGCAACAAGTACAAGTAGGAATAGTGGTGTTGGAACAATTTTTATACTGGAGGTGCTGAAAGCCACTGAACAAAACTGAAAACCCCCATATATGATGGAAACCACTTCACACCAGCGAGTGCTGCTGCACCCCCAGCACCTCTACTTCCAGCACCCCTGATAAGCAGTATGGAACAGGTTCCATTTGAAGAGAGATTAAAAAGACTGGGTATTCATCTTGGAAAGGAGACAACTAAGGTAGGAATTGATACAGGTCTATAAAATTATGGATGGTGTGGAGAAAAGTGAATAAGGAAGTGTTATTTACCCTGTCACATAACACAAGAAACAGGGATCACCCCGTGAAATTAATAGGCAGCAGATTTAAAACAAACATAAGGAAGTACTTTTTCACACAAGACACCGTCAACCTGTTGAACTCATTGCCGGGGTATCTGTGAAGGTCAAAAGTATAACTGGATTAAAAAAAGAATCAGAAAAGTTTATGGAGGATAGGTTCATCAATGGCTATTAGCCAAGATTGTCAGGCATGCAACTCCAAGCTCTGGATGTCCCTAGAGTGGACAACAGAAGCTGGGAGAGGACAACAGGGGGATGGATCACTTGATAATTGCCCTATTCTGTTCTTTCCCTCTAAAGAATGTCACACTCGCCATTGTCAGAAGACAGGATACTGGGCTAGATGGACCATTGGACTGACCCAGTATGGCCATTCTTAAATTCTTATATCACTTATAAAATTCCACCACATAAAACCACAGTAACTGTAAAATAAACAAACAAAAATAGAAATTAATTATTTTCATATAAAACCAAAGTGACTAAAACCACAAGAATTGTACTATGAGCAAATTGAGTCCCTGATCCTACAACCAGATCTATGACTGGACCCTCATGTTTTTGTGGACCCTGACCAACTTACATGAGACACCACATGGGTAAAGATAGGTGAGGTTCAGATTGCATTATTAAGCCTTATGGTATTATTTTAAAACATAAGATGAAAGCCCACAGAAATAGAAATTATAGTAACCCTTAGAATAACAGAACTAATGTGAAATAATAATTGTCTATAGAAATAATTTCCTTGGCTACTCTAATTCTTGGGAAACTTCTTGTGTCTAAATCCTCAGCTGGTGCAAATCGGCATAAGTATTCTCATCAATATCCCTCTATTCACTTTAAAATAAAATAATCTTTGCATGTCCCTGTTTCCAAATGAATTGGGGTATTAATGCAGAGAAAAAAATGTCAGAATGAAAGGCCATGATTGTACTTTAAAGATTTTTGGCATTGTATGATGTTTACAGGATTGTATGCAGTTATTTAGAGGTTGTTCTAACTATGAAAGTTCTTTGTAGTCATGTATCAGTCAGCCCATTTAGGTTAGTCCTTGTGATGATGATATGAACGTCATGTGTCATATATCACCTCAACTATGTAACATATTACAAATCATTCAATGGGATTAGTCACGTTAATAAAGTTACACACTTGCTTAAATATTTGCAGATATGGAGTTTTGGTCGTTTTGCCTTTGCTTGACATTTCTAAATAACATTTGGCCACTCCTGGCTGCATTATAGATTTCCTGTATGTGTTGTTTTTCAAACAATTCCACAATGAAGAATAGTTCTCCATGGAAATTTTCAAGCAAAGTCAGCTCTCACTTACAACCCTGTAAATAAGAAACTCCATTAAAGTTACTGCCTTTGATTCTTCTCTCACTTACACCTATGGAAATCAGGAGTAATTCTATTTAAGTCAATGGAGTTACACAGCAGAACAGAAAGAAGACTCAGGACCACTGACTGCCAATTAAAATGACCATTTTTCCCTCTGAAATTGGGTTAATGTCAGAAAAAAAAATTCTATGAAAATGCATACCTTTAACATGCCTTTCTTTTGGATGTGGTCATTGAGTATAAAGTACTGAATATAATGTACAGGGAAATAATGAATAGAGTATTTCCAACCTGAGGTGTATTATCCCTGGGAAATTTCCCGACAGATCCAAATATATCTTATTTTACTGGTAATACTGGACCAGATTCTCCATTGGTGTAAACCACCCCAGTTCTACCAAAGCCAATGGAAATATGTTGTTCGGCACAGGTTAAGAATCTGATCCAATAGGCTTTGAATTACTCACACAGGGTTTATATTTAGAAGTATTCTTGCGCCAGCATTTATAGTTCAGGATGCTTGAGCGATATGTGTCAGGAATTAGTAGTAGTATTGGTGACATACACAGACTATCTCTGACACACAGAAGATATGCTGCATGACTTCCAGGAGTCTATCCCAATAGTTTGTGTTAATTAAACCATTATGTGCATATTTTTAAATTGAATGATATTTGTCACAATAATTCTATGTCTCTTAGATGTCTATTAAAATCCTAAAGTGATCATTTAGATGCAAAATCTCTGATAGAACCTGTTATATTCTTCATACTAAATTAACATTATGGGCTTGTAATGGGTGTCTTAATTATGCATTGATGTTATCTCTAATATTTTGAACAATAAAATTTGTCATTGTGAAGCATCCATTAAGTTCAGTCCTTGTCAGTCAATATTAGAGTTTTTCTGATCATCAGTGCTTTAAATTGTTATTATAAAGTTAAACATCTACATAAATCCTACCATTTATGTGTTGTACTAAGCAACCTATCATTATATACCTTATGTATTACAATATTGCCAAACAAACTACTTATTATTAGTCATTTCTAATTGCCACCAGAAGACCTTTGCTCAGAATTACTACATTTAGAAAGTATATTAATGCCTTCAGCAATTAAAACTAAAGGATTTATATTCTCTCAATTCTCCATCTCACTGTAACTCTGGCACTGAATTAACTACTAATATAACTCAGCATTTCTATGCAGAAAAAAAAGAAAGTTCAGATGAAATATTATAGTGGAAACAAAGAAAGATAGAAGAAGAATAATGGAGGAGTGAAACCAGAAAGTGAACAGCTGTAAAATAAAAAGATAGACATGGGATAATATAAGCATTTACCAGTAATTTTTCCATTGGCTTCTAATGGAGGCTGCCAGCTGACAATGACAGCTCGAGGCTTCCCTTCCCGAGTAATGACTGTCAAATCCTTGGGAGCAGAGGTTGGTGCTTAAAAGAATGGAAATAATAGAACACAAACCATCAGTTTCTCAGCTATATACTTGTTTTCCTTAAAATGCTATATCAGTCATTCTGCATAACTACTCATTCTGCATTTACTTCTTTTCTTAGATCCTCTGATGCATTACAGATACATTCTCGGGCAATATATGTTGAGAACTAAAACCTCGATTCTTAAGGGAAACTATTGTATCATCCCATTGGTTATGGGTACTTCTGGAAATGTAGATCCTTTTTATCCCATTCCATTCCACTCTGGTGCTTATCTTTCACGCATCACTGTGGTATTTGAGCACCTACTGTCTATGTTAGGGCCTCAAGGCATCACCATATTTAATATTAATACCACTGCTACTACCATGTTACAAAGATTTTTTAGGTGCCCATCACCATTTATGAAATTAAATTAAATGAAAATACACCTAACATGAGACATTCTGGATATAGTAGCAAAGTCCTGGGAGTATTGTGTAACAATAGTACAAAAGGAGTCCTAAATAGAGCAATATATCCCATTAAATATAGAAGGCTGGGTCTGTGAGTGTCTTGTGCCTTCTTTACACTGCATGTCTGTTGCATGTTTGCCACATAATCTTGCAGAGTGGCTTAGGGATGATCATCAATGGGATCTTCTGGTGGTGTACAGACTATCAGCAGAGTGGAGAAAGAGGGGAGTGGTTATTGTTAAAGAACATGATGAGGACTGCACTGAGCTATACTGTTCCTGAGCTAGATGTTCAGTGTTTGGGGTATAATATAGTAGGTGTTAACTTAGGGCTTCCTTCACTACTGGGGTAGGTCGATCTAAATTAAGCTATTATGTGAATAACGTAGCTGGAGTCGACGTAGCTTAGGTCAACTTACCTCAGTGTCTTCACTGCACTGGGTCGATGGGGGACACTCTCCGGTTGACTTCCCTTACTCTTCTTGCAGAGCTGGAGTACCGGGGTCGACCTGAGAGTGCTGTTCCATCGATTTTGTGGGTCTTCACTAGACTCACTAAACTGATCTCCGCGTGGTGAAGACAAGCCCTTAGATTATGTCTATACTGTAGTCTAAGGTGTGATTTCAGCACAGGTATATATAAGCACATGAGATTTACCCATGCAAGTATAACTAAAAATAGCAGTGTAGATGCAGTGACGTGGGCTTTAATGTGGGCTAGCAATGCAGGTAAGTATCCAGGATCCTGGAGTGCTTGTACAGCCATGCTGAAAACTGTGCCTCTTTCCTAGATTCATTCATAGATTCATGGATTCTAAGGCCAGAAGGGACCATTGTGATCATGTAGTCTGACTTCCTGTTTAACACAGGCAACAGAATTTCCCCAAAATAACTCCTAAAGCATATCATTTGGAAAAACAAACAATTTTTATTTAAAAATTGTCAGTGATGGAGAATCTACCACAAGCCTTTTGTAAATTGTTCCAATAGTTAATTACCCTTACTGTTAAAAAATTATGCCTTATTTACAGTCTGAATTTGTCTAGTTTCAACTTCCAGCCACTGGACTGTGTAATACCTTTCTCTGCTAGATTGCAGAGCCCATTATAAAATAGTGGTTCCCCACGTAGACACTTACAGATTGTAATCACATCACCCCATAACTGCCTCTTTGTTGAGTTAAACAGACTGAGCTCTTTGAGTCTATCACTCTAAGACAAATTTTCTAATCCTTTAATCATTCTGGTGGCTCTTCCTTGAACCCTCTTCAATTTATCAACATCCTTTTTGTACTGTGGGCACAATATTTCAGCAGCAGAAACACCAGTGCCAAATATAGAGGTAAAAATACCTGTCTACTCTTTCTCGAGATTCCCCTACATATGCATCCAAGGATCACACTAGCTCTTTTGGCAACACCATCACACTGGGAGCTCATGTACAGGTGATTATCCACCACAACCATAAAATGTTTTTCAAGGTCACTGTGTCCCAGGATAGAGTCCCCCAACCTGTAAGTATTGCCTATATTCTTCATTCCTAGATATATACATTTACATTTAGACTATTAAAATACATATTGTTTGCATGCACCCAGTTTACCAAGTAATCCAGATTGCTCAGACCCATCCTCTTCCTTGTTTACCACTTGCCCAATTTTTGTGTCATCTGCAAACTTGGTCAGTGATGTTTCCTTATGTTAAATAGCATTAAGTCAAGGAACTGATCCCTGAGGGACCTCACTGGAAATAAACTAACTTGATGATGATTCCCCATTTACAGTTACACTTTCAGACCTACGCTGCTATTTTCGGCTGTGCTATTGCAGGTAAATCTAATACGGGTATGCCTACACATGCTGTAATCATACCTTGGCTTGCAGTATAGACATACCCTTAGAGCAGTCACACAGCTCATTGTGAAAGGCATGTGCAATATAGAAAAAGAACAGGGCAGTGCAGTGTGAGCTCCACAGCTCTATTCACCACCTCCTACCTGACTTCCACTATGTGAATTTTCTGAACGTTTGAAAATCTGCCTCAAAGTCTTTTTTAAAATATTGTTCCTAAAAATTTCGTTGGGTTGATGTTACATCAGAAAAAAATCTATATTAAACAAAGAGGTTCTAAATGAACATCTGACCCAAAATGAAAAATATATAATGGTGTTAAATACTGTGAAACAAATGAACAACCACACACTTAACAAAGAAAGGATCATTACGATATTGAATACAGGATTCAACAGAATACTGATCAGCTAATCTTACAATTAATGTGTCAAATGACCCTATTCAAAAAAGGATCCCAAACAATCAAGAAAGATGTAAAAAGGAAGATCACATTATAATTAATATTGATAAGTAGGTGAGACGATCATTCACTGATGTTTTGGCTTAGGCCTAATGGCTACTGGATGCTAACTTTAACTATTCCATTGGGTTTCCTTACAGATGAGCCTGGTCATGTCAAGATTTTTGATCATTCTATTTAGTAAGGCCAAAATATTCGAACAAGGATGTTCAAAATTAGGCACACAATGCACAATTTTAGTTCTTCAAATCTCTTAACCTAGATATATTTACAGTATGACATGCCTGCACACTTAACTAGGAAAATTAGTGTAACAACAATAGCCTCTAATGGGTTGTGCTTCATAAAAAACATTCAACTCAGAACCTGTTTATGACACTGGCTCATCAATTTCTGTTGAAGGGCTGAAGTTTGAGTTCTGGGATTCAACAGATTGTGAACATAAGGAATTGTGAGTAAAATTAAAAGACCAAATCTTGCTCTCAGCTCTCATTAGCTCCCACTGAAGTCAATGAGAATTATCTGGGTATATCAAGGCCCAAAATTTGGCTCTAATTATTGTTTTTGTATTGTGGGTGCACACCTTCCTTCCACCCCATGTTGCTGATTTCTACTGAATTTTATATGAATATTGATATGAACATTCTTCATTAAGGGAACTTCCACACGCAGAATGGGTATAAAATAGGCATTAACAATCAGAAATACAAGATCCCTTTAGTTAATGCAGCTGCATCTCCAGCTTAATTAATTGTATGTCAACCATATGGGAAAATCTAAAGATACATATATTTCCACTGAGTTTCCCCCTGTTAAATAACTGATGTGTTCAGCAGTTGCCATTAAAAAGTCAATATTTACCAGCAGACATTTCCACATTTGACATCTGTTGGTAAATGTTGATTTTTAATTGTAACCATTGTACTTTTGCTTCTTCTTGTCATGTACAGAAAATATCACAGATATTATGTAGTCATCTAAGTTTATATATTAATTTATATATTAGAATCAAGAGTCAGTTAAAAAGGAAAATATCATACTCAGAGCTATAGATACACTTTTTATTGAGCATGGGAAATACAATAAAGTAACTAAACAGTTTGGATCCTATCCAGCACAGTATATCTGCAGTCTTCTGAGCCACTCAGTTTGTGGAAGATCTACCAGCTCTGCAGAAGGCCTACCTATTCAGAAGAAAGACTGGCCTACTTTGGAGTGCAAAACACAAAATGAACAAAAACAGTGAACCGGAGAGCTCAAGTTTAGTAACTGCATTTAAGAAACTTCCTGCCTGCTCTTCTCCCTATTTAGATTCCGCGCATCTCCCTATACTGAGGCAAGGCAGCTCATTGGCTTGACTCAAAAGCAATTCTTCTGAAGAGCCTCAAGGAGGGAAGATGAATAATTTATTCTAAACACATATAGAATTTAATAGAAAATACTAATCATTCTGTAGAGCAGTGATACTCAGACCTCAGTGGTTCAGGAGCCAAATTAGTGATCAACATTACCCAAAAAAGCCACAGCAGTGTGAATTCATTGTTTCATTTATATATTTAATACATATTATTCTCACAGCAAATAAGTGAATAACTTGATAAAAAAATTGATAACTTAATTGGTTAATAGCATAGTAAAAGCTGACTGGTTAATAACTTAGATTGGTTAATAATTAAATCACACAGTGTTTTAATATCATGTGCTGAAGAAAGCCTCAGGAGACACATTAAAGAGCCACTTGTGTGCCACAAGCCTCAGTGTGAGTACCACTGCTGTAGAGCATTGTTTTTATCCACTCAATAGAATTCTATATTTTGGGATACACTTCTCCATTAATATCATTATAATATTAATATGACAGTTAAAAAAGCAAAACCCAGAGAAAAGGTATCATTCTCTATTTTTTTAAGGGAGAACAGAGTAGAAGGAAAATAGAGAGGTTGGGACCTGACAAGCTCCTTAGCTTCCTTTTCCTTGCAGACAGAAATAAAGGTCCAAGCCAGAGACCTCCTAACTCTATTGCCCTTTTAATATATGCTCATTCAGCTTACTGGAGGTGTTATCTTACAATAAACATTACATGACTGCTACCCAAGCAATACTTTTCCTCAGAGCCTTAAGTAGCCATCATAGTTGTATTTCTGAGAGCCCTCACTGAGCATCTGAGGCCAGCAGCTACATAAAATCCTTAATGCCTAATATCTATTCAATGATATAATAACAATTCTAATAATAGGGAAAGAATAATGGTGACTAGTAGGGGCCTGAATACAGAAAGGTGTGAAGACAATGGGAGTGTCATCCAGGGCTTAAATTCTCATTCCCACTCAGGACTTGGGACTATAGCCCCATGGAGGGGGCGCCAGGGCCTGAGGCTTTAGTCCTTCAGGGGAGAAGGGGGGTGCTGGGGCTTCAGTCCCCACAGCGCATGCTGGAGCTTAAACCTCAAGCCCCAGTGCTTCCCGTGGAGCTGAAGCCCTAAACCCCAGGGCTCCAACGGGGCTCTGGTGGGTTCTGACTGAATTTAAGCCTTGGTGTCATCTAAGGAGCCTCATCCACCCAGGCAGGGAGCCTCTGACATGAGACAAGAAGTTCTACAGGTAGAAAGTTTGTATCTGTAAATAACATGCAATTTGAAGAGACTGCTCAACTTTGTTGCATATTTTTTGTTTAATTTTGTAGCTGTACCAGCTGCTGTAACTCCAATTCAGGATCTTTAATCCATCTGGGCTGGAGCACATGATTTAAGAGGAGAGGCTGAGGGAACTGGGATTATTTAGTCTTCTGAAGCGAAGAATGAGGGGGGATTTGATAGCTGCTTTCAACTACCTGAAAGGGGGTTCCAAAGAGGATGGATCTAGACGGTTCTCAGTGGTAGCAGATGACAGAACAAGGAGCAATGGTCTCAAGTTGCAGCAGGGGAAGTTTAGGTTGGATTTTAGGAAAAACTTTTTCACTAGGAGGGTGGTGAAGCACTGGAATGGGTTATCTAGGGAGGTGGTGGAATCTCCTTCCTTAGAGGTTTTTAAGGTCAGGCTTGATGATTTAGTTGGGGATTGGTACTGCTTTGAGCAAGGGATTGGACTAGATGACCTCCTGAGGTCCCTTCCAACCCTGATATTCTATGATTCTATGTAATGTCTGCATACAGACACCTCCAGAGCCCACAGAACTGCACATATACAATATAGTTAATAGAACTGTGGGCCTGTGGCTTCAAAAGCATCTTCTCCTCTTCAGCCAAAAAGAATCTCTATTAGCTGGTATCAGTACATGATCCATTCCCAGAGGCACTAGGGGGCTGGGACAGGATCACACACACTAGAGCCAGTACAAGTCGCCTTTTATGAATTAATAAATGAGAGAGACTAACAAAGCTGTCATCTTAGTCATAGAAGACTATTTCCATCATTGTTCTCATCTGATATCAGTTTTCTTTGAAAACTGAATACCAACTAGGTCACATCATTAGTGAAAAAGATCTTTGAAGCTCACCGTATTTATGATCCATATTATTGGAAACATGCCATTTACTAAATTCCAACGTTTGGCTTTGAGAAACTTTAGAGGAAATATTAAATGTCTTCTGTTTTGTTACCCATAGAAAAAAGTGAAGAAAATAAATTTAGCTTTTAATGTACACTGTTGATTTGTTTTGCTGGCATGAAATTTGACAATGCTACCAACTATATCAGCAGTAGTTCAGCAATTTCAATATACTTAGTCAGTTCCAGATTTTGAAAATTCCTAAATATATTTTACTAATATGGGCATCTTGAAACAAAATCACTTTTTAAAGCTATCAAAATATCTAGACATACCTGCTTCATATGTTGTGGCATGTGCAGTCATGCTCCACGTGCTTGACCTTCGACCTTTTGTTACCATGACAGAGAATTCATACATAGTGTTTGGCTTAAGGCCTATTACACTATGGCTCAAAGCTGTTGTATCTGCTGACTACAAAAGGGGGGGAAAGAGGAAAACAAATATATGTTTAAGCAAGTAAGACTTGAAAAACGCAATCCTAGAAAACTAACTTCCACACACACTTTCTCCATATAACAGAGAAAATGGAAGAGCATAATAGAGTAACACTAAATAGCCTTGGCACTGTAGCATGTATTTTAGTGGAACTATTATTAGTACTATAAATAAGATACTAAATAAGAAAAATAAATAAATAAGATACTAAACTTGTTTTCTATAATTTAGACAGTTAACTAAGGTATGGAGAAAAAATGTTTAGCAGCCTCTAATGGAAGTTTACAAATACATATTTTCTCACCAGAATGGTTCTAACTAAGGCACTCTGGTCTTTCTACGTTCCTTGAATGAATATGTATTTAATTTCTTATAAAAACTAGAACTGTTAAGTGTTGTATTTTTGCTTGTTTAATTATGCATTATTTATCCAGTTCACTACAGCATGTTAAGAACAGGTATATAAACTAATATTGATGTGCATATTACATTTTTATAATGTAGATTTACCTGATCTCAGCCTGTTCTAAGGAATGACTTAAGAGACACAGCACATTTTTATCACATGAGTAGAGCCAGAGGAAAATTGCAGGATAAAACTGGTGAAAACTGAATGAAACCCTGTCTGTATTTTCAGAGCATTATGGAGCCCCATCATACTGGGCCCAATTTCTGAAGAGTTAGGCACTTCCAGTGAGATGTTGAGCATCTTCCGTGCCCACTGACAGCAGTGAGAGTTGAGGGCATGCCACATCCAGTATAACATGTGATCTCAGCTCATTTATCTGAGCGGTAAATCTTTAACTTGTACGATATGTCTGATGGCCTAAAATCTACCAAATGATGCCTGAACCACTAGAGCGGGTGAGTGAAATTTATGCCCAGTTATGCAAAACATCTGACTTTCATCATTAGAATGGATCCTTTTTCACTGTTCGATAGGATGTGTCTGGAACTCTGCAGCTCTCTGGTATTCACCAGTAATGTCACCCTTGTGTAGACATTAATCATCAGCCCTAATGATGCAAGTTAAATCTTGTAAAATGTTACAATTAGCTTCGAAGGCAGTGCAGAATACTGCTTTGCTTTGCTACTCCACAAGCATTCACACTGAGGCTTTGCACAGCAGTTAAACAAAGAAGCTTCTGTATTCAGAGACAAATTCCGTCATCTTTGTACTCACTGGGACAAATCGTAGCCTTATGCAAGATAATGAGAGATTTGCAGTTGACTTCTTTGAGACTAGGATTTCACCCATTGAGTAGTCCCCCACTCTGTGAGTAATCGTAGTGAAATCAACGTGTCAACTCATGGAGTAAAAGTGGCAAAATTTGACCATTAACTATGTGACAGATTTCCCTGCGGTGGGAATTACTGTTCACCGTAAGTACGCCACTGACTTAAGTGGGACTATTTGTGGAATGAGGTACTACACAGCATGACTGAAGGAAGCTAAATCTTATAGACAGCACTGTAGAAATTAGAGTTATATTGGTAGGATGGCCCATGCAATGATCTTTGATGGGAGATGACCAAGGGGGAGGCCAAAGACCGGCTATGTGGACTAGATATAAGCTGACTTTATGGAGACCAATTTGCATGACAGCCAGGCATACTATCATGAGTTCTGGAAAAAGGCTATAAAAGCTGCCGAGCCCAAATAGGAAAGAAGAAGAGGAAGAAGAGCACTGTAGAAATTAAACTTTCCTTTTTTTTTCAAACTTGCTCAGATATTTCACATGCCCAGGATGAAGGGACAGGAATAAAACAAAGGGCAGGTCTCCACTATAGCACTACATTGGCACAGCTGTGCCCCTGTGGCACATCTGGTGAAGACACGTTATGCCGGTGGGAGAGCGCACTCCTGTGGCCATAATTACTCCACCTTGGCAAGAAGCGGAAGCTATGTCAGCAGGAGAGCATCTCCCGCTGACATAGCACCAGTGTGGACAGGGCAAAACTTATGTCACTCGGAGGAGGGACAGTCTTTTTCACACACCTGTGTAAAACGTAAGTTATATTGACTTAGGCTGTAGCGTAGACCTGCCCAAAGTGTTTGGAAAACAGGATGGGGTTGAACATGTTCTGGACACAATAGGCTTTGAGTGAACATACATTCATTGTGACTTTTTTTTATTAAAAGTAAAGTTGTGAGATTGCTGCTTCTGTCTGAAGTGGGAATAACAAAGGAACAGACTGATGTGACAGATACTGCAACTGTATGCAGAACCTTGGGGGAAACATTGTATCAACATTGTATACTGTGATAGACCCAGGCCAGTTGGGTACAGAAGAGTAGCCTTATTGGGATCCAGGAAGTGGGCGGGCGAAGCCCGGCCACTGCTAAAGGATTCCCCCATCCGGCCTAAGGGGGGGGGGGTCCACAGGACCTGGAAAACCAATTAATTATGGGGGACAACTAATGAACAACAGGGACAAGAGTGCGGTCAAAGGGTCAAACAAAGGGAACCTGACGGGGACACTGAGCAGAGAACCCCGGACAGCGCCCACTGCTTCTCAAAGGCGTCAAGGGAGTCAGTGGACGCCGCCCAGAGGAACTCTGCCCGGAGACATGAACGGACAGAGGATCGGAAATAGGCCGCACAGTCGCAGGAGACTCCATCGGCCAACCTCCTCACCCTGGTTTTATAGATGGCCACTTTAGCCAGGGCCAGGAGGAGGCTGACCAGGAGGTCCCGCAACTTAGTGGGGCCACGGACAGGGAGTGCGTAAATAAGGAGGTGAGGGGAAAAGTGCAACCAAAATCTTAACAAAATATTCGTGAGGAGCCGGAATAGGGGCTGCAACCTGGCGCACTCCAGGTAGATGTGCGCCAGGGTTTCCCTCATGCCGCAAAAGGGGCAGGTGTCCAGGATTGGGGTGAACTGCGCCAAGTACACGTCCGTGCTCACGGCCCCGTGAAGGAGCCGCCAACTGATATCCCCGGCGGGCCTCAGGAATAAGGTGGCATATAGGCTGGCCCACCGGGGCTCCTCACCCTCTAGAGGTGGCAGGAGGTCCTGCCACTTTGTGCCAGGGCGGTACAGAAGAGTAGCCTTATTGGGATCCAGGAAGTGGGCGGGCGAAGCCCTCCCACTGCTAAAGGATCCCCCCCCAGCCTAAAGGGGGGATCCACAGGACCTGGGAAACCAAATAATTACGGGGGACAACTAATGAACAACAGGGACAAGAGTGCGGTCAAAGGGTCAAACAAAGGGAACCTGACGGGGACACCGAGCAGAGAACCCCAGACAGCACCCACCGCTCCTCAAAGGCGTCAAGGGAGTCAGTGGACGCCGCCCAGAGGAACTCTACCCAGAGACGTGAACGGACAGAGGATCAGAAATAGGCCCCCACAGTCGCAGGAGATTCCATCGGCCAACCTCCCCACCTGGTTTTATAGATGGCCACTTTAGCCAGGGCCAGGAGGAGGTTGACTAGGAGGTCCCACGACTTAGTGGGGCCATGGACAGGGAGTGCGTAAATAAGGAGGTGAGGGGAAAAGTGCAACCAAAATCTTAACAAAATATTCGTGAGGAGCCGGAATAGGGGCTGCAACCTGGCGCACTCCAGGTAGACGTGCGCCAGGGTTTCCCTCACATTACAAAAAGGGCAAGTATCCGGGATGGAAGTAAACCGTGTCAAAAACACGCCCGTGCTCACAGCTCTGTGAAGGAGCCGCCAACTGATGTCCCCGACGGGCCTCGGAACTAAGGTGGAATAGAGGCTGGCCCACCGGGGCTCCTCACCCTCTAGAGGTCCCGCCACTTTGTGTCAGGGTGGTACAGAAGAGCAGCAGAAGGCAGATATACTGGCCACTGGATTAACAGTGTTCTGTTCCCCGACTGACCAGAGCAGGGGCTGCTCCAGGCTAATGAGAGCACCTGACTCCAATTAACCTGCAAAGAGTTAGGTGAGGCCATTAAGCTAATGTGACCACCTGACTCTAATTAAGGCCCCTCTGATAATATAAAAGGGATCACTCCAGTCAGGCAGAGGAGAGGAAATGTGGCTGAAGGGCTGGTTAATGAAGACACCCTCAAGTCATTGATAAGGGAGCTCTGAGGTAAGGGAGAAGCAGGAGAGCTGTGGGGAAGTGGCCTAGGGAAATGTTGCAACTCTGGCAGTAAAAGGTTGGCTGCCAACAGCTGCTACCATTAGGGTCCCTAGGTCGGAACCCGGAGTAGAGGGCGGGCCCGGGTTCCCCCCAACCCACCACTGCAGAAACACCTCCTGGGAGGGAAAAACAGGCCCCTGTCAAGACAGGAGGCTAAACTGTTTTAGCATGAGGCTGTAGGAGCAACAGAGACTATGGGAATTCTCTCACCAACCTCCATTGCTGGCTTATGTTGAAAAAAGCTCAGTAGACTGTACCCCTGGCCCTAGAGAGAGAAGGGCTATGTAGTGAGCCTCTGAAGCTAGCATAAACTGCCTGGAACCGCGGGACCCACGGGGACAACTTTGGAGCTCTGCCACAATGGGCAAAGGGATTGTATGTATGACCGTGTCCTTCTCCACAGGGAAGTGTTACCCGAGCTGCTTCAAGAACTAAAATAGCAAGGGGTTGGAAGGAGGGGCAATTATTAAGGTGAAACACTCAAAATGTAAACTCCTCCAGAGAGATACCACTTTCTGGAGAGGTTCAATATAGATTTTCCAGAGACTATGAGACAAATACATGGCTTTTGGCATTAAAAAAGCCATGTTTAAATTGACTCAGGGCCTTCATTCTGATCCAGCTAATGGACAAGACTTTCTGTCTTAGGGCCCCAACCCTTGCGGATGGGAAAGACTTTGGCCCTGCTAGGGCCTCAGAAGATTGATGGGTGACTTCTGGTAAGCTTTTTGCATGCGGATTGGAACTTATTGTTTTTTGTATGTTTTCTTAATGCTTTTACTGTAAGAATAAATGTGCTTGCCTAGAGAGTAACTTGTAACTGTTGGCAATACACTGTTCATAGCCCTCAGAGAAAACGCAACACACAGGGGCAAACTTTAGGCAGAGTGCCTTTCTGGGGTATCCAAGTGTAAGGCAGGGAGCTGTGCAGCCTTAAGATCTCCAGGCAGAAGGGAATGGGACAAGGGTCCTTGGTGAACGCTGGAGACCTTAGGCCTGACTGGTCACTCTAAAGTGGACCATGGAGGAGGGGATACAGATGCAGTTACCTGGAAACTGCGACAACTAGTTCATGACATTTCAGCTACAGATTGGCTAAACTAAAAAATAAACCAAACCAACCAACAAACAAAAAGCCCAGAAGGGTTTGACTCTTCATCCCCCAATTCAACAGAACAATGGAAAAAAAGCAGATTTGGAGACTGTCTTGAGTTCTGGATCAACTCTAATTTCCATAATTCTCCTTCAGGTGGAATCAACATGAGCCATCTCTTTTGTTGTCCTGTTCATTAAAAATAACCCTATATGATCACCCCACCTTAAGTTTTTCCATCAGGCTTGGTTGTCCGTATAGTTACTTTATAGTTACCTAAGCTTTTGTTTCCAGTCTTGACCATTCCTAGGGTTCCTTCCTATATCTATGTGCTGTAAAAAGTTAGTTTCTTCAATGAGTTCCACTTATCCATTTTAACAGTTTCCCAGCAAGAAACAGGGTGATGACAGGGTGGGGTGTCACAGGCAAACACAGTTAACCTGTTAAACTCATTTTACATAAGTGTGGTTACTATGAGATGACACTAACAAAGCTAGCTTTATATTTTTTGTTTGGCACCTGCAATTTTCCACTGGGCCTGCACATGATGAACACACAGTGACAATGTGGACAATTTCATAATTGTCTAAAGGTCACAATAAATAATGCTGTGCTCTTTGGAGCCTTGCTCTTACTATAGGAACTAAATTAATAAAACTGTCTCGTTCTACTGTATTCCACATTTTACTGGGAATGGGAATAAATCTCTCAATGGGTACAATTACATCAAAATACAAAACTACACTATTTCAGAAACCTTAACTTTTCTACACTGGAGCTTACTACACTGCCAACAAGCCCCATGTGTATGCTACATGAGCATATAAGAATTTGGTGATCTTACGGTTTAGCACTGTGGCCCAGAACAGTGCTATCTGAGGTTGAGATAGCTATGATAGTAATTGTGACACCACTCATTCTGTGATACACTTGAAAAGATGTTCAAGATGTACTGTTATATAGTTAAGCACGTTTAACTAGTATCTCTTAAGACATTTAAGATCATCAGCATCTACAGTTAAAAGACAACTGGCCTGATTCTCCTCTCACTTACACTATTGTAAATCAAAAGCAGTGGTTACAACAGTGCAAAACTAGTGTAAGCAACAGAAAAATTAGGACCACTGAATGAAATTCTGGCAGATGTGTTATGGTCTTTACTAGAAAAATCATGTCCAGCAGGGGGAGTGAGAAAAAAAGTTTCCACCATTATTTAGTCTCCTTTCAAAATCCACTGACACAGTGATATAGCTCAGAGTCTAAGAACAAGAACCAGATTCTAAAAGGTATTTAGGTGCCAAAAGATGAAGATAATTCTCTAGTGGGATTTTCAAATGCACCTAGGTCCCTAATTCAATAAATATTTTTAAAAATCCATCCCTAAATCCACATTTCTAATCACAAATTCATTTACTCACTAGTGGCCCTGTGATCATAATAGGAACAATCTGTACTAGAGAATTACGTTTGGGGTGGTGACCAGTCACTTATCGGTGAACATATTTGCAGTGTATATGTGCAACTTTTGGGAACAATTGCATGTTGCTCAAGAAGATAGCACCATATGGCAAGAAAAGTTAACCAGTAATTATGACATCACATGACAGGAATGGTGAAGCATGTTCACCAGGAGTGATTTGGACATTATAAGATGCAGGATATGAATTGACTATAGTATGTAAATTGATAGAGTTTATTTTTTCAGATTATTAATTATTATTATTTTCTCTCCTATCCCACATACATTTTAATATTTTGTTGGCATTAGTGTTTGAAAACATCTTTCATTTACAAGCAGTAGGATATTCATCCTATTACAGGCTATTTCCAAATTGAGAAGTTTCCTGTTCACTTGGTGCTTTTTGAGTGTTTGTTGCTAATATAATAAAACAGGGATTTCCAACAGTGTGGTTGATTTGAAATTGGCATCCCAGTTTCATTCTTGGGCATTATGCTGTCCAATCAATGACTTTCTAACTTACATATGATATGTAAAATTAAACATGAGAACTTTCAACAATTAGATTTTTAGTGTGGCATTTTCAGGCCAATAAATACTCTTAAAAAACCTCAACTATATATATTTGTGGCCCTATTACATGCTTGCTATTCAGGACAAATCTCCCATTGACTATACTGCGAGTTTTTCCTGAGTGAAGTACAGAATAGGTAGATTCAGGTTATTGTCAAATAAAATACGAACACAAGAAATCGCAGGTCTTCAATTCATATCCCTTTATAACTTCACCTTGTATTTAGCACTTGTAGAATAGCTGGTTCTCCAACGGACAGTGTAAAAGCGAACCTCAGTAGTCTTTTGATTCTTTGGGACAGAGTTGTCTGCCCAGCTGACTCTCACTGCATCATGGGTAAGTGCAACAGCCTGGACACCTACTGGTGGGAGCATGGGGGTGGAGATATCTGGGACTGAGGTAGGGAAATCATCAAGCAAAGGATAAAAATCAACTTCTAATGGATCAATGGGATCTGGGTCAAAAACCACCAAATGAGCATTCAAAAAAAATGAATAGCAGTTAAAATAAAAACAAAACAAAACAATCACCAGTGGATACACATCACAATGGGTTAAATGATGAGAGGGGAACAGGAGAAGAACAGAAAGAGAGGCATTAATTGAAAAAGATAATACCGGTGTATATATATATATACACACACACAATATTTCACTTACATTACAGTAAATAAAGCTAACTAGCAATTAATGTTATTTTGCATGGCTTGTTCAAATACTTCCAGGTGTGCTTTCTTTTCTTGGCTCCAAAATGAAGTTGAAATGCATTGTTTCTCCTTAAAATGATTTACTTTGCAGAAAAAAGAAATACATAAATGATACATTATTAAAAACACGTACAAAATAGTGTCATTCTAAAAGACACTCTGATGTGTGTAGGAGTTACCTATGCTTTTCTCTCTCTCTCTCTGCAGCTTCTTTTGTTCTTTTAATGCTATTCAAAGGAGCACTTCTACATCTGCTTAAACATTTGTCAGGCAAAAGAGAACATAATTTTAATGCTAAGATGGAGGTCCCCATTTGTTGATTTAAGAATGCCAGCATGATAAATGTGTGCATCCAGGTATGGATATGTGGATTGTTGTTTTCATCTCTGAGCATGTTTCCTCCTTGAGACATAAGCACACTTCTTTTATGCATTTGGTGATCATGCTGCCTTCAGACAGATCAATAGACTGAACATAATGATATGCAGAGGTAGGTGAACTTAGTACAACATACAGAGGCAATCTGTGGTAGGTTTTATTATACAGAAAAGTTTGCTTCCATTTCCAAAAATGCAATTCCATATTGGAAAGCCATACTTGGCAGTTAGCCAAATGCTATCTAAAACATCATGGGCCTGATTCTCCTCTCACTTCATTGTAATTGAATTGACTTCAACAAAATTAACCCTGATTTACAACAATGTGATAGGAGAATTGGATTGCATGTCTTTTTTTTAACCTCTGAGTTTTAAGTGGTTAAACTACTACCTCTTAATGCAGAAAATGTTGGTCAGAGCAGAGTCATTATGTTAAAATGTTACCTTTTAAAAATATATATTTGCAATTTAAATGCAAGATTATGATTTTACCAACCAAAAATTTCAGGCAGCAGTAGTTATGACACAGCGCACACCACCATATTTTTTTCCAAAATAACAGACTGCGTAATTAATCAAAGCACAAATTAATCTGACATTTCCCGATTGATAATTACTTCAGTTTGTCAGCTTTATATGTATGTCAAACTGCTGACAGTCTTTGATCACTTTTTTTTTTTGTAATTAATTATTTACAACTTCAGGAGGCCACAGACTTTGGAATAAAATATACAGGAGAAAAGCATGTTTAAAATTTTTGATGAGCAAGTAGATAAGTCTTTTATTTCTGCTGTTGTTGCTGCTTCATTCGTCATCAGCTTCTTTAGAAGCTTGAAAATAGATGCTTGGGAAAATAGAGCAATCTGGTAGTTCACCTACGGTTCCAAAATTCATTCGGACATTCTGCATAGCAGGATGGGTTGAAACTTCTTTGCCTATTCACAAAGAATATTGCTACTCTTAAGATTTCAATTCCCAGTTCTAAACTGAAATTTTCAAGGAGATTTGTCTATAAACCGTGACATAATGAACACTTTTCATTTTTGTTTCTTTTTTGCTTACATAGTTAATGCTGTAAGGTAATATGCATTCAGTATTTTGGCAAATAAAACACTGCATCTTTTTTCTTTCCCCATAGTGACATACTGAATTCTGAAGGTCTGTTGAACAGAGGATCATGAAGAAAGACTAGGTCTAGCAAAATAAATGATTAGATTCAATCAAGATGATTCAGTTCTTGACACCTGCCATCACTGAGCTGAGAAATGGTGGAATTTCTATAATCCTTTGGTGTCTGAAAATAGGTCCCTAAACACTTCCTCCACTTTTCAAAACAGAGTTATTTGCTGCTGTTCATGTTCGGACATCTGTCATTTGGAAATTGCATACCCTGGATAAAAAGGTTTCTGCTTCATTTAAATCTTATTTTGCTTATCACATCATTTGAGATTATATATTACACACACCCACACACACACACACAAATTTCTATATCTGTCTATATATACACAATTCTTATGCACTGAAATAAATACAGTAGTTAAATCTTCTTTTTCATTCAGGGCAACTCAGTTCAACAACCACTCAGGGAGTTCAACTAAAATGCTTCTCACTTTGCTGAACGTAGTTTTTGAAATGTTCTTCCATGAATGACCCAATGGCACTGACTCGCTTCAGAAGCTGCATCCAGAGGGGTAAGAGATTAGATAGGAAGCTCCTTGTTAGAGCTGCTCTTAGAAGTAAAAGAGAAGCTGCAAAATGGCATACTTGTAGAGAATCCTTGGGTCAATTCACCAAAGTAGAATCCAAGCTTGACATACCTTTTTCACATCTGGATAACATTTCATTTATGAGAGGTCACATACATACATACATAAAAAAAATTCCCCACAGGCTACACATAGATAATTCTTGATCTAGCATCAACATGGAACAAAAGGTCAAACAAAACAACACATGGATTTTGAACCAAGTTAATCAAATAAAGATTTCAAAAGACACATACTTAATCTCGCATGCCTAGCAGGAAGAACTGACCATTTCAGATACCACACCAGAAGTGATATTAACAATGTTGAAGTCACATGCTCACTGTTAGATATTACATCTGGATACGGTTTCTCACAGTTGTCTTTGCTTTTACATTGAATGTTTTTCCCCACCTTTGGGACTTTCCAAGATTTCTTAGGGGAATACTTCACAAAAACATACGGACAACGGATGGTTTTCCATTTGGAGCCACAGTGCTGCCATTTGATTTAATTATCCTTAATGGTTCACCCTAGTCAGTCTGTCTGTCAATGGTCCTTTTGCTCTCAGTGACATAAGCTTCCTTCCTCCGAGGAAGTTCTTAACGTGGTGGGTGAAACACAAGGAAAAACTACCAAATGATGGTGTCACTCCACAGGAAAATCGTTTTTTTTTTTTTTTTTTTTTTTTGTTAGCTCTCTTCAGTCTCACCCACTCATCCCCAAAACCCATACACGTACAAAGGCCACCAAAGGAACCCTAAACTTATTGGCACCCTGTTTTTTTGTACGAAGAATACATCTATGAAGAAAAATGTTGCATGGTAAGTGAGTAGCCTGATTAATACTGGGTATTCTGTTTTGTGTGAGTTTATATCATCATTAATTATTTGCAATACTTTCCTTCATCTTATCTGAGACCTGGCTACCTGACCCTATCTATGTCTGTGACTGTTCTTGGCTTTAATTAATTAATTTAAACTTAGCAAAAATTATAAGAGATACAGAAAATAATTAAATTCTGTGCTTGATTTGTAACAGCAGCTACAATTTTAACCTGATCTTCAGATATTCAAATTGCTCTGGGATTCATGCTGCTCCCAAGCCAACTCAATCAAACTACTAACGGATGTGCAAGCATTACATTATTTTATATCAGCTAATGAAAATTTACTGCTGTAAAATATATTTCAGGAAAGTGTAATTAATTCATTATCTTACATCCATGTAGTTCAACCATTTAAAATGGGGTGGAAAAATAATAATAATTTATTTTAGCAGAAAGTTGGATGTTGAAGAGCTCTTTCTTTATTGGCTTCCCAAAATAATTTGCCTAATATGTAGGTAAGGCTAATGATAACTGATATGGAACAAAATAAAAATCAACATTGCCAACTCACCTGTCAATGATCTAGTGGTGGCACTTTCATAGAGAGGGACTCCTTCACCCACGTTGTTAAAGGCTTTTAAAGAAATTACATAATGGGAACTTGGCTCTGCAGGCAAAAACAAACAAGGCATAACACACATTGTTAAAATCAATGCTCTGAATCAGACTGGATTAGCATTTTCATGAAAAATAAATAAAATATGTCAAGTGAACGCCTGTTCAAACTAAACCAACAGTTACAGAGCTGCTTAGAAAGCTGTCATGTTTTTGCTTTCATTCCATTCAGGCTTCAATTTAGGACCAACCTTATAGTCCTTTCTCAGTCTTTAATCAAAGTTCCCATTTAATTCAATGAAAGTTTTGCCTGAGTAAGGACTGCGAGATCAGCCTTTTCTTCCACAAGAAGTAACTACTGATGCACAACTCTGCATGGAGGTTCATTCAGGAGTTCACACTCCCCCTGCATGTTGCATGGAGTTTTGCTTTGTGTCACTATGCAGTATGGATTTAGCGATACATCAGGAATTGGATCCGCTGGCCCCTATATGGAAGGAAAGTTGTCAGTACAGATGCTGTGGTTGCCATTCCATTTCAATAATAGGAAACATTCCTTTTTCCCAACCCCTGATGAGGTCCCCAGCTCACCACCCAGGTACTCAGGCAGTGTATTTGGGGAAGAATTTGAGGCCAAGATTTTAAGATCGCTAACTATATATCTGACTTGTTTTTTGAAATGCGTGTCAGTGCATTTAAAATGTTCCCCCCCCCACCACCATTTTGCTGGAGATTCTGTTCTGAACCAAAATTAGAACAACTCACATACCATTATAATTCCTATATTGCTGCTGAGGAGTATATCTCACTCACTAACTTTGTGACAGAAAATTTATTGGTAATAGCTATTTTACTACTGTCGATCTTACTAATATTGAGAATTTATCAAGCCTTGAGCTATCTGAATAATGCTGGCATCCTGACTTGAAGCTCAGACATTGTATATCACTCTGGTGTGCAGTTAGAGATTTATAATTTACTAACTGTTGTACTAATGAAGACCACTAATCATCCAGGGATATACATCCAAAGCTATCCAGCTATGCTGTAAATGTGTGGGATGTGAAGGACAGAAATACTGACATACAAGAATTAACTTTTGGCAACATGAATATTCTTTGATACTTTTCTGTGTCATAGATTGCAATAGGAATATTCTAAATATATTCCCCCAAAGAAAAGAAAGAAACAGAATAGGTCAGTTTTTTAATGCTTTTTGCTACTGTTTTCAGAAGAAAATAAAACAATCCATTCTGCTGCATGTTCTCAAGTGATACCTTCAGGGCCACATTTTCTTCAGTAGGGAAGTTGGTAGTTATTGTATTGATGTAAATTTTAACCAAGAATGCTGCATGCTCACATATGGGCCAAACATAGGGAACCACTTTCTTGAGATTCTTTATTTCACAGAAACAAATGATTTTAAGTGAGGAGACATGAATTAATGTAACATTACAAAGGAATTGCTGTGGAATTACATACTTTATCCACATTAATATTAAATGAGTTAGGAATGATAGATGTTGTTATACTGAATGAAATAATAATAGTTAACAATGTATTGTATAGTGTTGCTAGTACCCCCGAATTTTGTAATTAATATTATGTTGAGCAGAAACTGGCGTATTTGTTTAATATTCAGGTAGATGCTCTGTTCATTTCCAAAAAGAGCTAAATTTTTAAAAGTGGCTAATGAATGACTGGAGCATTCTCCATTAATAACACTCTACACTAAGTGTTCCACAGTGATTACTTCAATTGGTATTCAGTGTAATATCATTCGTCATGATGAAATTATTTAGTATTCATGGAGACGTAATATAGATATGCATGTGATTTCCGCGATACACTAGCTTACTATCTTAGATTTTAATCTTTGTGGGTACCTGACTTTTTTTTATCTTTAGGTTCCATATGAAAATATAGTAGTTATTATAATTTAAAAAAATTGCCTAGTATTTTGCAAATTTTACAGTATGAGTCTACAAGTTATTCTCTGAAAAGAAACATATCATGTGATCTACATGTCGAATCAAAACACATCTTGAACTTCCAATATTGAATACTTGAAATTAATTGCTCACAAATAATCTACTGACCAAAAATTATTCCTAGGAATTATTTGGCAAACAATTTCAAACAAATTCTTTGCAGAAAAATGTGATCTGTTCACAGAAAATCCACAAACAGAAGCTATATTCATTAAACACATTCTTCCTTACAACTGTCTATCGAGCTCTAAATTATTATCCACCATCCCTTATTCTCTCTCTCTCTCTCTCTCTCTCTCACTCTCTCTCACACACACACAGATGATACTTTCCTACTTTCACATTTTTACTAATTTGGGTGAGGGTCTCATTAGCAAACATGGATCATTTTTCAAGAGAACTTGGTTTGAAATTTGGCTGTGAGGAAAAGAATTATGGCTTTGAGTAACAAACAAGAAAAGTTCAGAGGTTTCAGTGAAGTCTGTTGCTAATTAGGACAATAAGTAATAGACTAGGTCTCATTTAAAAAAATAAAAAATAACATTTACCATACTTTAAATAGGTCTTCATCCTCTCTTTTGAGTTTACGCCCAGATGCATTCATAGAGATCAATCATATCCCTTCTTAGCCTTCATTTTGCTATGCTAAACAAGCAACCTTGTTTAATCTCCTCTCATCAAATAGGATCTGCATTCTCCTGTTCATCCTAATAACTCTTCTCTGCAACTATTCCAGTTTGAATTTACCTTTCTTGCTCATAGGGTTACCAGAAATGTCTTCCAAATGAAGTCTTACCAGTGCCTTGTGTGATGTATTAATTTATCTCTACTGGAAATAACTTGCCTGATAAATTCTAGGATGACAAGGTGGGTGAGGTAATTTCTTTTATTGGACCAACTTCTGTGGGTGAAAGAGACAAGCTTTTAAGCTACTCAGAGCTCTTTAGTTCTGACCTGCAATGAAAATTAATACATTGTACAAGGTCTGACCTGAAGAAGGTAGCTTAAAAGCTCTGTGTAGCTCAAAAGCTCGTCTCTCTCACCCACAGAAGTTGGTCCAATAAAATATATTACCTCACTCACCTTGTTTCTCTAATACCCTGGGACCAACACAGCTACAAAACATGGCAAACATCCTGGGACCACATTTGATTTTTTTTTTTGTACAGCCACATTACAATGGTGGCTCATAGTCATCCTGTGGTTCACCAACACACCAGGGCTTCTTTATTCCTCTGTCACTTTCAAGCAGCTTACAGCAGAAACTCTTATTATTAAACCCTAATGCTGTGGTATTTGAGCTCAATATCAGAGCTACATCCTATTCTGAATCTAAAAAACACTGCAGTAAAGTCAAATACTGTTGCATGGCTAAATGTTGCCTTTTAAATTGCACCCACTGTATATTAATATTACTTATGGGGCCACTCTGGAGTTGAGTTTTTTATTTCTGTATTCAATTTGGTTTTAAAATATAAATATTTAAAATGACACTCGGCACCCTTGACAATTAAAAAATACAATCCAAACCAGTTAAAAACACCAGTGTCAAAACAGCAACCATCATACAAGAAGACAAATTTTCCCCCCACCTCAGTTTCCACAAAACCCTAATCTTTCAATTCAAATCTACTCCCAAATTCCCCCTCCCACCTAACATTTCAGCTTTTCCCAAATGCTTACCCAATACATGTGCTTTGAAGAGTGCCCTGAAACTCAATACCTTTGGGATATTTCAGACTAAAGATGGAGTCTCTACTTACCCTGAAAAATGTGTCCATTTTACTGTTACCTGAGATGCACATTTTACTATTACCTTCCAACTGCGGAAACTCACTCTCCTGCTGGTAATAGCCCATCCAAAGTGATCACTCTCTTTACAATGTGTATGATAATCAAGTTGGGCCATTTCCAGTTTGTGGGGGGGGGGGGGGGGCGGAGGGTGAGAAAACCTGGATTTGTGCTGGAAATGGCCCAACTTGATTATCATACACATTGTAAGGAGAGTGATCACTTTAGATAAGCTATTATCAGCAGGAGAGTGGGGTGGGAGGAGGTATTGTTTCATGATCTCTGTGTATATAATGTCTTCTGCAGTTTCCACAGTATGCATCCGATGAAGTGAGCTGTAGCTCACGAAAGCTTATGCTCAAATAAATTGGTTAGTCTCTAAGGTGCCACAAGTACTCCTTTTCTTTTTTCTCATTACAGTGTGTATGGTAACACCCATTGTTTCATGTTCTCTACGTATATAAATCTCCTCACTGTATTTTCTGCTGAATGCATCCGATGAAGTGAGCTGTAGCTCATGAAAGCTTATGCTCAAATAAATTGGTTAGTCTCTAAGGTGCCACAAGTCCTCCTTTTCTTTTTGCGAATACAGACTAACATGGCTGCTACTCTGAAACCTTCCAACTATATGTCTCTCTTTTGTTGTGTCTTGTCAGAAACAGGGTCATAATCTCTTTGGGACTAGAAGATATTAATGTAATACAATGAATAAATAATAATATAGGTGAATTACAAAGCCAAGAGCCCCCAAAATGAATTCCCTGCCAACATCCCTTCTCTCATATACCAAGGGAGTTCTAACTCCAGTAACGGCACCAATCTCAACTGTCGCAATAAGGCACAGGGAGAATGGCGGTAGGGTGACCAGATGTCCCAATTTTATAGGGACAGTCCCAACATTTCGGGCTTTTTTTAATATGGGCTCCTATTACCCTCTACCCCCGTCCCAATTTTTCACACTTGCTATCTGGTCACCCTAAATGGGGGTCTATCAGATAGGCAAGTCACAAGTCATTATGGACTTTACACATCAAACCCACAAACTTGAACTCTGCCTGAGAAGCAATGCAGATCTCAGAGTATTGGTGTAATGTGCTCCTGACAAGATAGCCTGCTTAACAAGTAGGCTGCCACCTCCTGCTCTAGCTTCTTGTACCGAGTTGGTTTAAGATGTAGCCCTGTGTAGGACTTCTTACAGTGTTCTACTCTTGGGAAGACAAAGGCCTGGAGGATCGTAGTGAGGTCTGCAGAAAGGGCGGGTAAACTCCAGCCATCTTGGTCATGGCTGCTGTATGACTGTTTAACAAGAAAAAGGATTCTAACAAAGCATCCGAACTGAAAATGTGATGAGTTGAGGGGGACTGGCCTGGATGATACTGAGGAGCTGCTTGAGGGAATTTTGAAGCTGTGCCATTGATATAATGCCCTTAGGCCCTCTCGCTTGTGAAGCGTTGCTGTAGAGACCTCTGCTTCATCACAGCCACTTACAACTCCCTTCCCATCTTCCACCTCATCTATACCTGGGGTGGAGGTGGAAGGCCCAGCTGCACAGGAGGGAGTTCCCCTCCAGCAGAGGAAAGCTATACTGGACAGTCACAGCAGAATTATGGCTCCTTTGAATCATTTGAGTGGCACAAAGGGTACATAACCTGAGAATCTGGCCCATTCTGTTTTCTATATCTTCCAGTTCCCTATCTCAGCCTGCCAACATCACTTCTTTTTCTCTGGATTGAACCTTATCTGCACCCCTTGAGTCCCATGACATGGAGAGAGAGTGGAGTGTTGTCAGCACACTGAAACACTTCAACCCAGGCCTCAGCCCTACTAACAACCCCATGTATAACCTGAACAAGATGGGAGTGATAACGTGGAATCCTACATGAGTGATTCCTCAGGGCAGAAAATGAAGCACCTAAAATTATTTCAGAGAGAAATGAAAAAGCCACCAAAAAGCAGTCCAATCTGCTCCCATTTAGGTCTGTGAAACAACCACATGCAATGACCAATAGTATCAACATATGTTGACAAATCTACTAACATCAGCATTACATATTGCCAAAAAGAGATCATTAAGCAATACAACAAGTGCCAAATGCAGGTTGAAAACCAGATTGACAAGAGCCATGGACGTCTGAGATGTTGAGAGCCCAGGTTTAGAACAAAGGTTTCCCAGCACATGCAGCAACTCAGTAAGCTGCACCATTGTAATTTGAGCAAAGGAGTCTGAGTCACTGCCTACTTCAAGATTTTGCTCTTTGAGACAACTCAGTGTGTATCTGAAGAATGCTCTCTGTAAAATAAGGAGGAATTTCTTCATAATGGGAGGCACTCAGATCTGGCCCCGGAGAAAAGTGCTAAGATATAGCAAGTTACTCTATGCAGAATACATCTGCTCTTTGAGACTGATATGGTGAAGGCTGCAGAGCTGGTCAAGCATGCCAAGGGAATTCACTGCACTACCTGTAGGAATATAGTAGTAGATGTGATTCTCTTGAGGGCTGGAAAGCCCAGGAAGGGATTCTGCTTTCTTCTTGAAGTTTCCTGTGAGGCAGCATGGGTGTGCACCACCACCAACACAAACATATTGAACTTGACAAACTGGAGAATTGGTCTGATATCAATGAAATGTAATTCAAGAAAGACAAATGAAAGTACTATGCTTTGGAGGGAAATATCAAATGCACAAATAGAAAGTGGGGAATAACTGGTGAGACAGCGGGACAGCTGAAAAGGATCTGGGGATTATGGTGGATCACAAATTGAAAAATGAGTCAACCGTGTGATATAGTTGTGAAAAAGGGTAATATAATTCTTGCATGTATTATCAAGAGTGTCGTATGTAGGATACGGGAGGTAACTGTCCCATTCTATTCTGCACTGGTGAGGCCTCAGTTGGGGTACTCTGTCCAGGTCTGTGCATCACACTTTAGAAAAAATGCGGACAAATTGGAGAGAGACCAGAGGAAAGCCAGAAAAAATGATAAAATGTTTATAAAACCTAACCTATGAGAAAAGGTTTAAAAAACTGGGTATTTTAGTCTTGAGAAAAGAGGGGGGACCAAATAACAGTCTTCAAGTATGTCAAAGGCTGTAAAGCATACTGTGATCAATTCTTCTCCATGTCTGCTGATGGTAAGACAAGAAGTAATCAGTTTATTCTGCAGCAATGGAGATTTAGGTAAGATACTAGGCAAAGCTTGGTAACAGTAAGGAGAGTTAAGGACTGGAATCGGCTTCCAAGGGAGGTTATGAAATCTCTGTCATTGGAGGTTTTTAAGAACACGTTGGACACATACCTGTCAGGAATTGTCCAGGGATACTTGATCCTGTCTCAGCACAGGGGGCGGCACTAGACGACCTCTCAAGGTCCCTTCCAGCCCTACATGTCTATGAGTCTATGTGCCTTAATGTTACAATGAAGCCCTGATTCAACATATTTTCACCGCCATTAGGTGCAGTGAGATTACAAAGAAACAGCAAGATTGACAAGTTCTCCATCTTGCACAATCTCATCCTTTCCCCTGTGAACAAGACTGAAAAGTAGACCTGAACCCAGTACAAGAAAATTATATCCTATTTAGAAACAATCTTTTAATCCTATTAGCAGCCTTTAATCATATTAGCTGTTCTCTTTATAAAATATTGTATTAGCATAGCATTAACAACGTGTCATGGTGATGCTCAAAGAAGTTAATTTCTTCTTACCTAAACTTCTCCTGTAGTTACAGCTAGATAAATGAATTTTTACTTTCTGCCTTTAACTTCTGCTATGCATTGTATACAAACCACCTTCCACCTCAGAAATGGCTGTATTTCAGTGATGGATAAGATCAACACTATAATATCAGTGGATAAAGTAGGCCAGGTAATTTGGAATTTTTGCTTGGTTGGCAAAGGAACACTTTAAGTGATAATTGTTATTATTACGAATGAAATGGAAATACATGTCTTTTGAACACATTTTCAGTAAACTAAAAGAACTACCAATATATTGGCCATTCTGTAATATACTAGAACTTGCATTTGTTTTTCATCTTTCTGTTAAATTGTACGTTGCATTATAACAGAGAGGAAATTACTGTATTTAAAAAACATGTTAGTACAATGCAATTTAAACTAGCCTTATAGGGTATACTTCAAACATTTCTTCTGCATGTCTATAAAATGTGGGTCTAATTCTCCCATTTGTTTCAGAGTAGCAGCCGTGTTAGTCTGTATCCGGAAAAAGAAAAGGAGTACTTGTGGCACCTTAGAGGCTCAAATAAGTTTGTTAGTCTCTAAGGTGCCACAAGTACTCCTTTTCTCCTATTTGTGTACATGAAAAACCAAGGATTTGTGCACACAACTGTAAGCAATGGGAGCATCTACAAACAATGAAGGTTGAAGTTTGGCTGCAGATGTGAAAATTCAGCCAATAATATTTTCCTAGGCCAAAAGGTTTAAACTTGGTGCCCAAATTCAACCAGCTAAATACCTTTTAGGCACCTAAGTAAATGGCCTGATTTTTGAGATACTGAAGATATGAGAGTGTAAACCTCCTAAAAAAATCAGGTGGCTTTTGTTTAGGTTCCTAAATATAAATGTAGGCTCCTGAATTGGGCACTCAAGCCTTAATGTTTTGGCCTATCAAAATATGACGGGCTGAACTTTCAAACCTGCTGCAGAGGATAAAGAATGATCTTATGATTAAAACGTTGGACTGGGATTCAGGACACCTGGGCTCATATCCTGGCTTTGCCACAGACTTCCTGAGAGACTTCATTTTTCCATGCCTTAGTTCCCTGTTTGTAAAATGGCATTAACCATTCTGCTACCTTTTGTCTCCTCTCTGTTTAGCCTCTTTGCGGCTATGCTCTTTGTGCAGGGGTTGCCTCTCACTATATGTTTGTCCAGGGCCCAGGTGCGCTAGGCACTGGTCTCAGTTGGATCATCCAGACACTATGGTAATACAAATAATAACAACATAATAATATATAAACACTTGGTTACATTTAAAAAATAGTGTTTACGTTTAATTTATAATGGTGCCCAGGGACTGCAGTGTTACCATACTGCTGCTGCCCAGGGATTCAGGGGGTGGAGAGAGGTCCTGGCTCACCTGTTTTGCAGAAAGGCCCAAGCTTGCCCTCCGCTTTTCATCCAATGCCAGTTATTAACCTAATCCACTAAAGATGTAATGGGGAGTGTTATAGGAGCAAATTCTGCAGTCTTTACTCAGGCAGGCCTCCTACTGACTTTCCTAGAAATTCGACTGGAATCAGTACCACAGGATTTGGCCTCTTCTGTGACCTGTATAGTAACGTTTCATTTGGATGACTCCTTCAGCACTCTGCTTCCCTGACTTCCGAAGACAGTCAATGAATCATTGTGAGAATTAGATGTATGCATATCCATAGGGCCAGTGTGTCTTTTCAGGCAACAAACAATCCTAAGGCACTGAGGTAGTACCACGACTTTCAACTGGTGAGTTTCATGATATTAAAATATTTCATTGTGATTGGCTGTTAATTGTGCCACAATATATTGGAGTCAATTGTGTATATATAGAGATACATGTACTGCCTCTAGAAATAGTTTGTTTCTAAAAAATTAGGGAGTTTGATTCTCATTATAAATTCTCTCTTCTCTGTTAAACAATCATCTGCATTAATTTTAATGCAGTTCAGGATATCCCATCAAGAGCAAATCCCATCTATACAGTAGCTTTTAAGATGTCATCTCATCATGCACATCTCATCATGCAATATACCTGCTCACTGATTTCTCTTGAGTCATGTCCTATGTGCATCATAACAAAGCATACAGGCTTTCAAAGAATGACTGTAACTTGAACATGCTTAGAAATAGGTCTCCTCCCCTGTGGAGACATGAACCTTTACAACTCCCACAGTGCATTACAAGCTCAGTGCATACTGTATAAGTTATAAAGCTAAATAAGTTTACAAAAATAAATGGCATATGTGTTTGGAATTTATGTTACAAACACAGCTGAAATCAGTAAAAGTTAAACGGTGTAGCAGAAACTAAAGCAAAAGATATATGGACAAATGAATTAAAAATGAATAACTATAATCTACAAGGCATTCTGACTTCCTAGTAAAATGCACTCACTGTGTGAGTAGTGTAAACTTGGCTTTGTTCAGGATTTCTTTGGGTACATGTACAGAAAGTAATACTGAGACTTTTGGAGCAGGAAAAGGCTGTCTGACTTCACAGAAATGGTACTTGCATTCAGGGAAATGTGAATGTATGTACTTAGGATCTGTTTCACAGTTTTGCTCTGTTTTGCATCAGTCTGCTGAGGCAAGGTGAGGCAGAAGTAAGCCTATCTGAGGCAGGGGACACCACTGAATTTTGTAGAGGTAACAAATCTTTGAGAAAATTCACTTGTCACTTGATTATTACCATTTGGTAATAATCCTGTCATTTTGCCAATATTTATGAGCAAATATATGTAACTAAATTATTCCTTTGTGATATTTGTCGCATTTATGCAGGAAACTGGGCCAAAGGAGTTTATTCTCGGGCATTCTGCGCTGCTGCAAGGAACACTACTATTAAAATCTAGTTCTTATATAATTCTTTTCACCACTAGATAGCAAAGTGCTTTACGAAAGAGGTAAATGTCATTCTTTCCACTTTACAGATGGAGGCAGCGGGAGATGAGTGACTTTCTCAAGGTCACCTAGCAGGCTAATAGAAAAGGCAGGAATAGAACGCAGGTCTTCTGAGTTTCTATCCAGTGCGCTAGTCACTAGGCTACATTGCAGCATTGCCCTAGTCTCTTGTTCTCCTGCTCAACTTTAGTTGTCTTTCTCTTCTTTCACTCTCGCTAGGATTCAAATCTTGCCCTTGATGAGTGAGGAGACACTCAACTGCTGCAGGATTGTGGTGCATGGGGAAGAAAGGCAAACTCTGGGAGCTCATGTGAGAAATATGGGTTTGAGGGAAAGCCTGTGCATGCTGCAGTGTCTACCTTTGGTCTAGAGTCTGCCCATCCATTCAGAAAAAGGAGTAATAATACTTGCTTTCTCCCGCCTTTGTCTGTCTTGCCCATTTAGATGGTAAGACCTTCAAAGTGGGGCATGTCCATTATTATGTGTGTGAACAGTGCCCAGCACAATGGGACCCTGGTTTCTATTGACCCACTATTTCTGTAAAGACACTATTGTAAGCATAAGAACAATAACCAGAGTGGTAGGAGCTTGAGAGGAGATATCCAGCACAGGCCCTGTGGAGATATCCAGCACCAAGCCTCATTACACAGGTTGGCAGAAATTCACCCTGGCTGAAGGCCAGGACAAGGCCTCTGTACCACTCAAGACCAGGACTGAAGCAGCACATATATCTTGTGTTGACCCTCTGCCCCAGAGTGAGGCCTCGTCTACACCTAAAACAGGATGAACTAGCTCCATCACCCAGGGGTGTGAAAAAGTCACACCCTTGAGAGATGTAGTTAAGCCAACCTAAGCCATAGTGTAGATGCTGCTGGGTCTCTGCACTGAAACCAGGATCTGAGGCCACAATACAGGGAGAAGGAAAGAAGGAAGGAAAATCAGTCTGTGTAATGTTTGGTGCAATGAATCATTTTGCAGTCATTTCTCAGAGGAAGGAAATAGAATGAACAGTCCCTGGAGTTTTGAAATGCTTTTTCTTGCTACTGCTGTGCTTTAATTTGATCTTTGAGGGAGGAAGTGGAGCTGCATAAAACATAACATGTTTTTGTTTGATTTCTACTGCTCCATTTTGTTTTAAAAAAATGTAAAGGGAAGAAAAACCCTAAACCTATAATAAAAAAAACACTTTCGTTTCCTTTCATGTCTTTGTTGGAATCCACAGCTGTCATCTGCAGAGATTAAACAAAATGAAGAGATCTCTCACTCTCGGTTTGCAGCAAACCAAAATAATAATTTGCTTCATTTATGTATGAGGGTCAAATTTAATCTAATCTGTAGTTAAAAGGGAGGTGAAGTCCTTTGATGTTCCCTATGCTATGTTCATTAAAATATAACTTCAGATCTCAAGTGCTTCATCTGCTTATATTTGTTGATATTCTCTTTGCTCTCATTCTGTGAGCAATGACGTGATCTCCAATGTTTAATGGATAGACACAGAACTATAGTGCACTACCATAAGGGAACATGGTAGCTGCAGGAGGCACAACTCTGCAGAGATAGCTGGGCGTCCCATGTGCCTCAGAAAGGGTCTCTGAACTGGCTCCACATAGGCCAGCACTGAGGCATGTGATGGGGAGAATGCTATGTGCTCCAGGTTTACTTTGAACCAGTGGCTTCAACACCCTCTGTGAGCAGGTTGGCTTGGGTACAACTGCTATTGCTACCATGAGCCTTTGGCTGGTTGGGAAGTGGATTTCACCTCACCAATTTATCTGCATTTATCCTGCCTGGAACCTGACTACTCAAGCTCTACTGGTGAGAAGCAGATTTCAGCCAAAATTAATACAATGTAAAATATAATGTAGTGTTGCAACACATTGAAGAGCCACTAAATCAAATTTAACACATCCCAAAATTTTCTTGTACTGTTCTACTCACATATGATAGATGATTAATGTGAAGGAGTTTGAAATAACTCTAATTAATTCACTTTGCACCATTTATTTTTTATACTCTTGTTGCGATCTTCACTTCATTCAGTGTAGGAAACAAAAACTATCCAGTAAGTTTCACTTTGTTTTTCTAGTCAATTTCACCTTCCTGCTCCTCACAGTTATTGCAAGTCTGCAACATTTGGTTTGCAAGCACTGTAGGGGAACTAATTCCATTTAACATTCATTTAAGGAGTGAAACTCTGGTTATATATAACCACTAGTTGGTAGTCTTAACAGGGTATATTAGCCCTGGGGAAATTCTGCGCCACTGCACACGTGGAGAATTCGTGTCCCCTAGCAGATTTTTTTTCCCCTGCAAAAAATACATTCTGCCAGAGAGGCACTAGAGTTATGTGTTTCACGCACCAGTGGCTGCTGTGGTGCGAGAACAGAGGATAGACACTCATCAACCGAAACAGCTGATTGAGGAATGCAGCCTCTGCTCTCTCCCTAAGCACCGGTTTCAGAGTAGCAGCCGTGTTAGTCTGTATTCGCAAAAAGAAAAGGAGTACTTGTGGCACCTTAGAGACTAACCAATTTATTTGAGCATAAGCTTTCGTGAGCTACAGCTCACTTCATCGGATGCATACTGTGGAAAATAGAGAAGATGTTTGTTTTTATACACACAAATCATGAAAAAATGGGTGTTTATCACTACAAAAGGTTTTCTCTCCCCCCACCCTACTCTCCTGCTGGTAATAGCTTATGTAAAGTGATCACTCTCCTTACAATGTGTATGATAATCAAGGTGGGCCATTTCCAGCACAAATCCAGGTTTTCTCCCCCCGCAAAAAACAAACCCACTCTCCTGTTGGTAATAACTTATCTAAAGTAATCACTCTCCTTACAATGTGTATGATAATCAAGGTGGGCCATTTCCAGCTAAAATCCACGTTTTCTCCCCCACCCCCCAAACAAACCCACTCTCCTGTTGGTAATAGCTTATCTAAAGTGATCACTCTCCTTACAATGTGTATGATAATCAAGGTGGGCCATTTCCAGCACAAATCCAGGGTTTAACAAGAACGTCTGAGGAAGGGGGGGGGGGGAAGGGGTTAGGAAAACAAGGGGAAATAGGCTACCTTGCATAATGACTTAGCCACTCCCAGTCTCTATTCTAGCCTAAGTTAATTGTATCCAATTTGCAAATGAATTCCAATTCAGCAGTCTCTCGCTGGAGTCTGGATTTGAAGTTTTTCTGTTGTAATATCGCAACTTTCATGTCTGTAATCGCGTGACCAGAGAGATTGAAGTGTTCTCCGACTGGTTTATGAATGTTATAATTCTTGACATCTGATTTGTGTCCATTTATTCTTTTACGTAGAGACTGTCCAGTCTGACCAATGTACATGGCAGAGGGGCATTGCTGGCACATGATGGCATATATCACATTGGTGGATGTGCAGGTGAACGAGCCTCTGATAGTGTGGCTGATGTTATTAGGCCCTGTGATGGTGTCCCCTGAATAGATATGTGGGCACAGTTGGCAACGGGCTTTGTTGCAAGGATAGGTTCCTGGGTTAGTGGTTCTATTGTGTGGTATGTGGTTGCTGATGAGTATTTGCTTCAGGTTGGGGGGCTGTCTGTAGGCAAGGACTGGCCTGTCTCCCAAGATTTGTGAGAGTGTTGGGTCATCCTTCAGGATAGGTTGTAGATCCTTGATAATGCGTTGGAGGGGTTTTAGTTGGGGGCTGAAGGTGACGGCTAGTGGCGTTCTGTTATTTTCTTTGTTAGGCCTGTCCTGTAGTAGGTGACTTCTGGGTACTCTTCTGGCTCTGTCAATCTGTTTCTTCACTTCCACAGGTGGGTATTGTAGTTGTAAGAATGCTTGATAGAGATCTTGTAGGTGTTTGTCTCTGTCTGAGGGGTTGGAGCAAATGCAGTTGTATCGCAGAGCTTGGCTGTAGACAATGGAACATGTGGTGTGGTCAGGGTGAAAGCTGGAGGCATGTAGGTAGGAATAGCGGTCAGTAGGTTTCCGGTATAGGGTGGTGTTTATGTGACCATCGTTTATTAGCACTGTAGTGTCCAGGAAGTGGATCTCTTGTGTGGACTGGACCAGGCTGAGGTTGATGTTGGGATGGAAATTGTTGAAATCATGGTGGAATTCCTCAAGAGCTTCTTTTCCATGGGTCCAGATGATGAAGATGTCATCAATATAGCGCAAGTAGAGTAGGGGTGTTAGGGGACGAGAGCTGAGGAAGCGTTGTTCTAAGTCAGCCATAAAAATGTTGGCATACTGTGGGGCCATGCGGGTACCCATAGCAGTGCCGCTGATTTGAAGGTATACATTATCCCCAAATGTAAAATAGTTATGGGTAAGGACAAAGTCACAAAGTTCAGCCACCAGGTTAGCCGTGACATTATCGGGGATAGTGTTCTTGGTGGCTTGTAGTCCATCTTTGTGTGGAATGTTGGTGTAGAGGGCTTCTGTATCCATAGTGGCCAGGATGGTGTTATCAGGAAGATCACCGATGGATTGTAGTTTCCTCAGGAAGTCAGTGGTGTCTCGAAGGTAGCTGGGAGTGCTGGTAGCATAGGGCCTGAGGAGGGAGTCTACATAACCAGACAATCCTGCCAATGCCTGAGATGAAGGGGTGCCCAGGATTTCCAGGTTTATGGATCTTGGGTAGTAGATAGAATATCCCAGGTCAGGATTCCAGGGGTGTGTCTGTGCGGATTTGATCTTGTGCTTTTTCAGGGAGTTTCTTGAGCAAATGCTGTAGTTTCTTTTGGTAACTCTCAGTGGGATCAGAGGGTAATGGCTTGTAGAAAGTGGTGTTGGAGAGCTGCCGAGCAGCCTCTTGTTCATATTCCGACCTATTCATGATGACAACAGCACCTCCTTTGTCAGTCTTTTTGATTATGATGTCAGAGTTGTTTCTGAGGCTGTGGATGGCATTGTGTTCTGCACGGCTGAGGTTGTGGGGCAAGTGATGCTGCTTTTCCACAATTTCAGCCCGTGCACATCGGCAGAAGCACTCTATGTAGAAGTCCAGTCTGGTTTCTCGACCTTCAGGAGGAGTCCATCTAGAATCCTTCTTTTTGTAGTGTTGGTAGGGAGGTCTCTGTGGATTAGTATGTTGTTCAAAGGTGTGTTGGAAACATTCCTTGAGTCGGAGACGTCGAAAATAGGATTCTAGGTCACCACAGAACTGTATCATGTTTGTGGGGGTGGAGGGGCAGAAGGAGAGGCCCCGAGATAGGAAACCTGGATTTGTGCTGGAAATGGCCCACCTTGATTATCATACACATTGTAACGAGAGTGATCACTTTACATAAGCTATTACCAGCAGGAGAGTGGGGTGGGGGGAGAGAAAACCTTTTGTAGTGATAAACATCCATTTTTTCATGATTTGTGTGTATAAAAACAAACATCTTCTGTATTTTCCACAGTATGCATCCGATGAAGTGAGCTGTAGCTCACGAAAGCTTATGCTCATATAAATTGGTTAGTCTCTAAGGTGCCACAAGTACTCCTTTCCCTAAACACCCTGTCTGTGAGGCCAGAAGAAGAGGCACATATGATGGGGGACAGACAGAGTGGGGCTTCTGGGGGGGCCACAGATTGTGGTTCAGTGGAGGGGCACAGACTGGGGCAGAGGCTGAATGGGAGTGGGGTGCAGGGCCACATGGGATGGGGGGAGTGGGTGCACGGAGACAGGAGTACAGGGACACATGGGGATGGTGGAGGGGTGCAGGGACACACGAGGTCAGGGGAAGAGAGGGTGCAGGGAGACATGGGGTGGGGCAGAGGTGCCTGACTGAATGAGAGAGGTTAGGGCTCATCCAGGGTCTGCATGGGGAAGGCTCTACAACTCCCTAACTATCCCTCCCCCCAAAAAACCCCCAAACTGTTCCATACTTCTCCCACTCACACCCCAAAAGCCTCCAGCTTCACTCCCAGCCTCCTTCCCAGCAATTACTTCCCTTTCCCTCGGCTCTTCCATTACCCCTGACTCCCCCAAGCCTTTGCATTGCTTCTGAGGAGTGCAGGAAATGTGTTTCTGTATTGTAGTTTAAAGAAATCATTACTCAAAGTTCTTTATTAATATGCCTAGTAAGGAATCTATTTGTCAAAAAAAATTAAAAAAGAACATTTCCTGAACCTTTTTCATTGTCTGTATTGTTACAGACATACTTATTGACAGGTATTTTGAAATAAATTACCAAAATAATTGAAACTGGTATGATGATTTATTTTGACAAATAAAATATGCAGAATTTTAAAATATTGTGTGCAGAATTTTTGCGTGTGCGCGCGCAGAATTCCTTCAGGAGTGGTATATGAAAAGTACAGAACTACAGCATGTAAGTGTGGTTAAAATGTTTCTCTGTGTGAGTTTTATTAGTAGTATTGATGCTTATCATTTATAGTTTAACCCTTATTTTCCAAACTACTGGTTAACAAAGGTTGGTTACATCCCCTAGGCTTACACTGTGGAGCTCACTATTTCCATAGATGGGCAGCTTCAGTCCTACAGAGCCATTAAGCTCTATAGGGCTTAAGAGAACCAAAAACTTCCATAGAGCTGCTCTACTCCACATTAGTGGAGTCCCTCTTCCATCTATCCTCCTAAAAGCAACACAGGAGCTTAGTTTTGATGCTGCAAAGTTTAACTGGAACTCTCAGTTTTATGAAGTGTTCAAATATCCCTGGGAGATTTTTAAAATCAGGATTTACCTGTAGACAGTGTCAACAATGTACAAGGTATTTTATAGGGAAGAATGAAGTCAAAAACAGAAGTTCTTATTTGAGCAGTTTAAATCAGAAAAAAAACCCAAATTCTTTAAAAAGTCCTTATCTAGATTATGTACGAGGGCTGTGTTTTAGGAGATTTAGTTCCAGGGGTGGTGAAAAAGCATCAAAGGTTTACATTAAAAAGAGAATAATATTTAAAGGTGTGTACTCCTGTTTCCCAAAGAAACCCTTTCATGTGCTTGTAGATGAACTCCTACATTACCATCATGCTCAAGGAGATCAATTTGATTTCTTTCTTAAGACGCTTAGACATGAAGGTCCATATTTTTAAAATGTATTTAGGCATAGGTGCTGCAACTCTGAATGCAGCAAAGTCTCATTTTCACAAGTGATTTAGGTACTTATGAGCCTTTGAGATTTTGGCTCCTAAATTATGTTTTCTTCTTCTGTTCATAAACAGGTAAAAAGGGAAAGATGTACTTTAAACAATGAAATTCACATTCCTTTAATTTACTGAAATTCAATACTGTGTTCATCTGATACTTGATTAGTAAGGGTTTTTTCAACAGTTAAATCGTAACAGGTAGTTAGATATAGTACTCCTCACACATAGATCTCAGGGTATCTTACAAAGAAAAGGAAACATCATTATCAGGGAAATTGAGGCACAGACAGTTGAAGTATCTTGCCCAAAAGTCACACAGCAGGTCAGTTACAGAACTGAGACTAGAACCCATATCGCCTGGCTCCCAATCGAGTACCCTGTACTTTGGCACACACTGCCTGTCCTATCATATGCTCACCAAAGTATTGTTTATTTGCTCTCTCACATATGTTATTAACAAAGAAATAAAGCTTTAAAGATCATAAAATGTTTCATTCAGATTATCATAGTGAATCAGTTGTTCCAGTGCCAGACTTATTCATTTTTCACTTACTCAAAGTTTTTGTCGATAGTCGCACATTTAGTAAACTCTGGTATGCTTCTTTCCTGTTCTTTTTCACTTTTGATTTCATAAGTAAGTTTTAACACAAAGCTCCATGGATGTGAGCCCAGTCATCTCATTACAAGGTTTAATGCCTTTTGAGTTGGATCAGTACAAAAATCATTATAACTTATGCGTAAAAGATTAGAATGGGCATGTGTGGAAGTTCCAGAATTGAGCATTTGTCAAAACATCCATTAATCAGGCAATAACCTTGCTATTTATAATCATAAGGTGGAAAAAAGAGAGCACATTGCAAATGGGCCTTCTTGTTAAAATTATTCATTTGGGAATCAGTCAACCACTGATTCCTTTGACACAGAAGAGGTTGAATGAGAGCAGTGGATGATTGCACCTGAAATTTATGACACAAATATCTTTCAAACACCGCAAAAGAAAATATAACAAATTCTTCACTGACAAAGCTGAAGTCATTCCAGATTTTTATATTCTGACATGCCCAAGAAGAGTATTTCCCAGGCAGTATGACCACTTTCTCATGGGATTAATCACTCTGTTTCATTTATGCTGACTTTCAAGTGTTAGTACCCGCCAATCATATTCAAGGCAATCACCACAAGAAAGGGGACCCCCAACAGTTATTAAGACAAAGTGAGTGTTGTCCTTTATGCTTTTGAAGTGATTTATTCAATATTCAAACTGTACTGCTTGGGTTACTTCTGAAGCAAGCAGCTGAAGGCTGATTAGGTAATTAAGAAGGCTTCTGGGATACTAAAAGTCCATGAAAACCTGAGATGAGGTGCAGGTAGACAGATTAAGGCATGATGTTTTGTTTGGGAGATCACATATTATGAAGAACCACCTATTTTGGTGTGATATTGCCAGTCACTGAGAGAAATAAAGTAATGTATTTATTGGACCTCCTAAAATAACCTATTCTGGGAGATTGTGGGTCTTTGGCTCCATCTAATGGATAGCCCATTGAGAGGTTGATGAGTCTGCTACTGCTTCCAGCTGGTGGATTTAGGGCCAGATTTGTAAAAGTATTCAGGTATCTAATGCTGCTGATAGAAACCTAGTGGGATTTTGAAAAGTACATAGGCACCTAATCCCGTTGAAATTGGTACCTATCTGCATCTTGAACAGGAGGAGGAGGAGAACACTTACTGAGGAGATGCAGGATCCCCCTACTTTAAAAATGTCTAGCTACTTATTGGCTAACTTGGTGAAGAAGGAAGCTGACTGGGTCCTCACCCTCCCTTTTTAAACCCTAGCCTGGGCCATATGGAGCTTCTTTGTGTTCTGTTCCAGCAGCCCCACCCGCTCTGTCCTGAATTGATAGTTCAAAGCTATGTTTTGCAGATGTTGTGGATCTGACCAATCACCAGTTTGGGGGTCAGGAAGGAATTTTTTATTCTCAGAAGGACCAGATTGGCAGAGGCATGGAGAATTTTTATGCCCTTCTCACAGCATCCTGGAGACACAGTTAAGTTAAATAGGAACAGTATTTAATTATTGATAGTACTTAGTAAGGATGTTAGTTCATTGCAACTTGCGGCCAGAAGTAAAAAACCTGGGATTTTACTGATGGACCTTGTGCTCGTGGGATAGGGATGGTCTTGTGGCCTTTGAGGGCCGAGGTCCCCCCTTTTAGTATCTTGTGCCATGTTATAGAGTGAGTGGGTGGTAGAACTCAGAAGAGTGAGTGAGTCCTAGGGGTTGGCTGAGGAGAGCCTACCCTGAGTTATGGGTTAGATAGTAGGAGCCCTGTAATCCCAGCACTTAAAATGTCTGGTACGTGACAGGGCGGGTGATCCCCTCCCCTGTGTTTAAATTTAATTAAGTTGTGGCCTGTCACTTAAAATCCATCCCTGCCATGTCTACATCAATTCCTTTTGCTTACATTTCTAATACTAAAGTTCAGCTCAGGTACTTGGTGATTGCCACTCCCCTACCTGACCATCACTAAATTTAGGGTTACAAGATATTGGATCGTAAGCCTTTTGCTAGTGCACTACTGAATACATTGCCTATTCTGCCTAACTGGCGGAAACTTAACACTAGAGAGGAAAAATGCACAGGAACAAATTTTTTTTAATGGCAGCTGACTGACTAAAGATTTAACATGTCAGAATTAGTGAGCAGAGTGTAGGTGAGGCACTCAAAGGTGCGTAACAAATCTAGTTTATCACCTGGCTCATCCATGTATTACACATATTATGTTATCACACCTTGTACATATCTATATAATGATTGCCACTGTCTGTCACTCTGAAGCTTAATGTCATGTTTGAACCTAGAGCAGAGAGAGGTTCCTGGGGCGAGAGGTAGGATAATGGGGAGGTGGGGAAGTGTTACTGCTGGGTCCAAACAACTGGGAAGGAAGGTTGGTATGTTGTGGTTAGGTGATAAAAGCCAAAGTTGTAACATGTAATGGGTCCAGTCCTATTCAACATACCCATAAATGATCTGGAAAAAGGGGAAAACAGTGAAGTGGCAAAATTTGCAGATGATACAAAACTACTCAAGATAGTGAAGTCCCAGGCAGACTGCAAAGAGCTACAAAAGGATATCTCAAAACTGGGTGACTGGGCGACAAAATGGCAGATGAAATTCAATGTTGATAAATGCAGAGTAATGCACATTGGAAAACATAATCCCAACAATACATATAAAATGATGGGGGGGGGGTCTAAATTAGCTGTTACCACTCAAGAAAGAGATTTCGGAGTCACTGTGGATAGTTCTCTGAAAATATGCACTCAATGTGCAGCAGCAGTCAAAAAAGTGAACAGAATGCTAGGAATCATTAAGAAAGGGATAGATAATAAGACAGATAATATCATATTGCCTCTATATAAATCCATGGTATGCCCACACCTTGAATACTGTGTGCAGATGTGGTTGCCCCATCTCAAAAAAGATATATTGGAACTGGAAAAAGTTCATAAAAGGGCAACAAAAATTATTAGCAAAAAGAAAAGGAGTACTTGTGGCACCTTAGAGACTAACCAATTTATTTGAGCATAAGCTTTCGTGAGCTACAGCTAAAAAGAAAAGGAGTACTTGTGGCACCTTAGAGACTAACCAATTTATTTGAGCATAAGCTTTCGTGAGCTACAGCTCACTTCATCGGAAGTGACCTGTAGCTCACGAAAGCTTATGCTCAAATAAATTGGTTAGTCTCTAAGGTGCCACAAGTACTCCTTTTCTTTTTGCGAATACAGACTAACACGGCTGTTACTCTGAAAAATGATTAGGGGTATGAAACGGCTACCATATGAGGAGAGATTAATAAGAGTGGGACTTTTCAGCTTGAAAAAGAGATGACTAAGGGGGAATATGATAGAGGTCTATAAAATCATGACTGATGTGGAGAAAGTAAATAAGGAAGTGTTATTTACTCCTTCCTAGAACACAAGGACTAGGGGTCACCAAATGAAATTAATAGGCTGCAGGTTTAAAACAAACAAAAGGAAGTATTTTTTCACACAACGCACAGTCAACCTGTGGAACTCCTTGCCAGAGGATGTTGTGAAGGCCAAGACTATAACAGGGTTCAAAAAAATAACTAGATAAATTCATGGAGGATAGGTCCATCAATGGCTATTAGCCAGGATGGGCAGGGATGGTGACCCTAGCTTCTGTTTGCCAGAAGCTGGGAATGGGTGACAAGGAATAGATCACTTGATGATTACCTGTTCTGTTCATTCCCTTTAGCGCACCTGGCATTGGCCACTGTCGGAAGACAGGATACTGGACTAGCTGGACCTTTGGTCTGACCCAGTATGGCCGTTCTTATGTGCGTATTGCAGGTAGACAATGTGCATGTTTTGCACTTGCATTCTTTCTATGTGTGTTGCCTAACAGTTTCTTCCAGCAAGCTCTGTCGCCTCATAAGACGAATTACACCCAGACAACAGCGCAGGCTTTTAACTAGTATAAGTGTATGCACTGGATGCTCGGCGAGTGATTATTGGTAAGCTGTACTGGCAAAGTAGATAGGGCTTTTAAACTGTAGAAGCTGAGCAGAAGAGTGGAGGGATGGTTTTATGGTTAAGACATAAGACAGAAATTCTGGGTTTGGTTTCTAACTCAGCCAGAGACACATTGTATGATACTGGAAAGTCACTTGAGGTGAAATCCTGGCTGACAAAACTCACATTGATTTCAATGGGGGCAGGATTTCACTCTTGCGCTTTCTATGCCTCAGTCTGTCATCTGTAAAATAGGAATAACACCACTTCCTTTTCCCATCCTTTGGCATATTTTCAACTGTAAGCTCCTTATGGCAGTAATTCTCATGTACGAGGTGAATATGCAGTGCCTAGCTTAATAATAGCAAATTATAACATGCCCACAAGTTTATGGGTAAAAAACAATAGTAAGTTATCCTCATGTTTACGTTTTCATTTGCATCCCATTGTCCATGTCTATCTTTTTTGACTGTAAGATCCTTGGGGCAAGAACTCTTTCTTATTGTGTATTGTCCGAACACATAGATAGTTCCTGGAAAGAGGTTTATGTATGCACACATATATGGTGTGTACAGAAGTGGTAGCAAAATTGCAGAGTCATGTGATAAACTACATTTATGTAGCACCTTTGACAGCCTCACCTATACAAGAATACTAATGCATTCCACACACCATTTCTTCTACTCTTTGGTAGCCTTGCTTATCTTATACCTTGTTATTCTATCCTAATCTATTCCACTCTACTCAGGTTCTTATGTTACCCTCATTACCATAGTATCTAAGCACCTTCCAATGGTACATTAATTTGTTGGTTACTTTTTCTGCTGCAACCCCACTCATCTACCAATTGATACTCATGCCCATTTGCATCAACTCTCAAATGTTTCACTTATGCCACTATGTTGCCTATTGGCCTGATTTTCAGATGGGCTGAGCACCTACAGTTCCCATGGACTTTAACTGGAATTGCTGACGCTCAACCCTTCTGAAACCAGGCCACATGTGTCTTCCTGCTCCAGTCAGAATCCTTCTCTCACTCACATTTCCAAGCTCTTTGCCATTCTCCCCTAAGACGTCCCTGCTGTCCCAGTTCATGAAGGCATGCATTTTTCTTCATTTAAGAAGCTCATAAAAGCCATTTCCCTGAGGCCCTCAAAAGTGAGTTTATAATGTTATTTCTATTAATTAAATTATCTCCAACCATGGATTTAGGTTGCTAGCTTAAGGATTTACCACAGAAGTGAGTCAGCATGGATTTGTGCAAGGTAAATCATGTCAGACAAATCTGATTGCTCATTAATGAACAAACCTATTGCTCTGGAATCCAAATTATACTTAATTAAATATTTAACATATTTCAAAATAACACCCAGAGCATAAACAAACCAAACACACACTACAGTGCATTTCAGTCATAGGGAGGTCAGATAAGTATTAACTTTGAGCCCTGAAACAAAGGCCTAGATTCTCAGTTACACCGGTTGTCCACTGGGTACAGCTGAAATGGAGGGCCTGAAAGGAGATGGTTGAAGAGCCCCTATTCTGGGGCTGGATTTACAGTGGTCCCATCATAGATTAGAGCATCTTTTGGGCTGTTCTAATCCACAGTGGCTGGTAATGGCCTATACTAGCTGGGGGTACACCCACCAGGAGAAATCCTCTGTTAGAAAGATACCTGGCCTTCCAGCTTATTTGCATCAGCAGAATGGTACAAAAGGGCCAAAATAAATAATAGGATCTGGCTTAAATAATTTTAAAAAGGGTGAGAGAAGAAATATGTTAATAAATTACACCTTTAAAAGTTGAATTTAAGTGCTGATATTCATTATTTGGTACCTTGGGCCAAATTATGAAAAACGGCCCTTAACTTAAATTCATATATGTACCTACAAATATACACTTGGTCATGAAGATTCTCAGTCTGATTTGAATATGTAAATATGGGTTCTGAACAGACAGCCATTTTGATTCTTTACTAGGTCCTGAACTTTCAGAAAATGATTATTAGGTCACCATCTCCATGCAGAATCCTCCAGTGCAGGATCATTCTCTGTTGCACACAAGACAGTATAGGATAGTTTGAAATGTGCCAAGAGATAGGGCTTTCCAACCCTTCCACTGGGAGACATCTCTAATAATGCTCATATTCAGGAAGCTTTTTCCTGATATTTACCTATTTTCCCCTTTCTGAATTGTATTCTATTACCCCCAGTTATGGGGTAACTTCCTTTCATTATGCAAAATAATTCCTTTTCCTCCATGAGGTTTCAACATTTAAGATACCTGTAGACTGTTACTGGTATCATGTTGCCCACTTATTTACTGCTTTGCTAAAATACATATTTATCTCCTTCACTCTTCAACACATCTGGGCTACATGACCATTTTTGTTGTCTTTCTCTAATTTGTCAGTATCTCTTTGGTAACAAGGTACCCAGAACTGAATGTGGTATTCCAGGTCCAGAGCCGAATAGGACCCCTTCCTGAGATGAGGTAAATACCTTTGACTTCTTAGCATCAGGCAGAAACATGGCCACAGAAAGTGACTATCAAAGTCCCTCTCCTGTGATGTACATCTATATAGATGGAGCTGAAAATAAACCTGTAATTGCAACTATCATATTACACTGAAAAATTATGTCTAATGTTCTGATCGCTGTCAGCCTATGTCAGTATTACTAATTCACCAGGAGTCAGACTCTTGAGAATGTCTGGAGGACAGCATGAGGGTTTGTAGAACTGGGCAGGAGATGAAGGCGGGGAGGAGTAGTCAGAGCTGGGCAGTGAGTGGGTGAAGGTGATGCACCAGGAGAGTGGGAATGCAACAAGTGTGGTGTTTGCAAAATGAGGAGTTGGAGACATTATTTGGGACCCAGGAGAAGTGGAGTTGGGAGAGGGAGGGATGAAAGACAGTGGAGTATAGGGGAGATGGTCTGTGAATGCCACGGTTGTTGAATGGGTTAGTAGGAATTTGTTCTTTGGAGCACAGAGGGAAGTCTGAAGTTTCACCATTTATTTTAGGTATCAGATTTTTATTATCATATTATGTATTAACAATACCACTTAATATGCATGGTTTGTGGGACATTTTACAACTGTTGGGATAAGACCATCTAATGCCTATCTTTTTTCCTTTCTGTCTGTTAGTGTATTTTGATCCATATCTTCTTGAAAACAATATTTCCATTAGGAAAAGAATCCTGTCTAATCATTTTGTAGTAATTTCCTTGTAATGGTCTCTAATAGAGTTAGGTGAATAACGTAAGAAATTTTGGAAGATGTTTGTTCTAATTTTTAAAAGCATTCTTTGGGCTCTTGGTTACATCATTTCAGGGTTCATTTTTTGTGAACATTTGAGCAACTGAATTTAATTAGCACAGTTGCTCACCAAAAATGATTTTCAAAGTTGTACACAAGAGTATTCACAGACATTAAGTATAAAAAGTACACATGCCAAAATTCACAAAGTTAAGTCCCTCAACCAATTAGGGAACAAATGCATATGATGTATCTGGAAAATCACAACTAAATAACACTGTTTACATTTTGAATATTTGTGATCAAACCAGAGTATAAACATCCAAAAAAGCATTTGGCCAATACATTTGAATACTGATGAAATCTTGAACAGCTAAAGAATGTTCAGAAAGTTAAAAAAAAAAAAAGAAAAAAAGGAAGCTACATTCAGCAAATAAGTTATTTGTAACTAAATATTTGCTCAGCTCTAAATAGTTTCCTCACATTTTGGTAGAAGTTTTAGAGTAATTTCTGGAACTACAATAAATTAGAATAATTGAAGCCGCATGATGCCATGTTATGAGGCATCTCTTCAGTTGCTAGTTAGAATATCTATAATGAAAGGTGCTCATTAAAAACTTTCAAGAATTTGATTGTATAACCATCTTCTCCTGGGGCCTTGCCAAAGTCCAGAGAACATACTGACCTATATAACTCTGTTAATACAATTTCTGTTTCTAATACCTTCAGGTCAGTGGAGGTGAGACACTTCAATTCAATCTCAGTAAAGTTATGAAACGACTTAAAGTAGGATGATTAAATTTGGAAGAATATAAATCCATTTTGGAATCTAGAAAAATGTGTTTAATCATTAATTGTTAGACCTATAAAGTCATTAGTAATCACTTTTATCCTTATGTTCCACTAACCTTCTTTGATGGCCCATTCAGACCTCTTTCCATTTTGCATAATAACTTTAATCTCCATCAAAACACTTTCAAGTCAGCCTTTATCTACATAACACTTTGAGTCTTTGGACTTTGGTGGCAAAGCTTACATGTAGCTCCCTGCAAGTACCTTCATGGGCACAATTTCGAGAAATTCTGAATATTATACATTTGAGGGACATGGAATATATTAAATGGATTCCGTGCTGTTCATATGAGTTACTGGGTTGTCCAGAAAAAAAACAGCTCTTTTATCATAATGGTGCTGAGAATGGAAAAACTACAGTAACATCTAGCGCTGCGTATTTAATTACTTAAGAATTAACCGTAGATGATAATTGTGACAATATTGTCATCATCATCAATCACAGACTACCAATATTTAAGGGATTTAAAACATTCCTGAGAAATTTTTGATATATGTTTCTATATGTTAGTTTTTTGCATTATGGTTGTTTTTGTTTTGTTTTTTTTTTCTAATTTTTCAAATGACTTTGCCAAGCCAATTTACTTAAAAATACAAATGCCCTAATAGCCACAGAGAAGCCGCTTGGTGAAGTCACAGTGAGCAATTTCTTCACAGTGCCTTTTATTGTGACAACCCCCCCTGCCGCCCCCGCGCAAAAAAACCCCACCCCACCAAAAACAAAACAAAAGTCCTCCTATGTATGAAGAAAGATTTTATCTGTATGAGATTTCTCTTGAGAACATGGCGATCACAGAAATGAATCATATCCAGTTTCTTGTGCTACTGGATGCTATTACCAAAAAGGCGTATCTAGTGATCACAGAAGACGACTGGAAGACAAGAAATTCTATGTTCCATTCCCAGCTGTTACAACAACTATCTGTATAAATTCTAGCGAATCATTTAACTTTTGTGCTCAGCCTTAACATACAGGTGCATTGTGAGACTTAATATTTGTAAAGCATTTGAGCAAGCCTAGAGCATCACATACAAATGTTAAACAACAATAATAATAAAGAAAAATAATATCTTTGAAAGAAAAAATGCTATAGAAGTAAAACAAAGAAAACTGATTATTTCTCATGACTTCATTCAAACTGTGAACCATTTCCCCAATGCTTGAATACCAGTATTTCATCATCAAAGTACCAGTTCCCTGCATACCAGGCCCAGCATCAAGATGAACCATCAGAGACAGTGTGCAATGAATAATGGGATAACAGAATATCTCCTTAAACCCTTTTGACAGATACAAAATATGAGTTTTGTGAGTGCCATTAAATTCCAACACTTGGGCCAGCTCAGGGAATAGCATTTCCAGCTCCTGCTCTCTTCAAAATAGGGGGCCACATGGTGAAGTGCTTATTTAGTATTTAGATTTGCTCTGAAGTGTAGGAGCCAAGCTTATATGCTACCAAAGTTGCAGTCCAAAAATATAAAATGCTGATTATATTTTGGAGTCTATCTTCAGCTCAATGAGCTTTTCATTGGATCATCAGTTAAAGGTCTACTACATGACATGACCACTTGATTAAGAAAACTTGATCCTCCCTGATCTGGCTCTTATTATAGTTTTCAGCATATGATCAAGGACAGAGAATAATTTCAGCCAATCGGTGACGAACAAATAAATGCATGATCTCAGTTTAGTAGATCAATTATTTGTTCTAAATTCCATGGAGACAAACGATTTTTATTTCCTCTTTTCCCATCTCGATCATTGATGTATCTCATTGTTTTGTAAAAGCCAAGCAGAAGATGATTTAGCAATAATTTCAAACACATTAAGAGAGTGTATGTGCTCATTAGAATCAAACACTGTAATGATATAAGATCTTTTATTGATTATTGTTTCCAAAGTTATAAATGTAATGTAACTAAGGTTCCATCTAGACTGTAAGTACAATTTTATTCTGGTAACCTGGTTATAACACCTTCATTGACATTCATGCTACAGAATTATAGTGTTATCACCTGGTTACAGGAAGATAACCAAGTGCCAGTTTTGGTCAACTGCAGGAGTCAAACCTCAGTAGCCAATGCTGTTAGTAGCTGAATATTAACCATTGTTTGTGTTGGCACAAACCATACTATGGCAAACTCAGCCATTAAGTGGCTACAAATTTGGTTTGTACACAAGGACTTAGTGATAGCCTAGGAAAAGTCTCAAAAATTAGTAAACTCCAGAAGAAACTTCTTTCTTTTAAAATCACTAAAGAACAAAGAACTACCTACCCAAGTTTTCAATGGAATAGTAGCGCTGTTTGCTGTCTACTCGCACTGTCTCAGCATATGGGCTGCCCACTCCATAGCCAATGATGTATCCGCGTACAACAATGTTTGGATTCAGTGGTGGAGTCCAACTCATGACGATACTGGTTGTCAATGGCCTGACATGAAGAGAGCTTGGCTGATCAGGAACCTGAGATTCTGGGATACAAATAAAGGATCCATTAATATCCTGCTCATTGAGTTTTACCATTCACAAAGGCAGAGTTGAGATTAAGAAATATGTTATAAGAAAGTTACCAGGAATCTCACAGCTACATGCATAGTCTACCTGCAATTTCCCTTCTGAACATTCAGACTTGTTTTGAACTACATTCTTCAGCAACAAGTACATTAAGCAGCTTCTTCAACATATAAGGTCTCCTTTCCTCTTTTTAAGAAAAATAGAATATCCCTCTGTTCGTCCCATTTTTAGTGTATGAATACAAGGCAGATCTGAAATTATGCAGGAAAGTGGAAAATGGAAATGTTTGGAATTGATAAAAAATTTTCCATAACAAATTTTGAAGTCTTCCTGGTTTATTTGCAAGTCAAATAAGATGCTGAAATCAACTAGATGACTTATCATGGGCCAGTAGTTTAACTACAGTATTTAATGAGCTGGTTGACTTTGTAAGTGATATAATAGCATTTATAACAGCAATGACCTATCTCATGCCTGTGAAAACTTAATGTTAATTACGAGCAAGCAAGCTTGAACTTTCTTGGACATGCCTCTCTTGGCTTGGAGGCTGCTCTGAATAATACAACAGCACTCGGATAATAAAATGAAATAATACAATGATATCTTTTATACAAAAATAAAAAGAGTACTTGTGGCACCTTAGAGACTAACAAATTTATTTGAGCACAAGCTTTCATGAGCTACATGCGTACATCCGATGAAGTGAGCTGTAGCTCACGAAAGCTTATGCTCAAATAAATCTGTTAGTCTCTGTAAGGTGTCACAAGTACTCCTTTTCTTTCTGCGGATACAGACTAACACAGCTGCTACTCTGAAATCTTTTATACAGGTTCTCTCAAGGCATATTCATTTCTTATGTAGTACTTAATGACTTGACGTGTAACTAGCACACTTTGTCTTCAGTGAACCCATTTTTACTTTAAAGAATAGATGAATAAATGCCTTTTGTTGGAGTGTATGATAGCTACTATATCACAAGTCTCTTTAGAAGAGCAGCACAGTAGCTTGTCTTTTTGAGAGCAGAAAGAGACAAGCTACTATTTTTCCCCACTGAAGAGGCCTGTAGTATAATAGGCAAATGCATGGGGGGAGTGGTACAAAATGCTGGTGTAAAACTCCAACAAAAGATATTTTGAGATTGTGAAGCATTCCCACTATAAACCTTGGAAAAGACCATAAAAAGATGGACTTAATACTTTTCAGTCCTATTGTCATATATGGTACAATGGTGTCTTTGGTATTTTATGTGCTTTGAAATGAATTCTGTTTAATGCATTTAAAATCTTTTGAAGAACTATTGAATCTGATTAGTACATTACCAGTCTGATACATAAGTTTTAAAAGTTCTTTGCACTCAGTTTTCTTAAAGTTGCTATACATGGTCATAAACTTTAAGAATGAAGGAAATGCACTGAAGAATAGCTAATGACAAAACAAAAACCAGATTACACCAGCAGTGCCACAGCAAATCAAATACAATTGTCATTCATCTCCTTCTGACCTCCAGACTTTGCTTCAATGCAGAATCTAAAGTTACTTGAATGACTGTCTTTGAATACCGATGATTTTTCAAATTACAAAAGTGGTTCTTACGTGAAAAAGACATATAGTAGCAGTTTAGCACCTTGTAATAGGAAGTCGTAGAATGAAGTGATACTGGATTCCTTGCACGTGGTAGAAGCAGTAAATCTCAAGCAGTTCATGAAATCTGAACATTCAAAAAGCTATTGGCATCAAGCAATAATCTTTTCATCTCACTTACATAATATATAGAGATTTTAACACCAGCATAGACATCCCTAGGTAGCTGTTGGGTTCAAACAACTTTACTCTGATAGGCTGAACTGTTAGTATGAAGGAATTCAAATATATGTATCATACAATTTTAAACAGCAGTGTCATTGTTGTCTCAGTAGGAAAAACTATAAGGAATTTACCCTTCTTGTGAAATACAGAGACAAAAATGAACCTAGGGTGAACTCAACCATTTTGGACTATTTGCCCACATAAAAGTTTTATGAACATGGGAACACAGGACATTTCAGGGGCAGAATGCATTTTCGAGACAGAAGAATTCTATATATAATTCTAGCTTAAATCTAGCACCTGTCCTACTCCTTTTACATTGTTACTTAGATGATGCCAGGTCTTGGCATAAGGGTTTAGGAGAACTGCAAATGTGGTTAACTCTAATCTTTCTGAATATAGCTAAGTGCTTAGAGTTAACAATCCACTCTTGGAAGAGCTTGTTTCCTTCTGGCAGACTCATGGGAACTAAATGAATTGGTTTACTTTTGAAGGTTTTGTTCACAACCAGAAGGATCAGAAATGTAATATCACTCAGATTCTGCAAAAAACACTGTAAATGCTAAGACCCCACCAAGAAACCTTAATTATATGCCAGACTGTGGAATTTCCATGCACAGGTGCTGGAACTAGTAGTGCTAGGGGTGCTACTGCACCCCTGGCTTGAAATGGTTTCCCTCAGATACAGGGTTTACAGTTTGGTTCAATGGCTCTCAGCACCCCAACTATTCAAATTGTTCTACCACCTCTGTTTCCATGGCTGGTAGTGGTCTAATTATGATTAGAAATGATGCAGAACATAGTCCTTTTGCTTAAACTTATTATCTGATATTTTTCTACCCTGGAGTAAATGAAGCAATCTATCCATACTCCTCATCTAGCCAACTAATTCTGAAATGTATTGCCTTTGTACTGACTAGACCCACAGTTTCTTTTTGTGATTAAACCATTTCATCACATTGCTAGCCATTATTTCTTTAGGTCACATATCTAAAATGATCCAAAATACTTCCCCTTACACAATTACAATCTGCCTTGGATATCCAAGTAGGTTCTTTATCTGCTCAAGTAGCTCATCCCAATATCACCCATTGTCAATTCTGAATATAAGCTTCTTGGATGATAATGCACTGTAAACTTCCTTAAACACCACATATATTACTTTAGGCCAGATCCCAAGGTGGTGTAAATTGGTGTAGCTCCATTGACTTCCATGGAGCTATGGTTGTTTCTGCCAGCTAAGTATCTGGCCCACTGTGTCCACAGCCACATTCATTCATCAATGAATACCTCCTAGTTCACCAGTGTTCTCTTTATCTCTTCTACTTTATTAAATGTCTATATCTGTTTACTGAAGCTGGTCAGAAAAATTAAAATGGAACTATTTTCCATAGGAAAATGCTGTTGTTAAAACCAAATGCTTTGTAAAACGGTGTCAATTTTGTAAACATTTCATTCCAGACAAAAACTGAAAAAAGGGCCCAATGTCTTCGCCATGCATTAAGCAGTGGGGCCCTTTCTCTAGATGGATGTAGGAGGTAAACTGCCCCTTTCAGCTTCAGTAATGGGGTTTGCACAGAGGCTGGTTGAAAGGGGGCCATTGCCTCTTTAAGGCTCGCCCTCCCCCCCTCCACCTCCATGGATTACCTTTCCTAGGTAGCAAGCAGGAAAACAGTACAGCCAGAAGAGGTCAGGGTGGGGAATGCTGCCCCCTCCCTTTCCAGCTAGCTGGAAGGCGGGGGTGGGGGTGGAGGTTAAAAGAAAGGAGGAGTGTTTATATGCAGGGAAATTCTGGAAAAGCCCTCTTTAACCTGGACAAGGTATGCAGCTCCCAGAAGGAGTTAAAATATTAGCTGTGGGCATTACACTAGTCACCCCTTTTCTTGGGGGGGCGGAAGAGGGGAGCTGGGAAGGAATTTTCCCTCACCACCAAATTGGCCTAGGTGAGATGGGTTTATTGCCTTAGGTGAGTTGCTGACCTATTGAGGCACAAAAAGGGGGGGGGGGCGGGGGGGGGGAGGCTGCAATGTCACAATTCATTGTGCAATGATGTGGCAGATGTCCAGTGCAAGTATTCCATTGGGAATGGATATGGATCAGATAAAAAATGGATGGATAAAGGAGCTACAGAAGACACACTTTAAATAAGCAGAAAAAGGGGGTTTGGGGCTCTTACAATTGGTAGGGCAAGAAGTCAACTCCTCCTCCTTCATAGCCCCACTTGACCCTCATATAAGAGGCTCAGTGGCAGAGTCCCAGCAGCAGGGTGGCTGGGACCAGAATGGAAAAGGGGAACAGATGATAACAGCCCTCAAGAAATGATCATGGAATTACCTGCACTGTACAATTTTATCAGCCAAGTATTCCCAGGTATTTTAAAAGTAAAATTGCAGCCTAAATAATACCACATTCAGGGTCTCCTGTCTTCCTCCTAGCATAGATGGGCAATGTTGAAATGGAATATTTCAGCATCATTTCCAGAATGAAACATTTCAATTTTTTTCATTGTGAAGTGATTTTTCATTTTGATATTTTCTTTTTTATAATATATAATATGACATTTTTTAAAAAGTCAAAATTGAAGCCAAAGTATATGTGGTGCTTGATTTGAAATGATTTTTAAAATCATCCCTTGGAGAATTTTTAAAAGTTGATTTTGTTCTGATTCAAAACAACGCCAAATTTCAAAATCTGAAACACTTTGTGAAGCAGAATTTACATCCTTCACACAGCTCTACTCTTTACATACCTTTTACATTTAGCCCCTAGTAACTCTCACTTCCCCATCATCTTCCAGCTAAATGCATGTAAACATCTACTTAGAGCGTATAGATACATCTCTTGGTCTCTTCTTTATTGCATTTTTTTGCACTTTTATAGTCAATATCCAGTTATGCCTTTGTTTCTAACCTTTTTTCTGTCTACCTGATATTAAACATGATGCCAGAGACATTTCCGAAAGAAGGAATCTTCAAATTCAAACCTCCTTTGAAAGATCTCCATTCTACTTCTACATTTGTCAACCCTTCAAACATGAATAAAGATTCCACTTTCATTGCACTCTGCAATTGTGCATGGAGTTTCTCTGACTCTAATTTGATGTCTCCTGTCCTCGTTCATAGAAGGAAAAATTCTATGTATACGTCAGCTGCTGAAGTCACGCAGAATTGCACACAAGTATCTGAAGGCTGAATCTGGCACTCCATGTTACTTTGATTCTGCACTCTTTACCTTCTGCACTATGCACATTTTGAGAATCTTAGGGCTTGTCTACATGGTGCCAAGTAGTCAAGCTAGATTCTCCAAGAAACAAAACCCTATACCATAGTTTCACTGCATAATGTACTATCTTCTTTATTTCATCCTTAATCAATTACTCTTTTATGTAATGGTCCAATCACATGTCTTTCATTCAGGGAATGTCGTATGTTTAAAGCTCCTTAATTCGTCAGGCTAACTGACAACACTAAGGAAGTTATTTATATTTGGGTCACTTTAGCAATTGTTGTAGAGGGTTCTCTGGAGTTCATAGTTGTATATTTTACAGATTAAATTAAGGCTATCTGATATTATTTTCATTTTCTTCCTGTATTCCCACAATTCATTTTCAGAAGAAACTATACTGTAATATAGGTTTAGCTTGTCATGCTCTTAAACACTAACTTAGAGCTGAAGTTAAACTATATCACTAATATTTATAATAGCTTCCATCTGTTCAAGGCAGTAAGCAGAAACTGAAAATTCTAAACCCATTTTCCTGGAGGATACCTTTGAAAACTTGAGTCTCTTGCATTCTTGCTCAAGCTATTTAAATCAGACCCTATGGGGAAAGCTAAATTTCCATTTTTTAAAGCACAAAATTTGAGGCTCAAAAATAAATATTTAAAAGCTTCCCAGCTGTCAGTAAGGGCACACAAGCTTTCCAGGGAACCTTGAATAAGCAGTGATGTTTGGCTTTCTAATCACTTTAACAAAACACACTAATTAAAAAGAATATCCATAGGGGTTAGTGTAGTTCTCTTAGAAACTATTCATCTTTGTGTTGCTTATGCCAAGCAGACATACAGTGAAGGCAAGAAAAACTGCACAAACCATAAGAGCAGAAAGGGAATTGCGGTTAACAATCCGTGCAACGGCATTTCTACTATTTAGCTGACAGTTGCAGGACTTTGCATAACTACAGTAATAAGTCAATTTCTCCCCAGAGTTTATCAAAGTATCTCAGTGGTGTATATATTATGCAACACAGAGCACGCAAAGTGTCAGACTGCTGCAGCTTCACTACAGATTTTTCATTGGTACTGTAAATGCAAATATGTGTAGACACAATATATGAAAAAAGTCTTCAGTTTAATTTGATTATCAGGGTGTTTTCATTTTCACTGCATGTCCCCTATGATTACGCTGCTAGCATCTTTGCATGCATATACATATATATTGTTGGATGAAAACAAATATCATGATATTTTCGTACGGATTAAATGCAAATAAAAACAAATGTGTTCCAAGAAATGCATTGTGTTTCATTTTGCAATATAAATAAATAAAGCCAAAGGATGTATTTGCTTTAAAAAACAACAACATGATATTAAATATTGAGACGTGTTTAGAATATATTTATTTTTACTTACTAAGATCTACCTCCAAATGAATGGCCAGCTGCTCTCATCTTGAATAATGTGTCATTTCTGAAAGCGCTATCCACTCAAAATAGTAGTTAGTAGAATGATAGCATACATCACCAGATACCATAGCATATTGTGGCCAGTCAGTATGGTCACATCACTTCCAGAAGTGTCATCACCTCTTTAAAATGTTCATTGGAACCCAGCTGCATTGAATAAAATATATTTTAGGTGCCAAGTAAGCCAGATAGAGTCATTCCTGGCTCCTCCATAAAAATGGAATTGGACATGCTGGTGAGGAAAAATGCTCAAAGTAGGGCAGGCTGGTGGTGAGATCATGAGGAAAGACTCTTAGTCAAAAAAAAAAAGGAAGATGACAATCTCTTGTTGCCTATTTACTTATTGCCTGTTTATTCTTTCATCCATTTTACCTTTGTTCCTTTTTAGATGTTTTTGGCTTTATTTTGCTTCTGAGCCTTGATTAGTTTTTTTCCCCTCGTTCAGTTTCCCCATATTTTCTATTGATCTCCTTCCTTATATATTTGCTTCTTGACAATTTCCTTATTTTTTCCCCTCAATTTCTATCTGCATCTTTTTTGTTCCATTTTACTTGCACTTTCTTTACTTTTGAAAGTAGGAAGACGTTTCCATTACTTTCTCTTTCTTCTTTTAGTTCTTCAAATGTCTCAGTCATTGTATCTGTCCCTTTGCTTTCAGTCACTTTTTTTCTTTTATATCAACATCTGTGCTCATTTTTACATTCCATATTTTTCAGGTTCCTGTTTCTATCATCTTTCAGTTATTATGTGGCTTCATTGCCAACCATCTGAAAATAGATAGTTCAAAGACAATAATCCTCAAGACATTTGTAGGCTCATTTTGTTGAGTTAGAGGCATCACTATTATTTTAAGTGTTTCTCTGATTGATTATGTTTATCGTTCATGATGTTATTGGTTCACTTCCTACTAATTTTCTTTCCAATAGTCATGACACAATGCATGAAATTCTAATACCTGATAATTACAACAAAGACTTTTGATGCTTTATTGGTGATCAGACCAGAGATATAGCTTAAGAAATATTAGTAGTGAAATCTATGTACGCATTATTTGGTTGGTTATTATCCAAGATGGTTATTGTATATTTTCGCAAGTGCAGCAAAACTGGGGGGAAAAAAAGTGAGACTGAAAATGAGAGTTTTTAGAGTGCCAGTGTAAATGGGGGAATAAAATTAAGTTGTCTTGTTTTGTCCCTTCCACTTCACTTGTTCAGAATGCAAGCAGGCAATCTTAATAATGGGTAATCACTGAGTTCTTCTGCTCAAAAACACCCAGACAACAGCTCCTGCAGCTATAATCACTAGAATCTAACCCAAGACCTGCACAGCATCTGGTTAAAGCTCTAGGTAACAATTAGAATGACACCCGTCAGATAAAAACCTAGAAGGAATGTGGTGATAATGTCTGAAAAGAAATGTAATTACCATCAAGATCATTCTCTGGAGTTTCTGCTGTATACCAGTCCGAGGAGGGTCCTGTCCCATTGACTGTCATGGCAGCTACCTGGAAACTGTACTGGCTTCCTTTATCAAGTCCTGTTAAAAACATAATATAAACCAAATAGAAAAAAAATAGTTTTATCAAGTTCCAGAGTTTGCAACAGAACTAGAGCAAAATGAATAGTCTCCAGTAAAATTCCAACTTCCTTGCCACATTGAGTTGTGTAGATAAACAGGTCTGCACTAATATATTCATTTACATGAACAGCAATAGTGGGTATGTTCCTACAGACATATTCATTTACAACAGAACCACTGGTCACTCTAAATTTCTATTACTGTTGCTACTTAGTACCAAATCAGTTTAACTCATAGACTCAATTCTGGACCCTATGTGGCTATGGTGAAGCAATCTGGCCACCAAACCTCCTATAAGTGTTTTATCATTTTATTTAGCCCATCCTGCCCATAAAGTACAAGAAAAACTGTTATGTTCAATTGCAAACATTCTCTGAAGAAGAATGATCAAAATTAAAAACAGCAATTTAAATTTATCAGTCATTGGAACTTACAATAAAACAGATAGCAGCCTTTTAAAATCTTTGTTGTAACTCTAAGTTACTTTGCTACTACAGGTTTCTACATTATCCTACAAAAATACCTGCCTAACAAATAGAGGATTGTAAAAAGTATTTACAACTGAATATTTAAGTCATCCATTTAAAACAACTGTACAGTTCAGCTTCTCTAGCAACTATTTTATTATTTTATTTTTAATATTTTATTACGTTAGAGCCTATAATAATGCGATCTGAAGAAAGTTTTGTTTTTAAACCTGCACATTTAAATATGTATTTCCACTACTTTCCCAAAACAAAATACCCAACTTAATATTTTGAAATGCAGAAAATCTTCCACGCATTGAACCCCCCCACAAAGACAACCAGCACCCAGTCCTCTATGCTAGGTATATGCCTACATTTGAGTCTCACTTTACAATTAGAGTCAAAACTTTAAGGACACTCTTTCTTCCTAAGCAATGTTGAATTTTCTGAGGTCAAGGTAGCTCTATTATATTTATATTAGTGTCTACAGTACAGTGTGCATGCATGTGTATATTTTACAGAGGGATATATCATAGACTGATGATATCAGAGGAACACATTATGGAGTCATGTGATAAAACTCCCTTCATTATGTACCTTTGACCATATCACCTGCATTATTCCTTCTAATCCATCACCACCTGGAGCACTTTTAACACTCCAAGTCTCTGAGCATCCACCACTTTTTATTTTGAAATCACCTATCATAGAAATGTTTCATTCTTTCCCAACAAACCTGACATTTGTATCTCCCCAAAACTACCCTGCTCTGAATCCAATAATCACTAGTCCTGCAACCTTTACTCACATAGTCCCATTATCTTTGAGACTATTTACATGAGTAAGAATACTCATTATTGCATCATTAGGTCTTAATTATGTAAAAATTATCTTCTGCGTTTGGTGTTCTGTGACTAAACAAAGTTGGTGTTTTTTCAACATAAATATAATTTTTGTCCCTGAGATATGTACTTTCATGAGACAGAAATATTTTCAAATCTCAAACAATACTATTTTATTTTAAAGTAAATGGAATGGGGATATTTCAGGGGGAGAGTCTGGGTTTCACCTATGGAACTTAACTTCCTTCACAATAAACACATATTGCTGGTGCAATATGAAAATATACCTGTGATAGTGTGACGATATCCTGGACAAACTTTATGGAATTAAGAGAAACTTTACTGAAAACAAGTTAAATGTTACTCATAGACTCAGACTTTAAGACTAGAAGGGACCATTAGGATTAATACTTTTGGGGGCCAATTGGTATTAAAAATGAAACAGTGTATTGTGGAATTGATGTACCTCCTTGAGCAGGGACGGGGATGCTAACGTACTTCCTCCATTATCAACCCTTTGAAGGCACCTCCCAGGAGAGTTATGCATATACTAGTTCAACCTGGATTCTTCAGGATTTTTGGACAAATAGCCTGGTTTTAAACAGGCTCAGTGCCTTTTTTCTAATCCAGCAAATAGACAGGATCCCGGTACATGGAGGGCCCCAATCCTTAGGGAAGGGTTTGAAACACTGGGCCTACTGAGGTCCATAAGACTGTGTGCTTATTCTGAGCTGAAGCTGTGAGGAACTTGTAAGCACAAGGAATCCCCTTTGATGGGGATTTGAAGGACTGCTTCTGCCAGAATCTAATGTTAGGGTTGGGTTGAACCCTGGTAAGCTTATTAGCATGTGTGTAGGTTCTTTATTGTTTTAATATGTTTTCTCTGTAGCGCTTTTATCTTAAGAAAAAATAGTTTTGTACAGAAAAAAAAAACAGTGTGGTGATGTATAACGATAGCAATTACACCTGTTAACTATCTCCGAAGAGAAAGCAAGCAGGTGTGCTTGAGTAGCCTGCCTATGCTGGGAATAACACAGTGAAGGAAGGGAACTGTGCAGCCTGAAAATTTACCCCAATCAGAAGGGCATGAGATGCAGGTCTCCACCAAAGAAAGGCAATGGCTGGGGAGCTGGAAGCTTGATACTGGGTGCCCTGGCTGGGCCATTGAGGAGAAATACAGATACATCTGCTCTGTGACAACATCCTCCTCCAGAAAGGACTGAAATGAAATTATTCTTTGTTTAATTTAATGTTACCTTGAAAGTACTGATTTGGCTGCTTACACTTAGCATGGCAATTATATTTTTAAAATAGTGTAGTGTTGGACCTGTCACACTTGGAAGAGAGATTTCCCCCCCATAAAGTACAAGAAGAGGGATGGCGAAAAAAAAAAGTGTGGTAGATGTCGTTGTACTAAGAGAAAGGATTTGTGGTGGACTCAGTGGTCCGAGAAACCAAGCTAGGTTTAAGATGAACAGAGGGAATTTGCTTTTATTAGGGTGATGAAATCCAGGGGACAAAACGTATGAAAAAAGCATTAAGAAGAAAAGTAAAAAAAATATATAAAGGTTGTTCCTGTACAGCCCAATAAATGTCACCTGCCAGAAAAGAAATCAATGTTTCCTTGAAGTGAAAATATATTTTATTCCCAAAGCATTTAATTCATCAAAACCTTGCAAGGCTACACCATGAACACTGACCTGTGAACAAGTACCAGAGGTTGTTTGGCTCCAGTGTTTCTATCTCACCCCTGCGGGCAGTCTTTCTGTGTCGGATTTTATAGCCAGTAATAAATCCATTTTGTGTGCCTGATGGTGGAGGTAGCCAACTAACTTTGATGCTCTGTAAAAACAGGAGATGTTAATGTTGAATTTTTTGCAAAAGACGAGAAATGGAGCCACAATAAATGGAATCACAAGTAAAGAAAAGTGTGGTGGGGGTAGGTGTGGGGAGGAAGAAGGAATAGATGTCAAGGCTGTTTTTTATAACAACATTGATTAATTTTAATTACTACTACTAACTTTAGAACAAACAAATGTAATTTAAACCAGGCACCAAATAAGTTTGAAAAGATTAAAACAATGATATCACAAACTACCTATTAATTGGCAAAATTAACTATACGGATGGTTGAAGCTTGGGAGATAAATAGCACGGTCCCTTGCTAGAAAACTGTCTCAGTTTCAGGAACATTTCATTTCAACAGGCCAAAGGGATGTCTCAGCTCCTTCATGCACTTCTGTGATATTACAGCTGTCATCTTTATATGTGAACACATACTGTGGCTCATCTCCACTTTCTAGTGAACCTCGAAGTTAAAAAACCACCCACGCTAGCTGTACAAATATTTAGAGACAGATTCACATCAAGAGCTTTCTACTTCCATTGACTTCTGTGGAATAATTTCTGACTTATACTAGTCCCCATCAAAAAATCAGTCCCCTTGGTTTTAATCTTATTGATGATTCTAATACATTAGAGCATTTTAGCAGAATTGTTCAATGAAGTCAATAGTACTAAGATTGATCAAAATTCGTGTAAATACATTGGCCTGCCTTTTCCAAAAATGACTTTGATTGTCTCATTTTTGGAGCACGTTAAAAGAAGCCTGATTTTCATAAATACTGACCATCACAGCCTCTGAAAAATAGGTGTCTCAAACTGGACATTCCCAATACTGAGGTGCCCCCAAATCACTGGTCACTTCTGAGAACTGAGGTAGTTGCTTTTAGGATTCTTTATGATAATTCACTTTACACCATGTTATCAACAGATACAATAAAATCCCCGAAGGCATGATTCTTATCTGAAAAGTGAAATCTGAGCTACCATTTATAAGGGAGCTTTTGTTGTTCATCAATATCTCTTCCCCAGGACCACTGTCTGGGAATTCACTCTTTGTAAGATTCTGGTCACGTGAGTATGGAGTGCTTTAACTCCCATTGACATCACTGGACAATTAGGATGTTCAAGACCTCACAGGATCAGGGCCCTATAAAAGTAACATACCCAGTTGTCAAGGTTCCTCCCCCACTCTGAACTCTAGGGTACAGATGTGGGGACCTGCATGAAAAACCTCCTAAGCTTATCTTTACCAGCTTAGGTCAAAACTTCCCCAAGGTACAAAATATTCCACCCTTTGTCCTTGGATTGGCCGCTACCACCACCAAACAAATACTGGTTACTGGGGAAGAGCTGTTTGGACACATCTTTCCCCCCAAAATACTTCCCAAAACCTTGCACCCCACTTCCTGGACAAGGTTTGGTAAAAAGCCTCACCAATTTGCCTAGGTGACTACAGACCCAGACCCTTGGATCTTAAGAACGATGAACAATCCTCCCAACACTTGCACCCCCCCTTTCCAGGGAAATGTTGGATAAAAAGCCTCACCAATTTGCATAGGTGACCACAGACCCAAACCCTTGGATCTGAGAACAATGAAAAAGCATTCAGTTTTCTTACAAAAAGACTTTTAATAGAGATAGAAGTAAATAGAAATAAAAAAAAAATCCCCCCTGTAAAATCAGGATGGTAAATACCTTACAGGGTAATTAGATTCAAAACATAGAGAACCCCTCTAGGCAAAAACCTTAAGTTACAAAAAAGATACACAGACAGAAATAGTTATTCTATTCAGCACAATTCTTTTCTCAGCCATTTAAAGAAATCATAATCTAACACGTACCTAGCTAGATTACTTACTAAAAGTTCTAAGGCTTCATTCCTGGTCTATCCCCGGCAAAGACAGAATATAGACAGACACACATACCCTTTGTTTCTCTCCCTCCTCCCAGCTTTTGAAAGTATCTTGTCTCCTCATTGGTCATTTTGGTCAGGTGCCAGCGAGGTTACCTTTAGCTTCTTAACCCTTTACAGGTGAGAGGAGATTTCCTCTGGCCAGGAGGGATTTTAAAGGGGTTTACCCTTCCCTTTATATTTATGACACCAGTCTTCAACAGAACCTATGCAGCCAGCTTTTGGACAAAAGGAAGAGTCATCTACAGGGCAGTGGATAGTTTTTTGACCATATACAATTAATTATCATTATTGAATTGCTTAGTCCATGCACAAATATAAGTTATGGCAAATATCAAATTAATTACCGCAATATAAAAATCAATTTTGCACATCTACTGCATAGTGATTTATTGGTCCAAACCAATTATGCATTTCAAAATCAATATGTGGGGTTTTCAATATGGTAGAACAAGCTACATTTTTCAGTTCAAGGAATGATTGTTTTTTAAAAAATGGATTTAGCAGCTGGGGCTATAAAAATTGCATTCATGTAATATGTTTATGGGAAAATGCAACTGCTCAGAAAAGAGAAGTTATAAACATAGACGTAATGGAGAACATAAAAAAAATGCTTCTGAATTCTTTTGGGAGGTTAACAGTAATTCTGTTAACATTTGCTTAAATGAGGGATTTTAGCTCATATAAATCTGAGCACTCTGTGGGCCCTAAAAACTGCATGGTACTGTGCACCTTTGTATGATCCTGTGCATCTTTATCTCCCTCTGAAGTTAATAGTGATGGCAGACCCTTGAATGATTGGCCCCATAGGAGCAATGGGTTTGATCTCACATTCAAGGTGTAATGCATAAAACTACTTTATAGTTAGACAAGTCCCAGTCCCTTACAGCTCTACCCAAAGCTGTCACTATTATGGTAACGGTTCACTTTCACCTCAGCTCAGTCTCCATGGACACTGCAGCAATGCTTTTCATCAATAGTACTTAACATGTGACCCTTGCTTCTCAAAAATCAATGGCTAAGGCTCTGAAGTGCTTCTTCTCCTTTACTCGGTTTGAGAGAGAATAGTAATTACTCGTACTTTAATCCTTTATGTTTTATAGAAGGGACAATTTACTGAAGGAAAATATTTCACTTCTCTCGTACCAGGATTCCTAAGGAAACCACAAAAGATTCATCTATCAAGTTCGTTTTATGAGTCTTCTAGGCATGGCTGAAAAGAAATTTTAATAATGCACTGAAAGGATTTTTCACCACCTGTGTGTTATTGCAATAATTCCACTGTAATCAGACTGTGTACACTGGCCTGCACTTCTGTAAGGTCATCACCAGCAGCACTGTATGGGTCTCAGCAGCCAAAGAGATCATTGGGTTCATTCAGAGCTGCACTTTTGAAAGTCAGACCCTATGCTTATTGTGGCACAGCAATGGACATGGCACTACCCCACTCATAACGTGGCACAGATTACAACTCTCCACCATAATGTTTAGACACATCTTCAAATGTTTTCAAAGGGCCTATCCTTTTAGTGATTGCAAACTGCACTGCATGACACGCATTAGGTTGACTGAGGACCAGTAATCATAGAATCATAGAATATCAGGGTTGGAAGAGACCTCAGGAGGTCATCTAGTCCAACCCCCTGCTCAAAGCAGGACCAATCCCCATCTAAATCATCCCAGCCAGGGCTTTGTCAAGCCTGACCTTAAAAACCTCTAAGGAAGGAGATTCTACCACCTCCCTAGGTAATGCATTCCAGTGCCTCACCACCCTCCTAGTGAAAAAGTTTTTCCTAATACCCAACCTAAACCTCCCCCACTGCAACTTGACACCATTACTCCTTGTTCTGTCACCTGCTACCACTGAGAACAGTCTAGATCCATCCTCTTTGGAACCCCCTTTCAGGTAGTTGAAAGCAGCTATCAAATCCCCCCTCATTCTTCTCTTCTGCAGACTAAATAATCCCAATTCCCTCAGCCTCTCCTCATAAGTCATGTGCTCCAGCCCCCTAATCATTTTTGTTGCCCTTCTCTGGACTCTTTCCAATTTTTCCACATCCTTCTTGTAGTATGGGGCTTAAAACTGGGCACATTACTCCAGATGAGGCCTCACCAGTGCCGAAGAGAGGGGAACAATCACGTCCCTCGATCTGCCAGCAATGCCCCTACTTATACACCCCAAAATGCTGTGAGCCTTCTTGGCAATAAGGGCACACGTTGACTCATATCCAGCTTCTCATTCACTGTACCCCCAATAGGTAAATCTATGCAGAAAAAGTAGGTATTGACCTGAACTTTCATCCAACATTCATTGTCCTGTTTTATATGTATACATGTTGTGTGTACGCTGCAGCTGCTGCTTTTCTTCTTCTTTCTTTCTTCTTTTTTTGCAATTCTAATGGATAACGAGGATGCAATTTTCAAAAAAAAGGTCAACTGAACATGCAAAAGTGTATTTACAATTACACCAACTAGATCCACAAATCAAGTAACTGCACCCAGGAAAGAATCATAGAATCATAGACTTTAAGGTCAGAAGGGACCATTATGATTGTCTAGTCTGACCTCCTGCACAACGCAAGCCACAGAATCTCACCCACCCACTCCTGTAACAAACCCCTAACTTATGTCTGAGCTACTGAAGTCCTCAAATCATGGTTTAAAGACTTTAAGGTGCAGAGAATCCTCCAGCAAGTGACCCATGCTCCACGCTGTAGAGGAAGGCGAAAAGCCCCCAGGGCCTCTGCCAATCTGCCCTGGGAGAAAATTCCTTCCCGACCCCAAATATGGTGATCAGCTAAACCTTGAGCATGTGGGCAAGACTCACCAGCCAGACACCCAGGAAAGAATTCTCTATAGTAACTCAGATCCCACCCCATCTAACTTCCCATCACAGGCCATTGGGCATATCTACCACTAGTAGTCGAAGATCAATTAATTGCCAAAATTAGGTTATCCCAACATATCATCTCCTCCATAAACTTATCAAGCTTTGTCTTGAAGCCAGATATGTCTTTTGCCCCCACTGCTTCGCTTGGAAGGCTGTTCCAGAACTTCACTCTGATGGTTAGAAACCTTCATCTAATTTCAAGTCTAAACATCCTGATGGTCAGTTTATATCCATTTGTTCTTGTGTCCACATTGGTACTGAGCTTAAATAATTCTTCTCCCTCCATGGTATTTATCCCTCTGATATATTTATAGATAACAATCATATCTCCTCTCAGCCTTCTGTTAGTTAGGCTAAACAAGCCAAGGTCATTGAGTCTCCTTTCATAAGACAGGTTTTCCATTCCTCGGATGATCCTAGCAGCCCTTCTCTGTACTTGTTCCAGTTTGAATTCATCCTTCTTAAACATGGGAGACCAGAACTGCACTCAATATTCCAGATGAGGTCTCACCAGTGCCTTGTATAACAGTACTAACACCTCCTTATCTCTACTAAAAATACCTCGCCTGATGCATCCCAAGACTGCATTAGCTTTTTTCATGGTCATATCACATTGGTGGCTCATATTCATCCTCTGATCAACCAATACGCCGAGGTCCTTCTTCTCCTCTGTTACTTCCAAGTAATGTGTCCCCAGTTTATAACAGAAATTCTTGTTATTAATCCCTAAATGCATGACCTTGCACTTTTCACTATTAAATTTCATCCTGAAAGGTCAGTTATGCACCTAGTTGGCCATTTTTGAGTTCACATATGTACCTGATTTGCACATGCCCCTTGTTAGAAAACCTGGCCTTGAAAACTGTCAAAAATTTGGGGAGGGGAAATAGAATTAAAACAGGAGGACTCTAGAGTAAAGTTGTGTAATTGTGCTGCACAATACACAGACACATACAGTTTGTATAAAGTTGAACAAAAATAAAAGAAAGAAGAGTGTAAATTCAAATCATCTGCTGTGGCCACATCTGATGACTTCATTCAACTAAGAGATTGACTATAGCTCTCTGAACACTCTAGGAGCAAGAAACAACTCAGTTCTAATCCCAAATCTAACTCTGACTTCCTACATGACCTTGGACAATCACTTACCCTATTCATTGAACAGGGCAGGAAACTTGGGAGTCAGGAGACCTAGACCTGGACTCCTAGGCAAGCACTTAACTTTTCTTTTGTTTCCCTGGGGATAACATTTACTAACTTTTGTAAAATGACCTGAGATTGTTGCATAAAAGGCTCTATTTTAAGTATTATTTCTGCCTCAGTCTAACCATATCTGCTGTTTACCGATATCAACAGCAACATTGTGAAGATTAATTATTTAAAGTTTGTAAGGTGTTGTGTACTGTATGCATTAAATATTAACAATAATTTCTGTTCAAATTGTATTCTTTCAAATTGTGTACTGCACATACTTACTGTGTGCTGAAAATTCATAGGAATGTTATGTATTGCACTTTAGTACATACTCAATTTAAACAAAACTCCACTCTCCCTCAAAATGAACTCAATGTAGTGAGAGATTTATATTAAATAAGAAAGTAATCCATAATTATGGAAAGTAGAATTTTCTGGAACAGACTTCGAAGCACCAGTCATTCTGAATTTCTAGTTTAGCCATGGTAGTTCCTTCAAAACCAGCATATTCCAGCAGAGTAATTGCATCCTGTCTACACTGCACAGTACCAGTGGTTCTAATACTTCTAGGGAATGATATCTAAATGCATAGCGTCATTACAAAACCTAAACCTAATTTCCCCAATACTAATTTCCCCCTACTGTTCCTCACAACTTCTTGTCAACTGTCTGAAATGGGCCACTCTCATTACCACTTCAAAAGTTATTTTTCCTCCCTTGGTATCCCACTGTCAATTGAATTGTCTCGTTAGTCTGACCTCACACTTGGTAAGGCAACTCACATCTTTTCATGTATTTTTACCTGCTCCTGTATTTTCCACTCCATACATCTGGTGAAGTGGGTTCTAGCCCATGAAAGCTTATGCCCAAATAAATATGTTAGTCTCTAAGGTGCCACAAGGACTCCTCATTGTTTTATCTAAATGCAGAATACCATTCACAGCAGACACCAGTTACAAATAACAACAACCTCCTAAACACATTTGATGGAAAGCTTTAAGATTAGTTTGACCCATCTTCAGTACTTAAGAAGGAATTGTCTCATAGAATCAGACTAGCAACAGTAGCCCAGCTAGTCCAGTATCTTCTCTCCAACAGCGGCCAATGCCAGCTGCTCTAGAGGAAGGTACAAGACATTTTTCATTAGGTTTCAGGAAAAGTCTGCCTTCAGAAAAAAATTCCTAATCAACTCCCAATATTCAGATGCTGCCTTATGCTGTCAAGCATGAGGGTTCCAATTTCTACCAAACCCTTTTTAAAAAAATTACTATTAGAACTCGTGATAGATTTATTACCCATATGAAGGGCCCATGTTTGGTCCATCCACCTGCAAACAGTCAGGGCACACCCTGACCGTTGTGAGGAGCAACACATTGCTCCGTCCAAGGACGAGGACCAGATATGAACCCTGGGAACTTGATTAAAGGTGGGAACTTGATTAAAGGACAGTAATCGTGGGAAGCTTCCTTGGCTTGGCCTTAAGGCCTGAGAATTAAGAATGTAGTAGATAGAAGCTGAAAAACAAGAATATTAATCAATGTCATGCATTCCTTTGCGGTGAAAGTAGGTAATGTGCAGGGGGGAGAAATATAATAAAGGAGAAGGTGGAAAGCTGACAGGCAGCAGCCCATTTCAGCTGACCAGCTTGCTTGCTTGAATAAATCTGTGTTCTGTCTCATCATTGAACCGCCACACCCATATAAATGTCCAATTGCTTTTTGAATTCTGCTGAGTTCTTGGCTTCCATGACATCCTGTGCCAATGACTTCCATGTGCTAACTGTGCATTGTGTGAAAAAGTGTTTCCTAGTATTTTGAATTTGCCACCATTCCATTTAATAGAATGTTCCCTTGTTTTTGTATTATCAGAAAGGGTGGACAGACAGTCCCAATCTACCTTTTTCATTACAATTAAGTCCAAGTCTCCTGAATAACCCGATAGTTGTTGAGCCAATCAGACGAGAACATGTAGACCATTTCCTGAATCAAGTATTTTTTGAAAAACATGTGGGACTTGAAAAGAAACAAAGATTATATTTGAGAAACAAGTATAGTCTTCAGGTGTATTTTAAGGCAAGTTATTGCTTCAGCTTTCTCAAATAAATGTTTCCTTTTTGCCCGAGAACACGAAAATCAATGTATTATTCGAGCAGTAAGATGTGCTAACAGATGGCATAACTGTAAAGTAATTGATTTCACCAGTAAGTTAACCATCCTGAGGTGAAGGCAGCTTAATGTACTGACACTTTGCTACACGTGAATTCGCTCACTTACGGGATAAGATCAATTTCCAAGAAATGCCCATTAGGTTTTATGTATGTGTAATTGGCTTCCATGGGGCAAAGATTAAGATTATATGCAAAATCCAAACTCTCTGTTTAGAAACCGAACTATGGTAGTCTCTGGAATTGGTGTATGATGTTTAGTAAGAAATAAGTGTGTCTCACTTTGAAAGAGGTCACATGTGCTTCAGTTCTGTGAGAAAACAAATGAAGCCCAAGTATTACACATGATATCAAGACCCTCAGACTAAATATAGTACTTCAATTGAACACCCCAGTTATTGTGACTGAAAATAATTTACTTGTCCACCTACGTTTCAGTCCTTATCTATATTTATGCATATAAAAGAGTAACCAAACTACAGAACTCCCAGATCAACCAGGCTAGGTCCTGAGGCTCCTTGTGAAGGTCTGGGTGGAGGAAACTTTCCCCTGAGGCTGAAAATCAGCTAAAGAGTTATCCCATGGCCAGTATTGTAGTCTTCAGACTGAAATAGCTCTCATTTCTCTTTCCTTTGTCACTCCCCTACCTGTGTCTGTGCACAGAAATCCCCATACAGAACTACGTTCTGTACAGCACACTGGGGGTTCATCTCCTGCACTGACTCCCCAAATCCATCTCTCTCGCATACACACGTACAGAGCAGAACCATGATAGTTTTGCCGCATATGGGAACCACTGAAAGCATAAGAGGTGAGGGAGGGCAGAATTCACTCCTTATCCAGTTACTTTCCATTAAAGCTGATCAGAAAACTTCAGGAGCTGATGGAAAATAGGGATGACATTTTTGTGAACACTGAATCATTTTTCAACCAGCTCTAGCAATTCTGCTTATATATGGAAAGTGATGCAATGGATATAAAGGACCTTATTTCCAACTGTACCGCTGAGACATCAGGAAAAAAAACAATTTAATTCATGATGTTTGATCTCCATAATAAAAATATTTAACCCACAATGTCTATCTTGCATCCTGCACCCCACAACATTCACTTCCTCTCTTGTAGAAGAGGTCTAGCAGTATTAGTTTAAAAAAAAAAAAGGAACAGACCCAAAACTTCACTCTAATCTAAACCCAAAGAGAACATTTTTTTAAAATTCCTAAATTCAGATAACTTGCATTTTCTTCTCACCCCTGAAATCACTGCACGTTTTGACTTTGGCTGGGACTGGAAGTGTTAAGCTACCTTGTAAATAGACTGTTCTCATGGTAAGCCTGGCATATAAAATACATTCCTTCTCACAAGAGAGCCTGTTTACTCAAGCTTACAAACCCAATATTTAAGACATTTGGGTGTGGGGGGGGGCAGGTCAGCTAAGCCTTCCTACTTATAGGGCGGATCAAAACTGAACCTCTGAACATTCAGAGATTCAATTAGAAGTTCAATCACTAGCCGGATGACTTATGTCCCAGGAACAACACTGTACATACAGTGCAAGACACTATAAGGGGAGGGGGCACAGTTAAAGGGGTACTTTACTCCTTGATACATTATTGTAAATGAAATGCCCTGCCTACCTTAACACATTCCCTTGCCCCATTAGTATGTGTATGCACAAGAGGCAGCAGAGGTTTCATGTTTAATATTAAAGCTGCATTTCCTCAAATATACTTGCTGCTGTCAGATCTCAGTCCTCAATCCTCTTCAGCATCATCGCCACTCCACACCTGACTTACTCTGCACTGTTAGGGAAGTCTCTATTGTACAACTAACTTGGAAACTGCAAATTGATTTACAAAACAGGTCTGATGTCAGTGGACAGTTGCCTTGGATTCCCGCAGTTTTGAAGTCCCCAATCATGTTGTTTTTATTAAACCACTTTTGCTCCACTGTTCATCATAACAAAAAAATTATACGAGATTTTGACAGCATTAAGACCCTGCCAGTGTGTTTTGGGTATTTCTCTTCTGCAAATATTTCCCCAAAGAGCTCTCAAATTAAAAATGATACAGTTAGATATTTAATACCGTCTCAACACCACAAACTTAAAAAAAATATATCAGGAAAAGAAGACTGATATAACACCTAGGACCTCTTCATGGTTCTCCTGAGTGGCCTAGCCCAGAAAGCTGGTGGGATTTTCCAAAGTGCAACATTGGTTTAATTTTAATTGTATCTTGATTATGCAGTTACTAAGAGGGAGAGAGGGGGGCATAACCATATACACGTGTCTAAAGAGTTTAAACAACAAGTAAAGAGAAGAATTATTTAGGGTGGCACAAGACAGTATAACTAAGAGTAATGGGATGACATTAAGTATGGAAAAAAATCTTTTCTAATTTCCACTCCCTATTTTCTATGCTTCTGCAATACAGTTGCAGTTATTGCATATGCAGTGATATATTGGTCATTCAAATAACTAAATAAAAAAACAACAGATATTGCTCTCATTCTTTCTAAACTAGCCTACTTTACTATTGCATTTAAATATGATGTGGGTAATAAATATGTACAACTCAGTAAAGTATCCTTTGGAGGTAAAAAATATAGTATTAGAAATACTATCTAGCTGGTTGGGAATTTTTCAACAAAAAAATTTTCCAATTAAAAAAATGCTGATTTTTTTTAAAGCGAAACTTTTAATGGGAAAAGGTCAGTTTTGATTAATTTCCTGTTTTAAAAAAATTGAAAAAAGTTTTGAAGCTGTCAAAAATGGAACTTTGACATTTTATAAATGAAATGTTCCAGGGGTTTTTTTGGTTCAAAACAACTTTTCATTTAGAAATTTAAGTAAATTTAGTAAAATAAATAAAATAATAATAATAAAGGTCAAAACTGAAGTGAAACATTTCCAAACTGTTGAACCAAAATGTTTCAATTGACCCAAACCGATTTCCAATTTGCAAAAATTTTCAAGATTTTGACTTTTTGTTCCAATTTGGGATAGGAAATTTTTTTGAAATCTCAATTTTTTCCAAAGAGAGGAAAACCATTTCCTACCCAGCTCTAGTACTATATCACAACAGAGGTAAAATATTACTTTTTAGTATGAACGCCTTCCCTTCTGACTCAGGTACATTTATTCCAGTGATATTTGCTTTTTTCCCTTATCAGTATTCTAGCTTCCAAATGGCTATACACATGTGGACTAATTAACCCCCCATGAAGGCCAATCAGCAAATTGACATTGATACTGACTGCAGCCTCCCGGCAAAATAAGAATTCTATAATTGTTTATTGACTGTCACATTGCATATGTAATGTCCCTGGCATTTGCCAACTCCAGACATACAGGGACAGCAAAACCATCTGCAGAAAGCCGCTTGTTCTCATGCAAATAAACCTATTAAAATTCAAACACCCATTCAACAGCCAGTCAAGCCAGTTCTGATCTACAGTACCAATTTTATTCATATGAACTGGAGTGGGCAGGGCCATTGATACTGACGTTTAGAGCCAGTTTTATTCTCCTACAACTCTGTAATATTCCACATCTGTAAAATGCTCAAGTCAACTTCCAGAATACCAAGAGGCATTTCACTGTTCCAAGGTCCATAGGCAAGTATCAATACTTCAGCTGAGTTTTCAATTACAGATGCAATAATTATGCATTTGATTGATTAACAATTAGCAGCACCTGTAGTTGGCTATCATTTAATTACTGATTACACCAGTGCTGATTACTTAAATATCTGCATGAGAGCCCTATGATTAACAGTTTATAAAACAAAGGGCACAACAATTCCAAAATAATTAGGCTATTAAGATTCAGATTAAAACCAAAACTCTAAATATTTCAAAGAGATTTCCATTTTAAACAATAGTAATGTTCTTTTCCTTAATTATGCAGCACAGATCTGAGGAGCTTCCTAGCAATCACTCTAAGAGAGCTAATCGCCTGCTTCTCTCTTGGATATGGAATATGTAAGTTGTCCATCGGAGCAAAAAACAGAACAAAAACAAACAAAAAACCATGGACCCCACCCCTTCTAATTTTGTTTATTAAATATTCATACTTCAGCAATGGGAACCTTGATTTTTTTTAATAATGCATTCTGTGATGTTGGCTGACCAGGTGCTAGCTCATGCCAATGTCCCCAAGCCTTAATGGAATACTGAAATCAGTCTCGCTCACCTGTGTGTATTGTTAAAATAGATATTAGAATTATAAGAATGTGTTTAGCGTTTAGACTTTATAGAATGCTTTTAAGTTTCTGCCTGCATTCATCTCACTTGTAACATCTGTATCCCACATTATAAAATAATATCTGAGTGTCTGCATTGTGAGCCTCTGTCACCATGTAAATCTCTAGACAGGAAAGAGACTTTAACTAGCACGAAATGCCAATCTCCAGCAGAAGGAAGGCCCCTCAACCCCACACACACTAGAGTGGAACATTAAAGAGCACAAAAGACTTTGTTGTTTACCCACATGAAGATATGTCTTGCAAGTGAATTCCTCCCATCCGGTGAATTTGCAGCTCAAAAGCAGAATGGAGAAGGGAATAAAAAACTCTAACAAGGAGGAACTGTGTCTTATTGCTGCTTGGACTCTGGGGGCAAGATTTCTGTGCATAAGGAAGAGATCCCCAGCTCCTTAGCCTGGATTAGCCCTAAAGGACATGTAGAGTTTACTTATAGAAGCTTCTATTACCTTTTGAAATTTAAGATTAAAACTCATTTTTGTACATAGGTTTACCTGCTTTAGCCTTGGAAATAACTCATTTCCTTTTCCTATTAATAAATCTGTATATAGTTTATTATAGGAGTGGCTACAAGCATTTTTTGGGTGTGAGATCTAAGGTGCAATTGACCTGGGGAAAATCACTGGTCTTTTGGGACTGGAAGTAACTCGAATATGACTGTGATTCACAGTGTAAAGGATCATCTATCAGAAAGTTAGGCTTACCTCAGTGGCAGATCGGAGTACACAAGGGAACTCTCTGTGACTCCATGTTAAAGCTGTTACAGTGCCTAAGGAGTTTACAGTTGATAATTGTTTGGCGAAATCTAAGTGTAGAACTCACAATCAATTTGGGGTTTGTGCCTAGGTTCTTAATAGCATGCCCTGAGGTTGGTACTACTGCTGTTAAGCTACTGCAAGACAGCTTGACATATTCATCAGTCATTCCTTTTCCAAAGTGCTCTTGATTTCTTTGTCATCACAACAAAAACCATGTCACTGTGACCACATTAGATGGATGAGAGAGTTCTGCAGAAATCTACAATTTACTACTTAACTAAGGCCTGATTCTGCACTCTTGCCTTATTCATACTGAGTAGTATCTCTCTCCACAAATAATCCCTGATGACTGCTACTCAGTGTGAATAAGAGTGCCAGAATCTGGCCTATAAAGGTTAGGGCACCAATCTTGTTCCCACTGAAGTTAAAGTTAAAACTTCCACTTACTACAGTAGTGCAGGACTGAAATTTAAAACTCAGTTGTACTCTCTCTTTTCACTGCTTTAATTGCTGCCCTGACACTGACTGTGTGTGACCTATAGAAAGTCACTTAACTTCTACTTGTCCCAATGCAGCTGTGTGCAAAATGGGTATGGTAAGTAATTACTTACCCGCACAAAAAAGAAAAGGAGTACTTGTGGCACCTTAGAGACTAACAAATGTATTTGAGCATAAGCTTTCGTGAGCTACATCGGATGTTGTGAGGCTTCTTTAGTGAAGGTTTGTCAAACATGTTGAGAACCTCAGATATAACACGATATAGAAGTGCAAAGTATGACTATCGTTACTATTTACTTATTATTAAGGCTGCGAGTCTGTCATGGAGGTCACAGATTCCACGAGTTTCTGGAATCTCTGTAACTTCTACAGAGACCGGTGTGTCTGGCCTGGGGGCCGCCGAGCAGCTCGGCAGCCCTGGGACAGCTGCAGCGACTGGTGCTAGGGCAGTCTCGGGCCACCCCCCCGCCGGCCCCCCCAGCGGGAGTCCCAGGCCACCCTCCGCGCCCCCGCTCCCCCGCACCAGCGGGGGGTCCCATGCTGCATGCCGCTGCCCATCACACACCCAGCACCAACGGTGGTCCTGGGATACGCGCCGCCAGAACACACGCAGCGCACCTGGGACACCCCTTACCCCAGAGCATGCAAGATTTAGTCAGGGGCATATAGTACAAGTCAGGGGCAGGTGAATTTTTGTTTACTGCCAGTGACCTGTCCATGTCTTTAACTAAAAATACCCGTGACTAAAATGTAGCCTTATTTATTATCCTGGATGCTGTCTTTTTGATTCTCTAATTCAAAGAGTATAAATGCAGTTCTCTTGTGGAAGGCGCAAGATCTATACAGGGGCACCATCTAGGGTCTCAAGAGGGGTGGGGGTTGAAGTCTAAAAAATTTAGGGAATGTTTCCCAAAATGTTATTGAATTTGTGAGCTAACAAAAATGGCAATTCTTCAGCCTACAAAGAAGTGACAAAACATGCAAATATTATTAAATCATATTTCACTGGTAAGCTGTTAATCAAGGGAAATGTCTTGTGAATGAGCTCTATGGGACTGGGGTGAACAATGGGTTAGAGGTAGTGTGAAGGGGGCTGTTACAAGACAAGGACCACGGGAGAGAGGGAGTTTAGATGCAGGGGATTTGGGAGTGTGAAGTGGAAGTGAGGGGCTTGGGGGGGAGGAGACCCTGGATGAGGGAGGAGATTGGGGCAGCCATTGGTGGGGGAGGGTTTAAGAGCCAGAGTCAGGTTGGCCAAGGAGGTAGGGCTGGGGGTGGAGACAGGCCTTGACAGATCTGATCCTGCATCACAAAGTTGAATTGGTTGGTGGGGTTGGTGCTTTTCTGAGCCGTGCCTATACCAGCACCCACTGGCAGCCTGACTAGGCCCTTTGCTCCTGCCGACACCTGGGGCTGAGCCATCCCGGCCCCACCCTCAGCTGCCTCAGGAGCTACTTGGATATGGCAGCAGAGCTTGGGCTCCTACACAGGCTGCTTAGTAAAAAAAAAAAAGGCTGGCAACAGGCCACCACTGTCCCCTCCCAAGAACCAGCACCCCAAGAATCTGCTTCCCGCCTTCCCCCACAGCCCCTCCCCTGCCCCCGACCCAGCTCTGAGTTCTCAGCATCCTCCCTCCCCATGGGCAGCATGCAGGGAGTCCTGGAGAGGCAGCACCTTCTCCACCAGCTGGCAGCAGTCACAGCCCGCGTTCCTCCGCCACTGCCATTCTCTACAGGCAGGGGGAGGAGACCCGTCGCCATGGCACCACGCTGCCTCTGAGGCCTAACAGCACTCCCAGCCAGGGGATAAAAGTTTACCGAGTGTGTCAGGTGCAAAGGGGGGGGGGGCGGAAATCTTTGCTCGTTCCCCCCCATCCCCACCTTGTGGTGCCCCTGGAGGTATAGGTATCTTTGCTCATTTCCCCTCCCTCCCGCCCCTAACACAATAGAGATATGTCTACACCTGGAGCTGGGGTGTGTGAGATTCCCAGCTCGTGTAAACCTACCCACACTGGCTCTCATCAAGCTAGAGCACTAAAAATAGTAGGTTTCAGAGTAACAGCCGAGTTAGTCTGTATTCGCAAAAAGAAAAGGAGGACTTGTGGCACCTTAGAGACTAACCAATTTATTTGAGCATAAGCTTTCGTGAGCTACAGTTCACTTCTCGAAAGCTTATGCTCAAATAAATTGGTTAGTCTCTAAGGTGCCACAAGTCCTCCTTTTCTTTTTAAAAATAGTAGTGTAGTTGGGACAACAGGGCAGCAGCAAGAAGGTTAGCTGTGCTGAGTATGTACCCACAGGGGTCGGGCGGCTTTGTACTCAGTCCGGCTAGCCCATACTGCTTCTGTTGCCACTGGTCATGCTACCCCGGCTACACTCCTATTTTTAGGGTGCTAGCTCAATGTGAGCTATCCTATGTAAGTCTATGAAGCTGGGAATCATATCACTAGCTTACAGAATAGTTGTAGCCTAAAAAGAAAGCAGAGTGAGACCCAGCCGCCTGCATGCATGGCAGCTTTGAGCTCTCGAAGGAAAAAAAGAAGCCACGTAACTTGCATCAGAACAGCTGACTGAGGACAATCTACAGTGGGGAAGTCACTCTGCATGGGGCTGAACCAGGAGCCAATCAATGAAGAGGTGAAGTTACAGGTGGCGTGTACAACTGCTGCTGAAGCGCTCAAAGATATAAGAACATGAGGCTGGGAGAATGTGACCACATCATCAAGCCTGAGAAAACAAGAAACCCTCTTATGGCTGGAAACGGCCAGGAATAATTCCAGACTATTGCACAGTTTAACCAATATTCTGAATGTGTGGTTTTGAGAATGAATGTGCAATTACACATTCACACTGTGCAAACGCATAATGAACTTAGAAATGGATTTCCTACCCAACAAGATACTTCCCATGTCTTTTAAAATTTCTCTTAAGAGGTAACATTTCATATGCCAGGGTCCAAGAATACCATTCATTTCTATTGACCTTCGTAAGAACTACTGATATCCTCTGGAGAAACAAAGATGGGGAATGACAGGGCCCCAGAAGTTAATAATTAAACCTTACAGACATAGGTGCCAGCTTCATCTGGGCCCTGGAGGTGCTCAATCTGCAGCCCCACCCCCACCAGACCCCTTCCTCCAAGGCCCCACCCCTGCCCCAGACCCCGCTCCTACCCCACCCCTTCTCCCAAGCCCTCTCCCTCGCCTCTTCCTGTCCCCACTCAACCCCCACCTAGTTTTGCCCCATCCCCCAAGTGTGCTCCATCCCCCTCCTCCCGCTCCACCCAAGGTATCTTGCACACCGCAGAACAGCTGACCATGGCAGGCAAGAGGCAGTGGGAGGGCGGGGGAGGAGTTGATCTGCAGGGTTGCTGGTGGGCGGGAGGCACTGGGGGGGGGCGTGAAGGGGGGAGCTGGCTGCCAGTGGGTGCTAAGCACCCACTAATTTTTTTCCATGGATGCTCCAGCCCTGAAGCACCCAAGGAGTCGGCGCCCCACAGATATTCTTGGGTTAGCATATGAACCAGTTTGTTTATTTCTACTCCAGTCCCTTCCCTTCACAAATGATAACTGACTCATGTCCACTCTTAACATAGCATTGTACACAGGATTGGCCTTAAACCTTTTTTGTGGGGGCAGAGGGAATGAAAGGGGCTGACTGTAGGAGAAGTGGAACCTAGGTGTGTGTGCTGGGATCTGCATATTGTTTCTGAAATTTAGAAAAGTGTTTCAATGGACAATCCTCAAAACAAGCTGGGTGGTGTGTGTGCAAAAATTCACCTGAATGAGCACTTATTAGCATCACTTTACAAATATTAACTAAACAAACACCTTAACACCCTTGGGATTGGTATACAATAACATCCTCCTCTTGTAGAGGGAAAAATTAAGGAAGGAAGTCTTAGTGACTTGACAAAGACAGAGATAGAGTCAGTGTCAGAGATGGAATTAGAAGGTACTTGCAGAAGACAATAGTTAGTATTTCCATGGAATCATGGATTTTAAGACCAGTAGGGATGATTATAAACCTGTAGTCTGACTTCTGACACATCACTGGCCAGAGAATTTCACCAAGTGTTTCCTACATCAAGCCCATAACTTCTGAGCTAGAGCACACGTTTTAGAATGACAGCTTTTCCCAGCTGACCATGGGTCAAATTCACCCTGCACAGGATGCCAACACAAGGCATCTGCAACACTTTTAGACCTCAAAGTAGTACTTAAGTTGGACTTAAGTCCTGCTTAGGCCTTTTGTAGACCCCCTGCTTGAGCGTGAATTCTATCCCATGTGAATAGTTCAAGTGGGCCTAATTTTGAGCTTTTATGAAGATCTTACTCAAGACTTTAATGTCAAGGGAAATTTTACTTAGCTCGGTCCTTGTTCCAAGTCTTTTGAATTTGGTCCAGTTACTTCAGTGGGGTTTTCTGGCATGAGTGTGTAAAACAGAATTCAGCACTGAGCTATGCATGACTTTTTGACAGGCATAAACCCCCATGCTTTTCAATACAGTGTTTTTACAACTTGAAACCCACAGTGACTATGGGAAGAATCAATCCTCTTTGTTACTGCTATTCTCTGATTTCTCTGTCCTGTGTTTTATACAATGCTTTTGATATTATGCTAAATATTATAGACAGATTGGAAATAAAAGACTTCTCACACATTGGTAAAGATAGACAGGCAAACTGTGAGGGCCCAAACCTCTGATACCATCTAAAATTAAAATGTGAAGTTGGCATTTTGGTGAAAAATGAAGGTGCTCGGCCATTTTCCCTAGAGCAAATCAGAATACGTTAATCCATATCGAAGAGCAATTGGCAATCCTACCTTGGGTCTCTTTTCCCGATAGTTTTTTGTATCTTGGCACTTTAAATCCTGCCCACAGTTCACTTCTCCACATTTTGCATCCCAAGGCTGATCTTATTCATAAATTCTTATTGAACTTTATCTATTCTTTTTGCTTTAAGCTTTTTGAATTCTGTAAAACATTGGCTCTTTAAACAAAAGTACTCCAGCTATCCCATATTGCCTTAAATATCTCTGGCTGCAGGCAGCTATGAAAATACATGATCTTTAATAATTATTTTAGTGTTGATCTCTATATTTTCATCTTTAAATTTTAGATGCTGGAGGGTCCTGTAATTATCCTGGGCACCAGACACCAAATTCATCTTGAAAAGGTAAATGACTAGAAGTTGCGAGACAATGCAACACATTATATTGATTTTGAGGATTAATGACTAGGGTCATTCAGCACAGGTCTTTAAATTGTGCACCCACTGGCATCCGTTTAATTAATATTTTTTCCCCTGCTTCTTGTGCACATTCAATAACATTAAGCAGAGTTCTTAAAAAAAATCAACTTTGCCATAAAAATAGATTTTCCTTTTTTCCCCTTTAACTTTTATAGCTGCAGAAAAAAAAAACCCCTCTTCAGCTGAAAAAATAAAAGGAATATTCCCCCAATTACAAACCAATTACACTTATAAAAAACAAAGTCAGACATTTGAAAATAAATTTCACAACCAGACATTTTTTTAATTTTTAATGCTGGTTGCAGAGCAGCAATTTGAGAAGCCAAACGAACTTGTGCAGGATTTCTTTAGCTATCAGCTAGATTTCGATGGTGTCTTTGCAGACAGTCTTGAACCCATTAGGCAAACACATTCTACATCTCCGCAACTGATGTTCACAAAAATTGTGAGAACACAACCCTTTCTGTCCATCGGGCTGAGTTCTTTATATGGCACCAATCAATGTAGGATGTAGTCAGGAGCAATTCCGCTTCCACTGAAGGCAATGGGAGTTTTGCCATTGACTTTAACGGGAGCTGGATTTTCAGGGTTGCCAGGTGCCTGGTTATTGACCCGGAAGTCTGGTAAAAGAGGGGACCTGGCAATGTCCGGTCAGACACCAAAAGTCTGGTTACTGCGGACGGGGGGAAGTGTATGTGTGTGCGGGGGGGGGCGAAGGCACCAGGTCATCAACCTATGCCAGCCCCTGCTCAGCCAGGGGCCATCTCCTACCTGCATCTCGTGGGCAGACAGCAAGCTGCACAGCAGGCTGCAGTTCCCGTCCCATCCCTGGAGCAAAGGAAGCCCAGCTGGGGAGGGCAAGGGAGATGAAAAGGTTTGAGTGACAAAGAAGGGTTGTAGGGGGAAGAGGAGTGAGCAAGAGGCAGGGCCTTGTGGAAGAGGTGGACAGGGGGGCGGGGTCCATTTTTCAGCCATTAGAAAGTTGGCAGCCCTAAGTGGGCTTTCTTGGATTAGCACTAAAATAAGCAAATTTGAGGGATTTCTCAATATAAATAGTTGAAGTAGGAAGCAGACTTGGAAACTAGACCCAGGGTTTTCAAAAATAAGTTAAAGTTAGGTTCCTAAAATAATAGCCTGGGCGTTCCAAGTGCTGAGTACCCACAGCTTCAATGGGAATGCTGGATACTCTACACCACTGAAAAAAACTGGCATTACAGAGACTTGGTGGGACACCTCCCATGACTGGAATACTGGTACAGCGTGTTCAGGAAGGACAGCCAGGGATTATACAAGCTTGTCCAGAGCTCCAGAAGGACGTGAGAGAAGGACCAGTTGAAAGTCTCTGGGTGAAGACAAAAGGGTATCAAACAGGGGCAATGTCATTGTAGGGGTTACCATCATCCACCAGATCAGAAGGAGGAGGCAGCATTTCCAGAACAAACAACAGAAATATCCAAACCACAAAACCTGGTAGTAATGGGAGAATTTAACTATCCAGACGTCTGTTGAAAAAGTAATAAAGCAAAATACAAAATGTCCCCATAGGTTCTTAGAATGCATCTGGGACAACTTTTTGTTCCAGCGGTGGAGGAAATAACCAGTGGGACAGCCATTTTACTCTTGATTCTGACTAACAGGGAGGAACTGGCTGGAAATCTAAAGACTGAAAGCAACTTGAGAGAAAGTGACCATGAAAAGATAGAGTTCATGATTCTAAGGAAAGGAGGGAGTAAGAGCAGTAGAATCAGGACAGTGGACTTCAACAAACTCAGAACTAGTAGGTAAGGGTCCATTGGAAGAACATCTAAGGGATAAAAGGAATTCAAGAGAGCTGGCAGTTTCTCAAAAAGATATTAAAGGCCTGAAATATTAATGACCTAAAAATCAAAAAGGAATCCTACAAAAAGTCAGTTATTCACTGCACAGTCTCTCTCTCTCTCTGTCTTTCTCTCTGAGTATTGGCATGCTCCCTTTCTTTGTGACTCAGCCCTCTGGCTAGATCACAGATATATAGTCTTATATAGTCCCCTCTTCCGGGATATCAAAGTCCTTCTGGACCAGATGTCCGGTTGGCATCTCCCATAATTCTTTGTGGCTTCCTAGTGGCTTATAGGGGAAACCGGACCCACCCACTACTCCAGGTTCCAGCCGAGGGACCTTACAATCAGCAGCCAAGGTCTGCACAATTTCTGTCTTCTGGTCTTGCTGCTCTTTCCCTCAGCTGCTTCCTACTTTACTTCCCAGAGGCTTTCTACACCCTTCGAGGTAAACCCTTCCCTCAGGGCCAGGATCCCAAGGCTTCTTTCACTCCCTGGGTTTCCTCCCTTTCCCTCTCTAAGCCCACATTGTGACTGCTGGCTTCCACACTGCAGCTCCTTTCTGCTACAAGCCTCCTGGTTTTGTACCTTGGCTAGCTTCTCACCCACCTGGATTTTATCACCTGGGCTGTAAATCAAGCCAGATTCTCCACCAGATGCAGCCTAGAAAGTTAATTGGCCCACTGTGTGCCACCTTAACTCATTCAGGGCTGATGTGGGGTTAAAATCCAATCCCAGGTGGGTGCAAAACTAGTTGAATGATGGTACGCAAAGGATAGTTATCAATGGTTAACTCTCTACTGGGAGGGCATATCTAGTGGGATCCTGCCGGGGTCAGTCCTAGGTCCAATACTATTCAATATTTTCACTGATGACTTGGATAATGGAGTGGAGAGGGTGACATCAAGCAGGGAGGGTTTGCAAGCACTTTGGAGTACAGAATTATAATTTAAAATGATCTTGACAAATTGGAGAATTGGTTTGAAATCACACAATGAAATTCACCTAAAGACAAGTGCACGTACTTCACTTAGGAAGGAAAAGTCAAATACACAGCTACAAAATGAGAAATAATTGTCTAGGTACTGCAACTGATGAAAAGGATCTGGGGGTGAATCCCAAGCTGATTAGTCAACAGTGTGATACAGTTGTGAAAAAAGCTAATATCATTCAAGGAATGTCTTACATAAGACACAGGAGATAACTCTCCCCTCTACTCAGCACTTGAGGCCTCAGATGGAATACTGTGTCCAGTCTTGGGTGCTACACTTTAAGAAAGATGAGGACAAACTGACATATAAGTAAAGGTTAAAAAAAAAAGACTAAGGGGGGAAATCTGATAACAGTCTTCAAATATACTAAGGACTGTTATATAAAGATGACTGTGACCAATTATTCCTCCATGTCCAGATTATTTTTCTGGATTACAATTTTTGGAAAATAACCCATTATAATAATCAACTCCTTTAACAACCCTGGCTGGATTCCCAGTTGCTGATCACAATTAACTTCCAGAACCTGGAAGAATATTTGAGAACAGTGAAATACCTCAGCCTGGCAGAATTATCACTTTTGGCAATTTTGCTCCTTATTCTTTGTTAAAAAGTTTTTAATACAGCAATAATGTAGGTAAAGATGTCTTTGAATTCTCACCATCCTCATTCACAGGGACACAATGTTCATGACATTTTAGAACAAGAACTGTTAATTTCTTGGAAAGTATAGACTAGTAAGAATTTACCAAATCACCTCATGGTGTTGTGCAAAGAACACCAATGCATTAAGCAAATTATGTGTCTGGTTTCAGAGCAAGTGCAAGCTTTATCACATCAAACTGTCTTACTAAATATTATCAACCTTTCACAAGAAGGGGATCCTAAAAGAGACTGTCCTGGAGCTTCCTTCATAACATGTTAGAGTTTAGGGCCTTACTCTCTACTCCATTGCACCAGTTTTACATTGGTGAAACTCCAGTGGAGTTTACTTGAGTTAAATGCATTCAAAACCAGAGTGAAGAATCAAGCCCTTACTTATCTTCTGACCAAATAATTATATGCATAACAAAATGCTGCACATTGAACCATACTCAATGCCTTGTCATCACTATTCAACAAAGCAAAACCGCAGAAATATTATGATTATATATATCATCCCACACCATGTCCTTCTCAAAGCCTTAGTGGGCACATCAGGAGCAGTAAATTGCCAGTACATGAGCTATTCTCAGAAGTAGTGGTTTTATAAATTTGCAGAGCAAAGCATCAGAGTTATACTGGATATAAATAAAAGTCAGAGTTGGTGGTGTTGTGCTCTGCTGAGTTGAGGCACTGCTGATTTTTTTTTTTTAAACATAGTGTTTTCGTCAAACAAATGACCAAAGATTGCTCAGGAATGGTCCACGGAATAAGGGAAAATGTTCATTGTAGATTATATTCCTCAGAACTTAGTTTGTTCAATCTTTAGCACCATAACTCTACAGGAAGAAGAAAGCAGCTTAAAAAAAAATCTTTGTCACATATTAAATGTGACAAACCACTTCCATGGTTTTTGCTAGTTTGCTTAGTTTTTACCTGATGTCAACTCTCAGAATATTCAGGCTGTAGTTAAGATGATAGTATAAATTAGTGTTTAGGTCTCATTTGTATTTGGCATGGAAACCTAGCTTGCAGAATAGCAAACATACAGAATAAATTGTTGTCCAACAGCAAAGAGTGACATTTCCATGAATTTCCTTAAAAGAGATGAGCTTCAATCTTGCCATCTGGGTGAAAGCACTCGTATGCATATGTGAACCTAGACGGACAGGGTCCTAGCAACGGTAATTAGGTCCTATGTAGAATTTTATAAAGAGAGATCTCAAAACGCTTTACAAAGGAAGGTAATCAGAGTTTTACTGATAAGGAAACAGACACAGGGAGGTGAAGTGTCTTGTCCAAGGCCACAGAGCATATCAGTGGCAGAGCAAGGAGAGAGTACACGGAGAGTGAGCAAAAGAAACAGTGAGGGCAAAGAATACTATCGACCCAGCACATTCACATGCAATGAGGGAAGTAGCTAGTTATGGGAGGAGGGCACAAAGAGGTCACTGGAGGCCCAGATGTAGCTTTAATCTAGTCAACTGGTAGCATTATCTGAAGAACAGAGATGATCCAAGCCCCAAATCTGGAACTAATCCAAATTTCCTCAATGTTTGGGGGTGTCTGAATCTGGGACTTTGTTTTGTACCCAGTACTACTGAAAAGTGCTGAGCATGAATAATAATCATCATAAGCACATACATGGGCAGAGGGATTTTACTACACTTGGTTGCCGTAAGTAGATCTGTTAAAACATTGGCATTGTCCCTTTAATATAACTAATAAAGATGAATGCAAAAAGGATGTTGTTGGAGATTCTTCAGAGGTTAAAAAAACCCAACCCTCTGAATCTGTTCCTCATGACCCACATTAGCTTAATCGAAGAAACAGTTATGCAAGGATGTGCAGCGTATGTCTTTGGTCCATACACATGTGGCTTCTCTGGGTGTATGCTGTATGAATTCAGTTTCAATAGCTCATTTGGACAAAAGAAGCAAGATGCTGAAATACTGCTGTGTTTAAATGAAAAGCATCCAGAAGACACCATAAAAAATGCAGGGAGGGATGGAAAGTAAGTAACTCCCTGAGCATTCAAAAAACAAGTGGAGAAGGGAAGAAACGTTAAATAGATTGTCAAGTGCAAAGTGCAGTTTAATACATCAGTATAAAAAAACTTACAGATGTGAAGATATTTAGCTAAACACATGATATTTAATATCTAGTTTTTGACTCAAAAAAAGGCAAATAATGCTGTATTTCATGATGATACCAGATCTACTTCTCCCTAATGACAATGAAAAAACAAAGAGGTCAACAGCATCATTTGATTTCATTATTTAAAAGGTAATATGTTATCAGTCTGGGCAGCTGTTGCAGCATCTAAAAATGAGCCAGTTTTGTGTGCACTAAATCCCATATATTTTTCACATCCAGATCCAATGCTCATTGAAGTTAATAGGAGTCTTCTACTGACTTCAGTGGGTATTGGATTGGGCCCATAAAATGGGTAATTGTGGACATAAGCAAGCAGTGAAACCCACTCTTATATACCAAAAATTCAGGTTGTTGTGCATTTGCAAATTGATGCAAACATCAAAACTTCGGGCCTCTTTTAGAGGCCAACAAATCTTTTCTATGATATGTAAAATTACCCACTGCATGGAAACTTTTGAAATATTGTGCTTACAGTAGGCAAATATGAAGGGAGCACAAGTTAGAATTTAGCTTTAGTTCAGAATTTTCCTACATTAGTTGTTTAATTAAACTTTTACCCTTATTCAAATGTAATTTTGTGGAGACTAAAACTTCTTTGATGATGATTTAACTATTCTGGAAGAAATACAGTCGTATAATTAGCTGCTTTGCATGCTGTGTAACGAAAAAGAGTTAGAGTTGTGCGTAGTTTCTGTAATAAACTCAAAGATGTTGAAGCTACTGCTGGAATGCTTCTCCAGAATAACTGGTGTTGCTCCATGGGTAACAAAGAACACCAACTCCTCTACTCTCCTCCACTCGTCCCCCAACTCCTCTCTTCCCCCAAAAAGAAAAACTCTGAATAATACTGGAAATTTCACATACTTTCTGAATTCTTGCTGAAAGATAACACTGAGTTTGTGAAAGGAGTCGATTATGCATTAAAAGGGTACTCTGACAGTTACTTTAGAAATTCGTAGGCAAAGTTTTCCTGGCATGACTGATTCCACTGAGTATCATGTAATTTAAGCCTGAAGACAAACTATACCTTTGAACTTACATGTATTCGTGAGTGTGAAATCTACACCCACTCAGTATGGCATCCATATGTATACATAAATCTACACACAGTGTGCATATCAGAAAAATGTAGTCTCTCAGGATAAACGGTCCTATCAACATGTTTGATTTAAGGGCTAACTCTGGTCCTAACTGGTAATTACAAGCAACAAAAAGCTGAAAGACCATAAAAGCATTTTAAAGTATTCAGCAGTGTGACATTTTATATTATTTTAAAAATAAATCCTAAAATGATTTCCACATTTGGAGCACAGTGGTAGTTCCTTAAATTTTTGAGATGGAAACCAATATCAATAAGAGGAACAGTTTAACTTTATTTTTTCTTTTGAATTTTTCATCCAACCTGACACCTGTCCCATAGATGACACTTTGTCCCATAGATGACATTTCTGCTCAGACCGTCCATTCACTAATGTGCTTTTATTCCAGAAAAATGCATCGCTATTGCAAATGACGTGGACCACAGTCCATAAAGGGCAACTGCCTTGTCTCCCAAAGGTGGTCCTCACAAGCTGGCTTCCTTGCTGTCCATCCATCCTCATTTTACACTGATTCTAAATGAACTCGGAGAAACATTTGGCTTTCTTCTTGCTCAAATAAAATGAAAATAATGCTGCTGTTAGAATCACTCAGGATATCATCGGAAAGACTCAGAAATAACATGGTAATCATGGTACATTTTAAAACTAATGTGACAGCCTACGTTTGCTGAGTGAAAGTGCTCCCGTTTCTACCAAGCTGACTTGAGCAAGGTCCGGATGTAAATGCTGTCATTTTTTACATATAAAGAGAGAGGACGTGGGGAACTTACATCGACCTAGCTACATTGCTCAGGGCTGTAAAAAATCCACACCTCTGAGCATCATAATCAAGCCGACCTAACCCCCAGTTTCGACAGCACCAGGTTGAAAGAAGACTACCGCCTCTCACGGAGGTCGATTACCTACAGCCCTTCTGTCGGCATGGATAATGTCTACACTGAAGAACTACAGTGGCACCACTACAGTGCTGCAGCTTCGCCACTGTAGCTTTTCAAGTGTAGACAAGCCCTAAAAATACTGAAGGAAAGATAGAGAAAATATGTGGCCCAACTAATATAAAGCTGATCTTTCTCACCGCAGACATCTAGAATATTGTTATGACAATTATATTATTCCTCTCCTTTCCAGGGACAAGGATTTAAGTTCAATTTTAACTTCTCCTTCAGGAGCACCAAAACCAGTTTTCAAAAGGATGGGTCATATTGAGAGAACCAAATTAAGAGAGACACAGGAGGGTCTGGGTTTGCTAGGAGAATGTCAGATGGTTATGCTTTGTTCCTGCAACGGAAGAAGAAAATCTATCTAATTTAGTGTGTGTGAAGAGGCAAGATTAGATGAGAGTAAACATGCATGTTGGCTGTTTGTGGTTATAAATGCCTTTTGCCTCTGGTGTAGAGTTCCAACTACTAAATAAAATTATTTTGTTTCAAGAAAGCTGTTGGTAGCACTGGTCACAGGTTCCAGAAGACAGGACAGGCAGGTGCCCAAACCCGAGCTGGACCTGCAAGGTGATCAAATGGCTGGAATATGCTGCAGAGGTGTACCAAGTTCCCAGTCTTAAAATGGAAAAATTGGTATATTTCAACCGAGACAGGTAAGAGCAAGAGGCCTTACACCTGAGGTGCACTCAGAGAAAACAGAAAGGGGGCTGGGATGCAGTTAGCTTTATACTGTGACCATGGCATGCAATTCCAGTCTTTGTTTTCTGCAAAACTGGGTTAACAAGATAGCAGCAATAAAGCAGTTTATACTCTTATGCGGTATCTTTGCAATGGGAGGAGACAAAAACTTGGGGCCTAACCCTGGAAGACGTTAAGCACACTTAATTCCTATAGGAGTCAATGTAATCTGAGGAAACTAAGCACTATATAGGAGATGCTCAGCACCTGTCAGGATTGGGCCCATGTATTTTGTTTGGTTCTTTGTTTAAATGAGAGCCTAGAATATGACCAAATTTGTACCGTGTAGCAAAAAATGATAATTATGGGATCCATGATTTTTTTTCATGCCAACAAATTTTCTCTTATCCTTAATATGGATTAAAAACAAAACCAAAAAAGACTTAGGGCCAAATTTTCCCATAGAATTGGCACCTCACCTGCTTAGATGCTTTTAAAGATTCCACTAGGTGCCTAGCTGCATCTTTCAGTGCCTAAATACCTTTGAAAATCTGGCCCTTACGAGCCAAGTGGTATTGGCACTTGTTCCTAAGTCTCAAGTCTCTTTTGAAAATGGGACACAGGCAATGCTGAAAATTTTACCGCAAGCACAGAAAAGTTCAGCTCAAAAGGGGAATATTCCAGAATGTTACGAGGCCATGAAAAATGGGATTTATGATAGAAACTGATTTGTAATAATGATAGTAGGCACAACTATTGATGCCTATAATAAATTAGATCATGAAATCAGACTGGTAGCTTATTAAATAGCTTTTGTTTTAGGTATTGTTTATTATGTGTGTTATAGTGGTGCCTAAAAATCAGGGCCTGATACAGTGTACAAACACACAGAAAGAGACAGTCATTGCTCAAAGAACTTTCATTCTAAATAGATAAGACATTCATTTCATTCTAAATAGATAAGTGTGAAAGTGATTTATCTAACCCAGCAGGTCAGTGTAAGAGCCAGGAAAAGAATCTAGGCAGACCAGCGCTCTACCTAGTAGACAAACCTGCCTCTTTAAAGGCAAATATGTTGCAAGATTTCATTTCTAAGTGAAAGTGTGTGTGTGTGTGTGTGTGTGTGTGTGTGTGTGCATGTGCATTTTTAGTACAAGTCAACATAAATTCCTGTGATTTCTACCTCAAACACTCAAAACTCATGCAACTGCAAGAATGGAAAGTGAATTTCTTTCTCGTTCCTTACTCCCTAAAATAAGCCTCTCAAAGAAAGCTCTTTATTCTTGACAGCTCTTAATATTAATCTTGTTCATGGACAAATTTACTTTAGAGACCTTTTAAATACTCATTTCAGTTGCTTGTGTTCAAACTGAAATCAAATATTACAGATGTAATGGAAGCTCCCAGCTACACCGAAGCAATAAGACTGCTGTACAACTTTCTCGCAGGGGAATCTTTGAGAGTTTCAAGTGCTTTCTTTTTTATAACTTCAAAACAATTATTTCTGTAGTTAGAACACAAAAGAGACTTCTATAGATGAAAAACATCTCTTCCAGGTTTATCCTTTATTAGAACATTATACCTTGGAAGAATGCCAAGGAGGAATCTAAACATCTCACCTTCAATTCACCGGATTTTGACAAGTCAATGCACATATAGCAACTTTACTTTCATCATCAGTGTTTAAGGTGCATTTAATAAAAAATGCATGTTTTGTAAGAGAATATTCCTACATAAGTGCAGAGTCTGATTTAAGCGAAGAGTCAAGGGGGAAACTAAAACAAACCTCTCAAAATCCTGAGGGTGACAATGTATTTCGGGCTAGCTCATCAGATCCCAGAACACATCATGGGTCATTTTCTACAAGTAGTGACAGCTTATGCCTGTAAACTATGTAACCTACCCTCATCTCTGCAGCAGTAAGTTATGTTGCTTTGCTATGAGAGCGATGAAGCTTTGAGAATACATTTTTTATCCAAGGCACCTGACTCATTGAATTTGGATAAAAGAGAACTGTGTACCTCTCTTGCAGAAGTCATTGCTACGGAATCCATTGTTGGGGGTCATAATTCGATATTTCTACACGTAGTAGCTTATTCGCCCTTTTGACTCACAGGAGTCACAATTACAGACAAAAAAATGAAGTCACAGATGTATATTTGACACAGTCCTCTAAGATCTAGGGCAGCATCTCTATCTAGCACTCAGGTGAGTACTTAAAAGGAGGCTTGGGTTCAACATTAGCCAAAATTCATGACTCCTAAGAGGCATATAGTCCGTGATTGGGAAACATGGTTTCAAAAATGTGATTGCTAGGGGCTAACAACATTGTGCACCTGGCAAGGCATTCTGCTAGCCCAGCCTGAGCCATCTGGTACCAACTTGATAGCTTATTTTGTGCACAGTCAGTCCCAACCCACTCCCTCTGCTCACTTCTGATAGGCTCAAGATTCTCCTTTAGTAATTGCACATCTATAACAAGATCTTACGTTATATAAGATAAGTAGCAAAATTATATAAGTGATTTTGCTCACTGGTCGCAGGAATTAGCATGAAGAGTCCTAATATTTTCAGTGATATTACATATTAAACAAAACTATGCAGCCAAAACTAGAAAACTGTTTTATACCTGGAAAAACAAATGACCAGAAAACTACTGATAAATTTGAGGGAGTACAGAGAATAGCAATTCCAGTGATCAGCGAGGGTAGGGGAATTTAGTTATAAGAAAAAGATGACATGAACATGTTCACAAAAAAATGTGTGCATATTTGCAGACTCAGTTAATGTAATCTCGCAAAGTACCAGTTAGGTATCCAAAGTTGTTTGCACATGCAGTTTTAATGCATGTGCATGTCAACAGAATAACTGCCCACACAAATGAAGCACACATTTTTCTGAAAATATATCCCTTAAAGAAATAAACATGTATAGCTTGACTAAGTGAGAACAAATGCAGGAACAAGACAACTGTCCAAAAACATATGAAGGCTATAAATACCAAAGGAGAGGCATAACTAGGAGGAAAAGAATGAAATTAAAAATGAGAAAATTTATGCTGACAGTGAAATATTAGCCACTGGAATAGCCTCCCAAGGGAAGTGACCGATAAGCACTATCACTCAGAACTTCCAAAATTAGATGTCGATAAACACTAGAAAAATGCACGGTAGGTAACAAAGAGTGAATTAGGCAAAGAGTAGGTCCTGATGATGTAATGACTCTTTCCAGCTACAATTTCAACCATTCTATGACAGAATCACATAACCCAGAAGCCTTTATTTCCTGGTTCACTGTGAATGTAAAAAACCCTCTTACTCTAGATTAATGAACCTCAGAAATAAAGTTTTCATGAAGCCAAGCTTAGATGGACACGGGGTTCATCAAAGGCATTTATTGCCTAATTTGTTTTAAACTGTCTCATATTTCTTCACTCTCCCATTGCTGTGCTCTTGTAATTAAAAAAAAACTTTTCCTAAAAAAGGCAATACAAAAGAGAAAGATTGCACCCATGATTATGATTTAAAAACCTACAGTACAAATAAATAAATAAAATAAACCCTTATGGTTACAATTCAACAGAACTGCCCAGTCACTTCTGATCCTTTGAGAACGAAGGATCGTCCTATTATGTTCCCGGTCTTAACTGTATATTGCACTGTAAATGTTGCATTTCATTTTCTGGCCTGTTAGTATATTGTGAAAAATTATTAGAATTATGGAGCTTATGGGGAGAGCTCTCTGACAACTAGTTTATAATTGAACTGGGTATGGGACTAGCATACCTCTCTCACCTCACTCTAAGAGATGGATTATCATCATCATCTCTCTTAAATGAATAGAAGCAGCACAGTCAGGTACACTATTGACCCCATCCATAAGCCCATGAAAGTACACCATTAATTACTGTTAAACTTTAAACCAAAGGTGGGTACATGAATATGTTCACTGAATATATTCTACTCTATGGGCACACTGAAGCTATAACTTTTAATCATCTGCAGAGGAGTCCAGCAGAAGAAGTAGGCTGAATGTCGGCATAAACCATGCAAACTACAGCTTGTGCAAGTGTGCACAAGACGCCATCCATAATTACAGACCTTTCTCTTGAAACAAGCATTATCAGCGGTACTAGCTGCCTAAAGGTGGGTGAAATCATGGCTATGCCTTCTCTGGCCCAGCCAGTGGAGCTGACATGATATGGGAGGAATGCCTGCTGCATTCTTTCAGAGTATAGCAAGCACCATGTTAGTCTGAATTTTCAGAACCATTTTGCCTAGCCCAGAGACAAAGGCACACAAAACATACAATATGCAACTGGTCAAGGCTGATCATTATCCACAGATATAACAGAAAGTTCCCAGCTCCCAAAAACTTTTCTTTAAGGACAACACTGATTCACAAAATAAGAGCTGTCAACTTATTTCTTATTGAATTCTTTGTCTGGTTCAGATAAATAATATCTTCTATTTATTCAGTGCTTTTATCCCAAATGGTTCCAGAACACTTTGCAAACTATGAACCAGATTCTTTATCCTAATGTACTTACACACATTTTTGTACATGGTATAAATTACAAAGCAAGCTGCTGAATCAGTTCCACACACGCGCGCACACACACACACACACACACACACACACTTTCCGGAAGTGGTCTCTGGTTATGGACATGTAACTTTATAAGCACAAATACATGGGCAAATGGATTTTGCACTTGTAAATTCATCTTGGCACGCGGCAGTTAGAACCTACCAACTGTGAACACTAATATTTGTGCTAAAAAATGTGTGTGCAGGTATCTGTACATTACAGATGGAGGCTCCATGCTCAGCATAAGCATCATGGAACATGCAGCCTGGTGCACACTACTACATGACACTGAGGAAGGTGGGGACATTTTTGCTAAAGTCACTTTGGCTGTGCCCATTCTCATTAGATCTTTGGGAGCAGATTTTGCAACAGTCCTCTGTATGGCCACCTTGTGTGCACAAACATTTAGGCATGCAGATGATTGCACATTAATGTGCAAATCCCACTTGTGATTACAAATCACACACCAATGTGTGGATATGAATATAAATTGTTACTTATACACAAAAACTGTGCACACAAATGATTATGTGTTGCAAACTGTGCATGCACAAATACAGGTCACGTTTTGATAATTTAGCCCTGCATGTCCAAGGACAGACATACTGTCCATTTTAAAGATCTTCTCCACAAGGCCAGCGTACAATAAAATCCATCAATCCCTATTTCTTTTCCCTACATCTGGAATTTGTTTCCTTGGGTTCCAGAGACTAAATTTGGAGACCTTCAGAAGAAAATTTTCTCAAGTATGTCTTTGGAAGGGTTGATAAGCAGCCTTTAATGGGGGGTTGAGTGAGGGACTGATTGGATAGCTGTGTAATCCCCACTTGGAATTGGCCAGCTCCTAGCACTCTGTCCTGAGCCTGTAAGGGGTCCTACGTAATAGACTACAACAATAATGACTATCCCCAGAGGCCTCTGACACCATCATGCCCTTGGAGTCAGTGGAGGGAGTTAAGTGGGGACAGAATGGACTTGCAACCCCGGCTGAGGCCAATTCGGAGGGTTCTGCATGGGGTGATTTGCTCAGACAGTTTGCTAGGCCTATAAAGAGTCAGGGCTGCTAAGCCCCTCAGTGGGAGGGGACAGCCTGACTGAGACAACAATTAGTTTTAGTTTCAGGTTTGAGCTTTCAGTTTGGGAGCTGTGAGACAGAGAAGCAGAAAAGTTCAGGAAATCTCTGATTAACTCCCCCTCCCCACAAAGTCTTTGATCTGCTGTGGGATCTGCTGCATGGCTCAGGCCATTCCAGCCCTACAAAGTCCAGAGTGGCAGAAATCAGACCTGGTGCTGGCTATCAAGAAGCAGCGGAGCTCTCCACAGGACTCCAGAACAGGGAGCCAGGAGAGGACCTTGTCCTGCCCAGGGGAAAAAGACACCGTAAAGCCCTTCTCTCACTCCCGTTTTTTGTTTTATTTAGGCTGGCCAATATTCACATCAACACCCATTTCCAGATTCATCCCCAGAGTACCAGCTGCGTGGGAAGGTGCTAGGGAGGGAGCTGGGGGCTGGGAAGAGTGATGAATTGGGGAAATAGGCATTTACTGTATTATTCATGTTTCAGCATTTATTAGTTAAACTTAACCCCTTTGTTCTCTTTGTCCAGTCCCAAATAAACTCCCCTTTGCCTTTGCTAGAGTGGATTTTTTGTGTGTGCAACCACATGAAATGCCATGCTGTGTTATACTCCTTGTTAAGAGTAATAGCATTTTCCCAAGGAACACCATCCCATGCATAGTGGGGGGTTGGGAGGGAAGGGTTACTTGGTAATTTCTGCAGTATCCTGTACAAACCTTATTGAATTAAATTAAACCTTACTGAATTGAGTATCCCAGGAGTTCACTGTATGAAAAAAATGTATGTGTTCATGTGGGATTTTAGATAACTTCTCCAGGAAACATAGCTAATACAAACCTTGAGAAGTGTTATGAGCTTCAAAGGACTCTTTGAAACGAATGTGCTGGACAGACAAAATTAAGTGAGATTGCTAGGAAATACTTGGGAGGAGGGGAAGGCAACTTCTCACCTCCTGGACCCATCCTTTTGAAGCTGCGCCCTAAAGAGAAACCATTGTCTACCGATCCCTTGTTACATGGAGGACAAAATCAGAGGCCCACTCTAGATAAAAGAATGACCCTCGGATTCCTGGATATGCTTCTCCTGAGCAAAAGCTGTTATGAACTTGTAACCGCAGAAAACCCCTTAGGTGGAGTCTGAAGGATCATTCACCTGCCAGAGACCTTGCTGGAGTTGGGTGATTTCTAGTAAGCTTATGCATCTAGGTTCTTTTATTGTTTTTAATGTTTGCTCTATAATGCTTTTACCATGAGAATACATATGCTTGCTTTGAAATAGCTGTGGGATAACTCAGCTGTGGCAACTGTACTATTTATAGTCTCTGAAGAGAAGACTAAACAGGCCTGCTTAGGCAGCCTTTGTTTGAAGGGGAATTCACAGTGAAAGCAGGGAACTGCAGCCTGGAACAACCCCAGTCAGGTGGGAGGAAGATGTGGGTCTCTACCCAAGAGAGGTGACAGCTTCTTACGAGTGAATGCTCTTGCTGCACAGAGGGGAAACAGAGGTGCAGTCGTCCTGAACTGTGACAGAGGTGTCAGGCATCACAGCAAAGAACCCAGGACCAACCCCTTGAAAGGAGAAGGGAGAAGCCACTTCAACAACAGATACCAGGGAAGAGGCCTGAGGGGCTACAGTGAACCTGGAATAGCTGGTTTGGGTGTTGGTGATATTACAGAAGGTCTTTGTTCTTTTCTTGTATGATCTCAGAGTGGAGGTCTGACCTGGAAAACATTCTATTTCAAATATTATATATAGTTTTGAACTGCAGTAAATCCTGAGATAGGTGCAATGGGTATCCGTGATTGAATAAATATCCTGAGAAGGTTAAAGGATAATATTGCACAATGCAGCTAGGGATCAGTTCTGTTGAAGACCATCACACAAATGTTACCAAGGAGTGGGTTTTCATTATTCTATGCTATTCCAAGTTGTCACTCTTTCAGCACAGGCAAGTTGTTTATCCCTTTGCAGATAAGTTTGTACATTGTTCTTTTTTACTGTTGAAAGTAGAAATTTCCATTATGGCATTATCTTCAGAGGCAGAACTGCTGCATATTCACTTGTGAACAGGAAAATTTCAGGCACTGAACTTACATTCTGCAATAATCTAGCAGCAAAAACAAATTAAGTCTCCTCCTGTTGGATGTAAAGGATTCAAATTTAATTATAAGAAGGCCAGCATAGCTTAAGCAGGGTATTTGAAAGATTACAGTATCCTAATTCTGATTTGACCAGACTCCCTGGATCAGTCTACCTAGAGGTCTGAGAATATATATTACCAGATCACTTATTACTTCTTGGTTCTGCTTTCCTGAATGTTTCAGTCACTTCTATATTCCTTTCAGGATTTCATGTATGTCTGGGTAAAGGAATTTGAACTCAACTAAATATGAAAGACAAACAAATGAGGGGTTTTTTTGTTTGTTTTTTAAAGACACTTTGCATCTCCTAAATAGAACCCCTGGCCATTATTTTTATTAGGTTTTGGAGAAGATTCCAATACAGCACAGCAACCCACCAATACTAAGGGGAGAGGAGAACACCAATCCACCTTGCACTGTGGTATTGCAATCTGAGACCCTGCAGTAAGGCAGCAGCGAGGCTGGACTCCACATTATCCTGAGACTCTTTCCCTTTGTAGCTATAGTTGCAGAACAAAATAAAGTTCTAAAGATTTTGCACAAAAACAGTTCCAGGATCCTCTCCTTTCAGATGGAGGCAGCAGGCTACATAGGCTGGAAGTAATTAAAATCCCCTCTGAATTCCTTTAGTTCCTCAGAAGAGAAAAAAGAGCACAGGGGTCGATTCACCATTATCATGCTCTTAGTGTAGTCATCTGCACCAGCGCAAAGTGGGTGTAAAATGCTACCAGATCAGAACGATAGCTATTTACACCCATGTGGCATTAGCATAAATGTCTACACTAAGTGCAGGCCATGGTAAACTGGGCCTACAGTCTTTAACGCAAATTAGGCTCACTCTGAAACTGGCAGTTTCCTTGCCTAGATCTGCCACAGTCCTAGTCACATTGCCAGCCATTCCCAGCAGGCTCTAGGTGGTAGTTTGTACTTCCTTTTCTATGCTCCTGACAGGGTAATAAGCTCCATGCTTATTCTTCCCCTTCCATTAAACCTTCCCTCCATGGAAAAAAAAAAACAATATGGGATTCCAAGGCCTTCTGAACCCATCAGCCACTTGTCCATCTTGTGATTCAGGAGGGTACAGACGGTACATTGCATCACACAATAATCTAATTAGATATCTAGGTTTCCTATACACCTGCCAAATTTCATAGCTTCTATCTGAATCACTCTGTTTTCCCAAACATATCAAATGTACTTGAAGAAGCATGCTCCATACCCAGCATTCCCTAATATTATACGATATATAGCCATCCTCTGGTGTCATTCAGTGCCTCCTTGACAGATTCACCATTACAGAAATGTGTTGTTTTACTCTGCATGCATGTATGAGAAAATGTATGTTGTCATCTCCACATAACGGGAAATGAAAAGATCCACCTATAAAAAATGGATACCTCTGATGATCACCTAGTAGAATACGTAGATTCCAGTGGTATAGATAAATTTTACATTCACTGCTCCTAGGGAAAATAAGTGGCAACTAATAGATGAGTTTCAACTGTCTCCTATTCTAGGGCTTTGACTTTAATAGCATAGTACACCTGTGCACTTTTATTTAATTTTCTCATAGCTTTTATGATTGAAATAACTTTGTTTTCCTCATTCAGTAATTTTGAGTACTGGAAACTCAACTGAGCAATTTTCATCCCTGGAAGAAAGGGTACTATACTGAACAGTTACTAGATATGCTATGTACATAAAGTGTACTATATTTTTCCGGGAAGTTGACAGGCATTCATTCATTTCATAGGGGGTTTGTTTTAAACAATCACAAGACCTGTGATACTGTTTCAGTAAGAAGATTGTAGAAATCAACCAAAGTGAAAAGAAAAAGTCATCTCAAGAAGTACAGGTCAGATAAGTAGCAGCACTGTTGACAGCCTATTAACAACCTTGGCTGACTGCATCTCCTTCCTTTATATTTTATAGGAAATATCTCTACCTTTTGATCACCAAAATGCTTGGCTATATTAAGTTTTGGATGCCAAAAAAGTATTTATCTAACACCTGGAATGCCCAGGAGATACAGTTCTTCAACCATTGCATCTTAGCACTAAACTGGCTTTGAGAGGCATCCTGTTATTTTTATTCATCACTTATATTTGAATAACTATTAATCACACTTTAAATTCAATGGTTTTCTTTTTATGGTATCATAGGGGTTTTCAATTTCTCAAGAGTGAAGAGATAGAAGCTTTCTATATGCTCCTAATAGAATTTTTTGTATTTTACAAAACACTTGTTTGCCCCAAAAACTTGTATTGTGTTTTGATAGCAAAATTAAGCACGTTGCTTACTGAGTTCTAATTTTACCAGCAATTAAAGGCAATCTAACTGACCCCCATATTATAGACTTCTGAGTAAATTAACAAAAAGTAGGGAGAGATAGAACAAAAGTTAGATTGATTTCTATTGACTAAAACTGAGTGCCTACAGTAAAGATACTCCCATTCTGTAGGACAGGTGGGATTTCACAGCTGTGGGAATGAATTGCTAAACTTTGCATATATTGTTTTTACCAGAGATAAAAAATACTGAAAATGTCAAAATCATGTAAATCTATATGGTGTGCCATCCAAATGTAAAAGAGGAATTTTCTTAAATAGCATCAGTTCAATACATCTGAGGATGCTAAAAGAACATATTGTCAATGTATCCATCTGTATAAAAGGCAATTAAAATATAATGTTAAGAAATATCAGAAAAATGGAAAGAAAGACACCACTGTCTTTTTTTTAACACTAAATAATACAATAAAAATACAATACCATTAAGAAACTTTGCAAATGCTGCAAAAATCTTATGACTCATTACACGCCACTGGAAATCAACAGAAGACAGACACCCTAAGTAGTTGACAACCCAAACCAAGTGTATCCTGAGACAGTGGAGGAATGAATTGCCACTGTGTTCCTGATTCAGTCACTCTTTTTATCGTGAGTCAGTGTAAACATTTCCAATAGCTCATTTTATTTTCATTGTGTTTCAGTCGAGAAAAAAAAAACTTGTCATAATGAACGAACAGAAGTTTATAACAAACACCCACACAACAGCATTTAGCAAGTTATTTGAATGGACACATCACTTTAGGTTGAGCCTTTACCATCTGTTTCAGTCTCTGATTAGCAACACAAAAAAAGAGCAAAATTCACAAATGCATCATAAAATGAAAGCTAGTGATTGGAATACATGTGTGTGATCTCTCCATGCTTTTTTTATACATCAGAAACAAATCACTAGGAAAATCTACTCACTCTGCACTGGTATGCAGACTATTGTATAGGCCACTAGAATTCACTGTAAGAGGACTACAATGTACCTATCAAGAGATGATTCTGGTCCTTTCTAGAATCTATCTGGTTGGAAACAATGGGAATTGGGAGCAGTTGGCAGCTCACAGGAGCACTTAGCACTTTTCAGGATCTGGTCCTAAATCAGTAGCTAAACTCCCTTTCACTTGAACAGCAGCAAGCTCATGTCACTAATTAGCTTTTAACAAAATCTACATACACAAACTTACAATTATATTGACTGGGGAACACTACTAAAATGCTTCTTATCCCAAATTACCTGTTTAATTGACAAAGACATCATTTTGGATATCTTAGCTGATGATTTCTGTAATCATAGTGGAATAGTCAAAATATCCACCAAGTGAAGACTAGCTAGAAATAGGTAACAGCTACCTAGGAAGAGTACCCAGAAGTTGCCTACTACAGGACAGGCCCAACAAAGAAAATAACAGAACGCCACTAGCCATCACCTTAAGCCCCCAACTAAAACCTCTCCAACACATCATCAGGGATCTGCAACCTATCCTGAAGGACGACCCATCACTCTCACAGATCTTGGGAGACAGGCCAGTCCTTGCTTACAGACCGCCCCCCAACCTGAAGCAAATACTCACCAGCAACCACACACCACGCAACAGAACCACTAACCCAGGAACCTACCCTTGCAACAAAGCCCGTTGCCAACTGTGTCCACATATCTATTCAGGGGATACCATCACAGGGCCTAATCACATCAGCCACACTATCAGAGGCTCGTTCACCTGCACATCTACCAATGTGATATATGCCATCATGTGCCAGCAATGCCCCATGTACATTGGCCAAATTGGACAGTCTCTACGTAAAAGAATAAATGGACACAAATCAGACGTCAAGAATTATAACATTCAAAAACCAGTTGGAGAACACTTCAATCTCTCTGGTCACTCGATTACAGACCTAAAAGTGGCAATACTTCAACAAAAAAACTTCAAAAACAGACTCCAACGAGAGACTGCTGAATTGGAATTAATTTGCAAACTGGATACAATTAACTTAGGCTTGAATAGAGACTGGGAGTAGATGGGTCATTACACAAAGTAAAACTATTTCCCCATGTTTATCCCCCCCACCCCCAGCACTGTTCCTCACACGTTCTTGTCAACTGCTGGAAATGGCCCACCTTGATTATCACTACAAAAGGTTTCCCCCCTCCCTTGTCCCCCCCCCGCCCCCCGCTCTCCTGCTGGTAATAGCTCACCTTAAGTGATCACTCTGGTTAGTGTGTATGGTAACACCCATTGTTTCATGTTCTCTATGTATATAAATCTCCCCACTGTATTTTCCACTGAATGCACCTGATGAAGTGAGCTGTAGCTCACGAAAGCTTATGCTCAAATAAATTTGTTAGTCTCTAAGATGCCACAAGTACTCCTGTACCTGAGCATTAGAGACTCACGCAAACTTGACGGAACCAATTTTACTTATTTCTTTTCTGTCTGCCAGAGAAAATATTTTTCCAGTGTCTAGGCTATTTGCTGTCTACAGTTAATCCTGATTCCTAATTAATTCTCAAACCCTATAAGCTCCAAAGACAACTAGCACAAAGACTGTCTGAAAGCATCTGGTGCAGTAACTGGCCTGAAGCACATCGCAACTCCTGACTTTAAGGTGCTCCAGAGCTCTCAAATGTGGTAGCAACATGGGATGCACACTGAGGCATTGACTTTTTTAACTGTGGAATGTTTTAGCACAGCAAAGCAATAACATCAAGAGAAAATGAGATGAAAAACTTTGCTTGAACTCAGTTTTCAGACAATATAAATCTATAGTATAAGGGTATTGATAGCCTGATTGAATACATCAAATAATACTATTGGTGATTATATTCTCACAAAAGGCCTTTGTACATCACAGAAGCTGCTCTGGCAGACTCCAGTATTCCTTCTATTGCTGTTCCCTCAAACCAGGATGGCTTAATATTCCTCTTCATGGCAAGTAACTAACTGAGTAAATATTATATTGAAACTTGTGCAAAGATGTTTTGACTTTTCTAACTACACTGCAAGCACACTTACACTCAGTAGTGAGCTGAGGCACATAGGAGATTGTCCAAAAGGCTTGTAATAACTATTTTAACTGTCTGATAGCTTCAGAGATTCTTTTTAGCGTTGGTCCAGGACCTGAAAAACCTTCTGAAATGATCATGCATAAAATAATCATGTAAAAAGAAGCTGCAGTAAACTGCGAAAAGCCAGCTTATGAATATGGACGACTCTTTCACCTGGTTTGTTCCAGAACAGGTGGGGGAGGGGGGTGCAGCTATAGTCTGAGAGTGGCAGTTAAAGAGACAGAAAGCAGAAAAAAAATGGCAATGCTTCAGATGAAAAGGACTCGGTTTACTAGTAGAATAATTGGAGGAACAAAGTCTCTTTCCTGACAAAGGGATGAAACCTGTAGAACAAAGAATCTCTTTCCAAAGAGGTTAAACCTACAGAGTTGAATTTTCATCACAGATGATCTACTGAGGGCTGACTGCACCAGCAGAAAGGTGCCTAATAGAGAGTATTTTGGAAATGCTTAAAGTGGTTGCCATTAAAATCTTGATATTTTTGCCTTTTATTACTGTAATAGGGCTGTCAAGCGATTAAAAAAAAATCATGCCATTAAAAAAATAATTGTGCGATTAATCACAGTTAAACAATAATAGAATACCATTTATTTAAATATTTTTGATGTTTTCTACATTTTCAAATATATTGATTTCAGTTACAACACAGAATACAAAGTGTACAATGCTCACTTTATATTTATTTTTGATTACAAATATTTGTGCTGTAAAAACCAAAAGAAATAGTATTTTTCAATTCACCTAATACAAGTACTGTAATGCAATCTCTTTATCATGAAAGTTGAACTTACAAATGTAGAATTATGTACAAAAATAACTGCATTGAAAAATAAAACAATGTAAACTTTACAGCCTATAAGTCCACTCAGTCCTACTTCTTGTTCAGCCAATTGCTCTGGCAAACAAGTTTGTTTACATTTGCAGGAGATAATGCTGCCTGCTTTTGTTTACAATGTCACCTGAAAGTGAGAACAGACGTTCGCATGGCACTGTTGTAGCTGGCATTGCAAGATATTTACGTGCCGGATGCACTAAAGATTCATATGTTCCTTCAACTTCAACCACCATTCCAGAGGACATGCATCCATGCTGATGACAGGTTCTGCTCAATAATGATCCAAAGCAGTGCAGACCGACGCATGTTCACTTTCATCATCTGAGTCAGATGCCACCAGCAGAAGGTTGATTTTCTTTTTTGGTGGTTCAGATTCTGTAGTTTCCGCATCAGAGTGTTGCTCTTTTAAGACTTTTGAAAGCATGCTCCACATCTTGTCCCTCTCAGATTTTGGAAGGCACTTCAGATTCCTAAACCTTGGGTCAAGTGCTGTAGCTATCTTTAGAAATCTCACACTGGTACCTTCTTTATGTTTTGTCAAATCTGCAGTGAAAGTGTTCTTAAAATGAACATGTGCTGTGTCATCATCTGAGATGGCTATAACATGAAATACTTGACAGAATGCAGGTAAAACAGAGCAGGAGACATATTATTCTCCCCCAAGGAGTTCAGTCAAAATTTAATTACACATTATTTTTTTAACTAGCATCATCAGCATGGAAGCATCTCCTCTGGAATGGTGGCCAAAGCATGAAGTGGCATATTAATGTTTAGCATATCTGGCACGTAAATACCTTGCAACGCTGGCTACAAAAGTGCCACGCAAACATCTGTTCTCACTTTCAGGTGACACTGTAAATAAGAAGCCGGCAGCATTATCTCCTGTAAATGTAAACAAACTTGTTTCTCTTAGCAATTGGCTGAACAAGAAGTAGGACTGAGTGGACTTGTAGGCGCTAAAGTTTTACAGTGTTTTGTTTTTGAGTGCAGTTATATAACAAAAAATCTGCAGTTATATAACAAAAAATCTGCACTTTCATGATAAAGAGATTGCACTTCAGTACTTGTATGAGGTGAATTGAAAAATACTATTTCTTTTGTTTATCATTTTTACAGTGCAAATATTTGTAATAAAAAATAATAATATAAACTGAACACTGTACACTTGGTATTCTGTATCATAATTGAAATCAATATATTTGAAAATGTAGAAAAATATCCAAAAATATTTAATACATTTCAATTGGGATTCTATTTTTTAACAGTTTGATTAAAACTGTGATTAATCATGATTAATTTTTTTAATTGTGATTAACTCAAAACAATTAATCACATGAGTTAACTGTGATTGACAGCCCTAGTAATTTTTATATATATATATATATATATATATATATATATATATATACATATATATATATATATATAATTTTATAGGAATACTACACTAACAATAACTTTCAAATGACAAATGCAAAGTTTTTAATTGTGAACCACTGGCGTTTTGTATTGTGTGTGTGTGTGTGTATATATATATATATGCGCACATTTGGGCATGGAATAAATAATAATATTCACATATACAGTGCATGCAAGCACACCCAAGACAGAGAGAGGAAAGCACCTTCAGGAAGAAGCTTAAGAAAGTCAGATCTAGGAAGTATGACGCTATGCCTAACTCTAGTTATGGGAAACTTGGGGTTAGGTTGTAGAATTTCTTTTAAATTGTTTAGCCTATCCAGGATATAGGTTAGTAAATATATAGGCTAGATATTATTAAAAATAATATTGTGTATTGATAGATACTTAAAATTAAATATGATGCTTAACTGCTGCCTTGTTCTTTAATAAAATATATTTTATTTACATAATATTTTTCAAGGTACATAGGAATTGTCATACTGGATCAGAATAATTGGACTATCTAGTCCAGTAACCTGTGTCTGATGGTGGCCAGCATCAGAAGAAAGTGCAAGAATGCTGAAGAGGGCAATTATGGAAAAACTTCCACAGAGAGAAAGTTTCTTCCTATCTACCCATGGTATTTATAGACTAGACATGATAAATCAATCCCCGCTGGATCGATCGCTGCCCACCGATCTGGCGGATAGTGAAGACATACCCCAAGGCTATGTCTACACTACCGTGGTAACTCGACCTACACTACGCAACTCCAGCTACATGAATAACGTAGCTGGAGTTGATGTACATTAGGTCGAGTTACCGCGGGGTCTACACCGCAGGTGGTCGACAAAAGAATCTCTCCCATCGACTTACCTTACTCTTCTCGTTGGGGGTAAAGTACAGGGGTCGACTGGAGAGTGATCTGCTGTCCATTTGGTGGATATTCACTAGACCCACTAAATTGACCACCGGTGCATTGATCTCAGAGTGTTGATCCCGGCTGTAATGTAGACTGGATGAGGAGTCCAGGGAGGAAGATTGTGACTAGAGAAAAACTAAAGCCAGGAGCCTGAGACAGGGTTATCAGGGTTTCTAGACTCCCTGATGCATAGTGGGGGACTCATTTGACTCCTGAGGACTCCCCAGGAGCAACCTAGGGAGTGGCTCTGTTTAATTTTGGAAAAATTGAACAGAAACTTTTCAATTTTTTTGAAACCTAAAGAATTTTCAGAACATATTTTCCACTTGAAGTTTTGAAATTTGTAACTTTTGTTCTGATTCCAATCCAAAATGTATTTGAAATGTTAGCATTTACATTCAGCTCTAATTGGGTCTGGGGCCAGTGGATATGGGGAACGTGGGTCAGGGATTGGGTGACCGAGGCCAAAGTATGTTGGGGGAGAGACAGATTCGTTGAGGAGCCAGGATGGGATGGAAATAGGACTAGCTGAGCAGCAAAACTAGAAGCAAGGAGGTGGGGGTAACTAGATAAGGAGACTCAGTGTTGGGGGAACTGATACAGAGGGTCTGGAGGGCTAACACTAGATTTGCTGGGACTGGAATGAAAAACCTGAAGTGTGCAGACTGGGACGAGTTAGTTGAGGAGAACGGAAGTGGGAGAAGGAGCCAGGGGTGAGAAAGAGGCAAGTCTGGGACAAGATGGAGGGGAGGAGGAAGAAAGGGTCAGGCTTGGGGAGGAATGCACAGAAAAATCTGTGCCCGTCAGAGCCTGAGTGGAACCCAGGATTCCTCACCATTCCTCTGCAGGCAGCAAATATCTGTGGAATCAACTGACACAGTCTGTGTCTCATTCTCTTCTAGCGCTGGTACATGTAGAGGATGCTATTAGTTACTCAGTTAACTCAAGTGGCGAGGTCTGACTGGTAGATATAAAGTTTACAACACTGCTGCTGACCCATATGGAAAAAATAGCATGTGATCATATAATTAAAGATTGTAACATAATGTCTACACACAAGGGGGCTGAATTAAGGTTGCACAAGCAGACTTAATTGTGACACTTCATAACTTTTGAGTGCTTGATTTTGCAACCTTAGAAATGTTCTTTTAAGAGTTTTTTTAATTGTTTTGTTTTGAAGTGTAATTTAATACAGATTACAGAGTAGCCTGAAAAGAGTGCTAAACAACCTAGCTATTTTATGGCTATGACAGGAGATTAAAAACTTCTCCACCTCAATGTACTCTTCTTCCTGCCTGTCATAAATATAAAGGGAAGGGTAACCACCTTTCTGTCCCCAGTGCTATAAAATCCCTCCTGGCCAGAGGCAAAACCCTTTCACCTGTAATGGGTTAAGAAGCTAAAATAACCTCGCTGGCACCTGACCAAAATGACCAACAAGGAGACAAGATACTTTCAAAGCTGGGGGGGGGGGGATGGAAACAAAGGGTCTGTCTGTCTGTGTGATGCTTTTGCTGGGAACAGATCAGGAATGCAGCTCAGAACTCCTGTAAAAAGTTAGTAAGTAATCTAGCTAGAAATGCGTTAGATTTTCTTTTCTTTAATGGCTGGTAAAATAGCTGTGCTGAATGGAATGTATATTCCTGTTTTTGTATCTTTTTGTAACTTAAGGTTTTGGCTAGAGGGATTCTCTATGTTTTGAATCTGATTACCCTGTAAGGTATTTACCAACCTGATCTTTACAGAGGTGATTCTTTTACTTTTCTTTAATTAAAAGTCTTCTTTTAAGAACTTGATTGCTTTTTCATTGTTCTTAAGATCCAAGGGTTTGGGTCTGTGTTCACCTGTACAAACTGGTGAGGATTTTTATCAAGCCTTCCCCAGGAAAGGGCTTGGGAGGATATTTTGGGGGGAAGACATCTCCAAGTGGGCTCTTTCCCTGTTCTTTGTTTAACATGCTTGGTGGTGGCAGCATAGGGTTCAAGGACAAGGCAAAGTTTGTACCTTGAGGAAGTTTTTAACCTAAGCTGGTAAGAATAAGCTTAGGGGGTCTTTCATGCAGGTCTCCACATCTGTACCCTAGAGTTCAGAGTCTGGTAGGAACCTTGACAATGCCTTATAATCAGAATGTAAGGATTAGTACCTGCAAGACAACCACCAGCTGACTGGATTCTTTGCCTATGCGGACTACTTCTAAATTGGTAGCCAGGTCTGCATCAAACAAGCAAATAGATGAATCACTGCAGAGGTGTTCAAAGAGTAGGCAGTATTCTTCAGAAGTTAATTTCTGACTGTGAATGAGGTTATGCTTACTTACCTCATGAGGGTATTGGGAGGATTAATTAGTTATATTTGTGAAGCACTTTAAGAATTAATTGTAATAGCTCAATTATTATTAATCATTGAGCTAGCACACTCTTTTGAAACAGGGTTTTACTTCAACCAACATGCCATTTAGATGTGCATGTTTGAGCATGAGGAGAAACCTAATTTTATATAGTGAAAATTATCTTAATTATCTAATATTTTCAGATAATTGTGCTTTAGAAATTTCACTGCAGCCTCCAGATTCCAGAAGTCTGCAACATAATAGCTCTAATATTTTGCATAATTTGCCATGGAGTGTCATCATCCAAGTTCTTGTAGTGTCATCATGCAAGTTCTTCTAGTTTACATTCCTGTGATCACTGCAATAACAAAGTGGCAACTTGAGCCAATTTGCTTTATCATACTTGTTATCCTCTCACAGCACCAAAGATGTGTGTGACCACAGGATCCAAATGAAAGGATATTCACAGCATGGTACTAAGAAAGCCTCAACATCTGATTTACCACAGTTATCGGCCAAATGTCAGACACCCCATATTCACTATGTTTGGATCAATTCATTTTAGTCTGGCTACCACTCAATTGTGTTTCTCAAGCCACACCGTCAGAGTAAAGTGCAACGGGATTCTCAAAGAATATTGAATATTTCTACTGCAGTCAATTAGTCAGATATTGTCTTCTGGTTCCCTACGTGTGCAGAGGATTCCAACTCATGCAACATGCCTTCAGAGGTTTTCACTGTCCCCTATTAAAATGACAACCAGTTTTGTTGTCAGTATAGAGGCTTTGATCCCGGAATACAGAGAAGAGGAATTCACAGTTCAGTTTCACTAGTAATACCGCTAGATATAGTAGCATCAGCATCATTGTCTTACATAAATATGCAGCAATTTAATATCTCATACTCTAATATAGCACAGAAGACTGTAGCAGGCCACTGACAGACGGCAGCAATTATTTTCCAAGTTGCCATTGAGCTGGAATCTTGAATTTTCCTACACCCATTGATTGCGGGCTACTAAGATTCAGACATGAAATCTGACTGGCTCATCAGCGGTCATCAAAAAGTCAACAACTGTGTGGTTTTTTAAATCGGATCTAACCATTCCAGTGTCATTACATGTGTAGACGCGGCAACAATTTCAAATGAGTATAGTAATTTTTTCCATAAGCCAGTCATGCGGGATAAAAACTTCCCAATTTGGAGAAATTAAGATCATTCAGGGCTACCAGTTCTATTTATTGAATTTTAGCCAAGAACATCTATGCAAGTATCTGGTAGGTGATTACACAAATTACATTAATTTCCATGTTCTCCTCTGTGAGACTGTGGACCAGATTCAGACACGACATATAAAGGTGGGTATGCAGTGTAGTTGTAGCCATGTCCGTCCCAGGATATTGGTGAGACAACAGAAGTTGGTCCAATAAAAGAGGTTATTTTGCCCAGCTTATTTTGCTAATATAAAGATGGTGTCAGTTTGCCATCCTTATCCCTAACATCAAGCTACAAATGTGTAAGCATCTTTAAAATAAGTGTAACTTACCCGGAGGAGTCAGAAGAAAGTGGAGTTAAAATTACCCTACCTATTTTAACCTGTGCCTTTTACCCCATCTAGCTTCTCAGCATGTATCCTTCACCAACATAGACCCCCTGGCATGTCAAAAGAGAGGTGTCAAAGGTGGTCTTAGAAGTGTAAGCGCATTTTAAGTCCGTATTAGGGGGTCTACATTACACCGCCTTGAATGTCACATTTGAATTTTGGCCCCATCTATTTGTTCGCAGTCAGCTGTTTGTTGAACTAGTGCATGGGTGAGCAGAGGCCACTATTAAAACATCAATGGCAATATACTGGTGTCAGAATAGTGACCTCTTTATGCACACATGGCCAATATAGCACTCCTAGCTCTGAATCAGGCACAAGCAATAATGTTTGTGTGAAAAAACTAGCTGCTTGACAGTTTTATGTTTTAAAAGGTATGATGAAATTACCATATACAGTATACTCCCACTTATCCCAATAGCCTGGAGGACATAGATTTTATTCAGATAATTGAGAGTTTGGAAAATCCAAAGGGTAGGTGCTATTCAGTAGTGGGGTGGCCTCCCCGGTGGCTAGGGGCTTGTCTACCGCTTTCTTCTTTTGGTCCTGGCTGGAGGTTTCTGCTCTATTGTCTCACCTCTGCATTAGCGGAATCCCACCCTCGTTCTCCAGCATAAGATACATGGGGGACAATAAAGGGATTTGGATAATGCAGATGTTCAGATAATGGGGAGGATACTGCATGTCCCTTCTGCAATTTCTGTATCCCCTTTAAAATATGAAAAAAGTATTACTAGAAGGATGAAGATCTACATATATGAAAAAGGAATTGAGTTTAGTGACCACAGGCTACTCTCCTTGTTTCAAATAAAAAGAGCAAACAACATTGCAACATTTACAAGTTGGAGCTTGCCCTAAGCAAGCAATGTGTTGCAGCTGCTGACACTGATCACTATCAACTCTAAAAAAAATAGTTTCAAGTTTGCAAGACAATTGTCAGCATCTTGACAAAACTGCCCTCCACTTCCATTACCTTGTACATATGTTTGTACAGCAAACAAGCTCATCCTTCCCCTGCCCCCAGCAGTAGGCCATTATTATACTGACATTTCTGTGATGTCTCACATTAAGACACAGCCAACCATTCAGTGGGTCCAAAGTAACATAAAATCCACAGACCAAAAGTATCCTTGTTTGCTCTCAGCGAGTCAATTCAGTAGTGTTCTAGACACATGGGAAAACTGACTGCTACTTGGCTCTCCTATAATATATTTTTCTATTTGTCCTTGCTTGTGTTAGCATCTTCTGTTCTTTGTGTCTTTTCAGCTGTAATGGCAGTGTTACTCTCATTTACAATTTTGTTGTTCAATTTAAAAATTCTGTTTTTATTGCAAGATGTTTTCTAGTCAAAACAATTACAGAACAGGCATTAGGTGCAGAGGACTAAGTGATAACAAAAACCAAAGAAATCAGTGTGGAATAAAATCCCTGGAAGGATTACAGAATTAAGACAAAATAAATTAGAGATGAGCGAATAATTCACAATGAGTAATTGAGCCTCCTTTCTGGTAAAAAAAAAAACATCCATGAGAAACTTGCAATTACCTCATATTTATTCAAAAAATCTTTGAAAAATGTTACTCTGATTTGATTATACACACTGCTTATCTGAACTGTGTAGATTTGCTGTGACTGGTCCTATGTGTCACATGGTATTGTTCCTGTTGCCTGAATGTGTGAGCACACAAACACTCCTGTTGCAAAGACTTGGATGTGCAAGTTTTAAATTTGGTTTCCACAGACACTGATATATGCTGTCCTCAAAGGCTCACAGAAAAGAAACAAAGCCAGAGTAGATTCAGCTTGAAATGAATATGCAAAGAAATGTTCTTACTTTTGTCGCCTACCTCTAATTAACACACAGGATGAAGCAATAGGACAACAGGGAGCTGATTCTGCATAGAGAGAAACAGTTGTAACTTTTTCAAAAGCAACTAAATGATTAAGAAGTCTAGGTCCAATTTTTATATATAACTGAACATCAGGGATTTAGGTGCCTAAATCCCATTATTTTCAAAAATAACTTGGATATTTGGATGCCAAAGTCATCTGGATGTTTTTGAAAATTTTACTTAGGTTTTCTTTTTTTTTTCAGATTGATTGTTTTGTCATTAACATTTCCCACATTTAGTGCTCCTGTCCAGTTTTACTGAGCAATACTGGAGGGATATTATCGAAACTGATGGCCAATATCTTTACTAGATTTTTAAAACTGGCATTCAGGAGCAATATTGATTGATAAAGGCAGATAAGCATTGAGTCCCTCAGCCAGTGGTAACTACAGTATTGTAAATGTATATCTGAGGGTAGGTTCAAACATTTTCACAGTGATCTCCAAACCACTTAACATTACTGAATTAAGCAGAACAGGACCATTGTTAAATAATATTTAAGACTGGCTGGAAAAACAAGAATTCTGTTTTGTGAAAAGATTTGAAAGTTTTCAATATTTGTTTTAATTTGACATTGGAAAAAAAAAGTCTGATTTTTTTCATTAAAAAACAACACAGGAGACAGACCCATTCCAGAACAGCCAACAGCCCAATGGTTAGGGCATTTACTTGTGGTGTGGGAGGAGAAATTGTTGAAAGAAAAGTGGTCAACTGCATTGCTTTTACAACATTATGCTTATTAAGATTGCTATTATACTAATCTCTCAAGAGTCAATATTTTGAGGAGATGTATAAATTGGTTTATGCAACAGGTCAAATTAAGGAGGAATTGTGTTTAGAATCTTATTGCTGATTTAGTTATGAATATATCCTATTTGTTATCCTCAATAGGCATAAGCACAAAAGGATCAATATCAGTTAAAGTAAAAAAAGAAAATTTACTGTAACTCACAGAATTGTAGAATCCAAACAGTTTTGACAGAGACAAAATAAACATTTTTACAAAAACCCAATTTACTAGTTTTTCACCAAAAATAAGAGTTTTAATATTAACTATATTTTTAAAGTCAACAACAGGAAAAATAAAAGCATACTGGAACTGTTTCAGAGGGAAAGTCATATATAACACTTATGCTCCACACTGGAGTGTCATGGGGAGGTTATAGGCTGTGGGGCGATACCGATGGAGCGTTAGGAGTATAAACACACATCTTTTCTTAACAGAACAGGAGATAAAATAGTGATAAAATATACTGGGTGAAAACCACTTCCTGTATATAAAGCCTTAGTAATCAGCTCTAAACACAAGAAGTGTGAATGCCCTCGGGAAAATCAAATCTCCCTGTTTAGATTCTTAAGTTACATCCATCACTGTAGTATTTGAGTATCTGGAAATCCACCCCCTATGTGGGGCCTAAGCCTGGGGGCTGCAGTGCAGTGCAGTCCTCCATGACTGCTACTTCAGCCTATGGGCTAAACTAGCAGCCACAGTCCCTCTGTAATACACATGAATGTCGGGACCATATGCGGCCTTCAACTGTCCTGCTCCCTCTAACAGTGCTGGCTTAGGCAAGACTAGCTTGCAGACCATCGGGAGTGCCCCACAGCCTATAACCTCCCCATGACATTCCAAGGTGGCACATAAGTGTTATATATGACTTTGTAGTACAGGTAAATTTCACCCCCAGGGGTCCATCAGTTGGGCAACCCACTGAAGACTGATAGAGAACAGCATTTGGCTCATACTGTATTGGGAAGGATTAAATGCAGTGACCAAAATGATTAGTAAGTTGGATGACTGGAGGGCTCACTGGGTTGGTAATGAGATACAGAGTTTGTCTTCTATCCCACCACTCAAATCCAGTTTAGCGCCTGAGTTGCCGAAGCAAAAAACAACAACAACAAAAAACCGCTGGAGCAGCCAAAGCTGCAATATCGGGACAAATGGCGTCCTGACCGTGCATCAGTCGGGACGTGGGACAAAGAACTAAAAATCGAGACAGTCCCAATTTTATCGGGACGTCTGGTCACCCTAAATGTAACTACTATCTAACAGCTGATCAGTTGCCCAGATGAAGTGAGTTGGCTGTTTCAATCTGTACCCAATGGACAGGTATCCACATCACACACACAAAAATACTGCCACAATTAACACCTTTCTGGTAGTCTGAGAGCTCGAGAATGGGATGGGCATGGAGACTAAACTATTCTGTAGGTCCTAGAGGTGGTCACTACACATCAGGACTCAGGCACGCTGGCAGGATGTGTGAGGAAGCTACTGGCAGGGTGTCTGAGCAATCCGCCTCTTTTCCCCACTACTAAACAACTGGCTTTTAAAAAGGTTCTATAATAAAACTAAAACCATGGCTCAGGGCAAAGAAACATAAGAACAATAAACCCATTTACATTTTTCAGCTGCAAAATGAAAAGTTTGAAGAATTCTAAATATTGTAATGCCATGGAGAATGGAAATGGATGGATGATATGTTATATTTTTCTTATCTGATTTTTATGCATGAAGATTTTTATTTTCATGCTGAACATAGTCTCTCTAATTTATTTCTAGAGAGGAGGCTTTTAGCTTTTGTAAATTCAAAGATTTCTTCAGGCTGTTTGAAGACATGTCTTTTTCCAAGAACTCATCAGGCTTGCTAAATATTGCAGGTCACACTGTATTACAACCGTACCTGAGATTAGACTTAAACAAAACAAAATCCTTGTAGTTTCTTATATAGTTCAGCAGAAAGAATTTGGAAGAAAAATATATTAGAGCATGCAATAGTTAGCTCACTCTTCCCTGAAATCTAAAGGTAGGGTTTTTCAACCATGATGTTTACAAAAAACAACAAATAAATGTCACAGTTGTTCTCTGCATAACAAGCAGTCTTAGGCGATCCTATGCATATTTTTAGTGTGTTCAAACAACGTCACTGCACATGTTTATTCAGCATCAAGTACAGCAGTGCCCTGATCCTTATTGGGCTGTCTGGGGACTGCTGCAATACAAACCATTCTTTTTTGCGGGGGGAGGGAATGGGGAAGAAGAGGTTGGGAGAGAATTTTATAAGTAGTGAACAAATCTCCAATTAAGATCAATATCTATTGAAGCATGTTAATAGCCACCAAGGACTCCATAAATATGTACTATGCTTCAATTTGATCTCTGGTTGTAATCATACCAATCAAAGAGCTGGCTGACTTTGAATCAGTTGAACTCTTTATCTTCTTGTCAATGAGAAAATTTTCCTTGTCAATTCCAATTTGATCCTTTGCCACATTTTATAATAGCAATGAGATCAGGCAATGTTTTTTTCAGGCCATACATTTTATTTTTTATTCTTGAAATAGTTTGTATTTGAGCAATGATATTTTCTTAACAGAGCCATCATCTCCATCATGATTTCCCATTTCAAAGACTCCAGCTCATTTAAAGTTTTCCTTAGCCGCAGCCACTTTTGAGGGGCAACTGATTCCACTTCAGTGTCCGTGTAACTCTTTCACCTAATTTCCAGTAGAGCTTTCAAGCAAAGTCTTGTCTCAGAGGACCCAATCCAGCACCCATGTAAATTAGTGGGAATATTTCCATTGCCTTTAACAGGAGTAATTTAAAGGACTTACCAGTACGCCAGAGTCCTGAGCAGGGGCGTGGCCTCAACCAGAAGAGGTGTGGCCTCAACTGGAAGAGGCTGGGCCTTTAAATCAAGATTTAAAGGCCCCGGGGCTCCGATTGTGGCTGGGAGCCCCAGGGCCTTTAAATCACCCTGGAACTACCAGCTGCAGAGGTGGCTGGGAGCCCCGGGGATCAGGGGCAAATTAAAGGGCCCGGGGCTCCAGGCCCCTTACCACAGGAGCCCTGCCGCCGCTACCCCGGGGCTCCGGCAGCAGGGCTTGGGCGGCGCTTTAAAGGGCCCAGGGCTCCCGGCAGCAGTCCGAGCCCTGGGCCCCTTAAAACACCGCCAGAGCCCTGCCGCCGCTCGGGGTGGTGGTGGCAGGGCTCCGGCGGTGCTTTAAAGGGCCCAGGGCTCCCCGCAGCAGCTGGAGCCCTGGCCCTTTAAATCACCGCCGGGGAAGCCAGTCCGGTACACCGGACCGGACCGGACCAGCTTACTTGCACTTCTGCAGGAGTTACATCAGGATATTAGGAAGCTCGGAATTCAACCTATGCCTAAACCAGAAGTGCCTCATCCTCCATAGCACTACACCATTTTTTAACCAATGTGACTGTACCAAATTCCAGAATAACAATAGAGTAACACTGAGGAGTATCAGGCCCCAATGTGGTTCATGGGGTAAAATCCTCTAAAATATAGATCAGCACGTACGGCCTGATCTAAAGCCTATTGAAATTAACAGTAAGGCACCCTTTGACTTCAGAGGTCTAAGCAGCTTGCTTGCTTGTATCCTGTCTCATGCAGAGCCTCTTAAGGGGCTCGATCCATAGCCCATTGAAATCAGTTGGAGTCTAAATACTTCAGTACATTTTTAGATCAATCCCTAATCTTTTCATGGTTCATATGTAACCATAATAGAACTGGAAATACTTGGGGAGGTGAGATAGTGACTATAAAGGCCAGCTGAATAATGTCATAATGAATAATTTCCACAGCAGTTAAAAGTTAATGAATAAAGATACATTGACAGACAAGAGATAAGAAGGTAGTTGTAAATTCCTTGAGTGCTGCTGGAGTATATTCAAAAAACTAAGGACCTATAGCACTGCATAGATACTCTACAGACTTCAGAGGTAGAGTAGCAACATGCAAGTCCTTCCAAATGAGTAAGAGTGACACTGAGTATAGCACCTGTTCATGAATGTAGCAAAGGGGTGACACAATGGTCAGCAAAATTTAGTGAAAAATATAACACAATGCTTAGACAGAATCTTTAGAGTAAGCTTGAAGAGTCAGATGACCAAATCCATTAAAAGAGATGGCTATGTTGTCCACAATGTACTTAAATGCCTGGGAATGCAAAGCAGGCTTTGAGAGGTTAGACTTCAAAGACTAAAAAGGAAAAAACATACTCTGATGTATGTCTGGAGAGTCTTCAGTGCCATTAAATGACCAAAATAAATAAGCACAACCTTGAAAAGCCTGCTTAGTAAATAGAATCATAGCATAATTAATGTATTTCATGAAGGAAGATACAAAAATATAGCAAATAATTTATAAAAAGCATATACCTGATTTAATGCCCAAGGGGTTCCCAAACTGTGACATGGTGACCCCTGGTGGTACATGAGCTCAATGGTCCCATTCATTCACTTCACAGCAATTTTTAAGAAGGTGATAATTAAAACAATAAACTGTGGGAACTGCTGAATGGCAGCAGAGCAGCTTTCCCTCTGCCAATGCTTCAGTGGTTTACCTCCCTTGTAATCTTATTTTATTCTGTTTTTCCCTTCCCAGACCCATTGTCTTCCAAGCAATAGCTGGCTGAATAATGGAACTTGCCAGTTTTATACACTACTGCAAAATGGGGAAGGCCCCTGGTCAAGATTTGAGAGTTTCAGTTACTGTGTGAATTTCAGACTTAGCAGAAAGTCACCACTGACTTGCCCAAGGAAAACATGGCAGATCAAATGCATTTTCCCCCTTTGCAAAGAATGAAGAAAAAGGGAATAATGGAGTGTAAGAACCCACTGTTCATGGTGTGTTACATGCCCCGTGCACCCATGCCTAGCCAACAGAGGATATTAGCCTGTTAAAGCTGACAGCTAAGGGACTTGGCTCTTTAGATCAAACTCTAGAGGCTCATGCTTTTAGCTTTGGAGAGCCTGGTGGTGACCTTACAACAGTGGGGGCTTCTCTGAGATCCGAGTTGCTGGGGACCTCAGATTGTTGTATCAAGATTCCACTGTCCAAGAGAAATATGCAACTTGTTGTTCAGTGAAACTCATCCCTCTCTGTGCTGAGCCACAGAACATGTGAATTTAATACAGCAGGGAAAGCCTCACCTTTCCTAGCACGCAGTTGCTAATGGTCTTCCAAGGGTTCATTAGCTCTAACACTAAGATTTATGGGACAACTTTTCTCCTAAGCTTATGCAGTTGAGTTTCCCAGTTCCTGCTGCACTATATGGAATGGAGTAATCACATTCTACGAATGCGCTTTACTGGGAAGGTGACCAGATAAGGGAGAAGTAGACATACAGTGTCTCCATCAAGGTTTAGAGGATGCAACAGAGGAGTCCACCAGATACCAAGAGTTAGGAGTCCGAGGGAGCCAGCTCCCTTGAAAACAAAAATAGGTAAGAAGAAGGATCTCAAGCTTGAGCAGAGGGGCAACTGCAGGACATAACTAGGTCAAGAAGGAGTGAGCATTCTTCTTAGAAGCACTGCTTCTTTGTAGAAGTCTTGGTCCTAATTCTCCACAGCCCTGCATCTTGTAGAGTCATTTACACCTGTGCAAAGTGTAAAATACTTTTACTAAAAGTTATTTATCCCTGTTTAAAATACTACCTTCTAAGACCTTTCCATTTATTTACATCAACGGCAGCATTCTGCACTGACTTTGCACATTTCTTACGGACGACATTAGGTTCAAGGCAGTGGAGAATCAGGTTCCTTACATCCAAGAAAATCAACAAGAGGCTGATTTGCTGCCAGATATTGCTAATGGTCCCAAGAGGACTCAGTTCACAGATAACTTGAGAACAGAATCCTCTAAGATTCTAATAGTTCTGTCTGCAATGATTTAGGAATAGCTGTGAGCTTTGCGCCCATTTCTGTTGCCAGCACGTGGAACCTTTGGAACTGGAAATTAGACAATGCATCAGCTACATGATTATTCTTTGGTGGTACATAACTGGCACTGAAAAGTATTCTATGACTATTTTCCATGGCATAAATATCTTGACCCTGCTATGAGACTGATTTTGATTAAGGGGGTTGTTTATTCTCAGTCTTGAGTACAGGTTTATTATCTAAATGAAATATCACTTTTTATCCTTCAGACTTTTTATCCTTTATCCCCCAAGTTGCACCTCTATACAAGACAGAAAAATTGGAGAACATATAATCTCTTGTAATTCCCAGTTTGCCACAGACTGTTGACTGCTGTGCAGTACACCATGATTCTCAGCAAAGGAGAGGACAAAAGAGGAAATTAGACAAAATAAAGCTACCACCCCATTTCCAAATGTTTGTCCATTTCTAGAACCAAATCTGAATCAAACGTTTTTGAAAGTTCTGACATATTTCGCTGACTCTGTTTTAATATTCATTTTCCTTTCTGTGCCTCTGAACTAACTTCTGCTCTGAATGAAAACCGAAAGTAATGGAATGCTCACAAAAAACACCTTTTGGGAAGGTCTGCAGGCAAGTTTTGCAAACACAAGAAGTTGAACTATCGCAGGCATACAAGTGTTTGCCTCAGCTAGAAGGCAGTGTAGTCTGGTGGTGAGTGAAAGGAGGTTGGAGTCAATACCGCAGGGTTGTTTCTGCCCCACTCTGCCTCTTGGTCATTGTGTAATCTCAGGGGAACCATTCAACCTCTGTGCCTCAGTTTACCCCTATGTAAAAAGGGGACAATAGTAATACTCAGCTTTGTAACAATGCTTTGAGATCCTGGGGTTTGATGCATTGTATTACTACCATCCAAACCTAAAGCATAGCTCCTAACATTTCATCGCTATAATGAATTCCAAAATCCCAGAATATTATAACATGTAGCTCAAGCAAATAAGTACATCCACTTGGACTGAAACAATCACTCTGTATTTCTTATGTTTAAAGGAGATCGTCTGAACCATCAAACTTAGGTGTTAGGTTAGATGAGTGACTTAAAATAGAGAGATTTTGGCAATGTGTCTGATAACTTATTTACAAACTACCTTTTCCAAAGCCTGCACAGGTGTAACAGATGCCTTCAGCATAAAACCTCTATGATTCAAGATATCCGAGAAGAAATTTCACTGGCTATTTTACAACTATCAGCTCAAGGTCCATTTCCAAGGGTCGGTATAATCATCATCATCTGTCTTCAGTTAATGAGATTCTTAGGTATTGATAATTCTTTTAGATGGTAGAATGCTTTCTTGATATCATCATTCTTAGCTGGATCTATAAATGCAATATACGGATATAGTGTACTCTCCTTATAAACAACTTGAATTGAACCTGCCCATTTGAAGGATATTCAGAAGCCTATGGGCAAGGAATTACCAAAATAATATTAGACACTGAACCACATACCTAACAATTCAAAGTCCTTGGGGGACACTGGCAGTTGTCAAAACATTAATTCAATACTTTTTGAATGTTGATGCTGAGTTGCCTAATGATACAGCACTCAGTTATAGTTAGAGGAAGCCATTATCTGATGTGCCTTCCAGATATGATACATGACAGATGTAACATGTATTTTTCCAAACTCCCTTTTTGGCACCAGGCCATTGGCAAAACAGTTAGAATTTGGACAAGAGAAATTATATTTCTAAGCTTAATATATTAAATGTTCTTGTTAAAAATGCTTCAGTCTTCATTCGATGCGTTATATAATTAAATGACTTGGCTTTTTAGTTAAATTGCACCATAACCTTGGAGGACATGTGTGCATGGGTGACAGTGAGATACTAACTAAATAGATTTAGAAAATACACTTAAAAAGCTAAACCTAAAGCTAAAGAAATTAAACCCATATAAATAGCTAGAAAACTCATGAACAGATTTAGAACAAAATATTTGAAACACGGTATAATAATGCCACTCTGCTACTGAAACTTTTTCAGTGGCATAAGTGCAAAGAATATTTACCAAGAGAATGACCCACAAATGGTGTAAAGTGTAAAGTGAGAAACAAAAGATATGTTGACTTACAGACTATCAGCAAATTTCTCCTTTTTAAAGGTTAAGCTCAATGTTCATTGCTGTTCTTCCCCATAAGTAATAGGTTTAAAGGTTAAAGAGCTCCTGCGATGCAGTCCTCTTCATAAGCAATATATTTAAAGGTTAAACCCATATCCTAGGGGTCGCCTCTCTAAATAGTGGTGACAATCATTGTTTTCACTTTTTTGTGTTTTTAAATATTCACTTGACTAATTTATAATACATTTTATATTTGCCCCTGGATCTCATTAAAGTTTATTCATGTCGTCATGGGTCAAAAATCTCCTGAATATTTTGAATGTTTTCAAAAACTAGTTCCCATTTAATTTTATTTTATTTTTACTCTCTGATAGTTCTTCATTTTGCAAGACTGGAGTAAACATTTTATCTTTCCTCCAGTCTCAGTTTTAAAAAAAGCAGCTCACCTTTAGAACTTGTTTCTATTAAGAATATTACTTTGCATTTATGTAGCTCTTCCCAGCTTGTTAGTGTTTTAGAAACAACAGTTAATTGAATGAGTCAGGCACACACCACAGCAACCTCTGTGCTAAGTTCCAGCCTAACTACCCACCCGAACATTCCTACATCCTTTGATATAAAAATGCTGCATTGTAGAAGCACAGGACAACATTTTCAACTGGGGTGACTAAAGCTAATCACTGAAATTGGTGACTTGATTTGCAACAGTAATGAGCTCCCACAAGCTTCCACTGACTTGAGTGCCTTAGACAAGCCTTCCTACTGGAGACACAGCTCATATAGGCAAAATATATACCAGTTACAAAATAAGCTATACTGGCAAAGGGACCTCTCCCCCTTCCAGCATTATTATATTTACACTGGTACTTTCGCTGGCATAGCTACGTGGTTAGGAGTGTGATTTTTTTTTATATTCCTAACCAACACAGCTGTCCCACCAGACCTCGACTTGACCATCTGCAAAATGGGGATAACTGCTGCTTAGGGTAGCTACCTGACAAATGTGATGTGACTGAATTCTAATTAGTTCCTGATCCTAAGACCCTCCACTCCCTCTCAAGTCAATGTATGTGAAAGGCAGTCAGCATCTGGCAGGTTCAGGCCTTAATAGATGGTCAGTGCTTTGTGATCCTCAGATGAAATAAGTGTGCAGTGTAAGTGCAAGGAATTATCATAATTGCTTAATACTCTACTGCAGTGGTCCCCAAACTTTTTCAATCATGCCCCCCTTTACCCGATCTGTACCACGCCCCTCTCCCCCAGGAGTCAGGACAGAATGTGGGGGGAGTGAGGCAGGACAGTGGAGGGTGAGCCGTGCTTGGGGCAGGACAGGAGAGCCACCGGTACCCCTCTCACTGGAGTTGTCCCTGAGTGCTCCTTGAGGCTCCAGCAGCAGCTGCTTCTGCTTCTGCTCTTCCCACCCCCTGGTGGCAGAGGCCAGTTACTCTGGGTAACTGGACTTTTAGTGTGCAGGCAGCTGGGACTGGTTCCAGAGCAGAACTGGGAGCAGAGCTGGGCTGGGTGGCGCTCTCTCCCCGCCCGGGGCTGGGCTGGGCCCACCATGTCCTCCCCAGATGTTACTTTGCACCCCCATAAGGGGGCACACCCCACACTTTGGGGACCACTGCTCTACTGGGAGGTGTTCAGACACTACAGTGATGAGTTCAGTGTAAGAACCAAAATAGAATATAAAAGAATAGTATAGAATAGTATACCTGCCTCATTGCTTGGGTTCAGCTGGCCTTGCAGACAGCTAGTGGTGGAGATGCACATGCTACTTCTGGTCCAACATCAGGTAGCAGAATGCATGGAAGTGGCCAGAGGGGAGGAGCAAATATGATATATGCAGATTCAGGGCAAGGACATGACCCTCCACCCCCAATCATGGTAACCAGTGGAATGCTGAGCCACCATAAGCAATTCCTTGGTGCTTTAACGTAAAGGACAAATTCATCCTAGTAATTTCACCCACTCAGTGGCGTTAAAACAGGCTGTGTGGCCTAATATGTCAATATTGTAAGAATGGTTTGGGATGGATTTACATGATATTTCAATGCAGATTTCATAGGAAAGTAATTTTAAACAGTTGAACTAAATGTGTTGTGATAGACCTGTTCATCCCTTTACTCTGCTACAGTATATAAATTCCCTTCAGTACAGAGCAGTCGCCAGACCCAGATGCCAAGCAATGAAAAAAATATTTTTCCACTGGCAAATCTGGCTCCTGTGTGTCTCATGTATGTCACACTGTATCCCACGGCATGGCTTCTGATGTCTGCGTCCGTTTAAGTAGCAGAAATTAATTCCAGGAGCAAAACCAGAAACAGAAAAAGTGCAATAGCATTTTAGAGTTACAGTGTTTAAAAATGGTGGCAGCCACAGTTGCATGGGAATGATATGAACAAAGGGAGGGCACTGGCTTGGAGGACTAGAATTCCACACAAAGTGGGTGGCGTGGAAATAGGCACAGAGACATTTGTAAATGAAGCAGGCTAATAGTGCATCAATGCTGGCATCATTGGTGAAGCAGCAGCAACACGAACTTACTGTGCATAACAACCCAAATGGGTCCTATTTCCAGGTTTGGCACTCATTGTGACCATGGGCAAGTCTTCTAGCCCCTCTGTAAAATGGGGATACCAATACCACTCACCAAGCTCTGAGCAGCGTTGCAAGACTTAAATTAAAATTTGTTATTATTTATACAAAACAGAGGTGCCCGGTGCTTTACAAAGGAGCTACCTACATGAGTAAGTAGCACTCAGGATGAATATAAGTTGTAGAATTGGATTTTAAATTAGACAAAGGAATGGGAAGGGAAAGAGAAGCAACAAACTTGCATGTGATTTTTTTTTTAAAGAAAACGTTTAAAAACCCATTCTGATATTTCTGAACTATCTGTATTGTAGGGTGTTGTTTTTTGGGTTTTTTTTTATAGTGCCCATCACCCTAAGGGCTCTTTTTCATGACGAAATGTTATTCTGATTGAACATGGTTAAGAATCAAGTTAGCAGACATGATGCTGACTACAATTTGACCTTCCCTAGGCTGATCAAAGTCAGGCTCAACATTGCGCCAGACAACCATCATGGAACCCTTATGTCCTCAGGTTTAATCATGATTAGCTGACACAGTGCTGAATGTGATTTGCTCAGGTCTACCCTGACTACAAACTCATGCTCAAAATCATATTAACCAACTTGATTCTTGATAATTGTATTCAAACACATGAAAATTTTGCAGTGTCGACCAGCGCTCAGAGTCGTATGAGTTGGAGGCAAATCATCAAGCCACAAATATATGGCTGGTGGTGAAAGTAAAGTAATTTGCTAAAGGCAGTGGACCTGATTCTCCACTATTTTGCCCCTTATGTAACCATTTAAATCTTTGCAAACTAAGGACAAAGTGACTGTAAGATGCTATCACCAGTTTATGTAGATATTTCAGATTTGGTAGCATTTCACTTAAATTTTGCCCTTTGTCAAATGACCGCACCAGGCACAAAGCAGGGGAGAGTGGGACTCATTGAGTGCTAAGTGTTATAATTATTACTACTGTAAAGTAAAAGAGAATATTCAACACTTTTGCAAATAAAACATTCAAAAGGATATTCCATTATCATCATCTGTTTATGCCAGCCATTGTCTCCTTCAGCACGGCTGCAACAAGAATCTTATGCTTGTCTTAACTTAAATTGATGAGGATGATCACATTGAAGAACATTCTTCTGAACTTTTCATATACAGTTAAACAACTTATATCTTTTCACACTTTATTAACTGTGTGAATTTTATTTGGGGTAAGATTCTGCAAACAGTACTTGACAGAGTACTTATTATCATAAGTAGCCCCAGTGAAGTCACACTATGCCTTTGTGATAATAAGTCTTTGATGGATCATTTGTGGGTCTTACTGTTGTAAATATTACACCCTAAGCATGGCTGGGTCTGATTCTGCTCTCAGTTACATCAGTATAAAACTGGCATAACATTGAGTTTCTTCTGATTTATATTGGAATAAGAGAAGAATCAGGCCTGTTACCCTTTATCTCATCTTTGATTCGGAGGAATTATTACATTCCCGGTTCTAAGACCCTTAACTATATTGTGCAGTGCCTTACTTCACAAGCAGTCCCAGTCACTTCAGTGGAACAACTTGTGGATGATAATTATTAACAGAAATATTGTAGAGACTAGGAAACCCAGTTATAGGCCAGGATCCCCCTTGTGCTAGGTGCTGTTCAACCAGAGAACAAAAAGATAATCCCTGCCCCAAAGAGCTTACAATCTAAGTAAAAAGCAAGAGACAACAGGTGGCTACAGACAGACTGATGGGGGAGTAAAAGGGAAAAATGAGACAATACTGGTGAGCATAATAGGCAGTGGTCTCAGCACACCAGCTTATTGTTAATTTTTTTGTAGGCATCACAGCAAAGGAGATATTTAAGGAGGGATTTGAAAGAGAAGAATAGGAAACATGCCTCTATGTTTGCTGTACAAATCCTTGATGCTCCTCTCATACAGGTCTTTTGAAGTACCACACAGATAATGTAGATATTGAAATATAATACAACTACTGCACACTTTAGTGGCTTTAAAACTGCCAATATACTAACAGGCATCAAAGTTTCTGTGCATCAGAGAAAAATTCAAAGACCGTATTGTATTAAAAAAGCCTCCATTATAACAAAAATCAAAACAAACAAACCAAAAACAGACTGAAGTATTTCTCTTCACATAGAAGGGCTCTGTTCAGACTAAAGTACTTTCCATTTTAAAAACAAAATAGGACAAATATCAACTTAATGGCTATTGCCTCTCAGCTAAAATAGCAGCTGGTCTGTCAAAGAAATCAGACTGGAATTCTGAAGTGTTTAGATCCAAGACAGGTCTCTTTCGCTCTCCAAAAGAAGAATTTCTTATAATTTTTACCCAGAGCTAGAGTTATGTAAAGAATTTCACACATATCCTCTCCCACAAGAATAACTAAGCACAGTATTATACCAAGTAACTTGCTTTTAAATTAACTTTCTTGGCACATGGCACATTTGTGTAGGTGGCTCATCCTACTGACATCACACTATGAATGCCACAGGTTTTGTTTTCTTCTCCAAGATTTCCAATTTTGTCAGTAAATATGAAAAAGCACAGAGCTGTATATAACTTTATGGTCAAACACTGTTCTAGGATGCATGCTACCTCCCACTGACTAATGAAAGAGCTGCCACGCACAGCTCTGAGAGCTGAATTTGAGCCCATGTAGAAGTTAAACTGAAGGAAATACACACACAGAAGAAGAAGTTATGAAATAAAATTTCATGATAAGATAGACTTTTGGCCACTTAAAAGAAATACAGGCAGCTGTGATTACGGCTACTGATTGGCTATGAATTGCCACACACAGCTCATCTAGCCTCCGATAAGACATTCTATGATTTTTGTTACTCTGTCTTCCAATAACCCTCAGCCACTTGCTTATCTCATCCGCCTGTAATATCTTGTATTTTAGATTGAAAGCTATTTAGGGGCAGGGACTGTTTTTTACTATTCAGTATCTAGCAAAATGGAACCCTGATCTGACTGAGGCCTCAAGGCACAACCACAATATAAATGTTAATAATAATAATACTCCAAAAATCTTCGATGTAATTAAATGTTTATATCTCCTACCACTGAGGAAAAATATTATGAAGCCAGAAATCTTATTAAAGTCAGCATGAAGTTTAAACAGGTATGGGGTGTGTTGAAGCAGGTTATTTTATTAGACAAGGTTGCATTATGAAGCATAGTTGCCCTGTGCAATATTTAAATACAATTTGGGAACTGTGCTGGAATAAAGTTCAGCTCCGTTTTTTTTTAATTTAATCAATTTGTGAAATGGAAGTGTTTAACTGAACTAATTCTCAGTGACTACTGTCAGGTTAGAAGAAAAGAAAGAATGATCAGGACAAAAGCTGACAGAGCGTAGTGTTATATTTTAGATCGTTGCAAAACCGAAGCGATAAAAGAAAAACATTACAAAACTCATGCAGACTTTCACAAGACTGGAAAATAATTGTAAAGTTCAATGTGAAATTGGGAGTTAAATTATGTCTTGGCAACAAATGCCACAAGAATCATATTTCTTAGCTATAAACAAATGCATTTTAAACACAGTCCATGAAACCAGTTCTTCTGCTTGATTAACTTTGTTTCTCTAGATTTAGTGAATTTACTTTTCTTTTTACTGTATTAAGATTGTTCTTCAAAAAACAACCCACATTTAGAAATCTATTCTAGCTTTTTCAAACAGTGCTCCTGTGTAGATATACAAGTCTACCAATGTACTTTCTAAAGGTTGCGGGCTTTAATGATGGACAAACATGAAATGTTTCAGAAATTCACTTTGGGACCAATAAGTACTCAGAAGTTGAGATGCACACTCTTGGAATCACTCTTTTTGAATGGATTGCTCGTCAATGGTGCCATATTGATAGCTCTAGGAAGCAGAAATTCCCTATTAACAGAAGAACACTTCAGGGACTATCCACAGAATATTTCCCACACTTCCCTGGCAATGTGCATCAATCTTGACATAGTGGGAGGGCAGTTCAGATTCCATATCCATCATTCAATCCTTTGCCTTCAGTCTCTTCAGATTGCCAAAAAGTGTGCATGTTACCGGTCATTTGGTTCTGTGATATCGAAACTTGGCCACCGTGAAAAGAACTGGGATAAATTTGTTTTGCATGGGCTACAGCACAGCAGTCCTGTGGGCCATGATTCAGCAAAGCACTTAAGCATGTGCATTAATCCATCCCCATTTAACAGAGCATTTAAATATGTATTTTAACATCCCATTGAAGCTTTATGCTTAAATGCTTTGTGAATCAGAACTAGAGTAGCACCTTCTGATTATAGAAAACCTAGAGATAAAAGGCTATATCCTTTAGCAATAGAAACATAAATATCATTACTATAGGAACAAACAAAAATAACTTTAAAATGGACTTAGTCCTCCCCATTTCTGTGTAGCATTATTTCCTACAGCATATTTTCCTGTTTTCGTTTTAAATGTCTTATCACTGAATGATCTCTACATAAGGTCACCAAAGATTACCAGCTGCTCTGTGACATGTGTCTTGAGAATAAGTCAAAGATACACACAAAGGTTTGGAATGAGATATTTCTATACAGCATTGCCCGTGGGTACTATATGTAGGAGGGTTTAAAAAGTGGAGAGTAGCACTTTTTTTAAAATACAAATTTGCATTCAAGAGAACAAGAGATGGAAAATGGAGATCAGCATGACTGAAATTTAAGTTCATAATTAACATGAGATTGCAGAAGTGTTTCCAAAACAGTAAGTTCATCCTTATTAATGAGCTTTTGAATTAACTTGTTGCTTAAGTGTCAGTGGTGCAAAAGGAAATGTCTGAAGGGCATGTTCCATTAGACCACCTGTAAATACAGATTTCACACATGGACACTTTTCCATTATGTCTGATGGCTGCTGAAATTGACAAAGTATGTATGCACATTTCTTTTAATGCTCTGAAGTGTCAACTTGAGGGTCTAAATGGACTTCCTATTGCAATGAGTTACCAAAAAAAAATTTATGTTGCTCCAATAAAACAGGGAAAAAGAACCTCCCAAACACACAGCATAATAAAATAGTACATTGCTATTTATATAATATAATGCTAACAGAATTAATACCAAACATATAAAATATCAAATGGAAGAGACAGTATTAACCAGCATCAACAAAAGGTATGACTACACTGCAATCAGAGGCATGACTGCAGCACACATAAATCTGAGCTAGCTTTGATCTAACTAGCTCGAATAACATCAACGTAAGCGAAGTGACGGCAACGAGGGGTAGCAGCACAGGCTTTACAAGCGCACCAGGGATCCTGGGTATGAATTCATGTGACCAACCAGTGCTGGAACTTCACTGCTATTTTTAATTGAGCTAGCTAGATCAAAGCTAGCTCAGGTATGTCTACATATGCTGCAATCACACCTCTGAGTGAAGTGTAGACAAACCCTAAAGGCTTGCCTACACAGCAAGCTACTGCATGGCAAACTGGTGCACAGTAACTGGCCATGTAGACAAGCCTTTAGTGATCTCTTGGATTAATTGACATTTGTGCCATTATGAAGGAAAAGATGTCAACAAATATATTCATAAAATTAGCAAGATGGAAATTGTCATACACAGGACATAGAAACACTGCAAGCCGTGTATGTTGAACATAATTTCCTGGTGAGAGTTTTTCCAAAGGGCACGTTTGCCTCTCTGTCTTCTAAGTGATTGTTTCCTTTGGTGATCATTTATGATTTGGGATTACCTTTCAATTGTTCACCTCAGCTGCACTGACAGTGCTGTTGGCTGAATCCTGAATGAAAAAAATCACTACTTAAGATGTTTTACAGATACCTTTCTCCCCTTGCCTCCACCATATTTTTTCTACATTGGATTAATTCTGTTGCTCAGTTACAACTTCTCAGTTGACAACCTTAAAATATCTGAGCAAGAGCTGGGTTTTGTAAAATTGATCAGTGATTTTATTCACTGCCTGTGGGTCTGTTTTGTCTTCGTAACTAGCATGGCTTCTTATTGCGATTTCTATAGGAGCATGTACAGTGATTGTTTTTATGAGCTAATAAGTGGCTGGCATCAGCTGGTATTAATTCTTGTGTGAAGATCAATTTAACCCTCAGGAAATTAATGTAAGTCAGTCTAATATGTGCTAACATCTCATATCCACGTTGAAAGGATAAGATTAAAGAACGCCCATTAGGAGATGGTTGAAATTCTGAATTTCTGTCCTGAAGGAAATTCCATGATTTCAAAATGGGTATCATCTCCAACCACTTAGTAAAGGCGAAATGTCAATTTTTTTCATGGAACAAACTATTCCAAATATTCCAGTATTTCATTTTGACCTTATCCAAACATTTGGATTCAATAAGATGGAAAAGTTCCATTTCCACTTTATTATTTTGACATCTGTGTTATTTTCATATAATATAAAAGTTGAAACAATAAAATCCAAATCAACCTTACCAAAGCAAAACATTTAGATTTTATTAAAATGAAACATTTTGATAATTTCCTGAAAAAAATAGACAAAAATCAATGTTCTCATTAAATGTTTCAATTTTATCTGATCAGTATTTTTTTGATGGGAAACTGTTCTGCTGGCAAATTTTTGACCAGCTCTGGAACCTCATGTACAGTGGAATTTCATACCACTAGGACAAAACTCATCTGTTCAGGCTGTTTCCAGATTGTGGAGCAAACTCCAACAGGAGCTGAGAACCATCACAAACATCACGCCCCTCTGCTCAAAGTGCAAGACACACTTCTTTGACCTGCCTTTTCTAATACAATCATATAGGAGCAGATACTACATATTTATTAGGACTGTCGATTAATCGCAGTTAACTCACGCTATTAATTCAAAAAATTATTCATGATTAAAAAAACTAATTGTGATTAATTGCAGTTTAAATCACACTGTTAAACAATAGAATACCAATTTACATTTATTAAATATTTTGGATTTTTTTCTCCATTTTCATATATATTGTGTTGTAATTGAAATCAAAGTGTATATTAGTTTTATTATAAATGTTTGCACTGTAAAAATGATAAAAGAAATAGTATTCTTCAATTCACCTCATACAAGTAATGTAGTGCAATCTCTTTGTTATGAAAGTGCAACTTACAAATGTAGATTTTTTTTGTTACATAACTGCACTCAAAAACAAAACAATGTAAAACTTCAGAGCCTACAAGTCCACTTAGTCCTACTTCTTGTTTAGCCAATCACTAAGACAAACAAGTTTGTTTACATTTACAGGAGATAACGCTGCCCTCTTCTTATTTACAACGTCACCAGAGAGTGAAAACAGGCATTTGCATGGCACTTTTGTAGGTATTTACATGTCAGATATGCTAAACCTTTGTATGCCCCTTTGTGCTTCAGCCACCATTCCAGGGTACATGCTTCCATGCTGATGATGCTAATTAAAAAACGTATGCATTAATTAAATTTGTGACTGAACTCCTTGGGGGAAAATTGTATGTCCCCTGCTCTATTTTACGTGGATTCTGCCATATATTTTACGTTATAGCAGTCTCGGATGATGACCCAGCACATGTTGTTCATTTTAAGAACAGTTTCACTGTAGATTTGACAACACACAAAGAAGGTACCAATGTGAGATTTCTAAAGATGACTACAGCACTTGATCCAAGGTTTAAGAATCTGAAGTGCCTTCCAAAATCTGAGAGGGACAAGGTAGGGAGCATGCTTTCAGAATTCTGGAAAGAGCAACACTCCAATGCGGAAACTACAGAACCCAAACCACCAAGAAAGAAAATCAACCTTCTTCTGGTGGGATCTGACTCAGATAATGAAAAAGAATATGCGTCGGTCCGCACTGCTTTGGATTGTTAGCAAGCAGAACCCGTCATCAGCATGGAAGCATGTTCCCTAGAATGGTGGTTGAAGCATGAAGGGACATATGAATCTTAGTGCATCTGCCACATGAATATCTTGCGACGCCGGCTATAAGAGTGTGATGAGAATGCCTGTTTTCACTCTCATGTGACATTGTAAAGAAGAAGCGGACAGCATTATCGCCTGCAAATGTAAACAAACTTGTTTGTCTGAGTGATTGGCTGAACAAGAAGTAGGACTGAGTGGACTTGCAGGCTCTAAAATTTTACATTGTTTTATTTTTGAATGCAGGGGTTTTTTTACATAATTCTACATTTGTAAGTTCAACTTTCATGATAAAGAGATTACACTACAGTACTTGTATTAGGTGAATTGAAAGATACAATTTCTTTTGTTTTTTTTTACAGTGCAAATACTTGTAATCAAAAATAAATATAAAGTGGGTACTTTACACTTTGTATTCTGTATTGTAATTGAAATCAATATATTTGAAAATGTAGAAAACATCCAAAAACATTTAAATGATATTCTATTATTGTTTAATCACATGATTAATCATGATTATTTTTTTAATTGCTTGACAGCTCTAATATTTATTTAAGAGAAGAAAACAACCGCCAAAGCACTAGACTATACACAAAATTTCCCCGTGGGGGGTATGAGAAAGAAATGAACTTCACATGACAGATGTTAGACCCATCACTGACTGCACTAGTGGAAAGTACTCAGATACTATGGTAATGAGGGTAGTACAAGAATCTATTTAGAATAGAATGCTTACTTACATTTACAACCAGATATTGGTATTTCACACTGTGACAGGGCTCACAGTACTCCCACTCATGGCCCACCAGGCACTACTCACCATGCCTCGGGGTCAGATGCCACCTTTCGTGATGTCCAATGCAGTGGTGTATAGACCCTCTGGCTAATGCATTTTTCAGTCCCACCCCTTCCAGAGTATTAATATTCACAAATAAAAGACAAACCAAGAAACCAAAATAGGGTCATCCAAAGAGTCTTTGGCAAGACCCTACCATATTTAGGTTCTGTCTTCAAACAACCAGTCCTTTGGTCAGTCTCGCAGGGCCTGGTCATTCCATCCACCAGGAGGCTTGTACTACCAGCAAGCTGTCTCAGTCTCCTGGCTGTAACCAAGCTTCTCTCCGAGAGAGAGAAGTAGAGCTCTGCCCTCCTTCCTGTGCAGCCCCCAATTCAACTTGCTCTTCTCATTTTAACTTCTATCTCCACACCTGATATCTGCTGCAGGTGTAGCAGAGCAGGGCTAGTTGGCTCCACAGGTCCTCATTAACCTCCTCCTTTCCAGTATGGGTCCTATATGCCTCATCAAACACAATGATTTTTTAAATTATTTTTATTTCAGAAGCAATTTCTAGCACATTTGTCCAAAAACATTTACACTGCTTTCAGCAGTTTAGCCGTTTCTATCACAGAAGCAATCATTCAGATAAACTAGCTTGGCTAAAATTGGTTGCTTATGACTGAATTGGAACATATTTTTTCAATTTACTAATTTTCAAGAACCACTATCTTGTGCACGGAACTATTTGTGCCCAGAAAGTGTACATGTGTATGTGCAACGGGGTAATTGTGCACAAAGGCATTGCTACACCAATGAAGTCAACACAAGTTTTTCCACTGACTTCAAGGAGAACAGAATTGACCTCAAAGCATTCATTTCTTATGTGAAAAATGGGTACTTATGAATTCTGGTAGCCCTTGTACACACACAATTACACTCTGTGGTCCACATTTTCAGCTGGTACAAATTGGTACAGCTCTAATGAAGTCAGAGCTACACTGTCTGTTTCCCACTGGCAAAAATCTAGCCCAGATTTGTGAGGACAGGTGCTAAATATGTATGCCCTCTTTGCATCCACACATTCTACTGGCAAACCATAAACAGATGTACATCACAGAAAAAATTAATGGTGTATTGAAAAGCTAAGGGGACAATAATAAATAGCTATTTACATTTTCAATTTTTTTTTAAAAATGAGAGTCAACTATGTGTTTTTGTTTGTTGAGACAGAATGAACAGAGCAAGACAGGGAATCAGGGAGTTCTGTTGAATGGCCCTTTGCAAGTCACTTAACAGTTTCCTTGTCTGTAAAATATTAATAATTACCCTACTTTGTTAAAACCTTTGAGATTTACAGTGTAATAACAATAATACTTAGAACTTACAAAGTGCTAACAATGAAGCACATTCTTAAGCAGGCTGAAGACTCGATTGTAAAGCAGTCTAGGATTTATTCCCCACTTTGCTACAAATTTATTGGGCATGTCTCCTATCCTTTCTGTGCCTCAGTTCACCCAACTGTAAAATGTGAACAACATCTAAGTCACAGGATTGTTGTGAAACTTGTTTTGTGATACAGCAAGTATTTGTAAATAAGGAGTTTCATTATATGTGTTGAGGAGAGAGACTAAGTCACGTTCTTCAGGAGAACCGAACTTTTCATGGTTTCCAGAGAAAACTGAACTCCTTTACTAGTGATAGGGAAACCCGTTTGAATGCAGTAGAGTCAGCACTGTGTCAAACTCCAGATAGCAAAATCAAGTGCCACAAGAATGATGCCTCATTAAAAGCATTGGAAGGAGCAATCCTCTCTTTGTTTGTTAGAATCAACAAGATTACAAAGTCTCATTCATTAGCAATGAATACACATTCTCATCTAGATTGTTACTGTAAGAAGTTTGTTGTCTTAATTACACCAACTCAGGTGGACACCTTGGCCTATGGAAAGGAAAGAAATATAATGCCCACCAAAATGACTGTTACAAAAGAGAAACAGGGATTTGGAACGGTCAGTTCAACTAATAAGGAAGGATAAAGAGATGAATGAAACAAAGCATTGTGTGGAATTTAGAACATTTTCTCTAACATAAAATCTACACGTAAATAGGGTGTGTATATACAGGATTACCAAATATATACATGAACTCTGACAATGAAATGGTGAACATATGGCAGACTTACCCTTGAATTAACCACTTCCAAGGAGACATTCTGAGGCATTGCACTTGGTACTGAAAGGGGAGAAAAAATTAGAAATATGTAATTAGCAGCAGAGTCATAAAAGGCTATGTCAAATCTCTCTCTTATTGGAAAGAACTGAGTGTGGCTTTTCCACACACTTTATAATCTGTTCATAAATGTGTAGTTAATTCAGGTGGCACTTCAGGGGTCCCCTCGAGAGACAAAAAAATAAATACATCTATTTGTTTCTTCTCATTTTTGGTAGACCTATTAGTGAGCCCCTTAAACAGTTAGTCAGTAGATTTTATGCAGTGATACCAAGTAGCTGATTTCAGTTACATGTTTATTTCAGTTGATGTTTATAACAAGATCTTTCAGGTAATTGCTCTGCTGAGCACCAGGCTATTAGAATACATGCATTTCAGAATTCACACTGCATTAAGATAAATCCGTGCATGTTCTCCTAATTGGTACTAGTTCTGAAGATCTACCAGAAAATAAAAGAATTTGAAGTCTTTTTCTGATATTAGTAAAAAATTATTTTAAAATATACCATCTTGCTCTAAAAGAAAAGGAGTACTTGTGGCACCTTAGAGACTAACCAATTTATTTGAGCATAAGCTTTTGTGAGCTACAGCTCACTTCACCGATGAAGTGAGCTGTAGCTCACGAAAGCTTATGCTCAAATAAATTGGTTAGTCTCTAAGGTGCCGCAAGTACTCCTTTTCTTTTTGCGAATACAGACTAACAGGGCTGTTACTCTGAAATCTTGCTCTAAGTAATATATGTAACTGGGGAGACACTGTTTATTAATTTCACTATTAATTTTATTATGTCCACACTAGTAAACATACTTTAATTGTTAAACGCAACTAATGCTTATTTAGCACCTCATCTTACAAGCTGCTGAGCACCCTCTTTCCAGCTGCTGATGCCCTTGGCTCCCTCAGAACGGAATCATCAGACCCCCACAGGAGCAGGCCTTTAATTTGAAGAAATAACTGATTCAAGTTCCTATCTAGTTAAAATTAGAACTTCCTTCAAACAATAAATCTATTTTTATTAAACATCCCCAAAGTAAAGCTTTTGTTCATCGAGGACTCATTTCTGCCATCCTCACCCACATTGAGTGATGCCATTGATATCAATGGAATAGTATTGGGGCTTCACCATAAAGGTGGTAGAATAGGTCCTTATTAGCTAAATGTTTACAGAACTGACAATTGTCTCCTTGGTGCCTGTATAAGTGAAGCAGATGTGTGCTACAGATCTGGCTGTGGGAGGAGGTTTTCATATATATTTTCTCCTAGCACACAGTCAATGTTCAACCAGTAGCTTAACAGATGATATCTTCAAACATAAATTCTTGGTTTGTGGTGCCTTTGCACATTTTGTTGCCTCCTGTCACGCAGAGATCTAGACCCAGAATTCCCTCTGACCCGAGTATACAAAGAGAGTTCTGGATCACATGGTAAGATGGGCTCCCTTAAATTTGAACATGCATATTGATACAGCTAAATGACCATCATACATCTAGAAGCCAAGACTGTAGGTCACACATATAGAATGTGGGGGACTGTATTTTCATAGAAACATAGAAATGTAGAGCTGAAAGGGACCTTGAGATGTCATCAAGTCCAATCCCCTGCACTGGACCAAATAAACATTGACTTTTAGTTAGAAAGTTGTTTCTGACATCTAACCAAAATTTCCCCGGATGCAGATTAAGCCCATTACTTCTTGTCCTACCTACAGAAGATATGGAGAACAATTCTTCATAACAGTCCTTATCTTCTGAAAACTGTTTTTTTAAAAAAACAGTGACTAAACAAAGAACTTAGGGACTACAGTGAATAATCATCTGAACATGAGCTCACAGTGTGATGTTGTGGCTAACAGACCAAATATGATCCTTGGATGTATAAGAAGTAAAATATTTATTAGGAGAAGGGAGCTGTTAATACTACTGTATGTGGCATTAGTGAAACCATTACTAGAATACTATGTCCATTTGCATTGTCCACAATTTAAAAATGCTGTTGATGAATTTGAAAAAGGTCAGAATAGAGTTACAAAAATGATTTGAGGTCTGGAAAACCTGCCTTACAGTGAGAGACTAAAGAAGCTCAGTCTATTTAGCTTAAACAAAGAAAATTAAAAGGACACTTGATTGAGATCTAACACAATAAGAATAAGGAGAAGATTTCTGATAGTAGAGAGATCTTTAATCTAGCAGACAAGGACAAGCTCCAATGGCTGGAAGCCATTCATACTGGAAATAAGGCATTTTTTTTTTACAGTGATGGTAATTAAGAATTGGAACAATTTACCGATGGGTGTGGTGGCTTCTTAATGTGTTGGTAGAACAGGATCGTAGTAGGGAATATAAATGATAGTTTCATGTATTACCCTAAACAGCTTTGCTCATGAAACTGAGAACTTGCAAAAAAATTGTGAAAACCAGAGACACCCACTTAAACTAGAGTACCTAATAGCTTACTGGTTAGGCCACTGTCATAAATATAAAGGGAAGGGTAAACCCCTTTAAAATCCCTCCTGGCCAGAGGAAAAATCCTCTCACCTGTAAAGGGTTAAGAAGCTAAAGGTAACCTCGCTGGCACCTGACCAAAATGACCAATGAGGAGACAAGATACTTTCAAAAGCTGGGAGGAGGGAGAGAAACAAAGGGTCTGTGTCTGTCAGTACGCTGCTTTTGCCGGGGATAGAACAGGAATGGAGTCTTAGAACTTTTAATAAGTAATCTAGCTAGGTATGTGTTAGATTATGATTTCTTTAAATGGCTGGGAAAAGAACTGTGCTGAATAGAATGACTATTTCTGTCTGTGTGTCTTTTTTGTAACTTAAGGTTTTGCCTAGAGGGATTCTCTATGTTTTGAATCTAATTACCCTGTAAGGTATCTACCATCCTGATTTTACAGAGGTGATTCCTTTACTTCTATTTACTCATATTTCTATTAAAAGTCTTCTTGTAAGAAAACTGAATGCTTTTTCATTGTTCTCAGATCCAAGGGTTTGGGTCTGTTTTCACCTATGCAAATTGGTGAGGATTTTTACCAAACCTTTCCCGGAAGTGGGGTGCAAGGGTTGAGAGGATTTTGGGGGGAAAGATGTGTCCAAACTACGTTTCCCAGTAAACCCAGTTAGAGTTTGGTGATGGCAGTGGATATTCCAAGGACAAAGGATAAAATTAATTTGTACCTTGGGGAAGTTTTAACCTAAGCTGGTAAAAGTAAGCTTAGGAGGTTTTCATGCAGGTCCCCACATCTGTACCCTAGAGTTCAGAGTGGGGGAGGAACCTTGACAGCCACTCACTTGGGATGTTGGAGACTCCAGTTCAAGTCTCTACTTCAAATCAGGCCCAGCAGATATTTGAACCTGGTTCCCTGACATCACAGATGAGTACTATTGTCTATTCTGGGATGGGTCTCTCACCAGGAATTCCATCCTAGATCTGAGGAAAGTTTAATCAATACAGCTACATTTCTGAAAAAGTTTCAGTTTTGAGAAATCAAAAGAAATGTTGTTGAAAAATTTCTCACCAGCTCTAATTTCTATCAAAGTGTACCAAGAAATACATGTTTTGGATGAACGGTGCAATGAAGTGTTTGACAATGATCTTTGAAACCTTTCCTCAATATATAGCACATCATAGGGTCTGCTTTGGAAAGGATGATGAGCATTTGAACATAGCTTCAGGTTTCTTAAAGTGACAACTGAGTCTTTAGACTTTTCCCCAGTGCTATTGAGGTTTGGTGTGGTCTTAGGAGACATGTTCTCCAAGAAGTGTTTACAACTGAATTGATGTTCTAGATTGTAAATGTCCATTTTGTGCCTTTTACATTAGGAGACACAGTATGAACCAATGATTAGGGACACTAGAATGCAAATCAGGAGACCTAGATTCTATTTTTAGCTCTGCTACTGACCTGGTGTGTGACCCTGGGCAAATCATCTCCTGCTCTCTTCTCATCTTTTATCTGTCTTGTGTATTTAGATTGTTAAACTTGATGGGACAGGGACTGTTCCCTACTGTGTGTTTCTAGCAGTTCCTCGTACAATGGAGCCCCAGTCTTGACTGGAGTCTTAGGCAGTACCATAATTCAAATACCAATACCAATAATATGTTAATATACAAGGTTCAGTCCAGCTTCTTAATATCTAAGGAAGCTGTGGTTGCTCATCAGTTACTCCAGAGATTGTATTCATTACTTCATTTTGACAAATTTAGAGACAGAATCTGTATCTGTAGGACACTCAATAATTCAAGTCAAAAAGAGAAGTAATTATGGTATTCCTGTGATATTACTGACCTGATCAGAAACAGTGAATAACTGATCTCACACAAGAAAGCCTGTTCTCATGAGCTATTTTACAGAAGCAAGAATTCAGATAACATTTCTATATATAGTATATCAGTATTTGTAATATGATCATCATGATGGTGTGTGAAGGAATTGTACACTTATAAAAACACTATGCTCGCAATCTACACGAAGATCCAATTTTTTTCTTCTCCCCTCCTGCCCAAGAAGCAGGAGGAATGGTGAAGAACAAGGATTGTTTTTTTCCCCCCTCTCTATCTTCTGCTGAGGACAAGTAGGAGTGTTTGTCTGGTTGGTTTTGGCATAGCGCATCTGTGTATAAGCATCATGGTGAGGCTATGACAAAGATGGGTGGATCTTTCACCTTCTCTTGGTGATAGTGGTCAGCATTCACATTTGTGGGTGCTTATGTAATCGAAAATATTTTGAGGTCCAATCCTCACTAATCCTGAGGTATTTAAAAATGTGGGATTTTAAAGGCGATCTGATCAGTGCCAAAGCAACTTGTGTCTCCTGAATTCAGGTGGGATGTCTCAGCCCATGCAGATCAAACTTGCTTTTTTTAACTACCACATTAAACTTCAATGTTGTATATAATTTGCTCTCCATTATCACCTTAGGCCTTTTTTGTCATTATTCCTTTTCCAAGTATTACTGCTATTGATTGTCAGTTTCAAAAGATTCCTCACCCAAATGCATTAGCCTGCATTTCTCCAGGTTGACTATAATTGTTTTTCCTGTCCACATTGATAACTTTTTCATTATTTCTCTGTCCTCACTGTGTGCAACACCTCCCAATTTGGTTTTGTGTGCAAATTTAATTAATGTGCTGTTTATCCCTTCTTCCAGATCTTCAATCAACATGCTAAATAAATCCAGACCCAGTACCAATCTGAGTCACCTTCACAGGAACATTGCTGATTGTCTTTACCTTTGTTTACTGTACTTCAGCCAATGAGACAGTACTTATAACCAAGACAATGCGATTTAATATTTTAGGCAAAAAAAAAATATCTGTGGGTCACTGTATCAAATGCTTTACAACAGTCTAGAACTATTACAATTGCTTTATTTCCTACTTCTACCAGTTTTGTATCTTGATCAAACAAAGCAATTGAGTTTGTCTGATGCAATTTGTTCTTTATAAACGGATGAGGCTTATTATCTATGGTTCCATTACATTTGATTAATCATTGGTCTATTATAATCTAGGTATTTAGAGACTTCTTCTTGCTCTTGATCAACCAGTAACCTAAAGTTTAGTGAAGTCAATGGGAATACACATCCATTAACGTCAGTGGTCTTTGGATTCAGACCCAAATTCTTACAATAGATTTCGCAACTCTTTCACATTCATACAATTTTAAAAGCATCAAGTGTCCTCTCCACAGGCAATTGCTCTCTGCTGTGTCATTAAACTAAGCAGGTACACAGCACAAAAAACTCCAGATTAACTCTTACTCCATATTCAAAAACAAATGCTGCCAAGTGCAATTACACTTCAGATCATTAAGCACTGTCTTTTTGCCTTCCTTTGCTGCATCATCACATTTTCCAAAACATAGTACATTACATTTATTTTTGATGTGGCCAATCAAAAACAAACTAATATAACTTCAGATTATATGTAGCATGGGACAGGGGTTGGGATTGCTGGCAGGAGTCATGACTGGGAGTCACTCTGAATATGAATATGAAACTTCTTATCATTCAATAAAAGAACACATCATGTATCTGGAGGCTGGGATTAAGCAGTTTTCTTGTAATCTATGTTTAACTAACTTCAAAATGCAGGGCTAAATTCAGGCCTCATTTACACCTGTGCAATCACATTCAGAAATTTAAGACAATGGGTTGCAGAGTTTAGGGGAGGCAGAATGTTGCCTGAAAAATCTTCCTTACTAGCATTGGTGCATGCACCAGAATGAACACATTTTTACTTTCAAATCCCAGGCTACATTTGCAAATCTGGAGGTTACCCCAAAAAATCATGTCATATTTGTAAACTGAGAAGATCTGATATGGAATCTTTGAGAGACAATAAACTAATAACCCTACCGACCATTGCTACAGAGTCACTCTTCAGAACTGAACAGAAGCTTGTATTCTTTTTTTGTAGTGCAGACCACACATCCTAATAGACAGATTGTGTTGTGTGCCACATGGATTGCAGTTATTTATTATTTGTATTTTTAAGTGCTGACAATATGCTCAGGGCTGTGCCAAACAGAAATGAAGCCAGGCCCTGCCTGGAAGAATTTATAATCTAAAATACAGACAGAGATGAGAGGACAAACTGGGAAATCAAGAGGATGGAGTAATTCCCCCACTTTTCAGGGAACAGACTGGACACATGTCCCTGTGGCCCACACCATTTCTCACTGCTCCCATTGGTCGGGAATGGCGAACCGCGGCCACTAGGAGCTGCGGGCAGTGGTGCAAATGCAAACAAACTGTCTGGCGGTCACTGTCTTAGAGATTATATAGGAAGGAACTGTGAGAGCAAGGATGGTCTAGTGCTTAGGGGTGCTAGCCTAAGACCTGGGATACCTGAGTTCAAGTCCCTGACCTGCCACAGAATGTCTGTGTGACCTGGGGGAAATCATTTAGCCCTCTCTGTATCTCAGTTACCCATCTGTAAAATGGGGATATTAGCACTTCCCTACCTCACCGCAAGGTACTTAGATACTGTGGGGAGTAAAGGGAAGTCTGTATAAAAAACACAGAGAGGTCAGATAATATTCTTTAGTTGGAGCTAACTATACCCAAGAGAACTGGGGTTCAACAGAACCCGAAGGAGTCCTAAAGCATGACATCTCTCACAGAGTGTTTGCATAGGGGAAATCTGCACTCTTGTGAGTTAGAACCACACAGATTCTGGTAATTTTCTGCATTAAATACTATAACAGCCTGCATTTCCTCTGCCACTGTTACTTCTCCCCCCACCTGCAAGTAAACACATGAATAGCTCAAGTTATAGAGCCAGCTGTTGATATATGAATAACTTTATATGCTCAGTGTCCTGACTGTGTCAGTTTGATCCTCACTCCTTAATTTTTTTTAAAAAAAATATTCCTATCATCATTATGGATATTAATTATTTTTGAATCAAATATTCAGAAAGAATTAAAAAAAACTGTCTGCCAACTTTTGGGATTAAACACATTTTGAAAAATTCTTAGGCATGATCGTTCAAAGCATTTCTGGAATGGCAAAAAGCCTGACCAAATATTAACTGAGCTGTATATTAAACAGAAAACTAAACATTAAAGAACCGGTAAATTCTATAAGTCTGTGATTCTATAGTTCCTGGAATTGAAGAAGCTATAATAAATCCCTGTGACTAAAGTATATTTCTTAGACTGTACGTTAGATCCCAGAGCTTCATGGATAATTTCTTCCTACAGACATGCAAGGAAATAGTATGCGCGGCTTCTTTATGACATCATCTACTGTATCATATAGTGTGAAAGTGCCACAGAATTTAACACCAGAAGGAACCACCTGATCATCTAGTCTGACCTACTGTGTATCACAGGACATCAATATAATCCAACACACACACACTAAACCCAACAACCGAAACTAGACTGAAGCAGTACAGCCCACAGTGAAGGATGCACAGAAAAAAAGAACACAAGAGGTGAGGTGGGGACCTACAGAAGCGATGACACAGCAGTATTACAGCAACAAAGAAAATCAGGTAGAACAACAGTATCAAGGCTTCTTCATCGTTTTAATTTTTAATCCTGTTCAAAATAAACCCTTGGAAGACTGAAAAGGAAATCTGTTTCCTTAATAGAATCCCTATCCCCTTTTTCAACTGTACACCTACACAAGTCTGTTGTAGTATTCATCTTGGAGAAATAAAATAAGATTACATGGTCTTTGCAAAGTGATACAGGGGAAAATGTTGGTCATTACGTTTTAGAGAGGAAGGTTTTGGTCTTGTGGTTAAAACACTGGCCTAGGATTTTGGAGACCTATATTTAATCCCTTGCTCTACACAGCCTTCCTACTTAATTTCTCTTTGTCTCTGCTCTCCATCTGTAAAACTGTGATAATAATTCTTCCTTTCTCCCACCCTCTGTCTGTCTGATCTATTTAGATCATGAGCTTTTTGGGGTGGGAATGTCTATTACTATTTGTTTGTATAGTACAGTACGTAGCAGAATAAGGCCCTAATCTTGGTTGTACTCTCTAAATTCTACTGAAATAAAATAATTATAATAAGTTCTGGTATTACTTTCAGCTTCGCACTCTTTAATTCCCTTCCCCCCTTCGCCGTGCATAGCATTTTTGTGGGAACTCAGATCACTGTATGATATTATACATAAAGGGCCAGATCCCAGGCCCCTCTGCCAACTACTCCTGGGCTATTGTGGCAGTGCAAAACAACTGAAAAGCTGTCCTAAAGAGGCAACCAGAAATCCCAGCATATACTTCCCCCATTTCCCCCCCCCCATACACTTTGGGAATATAATAGGGGGGCAGGGCCAGAAAGCCCAGGCTCCAGTCTTTCTTTGGCCAGAAGAATGGTCCCAATGGCACCAAGGAGGCTGGTATAATTTAGTCCAGTGTTTCCCAAACTTGGGACACAGCTTGTTCAGGGAAAGCCCCTGGCGGGCCGGGCCGGTTTGTTTACCTGCGTCGTCTGCAGATTCAGCTGATCACAGCTCCCACTGACCGTGGTTCGTCGCTCCTGGCCAATGGGGGCTGCAGGAAGCGGCAGCCAGTACGTCCCTCAGCCCGTGCCACTTCCCGCAGCCCCCATTGGCCTGCAGCGGCGAACTGCGGCCAGTGGGAGCCCCGATCGGCCGAACCTGTGGACGTGGCAGGTAAACAAACCGGCCTGGCCTGTGAGGGGCTTTCGCTGAACAAGCAGCGTCCCAAGTTTGGGAAACACTGATTTAGTCCATAGATTGCTCTAACTTATACCAAAGGCTTAAATGTCTCCTAGTGGCCCTAGGATCAGGGAAATGGAAAGATGTCTTAAAGACACCTTCCTCTCCTCCCCTAACTACACCAAGTCCTCAGTGTTGCAAAAAGCTACAGTTTACACCTCCCTGCAGCACCAGGGGTAGTTCTGTCTGTGTGTGCTGCAATTGCTGTATTCAGTGGGATGAGTTAAAAGGGCAAAATCTAAGTTGACAGGCTCAAAATTTGACTGTCCTTGCCACAGAACATTACAATAGTTTTACAAATATCTCCTGGATACTGAAAACTCTGTTAACTCTAAAAGAAGAGGAGAGGAACCTGGGTAAAATTCTTAATTCTCTGCTGGGCAGCTCACTCCCACCAACAAAACCAAACCAAGAGCGCTGAATTAGTTTGGATTCATGATAATTTACACCACATCATCTATGTCCGCTGCCTGCCTGCTCCTTTCCTGTAAACTGAATCTGCAACTGACAAGAAGGTTGCTCTGGAGCAAAAGACTTTTGTAACTTTTAGTCACCTGCTGGCACCCAAGAATGGAACCCACTTGTGGGGAGAGCATGAAGCAAATCTACTCACTTGCTTCATGTACACATATACAAAACAATGCAAAACTGGTACCAGTAGGTTTCATTTCAGACTAACACCCTACCTTCTCCCCTTGCTTAACAGCAGAGAAGTTAAATGCTTCTTGGGATGCCATATTCTCCATTTTGCTGTTTTCTGGAATAGTTTCATAAAAGCCTTCTCTTCAGTGACATTTTGTGCTCCCAAAGAGGTGAACTCTTCTGACAAAATTTGCAGAGGATAATTTTCAGACTCATGAATAACAATCTCTCCCTTTCTCATTTATGATGACATTTAAAACCAAAGTGAAGAACCGAGCCACAGTACTACACTTCACAGTCTGAATTATATCTACATAAATTATGCAAAATATTCATTTTCACTTGTTTTCCTTTTGTTTTTATAATTATAAGTGTGAAGTAATTTATTCTGCCAAGATCCAATCTGTATTACAAGTGATGACTGAATTAGATGGATAGGCCTAAGTAGTACTTGAAAAAATATTGAAGAGGTATCAAATGTAAAATAATTGAAAGTTGAAGTGCCAAATGAGGTGTGGGTAGCACAGATGAACCTTATAAAGGATACTACAATGATGGTCTGAAACACTACAGCCTACAATAATATTATCATAGTGTTTTTACCAATTCTGTAGGATAGCAAATATTTGTTTTTTAATAAGGGAAATATTTGTAAATACAACAGAACTTGAGGCAAGGGTTCATCCTTATCTATTTAAATCTTTTCTTCCATCATAGGCACTGCCTAGATTAGGAAAAGGAAATGTTTTTAGCAAGCGTATTAGCTAATATATTTATGAGCACCATTGTCTTTGTCTCCTCTGGCTGCAAAGTGGAGTTTTAAAATGTGTTAAGTAAGTGTTATGCTAACACGTTTGCTAAACACTTCTGTTTTCCTAAGTTTTGTCTTCACCACAAAAAAATGTGTATTTGTTTTACATCTAAGTAACCATGTCTCTGTAAAAATGTAACAGAAACAAGGGCAGGTAAGTTCTTCATTTAAACGGAGCTAGTCAAGGTCAACTCTATATCCCCACCTGGGTGTGTGCCTTGTCTCCACTAGGATTTTACAGCAAGATAGTTACCTAAGTGTAAAAAACCACCATTTTTTGCAGTGAAGACACAGCCCTGGTAAAGACAGCACTACTGTGAGCTTAAGTCAAACAGTGATTCAAATACAGGACAGGAGCAGAGACTGAAATTTGAATACCTAAATTCAGAAATACACAGGAAAAAACCATGGCTATCAGAATACATGCAATTATAAAAATCTCCATCACTACCCCAACACTACCACCACCAATACTAATTATTCCCTTCTAACTTTCAGGGTTCTGTTTTTCTCCAAAAAGTTGTAACAAGTTTCTAGCAGTGAAAAAAATCTACCCAGAAAAGTCATCAACGTACCACCAGAAGGACACACACATCCATTTTTTGTACACCCAATTATTGGGCTAATTCTCCTATCATTTACACTGTTTTTACACCACTGTAACCAAACTGATCAATGGAGTTACTCCTGATTTACAAGTGTGGGAATCAGGCTCACTGACTTCACCAGGAGTCACTGCAGCACTTACACATGAATATCAGGCATTAGACGTTTCCAAGCACAAAATAAACTTCAATTTATTACCCCAAGAATGAGGAGACACAAAGCACAGTGCAAGACATGGGACGAGTGACTATGCAATCACTGTGACAGGGAAGAAAGTAAACCAAACATTTTCTACGCTAGTATTCCAAATATGAGGAAGATCTAGAAACCTGTTTCTTCAGATTACCAAATATAATAAAATACTTTCCATTAAAAAGTGGTGAGGACAAACCTGTGTATAACTTCAGGAACTGGAAAGGGAGGGTAGAGATAGCATCATGCTATGTAACAACCTTCTACCAAACTAGGAAAAATGAAAAGGACAAATGATCATGAGGGATATGACCACAAACACCTGTGAAACGATATAATGGGGAGACAATGAATCTATGATTTCTGCCTCTGAAAAAGACCTGAATATATTTATTTATTTATTATTTTATTTAAGAGTTTACATTTTTGTAGTCAATTTTCACTTAGTTTGTCGTGCCTATCATTGACTTGAACTGAGTATACAGTAGAGGAAATCCTAAATTTGTCCTGGTCCAAGGATAAAACTTTTACATAGCGATCCATGATGTTCATCTACAAAGTGCACATTTTTCTTCTCCTTACATTGTCCATCCTGGCACGTGTAGTTCTAACTTACCATCAGAAAGCGTCATGACAGTAAGATCTTCAGTGGATACCCCAGGGCCATAGCGGTTATAAGCCAGGAATCGTAAGGTGTATTCCGTGAATTTTTTCAGCCCCTCCAGTTTGTATGATAGTCCATCAACCTCTATATTCTGGGCACATAAAAATGATAATTGTTACTAAGGGGAAACGTTAAAGAAGATATGACAGTAATGCTGAGGGATGAACTGATTACACAGTAGAGCTTTTCTATGTCTAAGAGGTAATGCTAAATCCTTATTTAAGTTGCTGTAAAAGGTAATTTGTAACATAGCATTGCTTGTTACAGCTCAGTTCTCAATAGATTATGATATTAAACTGCCACAGTTCAAGATATAGCTGACTCTGGTGCTTATACCTTTGGTTTAGTTATTTAAAGCACAGTAGAAAGTTTCCTTGCTTAAATCAATCACTCCTTCTCCCATAAGAAAGTGATAGGGAAAGGAAGAAGGGAAGAGAAGGGAGAAAATAAGGACTAGGAGTCATGGAGGAATTCCAGGAAAAAAAGGAGAGAGTGAAATAAAGAAAGACAAGAGAAGAGAGAGAAGATTTTGGGGGGGTGAAGAAGCCAGATAAATCTACCCTGGGATTTATGATGCCTGTGACTGTTACAGGCTACTAATTAATTAAACTGGCTCAGATGGAGAAAAAGGGAGTCCCTATTTTACTACCCTGTCCTCTTCTAAATCTCTATTATTATTATTTTTAAGTCACATTTCATTCACATAGCATCTTTCAATGACCTCTACAGGATCACTATGCCACCTTAACTTTACATCAGCTACTGATGTACTATGTTAACAGTCTGAACTGTTTAAACTGTTTATTTGCTAGAGTGCAGGATCCTTGGAGCAGAGACCATGATCTTATATGTTTCCACATAAAAACACACAGTCATTGCGGAACACCAATAATAATGATGATGCAAATTCCCTTTGTTTATATCTCTCATTTATGAGAAATACAGATAATGCCTAGACTGGGTTTATATATTTTACACTCCTGGAATGGACCTGGCCCTGAGGAAAGGGAAATAAGGAAATAAGGGAAATGAGGAAATAAATTAGATCATATCTAATTTGTAGAACTTCCCTTAACATCAGTAGTAGTTCTGCACAAATATAACAGGGATTCTGTGTCTGAAAAATCTAAAGGACTGTTATAAGGGAAGGGCTCTTTGCTTCGTTTCTAGACTTTGGATAAGAAAGGTAAACTAAGGGCTTGTTTCTCTCCTGCTTACACCAATCGTATGCTGGTGTGAATCCATATGGCTTGATCCTGCTGCCATATTAGTAAATCATAAGACTAACGTGGATTTCAATAGGCCATCCCATTTACTGCCGTGGAGATACTCCTGTCTTGCACAGTGTAAGTGAAAGAAGAATGAGTTCCTCTATATATTAAAGTATTTTGTAATAGGCCTGTGTAATATTCAGCTAAAGTGGCATGTAAATTCTCACAGTTCAAACCTGCCAGGGGTTCTAAAGACTTGATTTTTTTCAAAAAAATCCCGTCTACTCACTGCCTTTCAATGAACATTTCCAAGGTACTTAACCTGAGGAGTAACCACTCCACTCTGTTATGCCATTGAAGCACCAAAATTTCCACTATCAACAGGTTTAAAGCTGCTGAACAGATATCCTTGATCACTTGGATTGAACACTTCTTCTCCTTCCTGTCTGATTTTGTCACGTCATCCAGCAAAAGCCTGCTCTCACAACTAACTGAAAGAAGAACATACAGCTCCATTAACTTGCTCACCTGTTCTTTTCCAGTAGCAGTCTCTGTGCAGAACAATCTGTAACCTTGGACTGGACCATTTGCATAGGCAGGGGGTTCCCAGGAAAGAAGAACTGAGGTAGGTGAGGTAGATACAGCCCGCAGGTTTTCCACTGGCCCTGGAACTTGCACTGTATGAAGAAAAATTGCCTGAATAAAAGCAGTCATTTATTGCAGCTCAGTTCCTTAATCATTTTGTTATCCTTTTGATTGCTCTGGCATATCCAGCCCCAATATGTGTCCCCAAAAGCGCACACTTCTCCTGCTGTATATGACTGTGCAGAGCTGAATGTTTTTAACATTGGAGTGAAGTGTGTTTCTCTATGAGGAAGCATTTAATAGACTTGAATGGTGTTGGGGCAAAGCACGATTAATCCATAAAGAAGCTCTGCAGAGTGATACAACATTGCATCACAATAACCTTCTAAGTACAGAGGTGGCTTTGTAAAATACTGCCCTTCGTTTAGCATGTTGTTACAAGAAGTATGAGCTATACTTGTGATTAATTCCTAGTGCATGGAAACAGAGGAGTTGCTCTCCTTTCCCTTCCCTCGCATTCCTTCACCTTTCTGCATTTCTGCTTTTTGTTTTGTTTTTTCTTAATATTCTCTGCTGATTTTTCAAATCTATCTACCTATCTATCTAATATGAGGTATAGAAAAAACAGTCCAAATCTGATCAATCCCAAGACTGGTTCAAGAAAAGGAGGAACTTTAGCAGACCCATTACTCTCTACTTATAAAAGAGCAAAACTGAAAGACACACAACCTAAAATATCAACACAAAACCCAGCTTTTCAGAGAAATACAACGTAGCCTTACCATACTTCTTGAATATCTATTCAAGCTCTGTACAGACTGGCTCAACAGCTACTTGTTTAAAAATTGATTTAATGCATCATATATTGGCTTGGCCTCCTATTACCAGTGCAACAATGGGGTTTTAGTATCACTCCTATTTACATTGTTGCTTCATGTCCCTGTATATTTACTTAACCTTAGGTATATTTTATATGCTTTCCTGTAACTATCTCTTTGGATCACAAATGCATGGTTGCTAAAAGTAATCATCATAATAAAAGTAATCTTGGGCATGCACTGAGGGCCAAACCTGGAACTATGAAACACACAAGTAATCCTATTGCCTTCTTGGATTCACAGTTTGGCACTGAACATTGCTAGTGATTTGGTAGGAAGAAATGCAGTTTAGTGTGACTGAGACATAAGTAAAAACTTTCAAACCTGGATGCCTAAAGTTAGGTCCTGAAATCCATATTTAGGCACTTAAAGAACTTTCAGGTTTGAATTTCTGGTGAAAGATAATTATATGAATTGGTAAGAAAATGTAGCACATCCCCAGTTCTGTTTAATAACAATGGTTTTGTATTTGTGCAATATCTAGCACTCCAAAGATGTTACTGGAACTCAATACTTATAAAACTAAAAGCAACAATAAAAGTGTTAAAAACTGCAACCATCTGACAAAATCTTGCAATTACTGGAGTTAGTGCAACCAGTTCTAACAACACTTTAACCTGGAACAGATTTATTTTCAGGCAAAGGAAAATCTGGGACCAAAAACACAGAAAGCTGAATTATTTTCCATTTTCAGTATGATTTCATAAAATTTGGGGTAGGAGGTGAGAGAGGAGATTTTTTTTGGCATGAACCAACCCAAAATGAAATTGCCTGTTTTCTTCACAGATTTCATGGAAAAGCCCCCCAGTGTTGCACAGCTCTATGTTTTTATGTTTTATGTTTTTCACTCTTAATTCTGATTGTCACACATTATTAATGTTATGCATTCACTGTTGACTTGAACTAGTTACCAAATAACAAAAGTGCTATACTTGGGAAACTCCCTTTACCACTAATAGCCATTCCATACATAATCATTCCTCACATGTCGGGCAATGAGAAGGAACCACTACGCAGACTAATACTTTCAAGTCTGTCTCTACAGTTCATCTGTCCCTTCTGCTGGAACCCAAGGAAGAGTAACAGATGAGAGAAAAAGGAAGAAAATTGGCAGAAAAGTCGCAGAACAAGTGGAGAACCAATTCTGAAAATGATCTAAACTCTAAAGACTGGTGTGATCAACAGTGTTTAATATATCTGAGTTGTTGTTGCATGTCTATACCTTTTTCTTGCCTGAATATGAAATGGTCTATTCATATTTTACATATAGAAAATGCCATCAGGCAAAACAAATTTGCCAGTTATTGTGCAGTTGAAAGATAGCAGCATTACAATTCCTATAAAAGGCTTTTCACAGTCAAATGAATGTTACCAGACAATTTCATAGAAGAAAGCTGTTAGGGTAAAACTAACAGGTTTGTGGCAAGTGACAGGGAAAGAACATGACACTTTCTTCTGCTAATACCTGTGTATTTGACAATATGCTAAATGCAAAGTGGAGGACATCTAAAAGACTGCCACCCGGCCCAGGGTAAAGATCATGGTTGACAATTTCATTCCTCTGGCCCAAACAGAACTCTGTAATAGGGATAAACCATGGGAGACAGAACTTTCTCAGGGGCTAGACCGAGACGTGGAGTGAACTAGTCCCTCAGGAACCAAGGCTTGTCACTCTCTACTCCAAGTGTAAGGGGCATCTCTTTGACTTCTAACAAATACATAGCAACATGTGTATTAAAAAACCCAAAACCAAACAATTCACTCGGGTGTAAACACTGCACCCTCTGGGGAGAGGAGGAAAAAACGAACAACACATGCCAGATGTCTGTCACATAGCTGAATGTACTACTGGAAGGCACTCAGATACTGTGGTGATGAGCATGGTAAGAGAACCAATACAGAATTTGTAGAAAGCTAAAAATCAGTGAAAGGCTGCCAGTGACATATACTTTTAAATGGCTTTCAATATTCACTCTAATATAGAATTAATACATTTTAAAAGGTTTTTTCCCTCCAGCTTTCCATTTCATTATATTTCAGTTTGCCTGGCAGGCCCGCTAATATGCTAAACTTCTCAACACTTTGGCATGCAGAAATTCTTTAGTCTCTGCTGATCCCTGATGACAATAATGTAGGGGGAAATAGCATTTTGTTTTGGTCCTTGTTTTCCTGTTACTTTTTTGTTTTTGTTTTTTTGTTCGTGGGAAGGCTTTAGAAGTACAGCAAGAGCCATTCAAGCAGCACAAACCACTTCTCCCAGAAAAGTCATTCTCTTTAGATCAATCAGTTTCCTGGCCAAAAAGAAACATACCCAAAGATGGGAAAGAGCAAAGATTAAGTGCTTTTTGCCCCATATGGACTGTGCATAAACTGTGAAGTCATATTTATATTTGATCATTAATACTCACATGAACAAAACATGCTAAGCCTACTTATTCCATTGAGAATTTTCCTCCTGAAGTTTGAGACACTTTTGTAAAATAAAAGCTACATTAATTGTGAAAGAATTTGATTCTACTCTCACGTATGGCAGTTTTACACCACTGCGAACCTACTCATTTCAGTGGAGTTACTCCTGATTTAGACCATGTAAATGGGAACAGAATCAAGCCTAAAGCTACAAGTGGCCAAATTCTATATCATTTTCAAGGCTGGCTTTAGAAATATGGTTCCGTTCAATATCTACATAAATGATATTGTGAACAGCATAGAGAGTACACTTATAAAGTTTGTGGACAATATCAAGCTGGGAGGGGTTGCAAGCACTTTGGAGGACAGAATTAGAATTCAAAATTGCAAATGACTGCCTAAGAAGGAGTACTGCAGAAAGGGGCCTGGGGCTTATAGTGGATCACAAACTAAATATTAGTTAATCACTGGAACAAATTACCTTGAGAGGTCATGGAATCTCTGCCATTGGAGGTTTTTAAGAACAAGTTGGACAAACATCTGTCAGAGATGGTCTAAAATACTTAATCCTGCCTCAGTGTGGGGGACTTGACTAGATAACCTACTGAGTCCCTTCCAGTCCTACATTTCTTTGATCTATAATACCTATAACTGTCTTAATTTCTCCATAACTGCTGAAGGTGCAACTGTCTCTCATTGTGCCTGAGTGGAGTTAATAGGGCCCCATTTCAGCAAAGCATTGCAGCATGTGCTTTATGGGGGGAGGGATAGCTCAGTGGTTTGAGCATTGGCCTGCTAAACCCAGGGTTGTGAGTTCAATCCTTGAGGGGTCCATTTAGAGATCTGAGGCAAAAATTGGGGATTGGTCCTGCTTTAAGCAGGGGGTTGGACTAGATGACCTCCTGAGGTCCCTTCCAACCCTGATATTCTATGATTCTATGTCCATTCCTATTCAGCCAAGCACTTAAGCACATTGTGGAACTTAAGCAGTTGCTTAAAGTTAGGCACATGCTTCTGGACTTCATTGAATAGGAATAGGCTGCTGAACTGGGGTGTGAGAATTTTAACATTGGTTTCAGTGCGCACAGGTTCAAACCTAACAAAAGCTGCCTTTTTTATTACTTCCAGCAGATTGTCCCCTCTGATGAGGTAGGTCAAGACAAAGGAAACGTAGGTCAGCATTTGAATGCATAAGGAAGGCAAAAAACATTCACAGCTGCTGAAATAGAACACTGATTTTTTTTAAACAGTCAAAACCAATGTTTTTAGATTAGAAGTCAATTTAAAAAAACTTTGTGAGCTTAATTTCAGTAGGTGTATAGAAATAAGAGGTCCAGGACCTGTTTTTCAGTGCTCTGTAAGTGCTACTGCCTACTTTGGTCATGCATAACCAGATTCATAGAATCATAGAATATCAGGGTTGGAAGGGACCTCAGGAGGTCATCTAGTCCAACCCCCTGCTCAAAGCAGGACCAATCCCCAATTAAATCATCCCAGCCAGGGCTTTGTCAAGCCTGACCTTAAAAACCTCTAAGGAAAAAGATTCTACCACCTCCCTAGGTAACGCATTCCAGTGTTTCACCACCCTCCTAGTGAAAAAGTTTTTCCTAATATCCAACCTAAACCGCCCCCACTGCAACTTGAGACCATTACTCCTTGTCCTGTCCTCTTCTACCACTGAGAATAGTCTAGAACCATCCTCTTTGGAACCACCTCTCAGGTGGTTGAAAGCAGCTATCAAATCCCCCCTCATTCTTCTCTTCTGCAGACTAAACAATCCCAGTTCCCTCAGCTTCTCCTCATAAGTCATGTGTTCCAGACCCCTAATCATTTTTGTTGCCCTTCGCTGGACTCTCTCCAATTTATCCACATCCTTCTTGTAGTGTGGGGCCCAAAACTGGACACAGTACTCCAGATGAGGCCACACCAATGTCGAATAGAGGGGAACGATCACGTCCCTCGATCTGCTGGCTATGCCCCTACTTATACATCCCAAAATGCCATTGGCCTTCTTGGCAACAAGGGCACACTGTTGACCCATATCCAGCTTCTCATCCACTGTCACCCCTAGGTCCTTTTCCGCAGAACTGCTGCCTGGCCATTCGGTCCCTAGTCTGTAGCGGTGCATTGGATTCTTCCGTCCTAAGTGCAGGACCCTGCACTTATCCTTGTTGAACCTCATCAGATTTCTTTTGGCCCAATCCTCCAATTTGTCTAGGTCCCTCTGTATCCTATCCCTACCTGCCACCATATCTACCACTCCTCCTAGTTTAGTATCATCCGCAAATTTGCTGTGAGTGCAATCCACACCATCCTCCAGATCATTTATGAAGATATTGAACAAAACCGGCCCCAGGACCGACCCTTGGGGCATTCCACTTGATACCGGCTGCCATCTAGACATGGAGCCATTGATCACTACCCGTTGAGCCCGACAATCTAGACAACTTTCTACCCACCTTATAATGCATTCATCCAGGCCATACTACTTTAACTTGCTGACAAGTATACTGTGGGAGACCATGTCAAAAGCTTTGCTAAAGTCAAGAAACAATACATCCACTGCTTTCCCTTCATCCACAGAACCAGTAATCTCATCATAAAAGGCAATTAGATTAGTCAGGCATGACCTTCCCTTGGTGAATCCATGCTGACTGTTCCTGATCACTTTCCTCTCGTGTAAGTGCTTCAGGATTGATTCCTTGAGGACTTGCTCCATGATTTTTCCAGGGACTGAGGTGAGGCTGACTGGCCTGTAGTTCCCAGGATCCTCCTTCTTCCCTTTTTTAAAGATTGGCACTACATTAGCCTTTTTCCAGTCGTCCGGGACTTCCCCCGATCGCCATGAGTTTTCAAAGATAATGGCCAATGGCTCTGCAATCACAGCCGCCAACTCCTTTAGCACTCTCGGATGCAACGCATCCGGCCCCATGGACTTGTGCACGTCCAGCTTTTCTAAATAGTCCCTACCACTTCTTTCTCCACAGAGGGCTGGCCACCTACTCCCCATGCTGTGTTGCCCAGTGCAGCAGTCTGGGAGCTGACCTTGTTTGTGAAGACAGAGGCAAAAAAAGCATTGAGCACATTAGCTTTTTCCACATCCTCTGTCACTAGGTTGCCTCCCTCATTCAGTAAGGGGCCCACACTTTCCTTGGCTTTCTTCTTGTTGCCAACATACCTGAAGAAACCTTTCTTGCTACTCTTAACATCTCCTGCTAGCTACAGCTCCAGGTGCGATTTGGCCCTCCTGATTTCATTCCTACATGCCCGAGCAACATTTTTATACTCTTCCCTGGTCATTTGTCCAATCTTCCACTTCTTGTAAGCTTCTTTTTTATGTTTAAGATCCACAAGGATTTTACTGTTAAGCCAAGCTGGTCGCCTGCCATATTTACTATTCTTTCGACACATCGGGATGGTTTGTCCCTGTAACCTCAATAGGGATTCCTTGAAATACAGCCAGCTCTCCTGGACTCCTTTCCCCCTCATGTTATTCCCCCAGGGGATCCTACCCATCAGTTCCCTGAGGGAGTCGAAGTCTGCTTTCCTGAAGTCCAGGGTCCGTATTCTGCTGCTTACCTTTCTTCCCTGTGTCAGGATCCTGAACTCGACCAACTCACGGTCACTGCCTCCCAGATTCCCATCCACTTTTGCTTCCCCTACTAATTCTTCCCGGTTTGTGAGCAGCAGGTCAAGAAAAGCTCTCCCCCTAGTTGTCTCCTCCAGCACTTGCACCAGGAAATTGTCCCTTACATTTTCCAAAAACTTCCTGGATTGTCTGTGCACCGCTGTAGTGCTCTCCCAGCAGATATCAGGGTGATTGAAGTCGCCCATGAGAACCAGGGCGTGCGATCTAGTAGCTTCTGCGAGTTGCCGGAAGAAAGCCTCATCCACCTCATCCCCCTGGTCCGGTGGTCTATAGCAGACTCCCACCACTACATCACTCTTGTTGCTCACACTTCTAAACTTAATCCAGAAACACTCAGGTTTTTCTGCAGTTTCATACGGGAGCTCTGAGCAGTCATACTGCTCCCTTACATACAGTGCTACTCCCCTACCTTTTCTGCTCTGCCTGTCCTTCCTGAACAGTTTATAACCATCCATGAAGTACTCCAGTCATGTGAGTTACCTCACCAAGTCTCTGTTATTCCAATCACGTCATAATTCCTTGCCTTCACCAGGACCTCCACTTCTCCCTGCTTGTTTCCAAGGCTTTGTGCATTTGTATATAGGCACTTGAGATAACCTGCATTCACTCCCCCCCACTCATTAAACACTATGTGTGCACATGTGTAGCCAGACTCCCAAATCCTCTCAGAGCACAATCCTTCTCACAAACCTTCTCAGTTCTTTTGCTCTGCATTCTCACACAGATCTCCTAACTGCTACCTCTTACTCAAAATTTTGTGCATAGTCCTTAGTCGTTTGTACTGTATCTGTCAAATTCTATACCACTCTTTTTCAGGGAAAGGGTCTCATCTTCTCGAATATGAACAACAAACAATAATCCTTTCCCATGCATCTAAATCCTGACCTGCATTTCCTTTGTCTCAAACAGTGTCAAGGTGCCTATTTCTATTTATTATTATTATCATTATGTATTACTCTAGCACTCAGGAGCCCCAGTCATGTTTATGATTGTTGGTTTGCTTCTGTTCTTATGCAACACACTTTAAAACATTTTTCTAGTGATTCATTCTTCCTTATGAGATGCAATGATGAAAATTTTATTTTTATTACATTTCACTTTCCCTTAAAACAGCTGATTCCTATGCTGATTCGCAATGAAAACATTTAGAATGTGACACATTTACGAAGCCACTTGCATTTATTGATAATAGAGTGCATGCTTTGATTGTGTCTTTGATTTTTTTCCCCCCTTTCCCTGTAGTTAACAGCTTTAATGATATTTCTGTAAAATCTGTTTCTGTGCTGTATGGGGAGATGTGACTTCAAAAAGCCTGCAGGCAATGTAATTATTAGCATAATGAAACCCTTACTTCCCTGCACTGTATACAGCTGAAAGATATGACAGCAGTTTGGCAAGAAATGCAAAAACTACCCTGGTCTGCCTCGGCTGCTGATCCATGGGAGTTCCGCTGGACACAGGTTTTTGAAAGTAGCTGTCACTTAAAGATATTTTCACATTTTGTTCTGCTTTGCATCGAGTTATTCTGTATTTGCTTACATGGTGTGCAAATATATTCCATAGTCAAATATATTAACCTATTGTATAATGTTTTCTTCACATTACTAGCAAAACTATGGGCCAGATCACATATCATCAGATATGCAAGCAGCAGGTCTCTTCCACCTGCAGGTCTCCCACTTTCTCTGTAGAAAGTTGGCTTTGAGGGGGGAAGTTGCCTTCCTTGCACAAACCCTCTGTCTATGGGGACGGGGACTAATTTGTATCTAGTTAGGGTCTTGGGAAAACACCTCCCCACCCACTTAACCCTACTGCAGGACATCTGATTTTTTTAAAAATGGGGAAAAGGGAGGTACAGGAGTAAGTGACTTGCTTATTGCCACTGTCAATTGCAGAACAGGACATAAAAAAGAACAGAGGACAAAGTGCACACTTCATTTACACCGCTGAAACTCCCATTGAAGTGAATGAGATTAGAATTTGGCCTTGGTCTCGACTCCAAGTCCTGCACAGTAGTCACAAAACAACAAATTATACTAACAAAATATAACACAAAACACATAGGAATACACACACACACACACACACACACCCCTCATCTCCACGGAAGGGAAGTTATAGAAAGCTCAGATCAAAGGAAAAGACAGTTTAGATGGAAGAACTTCCCTGCTATCTCCTCTACGAACGCATCCTTGATTAGAAAGATACAGTATGTCTACACAGCAAACGTGCAGCTGGCCCGGGTCTGTTGACAGGCTCACCAGAGGGGAGTGTCTCAGAGCCCAGGTTCCAACCTAAGCCTGAACATCTGCAGCCTGAGCCCAAACCAGCTGGCATGGGCGAGCCACAGGTGTTTAACTGCTGGGTAGACTTACGCACAGAGCATTGACATCTGAAGGAATCACTACCACAGCTTTTAAGCTCAAAGGTTCCGATACTGGTCTGTGGAGAGTTGATCTGGTCACATGGGGACAAATTTTCATTTACGTACCTAATTAAAGACCAGATTTTTTTTTTTTAAAAAAGGACTCAGCACCCAGCAGCTCTCCTGGTGACACTGCAGCCAGATTTTCATGCTGAGCTGTTCCAAAAAAACTGTGGGAGCTGATCTGTTGAGCATCTTGTTGGCTCTCCTCATTGTTTGCAGCTGCTAAGTTGTAGTAAGAGACAGCCTAACATATATTAAATGATGTATTAGTATTACTTTTGCACAGGAGTAATTGCTATAGTTGCCAAAGTGAAGCTACCCAATTGCAAATGGAGGGCGAGGTGGTCGATGCAATAGAGTCTGGATCCAGGAGACAAGCTCTCTCTTAAAATGAAATTATTGTTCGTGGTTCTGTCATCGACTTCCCATGTGAGCCTGGATAAGTCACATAATGTTTTTGTGATTCAGTTACCCTACAATAAAATGGGGAGAATGCTTTCTTTTGCCCACCTCTAGTCTTATCTATGTAGACTGCAAGCTTTCTGGGACAAGGACTTACTCCAAATATGTACAGCTCTGTAAGGGTGTGGGACTCACCCGTGCGGCGCCACCTGCTGGTGTCCTGGGAATTAGCTCTACTTCCAGCCTTGGAGCCAGCCTTCCAGCCTTATGCCAGGCCCCCATGTCCCTCCTGGACCCGGTGCCCCTTGTACGCAGAGGTGCTGGCCCCTAGCAGTAACCCCTCACTTGCAGGGTCTCCCTCCCTAGGGAACCCCAACCCCCTATCCCTACCTCACCTCAGTCATAGGCTACTGCTAGTCACCAGCTAGTCTCCAAGCCCTGGGGCAGACTGCAGTATAAGTCACTCATCAAAGGCAAGGTTGGGTTTGGACCTGCTGCCTCTGTCTAACCTTCGGTTGTCCCCTGCAACCCCAGTACCTGTTGGGCCTAATACTAGGCCACAGCCTGGGGCTTTCCTGGCTGGTGCACCCCCAGCTCCTCAGGCCCTTCCCCAGCCCTGCTCCAATCTAGGTACTCTACTTAGGTCCCTGCAGCCAGGTCCCTCCCTCTCAGAAGCTAGAGAGAGTCTTTTGAGCTTCAGCCCAGCAGCCCCTTTATAGGGTCATCTGAGTCTGCCATGCTGAAGCTGGCTTTTAAGCCCTTTGGGCTGGGAGCGGGTGACCACCGCGCTACAAGCTCCTAGCACAATGGGGCCTTAGTTTCAGGGTCTAGATACTTTTACAAATACACATGATTTATAGAGGGGACTGCTTTGATAATTATCATTATGGGGTTAAAGGGAGAATGGTGATCTTATAATGCCTCCATACCAAATATGCAATTCAAGCATGGGAAAGAAAACATGTCAATTTGAAGCATCAACAAGGCTCTTCTTTCACTAACAACCCACAGTTATGATAAAGTTTTATTTTAGTGGAAGTATTCAGAAGATAAGTTCATTACCACCATAGTGGATGTTGGCTGGTTTAGAGACAGCTGTATGAAGACAAATAGATTTCAGCAGAATGCCATCCAGAAATAGTTTTGGAATGATTCTGAATAAGCTGAAATTGTTGTGCTCTCATGGTAACAGATAAGATCAATTTTACTTTATAGTAATTGCTAAATCATGTCAGATTACGTCAGACCAATACTAAATTAAAAACATAGGCGTGCTACTCAAGCACTATTAAATCAAAATGATTTTTGCTGGACCTGAAGACGAAGGGAGGAAATTGACCATAATCTTTCTTAAATTGCAAAAGTACTTCACATTAAGGAGACAATTTTTTCTAAGTAAACACAGAGGTTGCAGATCTTATTTAAAAGCTCTGGATGGACTGTGTTCTCTCTTAAGCAGGTCCAGAAACTGGAGATTTTATACAAATAATGTAATGCCTCAATTTGCATGTTTGAAAAATATGCAAAATCTCAATTGCATATATATGCATGTACATACATATATATGCATGTATGTATTTAAAACACTACCGCAGCATAAATGGGAATGATTCGTCTGAGCCAAACCAGAAACTGCCATATTAAGTTCATTGGTGTTTCTGACCTCACAGAAGCCCTGGTGGGAGGAGCTCTGAGATCATTCAAGAGGAGATTCTTTCTTTCTTTCTTATATTCACCTTCCCAGTTCCCCAAAAGACTCACAGAGCCTGGTTTCAGTCCTAGCCCAGCTGGCTCAGCTCCCATAGTGAAATCCACCCTTAACATACAGGCACTCTATCCCCAATACAGCCCATAAGAACTATGCTCCGAGGTCTGCCGGGAAGTAGCAGTCTACACTTCTAGGCACTAGCCATGGAGCAACCTAGCTGAGACCACAGACTAGAGATCAAATCCTGGCCCTACTGGAGTCAATACTCCCTGGGGCCAGGATTTTACGCACAAAGTGTTTGTGGGTAGAGTCTCACCCTCACTTACTGTTTACATCTAATTTCCCCAAGAGATTCAGACTCTCAGTTGGGAGGCCATGAGAGAAAGAGTATGCACAAACCTGTGCAGGTTCCTGCACACAGTTAACTTTGTCTCCTGGGTTTGGGCTGAGGAGGTGAGAAACAAATGGAGCATATCTGGCCCCGCTTCCCCATCCTGTCCATTCACATAGGATCCAGAACTTCATGGAAACCTTGTGGAAACCAATGTGAACTCTTCCATTGGATTCGGTGTGGAAATGAACAACATGCCATGGAAACAGCTTTTCCCTCTTGTGGGCATCTGGATCCATGATTTTTGGCTGCCCTCTGCTTGTGGAAGCAGAGAGAAGTATGGGGCCCTGTACTATTACAACAATACACAAAAATACCAATAATCTTAGCATTTTCTAATGTCCTAGGAATGGGATAAAAAGCATGTAACAAAGGGGACTACACATTTCCATTGAAAAGGTAATACCGGACACATACATTATCTTTTATAAGCAAAATGGCATGTCATGTAGAGTGCAAATAACCTGTATTGACGAGAGGAAAAAATGAACTAAAATCAATAGAAAAAAGCTATTTACTTCAGTCTTATTGGAATTCCCTCTGAAATTACTATAATTGACCCTGATACAGTCCATTCAACCAGCAAGAGACAGATTTCCACACTGGGAAGTTTATGTGTACACTGATATCAGCCATAGCTAGACAGGCCCCATCAAAATGGTGTAAAGAGAGAATTATCCATTTCAATTATCACGGCAATGCAGCATCAAAGAACTGGGCAACAAGGGGAATAAAGGCTCATGCCAAGCCAGTGATTTATAACAAGGAGCAGGAACAGATGCATCCATTTTGTTTTCAGCATCTTGTGTAGACTAACTTCAATGTAGCATGAGGAAGTCTAGAGTAATTGTTCTCATTGCTACTGTTATAATTATTGATGCTTTTGTGGTAACTGATGCTGATATTATACTTAGATAACAGTCACCCTGGAAAAGGACATCACAAGAGACACTCCAGCTCATTCAAGTTCAAGGCCATTTTTATACCTAACAAAATATAAACTATTTTAAATAAATTCTGCAATAAATGTAAAAAATGACCTTTGTGCTCAGAATAGAATCTCTTTCTACTGTAGCGACAACCTCGCTAATCAGGAGCAATCCAATTAAATACCTGTGTGTCTTAAACTGTCACTGATTTAGAGGGCACTTAATAAAGTACTATCAATTCTACCCTAAGTGTGAAGCCAGGGAAATCTCTTTAGAGGATTATTCATAAATTCACTAGTAAAGAATCTCTGTATGCTTCTAATGTAAAATGTATTCCTGGGTTTCTTGCACTATGGGACACAGGATGCAGGTCTCAGAGAGGGGATATGGAGTCACTCAAAGTAAGTTGTAATTACATATTTAATGTATCCATGTGAGTTTCTAACAAGATTGGCACTTTTCAAAGGAAACAGTAAAATGGTTCAAAAAAAAAAAAAAAAGATGTCCAGTGTATTATGCCAGTTAATTAAGATGAATGGTGAACAGTAAATAACTAGTTGGTGCTTCTTAGAATTAAACACAAGGCAATTTAAAAAAAATAAACTTACTTTTTGGTTTTGATGAGTTCTGTTATCTATCTCTTAGTTTACCACTGTGCTCAGTAAGGAAACTGCTCCTAATGGGCCAGATTCTGCCATCTTACTTATGAGGGTGTACCTTACTCCTAGAACAATTAATATTTAGTTCTGATTCAGCAGTGTACCCGGAAAGATAATGGAGCAAATAATTAAGCAATCAATTTGCAAACATCTAGAAGATAATATGGTGACAAGTGACAGTCAGCATGGATTTGTCAAAAACAAATTGGGTCAAATCAACCTGATAGCTTTCTTTGACATGGTAGCAAGCCTTGTGGATGGGGGGAAGCAGTAGATGTGGTATATCTTAACTTTAATAAAGATTTTGATACTGTCTCACATGACCTTCTCATAAATAAACTAGGGAAATTCAACCTACATGGAGCTATTATAAGGTGGGTGCAAAACTGGTTGGAAAACCATTCCCAGAGTAGTTATCAGTGGTTCACAGTCATGTTGGAAGGGCATAATGAGTGGGGTCCCGCAAGGATCAGTTCTGGGTCCGGTTCTGTTCAATATCTTCATCAATTATTTAGATAATGGCATAGAGAGTACACTTATAAAGTTGTGGACAATACCAAGCTGGTAGGGGTTGAAAGTGCTTTGGAGGATAGGATTAAAATTCAAAATGATCTGGACAAACTGGAGAAATGAGAAATGGTCTGAAGTAAATAGGATGAAATTCAATAAGGACAAATGCAAAGTACTCCATTTAGGAAGGAACAATCAGTTGCACACATACAAAATGGGAAATGTCTGCCTAGAAAGGAGTACTGCGGAAAGGGATCTGGGGGTCATAGTGGACCACAAGCTAAATATGAGTCAACAGTGTACCACTGTTGTAATAAAAGCAAACATCCTTCTGGGATATATTAGCAGGAGTGTTGTGAGCCGGACACAATAAGTAATTCTTCTGCTCTACTCTGCACTGATTAGGCCTCAACTGGAGTATTGTGTCCAGTTCTGGTTGCCACATTTCAGGAAGGATGTGGACAAATTGGAGAGAGTCCATAGAAGAGCAACAAAAATGATTAAAGGTCTAGAAAACATGACTTAGGAGGGAAGATTGAAAAAAAATTGGTTTGTTTAGTCTGGAAAAGAGAAGACGGAGAGGGACATGATAATAGTTTTCAAGTATGTAAAAGGTTGTTACAAGGAGGAGGAAGAAACATTGTTTTTCTTAACCTCTGAAGATAGGACAAGAAGCAATGGGCTTAAACTGCAGCAAAAGAGATTTAGGTTGGACATTAGGAAAAACTTCCTAACTGTCAGGGTAGTTAAGCATTGGAATAAATTGCTTAGGGAGGTTGTGGAATCTCCATCATTGGAGATTTTTAAGATCAGGTTGAACAAACATTTGTCAGGGATGGTCTAGATAATACTTAGTCCTGCCATGAGTGCAGGGGAATGGACTAGATGACCTCTCGAAGTCCCTTCCAGTCCTGTGATTCTATGATTCTGTGATCATCCATAGATCTCAAAGTGCCTTTACAAAGGAGGGTAGGTGTAATTATCCCCATTTTGCAGATTAAGAAACAGAGGCATAAAGAAATGAAGTGAGTTGCCCAGCAGTTGGTCCTCCCATGGGGCTCTTTTTGCAGAGCTTCACAGTATAAGTCTACTACCTCCTGCCTGCAGTGCAGTACTCAGCTCTCCTTATAAGCTCCTCCTCCAGCCTGTGCATGTGTTGCAGGTGTGTGCCTAAGCCCTGAGCAGTTCCTAAACCCCTTCCTCTCCTATGTGGGCGTTTGTAAACTCCATCGTAGTTGCTTAAGAATTAAGTATTTTCATTAGCCCTCTCTTGCAGTGCATGGTATTTTGACTGGAAAATGGGTTTCTTTCCTCCTCCATTACTACAAATGTTCCAGGGCAGTTGCATGTCTGTGATGCTGATTTGTTTCTCCGATCTCCACCCCATCCTACCAGTGAATGTAATAGCTATAATATAATCACATGATTAAATACTGTGTTTAACTCCAACTGACTGGCAACTGTATATTGTCACAGTGCATGGGATGGGATTATGTGACTGGCATCTGTCATGTAAAGATTTGTTTTATTTTATATAATTTTATCTTTAAATTTCAGCACACGCTGAAAACATCCAGTTAGCATAATCTGTGTGGCCAAAGAGTGAATAAAAGAGTGTATATTATTTATTAGCTTTGACTTTGTGGTTCCCAAATCCAAAGCCCTTTCTTTGAAGTTAAAGGAATTGGCCTTTAGGATGTGTATTCATATATGGTACCCCTTATATATAGTGAATGAGGGGGTGCAAAAGTCAAAGAGAGGCCAGTTTTTCCACAAAGCTAGATTTTTCAAAAGAGTTCAACTACCAGCAGCTCCTATGGTGATGAAATTTTTCTTTTGAAAATACCAGCCTCAATAATTAAAAATCATGAGTCAGGCCCCCCAGAATCACTAGATTGTCTTAAATGTAGTAAATTTGAGGTTCTTTTTACTTGCCTCCTGGCTTTTGAGCTCTTAGAGTTTTTGTGCTTTTCTCCAACATTGACAGCTAGGAACTTACTATTATTTTTCTTTTAATAAAACCTGACATAATTATATACATCTGGAAGCTGAGGGTCAGATTTTTAAAAGTTTTTTATGTGCTTTTTTTGTTAATTGAAAGACATAAGATGCTGTGTTTCAATATAACTTTTTACAATGGAATTGAAACAACGGGAGGTAAAATTAAAATGCACAGCATTAAATCTACTCAGCTTGAAACTTTATTTCACCTACAAGGAAGTAGTATTCAGTACTTGGTCTGAATTAGTAGGGCTAGCTAATTTCACACCATTAAGCAGCTCCTGATTTAACTTTAAACAGTTAAACCTGGCTTGGCTGCCTGCGTGGAGTTGTTGGAAGCAACAGTACTCAGAGGTGGATGTTAGAGTAGAACAGGGTTGTGAAGCAGAAGAGCAGGTTCAGCTCTGTGGGAAGGTGTATGCAACTGTACCTTCTCTGGTTATGCAAACTTAACCTTTGGAAGCTTCACCTTGAGAAGGGGACCTTTTATTTTTGGGGAAGTTCTATGGTCTGAGTTATACAGGAGGTCAGACTAGATGATCACAGAGGTCCCTTCTGGCCTTGGAATCTATGAAAAATTCATCCACTGATCACTTATCCCATGAGGACAAGATCAGAGGCTCAAACTGTATAAAGGAGTGACTCACAGATTCTTGCTCTGAGCAAAAGGTGTTATGGACTTGTAACCACAGAACAAAAACCTTGGAGGTTGAAGTGCTGACACCTACCAGAGCCCTTGTTAGAGTTGGGATAATCTCTGCTTATTGGCATGCATGTAGGTTCTTTTATTGCTTTTAATATGTTTTCTCTGTAATGCTTTTGCCTTAAGGATAAATGTGCTTGCTTAGGAAAAGCTGTGTGGCACCTTGTAACTGTGGGCAATTTTGCTGTTTAGAGCCTCTGAGGAGAAAGCAGAGTAGGCTCCAACACCTGGCTCCTGACTCCAAACATGCCCATTGGCCTCTGGTTCCTGAACTCTGCACTGAACACCAAGCTTGGACACCCACTTCCTGCTACTGGTTTTCCACAGATGCTGACCCAGCATGAGGGAGTTACAGCATAGCATTTTGATGCACACACCTCTAGCCTGACCTGTGGGGTAGTGTAGACATGCGCTAAATCTCTCAGATCAGAATGGATGCCAAGTAGTGCCAAATGTCATGCTGCTTGTGATGGTGCACAAGTCTATTAGAAGGAGGTGGGCCAAACTCACCGGTTCACAAATCATTTTGCAAATGAACATCCAGCAGAAGAGAAGGTTTTGTTCACAGCCAGCCTGAACCAGTGACCTAGAAATGAAAATCACCTTTCCTTCTACCCCACTCCCATTACCAGATCTATCCAGATGTCTGGGAAGAGCAGATTTATAAATTCACTGAAATTTTTGACACCTTTCCAAAAACATCCCATGACGGTAATGCCCTGAGTAGATCTAGATGATGACAAGACAACAATCTGTTAACAGTCTCACTGTTACATGTTCTGCTTTGATGTGTTGTAAAAGAGCCCACTGCTTATCTCCTTGGCATGCAGCCACAATAGCAGCAGCAGTTGTTGTTTTTGGATCATTCTTTGCCAATAATGATGATGGTTCCTTCTGGCCTTAAAGTCTGAGTATATAATGCTAGTCGCCCCAGGAATACCAGATTCCTGACATTAAGGGGTTAAGTTACACCTCTCCCAGTAAGATATCACGAAGAGCTGATTGGCTGTATAACTTTGCCCTTGACCAAAAGCATACAAATATTGTAGAGCATATGTCCTGAGAAACAGACAGATGCTTCATGTCATAAAAATGACAGATGGAGATGTAAAAACTACAAGTCCATTGACCCATCATCTACCTATACTGGACAACACATCAATCTGCACTTTCTGGTAAGACTTTCTAATGTTATGAGTTAATAATCCATAGACCAACAATCCATGCATTGCACTGAGACATTCTGAAACCCGGGCTTCCATTGTATTGTTGGCTAGAAAAATATGTCATTACTGTTGTTATTATTAATGTTGAAAGCGCGAGCTAGAAATTCTAAACATTGACACCTTAAATGTTTGAATGGGAAATAACTGTGGTAACTGTGTGTTGAGCAATGTTGAACATTTGAAGCGAAGGGCCCGATTCAGCATTGCCATGTGACCCCAGCCAGCCACAGACTGGGAGAGGTACAAACTCAGTCCCTCCAACAGTATCTGCAAGAGGATGAATCTGCTCTGACCTTATTTTTTTTCCTATAAAGAAAACAAAATTTGCAAGTTAAAAGGACAAAGGTGTGTATGTGTTACATACACATACACTTTTGTTCTTTAACTTGCCAATTCATCTCTCTTTCTCTCTCACTCACACACTTATCACTGTGGAGCTAGTTGTGAGCTTGATAGTTGAAACTGGGTTCTGAAATGGGCTTAAAATGTGGCACAAATCCCTGTTTTCCCCAACACCTGACCTTTTCATGTGAAATTTCACAGTGTTATTTTTTATGCTCTTCGAATTTTCTAAGATGTTTTGTTTAGATACATTTTTAATAGCAAGTGTTTAAACTTGGTTGTGGCTGACATTGGTCTATGTCAATCTGATTATTGTGTTTATAACTATTTTAAAATATTGCTTATCTACACAAAAATTGGTTGAGAAAGAAAACTTGAGTAGATCTGGTCAACATTTTTTAAATGTAGTATTTAGGGATGTTTTAGTCATTGTTTGTTTAGTTGCAACGGACAAATAAAATCTTCTCTGTTATAGACATAAAAGGTGATATTTTCAAAAGCACTTGGGGGCAGATTTACAAAGGCACCTAAAGATACAGATGGATACCCACTGAGATTTACAAAAGCATCCAAGCAGGCAAGGGGCCTTACTCCTACTGACTTCAATTAAAATCAATGGAATTTGTAGATATTTTTTTCAAAAGCATGTAAAAGATTTAGAAGCTTAAATCCCACTGACTTTCAATGGAACATAGGTTCCTAAGTCACTTGTGGCTTTTGGAAATCCCACCCAAAATCTTCTGTTGGCAGCCACACATTTCTGTCCAGTTTTATTCTCTCACAACTACTGTACACTGCAGACCAAACACTGCAACCTTAATTCTGTCCCTTATGAATGTCAGTCTTCTAGCAACCCCTTTACAGACTAACTCATCCCAATATAATATGCTACCACACACAAATCCACAACTAATAGTGCTAGGAGGGAGCAGTTTGGTAGAGCAGTATGATGAGAATAATGAGGGGGGCAGGATTAGGACCTCAGGAGCCTGAATCTCTGAGGTGCTGTGAACTGACAAATCTCACAGGATATGTGGAGACAGCGCCCTCAAAAAATCAGGGGGCTGGATTGAAGGGCCTAACATAGGCATCCAATTGTGAGAAATTTGGCCTGAGTGTTTGTCTCTTCTTGATAATACGTATGTGTGCTCTGAAATGCTCTCTGAATAATCAAGCCAGTTCTGTGTTGTCATTGATGTTTGACCACATATTTGGCTCATTTCAACAGGTGGATGTTTCCCTGAGGAAAATCAAACAACAGATTAAATACCCACTTAAACGAAAAGCTGGCTTTTCCTTGGCCTCCAGGAAAAACCTGAAAGTAGCTACCTCACACTAACTGTTTCTACCATGGGGACAAAGAGGGATTTAGAACTGAATATCACTCCCTTGATAATCACAGTATGTCCTGCCACAACAGTTATTCATTTGATTATTTTTTATAATAGAAGAAGGCCAGAACATAGAATCAAACATTTCAAGCCTGTTTTTATCTGCTTCCATTACTCCAAAACACATTTTTTAAAAATTAATGGAGATTTGCTTATGCCTAGTGTGGAGCAGACCCTGTAAGTGTTCAAATAAATTACTGCAACTCTTTCCATAATGATTTTTTTTTAGCAATCATAAATATAGTGATAGTTCATCTTTGATACTGAAAATGCAGATTTGGATGATGGATTATAACAGAGTGGATTAGCTCCTCCTGTTTATCAGTTTCCTCCTGATTTATTAGGGAATAATGATTTTTATCATGAGGCCAAACCTAAGGCTTTTATTCAGAGTTCGAGCCTTCTCCCACTGAAGCCACTGACTTCAATAGGAGAAGGATCTGGCCTCCTATTTTTTACTCAATGGACCTGATCCTGAAAACATTGAGGACTTTCAACTCCCCTTGCAGAGAAGAAGGTGCCCTGCACCTTGTAGAAGAGATTCAGCACCTCGGAGGATCAGGTCCACAACCAGTAGAACCAGGAAAGCTCCTTCATCCTGTGACTGCTCATGGAAAATATATTAAACAAATGCCAGTCCTTCCTCTAAATTACATTATCTTTCTCCTTTCTCAAATCTGCCTTGAATAGTGAGAAATGTACTGTTACAATATATTACAGTCAGCCCTGTAGCAGTCTCTTCCAGTACTAAGTGACCTCTCAGATAATGGAAATGCCCTGCCTTTCAGCTCTGTCATAACTAGGATCAAAATAAACTGCCACAGAAAAGCGGTTACACTGCTGAGACCCCTTAAGACCTAGACTCATGGATGTAGAGATTCATATGATTATGTTAAGGAGAACGGATTACCTACAGTAATTCATCTTCCCTGAAAAACTGGCCTCCAGTCCTGCTGACAAAGACCACACAACCACTTCCCTTGATTGCACTTATCTCATTTCCAATCACAATAGATATGTACTGAGATAATAGCAATCTTCCGCTCTAACCGTAAAACCTTTAGTCTGTGAATCTTTATCACTGACAACATCTGTTGAAAATTACTGATTGTGACCAGTATTTCACTCTTTCATTTCTCACTTCACACAATTGCATTTCTTTAATCTAAAGCAGCAGCATCAGGCAGTCCTACACTTTTTTCAATAATACATAGTTGATCTGCAAAGTCAGGTCTAGTTAACCATGCCTCTCTGAAATGATATGTTCATCTTACTTAATTTTATAGATGTCAGGCCCTCCGACTTCTAGCAGCAGTGCTCATAGCAGCCACACTACACTGATTTGGCAGCTAGAGGGACTTCCATGGGTGTGGAGAGGCTGGATTGGCCCAGAGTGTGCAGCAGAGAGTTAATCCTGTCTCAAGCAGCAATAACTCTTCAGCCTGTGGTTGGTTTGGTTTCTGGAGGAGCAGAATGCCATGTAATGCAGCCCCTCCTCCCAAACATTGAGCTCACCCACTTTTCCATTGTCAACAGACTATGTGGCTATTTTGTGGAGGGGGCAAAGTGGCTGGGCTCCATGGATGGGGGCATCCACTTAGCCACTTTTCCTCCCTGTGTGGGATCACTGGCTTTTCAGTGGATTTGCTCCCTTCTGCACCACGCAGTGTGTGTGTGTGGAGGGGGGGGGATGAACATATGGATACACAGATGGGCCTCTGTGCTGCAGTTAAGTAGGTATAATAATACTTCCCTACCTCAGAGGGATGTAGTAAGGCTTAATTAATTATTCCTTATCAAGCCCTTTAAGACTCTTGCATGGAAGGTTAAATGTAATTGCAAAGTAAAAGGATTCCATTAGACTGCAGATGATCAAAGGCAATGTTTACAGGCTGCAAATTACACGACAGTTAAGCAGTAAATCAATCAAATTATTTAAGTGTATATTGACACGTCTCCCTATTAATCTTTTCTTTTTCTAACCTCTTCCAATACACATATCACAGAGAAACAGGGTTATTAAAAGGCATGTGTCATAAATATAAAGGGATGGGTAACAACCTTCCTGTATACAGTACTAGAAAATCCCTCCTGGCCTGAGGCACAAAATCCTTGTACCTGTAAAGGGTTAAGAAGCTCAGGCAACCTGGCTGGCACCTGACCAAAAGGACCAATAAGGGGACAAGATACTTTCAAATCTGGGGGGCGGGGGTGGGAAGGTTTTGGTCTGTCTGTTTTGTGTGCTTGCTGGGCACTGATCAAGGAAGCAAGCAATCCAACTTCATTAGAATTAGTAAGTACTAGCAAGGGAATGCGTTAGCTTATTTTTGTTTTGGCTTGTGATTTTCTCTGTGCTGAGAGGAAGGTGTATTCCTGGTTTTCTTTTTGTAACTTTAAAGTTTGGCCCAGAGGGAAATCCTCTTTGTTTTTTAATCCGATTGCCCTGTAAGATTATCTTCCATTCTAATTTTACAGAGGTGCTTCTTTTACCTTTTTTCTTTATAATAAAGTTCTATTTCTTTTAGAATCTGATTGGGTTTTTTTTTAGTTTTTTTAAAAAACCCCAAGGTTGGTCTGTGCTCATCTTGTTTATTCTCAAGCCTCCCCAGAAAAGGGGGTGAGGGGGGTGGGGGAATATTAGGGGGGAGCAGGAACTCCAAGTGGTCCTTTCCCTGAGTTTGTCTAAATCACTTGGTGGTGGCAGCGCTACCTAATCCAAGGTACAAGGGAAAATTTGTGCCTTGGGGTGTTTTTAACCTAAGCTGGTAGAAATAAGTTTGGGGATCTCTCATGCGGGTCCCCATGTCTGTACCCTAGAGTTCAGAGTGGGGAGGGAACCCTGACACGTGTCTTAATAGCTAACGGTGGTGAAGATAATGGAGTTGGTGCCCCAGCAGGGAGGCTACCTTCAAAAAACACAGAAAAGCTCAACCCTCCAAGCTAGAACTAGACCAATTTCTGTACTCTCTGCTGCTCGGCTGCTCTAATAGCATCTTGAAGAGTCAAAATAATAACTCACAAAGTCTCCACATGTGGTATGAAAAGATTAGACAACTTAAGCGGGCAGGGATTTAAATCTTGACTGATAATACAGTTGTGAAATTATATACCATCAAAAGCAGAGGAAAAGGGGTTGGAGTTTAGTCCAAAGGAAGATTTAATCTGGAGACAAAGACCTTCATATAAATCCATCCCATATATTTTGGATGATTATTTCAAAAGCTGGAACTTGTGCTTGTTGATCTCTTAAACTGATTACTGAGAAACTGTATGCACTTTTAGAAACAGTCATTGACAGACATGCATTTCAGATGTTCTTTTTCTTTGGTTTTTATTTCTTAACAAAGCTAGATTGCATAATACTTCTGATATTTTCAAATAACACAGATATCTTGATATTCAATTTGTAGTGCAGCTGTATATTTTATTGTACAATAGCTACATCATGTTCCAGGAGACAGCAACATAGATACTGACTGAATTCCAGCACAGAAGAGAGTTGTTTCAAAATGATAACATCATTTTGTCAAGGGGGGAAAAATAATGATGGGAAAAGATATTTTCTCCAAGCATCAAATTCTGATACTTTGGAGCAACCTTCAAGTTACTGAATAGGAGAGAAATTCTATTAAATACTGTAGGAGTCCCTATGTTATTTGAGCTTCACATACACTAAGAGCAACACTAGGAAGTGTTGGTGCATGTTTATGCAAGGATCTCTTATGAATGTGCTTTCTTGATAAATACATTAATGTAATTTTTTAAATTGCAATATATATATATATATATAAAAATTAATGGTTAAAAGGAACACAAAAATGGCCATACTGGGTCAGACCAATGGTCCATCTAGCCCAGTATCCTGTCTTCTGACAGTGGCCAGTGCCAGGTGCCCCAGAGGGAATGAACAGAACAGGCAATCATCAAGTGATCCATCCCCTGTTGTCCACTCCTGGCTTCTGGAAAGCAGAAGATAGGGACACTCAGAGCATGGAGTCGCATCCCTGCCCATCCTGGCTAATAGCCATTGATGGATCTATCCTCCATGAACTTATGTAGATATTTTTTCAACCTGTTATAGTTTTGGCCTTCACAACATCCCCTGGCAAAGAGTTCCACAGGTTGACTGTGCATTGTGTGAAGAAGTGTTCGTTTTAAATCTGATGCCTATTAATTTCATTGGGTGACCCCTACTTCTTGTGTTAGGTGAAGGAGTAAATAACATGATAATAGCTAATTTACATAGCACCTTGCATCAAAGGATATCAAATTGCTTTTCATATTTATAAAGTGATTTTCAACCTGATTTCTCCTCACTCAGGGCTGAAATGCAGCCACCTCTGGTGGACCACAGCAGGGGAATAACAAGACAAAACAGCACTGCAAAAGAGTTTCATGGCAGGAAATGTAGAATACTTTGCCCAAACAAATCTGCAGTACAGGAGAACTTTAGGGAAGCTGAATGTAATTTCCCAAGTTGGCATTGGTCCTGCACTAACATCCCTACTTGTGCTGTGGTGGTGGGGTGAGAGAGGGGTTGTTTGTTTGTTCGTAATGATCACAAATGAGAGTATCTTGGTTTTCTCTCCTGATTAACACACCCAGTGTGTACATGTGGTTTCTCCAGTCCATTCCAAAGACATTCCACACGTGTTGTAGTTGGGCTGAAGGTAGCCCTTTCCTGGATTTGATTTTATTCACAAAAGGAACGCAGAATTAACCAGTATAAAATCCAGCTAAGCCTTCTCAAGAATCTTGGCATCTCAAGAGACTTGTCTCCAAGACCTCAGTCTATTTCCCCCCACCACAGAGAGCCACGCCCATCTCCTTCACTTAGATGGGCAACAAGTCACTTGCAACAGTAAATCAGGAAACCCCATTTAACCCTTTCCACTGAGGCAAAATGTGTTACAAACTAAAGAAGATTCCCCTTCTGACAATAAAGTTGACCTACCAATTGGTGGTGCTGTGAAAATCAAAAATTGGTCCAGCCTGGGTCCCTTTCTCTGGGACACTGATTGGCTAAGTGGGACAACCCTGACATATTGCAGAATACTCTGAACTAAAGAAAGTTTATCTTCCTTCTGAGGATGAAACATGTGTGCAAATATTTGCAGCTGGAGAAAACAGAGAAGAAAGTACAAGGCCCTGCAAAGAAGCTCTAAAATATACTGAAGACTAATAAAAATATTTCCAATTAACCATGAATAGATTAAACATCTAGCAACTGGAAAATTTTCCATGCCCTTCAAGGGGACTAGTATTTCACCCTGTATGTAAAGTGCGAGAAATACTGTGTGTGAGAGAGAGAGACACACACACACAATACAAAGTCAACACACCAACTAACAATATACCGTACTGTTCAAATCTAATAAACAATTCACTGATCAGATCAAATATTTTGAAAATACATTGTAAGAACATATATTATATTACAATGAAAATAGAGGGAAGTTTATTTTGACCATCCATATGGACTCTGTTACTAATATTTATAATGAAGAATTATTTGTAAACCTTAAAGAAATTCAGCATGACAAATGCAGAGCTGCTGCAGAAGTAGATCATTACTAACTCTATCTAACTTGGAAACACCATTATACCGCATACTTACATTCAGGCTGCGTGGCAACCTTGATGGATTGCGAGCTCTCTCCTGGTCCCCATTCATTGTATGCCACCACTCGGAACGTGTAGGTCTCCTCTGGTTTCAGATTTCCCACTGTAAGCTGAAGTGTCTCAGACTGTGTTGTGTTCTGTGCCCGTTCCCTAAGTAAAGACATTAGCACAGCAAAATAACTTTAAAATTAACATAGCCTTCCAAGCAATACTTATTTAATAATACTTGGCAAGCTAGCAAAGTGTCGCTAATTCTTTTAACTCTGACTTTGGGCTATAGAGTTTCTTTTAGGTGCCTGAAGCATTACATTACAAATTAACTCATGCAACGGGACCCAAGATAAATGCTGCAAGAACTACAAGAACCTCAGAAATGTTCTATTATAAACACTTAATAAGCAACACAATCTTCTGGTTCCTTCCCTGCCTTAATACAATAGGAAATGGAAACTGATGGGAAACAAATAGCTATTCAATAAACAGAAACATCTGTGATCTTGACGGTGAGATGTGTACTGGATCATAAACACTGGGCTAATGACAGAAAAACAGGTTCTGATGTTCTACAAATTGTTTTGTCAGTGCCGCTAACAGATGTGCCTTCTTGATGACAATGGGGACAAAAGTATACCACCATCCAGCTAGCAGTGCTGTGTTCAGTGGTGTCAGTTACTGTAGCTAATGCAAAGAGATCACACAGAGATGAAGTGTATCCATTTGATTGATTCCGTCTCCATTACAAAGGTCTGAAAAAAAGGCAAATTTGTAAAGTTTGCGCTCTGCCCCACTTAGCTCTTTTAGCGTCTTGGCAAAAATAGCACAGAGATTATCAAGTGGTGTTCTCATATCCTAGGAAGACAAACAGTCTCTGATACATATGTGCAATTCCCATGGCTGTCAACAGCAGTTGAGCACACAGATTAAGGGCGATATATTGCAAAAAGTATCTGGGACTGTGGCCTGTTTACGAACTGAATAAGGATTTTAGCCTCAGTCCCATAAGATAAGACTATGGCTGGTCTTGTGCATGTACCCAAAGCTGGGAGAGAGAATAAAAAGAGTTCTTCTTCCTTCGCACATCTTCTCAGATTCTAGCCAGGTTACTGATCCTGGCCTCTAAGTACATAAAGACTAAGGGTGTGTCTGTTGGTGGCACTGGACTCCCTAAATAGGGCAGGAGGAAGCCATTGTTTCATTGTCCTTTCCTACTGATCAATAGACAGAAGGCAGCATCAGGAGAGCATGTTACACCTTGAGAAAGGAACTGCTGTGACCACAGCTGTGTGGAAACACCCTGCATTCTTAGAGGCATTGGGAATACTCCAGGCCCAGTGCCTCTGAGGGCAGTGCTCCTCCATACTTCCCTATGCTAGACTGTGGCTTGAAAGCCACAGAGGGATAGACTCTTCTGATTTTGAGAAACAGTGAAGGCTTAGTAGGTTCAGGCTTGGTGTTTGGGCTCCCTAGAACCTCACCTTCACAGATTCTGAGGCCAGAAGGAACCATAGTGATCATCTACGCTGACCCTCTGCATAGGCCAGGCCACAGAACTTCCCCAGAATAATTTCTACAGCAGATCTTTTAGGAAAACATCCAATCTTGATTTAAACGAAGTCATTGATGGAGATTCCACCATGACCTTTGCTACATTGTTCCAATGGTTAATTACCCACATTGTCAAAATTTACACCTTATTTACAATCTGAATTTGTCTAACTTCAACTTCCAGCCACTGTATTCTATTGTACCTTTCTCTGATAGACTGAAGATTTCTTGTTCCCCATGTAGATACTTACAGACTGTAATCAAGTGATCCCTTAATCTTTTCTTTGTTATGCCAAATAAACGGAGCTCTTTGAGTCTATCACCATAAGGCAGGTTTTCTAATGCTCTAATAATTCTTATGGGTTTTCTCTGAACCCTTTACAATATATGAACATCCTTCCTGAATTGTGAGCACCAGAACCGAACACACTATTGCAGCAACAGTTGCACTAGTGCCAAATACAGAGGTAAAATAACTTCTCTACTCCTATTCAAGATTCCTGTTTATGCATCTCAGCATTGCATTAGCTCTTTTGGCCACAGCATTACAGTGGGAGTTCAAGTTCAGCTGATTGTCCACTATGACCCCCAAATCTTTTTCAGACTGACTGCTTCCCAGGATAGAGTCCCCCATCTGAAAGCATGGCCTACATTCTGTGTTCCTAGATGTATACATTTACACTTAGTCTTATTAAAACACATATTATTGCTTGTGCCGGATTTATCAAGCGATCCAGACCCCCTGTCATCTGCAAACTTTATCAGTGATCACTTTTTCTTCTACTTTTGCAGGACTATGTCAACACTACTTTCCTAACCACCAGGCTACAGTGTCAGTCTCTCTCTCTAGATTAGAGCACTTGGGGGGGCCCAGGTTCAAGTCCTTGCTCTGCTTCATTCAGACAAAGCACTGGTGGATTAGACAAAGCACTGGTGAATATAGTCTACGGAGCAAACCAGCAAAGTCCTACATAGGAGATAGTGGGGACCATAGGTCTCTTCTAATGGTGCAAGCAGATAAAAAGCAACAGGTCGATTTCCTGTTACATGGGCCAGAGAGTTGTGGAGTAGTGCTGCTCCTCCAAAATGGGAAGAGGAGGGGAGCTCTCCCTTTGCTTTTAGCAGAGGAAGTAGATCTGTGCTTGACCAACCCAAACCCTCTTCACCCCTGGTCTCTTCCATCTCCAATTTCTATTATTATTCTGGTGGAATCCAGAACCAAGCTACTCCCTTCTTTTGGGAAATGGAATCTGTTGAACTCAAAACCAAAATAAGCCATATTCCAGGCTCATTGACCCTGAGTGCAACTCCGCTGAAGTCAGTGAGGTAGCAAGAGATTCATGTCAATGCAGAATCTAGCCCATAACAACCTTTACATTAATTCTTTGCAATGTGGGAATTCACAACAGTAAGAAATGAAGGAAAAAAATAACTTCAGTGAGCTGTGGGATGGCCAGACACGTATTGCTATTGCCTATGAGAACCACTTTTTTGTTGAGATAAATAAGTAACAGAAGAGGCCCTTCAACGCACAAAACAGTAGGTAGGAAGTGATAAAAGGAAAACAGAAATGAAGCAAAAATGGGAAATTCTATTCACCTAAATCTCAAAAAATGAAACTTCTCTTAAGTTCAGCAGCTCCTCTAGAACTTTTGATGTGTGTATTTGCTTTTATATATCTGGTTATCTTCATCTGTGGCAACGCTACCTGCAGTGATGTCCATCTTACACACATTAGGGACGATACACAGCACATTAGGGATGATACACAGCGTCCAGCACTTCTGCAGCAAATCTATTCCAAGTAATATGCAAAGGAAATACTTGAATTTTCTTTCCCTGTTATGTAGAACTCCAGTCAAGGAACTGAAGAGCCTATTTTGCCTGCTGAGTACCGTTATTTCCCCTAAGTGTATCAAATCTACACTTTAGGCTTAAAGGGTCTGAATCTCTGCTGCTTTACAACTTGTGTAGTCTGTGCAAATTGGGTGCAAAATGCTACCAATGGCGTGCGTGAAAATGCTGACATAGTAGCATTTTGTCCTCTGCAAAACAATGAAGAATCAGGCCCACTGGACACAGACCAGGGTGGGATTTATAACTATTTTGTTTCTCAGACCTACATCTCAGGCTACTGTTCACATCTTAATCCATTCAGAATTAGGCTTGTCAGAACAAGTGATCAATACGCAGATAGTGATTCTGGTTAGGACTTTCAAAGGCACCTCAGAGATTTAGGTACTCATCCTCCATTGAATTTCAGTGGTATTTGGGTGTCTAACTCCCTTAGGCTCTTTGAAAAACCACAGTCTAAGGTGTTCCCGTTCCTGGCTAGCTTGCTCTATACTAACCAATACTTCCCTCTTTATATGCTAGAAAAGATGGACAGTATTATACTATGGCAGGTTCCATTATTTGTCTAATTCCTATTTTGGGGGGTTTCCAGCTGTCGTATTGAGGATGTCTTCCAAATAAAGAATTAGAAACCTGACATCTGAGTCTAGAAATGTTCTTTTTGCAACTGCAACACATAATTTTCCTATATGTCTTATATCCCAGATTAATGACCTGAGACTAGCTGATGTATTGTTTTATAAAATCTAAGGAGTGCTTTTATGCTTCCCCCACTTTCTCCTAACTTCAAAAAATAAGAAATGTACCATAGCAAAAGTAAATTTTCCAAACTTGACTGAGTAAGGACTGAGTAATAACCCAAGCAAGGACCTCAGGATTTAACATGCGAAAAATAACAAATAAAGAAGGGCTGAGATTCATTAAATCCATTCGGGACTTTATACTTGCTTTCAAGTTCACATGGGAGGCAACCCAATACTATGGTGATGGGCAGTAGTATAAAGCCATAAGATAGCTAGACAGACAGATAGATAGATGTTCAAAAACCGGTGTTCTAAATTAGAATCATAGAATCATAGAATATCAGGGTTGGAAGGGACCTCAGGAGGTCATCTAGTCCAACCCCCTGCTCACAGCAGGACCAATCCCCAATTAAATCATCCCAGCCAGGGCTTTGTCAAGCCTGACCTTAAAAACCTCTAAGGAAGGAGATTCTACCACCTCCCTAGGTAACGCATTCCAGTGTTTCACCACCCTCCTAGTGAAAAAGTTTTTCCTAATATCCAACCTAAACCTCCCCCACTGCAACTTGAGACCATTACTCCTTGTCCTGTCCTCTTCTACCACTGAGAATAGTCTAGAACCATCCTCTTTGGAACCACCTCTCAGGTAGTTGAAAGCAGCTATCAAATCCCCCCTCATTCTTCTCTTCTGCAGACTAAACAATCCCAGTTCCCTCAGCCTCCCCTCATAAGTCATGTGTTCCAGACCCCTAATCATTTTTGTTGCCCTTCACTGGACTCTCTCCAATTTTCCCACATCCTTCTTGTAGTGCGGGGCCCAAAACTGGACACAGTACTCCAGATGAGGCCTCACCAATGTCGAATAGAGGGGAATGATCACGTCCCTCAATCTGCTGGCTATGCCCCTACTTATACATCCCAAAATGCCATTGGCCTTCTTGGCAACAAGGGCACACTGTTGACTCATATCCAGCTTCTTGTCCACTGTCACCCCTAGGTTCTTTTCCGCAGAACTGCTGCCTAGCCATTCAGTCCCTAGTCTGTAGCGGTGCATTGGGTTCTTCCGTCCTAAGTGCAGGACTCTGCACTTATCCTTGTTGAACCTCATCAGATTTCTTTTGGCCCAATCCTCCAATTTGTCTAGGTCCCTCTGTATCCTATCCCTGCCCTCCAGCGTATCTACCACTCTTCCTAGTTTAGTATCATCCGCAAATTTGCTGAGAATGCAATCCACACCATCCTCCAGATCATTTATGAAGATATTGAACAAAACCGGCCCCAGGACTGACCCTTGGGGCACTCCACTTGATACCGGCTGCCAACTAGACATGGAGCCATTGATCACTACCCATTGAGTCTGACAATCTAGACAACTTTCTACCCACCTTATAGTGCATTCATCCAGCCCATACTTCTTTAACTTGCTGACAAGAATACTGTGGGAGACCGTGTCAAAAGCTTTGCTAAAGTCAAGAAACAATACATCCACTGTTTTCCCTTCATCCACAGAACCAGTAATCTCATCATAGAAGGTGATTAGATTAGTCAGGTATGACCTTCCCTTGGTGAATCCATGCTGACTGTTCCTGATCACTTTCTTCTCCTCTAAGTGCTTCAGGATTGATTCCTTGAGGACCTGCTCCATGATTTTTCCGGGGACTGAGGTGAGGCTGACTGGCCTGTAGTTCCCAGGATCCTCCTTCTTCCCTTTTTTAAAGATTGGCACTGCATTAGCCTTTTTCCAGTCATCCGGGACTTCCCCCGTTCGCCACGAGTTTTCAAAGATAATGGCCAATGGCTCTGCAATCACAGCCGCCAATTCCTTTAGCACTCTCGGATGCAACGCGTCCGGTCCCATGGACTTGTGCACGTCCAGCTTTTCTAAATAGTCCCTAACCACCTCTTTCTCCACAGAGGGCTGGCCACCTACTCCCCATGCTGTGATGCCCAGTGCAGCAGTCTGGGAGCTGACCTTGTTCGTGAAGACAGAGGCAAAAAAAGCATTGAGTACATTAGCTTTTTCCACATCCTCTGTCACTAGGTTGCCTCCCTCATTCAGTAAGGGGCCCACACTTTCCTTGGCTTTCTTCTTGTTGCCAAAATACCTGAAGAAACCCTTCTTGTTACTCTTAACATCTCTTGCTAGCTGTAGCTCCAGGTGTGATTTGGCCCTCCTGATTTCATTCCTACATGCCCGAGCAACATTTTTATACTCTTCCCTGGTCATATGTCCAATCTTCCACTTCTTGTAAGCTTCTTTTTTTTGTTTAAGATCCACAAGGATTTCAACGTTAAGCCAAGCTGGTCGCCTGCCATATTTACTATTCTTTCGACACATCGGGATGGTTTGTCCCTGTAACCTCAATAGGGATTCCTTGAAATACTGCCAGCTCTCCTGGATTCCTTTCCCCTTCATGTTATTCCCCCAGGGGATCCTACCCATCAGTTCCCTGAGGGAGTCGAAGTCTGCTTTCCTGAAGTCCAGGGTCCGTATTCTGCTGCTTACCTTTCTTCCCTGTGTCAGGATCCTGAACTCCTGATTTATGCTTTCAAATCCTATATTCTTACTTAGGCACCTACATAAGTGATTTGATTTTCATATGAGAAGGATGAGCATCCATTAGGGCACTAGGCTAGGACTTGGGAGACCTCGGTTCAGGTACCTGCTCTGTGACAGCCTTCCTGTATGACCTTGGGCAAGTCACTTAGTTTTTCTCTGCCTCAGTTCTCCATATATAAAATGGGGATAATAGCACTACCTTACCTCATAGGAGTGTTGTGAGGATAAATACACTGACAATTGTGAGGTGCTCAGATACTACGGTAATGTGGGCTATATGAAGTACCACAGATAGTGAGGAGGATCCAGCAGCTCCCACTGAAATCAGGAGCCTTTAACTTTAGACAATCAGTTTTTGAAAATCTAGACCACAACATTCATGTGTAAAATAAACAACAGTTTCTAACGTGATTCACTTGTTTATAAGATGGAGCCTACAATATGTAATTTCCAAAGGTGAATGTAGATCATCTTACATAAGTGTATCAGGGTTAATAATGCAATTACATTGTTCCCATACACCTCTTAGGTGAGCAACAAATGCTTTTACAATGTATCAAACACCTAATTAGTTGTTTCAAGGTGGAAGAGTCATGTTAATGTTCCTTGCTGTGAAATGCATATTATTAATTTAATAAGGTTTTAGCACCTTAAGTTTTTTTGGTACCTCCCACTATCTTCACTCCTGGGAAGTAGCAGAAAGACCTGGATTATAACAGGAAAACAACAAACATGAACAGTGCCTCTGGGAATAATTTTTAAAAACTTTAGGATGAAAATCTTTCTGGGAGATATGTGTTAGTCAGTACAGGGGTAGCTGAGTGAAATTCTATAGCCTGTATTACACAGGTCAGACTAGATGATGATCTGATGGCCTTTCTGGCTTTAAGATTTTGCACCTGTTAATTTGTGACCAAAAAGAAAAACAAATCAATGCCTTGGTCCTTTATAATATTAATGTAGGCCCTGATCTTCCATATGTGGACCTTTACATCAAGGGGAGTCCTGTTGTCTCCAAAAGTATCAATCTCTTTGCAAAATCAGGGCCTTAATTTCATTTATCAGAGAAAAAACTGAGATTTATTAATAGTAACTAAGAAGAAAGATGGGCACAAACCAAAATACCAGATCCAAACACAATCAGAATTTGAAGGGTTAGAATCTAAACCTGGACTTTGCTTCTTGGGCCCATGTCTAGCTGAAAATGTTGGACAGGAATATATATTACAGTATAAATACAGCATTCCTCTTTTTATTCTCCACTGGGAAGACTGAATTCTGTGAATACTGTGCACGGTTAACTAGACATATTCTGAGGTGATATTAGAACAGAATGTAATTTTTTTCTCATAATAGCATGCATCAGATCAGTGGTCTCCAAACTTTTTGGATCGCGCACCCTCAGGGCCAGCTCTAGGGAAGCAAAAAAAATAAAAAAGAAGAGCTGCCGCCGAAGGCGGAGCAGGGAGAGCCTGCCGCCGAAGACTCAGCGGTCCAGGAGCGCACCCCACTTTGGAGACCACTGCATTAGATCATGAACAAATTGCCAAAAGCAAACAGTGGGTCTGTCCTTGTGGTGACTAATGTAAAACCACACAAAGATCAAATGCCTGCATGAATCAATGCCCACACTTGTCCAGGGTCAGCCTGACAAAGACAGAGATGGGGTGTGGGTGGGGGATGGAAGATTAAAGATGAAAAGAAGAGGGAATGCAAACAAATGGCCAGCGAGCAAATCCTGCATGTTTAAATTAGATCAGGAAAGAGAACTGAATAAAAGTCCAATCTGGGGGCAGGTTTTAAAAACAGTTCAGCCTGAATCATGCCAACAGCCCCAGTGTTTGGGGGAATACTTGAAATCTGAACCAGGGTGTGGATCTGAATATTGAATCTAACTCCCTATTATTAGGAGTGAATTTTCACAGGGAAAAAATGTGCTACACAGTGCACAGAACAAACAGAGCCCTGCTCAAAAGACCTTGCAATCTATATACTATGCCAGACCTAAAGCCTGTGTTCAAATGCTCCTGAGTTTTGGGGAATTAAAGAGCTGGATCTAGAGCTAGTTTTTGCATCTTGAGTCCATTACTAATTTTAAAGACTTTGAGTAAATTTTTCGAAAGCACATAAGTGACTTGGGAGTCTAAGGCATTGTCTACACTACATGGAAAAGTCAATCTAAGCTATGCAATTTCAGTTACGTCAGGGGTTCTCAAATTGGGGGTCGGGACCCCTCAGGGGGTCACGAGGTTATTCATGGGGAGTAATAACAAGCTGTCAGCCTCCACCCCAAACCCCGCTTTGCCTCCAGCATTTATAATCATGTTAAATATATTGAAAAGTGTTTTTAATTTATAAGCGGGGGGTCACACTCGGAGGCTTACTATCTGAAAGGGGTCACCAGTACAAAAGTTTGAGAACCACTTAGTTACGTGAATAATGTAATTCAAGTCAACGTAACTTAGATCTACTTACCGTGCGGACCACACTATGCGATGTCGACGGGAAATGCTCTCCCATCGACCCCCTTACTCTTCTCCATCTGGTAGAGTACAGGAGTTGACAGCAGAGTGATCTGCGGTCGATTTAGCGGGTCTTCACTAGACCTGCTAAATCGACTGCCGATGCATGGATCGCCACCTGTCGATCCCCGGTAAGTTTCGACAAGCCCACAGTCCCATTGATTTTCAGTAAGACATAGTAGTAATAGTATTTACTATTTGTATTATTGTAGCTCATAGGAGCCCCAGTCACAGAACAGGCACTGTACAAGCTGCTCACAATCTAGGTAGGCTCCTAAGTGACAAAGTAACTTTTGTAAATGGGTATATATGTCTACATGGAAAAGTTTTACAGGTTACATAGATACAGCTATCTCAGTATCATTACCTTCTTATCAGTCTAAAAGTGTCTCTTTTTGGTAAGCTTATCTCACTTGGGAAGAGGTTTGAACTGGGGCTGTTGATTAATCTCAGTTAACTCACGCGCTTAACTAAAAAAATTAATCATGATTAATCACATTGTTAAACAATAGAATACCAATTGAAATTTATTAAATATTTATGGATGTTTTTCTACATTTTCAAATATATTGATTTCTATTATAACACAGAATAAAAAGTGTACAGTGCTCTCTTTATATTATTATTTTTATTACAAATCTTTGCACTGTAAAAATGATAAATGAAAGAAATAGTATTTTTTCAATTCACCTCATACAAGTACTGTAGTACAATCTCTTTATTGTGAAAGTGTAACCTACAAATGTAGATTTTTTTGTTGCATAACTGCACTCAAAAACAAAACAATGTAAAACTTTAGTGCCTACAAGTCCACTCAGTCCTACTTCTTCTTCAGCCAATCGCTAAGATGAACAAGTTTGTTTAAATTTACGGGAGATACTGCTGCCTGCTTCTTATTTACAATGTCACCTGAAAGTGAGAATGGGTGTTTGCATGGCACTTTTGTAGCTGGCATTGCAAGGTATTTACATGCCAGATATGCTACACCATCGTATGCCCCTTCATGCTTGGGCCACCATTCCAGAGGACATCCTTCCATGCTGATGATGCTCGTTAAAAAAAGAATGCATTAATTACATTTGTGACTGAACTACTTGAGGGAGAATTGTATGTCTCCTGTTCTGTTTTTCCCACATTTTGCCATATAGTTCATATTATAGCTCTCTTGGATGATAACCCAGCACATCTTGTTCATTTTAAGAACACTTTCACAGCAGTTTGACAAAACACAAAGAAGGTACCAATGTGAGATTTCTAAAAACCCAAGGTTTAAGAATCTGAAGCGACTTCCAAAATCTGAGAGGGACAAAGTGTGGAGCATGCTTTTAGAAGTCTTAAAAGAGCAACACTCAGATGTAGAAACTACAGAAACCGAACAACCAAAAAAAGAAAATCAACTTTCTGCTGGTGGGGCCTCTGACTCAGATGATGAAAATGAACATGTCCGTCCATTCTGCTTTGGATCATTATCGAGCAGAACCCATCGGCATCATGGATGCATATCCTCTGGAATGGGGGTTCAGCATGAAGGGACATATGAATCTTTAGTGCATCTGGCAAGTAAATATCTTGCGACACTGGCTACGACAGTGCCATGCAAATGCCTGTTCTCACTTTCAGGTGACATTGTAAACAAGAAGCTGGCAGCATTATCTCCTGCAAATTGTAACCAAACTTGTTTTTCTGAGCAATTGGCCGACGTAGGACTGAGTGGACTTCTAGGCTCTAAAGTTTTACATTGTTTTATTTTTGAAATCAGTTATTTTTTGCACATAATTTGACATGTTCAATGTTCATGATAAAGAGATTGCACTACAGTACTTGTACTAGGAGATTTGAAAAATACTATTACTTTTGTTTTTTACAGTGCAAATATTTGTAGTAAAAATAATAATATAAAGTGAGCACTGTACACTTTGTATTCTGTGTTATAATTGAAATCAATATATTTGAAAAGGGAGAAAACATCCAAAAATATTTAAATAAATGATATTCTATTATTAACAGCACAATTAATCACGATTAATTTTATCAATCATGTGATTAATCACAATTAATGTTTTTAATCGCTTGAAAGCCCTAGTTTAAACTAAACTATAAAAGCCAGAATATACTTGTATAACAATATCCATTTAAATCTGCAACCTAGTTTACACTGAACAAAGCTTTCCCATGTAGACAACGCTTTAGCCTCCCAAGTGACTCTGGCACTGTTGAAAATTTTACCATTATTTTTAAAAGTGCGACATGATATTTTCATGATATTTTAATGGAGAAGATAAACATTAGCACCCACTAACAGATGTTTATCATTACTTTTGGTCACCTGTTCCTTTGAATCATGTTTATTTTTCCTTTAAATATGTCAGCAGATAGTTTGAAAGCATGATGTCTTTTAAACGAAAGTATTTTCTCATGCAGATATTCTTTTGGATGCAGGTGTGTTCTGTGGTCTTTATTTATTTATTTCCTAATAGATTTAGGTTTGTTTTATCATACTTATAAGAATAAAAAACCCTGCCCTTTACCTGTAAGTGCTTTCCTTATCAGCAAGCAAAACCATTTCAGTGTTCGATCCCCTGAAGCAAGCCTACCCAAGTGCGAAGATTAAAAAGCAGGCCATCAAAAACACACCAAAGGTGAGGGTATATGATAAATGCTTCACTTCCAAAGGGGTTTCTCTTTAGAAGTGTTGAGTCAGGGCGCCCTCTTGTTCAAATTGCAGCCCCACACTACACAAACTTCTCCCTCTCTTTCCCCCTTAGATGTTTTTGGTGTCTGGTAAGGAAAGACATTCTTGAAAAGAGTCCAGCTTGTTTTCAGCAATCCACTGTTCCTATTAGCTCAAGTTCAAAGACTTGCCTGGCTCTTTGGCATCCAATAACAGCATGTAATACAAGAAAGCTGATGGGGAAAATTTAAAATTCACTTACTGGAAAGCTGGATTAGCAGTGAGGCAATAGCTTCAACCTAGCAAGTGTACAATCTGAGGAGACTTGGTTCTCAATCTGCTTCTCAAACCTGTGAGATGGATGTCACCCAGTAGTTACTGTACAACTAAAGGTTTCAGAGTAGCAGCCGTGTTAGTCTGTATTCCAAAAAGAAAAGGAGTACTTGTGGCACCTTAGAGACTAACTTGGTTAGTCTCTAAGGTGCCACAAGTACTCCTTTTCTTTGTACAACTAAAGATTGGCTCTAAAGAAGTTTGATGTATGGACTTATACACATCCCTAGCATTACTGGTACTGTCAATCGTCACACAAAATTATTGTTATTCTCAAACTGGGAAGAGCTTCTTACTCTCGAGTTACAGTAATTTGCCTGACAATTTCTTTGCATGCCTGAGGTTAATGTCAGATCCACTATTTTTGTAAGGAGAAAAATAGCTCTTCTGTAAAAATAACATATAAACAATAAATGACTCAGTAGTCTATGCAAGTGCTTAAAGGAAAACTACCTTCATTTGGTTCAGCCTCACAGGCTGAAAGTTCAGAAGACCAGAGGCAGTTCTCGCCATGGCTAAACTGTGAAATTTATTTTTTAAGAAAGTTTTTAATTACAATTGGCATCTTTAAGCTAAGCGCTGGAGGCTGCCATCTTGCTAAAAAGATTTTTTTTTTTTAATTTTGGAAGCATGAAAACCCTCTGCAAGGGAGTGTTAACAACTTCCATACCTGGGTTAGGGCTAGAGTCTGACACCCTCACATTGAATAGTGCCTTACCCTCTGTGAGTAGTGTTACTGAAATTAAATGGAAGAAAATATTCAACCAGTATAAGGGAATTGGAGGCCCTTACTACACAGATACAGATATAGATATGGATATATCTTGGAATCTTAAAAAAATAACAGTAGTTTTATATAAATATTTCATATTTAAATACTGAAGTATTCTTTTCAATGTTAAGCTGTTACTGGCCATTGTTGAAAACAGGATACTGGGCTAGATGGACCACTGGTCTGATTCAGTATGGCATTAAAGCAGATGAGAAATAATTGTAATAATGCTTTGCATTGTTACCATCCCTTCCATCCTCAAATCCCAAAGCATTTTATAACGTCAGTTCTGAAAGTTCCCATGTGCAGTATGGGTGGTATTATTATCCCTAGTTTATAGTTGAGGAAATTGAAGCACAGATGTTAACATCCATATTTTCAAGAATGTCCATTTATTTGGGAGCATCAATTGTTCGGTGCCCAACCTGAGATAGCTAATGGATAATGCAACGATTTTGTCACAGGTATTTTTAGTAAAAGTCACGGAGAGGTCACGGGCAATAAACAAAAATTCACAGCCATGACCTATCTCATGACTTATATTATAAATACCCTGACTAAATAGGAGGTGAGGGAGGCGCCTGGGGGCCGCTGCTGTGGGGAGCAGCAGCTGCTCTGGCTGCCCCAGGGACCGCTGCATGCTGCGGGGATGCCAAAGTGGCTGGCTGCAGAGCTGCGCCAGTAACGGATGTTGTGGCAGGCTCTGTGGCCACCAGAGCAGCTGACCCGGAGCCAGCTGCTTGGGCGGTCCTGGGGTCAGCCACACTGGCCACTGCACAAGTCACGGAGTTTGTGGAAAGTCGTGGAATCCGTGATAGACACGGGGCCCTACTGATGGATTGATTGTGTAACATGCTGAGCATCCGCTGATCTAAATTGGATTTTAAGAACAATCAGCTCCTCACACAGTGGTTAGCATGTTCTAGCTATCTTAGTTACTTATATATCCCCAATTTCTGTAGTATCTAAGAATACCTTAGAATCTTTAATTGATAGGCCTGTAAATTAATCTTATTTAATGCAAGCGATTAATGCGAAACAAATTGCGACTATTTTTTTTAAATCTAGTGAATCAATCACAGTTTTAATTGCACTGTTAAACAATAATAGAATACCAATTAAAATTTATTATACATATTTTTACCTAACTGCACTCAAAAACAAAACAATGTAAAACTTAAGAGTCTACAAGTTTACTCAGTCCTACTTCTTGTTCAGCCAATCGCTAAGACAAACAAGTTTGGTTATATTTATGGGAGATACTGCTGCCTGCTTCTTATTTACAATGTCACTGAAAGTGAGAACAAGTGTTTGCATGGCACTGTTGTAGCCAGCAGTGCAAGGTATTTACGTGCCAGATATGCTAAACATTTGTATACACATTCATGCTTTCACCTGTATGCTCTAAAGGTTTTACTAATAATAATTCTAAATTTGTAAGTTGCACTTTCACAATAAAGAGATTACACCACAGTTCTTGTATGAGGTAAATTGAAAAATATTATTTTATCTTTTTTACAGTGCAAATATTTGTAATAAAAATAATAATATAAAGTGAGCACTGTACAATTTGTATTCTGTGCTGTAACTGAAATCAGTGTATTTGAAAATGTAGAAAAACATCTAAAATATGGCTAATTTAAATTGGTATTCTGTTCTTAACAGTGCAATTAAAACTGTGATTAATCACAATTTTTTTAATCGTGCAATTAATTGTGATTATATTTGTAATCGTTTGACAGCCCTATCCATATATTATCTTCACAACACAAGGTCACAGAGAAGTCTGTGGCAGACCCATGAATAAAACCCAACAACCCTGGCTCCTAGGGCTGTATTTTCAACAGAAGCCCATCATTCCTCTTCACCTTTATAGACACTCCACAGGGCTCCCACAAATGACATCATGTTTCAGGAAGTTGTGCTCTGGGCACTGTGTACTTGCAGGGTATTCTGCTGAGCAAAATGGGTGCAGTTTTCCATTAAAGAGAATGGTTTGACTCTTGCTGTAAGAATTTCTGTAATAATTGTAGGTTTCTGTTTGTTCTGTGTAGTGCATAGCACTATTTTTCTTAAAAATCCCAACATTATTGTAGCATCATCAAATAAAACATATAATGCTAGAGATCAAGGGCCAAACCCTGCAATTTTTTGCACATGCTAATCTCCAAAAGGGGAGTTTCTCCTTTGGTAAGACTGTATTAATTATTATTGATTATTAGTAGTATTAAAGTAGCGCCTCTGAGCCCTAGATATGGATCAGGACCGCATTGTGCTAAGCACTGCACAAACACAGAACACAAACACAGTCCCTGCTCCAAGGGGCTTACACTATAAGTGTAAGATAAGAGATAACAGATGGTTACAGACAGACAGGAGAGTACAAGTAAACAATGAGAGAATGGGACTGGGCCCTTCATAGCTAAGCACATACTTCACTGTGGATAAGGCATAGTTCCCAAAAAAACCCAAGGCTAAACCTAAAAATCTCTCTTTGCAGATGCTACTCCACCTCATAAAATGAGATCAAAATGTGGGAAAAGGTTTTTGGGGAAAATGACTATACAAAATGGTCCTGGGGTGCCAAGTATATTAGTTCTCAGTGATTCCATTGCAAATTCATTTACTTCTCAAATCAATATAGGTTTCATTCTAATTCACCCTCAGAATCTGTGTTCTTTCTGGCTCCTACAAGAATACCATTAACCATCACACAGTTGAGGTGTATTACAAGTGCAGTTAAGGTGAAAGTGACGTTTAATAGACAATGATGTGAAGGAAGGGAAAAATCCATCTTAACTCTCAGATCTCAGGCTGATTTTGCCCATTAGAAAAACTAAACTAAACTAAAAGCATCTTTTTCACATGTACCCTGAGCACATTAGACAGGGAATCATGTGAGCAACAAACAAGACCCCCACAACATCTTTATTACAGAATAGCTTTTCAATGTACAATTATAAATACTTATGAAACTGAGGCATAGCATAGTGCAATCTCCAATACACAACTCTGCTATTAACATCTCAGTTCTCACCTGTAATACCTGTATCACTCTTGCACCCATTCTTGTTACTCCATTTTACACCATTGCTGAATTAGACATTGGCTTTTTGCTGGAGCTATCCTCATTTATCGATTAAGGAAAGCTCACCAAATTTACTCTCACTTGTGATTTTAACAGAATTTGAACCTGTTTCTCCAGAGGGAAATGAAAGGTAAATGTGCTAATCTACTAGCCATATATTAGACAAGAAATTAGGATGATAAAGTTGTTGCAAGTAAGTTGGGATTGCATAAGCTACAATCAATATACTACCCTCCTAGCCAGAAAGGTGCTCTGTTATCAAGGTACTAAGCATGGTATATGAAGTTAGATAAATTACAATAGACAATCTCAGTCTTCATACTGGCTATTATTGTGAAGTATTGTATGCAAAACCATAAGAATGATTTGTGAGACACTAATAAAAACCTTGTGCAGCTTTAGGACCATGAACACCCTGATATCAGTAGTGGGCTGCTTAAGTCATCTTAGTCATTTTCACCTACCTGTTGATGCTTTCCCTGGAGAAGTAGACAGTGTATGCCAGGATATTCCCTTTAGTTTCTGCAGGTGGGCGCCAACTGAGACGGACAAATCGACTGGAGACCAAAACAGGGACCACATCTCGGGGAGCAGAGGGGAGGACACTGGAACTTGGGATAGCTGAAGGGGAAGGAGAGGAATCAATCAGAGAGGTTGGTGGAACAGGGGATTCAGGGCTGGTGGGAAGCAGTGTAGTTGGCACAACTGATGTGTTACAAAACAAAGGGCCAATGTGAAATGGAAGTGTGTGAATAAAATGAATGGGAGGGGAAAAAAAGAGAAAACTGACAGTAAAACCACACTTTAAAATATAACATTCTGTGCAAGCAATAATCCACAAAGTTCAACAGCAACAAACAGATATTAGATGAGCTACTGTCCTGCTAATGTTCAGAGCTTCTCTCTTACATGTATGATCACAAAAACTCACAAAAATTGCATTGCTCACACAGAGATCTTTAGTTATCTGACAAACAAAAAATTTTTAGCAACTCTTAAAAATCCATTTTCTACAAGAACCAACCTTATTGGACTGGGAAAGGCAGAAACTAAGAACTCTTCTATGAATTACTTAGTGGATGATTGCATCCAAGTTCAATACAATAAAAAGCAGAATGGAAACTCAGATTTCAGTTTTAATATTGGTACATCTGAGCATCTGTTTTTGAGTTTAAAAAAAAAAAGTCAAACACACCAGGTGCATAAACAGTAAAACGAGTAAATGGCTAGGTCAGGGTTTCAGGTTGTGAAATTTACAAAAGTATTTGTGTGTGTTGAACACTAAATGTTTGTCTTATAGGTTGCGGTTCCAGCTACATATTGTTTTAGCATGCAAACTCCATAACCAGCATCCACAATCATCTTTCTTCCTTTGTGACCTAATGTGAAATCCAATGCTTAATCTCACAGGCCGGTTGCTGTTACCACGGTCACAACTTCCTTAACTGTTGTCATGGAGAACCACAGCCACTCAAAGAATACCAGCATATTCTTATAACTTTTTGAATGATCCGTGTTTCTGGTAGTCATAAATATAAAGGGAAGGGTAAACCCCTTTAAAATCCCTCCTGGCCAGAGGAAAACTCCTCTCACCTGTAAAGGGTTAAGAAGCTAAAGGTAACCTCGCTGGCACCTGACCAAAATGACCAATGAGGAGACAAGATACTTTCAAAAGCTGGGAGGAGGGAGAGAAACAAAGGGTCTGTGGGTCTGTCTATATGCTGCTTTTGCCGGTGATAGACCAGGAATGGAGTCTTAGAACTTTTAGTAAGTAATCTAGCTAGGTATGTGTTAGATTATGATTTCTTTAAATGGCTGAGAAAAGAATTGTGCTGAATAGAATAACTATTTCTGTCTGTGTATCTTTTTTGTAACTTAAGGTTTTGCCTAGAGGGATTCTCTATGTTTTGAATCTAATTACCCTGTAAGGTATCTACCATCCTGATTTTACAGAGGGGATTTCTTTACTTCTATTTACTCCTATTTCTACTAAAAGTCTTCTTGTAAGAAAACTGAATGCTTTTTCATTGTTCTCAGATCCTAGGGTTTGGGTCTGTGGTCACCTATGCAAATTGGTGAGGCTTTTTACCAAACCTTGTCCAGGAAGTGGGGTGCAAGGTTTTGGGAAGTATTTTGGGGGGAAAGACGTTTCCAAACATCTCTTCCCGAGTAACCAGTATTTGTTTGGTGGTGGTAGCGGCCAATCCAAGGACAAAGGGTGGAATATTTTGTACCTTGGGGAACTTTTTGACCTAAGCTGGTAAAGATAAGCTTAGGAGGTTTTCATGCAGGTCCCCACATCTGTACCCTAGCGTTCAGAGTGGGGAAGGAACCTTGACACTGGTCAAGTGTCCAAAAGGTGTGGGTGGGGCCCAAAGGGAGTGATTGTTTATGGAGGATGCAAGCTTAGTGGGGAAGTCCCCTTGGTGTGATGTGCTAGGGGTGGAGTTTTCCTCTGCGCATTTATTATTGGTTTTGGTTTTGTTGTGTTGTTATTTTAAATACTATCAAATGCCCACAGAGTAGCAGACAGGCACCTTTGATATGTTTTATAAACTTCAATGAGAAAAAAAAAAAAAAGCTGGCTCACCGTAGTATCGCACAAAATAAGCAGACCAGGAGTCTGACATAAGCCACTTAAAGAAACAGAATGCATCATTTAAAACCAGAAATTTGCCACTGATGGTGCACCTAAAGAAATTACTTTTTTCATAACTGTTCAGCTTTATTGGCCACGAAGCAATGAGCCCTATGGCTGTCCGCAACCTTTTTTTATTTTTTGGTGTGTGCTGTGAACAGTGTTATAGACATTAACTTACACTGGGCTGGTTAACAGTTCATGAACCGTATTATCTAAATCGCATATAAAGGATGGCTTGATGTGTTCATAAAAATGCAAAAAAAAAAAGTAATTTGCATAGAATATTAGATCAACCAATGAACTTATTTGCATGTCCTCATCCTCAAATTCTGGAACCCTTGCTATTAACGAGATGTCCAAAATATGGCCACATCTTTTGACTATTTTCATGAGAAGAAATACTCCTTTCTATTAAATACAATACTCAGTATGGTGGGGTCCATTAAAAAGTAGTAATGCTTGAAGGATAATTGTCCTCAGTGGAAGAATTGTGAGACCCATGGAATTTCTTTATGATATTCCTCATGCACTATCTGGTGGAAAAGAAAGGCCGTAGTCTTGACAGCTCTTGACACCTGGGGCTGATTAACTATTATTATTTTATTATTTGTTCTGTGGTAGTTGTATTTCCTAGAAGTCCCAGTCCTGAACAGGGCTGATTTGTGCTAGGAGCTGTACAAATGCACAACAACAAGTGAAATTCTCCACTCACATCTTACAGTGGTGCAACGCCATTTGTTGCAATGGAATGACAGCTGATTTGCAATACTAAGAGAGATTCTGACTTTTGGTCTAATTTGTATATCAACACCAATGCCACACGCCTTAATCAGGCCTATTAATGAATGCTAGACTGCATAAGTACATTATGGAAGCACCAAGAACCTTTCCTATGTTTTTAGTTGAATGATAAGATAGAAATGTTATTAAATTGACAGATTTTGTAAGATCAACCCCAACTTTGAGTAGGGTAATGAAAGTTCCGAGGGGAAACACATCAAGGTTGGGAGCTGGAGGGTCTACCCACTCCTTATTGCTTTCAGTAAATACTGTAGGGTTTGAAATATGCATTTTCTGCTAACTCCAGTAAAATCTATTTCACTTTTATGTTTGTTAGCAGCGAATAGTAAACATGTATTTATACTTATAATATAGAAATAACCTGTTAACTTGCCATTTATCTCAACAAGTAATATCCTAAAATCCTTTAAAGTTTCATATGAATATACTGGATAAAGTCGCTTGCGTCTGATCAGGGATGAATTTGTCCCATTTGTTCCCACTCTGTAAACAGTGGACATTTCTCTACTGTCTTGGCACCTAGAGTAATCATTTACTCCTATGTAAAGCGAGTGTAAAACACGACAGTTCTGAGTCACTTTGCACAGGCATAAATTAGTACACAAGATTCAGTGGAGACCATGGCAGCGGATGAACATAGGGCCACATTGTCAAGAGAGCTCAGTTCCCATTTAGGCACCTAAATAAACAGGCCAGATTATTAATCTGGCTGAACTCTTTTGAAACTCTGGCCCCAGTTGTGAGAACTGAACTCCTCTGAAAATTCTGGCCATAGGATCCATCCCTGCAGGACAAAAGTCCTGTGGGAAATGGGAGGTGTGTCGGAGTTAGGTGCACAGGCAGCTTTGACACAGGAAGTTCTTATGAATAGGGCATAGGCAGAACCATCTGTATATCACCAAACTATTTTATAGAAATTAAGGGCAACATTTTCTCTGATCTACCCTTTGCATTTGATCATGCCGCACCTTTAAGCAGGAAGATGTTGTCCGGCTGGCTGAGGGAAAGGGAACGGGGCTCTATGGGTGTGGAGGGGAGAGAACGTCAGAAGGTGTTGCAAAAGGGGGGAATGGGTCAGCATGGCCATGCTGACTCCTCCCCTGGAACCGGAAGGGTTGAAAGGGGACAAGCCCAGACAGGAAAAGCAGGGACAGGGAGGTGAGGGTGGGGGAGAATTCAAACACTGCGAAGCACAGATGGAGTGGGATTGTGGAGGTCAGTGGTAAGCCAGAGGTAGGATTCTCGCAAGAATGGTGGAAGGCTGGCCCCACAACCTGGTGCTGGTGGGGTGCTGGTGGAGCTCAGGGTGCCGTGTTTGATTACCAGTGGCAGCCCCCTAGGCAATAAGTATCAATTGTGGGGGGCTTGGTGGGGTGTGGGGTCCGTGCACTATTTGTCCCTCTGAGGATTTACATCGGGGAGATGGGGATGGACCTAGTGCGGTATTAAATGGGCCAGGGTAAGAATTGGGAGACTTGTCTGGGGGGCACGCCCTTGCAGGGAGGCTCATGGATTGCACAGCAGTTGTTGCAATGGCTTCTGGCATCCACAGGTGAGTGGTCTGGCCAGGGTGATAATGGATCCACAGAGAGGGCACGAGTTGGGGAGAGAGGCAATAGGAAGGTGGGGCAGACCCCCTGCACTGGTGGGGGAGCCCTCAATGGGGAGGAGGAGGAGAGATCCCCCAAAACCTTTCAGCTCTACCCCTGTCAAGGACGGTAACTACATGGGATGGAGTTGCAGTCCCAGTGCTAGTTGGGAGGCAACAGGGCAATGAGGGACAGTCAGTCCCGATATGGTTATGCTTGGGTGGCTGACCTGATGGGAGTCCACCCTCTCAGTACCACTAGGGATGAGAGGTGAATTTGTGGCTATATTATCACTGTTGCACAGGGAGGTGTCGGTGGATTGTAAACATGGAGTGAACAAGCAGAACAGAGAGATGCCCAAGCAGCTGAGAGTACCTAGACTGTGGGAAAATTGGAGAGGCTCTTCTATGCAGGTGTTACAGCAGAGCTTTACCCAGAGAGAAGCCCAGCTTTGTTTAAATATATGGATATAATCAGGTGGGCATACAATACATTCAAGGGCATGTTGTTTCATTATGATGAGCAGTTTAGATTGAGGGCGGCAACCCAAACATCAGACACTGTGGTTGGAATGGATGATGCTGCGGGGGCCTGATGCCCACACAGATAGTGGCCTGTTCATTCCACAGCAGGACTGGCAGGGGCCAGAGTCACGTAAGGTTATTTCCTGGGTGTTTAATGATAGCGATTGTCAAAGGGCATCCTCAACCGTCTTGAATCGCCTCTCTGCTATTACATTCACCAGTAGGCTAAACGGTTATCCAGATCCTTGTAGCGGTTTCTTAGTTTGAAAGTTTCTGGCGGGGTGGTTGCATACCAATGACCCCGGGGAGGATTCACATCATCCCACCACAGTTAACATACTTAGGGATCTTGTGCAGATCCTTGGCACCATATGTCGTAGTGGACTGGAGGCAGCCTTGTTCAGGGCAGCATTCTTGATAGCGTTTTTTTTGTTGGTGCTTTCAGTGAGCTAGTACCTGGGTAATGTAGGGACTCCATGGGAAGGGCGTTGGAACTGCATGATGTACACTGGCAGGGGCAAGCAGTGCTACTAAACTTGTGGAAGTCAAAGATGGATCAAGGAGGTCAGGGTGAATCTATTATCCTGTGGGAGGGTGGTGAGCCTGGGGTCTGCCCCATGGAGGCTTTGAGGGCCTACATGGCAATACGACTGGGGAAGGAGATGGGTGTACGGTGACAGGAGTCCCCTCACAACGTATCCATTTGTTATGGTGTTGAGACAGGGACTGATGAGGTTGGGGCTGCCAGCCCAGAAAGTTGGTTCCCATTCATTCAGAATCGTGGCAGCAAGTTTATTTGTACCAGAACAAAACTAGGAGCCAGTGAGTAAAGACCTCAAGAGGTCTTCTACTCCAGAACCCAGCACTCAAGGCAGGATTAAGTATTATCTAGACCATCCCTCACAAGTGTTTGTCTAACCTGCTCTTAAAAATCTCCAGTGATGGAGATTCCACAACCTCCCTAGGCAATTTATTCCAGTGCTTAATCACCCTGACAGTTAGGAAGTTTTTCCTAATGTCCAACTTAAACTGCCCTTGCTACAGTTTAAGCCCATCGCTTCTGGTTCATCCTCAGAGGTTAAAGATAACACTTTTTCTCTTGTAACAATCTTCTATGTACTTGAAACTGCAACGATGTCCCCTCTCAGTCTTCTCTTCTCCAGACTAAACAAACACAGTTTTTTCAATCTCCCCTCATAGGTCATGTTTTCTAGACCTTTAATCATTTTTGTTGCTCTTCTCTGGACTTTCTCCAGTTTGGCCACATCTTTCTTGAAATGTGGCACCCAGACCTGGTCACAATACTCCAGCTGAGGCCTAATCAGAAAAGAGGAGAATGATGTTTGCTTTTTTTGCAACAGTGTTACATTGTTGACTTATATTTAGCTTGTGATCCACTATGACCCCCAGATCCCTCTCTACAGTACTCCTTCCTAGGCAGTCATTTCCCATTTGGTATGTGTACAAGTGATTGTTCCCTCCTTAGTGGAGTACTTTGCATTTGTCCTTGTGGAATTTCATCCTATTTACTTCAGACCATTTCTCCAGTTTGTCCAGATAATTTTGAATTTTAATCCTATCCTCCAAAGCACTTGCAACCCCTCCCAACTTGGCATCATCTGCAAACTTTATAAGTGCACTTTCTATGCCATTATCTAAATCATTGATGAAGATATTAAACAGAACTGGACCAGAACTGACCCCTGTGGGACCCCACTCAATATGCCTTTCCAACTTGACTGTGAACCACTGATAACTACTCTTTGGGAACAATTTTCTAACCAATTATGCACCCACCTTACGGTAGCTCCATCTAGGTTGTATTTTCCTCATTTGTTTATGAGAACATCATGCGAGACAGTGTCAAAAGCTTTACTAAAGTCAAGATAGATCACGTCTACTGCTTCCCCCATCCTCAAGGCTTGTTACCCTGTCAAAGAAAGCTATTCGGTTGGTTTGACATGATTTGTTCTTGACAAAACCATGCTGTTACTTATCACCTTATTATCTTCTAGGTGTCTGCAAACTGATTGCTTAATTATTTGCTCCATTATCTTTCTGGGTACTGAAGTTAAATTGACTGGTCTGCAATTCCCTGGGTTGTCCTTATTCCCCTTTTTATAGATTGGCACTGTATTTGCCCTTTTCCAGTCCTCTGGAATCTCACCTGCCTTCCATGAACACAGAGCAACATGCTCTCTGTGGGAAGCAGCAGTGAGCAAGCAAAGCAACCAACCATATTCTGCACTAGCTGAATTTTCCAAGTGGACTTCACGTGCAGCCCTATGAAGAGAATATTGGGATTTGGGAACTATAGTGAGGTCTTGATCTAGATGGAAGAGTTGCAACCATCTAGCCAAAGCGTAATTGCTGCAAGCAGTGAAGGTGCTGTAGGAACAACAAATAAAATAAACCACCTGTCCACATTTCCACAGATTTAAAGCACAGACACGTCACCTCCCTCCTTCAGACAGCTCTACTAGTTTCACGCTCATTTCAGGATGCAATTAAAAATAATCCTCTGTGTTTAAACCTACCCAATGGACAGTCAACTGTAGCTCTTGGACTTCACTTTTCTACTCTACAAGCACCATTTCGATTTCCACAATCTCGCTATGTAACAGCCACCTTCTCTCCTGTCTTGCCATGTGGAACAGCCTTTCTGTATCTCTGTTTCTTCACCATTTCATGTATTTTCATGATCTTCATTTAAAACATCTTCCCATTCTTTTGATTATATCACTTACTTTGTCTCTCTGCTATTACATATCATTTAATTCTGGAATGCAGTTTGAGATACAGGTTGTGTGAAACAAATTTATTCAGCACATGTCTCTTTCTACCCTATATAGCACTTTCTCTCCCAATTGTTTCTGCCCTGCTCAAACTGAGTGGACGCAATATCTACCTTCAGATTAAAACTCTCATTTTGGAATGAAGTATGGTCAGTGGGCTAGCACATTTATTTGTTACCATGCCAACAACCTGGCTAATCTCATTTTTTTAATGTATTGGAGAGGGGAAAATGACAGTAAAGCTGTAAAGCATAAAAAGGGCTCATTGGCGAGAACGGCTCTTGTACTTAAAACCCATTAAGTAGGCAAATGAAAGGAATAACTACTAGCAATGATTAATTAAGGTAATAAAAACTCATTATGTAATCATAAATCGTGGACATGCATCAACCGCCATCTCATTTACTGTCACTTTAAATAGAAAAATATTAATTTCTGGAGTTTGTGAAATAATGATGTGTTAAATATTTTTCTTAACAAAAATAATGCTTCTGCTGTGAAAGCGTATTACTGTGTGAAAAAGTTACTTACCAGTGACAGGAAATGGCATATAATTGCAGATGTTAAAATTACTTGTCGACAAAACACAAAAAGTTCGATATGCAACATACTCAAACTTTACATAGAGATACAGGAGGCAATCACTCATAATTAGGGACAATTATGCCTATTGCAATTTAGTTATGATTTTTTTCTAGATCAGTGGCAACATTCTCTATGTCTTTATTACTAATAAAATGTACACCCCCTCACACAAAAGATAAAAACGGTTCAAATGAAATTCCAACAGTGGCCAGTAACAGCAAATCCAAAAAAATAATTAAAAAAAAAATCATGGCCCATATTTTCAGGAGTGACTAGCAATTCTGGGTGTCTCAATTTTTGGGTGAACACCATAATGGGGTCAGATTTTACAAAACTGCTGAGCACTTAGCTTCTGAAAATCAGGCCACTTAGGGTATGTCTACACTGCAAGTGGACACCCCCAGCTGGCCCGTACCAGCTGACTAGGGCTTGCAGGGCTTCGGCTAAGGGACTGCGGTGTAGGCATGGTGTAGGCGTTTGGGTTCGGGCTTCAGTCCAAGTGATGGGACTGTCCCACCCTTCAGGGTCCTAGAGCCCAAGCTCCAGTCTGCACCTGAACATCTACACTGCAGTTAAACAGCTCTGCAGCCCGAGCCCCAGGAGTCTGAGTCAGCTGGCACAGGCCAGGCACGGGTTTTTGTGTGTTTCAGTTGGGATATTTGAAAATAAAGGCACTCAGTATCACATTTTACACTTGGAAATCTTGTTTTTAATAACAGAATCATAGAAATGTAGGACTGTAAGAGACCTCGACAGGTCACCTAGTCCAGTCCCTGGCACTGAGGCAGGACTACGTCTTACTAGACCCTCCCTGACAGGTGTGTGTTGAAGTTGTTCTTAAAAGCCTACAATGACAGAGATTCCACATTCTCCCTAGGTAATTTCTTTCAGTGCTTAACTACCGTTACAATAGGAAGTTTTTCCTAATCACAGAATCTCAGTGTTGGAAGGGACCTCAGAAGGTCATCTAGTCCAACCCCCTACTCAAAGCAGAACCAATCCCCAATTTTTGCCCCAGATCCCTAAATGGCCCCCTCAAGGATCGAACTCACAACCCTGGGTTTAGCAGGCCAATGCTCAAACCACTGAGCTATCCCTCCCCATCTAACCTAAGTCTCCCTCGCTGCAATTTTAAGTCCATTATTTCTTGTCCTGTCCTCAGTGAATAAGGAGCACAATTTATCACCCTTCTCTTTATAATATTTTTTTATGTACTTGAAGACTCGTATGTCCCCCCTCACTCTTCTATTTTCCAGACTAAACAAACCTAATTTTTTTTCAGTCTTTCTTGTAGGTCATGTTTTCTAGACCTTTAATCATTTTTGTTCCTGTCCTCTGGACTTGTAGTGTAGTGTCCAGAACTGGACTCAGTATTCCAGTTGAGGCTTTATCAGTGCTGAGTAGAGTGGAAGAATTATTTCTTGCATCTTTCTTATCACACTCCCACTAATGCATCCCAGAAGGATGTTCACTTTTTTGGCAGTGTCACACTGTTGGTTCATATTTAGCTTGTGAACCACAATAACCCCCAGATCCTTTTCTGCAGTATTCCCTCCTAAGAAGCCATTTCCCATTTTGTATTTGTGCAACTGATTATTACTTCCTAAGTGTTGTACTTTGCATTTGTCCTTATTGAATTTCATCCTATTTATTTCAGACCATTTCTTCAGTTTGTCAAGATCATTCTACATTCTACTTCCGTCCTCCAAAGTGTGTGCAGCTCCTCCCAGCTTGATATTGTCTGCAAACTTTATAAGTGCACTCTCTGTACCACAATCCAAATCACTTATGAAGATATTGAATAAAACTGGACCCAGGACAAATCGCAGCAGGGCCCAACTTAATATGCTCTTCTAGCTTCACTGTTCACTGTTCCAGAGACTTCAGTGAGACTCCTTGTGAGTGAACAGGTCTTTTTGTAGTATCAGGGCCAATCCTGAGAAGAGAAAAGGAGTAGTAGTTTCACCTTAGAGACTAACCAATTTATTTGAGCATAAGCTTTCGTGAGCTACAGCTCACTTCATCGGATGCATTCTTATGAAGTGAGCTGTAGCTCACGAAAGCTTATGCTCAAATAAATTGGTTAGTCTCTAAGGTGCCACTAGTACTCCTTTTCTTTTTGCGAATACAGACTAACACGGCTGCTACTCTGAAACCAATCCTGAGAAGGGTATCCCTGGTTATGTGGAGTCCCACAGAAGTCAAAAGAACTCTAGGCAGGCTCAAAGCTCTGTGCAGTAAGAGCCCTTTGGCGGATCGGGGCCTTAATTTGCACGATAGGATAAACAGGATGTGACCCCCTGCTGGGGTACCCAGAACTGAGAGTCATGGTATTACCCCTCTTAGTCTCAGCAAGTGAGAGCTTTGCTTCTGCTAAGCTATGTGTTAGCTCCCTGACACACCAGCTTGTCTGCCTTGCCAGCAAACCTCTCTGGACTCTGCCAGTCCAAATTTTGCCTAGCAGGTAGCCATCAGTGACCCCCAATTCTCGAGTTTCTCAGTGACACCCTTCTTTGCAGTGTACAGTCCCTCTAAATGTAGCAACCACAAAACCTTATCAAGTTTGCTGCTCATTTAAAGAGACAGTACACAGTCACTTATGACGTTAACTGGAGTTAACAAACACTGTATTTCAATCAAAGTACTGAGTTGGTTATGCTAAAAGTAAAATGAGTTTATTAACAAAAGGACAGAGGTTTAAGTGATATTTAGTGTAAGAAAGAAGGATGGAAATGGTTACAAATAAACCAAAAGTAAAAATATGCTTCCAAGACTAAAACTCAAATTAACAAACTAGAGTTTTTAGTTCAAAGAATTTTTCTCACCACAATCTTTCTTCCTTCACAGGTGGCTAAACCTTTAGCTAGGACCCAACACATAGAGCTCAAAGTGCTTGGTTTCTTTGACTCCTTACGTGAAGGATAATTTAGGGGTTCTCTCCCCCCAATCTTTATAGTCCATTAAATGTTTGTGATGGATTCTTTGAAAAGTAAGCCCAGACTAAGTTCTCTCTCCTGCTGGGGAATAGATGCCATGCTGTCTCCTTCCCCAGTTATTAGCTTGATAGCTTTGTTTACCTTATATGTAAATATACCTTCATTGTCTCTACCTGACGACCAGGCTGGTCAGACAAGCAAATATACGTTCCTTTTTTGAGGGCAGATTGGGTTTATGCATTGCTTGCCAAATATCTCTTAAAAACATAATTCTAGCACATCTTTATAACTCTTTGTACACACCTCATACATACACCACACAATGATTTTGGGACCAGTGTGTTACCAGTCTGCGTATGATACCTTACATGACATCTTTTAGATAAAGATTATGACAACAGTGTGTTAGGTGTGGTGAGTATGTTAGGCCTGACAAGAGTTGCTGACACAGTGTAGTGAAACACCAATGGACTTCTGCATCACATAAGAGTAACAGAGAGTAACTAGCTAGCTACCTAGCTTATATAGCTGCCGTCATTGTAATACTGTACCTGAGCAGGAAAGGGACGGGGTGAGGAATGACATGTTAGGATCTTGTGACTACTCAGCATGTGCACATCTTCATGGTCAATTTAAAGTGTTTTTAATCATTTATTATTGTTGTTATTGACTCACTTCCTATGGACATTGCAGGAAAAAATGGGAGTTAAGGAAGGAATTGAGAAAAAGGAGGGTAGTGATGAGTAGTTTTGAAGCATTACAATTGAAACCTATGAAAAGACGGAATTTTTTGATTCAAGTTTCTTTTGTTAGTTTATCACCAGCAAAAATTGCCATGACACAATATAATGGTGGTCATGGGTCACAATCTGATTTTTAAAACTTTTTGATGCAAGTTATTCTGAATATTCACATTCAGGGGTAGATCCTCAGCTGATATAAATCAGCATAGCTCTGTTGATATTTAAGTAATGATAATGGGCACATATTTAATGACATTCATCCAATGATCTCAAAGCTTTTTACAAATATAATGTGTCACCACACACCCTGTGACACATTATCATTGAAAAGATTTATTATATTAATTTTTCTGGTGGGTATAGAGAGAGTAACTTTTTTGAGGTCATACTATGTTTGAATGGAAGAGGATGAATTTCAATGTTACCTAATTAGTAATGGGTTTGAATTTTATCAAGGTGTAAATGGAGCAAAATGAAATCCATCCAAAATATTTATTTTAAATGTTTTAAATTTATAAATAGAACTGCTCCAGAGTAAAGACATCTACAGCATGCTCCCCTCACCCCTGCAATACTGCTCAGTAGTGGCTGAAAAGTTTTGAAATTCAAAGTTTTTCAGCAACACAAACAACAATAAATCTATCACATAAAGGTTTATGAAAAAATAATCGTATTTTACAATCAACTCTACTGCTGATATTCTAAACACATCCAACATCCAGATGCAGAAATATGATATTTCAGGCATGACATAAAAACATTAATCTATTCCTATTTCTGAGGCCTCAATGTTAAAAGGAAATGCTACCTAAGGAGAGTGTTAGCTCCAGGAACATTAAAACACATGATTACCGCTTATCACTGCACAAGAATCTATACATTGAGGAGGCTTTTGTGTACTACTGTGTTTGGAGAAGTACCCAAAATTTTCAAAACTAGTTTGACTGAACTTAAGTAAGGCCCAACTGTAATAGATACAGGTGAGGGGGGGGAAAGCAAGTTGCAGGCAAAGCCATTAGGTTTCTAGAAAGTGAGGCATCTTTCCATTAAAAAAAAAGTGTTAATATATATAATATCAGCTATCAGTTTTAACCCGCCCTTTCATATTTTAGAATTTATGTATATGTCATAGAATCATAGAATCTCAGGGTTGGAAGGGACCTCAGGAGGTCATCTAGTCCAACACCCTGCTCAAAGCAGGACCGATCCCCAATTAAATCATCCCAGCCAGGGCTTTGTCAAGCCTGACCTTAAAAACCTCTAAGGAAGGAGATTCCACCACTTCCCTAGGTAATGCATTCCAGTGCTTCACCACCCTCTTAGTGAAGAAGTTTTTCCTAATATCCAACCTAAACCTCCCCCACTGCAACTTGACACCATTACTCCTTGTTCTGTCATCAGCTACCACTGAGAACAGTCTAGATCCATCCTCTTTGGAACCCCCTTTCAGGTAGCTGAAAGCAGCTATCAAATCCCCCCTCATTCTTCTCTTCCATAGACTAAACATCCCCAGTTCCCTCAGCCTCTCCTCATAACTCATGTGTTCCAGTTCCCTAATCATTTTTGTTGCCCTCCGCTGGACTCTTTCCAATTTTCCCACATCCTTCTTGTAGTGTGGGGCCCAAAACTGGACACAGTACTCCAGATGAGGCCTCACCAGTGTCGAATAGAGGAGAACAATCACGTCCCTCAATCTGCTGGCAATGCCCCTACTTATACATCCCAAAATGTCATTGGCCTTCTTGGCAAAGAATTGGTTGTGTCTTAGTTTCACAGAATTCCTGTTTATTTTAAATATGAAATGTGTCTTTAAATCTCCAAACTCCAGGCAACTCAGAAAGTTAGGGGATAGCTTTAGTTCTACATCCATTTATATTATCATGCCTGACACAAAGAGTTTATAGCCTAATTTGACTTTACAATTGCAATAGTACTAATATGACTTCATTATTTAACAATTCATGCTGTGATCCTAAGATGGAACGAGCTGTATTATTGTTCTCATGCAATGCCATTCATTCAGAGATCACAAAGCATGTTGGATATATCAGTAAGCCACTACTTATATGAGGCAGGTGAATTTCACACATCACTTAAGAGACATGTTCAGTGTTGCACAGTAAATCAGCAAGAGTAAGAAATGAGGACCAATGATGACTCCCAGTTTTTGCTTAAGTCATTAGACAATTCTCACTTTTAAGATACTGTAGATAAATTTTAACCTGGATTCTAATAGCTAGAAAGAAAGCAGATAGGAAAATACTAATGATTTAGGGTCTCATAAGTATATTAGATTAGTCCTGAAGGATCACTAGTTATGATTAGCTGAAATATTACTCTTCTCTGGATGTAAAACTCCCATTTATCTTCAGTGGGATAAAAGGTAGCATTTGGCTCTGACATTTTAAAGGAGAAATGTTCATCCAGCCTATGAATTGTGCTCCATATTTTCAAAGTGCTAAGTGCATGCACATGTTTACACTTGCCCAATGTGGGTGCAAATATGTAATATGCAGCTCAGTTTAGGTTGAGTATATGCCAAAGTGTGAGTAAATATCAGCATATCCTTCTTTTAAAATGTTAGCCTGTGGCGATGATGTTAAAGCAGTGAGTAAAAGATTGGTTTTGATTGCCACACAAACTTCACCTACTTTTGCATTTGAATGGAAATGTGTTATTTCTTGGGTCCATAATGATGTCCTTAGAACTAAGTGGTGCAGTGCTAATTTTTACTATGCCTCCTGTGTGACATTAGGGGACCTGTAATAAACACATTATTTATGGGCCCATGCTAATAATGCCTGAAGTTACTGAAAAATGGAAAGACTGAGGAATTCACACAGCACCTCTCAGGATCAGACCCAAAGCTCTTTTAAAAAAGAAAAAAAAAACAGAAAAAGGAAGCTGTACGAGATTTTTGATAGATCTACCCTGTGCTATAATAACCAGACCAAAATTGAACCATGCACTGCTTTCTCTTCTCCTCCAGCTTCTTTTTCTTAAACACAGAAAACAGAGAAGTACATAAGACTAATAGTTTAATTGCTAAGTTGTGATAGAGTGGAGGAAGGAGGCTAGTTATCTGCTAAGTGGCTGTACTCTAAAACTAGTAAACAGGGACACCTCTGCAGAGATCAATCTGTGCATTTGCTCCCACTCTTTAGCACAGATCTTACTAGGATTACATGCAGAGAAATTTTGCTAGTGCTCGGAGGGTTCTTATGAAGAGACACCAGATTTGCCCTCTCAGGGCTTGTGGAGGCACTGCACCCCATTGGCGTGTTGCTGTGTGCAACTCTGTAACAATGTTGAAAAGGCAGCTGCCAGGGAGCAATTGGAGTTAGGCTAAAATAGAGGTATGCTGGGAGCGTGGACTAGCAGTAGCCATTGTTCCAACCCAGAGACCTGAATAATGGGTGCATAAAGACAGTAGAATGTGCCCATGTGTTTGCTGCTCATGGTGAGGTTGAATTCCATCCCCACCAGTCCACATTTAGTGACTTCCACAAAGCCAGGTCATTTTGGTTTGTCTTGGGGAGAACAGACTTCCACCAATGACTGTTTCAGTGCTAGAGTATTAGTCATTCAGGCATCCATTGTTACTTTAGTTACAGCTGAGTAGGCAGCTCTGTTTAAGGAAACTCATCGTCTCCTTAAATTAGTGAGAGTGTGAGGACATGCTGAAGATCTGTGGGAAACAGGGACTTTAGTTTTGTCAGACATCACAATTATGTCAGAGTCAGCAGTCAGGGGAATGAATTGCAAGGAAAACTTCTCCATCAGGGGTTATGCCATAGGGTGCACACCCAAGTTGGATACCATCTAGCTGCATTTTAGGTTTGCTACAGAATCACCCATGAAGCTACTGTGAGATGATGTGCAATCCCACAAGGATCACCAAGTCCACATTCATAGGTCAACATACAATGGGGATGATGCAGGCATTTTCCCGACACACCCCTCTCCCAGCTGAGGTTCCATAGGGCTTTCATCCTCTCCCATCCCTCTGCAGTAGGTTTTAAAGGACTAAAAGGGAACATGGCAGACAAAGGGAGCACTAAGGCAAATAGGCTGGGCATACCACAGAGACTGGGATGTGGCCACAGGAAATGATGGCATAGATGTGGTTTGGGTAAGGTTATGCATTGCCCTGCAGGTGTGGACAAGAAATTTGAATGTGATGAAGTAAGAGACACAATGCCCATGGAGGAAATCAAGTTATGCAGTCCACAATGTGGAAGAAGATAACATTAATAGTGGTCTTTTGCACAGCCTGAAGGAGAGGGTAAACCCAGACAGGAGACGGCTACAGTAATTAATGCAGGAACAGCCAAGGATAGTGTTCTGTAAATTACAGAAAATAACAATTTGGCTAGTTAAGGGTTTTAGCAGTGCAGACTGCGAGCCAGATATTGAAGATTCAGAGGGATAAGAAATTACAAGATAGCAGAAAGACAGAAAAGAGGGGAGAGAAGAGTCAAAAGGCTAAGGAAAAATACTGGACTGGTCAATGGAGTTTAGGAAAGGAAGCAGAGGAGAGACTGGGAGCAGTATGTAGTTCTTGAGGGCTCTTCATTGCCAACATTTACGTGGTCTAGCTGGCATCATTCATGTAAATTGTGAATGTCTGTAAAAGGTTTGTCTCTACATATTATTTACTCTGGGGGGAATTCTGTGTCACTGCATGTGCGCAGAATTCATGTCCCCCACAGATTTCTTTGCTTCCCTGCAGAAAAATGCAAGAGCAGTCACGCACCATTCCCTAGCTTCGCAGGTACACTGTTTCAGGCACCCAGAGCAGCTGGTGGAGAGGTAAATCAATGCGGGGTTGGGGACACCCCAGACAATGGCTCCTACCCTGAGCTGGGATCAGCTGCTAGTCCCATCTGGGCTGGAGGCAGGAGACGGTGGGACTTCCTCTTCCCCTGCAAGGAGTAGCTGAAGCTGTGTAAAACCCACCCCCAGAAACCTCCCCACAGCTGCAGGAAGCTCAGCATCCTCCCCTGCTTCCTGCCCCCATCGCTCCTCAGTAGCAGGGGGAAGGGTCACTGCACGGGAGCTGCTCCTCAATCCTCCCAACTCCCCTTGCATCCAGACCTCCTATACCCAGACATCCCTACAAAGCCTCACCTCTTGCACCCAGAATCAACCTAGTCCTCCGTACCCGAACCCCACCCCACTGAACCTCAACCCCTGCATCTGAAGCCCCTGGACCCAGACAACCCTCCACTGAGCTCCCTGACCTCAAACCCCAACCCTGATGAGTCCCACCCTGCACCACCCTGAGCCCCCATATCCAAAACTCCATGCCACTGACCTCCAACTAGCTGCATCCAGAGCCCCAGACCACCAAGCCCCACTCCCCAGCACCAAGACCCCTCCGCTGAGCCCCAACCACCTTCACCTGGAAGCCCCTGAAAGTCCCATTGCCCCTGGAATCTCCCCAATGAGCCTCTGTGCATCCAGATCTCCCACACCGAGACCTCCCACTGAGCTGCCTGCACCCAGATTGTCTCATACAGAATCCTCTCACCCCACACCTGGATCACCTCACACTGAGCCCCACCCCATTTGAATCCTCCCTGGTTGAGGCTGCCTGCCCACACCTGGTGTGCCTGGTGCAGAGGGGCAGAGCCCCAGGGTGTTTTTGGGGCAGGCCCAGGCCTTGTGCTGTGTCAAGGTTGGGTTCAGCCTCACCACTGTGTCCGTGTCCCAGGGGTGAGGGTGTTGCAGGGTGATCTCCCACCTTTGTGCAGTCAGTGGACTGTGCTCCCCACTGCCATGCTGGAGCCTCTGCATTTATTTATTGACAAATAAAACTTGCAGAATTTTAAAATATTGTGCGCAGAATTTTTAATTTTTTGGTGAAGAATGCCCTCAGGAGTAACATATGTAATCAATGCAATGGAATTTTGCCAACAAAATGCTAAGTAGGCACATCCCTTTTACAACCATATGTGCATGAAAAACATCTTTTCTATATTATTTAGAAAATCTAGCAATTACAAGACCCTGTAAAGTTGAATTAACCCTGGGTGATCATGGCCACTGGTTATTTTGAATGGCTAAATAAAATGTAGTTAGTGGATGATCAAATTAAGGAAGATATTATTACATGAATCACAGTTGCTAATTTGCTGCTACACAGGTGGAACAATACAGGACATATGTATCATTTATTTAAATCTGTCGTGAGACACAAGCAGAGGGCTGTGACAAGGATCTAAGCAGCAGCACTACAGCGTGGGGTGGGGGAGAAAGACAGAGAAAGCACCCTTATGGATAATATTATTTTCTTCGTTGTAATAAAGTTCCTTGTTCACTGTTAGAAAAAGTGAGTTTTCTGTGATTCTTTACCATTTTCACCTGACAGCAATTCTGTCCAAAAACTAGTGTGACAAAGTTCCTCCTCTACCTTGGTGGGTCTTGTGCTTATTGGCGGATTTGCTCGCCTTGGAGCTTCACGGCAGCCCTCAGTTTGGCCATTTTCCTGAACCCACAGTCCAGGTCGACTCCTCCTGTGTCTGACCAGGAGTTGGGAGGATTTGGGGGGATCCCGGGCCTCCCCTCTACTCCGGGTTCCAGCCCAGGACCCTGTGGAATGCAGCTGTCTAGAGTGCCTCCTGGAACAGCTATGTGACAGCTACACTCCCTGGGCTACTTCCCCATGGCCTCCTCCCAACACCTTCTTTATCCTCACCATAGGACCTTCCTCCTGGTGTCTGATAATGCTTGTACACCTCAGTCCTCCAACAGTCCGCGTTCTCACTCTCAGCTCCTAGCGCCTCTTGCTCCCAACTCCTCACACACACACACACCACAAACAGAAGTGAGCTCCTTTTTAAAACCTAGGTGCCCTAATTAGCCTGCCTTAATTGATTCTAGCAGCTTCTTGATTGGCTGCAGGTGTTCTAATCAGCCTTAATTGTCTCCAGAAGGTTCCTGATTGTTCTGGAACCTTCCCCAGAGAAAAGGGACCTACTTAGCCTGGGGCTAATATAGCTGCCTTCTATTACTCTCCTGTCACCATCTGGCCCGACCCTGTCACACTAGTCTGCTATTATTCTTTTTAGAAACATGCCATCTGTAGTTAATATTATCTACGTTTGTTTATTTTCCTTAAATACAATACTTTCTGAAATGTTTTTATTTACACATTCAAATCCTTTTTAGACACAGTTGTGAGGAGTTTCTCTTTGGGTCTTTAATTATCAAAACACTGCAGTGGTACAGTTGGGAATGTTATACTATTTATAATGTTTTGTTTGAGGTATTTATATATTATATTATATATTTTTCTTCCCTTCTACAGCTGATTGTTGTTCATGTTTGCAGGGGGAAAAAACAATTGGAAATACAACCATAATGATTGCTTACTTCTGTGCAGTGACCAGATCTTCGTAATTAACTGACACCACACTGGAAACAAAATCAATGAACAAAAACACCAATGATCAGCTCACCAATTTCAAAAGAAGGACTATTACGTATACCCTCAATCCTGCAGCATTGGCTTCATAGCTCAGGTGACAGCCATCATAATCAATTGGTCAACAAGAAAAATTGTGGGGGAGAAAATAGTTTGTTGATTGTAAGAAATTCAATCACTCGCAAATATTTCCTTAGGAAATGCTGGCCAGTTAATCTAGTCAACCATCTTTGATTCATTGAACAATAGCTGCCTTTCACAGTAAAAGCAGAAATAAACAAAAGATTTGTTTCAAGTAGCCATGGGACTTCCAAATAAATTTCACAGCCAAATATCAACAGCGTTAAACAGAAAATGTAACTGTTATGTGTGTTCAGTTCAGCATACATAACATTGAGTGTATTTATTATTTCTACAGGTCATATTCAGCAATGCTTTGGAATGCTCAGTAAAATGATATTGTGGCTGGAATATCTACCTAACTGTTGCTGCTCCTCATGAGCTTACTATGCATTGTTATATTTTTTATTGATCACAATCATCATCCTTTCTGTGACTTTGCGCTATGTACAGGTGAGAAGAATCAGTAACACTGTAGGATCCAGGTGGGAATAGCCTAGCTTGTTTGCTGCTGCTAAATAAGCTGTCCTGTGGCTGACCAAATTGATGAAAATTATGATGCTTTGTCACCCATCCACAGCCATTCTGTGACTGATGTACAGCCATTGTTTGTAACTTTCATCTCTGTTTACGCATCGCTACTGAATTTGGCCTAGATACTACATTGGGTTTTGTAGCCATATAAGTCAGGCTTCATTTTGATGAAATGTTTCCCCTCCCCCTTCATTGTTTGAACAGTTCTACATAAAGTGATATTTATTTGACTTAAAATGTAAGCTACTGGGACCAGAGGACCTTGAAATGCTGGTCCGATTGAAGTCTTTGGGGGCTTAACCACTGATTTCAATAAGAGCCAGGATTTCAACTCTTATCTTTTATGTACTCTATGAAGCATCACATGTACTTATGGTATTCTATAAATAATATATGATAAAATATGTTGTAATCATAGCTATTTATTATTAAGTCTATTGTTGGATGAGTGTCTCATACAATTTGCCAGTTGCACACTTCAAATCTATTGAAAGAACTGGGATCTGTGTCAAATAGAAAATCACTATTTTCTGCAGAAAATTAAGTCTATTGATCTTCTGTGCTGTGGGGGAAAAAACCCAGTGGACTTAACTATAATTAATTATAAGTCAACTAGTCCAAAACATAGACAAATTTACAAAGTCTAACATAAAACGATAATTAAAATGAGAAACATAACAAAATCACTGTAATTAATCTTGATATTCTGATTTTCATTGAAAAAAGTACTAATGAAAGGTACCTAGTACCTACACTCTGACTGAGACATTGTAATATTGGGGCCAGTAGATCTTAGATTGGTACATACTGGCTTTGGACACAGTTTTCTCAATGTAAGCATCTGCTCAGCCATTTGCTCACTGCTTGAGTTTGTCAATCTTCAAGTCACTTTTCAAGACTTCCCCCTTTATTCAATGTTTTCCACAGGAGAAATTGGTGTAGGGTAAGATATGAGGCCTTCTGTATTTTTAGAATTAGTTGATACTGACTGAAATGATGAAAGGAAGTATGTGATTATTATTGTTAAGGCTACGTTTTAGTCACGGCTATTTTTAGTAAAAGTGATGGACGGGTCATAGAATCATAGAATCATAGAATATCAGGGGTGGAAGGGACCTCAGGAGGTCATCTAGTCCAACCCCCTGCTCAAAGCAGGACCAATCCCCATTTAAATCATCCCAGCCAGGGCTTTGTCAAACCTGACCTTAAAAACTTCTAAGGAAGGAGATTCTACCACCTCCCTAGGTAACGCATTCCAGTGTTTCACCACCCTCCTAGTGAAAATTTTTTTTCTAATATCCAACCTAAATCTCCCCCACTGCAACTTGAGACCATTCTTCCTTGTCCTGTCATCTTCTACAACTGAGAATAGTCTAGAACCATTCTCTTTGGAACCACCTCTCAGGTAGTTGAAAGCAGCTATCAAATCCCCCCTCATTCTTCTCTTCTGCAGACTAAACAATCTCAGTTCCCTCAGCCTCTCCTCATAAGTCATGTGTTCCAGACCCCTAATCATTTTTGTTGCCCTTCGCTGGACTCTCTCCAATTTATCCACATCCTTCTTGTAGTGTGGGGCCCAAAACTGGACACAGTACTCCAGATGAGGCCTCACCAATGTCGAATAGAGGGGAACGATCACGTCCCTCAATCTGCTGGCTATGCCCAAACTTATACATCCCAAAATGCCATTGGCCTTCTTGGCAACAAGGGCACACGGTTGACTCATATCCAGCTTCTCGTCCACTGTCACCCCTAGGTCCTTTTCCGCAGAACTGCTGCCTAGCCATTCGGTCCCTAGTCTGTAGCGGTGCATTGGATTCTTCCTTCCTAAATGCAGGACTCTGCACTTATCCTTGTTGAACCTCATCAGATTTCTTTTGGCCCAATCCTCCAATTTGTCTAGGTCCCTCTGTATCCTATCCCTACCTGCCACCGTATCTACCACTCCTCCTAGTTTAGTATCATCCGCAAATTTGCTGAGAGTGCAATCCACACCATCCTCCAGATCATTTATGAAGATATTGAACAAAACTGGCCCCAGGACTGACCCTTGGGGCACTCCACTTGATACCGGCTGCCAACTAGACATGGAGCCATTGATCACTACCCGTTGAGCCCGACAATCTAGCCAACTTTCTACCCACCTTACAGTGCATTCATCCAGCCCATACTTCTTTAACTTGCTAACAAGAATACTGTGGGAGACTGTGTCAAAAGGGTCACGGGCAGTAAACAAAAATTCATGGCCCGTGACCTGTCCATGACTTTTACTATATACCCCTAACTAAAACTTGGGCAGGGGGGCCAGAGGTGCTCTGGGGGGGCAGTCTGGGACCCCCATTGGTGCTGTGGGGGAGGCGAGTGGTGGTGTGTGGCCTGGGACCCCCATTGGTGCTGGGGAGGAGGGTTGGCGGGGCTCGCAGCCTCCCTACCCAGCTCTGTGTGTCCCTACAGCTCCTAGGGGGAGTGGCAGCCAGGGGGGCTCCAAGCGCTGCTCCTGCCACAAGCGCCAGCTCTACGGCTCCCATTGGCTATGGTTCCTAGCCAATGGCAGCTTTGGGGGTGGTGCCTGTGGGTCCGGGCATCCCGTGGAGCCCCCAGCCTCTGCTCCTAGGAGCTGCAGGGACATGCCTGTGGGAGACGGGAAGCATCCCCCGACCAAGGTAAGCGCCCCCTCCCACACACCCAAACTGCTGCTGCTGGCCCAGGAGCTGTCCGGAGCCCGCACCGGCTGCTGCAGAACTCATAGAGGTCACAGAAAGTCACGGAATCTGTGACTTGTGCAAGCTCTGTGACAGACACAGAGCCTTAATTGTTGTACACAAAAATGCCGAGAGGCCATGGTAGATATCTTTTTATACTTCAAACGATTAAGGCATCTCATCTATCTCCCATCATATAGTCATAGATTTCAAGACCAGAAGGAACTATTGTGATGGTCTACTCTGACCTCCTGTATAACACTGGCCATAGGACTTCCCCAAAATAACTCAGAGAGCATATGTTTTAAAAAAGCCATCCGATCTTGATTTAAAAATTGTCATCATGATCTTTGATAAATTGTTCCAGTGGTTAAGTACCCTCATGGTGAAAAAGTGTCTCTTATTTCCACTCTGAATTTGTCGAGCTTCAACTTGCAGCCATTGGATCATGTTATACCTTCCTCAGATAGATTAAAGGGCTCATTATAAAATGCTCAGAAAGAAAAAAATCAGGTCTTGGGGATCTCACAGTGGGCACTCAACATTAGTGAATACTTTGAACCATAATTTCTCTGCACCACAGTTCCCCATCTGTAAAATGGGGTTAATAATTCACCTTAGAGGGTGTTGCAAAAATAAATTCTTCATGAAGCACTCAGATATTATAATGATGAGCATCATAGAAAAGCCCAGGAGGAAATTAATAATTCTCTCTTTAGAGCAAGGTTTCAACTGATTTCTGTAAATAAGGCATGATGCCACGCATTGAACATCAAGGAGAAAACAATGAGAATAGATTCTCATTAAGTGAGCACCGTCCATCCTGGGCACTGAGTGAGGTGCTGGCAAAAAAGCTGATTTACAATTGCAGATGCAGTAAACCACTATTAAAGACACCATCTCCCTCCTCAGAAGAAATCAAATCTGTGGTTTGCAGCAGCAGTAAGTGATTAAATTCTAGTTTATTTTATTACAAAACCCAGTCTGGCTTAGTTGACAAATGGAACTGTCCCTGTCCTTTCTGACCAAACATATCTGCCTTTGAACTTTTTGACTATGGCCTATAGTTTGCAAGCTTTATTCTCTCTCTCAAAATCAAATCAATCTGTCTTACAGCAGTTGCCGCTAAATTCACAAGGCTCTACAAGCTGCTATACAGTCTATTCTGGCTTGGAAGGAAAATTAAACTGTTGCCGGACTATCTGACAAAAAGAAAGGTCTTTGGACTGCCCGACAGCATATTCAAACAGAGGCTTTATTTCAAGTATGCTCAGCAGTGCCCTTCTCCTCGGTTCCACCCCTTTTCCCAAAGCATCACTTGCATGGCTGGCATTCGTTAAGCCTATCCCCCTCACCTCTGACTGGCAGTTTAATTCTTTTGCTCTGCTCAGCTCTCCCCTTGTGACTGATAGCTCAGTTTTATTGCCCTGCTCAGCCCCATGCCTGAGGCAATTCAACTTCAGCCATCATCCTCTCAATGCTATTGTGCATTATGGTTCTCAGTCAGCTTCCCCTGCTCTCCTTGACTGGCATGCAGGAAATCTGACACTTCTACTTGTCCCAAGGTTTTGGGGGCAATAGGCATTTTCCTGGCCTGCAGGTTTATGATGATTATTGCATAGTGACCTTACATTTGCAATGAATCTGTTTTTAATAAATTGCATAGCACCTAGCTACTATTGTTATAGATTGGAAACAAACCTATAAACAAATTAATCAAATCTCTCACAGCAATTTTCCTTAGGAGGAATTTTTAATTCCTGAGTCTGTGCAAACTTCACTTCGTCATGCTGCAAAGAACTGGCTGTACCACCATTGCTCACAGCGGAAATGAATGTTAATGTTCCACAATGGGTTTTTAGGCCTCTTGGTTAAGTGCAAAATCTGTATGCCGTTGTCTGTTTGTTTTTAATTGAACATTTACCACATTCCGACTCTGTGAATGCTAGGGGAAAAGCAAAGCTGAGCTGATGAGCGGCTTTACTATAATAAAAATTATTTATTAATAGGTGGGGATAATTTTACTCAAACAGACTGCAGTTTGATCAGAGGAAACAACCAACCATCAATAGCAGGGTGGAAAAGAGATCATGTGATGAAGGCACTAGGTCTGGCACTCAGCAGAGCTGGGTTCGATTCCTGAGTTTGGCGCAGTCTTTTACTTTCTGTGTTTCAGCTGCCCCATCTGTAAAATGACCATAATAGTCTGTATTCTTCTTCTGTATTTCTTTTAGCATAGCACCTAGAGGTCCCAGCCTACGAGGTGCTGTTCAAATATATGAGAGACATTCCCAAAGAGTTTACCATTTTAGGGTATGTTGACTCTGCAGTGAAAGGTGTTATTACACTCCGGGCAGTCATTTCCATGCTAGCACAGCTAAACAGATTAGTGTATATGCAGAGGCATGGGCCTCCATGCAGACTAGCAACACAAGTACATAACCAGTGTGCTAGTACAGCCTCTTCTGAAGCCTATTCTGCTACATCTGCACTGCTATTTTTAGCCACGCTGAAATCACACTGCAAATTGAAATGAAGACATACCCTATATTCAAGTCATGATGCAATAACAAGGTGCAGTGAGGATCAGTGTATTAATGTTTGAGAGGCACTCAAAACGTAGGGCGAGATAAGTACTGACACAGATAGATGAGAATATAAGAGGTCTTTTCCCATTTCTAAGTTCCCAGGTGTCATGCTTGCTTTGCTCTTACTATTACCTTTTCCTAATGGAGGAGCTTCATGAGTTCAGTCATTTTGCATTTCCTTTTGAACCCATCATTTTATTGTAAACTCCTCTGTGTGCAAACAAGGTGGCTAAAATAAATTTTACCGTCTGTGATGGGGTGTACAATCCCCACACTGAGCAACAAGGGCTTAAGGGCTTAGTTTGGGCTCAGCCAGCCACACCTGCAGCAAATGCTCCATCTGCTGGAGGAGTTAAAAGGCAGCAAATTAGCTCAGTTGGTGAGCAGCACTGAAGGTGAGCAGATCTGCAGTGCAGAGCGGAGTAAAACCTAAAGGCTCCGAAGCAGCTGCCCAAAGGGGCCCTCTGTGAGGAAAGGGAGGCCCCTCTGCAGAGAGGGAAGTATTCTGTGGCCCTGGACAGTGGTGACTCCCTCTTGCTTCCTTGGGATTTGAATTTTGCCATCAGGCGAAGGCCTTGGACTTAGGTGACCGCGGGGAGAGAGACGAGAGGAAGAGGCCCAGGGCGGACAGCCGTAAGTAGTCTTGGTTGCCAGGTTACTGGTAGCTAAAAGGGCCCAGGGTCAGAGCCTGGTGGAGTGGCAGGGCCCGGGCTCCACTCCCCACAACCCCCTTGGCAGTCTGGGGCTAGGCCACGCTTCCCAACCAAACCCTGAGTGAAGACCAATACACCATCTAGCTTCAAAATAAACACATAAAAGAAACAGCTGAATTCAGATTGACTGTTAAAAATTTCACTGTTTCAATCTGGCCAGCTCTTGAATGAATTCCTTCACTGCTTGTAATGCACACAACGCTTTTGGTATGACACCTGGCACAAACAGCTGGGATAACAAGATCACCAATGAAATCAGCAAACAGCTCAGAAAATGTTACCCAAAGAACAGTTCAGGAAGGTCTACCTCTTCCAGATGTACTGGCTGCTTTATAGCCAAGGCACAGCCAAAGGCTGTGTGTACCCAGAGCTGCGCTACCATCCCAGCACAACAGTGCATACTGCATCCGTAATGCATGCATGGTGCAGGGACCTTTTGTGTGGTTCAATCCAGCTGAGCATAAAAGTCAGGGAACACAATAATGAGATCAGGGCAGATAACTGGATGGCAATCACAGACTGGAAAGATTGCTCATTGAAAGCACAACCACTATGATCCAAAAGCGCAGATTATATCAGCGTTACTGCACATCAAAGATGGTGTGTGCCAGGGTTCTGGGGGCTTAAATGGTATCTGCGAAAAATAAGATGAGAATATGGCTATAAAGCAGCAACTTTAATTGGCTAGGACATGTTTAATGGTAAGGAAAGAATATCCAGCCAGAATAAAAAGGGGTTATTTTTCCCTACATCACAGAGACGACTGCTTTAATAAAGCCCATAAATCTTTGGCAGAGTAAGCAAAATCATCACAGAACTGGAGGCCTTCCAGACGCCCTGTGCAAAATGGATATTATCCAGTAAGGTATCTCAAGAAAAGTGTTTTTAAAAGAGAGAGATTTGCAGTTACTGTGACCTTCAAGACTTTTAAAAATAAACCATATGACTGCACAGAAGGAGAAGAAAGCCTGCCTATGGGCTCTTTGAAGAGGTGTAATGCAATCAGAATGAAGTGTTGTAGTGATCAGCAAGTGACTCAGATGTCAGGGATGTTATCTGTAAGGTGGCAGGTCAGTCTCAGCTTGCTGCAGTTAACTTCCTGAATGATCACTAGGGGCACAGGAAAAGTACATCTGGAGCCCTGAGTTGGGATGGGGTTGGGACTCGACTGCAACTTCCGTCATCAGCCAATGTCCTTGAAAGGTCAGTGGACCTGGTTTGCAGCATGTCACAGACCGCTTACGCTCTTACTTGGCTATTGTTGTAATCAGGGAGTTAGTGGCCTGAACCATGCTCTGATTCCTCCCTGAATCCAGTAACCCTTTCCCACAGGCTATCCCAAGAGCTCTGAGTGAGCACATTACCACCTCAGACGTTTGGGGCTACTAGGTATTCACCAGCGTCCCCTGATCCCACAGGAATTTCAGGGAGCAGGAAGCGGTCTGCCTAAAGACAGTAACAAAGAGTGGCAGAGGGAGTGTTCCTGTCTTTGCTACTGTGCTAGGAACCAGGGACATTCTTCCTCATTCTCAACCTTCCCAAAAGATGATGTGGATTGGGACAAATGGCATCATGAAGCTGTGAGATGGGGATGGAGCCACTCAGTGACCCCGAAATACCCTCGGGGAGAGGCCATAGGCAGGACTGTTTATTTATTCACAAACTTCATTTCTGTATAGATATTTCTACAGCTCTCATCTCCCTCACATCCAACTAAATGGACGAGTGGTGCAGTGTCATCACGAAACCACTAATGACCTAGGGTGCGCAATGGGTTTGAGGGGAAAGGGAGATGAAGCTGTCTTGAGGGAGAAGTTTCTTGGGGGTCCAGATTCTGCAAAACTCCAACCTCCTGCAGGGAATGGATGGTGCCAAGCCCTATGCACCAACACCGAAAAAAGTCTGATTTGGTTAGCTTATGCAAACAGAACCCTGCAGGGTTTGCTCATCCCATAATAGGCAGATGTACTTCTGCCCCCTAATGACTGGCTTACGGAAAATAAAAGGTCAACTACTATTAAGAGGTAAAGGAGAATAAGACCGTGATCCTGTAAACACTTGTGCTTACTCTTGCGTGTGCTTAACTTCACACACATTGAACTCAATGGACCTGCTCACATATGTTGAATTAAGCACGTGTCTAATGTTTGAAGGATAGGGACCTAAATGATTATAGCCTGTGTTTCTGGAGCCAAAAGTTAAAGGCATTAAATGAAATCTGTTCACAGTCTTCCCTTGCAGCTTTTTTTTTTTTACTCAATCAAAAGATCTGCAAGATGTCTACAGCAGTTGATTCCCAGATTTCATGTTTTTGTTTTCAAGTATTAGTTGCCAAAATAAGTAGCTGAGAGGATTCCCAGCCTGAAAGAATTATTGCTTCAAATTTTCTACAATTCACCCAAAATTCTACCAGAAAATCAAGGTACAGCAACAACACAAAAAAGAAGTGACAGAGATTTGTAAGGTCTTGGTACAATGTGAAAAGACATGTAAAAACATTTTCTATTCTACCCTGTCCTCTACAATGAAACAATTGGTAGCTGCAGGTTCTGTTATCAAAATGACACAATTACAAAATGCATATTTTAGTTGTGTTTGCTACATGTTTTCCTAAGATACAATTTTCCTAGAAATATTGAATTTTACAGACATAAGAAGGAAACCAGCTGAGCTAATCTATACCTTAATGAAACTCACTGTGTCCCATTAGAAAAGCAGTTTATTTCAGACAACAGGAAATATATATAGCAGGTTACGACACTAATGGTTTTGTTAACATTATCTACTTTCACATAGATTTTAAAAGAATTAAACATTATAATGGTAGTGGCTGCTATCTTTAAAGTTGCTTCTTTTTATAGGATGTGGAACTTGCCAAACCAATTTGCAGCAGCCCCATCAATGAAGTGCAGACCCCTCAAATCTGGTCAGAGGGCAGTCATCAGTGATGTGTGACATTGTCTGTCTTTGGCCATAACCACATGTGGGATCCTCTCACTGGCCCTAAGTAGGAAGATTGGCTACACATTGACCCTCCAGAGTGGCTCCAGAGTGGTGTGGCAAATCAAAGCTAGGTACATGGTTGATTGGGTCAGTTAGAAGAGACTTGTTTCTAACATCAGCCACAGACCATTCTTCACAGCTTGTTGATATCACAGAGAAATTGGGGCAAGGCAAGTGGCCCCACAGTGGGTGTCTCAACGACAGCGCGCTCTTGAAGGGTCAAAAAAGTTTGTGTATAGTGGGAGGCTCAGTCATCTGCTGTTGTCAGGTCCAGAAACACAGCTCCTGTCTTCATTTTTTTTTCTGAAATCTGTTTTTGATTAATGTTATCAAAGCTAGAATTTGTTTGCAGATGGTCTACTTTGCCAAAAGCCTACTGGCTCAATGCTGAGTATTGACTCCATTTCTGGAGAGATGCACTAAAGAATGAGATGCTCCAGCACCTTGAATGGCACAGACGGAGATATTTGTTGATAGCTTGCAATGTTATGTGGGTCTTTCCCCAGTTTTGGGACAGCAATTTGATATTCGCCATGTCTTCAGAAATTAATGGATCAGTGTTCTTGTTGCACATTCCATGAGTACCTGGTTTGTACTGGGGAAATTGATGATCCAACCAGTGGACCACATTTGAAGTCCTTTTTAGGGATGAATCTTGGTCACTTGCCAATCAAAATTCCTGATGTAATTCAGCCCCTCTCCCCCCACCCCCGCCCCGTGTTTCAGCTATTAGGCTAAAGGCAGAGAATAGGGATTGTTGGCAACCAAATGGAGCATTATCAGCAATTAAAAGTTACTGAATGGTTTCCATACTAATTTTCTCCTTACAGGTTTCAGAGTAACAGCCGTGTTAGTCTGTATTCGTAAAAAGAAAAGGAGTACTTGTGGCACCTTAACTGGTTAGTCTCTAAGGTGCCACAAGTACTCCTTTTCTTTTCTCCTTACAGTCACTCATAAATTTCAAAATGTTAAGCTATCAGGTTGCAATTTTCCAATGCTAGCATCTCCACAACTGTGATTATGTTTTGAGGAGGAGGAAGAAGAGAGATTGCGGTGGGAAGAAACATTTTACTCATTATGGAAAAAAAAAATCTTGTGACCATTTTTTATTGCAATGAGTTTCATCACTAAAATTGGAGGGCCCGTAACATTGAAATTTGGCCAGGAAAGAAATGTCACTGATAAGTGACTTGGAGCGTTCAGAGAAAAGGGTTTTGATTAGACCAAATTATGAGGCTTTGAAAGTTACACTCCATCAGTGTGCAGCACATTTTGACTAGTGGGTGCAAAAAGCTTGTAAAGTGTACAGCTATGGAAGGCGGTTTGCTTTGCTGGTGCTGTGTAGACAAGCCCTACCCTCCTGAGTAGTGTTGTGTACTGTACATGGGCTGAAGCAAGCGCTCCAGTGCTCCCAGGCTTCCTGAGCCCCCTTCTCATGGACTCTTCAATCCCCCAGGATACTCCTCTTGTTCTGGTTCTCCTAAATGGCTAGGAGTCCTTAGCTGTAGACTTGCTGAGGCACACAGGAGGGAAGTGCCAATTTTTAAGTTCTGTGGCATGCCACCAGAATGTGAGTAGCGCTGCCATGTTGTTGTGATTTGAGTAATGGAGGGTTTCAACCACAGAGGACCCGCTGCAAGAAACTTCATCAGCAAAATTCACATCAAGGGAGACAAATCTTATTTGATATATAATTCATATATTAGTGCAATTAATTTTTAAAGAGATGATCAAACAATTTCTTGCCCCCCTCCCCCATCTCCAACTCCTTTCCTTGGAGGATCATAATCATAGTGGCTGTGGTCTGAAGTGCTGGTTTTATTTCTTTTCCAGGATAGTGCTTTGAACTGAAATAGCATTGGCTCACAGAAAAATTGGAGGATTCAACAAAATAATCCTTCCCTTTTTAAATATTAAATGTGATTTTATTTTGAACAGTGGTGTCAAAAAATAAAAGTGCTGATGTTTTGGCTGGGGTTACAGTTCCTAATCATCTAAGGAGACAGACTTAAAACAAGTCTATAATAATCAAGGAGTCTAAATAATTGAGCAGAGACACACAGATTGGGGGGATGTTTTTTGTGTAATAGCATCCCAAGATTAATTATTCATAATCATGATGATGATTATTAGTCGTGTAAGTTTCACACTATATCACTTGTAAATTACATCACTGATTCCTATAACCAGAGAGGTTAGAACAACATTGAGTTAATTTTCCTTCTATTTATTATAATCCGCCATCTAAAATTCAATATAGGAGGAAATGGTTCTCTAGTATGTGAAAAAGAAGAAAACTCCATTTATTAAAGTGACGACTTCTAGAGCTCACGTTTAAAAATCAGATGTTTAATTATGCCCCTGCTCCTTTTCCCACTGAAGTTAATGGTGGCAAATCTCTCATTGATTTCTAGGGTGCAGGATAGTGCCTATAAATCAGTATGGAATTAGAAACGACACTAAAAAATGTGATGTTTAGGGCTGGACTGTGATACCCTCATGCACATTACACCATGAATAGTTTGAAGTCAATGGGGCTACTTGTGGTATAAGCTACTAACCCTGGGTAAGAGGTGGAGGATCTGGTCCCAAGTATTTAGGTAAAATATACACTATGCTGACATGAACATTGGTAGTCAGACTTGCATGTTAAAAGGAACAGTTAAATCCATATCACTTGTTGATGCAATATACTACTTATGGAAAAAAACTGAAACAATGGGCAAGTGGAACATGATTTCATTGGTTAAAGAAAAGGAAATCTTCTCAACTGGGATATGTCAAACTGCAGCTAAAGTGGTAGATGGATAAAACAGCTTTCTTCAAATTTCTTATGAAACACAGTTCATCACAAATTGCTGGCAGGTGGAAGCGATCACAAATCCTGCCAGTAAAGTTATTTTACAGCTATTCACTGATGGGAAAAGGGCACGAGGATTTTATTGCCAGCACTTTTCCACTATTCAGCAGATAACGTAATATCTGTAATACAAACTACCATGGTCTCTGTGATATTGAATTCTCTATGACTCTCGCAGAAAGTAACTACTCAGTTTACAATACAAGACAATGGATTATAAAAAAATTATCTAAGACACCACCCAGGTATTTATGAATGTTTGCTCCTAGCCCTGAATTTTTGAAGTCAACCTGCAACCATGTGTTGTTGTTTTTTTTGCTCCACTGACAAAAATTAGAAGAAGTTGCCCTATAATACATGGGAGAAGTTGCAGTTTTCTTTTTTCAAATGCCTTAAACAAGTCCTTGGCTTTAAGATTCAGACCGGAAGTGTTCCGAGTGGAGTAGTTAAGTCTCCTTGAGATGAAGTTTTCAAATATTTATAATTAAACAGGGCTTTTTTCATTTTTAAACTATCAGTAAACTTTTCGTTTTTCATTTGCACAAAGATAAAAATAGCTATGCCATTGTTCTTAAAATGTTGGATGAATATTCCATTTCAAAGGGCAATGTAATACACACACAGATTTTGGCAAGGGAGAGGGAGGAAGTAGGAACATTTTTATAAGGGACCTATATGAACAAGCACAGTATTATAGCTTTAGTTTGAATAAGGTGGAATACGTAAGACATTTTCCAGTAAATGAGATTGCAAACAGGCAACTGCTAGAAAAATTAAAGTTAATATTTAAGCAAACTTTAGAAAAGACAATGCATTTCATTAGCTCCGACTGACATGCCAGTTGCAAGATGCAAAAAACAAAAAAATAAATAAAAAAAAGGAATGGAAGCATGGTCTAACAAATAGCACAGAGAAAACCTCCATGGAGAAAAGGGAAGAACCATTAAAAAAGCCTCTTAAGAGCACGCCAGGTAGAGACATGACAAAGGCCAACACACAACAGATGGAGTTTGCCCAGCTTGTTTTCCTGCACATGCTTGTGGAAGCATGTGCAGGAAATGTAAGAAAAAACAGGGCTTGAGAGGTTGTCTGTTGGAGCAAAGGAATCAAGGACATAGGTAAGTCATACTTATTTTCAGGGATCTGTGTCCAAAGACAGCATTCACTGTTTAACTCAAGATCTAAAATACTATTAAGTTTAGAACTGATTCAGGAGATTAATGCAGGGACAGAGATGTTTTGTTAGAGCAGTCCAAGGTAGTGATCAATAGCCTAAAAGGAGAGATAAGGTTGTCTGGGTCAATTAGAAGACCATACCACCTATGGCAGAAAGACAAAGAGCATGTGCTTGTCATTAATTGAGCCATGGCAAGTATCCTCCTTGACATGAGCTCCAACCATTGAGATGGGCTTCATAAAAGAGACAGAAAAAGCAAATGTGGTGTTTGGTGAAAATGTCCTGCTTAAAGGGAGAATCAGGGTGGATTCTACTGAAAGAAAGGGATGTACCCTATTTTCTCAGCACAGTATAGAGGATACCAATTCTGCTGTTTCTAAAGCGAAGGAAGAATTGGAGAAGGAGAATTTAGTAGAGTGCATAATTGAACCAAGAGAATCACTACGGTGCCTATTATGAGAATGGAAAAAGGCTCAACTGGACACTGACTGTTTCTCCAGGAAGAGGGGGGTTTTTCCCCCAAAAGGGGGAGTTTTTGTTTGCACCAAGAAGCTAACCCCACCGAATTTATGGCTAAAGCTCTCTGAAGCTCATGATGGGAAAGTAAATCATCCCCTCACAGGGGCTGAGATCTCTCTCAGTCATTGTGCTCCACTGGAATGATGAAATCCCCAAAGGTCACATTTGTGAATATGGGGCACCGAGTCTTTTCAGCAACTAGTCCAGGACTATGAATCTGCTTTTTGGCAGACCACAGAACTCACTGCCTATAGAACAAAATGCAGGACTTTATTTAGTCTACCCTACCACAAGAGTAAGAAGACAGGAGAAGAAAGAGGAGACACACTCACATGTACGTGTTGAAAGGAGAGGTGTGAATGAGAGTAATTCCAGCAGCCTCCTATAGAGGAGGGAGAAATACAATCCAGAAACCTCCTAGAGAGGAGGGAGAAATACAATCCTATCTTGTGTTAGCTCTTTTTCTGAGAGGCACTCAAGTATTAACATGATGCGAGCTTTTTTAAAACATAGATCAATTAGAAACTGTAGATTAGACAGCTATCCTATTTTAGTAGATGGGTTAGAAGAAGAACTTCAGAGAAGTCATGTGCTTCTCCTTTGTTGACTGTTCATGCTTGTCACCTAGAGTTATGACAATAGAGATTGAGTCCATTGGAATCAAGACAAAACCTCTTCTTTGATAAAGAAGAGGCAAGTAAAGAGATGGCCCTTGGGAATGATTCTGCAACGGGGGAATAGAAAAAAGAACAAAACATAGCATCTCCAGCAAATGAAAATATCCCTCCCTTCTACACAACCCCAGCAACTGGAGATGGAGGGGTCTAAGCGTGTTTGCTCGTTGTTGCTGTTTTATTTTCTCTCTTTAAACAGGAACCTGCTCCTATCATGAGGACAGTGCGCCTGGTTATAAATTTGCAAATATTCTTAAATCTCTTCCCTTAAGAAAGTCTGCAAAAATACACACAACGTTTGAGGTAAATGAGAATGGTAGAGTTCTCATTTACCTCAAACCAGAACCTACAGGGGCTCATGCACTAGTACTGATTGCAATGGGTGTGAGCTTTCAAAGTTCAAGATTATAATTGCATTTGGACATTTCTTTAATCAGATGTATACAATTTCTTCATGTGTATTTCATTTAGCCCTAAATAAATGAGCTGACTTATTTTGACAAATTTGTGAATCCAATCAAAATGTAATCAAACAGAAAGGTCTGCAGAAATCTATAGCTTTGGCCTGGTCTATTCAAGGTGATTTGAAGGTCTGAGTTATTCTATACAGGAGCAACTCAGCACTTTGTGGATGATCTGCACGTAAATAATCTACCACCATGGCTTGAAAGAGTGACCGAATGCTGCTCTTTTTGCAACCCTAGCGAGCCATTTGTTCTGTCTAAGGCTATTGCCACAACACTCTCCCTTCCGCTTGCTTTTCAAGGATTGCTTCTTAATTTTGTACTTTTTCAGCTGATTGTTCTAAAACAAACCTCCAAAGTTTTACCATGCACTGCATACCAAAGCAGGAGAGCAAACACATTCCAGTTTACTTTATACATAGAATTACCTCTTTATGTGCCTGCTGTTAGTTTATGCATGAGCTGTTTCTCTGGGGAATACATTATGTAGCTGGCAAACACTGGCTATTCCATGGAGCATTAACCATTTTACATAAAATCAAAAACAACTTAAATATTTCCATTGTTGTCGGCATCATATCTGATGTGCAGCAATAAGTGGAAAAATTTCATTTAAAATGGATACAGTTTTAAATTGAGGCATTACCAAAATTTGAAACAAATGCTACCAACTGGTGCTACTAATGACTATTTGGTAGAAAGTAATTTAATCTATATGAAAATGAATATATTATGTTTTGTTATTATCACAAAGGGACATTAGAGATCACCAGCCAGTTACTTTGGGTTTTTTTACTTCTTCTTTTAATAACAGACTCAAAGTGTAGCCATGGTTCACAACAAGGGCATCAACAAATTTTAATCCAGGGGGAATTCTGTGCTATTGCATATGTGCAGAATTGATGTCCCCTGTAGATTTATTTGCTTCCCTGTAGAAAAAATGACTTTCTGACAGGGAAGCAAAGGGAAGGCACAAGAGTGGGCATGTGACGCTCCCCAGCAGTATGTTTCAAGTGCCCAGGGCAGCTGGCAGAGAGGTAAATCACTGTGGAGCAGAGTGTGGGACTGGGGAAGACTCCTATCCTATGCTAGGCTCAACTGCTAGTCCTGGCTGGGCTGGGGAGGACAGGACTTCCTCTTCCCCTGCATGACATCTGGGCCTGTGTCAGACCCACCCCCAGATTTCTCCCCCAGCTGAAGGAAGCTCTGCACCCATTGCTCCTCAGCTGTAGGGGGAGGGGTTTCTGTACAGGAAGCTGATCCCCCATCCACCTAACACCATGTATACAGACCCCCTCATCCCCAGACCCTCCTGCTGAGCCTCACCCCCCCACACACCCAGAACCCCCCTCGATGAGCCCCACTCCCCCTGCACCTAGACCACCCCAATGAGCCACCCGCACCCAGATCCCCACCCTACTGAGCCCCAACCACCTTCGTCCTGACCCCCCTGCAGAGTCCCATTACCACTGCACCCAGAATGCCCCCTTCCCCCCACAAGCCCCAGTGCATCCAGATCTCCCCTGCGTCTGGATCCCCCACTGAGCCACCCGTACCCAGACTGCCCTACACAGAACCCTCTCAACCAACACCTGGATTCCCCCCACACTAAGCCCCTTCACACTTGGATCCTGCCTTGCTGAGCCTGCCTACCCACACCTGTTGCACCTGGCATGGAGGGGCAGGGCCCTGGGGTGTTTCTGGGGCAGGCCTGGTCCTTGCGCTGTGTCAGGGTTGCGTGCAGCCGCACCATTGAGTCTTTGTCTCGGGCAGGGGGGAAGGACTGCACAGTGATCTCCCACCTCTGTGCAGCCAGTGGCCTGTGCTCCCCAGTGCCATGCTGGAGCCTCCACATTTATCTGACAAATAAAATTTGCAGAATTTTCCCGAATTTTAAAATACCGTGCACATAATTTTTATTTTTTTGGTGCAGAATGCCCCCAGGAGTAAAATTTGAAAAGACCCGATTCCAATATCACTTAAGCTAGTATAAATTAGGTGGAATACCACTGAAGTCATCAGAATTGTATTGTTGCAAGTGAGATCACAATCAGGTCTTAGGTATTTCCACTGAGACTATTAATATGTTGTCTCCAATGCAGCAAGGAAAGGCAGGGACAATAGGGAAGCTAGCAAGTATTGCTCTGAGGACAAGGAAAGTAAGATTGCAACCTACATTGTCCACCAACACAGAATTTAGTGATACCAAATTAAGCAACATTCTTCAGTAATTCAGTAGAAAGAAATCCAAAGAGATAAGGTTGCTCCTGACTGGTTTTTGTCAGCTTAATATGCCTGCATTTAATTGCCTATTGCCAATTAAGTCCAAATGCAAGGCAGGGCTCTGATAAAGATAAAAGGACATTAAGTTATAACTCTTGGCAAAAGAGTGTATGGAAACTGAAGTAGTCAAGCATCACTGAACTGAGCAAATGACTGGACATATATCCCTAGTTAAGATACATCTCCGTATGGCTACATTTTGTTTTCTGTGGATACATAAGGCAATTTAGTTTTAGGGGAGAAAACAAAGTTTGTACAGGACAAAATAAATCTGTACAACAATATGGTGTAGGATGTTAAAAGAAGAGCACCATTTTGATGGATATTTGATAAATAGTGGGCTAGATTCTCAATTTCACCCAGTATCTGTTAAGTACAGCAGTGTAGGGAGCTGAAAGGGAGATGTCTGCAGCTTCGTGATTCCAGGGCCTGTTCTGTTCAGACCCCAGTATGGTTTCAAGCAGACTCAGAACTATGCTGCTGACTGTGGCTCCTATCAGCTGGGGATCATTATGCTACAGCCCCACCCTTGCCTCTCTCTGGCATGCCCCGGCATCCCACTACATAGAAACATAAGAATTGCCTATTTGATCAGACTCAGGGTCCATCTAGATCAGTATCCTGTTTCTGAAAGTGGTCAATAATGTAATGGAACAAGAGGAGGTAATACAGAGGCTGGCTTTGCCTGCTCTGTACCCAGTGGGGACTACTCTTGCTTGGGGAATCTCCAATTGTGGAGATCCAGCTGGCTTCCACAGGGGTCACACCAAGGGAGAGTATGTGGCCCTATAATAATTAACCTAAGAAAACAGTATTGGTTCTCGAACTGTATTAACATAGACAAATGTATAGTCCAGGTGTGGCCAAACCACAGCTCATGAGCCGCATGCAGCTCTTTTACAGTTATAGTGTGGTTTGTGGAGCCTCCCACACCCCATCCCATTCTCCACCTACCAGACTGGAAGGGGGAGCTTGGGGCTTCTGCCCTGTGGCAGGGTGTTGGGCCTAGAGGCTTCTGCCCTTCAGGGAGGGGGTGTTGGGGCTTTAGCCTTGCAGGGAGGCATTGGGGAAGAAGCACCGCACCCCAGCAGGTTGCGTGGCAGGTTGTGCGTGTCTCGCGGCTCTTGAACTTCTGAAGTCAAAAATATGTGGCTCAGAGGGTCAGTAAATTTGGCCACCCTGGTATAGTCTCTGGCTGCACATAGTATATCTAGATCATTTTGTCTGCTTTATAGTCCATTCACAGAAAAGTCTCCAAAATGAAATGTTACATCTCACTGAATTTGCTCCTGTATCTATATATATATATATTTTAAAAGATAGAATATATATCAGCTGTTATTCTCGTATAAGCTTAGATTTTACACTGTTTCCAAAAGTACATCCAGTGCCTTGTCATTCACTGGATTTCAAATGAATGTTTAAAACACTATTTTGAACGTTTCATTTTGAACCTGTGGAATCCTAGGAACCCATTTAATGAAAAACCTCTCATGTCACAAGCGGTGCATGGTATTGATCCTATAGATCAGTCATGAGCTAGCAGCCCAGCAAGAGAAAAATTAGGCTGCGATCAAAACAAATATCTTACTTCTTTGACATGCAAGTCGCTATTCCAATCTCATTCTTGAAACTGTGAGTACAAATGGCACATAAACAGTAACAGACAATATTTGGAAAAGGAAATTCAAGCACCAAGGGATCGAGCCGGGGGTGGGGAGGAGGAAGTGTGGCCTTCTATCCAGATACCCTTTTTTTTTTTCTTCCTGGATGGTGCTAAAATAAGAATGCACAACCAAATGAGTTTGAGGGGCAGATAGGTCTGATACAAAGGGTTAAAACATTTCTATGCCTGAAAGGAGGAGTTTCTATCTGTATCTTAGAACTGTGAGAAAAACTTATTTTTCAGTTAGCTGGCCTTTCGGGGGAAAAAATTGGTTCAGGTCAAACAAAACATTCTGGGTTTGTTTGTTTGTTTTTTGTAAGCAAAGCCAATGAAGGGCTAGATTCACCAAGCTGGTGATGGTGGTGCTGCTGCCACCCTTATAACCTTTATCTCAGGGGTTGGATGGAGGAGACCTAGATTTGAATCCCCACTGTTGAGGAGGGCCTTGAGCCTAGGTCTGCCTCCTTACAGATGAGTGCCCTAGCCACCAGGCTATAAAGTCATTGTCTCTGTGGCCCAAAGACTACTCAAGTATTTACACAAAGAGGAACAAATTCAATATTATAACCAATGGCCCAGTGGCTAGGGCATTCACCTGGGAGGGGGAGACCTGGGTTCAAGTCTCTGATAGGGTACTTGAAGGATAGTGGCATAACAGTTGGTACATCTGAGTTGCAGGCCCTTGCTTTTTCTGACTGGGCAGCAGAGGTGCCTGGTTTCTCATCTTTGGCTATGAACCTTCTGGCCTCCACTCACTTCTGGGCCTCAGCCCTCAAGCAGGTGTGATAGGGGGACCTGAGTTCTCCCCTCCCCCAGGTTCCAGTCGAGGGCCCTGTGTGAAGCAACACTGACAGGGTCCTTCCTGCAGAGAGTGTAAGGCCACTGCCCTGGGCTACTTTCTACCTATGGCCCTTCAGTTTGGGACACGGCGTCCATAGTCCAGTCTGTAGTATCTCTATGTTGGAATAACCCACTTGTGTACCTTTAGCAGCATCCTGCCATGGCCTCAGGTCCCTCTAGGCGAGGTCAGATGTACAGTTGTAGGGGCCCTAGCCCCACAATGTTCTGACAGTCAAACAGTAAAGTTGTCTCACAGTTGGGTGCTCCTCAGTCTCCCCAACAGTCTCTCTCTCAGTCAGGGACGCAGTGCTTTTCTCCCAGTGGCTGTCCCAGCTCCCAGATTTGTAGTGAAGCTCCCCTCAACATACAGAGGCAGAGCTACCTCCAGTCAGCAGTGAACTGAGCTGGGTTCTCTCCTTTTCTTCCCCCTCTAGGCCTGGCATTGGCTGCAGGTTTAGCAGGGCAGGGTTAGCTGGGCCCATAGGCTCTCAGGCTCACTTGAACCCTTTTTCTGATGGTGTGAGGTTTCTCCGCTCCATCACATTTCGCTATTCCAGAGCAGAGATTCAAATAGGGGTCTTCCGTATCCCCCATGAGTGTTCCAACCACTGGGCTAAAGAGCACAAGAAGGGCACTACCACCACCAGCACAATGTCTTGTGCCAAAATCCCTTTATAACTCTAGACTGAAAATTTGAAACGTTTTGTTTCAACATTATGGAGTGTTTTTCTTCTTTTTGTTAGGACAGAAACAGTTTCTTGAAACTGACATGAATTCAGAAAATGTTTCTGTTGACCTGAATCTGTATTTTTTAGCAAAAAAAATCCAACAACAACAAAAAAATACACTTTTATCCAAAACATTGTAGCCAGCTCTAGGTACTAATATGGCCTAATTACTGTCGGGTCTGAATGTGTCACAATCTTTAATGCATTTACCTTCAAAACATCCCTGTGAGCTATGAAAGTGCTATTATCCATATTTTATAGATGGGAAACTGAGGCACAGAGTGTCTAAGGGACTTGAAACTGGGTCTTCCAAAATCTAGGCGACAGTCCTAAATGGCTAACTTCCTCTCACAATACAGCTACTCCGAGGGAGAGGGGAAAAGAAGAAATTTTATTGTCACAGGGAATTAAAAAGGAAGGAGTCCCAGCTTTTCTGTGTGACATTCAATGCTTGCTTCAGGCCCTAGATGGTCCCAAGATAGTTGATATATTATTTAACGTCAATTTTAGATATATTTAAAATATATTAGTTACCCTTTTTTCTTTCTCTCTAAACTCTATACAATTGGACACATGGTAATTCCCTTTGCAATTAAAGCAATACAAAAAATAACCCCAGTAAATTGTTTTAAAACTCACTACAACATTCCTAAAATACTTTTTGATAACATATACAGAAAATATGGAAGTGTGATATGCTGTGATAGTTTTGTCAATACCCAGGAGTCTCCAGCACTCAGAGGCCTCAAATGCATGCCAATAAAACCCTTAATAACTGTCAAATGTTCAGTATGGCTCCTATCCACCAAAGCCTTTAAGCATTGACCTTAGCAGGAGTCCTCACCTGTTTAAAATTAAGGATGTGTTGAATGCTTTGCTGGATTGGAATGTTTAGATATATATAAACATAGAAATAGAAGATCTATATAAATATATGAAATACACTCTCTCACACACACACACACGCAGTAGAAGGTGGTGTTTGACAATAGCTGTTAAAGATAATAACAGTGATCAACAGGGATCAGAGCACCAGTCAAATTTCATTCAGGATGTGTTGATGCTGTCTTCATATACTTTACAGTGGGTACCTAACATAATCCTATGAGGACAAGCTGCAATATAAAGTGTTTGTTTTGGTTTATTTATGAATGACAATGGAGGGAACACAAAACTATCCAGCATACACAGAACTGGCAGGTTTTCTGCTATGTTCCCTAAGTGAAAAGTGAGTGGTTTGATATATTTTTAAAATTCATATATTCAAATAAAAAGATAAGAATCTCTTAATGCAAAACACTACTTTAAACAGTAGACATTTTCTGCTTTACAGATCGTGCTTTCTTTTTCAGGTCATCAGGGTAATGTAAAAAATGGCAGGCAGACAAACTGCCTGAGGCAAAATTCAAGAGTACACCAAAGAGTACATTCAAACAGTGGTCACACTAGAATACTTCTCTGAGTCTGGTATGATGGCAAAAAGCTGGGGTGTTAGAATACAAATTGTCAGAGACTGATAAGAAAATAATCTATCTGCAGCAAAAATGCATTATATTTTCCAGGCTCCAGAAATTCACGTTACATTGAAATAAGAACAGGAGGCAAAAATGGAACCATATAATTTACCCCAAAGTGTAAAACAATAGTTTTGGTGGCGATTAGTTCCATTTAGATATTGGTTTAATTATTTTTTTAATTTTACAGCTTATTAAGAGTAAATTTATTGTGATCCAATTGCTACAAATTGTATGTGGAAAAATTCCATCTAACCAAGAAGTATCCTGATAATTTATGAAATCTGATAAAAATAATCTGCTTTACTACCGTTAATGGCATTGCTATACATGATAAAGCTGACAGGTCATGGGGATGAAAACCACATACATGACTGTTTTTGTTATGCCTTCGGTCAGGGATCTCAATGACAGGTGTTTGGTTGTGTGTCTGTGGTATGGTTTTTTGTTTATTTAGCAGCATTTTAGACTTCTTAAGAATTTTAAGCTTAGATCAGGAAAAGTTATAGGACCTTTATAATCTAATTTTCAAAAGCTAAACTGCAATCACAAAATATTCACACAGAACTCATTGCATCTGCAATCAGATACCATTTTATCTAAGGGAGTAACTCCAACACCCTTCAGTATGGAGCAGATGCTTATCTTTACTGGTATCAGCCACTAGAGGGAGACACGATCACACGCACTAATCCAGTGTATGACATGAGCCTCTGTATCTATTTGCACGCCATGTTACCAATTCTATGGGCGTAAATGCTATCACACAATTTTGAAAATCCAGCCCTTAATGCCATTGCACAGTAAATGTTGCAATGTCAATCAAAAGCCACAGCTAATTGCCAGGAAAAAGGAACTTAGGCAACAGTTGCAACCATCACTATCCATGATAAAAGCTGTCAGAAGTTGGTAACATGTAAAAAGTATTAAACAACAGAGGAACACATCCTGGGTTCAAGTCTGAAAGTATCTTTCTCCCCGCCACATTTTGTCAGTGTGTTGAACGAGTAGCATGGATTGTAAAATATTCAGGAAAACACATCTCCAAAATACTGACTTCGTAGAGTAAAAGTTTCAGGCCAACACTCTTACGTTAAGCAAAATAGTAGCACAGGTTTTTATCCTCTAATCTGGTCATATTCCCTGTCTATGGGGTTAAAGAAGCTGCCTCTCTCCAGGCAATCAGAAAGAAGCACATGTTGCTGGAAATCCACAAGGGGCCAGAATATTTCATGTTCTACCATCTCTGTACTAGCATGACTTTAGGCTAATGAGCTACAAACGGCCTTGTTTTCTGCTGTGTGTTAACTAATTTGTCCTTTTTGTGTCTTCAATTTATACCATTTGGCTGTTTATCTGATTATACCTGTACATCAGGTACAGTAGTCCAATATGTAGCTCACATTAATTGCACCTGAAAATTGCAGGCAAGAAAAGGGAATCCAGATTTCAAAAATCTAACCCTATCTGCCTTCAGGAAAACTTTTATCTTATTGTATTTGTGCTGCTTAAATCAGTCATTTTGTGTTATGCTCTAATAAAAGGTTGGAGTCTTAAAATTCCACTTGTTTGGCAAGAAATGAAATCTTTTCTATTTTTAAAAAAATAATAATAGTGAATAATAATACATAGTTCTGATATAGCTCTTTCAATAGATCTCAAAGTGCTATACAAAGCGAGGGAAGTAGCATTATCCATTTTTATAGAAAGGACAAGTGAAACAAGAGAGATGAAATGCCTTGGCCAAGGTCAAAGCGCAGGTCGGTAGCTGAGGTGGGAATTGAATCCAGGCCTCCCTTGTCGTAGCTCATTGCTTTATCTGCCTCCCAAGGAGTCAATGGAATTCATTCCATAGGGCAGATGGTATTTTAATGCTAAAGTACTGCCTATAGTTTTGAGTAGCTTTGCCTTTATTTCTTTTATTGGGGATTACTGCAGTGCTGACATTACAGAGTATGACTGACAGAATAACGTGAGCAAGGATTTTAAACATAGACATAGGATTCTTATCATGTGTCCATACAAAGGAACAGTTGTGTGCAAGTCTTATACCACCGTAGTATCCAGTGATAATGAAGAATAGCTACCTTCAATCTACTATATACAATAGAAACTGGTTAGTATTCTGGAAGAATTGCCTCAGTCCACCGCCTGCTAATATCTGAAAGCTGCCATTTCTAATGCTTTAAAAGCTGCCTCCTTCATAACCTCCACACTTAGGATAATTGCATATGCCCTGGCAATGGGTCAGGAAGGATGCTCATGTCCTATACAAGATGAGGAAAATTAATTTTAATGTCTAGAAGGAAGGAACTGCTGGCAAGCCTGATAATAAACAGAATTGATTCTGTGGCACAAGAGTCTTGAAGGCAAAGCCAAAAGGTTTGGAACAACTGTCTAATGCATTGCTACCCTGAGTTGGTGAAAAGGGCATAGGAGAAACTCAAAAATCAGTGGAAAGCGGGCTTCAATTTCTCTTCTTTGCTTCACTAGAAAGGTCACATTCTGCTACCAGATAGACACACCACACTCAGTTCCTAATGAAATCAACGAGAACCATGTGCAGGGCAGTATTTGGTCCAACATGTTTAAGGAAAAAGGAACTGCTGCAACAAATAGCCATGCATATCTGATGTTGACGAAAAGCCAGGGTGTGACTAATATACTGGAGAAATTGTTAAAGAGCGTTTCCTCTTTATGCAAAGATTGCCCCTGTGATTCCGCCAAGGTTATGAAGACCTTGGGTTATCAGGTCTGAAAATACTATTAGCTCAAGTAACAGCTGTCTGGAGGCGGATCTGCAGATGTAACTTGTGTGTGTAATTTTTTATTTAAACATTTTGTAAGGTTATTTATTTATTTATTTATTTTTACTTAAGGGTCAGTGCAACTTGCTTATTTTTTGCCAGAGATCCACCATTCCCTCTCACTCTGGCTCCATATAGATTTTGCATACACTATTTGCATAATGGAAGAATTTTCCATGAGACATACACTCTCATGAAAAAAAGGCCAGGCATGTAAATACCAACTGCACATACGTTAGATGGGACAATTATGTTCCAGAATTTTGCAATTCTCAGTTACCAGGTGAAGGATTTGGTTAGATAGATTACATTCTATCTCATCTAGCCATCTACAATCTATTAAATCTATCTATGGACAGATCAAATGAATTATATTAAAAGAGAGGTAGCAAATCAGGTGTTTTTTGTTCATCTCAAGGCTTTGGGTTCTCAAAAAATGGTATCTTGAGGTCTGGTTAAAATGTATTATATAGAGAGCTGGATGGGAATTTTCTAGCAACTGAATTTCTGACAGAAAATGCAGTTTCTGCAAAATCAAAATTTTATGCAGAAAAATCTAGACTTTGCTGAAAAAAATGATTTTTCATTGGGGCACTCACAATTAAACACTTTATTTCTGGTCATTTTGACCTGAATAAGAATATTTCATTTTTTGAACTGACCCAGAAAGTTTAGTTTTGAATCAGTTCAATAAAACATTAAACTGCATTTGCCTGTTGTGGTGCATTGCCTCATGGAAGTTGTAGTTCGAGTCCTCATTCTCTCCTATGGGCTGAGCTCCCTGGAAGACTACATCTGCCATATGCAATGTGGATTTTCTTCTCACCAAGCTCTGTGTGGTGCATCATGGGAGTCACATAACTCTAGAGTTTGAATTTGTGATGCTTCCAGAGTATAAGACCAGAAGGGACCATCATATCATCTATTCTGACCAATAACTTGTGTTTGATTAAAGCATATCTTCCAGAAAGGCAGACAGTCTTGATTTGAAGACAGCAAAATGGAGAATCCACTACTTCCCTTTGCAGTTTGTTCTAGTGGTTAATTATCCTGTTTTCAGGTGTCTAATTTTTATTTGAATTTGTCTGCCTTCAGCTTTCAACCATTGATTCTTGATCATAGATTCCAAGGCCAAAAAGAACCATTGTGATCATCTAGCCTGACCTTCAACCTGACCTTCTGTATAACACAGGCCAAAGAACTTCTCCAAAATAATTCCTTCAGCATATCTTTTAGAAAAAAATCCAATCTTGTTTTAAAAATCATCAGTGAGCTCATTATTAAATATTTGTTCTCCATTGTAATAAAATCATCAACCTTGACTGTAATTAAATGTCCCCTTAACCTTCTCTTTGTTAAGTTATTGATTAAGCTCCTTAAATATATCACTATAAGGCAGGTTTTTTAATCCTTTAATCATTCTCATGGTTCTTCTCTGAACTCTTTCCAATTTGTCAACATCCTTCTTGAACTGTGGGCACCAGAACTAGACACACTATTCCAGCAGCAGTTGCACCAGTTCCAAATACCAAGTTAAAATAACCTCTCTGCTCCTACTCAATATTCCCCTGTTTATACATCTTCCTCCCAGCTGATCTGGCTTAAAATTTTTTTAGCATTGTGAAATTGGCCCTTTTAAAGCACCAAGTATGGATAAATAGATAAATCTATCCCTGGCCTGGACTTTATGCTATTTGCACAGTATAAATGTAATCAAGTCGTGATCACTTGTACATAATTTACCAGTATTTTTTAGTACTGTGATCAGTTGCTCCTTGTCTGTCAAGATGAGGTCTAATACAGAATTCCTCTATGTTGAATGAAACACTTCTTGAGTTAGGAAATTGTCATCTATAATATTTAGACATTCCAAGGATGTTTTAGTACTAGCAGCATGAGACCTCCGACATATGTTACTCAGATTGGAGTTCCCCAGGATCACAGAGCTTTTTCCCCCACACATTACAGATAGATGCTTAAGGAGCAGGTCATCCTGTTCCCTAATGTGATTGGTCTGCAGCACCCGATTTTGTGCTTTATCTGTTAAGACAGTGATCCATAAGCAATCAGGATCATTTTCTTCCCAGTGATCAGTGACTTGGAAACAGGTAATGCCTTTCTCCCCAAGACTCAAGAGTGCTTTAGTACCTGGTATTTTCTGTCCATTAAGGTACTGATACCCTGTAATCAAATCATCTCTCAAGCTTCTTTTTGATAAACTAAACAGATTGAGCTCTTTAAATTTCTTATTACAAGGCATTTTTTCAGCCCTCAAATAATTTTTGTGGATGTTTTCGGTGACCTCTCCAACTTTTTAACATCCCTTTAAAAATGTGTACGTCAGATGCTGTATTCCAGCATTTGTCTCACCAGTGCCACATGCAGAGGTAAAATTCCATTTCTACTCACTACTCCCTGTTTATACGTCCAAGGATTGCATGGCTTTTTTGGCCCCACTGTCAAATTGGGAGATCATGTTAAGTTGCTTGTCCACTATGATCCCTAAATCCTTTTCAAAGTCACTGCTTTTTGGCATACAGTCTCCTTTTCTGTACATACGGCTTGCATTCCTTGTTCCTAGAGATATCATTTTGTCTTTGGTTGTATTAAAACCCATTTTATTAGAATGGTCCCTGCTTACCTCGTGATCCAGATAGCTCTGTATGACTGACCTGCCCTCTGTAGTGTCAGGGTTAGTACTAATCCCCATGGAACCCCACTAGAAATATCCTCATTCAATGATGATCCAACAATGACAAATACTTTTTGAGTACTGTCAGTTAGCCAATTCTAATCCAAATAACAAGTACTATACTGATATTGTATAGCACTGATTTTTTAATGAGAACTAAGTCAAATGCCTTATAAAACTCTAAGTATATTACCAAACTTGTAATCTCATCAAAGAATGATCTTAGGTTGCTTGCCAAGAGCTATTTTTCATAAACCATGTAGTATAGAATTAACTATATCCCTATTCTTTATCGAGTAAGTCCCACATCCGCTTTTTCTTTATTTTGCTGAGGACTAATGTTAGGCTAACTGGCCAATAGTAACTGGGGTCATTCTGCTTACCATTTTTGAATATCACCACAACATTAACACTCTTCCAATCTTCAGGGATTTACCCAGTATTCCAAGATTTATTAAAAATTAACATCAGGGGGCCAGAGATCTCCTCAGCCAACTCTTCTAGGACTCTTGAGAGCAAGTTATCCAGGCCTATTGGGAGCATAAGGCTCTCTAACTACTTTTCCCAGAGGCATTGTGACACAATGGAAAACTGCAGTTTAATATTGAACTGACACAAAATAAGCATTTCTGGGACATTTCAACTAAACATAATGAAACATTTGATTTCAGGAATGTTTAAATATTTTGTTTTGATTGAAATAATGCATTTCAACATTTCTGGAATCAATTTTTTTAGGAATATATGAAAAAAACTGAAATATCAACTTCCAATGTGGGCTGAAAACAAATGTTGAAATTTTGCTCAGCTCTAATTATTTATTTCTTTTAGAGAGGCATCAAATCTTTCCCTTTTCATTTCTATTTTCCCTCCAAAACAAAGTTAAATCCATATAGAAAAGATTGAAATACCAGAAATAAAGCCTGTTTGATAGTCAAAAGTATGTATTGCTTTGTTTACATCAATTCAATTCAAAACTAAGGATATTGTGTCTGAATTAGCCTAAAGTTCATCTAATGACTGCGAGGTCTAAACTGGAATTTATGAAGCCTTCATATAGTGACACCAGGCACTTCTTTGATCTTATGCCATTTCTAGCAGACTAGATAAAATAATTTTTAAGTCAATAAAACAGAGTCTTGCTCTTTTGAAAACACTCAGGTAGCTCAGGTACCTTTTCCATGTTTAACCTTCACTAACACTTTAGGCAGCTGCTAAGTTAGTGGATAAAATGTGTTCATAATTTTCTCTTATGTTTTCTCTCATCCTCCTCCAAGGAACTATTTTTCACAATGGAAGAATGCATTACATAAATTCTTTGTTTTAAACTGGCACATTGACTCCTCCTTTAGCTGAGTGCATCTGAGGATAGTGAAGTATTATCCCTATTTTTTATAGATAAGGAACTGAGGCCCAAGGTAAGTTAAGTGACTGGCTCAAAGACACATGGGAAGTTGTGCTTTAGCCAGGAATTCAGCGTTGGCCTCCCAAGTCCCAGTTTGTTGCCTTATCCACTAGCCATTCCTTCCATCTTGTCTAGCGTGGCTATTCTTCTTGCCCTTTGCCCAGTCACACCATGGCTAATACAAGAGTCTTCTCCTTTGCAGCCTTGAAATTTTCATTTTTCTCTTATCCTTCTTGAAATGTTTTCTCTCTCTTTCTTTTTCTCTCTCTCTCTCTCCTACTCTTATTTACTCATTTACCTATCATAAGAATTTGTAAGGTGGCTGTCACCTTGGTATCTCTTTAAGCATGAATATAAATTAAGATGCAATTAATTTACAACCATATTTTTTCCCTTATCTAAGTCCCTTTATTCTCACCCTTTCTTCTCTCTTTGTAATATTGTAATTAAACTTTGAAACTACATTCTTTAATTCTGTAAAAATATTTTAGGAATAAGGTTTGAGTGACAGAAGCTAGATAAATATAGTATTGCACTGCACAGTCACTAGCAAAATTTTAGCATAGTTATTTGGTAATGGTATCATGGACAAGCACAAAAATACAGAATAAACATCCTGATATATTCTGATCATAGGAAAAAGTAATTAACCATTCCCCCAGCCCAAAACAATCAGTGCAGCATGTGGCTGGCATTTAGACATTTACCACACTTTATTGCTCTGTCCAATGTAAAGGACTTAAATATGGCACCTTTTACTGGCTTAAGCCTAAACTGCCAAATATCTCTCTCTCTCTCTCTCATGCACACACCAGTGGCACAGACCCAATACATAGCAAAATACAAACCAAACCCAAAAATGTAATCAATTTTCATCCATGACTCTCCAGCTCTCCCTAGTGGCAGATGGCAGATAGTGATAATCATTTTGGTGAAGCAAAAGGTGTCCCAAAAAACCACCCGCACACTGCTGGATGATATAACAGTCACTTCAAATATGCATGAGAAACACAATAATTCTAACCATCATTACAGCCCTGCAAACACTATAGCTACTGGGTTGGGTTGCTTTAGAAACCATTTTCAAAGCTCATTGTGAAGTGGCTCTGCTGTCAGTTATATCAACCAGCACAGCTGTTTGCTTTGTGACTATTTTAGGCTGCCCAAAAGGAGATAATCAAGACCCACCAATCCTTTGCTTTACTGGAAAACCTTTAAAGAAGATCCAAATAGGACATTGGTACTCAATTAACGAGAGGGGAGCTGAATGAGCAAGAGGAATCACTTATCAGAAGTGGGGAATTTTTAAATGGCCTTAAAATGTCGTAACACCTCAGTCAAGATCAAGAATGTTTTAGTCCATTGTGTGAATCATTAGAAGTTGTGGGAAGCAAATTCTAGTAGACTGTTCACTTTACACAGAAGAGTGTAAGGTGTGCTTCAAAGATTTGAATTTCAGCTGGTAGTGTTTCTAGTATGATTTTATGTGTTACAATACTCTTTACACATCACTTAAAGTTTAAGGTTAACTCACTAGTTTGTACCAGCTTTGTCCATGATACTGCCCTATACTTTCCCACATCTCATTTTGAATACTACATTCCAAATGTTGTTAAGCCATGAAAGAACTCTCTAGCTGTACATATTACAAAGTATTCACGCATCTTTGCTTTGAGAAGCTTCCTATTTTCTAATGCTGAAGTTGACATCAGGTTTGCAGAGTTTTGTGGGATGCCTGGCATGGGTGAACCGAATTGTAGGAAGAGCTTAATACATTCAGTTAACATAACTTCCCAACACCCACATATATACACTATAGATAGTATTAATACCATGCACATAATACGTATTAATGTGGTATGCCTAACATATATGTATTAGCTAACACAGGGTTTCCTGACCTTGGTGCCAAATGCAATTGCAGTTAGATAACATTTGTCCATAGAGCAAGCAGCAACACTAGCATGAGTCTATGCTAGAAAAAGGCCTTCTGTTATATGCGGTTCCTCTGAACTGAAGGAGCTAGCAAAGTGCTGTTGGTTGAAAATAGTGGAATCAACATTGTATGATTTGTGGGATCTAGCATGATGAGTTAGTACACATCTATTGAAATTCGTAGATGTTTTCAGTTTAATTTTTTTGCAAGCCAGACACACATTCTACTAATTCTAGCAAACAGTGAAAAAAAGCCATTCTTGAGTCCTTCCATTGTAAACCAGCCCTTTGGGAAACCAGAATAGCTGCTATTCAGGGATTAATAATGTTTCAAGGCTAAAGTAAACCCAGGGGGAAGGGCTAAAACTTCCTGCTGACATCAGGGCTGTTTTTGGTGAAAAAGCTAGACTTTAACCTGCAAGGGTGAGGGGTTAAAGAAGTAGGTTAATCAAGGAATTACGAGGACGAGGAGGAGGAGGAGGAGGAGGGAGAAGCAAAATGACTGCAGATGATAGACATCAGTAATGCATCTCCCAGGGATTAAGCTTCCCTCATAATTCACAGATTTACATGCATACATTCTTCTCACCTCCTCATACAATAGTTCAGTTTGTATAAGTCGATTTATTGCCAAAGTATTCTATTCCTGTTATGTAACCCATATGGAAACTACAAGCTTAAATGCATTGTCCTGTAGCTGAAGGTTTTAGCATTCCAATTTACTTATTGACCCATTTCACTGTGGGATATTAACATTCTTCATGTTTGTTTGATTGTCTTAAAATTCTCCCTTTGAAACTCCTCACATTTAGGTGTGCAGTGATCACCAATTTTTTAAAAATGTATTCTTATTCTTAAAATGGGATATTCTCTTATTAGTTATTCTCTTAGGCTGAATTGCTTAGTCTATGTTTCCAAGGCAACAGACAGGAAGCAGGAGTTAAGCAGAATCTTTCATCTGGGGAGGGGATGATGGGAACGGATGAGGGAGTTTGAGCAAGGTCAGGCATTTACCGCTGAATACAAATCTGTCACGCCTAATAGATGAAGCTCTTTAGTTTCTGAGCTACTCAGGCTGCTCCCAGCAGCCAAGGAGAAAATAAAAAGACACTCAAGCATGAATGCCAATCAGCTTGTGCTGGCAACAATGATGTATATACATGTGCCACAGCAGCTGTACCAGAGTTGGCTATGGATGAAAGGAGAAATTAAATAGGTGTCAATAATTATAGAAGGTCAGGATCTAAAGCTCTGAATATTAAATATATTTTAATAATATTGGATGAAAGAACAGGGAATAGTAAACCAACAGGCTCAAGAGTCCTGGGCCTAAAGTGCAGGGAGATTATGTAGACGTTATATTGGAAAGGCAGCCAGGCCGGCAGGTGGGAGTCGAGAAAACAGAGGGACCATGAGATGTGACTGACCAGCAAGCACATGTTTAGCAGCTGCAGCTCTTCTGGCTGGCCTACAGGAGGAGCTGCAGCCATGTTGGCTGGATGGAAAGGGGGAACAACATGATGGTTAGCGTGAGAAGAATTGCAGAAACTAGTCAAGGAGAGCTGGCTTGTGGGGGGCAAGGAGTGGTGAAAAGAGAGAGAACACAGTATGGCATTCATCTCCAGGCTGCTATGTGGTAAATCAGAACGAAAGGGCAAGGTGGCACACAAAATATTAGGTATATTAGTGATCCTACACCAATATGGGAAGCCAGGAGCTATGCTCTATTAATGATCACACCTGGAAAACTGGGTTCAAAGTCCATCATTGTAACAAAACAAGGGCAACGAGGCTGGCAGCTCTTAAATTCTCCATGACCATTTGTTAGTCGATCATCACTATAATGATGTGATGCTTTTGCTACCTCTGAATCCCCAGAACAGAGTCCTCACTTAAACTTTCATAAAGAGGTTTTACACAGCTTAATGGCACCTAACATGAATGTCACCCAGAGTTTGTAATTCCAGATTATGCTGTCTTTATTCAGACAAAACTCCCGTGGTATTCAACAGTACATGTACCTATAAATGGCCTGTGTAAGGAATGCAGTATTGTGCCCAGAGTAGTGAAAGAAATATATTTGCTTAATTTAACACAACAGTGTTCACAGAGACTCGTGTATTAGAATTAAAATCACAACTACCAAAGAATAAGTGGATCAATTTACATTACAAGTATTTTGCAGTGACTATCCCCCCCGCAATTTCTTTTGCGAGGAGTCTGTAAACTGCTCATGGGCTGAGATGCTTTATAACATTGAACATGAGATGCTACAACCTGCTTAGGGCAATAATATGAGGGCTGACTGGCTCTTACTTGGGTGCATACGGTATGGGGGAGAGGTAGTATGCAAGCAGTATTCCATCCCATCACGTCGTGCACAAGTGCTACTCTCAGTTGCAATTCCTGAACTCAGGGGAGTTCAAGGATAATTCCCTCTGTGCACATAACAGGCTGTGCATTGCCCCAGGGGAACTAGAGAGAACCTCTCCTGCTCTTCCCACTCTCCATAGTCCTACGCAGACTTGGCCAGCAGTCCCAGAGTGGGTGGACTTCTCCATCTGAAACTTCCCCTCTGAATCAATCCACTAAGGAAAGGATTCTGCAGCTCTGCTTAGCTCCTAATGCAGGCCAGTGGATAAATGTCACATATAGGCCCTTTATTTGGTAAAAGACTGAATGAAAAAACTATAAAATGGTGGTTAAGCTTTTTTGGGGAAAAAAAATCAATCTGAGTATAATCTCCATCCCATGCTAATTATAAGTGATTGCAGATGACGTGGCGGAAATGTACTAGTTAAACTGAACCTTCCTGCAGAGAAAGCATTCACTGTACTGCTATACTTTGCTCACCGATTCATTACCAACATAAGGCTGCTTCCTGCACTTTGTAGAAATTTTTTTAATGGGATTTCAAGTAATTGGAAGCCAGCGAATAAAACATTTTATGGTTTAGTTTTACAGTTTGTAAAGAAGTATGCATAGTTACATAACATAAGCAATGTCATACCACATGCAGCTTTACATTTCTGTGAAACAGCATGGTTTAAAACAAGGCATTGTTAAGCATGCCTTGAACACTGCGCAAAATATCCATGATTTTTATTATATTTAATAGGTTATTTTTGTTCTATATCACTAATATTTACATACAGAGATACATTTCACCAAGTTAGGTGCTTCATAAAGGATTGTAAAAATACTGACAAGGGATAGTAAAAGAGATACTGATCTCATTTGCACCAGTGTAAATCCAGAGTAATTTTGCTGTTTTCAAGGGAGTTCACATCTGAGGAACTCACATCAGAATCCGACCCATTTCTTATTGCTAGACTGGTTACGCATGGATGGTGAGTTCAGGGCATAGAGAACTCTAAGGCCACGTCTACACTACCCGCCGGATCGGCAGGTAGCGATCGATCCCCGATTGCTCTGCTGTCGACTCCGGAACTCCACCAGGGCGAGAGGTGGAAGCAGAGTCGACGGGGGAATGGCGGCCGTCGATCCCGCGCCACGAGGACGCGAAGTAAGTGATTCTAAGTCGATCTAAGATACGTCGACTTCAGCTACGGTATTCTCGTACCTGAAGTTGCATATCTTAGATCGAACCCGCCCACACACACACACAGTGTAGACCAGGCCTAAGAGACACATAGACCAAAACTGAGATAAAACTGGATGAGAAAAGAAATGGTGTACGAGAAAAAGTGTGGTGTTCCTTCTCCCTTTACTAGCCACTTTCAAATTCCTCTTTCTCTTCCACACCTCTTCTTCAGCTTGCCCAAACTGCATGTGAAAAGTGCAAGTATGGCACAGACATTAATACTCTTGGACTCTGGGAAAATGGCCCATGCCAGCTGCCACTGAAGTCAGAGAAAAGAGTCATACTGACTTCAGTGGGAATTGGATTAGGCGCCCAAAGTAAAGAAAGTTACCAAAATATTAGATTTTCATTATTCATTACATAGCATCAGATTCTACTCATCTAACTCATGCTGAATAGCACTGCTCCATGAGTAGCCTCCTTCATTACAATAGCACTTCTCACATAGTAAAGTATTACTCATTGAGAATAAGGAAGACAGAATCTGATCCATCATGATGAGGTTATCTGGTTCTGGTTTATTTAGTTCCTTTTTCTTTTGCACAGTTAGTAATTGTGACAAATATTTCAAGGTTCTCATTCCAACTGTATTAAAACAGTTGGATCCATAAAATTGTACTTACCAAACTTAAACTGCTGGCACAAAGGCTTATTGACAACAACTGGGAACAGTTGTTGCAGCTTGAAGGATGGCTATAAAGGTTTGGTAAGGAAAATCCTTCCAGTTGTTTCTCTTTAGGGAATCTTTCACATGAGTGACTGACCCAATAATCTACCATACACTGATAGAACAGACTAAAAGACTGCTAATTAAAAGATCTAGATTTTCTTATTCCTGGTTCTAAAAGAAAGAAATGTTATGGGATACAAAGAAAAGCCTTTACAATCCATAGTATGTTTTCTTCTACAATAGAATAGTACATTAGAACCTCAGAGTTATGAACACCAGAGTTACAAACCTACAGGTCAGCCATACATCTCATTTGGAACCGGAAGTATGCAATCAGGCACCATCAAAGACCATAAAAAGCAAATGCAGTACAGTACTGTGTTAAATGTAAACTACTAAAAATATAAAAAGATATAAAGGGGAAGATTTTTTTAAAAAAAGATTTCACAAGGTAAGGAAACTGTTGCCGTGCTTGTTTCATTTAAATTAACATGGTTAAAAGCAGCATTTTCCTTCTGCATTGTAAAGTTTCAAAGCTGCATTAAGTCAATGTTCAGCTGTAAACTTTAGCAAGAACCATAACGTTTTGTTCAGAGTTACGAACAACCTCCTGAGGTGTTCGTAACTCTGAGGTTCTACTGTAGTGCCCTTCAAATACTGTATGCTTTGACTTGAAATAGGTTGATAGCTGTGCTTGAGATCCTGTATTACCCATAACAGAACTCTAGCTCTAGGAAACAAGGAGACCAGAAGAATTTTCAGAAACTTTGAAAGACAAAAATATTGTTTTCTACAGAGGGTGCATTATTTACACTGATGAAGTTATGATGACATGTAAGCATAAAGGGCCTTATGACTTGTTCATTTATAGCATTGTAACACCAATGGCTTCAGTGCAATTACTCGTGATCAATACTGGTATAAATGTGAGAAGAATCAAATCCAAAATTCTTAAGAGTTGATGCCGTGGGGACCTTATTTAGTGTCTGGCTCTAAGCCAGTGAGGAAATGACCTTCCGAGTAATTTTTTGTCTATCTTCTATCAAAACCTTCTGGTAGGTGTGTGGAAATCCAATTCTGCTCTCAATTAAACTAGTGTAAATCAGGAGAACTTCCCTTTAAATCAATGTAGTTACCCCAGATTTACATCAGAATATGTGAGACGAATTTACCCCAAAGAATGGTACTGACAGCCTGCCGATGGAGCTGTATCCAGCCCTCTTACCACACTGGAAAGGATACCATGGCCCTCTCTCTTTCAAGGGTGGTGGGAAGCAAGGGGAGTAACTCAGATATCTCTCACTGTTCCGGCGGGGGCTTGCAGAACCCCTCAGGAAGAAATGAAGGTCTCCTCAAAGAGGAGACATCAGAACAAAGGCCTCCTCAGCTGCAGCCACAATGGCACAACGTATCTCAGGAAGAATGTGTGCACAAATTCAGTTTAAGTCTCCTCTGTGCTGTCCCAATGCAGAGTGGACTGTGAACTGGATCAGTCTCCAGGCATACATTAGCACATTTTTAGGCTACTCTATATTACACTTACCAATGGCTCTAAGGGCCCTGACAGTAGCCAAAGATCACCAGGAGATAGGGAAGGGATAGCCACCCCCAGAGGCTATTAATGGGGAGCACAGTGGTGTGGGAGCTCTAATGCCAGCTCTGTACCACTGGAGTTCATCCTCCCACGGATGGCTACATCAGCTTTAGGCCTGCCTTATGCTGGTGTCTGAAACGCAGGAAGAATCTGGCTCAAAAAATTTCATAAACATTGTAACCTAAGAGAGTTACTTTTCAGATTTACCAAGAAATCTCCACATTTCAATTTACTAAATGAAATCCTGTCCCCTTCTATACAGGTATTAATAGTAAATGCAGCTACTTATGAGCACTTGACTGAACGAATTCTTTTTCCTTCTCTTCATGGCAGCTGCAAATAAGTTTTACTCTGAATTTACATTTCAAAAGATTTTTAAAATCACATACAGAGGTATCATGAGCCCATGAGAAGAAGAAAGATTATGGGCCACTAGAAGGAATCTTATTTCTCACACTCATACACGTGTGCGCACACACAGAGTAGCTGAGGATTCTGGACTAATTTCTCAATTAACTACTCTTCAGAACAGTGGTAGCTGCAAATATGAGAAAGAGATAATAACCTGTGTAAGTATTTTCAGGAAGTTGACACCAGGGCAGGAGAGAAATTCTTTGATGTGAGTAAGAACAGTGGGATGAAATTAAGAAAAGAAAAATATTAAAGAGCTTGAAGGGAAAATCCCCTAGTTGTGAGATCTACTAGCTTGTGAAAAAGTCTCCCAAAAGAATATGTGAAACAAGTGGATTAGGCTGGATGAAGATCTAGAAAGAAACATACTGAGGGAAACAATCCTGCCATGGCTGGTGGGTGAGTAATGGATACCCAGTTATACAGCCACAGCTTGCATGTGGTGAACGAAGTCAGTGTGAGTCCCTCTGCATAATCAAGTCCTCGGAAGTCTTTTTAAAAATTAACTTTTATGATTACATGAATGCTCATAGTAAACTTGTTGTATGATCTCAGGTACAATGGTGTATGTTTAGCAATTTTAATGGAGTTACATCAGTGCAACTGCAATCAGAAGCAGGTCCTCAGGTGAAAACTGTGATAATTGATGCATCTTTTTAAAAAAAAAAAATCAGAACACAAATATTCCATAGAGTATGTGGCCAGGGCACAGTTTTAGCTTGCATAACTGATAACCCCTATCTGATCCCTCCACTAACATTCCAATTAATATAATTGAAGGGTTCCGCATGTTTAATTTTGACAGAGTTTAGATTGAGAACCTGTGGACTGTAAATTCTAACCTTTGATAGCTGGTCACCTTGGCCTTCTATACCTTGCAGAATTGGAGTGTATTCTGTGCAAAGAGTGGATTTTACTGCTGCAAAGCCTCCACTCCAGGGGAAGGAATCGAAAGGCGAGAATGTTGCTGAATATAAATAGGAATAAAGCACATTATAATTACAAATCTGGCTATCGGATGTACAGCTCTAAACCCTGAAATGATAGGCTGACACTGTCATCCCAGCCCAGACACCAATTACAATTACATCTAACTGAGGCCACTGAGCCAGACAGAGGAGGGGGCTGGATGAAAGAGGCACCTTCTCAGGGTTTCATCTCCCAAACTTCCAAGGAATTTCATTCTGCAAATTATCGGTGGATCACGCAAGCTAAATAATTAATGTTTAAATAAGGTGCATGAGATTATTCCTGAGTGGTGGGAAGAGGGAAGTGGGAGGGAAGGATGGAGAAGAAAAAGGGTAAATAGAGGAAGCCTGTTTTATCTGTCACTCAGAGAGAGAAGATATTTGCATTCCTGCAAGAAATGTGCCTGTTTCCTCCCCTTAGGAGATTGTACAAGGCTTTTTCTGGTCACTGTTTGATCCTGCAGATGTAAATAAGTAAATAAATAGACAGACAGGATGGTGATGGGTCACAGTCCACATCAGAACAAAACAAAGAAAACATCATCTTCATGAACAAGAGCATATTCTGAAATGTCAGAATGCAAGAGTGCTGTTTTGATCTTATTAAGATATTTGCCTGATCCTAAACTCTAAACTGAGTTTGCCCTGCAAAATCAATTTGTGAGCTCATTACGCAAATCCATATTATACTATTTAGTCTATATTTAACACTATAACAAGGATATTCAGGGTGAATTAAGTAGATTTTATTTCTAGGTTGCAGAGAGCCAAAGCTTGCCCTTCCTCTTTTAATTCTTTTCTAGGCTCTAATCTTTTAACACTAACCAAAAATCTTTTGCATGTAAAAGGAGACAGACTCTCTCTCTCTCTCTCACACACACACACACGAAATGAGAAGGGAAAACTCAGACAGTCTTCTATCATTGGATCTTTAAGTGCTACTCAAATCAATATATAACAGTCTTCAGGGTGATATTGACGACATACTTTTTGTTTTCTTATGCTAATGTTCCCCATGTTGTCCTGTTACAACAAAGTACATCATTGATGCAGTACAATCCTCAATCACTACAGAACAAATAGCCTGCAATGTTATACTATATATACGGAGCGCACAAGCATTTGTTACATCAGTGGAAGATAAAAAGGCTTTTCAAGCCCATTATGGGAGAAGATGTAGCATGCTCATTTTGCAAGGCAGAACTTTGTCGTCAATTATATGTTAGTAATAACTCCACACCATTGGTCTCCCATGATGAGCATTGTGATGCCACAAAGAAAGGCAGGTCTGTTCTGTTGGCTTACTCTGTGAGTAGGAGTTAAAACCCTGAAGAAATCTCCTGGGTAAATATTGCTGATTTTTGATGGGTTTCCCTTGTTAATCTATCAGTATGTGAGAGAAGGGAATATGACTTTCTGGTCAGGAGGAACTAAGGGCTTTTACTGGGAGATGCTAAAGGAAAAAGGTGGAATACAGCTGAGTGAAAATTTTCCAACAATACCCTTTTTGATGGAAAATTTTGTTTTTAATTAATTAAAAATGTTTGCAGAAAGTGTCTGAATAATTTCAGTTTTTTACTAGCAAACCAAAAGAAACAAAGAAAATTACTTTTTTTACTGTTCAGTAACACCCAAAAATCAGTTTTGATTTTCTGACACAACATTGAAAATTCATGTGGGAATGTTGACGAAGCCAAAAATGTTTTTGTTTTCAATGTAATTTTCCACAGAACAACAACAAAAATTCTTGACCTGCTCTGATTAAGGGCAAGCAGAAGTAGAGGGATAGTACAGATCTCTAGGATTCCCCCACCTACTGATGAGGGAAACCTTTGGACCCTGCCTCCTGTGGCAGACACAGTATTGGGTCCCATAAAGGGACATTTAATCTGATTTGCAGAAGGTCCCCGCTTCCTTTAATAGCTCTGCTAGTCCTGGTTGCAGAGTTACTTCACAGCTGTTCCACATCCCCCTCTATTCCAACCCATGACATGGATCCCCTGATTCACCTTAGATTAAAATTCCTACACAGATGCCCAGGGCAAGGTGTGGAATTAGCCCAATGATAATGATCCTGAACACTTGTGGAAGCGTTTCATTCTCAAACATTAATTCACTCTACCGAGGCTAGATGGTTTCCTCTAAACTTCTGTGCCAATCAGTAATATTTTCTTTCATTTTATACCCGAAAGGATGGAGCTCAGGTACAGCTGATCATATGCTGTGAACAAACGCATCACCAGTTTTCGATCAAGCAGCATCCTAAGTGGGCCGCTTGTGTGACGGCATGCTCTCTTCTTCTAAATCTTTTAGAGTCAGGGAGCAGAGCCAGCAACTGAACATTACTGACAAAAAATGCCTAATGATCAGCTTGCTGTTTCCCCACAAGCAAAACATGCTCAGATATGTCTAAGCCTTTCTTGCCTTTGAACAAACAGCTACTCAAAAGAAAGGCTTCCAGCTTTAAATCCTTCCTTCCCCGTTGTGAGGATGACAGGCTAGAACACTAGTTATAAAACCAGTCAGTACTCGGACAGCTTACAATGAATGTGGAGATCTTATTACAATGGGGCTTAGTGCTGCCGCTCCATCTAAGCCTCCATTAGAAACAAGCATGTTTCGGAGAAAGTGGAGGGTTAACTCTTGGATTAAATTTCCCTGAGCGGACACATGGCATGTAAAGTCAGAGCCCCAGTACATATAACTCAAGTCAGCAAAACGATGTGGTAAGCACACTTGTCTAACCTAGAAGGAAAGAAACAATTTGAAGTAAACAGGTCCACCTATCCTAGGTACTTACATGACCCCACACCTCCATTACTAGAGTATTTGGGTACCTCACAGTCTTTATTGTATTTATCTTCATCACTCCTGTGAGGTAAGGAAATGCTATTATCCCCATTTTACAAAGACTTGAACCCTGGTCTCACAAGTCCCAAATCAGTGCCCTAACCACTGAAAAATTCTTCCTCTGTAAGACACTGACTGTAGAATGGAGGAGAATAGCCACATGTGGAGGTGGGAAATCCTCTGGAAAGGCATAGAGCCCTTTACAAGGGCCACCAGAGTTCCAGAACAGCAAGAATTCCTGCTTCTGAGCAATTCTTAATTTTTTTTTTTTGAGCTTAAGGAAATTCCTATGTAAAAAGCTGCATCACCCTGGAATTAGGGATGAAATAATTTATCACTTCAGCAAATAAACTCACCAGAGAACATTAGTTAAAAAAATAAAAAGTCTGGAAATTCCAGATTCAGATTTCTACTTCAGAAACAAAACGCACAGTTGATGTCAGACAAAACACCTTAACTGCCTAGCACAATGGCAGACAGTTTACAATGAATGTGGTGGTTGAATAAAATATCTTTAGGGCATACCTACTTTGTCTTTCTAACATCCTGGGACCAACACAACACTAACAGCACTGCATGTCACACAATGGCACTCCAACGGCAACCAGAGAGAACTTCATCTACCCACCACAAAAGTTTACCCATTTGTGTCCTAGAAAACATTACCTGCAGTACGGTGCTGAAAAGGCAGAGTTAAGGGTGTTTGGATAATCTTTGGACCCTTTCAAATGTTTTAACTTGTTTTTGTAAAGTGTAACTTTATTTTGAAATACCATAGCTTTCAAATATTTGTGTTTGTTCTGAGAAATCTACAGTGCTCTCTTATGGATTTCTTTCGTGGAAGTGATAGAATATTTTAATCTTAACTCCAGGTTAGTGAAGTTACTTTACCTGGAGAGATTAAAAATGATCCAGACAAAGCTCTTAAAGGTAGATTTGCTATACTTGCAAACAGTTTAGAGTTTACAGTTGCCTCCAATGTGATTTATATGGAAAAGTATATTACCATTTTGCACCTAGCTATCCCTACCTATTAAATTTACAAATTACTGTGTGGAAGTTGCTTATGCTCCCTAGCCTCCATATATAATCTTTAAACTATAACATGGCACAAAGGGAAATGCTAGACTTGTTGACACATTGCTGTAATTGTGCATAAATCCTTGTTGAACCTACACTTATTCCTTCCCAACATAACCACTGAAATTTCACATTTTTATAGGTGCCTTTTGTTATTTTCAAGCCTGGGTGCAAATGTCAGTGTATTCAGTTCCACATTTAAGAACTCAAGCTGGCACTAAGGCACACAAAATGGGTTTCTAGCTACCTACAGTAAATGTTAACATGGATACCCTAATTCACCCTATTGATCAAGAAATCTTTGTGGAGGATAGGTGGAATATTAAGATTCTAGGAGAACTGTGATTGTCAAGAGGGAATCTTGTGCTTTGTTTTAAATCTCCATTCCCCCCAAAAGGAGCCCAGCTTCCAAACTTGAGTGTATAAATTGGGGTACTCAAGTTAACATTTACTGTAGGTACCCAGATACCCATTTTATGTGCCTTGGTTCTAGTTTGAGTGCTCAAAAGTAGATCTGAGTGCCCTGACATATGCACTTATGCTTGAAAATTGAGATCCAATTGTGTCACTTCCTGCTTTCAAAATAGGTTAGCAGGATAACAACCATCTCCATGATGACTCCTCTGAAACCTGTACTGGAATCACTGTTCAAGTCACATTCACCTCTACTGAATGTCAATGCAATTTCACCAGCGATGTGCATTAGCCCTTCTCCTTTATCATTTTGTTTGGTTTCTTCTCCTCTTGTTCTTTTTTCCTTTCATTTTACAGTCAGTACCAAATACCCTGCAGAAGCTAACTGTTCTGTTTATGGCTAAAATATGCTGATGCCGCTGGGCTTCCTTTAAGCACTTAATTATGTGACACCTTGAACAAAAGATGCAATGACTACTACATCTTCACTGTGTACTTGATTTCCTTTGTTTATGAGTAAATATGTGCATGCATATATCACATGTATGATTGTCTCTCTGTTCTTCACCTGTAATTTAATGTAAAACTCAAAAAATAACCACATAACATTATATATATATTGCTTCATCCATGCAATCAGAAGCCTGCAGTTCACAAGATGGGAAATAAAACAAACCCATCAACCTTCTCAGTGCACATTACTTTTGAGAATTGCCACATTCAGAGATGAGTAGAAACAGATGGATAACTGTTAGATGCAGGTAGCAGTAAACATCAACAATCTGAATTCCCCAAACTTAACTGACATTATAACCTATTAAGGCTTAGCTAAAACTTGACTCAGCAAATTCTGGGGATTTTTTCTACAGTGCTAGATCGCTATGTAATATGCTATATTACTGTAAGTGAAGAATAAAAGCCTGAGCTTGTGCCAAACCTGAATGAGAAACTATTATATGAGCTGTTTGTTAGTATATAGGTCTGTTTGTTAGCCTGGGATAGAGTTTTGGGTTTGACTTTTTGATACTCTTATACTAATATGTGTAAACAAAGGACAAAGACACTGTGATGTTGCTTCTGCCTAGTCAAATGGATTTGTTTATACAATGGGAATAGATAAAAGCAGTTAAAGTGTTACTCAGATCACACTTTAAGATTGCCTTAACCCTTATCTGAAGGCAAAATCAAGCAACCAGTCAGAGGGGCAAAAAGGCTTGGAGGGGAGGTATAAAACACTAAAAGACCAAAGAAATGCCAGTCCTGACCAGAGCACAACCTCACTCCTTACCCCTCCCATGGGGTACAAAAGAGGTGGGATGAAGACCCCAGACCCAAAATGGAACATGACCCCAAGTTGTAAGGGACTGTGGGCGTGCATTTCAGGTATAATTATGCCTCCTGAGGAGAGGGGGATGAGACACTGGGAAACAAGACTCTGTGGCGTCAGAGTTATGGAATACATGTTTGCTGGAAACAAACCCCAATAAACATTGCATTGTCTACACTTCAGACTTCTGGTCTTCTGCTTTCTGTCCATGTGACAAGAACCAGGGGAAAGGGTGAAGGGAAAGCACCCTAACACCATTCAAGGAAACATTTGCTTTGCACACAAAAATTCCTCCTTGGAAAATGAGGCTTCCAGGGGTATAACAGTCTAGTCATCCACAAAATGCTTGAATCATAGAATCATATCAGGGTTGGAAGGGACTTCAGGAGGTCATCTAGTCCAATCCCCTGCTCAAAGCAGGACCAATCCCCAACTAAATCATCCCAGCCAGGGCTTTGTCAAGCCTGATCTTAAAAACCTCTAAGGAAGGAGATTCCACCACCTCCCTAGGTAATGCATTCCAGTGCTTCACCACCCTCCTAGTGAAAAAGTTTTTCCTAATATCCAACCTAAACCTCCCCCAATGCAACTTGAGACCATTACTCCTTGTTCTGTCATCAGCTACCACTGAGAACAGTTTAGATCCATCCTCTTTGGAACCCCCTTTCAGGTAGTTGAAAGCAGCTATCAAATCCCCCCTCATTCTTCTCTTCTGCAGACTAAACAAACCCAGTTCCCTCAACCTCTTCTCATAAGTCATGTGTTCCAGTCCCCTAATCATTTGTGTTGCCCTCCGCTGGACACTCCCCAATTTTTCCACATCCTTCTTGTAGTGTGGGGCCCAAAACTGGACACAGTACTCCAGATGAGGCCTCACCAATGTCGAATAGAGGGGAACAATCACGTCCCTTGATCTGCTTGCAATGCCCCTACTTATACAGCCCAAAATGCCATTGGCCTTCTTGGCAACAAGGGCACACTGTTGACTCATATCCAGCTTCTCGTCCACTGTAACCCCTAGGTCCTTTGCCTAGCTATTCCGTCCCTAGTCTGTACTGGTGCATGGGATTCTTCCGCCCTAAGTGCAGGACTCTGCACTTGTCCTTATTGAGGACAGATTTCTTTTGGCCCGATCCTTTTAATTTGTCTAGGGCCCTCTGTATCCTATCCCTACCCTCCAGCGTATCTACCTCTCCTCCCACTTTAGTGTCATCTGCAAACTTGCTGAGGGTGCAAAGCACCCCATCCTTCAGATCATTAATGAAGATATTGAACAAAACCAGCCCCAGGACCAACCCTTGGGGCACTCCACTTGATACCGGCTGCCAACTAGACCTGGAGCCATTGATCACTATCCGTTGAGCCCGACAATCTAGCCAGCTTTCTATCCACCTTATAGTCCATTCATCCAGCCCATACTTCTTTAACTTGCTGGCAAGAATACTGTGGAAGACCATGTCAAAAGCTTTGCTAAAGTCAAGGAATAACACGTCCGCTGCTTTCCCCTCATCCACAAAGCCAGTTATCTCGTCCTAGAAGGCAATTAGATTAGTCAGGCATGACTTGCCCCTGGTGAATCCATGCTGACTGTTCCTGATCACTTTCCTCTCCTCTAAGTGCTTCAGAATTGATTCCTTCAGGACCTGCTCCATGATTTTTCCAGGGACTGAGGTGAGGCTGAATTGCCTGTAGCTCCCAGGATCCTCCTTCTTCCCTTTTTTAAAGATGGGCACTACATTAGCCTTTTTCCAGTCACCTGGGACCTCCCCCGATCGCCATGAGTTTTCAAAGATAATGGCCAATGGCTCTGCAATCACATCCGCCAACTCCTTTAGCACTCTCGGATGCAACGAATCCGGCCCCATGGACTTGTGCTTGTCCAGCTTTTCTAAATAGTCCCGAACCACTTCTTTCTCCACAGAGGGCTGGTCACCTCCTCCCCATGCTGTGTTGCCCAGTGCAGTAGTCTGGGAGCTGACCTTGTTCATGAAGACAGATACAAAAAAAGCATTGAGTACATTAGCTTTTTCCACATCCTCTGTCACTAAGTTGCCTCTCTCATTCAGTAAGGGGCCCACACTTTCCTTGACTTTCTTCTTGTTGCTAACATACCTGAAAAAACCCTTCTTGTTACTCGTAACATCTCTTGCTGGATGCAACTCCAAGTGTGATTTGGCCTTCCTGATTTCACTCCTGCATGCCTGAGCAATATTTTAATACTCCTCTCTGGTCATTTGTCCAATCTTCCACTTCTTGTAAGCTTCTTTTTTGTGTTTAAGCTCAGCAAGGATTTCACTGTAAAGCCAAGCTGGTCACCTGCCATATTTACTATTCTTTCTACACATCGGGATGGTTTGTCCCTGTAACCGCAGTAAGGATTCTTTAAAATACAGCCAGCTCTCCTGGACTCCTTTCCACCTCATGTTATTCTCCCAGGGGATCCTGCCCATCAGTTCCCTGAGGGAGTCAAAGTCTGCTTTTCTGAAGTCCAGGGTCCATATTCTGCTGCTCTTCTTTCTTCCTTGTGTCAGGATCCTGAACTTGACCATCTCATGGTCACTGCCTCCCAGGTTCCCCTCCACTTTTGCTTCCCCTACTAATTTTTCCCGGTTTGTGAGCAGCAGGTCAAGAAGAGCTCTGCCTCTAGTTGGTTCCTCCAGCACTTGCACCCGGAAATTGTCCCCTACACTTTTCTAAAAACTTCCTGGATTGTCTGTGCACTGCTGTATCACTTTCCCAGCAGATATCAGGGTGATTGAAGTCTCCCATGAGAACCAGGGCCTGCAATCTAGTAACTTCAGTCAGTTGCCGGAAGAAAGCCTCGTCCACCTCATCCCCCTGGTCCAGTGGTCAATAGCAGACTCCCACCACGACATCACCCTTGTTGCTCACACTTCTAAACTTAATCCAGAGACGCTCAGGTTTTTCTGCAGTTTCATACCGGAGCTCTGAGCAGTCATACTGCTCTCTTACATACAATGCAACTCCCCCGCCTTTCCTGCCCTGCCTGTCCTTCCTAAATAGTTTATATCCATCCATGACCGTACTCCAGTCATGTGACAGGTTTCAGAGTAGCAGCCATGTTAGTTTGTATGCACAAAAAGAAAAGGAGGACTTGTGGCACCTTAGAGATTAACAAATTTATTTAAGCATAAGTTTTTGTGAGCTACAGCTCACTTCATCAGATGCATGCATGAGTCATGTGAGTTATCCCACCAAGTCTCTGTTATTCCAATCACATCATAATTCCTTGACTGTGCCAGAACTTCCAGTTCTCCCTGCTTGTTTCCCAGGCTTCTTGCATTTGTGTATAGGCATTGAGATAACTCACTAATTGTCCCTCTTTCTCAGTATAAGGCAGGAGCCCTCGCCTCTTGCGCTTGTTCACACCACAACACATTTCTTCTTTTTCAAGGTTTAAATTAAATAAAATAAAAACAAGGCTCTGAATTTATAGTAAGAGTTCCTATATTAAGTGATAATAATTACACTTAATTGTCTGCAAGTAACTAATACGAGACTAGGAAGTACATCATTTTTCATACTCATAGATAGTCAATTCAGTGCTATTACCTAACAAATTAAATGCTAACAAATCCTGAAGTGTTAAGACTAAGTGTGCACTTATTCATTCCATTTTGTGATTCTTCTGAAGTTACTATGTAAGGTCAATATACAGTAATGGATATTGTAATTAGCATCACTTAATACAATGTGTTAGCAAAATGCCTTCTAGTTTTCTCCTGACTATTATTTATTACTATTATGTATTATTTATTAAGGAAATAAAAAAAAACATATTCATTAGATTCTGTAGCTGGGTTTAAGAAAGAACTATCAATTTAAGAGGAAAACATAGCCTTTTTTATAGTTATTTTTAAATTAAACTATTTGTATATAATTTAATAACTAATACTCTACCTTCTAAGCTATAGATAGGAGATTCTCTCAAACACTAAGTTTTTAGAATAAAGTTTGTAAAATTCTATTATATTGCTATTGGGCCTTAATGTTTTCATCTTTGTTATATTCTAAATTTGAATTTTCAAAAGGTGTCTAAATGACCAAGGAGCCTCAGTCCTGTCAACTTTCAAACAGAATAAGGTTCCTAAGTGAATTAAGTACCTTTTGAAAATGTTACCCTAAAGCCCATTTTCAGAAGTGACTTCGGTGTCCAAGTCTCATTGAGAATCAGTGGAACTTTGGCTCCTAGATAGATAGATAGATAGATATAGATATATGGGCCCATTACTGTTGTATCTGAGAACCTCTCAATCTTTAATAACATGCCTCTAATGTAAGGATGTGCTAATATTCCCATTTTACAGATGGGAAATGGAGGCACAGCAACACTAAGTAACTTGTCCACAGTCACAGAGGAAGTCCGTGACACAGCAAGAACTTGAACCAAGGACTCCCAAAAGCAAAGCTAGTGCCCCCACCACTGGATCATCTGTCCTTATTAAATCACTTTTGAAAATGGACTCTGGAAATTGCTACTTGTGATGACTTACTACAGCCTGAAGTTGGCAGCCTTCAGCAAGGCACACATCTTCTATCAGGCTTTCAGCACAGATAGTTTTAGGCTGGGCTCTGTCACAAGGCAACTTAAGTGGAAATGTTTTAAACCAAAAATAATTTGGCTAACTTAGCATTTTTGCATGGTTTCATTATAAATTCACAGTCATGATATTATGGTGAAGGCCATCATAAAATACATAAACAAAATTTATATTTATCATTATTATTACTGCTTATATGGTGCTTTGCATTTGAACAGCACACTAGCTATGCATATTAAAACAAGGGCAATCAGTTCTCAAGTTTCAGGGCATAAACATGTCATGATGGGGTCAGGAAGCCATTCCCCATCTCATTTATGGTAGTGTACACCTGGCTATATGCTTTATGTTAGGATTTTTTGGCTTTCCCCTGAAGCTTCAGTTAGTAGCCACTGATGGAAGCAGGATTCCAGGCTTGATAATGACATAGTAAATTCTCAATACACCCACCATTAATTAGTATACACATTGAGAGAGATGGCCCTAGCTCCGACCTGCCACAGGTGAGCAGTGGTGATTACACCACACACTCATACAACTCTGCCCCCAAATACTGCTCTGTCTACAAAGAGAAGGCAAGGAGATAAAACGTATTCTTTTGCAGCATGCACTGCAACTTATGAGAGCTCTCTTGTAATTCCCACTCCTCCTCCTCCTGTACCACTCTACCTCTGGCTAACTTACAGGAAATAGCATTGTAAACTTTGCTAGTCCCTTTGCACATCACAGATGACAAACTCCAGCTCATTCTTCCTTCCTCTGAGGAAAAATGTAAGGGTTTGTCTGTTAAATATGTTGGCCTGGATAAAAAAAGTGGGGAAACATGAGTATAAGGCTAAAAACAGTGAGAACAGGGTGGATGTAGCATCACTGAGCCCGCCTGTCCCACCAGCCTGCATTCCCCTTACTCTGTGCTGCTGTGACAGGCTTTCAAGCCCCCTTCCTGCACACACACAGGTAAAGACACACCCAGATGCAGCTATATTCACACAGATGTTGAGATCAGCTCTGCATGGGATAGCTCAGCTAAGGATTGCCCAGCATGCAAGTGCACACCCCCTCTGGAATGTAAACCAAAAATTGTACTGTCTTGCACTGCACAGAGAACCATACAGTGTAAATTCATAAAGTTTGCCCTCTCCCTCAATGTGGAGAGATATATGCAACAGCTTTCTGCCCCAAGTATGAGTTCCACATTGGTTTTAGAGACAAAACAAAACAAATATATTGACTACAAAAGATAGATTTTAAGTTGTTATAAGTGATAGCAAACAGATCAAAGCAGATTACCTTAGTAAATAAACAAAAATCATGAAGTGACCTTAACACACTAGATAGATAGGATATAAATTAGCAAATTCTCACCCTGAATGATAAACAGGCTGGCAGATACTTAAGGCACAAGCTGCCTTGGCTTTCTCAGGTTTTCATACACAGGATAAAAATCCTTCTAGCCTGGGACCATCACTTCCCACAGTTCAGTCTTTGTTTCTCAGGTGTTTCCAGGTGTGTTGTTGTAGGGAGCGTGAGGTCCCCCCATGATATCATTTCCCCCCTTTTATATCTTCTCCCCACTTTCTGGAAAGCTCTTTCGCTGTGACCTGGGTCAAACAGTTCCATTGCATAGTGCTATCTCTGAGAGGTTTCTATTGTACACAGTCCCTGGGGTAATCCTTGTTTATGTGCATTTCCTCAATAAAACCATTAACATTGTATGACCTTTTTACTGTCATATCCGAAAGGCTGCTTGTGGGTGTTTTCAACCTCACAACATGTTTCAGTAACACATACACAGCTAAACTTCACATATGATGATAGCACATACAATTCAACTACATATTACTGTCTAGCAGATCAAGACTTTTAGACACCCCACAAGGCATACTTTGTATAAGGCATATCCTGATTACATGGCAGTGGTGAATATTGGGGTGTCAGGATGTCACAGTACCCTATACTAAATTGCCAAGGGGGCAACAACCAGCTGCAGCAGCACCCTCTGCCCCAGCACTGCAACCCTAAACCTGGCCTAGTTAGAAGGCAAGGCCCAGAGAAAGGGGAGGGGGAGACTTGAGTGTGGCAGTTTCTGCCCCAAGGGGCTGGGCCTGGGGCTTTCCACTCCAGACATTGCAACCTGGTAGACGGGTATGGCCCTACCAATTTCACGGATGTGAAAAATGTGTCATGGACCATGAAATCAACCCTCCCCCATGAAATCTGATCTCCCTTGCTGCTGGGATCCCAGGGCTCCTAGCTGCTGGTCTGGCCATGCTAGGGGGCAATAGGAGTTGTCCTTCCCCTGCACAGCCACTCTTGGTGGGGAGATCAGATCCACCTCCAGAGGCAGTGCAGAAATGAGGGTGGTATATCCTCCCCTGGGGGCTTCCACTCCCGGTGGCTGCAGCTGGGGCGAGGGCAGCCCAGGCTCGGGGCTTCTTCCCCCTGCCACTCCAGCTGGGGGCTTGTAGCCCAGTGGGCTAGCTTGCCTTTATTATAGTCACTGCTTTGCATTATATTCTGCTTTGCATTATATTCAGCAGTAATGCAAGAAACCTACAGGTCTGTATCCTGTAAGACATTAGCTTCAGCAAGTTAACATTAGGCTTGAGGCCTATGAACTTTGAACAGATAAATGGCCCAATGGAAAACCCCAAGTATTTGGGGAGCTGAAAATAGAATTTAAGGAAAGTTCTGACCACAGATACATGCGTCAACCACAGAAGTGTCCTGGCAATGAACTGATGTACACAACAGGTACATGAGATACATCTAAGGCTCGCCTGCTTGCTTGCTTATATATCTTTTCTTATTTTCTTATGGGCTTGATTATTTGTTTTATTATAATAGGTTTATATTAGACTATATTTTGGCTGTAATGCAAGGGACCTACAGATCACATCCTGTATGTTGAGCTAAAGCAAAGTTAGCGTACATGTTTGGGACCTTTCACCTAGATACATGGTGGTGAGCTAAAGCATGAGGTCCTTATATAGTTGTGACCTTTAACATAAAGGATGCATTGAAGTAGGTTGGCATAGGGGGCTTCCTAAGTTCATACCCTATTAAACTTAACAGGTACACCACAACATGGAAGTTGGAAAGAACTGAAATAACCGGTTGAGACAGAAATAACAAATGTGATACCTAACCACAAAAGGGCCATGGTAACAAATTGACATATATGATAATAAGTTGAAATCATTGATATACTAATCTATAGAAAAAAGACACTCCAACATTAGTAAGGTGAGGAAATACAAATAAGGAAAAGGGAAAAAAATCCCCTACTGAATATGCATGGAACATAATGGCATCAGTGTAACGTATTATAAAAGTGGCATCCCAGCCTAGGGGTGGTAGGAAAAAGATGTAGCTCTTGGGAGGTGCCGGAATGATGGCCACTGGTGATGAGCGAGAAGGTGATGATGATGAGGAAGATGACGGCTAACATTTCAGGTTGTTCCACAAGGGATGGTGTGAGTACATGGATGTGCAGATGTACATTCTGTAGTATCTCTATCTACTTTACTGAGGGTGTTTGCGACTGTGCTAAATAAACTATATTTGTAAATATAAAAGAGTTCTTACAGTGTAAGTGTTGCAACTGTGCACATCGGGGTTCCCAACTATATAATCATTTAAACAATACTGGGCCTGATCTTGGGACAAGAACCTGTCAACCCTCAGAGTAATAACTGGGGATTCCTAAGTAATCAACATAATTAATACACAATCTAAAGATCAGGCAACAGGCTTCTTCCACTGCTCCATCTGGGGCAGCCTGGGCTCTGGGCTTCCTCCTGGGGCTTGGGGTGATCCAGTAGGGGCTTCTGCCCTGGGGCTTCTTCCAGTGCTGGAGCACCCATTTTTCCTGGGGGTGCCCAAACTGGCAGGGGTCCCTGCCTTAATCTGTCCCTGGTGTGGACTAGCAGCTAGGAGCCCCTGGCTGGGGCACTCCCAGCAGCATGGGGGAGATCCTACCCACCTCCAGGAACCTCCTCTAACTGCAGGAAGCTTGGAGGGTGCTGCTTTCAGAGCCCAGCTCTGAAGGCAGCACAGAAGTGAGGGTGGCAATCTTGGGACACCCCTACAACAACTTTGCAACACCCTCCCCCCGGCTCATGATCTCCTTTTTGGTCAGGACACCCCCACCCCACCCCCCGGTTACAACACCATGACATTTCAGATATAAACATCTAAAATTGTGAAATTGAAGTGAAGCTTGCCAAAAGTTTTCTTTATAACCCTCAATGCTCCATAGTCTGTAGTTTGAAACTGCCTCTCCCATTTCCTGTAGCAGTGGATGGACACAAAATAACTGATTATTAAAATATTTCCAGTATAGTATATCCTCCTTGTGTAACATAAATAACCCATGTAGTTTCCTGTTGTCTAGTTATTTTATGTAACAGATGATTTTCTTTATCTTTCTGTTTTCAAGTTAGCTACTTCTTATAATGTCTGGAGCTCCCAATGGTAAATAATATTCTCACGTATCCATGGTAAAGTGTATATCCGTAACTTAAAATTTGTTTAACAAGGAATTTATTAAAAAAACATAATTGACAATTATCCATTTATGTGAGTTGATTATTTCAGGATTATATTGATTAGTTTCTTTATCTGTTTTTGCACACTATGGAGTAAATAATTCTCCTCCCGCTGCTCCCCCCACCCCCACCAAGCTATTGGAAGGACGGATCTGAGTGAAAGTATGGGCATTAAGATAATAATTATTTGCAGGTTCTTTGGGGAGAATTTTCCTCTGGGATCATGTCCATCATACCTGCAGTTATGCATGTCCATCATATTTAATTTTTTAGATGTACAAATGATGTTTTTTACAGTTCTAAAAATAAATAATTCACTAACAAAAACCTCACTATTAACCATCCTGTTCTCTTCATGAAGTACATACTGGGGGCTTTATTCTAGAAAACCTCTAAGGTGCACAACGGATCCTACAGATTATAGAAGGTCCACAGGGATGGTCCTTCTTTAGTGGAAGCAGGAACAAAACAGGGTAGCTTTGGAGCATAGGCGGAGGCTGAACAACCCAGGAAAGCTGAGCTGCAGAAGATGATAGAGTTAAACATTTTGGAAACAAAGCCATTATTTATTATTTTTTTAAGAGCTGCAAAGGGGATGGTTATCACAGGACAATGATTGCAGCCTTCATTATGGAAAGAAGAGCAATTTCTCCAATATGTAATTCAAAGATGATGAAATGTTAAATACAATGCCTCCATAACTATAATCTCAGCTAAAAGCTAAAATTTCAGTTAATTTTCCCAGGAGGCTCACTTGCTCCCCAATGTCTAACCAATATATATTTAAATAGTATTTAACATTTAACAATTCCATCTGGAATTCTAGAAGAAAGGTTATAATCTGTGTAAACTCACTACCCATTTAGCTTGCATTACTCATTTCAGTGTTGTCTAGTTTCAACTCAGCATACCACTGTATTTACACTGAACATAATTTATGGGTCTGAATCAGATCTCACACTGGTTTTATAGTTGACATCGGTGGTGTTACTCCTGTATACCAGGAGTAACTGCTGTTTAAGTCAGCTCAGAATCAGATGATCAAGCTACATGTTTGTGTAATGACAACAGAAAGATTTGGTATCAGAGCAGGATCACAGTAACTAGAGACAGAAAAGAATCTTAAGATCTTCTGATTTACCCCCTACCAGACACTATACTGGATATCTCCAATAGACTATGCATCAGCCATTGAATAGATGACACACCTAATTTTAAGTTCATAGGCTGGCCAAGAATATTTGTAACTAACTAAAATACCAGTAGCCATGATTTTACGAATCTCATGGAGGATAAATGGTCATCTATTTATTTTCCCCATTATTTTAGGGAATAAAAAGATTATTAATTTACCTAGGGGCTTTTTGATAAACCTGATCTTGGCTATCAGAAAAAGAAAACTCTGTTAGCTCTTTTACATGTCTTGGACTCTGTTCCCTCAAAATTAATGGTTACAAAAAGGGGTTGGTAACTATTTATAAAAGACTATATTGAAACTTCATTAGGCTCTTGTAAATACTCACCAACAGAGAATACTGGATTTAACAGGTCATTGTCTATGCCTTAACAAGAAGCAGATTGTCACAGTTGCTAGGGGTAACCCTTAGTTTGAGGCCTGTGGACAGGCCAAAACTGAACAGCTGTGCAGTGCAGAGCTCACACTGAGTGTGAAAGATATGGTGACCGTATATTGACTAAATTTAAACAGAGAGGGCTATGTACTTCCCACCATGGTCGGCCCCAGCACTTAATTTGTATTTATAGCTGGCTTCTCTGCCATCTGTGCATGCTGGCCTTCTCAACATCTCGGAGGAATTGGAGTGGCATTGTTTGAAGATCTGATTAAATAGCTAGGAAAAAGTAATCCATCATTTATAAAGGGAAATGGAGACAGTTACAATAGTATCCCGTAGCTCTTTAGGATTTTGTCTTCATTTTCTTTTACTTTCATTCTAATCCAATGCCAAACATAATAAACACTGACCAAAAGTACAGAATTTACTGACAGCATTTGAACATCTAGGTGGAAACAGTAATGAATTCTCCCATTTCCTTTAGACTGGTCCTATTGATAAATAAAACTACATTATAGTTCACGATGGCCCCTCTTCTCCAGGGTTGCACCTGTCTAAATATATTCCAGAAGCATGAGCTAAATGCAAGATTCAGCTTTAAAAAGAAATCAAACCCTTCCTCCCCCCCCCACACACACAAAACCCTCTTTTCCCCCCATTATGATGTTTAATAGGGATGAAGTTATTTTTAGGTACCATTATATCGTTCTGCTCCCAGCTGCCCATCTTAAATATCGGTAGGGTTATGTACTATGTATAGTTACTGTGCCAAGGTTTTTTCTTTAAGCACCTTCTTATGTTCATGTTTCCCCCAAAGGAAAGGTAACACTCTGCACAGAAGGAGAGAAATACTCATCTGGCTTGATTCTTCACTATGCAGGTGCAGAGTGCTGAGTGCATAAAGGCCAAGTAAAAAAGTGATGAGCCATACCGGGAGCACAAGTGTAGCCTGATCCTGCTGTGCAGACATCCAGTCTATTAATAGCATGAGTCAGGCCTAAGAGGAGAGTTGCACAGTGAAGTGTCTCATTACCACAATGAGGATGAAAATCATGCCTCTGTCCAGGGTTCCCATGAAGCAATGTCACTGCGTAGCTGCATCCCCTGCTAGCAGGCACAGCTCACAGTGGGGGATTACTGCACAAGGGAGCTGGCTTGGGATGTGGGCTGAGAAGTGATCCATGGCTTCCCCAGGTGCTGCTGGAGTTGCATTTTGGACATGGGTTGGTCGGAGAAAGAATGAGTGAATGAAGGAGGGATTGGATAGCAAGGGAGAGGGAATGGGAGTGACAAACTGCTAAGAGGTTTAAAATTTGAGCTCAGGCAGTCATTCGTTCTGTACTCAGGAACAAAGATAGAGAAAGGACATTGGTCCTGTTCCCTTTTCTGTTTACCGTGTGTACTTGTTGTAAGGGAAATGCTATGCCAGGGACTCGAGACTAGTGAGGACCTAGCAGTTAACCCTGATTGTGCCCACCTGGAGTTACCACTTGCATTTGCACTGCAGTGCAACTACCTGGCACACTACTGCCCACAGGACAAAGGCTTGCAGTATCATAGCCTTTCAGGAAATCAATGGTCTTTAACAACACATTACAATGTTACTAGAGTGTTCCATATTACTTGTCTAAAACACTACAGTGGGTGGGTGTGTTACTGTAGTTATGGGCCATTAGTGGAGAACACTGTTTTTGTTTTTTTTTTCAAATTATGGCAGCGTTTAAGTAAAGCTTTACAATTTAAAATTATTCTGTGCGCACTTTTCAAAAGAAATTCTATAGCATGTGCTATAAAACAGGTCAAACAAGATGATGAAAGTGGTCCTTTCTGGTTTTAAAATCTATCAACAACTATGAACTGCCCATTTTCTACTTTTTCCAGTCCAGGTAAGGGTGTGAACGAACTATGGCTACATCTACGCCACAAGCTAGGGTGGTGATTCCCAGCTGCCAGAGACATGCCTGTGCTAGCTCTCATCCAGCCAGCATGCTAAAAATAGTAGCATAGCTATGGCAGCATGGGCAGCCACCCCAAATATGTACCTGTGGGGTCCAGGTGGGGTTAGTGCTGGGGGCATCTAGCCCATGACACTCCGCATCACTTATCGTACTACCGAAGCTACTCTATTATTTTTAGCACACGAGCTCAGAGAGAGCTAGCGCAAGTATTTCTACCTGGGCTCCGAATCACAGCCATAGCGCCAAGTGTAGACGTAGCCTATATTTCTGAATATTCACTTGCTCACAGCTTAATGACACAATTCTACATAATTAACAAACACAGCAGAACCCACTTCAAGTAAATAACTATCATATAAAACACAGAAAGCACATTAAAGGCATTTATACATGTTTTACCTTACCTGGTTTAAAATGAATACATAGTTTTTATGTATTTACAGTTTAATATTCCATAAAGAAATAAACCCCATTGGTATTGGCACAAGAAAGGACAGTTTATAATTCTTGTGAAACTATTCATTTCTGGGCCACAGAAACACACTTTTGTTCCCTTGTTGTATAAGAGACACCAGCCTTTCAATCAGTCTCTTTGCTACCCCTACCATCACAGTGCTAAATTTCACCTACCTTTTCCCCTATGACAAATATTCTTAGTGTTCACTGAGGAGCCATACAATATTTTATTCTCCATTCCATTTGGACTATTTCTTCCATCTCCCCCCTCCACACACACACACTCCCCCTGGCCCTTCATAATCCCCAACCTCTTCTCATATTTCAGCAAGATGAACCCAGTGGTTGAAAGGGAAGACACTGTCTTTGATTTTTCATGCTGAGATTCTGACCTCCAGTGTCACGTCAGGGATGCACCCAGCATCTGTAATTGTCCCAGTGACAGAGCGTCTCAAGGTTACACCAAGACAGACCTGCATTTCCCCTAGTGCTAAGGAACACACTGTTATAAGTCAAGCCAACCAGCTAGCTAAATATTTTTTAACATGGCTGAGAATGAAGTGTGGGGGTGGAATAGTAGGTGCCCAACTAGGATTTATGCTAATTGTATTCATCACTGATATGATTCTCTGTGTCCTTTGTATCTTACCCGGCTCAGGGATGATTAGCTGTGCACTGGTCTGTGCATTCCCGGCATCATTTTCAGCTACACACTGGTAAAAACCTTCATCTGACTTTACAAGGCCCAGAATCCGCAAGTTGCTGCCACCCTAGAGAGACAAAGAGGGGAGAGGGGAAAGGGAGGGAAATAATTAGAAAAAACTGTCAAACTGAATGTCAGTTACTAAGGAGCTTCAACAATATTTTGTTTGTGAAACAAGAGCAGAGAGTATTAGGAAACATCAGCCTCCGTTCATAATGTCTTTGTCTCCAGTGGATTGTAATAAAATGCATATTCATCGGAATCAACTGATTCTTTTTGTTCTCTTTGCACCACTCTGTTACAAGGATGGTGCTTGTGCCCTTATTCTCCCTGGGACAGAGGAGGGCCAGCCCAACACCTTATGCAACAATTAAACACCATATTAAAAGCTAGAGTGGGACTTGAGTGGGGAACAGGGCTTTGTATTGGCTCTTTGCAGCAGGGGAGATATAAAAGAACTTCCAACTTTTGTACCTTATGTACAAACAGCATTCTGTAGGTCAGATCCTATATCATGCCATGAGACCCAAAGACCAGCAGCAACAGAAGGGTCACTCATTGTGTGCTGCTGATGGGCAGGATTTCAGTTTTAGCTGCTGCTAGCACTAGCAGAATTAAGTGACGTGGCAAATGTTGGCTTCTAAGGGACAATTTTTTGCATAAGAAAATGCTGCAAGAGAGATTCCCTTGCTATAAATATTTCTTCAGGAAATAAAAATTGAAAGGATAATTCCCCTCCACATTATAATAATAATAAAGGGACTTTCCATTCCTTGGCAAGTACACTTATTGCTGTCTGATCCTCCTCATAACAAACAGTGATGCTGCATAAAGTAGCATGAACTTGTGATTCCATATAACTAACTGAGTAAATCTTCTCCACAAGAAAAATATGGTAAAAACCAACCTTTATTCATTGGAAGAAGTTTAATTTACAGGAACATAGTCCATTTCATTGATTAGAATGGGCATTCACTAGGAAATTGGCACTAAATTGCAATCTGATCTATATGAATGAGACATGCTAACCTTCTTATACCAAAGTCATCAAAAGAAAAATATTATCTCATGACCTATGGATATTTTTATCATGCTGTAACAAAAGATAGACATATTAGGGATGAGATTTTCCAAAGCACTCTACAGTGTCTCAACTCTGCTCCCACTGAAATCAGTGATAAAACTATCGTTAACTTTCATGAGACTAGTTACGCCAATGCTTTTGAGAATTCCACCATTGATGTTTAACTTTTAATGCCCCATATATAATGCTATTTGGGTAATAAAAAATGGGAATATGACATGGTATCACACTACCAATTATGTGCTATGGCGACAAACTTGTGTCATATGATAATGGTCATGAAAAAATGACCATTATCATGATTAATGTAATTGTGGTGAAAATACTTTGCATTTGAAGAAACTGATGGATCGTCATTGAAAGATCAAGTTCAGCAAATATGTTCTAAAACAGATTTGAAAACAATGCAGGGAGGGATGCCAGTTGAATGTCATACCTGTGGCAGAAATATCTGTTTCACTTTTAACTCCTATGAAAAGAAATTGCTAAGAAGCTGCAAGATCTGCACACTTCTGTAAATTCCAAATGGCATTTGTTAGCTCCCTTTTAAGAGCTCTACCTTTCTCACTTATGATTACTTAAAATGCGTACTGCAACGTATCCTTAAAACAGAGGCTGAAGGATATTAAGCCCCGTTTCCCCTTTGTCCGAGTTTATCCCCGTTGTTGCATTGTGGCTCACAGCCTGTTTTCTCTAGCTAGAAAGGCCCCATGCAGATGTGTGAAGTATCGCTAACCTCCATTGTAATTGTTGATCCGCTATCTTCATATTTAAACATATCTATTTTTAGAAGGACAGATTAAGAAGCTGTGCATTTAACAATAAGTACAGTTGATGACTGACCACTGTTGTATTCTTCATCCGACCACATTCACTTCCTTCCCTTTGTTTGTCATCTCTTACTACCTTACGTCTGAAAGTGTAATTTCCTCGGAGCAGGGATTTATCATTTTTTGTCTGTAGTAAAGCATCATACATGACACTGATGGCACTTTATCAATAATAGGTGATAAATAATAATAATAATAATAATAATAATAATAATTTAATTGAAAATATGACATGAAGTTATGGTCAATGCTCTGTTCTGGAGAAGAGCCTAAACAAAAATCTAAACCACTGTTGAATGAAAGAGTAAGGGCCTGATCTAAATCCCAGTGAAATCAGTGGGCTTTGGGTCAGACGATAACAGTGCACTCTGGTACCGTATCCCCTTTGTCCACCAGGAGGCAGGAGAGATTTGATCAGTTTTGCTTAGATGTTTCCTGCTTCTGCTAAACTAGTTAAAACACTGGTTATGAAAAGAAGGAACAAATCAGAAATAAAAACATACTTTAAAATAAGTCAAATAGTGAATTTGCAATAACAAAAATCAGATAATTACCACTATCTGAAAATAATCACTAGGAATGACCACTTCTCCATTCTTGATCCAATCCACGGTAGGGACAGGCTTACCAGAGACAGCACATTCAAACTCAATGTCCATACTTTCATAGGCATAGAGGTTTGAAGGGTGATTTAAAAACCACGGAGGAACTGCAAAGAGAGAGATAAAAACCAAAACAAATAGTGAGTGGATGTGAATGTAAATTTAGCAACCTAATAATTTCACTAGGCCTGGAAAATATTAGACAGAAATAGAAAACATATCTGCAAATCAAATTATTTCCCCAAACCCTGTTTTTTTTAAAAAAAATCAAATACCAGGGAAAACATTTATTTTAGTGAATACAGTTTAACAGTCATATGATTTTTGCAAAAAGGAAAGCTTAAAAACCCAGTATGGAGAGTATGTAAGATTTGTGTGAAATATACACAATAAGCACCTTGAGTAACCAGGGGCCTGATCCAAAGCTCATTCAATGGACCAGGTGCCAAAAGCATGCACATTAATATGCAGGTAGGAAGCTTTTAGACAAGTACACAGTGCAGAATGAAGTATATTTAGGCTTGAGAAAACAGTTTCATATAACCAAGTGGAACTTATGACTGGATTTACAAAATATGAGGATTTCACTAATAAGAATGAATTTTGTCCATGATGATAGAAAGAAGAAACAATCTGGATTATTTTTGCTGAGGACAAATTCTTATTAAGATAGCAATTATCTGTTGCCTTGTATTACTATAATGTATTCTCACTTTTGCAGTATGGTATATGATATGCTAATTTAATTTAATTTCATCATTACCATAATACTGGTATGATGGAGATTTGCAATTTGAGGAAAACTGCTAATAACATCAAATTTCTAATGAGATCCCTGTCACAGAAAAAACAATTCACATACAGTTCATCATCTTTCACAGGGGAACAATGTTCACTATTTTGAATATTCATAGTTGCTAGGAAGCCAGATTACATTCATTTCTAGGTAGCATCCATGGCTTCTCATTTGAACAGCAAATGCAATTGTATTTCTCAAGCAACCATTTCCAATGCCTGATTTATAATATATCTAAACCCATTAAAAGCGGGGGGACTGACATGAAAAGACTATTAAGGTTGCAAAATCACACACTCAAAAGTTAGGAAATATCAGAATTAAGATTGCTTGTGCAACCTTAATATGACTTCTTGTGCTTATACATTATGTGTCTGTCTTTAATTAAATGGCCACAGGTCTCCTGCTTCTTTTAGTGCACAGAATGGACATGACTCGCTTTATTAGCCATTATTCAATATTTTGTTTTCTCCTCATTGTTCAACATGTGGCCCTGTGCCTTTTTATTATTTATTTGGCATATGCAGTCCAGTGAAGCCAAGCCACAGTATTCTTATCAAGGATGTTCAAGGCACAAAGACCTCCAGGAAACTGCAGTTCTCAACAATGTGTATCATAGCTTGTGGCTGCCCACATTGACATAGTAGATTGTCTCTAAACCACTACCGAAATTCCACTGCAGCCTTATTTACTGCATACTATTCAAACCCAGTTCTCAACATAGAATTAAAAATTTCCTCCTGGGCTTTTCTATGGCACTCATCACTATAGTTTCTGCCCACTTCAAATTAATTAATTAATTTTCATAACATCCCTGTGAGGTGAGGGCGAGTATCCCCATTTCACAGATGGGGAGCTGCGATACCAAGACCTTTAAGAAATTAAAGGTCAAAGATGTCCAGTAATTTTGGTTGCCCAACTTGCAATGCCTAGGATCTGATTTTCTTCAGAGTATACAGCACTATATAGCACTTTACATGTTTAAAACTCAGCTTTCACAGACATCTATTGCAGTTGTGAGTGCTCAGCACTTCTGCAAATTAGACCTCAGGATCTCAAGTTGGCCACCTAGAAAATGAAGAACACTGTGGCCACCTGTGTAAAGTTTTGCTTAAGTGACTTACCCAAAATCACATAGGAAATCTGTGGCAGGCAGAGATAGAATCCAGTTCTCCAGGGTGGCATTTAATTGCCTTAACCATGAGTCCATCCTTACTCTTCCTGCAATCTCCTGCCTCACTCACAACATACCTTCAACTTGTGCAACAAAGAAAGTAACGTTATGACTCAGGAATCCTATGTTCTACTCCAGGTTCCGAGGAGAATATTATCTAGAAGTTATATAGACTCTTCTGCCCAGGACCCTTGAAACCCTCAGAACTTCAATGCCAGGGTTCACCATTCTATAACAGCAACTCCTATCAGACCTGATAAACTCACTACATCTAACATGACCTCCTGAGGTCCCTTCCAACCCTGATATTCTATGATTCTATGACACTTTGATATCATTTATTCACAGATAATATCAAGGCATTAAATGAAAGCCACAGTGACACACTAGTCACCATTAGCATTGTGAGATGTATCTACAGATGGTGTGTAAGTTATGTGTACCTACTAAAATATATTTTAAACTATGTAAAAAGGCAAAGATAATAAACAGGTTTTCTGCCAGACAAAAGAATGGCCGTTCACCTACCCCTGTCTCTGACGTAAATTAAGAATTGTAAGCCAACCACAATGGGAGCTACATTTGCATTCCAAGTCACAGTAAGGATACCACGTCAACATGGGGGTCAGCACACAGGAGAACAAACAACAGAAGGGCTCTTCAAAGGTTTACTGGACTGTCAGGAGGGGGAAAGAAAAGCACTTTGTTATCCATTCATGGAGGAAATCCCTTGAATGGTGTGGGTTGTTCATGAAAATTTGGAGCCTTGTTATGACTGAAAACCAGAAACTCTGTCAAAGACTGAACTCTTGGGACAAAGTCTACTTTATTAAATAGGAGCGGTAACCATTAATAAGTGTAGACTTAGGATTGCATTTTATGTTTTTTTTCTTATATGTGTAACCACTTCTGTTTCCAGTCATTATCCTTACTCATTATTTCTTAAGTCTTAATCTTTGATAATAAATTTAGGATTGTTTCACTGTAGCTATATCTCCATGGCCTTGAGTTGTACCAGTCAAGCTGTGTGTATGCTGTTCTCTTGGGACTCACAAATTACTGTGTCCAGTGATAGGGGCTGGACATTACAGAGGGATGCTTCAGAGGAGCTTGGAGACTGGGGTACACCAGATGTTAACCTGCAAGGCAAAGTAAGAGCTGGCAGAGCCATGAGGAAATTATTTGGGTGACTAATAGGCTGGTGGTGTCAGGGAGCTGACACCCAGTTTAGCACCAGCAAATATCTCTCTCGCTAAGATGGGGGAGGGGTGTAACATGGTGACACTATCCTGGGCACCCCTCTAGCCTGTCCTTGTCCTTTTCCCAGTTTCTTCTCTACCTCCCCCTCAGCTCAGTCAGGGTGCTTAATGATCGGGGATATCTAAAAGAACAAGGTCCAGGTCCAGGACAGCTAACGTAATGCCAATTTTTAAAAAGGCTCCAGAGCCGATCCTGACAATTATAGGCTGGTAAGTCTAACTTCACTACCAGGCAAATTGATCACAACTATAGGAAAGAAAAGAATTATCTGAGACACATTTCAGAGTGGTAGCCGTGTTAGTCTGTATCAGCAAAAAGAACGAGGAGTACTTGTGGCACCTTAGAGACTAACAAATGTATTTGGACATAAGCTTTTGTGGGCTAAAACCCACTTCATCGGATGAATGCAGTGGAAAATACAGTAGGAAGATATATATACACAGAGAACATGAAAAAATGGGTGTTGCCATACCAACTATAACGAGACTAAAAAGTTAAGGTGGGCTATTATCAGCAGGAGAAAAAAAAAAAACTTTTGTAGTGAGAACCAGGATGGCCCATTTCCAACAGTTGGCAAGAAGGTGTGAGTAACAGTAGGGCAAAAATTAGCATGGGGAAATAGTTTTTACTTTGTGTAATGACCCATCCACTCCCAGTCTTTATTCAAGCCTAATGTAATGGTGTCCAGTTTGCAAATTAATTCCAATTCTGCAGTTTTTCTTTGGAATCTGTTTTTGAAGTTTTTTTGTTGGAGTACTGTGACTTTTAGGTCTGTAATTGAGTGACCAGGGAGGTTGAAGTATTCTCCAACTGATTTTTGAATGTTATAATTCTTGATGTCTGATTTGTGTCCATTTATTCTTTTGTGTAGAGACTGTCCAGTTTGGCCAATGTACATGGCAGAGGGGCATTGCTGGCACATAATGGCGTATATCACATAGGTAGATGTGCAGGTGAACGAGCCTCTGATGGTGTGGCTGATGTGATTAGGTCCTATAATGGTGTCCCTTGAGTATATATGTGGACAGAGTTGGCAACAGGCTTTGTTGCAAGGATAGGTTCCTGGGTTACTGTTTTTGTTGTGTGGTGTGTGGTTGCTGGTGAGCATTTGCTTCAGGTTCGGGGGGGGCTGTCTGTAAGCAAGGACTGGCCTGTCTCTCAAGATCTGTGAAAGTGAGACACAGATAAACATGGTATGTTGGGGAAGAGTCAACATAGCTTTTATAAGGGCAATCATGCCTCACCAGCCATTAGAATTCTTTGAGGCTGTCAACAAGCAAGGGGACAAGGGTAACCCAGTAAATATCGTGTACTTGGACTTTCAGAAAGCCTTTGACAAGGTCCTTCACCATAGGCTCTTAACCAAACTAAGCAGTCATGGGATAAGAAGGAAGGCCCTCTTATGGATCAGTAACTGGTTAAAAGATAGGAAACAAAGGGTAGGAATAAATGCTCATTTTTCACGATGGAGAGAGGTAAATAGTGTGGTCCCCTAAGGATCTGTACTGGGACCTGTGCTATTAAACATATTCATAAATTATCTGAAAAATGGGGTAAACAGTGAGGTGGCAAAAACTGGAGACGATACAAAATTACTCAAGACTGTTAAGCCTAAAGCTGAATGTGAAGAGTTACAAAGGGATCTCACTAAATGGGGTGACTGGATGACAAAATAGCAGATGAAATTCTATGTTGATATGTGCAAAGTAATGCACATTGGAAAAAATAATCCCAACTATACATACAAATGGACAGTGTCAACATTTGCTGTTACAACTCAAGAAAGGTCTTGGAGTCATTGTGGATAGTTCCCTGAAAAGATTTGCTCAATGTGCAGTTGCTGTCAAAAAAGCTAACAGAATGCTAGGAACCATTAGGAAAGAGACAGATACTCAGACACAACATATTGTAATTCCACTATATAAATCCATGGTATGCCCACACCTTGAATATTTTGTTCATCCCATCTCACGAAAGATATATTAGAATTGGAAAAAGTACAGAGAAGGGCAACAAGAAGGATTAGAAGTATGGAACAGCTTCCATATGAGGAGGGATTAAAAAACTGGGGCTGTTTGGTTTAGAAAAGAGATGACTAAGGGGGAATATGGTAGAGGACTGTAAAATCATGAATGGTGTGGAGAAAGTGAATAGGGAAGTGTTTTTTACCCTGTCACATAACAAGAACTAGGGGGCACTCAATGAAATTAATAGGCAGCAAGTTTAAGACCAGCATAAGGAAGTTCTTCTTCACACAATGCACAGTCAACCTGTGAAACTCATTGCCATGGGATGTTCTGAAGACCAAAAGTATAATTTGGTTCAAAAAGAATTAGATAAGTTCATCAATGGCTATTAGTTAAGATGCTCAGGGATGCAGCCCCATGCTGTGGATGTTCCTAAATCTCCAACTTGCCAGAAGCTGAGAGCGGATGACAAGGGATGGATCACTCAAAAGTGCCCTATTATGTTCATTCCCTCTGAAGGATCTGGCACTGGCCAACGTCAGAAGACGGGATACTGGGTTAGATGTTCTGATCAAGAACCATGGCTCTTCTCTGATATAAGAGAATGCTCTGCTGGAAGAGCAAAGCTCATTTATGCAGGATTCAGATCTTTCTGAGGGGCCATCGAAAGATGGAATGAACTCCTGCAGCATCTCAGAACCACCACACATCTCACCACTTGTCACTCCAAGTGCAAGGCATACTTTAATAAAAATACTCAGCAGCAGAAACTTTTCAAATCCACAGACTATTTCCTCCTCACAAGAGGGAGAGAGAAAGAAGAACTACATGGGGCAGATGCTTCTTTTTAATGAACTCTTGGTAGGCAATCATATACCGCAGCGATAGATTAGAATTGAATATAGGTTGTTTTCGGAAGAAATGAAACAGAATTAATCTCCCAGAACACTAGCAGGAGAATGGAAGGGATACAGGTACGAACTGAGCCACATGCAATACTGTAAGTTACTTTAATACACAGAATTGTTGAACAGAGAACAGAAATATCATATTTACCAAAGTATTGTATAAAAAGAGCTAGTAGCATCCACAATCTTTAATTTTGTGAAAGCTTCTTAGCGTCAGTTTCCTGTCATGCTTATCAAAATACAGGTGTGATATTGTATAGTTGTAGATAAGGTATTTATTTTAATCCTTCACCAATTACGTAGTCATAGTGATAAATTAAACTAAACTGATTCCAAAGCACAGACTCATGGCCAGAAATAAATTAACCCCAAGTCCAGCAAACTTCAATTTCTAATCTGAGCTCCCATATACCTCACATTACCTCCAGTGAGAGGCAATAATATTTACTAGCTAAAAAGCAGAAAGAAATCACTCTTCAATTCACTTTAGGAACACTGAATTGGTGTTTTGAATGAATGAGGAACAAGAATCTTTTATAACTTCCCAACTCAAATCTGTAGAAGAGGAACAACATGAGGGTAAGCCACATGACTCCTCTAAAGAATAGTTTTATAGAGCTTTTCTATTTATATAAGCAGATAGACTTATGCAATGGAGTCAAGAATAGATATTCACGTGTTTCACCTACTTGTAAATAACTAGAAACCATCTTTTAATTCTGGTCTAGGAAGTGGCATCAATGAACCAAAGGCTCCTTTTTTCCACTCCAGCTTCTGTTCTTTAGTCTATGTAAGGTTATGTTTCCATTGCTTTGAAATTCCAAGTTTTCCCACCAGCATTTCAGAATGATCTGCTGGAGCTTCTCTCCATAGCACTTCACAGTGATGTATCAAGTACAACAGACAGCCTACAATGTAATATATGTTTTGCTCTATACAGTGGGAATATTCAGCAGCCTGTAGACAGTTAATATAGTGAGGTAGGTGGAAGGGGGCAGTGGGATGAGAAGAGGGGGTGGGGGGAATTTGGGATGTGCAGGACTGTGGCGGCGAGAGAAAGGTGACTTTCCCCAGCTCCAGGGTTGCAGCTGCCAGGGAGAGATGGCCCTCCTTCCCAGCCGCAGCTTGGGGGCTGCTGCGGCGGGGGAGAGAGAGAGAGAGACCCCCCCTCCTTCCCAGCCTCAGCTCAGGGGGCTGCCATGGCGGGGAAGAGAGGGCACATCCATCGCATTAGAAAGGTATGACTACTGATATTAAAATATGAGCTGTGTGCTTTTATTTGTAGCACAAAAAACACTAAAGATTATTATTTTTTTATATATAGCACTTTTATCCAAAGCGCTTTACAATAGTTAGCTAACAGTACAAACAACATTTGGAAAGATCATTAAGCAGTCCGCCGAGACCCGCCGCAATTTTCAAGTGGTCCACACAAAAAAAAGTTTGAGAACCACTGGTCTAGCGGGTAGGTAAATTTACTGGACTTCTATGATATCTTGACAGCTGTACTATTGACTCACTTTGTTACCTTCAGCAAGTCACAAAATCTCTCTATTGGTGTTTACCTATATATATATATATATACACACACGGGGGGTTGGGGCGGGGGGGGGGGGGGAAGGAGAGGATAATATATGCCTGCCTAAAGGAGTGGTGCAAACTTTTGTTAATTAAACATATAAAGCATTCTGAGATTCTGAGATGAAAGATGTTCTTAGTACAATGTTATTATTATTAGAGCTGTTGATTTTTACCATTGCTTTTTCCTAAAAGTCAGTGAACATTTAAAAAAAATCTCCATGCACTATTTTGTGGCTGGTTTTGTTTGGTTGTTTTAAGTGTGTGAGAGTATCCTGGCATAGTTCACAATATGGTACATGCACTGTGCGTTTGTGAATAACAAATGACAAAAATCGGATGGGTTTTCATGTGTAGTTTGCAAATTCCCAATTTTCAGCCTGTGACAGAAATATAAAGAACATATTAATATTCAAAGTCCAGGTCATGTTTGAAGCTTTCAGGATTTCTATTGTGGCTTATAAAAGGAGAGTTAATAAAATCACTAGCCCCTCCCAACTGGTACTTGCTGCTGTCTCTGTGCGGTGGGAGAACATCATAGGGTTGTCTCAGTTAGAATATGAGCGGCTCAAAGGTACCACACCAGGTCCACAAGGAAGCCCTGCTTTGCCTTATCCAACTCACACATTCAGCAGCACTGAAGCAGTTAATTTATTACTAAAATTAGGAGTTTCAAAATAGTTGCTGTCACTGTTCTTGTCAATCAGAAAATCTGACTGAACTTCCATGCCAGCTAAGTCTCACCCAGGACTTTGGGAGACCCAGTGTGTGGTGATTCTAGACAGCATAGGCTGCATTCTGTGCGAGCCTGGCAGTTAGAAAATGAGATCCACAAGGTCCATATCCAGTGTCCTTCATAAAATATCCCCTCCTTTATAGTCATTACAACAGAGTCCTGAATCTCCTCAGCCACACAGGATGCTGCATTGACCACTAGCACCGAGCTGTGGGTGTTATTTGTATACTTAATATAAACTGGTTATTTAAAGTGGAAACTTCAAAGTGGGTGAAATAGCCTGTTCCACAATGAACCCTATTACTTGCCATCATAATGAGTTTGCTAGAGTATATTCCACTTGGCATTGGGAATAGGATTTTAAATGTAAATACTTATACACAAATAGTAAAATACTGGGTTTCTGGGCCTTGTAAATATCTTAACATGGCATGATGACACTCAATGAAAGACAGGCCACTTAGTACTTTGCAGTTATAGTTTCTATTAGCTGCACACATAATATTTTATCAAAAACTAACTGCTATTGTATACATTTATTTTATTTTGTGGTTAACTAAATAATCTGTCATTATTATTCTTTGTATTGTGGTAGCACCTAGTGTCCCTAGCACTATTGTGCTAGGCACTGTACTAACAAACAATAGGAAGACATCCCTAGCCCAAAGTATAAGAGCCAACAGACAGATACAACAAAATGAAGGGGGAGGCGAGGGGAGTGCAAGATAATAATGAGATAAGTTGAACTGACTGCAGAGAGCTGGGAGAGATTTAGACCCACTTATCGTCAAAGGATGAGTCTCCCAAAGAAAGCAATCCACTACTTTTATACTTACCTTTGCAAATTATAAAGATGAAGCTTTTGATCAGTGCAGCTATGTTTCATGGGCCAAATTCTGCTTTGATCCCTACTGGGCTGCTGGTGTTTTATGTCAGATTTTGGCTTAATCACTTTACATATAAATAGTTACCCACCTATCACTCTCTGGTATCTTAGCTATAGCGGCAATGATAGTTCAAGGAATGTACAGGAGTTTAACACTGCAGACCATGCAGTGCGTATATCAGTAACATCCCAAAAGTCACCCCCATAAGTTACTGGTTTTCATACACAAAGATCATAATTTGACCTTGCCCCCGCAATACTGCAGATGCAACTTTCAAGCTGATGCTTTAGGCACCTGTTGACATTGTGTAGGTGATGTGTAAGGTGTTGTAAAATAGACTTCGTATAGACTCAGTGGGTCAAATTCAGAGATGGGTGAGAATGTAAGCTGCAGATTGGTATGTGGGTGAGACACTGAGAAAGCAAGTAAATCCAACAGATTCTAAATTGTTGCAACGCACACCGTGAGGGGATCAGAAGAAGATACACCAGCTTAGACTCTTCTCCAAATTTGGCTTTGTGATTGTAGTCACTGTCATTTCTCAGGGACTTCTCAACGTGAGCAGAGCTACAAATGGATGCAGAATCTTGAGAGTGGCTTGTGAATTCTTGCTTTGTCGTTTGCAGGAGACACCAGAGACAGTGAATAAGCGCTACTTTCAAACTTTTTCACACTGCTTTAAAACTTTACTTAAATTAGACAGCTGGGGTGCTGTGACCACTGCCTATCCTATTGACTAATATTGTCTCCTTGTTTCCTGGTGCACCCCTGTTTGTCTGTCATATCCACCTGTTGTCTCTTGTCTTATACTTAGATTGTAGAGAGACAAGGTGGGTGAGGTAATATCTTTTATTGGACCAAGTTCTGTTGGTGAGAAAGACAAGCTTTCAAGCTTCAACCGACCTGAAGAAGAGCTCTGTGTAACCTCGAAAGCTTGTCTCGCTCACCAACAGAAGTTGGTGCAATAAAAGATATTAGCTCACCCACCTTATCTCTCTAACATCCTGGGACCAACACAGCTACAACACCACTGTATACATACTTAGACTGTAAGCATCTGGGGAGTGATAACACCTTTTTGTTGTGTGTTTGTACAGTGCCTGACACAATTGGGATTTGATCCATGACTGGGGCTCCCAGGTGCTACCACAATACAAATAACTCATAATAATAAAAGAGAAAAAGGAAATGCCTCCTGTGATTTGTTTTTCACATAAAAAATCCTTAATAAGGGGAACATTGGTGAGTACATTCTAATTCAAGCAATTTGTGGTGGGTTCTTTGTTGTTGTTTTAACTGGAGTTGAGAGAAAAACATCGAGAGCAAATTTAGTGAATGTAGCTGCCTCTGACGTCAGAGGGAGCTGTGCCCATTTATATCTGGGCTGCATCTTGGTCAAGGAAACAGCAAGAAGATACAAGACGTTTAACTGGATATAAGAGAGTTGAAGGACAAAAATGGGATAAGAGGAAATATATTCATCTATTAATTCTTTTGTCTTATTTGTCTTAGTCTAATCCATGCATTAAAGTCAAATAAAAAATGGGAGCTGTGTGGCTCACAAGCCATGAATACATTTCAGAGTCTGTCAAAATCATAAACCATTCAATCTTTGCTTGTATAGTTTATTATGATGTTACCAGAAACCCACAATGAATTTATAGACTTGTAATTTGTAGATACCCATGAGTTATTCTGTATATAAACACACAAACGCAAGGACTCTGACCTCTACTTGTGAGACTATTCGTTTTCCACCCTAAAATAGAGTTGTTTCCCTCTCCCCCATTTTTCTTTATTGCTGTATTTTTCTAGTCTGCAAAAAACATACATCCACGTCATTAGGTCTATGAATATAACACCAGGCTCATGCTGGGAAGAAGGCAGTTAGGATACCAGGGTTATCCCCAGTTATAACTATGCCAGTCAGAAAATGAGGGAAGAAAAAGAAACTGCCTTGCATTCAGTAAAGATAATCTAAGGGAGGTACTTACCAGCCCTAAGGGTGCAGTATATTTATCAGTTCATGTTTTCCCATAAGCAAACTATGGGATCTGTACTTTTCTCATGCAAAAAAAGGTCATAATCCAGATTACATTGTTCCACTTCAGGAGTTTGGACTGGAGTCAGTGAGAGGTTTATGTGGGGACTGAGAGTAGAATATGGCCTGAAGTTTGTAATCCTTCTTCGATACCCTTGTATCTGCTCATCCATTTCCTTCAGCTCATTGATGATACCTGGAAAGTACAGCGATTGCTTGATATTGTCTGATATGCTTATTTACGTGTTGAGTTTGGTTGTGTGTGTGTGTGTGTTTTATTTTGTCTAGGGAGTTTCATTTGTAGCTGGTTGTATATCTGAAGAGGTTTATATACGCACACTTTTGGTAATTTATGTATGTCCCAAATTTTAGAGAAGGATTTCTTTTTACTAAAGATGACACTACCCTTAGTAATATATATGGTTTCTTTGGCAGATACATTGTAAAGTAGTAAACTGAGAAAGATTTAGATACTATAATGAAAACCTTTAAGAATAGTTATGTGCATAGAAAGTTATTGATAGGACCCATGAATAAAAGAAAAAAATAAAACAAAAGCTAAGAGCATCTGTATTGTTATTTATATTGCAGTGGTTCCCAGGAATAAAAGGTATCCAAACATTTTCAGCTATTATCTTTTCTGTTGAAATCAAAATGTTCATCTGAACTTTTTGTGGGAATGTTTCTCAAGTACAAACTGGAATTTTTGATCTCAATCTTAGACTCATAGACATTAAGGTCAGAAGGGACCATTATGATCATCCAGTCCGACCTCCTGCACAATACAGGTCACAGAATCTCACCCACCCACTCCTGTGATAAACCTCTCACCTATGTCTGAGCTATTGAAGTCCTCAAATCATGGTTTAAAAACTTCAAGGTGCAGAGAATCCTTCAGCAAATGACCCGTGCCCCATGCTACAGAGGAAGGCGAAAACTCCCCAGGGCCTCTTCCAATTTGCCCTGGAGGAAAATTCCTTTCCGACCCCAAACATGGCCATCAGCTGAACCCTGAGCATGTGGGCAAGATTCACCAGCCAGATACCCAGGAAAGAATTCTCTGTAGTAACTCAGATCCCAACCCATCTAACATCCCATCATAGGCCACTGGGCCTATTTACCATGAATAGTTAAAGATCAATTAATTGCCAAAATCATGTTATCCCATCATACCATCTCCTCCATAAACTTATCGAGTTTAATCTTGAAGCCAGATAGGTCTTTTTCCCCCACTGCTTCCCTTGGAAGGCTGTTCCAGAACTTCACTCCTCTGATGGTTAGAAACCTTCATCTAATTTCAAGTCTTCAAGTCCTGATGGCCAGTTTATACCCATTTGTTCTTGTGTCCACATTGGTACTGAGCTTAAATAATTCCTCCCCCTCGCCGGTATTTATCCCTCTGATATATTTATAGAGAGCAATCATATCTCCCCTCAACCCTCTTTTGGTTAGGCTAAACAAGCCAAGCTCCATTGAGGAATGGTTTTCCATTCCTCAGATCATCCTAGTAGCCCTTCTCTGCACCTGTTCCAGTTTGAATTCATCCTTCTTAAACGTGGGAGACCAGAACTGCACACAGTATTCCAGATGAGGTCTCACCAGTGCCTTGTATAACGGTACTAACACTTCCTTATCTCTCCTGGAAATACCTTGCCTGATGCATCCCAAGACCGCATTAGCTTTTTTCATGGCCATATCACATTGGCAGCTCATAGGCATCCTGTGGTCAACCAATACTCCAAGGTCCTTCTCTCTCTCATTCATATATGTGCCATAACCACCAAGCTACTCTGTGTGTCTTTCTCTCATATATATAACACATCTCCTGGGATATAGAACACCAAGGTTTAAGTCCCTGCTCAGAATCAAGACAAACCAGGGACTTGAGCCTGGGTCTATTGAATCATAGAAGATTATGGTTGGAAGAGACCTAACGAGGTCATTTAGTCCAACCCCCTGCTCAAAGCAGGACCAACCCCAACTAAATCATCCCAGCCAGGGCTTTGTCAAGCTAGGCCTTAAAAATCTCTAATGATGGAGATTCCACCTCCTCCCTAGGCAACCCATTCCAGTGTTTCACCACCCTGCTAGTGAAATAGTGTTTCCTAATATCCAACCTAGACCTCCCCCACTGCAACTTGAGACCACTGCTCCTTGTTCTGTCATCTGCCACCACTGACAACAGCCAAACTCCATCCTCTTTGGAACCCCCCTTCAGGTAGTTGGAGGCTGCTATCAAATCCCCCCTCACTCTTCTCTTCTGCAGACTAAACAAGCCCAGACTAAACAGTTCCCTCTACCTTTCCTCATAAGTCATGTGCTCCAGCCCCCTGATCATTTTTGTTGCCCTCCACTGGACTCTCTCCAATTTGTCCACATCCTTTCTGTAGTGGGGAGCCACAAACTGGATGCAATACTCCAGATGTGGCCTCACCTGTGCAAAATAGAGGGGAATAATCACTTCCCTCGATCTGCTGGCAAGGCTCCAACTAATGCAGTCCAATATGCCATTAGCCTTCTTAGCAACAAGGGCACGCTGCTGACTCATATGCAGCTTCTCATCCACTGTAATCCCCAGGTCCTTCATGGGATTCTTCCATCCTAAGTTCAGGACTCTGCATTTGTCCTTGTTGAACTTCATCAGATTTCTTTTGGACCAATCCTCCAATTTGTCTAGGTCACTCTGGACCCTACCCCTCCAGCGTATCTACCTCTCCCCCCAGCCTAGTGTCACCTGCAAACTTGCTGAGGGTGCAATCCATCCCATCATCCAGATCATTAATAAAGATGCTGAAAAAAACCGGCCCCAGGACCGACCCCTGGGGCACTCCGCTTGTTACGGGCTGCCAACTAGACATCGAGCCGTTGATCACTACCCATTGAGCCCAACAATCTAGCCAGCTTTCTATCCATCTTATAGTCCATTCATCCAATCCATACTTTTTTAGCTTGCAGGCAAGAATACTGTGGGAGACCGTATCAAAAGCTTTGCTAAAGTCAAGATATATCACGCCCACCACTTTCTCCATATCCACAGAGCCAGTTATCTCATCATAGAAGGCACTCAGGTTGGTCAGGCATGACTTGCCCTTGGTGAATTCATGCTGATATATCTTTCTCTCTGTTTTTGTACTGAAACATTTCTGAAGGTCCCCACACACACATCAGAAATCCAAATTCCAAAACCTCAATTTTTTTCATAAAATAGAATTGTTGTTTTTAGCCAGCTCTGCCTAGGACCCCTCCAAGCATGCTAGACACTGTACGAACACATAATTTTAAAAAAAAATAGTCCCATCCCAAAAAAGCTTAAAATCTAAGTTGTTTTAGCAATCTAAAGAGTCTTTGTTCTTAGGAACAAAGGAAAGACATTTTTATCCTTAGAAACGTAGGGCTGGAAGGGACCTTGCAGTCATCGAGTCCAGCCCCACCCAGTGAGGCAGGACCACGTATATCTAGATCAGTGGTTCTCAACCTATTTACCATTGTGGGCCGCATATGCAGCTCTCTCTGTGTTTTAAACATATAAATTAGCTCTATGACCCTGAGAATGTCACACAGGCCACAGCTGTGCGCTGATTGGGCCACAATCAGCACACGGGCTGCAGGTTGAGAACAACTGACCAAAACAATCCTTGACAGGTGTTTGTCTAATGTGTTCTTAAAAACCTCCAGTGCAGGGAATTCCACAACCTCTCTTGGAAGCCTATTCCAGCACTTAACTACCCCTGTAGTTGGAAAGCTTTTCCCAATATCTAACCTAAATCTGACCTGCTGCAGATTAAGCCCATTACTTCATGTCCTACCCTCAGTGAACATGGAGAACAATTGATCCCCATCCTCTTTATAACACATCTTAAAATATTTGAAAACTGTTATCAGGTCCCCCCGCTCAGTCTTCTTTCCTCAATATTAAACATGCCCAGTTTATTTTTTTTTCCTCATAGGTTGAGTTTTCTATATCTTTTATCATTTTTGTTGCCCTCCTCTGGACTCTCTCCAGTTTGTCCACATCTTTCTTAAAATGTGGCATCCACTACTGGACACAGTACTTCAGCTGAGGCCTTACCAGGACTGAGCAGAGCACGATAATTAGCTCCCCCACATTGCAGTGAAATTAAAACATAGGACAAAGGAAAGCAATTGTAAGGAAATGCAGGGTTTTTAAATTGCTCTGTAGATATCAACTCTCCAAGTGATCATAACTTCAGCTGGGAGCACACATATCTGACCCTGCTTCCCACCCCCGCCACCTGCATCCATCTCTGCTGCTTGCTCCTGACCAGATAGCTCTTATTCAACCCCATCTGCACCATATCTCTTCCATGACTCTTCCACAAGGGTGGATCCTTTCGGCAGCCAGCATTCTACACTGATCTCGTGCAGCAGAATGAGGTGCAGGATCACTTCTGAAATCACTTCAGGATCTGGGTCTGAGTTTATAAAGTGCTTTGGGATGAAAGGTACCATTTAAAAGATCAGGCATCTTTTCTCCTTGGCTCTGTCCTCAAAACAGGCAGGGCTAGGTCACCACAAGATATCCAAATTCAGGGCACCTTGCAAGTAGCCTCCATAGTCAAGGTTCCTATGGATACCTGACTGGAATTTAAAGTAGTCTTTCAGAGAAAGAATACTCCTCTCCAGGTGAGCTCCATTTATGGGAGTAAAATTGGCCTAGTATTTTGTTAAGGTTGCTTTGTTGAAATTGGGCATTAACATGAGACATTTCAAGATAAATACCAGTGAGTACCCCCCCATACACACATACACATCCTGCTGTATATTGCAGGTACACTTAATACATGAATCATGTTAGTATTCCTGCAAGCAGAAGCCTTATTACTGAAAATGGTGTTAAAATGTGATATCATTTCATGGGCTAGCAAATTTTTTTCTTTGACAGGTTAACAAACTTTGTTGATTTCTTTGACAGGGTGATAACCCTTGTCGATAAGGAGGAAGTGGTAGATGTGGTATGTCTTGACTTTAGTAAGGCTTTTGATACAGTCTCACGTGACCTCATAAACAAACTAGGGAAATATAACCTAGATGGAGCTACTATAAGGTGGGTATCTAACTGGTTGGAAAACTGTTCCCAGAGAGTAGCTATCAGTGGTCGATAGTCAAGTTGGAAGGGCATATCAAGTGGGATCCCTTAGGGATCAGTTCTGGGTCCAGTTCTGTTCATATCTTCATCAGTGATTTAGATAATGGCATAGAGAGGACACTTATAAAGTCTGCGGACAATACGAAGTGGGGAGGGATTGCAAGTGCTTTGGAGGACAGGATTAAAATGAAAAATGATCTGGACAAACTGCATTTGTCCTTATTGAATTTCATTCTATTTACTCAGACCATTTCTCCAAAGTACTCCACTTAGGAAGGAACAATCAGTTGCACATATACAAAATGGGAAATGACTGCCTAGGAAGCAGGACTGCGGAAAGGGACCTGGGGGTAACATAGTGGATCACAAGCTAAATATGAGTCAACAATGTAACACTGTTGAAAAACAAGCAAACATCATTCTGGGATGTATTTGCAGGAATGTTGTAAGCAAGACACAAGAAGTAATTCTTCCACTTTACTATGCGCTGATTAGGCCTCAACTGTAGTATTGTGTCCAGTTCTGGGTGCCACATTTCAGAAAAAAATATGGACAAATTGGGGAAAGTCCATAGAAGAGTAACAAAAATTATTAAAGGTCTAGAAAACATGATTTATGAGGGAAGATTGAAAAAATTGCGTTTGTTTAGTCTGGAGAAGAGAAGACTGAAAGGGGACATGATAACAGTTTTCATGTACATAAAAGGTTCCTACAAGGAGGAGGGAGAAAAAAATGTTTTCTTAACCTCTGAGGATAGGACAAGAAGCAGAGAGCTTAAATTGTAGCAAGGGCAGTTTAGGCTGGACATTAGGAAAAATGTCTTAACTGTCAGGGAGGTTAAGCACTGGAATAAATTGCCTAGGGAGGGTGTGGAACCTCCGTCATTGGAGATTTTTAACAGCAAGTTGGACAAACACCTGTCAGGGATGCTCTACATCGGGGTAGTCAATTATTTTTTGTCAAGATCCACATTTCCGGATCAAGGTATAATCAAGGTCAAGGCTCCGAAGAAAATAATAAAAAATACTAACAATAATGATAATAAGTAAATAAAAACATTTCGGGGTCTGTTTAAAAGCATTTGGTGGTCCGGATTTGGCCCACATCTGCCTATTGACTACCCCGGTCTACATATCCAAACCGAGACAGTAAGTTCTCAATATATCTCCCATCAGACCAGCCTTGGAAACAATAGTGTCTTAAGAAAAATAATACTGATATTCTACATAAAGCCTTGCAGTTCAACCAAGTAAAGATACTTCTTGTCTTGTTTGATGCTTTTTGATTATTTTCATGCTTCTATAGTTTTCAACATGAAGGTCAGTTAGTGCAGAAATTCACAAAAGCAGATCTTCATGGCTCTGAAGAGGAACAGACTAGAGCCATCAGAAATGAAAATGAAATATCACTGTAGTTACACATGAAAGGTAGCTGTAGAGGATTTGGAAATATGCCAAGTGGTTAGAGCAGGCATGGGTGGTCAGGGCATTTTGAGCTTGATCCTCAATTGTAGCTGAGACATCCTCAGTGCAACTGGGGAGGTGCAAGTGGGTGCAAAGGTTATTTTTAACCAATTGAAGTCTCCAGTTCTGGAGTCAACCAATGGTCTAGCATAACATAGAACAGCCTCAGAATTTCTCTCTGTTACACCCAAATTTTCATGATCCCAAGGGGTCATTCCAGCAGCCAGGGTCCACCAAAGCACAGCTATGCTCAGTCAACTCATTTTTTCCCTGTGAATGCTTCCTACATTGCTACAGTTCAGGGTGGTGTGGACTCAGCTATGTCCCAGCTAGTGGAACTCCACAGCCTGGCAAATCTATCAGTGAGATAAGAGGATAGGACAAGAAATTATCATCATTTATCCCTTATTTCCTATGAAAAAAGAGTCAAATTGAACGTCACATTGACCAGTTGAGAAGCTGCCAACCTTTGCTACTGTCTTCATTATATATTGATGCAAAAATCATCAAAAAAATACCCCTATTAATAAAAGTGCCAGGACCACACGTCAATATTGAGGGAATATGCAGGGATCATGCCTAGCCTAGCCTAGCTGTAAAGCTCTGCAAGGGTGACCAATACTATACTAGACTTGAGAATATTTTGTTAATTAAGTCTAGACTCTGGACTGTGTGTTATGGTTTTGTTTTATACATAACCATTTGTTTCCAATATTTCTAGTTGCTACTACTTGAATCTCTATGCTTTGTTAAATAAATTTGTACTTGATTTCACTATAAACAAATCTAAGTGTGGTGTATTAAGCAGAGTGGTGAGCCAAGGTGAACCTGGTACTCTGGGGTATACTGTTTCTTTGGAAGCAATGAATCTTACTCTTCCCAGGGGTACGCAGGGTTGTCAGGCACATTGCTACCACATGCTGTTAGCATGAGGAAACCTTGTCTGGGCCTGCCACAGGTCAGGTCCCCAACTCCTCTGGCTGTGGACAACACAAGCTTTCCCCTCTAGGCCTCGCTGGCCATGCTTTCTCTCTACAGGTTAGTGATTGCCAAACTGTAACCCCTGAGCCCTCTGAGTGTCTCCCTGGAGCATCCAACCCCTGGTCCACTGGACACTCACAGTATTCACCAACCTGCTGCTTCCAAAGAAGCTGTACACCGTGGCGTACCAATTTCTCCTCAGATCACTGCTCCATTCAGCTCACAGCATTTAAATTTTACACTCTTTAATATTATATGCAAGATCCTTGTATCACACATGCGAAATTTGTAACATCAGCATTTCAGTCCCTAGCCTCTGTTTGTCAGAGGGTGGAGATGGTGGCAGGAGAGAGATCACTAGATCATTACCTCTTAGGTTCACTCCCTCTGGGGCACCTGGCATTGGCCACTGTCGGAAGACAGGATACTGGGCTGGATGGACCTTTGGTCTGACCCAGTATGGCCATTCTTATGTTCTTATATTATGTTCTTAGGTTATGACTGTACACATTCTGCTCTTACAGAAAAGACCTACAGAATTAAATAAGGATGAAATCAGTTGAATAGGGATGAAACTAATAGGGATCTACACACTTTTAATAGGATATACAGAGATTACCTTAAAAACCCATAGAATATCCTTTCTGTAGATTTTATGAGCCATTGTATAGAATTCTTCAGCACAAATAGAAAAGGAGTACTTGTAGCACCTCAGAGACTAACAAATTTATTTGAGCATAAGCTTTCGTGAGCTACAGCTCACTTCATCGGATGCATGCAGTGGAAAATACAGTGGGGAGATTTTATATACACAGAGAACATGAAACAATGGGTGTTACCATACACACTGTAACGAGAGTGATCAGGTAAGGTGAGCTATTACCAGCACAAATGTAATTTTCTGTTAAATTTTAACAGAATGTGTTTTAAATCCTATGGAAAATGTATCCTTTTTTATAAGGACTTATAGAACCAATCATAAATGAATTATAAGAGCATTCTCTTCTAATAATCCAAAATATTGTAATGCCATTTTAAGCAATAACATTCTGGATCGTTATTACAGAATAAAGGTGTAAGTTTTGTTGTAATATGGAGAAGCATGCATGAGGGATTTTGACCCTATATTCTAGGCATACAAGCAGTTAAATCTCACAATACGTTACACAAAATACTGCTTGTCCTAAGTACAGACTTCAATATGATTCTTGAATGAAGATGCCTGTTTGAAGACCACAGCAGCAGGATGTTAATAAATGTTCTCTCCATGTAATCTACTCCTAATAGGGAAAATAGGGAGAGAAATCAAAGGTCACAGTTATCCGTCACTTCATAACAGCCTGAAGATTTTATTTTAGTGCAGCTTTTATGACTTACAGTACAGACATCAGTTATTGACCATATACCATCTGCACTGTGGATAAATGTGCCTTATTTTTTCACTGTGCACTTTATACCTAACAGTGGGCAAATTTTTGCCCTTGGATGCGTGAACATGATTCCCATTGAGCTCAATAACAGCTGAGCATGTCTCAGACACCAATATGCTTGGAAGCTTCTAAGGACTGGGATTTAGCTAAATTGTGACTAGAAAATGTAATACGAAAGAAAGATTTAACTCATAAGAAAAATTATAAGAACAGTGGAATTTTCCCAGGCTATTTTATTTTTTCATATCTTGTCTCTGTACCTGAGGATGGCCAATGACTACAAAAAGGAAGACAGACCAAAAGGGACATGAATTTTATACTAATAGAGAATAGCTCAGACATTCGCTCCACAAGAGCACTGCAGCCATGGCCTTTCATGTCTTTTAAAGAAAATTTTCAAGCCTTTTCTAAGAGGACTGAAAATAAACACCTACCTCAGGCCCTTACCCCTCCTCTATGCAAGCATAAGCATCCTGGTCCCTGTGTTTTGTCAAAGATCAAGGAGGAATATTTTTGTGGGATTCTCTTGTTAAGACACATGCACACACTCTGCAACACTTTACACTCATATGCAATAGCACTTTTCACCCAAGTATATCAAAGCTCTTTGCAGATGTTGAAAGTCACCAAGTAGTTTGCAGACGGGTGAACTAATACAGAGAGACAGAGAGAGAGAGAGAGAGAGAGAGAGTGTAGAGGACTTTCTCAAGGTTGTTCTACGAGTCTTGTGCTATGAATCAGTGACAATTATAAAACAGCATAATTAATCTGCATCCCTGTGTGGCAGTCTACACTTTTAAGAACCCTGCCCCTTCCTTTCTGGGCATCTGTAGCCAAAGCCGTAAGTTTTTTTTTGGTGGAGGAGAAGGGGTTATGAAAATCCTTTTCTGGACTGTTTGCCCCAGAATGTTCACTGTAAAACCAAGTTGTCACTGTGTCTATTACACAGAGCTGCTTGTATTTCACTTACATAATCTCAGACTCTGCTCTCCCCAATACTCTGCATCAAGAGAAGAATATCAGCTGGTATTCTCATTTAATCAGAAATTAAAGAGGCTACAATCAGATGAAAATACTGGCCATGTTGGGGGAGGAATAAGAGAGAGAATTTTCCTAACTGCCTCTCTCACAGTAATGTGTGTTTTTAATCTGTTGCTGTCTCTGTAGCAAGCTTTGGTCATCAAAGGGCTTTGTTTGTTTATTATTTTACTTATTTTACAACTAGCACCATCACCAGGCTGCTTCTTGGGATGCAAGTCTCGCGCCTGGGAAATATTCCTATCTCTTGTGATACTGAACGTTTTGCAGAGTAACAGCTGCAATAGAAATTACAGCAGCGTGTCCCTCTAACTCAGGATTTGGTTGATATTACACAATGTGGCTGAACAGCCTGTGGGAGCAGAAGACAACAGGGTAGCTGTGGCTATTAACTTTTTCTTTTAAAAAAAAAACTGTTTTCATTACATCTGAGAGCTACGTAGCCTGTAGCAACAGGTTGTGTGGAGATGAGAGTCCAGTGACATATAAAAACACACAAGAAAGAAGGTAGTGTGACAAATTGTAATGATAAGGCTGTGTAGGTAACTTGCAATGTAGTGAAATGAAATTTATTGCCAGTGCTATGTTCTGCTCTAAGTGATAGGGCTCTATACGTGCCTATTGTGCACACAGACCTGTATGATTCCATAATTAAGGAGTGGGAACAAGGAGTCCGGTGGCACCATAAAGACTAACACTTTATTTGGGCATAAGCTTTCGTGGGTAAAAAAAACCCACTTCTTTTTTTTACCTGGTTTTTTATCCATGAAAGCTTACGCCCAAATAAATCTGTTAGGCCTGGTCTACACCATGGGGAAGGGATCGACCTAAGATACGCAACTTCACCTACGAGAATAGCGCAGCTGAAGTCGACGTATCTTAGGTCGACTTACCTCATGTCCTCACGGAGTGGCCGCCACTCCCCCATCGACTCCGCTTCCGCCTCTCGCCACGGTGGAGTACAGGAGTTGACAGCAGAGCGATCAGGGATCGATCGATCAGTACCCGCCGATCCGGCGGGTAGTGTAGGCGTACCCTTAGTCTTTAAGGTGCCACTGGATTCCTGGTTGTTTTTGTGGATACAGACTAACACGGCTACCCTCTGATACTTAAGGAGTGGGAGTTGTTTTTAATTTCAATCACAGAAGATGTCTTAAGAAAAATAATAGACAAAGGTCTAAACTCTAGACCCTACCTTAGCTGATTCAGGATTGTTTCTTCACTAATACTACTACACATATTAATAAACTAATGGGAGTTGAAAGAACACAGCCCCACACAGGACTGGGCTATGGGCAACGTGCCCAAGAAGGTGACATGACCAATATTACATAGGAGGTCAGGAATAGACTCCAGATCTTCTAACTCCCATTCCTTTGCTGTAACCACAAAACCAATGCTTTGTCCAATCTGCTTTTAAAATGTCCAAACAAGGGGATATCCGCTATCTTCTCTCTTGAGTCTATTGCACAGAGTAACCGACCAAGAAGCTTTTTTTCCTGGTAGGCACCCTGTAGTTTTCCTTTCCTAATTTCATTATGTTAACCCCATGTCACTGGGTGTACCTCTTCTAGCATGTCCTGCTGGCCAAGTGTGGCATTGTAGGTCCTCCCTGCCTCAGTTTATCTTAATGTCATCAATAAGTTTAACAAAGCTTTATATAGGAAACAATGCCCCTTCTGAGGGGTCCAGTTGATTTATCAAAGACCCAATGAAAATATAAGAAGGGCTTCACCCTGGGATCTTAGCTAGGAAATAGAATAATTCAGTTTCTCCATCTCCACCTGGGTCCACCACTCCCCTGCAGTAGGGTTCTCTCAGCTCGGGTCCCTTTCCTGGAATCAGGTCTCTTGGTACAACCTGGGAAGAACCCTTCCACAGATCCAGGGGGTCTACAGAGATGTGTCAACTGTCGCTCCTGTCTGGGGCAGCAAATAGTTGCTGCCAGGCTGGGCTTCCTGCTACTATTTGGGAGTTCCCTCTGCCTCAGAGCAAACATTCCAGGTTCTGGTGAGCACTCCTGCTCAGCTTTCCTGGGAACTTTAAGGCTAGAAGTGACCATCGTCTAGTCTTACCTCTTGGACATCACAGGCCACAGAGCTCCTCCCCTCACGAGCTTTCTGTCTCTAGGATCCACCTCAGCTGAGACTTTATCACGCTCATCAACTAATTAGCGAACAATCAGACACTCCGATTGGGGTATACGAAACCTACACTGGAGAAGAAGGGGTTCAGGAGCAGATCTGGGCCCAGGTGGCCCTGCCCCACTGCACCTACAAAGCCTGCATACGCTGGAAGTGGAGCTTAAAAAGAGAAGCAGAGCAGCTCAGAAGCAAACATCTAATGGTAGGGAACATCCATGGAGCTCTGGCTGCCTACAGTTTGGAGATACTGACCTGAACAACCTTGCAAAGGAGGTACTGGTGACTTGTGAAGGTCAGGAACTTTAATGTTGTGTTCAGTTCTTTATTTTTCCCTGCAGGAAGAGGGGATCCTGGTAGGAAGTCATCCAGGGAGGCAACTACATAGCATACCCCAAGATGCAAGTCTTAACTGGCTACCATTGGGCCCTGGATTGGAGCCTGGTGGAGAGGGTGGACCAGACTCTCCTATCACCCTCTAAGGAGGGGACATTGACAGAAGTCCATCCCTTGGCAGGGAAGCTATCTGGAGTCCAGATTCTGAAGGTGCAAGGGTCCAGATGCTAAAACCCCAACCCAAGGAGAGAAGCCCTGAAGTCCTTACTGACTACTGTAGATTTCTGCATCATCGGACTCTTCATGTGTACCCCAAAAGAAGTGCCCTTAAACTTGTGACTGGGATTCTGGGCTGAGTTACTGAAAGGACAGATCGCCAAACAGCAGATCTATAGTGAGAAAGGCGAATGCCCAGGAGGAAGACAACCTGTCACACCCCCTGCCATACCTACAGGTGTAATTACTTCCAAATAGGTCTGAGTTGGTCCGCTCTCCCTTGCAGGAGCCTGTCACAGGTAGGCTGGGCCCTGACTTTCCTTAAACGTGCAGCCCCCATGACACTCCAGTTATATTCCCTCTTTTGGGAGATCAAAGTCACCCATTTAATTTGGGCACCAGAATACTTGCAAAATAATATATGCATTAAGGCTGATGAATGGTTGGTGGGGTGTGTAGAGAAGGAGTTTGTAGAGCAAAAACAAACCAGGAATCCAGTCAAAGCAGCACCATTTGCATTTGCCAAGGCAACTCTGAACATTGCAGGCCAAGTTTGTTTTCTGCCATGCTGAGGTATGGTGACAGTCTGTCACAGTGCAAGAGCAGGCCAGAGGGACAGTGCTAAAAAAGTTATCATGTACTATTTATATGACCCAAATCATCATAGTATCTCAGTGCCTAGATGAGCAGAAAAGGAGGAGTTGGATCAATTAAAGAGGCACTATATATAATATTTACTATATCTAACACTTGTGTTTATGGTGTCTATGCTGTTTTACATGGGCCAAATTCTGATACTATTTACTCATGCTAAATACATGAGTAAATAATACCTACCTCTTCAAAAAAGTCCTATTCAAACCAACAGGACTATTCATGGAGGGAGGTACTACCGAGCTTGAATAAGGGTGGTTGAAATCTGTCCCACAGAAAGTAAAGTGATGGTCTCTGCCCGACAAAGCTTACAATCTAAGATGAGCAGGTCAGAGACAGAACGCAGGACAAATAATCAGTGAGGGAGGAGTTAATGGAAAAGTAACAATATTTTGTCCCTTCCCCATTATTTACAAAGCTTGGGGGAGTCATGAGGCAGTCCTGACTTCTGAGTCATTAACAATGAGTCTAGACAAAGCACTGGAAAATAATATACTGTAGGGAAGAATATAATATAGTCTTTTCCAGCTCTAATTTCTCTGTCTCCCTGCTTCTATACCAGCACACGTCTCCTTTCAAAATGAATTAAACTTGGTTAGGTGTAGACTGATTTCAGTTGTGCCCAGTCAGCAATTAACCTCTTGCCTAACAAAAACCATCTAAAAACTGCAATTGGGTTAAAAAACATGTACTATGCTGGTAACTTGTGAAGTAGGGTTTCTTTTCTTCAATTCCACTAGCTTGGCCAAGATACAATATGAATAAAATTATGCAAAATGTTAAAAACACTTTCAATGGAGTGAAGGTTGTTGTGGGGTGGGCGGGGGGGGAGGGGGGGGAGTTTCTTCCCTGTTCTGCCATTCGATGCTCTGGGGACACAATAACCTTTGTTCTCAGCATTAAAAGTTAAATGCAGATAGATGAGAAGGAGTTAAACAGGCCCCTCAGCTATGGACAGTCCATTACAATACTACCCTTCTGCTTTGGGTGAGGCAGTTGTATTTTGATCTGATAGAAAGGAATCAACAAACTCTAATTTGATTAGCAAGCAAGAATGCCAAATAATTTTTAAGTAATCCAAGATTATTGGGAATAAAAGTGTTTCAGTTCTACATGTGGTGTTCAGTGAAGCATAATTTGACAACTATTGTTTCAACAACAGCCAGGTCATTTACTTCAGAAAACTATGTGAAGCCTTTTGTTCAGGAAATGGGCTGTCACACTTTACTGTACCAAGGGGGAAGAGGGACTAAATTGTGACCCCTCCAAGTAACAGAGTGCCTGATCTGTTCCTGGGGAGGTGCAACTACACACTGCCTCTTATTGTGGTGTTACAATCTAGACCTAAATGACTTGCCCGAGCAAAGGTATCAAGTTAATAAAATGGCAGAGCATAGGAAGAAAGTCCTAAGTCCCTGTCTTGTTTCCTCTCTCAGAATAATAAGTGGTATTAAGATGCATAGTTAGAGTATGTATTTAAAAAAAATATTGCCATAAATCACAAAAGAAAGGTCAGATCAATACATGTCTGCTAAAACAGGAACTGAATAAAATATCATTGTTTTTTACCAATATGTTATTTGTGGCCAAATGAAATGTCATACTTTTTAGGAGCAAAGTCACACACAATGGTTCGGAAACAGTTTCCAATTATTCTAGTTCCACTGTGCATTTTCTGTTTATTGCCATCTTTTGTATAAAAGTGAAAGCAACTCCACAAAAATTTGAAACTACATTGTGGTATCACTACTTTCCTATCAGTTACGTAAGCTACTCGTCCTTTTGTAGGCAACCTTAAGTACTGTAGAGCTCATAGTTAAATATACATATAAGAGATAATAATACATTCGGTCATATAGCTTGACTATCTTTCTATCATATTGTAGCATCTCTACACTGACTGGAAATATGACCACATGCTGTTCTTAGATACAAAGTACTTTAAGCCTGTTATTAGAGACAATGTGGGTGAGCTAACATCTTTGAATGAAAGTAACGAATTTAAGTTACACTCTCAAATGAGCTCACACAGGAAAATGATAAAAGACAAAAACACCCTATCACCTGTGGGTGATCGCATTGTGAAAAGTGTTCACTCTATCTCACTCAGGGCTGTCCTTACCCATACGCAAAGTACGCAGATGCATAGGGCACCAGGAAATTTGGGGCGTCACATTTCCTGGTGCCCTGCGCAGCTGCATGCTGCTCCAGCCCCTGCCCCGCCTCTTCCCGCCCCAGCCCTGCCTCACTCCACCCCAGCCCCAAAGCCCCCACCCCTACTCTGCCCCCACCCTCGTCCTGCCCCTTCCCCGCCCCTAAGGACTGCAGCAGAGCCAGGCCTGCACTCACCATGGGAAGTGCAGGAGCCCATCCCCAGCTGCACTGCTGGTGAGTGCCGGGGGTGGTTCCCCCCAGTCTCCCAAGGCAGCCCCACCCCCCACCGAGGGCCCCCCACACAACCCCTCCCGCGCGGGGGCTGCGTAGGGCCCCAGAATAGCTAGGGACGGCCCTGATCTGACTGATCAGTCCTCATCCTCAAAAGAAACCTGCACAACACTTTCAAAAGACGAGCCTGGGAACTTAAATCCATTACTCTGCTAGACACTAAAAGTCATGAACTGAACAGAGACACTGGATTTATTGCTTATTACAACAAGCTGTAACCCACTAACCCCTTCTTTTTGTCCTCTGACTGCAGAGGTGTTAACAGGCCACTCTAACTTGAATGGCCCCTTACAATATGTGCTAGCTACTTATGTTAAACAATCTGTTCCACCTTGCATTTTGCTGTGACACTGGGAATATCTTTCCCAGACCTGAAGACCAGTCCGTGTGGCTCCAAAGCTTGTCTCTCTCACCAGCAGAAGCTGGTTCAATAAAAGATATTACCCCCACCCACCTTGTCTCTCTAATATCCTGGGCCAGACACAGCTACAACTACACTGCATTAAACCTGTTATTTACTTTAGCCTAATAAAGCCATTAGCTGCTCCAGCATGCTATTGCATTGGGAATTAATTTATATTAATTAATTACATTTTATCATTTGCAGGCATGCAATATTTTACTGTAATTCTTAAAGAGCCCAAATCACTGTTTAACTGCTATAATGTGTTCAACATGGCAGACTTAATTTTGGTTCACCGTATAAAACCAGGCCGCACTTAATCCTGTTTATAGGGATGATTAAGGTGATGCAACAATCATTCAGGCTAGCTCATGCAAAACTGAACCCCTTTTGTCTAAATACAAACAAACCACATCTGCACCTTGGACCATGTACTGATCAGAACAGGACTTTGTTGACTTGTGGATGGGAGACCTTCAAGGAAATCCTATAGTATCCATCATTCAGGCCCCAATTCAGCAAAGCACTTGAACACGTTTAACACTAAACACACGCAGTGCAATGGTTACCAATGGGCATGCACTTATTTATGTAAGTGGCACGACTCACAAGGTTAACGTCAAGTGTGTGCCCAAGTGCTTTACTGAACTGGGACCATATTACTGAATTTCAGTCTCCATTCATCAGCAACTCTTCCTTGAAAGTGAGTAGTAAATCAATGGCCCATCATGGTATTACGCTGCTGGAGGTGCTGTCTCTTTTTATTAAAATGGAAACTGAAGTCCTCACCACTTACTTGTGGTGACTGAACTGCCTAGAGCACCTTTTTCACAAGAAAAGGACAGTGTTAACTCTGGTGTGCTGGCCAAATGTCTATGTAAAGGATTACTATCTGCCTATGTTCATTTCCCTTATAGTTCCAACTAGCATAATAGTTACATACATCCATTCACTGCACAATGTGTGCACCAGTGATATTATCGTTTATACAACTCCAGTGTTCTAGACACTTCAAGAACAAACAGAAGATATGACCCCTGATTCTAGGCTCTTAGGCTCAGCTCCACAAAGAGACTTCATTGCCTAAACCCTAGATTTAGGGACTACTGCGATCCACAAAATCCACGCTCAGCTGCCATCTAACCACGTAGGTGCCTAAACTCACTTGGTACCATAATGTTTGCTGTAAACATTCCGTACTTGCCTGTGTTTCAGCCTCTGAGCATGGGCACTGGTGCCTCAAGTAAATGTCCAGGTACGTATCTCATGCCTAAGCATCAGGTAAAGAAAGGCAGAGCACCACTTATCTCACCTGCAGGGCCTGATCCTGTAGGCATACTCAGAGCCCATCTAACTCCACACAAAATGGCAGGGCAGGAGACCTCCCTCATAAACTTTATCCCAGTTCTTAGGGTACTCTTATAGGATGTGAAAGACCTTGGTTCAATTTCAACTTCTGCCTGATGCAGAAGAGGGATTTGAACAGGGGTTCTCCACTTATCAGGTGACTGCTCTAACCACAGGACTATGGGATATTCTGATGTGGGTTCCTCTTAATCTTTCATGTTGAAGCCATTCTACTTCATATTAAATGGGCCAGGGAAAGAATGAGAATCCTAACCACTGGACTGTAACTTACATGAAAGGTGGGACCCCTAATCAAATCCCTTCTCCACAAGAAGAAAACTAAACTGGTGTCTCCCACCCAGGGGTGAAAGTAACTTAAAGGATTTACCAATACTCCAGAGTCCTGAGCGGAGGGGTGGCCTCGACCAGAAGAGGCATGGCCTTTAAATACCCGGGCCCTTTAAATCAAGATTTAAAGGTCCCAGGGCTCTGGCTGCGGCTGGGAGCCGCCAGGCCTTTAAATCACCCCCAGAGCTACCAGCTGCAGAGTTAGCTTGGAGCCCCGGGGCTCAGGGGCAATCTAAAGGGCCCCAGGCTCTGGCCACCGCTACTGCAGCAGAGCTCTGGGCCCTTTAAATCTCTGCTGGAGCCCTGCCGCCGCTACCCTGGGGCTCCGGCAGCGGGGCTCGGGGGGTGCGTTAAAGGGCCCAGGGCTCCAGCTGCTGCAGGGAGCCCCAGGGGCTCTGGCAGCGGGGCTCGGGGGGTGCTTTAAAGGGCCCGGGGCTCCCCGCAGCAGCCAGACCCCCTGGCCCGTTAAATCACCGCCAGAGCCCTGCCGCCGCTACCCCAGGGGCTCCAGCAGCGGGGCTCGGACAGTACTTTAAGGGGCCCGGTGCTCCGGCCACTGTGGGGAGCCCGGGGCCCTTTAAAGCGCCAGTCTGGGGAAGCTGGTCCGGGCCAGCATGGCACACTGGCTTTTGCTGGTACACTAGACCAGACTGGATTGGCTTACTTTCACCTCTGCTCCCGCCTCCGAGGTGAGTACCTTAACACTGGGATAAATGTTATAAGGGAGGTGGCTTTGTCCTCCTCAGATTAGAATCATAGAAATGTAGGACTGGAAGGGATCTCAGCACATTATCTAAAAAATTACTGCAGGTAGTAAGTAAGTAAGTACTTACTTCAGGTAGTAAGTAAATAAGTAAGTAAGTACTTCAGGCAGGTAGGAAGAATATAAATGTAAACAAAGAAAGTTACTGGTTGCCGGGGGATGGGGAGAGGAAGACAGTATCCTATAAGTAATTCAGGGTTTGCAGTACAGTTTGATACATCCTTTAAAATGTCCAACTCCACTAGACCAGCCAATTTTTTTGTTTTGTTTCCTTGATTGCTTCACCTACCTGCTTATCCTATTGGGATCCAGGAAGTGGGTCATGGGCAGATATTTGAAGTATTGCACCTAACTGCACTTGGCAGAAACCCGAGGCTTCACTCTTTTTACATGTTAGCCTTGTGCCTGCTAGGAAAATGAACAGTTACTGAAAGTTACTTAGCAGTTACTTAGCACTGGTTCCCAGAAAAAAGGTATTGAAAAATGATGTACATGCTAGTGAAGACCTGACAAAACTATTTTAACACCATTTCAGAAAGCACTACTGAGATTTGGTAGATGCAAGTTTTAGAAATGGCTCAATTTCCTAGTGTAGACAAGCTTATTGAGATTGGATTGAGGAAATTCTCAATCCAGTTCTGTGCAATGGTAATGTAATCTCTTTTGCCTGATCTACCTTAGCACTTAATCAGTTTTCAATATTAGTTCAGAGAAATCAATGCTGAAAAACATTTTCAGCAAAAGTTCATTTTTCTGGGTTCAGAAAGGGCCTTCTGGCAACACTCAGAGTATCTCATGACAAAAAGTATTTCTGAATTTGTATCTTCTCAACTCTATAGTAATAAGTGAGGGACCTTTCACATTTGTAGCAAATCTTGTGGTCCTCACTTAGGTCCTCACTGCAGAGTTAGATGATCAAGAAACAAGAAGTTGGCAACAAAAAATCTTTACCTTTTGTTATTTTACCACAGGAATCCGCCTCTAGTTCTGTCTTCATCTCTCTCTCTTTTTTTAAGCTTTAGTTTTCTCTCTTTTGATTAAGGTACAGAGCTCTTTTGAAAGGAGAAATATACAATGAAAAAATAACTTGAAGGGGAAAAAACCTGGGGGGAGGAGCAGAGCCACGAGAAACCTTTCACTGAAAATTAAAAACTGATGAAAGTAAAAGAAAAATGTCTCACATTACACAAAGCCTGTCAGAGGGAATTTGTTTTTTATACATTCAGTGCTAACTCCATATTATAAAAAGAATGGATGAACAAGTTGGGATAAAACACAAGCTGATATGATATGTACTGACAGCCAAAACTCAAGCTGAACTTCTCTGGTGGTTTGAAAAAGTTCGGGGAACATTTTTTTAATCTTTTTTTATTATATTTTTGTGTCCTTCCTGATGAAAGTTAGGACCAAGCCATCCTTGTGCTAATTTTAGGTGAACTGAAATCAGGAAAAATATCAAAAATCTTGCAAGAAATCCTGTTCTCACTAAATTTCCAGTCCAACAGCTTCTGGCCTGCTTCCACTGAAGTCAATATAAGCATTTCCTCCTCAGTGGAAGCAGGATTCAGCCAATCTGACAAATCTATATATTTCAGATGGTTCATTACTAAACATTTTGGAGTTTATTTAAACCAAGCAGAGCCCCTAAATTAGAGATATGTTTGAGCCACAAAGTTTGAATCTCCCCCAAAATTGGCAGATGTTTTCAGCCGAGGAATTAACTTCTAATTCCAAACTTTCAAGGGAAGCCCGTTGTTATTTAGCTATCAAAATGACATTTATTATTGTATAGACCAGTGGTTCTTAATCTTTCCAGACTATTGTATTCCTTTGAGCAGCCTGATTTGTCTTTGTGTACCCCCAAGTTTCATATCACTTTAAAACTACTTGCTTACAAAATCAGACAAACTTACAAAAGTGGCACAGCACACTATTACTGAAAAATTGCTTACTTTCACCATATAATTATAAAATAAATCAACTGTAATATAAATATTATACTTACATTTCAGTGTGTAGAGCAGTATAAACAAGAGTTTGTACTGACTACACTAGTGCTTTTTATGTACCCTGCTGTAAAACTAGGCAAATATCTAGATCAATTGAGGTGTTGTCGTCGTCCCCCACCCCCAGAAGACCTCTGCATACCCCTGGCTGAGAACCACTGGTTTCAACCCCAGTCAGTTAACATTCTGCCCCAGCAGCACCTTGTTTTTGTTTCAGTATACATTAGTTTTACTCTTCAAAAGGGCCTCTGAACCACATAATCCCACACTAGGACTGCACAGAGCTGCTCTCAACAGAGCAAGATGTTCTGAAGTGCCTCTGAACACCCTGCACCCCACAAGCTCCATCCTAGCTTCACTCAGTCCATGACAGAGTGTGGTGATGGAGGCGGAAAAAGGATGAGGCAACTTTTTGTAACTTGTTTTATTAACACATATAAACCAATCCTGGAATATCGGTGGTCACAAATAGTGTGCAGGCAATCTTCATACCTGCAGAACTCTCAGCCCTTTCACCCCAACACTCATGCCCAGTTCCAAAGGATCAGTTCTGGCTCAGTTAATTGACTCTAGGTAGAGAAATTAAGGGCAGTGAGAAAACACCCTCCTTATTTGCCTCAGCTCCCACAAAAACTGCAACAAAACACACTTTCAAATCTAAAACTTGCTCACATATTAAGAAAAAGACTATGTCTCACAGCAGCATCTAGTGACCCCAGCCATAATACTCCTTCCATCCATGCACACTGAAGTCCACTGAACATCAGTGAGTTCGATGCAAAGAAATCACTCCATTTCTGCCCAACTCTAATGATTTATATTCTCTTCTTCTGCTGATGGATCTCAAAAACATCTTTTCTATTTTACTTCATCAAAAAGCTAAGATGATGGCCTCAAGGATTTTCCTATTATAGTCGCATGTATTTCCTAGCTTGGTTCATTGCCTCCAGACCTATATCACAGATGTCTATATCACACTATGTTTTCATGCATTTTGCTGAGTCACCACAAAAACTAAGCCCTTCTAAATCTGGCTGCATTATTCCTCATTAAGGACAAAATTGACATTGATCAGAACGCAAGACCTGAACTAAAATGGAGAGCATAATGTGAAACGGAAGTCCTCAGTATAGATTCAAGGTCATAATTCTGCCTTATGTCTTCAAATTTGATATCATCGGCACATCAGAACTGTACCTCTTTCCATCCACCCTATTTAATATCTCTCTATTTCCTATATGTTATATATATACACACAAACATGACAAGGAAGACCCCAACAAATCACCTCTTGACGTTGTCATGTTCTTTCCAGCTAGAAATAATACTTACGTATTGCCATTTTTCTGAAGTTTGACAATTTTCTGTCCAACATGCAATTTTACCCCCTATGTAGTACCATTACACTGTACCTAATCTTACCAGTTATCTTCAATGTGGAACCTTATTTACATATTAAACCTTAGTAAATGGCTTTGGAAAATTTAGCATATATCTCCAATATTATTTCTCTAGTCTACCATGAAAGTAGACTTCAGAGAACATCAACAGGTTATTTAAGCAAGACTGTCTTCTCATAAATTCATGCTGACTGTCTTTAGTCAAATTATATTCTCACATTAAATCCCACAAAATCATTTCTAATATCTTTCTCACAGCTGATGTTACCTTCATTTTTCTACTAATACTTACTAAATCTCCTAGCTAAATGTAATATTTTGATGGCCAATTTCCAGTAATTACATTATTAGTTTGAATATCTTAAATTTCTGGCCAAAAATAAACAAAACAATGACCAGAATCACATTTGATTTTCAATGAGAACCTCTCTCTAAAAAATACACTTTATACCAGTGTTCCATGTTCTTATTCAGGGGCCTTATAGAAATTAATGAGCTGTGCATCATTGGGTCTGGGCTGGATCCCTCTGTGACTATATACTGTATTTGCAACTATACGACCTCATTATTCTCCTAAAAAGAATGTAGGAAGCTTTGAAGAATAAGAATATGCTATTGGAAATAATCTCTTGAATGCTACATCTCTTTTCTTTCTATCAGCTTTATGTGATGAATGAGGGCTTATTTTTAAGTTTAAACCCTCCCAAATAGGGGCCAATCTCCTGGAGAGCTGAGCAAAAACACTTGTCAGAGTCAGGCTCCAATTCCTACTAATGCAACAAGCAAGCCTTTGGAACTTTACTCCACTATCCCCATGTTCTAAGGAATTGTTAAGGTCTAAGATGAAAGACATGGAAACTCCAAACAGAAAAACAGGGTACCAATTTCGTTAATGTCCTCATTTCCCCTCCAAAAATATTTTATATTAAAATGTTAGTACATTTTTTATTTGAATTGTATTTTTATGGATTCAGGAAATTAGGTTGAAAAAAAGGTGTAGAGACCGTCTTTGACTGACCAAATATTTGTCCAGAGCAAGTTGGTTTATGCAGTGATAAAGGAAACGACCTGCCTTTCAATCTGCAGGCCAGAGTTTGGTTGCACATTCCACATTTGTTCTGTCTGAGTGGAATTTCTGTTGACGTTAGCAGAAGATTTGAGTGCAGAATAAGCATGAGAGAGCCACGCTACACAGAGGAGAAATCTGCATTTCCTGTGGCTTTATATTTTAATGAATATGTGTAATATTTATCTAACACCTTTCATCTGGACAAATTGACAGATTAATTCTCCACTGAAAGAAATCTCTCCTCTGGTATGCAGTGTGGAAACTAAGTATACCACATTCTGCAGACTGCAAAGGTGGAAAAACTTTTGGCCAAGAGCCCTGGGGCAAACACAACATACTATTCAATCTCTAATGTCCACCCTCACCTTCTGTATTAAGATCTCATCTGAAATGCACACATATGCAGAGAACTGCATGGTAGTCTATGTATTTCCAAAAGATGGAAACACCAAGTCTATACTGCTAGTACTTGAATTTGTGTTCTAGGGAGTTTTGACATTCCATGCCTGATGGTCAGCCTTTAAACTATTCCCTCTTCCAGCTCTCACCTTTACTATTTGACCTGGGAAATTTCAGATTTGCTATGTCCTTTACGCTTGCATACATTCAACTCTTTTGTAAGATTTTCATATGGTAAATGACAGTCTTAAAAGTAAATGCATTTCTATACATACCAATAGCAACCAGCATCATTAACTCTCATATCTTACATGTGTGACAGACGTAATACTTTGGAAACATGGAATATTCAAAGACTATTATACGGAGATGTGACAGATGCTATGGACCCATGGAATAATCAGTGACTATTCTGCCAACTTTATAAATATTATGTGTATCTTCCTGGGAAGGCTAGCAATTACATTGCTGGCTCAATGGGTGAGCTAAATGATTCTTCATACAGCAACTAAAGTCATTGCAGGAAGGGGTAGTTAATGCAAATTCTTAATGCAAATAAAAGTCTGTGAAAGCTTCATTTTGTGGGGAAATAGTATAGTCTGGTTTGACTTAGTTCAAGGGGCCTTGCAGACAAAGAACTTAAAACTATACAAAATGGCTGCCCCTGACCTAGGGAGGGAAGTCACTCCCACTTGATCCAAGAGAGACAGGACCTGAGAAGTGCGCCTGAAGTACCTGAAACTTCTCCTGGTCTTCATGTGGAAGTTGGATGATTGCCTAGAAAGCTAGATCGAGCCATTTATTATTTGTATATGTTTTCTCTCTAATATTTTTTGTTTGAATAAATAGTACTTTGCTTTTTGAGAACGGGTTGATCACTGGTTAACCCTGTCATTGCCCCTAAGAGAACAGGACTGTGGGTGCTAAACTAAAGGTAGACCTGCAAAGATCATCTCAGTGAATTGCAGCCTACGTCACTGGTCTGGAGGGCGAGGATTATGGCATCCTATCTCAAGATAACTAGAGGCCTGAAATCGAAGAGGGAGTGCTCTCAAGTGATCATGAATGGGTCAGAGGTGCAGTTACCTCAAGAGCTGTCACAACATGGATGCGCACACAAACAAAAGCCAGCTTTGGCTACATATTCCTCATGGTAAGGAAAAGAGAATGTACATAAGCTTCAGGGGTTTGCTCTGCAGGCTTTGTAATTAGCACCAGAGAAAAGAAACTGAAGCAGGTTTATGTGACCCTGGAAGTAATTGTCATCCTGCTACAGATGAAGAGCATGGAACCTTGCTGCAAGTGAATGGAGGAATATGAAGAAGCATTAATGTGCAACATCCTCGTTGAGTGGGACAGAGTAATGTCATTCTGCTAACCTGGTTCTGTAAGGGATATTTTTACTTATCTGTTGAACACACAACTGCTACATATGCTTGTTACCATGTTACAATATATTCAGGTTAAATAATATTTTGATTTTTAAGCTTGACTTTTATGCTCAGATCTATGTATCTCTTTATCTAGCAAGCTATTACTATGGACTCCATCATCATAGTGCTTGAGTGCATCTTATAACAACAGCTACCTTGACATTTTTAAAGGGTGCTCAGTTGTATATTTCTTTGTTCTCCTCACATAAATATTGCATAACCACTCAACATAATCTCCTGCATATTGGTAGAAACTACAATGAGGAGCCATGTGAATACCATAGATTAGCTATGGCTTTGAGGCTTTCAAGATATAAGAAATGAGCAAACCATTTATGCCATTCTGCTAGCAGGCAAAAGGTTAGAGTCTGGTATTCAGTGACCTTTGGAGGTTGGTGTTTTCTTCAAATAAAAACTGTACTTACAGTGACTGTAAGAGCACAGACTACCGCAATTCCAGTTCACTAATGGTTTGTAAGTTACAGGGAGATGCATAGCTATGACCTGCCAGATTAAAAAACCATGACATGACGTTTAACAGCTGGATGGTTGGGATTCATGGACTACGGAGCATCCCTCTTGGCAGATACAACAACAGATCAAGAAAATGTTGTGTTTATCTGGAGCTATGGATATTTTGATGGGAGAAAGCTTCAATTTAATTAGTTTAGCTCCTGATTCCAAGGTTTACACCCCTTCAATCTTAGGAAAGGAATGCATAATTCACCGTCTCTAATGGCCTCTTTTGTTTCCAGGACTGATTTTAATGTTTTATTACTTGTGTTAAAGTATGCGGTCCAGAATCTCAGCTAGCATAAATCAGTGTAGCTCCACTTAAGTCAGTTTGCACTAGCTGACCTGAGCTGAAAGTTTTTGGGCCTCTCTCACTCTTTATCAATGAAGTAGCTAACATTAACCACCAGTCTGTATGCTGCTTTGTTTACCACTGCTGGCACTGCACCCTCAGGGAACCTATGCTTTCCGTCACAATGGTCCCATCAGTGAACACACTGATTAATTTAATCAGGGGTTCAGAAACCAAATCACAGTTTAAATCTTGCCTAAGTCAACCTATTCGTTTCAACAAGCTATTTACAATTACTGGGGCATCCATATTTATGCTCTTTTGAACTCCATTTTTATCAGGCGTACGTTATATTAGTTCGTACTTACTGATTATTTATAAAGTGGCTTGAAACTACATGTCTTAGAAGTGCCATAAAATCAGAGCGGGGTGTTGCTCATGTTAATATCTGCAATCTGTGAAAGCAGGCAGAGCACTAATGGGTTGCATTTCAAAATCTTGCTTGTGTTAAATACTGTAAGGCTCAGGAGCTTATAAATATTGTAGAATTAAATGTTTCAAGCCTCAATAGAACCTAATGTAGTGTAATTTTTTTAAAAATCATCTTAGTGAGCTCTAGATCCCATTGGGAATTTTCCATCAGAATGATTTGCTGATGGAAAACAAAATTTCCACAAAATCAGAATTTTCTGTGGGAAAATATTGATTTTGCTAAACATTATCAATTTTCCATTGGGGAAATCAAAATGAAATATTTCATTCTAGGTCGGTCCAACCTGAATTGGAAGTTTTTTGGACTGATGCAAAATGTTTTGTTTCAAATCAGTTCCACAAACATTAAACTGCATTTTCCTATCAGTGCACTGCCTTTTGAGATTTGTAGTTTGCTCCCATCCACCCACTGTGTCCTAGGGTTGAACTTCTGGAGGAATACATATCGCATAACGTAATGCAGATTTCCCTCCGGATCAAGCTGTGTAGGAGTCACATGACTCTGGGTGCATTAAGGGAGATGTAGTCTGGTCAAGAATCCTGGCCTATAGGAGAGAAAGGGGGCATAAGGCTCCCAAATTGCAACTATCATGAGGCAATGTGCCACAACGCGAAAATTACTTTTAATATCGAACTCACTCAAAATGAAATTTTGAATTTTTTCAAAATGTCTGTGCTGCAGAACATTACCGATTTCAACTTTTTGTCCTGATTTGGGACAAAAACAAATTTTGAACTGTCAGAATTTCTTTGGGATAGAAGTTTGAAATTTTGCTTAGCTGTAGTCAGTTTTAAAAAATGTCATCTGTTCCCCCACTTCCTCCCAACATTAGAGCAAAATTAAGAAATGAAATTCGGCTTGTCAGTCATGTTCTTTACCATAATCAGTGCCAAATCTACATGCCAGCTACATACCTGAATTTGAAAGTTATGGACTATGGTGGTTTTTATATAATGATGATGGGATTTTCAAAAGCAAAAGCACTGGCCTGACTCTGGCCTCATTGCAGTCAATGGGAGTTTTACCATGGACTTCAACAGACTTAAAACAACACTGAATACTTTTGAAAAGACCACTCCACTAATATAAATGCCGCTCAAGTTGGTAGCTAACAGAACTAATCACCCATGAAAGCTATTTGGTGGTTTATATGAGATAGTATCCTGAAGTGTAAATATTCTTAAGGAATCAGGACAGACTAGGAATGAGCATATCTAGACATATCTGTAGCTTTTCTTTTCTTTTTTTCTTTTCCTTCTGTTATTTTTGTATGTCAACAGCCCAACTCAGTTTTAGGAGTTATGGAGATAATTGGGGCAGCCAGGGATGGGAGGGGGGAATGACAGCTAAGTCTTTATGGGACTTGTGCCAAATAAGGGAATCTGACTCTTTAATTATTTCCTCAATGGTTAATAATATAGCTCGACCCATAGTAATAGTCTGGTTATTACTAGGCCATTTGGAATCTGTTACATTTAATCAGCTACTTAAAGGGTTTGCTTACGCTTTTGAGTAAGAAAGGAAAAATGCCTACATTAATGCAATATTGTAACTGAAAATGTACATGCAGACATCAGGAATTTCCAAAGTTAAGCTTCCCTGACATATTTCAAGTGAGTAAATGCTGCTTTGGGAAATTTAGGATTAAAGCTGAAGACTTAAATAAAACAAAACTAAAAAGAAATTTTCAGGATTATTAGGGTTTTGTTTTTATGATAAATTTCTGTTTAAATATATGTTTTCTAATATATAACATACACAGACCCACAAGATCCGTGGTCTTGAAGACTGAAAAGAAAATCTGAACAATTGGCTAGCTTCTACTTTCACCTACACCTTTGTGAATCAAAGACTCAGTGTCACTGAAATCATTGGATTTACAGTGGTATAACTTTATTATATATGTAGCTCTGTAGAGGTGTATCATGCTTCAAAGAACCAGTTAATATGGATTCCCTGATCATAACACTTTTCATTCTAATTGAGAGCAAAGCAAGTGCAAAACTTCTGATCCGTCTTCATGATGGTAGACTTTCCATTACACTCCCACTGTCACAAGAGTTCATTTTATGTCTTGCCTACAAGGTATCTTGTCTTTCTGAAAGAAGAGATCTGAAAGCATCTGAATTTCTGATTTAAATAGTTTGCGTGCTTCTGTAGGCAATGCTGCTATTCATAGGTTTTTCCTCCCCTCCTCCCTTCCTCAGATAGATTACTTCATTCTACATAATTCATAAACAAAGAATTGTTTATGATTTATAACCATGTAAAATTACCTAATCCTTCCACAAGTGCAGTCCCTTTTCTCCAGTACTCCATCCACTACTGGTATATAAATCAATCATCAATGTGTTAACACTACTGCACATCACAGGCAACTAAGGAGATTACACACTAAATAATACATATACCTCTAGTTGCCTTTTCAATGTAATTCAGGCATAGAATAATATATAAAAAGAACAAGAAAAACCAAATTATTTTATTTACAGACAGCACCAGCCTCTCAGGACTCTTGGAATACTCACTATCGATCCAGCATCAAACTGACACAAGAGAGAAGCCTCTATCAGCTCTTTAAACTGGGTTTCATTGATATTGATTTTGAACCATCAAACAGAATATAAGATTTTGAAAAGACCACACCCTAAGGCTCCGAATCTCCTCTTACTTACACTTAATGACGTTGCACTGCCAAAGTTAGGACTATTTACCTTAGGTACTCATATCGCGTCCATTTCTAGAGTATCTGAGCTGCTTGCAACATTTAAAGGAGATATGTACCCTCACAGGATCCATGAGAGGTAGAGAAGTGGCATTAGCCCCATTTCACAAAGGGGAAGTGAGATTATAAGTGACTTATCAAATGTAACATGAGAAGTCTCTGGCAAACCAGGGTACTGAACCTCATAAATCCCAGATTAGCTTTTTAACCACTCTACCATTCTTCCTCTAGGTTCTGACCCTCTACTCACATTGAGTAGTATCCTGCTTAACATGTTGTCTCATTCAATGGGCTACCTCTGAAGTATGACATTGTCCGGTGTGACTAAAGGGTTTGCAATCTGGCCATTATTTTGTAAGAAGTTTGCACATTAATTGATTCTAATACTACTTTGCTCTTTCCATTTTCCATTTGTAAATCTCAAAATATTTTACTAAAACTAATCAAATAAATTTTACTATATTCCTCTGAGATAGGTACTGTATTGTTATCCACAGTATATACAGGAGAAGTGGAACCATGGAGATGTTAAATGAATTAACCAAGGTCCCACAAGAAGAAAGTGACAGAGCTAGGATGAAAACCAAGTCTCCTGACTCCTTGTCTTATCTTTTTGTTCTCTTACAGTGCCAACTGCAATGGGGTCCTGGTCCATGACTAGCCTCCTAGGTGCTGTGGTATTAAAAATAAATAAATAAATAAATAAATAAATAAATAAATAAATAGGCAAATGCTTCCTCTCAAAGATAATCGAGATACCTTGGAGAGTGAAACATTTGAGGATTGATTAATGCAATCCACAATACAATCAAAGGGAGTTTCTACTTATTGACCACAGAACTGGACCTACATGGTCAACTTAAACCTTAACTACAGCCATGATCGGCAGGTTTTCACATAAAGCTAAGGTAATTTTTAGTATATAACCAGTAGCAGAGGACCACCTGATTTAAATAAAGTACACAAATCAGAACGGACTGAAAACTTTGCCCAAAACTTGAACCAAAGCTTTTCTGAAGTTTGAAAATGAGTATATTTGTATATATATATATGTGCCTTGTCTTTCGGCAATGAAAGAAACATAATACAATTAAGAAACAAAAACAGGTTACAAAAAGCAAGTTATCTGAGTGAGAAAACTCTCCTCCAGTCAACAAAGTTAGAGCCTGAACCATTGATTCTCTCTCACCTCACCATAAGAAGAAACTGTATTTCCTTTAGTAACTGGGGAAATACCCAACCAAGAAAATCAAACATACACATTAGGATCATTGACTGGATGTTCTTCAGAGTTAGTATCTGAAGGGTGGGATCAATGGTAATGAGATCTTCTAAAGCTGTTAGTGTCGGTGTATCAAATTGACATGGTAATAACCTTGAGCCAAATTCTATTGTCATTACTGAAGGAAAATTCCACTTCAGTTAGAAGTTTTACCTGTATGGCAGTGGCTCACTAATATAGATATGGCCCATTGATTCTGGATATGGAATAGGCTGAAGACCCTGGCTCTTCAGCATCGACCCTTCTAACAATAACTTCAGAGCATTTACAAAGCATTTAACCACTGGCAAAATTTCCTATACTTATTTCCAAAACAAGAATGTATATTGAACACTGACCATGCATCATCCCATGCTTCTTTATTCTGGACAGTAAATGTTAACAGGAGAAATACAGCAAGAAAGTCTGTTCTGATTTTTGCTCTTTCACTCCCCCTTTCAGCCTTACTGGTTAAAAACTTAGAGCTTTTCGCTCATGAGAGTCTACGTTCAGCTTTAATACTTGAGAGGGTCAGACAGTTCAGATCAGCATCCAAACTTCTGAAAAAGCTATTACTTTATCAGAATCAGAATCTCCAAGGTTTTTGAGGCTTACCTATCATTACTAGAAGGCGGCTGCTGCAACACTGGATAGAAACTTGTCACTTAACAGATGAAGGTTGCTGCAACACTGATAGAAACAAGAAGCAAAATCCTGGGTCTAATACTGCACTGCTTTCACCCTATGTAATCCAACTGAAATAAAGGGGATTATGCAGTGTGAAGTCATCAGATAATTTTGTCCACTGTAATTATAATGCAAAATAAAATAATAATAGTAAAGAGACTGCAATGAAGTTTTATAACTCAAGCACTTCGATGACCAATGACACTTAAAAGTAGTAATGTGGGGAAATTACTGTAGCTATTGCAAACAGCTCTGTTGAAACTAAAAAAATTGTATTATACACAGATTGGGATACAGAGGAACAGTAATTAAAGTTTGTTGCTTTACATATGTTATCCCTTGGACCGGTTTGGTCCCCTAAGGCTTTTTAATGGGCTAAAAGTTATCACAGTCCACTAGTCAATTTCATGAAGTTACCAGAGCAGCCAGAAATCACTACAAATTTATATTGCCAGAAGTAAATAGAGTACTTTCCACAGCAGAGGAATGGTTAACCTCTGGCCTTTCACCTAGAACAGTGATTATCAAACTTTTGTACTGGTGACCCTTTTCACATAGCAAACCTCTGAGTGCGACCCTCCCCTTATAAATTAAAACACATTTTTATATATTTAACACCATTATAAATGCTGAAAGCAACGCGGGGTTTGGGGTGGAGGCTGACAGTTTGCGACCCCCCACATAATAACCTCACGACCCCCTGAGGGGTCCCGACCCCCAATTTGAGAACCTCTGGCCTAGAATATCCTACTCAGTCAATCAGCCTACATTTATAAAAACAGAGTTCCACCCAATTTTTCTAGAACATGGATAACTCTGGAATGAAACCAACCATACAAAGATATTTCTCAATTTAACTAGAAATGATGCTGAAGCTTCATAATGACAGTGTGCCTTTAAGTCCCTTTACAGCAGTAAGTAGGGAACTCAAGCCCTGTTGGTACATAAACTTTTTTTTTTTTTTTTAAATCTCCACAAGACAGTACTCGGAGGAGTAATAAGCCATAAACCCTCTTGCACTTGAATTTTGATTAGTCTCAATTAGGGCTGTCAAGTGATTAAAAAAATTAATTGCGATTAATCGATTATAAAAATTAATTGTGATTAATCGCACTGTTAAATAATAATATAATACCATTTATTTAAATATATTTGGATGTTTTAGACATTTTCAAATATATTGGTTTCAATTACAACACAGAATACAAAGTGTACAATGTTCACTTTATATTTATTTTTGATTACAAGCATTTGCACTGTAAAAAACCAAAAGAAATAGTATTTTTCAATTCACCTAATACAAGTACTGTAATGCAATCTCTTCATCATGACAGTTGAACTTACAAACATACAAAAAAACCCTGCATTCAAAAACAAAAAATGTGAAACTGTAGAGCCTACAAGTCCACTCAGTCCTACTTCTTGTTCAGCCAATCGCTCAGACAAACAAGTGTGTTCACATTTGCGGGAGATAATGCTACCCGCTTCTTGTTTACAATGTCACCTGAAAGTCAGAACAGGCATTCGCATGACGCTGTTGTAGTGGGCATCGCAAGATATTTACATGCCAGATGTGCTAAAGATTCATATGTCCCTTCATGCTTCAACCACCATTCCAGAGGACATATGTCCATGCTGATGACGGGTTCTGATCGATAACGATCCAAAGCAGTATGGACCGACGCATGTTATTTTCATGATCTGAGACAAATGCCATCAGCAAACGGGTGATTTTCTTTTTTGGTGCGTTGGATTCTGGAGTTTCTGTATCACAGTGCTGCTTTTTTAAGACTTCTGAAAGCACGCTCCACACGTCATCCCTCTCAGATTTTGGAAGGCACTTCAGATTCTTAAACTTTGGGTCAAGTGCTGTAGTTATCTTTAGAAATTTCACATTAGTAACTTCTTTGCATTTTGTCAAATCTGCTGTGAAAGTGTTCTTAAAACGAACTACATGTGCTGGGTCATCATCTGAGACTGCTATAATATGAAATATATGGCAGAATGTGGGTAAAACAGAGCAGGAGACATACAATTTTCCCCCAATGAGTTTAGTCACAAATTTAATTAACGCATTATTTTTTTAACAAGCATCATCAGCATGGAAACATGTTCTCTGGAATGGTGGCTGAAGCATGAAGGGCCATACAAATGTTTAGTATATCTGGCACATAAATACCTTGCAATGCCAGCTACAAAAGTGCCATGCAAATGTCTGTTCTCACTTTCAGGTGACATTGTAAATAAGAAGTGGGCAGCACTATCTCCCGTAAATGTAAACAAACTTGTTTGTCTTAGCGATTGGCTGAACAAGAAGTAGGACTGAGTGGACTTGTAGGCTCTTCAGTTTTACATTGTTTTGTTTTTGAATGCAGGGTTTTTTTGAAAGCTGCACTTTCATGATATAGAGAATGCATTACAGTAGTAGGATGTGAATTGAAAAATATTATTTCTTTTATCATTTTTACAGTGCAAATATTTGTAATAAAAATAATAATATAAAGTGAGCACTATACACTTCGTATTCTATGTTGAAATTGAAATCAATATATTTGAAAATGTAGAAAAACATCCACAAATATTTAATAAATTTCAATTGGTATTGCTATTGATATTGTTTAACAGTGTGATTAAAGCTATGATTAATTGGGATTTTTTTTAGTTAATTGTGTGAGTTAACTGTGATTAATCAACAGCTCTAGTCCCAATATTTAAAAGACTTAACATCCAAATATGAAGCTATTTAAGCAATACTTGATGATGTCTACAGCATGTGATATATTTAGTTTTAAATATACCATTCATTACAAATTTATTTCTACAAATTAGCTTGTTAAAAGTACTACATACAAACCAAAAATGTCACACAGCTTGCAGTAACATACCAAATGTTTGTACTTCATGGCCCAGTTCTGCTCCCAGTTGTGTAAACCAGGCATATAAATCTACACACGTGAAAAGCAATTTCAGCAGTATAAAACCTGTGAGAGTACAGAATCAGACTCCATACATGCACTACTCTTGAGATGTAGAAAGTATCTGCACTACTCCAATTCATCTCTCCCCTGCCATCTATTAGGAAAGCAGTGTGAGTATGTGTGAGCACCTGTCTGGTGGGTCATGAGACCGGAGTTCTATTCCTTGGTCAAGCGACTGAATGAAGGAAGGTAAAATGAAATCTACAGCTACAAAATGGGGAATAACTGGCTAGGGGTGGTACTGCTGAAAAGGACCTAGTGATGCCATAGCTGGAGTATTGTGTCCAGTTCTGGGCACTGCGCTTTAGGAAAGATGTGGGCAAATTGCAGAGTCCAGAGGAGGGCTACACAAAAATGATAAAAGGTTAAGAAAACCTGACCTGTGACGAAAAGGTTTAAAAAACTCATCATGTTTAGTCTTGAAAAAAAGATGACTTAGGATGGACCTGATAAGTTTTCAAATATGTTGCGGCCTGTCATGAAGAGGACTGTGATTTATTGTTCTCCATGTCCTCTGGAGGTAGAATATGAAATAATGAGGTTAATCTGAAGCAAGGGAGATTTAGGTTAGATATTAAGGAAAGCTTTCTAACTGTAAGGGTAATTAAGCACTGAAATAGGCTTTCAAGAAAGGTTGTGGAATCCCATAACTGGAGGTTCTTAAGAACAGATTGGACAAACACCTGTCAGGAATGGTCTAGATTTACTTGGTCCCACCTCAGCACAGATGTCTGGACATGGTAACTTCTTGAGGTCCCTTCTAGCCCTACATTTCTATCAATGTGGGACAGGCCTCAGCAATATAGGGGTTATCTGAAGAGCAATGTGGAAGAGACCAAGGGCACCAATTAGGTAGGGCTGCCCCCAGAGTTTCATACAGGAGGTGTGCTCCCAGGTGGAGCTCTTAACTGCTCAGAATTAGTGTGGAATGTGAGTTCTGCAGAGAGGTGCTTCTCCCAGCTTGTGTCCCTGGGGCCGGGAGTCAGTGTCTGGTTTACAAACAGAGGCAGGGTTATTAAGAGAAGAAAAAGGCTGGTAATTAAATTAAGGATCTGGAAGTCACTAGATGAACCTGTAAAAAAGGAATCCCTCTGAGGGGAGTGATGGAGGGGAAGGGGGTTTGAAGAGAGAACACAGGGACTCAGAAGAAATACAGCCAAGCTCTTTGAGCCAACGTTACATTCAGAAAAGAGGAAGATGTGAGGAGCACAAGTGAAAAGATGGGGCCAAAACTTAGGGAATGGATAGCAGTGATATACAGGAGTCCCTACTCTATCTGTGGTACTTATGTTGCCCCATCACTGTAGTATCAGTGCCTCACATCACAGCCCCTCGGTGAGGTAGAGCAGTATTTTCAAAGGTATTTAGGCACCTAGTGGGATTTTCAAAAGCACCTAGAAGGTTAGGGGCTTTGTAAACCCCACTAGATGTCTAGCTGCATCTTTGGGTGCCTAAAAACCTTTGAAACTCTGTCCCCAAGGCACTGACCTGAGGTCATACAGGAAGTCCATAGGGGTGAAGGGAGGAAAGTACAACCCAGGTCTCTCAGCTCCCTATCCACTGGACCAGCCTCTCTCTCTGCTGCATGCTGCAAAAAAAGGCCTCTGATGGATGGGAGAAAAACCAAGAAGGCCAGTTCTCTGAGACTCCAGCAATTGGTCCCAGGTGATTGGGAAGGATGTCATGATTGACAGTATGAAAAGCCGCACAGAGGTCAGGAAGGATGAAAAAAGAAAGAAAGAAAGAATGAGTCAGATGTGAGGAGAGCACTTAACCACCAATGTTTGGCAGGTTCTGCCCTAGGCTGAGTTGTACAGCAATGCCTCCTGTGCAATTTTAGATTTTAATGGAAAACCATTTTGTTGTTTAATTTTTTTTGTTCCGAGTTTGAGAAAATGAAGGAATGAGAAAGTGTTGTATGAGTATCGGATGTGATTATACAACAAATTCTTAGAGTTTCAGCTGTATTCAGGCCAATTCCAGAACAAAGAACAGAAATTGCATCCACAGAGTCCATAAAGTCAACGATTATTGTCATGATTTGTGTTATTCATTGGGCATCATGTGTGTGCTCAGCACTTTTCAGAATATGCCAGAAAATGTATTCCCTGAGCCATTGTATATAAGATGTATAACTCTGGATAAGATGGCTCAGATATTTAAATATGAAGTGTATAGTTATTGACCACACATGTTATCACTTGTTCACTGTGATGTTTATATCTATGAGTGGAGGCACTGATGGCAATAGAAGTTTTACTTGATTAAGTACTAGAAGATTGGACCCTCCTACTTTCTTTCAAGAGGAAGAGCTGCCCAGAGCTCCTGTGCCTGTTTATTTTCCTGTCTTGCCTGCAGTGGCCCTGATATACCTCTGAAGTCTTAATTTTTTCCCCAACTTTAAAACGTGGAATTTTCTTGGTGCTTGATTTAAAATATTCTCCTGTGAAAACTGCAACTCAATCACTGTAGTGTTGTGTTTAAGACCCTTCTGGACCCTTAGGAGCCTTTTAACCAGAAGTGAAAGCAGTGCTGCCAACTCTCATGATTTTGTCACGAGTCTCATGATAATTATTGTTTTCCTTAAAGCCCCAGATCCTGGAGTCAAGTGATATGTGATTTCAGCCTTCATTCTTAAAGAACCGCAAAAAAAGTGATAGAAAGTAACCTGGATTTTTCTTTCAGAGTAACAGCCGTGTTAGTCTGTATTCACAAAAAGAAAAGGAGTACTTGTGGCACCTTAGAGACTAACCAATTTATTTGAGCATAAGCTTTCGTGAGCTACAGCTCACTTCATTGGATGCATACTGTGGAAAGTACAGAAGATCTTTTTATACACACAAACCATGAAAAAATGGATGTTTACCAGACTCCAGCGAGAGACTGTTGAATTGGAATTCATTTGCAAATTGGATACAATTAACTTAGGTTTGAATAGAGACTGGGAATGGCTAAGTCATTATGCAAGGTAACCTATTTCCCCTTGTTTTTTCCTACCCCCCCTCCCCCAGATGTTCTTGTTAAACCCTGGATTTGTGCTGGAAATGGCCCACCTTGATTATCATACACATTGTAAGGAGAGTGATCACTTTAGATAAGCTATTACCAACAGGAGAGTGGGTTTGGGGGGGGGGGGGGGGAAGAAAACCTGGATTTGTGCTGGAAATGGCCCACCTTGATTATCATACACATTGTAAGGAGAGTGATCACTTTAGATAAGCTATTACCAACAGGAGAGTGGGTTTGGGGGGCGGGGGGGAGAAAACCTGGATTTGTGCTGGAAATGGCCCAACTTGATTATCATATACATTGTAAGGAGAGTGATCACTTAAGATAAGCTATTACCAGCAGGAGAGTGGGGTGGGGGGAGAGAAAACCTTTTGTAGTGGTAAACACCCATTTTTTCATGGTTTGTGTGTATAAAAAGATCTTCTGTACTTTCCACAGTATGCATCCGATGAAGTGAGCTGTAGCTCACAAAAGCTTATGCTCAAATAAATTGGTTAGTCTCTAAGGTGCCACAAGTACTCCTTTTCTTTTTGCTAGATATTTCTACAATTGTTTCAATTATTGTATTCAGGAGTTAGTAACAAATTAAGAATATACATTAAAATTTTAACCCTAACCAGTGTCCCTTAAGTGACTTGACACAAGATGTCAGAACATGTTAGTATTAGACCTGAGTGGGTCTAATATTTAATTTTCTTTCTTTATATAGGAATTAGAAATTATTATCTGACAGGAGCACTGTATCTAAATTATCTGCAAAAAACAGGAGTTTTCAGGTGCCCAAGTAGCCTCTGAAATCACAGTTAAAGTTGCCCCCTCACACCAAAATCTGAAATGGCACCCTGGAAGAGACTCAGGACATGGCATTGGGGACTGAAAGGAGCTAGGAAAACTTTTAGTCCAGTTTGAAGACTGAATGCAGGTTTGTGTGGCTCTTATTTTACTGATACAAGTTTACAAATCTCTGCAGAGTTTAGATCGGAGACAGGGCTCATCCCTGACATCCAGGAACCAGATCTGAACTTCAGCTAAGTTTGGCTGATTCAAACCAACTCTCTAGCTTTGATTTAAAGCACAAAACCTTTCAGGAGAGGTTGGCAGTTTGCTCTAACTAAACATCAGCCCTCTTTGAAAGACAAGGCCTTTGCTACACTTAAACCCTATTTTGAGGACTTAAGTAGTGTATAACCTTCTGCACAGGAGTGAATTTCATCCTCAGTGAAATATTAAATAACTACCAGTGCCTCATGGACAGCTATGCTAGAAATAGCTCTGCTTCTATAGTCCACATGTCCCCTTCTTCTCGTCCTTTGTTCTTCCTAACTAATGACTTCTGTCTAAAAATGGGATTTTGGTTACTAAAATGTGTCTCTAACCCCTGGTGGCTCATTTCCCTGCTCAAAGTGGAAATCCTTGAACTATCAGAACTGACTGCTGTGGAAGCAATTATGTCATTGTGAAGACAGAATTATAACTTCAGGTGAGAAATAAGCTGTAGGAGTAGATAAACATGAAAAAAAAAAGATCCTGTTTTCATGCAGATGTGTTCAATTATAAAAAAAACCTAGAAGAAAAATACAGGAAATATAGGACATAAAAAAGAGTTGTTTTTAATAGAATGTTTATTGAAGATTTTCATGACACATAAATAGCTCTTTAAGTGGCAAGTTACTGGTTTCCTGCAGATTATATGCTTTACAATCCAATTGAATTATTGAAATGTCTTCCATCCACCAATTTATTTACCTTAAGTACACCGTGTTATTTTCATACTCTGATACCAGCCTTCACACAGAGTGTTTACAAAATGGGTTTAGGGCAATTTATTTATAAAAGTGACATTTTCACCAGCATTTAGTGTATATAATCCAGCCTATGAATTCTGTATTTAGTCTTATTCATTACAATGATTAAACTTTTAGTTATTTTATAGCAGTGGAATAAAATCACACCAAAGCAGGAAAAAAAACATAAAATGCATTGATATGCTGATAAACATCTTCCTTATTCTCATAGATTCTAAGAGCTAGCAGGGTGATCTAAGCAAGGGATTCAGAGGAGCCTGGAGATGTGGTCCTGATACTATAGCTAATTCACTATGTCACCCTTGGCAACATATGTAGGCCTAATCCTACTCACTTTATGGCCCCTTCACACTGCTATGGGTTTTAGAGTGAGTGTAAATTAAAGCTGATCAAAATGTTGATGAATTTTTCAACAAAAAATTTTGTCAAGAAGTTTTGGGCTTTTTAACCAGTGTTGGTATATTATACTTTAAGGCTCCTTTCATTGGCAGTTGTATAAAGGGAGCCTAGTGTAAATGAAAAGCTGCCCCTCTTTGCCTCAGTCATGCCATCTGAGAAATGGAAACAATAATGCCCATCTTTATAAACGCATTTAGAGCTCCTTGGATGAAGGTTTATATGTAATTACTCAGCATTAATTATGAAAGTGCTCTTATTTTTAACATTAAAGGTACACTGATCAGTTTGAGAAAGGGAATCAAATTTGAAAGAATGATGGTATATATATATATATAAAGAATGATATGCCTGATATATTATGGCTGACATTTATTACATTATGCAGAATCCTATACTTTCCTGAATCATTAAGAACAAATGAGGAAATGTTATAAGCACCCCAGGCCAGGTTTTCAGCTGATATAGCTTGGCATAGCTATACTGAAGTCTGTTTCAGGGCTCCTCACTCATCTCAGTCCAACTTTGTGTCACACATCGTGATTAATTACCCCTTGGGCCCCAAGGAGCTACCTTTTTTTAGGTTGCTGATGGGAAAGGCACAGAGACAGTTTTGTTTCCCTGTATATGTTTCTTTCCCATCTGCATGCTTTGCAGTGAGGCACATTCTCTAAATTATTGGTCAGTCCACATATAGCCTACCTAAATTCCTGAAGGTTGTATTCCATCAGGACCAGGTCAAATTTGTTTGTGCATAATTAAAAATAAACTATCTTGAGTATCATAGAGTCTCTATTGGTGGGGGCAGAGGCTAGGACAGTTTTGGCCAGGAACCCAATGGGAGGAGGTCATTAGATACTCAGATTATAGGATGGGACAGAGAGAGAGGGTCATTGGCAAAGGATGGGGTAAAGATTTCAGTTTCTGCCTACTATAAGAGTTCTAAGCAATGCCCCTATTTTACCCAACTAACACAGTCAAGGTGAAATGAAAAGGATCGTATTCATGTGTCAGTAATAATTAAACATCAATCTTACATTCACTCTAATGTATGATGTAAGGGTACATTTACTCGTTTTGCTAGACTTAAGGATTCTGGTTCATCAAAGCCCATATTGCCTAAGTGCTTATGTCCAAACAGTGAGGCATTATGTGTTGTAAAATGCCCCTATTCCACATTTAGCAAACTATTACAAGAGAAAAAAGTGTAACATTAAGAACTGTATGTGCCCTATTATGACAAACAGTCTTCATAATAATTTGATTAAATACATCAGTCTCTAGAGGACATAATTTTATCACTCTATAACAAAACACCATAAACCTGCTGCTATTCCCAATAAGAATAACAGTTCTGATTAGATCAGGGGTGGGGGTGGAGGGTTGCTGCAGTAGATTTAGACAAACTGATCATGGCATGAAAGCAGCCCAGGGACGAATTAGATTTTTGCAAAGATTAACTGCAACATTAACTAAACACCACAGAACTGGTATAAGGCAATATCACACAACTGGGCCTAATCACTTTTTAAACAAATTTAAAATGGTAATAATACTTGATGCATTTTACTTTAAAAAAGCATTTGTCATATTAATTTTAAAGAGATGCTCCTATGGCTTCACTGCATCTTCCGAGAGGATAAAGTACCACTCAGGCCCAGTGTTGACGTGACGACCAATCTCAGTGGCACTGACATTTCAAGTTCTTATTCATTAACAATTGGACAGGAAATAAGCTACTTCCCACCAGGAAATTAAAAATAAAATAAAATATCAGTCACAACCAGGGATGATTTCAGAACTTTTGATACACTGATGTTTTCATTCAGTTTAGGGATTGTTTGCATTTTCTACTTACTCTATTAAAACATGACAATATTAAAAAAAAAGTTTTCTTTCCGCTGGGTACACAGCTGAATAATTGTGATGGACCCAGAATTAGACTGCACTCATCTTCCATCAGTTACAGCTATGTTAAAAGGAATATAAGCCACACAGCTGGATGGCCAACTTGTTTTTTCTTTTAAGTATCTATTCTCTGTATGTAGTGTAGTTGCAGCCATGCCAGTTCATGGCCACTCTATCTTGAATGGTCCCTGAGAATATGTGCTAACTACTTATGCTAAACAATCTGCTCTACCTTGCATTTAGCTGTAACACTTGGAGTACTTCTCCCAGACCAGAAGAGCTCTGTGTGGCTCAAAAGCTTGTCTCTCTCAGCAACAGAAGTTGATCCAATAAAACAGGGGTTCTCAATCTTTTTCTTTCTGCGGTCCCCCCAACATGGTCTAAAAGCTCCACGTCCTACCAGTTCCACATCAACTGTTTTTCTGCATACAAAAAAGCCAGGGCCAGCGTTAGGGGATAGCAAGCAGGGAAATTGCCTGGGGCCCCACATCATAGAGGGCATCACAAAGCTAAGTTGCTCAGGCTTTGGTTTCAGCTGCAGGTGGTGGGGCTTAGGGCCCCGGGCTGCAGTCCTGCATGGCGGGGCTTCGGCTTTCTGCCTGGGCCCTAGCGAGTCTAATGCCAACATGCTCAGTGGATCCCCTGAAACCTGCTCATGGGCCCCCGGTTGAGAACCACTGCAATAAAAGATATTATCTCACCCACCTTGTCTCACTGTCTATTCTCTGTCCTTTTTCTATGCTATTTGGGTTTATTTTTCCCGCTTCTTGTCCACTTCCTGTAGCTCGATAGCAGTGGTAGCTCATGTGGAAATGGAAATGTGAGGCAATATTTTTACTACAAGAATTACCAGCTCCAAGGTAATTTTGCCAAACACTGAAAGGTAAGAAAATAAATTGAAATATTCCAACAACTCCTTGGCCAAACTCATTCTGACACTGTGGTCACCAACTAAGCAAACACATGGATTTGATAGTATAATTTAAAGTGTAGTTCTATTGTGAAAAGTAACTCTTCAAAAGAACAATATAGGGTTCCATGTTTATTATCTCAGTGATATCCAAATAAACTTTGGTCAGTTCATAAGTAAAATTATTCAGAGAAGGGGGTGCAGGGTTCACACTACCAGCACTGCAAATTCCCCTGGGATCTGAATGTCAACCTGCACTCTCTTCTTCTTGCACAATTTCACCAGAAATAAAGATTCTTCAGGCCAAATTCTGTCCTCAGGTAGACCGTTGGCTGCCTCATTTTCTTCAAGTTATGGTCTTGTCTTCTCCAAGAGGGTTGGAACCCACTTTCACTTGTTCTGTAACAACCTAAGATTGTTAACCTACCGTGCACAGTGCAAAAACCTTCTTTCTTCACTGGTTCATGGGGAACTGGGAGATGCGTAAAGGTCTAGGAGTGGTTAGAGGTAAAAATTCTGGTGATAACTTTGTTAGTGAGGTTTATTAAATGATGTTGCTGCCAAGAAAGCATTATCTGGGAGTAATCGTTGGAATCCATTAATTTTACTATATTCATTTCTAATGTTTGTCAAAGATGTATAGATGGGCAACATTGTTCATTGTAATATAGGCAGGAATAAATAAAATAAATGACGAAGCACAAAATTCAGCCCTGAAATTAGAACTAAATTAATAATTCTGTTGATGGCAAGTGAAAAAAGAAAAAAAATCTCAATTCATTCTCCTATAGCTGGTCTGACTACAATTTAACAGGAGTAAAAAGTAAAAATAACAAAACCTCCACCACTTACTTTTGTCACTAAAGTTGATATGGCTCTGAATACACACAAGGAGAAAACCTCTGATCCGTTCCTAACTATACCCACAAGAAAGAAAGAATGGAACTAACACGACATTTGCTGCCCTCATATTGTTCATTTTGCTTGTGTGTTCCACTCTTCCCCCCACCACATGTCTGTCTTGTCTATGTAGATGATAAGCGCTTCAGGACAGGGACTATCTTTTTGCTCTGTGTTTGTACAGCACCTAGCACAATGGGGGAGCCTTGGTCCATAACTAGGGCTCTGAGGTGCTATGGCAATAAATCATCATCATCATAGTCGTTTTCAGAGTAAAACAGCACTTTAGTAACTTCTCAAATAAACAGTCCTCCATTTGAGCTAAGAACAGCATTAGCTATTGGTAGCATTAGCTTTACATCCTCTGAAGGCTCCAGCCACAGTAGAGCAACACCAGGCTGAACTGGTTTGCCTATCTATAAACGTACACAGTAGTGTGAGTACCATACATTGCAGCACATCTGTTGTGACAAAGGCATTGATGTGGTCAGGAAAACAATGAGACACAACACCAGAGTATGGTTAAATAGAGAGGCAGCAAATTCAATTAAAACAATTATCCACTTGGGGTAACCATCCCCAAGCTACCCAGACCTAGCACGACTGGTCCAGTGTGGACTACAACCGGTACCAATGGGGTACTACACCTCTCAGGGATAGTATGAGGGTCATGGCCCCTCTACACCCACGAGCTGCCCAGGAACCTGCCAAAGTTGTGGCAATTGTAAATTATGCCTCCAAAATCAAACCTCCAGGATGACACATGGCAGTTTGCCAATTTTGTCATAAGGGAAGAATCCTTTCTAAATCCCAGAACTGGTGATGAATCCAGCCCCTGGCACCAAACAAGATCCAATATACTAGTGTAAGGGTGGGGTTACAATAGGGAGCCCCAAAAAGCTAAGGGTCTGTGCAGCAAACCATAGCAACTTGCTTTGTCACTCCTATATCAAACTCTGTGACTTGATAGATTCCCTCTTCAAATTCTCAGGTCTCACCAACTAGTAACTCTTGAAACAACTGACAGTTGACAGTAAATGAAATGGTAAACTCTGGTTGGAATGCCATACCCGGCTTCTACATATTCCGTTGACTGATATCCTCTTCTGACATTATTGAAGATTTGCTTATAGATTTTTCAGTGTCAATTTTGGCTATTACGCTATCAATCTTACCACTCTTAATTATTACATCCAAGTCTAGTTCTCCTCCTGTACCCCAAATTAAAATACAGTCCAATCTTGCTGCCTCATTGCAGACAGCCAAGCAAGGTATAAGTAGTTAACAAGTTGTTACACAATGACAGAACTAACCTACAGTCCTGATGTGCTTGCACTGAAGTATCCCATTACAATTAGTAAGTCACACTTATGTACATCATTCCTGGTGATTTGGCACATTGAAGGCTGCTAAATAATTCCTCTGACTCTCCAGGGTCATTATCACTTGTCAGGGCACAGCACAAAACTCCTGAGACCTTGTCATGCCCTGATTGAACTGAACCAGCTGCCAGATATATATTGACAGGGTCCATGACTTAAGCTCTCTTCTCACCAGATCTGACAAGGGCAGAGCAGCTCCTGGGTAATATAATAGAGCTGATCTGAACAGCTACTGTACAAGATGGCTTTGACATCAGTCTTTGTTTCTACACTTCTTTCCATATATTTCATTTAAAATGAAAATATCCAGAGTATATAAGAAAAGGAGTACTTGCGGCACCTTAGAGACTAACAAATTAAGTACTCCTTTTCTTTTTGCAGATACAGACTACCACGGCTGCTACTCTGAAACGTAGTATATAAGAAGCTCCCACTGAAAATGTACTGTCTGTGCTATGAAGATTTGCTTCTTTACTTCATATTCTTCAGTCAATTTTTGTGGTCATGGATTATCATTACTAGGTTTGTTTTCCCTTTCTGGTCATTGCACTGCTTCTTTTCCTAGGCCTCTAAAATGCTTTATTTTCCAAGGTAGAGCTGCTAGCTTTGCATAGGGCTTTTCCGTTCATCCTAGCTCAGCATCAACACAGAGAGAATAGATTCATACCACTAATCTTAAGCTAAGCATATTGATGCAGAGGAGTAAGCACTGTAATTAAATCAAGCAATATATACCTAGCAAAGCACTAATTGTACACTTTAATCAGAATCAAAAATATATTAGACACCTTTTCCAAATATTAATTTAAAGCACCTTGAAGGCTGCCGCTTTGCATTTTTAACATGGTGTATGTAACCAGTTTGGATGTTCCGTCTATTTGTTTATATGATCAAAAGGATCTGGGTGTTCAAATAATAGCCAAGAGATAACACAGCATAAAAAAGGCCGAGGCAGTCATTTTTCTATGATGGCAGAAGGCAAATGTAAACTGGATATGCTAAAGCTCCAGCAAGAGCTACAGAGATAAGCTCGCCTGGGTGCACTTTCATTGACTTCATCATTGTCTCCCACCAGCAAGCTTGGCTTTCGCTTAATAAATGGCAGCCACAGTGGGGAAAACGCCATGAGAACAGTATTGATTTTTTTCTTCCTTTCTGACATTTAAGACACGCGGGGCTTTGTTAATGGAAGAACAACAACAACAACAACAAAAACCCATGATTAGTGACCTCAACAGAAAAAGTACTGCATTTCTGCAGGAAACTGATACGAATTAATTCAAATCCAAATCCTATGGAAAGTGTGAATAATTTTACCCATGGTAGTACATTTTATTGGAATTACCTGAGACAGTACAGATTGCTAATTAAGGGCCTGGTCCAGAGAGGAGCAGAACACCTGTGATTATATAGGAGTTGTGGGTGTTTAACAGACATCAATGTAACAAAGAAAGTTAACCATTAAATACATGAAGATTTCACTGTAAAGCTTTAGGAGCATGAAAACTAACTAAAAGAAGCAGATCAATTAGTAGTGAATTTTTCTCCCAAATCTGCTCTCTTCCCCCTCCCTGAAATCCTTTTCAGCTTGATGGGAGCTCCAACGGCATGCTTGGTATTCTTCACTTGATGATACCTATAGGAACAGAAGTTAGAGAAACGGGGAAGCACCACACAAAAAAAGCACTGAAAGCAGCAGCTTTGAGACTGAGACGCAGAACTTGGTGGGAAATACAGTTTCTGATAGTCTACCTTCAATATCTTATCACTAGCATATACCACGACTTAAAAAAAAATACAAAGGTAAATCAAAGGTTCCTCCTACAGAAGTACTCCCAGTGCTTATTACTGAAAGAGAAAAAAAGGAATCTTTTGCTTCAGCCTGAAGCATACTGTGCACCAGGAAGGAGAAATGAAAACAGCGTGAACAGCAGTGGCAGGAGCTGTACCAAAACTGTTTCACCACAATAACTTTTATGTGGTCAACTATAAGGCAACTAGAAGGCCAGAACAACAGTGTCCGCCCTATTAAGCTTATAAAAAGATACTGAGACTGTCAGTCTTCTTCACGGAGCAAAAAAGAAAGCTGACTGACCAGTGAATGCATCCAATGAAGTGAGCTGTAGCTCACGAAAGCTTATGCTCAAATAAATTTGTTAGTCTCTAAGGTGCCACAAGTACTCCTTTTCTTTTTGACCAGTGAAGTTAAACCAGTCACAGAGGGCAGGAATCATATTGGAAAAAGGATGTCTTGTCCATTTGCCAGACTGAGAGCCCTAAAGACAAAAGTCCTTTAACAACAGTACAAATATAGCATAGGGGCATTGGCAGTGCAAATTTTCCCTTGCCATCCCATGAGTGATTCCTCATTCCTGACCTGGACAGACCATATACAAGATTAGTGGGGTCCATCAGCACAAATTCTCATTCAAACCTTGGCCTCCTGAGTAAGCTAATAAGAGACAATTAATAGGGGGGCTTAAAAGAGATTAACACCTCTCCACTGAATCCACCAAACTAATTTCCATACAAGTATAGTGAATAACCATGAAGCAACTTTAGGCTGCTACTACTTTGGGGTGGCCTTAGCATATGCTTAAATGCTTTGCTGAATCTGGGCCTTAGACAGGGCAGGTTCCACTAGTGCTCCCTTTGGGCATGTAGCCAGCTAACAGAACAAGCTTTCCAAATCATAGATGTAGCAAGAATCGGTGTCTGTAGTGATCATTTTTCTCACTCTTTTTGAATACTTATTTATCCAATTCATGATCAGAGCATTACTCAGTCAGGTGGTAGATCATCTCCTTTTATTATTATGCGGTCGTATTTGCTCTTGTATTCTTTTCTGACCATCTATCACTTGCCTGTTGATAGCAGAGGAGAATAAACACCATATATGGTGACAGGTTTCAAAATGGTAGCCATGTTAGTCTGTATCAGCAAAAACAAAGAGGAGTACTCGTGGCACCTTAGAGACTAACAAATTTATTTGCCATAAACCCAAATACATTTGTTAGTCCCTAAAATGCCACAAGGACTCCTCGCTGTTTTTGCAAACACCATATAGGTGTTCTCTACTAACTATTTTCCTTTCATTTGTACTGGCATGATGGAGAGATGCATATTTTGCAATTACCCCCTCTAAGCCATTATTATTACTACACTCCAGCATAATTATTTCCCTGCAGATTTGCACAAGAAACTACTTGATGGGAGCAGAAAACAGTGCTAGATTTCTCAACTTTAATAACAATGATTATAATTTTTGAATGTTTCTAGAGAATGCAACTTCAACTATCCTGCCTATCTGCTTAAGGAATAGCCTCTATTTTTGGGTCCGGATCCCATGCAACTTACAAAGGCAACACTCCCCTGGGAGCCTTTTGCCAAACCAAATACATCTCTTCAAGCCTCTTTCCTACTATTTCCATTCTCAGTTCACCACTGACTGGTTCCAGGAAAAAGCACATAATAAAACAAACCTCTCTCTTGCAATGTGGCTGGGGCTCAAGCTATCCTGTTCTCTGTATTTTTGACATTCACATCTTCAGGACCCCCTACTGGTATGTTTAGCCATGGTAACTTGGAAAATCTGCATTTTTCAAAGAGTCCTGGGTTTCTGATGCATCCTTTTTTATTCTTTAAAAACAAGAACTAACCTCCTTCCTTGCTCAAAAATAACCCAAATTTATTGCTATAATGCTAATTATTCTCCAGGGCCTTTGAAAGAGAAAGAGAAAGGTGAAGTGGAAAGGGTATTTATTTGTTTATTTTGTTGGCTAGTTATACTTTGTGAGGGGGGTTGAAGTGAAATGACTTCAATAATAATTAAAGATTTACCAAAGGCAGTTAGAACTTGGGATAGGTACCCTTTATAATATTTATAGAAATGAAAGTAAATAAACAGAGATGGGCAAATGGGTTTGAATAAAATGGGAGCCAATGCAGACAGGTTTCTGGGGTCGGTAGTAAGTTAAGCTAACTTTTTGCCTCTTATTTTAAAAAAAATTAAAATGCCCCTGTTTGTCCTGTTTGGGGGTTTATTTGGGGTTTTTTTTGGGGGGAGGGGGAGGTGGAAAGCACCAAAATATTACAAGAAAGGCTGCTCTTGATTTGTTTCTGACCTAAAGGTACTAGAAACTAAATGAAAAATCAAGAACTGCTGGTAATCATCTTGAAAGCAGCATCTTGTGAGCTTTTTCCACTCAATTTCCAGACCAAAGGATTCAGATAAGTGTTCAAGATCCAAAGACTAGAAACTGAAACTAGACCAATTCAGACTGTAAATAATGTACAAATTTTTAACAGTGAGGGTTATTAACCGTTCATTGAAACCAATGAACCAATTTACCTAGAGAGGTGGTGGGGGGGTTCTCCAATACCTGAAGTCTTTGATTTAAAGAATGAATACCTTTCTAATGACAGGTTTCAGAGTAACAGCCGTGTTAGTCTGTATTCGCAAAAAGAAAAGGAGTACTTGTGGCACCTTAGAGACTAACCAATTTATTTGAGCATAAGCTTTCGTGAGCTACAGCTCACTTCATCGGATGCTTATGCTCAAATAAATTGGTTAATCTCTAAGGTGCCACAAGTACTCCTTTTCTTTTTACCTTTCTAATGGATATATACTAATTCAACCAGCAGTTATGGGCTTGAAGCAGGAATCATTTAGGGAAAATCTAAGGCCTGCGTTATGCAAGAGGCCAGACCATCATAATGTTCCCTTCTAGCTTTAATATCTAAGAGGTGTTCGGTTATCCCTTGATGCAAGGATGATGTCTGCCAAGGGGGTTCATTGGTGGGTTTTTAGGTGGCTGAGGATCCCACTTGGTGCCCTGCAGATTTTCCCACAGAGGTGACAGGTATAATCATGTGGTTGTTAGCCAGAGTGTTGTACCCTTTCTTTCCTCCGTTGTTACTTCTCTGTCTCATGAGCACATCTGTTCTCCTTAAAGTGGGCTGTGGTTTGGTGAGTGGTGTGGCACCACTATGTTCTGTTCCGCATCAAGTCCTCCCAGTTTGTTGGGTTGATGCCTTCCTTTTTAAGGTTTACTTTCAGTATGTCTTTGAAGCACTTCCTCTGCTCTCCGCATGCCCTTCTTCCCTGACTTAACTGAAAAGAGTGTTTGCTTCAGGAGGCGAGTGTCAGGCATACTTACACAGTAGCCAGCCCAACAGAGTTGGTGTTTCGTAACTTGCACTTCTACACTGCTGATGTTGGCTGCAGAGAGAGTGCTGATATTAGTGTGTAGGTTTTCCTAGCTGATCCTGAGAATCCTCCTGAGGCAGAGCTGCTGGAACCTCTCCATCTTCTTGAGATGTCGTCTGTAGGTTACCCAGGTCTCACACCCACAGAGAAGGGTGGGGATGACAACTGCCTTGTAAACCAAGATCTTGGTGCCTGTTTGCAGATCCCTATCATTGAAGACTCACTTGAGTAGTATTCCAAGGATGTGCTAGCACAGAGAATCCTGTATTCGATTTCTGTGTCAATACTGGCTGTATGGGAGAGGTGTCTGCCAAGATACGGAAAATGGTCCACTTTTTCCAGGGGTTCTCCACTGATGGTGATTTGTGGAGTATGAAGAGTAGTTTGTGCAGATGAGGGCTGGTGGAGTACCTTGATTTTCCTGATGTTCAGAGAGAGATCCAGGCTGTGATAGGCACCTGAAAAAAGATTTAGGGTGCTTTCCAGGTTGGCCTCTGTGTGTGCGAGAATGACGCAGTCATCTGCATAGAAGGTCAGTGATTCCAATTCTCATGATCTTAGATTTTGTTTGGAGATGTCGGAGATTGAGGAGTTGGCCATCCATATGATACTCACTCCCGATTCCGTCAGGAAGGCAGTCACGGATGAGAATCAGGATCACAGCAAGGTAAATTGAGAAGAGTGTTGGAGCTATGACACAGCCCTGCTTGACACCAGTGCAAATGAAGAATGGTTCAGTCTCTGACCCATTGCACAGAATGGTGGCAGTCACCCCATCATGGAGTAGTCAGATGATGGAAATGAATTTCTGTGGGCAGCTAAACCTGCACATAGGGCATCATGATTGATAGAGTCAAAGGCCTTGGTTAGATCGATGAATGCCATGAGCAATTCCTGATGTTGCTCTCTGCACTTCTTCTGAATCTCTCACGCCACGAAGATCATGTTGGTTGTGCCTTGGAATGGCCTGAAGCTACACTGTGATTCGTGGAGGAGTTCCTCGGCAAGGGGGAGAAGGTGGTTTAGTAGGATCTGGGCAAGGATCTTCCCTGCGATGGAGAGGAGGACAATACCTCTGTAGTTCCCGCACAAAGATTTGTCCCCTTTCTTGAATATTGTAACAATGTTGGTGTTCTTAAAGTCAGGCGGAATTTTTTCACAGGTCCAGATTTTGTTGAGGAGTTTGCTAAGTTTGTGCAGGAGGTAAGTGTCAGGACTTGGGCCGCTTATCCAAACTTAACATTTTTTTCAGTACTTAACACAAAGGCGATGTGCAATAGAATTCATTTAAAAACAGAGAGCTGTAGAAAGCTGAAATTTAATACTATCTTCCCCCTACAGTAGGTGATAGTCAAAATGGTTTCTATTACAACGTATGCATCCTCTCTGAGTCCTGGATGCATTTTGTGTAAAAGGTGAAAAGGCAAAATGTTAGTAATCTTATCATCTTTGTAGCCCATGTGTGAGGTATTACATGATGCTACATAATAATGCACAATATAGATCTCTTTGCTTAGAAACTCTTCATTTAAAAACCTTTTCAATCATTTATTGATGGTTTGCTTTCAATAATCTTTTTTTAAAAATTATGCAGCAAGGATTCTTTTCAGCATTTTAAGTACTAAGTAAATGACTGTGTAGGATGTCTCAAGTACCCAAGGAACATTTGAGCTGATGGAAAGCAAACATGCTAGGTAAACTTGCTAGGTAAGACTCGGCTTACTGGAAATATCTTGTGGAAGCACTGATTTAGAATTTTCTAGGTAGCTTATAGTAGTTCTGACTTCAAGATATTACAAATTCATATTGTACCGTGTTGCTTCACATGTGTAGATTTCCTCATACAGACTCCAACTGCAGCATACACACACTTCCAGAGCAGAGCTCTCACCCTCTCACCAACAGGTAACCCAACTGTACAGTGACAGAAAAATCAGAATTCTGACTGCCTTAAAGAAGCCCCATGCTGGTAGATTATAGAGTCATGTCAGAGGATCTTGCCCCCCCCCCCCCCCACACACATACACAAGCACCACAAACAACAACACGCCTATGCCAACAACATTTCTAAATTAAACAAATAAAAATAGAATTCCTTCTCGTTTGGTGAGTTTGAAGGCTATATGCCACTTCTTTCTTGGGTTAGATGAAGGTGCCTTAAAAGTGTTAGAGCTAGAGCCCTGTGTAGGAAAGGCACAATAAAGGCTCGAACTTCATTGCTGTACTCTGATAATTCTGTGCAGCAGTGGGTGCTCTAACTCCTCTCTTGCCACGTAGTGAAGGATATTAAATCATACTGCAGAATAACTACACAGGTATTGTAGCATGTATAGTACACATTGCTGCGAGAAAGACGTTGGCTGTCTTATTGGATCAGCACTACTGGTTATACAGAGTCAGAAAATGCTATTAGTCTCATTGTTGAAAGGAACCACATGACTGTCTTCCCAACCAGAGGTAAGGTACCATGACAGCAGCAGCTACACAAGCAAAATTGTGCTTCTGAGGTGCAGGGAGGAAGTTCACAGCCTTTTCCTGCATATAAGCAAATTAGGCCTAAAATTACTGAACATGCCAGCCTGGACATCAGGGAAAAGAAAATGACACATCCAGCAAAGGGTTGATATGAGAAAAACCTGAGATGAGAACACAAATATGAATTTAGAGTTCCCCTGAAATCACAATCAGCAATTCAGTATTATTTTTCATTATAGCAGCTGGATTTTGTTGTTGTTGTGGTTAATGCTAATTGTTGTTAGTAGTTCCCAAAATATTCTTTCAGATACTCAAAAAGGGACATTCCCTGCCCACAGATGTTCAAAATTTAAGGACGGGCAGACAATTACACAGTACTTAGTGGAGAGGAACAACAAATAAGGAAATTTGAATATGAGAAGCTGTCCTTAGCTCATTTTGTAGCATCCTCCCATTGTTTATTTACTCTGAAGGAGAAGTTTCATGCTTGCAGCTAATGTCTGTGTGCTGCTTTTTAACATTTGATATTTCAAGCATAATTAAATAGATCACGAAGAAGAAATACAAGTTGGTTAAAGATACATTCAACGTCTCCAAAGAGTACCATCCACATGGACTCTTTGCCGCTTTTATGGAGAAAATAGTTTCTCAGGGGATACCTGCCTTCTCAGTTCATGTTATTTAACAGGACCTCTGAATCAAAGGCAACCTCGATGTCCATTCTAAGCCAAGGTTCCCCTGAGGTGAGCATGATACCAAGTTGGGAATCTCTGGCACTGCATTCCTTCAGTGCTTCATTGCTATCATCCATTTTCACAACAGCTTAACTGATCACTTAATAGGCTACATCCTCTCAGCTCCTGTAAAAGTTTAATGGAATACATATTCTAACAAATATGGTATTTTAACATCAAAGCTTATTATCCTCCTCTTGAGCCACACAGGAATGTCAAAGGGAGAGACATGCAGAATGGAGGGGGGGAAATAAATCAAGGCACGTATCCCAAATTCATTAATCAAAACAAAGGTCACACTTTATACAATTATGTGTGTGTTCCATTTACAAATACTTTATAAATGGTTAATAAATGATAAATGGATGCCATAAGCATGTTACTGACATGATTTATGTGTGCTATAGATAGTTCTAAGCACATAAGTAGGTGTTATGGATGATTATACAACATAGTTATAAGTAACATATTGACCTTTAAGTCTCAATAACTGATTAACCATTTAATAACATATATGTTAAACAATTATTAACCATTAACAAACTACAGAAATAGAACCTTAATATAAAGTGTGACCAAATTGTGCGGTTCACTTAACTCTGTTGTTTACTCGCATCAGTAGCATGCAAGTATTTTATTCAGGCTAGCTTTCAAATTTCACAAGGAATACAAAATCTTTCTGTCATATTAGACTCTTTGGTATAAACATTCGGAAATGACCTGTAATTTTATACACACAATATTATGTTATACCCACAACATTATACCTACAAGTTTGGAACCGACAGTTTTGCACTTACAACAAGCCATGGCCCCAAATGGTAGCAATTAAACATCCAACTAAATGTGTCAGTCACTTTCATTTGTTGCCGGCACCAAACACCGGGTGAAAAATCAGAAGCTGGTTTGAAGTTTGGCTGAAAGTCAGGGCCTGTTTACCTCTGCTTATCTGTGGAGCCGTTTTCTTGCACGTTCACCTTCTGATCTGACTTCTCATGCTTTCTTTGCAGCATTTAATTATGTGACTTTAGCACACGACTCTGGGTTACTTTGCTTTACTAATGTAAATCCACGAAGACAATGGAATTAGCCTCTGAAGCCAGTAGATTTGCTTCGGATTCATGTCAGTATAAATGAAATAAGAACCTAGTCCCTACTAAGGTGGAATTCTCTATCATTTGAAATCATAATTCAGGTTGCCATATTTCTTCTGTAGTTCAATTTAAACAAATATTTTATATCTATTTCACAGAAACTTGATGGAATAAGGATAATCAATGGGACACAGTAATACCAGGGTACAAAATATATCGGAAGGACAGAACAGGTTGTGCTGGTGGGGGAGTGGCACTATATGTGAAAGAAAGCATATGATCAAATGAAGTAAAAATCTTAAATGAACCAAACTGTACCATAGCATTCCTAAGTGGAGCACAGGATCACATCCAAGAAGTGAATATAGCTGGACTGCTTGGTAATAGTGATCATAATATAATTAAATTTAACATCCCTTGTGGTGGGGAAAACACCACAGTGGCCCATGTAGCATTTAATTTCAGAAAGGGGAACTATACAAAAATGAGGAGGTTAGTTGAACAGAAATTAAAAGGTACAACACCAGAAGTAAAATCCCTGCAAGCCATATGGAAACTTTTTAAAGACACCATAACAGAGGCTCAACATAAATGTATACCCCAAATTAAAAAACATAATAAGAGAACCAAAAAAGAGCCACAGTGGCTAAACAACAAAGTAAAAGAAGCAGTTAGAGGCAAAAAAGGAGCATAAACTCTGGCAAATTAAGTGTAAAAATATAATTAGGAAGGCCAAAAAAGAATCTGAAGAACAGCTAGCCATAGACTGAAAAATAGCAAAAAAATGTTTAAGTACATTAGCAGGCTTTCTGCTTCTGAACAACCAGTGGACGATCAAGATGCTAAAGGAGAACTCAAGGATGATAAGGCCATTAAGGAGAAACTACATAAATTCTTTGCATCTGTTTTCACAGTAGAGGATATGAGTGAGATTCCCAAACCTGAGCCATTCTTTTTAGGTGACAAATATGAGGAACTTTCCGAGATTGAGGTGTCATTAGAGGAGGTTTTGAACAAATTGATAAAGTGAACACTAATCAGTCACCAGGACCAGATGGCATTCACCCAAGAGTTCTGAAGGAACTGTGAAATTGCAGGACTACTAACTATTGTCTGTAACCTATCATTTAAATCAGCTTCTGTACCAAATGAATGGAGGATAGCTAATATGATGCCAATTTTTTAAAAGGGCTCCAGAGGTGACCCCAGTAATTACAGGCTGGTAAGCCTGACTTCAGTCCAGGGCAAACTGGTTGAACTATAGTAAGGAATAAAATTGTCAGACACATAGATGAACATAACTTGTTGGGGAATAGTCAACATGGTTTTTGTAAAGGGAAACCATGCCTCACCAATCTACTAGAATTCTTTGAGGGGGCCAACAAGCACGTGTATAAGGGGGATCCAGTGGATATAGTGTATTTAGATTTTCAGAAAGCCTTTGACAAGGTCCCTCACCAAAGGTTCTTAAGCAAAGTAAGCAGTCATGGGATAAGAGGGAAGGCTCTCTCATGGATTGGTAACTGGTTAAAAGATAGGAAACAAAAGGTAGGAATAAATGGTCAGTTTTCAGAATGGAGAAAGGTAAATAGTGGTGTCCCTCAGTGGTCTGTAATGGAACCAGTCCTATTCAACATATTCATTAATGATCTGGAAAAAGGGGTAAACAGTAAGGTGCAAAATTTGCAGATGATACAAAACTACTCAAGATAGTTAAGTTCCAGGCAGACTGCAAAGAGCTACAAAAGGATCTCTCAAAACTGGGTGACTGGGCAACAAAATGGCAGAAGAAATTCAATGTTGATAAATGCAAAGTAATGCAAATTGGAAAACATAATCCCAACTATACATATAAAATGATAGGGTCTAAATTTGCTGTTACCACTCAAGAAAGATCTTGGAGTCACTGTGGATAGTTTTTTGAAAACATCCACTCAATGTGCAGCGGCAGTCAAAAAAGCGAACAGAATGTTGGGAATCATTAAGAAAGGGATAGATAATAAGCCAGAAAATATATTGCCTCTATATAAATCCATGGTACGCCCACATCTTGAATACTGTGTGCAGATGTGGTCACCCCATCTCAAAAAAGGTATACTGGACCTGGAAAAGGTTCAGAAAAGGGCAACAAAAATTATTAGGGGTACGGAACAACTGCTGTGTGAGGCGAGATTAATAAGACTGGGACTTTTCAGTTTGGAAAAGAGACGACTAAGGTGGGATATGATAGAGGTCTATAAAACCATGACCCTGGTGTAGAGAAAGTAAATAAGGAAGTATTATTTACTCCTTCTCAGAACACAAGAACTAGGGGCCACCAAATGAAATTAATAGGCAACATGTTGAAAACAAACAAAAGGAGTATTTTTTTTCCACATAATGCACAATTAACCTGTGGAACTCCTTGCCAGAGGATGTTGTGATGGCCAACACTATAACAAGATTCAATAGAGAACTAGATAAATTCATGGAGGATAGATCCATCAATGGCTATTAGCCAGGATGGGCAGGGATGGTGTCCCGAGCCTCTGTTTGCCAGAAGCTGGGAATGGGTAACAAGGGACGTATCACTTGATGATTACCTGTTCTGTTTATTCCCTTTGGGGCATCTGGCATTGGCCACTTTTGGAAGACAGGATACTGGGCTAGATGGACCTTTGATCTGACCTCGTAGGGCTGTTCTTATGTAACAAAGATATTTCCAAACGTACTGAAAGGGGGTAGTATTGTAAGTGATAACAGAAAACCTATTCCCAATATCTTTCCAGGAAAGCACCTAAGTGCGTGTTTAAGTTCATCCCTATTTAGGAAAGCACAAATGCATGTGCTTGACTTTAAACACATGTTTACGTAACATTGACTTCAACGGGATTTAAGCACAGCTTAAAGTACTTTCCTGAACAAAGATTCTTTCTTCAACCAGAACCAATGAACATGCACATAAGAATGGCCATATTGGGTCAACCCAAAGATCCATCTAGCCCAGTATCCTGTCTTCCGACAGTGGCCAATGCCAGCTGCTGCAGAAGGAATGAACAGAACAGGTAATCCGCAAGTGATCCATCCCCTGTTGCCCATTCCCAGCTTCTGGCAACTTACACTTTTGTAAGTTTATCTGAATCCAATCCCTTGAAGTCTACCCATCACTGCATTACATTTAAAACATGACCTAGAAGATAGCAAAACCATGACATGATCTGAAGATATAAAGTTATTTATATTTCTTTCATAAAATGCAGTATTGTATCATTAGTGTTATGCCTTGATGAAGTTTTTAATCAGAGTCCCTTCACTGACAGTATAAGACTGTCTCCCCTACGCTTCATCATCAAGGAAGACAGAGCATTGGTCTTGTTCCCATCTCATTCCTGCTCTGTTCCAGTCCTGCCCTGGTTCTGCCCCTCACTTGTTCCTGTCCTGCTCCAGCACTGCATTCCCTTCCTGGTTCCTAGCGCCAGCTCCCAATTCCTCACTTTGGGTTCAACTTCTATTTATGGTTTCTGTCTCTGGCGCTGACCCCAGCTCCTATTCTGGCTCTGCTTCCTGGCTCTGGTTTCTAACTTCGGCTTTGCCCCCAACTCTGGTTCCTGGCTCCCTCAGCCCAGTTCTAACCATTGAGATGAACTGCCAGTTACCACTCTGACAACCTATAGGAATGCAGGGGTGAATGTTTGAGCTTCATAAAAATCAGTGAGTGTCATGGCTGTATAATCCAAAGAGTGTTTTCAGTCAGTAAGGTACTGGTGTAACACCAACAGACCCTGGTCATCCGCAGGCGGGTGGGATTGAACCTGGGATCGCTGAAGTGTAATGCATGAGCATCTACTGCATGAGTTAAAAGCTACATGGCTCTTAGCTAAGGCTGTAGCAGACTCATTCTTCCCTAAGTGGTCTCAGGGCCACTAGAAGGGGACAGAGCAGCACACCCAGGAGGTGTGTGGGTTACACTGGTCTGGATTTAAAAGGGGAGAAATGTGAAAATTCTGTTGTTTTTAAGTGACCTTACTTGACATTTTCACATACAAGAATATTGACAAAAAATTTAAAATAAATCTTTAAACTAGGTTAACAGTTAATCAACTTATTTTGGTTCCCCTTTAGCAATTGTTATTGATTCTGAAATGAAATAGTGCTATGCTATTAGTTAAAATAATGGATAGCAGGATAGATCAAATTTCTGCATTCAAAAAAAAAATCACTCACTGAAGCAACTTGTACATTAGTCACAGAACTATTTAATTAAACAGAAATCCTGATGTAACAATGAAGTTGACATTAAAAAAAATACCAGCTAAAAATGGAAATGTAAGAGACTAGTCAGCAAGATTCGTATGATTCTGGGACAGATACAGAAAATATATACAAAGTACCTCTCTAGAATGATAGCAGAGAGTCCCTATAGCTTTAATTTAATTAGCATAGGTATTATAATAATTGGAAGAAATAGCTTAAAGAAACATATCAAATCTACTATAAAACTTCAGGTGCTGAGCATGATGGACATTTGAAGCCCCAGTCACATGATGAGGACAAAGATTCAAATAGAAATCATAAGCAGACCTACTGTATTAAAGAACAATGCACTAAGATGCATCTAAAAACATATGAAAGTAGAACATCCACATCAGACTACATTAATATGTGAAGGGAGTGCAGCCCTTTTGGGGAAAAAATGAATACCTAGAATTTAATTTTGAAATCTGTGTTACTCAAATGTAAGGTGGAATCAGCCTTCCTCAAATGTAATATTAGGTCATTAACACCATAAGCTTCAGTACGCATTATACACGTAGGAAGTGAGTCACCGATAATAACTAGTGGGTATATGTACACACGTGTGCATGTATAATAAAATACACACACATTCACATACACCCAGCAGAATTATGAACTGAATGAAATATATATACTTTCAGCTGAAACATTTAAACTAAGTAGCCATGTGATATTACTGCTATAACACTATTCTTTATCTCCCCATTGCTTGTTACCCAGCTTCTCATACCACATTTAAATAAGGACCTCATCCTTCAGTGTTCCCCCTGGGTGGGTTTCTGTGCTTTAACAGGAGTTTCGTAGGATCAGGTCCCTAGTCTGCGTACTCATTGCAGCTCATTGTCCCAGTCCTGATCAGCAGAGCTACACCCAATCTCACACCATTGCAAGTGCTCATAGCAATAGACGTACCCCAGCAGAGTACATAGCACTGTACGTGGTATGAGATTCAGGGCTTCATCCCGTTTCCATTAAAGTCAATGGAAAAAAACTCAAGCTATCAGGTCCTAAATTCTTCTTTTTTTATTACAGAAAGCCCAGCACATTTTTAGACACCGTAATAATTTATATTCAAAAAACTGATCAAAATGTGACCATTAGATTGACTTTTGACTGGTGCTGTGTGTATAGCTAAGTTATATCTCCACATAATGTTATGCTACTCAAGAGAATTTTTTTTATTTTTTCCATAGTTTATTGAAAAAAAAATTACCACAGAGAATACTGCAAAAAGCAGCAACAGAAAAGCCCTATCCACAGAAGAGACATTGAAATAAGACTTCTATTTCTGTAAAATGTCTGTACTGTCTTATTAACAGTATCTAAATTAAAAAAATACAATACATGGGAAGTTATTCCCCATGAGTAGGCATGATGTGCTGTTGTTGCAAGAAATAGCTTAAAATATATTGCTTGTTTCATACCGAGCTTTAAAAAGCCAATATTCAATAAAAAAAAAATCTGATCCCATTGAAAAATATCTTTTAATAACTATACCATAGTACTCACACCTTTAAGGCTACTGCATGGATTTTGCATATTTGATGACAGCACAATCTTAGAAACAATCTTAAATCATTTAATGGCTGTCATTTCTCCAGCTAAACACCCCTTCTCATACTCATAATATCTGATGGACTTTGTGACACAAGTCACCACTAATTGTTCCCTTCTGCAGTGCACTGAACCTTTATACTCTTTGGTGCCGTAAGTTCAAGTCCCAAATGGAAAGTCAAATTCACAGTAAGACAGCAGTGGACTTGGGGACTCCATTTCCCTTGACATACAGGTCTTTCTCCTTAGTGAAGAAGAGGGAAGGAAGCAACTGGAACTAGAATTGTCCCAATCAGCTTAAGCTTGCCTACTCCATGCATCTGAGCAAGGAGGAAGTTTTAATAGACATCAGCCAAGACAAAGGCTTCCAGTGTCTCCTACTGCTCTCCCCAGTGTTAGTTTACAAACATGGTATAAGCATTATAAAAACAAACATTTGAGAGAATCTAAGAAAGGACTGAAAACAACAGTTTGTGTCATTTGCTTGCCACATAAAGATTTTGGGGCGGTGTATATATCTCAACGGTACCTTGGAAAGTATGTGAAAGCGTGTGAAACTGACTATATATTTAGCAAATAAGGACAGCATTTCCTATATATTATTGTATCTCATGAATAGCAAACAGCAGAGACTCATGACAAGCTCAACATCATCCACACTACCTGCTGGAAGTCAGTGAGAATGCTCCTTATGCAAGAAGATAATGTGGTCCAGTGATTATAGCCAAGGACTGCATTCAGAACTATTCCTGGTTCCTATACTAATGCGTTGTGTAATCTCTCTTTGTGCAGCAATAAAATTTAGATGTTTGGTTCCCACCTCTGAAACCAGTTTGAGATCTACAGATGCAAACTCATTATCTAAGGCTGTTGTCGGTAGTGGGGAATTTAAGAGAATTTAATGGGAATTAAAGTGGGTGTTGGATACCTAACTTCACTTTGTGCCTTTAAAAATCACCTCCTAAATAGTTAAGTATTATTAGTAAATTAAATGTTTGCAATTTTTTTTTTAATGATAATGACACAATGTTCATTTTGGCAGCGTCACACAAGTTTGTGTGTGTTAAAGCAGACCCAGAATTAAAGCATAAATCTCTAACACACAGTCACTGAAAGCCAAAATTTCAAATGTAACTCAATTAATAAAAGTACATTTAAATCACTTCCAAAGGAACAGGAAAAGATGGGAGATAGAAAGCAGCAGCATCTGATGATAGGAAGAGGTGTAAAGAAGAACAATGGTGGTGATTCCCTCTCCCAGTAGACCTTGCCTTTATAAACACACTAAAATCAACTATGTTAAAAATAAACATACAGCTTGGATCAGCTGCCTTTTATTCCCAAAAAGATAAATAACTTTGTCAGTTGTGAAGAAGCTAGTAATGCATAGCAAAGGTGCATAGCGTAAAAAAACATTCCCTGACATAGACTCAGTCTGAAATTGAAATGTTTTGATTCACGAGTAAACAAGATAATAGAGCTGGGCTCATGTTGCTTGCACGTAGTTTGCCAGCAGCATGCAGGGAGGCAAGAGAAGTGGGCAGCTGATGTTGGAGTGCAGATTCAAATAAAGTAAGAGTAGAAGTTTTTACAGATCATGGATTGAGTGGGGGGCGGGAGGGGGTCTGAGCTACCTTCATTTTCCTGATGAAACTGGGTGGAGTAGGCACCCCTGACTGAAATTAGCCATGTGCCATGTGCCTCCACAGCCGGCCAGGAAGAGAGGGATCAAACTAAGCCTGGATTGTGGGGAGAATGTAGAAAAGAACCCAAGAGCTAAGGAAGGTGATCACGACTCCCAACTCAAAAGGAAAACACAGAAGTCAAATACTTTATAACAGTACTGCTTCCTCTCTGGGTTTCACTCACCCTTTCTTCTGAAAGCCATTTTATTTCCTTTTCCTATCATGCTCTATGTAAATAGTACTAAAATAGGGCAAGCAATGCCGACCTTACCCACCTCTATGCCAAATATCAAGGTGCCCAGGTGTCTGCTCATTACCCTGCAGCAAATTATCCTATAGTATCATACAGCATTTGTGTCTAAACCAACAGTGACAGCTTGGATCACATGTTGTAACTCATCACCGTACGTGTTATAAAACATGAGTTCCACTTAAATTGTCCATAGGATCAGATTTTCAAAGACAAGAATTCCTCTGATCCTCCTCCTCCCTCCACCCCAAAAATCCTGCATCTCTCTACTAGTTCATTTGGTACCATTTGTGTACATAAGGAGCAGTGGTTTTCAACCTGTGGGCCGTGGACCCCTGGGGGTCCACAGACTATGCCTAAGATTTCCAAAGGTCTGTACCTCCATTCAAAATTTTTTAGGGGTCTGCTAATGAAAACGATTCAAAACCACTGCTTTCAAGACAGTGTCAGACGAGAATAGGGCATTGCTATATCACTGAACATGCTGTACCACAATGCTTCCAAAATATGAAACACATTGAAAATGCTTGCAAGCTTGTGAGTGACCTCCCCTTTCACTCTCAATTGTGTCTATATCTAGTACTTAATTAGAAAAAGCAGCCTAATAAATGATGGCGCTAGGTTAAAAGGAAAAGAAAAAGAATAGTGAGTCAATGATGCTGAGACTGACGCATTGCTTTGTGATAAAATGCAGCAGTATGATGGGAATGTTACCTGCAGAAAACCTAACAAAATGAAGGAGAAAATAAAAAGCAAAACAATGAGAGAAAAATATAATTGGACTATTTGCATTGATAATACCAGGAAACAGAATATATAAACTAGAAGAAAAGACACACTTAGGGGGAAAAAACCACGTCTATATTATTTTTTAAATGGCCAAGTGGATTTATTTTCTAGCAGGAAAAAAAAATCATATTGCATGAAATAGGCTCCAAACAGCTCAGATAGACAGTGTTTGGTTATGGGAGCAAACCATATGCCCCAGATCTCAACTCCCTCCAAACTCTGGAGCAGTTTGCAGCTAGCTACACGCTTTTTAAAAAGCTGAGAGGGGAAAAAAGATCAGCTCCAAACAACTCTAAACTTTGTGGAAGTGTGGATCTGATTCTGGTCTTTGCAGGTCAGACCCAATATCTCAGTTTGTAATGCCAAATCACGTCCAAAAATAAATATTACATTGAAGTTATAATTCCTTGCTCATAATGATCCAAAAGGACTTATAACCCATCTGTTCCTATTATCTTCATTAGTGAACCTCCTTTGAAGGGGACAAACCTTCCTATAATCCACAACTACAAAATTAATTTATATAAGAATTTTTAGGTAGATTTTAATTTCAGCAACAGACTCTCACTTAAAGTCCTTGTTTGCATCTATTCCTATTGCATTGCTTCCACTACTGTAGATGGATGAAAATATCCCATGAAAGACACAATAGAAAAACATCTGAAAAACTCAAAACAAAGCTCTCTTCAAGGAACTCTTCCCTCAGATACTGAGAAGAAGCTCCTATTAATTTTAACTATATCTGAGTATTAAGAGCAAAATCCAGCCGATAGTTTTCATGATTGTTGATTCTTCTCAATTAGACTATATGCACGCAATGGCACCAAAAGGGGAAATATATGCTTCTAGAGAAAAGGGAGAATGAAAGCAGTCCACTTTTACAAAACACAATCAAAGTTATTTGGAGGATAAATGTTGCTAGGGATAGTTTCTTGATAAATATGGTCTGAAAGTCATGTGATTATTATTTATTATGCACCAAAAATGTGTGCTTAGATTCTGATCCAGTGTCCAGTGAAGTCAATAGATAAGATTAGAGAGAGAACTGGACAAGACTCAAATACAGATCTAGGATCAGATTCACCACCTGGTTAGCCCACTTTTACACCTAAACATGCTGCTCCCTTAAGGAGCCTGCCATCTGAAAAACAGACAGATCAGACAAGACAGAAAGATCACACAAGAATGCCTATGACTCAGAGGAAGGTGATGCATAAATAAAATATCTATTTTATTCACGAAATTGAGTTAGTTATGGCACCACAGGGGATAGCTTTTTTAGGTCTTTCAAGGAAGTGCGTTTGCAGGAGGGATGTGAATAAAAGGAGACTGGGATTGTTCTAGAATACCTGTAAGAAGGTGAAAGTTGGAGGATTGAGAAACAAGCTGAGGAGCCTGGAGTATTTGACAGAGTGAAAAGGAAAATAGATAGGATGTTTCAAGGAAGATGACCAGAGAGGGAGGCATCATTGGGCAGAGCCTTGGAGGCAAAGAAAATAATCTTGAACTTAATGTGGAAGATGAAGGGAAACCACTGGAGTGATTTGAGCATGGGAACGATATGGTCCAAACGATGGGCCAGGAAGATTGTTTTGGCTGCTGCCTTTAGGATGGACTGGAGGGGGAAATCATGCTCTCCTGATTATATCAATAGGCATCAATCTGGTGGGGCCTGGGTCATGTTTCACAGTAACAACTTCAAAACCCAGCAGGAAGCCAAATTCTGAAATAACATAAAAAATAAATGCACATTGAATTAGCTATTTAGATCAAAGACAACGAAGGTCAGAACTCAGGGGATTAAAGAACAAAAATTATTACTTCTTTATCACACAAAGGCTAATCCCTTCAAGACAAATATGTGGGAGATTTTTTTTCCATATGTTTTTAGAAAAGGAGAAGAAAAATAAACTACAGGGAGGATTACAGAAAAGAATCATCTCTGGGACTGTCAGAGAAAAGATGCTTTTTTAGTACTTCCTCTGATCTGAATGAGTAAAATCTCAGCATTTCTAGGGCAGCCATAAAGATGACACATGTTGGAACGTATTTGCCAGCTTTCCAGCCCTGTCACTTGATTTCTCTAGTGGCCTAGAAAATGCACATATTGTGTCATGGACATACGTAGTAAAGGACTATTATTTTACACATTTACAAGTTAATTCAGAAGGACAACACATTTCCATTCACACACCTCCTTCCTCTGCTGGGAAGAAATAAAGAAAGTCAGTTGAAAATACAGGTTGTGTTTGTGTTGGTTCCTCCAGCATGTTCATGATATTCTTTTTTCAACCTGACCACCAGTTTCTGACATTCAATATCTCAGTAAAGTGACTACCACAGCATTTATTGGGTAGTCTACTACAGGCTATAGCTCTGTGTTTAGGTGCTATGTTCCTCTACAGGACAATAACATATGTACAAGGAACAAGAAACTCTCCAGTTTTACTCAGAGTTAACTCCTAATTCTTGAATTGGTAGGCAGGATTTACCTCCCTTGCCCCCTGGGGAAGTGACAAAGAGTTCATCTCTCAAACTTTGGAGGAGCTGCTGAGGCCCACAGCTATGTGTGCAAAGACCTATCTTCCACCTCCTTAGCAGCACAGTACCAACAGAGCTACTACTGATCGGGGCTCTTCCATTTCAGAGTGGAAACCAGGAATCCCATCCCCAGAGCAAATGGCATTTAATGATCATTCAATTAGCACATTTTTTTGTTCAAATCACAAGACCTTAATACTTATTTAGTATACATATCACTCTAAACAGGAAGCATCAAACACACAGTACAGAAATCTTCACCACAGTAGTTGCTACTAGGTGTACACTATCCTATTAAAACTCAAGAACCACTGGAGTGATTTGAGCATGGGAATAATATAATAATATCAAGATTCTAAAATAATAGAGACTGTATTGACAGCTGGTACTAAAAAGTATCATTTCAAAGCTGTAAAATACTTGGTTTTGAACCATATTCTAAATGTTTTCTTGTTTGATATTAAAATGATCCTGATGGATCTTTAAGGTCATTACTCATAATTAGCAATGGGTGAACCAAGGGATAAGTATCCAGAAGTTTAGCTGCTTAAGTGAACTCTCTGGTCTATTATCTGCACATCTGTACAGTGCCTCGCACAACAGGGCTTTGATCTTGGTTGGGGTCGTAAGGTGTTACTGTCATATAAATAGTAATAATAAAAGTTATTCAAAGGCTGGAAGTTGAAGGTAGGCAAATTGAGACTGGAAATAAGGTGTACTCTTTTAACAGTAAGAGTAATTTACCATTGCAACAATTTACCAAGGACCATGGTGGATTCTCCATCACTGACCATTTTTAAATCAAGACTGGGTGTTCTTCTAAAAGATATGCGCTAGGAATTATTTTGGGTAAATTCTACGGCCTGTGTTATATAGGAGGTCAGACTAGATTATCACAATGGTCCCTTCTGGGCTTAGAATCTGTGAACACATCCCTCAAAGATTCCAATAACACAACAAAAACAGTCAGTCACTCTGGTCACGAGAGGAATAATTCCTTTAAATTCAAACCATGTCCTGAGATAAGGCAAGCAGGATTTGACCCTGAGCATGCCATTCCCTTCCAAAACATTCTGAGCAGTATAGATCCTTACTGCATTACACACTGAATTATTGCTTAAAAAATCCTCATTAAAGTTGAAATCCAGCTGTCCTTACTTGGGCAAAACCCCATTGAAGTCAGAGTGCCTTTTGGTAGGGCATGAAGGATTTGGTCCATTATACTTGCAGACAGATTGTATGGGTCTGGACAAGATGCTATTTCTAAGAAATATAGCAGTGCATTACACACACAACTTTTATGTGAGATCCTTTGTGTTGTTTTTCTAAAAAAACATTTTTGTGCGTCTTAAAACAGATTTTAATTAAACAACCGACTGAAACACAGTAGCTTTTGGTTGTTGCAATTTGATGGGGAACAAAAAAATTAGCCTAGTACTGCTCATTGCAATGTTAGAAAATAAAGCACAGGAGGCAATGAAAAACGACCAGTCATTTCTTTTCTCCCAGCTGATACATATCTTATTTATTCTTCCTTGTAATGTGTGAATGCTGTGCCATGCCCTATTTTGTCTTCCACCTCAATTAAAATGTTAATTTCTGCAGCCCATCTCTAATTCCAAACTGCTCCAGGCAGGGGAATTTAAACTGCTCTTAATAAAACCAACTACAGATGCTGCAATAAGATTCCTTTCAGACTGTTTGAAATCTATATTTTTAATGGTATTCTGTGTGTTACACAGTTATGTCATTGCTATGAACTTTCCCATAAGAGCAGTATTTGAAGAACTATGCATTGTAGATAAGCACTGGCAGAACTCCATACAAACATGCACACACCACTCCTTCAACAATTACTTATGGCAATTGCTCCTTTTTATACCTATAAAAGTCATAATGAAGTTAACACACTTAGGATTGTATGCCTGAGCTCCGCATCTTCAAAGTTCTCAAAACCTTTTCATGAGCCTAATCTTTACCAAATTAAGTTTTTAATCAGTAACTAACAATCCTACATTGGCAGGGAAATGGACTCAATAACTTTATAGTTTTCTCTTCCCTCTTCTCTGAGTTCTATGATGCTGAGCTAATGACTCAGAAGATAAATGTCACTCTCACGTTTATGTGAAGCAGTCCTGATGGGTGTATTTCTAATAATGGAGGTTTACAGGAAATCTACTCAGTTAACTCCAGGAAGGGCTGAAATCCAAAGTGAGGATTCAGAATTAACTCCTGTCCACAATATTGCTGTCAGGAAGTCCTTGTGTGGACAAATCTTGACTCTTGCCCCCGCCCCCACCCACTTTTGCTGGCACACAAGAAACAGAGAAAATACCAAATTCTCCTGTGCTTGGGGTGAAGGCCATGAACAAGAGATGCAGTGGTCTCCAAAACTCCTGTATACCAAAGAACAGGGCGCTCTGTAGTAATAGAGTCCCAAGGTGAATTCACTCCTACACAGGATGGAGAACTGACTACATGGATGCACTGCACAAAATTCCACTACAGCCCAAGAATGTTCTGGTAACTCAACTAATTTACCACGCACACTTACACATAATAATAACCCCTGCACAGTGGTCTACATTTCAAAGCTCTGCGTGACACATGGCAGTTGTAGTGAGAATAGAGCACCAACACTGGTATTCCACATCCTGCCAACACTTTGGAGAGGGGGCTTTTAATCCCCCAAATCCCTGAACAGCTGCATAAAAAAAATCTAGATGAGTATTTGTGGCTCTTGACATATATTATGAAATGGGAATGTCTCTCCTCTCACTTCCTCTTTCATTCCCCCTTTTTTTTTTTAAAAAAAAAAACCAGATTATTTGTATGATGCTCTGACAGTTCACATCAGCTCTGATATAAAAATGGGTGTACTTTTGCAGTCCCTTAACTGAATGTTTGTGTGTCCAACAGCACTGTCAACCTTCCCTACTGGCCTAATTCATAAATAGTCTGCAAAACAATCGTTACATTTGATCACTCTAACACCTCTTCAGATGTATATTAGTCTTCTCCTTTCCATTCCATTACAATTTTGTATGCATTGGCTCCAGCAGATCTCAGGCCACTGAATTCTAGCATGGACAGATCTGAGGACTTGAGAAGCATTTGGAAGATCTCTGTAGAGTACAGCTGACCTTACAGCATCTACAGATTTTTGGAAGTTTTAAGAAAAGGGAATGGGAAATGTCTGTGTTACAAATATTATTTATTTATTTATTTCTGCTTTGAATTTGCTTTCACCTACTGTTCTGACAATATCTCAGCATGTAGATAACAAAATCAATCAACCAATTCTGTAAGGCACTATGCACGATCATCTCCAAGTCAAGAAAATCAGACCACTTTGATTTAGATGCCTATTGCCAAAATTTAGACAGCCAAGTTTAAATATTAAACTCAGTGCCCACAGTGTTACCCCACAGTCCATTCATACAGTTTCCTCCCAATTTATTAGTGAGTCATCTGGACCACAAAGTGAGTCAATGGAAGAGGCTGGATTAGAAGCCAGGAGTTCCCATCTTCTATTCCCATGTTTGGCCCAATAGACCAAAGTAGTTTGCAAAGGCCCAGGATTTATAGCATAACAGATAATCGGCTCATTGCCTATTATAAAAATAGCCACTTTAAAACATGATGCATATGGTGAGGCTGACGAAGCCCTTACTGATCTTCCAACCAGGGACACCATGGCAACCACAGTGGAGATGTTGGTGCCAGTTGGAAATGGAGTGCACAAGTTCAGTACAGGGTCTGTTGGCTGCTCACAAGAGGGAGAAAGAAACATTAAGTGGACTGGGCTCTTCTCAGAGTTTTCAGGGCTAACGAAGGAAATGACACTAAGTAGCTGAAAAAAGAAAGAAGAAAAGTCAACGTGAATGAGCAGGTATAGACAGAGGGCATGTTCCCTTCCCCATTGAGTTTAACGTGGGGATGACTGGGTTCAAACTAATTAAAATGAAAACCATATGAAGCAATCATGTAAGAAAAGGTAAAGTAAGGAGATTTATAGATGTAAGAAGCAACACACATACATTAGAGGAGGATCAATGCAACAGTGTAGCTGGAAAGAATGGTCCGAGGAGCCCATCAACCCACTGCTACTTCCTCTGAAATCACAGAACTAGAAAAGTGTCCTATTACTTCATTTGAGTGGACAAGTTTGGAAATCATGGTTGGGATTGTAGTTTTGCTGGACACTAAAGCAGCCACCTTTTAAAAAAATCTGAATTCTGAAGCTGAGGCATATTGATCCCTCTTCCTGAGCTGACAAAGCATACTCCGCCCCACAGTAAAGCCAAAACTTCTGTGTATTTCATTAAATGTTTCAGGAAAGAGAATTGTAATAAGGAGCCAGAAGTAAGCAGCTAGATACCAATAAACCCCACCTGTACACAAAAAGAAGATCAGCAAGGCACCCAAGATGACAACTATGTAATTATACACAGGGCTCCATGGACACTGAGAAACAATGAGATCAGAATGAGGCAGGAACTCCTCACAGAAACATTAATTTATTTAATCACCATAGAACAGCCTTCATTCTTGCTCTCTCCCTCCACACACAAACACACACATTTGTGGATCATAGTTGAACATAACGCATTGGCATGAAGTCTATTCATAGGGACTGTAGAAATGTGTTATCTCAAATGAAACTGTAAAATCAAACTGTAAAACTCACACCCATTTTAAACTGAAATAATTAAAACCGTTTATAACAGTTACCACACCATAGTCTCTGAGATACCAAAGTTTCCCCTATAATTGGGACAGAAGATATCCACTGGTAAGTGTGTAGTAACTGTAGGCCAACACTGAGTTTTTAATAGCAATCAGTGAATTTTATTTTTATGGAGATGTATGAAAGGGGCTTCATGTACCATCCCAGGGGGACATACAGCAGACAGATTCATATTTGCTGAAAATATTTAATGACAGAAGAGGACTGACAACTTGGAATTCCAAACATAGAGGGACTGCTTTGCTTCTCTGGAAGTTGAACTAGTCTCACTCAATTCCAAAATCCACAGTCCTGAACCTTTCACTGTTAGTATAACTACTGTTAAGCTCATACACCACATTTAATCAATTCACTCCTACTGAAGTCAAAGACAGGGACTTAAGCACATGCTTAAACTCTTTGCTGAATCCAGGCCAGGGTTAATGATCACCGTCTTCTAAAAAAAGCCATTTATTTAAAACTCCAGTTCTGTAGTCCATATGTGTCTCCCTATATTTGCAGTCAATCATCATGGGACAACTGAAATAGAACAAAGGGCAGAGATTTCTGGATCAACATTTTCAGTTATTCTTTCTTAACTGTATACAGCAACATAGTGAGGTGGGTGTTTTGAATGTATTTGTGTTTCCATAGAGTTAATCAATGTGATATCTGAGCAATGGACAAAATTTAATGGATTAATCCTCATAACACCCCTGTGGAGATAAGGAAATGTGACTCTTCCCAATTTGTAGGTGAAGATACAGAAGGCTAGATTCTCAGCTGGTGTAAAACCAGGGTAGCTTTGCTGTATTCAATCAAACTGCACTGATTTACAGCAGGCGACACACACAGAAATTTGGCACACAGAAATTAAGTCTCCCAGAAATCTACAGTAGAGCCAGGTATAGGAATTTTGAGTCCTAGTTTTGTGCCTTAACTGTAAGATCATCACTCTTTGAAAATGCATGTTCTTTTTCTCCTCAGACACTTATGTCAAAGGAGCCATTTGTGAATTTCTTGTCAATATGGAACTTTTAAATCATTTTCATAGTATTTATTTGCATGCCACCTGTTATAAATATAAGTACTGTTGCTACTGTTGCCCTATCACTAGCTCTTCCCTGGGTTAATGCCAAAGAAAACAACAACAAAGAACTATAGCCAGCCCAGTCGTGCCAGCAGCAGGCTACACTGCCAACTGGGAAACCTGATTTCCACTGGGGATTCAGGCTCTGAAATGCCAAACCAGAGAAAATAGAGCTCATAATCAAGGTGGTGCTTTCAGCTCCCATCCACAGAGATGAAGAGCATCTGTAGGTCTCGTGGTGCCCCTTCATAACGATTCTAGAAAGTATTATCAGCAACAAGTTTGGAAGGAAATATTCATCTGCATTCTCAGTCAAGGAAAAGGTACATTAGACATCACCAGCATTCTGTATGTGTAAATTGAGAGAGGAAATAAAACAAAAGTAATACATAAATCAGCTTCTCAATCAATCTCAAACTGAGAGAGAATTTGTTGAGCATGAATTCACACAATATTTTACCATGAAAATAATCTCAACTGGTAAGATGGACCTTTTGAACATGGGTGTCAAAAATCCCAAGTATTTTATTTAGAAATTAATTGTGGGGCTGGTGTTAATAGATCCTTCTACTGCTGAATTTCTCTTGAATTTTGTTCAGCCCTTGAATCACAGTTTGACATTTTTAAATAGATACATGAAATGGTCTTGTCAGTAGCTTATCATTTTTGAACAACTGGCTTGGTAGTCCAACCAGAACTAAACTGCTTCAAAACATGGGGCAATGAAGGAACAGACTGAGTTTATAAAGGCACTCCAAAATTCATAAGAAGAGGAACCAAACTTTTAACTTTGGTGGGTTTGTTTTTGTTTTGTTTTGTTTTTGGGGGGGGGGAGGGTATGGACATGCACATTTGTCACTTTGGCCAATGGTGAAATTTCAACACCGTAGTTTATTTATTTAAAAACAAATGATCCCCAAAGGGCAACAAAATAGCAAATATTTCACCCATAAAAACAATTTGTGGTTTCCAGGCTCCTCCCCCTGCACACACTATTGATATGTAACAATAAAAAGTTAGACATTTTGTGAAAGCAGAAAAAACACAAGCTTTTACCCAAGCAGTGAGGACATTCCTCACAGGTCTATTTGCTTTCCAAGAGTTCATCTTTGATCTGTTTCATTTTGATTGTAACACACAAGATTTTGAACTTAAGTTTCTTCAAGTTATTGAATTTCTTTTCTGAAATTCAGTGATTTATTCCCAGTCACTACTAGTTAGATCAATATATTAGGGACCCCAAATCCCTATTCTATGGTCCTTAAAATGAGAGAAAATTTGATAAACATGACTTCTCAAGCAGGTTTTTATTAAGTCTGTTCATGCAATACAGGGTGGACAACTTCTGTAAAATGTATGAACCAAGACCACATTCCTAAGAACATGCAGCAACTTCAAAAAGATGCCTGTGAGCATACTCCATGTTAATTATCAGGCTTGCCTCATAAATGACTACAGTTTCCAATATGTCTGCTCAAGGAAAATCTACTGCAATCTTTAGGTCTCTCCTCTTTGTGTTTTTTTTTTTTTTTTAAACCTTTAAGCTTCTTTTCAAATGTTTTAATGTTACCAAACCTACTGCATCTTTTAGCTTGTAAACTGTTTAAGGCTGTTTGAGACTTTTTTGGTTGCTGTGTGTTTATACGCTAATTAACACAATGGGGTTCTGTCCATGACTGGAGAGCCTAGGTGCTCTCCCAATAAAAATATCATCTCGGAAGTTTTCCTAAATCTCTAGGATGTAATAAGTTAATTGAGATGATTAGTGAAATTTGTGAACACTTGCAATAGATAAGTCATGATATTATCTACTGGCTCAGCATAATCCGCATTAAGAATAGCCTTTTGTCACAATTTTCTATGACATGACTAAGTTCACAGTCTTGGGAACCTTTTCTCAGGATCTCATCCCAACTTCTTCTCACCGTCTCCAGTTTAAAAAAGAAAAGTGCTGCATGTATCTAGGGAAATGGGCTAAGACTGAACAACCAGGGAAATAACTTGAGGCGGGACAACCAGAAAATCCTCTCTCTGAAGGAGAAAAACAAATAGACCATACTACAACAATACAAGCTGGATGAATAGCATCTGCTGTGACAACTTCCACCAAGTACGTCTTTTCAGTTAAAAACACCTCCCTATGGATCTGAAGAAGGGTATCTCTTCCCCACCCCCTTCTGTTTTGTTTGTTCGCTTAAATGTAAGCCTTTTCCTAATCCTACAAACACCTTTTCAATGCAAGCCCAGTGGTCACTGCCAATCTCACTTGATTATTTACAGGCTGTTGCTTTCTTAAATGACATGCTGAGATGGGGCAGCATTCTGAAAATCAATCGTAAAGTGCTCTGAGACATCTTCAGACAAGCAATATATGGGGCCCAGTCTCTCTCTGAAGTGTGACTGAGAGATGTTTCTGCTCTGCCTTACACAATCTAGTTTCTCTTTGTTGGGGAACTCATGAAAGAAGTCAGTTCCACTCAACAAGATGTGCAAGAGTTCAATCTGCTTCTCAGTGCAATGAGTTGTTGACTTCATCAGTTACATACTGGTCATCAGACTTCTCTCTCCTGCCTGGGTTAGATATCATTTTACTTTTGACTTACTGAATACAGTCCCATTTTAGTAAATTATACTTACGTCTTTCCACACAGTGAGTTCTGCAAAATCAAAATCTGAAAAGGGAAAGGCAAAGTTTCCTACTGAATGACTTTGTTCACCTCTTCAAATGTTATTCACAAACATCAATTTCAAAAGGTGCTTGAACATAGCTTTCCATTGTAGCAGGAGACAGATGACCATACAACCTTCATTCCAAAAGCCATGGGAGGTTTGCTGTCCAGCAATGCATTATTCAGAAAGAGAGACCAACCAACATACAGTCAGGTTTGAGACACCTTGTCAAGGTTCCTTCCCCACTCTGAACTCTAGGGTACAGATGTGGGGACCTGCATGAAAGACCCCCTAAGCTTATTCTTACCAGCTTAGGTTAAAAACTTCCCCAAGGTACAAACTTTGTCTTGTCCTTGAACCGTATGCTGCCACCTCCAAGCATTTTAAACAAAGAACAGGGAAAGAGCCCACTTGGAGACATCTTCCCCCAAAATATCCCCCCAAGCCCTATACCCCCTTTCCTGGGGAAGGCTTGATAAGACTCCTCACCAACTGGTACAGGTGAACACAGACCCAAACCCTTGGATCTTAAGAACAATGAAAAATCAATCAGGTTCTTAAAAGAAGAATTTTAATTAAAGAAAAGGTAAAAGAATCACCTCTGTAAAATCAGGATGGTAAATACCTTACAGGGTAATCAGATTCAAAACATAGAGAATCCCTCTAGGCAAAACCTTAAGTTACAAAAAGACACAAAAGCAGGAATATACATTCCATCCAGCACAGCTTATTTTACCAGCCATTAAACAAAAGGAAATCTAACACATTTCTAGCTAGATTACCTACTAACTTAACAGGAGTTGTAAGGCTGCATTCCTGATCTGTTCCTGGCAAAAATATCACACAGACAGACAAAACCCTTCCCCCCACCCTTCCAGATTTGAAAGTATCTTGTCTCCTCATTGGTCATTTTGGGTCAGGTGCCAGCGAGGGTATCTTAGCTTCTTAACCCTTTACAGGTGAAAGGGTTTTGCCTCTGGCCAGGAGGGATTGTATAGCACTGTATACAGAAAGGTGGTTACCTTTCCCTTTATATTTATGACACACCTTGATACCAAACATGAAAGAACCCCAGGCAGTTTAATACTATCATGAAGGAGGCAGCTGTCTTTTGGGCTGTATCTCTCTTCTGTTTTTCTTTTTTCTTCCTCTCCTTTCCCCCAATTTAGTGTTTTTAAGAAATGTAGGTCTGGAAGGGATCTCAAGGGTCATCTAGTCCACTCCCTTGCACTAAGGCACAATTAAGTATACTTACACCATCTCCAGCAAGTGTTTGTTTAACTTGTTCTTAAAGTTCACACTGAAAGAGATTACATAGTCTCCCTAGGTAACATATTCCAGTGCCTTATCTATCTTTATAGTTAGGAAAAAATTTCTAATATCAAACCTAAACCTCTCTTGCTTCAAACTAAGCCAATCATTTCTTATCCTACCCTCTGTGGCCATGGAGAACAATTGATCATCTTCCTCTTTATAACAACAACTTTTTACACATTTGATGACTTATGTCCCCTCTCACCCTTCTCTTCTCAAGATTAAACATACCCAGTTTGTCAACTTTCTTTACAGGTCATTTTTTCTAAACTTATTATTTTTGTTGCTCTCCTTTAGACTCTCTAATTTGTCCATATCTTTTAACAGTGTGGTTCCCAAAATTGGACATAGGACTCCAGCTGAGGCCCCACCAATGCTGAGCAGAACTGACCAAGTACCTCCTGTCTTGTGTCTTAAATTCAACACACCTGTTAATATCCCCCAAATGATATACGCCTTTTTTGCAACTGCATCACATTATTGACTCATTCAATTTGCAATCCACTATGACCTCCAGATCATGTTCTGCAGTACCACTGCCTAGTCAGGTATTCCCCATTTTTAAATGTGCATTTGATTTTTCCTTCCTACGTATAGTTCTTTGGACTTATCTTTATTGAATTTAATTTTGTTGATTTCAGACCAATTCACCAATTTGTCAAGATCATTTTGAACTCTAATCCTGTTCTTCCAAGTGCTCGTAACTACTCCCAGCTTGGTACCAAGTATCAGAGGGGTAGCCGTGTTAGTCTGTATCCACAAATAAGTGTGGAGTCCGGTGGCACCTTAAAGACTATCTGGTTTATTTGGGTATAAGCTTTTGTGGGTAAAAACCCACTTCTTCAGATGCAAATAAACCTGTTAGTGTTTAAGGTGCCACCGGACTCCTCCCAGCTTGCTATCATCTGCAAATTTTATAATTATACTCTCCACTCCAAGGCATTAATGAATATATTGAATAGCACCTGATCCAGGACAGACGCTTGCAGGACTCCACTTGCTAAGTCCTTTTTTGACTTCAAACCAAAAATAACTACTCTACACCATCTCTATAGCACATCACATTCAAAGGCAGCACTGGCTCTCATATTCAAAGTAGTATTTCTCCTTACTTTATTAAGGCAATGCAGACATTAATATACATTCCTGTAGGTCATAAAGTATTTTCAATTACAGAGAAAAAATGTGAAATCTTTCTCTACCTGCTATAATCTATAAGGTGCTGATCACTCAGAGCATTTTAAAGATAATTGGAATTCTGCAAGGCTATCGGAGTTCTTTGGTTGTTTGGGGGAAATCGTATAACAACAGAGTAGTAGATAGAGATGAAATGAGGTACTGCTTCTACTGTGATTTCTCTGATTTGACTGTGGTTGGATTTTGTTTAAGTTAGGGCTTCTGAGTATAGTATTATTTGTGTGTGTGCTTAAGCAATTACAGGGCTCCCAGAATCTTTGTGTGCATGCCTCCTTATTAGCATTTTACAAATCCAAATAAATAAAATGTGGTGCCCAATTACTAGACCAGCTGGAAGCTCAAAATGTATGTGCAGTTGTACACCTAATTTATGCACACAATTAAGATAATATGAGCAATTGTACCTACAGGGCTGGCCCACAACATTTTGGCACCCGAGGCAGGGAGCTCAAATGATGCCCCCATGTCCCCTCACTTTGGCCAAAACTTTGAAAGGTCTCAATTCTGCTTTCTTCCTGTTCTACTCCTCTCATAGTACTGCTCTGCTACCTACCCCAATAAAAGGAGAACTAACAACTTAAAATGCCTTGTTCAAAATTTTTAAATGACAATTAACTTTCAAACACCTGAACAGCAAATGTAACTTTTCTTGTCTGCATAGTAAATACTGGCATTTTTATCTGTTTGAATAATCAAAGTGGTGTTTTCCGTGCCTTCTTGGTTGCAAAGATTTGGACTGCTTCCTGCTGAAGGTCCACAGTCTGGGCCAGCTCATGCTCTGTTGAGATGGTTGCAAGGCCGACCAGCCTCTCCTGTGTCATTGTGGAGCGTAGATATGTTTTTATTAACTTCAGCTTGGAGAAGCTGCGTTCTCCACTGGCAGCTGTTACAGGAAGTGTTAGAAGTATGCGCAGAGCAACAAAAGCATTTGGAAACAGGGTGGTCATCTTATTTGTGCACATATATTCCAGAACAGGCTTTGAAGTTGATCCTGCTGAAATGTATCTTGAAAGGGCTTTCAGTTCATCACCTAAATCACTCGCATCAATATCGCATGTCATCATGTGTCAACACTGTCTCTAGTGCCCTGCATTGCTGATGTAAGTCTTGTTCAGGTATAGTGAGGACTTTTGGAATATCATACACATCCCAAATATACTTCTGTGTTCTTTGAGCTGCATGAAATGTTCTTCAACTGACTGTATTGCACAATCTAGCACCTGGTTAAAGAATTCAACTTTGAATTGTTGTTTGGGGTCTCTTATGGGATTATCCCATGCCTCAAAATCAAAACGTCTTCTTCTTTGGTGACTCTTGTATTCTTGAATGGGTGGGAAAATAGCTTCAGTGTGAAGTTCCTCTGCCAACTTCTGTGCACTCTTCAGAACATTTTGAAATCCCTCATCTGACCGGTAAGACTGTAGGTATGACTTTGCTTTGTCCATTTGTTCCATCACTTCAGATATATCAAGGTCAACACCTTGGAGTCTCTTGCTTACAACATTTATTTCAAACAGTATGTCATGCCACAACACTAAGCCACACAGAAATTTGAAGTTGTGTATGTTTCTGGTGACTCCATTTCCCTCTGCCACTGTTCTCCCACAAACAGTTCCTGTCACAGCATTATCTTCCATAATGACAACTATGGCATCCTCTATCTTCCCAATTTGGTGTTTGATAGGCTTTATCGCCTCCACTCGACTTTCCCATCGTGTGGCACTCAGTCATTTCAGTATCAGAGAGGATGTTCCCAGACGTTGGTTCAAAATTTGCCATTGATGAGCTGATGCAGAGAAAAATACACAGATGCTTTGAATTATATTAAAAAATTCAGCAGCCTCACTAGAAGCTGATGCTGCATCACTGACCACCAAGTTCAGTGAATGAGAACTGCATGGGACAAAAAAAGCTCGAGGGTTTAACTCTCGGATCCATGTCTGCACTCCTCTGTTCTTTCCTCTCATGTTGGCACCATTATCGTAGCCCTGACCTCTCATGTTAGCTATCACAATTCCCGTATCTTCCAGCTTTTTAAGAAGCACATTTGTCATACCAGCTCCTGTAGTACCATCAATGTCAATAACTTCTAGAAAATGCTCTTTGACAGTCACCATTGCAGGGACATTTTCACTAGGTTCTGTTGCTGTTACAAAACGCACCATTAAAGTCATTTGTTCCGTATGGCTGATGTCAGGTGTGTAGTCCAGAATAACAAAGTAATATCTTGCTGACTTCAGATCTGCCACAATCTTCTGTTTGACTTTTGTTGCCAGTAACTGTATGATCTCATTTTGAATTGTTTTTCCAAGGTAGTGGTGTGTGTACATTTCTTGGGTGGTGACTCTTCTTAGATGCTTCTGGAGTATAGCATCAAACTAAGCCATCAGTTCCACAATTTTAAGGAAGTTGCCACTGTTTGGCACATACAGCTGATCTGAAGTGCCATGCAGTGCTAGGTTTTGGGTAGCAAGCATTCTCACAATGGCAATGAGCCTTTTCAGAACATTTTGCCAGGAAAGAGACTCTGATGCAATCTTCTCTTGATGCTGATCATCTATGGTGGCCTTTTAACCTTAGTCTCATCTCAAGCTCTTTCCACCTATGGAACGCTCTTTGGTGATTTGCTGCCTTCTCATGGCATGCCAGATTTCTAGCCAGATTTTTCCAGTCCTTTGTTCCTGTAGAACCCAATGCGGCTGGAACATTAGGAAGAATCTGCCACAAAAACAAGTATGCAACATTCAGGGTTTCTGAGTACATAAGCCATGGCCTCTCCACTTTGTCACCATTGGAGATTTCATGCCAGTAATGTGTTGGATGGAAACTTCTATTTTCATTGTCTTTGGCGAACATGAAGTTTTTCACTTGCTGTGGCCCCTGCAGAACAAGGAAGTCCCTCAGGCTATTGCTCAAGTGCGTCCACAGTCCTGGATCATCCAGATTTAAGGAACTAAACTCAGCAGCAGCTGTTTTTTGCACCTCCACCACACTCTTCTCTGATCTACACTTTTCTTCAGGAATGTGCATGGTTACATCCATTTGAGATGGAGATACGGATGCTGCAGTAGCTGCCAGGTCACCTGCACTCTGACTAACTGGAAGATCAGGCACCACCTCACCACTCACATCTTCACTGGGGCTGGAAGGCTCACCCTGAACATTTGTGTCTATGTATTTCAGGGGAGCGCCTTCCTGTTTAGATAGAAAATCTTCCTTTGCTTTCTTTTTCTGAATGCTGCCCCAGAGGGGCATTTTCTTCTTTCACTCATGACTGCTGTTCTGTGCCAGCTATAGTGGCTCTCAACACTCAACTGAGGGGGACAAATAAGCAGGCTAGTAGCAGGGCCCGAGTGAGGGAAGACATCAGCGTCTTAAGGGCCTAACTGGCTCCTATTACTTCAGTTGACTGCCTGTTCTCCTCAGGTGGGCTCAGGGAAGCAGCAGGAAATAGGAAGCTCCCTGAGAAGCTGGTGTTAATCAGTCCAGGCTCCTGGGGGTGCTAGAGAGGTACATAAGAGGCTCCTCCTCTTCTCGCTTCCTGCAGCTCCTGCTGCTTTCTGTTATTCCCTCACCTTTTCTCCTGCCTGCCTGTTAGGTCTCTTGTGCCCTCCTTCCTCCAGCACTGCACTCCACCATCTCTGTGCATCTAGAGCAGAGAGAATACAGATGCACCAGCAGCAGACAATTTTCTACACTCTGGGTCCCAGTGATGCCCCCCCTCTCCCCCACAGTCTGGCACCTGAGGCGACCACCTCAGTTTGCCTCATGGTAAGGCCAGCCCTGTGTACCTAATCAGTCATCAGTTGTGTTGCACAATCTTCCTTTATCTTGATATCTGTTCTCATATAATACATTTTAGATTTCACTCCTTCATTCAGAAGACAAAGCAGAATCTTGTATGATACTCACTTTGATAGATGGATATTCAAAGTCAGCTAGTGAGGGCTTCTGCTTTTTGGGGTTTGTTTTTTGCAATATTTGAGTTCCATGTTGATGTCCAAAAAACAAGGGAGGAGGGGATTGGGGCTCTTTCTTTGTATGAACTCTAATAAGTGATGTGTGTGTGTGTGTGTATACACACACACACACACACACACACACACACCTCTTGAGAGTAGTATATACTGCCTCATGCATACCACTTGCAATGGCATTGCATGCTCTGGAATCTCTGACTTATGAATCGAGGAAAAAAACAATAAAACAAAAATACAAACACAATATCTAAAAAATATCAACACTCTCCTTCTCACTGAAATACTTCCTGTTTCTCAGGGATGACAATTTAAGACTTCAGTAAGCCTTTTTTTTTTTTTTTTAGCTACTATAGCACATTGGGACTTACAAAACGGCTGCCCCAAGTACTAAACAGAGCAATAAAAAAAAAAAGAAGCAGTAGAACCAGGGCCTCATAAAAGCAAGACAGTCCTATTGGTGTGGTAAGAGTCAAGCAATTCTGCATGCATGTGATTGTAGTACTAAATGTTAACATTAGGCATCATAATCAGAGATGTATTGGCTATCACATACCCCATGCAACTGGCACTTCAGAGTCCTTTCCAAGGTATGAGATAGGGTGAAGAAAAAGATCTATCAAACATTTCTACCCATTAGGCTTCACACAAAAGTGTGATAAAATTCCCCCGACGAAAGTAAAATAACAACTTTTGTAATTTTTTTTTTTATTACAAAAGCATTATTTTCCAGTACTATAATAAATAAACAAATAATTTGTGTGGCATTATAATTTAAGTATGATATTACAAAAGGTCAATTTTCTTTTTAAAAGGTTAAGGTCTTGCTGATTAGCTTTAATTTTCTTTTAAAGCCTGGAGCATTTGAACCATCTCAAAAGGCAGGGCATGCAAAATACTGTGTATATATCAATTTTTCAAATTCAGTTTCTGAAAATTCTGACATCATATCTGGTTTCTAAAGTTTTTCCTGAGCATTACTAGTGAAAGGGATACATTCTGCTCTCAGTTCTCTTAAAGTAAAAATTTAGTAATTCCATCAGCTTTGCTGGAGTCACTCCAGATTTACTCTGATGAAATCATGAGCAGAATTTGATCCAAAGTGTTCATTTCTTCTTGGGAATGAATTGAAACAACTTTGATGTTTTTATATGTAATAAGCTCTAGGTACAATGTTCAGAATAGTGCAGAACTACTTAACAGCTCATTCATATAGAGGCATGTGTTCTGCTTAGAAATAAAAATGTTTCAAATATAAATAAAATATAAAATGAGAACTGACTTGCGGAAGCCCTTTCTTTTTGTTTTCTGAGGCAACAAAGCCATTTCAGTTAGTAGCAGTGAAAAGCTGAGAACAACAGAGTACAGAGTTGTAAAGGCCTTCCATATCTCAATATGCCCATAATTCAAAAAAAATCATAATATCTCAGAGATGTATCTTCAAATGTAAAATAGGGCTGTCGAGCGATTAAAAATATGTTTTAATTGCGCAATTAATCACACTGTTAAACAATAATAGAATACCATTTATTTAAATATTTGTGGATGTTTTCTACATTTTCAAATATATTGATTTCAATTACAACACAGAATACAAAGTGTACAGTGATCACTTTTTATTTATTTTTGATTACAAGTATTTGCACTGTAAAAAACAATAAATCATATTTTTCAATTCACCCAATACAAGTACTGTAGTGCAATCTCTTTATCATGAAAATTGAACTTCCAAATGTAGATTTATGTTAAAAAAAAAAACCTGCATTCAAAAATAAAACAATTTAAAATTTTAGAGCCTGCAAGTTCACTCAGTCCTACTTCTTGTTCAGCCAATCGCTCAGACAAACAAGTTTGTTTACATTTGCAGAATATAATACTGACTGCTTCTTGTTTACAAAGTCACCTGAAAGTGAGAACAGGCATTCTCACAGCAATGTTGTAGCCGGTGTCAAAAGATATTTACATGTCAGATGTGCTAAAGATTCATATGTCCCTTCATGTTTCAACCACCATTCCAGTGGACATGCATCTATGCTGATGATGGGTTCTGCTCAATAACAGTCAAAAGCAGTGTGGACTGACTCATGCCAAGCAGCCCACCATGCTGAAGACAAGAGGGAGGAGAAGCAGGAAGCAGAGGGAGCACATGGATCACTTCCATAGTTGCTCCTGGAGATGATCTCATCTCCCCCCCACCCTGAGGATGTCTCCGCTGCTCCCAGCCCCATAGAAGCCACATCCCAGCTAGGAAAGTGAGCATTTGTGTTGCTTTTGGTTTCAGGAACAGACACCCACTATTTCAGTGAGAGAGCAAGAGCCAAGTACAGCACTTAGGCTGCAACATTTTAAGCCATGTTCCCCTGGTGCTAGATGATTAATATCATGAACTTAAGAAGTATTGAAAATATTGTGCGGGTGGTAGGATCAGAAGGGTATGCACAGGAAAGGTGGACAGCAATTTACCCAAGTGGACAAGTACAATCCAGTGCAGTTAACATTGCCCTGACTGAACATCCTTCTATTCCCACTGGCTGAACTATTCCTTCTTGCTTTTTTTAAAATTTTATCATGTATGCAGATACAGCACACTCAACAGTCTGCTGCCCCACATAAAGAAGATATATAGCCAAAGTGATGTTCAGAATTGTATTCAGTGATGCATTTGAAGATAATGTGGCTCAGCAAAGATACAATGGAGACTTAACTACAAACACTGAATAACTATAGTTTCTGCTTTAACCCAGATCTACCAGCACCAGTGACAGATGTAATACTGGGTGCGATTTGGGAAGAAGAAGAGAGAAAACACTGATTTAGGAAAAAGCTGCAAAAGGCAACCTAGTGGAAGATTTTGGTCTCCACTGAAGGAGAACTTTGTTCTTTTAACCATGATAGCCCTTCTCCAAATGTTATACTATAGTATGTATTAAGGAGTATTAAGAATTTTATATGTGATATCTTGGAAATAAAGGTTCAAACCCTGCTGTCCTTACTCAAGCAAAACGTCCATAGATTTCAATGGGAAGTGTGATTGAGTATGGCAAGCAGGATTTGACCCGAAGCATATGGATGATCTATTGAAGACGTTCTCCTTGGAATACTCTATTTTCTACAGTCACAAAAGTCAGTCACGCCACTGTTCTGTAGCCATTCTATTCACAGGGAATCACAGGAAATTAGGCATCACCTGCTAAACAGGCCACAATTCAAATTGTGCCACGACAGCTAAATTCCTACGTCCAGTTAATAATTCTCAATTAGTAGCATGGGAGCCACAAAAGAAGTAAGATTTGGTAAGATGACTAATCAGTCAGAATGTGAAAGCTCTTAAATAGAGAACTCTGGGTAAATGAAACAGTGCTTATGAAAATAAAAAGGAAGAATGAAAAAAGTCTTGATCCTGCTCCACTAATAACCGTCAAGTCCCATGTTGGAAATTGTTTTTCTAAGTAGAAATGACATTAGCATATTGAAGGAATTTTTTTGGAAAAAAAATTAGTGACATGCCACTGACTAAATATAGCATTGATAACAGATTAGGGTTCAGGTTTCAGAGTAGCAGCCGTGTTAGTCTGTATTCGCAAAAAGAAAAGGAAATGTTCGTCTCTAAGGTGCCAGAAGTACTCCTTTTCATATTAGGGTTCAAACTGAGATGTTTTATATACAGACGTTCAAGTCAAGATTCGCCCCTCTCACCCTCAAGCGTGAATTTTAGTGTTTCTAAAAGGTGCCAGATGAAGTCTTCTATACATAGTTTACACAGCAACAGTGACTTCCTCATGGTATCCCACAAAACATAATATAAAGAGACAACCTGAAAGGGTAGTTCAGTCTCCATGTAAATTCAGTTCTTGGCATTTCTGCTTACATTGCTGAAAGAGAAGGAGATCAATGCAAATTGTGGTCATGAATTTTTGTGATGCAGACTTCTGTCCTCTGCAAAACCATAAAAATCATTTCACGTATGGGTACCTGACACCATAGTTAGTAATAATGTTCATTTTCCACTACCCCAGTAAAATTTTTAAATAAGGGAGATCATAGCTGAAGGTGTAAGATTAAAGATGAATGGTTCTATTTCTAATTGTATGAGCCATTCACTCTGTACTACTGCTAAAGCCACTTGGTTTTTGTTTTAGGAAGACATGGATTATACTCTTAAAAAAAAAATTCCAACTTTCTTGTTGTGAAGATGCTACATCTCTTCATTTTCCAGCTGACACGCACAACTCTTTATATTGTTGATACTAGAGTTGGTAAAAAAAAATCCCATTTTATTTCTGTGAAAAATTTCTAAATTGTTTTGTTCAATGTTTTTGCAGAATATTTTGATTTTTTGATGAAAATATTTGAAAGGAAAAACACATGCATTTAATTTCTTATTGATATGTTTGGTTCCCTTTGAATTTTCATTTGATTTTGTTTTTTTGAAAGCCAAAATTAAACAAATGTGTCATTTTGAAGCCTAAAAGGTCATTGTTTCATTTTAAATTTTTTATTGTGAAAAAAAATCAATTTTTTTCCTAAATCAAATGGTTTGTGAAATATTGATGAAACTACAATTTTCACTGAAAAAAATTCAACTAGAATCACTTCAAATAGCTCTAGCTGATAACAAATAATAACTGGAAAACAGAAAATTGGAGGCTGTTTTCCAACACAGTATTACTGAGTTATAGCATGCCATGAGGAATTTACACATTAATGAGAGATGAGAATTTCTCCATCCTGTTTCCATCTTCTAAAGCCATTCATAAATATGGATTGGAAAATCAAGCAAAAATTTGCCCTATTAATTCAGAGGTCAGGGCAACTTTGCATGATATGATTAATTTATTTATTAAATAGAACAAAATAATTTGCCTTCATATATATGAAACTCTTGTGCACACTGTGCTGTGTTTTGTAGAGTTTGTGCAGGCTACAAAAAGACAAAAGAAGACTTGTATCTTCTCCTCCCCCACAAAAAATACCCCACACTCTTTGTATTGGGTACCATCTTTATGAAGCACAATACTGAATTAGATTTTTCATGCTACCTTCACAGAGAAATAAGTGTCCTTTAAAATATGGGCCCATATAACCAGAGTGAGGGAGCTGGGTTTTAGGATGAAAGAAGATTCTATATGTGAAATTACTGTATCCATCATTCACATTTTTAAAAATTCCCTTTTGTCCTCAGAGGCATGAGGAGAGGACAAGTTCCCCCTGTTAAACACTTATTAATGAGTTTCTGGTCAGGGATTGTTTAAACCGTGAATTATCAGGAATATGCTCTTCATTTTAAGAGAAGCTGTATAAAATTGTGCTGGAGTATACTGCAGAAGCTACAACACACTCACATAGGAAAGAACGGCTGCACTGAAGAATAGAACACATTTGTATGGAACATTTCAGATTTATTCCTCTATCTAAAGGGGTCATTTTTCTTTTCTGTCTCTTTCTACAGATATTATTTATGGGAAAATAGAAAACGACAGAGAAAAATGGTTTGTGATAAACTATCTTTTTGTTGTTGTTGTTGGGGTTTTTTTGAGTGGTTGGGTGGTGAGGGGAGAAAGCTTTTAAATCTGCAGTTTTTGCAACCAGACTGAATTCAAGAACAACTTCTGGTCTCCACATCCATTGCCATGGGGAAATTAATGCATATGTGCGGAGATAAACTACTTGCTATAAAACTCTATGCCGGGAAGAAACATGGGGAGTGAGATAGATCCAAACGGCAACCAATCTTAATATTCCGGTGCTTGAAGATTCCTGCTATTAAAAAAAAAAAATTTCAAAAGATATTTTATACCCCACCCAAAATCTGTGAATTGTGCAACATTTCTGGGAAAGCACCAATTTGACAAGAGTTTAATTCCAAGCTTCTATTACACAACCAAAGAGGAATTAATCCCTCACAAACAGCACTAAAATCCCCAGAGACCGGTTTCCTACCTTGAGCGGAAAGATGGCTTAGTGGTTCGGGTGTTAGTCTCACAGACCTGTTGTAAGGACAAATTCCTTAAAGATTGTGAGGACCTCAAAAACCACAATACTGAGAGCCATACACAGTAAAACCTCAATTGTATGAATATGGATTTTATGAGTGACTGGTTGTATTATTTTTTTCTGCCACAAATGTGAATTTGATCCTTCAGCCAATGTTCAAGCAGCTGTACAGGTTTGAAAAGAAATAGATTTGGCAGCAATGAAGGACTGCAGTTCTCTCAAATTAAAATTGGGCACGCTGTATACATTTGTTACCATTCATTACATACACATCAATGAATTATTAATAAATTAACGTATGCACCGTATGTACTGTAATTTTGAGATGTTTACTTCTATTAACTTTGATTTTATGAACACCTCAGCCCCCAGGGAGTTAATAAAATAGGGGCTCTACAGTAAGTACTTTGGATACACAGTATGTACCTAGCCACCTCATCTCCTTATCTGTTCCCTGAAACTCAGTCCTTCAAACCACTTTTCACTTAGGAAACTGCTCTCACCCCACTGACATCATTAGAAAATCCTCAATAAACCGTGATGATAGTATATCAGTGATTTGTAAGTAAGAGATCCTAGAGCTATGCTGAACTATATCAGTGAAGAACATGCCCTACATACTCTAATTATCCAAATCTTCATACATTAAAAATAAAACATAACAAAATAAATAAAAAAGCAGCAACAAAACAAGTAGGGATGAAAGATCAAAGTTTTAAAAAAAGAACATGAACTGAAAAAAACTAACAAAGGGGTGAGACACCCATAATTCTCCTAAATATAAACAGTCATAACAGCACATAGCTCTCATACAGCAATGTTCACCCGTACATCTCAAAGAACTTTACAGAGTAGGTTGATATTATTATCCCCATTTTACAGATAGGGCAACTGAAGTACAGTGAGATAAAGTGACTTGCCCAAAGTCACTGGGAAAACCAGTATGGAACTGGTCTCCTGACGCCCAGTCTGGTGCCTTATCCAGCAGGCTAATCTCACTCCTGCAGGATGTAGCTCATTTGGTCATCCATCATTTACTGGGTGCTTTGACTCAGCTTGCTATGTACATGTGTTTTAGGGGCAGACATTATATGCTGTGCTCTCACACACAGCATAACACAGTCCAACCATATTCTGAAAGAGTTTTTGCCCTTCCTTCCGTCCTTGGGGTTCAGATAGTGCTTTTACTTCAGATTTCAATGTATGAGATGCTTAGCAGGGACCCCGTCAGGCTGGCAGTTAGCTCCAAACTCTCTTCCGTCATTCTGTAGGATTGTCTTCTTCCTTAATACACAGAGCTACAAGAAAAATGCAAGCTTCCCTCTTAAAAAGGCAGTACTTGTTATACTGTATGCAGTATTAATTACTACTGTAATTTTACGCAGAAGCAACCATACATTGTATACATTCCCATACAAGTCATTGGGACTTTTTCTCCAATGACTGAGATTAAATAACTATTAAATTACTGTGCATGGCTCTCGGTGTTGTGGTTTTTGAGGTCCTCACAGTCTTTAAGGAATTTGTCCTTACAACAGCTCTGTGAGGCTAGCACCCTAACCACTGAGCTATCTCTCTGCTCAAGGTAGGAAACCGGTCTCTGGGGATTTTAGTGCTGTTTGTGAGGGATTAATGTTAGAGTCTTGTAATGTGACTGTCTGAAATTCCTCTTTGGTTGTGTAATAGAAGCTTGGAATTAAACTCTTGTCAAATTGATGCTTTCCCAGAAATGTTGCACAATTCACAGATTTTGGGTGGTGTACAAAAATATCTTTTGAAAAATTTTTCTTTTTAATGGCAGGAATCTCCAAGCACCGGAATATTGAGATTGGTTGCCTTTTGGATCTACCTCACTCCCCATGTTTCTTCCCAGCATAGAGTTTTATAGCAAGTAGTTTATCTCCGCACATATGCATTAATCTCCCCATGGCAATGGATGTGGAGACCAGAAGTTGTTCCTGAATTCAGTCTGGCTGCAAATTCTCCTCTCACCACCCAACCACTCCAAAAAAACCAAACAAAAACAAAAAAAAGAATTTGAAAATGATTAGCTACCCATTCAGTTTAAAGTATATATTTATCAGTTGATAGTGTGCTGGCATAAACAGATGACTGAGAAAAGCTGCCACGCTGCAAATTATTGTGAATTAAAGACTCTGGCAGTGAGACAAACAATATATTTGTAAGAGTGTTAAAAATTAACACAGAGTGAACAAAGATGAATCCCAGCCCCATGAACCAATAAATTCAAAAACCATTTGAATAATATTTAAAACTCTAATTCTAAAGGTACTCTATGCAGTTCAACAACACTTCACAATCTCGTTTAATTACATGGAACAATTTGATTCCTAAATATCAAAAATGTATGCACTGTCAATATACATACTTTTCAAATTCAGTATTTCTAGATAATGGCCAAAATTGATACTTCAGTTAACTCCCATGCTAAGTCACTCAAGTAGCAGTCTCAAAGATTGACTCTTTTTGAAGCAAAAATATACATACCTAAATTAGTAAAATGTTCCCCTATAACAACTAATGAACTATACATTTGCGGACTTCAACCACATTCAGGAAACCCTCATCAAAAGAGAAGTTGCATGCTGCAAAAATAATCAGGGATTTGACCACCAAAGTATTAAAGAAAAATTTTCAGAAAAATGGACTTTTTGCTCCAACTTGACTAAAAACATTTATAGTTTTGTGAAACTCATTAGACAACCCCAATCACACGAGTTTCTTTACAGATTTGATTCTCAGCCCAATCTCATCACAAACTTTGCAAACAAACGTGAGCTAATTTAGTTTCACAACAAAACCAGTGAATTGAGACAGTTTTGACAAGTTTGCTTTGAGTTCATTTGAATCCAAAGTTCAAAGTGAGCCAATCCACACAAACCGTGAACAAAGTGTTTTTCCGTGCATTGCTGTGTTTCCGTGCATTGCAATCTCTTAAATTGCAAACATGAGAAGATATCTAACTTGACTGCTTCTAAAATACAACAATAAATATATGGGATGAAACAAAGGAAATTAACCCTTAGCTCTGAAACTTTTATGAGAAAAATAAGGGTTACTTTGGTGGCAGTGACTTTAGGATTGGGGGAGGTTGTTTTTGTTTTCATTAAACCAGAAATTTAATGAAAGAAAGTCAAAAAAATTCCTTGTCAAGTTGGCTAATAGGTAGCTACTACATGCCATGAAAAAATGCTTTTACTAAAATTCATGAGCTCAGTATTGCATTCTCTAGAGTTCAAAGTATGCTGTGCATATTTAGGGTGGGTTGAACTCCCAGGACTTTGAAGCAAACAATCTTGGAACAATCAGAGAGGTTCATAGACTTTTTAGGCACATCATATGGGGGGAAATGCGGGGTGGGGGGAAGAGCCGCAGTGAAAAAGAGAGAGGGTTTCATCAGATGGAAAACAAGTCAGAGAACAGATCCATTAGTCTCCTCCTTCCATGGAAAAAGGGATTTGGTTTGGACTTAGCTGGATAACAGAGGAGGGGGCAGATAAGGGGTAAGACATGGTTAGCAGTTAGAGCAAGGAAGTGAACTAAAGTAAAAAGAGCAGGTGGACTTTGTGGTTATGGGGAGAGGGCTTTTCAACACGTGAACAAAGATTCACTCTTGGTTAGAGGGATGGTTGAAGGCTCTGAAAGGTTCTTCTTGTGTACAAGCTTATACGTCTATCCACAGTTTATAGAGTTTGCAGTGTGATTCTTAAAAAAAAGCTATCAAACATCCCAACTATGGGAGATGCATCCATTCTTGCAGGAACACTGATAGTGAATAGGAACATGAAAACCATAAAGTGTATATTGTCAGCACAAAACATACTGCATTTCTGGGACTGTGTACTCTTTGTTTCTGGATATTTTAAAATGTTTAGCCCTCGTAAATATTTGCATAATGTGTCTTTTTTTCCCAGATGGCTGCTTTAGAGAAATGTATCTTGTGGCATATAATCTTCTGTTACTTCCCACTGCTTTATCAAAACTATTTCCTCTCTCACTTAAAAAAAAAAAAGAGTTCATTAAAAATTGCTCCACTCATTCTTTCAACGAAACCATCAGTGTAAAAATGATAAGACTGCCAAGGGGGAAACCTTACTGCTGAAGGTTAAGATAACAGGAAGCTTCATGTGACTTTCCCTTCTATAGCCTAGCTAAAGTTCAGCGAGAGTAAGCATGTTGCAGTCTGCTGATGCCTTATTCTCTGTTCTAGCTAGAGCTGTCTGATTAGTCTGCTAGTTTTCTCACTGAGATTTAATATCTACGCATAAACAGCAGCTCTCTCCTTTATATGAGAAAAAGAGACCTCATTTTATGATTTCTTCTTATACATAAAAGGTGGTTAAAACACTCCTGGTTAAGTTTAATTGGCCTACAGCTATGGTTTAATTCGATAAATTGAAATAAAACATTGCTCACAAACCCCATGCCAGGCTTAACTAATATGCTTATAATAGACTTAAAAGGGAATCAGAAAGTAAATCCTAACTATATTGGTCTTTCCCAGCTACATACAACTAAAGTTATTCGGAGCATTCTAAAATGCTGCATATTTAAAAATTCGTTTCTCACTGATCACACTTGTGCTTTTTATTTTTTAATGCAGTCAAACTCTCACTTCACTTCTGGATTGTTTTGAGCACTATGTGGATGCTACAGTGTAGAAATCCCATGTGCCCGTGTAATAAAAATGAGTACCATAACGGGCACTAATTTGACAATATTAAAGCATGTAATATTAAAGCTTGTGCCAGGTACAGTCTGTGGATGGAGAATTTCAGGGACTCTAGCAGCTTTCGCAGCTTACCCTGACTCCTCTTACAAATATTTTATACTGTCATATGTAATTATGGAAAAAGTCAAAGCAAGGATGTGTTACTGCTGGCTGTATAATTATTATACATTTAAATACATTTACTAGGAAGATCTTTAGTTTACTTTCCAGCTTCTATTTTAGGTGGAAGAGAAAAGTAGTGCACCTCATCCCAAAATCCACATTTATTTAGCAATCATTTGGGATTCACGTAGGTTTATTTATGCAGTTTATATGAACAATGATGTATCCATCACATAGATACAATTTCAGTATTCCCCTCAGGCATATCTGAATTGTGTGCCTGAGCTAATAGATAAATGCAGGTATTAACCCAGCCACCTTTTAGGCAGCTTTTGCTATGCTCCATACAACGTATTTTAGTTAACTTCACCTGAACCATTTGTTCCAACAGCTTTGAAAATCTGTCACAAATGGAACACCCATACTGTACACAGATTGACTGTACAAGACAAGTAGCGTCTGAGTTCCCCAATGGGCACTAGCAGATCACCACTGTGAGAGCTGTAAATGACTTCAGTATATCTCTCTCCCAGCAAGTGGTGAATATACTCAGTAAAGCTAACATGAGGCATTTCTTCCAAGAATCTAAAGAACAAGGGATTGAAGGTTTCTGTGTGCATCATAATATGGGCTGAGATGCAGTAATTGGGACAGTTCTGACACTGGAAGTCTTCTATCCAGCCATCCATAGGGTGCAGTTGGAGGATATTATAGACCATACTCTGGAGCCTTTTTTTCCTTCCCCTTCTCCCCCCCGTTTCTTTTTTTTATATATATAAATTGAAGGTTTGCAGCTGCACCGATTTGTGTTAATTGTGTTCATTTTATGCGGATGACTGTATAATCCAGATCTGATTGAGTGGAATTCACCATTCACTTCACTTAGGATCTACTAAAACCATTAATCAAACTGAGGTTCAATCACTCTTGTCAGAGGTTGAATCAAACTGGAACTTTGAGGCAAAAGGGTAGAGACTGATCCAATGAACATTGTCATGAATGTCATGTTATAATAATGGAATATTCAGGCTTTCCACAAAATCTTTTAAGTGTCATGCTTTTCATTTTCCTGTAGTCTATGAAACTGTACACACCAAATGTGGTGCTTTAGATGTTCCATTTGAGGGACAGAATTCCACTTCCTAGAATTTTCCTCGACCAACAACAACAACAAAAATCAAACCCAATATATTATCAATTCCATTTTTTCAAATGATAATAATGAAACTGGACAACATTTTACAGGTTTATAAATGTATCAGCCTAAAATATTTTTGTCAAGCTTTTTGCTGCAAAAAGTGCTCCTGAGCGCTTCAATAAGTGTACACCCAGAACGGTAGTGCAAAACACTTTGACAGAAACAAGAAACCACTTATCCCATTACCGTATATATTTATGCAGTCTTGAACTTCTAGCTTAAAAGATCATTCTCAGAAGCATTCAGCTACAAGCACTTCTGTCCATTCTGCTAAGTAACAAAACAAGATGGTAAAAATCCAACAGGAAATTTGAACATATTAAGGTGAAGGTACGAATCAGGAAAAAACTCCTACCAGAAAAATGAGACCGCTCATCCACAGAAAAGCTTTGTGCTGAAAGAGGCCTAGTTCTCTTAGGACTCCAGCAGCCTAATCACTCCTGGTTTTGTTTGTTTTTTACAAGCTGTTTGGAGTGTCTGTGTGTGTGTGTGGTGGCGTGATCTGTCACTTTTACTCCACAAAACCAGTCAGCGCTATAGGGAAAGTCCCCTTTCATTTTGTGTTTTCCTAGCTTCTTGTCTTCTAAATTTGGAATGTGCCTAGCACACTGGCGATGCTACCACAAATAAATAAATACTATGTTAACATTCATAATATATTAATGTCGAGACAGTGCTATGATACAGAGGTTTCTAGCTTTATTATCCAACACTCACAGGAGAAGATGCTGGGTGATACAAGCCCAGCACATGCAATGCAATATTTAAGAGCCTTTTGCACTGTATTTTTGAAATTACCCTTAAGGCTAGAACTCTCAGAAAGGCTCAGTACCCATAACTGGGGCCAGATTTCAAGAAAGCTCGGTGTCTGAGTTCTTTTGAAAAGCTAGCCATTATTCAGGTGCCTCAGAGGGAATGAACTCTTTCTAAAAGTTATCCCCGATTTGGGTACTGAGCACTTGAAAATATGACCCTAAGCTCTTTTGAAAATCTGGTCCCATAACCTCTGGTGTGGGGCATGCTGTAGTGGGGGTGTGGAATTCACTATAAACAGAATAAAGATGCTTTCTTTCAAGATTTATTTATTTGTTGGGGGCTTATTTATTTATTTGTTTGTTTGTTTATTTGTTATTCAGTGAATCATTTTGGCAGCAGCTGATGCCAATAGCTCTTAACAAAAAAAAACAAAACCCAAACCCCAAACCAAACACATCCACTCCACCAGTGTAAAATGAAAAGTAATTTCAGTTTTCCTCAATGGGTCATTTTTTGGCGGGTGGAGGGGTTGGTTTACAACTATATTTAATGACTTTGTCTTTATGCAAAAATAAAAAATGTTACTTATTTCAGATACTAATAGGGAATAGCAGCATAGATGTGGCAGGTACTGACTGGGGTGTAGAGAGGTGCATAGGGCACTACCCTACGATTCTGACGTGTCTTTACTCAACTCACCTAAGTAGTGCTTCACCATCTACACTGCTATATATACACCTGTGCTCGGGATGCATACAGTATATGTACTCTACACGTTACCATAAGGTTAGACATAGCCTAAACTCCCATAAATGACACTCCTTTCCTGTGGGTTAGGAGAAATTTTAAAGGGCTAGAAGTTTTCTAAGACATGTGTAGTAATTAATCTTTGAAACAATGAGAGAGAGAGACAGACATTCTTCCCATTTGACAGCTGGAGAAAGTTAGGCACTTGGGGTCAGAGTTGTCTTGATTTACATCTGCTGGGAATCTGCCACAGTATTGTTCAGGGACCGATCTCTCAGGCGTGATGAACTGTCCATTCCACTAATTTGCAGAGTCACTCAGAAAATATAGACCTTGCCAGTCTACAGCCTTAACCACAAAATTATCCTTCCTCTTTTGAAGGACAATTGGTATCTACAGTTCCACTGTTAAGGTCTGGCCAATAATAATTCACGTAATTTGATAATTTAGGCCCATTTCCTGTAGTTTGTTGAACAAGCAGAGTCTGTTTTGCCCACATGCAATGAATTGCAAGATCCAGGCTCAAATCATGAAATTGTTTTCTTTTCTGACCCTTTAAAGAATAAGGAGAAGTGAGTTATAAATACCAGATTAATTACTGGAGGAAGAAAGAAAATTGGGGTGCCATTACAATTGACATTTTCTCCTGCATAATGTAGAATAGTGCAGGGAATGCCAAGAAGGCATAGAATCAACATCCATAACACTTTTGTAACCATTAGTTTTAATTTATTAGGTAGTTTGCTAACAACTATATTGTGTTCTATTAGAATTTATTACATTTTATTGTTTTTTACCATGGATGTCAACACAGGCTTTACATACTCATAACTATTCTGAGTCAGAAGCAGCAACAATAAAACTTAGCAAAATCCATTCAGTCACAACCCTAAATTGTAGCAATGTAGAAGATCTTGGAGGTTAATGAACTGACATTTTGGCCTGATTTTCAAAGATGTGTGCTCACCTGCAAGCCCTGCATCTGAGACCAGACAACCTATGGGCAAATTAGTTATGAAACAGCATACAAACCAGTTTTGAAAATCAGTCTGAGTCAAGATGGTGTAGTTGCTAAGCAACAGCATTAAAAGAATGCATGATTTTTTTGTTTGGTTGTACGTTCCTCTATTCTGTTGCTTATTTCTCGGGGGGGAAAAAGACAAATATTTAAATTGGAATTTAATAACTGTTTTTGCTTTTTAATTACACAACATTGAAAAATTAATGAATAATATCTGGGCTTCTGAAGAATAAGAGAGAGAATTATACATCTGCATGCATAATAATTATATAATTCAAACAGAAGAGAGAATTATACATCTGCATGCATAGTCATGGTCATCAGGGTGGTAAGCATGAGTGAGAGGGACAGCAAATGAAGCTATGTGCCTGCTGTGTTCGTATATGGCCCAATCCTGCCTCTGAAATAGTGGGGAAAGTCCACCTTGACTCCAGTGTTATCAGAATAAGGTCCTAAATTTTGACCCTCATGAGCCAAACATCAATGCAGTACCAAAAAAAGTACAGTGTACAGCTTAGTTTTCCAGCATGGACATAAGGTATGGCCTTACATATTAGATGAAGATAAAATTTTGAAAAACACTTAAGTAACTTAAGAACCTAAGGGGGAGATTTTCAAAGGCACAAGGAGCAGTTAGACTCCTATCTCTCACAGAAAGTTTTGTGGAGTTAGGCAGCCATTCTTCTTTTGTGTCTTTGAAAATCTCCCACTGTACCATTTTCAAAAGTGACTTAGGTGCCTAGGAACCTAACACCCATCGACTTTCAATTAGAATAAGGCTCCTAAGTGCCTGAAAGCCAGATTTACACAGGTATTTAGGTGCCAAAAGATACAAATAGGTGCCTCGTGGGATTTACAGAAGATTAACTTGAAGCCTGTGGGAGTTAGGTGCCTAACCTTTTGAAAATCCCAATAGGTACTGTGACAAAGTTCCTCCTCTGCCTCAGTGGCGGATTAATGATTTTTCCGCCCCTAGGCCCAGAAATAATTGCCGCCGCCCCCCCACCCTAGCTCACCTCCACTCCAACTCCGCCTCCTCCCCTGAGCATGCCGCCGGGTCCTACTTCTCCCCACTCCCTGCCAGTGCTTGTGCGTGAAACAGCTTCGCAAATGAGGGGGGAAGGGGCGGGGGAACGCAGCGCGTTCAGGAGAGGAGGCGGGGCTGGGGCGGGGATTTGGGGAAGGGGACCAATAGGGGCAGGGAGGGGGTGGGGAATGGGGGCAGGGAAGGGGTGGAGTTGGGGCGGGGCCGGAGGGTGCAAACCGGCACCGGGGAAGCAGCCTCTGGCTGCCATTATAAATTTGCCGCCCCTGCAAATTTGTTGGCCTAGGCATTAATACACCGCTGCTCTGCCTTGGTGGGTCCTGCGCTTATTGGCAGATTTGCTTGCCTCAGAGATTCACAGCAGCCCTCAGTTTGGCCACTTTTGCTAGTGGCTCAAACCTGCCGTTCACTCAGCTAACCTCATCACTGGCCAGCATGGGAAAAAGGAAGGAGAACAATCCCCGCAGTCTCTGCTGATCCACTGTGTGGGTCGGGGAACAGCCCAGAGACCTTCCCCTCTGGTGGAACCCACAGTCCAGGTCAACTCCTCCTGTGTCTGATCAGGAGTTGGGAGGTTTGGGGGGAACCCAGGCCCGCCCTCTACTCCGGGTTCAGGCCAGGGCCCTGAGCGCCTCCTGGAACAGCTGCGTGACAGCTACAACTCCCTGGGCTACTTCCCCATGGCCTCCTCCCAACACCTTCTTTATCCTCACCAGAGGATCTTCCTCCTGGTGTCTGATAATGCTTGTACTCCTCAGTCCTCCAGCAGTACGCCTTCTCACTCTCAGCTCCTAGTGCCTCTTGCTCCCAGCTCCTTGCACGCATGCCACAAACTGAAGTGAGGTCCTTTTTATACTCAGGTGCCCTGATTAGCCAGCCTGCCCTAATTGATTCTAGCAGCTTCTTAATTGGCTCCAGGTGTCCTAATTAGCCTGCCTGCCTGAATTTGTTCCAGCAAGTTCCTTCTTGTTCTGGAACTGCCCCTGTTACCTTACCCAGGGAAAATGGACCTCCTTAATCTGGGACTAATATATCTGCTTCAAAAAAACACTCTTCTGTAGCCATCTGGCCTGACCCTGTCACAGTACCTATCTGCATCTTTAAACACCTTTGTACACCCAGTTCTGAGTCTCTTTTGAAAACGGCCCTTAGACTCCTAAATCATTTAGTCGGTTCAGAAAATTTTACCCCAAGCCTAAAAAGTGATTCTCTTTGACAGTTTCTTGAGGAGAACACATAGGCAGCTGCATAATACAGATGCCATAAGTGGTTGCCTAGAGCAGCAAAGCATCCAGTAACTGTTTGTGTGGGTGACAGCAAGTTGGTGTGGTAGAGCAGTACGGATTGGCATTTGCTGGTTTGCCTATAACAGAAGAATCGTTCGTGTTGGCCATAAGGGGGATGTGTGTCGGTGTCACTACAGAATACTGAGATATAAATAAAAACAGGTTTCAGAGTAGCAGCCGTGTTAGTCTGTACCCGCAAAAAGAACAGGAGTACTTGTGGCACCTTAGAGACTGACAAATTTAGTCTCTAAGGTGCCACAAGCACTCCTGTTCTTTTTGCAAATAAAAACAGAGCATTCTAGTTACCAGTACAGTTGTTGTTCTGCAGGTTTGAGGACATATGTGCAGTAGATCATTAAACTATCCATACAGAACAACAGATTACTACCTGCTATTGTGATGATCTGTCCTTTTCGTAGAATAGATCTCACTTGTTATTATGCAGTACAGTTGAATCTTTTTATAAGGCTCAATCTGAGCAATTTCCATTCTGATTGTTATAGAGTACCTGACTGATCACTACAGCCAGATCTACAAAATGATATATTTCCTAAATTAGAGAGTTATGCATAGAAGTAGCAAAAAAGGCATCATGCCAATACTGATCTTCCTGTGCAGATGGATTCAAACACGTTTTCCCACGGACCAATGCATTTCCATTGCCACAACAAAGATCTGGGGAAATCATCCTCAAATTCAGTATCTCCAACAATTTCCCCTAGGTCATTTTGAGAGAGCACCAACAACAAATAGCTCCTTTCTACATGCATATTCCGCTGTTGGGTTGAACATGAATATGCATATTAGCTGAAACTGGCAATAAGCTGAGTTTTATTCAAGCCTTTCCCATAAATAAGTAGCACAAGAGAGGTGTGGCCTGTGCGTTTGTAAGAACCTAGCCCACAGATGTATTGACAAGGACTACATTTTCAGAAGTGTCTGAATGAGTTAGGTGCTCAGTTCTCACTGAAATTCAATGTAAATTAGGTGCTTATTCTTAGATTACCAAACACCGTCCCCAGACATCCTTGAGCTGGGTTCATTTTCAATTCACTCTTGTGAGAGCCCATTAAGGCAAGACACTAGCAGAATTTTTTCTATCATGCTGCTACAGACCGAACTGCTCACATCTGCACCAACAGGTTCATGAAAGCAAGGAACATAGCACCAAAGAAAATGCTATACTGGATACAGCAGTGCTCATCTTAGTCCAGCATCTGGTCTCTGACATTGACCAGTACCAGCAGATTCAGCATAAAGCAGAGTAAAGTTATGGAACACCACCTCAAAATGGAAAGTTTCTTCTTTATCCTTCATTCATTAGATGTTGACTAATGCATGGAAACATAGGGGCTTATATCCCTACCAAAACTCTATTTTTAAAATCTTTGTTTATAACAACTCTGGATGTTTTCATTATCCATATAAAATGTCCATTCTTTTTATAACCCTACTAAACTCTTAGTTTCAATGCTACCTTCAACATCCTTCTATATTCCAGCAGTAAAGTTTTCTTTCCTTGAGGCAAACTTGAACCAGAGACTCTAAGCAGATAAATCTTCATCACACCCCTCCATTTCTCCCCACACTTCTGCTTTTCTCTTTTTGTTTCTGTTTCTCACCAAAAGCAAAGTTCACCTGGGATGCAAATCACAAGAAGGCTTACTTATGATCAAAACCTGTGAGGTACCCAGATTTCTCCACCCTCGGTGATACTGCCTTTATTGTGTGAGCCTTGCACGCAGGCACCCAACTTATGGGGTAAGATAAAACTTCCATCACAGCCTTAATAAAAACAGAGGGTCAACAAATATAACTTATTCTGTATGACACAAAGTCTACAATTTTCAATTACTTAAAAAAATGCTAGAAAAGGATTTAATAAGAATTTAAGATAAATACGGGGTATATCTCCAATAGCATTGCTTTTCATAACATTTGCAGTAACTGCATCTGTATCATCGTCATCATAATTTTTCCATTTTCTTCATAAGCATGATGCAACAGTGGATGGAGTGATTCTCAGGGAAACATTACAGCCTCTCAATCAATTGCATAAAACACATTCTGAACACTGTCCAAATGGGTGTTTACTAGATGTAAAATAACTGCTCCTATGGAGCCCTTAAAGTCTATTGATCGCATAATATGTATTTTAAAAATTTTCTAAATAAGAGAAAACAAAGATGAAAGGAAATATTGATCCATCCAGTTCAGCCCGTCTTTTGGAATGACTAGCTGAATTTTAGCAGGTATAAAGTTGAAGTGCCAGCACTCCTCATAGATTCATCCATTCTTTTTTATGTTTGCAGCTGTTGTGACGACTTTGAGCACGGGCAGCCTATCCCATTTCCCAACAGCACAATGCAAAATATTTTCCCAATGCCCAAGCTAAATACATTACTTTTACTTCATTCATGTCAACTCTTAAACACATTTTTGATACTTAATATTACTATGAAAACACCAGGAAACAAAAGACATCAATGCAAAGCACACCCTTACAGTTCCATGGAATTTAACCACACAATTCCCACTAATGCCACGAAGAGATAAATAGTAAAAAGAATGAGAAGAAAATGGACACTGCAGCATGATGAAACTGACAAGCCTCTCAGCAGCACTGAAGAGCTGGGGCATGGGGAAGCAAAAGAGGAGGGACTTCGATAACGGTAAGAGGAAATGACAGGGTGGACGAGTTATCCTCTTGCATCCTTAGTTTGCTTCTGCATTCACTTCTGATATATACAGAAGAAATTAAAAAAAAAAATCTGATATCCTGTATTCTACTTTTGGACCTTCACCTTATAGTGATGGTAAAAATGACTTGAAGGGAGTTTTTACAGCCTTTTGGGGATTTAAGATTTATTAATTTTTTTAAAAATTGCCTGGGATAATGCATCATGGAACCATCTTTTGGATGATCTGTTTCCACTTTAGCTTTCCATCGCATACATAAACATACAATGTTCCAAATAGAATGATAGATTCAGTTAGAGAATAAGTAAAGAGCTTCAACTGTGTTTGGCATTCAGAATAAAACACCTGACTGAACAATCTACGTCAGCTAGCTGCTGTGGGATTAGCTATTGGCCACAAACAGAACATTCAAAAATATTAACAGAACAGACTGATATGGGATCCTTAACTCACCCTACCATGCAAAGGTAAAGAGGGACAGATCCTCAACTGGTGTAAATTGTCTTCACTCCAGCAAATTCAACGGAATTATTACAATTTCTACCAGTTGAGGATCTACCCTGGAATGTTTCTGTGTCAGGGATTTAAGAACAGTGAATGATCTTTTACAATGTGGAACTATTTTACCATTGATGTTTAGTAATATGGTATATCCTTGGACATATTTTTCACATCCAGAGTAGACTGAATCCTTCTTATATAAATGCTTCATGATTTGTGCCAAGCAGGGTAAGTTTAAAAGATGCTTCTGTAGCCTTAATATACAATTGTCTGGCTTTTGTTCCTAGGCATGTCAAACAATGTTATTTCAACACAGGGCTTTTCCCCTAGCATTTACTCTGTTCCTAAATTATTCACACACAGGAACATGCTCCAGGCCTCCATCAGTCAGTATTTTTCATCCTTTTGATCTGTGCACACATCTTCTGGCAATGGACATTCCGGAGTGGAAATAAAACCAAACAAAGATTAGATTGACCATCCTTTGCAATACCGACTACCTCTTAATCTTGGCAAACTAAACTAGACTTGTTGGAGACCTGGCTCATAACACCATGGAGGCTCATCCTTCTTGCTGGAAAATAAAACTGATGCAAAAAACAGTTGGTCCTGAAAACTCAATAGTAAAAGGTGCTTGTTTCCCTGGCTGCAGTTTGGAAGCATTTTCTAAGTTGTCTCTTTATAGATTAAATATAACTTGCTTTGTAAAAGCTACGAACGGTGTTTTTCTGTGAACACAACCTTTTGGACCCAGTCTTCTGTTCTTGTTGGCAATCTCTGTCTAGTCAGTAACCTGAAACCATGCAAAGCCAGTGTGCTGACCTTGCACTGCTGGGAAACAATTCACTTCTGCATTGCTCTGTATGCGACATTTACAGGATCTTTAAATCACAGAAAGAGAGAACAACAATTATGTTATGTACAATAATCTCAACCCAATTAAAAGTAGCTTTGAGATCCAAGTGTAATTTTATTATGAACCTGAAAATATTTCACATTAATATGGAAGTGTTTATTTGATTAAAAATCTTCTTTATCCTCAAAAGGCTATGTACATCTTCCTGGACTTGACAGGCACAATTCTAACTCTATGTTATTTGAAATCTGGCAGTCACATTATGTTTGCCATTGGAATGTATAGAATTTAGAGACTGTCAGGGATATGCATTCATTACAATAAATGCTTGCAAAAGTCAGTTTTGCAAAATTAAGCTCCAATCCAGTGACTGGAACTGAAAACTCTGACTCTCACTCCAGCATAACACTGTGCTGAAATCAGTGGGATTCCATGCTGGAGTAAAGACCTTTGCTTGATCAGTGCTATAATCCAGCCCACCTCAGGCCCATTCTTCCATACAGAAATGGCTAAAGAATCATAGAATCATAGAAGATTAGGATTGGAAGAGACCTCAGGAGGTCATCTAGTCCAATCCCCTGCTCAAACCAGGACCAACACCAACTAAATAATCCCAGCCAAGGCTTTGTCAAGCCAGGCCTTAAAAACCTCTAAGGATGGAGATTTCACCACCTCCCTAGGTAACCAATTCCAGTGCTTCACCACCCTCCTAGTGAAATAGTGTTTCCTAATATCCAGCCTAGACCTCCCCCACTGAAACTTGAGACCACTGCTTCTTGTTCTGGTATCTGCCACCACTGAGAACAGACGAGCTCCATCGTCTTTGGAACCACCCTTCAGGTAATTGAAGGCTGCTGTCAAATCCCCCCTCACTCTTCCCTTCTGCAAACTAAATAACCCCAGTTCCTCAGCTTCTCCTCGTAAGTCATGTGCCCCAGCCCCCTAATCATTTTTGTTGCCCTCCGCTGGACTCTCTCCAATTTGTCCACATCCCTTCTGCAGTGGGGCCCCCAAAACTGGATGCAATACTCCAGGTGTGGCCTCACCAGTGCCAAATAGAGGGGAATAATCACTTCCCTCGATCTTCTGGTAATGCTCCTACTAATTCAGCCCAATATGCCATTGGCCTTCTTGGCAACAAGGGCACTCTGATGACTCATATCCAGCTTCTCGTCCACTGTAATCCCCAGGTCCTGTTCTGCAGAATTGCTGCTTAGCCAGTTGGTCCCCAGCCAGTAGCCGTGCATGGGATTCTTTCTTCCTAAGTGTAGAACTCTGCACTTGTCCTTGTTGAACCTCATCAGATTTCTGTTGGCCCAATCCTCCAATTTGTCTAGGTCATTCTGGACCCTATCCCTGCCCTCCAGCATATCTACCTCTCCCCCCAGCTTAGTGTTATCTGCAAACTTGCTGAGGGTGCAATTCGTCCCATCATCCAGATCATTAATAAAGATGTTGAACAAAACCGGCCACAGGACCGACCCCTGGGGCACTCTGCTTGATATCAGCTGCCAACTAGACATTGAGCTGTTGCTCACTAATATCTAAATGAAATCACTAAACTAAATCTCTTGAGAAAGAGATTTTGTTCAAGCTTTAAATTCACCTTCCAAAGATCAAACAGGAAGAATTCCAACCCCAAAAGATGAATGCTTCTAAAAGCTTAAGACGATCTAGAAAGAAGAGTTATAAGGGACACTCATTAGTCAACCTAACCATAGCAATCATCTTGCCAGTGATTGTCATCATTAAACAGCCTAGTCCTTTAAAATCATTGCCAAGCATGCAGCTGATTTATAAAGTGAGAAGGTAATATTTACTGGACTTTTAAACTTTCTACTGCACAAGGAGACACAACTGACATCCTGCCAAAAAAGGATTTGTACGTGAAATATTCAGAGTTAAAAATTTGGCAACAAATATTATTTAGCCTTTCCAGCAACTTCATTCCTTTCTGCATTTTTAGCATTATGGCCAGTACAGGTGAGGGGTTGTTTTAAGATCCTCAAGAGAAATGATACCTAGGATCTTCCCAGTGAAAGACATTGGTTTTCCTGCCAGATAGTCTTTTATGTTTTAAATAATGAAGCTATCGCCCTATCATGTGATGCAACTAACTTTGATCTAGTATTAGCCCATTCACATAGCATTCAGGAAAAGATTTAATTATTGGAGTGTTTAATTTTTTAGGTGACACATGTAAAATGCTTTGCCCACCCTTTTCTCCAGAACATACTCTTACACAAACTGTTTACATGAAAACAATTATCTTTCTAATAAACAATGGATTCTTTACAACTAAAGGTGCATTTGCAATTCACAGTTTTTGTTTGATAAATAACCCAACTTTTTCTGAAGAACATATACGGATTTATACCCCACCAATGGGAAATGAATAAACCATCAATTAATTATTACATGTCTATAAATTAGGCTAATGGTATGAGCAACTCTGGTAAACTTCTCAGAGAGTTTCCTACTTATGGAGATGAATTTAACAAATATATATGTCCAATTTTTATGAAAATAAGGATATACGGGGATTTCTATTGCCCTCCATTAGTAGGTGTGTCGTTTTTGTTGAATCTTTTACATATTCACTATAGCAATACAAACATAATAACTGTTGCTAAGCAATATGATACATGGTGTTAATTTAAAGCTGTCACCCTACATGCTTATGAAAATAAATGACCAAACTTTTAAAAGTTATCAAAATTGTACTTCCAAAACTTACACCCACATTTCATTAGCTTATGTGACTAGACACTTATGCAAAAAAACCCAACCCACTTTACTTTGCATATACAATTGATTGTTTTGCATGCACAATGTTTGTATTATGCATTTTTATTATGTATTTTGCATGCATTTGCATGTTTCTGTGTCAAATTTAGATTTCATTTTCATTGTGCCAGTGATTGTGCTATCCCTTTATGTTGGTACAGCCCCAATCAAACTGTGGTCAATAAGTAACAAGCACCACCTTTTGAAACCTCTCTTCTACCATTCATATATGACCATTATCACTGAAGTAACTGAATCCAAGTTTGTCCCCAAAATTGTAGTACACTCCCCGTTACATATTTCTCTCTGTATAAGCATGAAAATAAATGCAAAGTTAATTTCTATATAATGCATTTTTAGCATAACATTATTATATATTTATATAGAGTCATAGTCCAGCGATAGTAAAGTGCATTATAGAGAACAAAGACATGGGCTGAGATTTTCAAGTCCCGAAAGGATTTGGATATGAAATTTCTATTAACTTTCATGGAAACTGGATAGCCAAGTCCTCTACAGAGCATTGAAATTTCAGCTTTGGCCCATGCCACAGGATCCTGCAATCTACTATAGGCGAGAAAAAAAGAAGATTCACATAAATAGCTGCACTTCTTTATAATTTCATTGTTGGTTTCTGATCAGCATCTTTCAGCAAAGCTAAATAAGCCTTTTATCCCAGAAGTTTTCTTCCATTTCTGTGTTTGATTCTTTGCAGATTGGAAATGTAGGTTTACAATAAATAGTTAAGGTGAACTTTTGCAATTATAAAGTCATTTTTTAATTTTCAAAATGTAGCCAATAAAACAGTATATTGTATTAATGTACCTAAAGCAATAGAAAGTTTCCATCATGTGTAATTACTATAACATTGCATTATGATTTGATAAAAGGATATTGTGATACAAGCACTGAATATCCTATAATCCAACTTTGGGCTCTGTTCTCTAATGGAAGTATTTTAATGCATAAGCTTTAAAACCAGAATGCAAAATGAACAGCACATTGAAATTATGCTATTGTTTGACGAAGTATTATCTATGTAGTTTCTTGAATCTTATTGAATAATGCTAATGCAGCTTGGTATTGTTCTCCGATTAAAAAAACACAACACTTCTTAGAATTTATTATAATTCTGGTTCTATTAAAATTTGACACAATAGGGGAGAAAAGCCTGTTTCAAAATTTCTAGGACATCTTTTCACATGTTTCTCAGACAACATATTTTGTTAGTTAGCCACTAAACCTATCATCTGAAACAGAGGAGAAAACATTTTTATGTAGAAGGTAAAACTAGAGTGACCAGATGTCCTGATTTTATAGGGACAGTCCTGATATTCGGGGCTTTTTCTTACATTGACCTATTATGCCCCACCCCCTACCCTGATTTTTCTATCTGTTCACCCTAAGTAACACAGGAAATCCTCACTGCATCATTGCTCAGTGGGTAGCATGAAAGGTGATCTTCCAAACTTGGGGGTGGGAAACAACATATTTTTGCTTGAATTCCTGATCTTCAACCCAAAGGTTTTTAAAGCCTGGCCATTAAAAGCAACAACATAGGCACATAATATCAGATGCTAAAGCAAGGCCATGGAGTCATAAGAGAAAGAGAAAACAGTAAATCAATTTCAGTAAGCAATACTATAGTTATGCACAACTTGCTAAAATAAGATTGCAGATCACCATTGTCTCCATTTGTGATGCCATAAACAAGAAAAAACAGTTAACTGAATGGAGCAAGTTGGGATTTGACACCAACAAATATTCTACTAGCAATTAGATTATAAGCCATAGACATTGTAAGAAGTTTTATTCTGCTGTTTTATGTTCTTCCATGAGGTATATTGATTATGTGTATATACTGTTTATAGGTGAGTGAAAATCCTGTTCAGAGAAGGGTGGGAACCCCACCAGTTTGGAGATAAGTACATGGAGACCCGCAGAGGAAGGAGTTATATAAGCGTTAATGGTTATCAACATTCTTGGGAAAGCAAAGGACGCCTCTTGAACAGAGTCTGGAAATCTGTACTCACCCATAACTGTGAGCTCTGCAGAGGCACTACTGTTCTCATTCTTGTAGCTGACAATGCAAGTGTATGTCCCAGAATCGTCATCAGTCACATTAGAAATAAGTAAGTTACTGCCAGCCAATAATGAATATTTTTTGGATCTGTAACATTGACAAAAAAAAAATCCATGTTCACATTAATCTCCAATGAAAAGTACTCAGGATCTAAGGTACTCCATAGAGACTTCTCGGTGAGCTAGCTCTGATCTTACAATGTTGTTATTAAATGTGATAATTAACTTTTGAATGCCGCTCTACCTGATTTAAATAGCATTTCATAAAAGAAGACATTTATGGCCAAATTCTGCCCTCAGATGTGCATGCATAGCTGCAAAGGAAGAAAACAGGAGTTTCATGTGCACATCCAGTCTTATTATTACTTAAAATGAAACCTGATCTCCTCAAAGCTGAACCAAATTGACAACACTTAAAATGGTAGTTAATGTTTTACCCTTACTTCACCCTGGGAAACAAATTTTCATTACATAAGAGATCCGAGTATTAAATACCTGACAGGAATAATTTCATCTCCTCGCATCCATGTGAAGGTGGGTGTGGGAAACCCAGAAACACAACACTCAAGAACGGCATCTTTTCCCTCAAGGGCTACCACATTTGATGGTCTCTGCAGGAAAAATTGCTGTCTGTGCAAACCTGGATCTGTGAAGGAAAAGGAGAGAGTTATCATAAAATGCTGTTTGATTTCAGAGCAGGGAATCAAAACAGCCTGTCACTAATGGACCCAAGGAATTCAGGTCTTCAAGTCTTCTCTCTGAAGAGGAAAAAAAACAGTAATAAATAACTATAGAAAGGACTATGGAATGGAGATCTGATGGAGCTGTTTGTGGGTGGAAGCCAATGGAGCTGCTTGATTCTGGGGCAATGTTATCTTTTTGAATAGCTGTAGAAGCATTCTTTAGAGACTGGAGTCAGAGCTGAGTCTTGGGAAGGCCACAGAAAAAGTTGCACTCAAGCAAGAAGAGACAAAGGCATGTATAATGATGTCAGAAAAGCTGGGGTCAAGGTAGTCACGGTATTTTGAAAGTGTTGATAAGCAGATTGATAAATATGAGAGGTGAAAGAGAGGAAAAGGGAAACTCTAGTAAATCAAGGAAGTCATCAAGATTATGAACCATGGACATAAACGGAAAGTCTGAATTGAGAAGGAAGCTAGGAGAAAGAGTAGTGTCCAAAAAGCTCCTTTGGCTCAAGGGAGGCTCCTGAGACAAATTTACTGGGTGATGTTGAGACACAGCTTCAAATTTAGTTGGTGGTAAGGAAGGCAGAAAATAAACAGAAAGGGTGACCAGGAAAGAGTCAAAGTAGTGAAAAGATTGGACAAAGACAGACAGATATTCCTATATTTGTTTACTGTGTATATAATAGCAAGCATCGAGAAGTTTAACAAAGGTATCACTTTACTTTACAGGGTAGATAAAACACTTGAGAACAGAACTGTGGAAATTCCTGATATGCCATGGGGATGAGATGTCTTAAGTCTGTTCCAACTCTATTTAAAATGATTTCAGAATATATATATATATAGATATACACACACACACACACACACACACACACAGAGTAACTACCATTACACATACTTCCATTTCACCTGATAAACACTGACAACTGCAAATCTCACTTAAGTTAGCAGGAAGCCACAGTATTTAGGATCTCAGGTCCAAAGTAATGGCTCAGTTTTACCAAACATATAGCTAAAAATTTTATTTATTTGTATGCACTGGCTGATCTGTTGCTCCATGTCTACCATACACCCAGCCTTCCAAGATACACATGCCATGCCCAACTGCAAGTTAGAAGACACAGCACAGGATTTACTTTGTGAAATTCTATGAGCTTCATTATGCTGGAAGTTGGATTAGATGATCAAACTGGTCGATAAGATCACTACCTTAGAAGGTGTAACTTAAAGATACAGTAGACATAGAGAAGTAAAATCTAAATGCTGCTTTAAAAATGCCAATTTTCCAAGCTAAAAACAGTTGTGAACAGAACTGAATAAGAGACAATATTTGAACATAAAAATTTGAATGCCAATTACGAATTGTGACTGTTTTATTATATGCTCAGAAAAACCCACTCTTCTGCTACCATGAAAGAAGGCTTCTTTGGTTAAAAAAGTCCTGATTAAGAGGGGGAGATAAAGGCAGCAGTAAAAACTAATATACAGAAAACAAATTAAAAAGTGAGGAAGCTGATAGCAATGAATACAAACCAGGAGTTAGGAAATGCTAAAAATGAGACCAAAGGTATCAATGAAAAAAAGAAAATTTGCAGCCAGTAAGGTTAAGGGCATTAAGAAATAATTCTTTAAATAGATCAAGAATAAATTAAAGGATAGCACTAGAATAGGTCCGAATAACACTCAAGGATGATAAAATTATGCATCATGATGCAGAAAAGGCAGAAACATTCAATAAATATTTCTCTTGTATATTTGGAAAGAATCTGTTTGATATATTCCTATATTACAGTCATAATTAAATATTTTTTACTCCATCAGAATCTAGGGACAATGTTAAATTTGATAATGGCTATTTAGCATCTTGTTTAGCCATTCTTAAAAAAATGTTCCCAGATAACAGCATCCTCCTTTTTCAGATCAAGACATTATTAACTGGAGGTAAATCAATGAAGCAGGAAATAGTTTTATTTTAAAAAAACTGAAAAAATTTCTGATCTGTTATTTCTCAGGCTGTCAAGTGATTAAAAAAAATTAATCATGATTTATTGCACGATTAGTCATGCTGTTAAATTATAGAAAACCATTTATTTAAATATTTTTGGATGTTTTCTACGTTTTCAAATATTTTTATTTCAATTACAATATAGAATATGAAGTCTACACTGCTCACGTTAGACTGACCTCACACTTGGGAAAGCAACTCCCCCATCCTTTCACGTATTTATACCTGCTCCTGTATTTTCACTCCATGCATCCGATGAAGTGGGTTCTAGCCCATGAAATCTTATGCCCAAATAAATTTGTTAGTCTCTAAGGTGCCTCAAAGACTCCTCGTTGTTTTTGCTGATACAGACTAACAAGGCTACCACTCTGAAAACTGCTTACTTTGTATTTATTTTTTATTACAAATATTTGTATTGTAAAAAAACCAAAAGAAATAGTATTTTTCAATTCTCATAATACAAGTACTGTTGTGCAATCTCTTTATCATGAAAGTTGAACTTACCAATATAGAAGTATGTGCAAAAAATAACTTCATTCAAAAATAAAACAATCTAAAACTTTAGAGCCTAGAAAGTCCACTCAGTCCTACTTCTTGTACAGTCAATTACGCAGACAAACAAGTTTGTTCACATTGCAGGAGATAATGCTGCCCACTTCTTGTTTATAATGTCATCTGAAAGTGAGAACAGGCATTTGTATGGCACTGTTATAGCCGGCATCTCAAGATATTTACATGCCAGATATGCTAAAGATTCATATGTCTCTTCATGCTTCAACCATCATTCCAGAGGAAATACGTCCAGGCTGATGATGGGTTCTCCTAGGTAACGATCCAAAGCAGTGTGGACTGATGCACATTCATTTTCATCATCTGAGTCAGATGCCACCAGCAGAAGGTTGATTTTCCCTTTTTTGGTGGTTCAGGTTCTGTAGTTTTCGCATCAGAGTGTTGTGCTTTTAAGAATTCTGAAAGCATGCTCCACACTTCGTCCCTCTCAAATTTTAAAAGGCACTTCAGATTCTTAAACCTTGGGTCGAGTGCTGTAGCTATCTTTTGAAATATCACATTGGTACCTTCTCTGAGTTTTGTCAAATCTGCTGTGAAAGTGTTCTTAAAAAGAACAACATCATTGGAGACTGTTATAACATGAAATATGTGGCAGAATGCAGGTAAAACAGCAGGAAACATACAATTCTCCCCCAAGGAGTTCAGTCATAAATTTAATTAATGCATTATTTTTTTAACAAGCATGGTCAGCATGGAAACATGTCCTCTGGAACGGTGGCTGAAGCATGCAGAGGCATATGAATGTTTAGCATATCTGGCATATAATGCCAGCTACAAAAGTGCCATGTGAACGCCTGTTCTCACTTTCATGTAAATAAGAACTGGGCAGCATTATCGCCTGTAAATGTAAACTAACTTGTTTGTCAAGTGATTGGCTGAACAAGAAGTAGGACTAAGTGGACTTGTAGGCTCCAAAGTTTTACATTATTTTTGTTTTGGATTGCAATTATGTAACAGAAAAATCTACATTTGTAAGTTACATTTTCAAGATAAAGAGATTTCACTATAGTACCTGTATTAGGTACATTGAAAAATATTATTTCTTTTGTCTATCATTTTTACAATGCAAATATTTGTAATAAAAATAATAATATAAAGTGAGCATGGTACACTTTGTATTCTGTGTGTATTTAAAATCAATATATTTGAAAATATAGGTAGTCATCCCAAAATATTTAATAAATTTCAATTGGTATTCTATTGTTTAACAGTGTGAAATATTAATCACAATTAATATTTTAATCAATTAATTTTTTGAGTTAATCGCATTACTTAACTGTGATTAATCGACAGCCCTAGTTATTTCACGTGTTTTTCTCTTGCTTCAATTTTGCCTGGCCAAATTTTTGATATAGCTAAAGTATATCAGATACACATACTTTAATGGAAACCCTAATAAAAATGATACAGCTAGATTAGTGACTTTTTAAATTGGAAAATGCTTATCTGAATGTGAAATTGCCAAATTTCATCTAAATCTGAAATTTATTCATCCTTTCTTTGAGGATAACTTCAAATCATAGCTTAAACTATTTAGATGAAATAACTAAGATAGACTCAAAAATCTAAGTTGCAAGGAAACTTGTTTATTTATATAAATCTTCCTTAGACCAGAATTTTAAAACAGGAGGCTTGATGCTTGAGCACATTTGCCCACCTGCATTAGCACATGTAAACAACATGATTGTGTGGACAAATGGCAACCAGCACAGGCAATCATGCGGTTTCTCAGTATACATATGTATAATACCATTGCATAATCGTACTTCTGCTTTTTTTTCCTTCAAAATTTGTTATTTACAGTCATCCAAGCTTCATTTGTCTGACTTCTCTCACCCTCTGACCACCTATTTCCTAGCTGGGCTACTTTTTTTATATCTCCAGTAGTTTCTAAATTTGCATTGTCGTGCCTTAGACTCAACCCAGCTGCCTCTCTCTCTCTGTCATCTAGCTGCTTCTACTTATTAATGTACAAATTTCCTGGCACAAGAAGGAGGAACTGTGCTGTATGGTAACAAACACCATTTCAATATGCTGCCCCTCTAAGACCTTAAAAGTGCAAGGCCAGATCTCTATCTGAACTTTTCTTTCCTGCTTAGCCACAGAAATGCTAGTTGAAAAGGCAGCATTATCTACACATCCGTATTTCATTTGCAAGTCCACTTCAAAAGCAGATACAAATTATAAATGATAAATGAAACACCAGCAGAATTGAATGAAAGCTCTACCTGAGTGAGGGAGTGCAAGGCACGGCCAGAGACTGTAGCAGAATGGTACATAAAGATCTTAATAGAAAATCAGTTACAAAAAGAAAGGATGAGGAAATCACCTACAATTTTCTGAAAAGCAAAGGGAAGATCAGAATCTTAGGTCTCAGATCCCTGAAGTCTACTTAGAAATGGTAGGAACTCCTGCACAAAGAGGGGCAAGAGGGGCAAGACCCTGGAAGGTGCTGAGGACCTCCTGGAAGTTGATGACTGTGCTCTCATCTCCCATATATGTCAATCAGAGTTAAATGTGCTCAATGTTTCCCCAAAGATGATCAGCCCCAGTTTAAACACCAATAGCTTGATTCTGTCCTTACATAAGAATGGCCAATAGTCCATCTAGCCCAGTATCCTGTCTCTGACAGAGGTCAATGCCAACTGCGTCAGAGGGAATAAACAGAACAGGGAAATTATTGAGTGATCCATCCCATCATCCACTCCCACCTTCTGGCAATTGGAGGTTTAGGTATACCCAAAGCAGAGGGTAGCATCTCAGCTAACAGCCATTGATAGACCTATCGTCCATGGACTTATACAATTCTTTTTTTGAACCCAGTTACGCTTTTGGCCTTCACAGCATCCCCTGGCAATGAGTTCCACAGGTTGACTGTGCATTGTGTGAACAAGTACTTCCTTTGGTTTGTTTTTAACCTGCTGCCAATTAGTTTCTTTGGGTGTCCCCTGGTTCTTGTGTTAAGTGAAGGGGTAAATAACACTTTTTTATTCACTTTCCCCAAACCATTCAGGACTTTATAGACCTTTATCATATCCCCCTTAGTTGTCTCTTTTCCAGGCTGAAAAGTCCCAGTCTTCTTTAATCTCTCCTCATATGGAAGCTGTTCCAAAACCTTAATTTTTGTTGCCCTTCTCTGTACCTTTTCCAATTCTAATATATCTTTTTTGCGATGAGGCAATTAGAATTGCACACAGTATTCAATGTGCTCATTCCATGGATTTATATAAAGACATTATGATATTTACTGTCATAGTATCTATCAATTTCCTAATAGTTCCTAACTTTTTGTTAACTTTTTCGATTGGCGGTTCACACTGAGCAGGTGTTTTCAGAGAACTATTCACAGTGACTCCAAAATCTCTTTCTTGATTGGTAATGGCTAATTTAGAACCCCATCATTTTGAATGTATAGCTTTGATTATGTATTCAAATGTGCATTATTCTGCATTTATCAACACTGAATTTCATCTGCCATTTTGTTGCTCAGTCACTCAGTTTTGTAAAATCCCTTTATAATTCCTTGCAGTCTGCTTTGGACTTAGCTACGCTGAGTAATTTTGTATCGTCTGTAAATTTTGCCATCTCACTGTTGACCCCTTTTTCCAGATCATTTATGCATATGTTGAATATCACTGGTCCTATTACGGATCCCTGGAGGACACTACTATTTACCTCTCTCCATTCTGAAAACTGACCATTTATTCCTATCCTTTGTTTCCTGTCTTTTAACCAGTTACTGATCCATGAGAGGACCTTCCCTCTTATCCCATGACAGTTTACTTTGCTTAAGAGCCTTTGGTGAGGGACCTTGTCAAAAGCTTTCTGAAAAGTCCAAGTACACTATATCCACTGGATCATTCTTGTCCACACGCTTGTTGACCCCCTCAAAGAAATGTACTAGATTGGTGAGGCATGATTTCCCTTTAGAAAGGCCATGTGGACTCTCCCCCAACACATTGTGTTCATCTATGTACCTGGTAATTCTATTCTTTCATATAGTTTTCATCAATTTATCTAGTACTGAAGATACGCTTACTGGCCTGTAATTGCCAGGATCACATCTGGAGCCTTTTTTTTAAAATTGGCATCATATTAGCTACTGTTCAGTCAGCTGGTACAGAAGCTGATTGAAGTGATAAGTTACATACCACAGTTAGTAGTTCTTCAATTTCATATATCAGTTCCTTCAGAACTCTCAGGTGAATACCATCTGGTCCTGCTGACTTATTACTGCTTAATTTATCAATTTCTTCCAAAATCTCCTCTATTGACACCTCAGACTGGGACAGTTCCTCAGATTTGTCACCTAAAAAGAATGGCTCGTGTATGGGAATCTCCCTCACATCATCTACATTGGAGATGGATACAAAGAATTAATTTAGGAAGTACTTTTATCCCCATTTCACAGATGAGGAACTGAGACCCAGACAGATTAAGTGACTTATCCTAAATCAAACGGGAAGTCTGTGGCAGAGCAGGGAATTAAACTCTGGTCTCCCCACTCCCAGGGTAGTGTCCCTCATCATAATTTATTGTTATTATTAATCATCATTTACTGATTATTCCTTTAATCAAACCAGGGGTATGTTGTAGGTCTGTATCGTATCTTATTAATAAGGGTTGTGATGCATTTAATCTCATATCAAATGGAATTAGGCAAGAAAAATTCAAATTCTGTTTAATATCTCACCCCGTAAGCCTCCCCAAGTAGGAACAACAAAGGAATTTGCAGGGAATTTGGCTCATTCAGTGTTACAGAAATGGAGAGTGCCTGGCCGGAGATAGAGACTGTCACTACTGCATTTGAGCTATGCTGTACATTACTATGAAAATGGGAACTGGTTCCATACAATGACCTATTTTGCTGGCCTGCAATACAGAGTTTCTCATTCTACTAAATTACTTTTGCACTACAGTCCATTAGTAAGAGTTGTTCAGCTGAAAGAAAACTATCATATATATGAATTTTGCTGAACATATTTGCTAATAATGTATATCAGGCCAGTACAATGTTATTTTATTATTGCAGCAGTTTTTCTATTGCAAACTGCAGAACAGATTCCTTTAATATGACATTAATGTCTGTAAGTGCTCATAGTCACATTTCTAAATTTGATTAGAAGAGATAAGATTCAGACTTACTAAAACGCAATTTTGCTCTCTCCTGTCACAGAGACAAGGACAAACCAATTCCCTGACCTGATCTTACCATCACGCCTAGAGGCTGCATAGTTAATCCTACCAAAAAAGCAAAGGTTATGTGTGAACAACGATAGAGAAATCTGTCATTAAAATGATACTGATCTGTCAATATACAGACTGCATTAAAGTGTATAACCACAATGTACGAACGTGTTTGGGATTTTGCTTCCCTCCACCCCGAAGGAAATTCAGGCCTGGCTTAGCAGAGCTATAGGATGTCATGAGAGCCTATGCGGATAAGCAATAAAGAGGTAAAAAGATCATAACATTCGTACAGACACCCATCAAGGCATTCTTCTTGCTACAGTATTTGCAAAATACTTTTACAGTCTGCAAGAGAGGCAGTGTCAACTAATGGTTGGACTATGGGATTAGGAGTCAGCTTTGCGGCTGCCTTGCTGTGTGACCTTGAACCTTCGGTTTTCCTGACCTGTGATGGGAATAAAAATATTTACAAGCCTTTGAAATAATGAACATCTTATTATTGGGGTTATTACTTTTAGCTATTTAGGGGGAGAGTTTTGGGGTTTTTTTTAAATTAAATATACCAGAATTTTGTCAAGAAAACAGCTGCTTTGGAAAAGCTTCTTCCGCTGCGATTTAATTGTCAGTGGCAAAATGTTACAGAATGAGGAACTGTAATATAGCTAAATTAGTCCATATCCTTAATAAATTATGAATTCATGCAGTCAAGAAAATATGAATGTAACCCTGCATAATTCCTTTAACCCCTCTCAATATTGCTCTGTTTATACATTCAGAGATTGCATTAGCTCTTTTGGCCACAGGGCCACATTGGAAGCTCATGATTACCATTACCCCCAAGTCTTGTTCACAGACACTGCTTCCCATCCTGCAAGACTAGCCTGCATTCTTTCTTCCTAGATGTATGACTCTACATTTGGCCACATTGAAATATGTATTGTTTGCTCACGCACACCTTACCAAACAACCCAGATCACTCTGTATTACTGACCTGTCCTCTCCATTATGTATCACTCCACTTCCCCAATCTTTGGGTCATCTGGAAACTTTATCAGTAATGATTTTATGTTATCTTCCCTTAATACAAAATGTTAAACAGCACAGGGCCAAAAACCCATCCCTGCTGGACTCCACTGGAAACACCTCTGCTCAGTGATGATTCGCCATTTACAATTACATTTTGAGACCTATCAGTTAGCCAGTTTCTTAATCCATTTAATGTGTGCCATACGGATTTTGTATTGTTCCAGTTTATTAATCCAAATGTCATGTGGTACCAAATCAAACGGCTTACAGAAAACTCAGTATATTACATGAACACTATTATCTTGATCAAGCAAAGTAATCACATCAAAAAGATAAAGTTAGTTTGATAAGTTCTGTCTTCTATAAATCCATGTTGATTGGCATTAATAATATTACCCTCATTTAATTGTTGATTGACCCCCTATCAACTGTTTCTTATTTTTCTCAGGATCAGTGTCAAGCTGACGGTCTATAATTACCCACCTAATCCTCTATCTTTTTAAAATACTGACACAACATTAGCTTTCTTCCAGTTTTCTGGAACTTCCCCAGTGTTCCATGATTTATTGAAAATCATCAACAACAGTCCAGAGAGCTCCTTGGCCATCTCTTAAAATTGACAGATGCACGTTTTATCTGGACCTGTTGATTTTAAAAAGTCTAATTTTTTAACATCCTCCTGAGTTACTGTTGGAATGGAAAGTATTTCATCACCATCATATGATATGAATACATTATCTGTCTTTTTTCCCAAATACGGAACAGAAATATTTGTTGAACACTTCTGCCTTCTCTGTATTAATATGACAAATGTACTATTTTTATGTAGCAATGGAAAAGTACTGTTGTTGGGACCCCTTTTGTTCCTAATATACTTGAAACAATCATTCTCCTTAACTCTTCTGGCCACCAGTTTTGTCCTATGCTTCTCTTATCATTTTTCTGCAATTCCTAGCATCTAATTTATATCAATCACTATAAAATTTCCCTTTTTTTAAATTCAATATATATATCAAATACACACACACTTCCCAACACAGCCAGCCTTGTTTTCTAACTATGTAATCTCTCTCAATTTTGGCTTTTTGGGCATCTAGTAAAATATATTTAAACTGTTCCCAATTATCACTTGCATTTTTCTATTTAAATTCTTTCATCCAGCTGATCTGGCTCACAGTTGTTTTCTGTTGCACCTTCCGTAGTTATAGCTGCGTCCACTATGACTTTGCCCCTCCAATCCCTGGCCCTGCCCTTACAACAGGACTTGTGTAGGGAGCCTTCTAAAACTGCCTATTGCTGACTTACTCAATTCCTGCACAGGGAGAATTCTCTCCAGCTGGACCCTGGGTTTTTCTGGTCCCTTTACACTTCAGAATAAAGAGTCCATAACAGGAGGGAGAGGACATCCTCAGGAACCCTTACACAGTCCCCTCTTCTAAACATCTGGCACTCCTGCCTAATTCTGGACAATTATTGGACAACTACTGGCCCCCATTACATGTTGCAGGTAAACACTGTGTGCTGCAACACTGACAAAACCTAGCCCCGAATCTGGCACAAGTGGCTATGAGTCTTGAACAGCTGCCGTAGCAGCTCCTGTGCCACTCCTCCTCCCTTCACCTTCAGTGGATGTATGACAAACAAAGGTGTATGGGCTTCTTTATACCCAGAAGATCCCAGCTGTACAACACACAGCAGGTCCAGGATTGGAGAAGAGTGAAGATGAGCTTTATGCAACCTTTTCACACCTCTTTACATGCCTCAGCTGTGCAATTCTCAGCATCTAACCCAGTATTTCTAATTTTTCAACTCTCCTATGACAGAAGAAATATCTTTCATCATTTAGCACCCAACAGTTTTCATTATTAAATATGTAGTGCCATGATGTGGTGTAAAATAGCTTTGCCATTGGAAAGTAAAGGCCACTCCAAGGCTACGGCAGGTATTCTTTTTGACTGCTTTCCATGCATATTGTGCCAAATTGATTTAAAGTGAAAGGAAATAGTCCACTCTTGTCTCTATCCCCAAATTTGTAAACTAATCTATTCCCCACTTATTGACAATCTTCAGTCTAGTTAGATCATCCTCAATCTAGTTAGATCTCATGAAGATCATCCTGTACAATGGGTCTTCAAATAACAAATTGTATTTCAAATATTCAGAGGCAAATTACATGATACTATTATTGCCCTTCTTCTGACCTAAGTCCGTGCATCGAATATCTTAAACACAAAACTCAATCCTACCCAAACTAATCACAGGAAAAACCCTAATCTGGCAACAAGCCAAGGAGTTTTGAGCAGACAAGGAAAAGTCCGAAGTTTCTTGGTAGCTATTTGTTGTTGCACTTACAGCTCTCTCACTCCTGTTATTTGACTTATACCAGTTCTATGCAAAAAGTGACACGACTAGGTATATATGCCTATATCTGTATTTATTTCCCCATCCATCTGCATATATGTTATACACAGTGATATTAGTATGTTACATGTTGTACAGCCAATGGGTTGGCCTATTAAGAACAGCATCCCATTATATTCTCTAAGTATCACAGACTACCTATAAAATTGTATACCATATCTGGAAAAATATACATTTATGAGTGGATGGTTATTTACAGCCAGGACTGAAATTAAGGATACTGTTTTGTTAATGCTTAGAGTAAAGCTAGCTTGGAAATACAAAACCTTTATATAATTAATGGGTATGCCACATAAAAGAGACTTTCATACTGGAAAAAAATGAAACTACATCATGCTAATGATATGGATTTATAGTTCTGTGTTGTGCTTCCATAAATTTCAATCCCCCTATGGCTAAATAGCAAGAAAGCCTGTCTCCCCCTGGGATAACAGACAACCTCTCCTACATGATTCTTCAGTGAAGTCAAAATCCTGATTTTATTTTTTTATAATTAAAGTGTTTAGTCAAATTTTCTACTAGCAACACTAAAAAAAACCCAACATACCAGCACCCTGATGAGGATCCTGTACTCTGCACTCAGATGAGAAACCCCACTGATCTTGGCTTACTCGTATGAGTAAAAGTTGCTTATTGAGTATGTGAGTTGGGGATTAGGTCCCAAAACAAGGCATATAAGTAAAGTAGTCACTGTCAGACACCTGTTAAGGTTGAAAACAGTATCTATGATCATTATAATCCCATTTTCACACACACTTAAACCTTTCTGAAACAATCAGCTTTTGGGTTGAAATTATCCCTGTTTGGCCTCTTCCATAAAGGTGAATTTTCCTAGAAAATTTGAGCAAAATCATGACTTATGAGAAGAACATAGGTATTTTTGAAATCTAATACCACCCACTAACCACCTCACCCATTTGGCCTAAAGAATGAGCAATAACTCCAGAATTCTATTCCCACTTTTTCCACTTATTGGCCTTAAAACACTTCTCACTTGTCTAGCATGTTAAAAACACACGTTAAGCTTCACAAAACCTGTGTGAGGTACTGGATTATCACTCTGCACATTGCAACTTTGCCGCTCTTTATTCAAGAAGCTTCTCTGCAACAGTTCTCAGCATTCTTGAGCATTCAAATATGTGCAAACCTGTCCTTTCAAGTTCTTATACCGCATTGTTATGAGGAGAGGCTGAGGGAACTGGGGTTTTTTAGTCTTCAGAAGACAAGAGTGATGGGGGATTTGATAGAAGCCTTCAATTACCTGAAGGGTGGTTCCAAAGAGGATGGAGCTAGGCTGTTCTCAGTGGATGCAGATGATAGAACAAGGAGCAATGGTCTCAAGTTGCAGTGGGGGAGGTCTAGGTTGCCTATTAGGAAACACTGTTTCACTAGGAGGGTGGTGACGTACTGGAATGGGTTACCTAGGGAGGTGATGGAATCTCCATCCTTACAGGTTTTAAAGGCCCGGCTTGACAAAGCCTTGGCTGCGATGATTTAGTTGGTGTTGGTCCTGCTTTGAGCAGAGGATTGGACTAGATGATCTCCTGAGGTCTCTTCCAACCCTAATACTCTATGACTATTCACCATGGTATACATTGCCAATATACTCATCATTATGTGCTATACAGTACATTGTACACAGAGTGTACACACAGAGCAGAATTCCTCTTCACTTTTTGTATTCTGTTTCCTGCTTAAGGTATAACCAAATGTGAATAAAATGTTTAGGGTCAAGAATTTTATTTTATTGGGTCTTTCATTTTTTCTCCATGAACTAAAATCACAGTTCTCCATTGAACTGTTGACATTTTATTTTATTACTCTAAGTAATACTACAATACTTGCAGTATTTCTGTGTACTTACTAAAGAGTGCCATGACTGACAAATTACAGTACAAATTACATGACCTCAAACACAGAGTTTAAAAATTATGTGCTAGGGTCACAAATCCACAGGATCACAAATCCACAGGATCAGTAACAGGCCCTAGTTTTGGAAGTCTCTTGGAGGAACTTTTTCAGTGTACTAGACCCGCCCCCCCCCCAAGGGGTCTCTCACTTCCCCCAGGGTACGACAGATGGCCTCGCCACCTTCTTGATTGAAACTCTGGGGCTTTAGCACCCCTGCCTCACACCTTGAGCATTGCCCAGCGAGTCCAAATGAGACAGGCTCCTCGTAGAGACTTGTACACTCATCAGGGATTAATGCACCTCACCAAGCCTTTTCAATGACTCTCAAATAGCATTGTCAACATAGTAGGATTTATTAGTCAATTGGAACACGCCATAGGAAGTCCTGAGGTTAGCATAGAGAACTGAAGGTTAAAGCATATAAACCATTCTGGTTAGTCCAGAGCCCTGCCAAGCTCTAGTGAACCCCCATGTTCAGGATGTTTGTCTCTCCATCTGACCTACTTCATCAAATCCCAGGTGAGAGCCCTGACTCCTTCCAGAAGCCAACTCTTATCCTCCCCACCTCACATCTCTGTCCTTTGTTCTCAAGCTGGGGGATGTTGCTCAGCTTTCCTGCTAAGAGGTGGGGAAATACATCTCTCTATGGTTGCTTGGCATCAATGTCCTGGTGACTGGATTTGTCATTTTTGTCTCAGATTCTGTGTTGCTATGGGGTTGGCCTCAGCCAGTCTTTTTTCAATGACCCATTCAGGCTCAGACAGCAAGGTGATATTCATACCTGTGTCTCTTGCCTACCCTGAGAGCAAAACAATCTCTCTACCCCCCCCCCATCGTAGCCTTGCAAAAATTGAGGGAAACTGAGGCACAGATAGGTGTCAAAATATTACAGAAAATTCCCACTTCGTTATAGCGAGGCCTCCAAATCATTAGATTAAAAAAAAATAACCTGATGATTTTAAGTCAAATAATAAATATTGGGTTCTTTTTATTTGTCGTCTGGTTTCTGAGCCAGTGAGGTACACTGAGACTCCTCAGCCATGAAGGCTAGAATCTCACTGCTTCCTCTCACAAAAACTAACAATTACTTGAATCCAGAAGCTGGGGATTTCAGTAAAACACCAAATATTGCAAACCTGGTGATCAAATTGCAAGCCTCGGCTACACTGGAGTTAACATTAAATATTTACGCACAGTAAATTTCAAACACATCATTAATGACAACTTAAGTAAAAAAAAAAAAGTGCAAAATCCCTTGTGTGTAGTGAAGAAAAGAGTTTGGCAATTGGACCAGGCTGTAAAAAATAAGATTTTTTTGTATTTGCAAACTTCACAAACCCCAACACGCTTAGGAGGCAGAGGACAGTGAAAAATTCCTTTCTAACATTGTATTGAGATGAAGAGCAATATAGAGACAGTCTGCTGAGAATCATTCAGTTGAGTTGACCTAACTGTTCCATTACAAAATAAATGAATGCTCCGATGATAGGCGTGCTAAATATAGCATTGAAAAAAAGTCTAAAGCAATAATTTCTGTATCAGTATGTTGTTTGGGCTGATGCTGGCATCTCCCTTATCTTCAGTCTTTCTCTGAGTCTTTTTTTTTTAAGTCCCTCATCCTATTTCTTGGCTCCTAGTTCTATTTAGCTGTATTTAAATGCATGTTGTTCAAGTGAGCCAAGACCACTCGCCATCATTATTTACCACTGCACCAATTTTTGTGTCATTTGCAAACTTTACCAACACTGATTTTATATTTTCTTCCAGATCATTGATAAACGTATTGAATAGAACTGGGCCAAGAACAGATTCCTGTAGCACCCCAGGGGATCAATTTAGCCTAATAGCGATGACTTTTGTTCAACTGGGACAGTAATTCCACTTTTATGAGAACACCTTCTCCCAGTGCTGTGGGGTTAAGTGGTGCTTAAGCAGATGTGAAGTTCTAATCTCTGGTCTTTTAATGTAGAAGTTACTTAACAACCATCAAAGTATATCTTAGCCCTTCATGCAATTCAGAGTGAGTCTTATTACTTCAATAGGAACAGCAACTCTAAAAAAAAAAAATCTCTCTCATATCGCCCTTACGTCTATGCTGCATTCACCCTCCTCCCTCTCACCCCCCCCCCACCCCATAAGTACAAGTGTGAACATGGAGCTGATCACTCAAAGGCAAATTAACTCTATTTTTCATTAAATAAGAACAGGTTGCAAGTTTTTCTTCATTCTTGGTACAGCACATTGTGTGTGATTTTTGAGGGAGGGGGGGAAAGAGGGAGGCAAATTCTGCACTGTAATTCAGCAGAGGTACACTGTATGAGACAAAAGAGAAGACTCCAGAATAGGTAACACTATACCCATCAATGTTATCTGTCCCTAAGGACAATGCAGGGTTATTATTTACGAAAGGAAAATTAATGCTTTCAGACAATGAACTGCACAACTTATACATTGGGGGGAAAAAAGTCATTGCACTTCAGCAGGGTACAGGCTTCTCCAGAAACCAACTGGACCAATCAATTTACATCAGGGATGAGTTTGGGAATGATTTTGTATCATAGATTCTTTTCTGTGTACAAGAAGATTCTTTTCTCTATATTGATTAGCGGAGTGTATGTGGTGATGTGAGTGTCTCTCTTGTTTTCTGAAGTCTTGTAGTATCTGTCCAAAGTGTCTGGTTGAGGTTATGTTTCTGGAACCTGAAGAAAAGGGGTGCATTTTAATTAAAGGTTAGGTCTGTGCATCGGGAATAAGCATTCTTTGGGGGAAAATGTGCGTTGGCTATTCGTAAAACAAAGGAAGAAGTGAAACAATGAAAGGGTGTTAGATCTTGGTTAAAAGCCTTTGCTCAGATAAGCATCCAGTAGTTCCAAAGCTCATCCCAAGTTTATCCAGTGATGTGCTGGAGTTTGATAGCAGAGGCTAGTGGCTCTCTTGTTGAAATTCTGCCACCAAGCTGAAGGCAAGGTTGGCTACTACTACACCATCCCATCCCTGCCAGAGATGACTTACCCCAGGTGCTCATAATAGTACATTGCAAGAGAAAATGTTTTGCCTTTGGAATAAACCAGATTGCACCAACTGGCAGGTATTATCAAAAATATTCTCAAGGGAGGACACTCCCAGACACCCTTATCTATTTGATATTATAAGAGTTGAACTTGGTGTCTCTGTCTTTGGTGATGGTAATGGCAGCATATTTTGTGTTCAAATGGGAAAATAAATGAATAGATTCTCCAGTCTCTCAGCTCTCCTCTCTGCCATCATACACATATCAGGTACATGGGATTTACCATAGGCTCAGAGGGATATTTACAGGATCCCCCTTGTTAAATCCTGGGCAACACATCACTGAATTTATTGATGTTTATCCCAAATTCAGCCATGTTGACCCAGTGCTGAAAATACTGAGAACGGGATTTCTTATGAAATTTCCACTTCTCTTTAGCTTCAGTGAGGTTGGAAATTCCAAGAGAATACCCATTTTCCCAGGATTTCGGCACTACTGCTTCCGGTCCCACATGGAATAAGGAAGTGCAAGAGCTCAAAGTAAACTGAATTTTTCCAGACATCAGATTTGACTTTAGTTTGGGTTTTGGATGATGGCCTGAGACAGCTTGCATTTTATCCAAACTATCCATTTCCCATATTGCTAGTGAGGATCATAGAATCATAGAATATCTGGGTTGGAAGGGACCTCAGAAGGTCATCTAGTCGAACCCCGTGCTCAAAGCAGGACCAAAAACCAACTAAATCAGGAATGTTGTTTTCGAAGGTGGAATTCAAAAGACTTCTCAGTGTAAAGGAATGCTGTCAAGACCTATCTTTCTATGGCCAGATACTGCTCTCCGAGTTGTGCCTGCACTGAAATTCAATGAGGGCTGGAAGCACATATCTACAGGCTGAATTTGACTGAGAGTCTTTCTCACCAAGTTTTTAAGTGCTCTCTTAGAAGACTAAAGGAAGACATTTCCCTACAAAATGTTTCTTCTTTTTACTTTTTTCCCCTCATTCTGATTTTGGAGGAACACACCTTGCTTCTACCTATTTTTGTTTGGTAGTGTCTCGTTTATTTACAGCATTACTGATCATGTCACAAGAATAATTTCAGTTATAGGTTTAATGATCTAAACAAATTTGTGCTCTTTGGTGGATAAATGGATTAAATGTGTCAAGTTTTGTTTTGCTCCCCATCCCCACTTTCAAAGCAAAAGAATAAGAATATTTATCCATGCTTAACTAAAATTTCCCTTTCTTTAAGCAATAAGGTCTATAGATCCATTACAATGAGAACTTCCACCTCCTTGCAGCTTGGGGCCAGCCAGACCTGTCAGTACCTGGCAGCAGGGGAATGCTCTGCCCCCGAAGTATCCTCCAGTTGAGAAAGTTTCCACAATCAGGATAATTCAAATACACTTTCTTAAGTTACAGATTTTGTTAAATATGCTTTGAGGAAAACCACAACAATTTCTCCTACTGCAGAAGATGGTAAATTCCACCAAAGGACAACTAACCCTAATCTTTCAATGCCAGTTTTCATCTCTATTCTGCATAATCCACTAGTCTCCAGGATGGGCCGGATCTGTGGACCTTATTACCTGAAAAAAAGGCAATTTTCAGATAAGTATGGATAAGTTTTCCTATTCTTGGAGCCATTAAAATTATTTTTTGTGCCAATGTGCTTCAAGAGTGGGAAGCAAAATTATTCTTTAAATATGGATACCATGCATGGAGAAAAACTCTGCCAAAAGTTTAAAAAAAAAATGACGCTGGCTAAGACTGGATGACCAATTTTCAGAATTTGGTGAACAAATGGCCATCTAGCAGATCTCAATACAGGAGAAACTACTACTCTGTCCTGAGATTTCAGTGTGTTCCTAAAGACTGGACTTCAATGCTGAACAGAAGAAATATTTCTTGGATTTATTTAAGGAATAAATGTTATGATAGTTGTGAGGACCACCTGTCTGAATTAAAAGTACAATACGGGGCCTCATTAGAGAAAGCTCCCAACTTCAAATAAAAAAAAATCAGAATGAAAACTGTAGCCCTTGAAAGGCCTACTCCATTGGATAGAGAACATAACAGCTCCTGCAAGGGTTTAACCTAGGTAATGCTGTAAAGAGCAGAATGAGGTTCCAAGGACATGTTCTATTCCCTGGGGCTGGAATAAGGTTGACAATCAAGAAAGCATTTGATGTTGGCATTTGTACAAAAAACTTCCTTTTCTTGAACATGCTAAGAACTTTATATTATAGCGACTTGATCTTTTTGCTTGGACACTGTTATATACCCATAACCAAGCCTTCCTGGGCTGGGGTCACACAAGGATATGTTTCACTGTCTTAACATGGTAGTTAAACCATGGACTTTGCACCCTCCAATAGAATAGGTTCTATATGTTGATTTCTCTGTTGGGCTCCATGAGAGTAATCACCACTTCATCCAAGTATCCATTTTAAACCTCACTGGTCCTGCAATAGCAGAGCTCTGTAAGACAGGCATCTGAAGATCCAGGGCCAAGCTAATCAAGCCTGAGTATCATAGTCTCTACATCCAAAAAAGCATAAGCTGTATCTCATTCTGATGTTTTGTATTGTCCTGTGGAGCAGTGGAAAAGGTGAGAAGATGTAGCAGGGACCTTGCCCAGCTTTGCAAGATGCCATTCACTGCCTAAGATCCTGAGCCCTGACACACAGAAAGGCCCCAGGGCACTTTATTTTCTGTTTCTAGTTGCAAAGGAGTTGATCACCAGCCCATCGAATTACTTATGATGAGTGAGATATTTCTGGGTGTAGAAGTCACCCCGTTACTCCAACTTGTGCCATGTAGATCTTGATGCTGTTTGTCTCCCCCTTGCACAATGGCTGGGGCAGAAGCAGCTGGGCCGGTACTTTTCACTGGGCTGGGGTCAAAGGCAGGAGTCAAGACTAGTGACCAAGGTGAGGCAGGAGATGAATACCAACGTCAAGCCAAGCTGGGATCAATGGCAGAAGTCAGGAGCGAGATAGGGCAAAGATGAGATCTGTAGCAAGGAAGAGTCTTCATTCCTGCTTGGACAGCTCTTTGGGACAATGTCCTAATTTAAATAGTTGGTGTGGACTAACCAGGTGGCTGCAGGATTCTGTCTCTCTGGCCTCTTCAGACAGTATTTCCTGCAGTTCCTAACCCTCTTCAGGCAAAAAGAAAAGGAGTACTTGTGGCACCTTAGAGACTAACAACAGTATTTCCTGCAGTGCCTAACACTCCAATAATTGTTGGGTGCTGCTTCCTTGGTGGCTCAGGACCCTGCAACAATGAAGCAATGGAATGGGTTACCTAGGGAGGTAGTGGAATCTCCTTCCTTAGAGGTTTTTAAGGTCAGGCTTGACAAAGCCCTGGCTGGGATGATTTAGTTGGAGATTGGTCCTGCTTTGAGCAGGGGGTTGGACTAGATGACCTTCTGAGGTCCCTTCCAACCCTGATTTCTATGATTCTATGAACCCTGATTATAACCTGCGGATCCTTACACCTTGTTGGGCAGTGCACAAGTTTGCTCCACCCAAGGCAGGAGAATCTTTCTGGGGTGGAGCTGATTATGTTCTTCCTACTTATTATGAAATCCTATCGGACACACTGACTGCTACAACAACAACAGGTCTGTTATCCATGAAGTAGGGTGACCAGATGTCCTGATTTTATAGGGCAGTCCCAATATTCAGGGTTTTTTCTTATATAGGTGCCTATTACCCCCCAATCCCTGTCCCGATTTTTCACACTTGGTATCTAGTCATCCTACATCGAAGATACAATGCTGTGAGACCCAATGAATCTCTATGTTTTAGTGAATGTTGTAATCTCTTTCTGGTATACATTCCCTAAACTGAACTGTAAAGATCACTTTTTAAAAAAATCCGATTCTCTGCAATCACCTGTTTCAGATTCCAAAGTCAGAAAGGACAATTGTGGTTATCTAGTCTGACCTCCTGTATCACACAGTCCCTGAAAAAATTCCTAGAGTATAACTGTTAGAAAAACATCCAATCTTGAATTAAAACTATGCCACTGGATAAGTTGTTACAATGGTTAATTATCCTCACTGTTCAAAATGTAAATCTTATTTCCAGTCCAAATTTGTCTAGTTTTAACTTCCAGCCATTGCATCATGTCATACCTTTCACTGCTAGACTGAAGGGTCCATTATCCAATATTTTCTCCCTATTTGGATACTGATAGACATGAATCACATCACCCCTTAAATGAAATAGATTGAATAAAAAGGTTAACTCTTTGTGTCTATCACAATAAGTCACATTTTCTAATCTTTTAACTATTCTTGTGACTCCCCTCTGAACCTTCTCCAATTTATCAACACCCTTCTTGAACTGTGGGCATCAGAACTGGGAACAATATTCCAGCAGCAGTCACACCAGTGCCAAACACAGAGATAAAATAACCTCTCTACTCCTACATGAGATTCCCCAGTTTATGCATCCCAGGATTAAATTAGCCCTTTTGGCTGCACTGTTGCACTGGGAGCTCAGGTTCAGCTGCCTATGCACTACCATCTGCAAATCTTTTTCAGACTCACTGCTTCCCAGGATAGAATTCCCCCATCCTGTAAGTAGGGTCTACTTCCTTTGTAGATATATATTAAAATGCATATTGTTTGCTTACATCCCACTAACCACTCACTTCAGATTGCTCTGTAACTATCCTCTGCATTATTTACCACTGTTCGAATTTTTAAGTCATCTGTTAATTTTATCTGGGATAATGTTATGTTTTCTTCCAGACCTTGATAAAAATAGTAAATAGCATAGGGCCAGGAACACATCGCTGCAGGGCCCCACCAGAAACACACTGGCTCAGTGATGATTCCCTGTTTACAATTATATTTTGAGACCTATCAGTTAGCCAGTTTTAAATCTATTTAAAGTGTGCCATGTTAATTTTATATCATGCTACTTTTTAAATCAAAATATTGTGCAGTACCCAAGTCAAATGCCTTAAAGAGGTCTAAATATATTATATCAACACTATTAACTTTTATCAGCCAAACTGGTTATCTAATTACAAAAAAAAAAGGAAATCAACTTAATCTGAGAGGATCTATTTTCCAAAATCCCATATTGATTGGCATTAATTACTACCCCTTTATTCAACAGGGTCCATATCAGCCACTCCATTATCTTGCCTGGGATCTATGTGAGACTGACAGGTCTATAATTATCCGGTCACTCTGTTTACCCTTTTAAAATACTGGCACAAAATTAGCTGTTGTAAGAGCAGAGAATATATAGCAGAACTAGATCTCTGCCAACAGATGAAATAGAGTGAGATGTAGATGGGTTATCTGGAATTACTGAACAGGTATTATATAAAATCTGGATCATTGAATCATGCCTGTGTATGGTTTAGAATTCCCAATAGGCTCCAATATGAACTGGATTTCCATCTCAGTGATACCACTTGTATTACATTATGGCCATCTTCATATTTGTGCACATTCTTCTGAGATAAAACCTTATATCTGATAGTATTCATTCTCAGCTCAGGCCTATAATTGACTTCCCAGGCATCATATGTCTGTGTCTGTCCTAAATCCAACATATTCAAGGAAATGTATAACTTTGTGTGTTTGCTTCAGCTTTCTCTGTACAGAACCCGGATCAGAAAAATTGTTCAGAAAGAGGTAAGTAAATTTCCTTCTTCCCTGTGTAGAGTACTTTAAATATATTGTAAATATTTGATTATCTAATGCTGATAATCTGGCCTTCGTGCCCTAAGAAGGAACAATTCTATTTGTGGGGAGGGGCATACATACATGCATGCCTAGAAGAATCAGTATGTTTATGGCCTATTCTTTTCTGCATTGATCCACCATGCTGCACTCTTCTCATGAGACAGGGAACCAGGTGCTGAGGATCAGTTGCCCTGCTGCATTCCAGAGAGGGGAGCAGAGGAAACAGGGCTGATTTTATTATTCAGTTATTTATGGGAGCTTGTCCCCATAATCCTGCTTTTGATGGCAAAATGAAATTGGGTTCCGAGATTGTAATCCACTTGAAATATTTTCAGAGCCATTTCCCTGTCCTAAAAGAGGCTGGAACTATTTGTGTCCCTCTCCCAAATAGGCCCTTTCTGGGTCCCAAATAGAGGTCTGGGATTCTGGATCTCAAGTCCCCAGAATCACAACCCTCTGCTGTATGGGATCCACATGAGCCAGATAGGTCTTGTTCTCTCCTGGATGCCTAATCCTGGTATATCAGTAGGGGGCGGAGGGGTGATTACAGAGGTCACAGCAAAGGGAGGGAGCTGGACATGAGGGCTCCTTACTGCCATTTGCAGCGTCCATACTGTGCCCAGTGCCCTCCATCCACAACTCATGGGGAAGCAGATGGGGAGGAGGTGGCTGTGCTCCACAGTGTGAAGCATGGCAAGGGCCCACGTGCAACCACATCTGGGGTGCTGCCACTTTGACTTCACTCCCATGGCAGAGATTGGGGAACTACTTGCTCTGGAGTCTGTTCTTTTCCAATCCTGCCTGCCTCCTTTCCTGCCAGGGGGAAGGGTATCGAGGTAACCCCTCCTGGACTGAGTTGGGAGGGAGACTGCATCTACCCACAGAATTGGCCCAATATTTCAACAAGACGCTCATGGGGAGGAAGTAGAGGGGAGGGTCCACAGTCCATACCTTTTGCCTCTTACCTCTTTCAGCCTAGCTCTCTCCCTGAAGCCTTCAGAGCACCAGCGACTGCCCATGCCTCAGAAGAGGAAGCAGAGCTGAGGATACAATTCCTCAAATGGCAAATTATTGAGAATTGTTTATCTAAGAATTTGAAATAGAGTTTGGAATTTCCCTATGAAAAGCTCAGCAGCTGGGAGGGCTGCAACCACTGAGGATGCAGAAAAAAACTGCAGGGAACTTTAGGAGGTGGGGTATTAACTTGCTACCAGCGAATGTTGGGTTTGAGTCTGCCCCCAAGCTGCAAGCAGTCTGTGATGCATCCAGAGGAGTTGGATTTGGGAGCTATCCCACGGGTTTTGCCCTGGCATCAAAATCTAAGATACAGAGAAAGTTTGAATCTCACAAATCCCATTCTGACAGGTTTCAGAGTAACAGCAGTGTTAGTCTGTATTTGTAAAAAGAAAAGGAGTACTTGTGGCACCTTAGAGACTAACCAATTTATTTGAGCATAAGCTTTCGTGAGCTACAGCTGTAGCTCACGAAAGCTTATGCTCAAATAAATTGGTTAGTCTCTAAGGTGCCACAAGTACCCCTTTTCTTTTTACAAATACAGACTAACACGGCTGTTACTCTGAAATCTAGAAATAAGGAAGCTGGAGCTAGATGGAAGAATATTGGAGTGGTGGAAAACCTGACAGGCCAAAAGGTACATAGAGTGAGATTTGGATACAGGAATGAATATGGATATAGATACAGGAACATAAACCTTTAACTAAAATTGCATCAGCTCTCAAACCATGGCCTATGGAAATTTGATAGTCATATAAGGCCAGCTACTCACCTTCACACCCAGAAGCTTCTAAAGCTCTCCAGGCTCTTCAACATAAAGAATTTGGAAACCTATAGAAGCAACTGGAAAGAAAACTTAACTGCCCCCATTAGGAGTGACAAGGTGGGTGAGGTAATATCTTTTATTGGACCACTTCAGTTGGTGAAAGACAAGCTTTTGAGCCACATATAATTGGGGCAGCATATAAGGACAATGTAAAAGCATATGGTTCTTACCGGTCAAAACTCTGACTTCTGCTTCATTTCCAGTTCTTGAACTAGCAGGATTTTTTCCAAGGCATCTATAGATCCCACTGTCTCCTGCTTGGATTCTGCTAATCTGTAAAGCTCCAGAGGGCAAGACAGCCACTCGGGTGTCACTCGGGCTCAGGATCAGGTCCTCCAGGTTTTTTTGCCAGTGTACCATCGGCATAGGCTCTCCAACTACTTCACACTTTAACAAAACTGTGTCTCCTGCAAAAGCTGTGACAGATTCTGTCTGGGAAAGAAACCTCAATGGCCCTGCAAGCACAAGGAAAAGAAGCAATTATATAGTCACTGAAAATATAAATTGCATGCTGTTTCTATGTTGATCTGGATTTGGTTAATCATGCAATCTGAAGAATAAGTGATGTTCAGACAAGTACTTTGAGGCTTCCGTGACTGCTGAATGACTATCAGTGTGCCACTAATGAGTGTAATTTAAAGAAGAAAATAATAGATGTGTTTATTGACATAAGAAGAGTACCAAATAGCAACCCATTGCTTACAAACAACTTCAGGAATAACTTTTATCAAAGTACAAACACCATGTTATGCAATACAAACTATTCAGAACAGGATGAAATTCAAAGAACGATGTACTGGAATTAGGTAGGGTTAAGAAACTTTTGTTATTTTTCACAACTTTCCACCTAATGGAATCTTTCTTCCATGCTGCACATCAAACTGTACGACTGACATACCCTCTGAAAGGGTACTATTTGTTGTGTTGAAACAAGGGACGTATATGTGCATGTTATTGCGGGGGGAGGGAGCAACTCCTATATTTAGGCTGCCTACCACTCTTCATTATGAAGGATTCTTGCAGCCTATTTTTGAAGAAGTTCTAACACAGCTGTTGTTTGCAGCAGGTCTTCAAAATTCAATAGGGCCCAAGGCTTTGAGCTAGTCTGTTAAAAAATCACCACTTCCCCCAAGGAATGCAAATGAACGATTTAAGTATCTTTCAAAGCAACAGTGGCAGCAGCACTGGGAACATATGGGAGCTATCAGAGGTGAACCCGCTCCCTAAACCCGACACATGGCACCAGTAGCTCATTCCACCCCTTCTGGGACAACCGCAGTCTCTTGGTAGCAACTAGTGTAGTTAGTCCTATATCTGAATTGGTAGCACTCTCTAACTCAGAGTTCAAATTCTGCTGATGTATGATGGCAGGGTTACTACAGGGGTAGATACTAGAAATTGTTTGTATCTTTTCCTTAAAAAGAAATTACCTACAAAAATGCACGTTACCAACCAAAACACCCCCCACCCAATGCCTAATCTGGCATTAGGAAATGGCAGATTTATGGTTGCCAATGCAACATTAATTCTGCCCCCTCATGCATATGAGCATGATACTGTCTTTAATGATATAATCAAACTATTCCCGCCCACCCCAAATACACCAGCCTTATTCCAAGCATGGGATACCAAAACTAAAAGGCCAGATCTGTGAAAAGTCAAGTAGGTAGAAGCTGCAAGAATTGGACCTGGCCTGAGTGATTCAAAGATAATGCCCAGATTAAGGCCTCTATGGTGATGTTATCAATGGCAACAGAAAACCGAGGGAGAAGGGGAGAGGGAATGCTCAGTTGCCAAATGATGACGAGATGTCGTCAGAGAAACAGGTTGAAGTTAGGGTTTGGATAGAGGGAGACAGGTCTTTAGCAGAGAGTTAGATCTGTGAACCATCAGTATAAAGATGCTATTTGAAGCCACCCTCATGGATAAGATCATTTAGAAATAGGAGGTAGAGAGAGAAGAGCAGGTGGACAAGCACAGAGCTTCTTGGAGAGGCCTATCAACAAAAGGAGGGAGTGAAGAAAAAGACCCATCAAAAGAGATTTTGAAAGCAAATTGGAGGGGTAGGAGATGACCAGTAAGAGGCAAGAGCCTCAAAAGTCAACGGAGTACAGTACTTCAAAAAGTAGGGGAATGGTCGCTGGTGTCTGAGGCCACCAAGAGTTCAAGGAGAAAGAAAATAAAGGCCCTGGCATTTTGACCAGTAAGAAGTCACTCAAAAGTTCACTGAGTGGGTAGGGCAGAAACTAGTATGGTCTAATAGATGTATTGTTAGAGTTGGATTCAGGAAACCTGGGTTCAATTCCTGGCTCAACCACATTTCCTGTGTGATTGGGGTCAAATCACGTAATCTACCCATTGTCTCAGTTCACAACCTGAGATATTTCACACGAAGAGGGAGGGCAGGGGTGTGAGGATGAAATCCATTAATGATTGTAAGCTGCTCAGATATTATGGTAGCAAGAACTATATATTATTATTATTTATATTTCCATAGTGCCTAGGAATCCCAGTCATGGTCTAGGATCCCATTGTTCTAGGTGCTGTATAAACACACATATAATATACACACATTTAGCTAAATAGTCAAGGATGGAGTTGGAGGAGAGGAACACATGCATCCTTTAACTCAATAATTAATTTTTTCATTCAGTAACTGCAACCTGTGAAAAGGTTCCTGCATGTTAAAAAAAAGTCATACTACATATTGTCCAACATGTTTAGTACTTTGTAATCATAATGATCACAGTTAATACATATTTCAAGAGTACTTTGCTCTGAAAAGAGAAAGAACAACTAAACTCTACATGGTAGTTTGGAATTCCACACCACAGGTGAACAGCCATCAGCTGCACCCTTCCATAGTCTACAGAAAGAGCAAAAATGCTACATTTCAAATTAAGCTGTTGGCACAGACACAGGATGTAACACCTTTTCACACACAGCAAAGCTGAAGTGAACTAGAAAAGCAGAAGCACTGAACGCTTTCCATTTTAGCTTTGCTTTAAATAAAAAATTAAAAAGTTAAAAGCAACATGAGTGTGGACGGAAAGCTTTTAAAAGCCACTGCTACATCCATATCAGCAGAAAAGAAGGTTCATGAAAGTTTAAGAGAGCAAAACAAACAAACAAACAAAACCTGTCCATCAAGATAGCATATGTCCAAGGCTTTTGTCACAAACAGCTGGTTGTCCTCAAGAGTCCATGCAACAATCCCAAGAGTCTCCATTTTAGGCAAATAAAATAAATAAAATAACTGCAGGACCAAGGCTGATTCTCACTTCGACCTGGCCACCCTAAGTAGTGACTCCAGAACTCCTTAAGAATGTTAGGCATAATACAAACAACCATCACCCTCCATACGTCACAGATTCATTTATTGTAGGAAAGGAGGAACATGCTTCACTTCACCTGGAACCCTTGTGGCACATGCACCTTTCACCAGACACCACACAAACCCCTTCATGGGTTTTGTGTGGGAATTCAGATCCAGAAGTTTGGGGTGGGGTTAGAGAGAGAGGAGGATCGGAGGTCTTCCTTCCAAGCCCATATGCAAAGCAGTGCAAGTGACTGCAGACTTTCCACTCCTGCTGTGGAAAAAGTCCTTCTAAACAAGGGTGTACTGGGGACAGTGGTGGTGGTGGCTGAGAGAGATACGCCTATTTCAGTGGTGAATTTGGCTCTTGTCAAGGTTCCTTCCCCACTCTGAACTCTAGGGTACAGATGTGGGGACCTGCATGAAAACCCCCTAAGCTTATTTTTACCAGCTTAGGTTAAAACTTCCCCAAGGTACAAACTATTTTACCTTTTGCCCTTGGACTTTATTGCTGCCAGCACCAAGCGTCTCACAAATATATAACAGGGAAAGAGCCCGCTTGGAAATGTCTTTCCCCCCAAAATCCTCCCAAGCCCTACACCGCCTTTCCTGGGGAAGGCTTGATAAAAAATCCTCACCAATTTGCATAGGGTGAACACAGACCCAAACCCTTGGATCTTAAGAACAATGAAAAAAATCAGGTTCTTAAAAGAAGAATTTTAATTGAAGAAAAAGTAAAATCAGGATGGTAAATACCTTACAGGGTAATCAGATTCAAAACACAGAGAATCCCTCTAGGCAAAACCTTAAGTTACAAAAAGACACAGAAACAGGAATACACATTCCATTCAGCACAGCTTATTTTATCAGCCATTTAAACAAAACAGAATCTAACGCATATCTAGCTAGATTACTCACTAAGTTCTAAGACTCCATTCCTTTTCTGTTCCCGGCAAAAGCATCACACAGACAGAGAGAACCTTTGTCTCTCCCCCACCCTCCAGTTTTGAAAGTATCTTGTCTACTCATTGGTCATTTTGGTCAGGTGCCAGAGAGGTTATCCTAGCTTCTTAACCCTTTACAGGTGAAAGGGTTTTTCCTCTGGCCAGAAGGGATTTAAAGGTGTTTACCCTTCCCTTTATATTTATGACAGCTCTACTGTATATAACACACACATTGTTCCAACTCATGGAAAAGATGGAGAAAGACACTACAGTTAGGATTTTCAAGAGTGCCTAAGTGATTTAAAAGCTCAAGACTTTGTGACCCCCAATGGGACTTGTGCTCCTACACTACATAGGTGCTTTTGAAATTCTACCCTGTAGATGGCTACAGATTGGTGCAGTGTGGTATAAGGATTTTATCAGTCACAGATTGGACGGCCATGTTACGTTTGCGAGGCAGTCACTAGTTATGCACTCAGCCCAAAGCACCACCACTCAACACCACCATACATTCTATATATACCACTTGTGTTACAGAAAAGACATTTTAGGCAGGTTTTAGAGAGTTTTAAAACATTATTGGGACTTTTCATTTTTGCTAAGGTCAGGCACCTTCATTCTCAGCCCAAGCATTCAGAACACAGAGAGAGCCATAAAAAAAAAGTTTCAAAATAACCTACCATAGGCTTTTTGTATATATATAAAATGTCACGGTTTTAAATTCTGATCTCCTGGGTCCTTGCAGGGCTAGAAGCATGTGCTGTTCCACTGGAAAGCGGGGACCTTCCCTTTTCCAGTGGTTATGTACAATGCTCCTGTTTATAGGTCTCCAGGATCCCACTATAGCACACCCCAGTGCTGTCACTGGTCCAGGACTACATATTGCCTGGCAAAGGCCTCAAGTCTGTACAGTTTTTATGGTGAAATTCAACAACATTATTAGGCTTTTTTTTTTTTAAGATAGTTCTTTTGAAGCTGCTCAGAAGCCTGGAATGTTGTAAGCTGGTTCGGGGAGAGGACTAATGAGTACATACTGAGACAGTCAAAACATTTATCACATGGTCAGCAATTTATCACAATGTTTTCCCCGCACCTACAGTATTTTAAATATTAGTAGCCCCAGACACAATCCTCATTACAGTACTGACATCTGGTTCAATTGGTTTAGTCTGGCGTTGATTCCCTTGCATAGTTATACTAGTTTTAAGACAACCATAAAAATAAACCACTTCACAGTTCAGGTTCATGCCATCCATGGCTTTGAACGCACTGGGCTAGCTGCCTTTCACCCGCTGTCTCAGAGCATTACACCCAGACCTGCTTTTTTAATTCTAATCTGAAAATGACATGCAGGTCTGATTTGCCCTGCAGCCTGGTTGGCAGCCTATCAGGATCCCCATCTTTCCCCATAGAAGGTCTAATTATTAAGTAATTAAAGTTCATTTAATAAAAAGGCTTATCATTTGGGGGACAGACCTTGGGGTCTGGAGCATGCTTAGCTATTAAATATTCAGCAATTTAGTAACAGTCAGTAAAATCCCATGAATGAGAGCTGCTTTAAGTGTTTTGTTTGTTTCAAATTAATGTCTGCGAGGTTACATAACATCAAGGCAAGACCCTTTTTTCCACTTTCAATGCACACAGTAGCTGAAGGGCAGGGAACCAAGTTAATGAAAAGGAGCTATATGCTTCTGTTAGATTCAGGCAGCACCAAAGAAAGAGCAGCAGTGAGTCTGGAAGAGAAAATCTTCCATAAACCTCTTCCTAATTAACTCTCCCTTATTTTTATTGTTTTCATTTTGTTTTTTTAATCTTTCCTTTCCCATATTTTTATTCTACTTCATCTTCATTAGAAAAACTCTCCACACTAGCTGAGCCAGGGAGTCAACAACAAACAAAGGGGGCGAAAAGTATCAGCAAGTATTGAGTATTCATGGCTTGCAGCCAGACTTATTTGGGCTGTAATACTGTATAAATCTCACACACTAAGCTGGGTCAGGATTGGACAGTACTTGTACAAGGACCTTAAAGGATAAGTCATGACAATTCTTGAATTAGTGATGCTTGTAAGTGGAACTCTTCTATTGGGATTGTGCTGAATCAGGGTGACAGAGTTGTGTTTGGTGGCACTGAGTTGCTGGAGATGCTGTCTTTTTAGAAGAGATGTAAAACTGAGGTTTTGGTCACTTATGGTCATCGCAGAACCAATGACAGGGTTCCCCATCCAACAACAGTGAATGTTTTTGGCTCAGACACTAAAGTTAAGACCCTAATTCCCCTTAGGACAATTTCTTTCTATCCAACTAAAATAACTTCTCATCTCTGCAGTTTCAGAGGGCTATGGGATTTCTTTTTCCTTCCTCTCCTAAATGGTTGTGAAGTATTGCTGTGCACCACACAGCTAAATAACGGATGTGTTCCTTCCAAAATGTTGCTGCATTTTAGGGGTTGATGAAGAAAATGGGGCCCTAAATGCTTTGGTGGAATTCTAGCTTGGGGTGAATGAATGAAAACATTTGATGGAGTGGCACTTCAGTTTGCTGAGGCAGTATGCAGAAGAAATGTTACAAAAGAACATGTATTTTAGCATATGGTTAAATAAAGGTAATTTTGTGCTAGGGTTAATTTGTAATATCATCATCTAAATGATTCCTTTCTTGTTACAAATCACACCTTGGGAAATTGGCGGCAGTAAACCACAGTAGAGGTAGTAACATTGATGAAAAGCTTCTGGTAAAGCCATATAATTTAGATTTCTGATTTAGGAGAACCTACTGGGAGAAAATTGAAGTTAATGATATACATTTAAAAATACTTTTATAATGGAAAGCCAACCAGAGAAGATGCCTCAACCACTACAATAGAGCTATTCTGAGTCCCTTTTGTCAACCTAATTAGAAAGATTCACCAAGCTTTTAAGTTGTTCAACTTAATGCATCTTAATAGGATATTTTATGCGTATGCAATTACACCTAAAACTTAAGCACTTATGGTTTTCAAAAAAGAAAACTTGACCAGCCAGTGCTAAAGGACAATGAATGGGGAAAAGAGCAAAGGCTGGAAAGTGAGGGTACAGCTACACCGCAGGTGAAGGTGTAATTGTAGGACAGATGTGCACCCCCATGAGCCCTAGGTATGTACTTGGGTTGCTTGCCCATACTGAAACCCATGCCACCATGTCTTCACTATTATTGTTAAACATGCTAACTAGATTAAAAATAGTGCAGATGTGCCTACCCCTGTTACAATTATACCTTAATTTGTGGTGCAAATGTACCCTGAATGGCTCAGGAGCAGAGCAGGCCAGGGCTAGGAGAAACAAAGGAAGCTGGTGAAACAGTCATCTCTGCTCTGTTTAAAACTACACTCCCAGGGGAGGAAAAGTTGAACCAATGTTCAAGCTTTTGCTCAATGACATTCAAAGCCTTTCATTCTGACAGGTTCCTGATGTTTCAAGTAATATGTTTTGAAAGCCCCCTGGAGCAGCCCTTAAAGCTTTCTAAACCAGGTGTGCCAATGTAAAGCAGAGGAGATATGATTCTTCAACTAGTTCCACAACCTCAATTCCCAGCTAGCCCCTTTTCTTTCTATCATATTCTATTCAGGTCCTTATATCACCCCCATCACCATGCTATTCAGGGCACCAGGAAGTATCTTTCCAGCTTTTCAGCTAGGCTAGCCACAAGTCCTCAGCCATATTTATAAAACCAAACCAAAATGAACACTCTACAGTAATGACAGGTTTCAGAGTAGCAGCCATGTTAGTCTGTATTCGCAAAAAGAAAAGGAGGACTTGTGGCACCTTAGAGACTAACCAATTTATTTGAGCATAAGCTTTTGTGAGCTACAGCTCACTTCATCAGATGCCTTCAGTGGAAAATACAGTGGGGAGATTTATATACACAGAGAACATGAAACAATGGGTGTTACCATACACACTGTAACCAGAGTGATCACTTAAGGTGAGCTATTACCAGCAGGAGAGCGGGGGTGGGGGAAACCTTTTGTAGTGATAATCAAGGTGGGCCATTTCCAGCAGTTGACAAGAACGTCTGAGGAACAGCGTGGGGTGGGGAGGGAATAAATATGGAGAAATAGTTTTACTTTGTGTAATGATCCATCCACTCCCAGTCTCTATTCACTACAAAAGGTTTCCCGCACCCCCGTTCTCCTGCTGGTAATAGCTCACCTTAAGTGATCACTCTCGTTACAGTGTGTAAGGTAACACCCATTGTTTCATGTTCTCTGTGTATATAAATCTCCCCACTGTATTTTCCACTGAATGCATCCAATGAAGTGAGCTGTAGCTCACGAAAGCTTATGCTCAAATAAATTTGTTAGTCTCTAAGGTGCCACAAGTCCTCCTTTTCTTTTTACTCTACAGTAATAAAGTGTGCATGGAATTTCCTACAGTTAAGATTGGTTAGGTATGTTTCCACGCATTAGCACTAAAACACATGGAAATCAGAAGGTAGGAGGTACCTTTTTACACCTAACACAATTCTTCAATCTCAAGTCTTTGCATCTGCACCAACAGACTGAAACGCTCTCCAACACACATTCTATGTGGAGTATATCATGCTGAATGCACATACGAAAAATCTTCAAATCACACCGTTATACACAGCTTTAGCTCTCTTGTTAATGTGTTCTATAACATATTACTATATCCATGAAGTGGTGAATATGCATACTTTTCAGTACTAATTTTCTAGTACTTTCTAGTACTAGTACTAATTTTCAGTACTAAGGCTTTACTTAATAATATGTGCTGCCAAAAATCCAATTTTTGAAAGTCAGAATGTAAATATAAAGTAGAAGATAGATTTTGTGTGGAAAATGTCTTGTTTTCAAAAACAACTTTAAATTCTTTCTCTGGAGGTATGGTATACAGATAAGTTTCCTTGTACTCCCCTTTCTGTCTGTATCTACCTATTGTCTCTTGTCTCACACTTAGTTTGTAAGTCCTTTTTGTGGCAGGAACCATCATTTTTGTGTGTTTGTACAGTACCTAGCAAACTAAGATCACAGTCCATGACTGAGGAAATAAGAACAACAATTCATAAGATAAAACTGTAATTTTACAATAATTGTTACCTTATTCATTATGTACCATTGAAAGGTCAAAGCTACTGTTGCCCATTGCAGTGTGATTCTTAGATCTTTCGATGTGTTCTTTGAAGTGTAATAGAATTGTTAAATTGAAAGCGAGTATGTTAGAGTGGGTATGATGACAAGAATGGATTAATACTTGGAGATGAACATTCTGCTGGATGTGAATGTTGACTTGAACATAGAGCTATGCAAATAACTGATTCTTCAGTTTGACAGACACAGCCGTGAAATAATTTGGTCAGTTTCAGTAAAAAATGTACTGACCAAAAGAACTTCCCCCAGCTCTACCGAAGCATGATTCCCTTGCTTTCTGGTGGCGGTGCGTGGAATGACACATAAGCAAGCTTAACTCTAATTTAACAGCATTGTTGGCAAGGGAGCCACAACTTAAGGATAAAGATAAATCAATAGAAGGATCAAAGCCAATAGAATAGCATGGCCTGCTAGCCCAACACATGCCTAGCGAGGCTGCATTTACTTGCTGTACAGCAGGCTGACTTGTAGGACCAAATTTTGAAAGTGATCATAAAAATAGCCTCAATGTTTGCATGTGCAATCAAATGTATGTGCCAATTTCAAGCAGTAACCCATCTAACTACCTGATCTATGGGCAAAGTCAAGTAATCCGATGTCTAAATCTAGTATTTGCCTTCACAATTAATTGGACCCAAAACTGTGCCTCCAAAAATGAAAACCATTAAAAATTATGCTCAACTCAAATGAAAAATAGCTGACGAGAATTGCAGAGATACTCAGAGGGAGGAGGTGAATGCTTGTACAGAAGCTCCTAAAAGCATTATGATTCACCAATCCTTTTTCTCCTCTGTGCTGTATCTGTGCAGCTCACAGAAAATTTATTTCCTAGGGCTGGATTAACTCAGTCTTGGTCCTTTTCAAAGCATTCAATGGCCTGGACCCAACATATCTAAAAGATCACCTAAAACACTATGACAAGGGCTGTGGTCAACGGCTTTTCTCCTGTGGCACAATGGAACTCTACAATACATCCTACATCTATGTAGGAGACAGACCTTTTTCAGAGGATGGTCCCAGACTGTCACAAACCATCATAAAGCTCACCTCCTGCCACTCCAAATGCAAGGCACTCTTCTTCAATTTTGTGTTCTCTAACATAAAAACAGCAGTTTGTACATAAAAGAAACAAAAAATACTACATAGGTTGAACACACAATTCTCTCCCTGGTGACAGGATGAGAGAGAGAACAAACTACACATGACAGATATCAGCCACGTCATTTAATGTCCTATGGAAGGTATCCAGATTCCACAATGATGAAAGTGGTACAAGAACCTACATAGTATAGAATATAAAAGCACTCTTCCCATATATGGCCCCAGTAGATGAAATGAACTGATTGTTGTTTTATGAGGCCCACTTTAAAATGCTTCCTTAGCTGACACAATGTCAGCCATCCTAGGAAGACCCCACCTGCTTCTTTACAGCATCCAGTGACACATTGGTTTTACCTGAACATATTTTTCCATGAGCCTGATTGTTATTTATAGCAGCTGGACTGAGTGGTACCTATGACAAAGCCCTGGCTGGGATGATTTAATTGGGGATTGGTCCTGCTTTGAGCAGGGGGTTGGACTAGATGACCTCCTGAGGTCCCTTCCAACCCTGATATTCTATGATTCTATGATTCGATTTTAAAATCCTGTATTAGGAATCAAGGTAACTGCTGCTAAAGCCTGCTGGCAGGTGCCTCCATGTAACTCCAGTGAGAATATTGTGATACTCTGTGTCCTAAAGTGACACTCTGCCCCTCATATTCACCATGGTGATATAATTATGGTATGTTTTGTACAAAATATGTGTAACCCACACACCTTCTAGGTGTGATGTTGTGTCCCATCTAGTGGCACTGAGACCACTTAGAGAGAAGGAGAAAAAATGAGTCTTCTCTACAGCCTTAGCTAACAGGCAGTTGACTTTTAGCTCATGTTGTAGAGGCTCATGCACTAAGCTCCCAGAGGTCCACTTTTTGATCCTGTCTGTCAATGACCGGGGTCTATCGGCATTACATATGCCTTGTGAGGTAATTTAAAAGTCTTGATCTACTGAACATTAATATCCCGTTGGATTGTATGTGTTATCACTGTATGTGAAATTATGAAGTTTGGCTGTGTATGTGTTGCTGAAATATGTTGTGAGGCTGGAAAAACCCACAAGCAGCCTTTCAGGTACAACAATAAAAAGGCCAAACAATGTTGATGGCTCATTGAGGAGAATACAAACACTCACAAGGATTACCCCCAGGAACTGTGAACAATGGAAACCTCTCAGAGATAGCACAGACCCAAAGGAGACTGGTTGACTCAGGTCACAGCAAAAGATGTTTCCAGCAAGTTGGAAGAAGATATAAAGGGGGGAAGTGACATCACTGCTTGGCCTCACTCCCCCTACAACACAGCACATGAGAACACCTAAGGAATAAAGACTGAACAGAGAAGGGGGGTTCCAAGCGGGAAAGAAGAAAGCCTGCCTGCATATGGAAGCTTGGTGGACTGTTTGTACTATCTAACAGGGTGAGAAACTGCTTGATTCAAATCCTATCCAGTTTAGAGAACTTAGATTGCATTTTTGTTTTATTTCTTATGGTCATCTTCTTTGATCTGTACGCTATTACTTATATGCACTTAAAATCTATCTTTCTGTATTTAATAAATTTGTTTTATATTTTTTACCTAAAACTTTGATAGAAGTGCTTAGGGAATCTGCTCAGTAACAACTGGTGCATGGTCCTCTCCACTTTGAGGGAGGGGCGGATAGGATAATAAATTTATATTGGCCAGGCTTTTGACTGGGACAAGATGGTACAGCTCTGGGGTCCTAGGCTGTGGAGCTGGGGAGAAGCCTTCGGGTAACTGCAGCTGGGTGTGGAAAGGTTTGTATGAGCGCAGGACCGGGAGTGGTCTGCAGCTTGTCACAGAAGCACAGTGTGAGAGGGGGAGCCCAGGCTGATGAGACAAATGGCTTGGGGTACCCCAGTTCCAGGTTACACCCCAGGGGAGGACGGCATCACAAATATAACCTATTTTAGATACTTATATAACATCCAAGTGCCTCACAGTCTTTAACACTGTCAAGGTTCCTTCCCCACTCTGAATTCTAGGGTACAGATGTAGGGACCTGCATGAAAGACCCCCTAAGCTTATTCTTACCAGCTTAGGTTAAAACTTCCCCAAGGTACAAACTTTGCCTTGTCCTTGAACCCTATGCTGCCACCACCAAGCGTGTTAAACAAAGAACAGGGAAAGAGCCCACTTGCAGACGTCTTCCCCCCAAAATATCCCCCTAAGCCCTACACCCCCTTTCCTGGGGAAGGCTTGATAAAAATCCTCACCAATTTGCATAGGTGAATACAGACCTAAACCCTTGCATCTTAAGAACAATGAAAAAACAATTAGGTTCTTAAAAGAAGAATTTTAATTAAAGAAAAAGTAAAAGAATCACCTCTGTAAAATCAGGATGGTAATCAGATTAAAAACATAGAGAATCCCTTTAGGCAAAACCTTAAGTTACAAAAAGACACAAAAACAGGAATATACATTCCATTCAGCACAGCTATTTTACCAGCCATTAAACAAAAGAAAATCTAACGCATTTTGAGCTAGATTGCTTACTAACTTTTTACAGCAGTTCTGAAGAGCGTTCCTGATCTGTTCCCGGCAAAAGCATCACACAGACAGACAGACCCTTTGTTCCCCCCGCCCCTCCAGCTTTGAAAGTAACTTGTCTCCTCAATGGTCATTTTGGTCAGGTGCCAGCGAGGTTATTTTAGCTTCTTAACCCTTTACAGGTGAAAGGGTTTTGCCTCTGGCCAGGAGGGATTTTACAGTTCTGTATACAGAAAGGTGGTTACCCTTCCCTTTATATTTATGACAAACACATTTATACTGAAGACATTTCTGAGAAGCAGGCCAGTGTTATTACCCCCATTTTGGGGAACTGAGGCAGAGATGGACTAAACGTAAAATTTTCTAGCGGCAACTTAGGTACTTAGGAGTTCCACTAAGGCCTTTTCTACACTACAAAGTTAAGTAGACATGAGGCAACTTACGTCGACCAAACTTTTGGGGAAATCTTGACAGAAACTTTACAGGTGGAAAGGAAGCTTCGGTTCATGTTGTGGAGTTAGTTTTCAGCTATAGATAATAAAATAAAAACAGAACCCAGAAGGAGATAAGTTTGGACTCCAATTCAGGTCTATGCACTCTGCCAAGAATGGGGTGGGCATTCAACTAGTTCACACAGACCCATGTGGGAAGTTACCATTTGGCAACAAACCCTGGATCCATCAGTCTAAGGACATCAATTACTTTCAGACACTCAATTTTTCCCCCATTTAAAAAATATTTGAACAGATACTCTTTATGTTCAATATTTGCCCGCCAAAAAGTCTCCTTTTATTATGCTATTCTGATGTTCCCTTAGTTAGTGCCTCTTTGTTTTGCCATCCCAGAATGAGTAATATTGCTTTCTGCCAAGAGAGCAAAAGAGGTTTAAATGTTTTCAACCAGCTTCATCCTCAAAGACAAAGCATTTGGACTCACTTCAGAGGAATCAAACTGTTTTCAATCCAGGCATCTGAGGGTAAAGTGAGATGTCATTTCTGCAATTTGCATTTCACACTCTATTACTGAATTAGGAGCCTATTACTGCATTTCTGCTATAATGCCACTAAATCTTTTTTAGTAGATTCTTTCAGTAGAATTTCACCTTGGATATTTAGGGGGTCAAAATGCCATAAGGTTTGCATATTATATATCATAAGCCCACATGACATCTCTACAGTTGAATTCCACCTGGGTTTGAATCACTTTGAGCATAGCTATCTGTCATTCACACTAGCTGAACTGTTAATTTTCAGTGACAATACACCTGTGGGGAAACAGGAAATATTACCCTTATTTTCTTTTAATCCACTGACAAACCCACATACTGCTTTGTCCCTGCTCAGACAGAAATCAGAGGGTACAAATCTCTTCATCTTCCTTTCAGCACTTCTTGCCAAGATGCTAGTGACTTGCAGCCAGTAAATGGAGTAGGCTTCCTGCCAATCACCAATGGAACCATTTCATCTGCTTCTCAAAACAGAAAGTCAGCAAGAAAAAGTAACAGGCCTGTCACTGCTGAGGGATCTAGAAGGAGCCATATTTCAAAATCTCTAATTAAAAACAATAAAAATGGAGTCTTTGTCATCCACATGCCATGCATTGGTAGTACATGTGTCATAAACAATGTAGTTTATTAAATTCAAAAGTAAGCCGTTTGGAGCAGGAACCTTGTTTTTATAAGTGTTTGTACAGTGACCAGCACAATGGAGTGGGATCTCTCAGTGTTATTACAAAAGAAATAATTAATAATACATATATTTATTCTTCCCCGTAGTCAAACTATTTAGTTTCTCAATCACTTTGAAGAGACCTTTGGAGAATTTAAAATTCCTTTGGCAAAACCATAAAAGCTCTTTCCTAGATCACTGACATCTTCACCTCTACTTGAGCTGAATGGCTCACAATTGTCTGCCATTAGGATGCCTGAGAGATTCCTTGAGCAATGTTGAAGGAAATCCCTAATGCTCTGTTATGGAAACAGAGTGATATCATGCTCTGGGTAAAGAGATGGTGTATAACATAGCTTGTCTTGGCCTCTGAGGATGAGCAATTGCTCCTAGACCCTCACAATTGTATTCTGCTGCACAGGAGATCTACAGCATTTCCATTGGGCAGCAGCTGCCACAAACAAAACCCTGTTGAATGAAGGGCTCAAAGCTCAGGCAACCCACTACCCTAACGGATTCTTCATTGTGAGACAGTGATAGTGAGCCCAGCAAATGTAACAAAGGTCAGTGTGATTTGTGTAAAACTAACACATCTGTATCAGCAAATCCTTTTCATCATGGCTTATGAATCCAGCTCTATATTTTGGAGCTGAAGCTTTTAGAAATCTCAACAGCTGTCTAATGTGACATGACCAGTGGTTTATTCCTTAGTGATATCATGAGGTATTCCTAATATGACAGACCAGTTCTGACATGCTGAAGGTCAAACTGTTCAGTCAGAGGATTGACTGCTGTCATAACCAGCAAACACATTGTTTCTAGACTAGACTACAGGACAGAAAATGCTTATGTACATTCCCTTTCCAACCTCTAGCTTGCAGCATGGACCATCCATTTTCAATTTTTGGAAAGTGCTTAGATCCAAAACACACCAAATATAAAAAACAGTATAGCATGCTGCTGCTGCATATCCTCCACTCTCTACAGTGGCTTTCTACTGAATATTGAATCAAGTTCAAGGCTTCAGCCCTTATTTCAAGCCAGATAAGGTTTGTCTGGGGAGCAATTAAACACCCGCAACTGGCACGAGTCATCTGGGCTTGCAAGGCTTGGGATACAGGAATGTTTAATTGTAGTGTAGACTTTCTGGCTGGAGCTGGAGCCCAGGCTCTGGGACCTTTCAGGATATAGAACTTTCTTAGGTGCTTCTCCCAGATTGTTGAATAAAATTCCACAAGAATTAAGGACCGTCACAAATCTCACCACCTTGCTCTCCAAGTACAAGGCGCACTTCTTTGATCTGCCTTCTCTAACAAACGCAGAGCTGTGGGTACATATTAAAACAAAACTAAAAAACACACAACAGCAGCAAGACACCCTCCCAAAACACTCTACACTACAAACATGATTCTTCTCATGGGGAGAGGATCAGAGAGAGAACAAACCACATGTGACAGATGTCAGCGATGTTGCTTCACCTGCTGGGAGGGTGCTCTGATGTTACAGTGATGAGGGTGGCATAATCCTATATAAAATAGAAAACACTTTTCCACCAAATTAAGCTGAGTTTGAACAAGTGTTGACTGTCATAATTATAGTGTTAGTTTTACCAATTATTACTACCTTCATTTTGAGCCCAATTCTGTGTTGAGCACCCTTAACTCCCACTTACTTCAATGGGCCCTAACTTCAATAGACATTAAGGATGGCAATGTTTTGCCACTTTGGACCCATTGTTTGTTTATTTACAGCAGGGTACAAAGCTCATTGCTTTCCAAACATTCAAGAAGGATGGCTCAGAGCTCACAGTCTGAGCAGACAGACAAGCTGGCAGATATCAGGGTAAGGGGAACAGCCATGGGCAATCTATATAGGTCTCCTTGTTTCACAATAAGCAGCATGACAGAAATGGGTTTTTAAGAGGGACTTAAAGATGGACAGGGTAAAAGTCACACGTACCCAAGAGCTAGGACTTTAAGGAAATCACCAAATATCAGGAGATTTGTGATAAAGCCTCAAGAGTTGGCAACTCTGTATGCTTATTAATTTATACTGTGAAGGAATAGTGTAACATTACATAATCCATACTATGAGCAGTGCCAAATGCTACAGAGGCATGAACATGTAAGAAACTTAGTATACTAAGCATTGTATCATTATAGACAGAAATATTTGTATAATACAATGAAATTCCTCTTATGCCCACAACATTTATATATTTATTTATAAAGATACAGTTAAATGTACTTGCTACACATGGGAAGATTTGGTCAGGAATGTATTACGTTTTGGGGTTTTTTTTCTGGTAAATTATTAGCTAATAAAATTATCCTCCCGCCCTTCCCCAAAGAAGTTATTGTCTTGCTCATGGAAGCAGATGGAGAGTGATAGGAATTTGGGTCTGGTAGATTGTAAGGGACCAGGGCATAAGTGGTCTGGCCTAGCGGTCACAGCTGTGCTGGGGTCCATGTCAGAGACAGTAGTGATGAGCAAGGATTGGCCTCCTGGTGGCACTGTGCGAACATCAGCTGTCCCAGGTTCTAATCCCTGGTTCCTTAGATCACCCACCACCACTTCAGGGGCACCCTTCCTCCGGATAGGTTACAGACCTGGTTTATCTAAGTGATATGGATGAAACCTTTTTCCAAGTCAGGGTCATGGACATGGGCAGCAGGTTCCAAGGAGCATTCTTCACTGGTTAAAAGACATGGAACAAAGGTTAAGAATAAATGGTAAATTTTCAGAATGGAGAGGGGTAACTAGCGGTGTTCCCCAAGGGTCAGTCCTAGGACCAACCCTATTCAACTTATTCATAAATGATCTGGAGAAAGGAGTAAACAGTGAGGTGGCAAAATTTGCAGATGATACTAAACTGCTCAAGATAGTTAAGACCGAAGCAGACTGTTAAGAACTTCAAAAAGATCTCACAAAACTAAGTGATTGGGCAACAAAATGGCAAATGAAATTTAATGTGGTTAAATGTAAAGTTATGCACATTGGAAAAAATAACCCCAACTATTCGTACAATATGATGGGGGCTAATTTAGCTACAACTAATCAGGAGAAAGACCTTGGAGTCATCGTGGATAGTTCTCTGAAGACGTCCACGCAGTGTGCAGCGGCAGTCAAAAAAGCTAACGGGATGTTAGGAATCATTAAAAAGGGGATAGAGAATAAGATGGAGAATATCTTTTTGCCCTTGTATAAATCCATGGTACATTCTGAATACTGCATACAGATGTGGTCCCCTCATCTTAAAAAAGGTATACTGGCATTAGAAAAGGTTCAGAAAAGGGCAACTAAAATGACTAGGGGTTTGGAACGGGTCCCATATGAGGAGAGATTAAAGAGGCTACGACTTTTCAGCTTGGAAAAGGGGAAACTAAGGGGGGATATGATAGAGGGATATAAAATCATGAGTGGTGTGGAAAAAGTGAATAAGGAAAAGTTATTTACCTGTTCCCATAATATTAGAACAAGGGGCCACCAAAGGAAATTAATGGGTAGCAGGTTTAAAACAAATAAAAGGAAGTTCTTCTTCACTCAGCACACAGTCAACCTGTGGAACTCCTTGCCTGAGGAGGTTGTGAAGGCTAGGACTATAACAGGGTTTAAAAGACAACTGGATAAATTCATGGAGGTTAAGTCCATTAATGGCTATTAGCCAGGATGGGCAAGGAATGGTGTCCCTAGCCTCTGTTTGTCAGAGGGTGGAGACGGATGGCAGGAGAGAGATCACTTGATCATCACCTGTTAGGTTCACTCCCTCTGGGGCACCTGGCATTGGCCACGGTTGGTAGACAGGATACAGGGCTGGATGGACCTTTGGTCTGACCCAGTATGGCCCTTCTTTATGTTCTCCGGGACCACAGCCCTCCCAATTGTTTAGGTAGTACAGTATCCCACTCTGCAGTTAAAGTCAAGGATAGCATGGACTACATACTTTTCATGCCCCTGGATCTGGACTGGCAGAGGTGGTTGTTGGGACTGATCAGAAAAGGGGTCCTCTGTGTAAGTCTTCAGAAGGGATACATGAAAAACTGGATGTACCTTAAGTGATCAAGGGAGCTGCAATTTGAAGGTGATGGGGTTTTTGCTGACAAATCCGGAAGGGTCTGAGGACCCTAGCTTGCAGGATAGCCTGTGCATACAGAGGTGTCTTGCTGCAAGCCAGACCTTTTGATCCACCATGACAGCTGGGCCTTCCTGGCATTGATGGTCTGAGTACCACTTGTAGTTCCTTGTCACATCTTTGAGGTTATCTTTAGTCTCCTCATGGATATGGTGAATTTGTTGGATCCAGTGAGCAGCTGTTGGGTTTGGAGAGGCTGCTGGCAAGGCCAGGTGGAAGGAAGGGTGAAACCCATAACTGGCAATGAAGGGACTCTACCCCATGGAGGAGTAGTTGGCATTGTTGTATGATAACTCAGCATAAGGAAGAAGGAAGAACCTGTTGTCTTGATGGTCGTTGACAAAGCACCTTAGGTATCACTCTAATACTTAAAAAGAAAAGGAGTACTTGTGGCACCTTAGAGACTAACCAGTTTATTTGAGCATGAGCTTTCGTGAGCTACAGCTCACTTCATCGGATGCATAGCAACTCACGAAAGCTCATGCTCAAATAAACTGGTTAGTCTCTAAGGTGCCACAAGTACTCCTTTTCTTTTTACGAATACAGACTAACACGGCTGTTACTCTGAACTCTAATACTTGGTGGTCCTCTTCATCTGCCCACCTGTCTGGGGATGATACATGGAGCAGGTAAAAGTGCAAACATCCATTAGTCAGAGTGCTTCACACCAAAAGTGTGAGACAAACTGTGGGCCTAGGTCTGAGGTGATATGGTCCAGAATGTACAAGGCAGCTGGCCTTTGTCCTTGCTGGAGTCTTTGTGCTGAGTGAGCACAATGAAGGTCATTAAAATGTGGAAAATGCTCACAGGCAGGGGTGCTGGAACCTTTTGTATAGTGGGGGTGCTGAGAGACATTGAACCAAACTGTAAACCCTGTATATGATGGAAACCACTTCAAGCCAGGGGGTGCAGCACCCCTAGTTCCAGGACCTATGCTCAAAAGACGGCATTCCAGTCTTCTAACACCCAGCCATACTGCACTGCTCCTTGGCTGTGACTCTGTAGGAATATCAGCTTTATCAGGCTCAGAAGACCTGATTTGTAGTTCCTGGATGCTTGCATTTGTAGTTCCTGGATCCTGACAAAAAGGAACAAGTCATGTATGTCCATTGGTTTAGTAAATCTATTTGTCCGGCTTAAAGGACAGAAGCACGTTCTAGCGTACAGAAAAATCCTTCAACTACTGATGAACAAAGTACACACGGAGGGTCGAACCCTGCTTTATTCATTAACAAGTTCCCATTGACTTGAATGGGGACATTCCTTTCTGTCAGGGTGAAATTCTCATGTTCATAGCACCAAACTGGAGAGGGAAAACTTCTGAAGATACAACAATCTCTTCTGCCAGGGCTTAGCTTGTCTTCTTTAAAATAACAACAATGATCATAAAGGTTTCCGAGTAGCAGCCATGTTAGTCTGTATTCGCAAAAAGAAAAGGAGTACTTGTGGCACCTTAGAGACTAACAAATTTATCTGAGCATAAGCTTTCCTGAGCTACAGCTCACTTCATCAGATGAATGCATCCGATGAAGTGAGCTGTAGCTCACGAAAGCTTATGCTCAAATAAATTTGTTATTCTCTAAGGTGCCACAAGTACTCCTTTTCTTTTTAATGATAACAAAGGCATTCCATTTATTATTCCATAATAATGGAAGCCAAATACAGCAACCTACTAGGGTTATTTGGATTGAGTACTGTAGCATTGTTACGCTTTACCACAAATCCAAAGTAAATCAGCAGTAGCCTTCAGCACCAATAAATAACATGAATATTTTATGCTGTATCATATCTGACTTCAACTTTATTTTTTATCCATAGCTGAGGATGGGTTACATGAAACTGAACAGTCTCAGTGAATTCTTCAGTATTATGTTTTCCGTACGCTTATTGCCCCCTCTTCCCCCCCACACTCTCCTCCCCCTGGATATTATGCTCAATGTTTGCATTTCACTGCTCTGTATATCAGGGTTAGATGGAGATATACTGTAGCAGTACTAAATTTGTTCAGTGAAAAATAAAGAAGTTACATTACGGTGCATCTTAGGTGGCCTTGACACTTCACAAAAGGAGAAAATAATCCAATTTTATGATGCACCTCTCTCCTTCCACCCAGACACCTCCCCCGACCCTCCATCCCATGCCAGGAATCTCAATGGGTTAGGAAGCAGCTGCTCATCTCACCCTTTCAGCAGGCAGAAGGATAGTAGGCAGCAATAATCAAGAGCAACAGGGAAAGTAAGATGAGAGCAGATAAAAGTTGGGGCCATCTACTAGCCTCTAATAATCAAGCACTGATATGTTTTGCACTTACATAATGCTGTTTGACCAGTGCCCTCAAAATGAGGTATAAATGTTCATCCATTCACAAAGCCTTTCAGTTCTTTTGTCAGGTAAGCAAGCATCATTTTGTCAGAGACATATTTTACTGATGGAAAAACCTATGGAAAGGTAAAGTCACTTCCCAAGGCTATACAGGGAGCCAGTGGAAAAGCTGGAAGTAGAACACTGGAGTGGCATCTCTCAGACCTCTGCTCTAACTACAACACAACATTTTAAAGGAAAAGGATGCTCGGGGGGCAGTGCTTCCTAGTGGTGAGAGCCTTACGACCAGAGTTCTATTCCCAGCTCCGTCTCCGGCCTACTGGGTGGCCTTGGGCAAGTCATTTCACCTTCACTTAGTTTCCCCAACTGTAAAACGGCGATTATGGCTCTTATCTCCTTACTGATGAAATCGCTATATAACAGCTAGGTGTTATTATTTCTACTCATTATAGGCTCTTATATGGCCATAATCACCGTAGGATCTGAGTACCCTTCAGTAAAGTGTTAACTGGCATGACTAAAATCTGCCATGTGAGGTTTATTTGTTTTAATATATTCCATTATTGTAACAAATCAGTAGCTACCTAACTCTTTACGGTAGTTCCTGAGCTACTCACCACAATCATTTGGAACAGCTGAGATTGAACTCAAGTCCCTTCCTCTTAAAATATAGACCCCTTCCATTTAAGGAAATTCTAATTTTCTACATTAGAAGGGCTGGGGAGTGGAACACATACCCCTAGGCCAGTTCATTTAAGTATTGTTTCTGAAATAAAGGTATAAGAAGCAAACTTTTCATTTAAGACAATTAATACACTCGGTAGTTTGTTATTAAAACATTGCTACACATGTCACAACTTATTTTCAAATTCAATGGCAAAAATGTTCATTAACACAGAGTTACTGTTGCCCAGTGATAGCTCATGCCCCTACAGAATGCTAAGTTTTGCAAAACTCAAACTTCTAAAAACAAGGAAGGCCACACAACCTTAACTCTGCCTTCCTGGAGCTGGCATGAGCCACTGAGAATTATCTGCAAGCACTCTAGTTGCTTTCAGTGTTTTAGGTGTAGCTGTACTGAATGGTGGAGGCAGTAAGTGGGACAAGTTGTCAGAGTTTTGTGATATGAGGAGATCAGGGGATTAATCAGAGCTGTGATTGTGAAATGAGTAGATTTGGGTCTGAGTCATCCCCCCACCCACCCCCAAGAGGGATCAAAGGAAAGAGATGAATATGTACTTTGCGGTTCCAGACTGCACCATTTCACTACAGAATTTTGTAGGTTGTGTCAGTAGCACAAGAACTGTGGTCTTTTTACTATTGATATTGTCAGTAATGAGATGGGATAGGAGAGCAGCCTGTGGATTTAATGGTAGCTAGGGGAAAGCATAGGTTAAAGTGGTATCCTGTGTGCAAGTATAAAGGGGTGCAAAAGGTTACGAAGTGCTCGTTAAATTTTACGAGTGTGGTATTCTTTGGGGGAATGTAGGGAAAGTGCAGGTAACGCCTGTCCATTAAAGTGAAAAGGCACAGCTCCCATCCCTGCAGATCCCAGTTTACATGGATGCGGAAGGAGAGGGCCTCAAACCCCGCAAGAGGAGCAGGAGCTCCCAGATTCCAGCACGCTCAGCAGACAGGTCGAGGCCTCAGAGCCCTGCTGTGGGGTAGACTCCCCCAGATCCCAGCACATACACTGAGGAGGAGAATCCATAACTTCATCTGCTATCTCGAGACCCTCCCACTCCTCCTAATCCCCCATCCTCCTTCCTTGAGCCCCAAACCCTCTTCCTTCTCCCCAATCCTATAATACTCCATCCCTCACTACAGACACAAACCCCTCTCCCTCATTCCCACTTATTCTTGCACCCCTAATCATCTCTTCCCTCCCAGTGAGCATTCACCTATCTCATTTATTTTCTTTTCAAAAACAGTGTAAGCACCTTCTTATTTATCGGCTGTACTCAGATTACATTTCTCCAATATAAAATAAAATATAAAATAGCCTTGACAGGGGCACATTTTTCCCAAATGTTTACAGCTCATTCTCAGTTCTGCCCAAAGTGGATTTCAAACTTCAAAGTCACTAAAATCTGTGAACGTAATGAAAATGCTGATTCCCCACTACCCAGAGGCTGTACCTTGGGAACTCCTTGCTCAAAGGACCCCACCCTACCCTACACGCTCCTGAAGCATAACAAATTTCACAACAATCAGTTTAAAATGTGGATTTTAGAACACTTAGAGAGTCATCCTTTAAACAGGAAGGGCTTCCTAAACTCAGCTAAATCAGATCTAGCACTGCACTACAAGATTGTACAAAATTAGAGGGAAAATGGAGGGGCGGGGCTGCACACATCCATCAGCAACATAGCAGGCTCACAGGGGGCTAACGTGGCCCATTCACCTAAATGAGATGTTCTCATCTGAGAGAGAATGCACAATGGAGACGAATACAGCCTGAAACAATAACTCTGAGAAGGGTGAACTGCTCCATTCATATCACTGGGTGTTGCCATCCCCCCTGTCCAGTGCTGGGGAGAGTCTGATCTGTGTCAAGCATACCCATTCTCAACTCCTCACCCCATCCTCACCTGAGTGTTTTGGGTACATGTTCCGAACGTGCCTATTCTAAGCTCCCAACCAGGGGCAGAGCTTCCCAGATCCTGGCTCACATGAGGGTGTATAAGGGGCTCAGATGCCCCCAGAAAGGTAAGGTAAGCCTCCTCCAGAGCCTGGTTCACAAGGGGTGGCACGTAGAGGGTGTCAGGCCCCCACAGATGGGTAGGAACCCCTGGATCCTGAAACACACATGGAAGGAAGAAATAGGGGCTCACAAACTCCTGGGGGCAGGGACCCCTATATCCCAAGCCAAATGAGGGAGGGAGGGAGTGGGACTCAGACCCAAACCCGGAAAAATCCCACCCCCCAACCTGTCTCATGTAAGGGAGGAGGTCAGGCCACCTTTAGATGGGCAGCGAGGCCCCAGTACTTTGCTCACATACAGAAAGGGAGAAGGTGGTGATGACAGGTGTCCCTCCACTCACCCTTATGTCCCCTTCCCAAGGTCCTTCCCCATCACCTGAGCCCCACAACCCCTCTCACTTCCCCTACCACCTATACACATTTATCCCACTGTGACCGAATGCCTCCCTGTATTCACACATGCTACTGTAATAATCTTTGAATAAAATATGCCACGTGAAGTATCATTTGAAAACTAATAACTCACTGGTCAATAATATCATGGTGAAATGTATGAAGCAGTAATATGTGTAAAGTTAGGAAATCCCCCCGATGATGTTAAAGGCACATGTTCAAACTCATGTAGCCCCAATTAGGTAGAGCTGGTCAAGCAGGCCTGTCTTAAACAAGGGCATGTATGCGTAAGGAGACTTACTATCATTCAGTGGGGGTGTTTTTGTTGGCTAGCTTCCAGTACTAAAAGGGGAAGGGTCTATGGGAAATCAGGACCCTGAGATTGATAGTCCCCAGGAACAATGGGGAGAGGCCAATGCTGGGAAGACGAGTCCTACCACTTAGAGCCTGAGAGCGTGTGGCCACCACCAGAGCAAGTGTCCAACCCACAGCATCCCTGCAGCACAGCCAGGGCCTGAGAAGGCGGCCTGGGACTTACAAGGAACAGACTGTGAACTGCCCTGACAATCCAGAGACACTGTTTGTGATGTTCCCTGCCACAGAGCGGGTTGATGTGTTTCCTTTAACCTTTCCCATTTTTCCTTATTCTGTTTAAAATTAATTGTTGATTAAATAACTTGCATTTGCTTTAACATGTATGTAATGGTCAGTGGGTCAGAGAAGTGCCCAATGCAGAGAGAGTACCCCGGAGTGGGGAGACCCTACCCCTGTCCTAGGTGACCACAGCAGGGTTGGGGGGCAAGCCCCTCAGGAATCCTGGGCCCAGCCTTGTTGGGATTACGAGGACTCTGCCAGACAGGAGAGTGGAAAGGGAGTCCTCAAGGGCAGGGAGTCCTCAAGGGTCACTGGGTAAAGGAAGTGGGAGCGAGGACTCAGATCCTTTCGCTAGCCCACTTCACCGGGGTAGTGCAGAAGCCAGGAAAGTTCCCCACAATAGCAGGACTATCCCCCCACTTACATATGTTTACCTCAACTGCAAATAAGCTGTAAACAGAGTCCTCAGACAGCCAGAGGGGGAAGAAAGAAGACACAAAAAATCTGCATTTCAGCATACACAGGTGAAAAGAAATATCATGAAGCCTCTTATATCCACCAGACTATGTCGTCTTACTCTCAGCTGGAAAGAACTTTAACTAGGGGTTACGCTCAGGAAAATGTTTTTCAAAGGATGACTGAACTATAAAAATAGGGGCAAAAACTCCCCAGTCTCTCTCTCCCTATCCATCCCTCTTTTTCTATCTAACAAGACAAAAGAAACAGCCTATAGACTTCAGGAGCAGATCCTTGCTCGAGAGATTGGTCAGTAAGGTACTGAAAACATGGTAAGAATGTCACCTTGAACCAAAGCTAGTTTGTTAAGTTTAGACAGTGTTTTATCTTTATTTGTCTTGTAACCATTTCTGACTTTAATGCCTTATTACTTGTACTCACTTAAAATGTCTCTCTTCGTAGTTAAATAAACTTGGTTTATTCTTTCATTAAAACTAAGTCAGTGCTGTGGACTGTTTGGGTAACTCCATTTAACATAGCAGACCACTGAATATTGATTCCCTTATGGGGCAATGGACCTAATATATCTGGACTATCCAGGAGAGGGTTGGACAGTGCAATACACACATTTTTTAGGGGAAATCCAGGACTGGGAGTGTGTTGGGGTCACCCTGCAAGGCTGCTGGAAGCCAGAGTGTGGCTGGTGTTTGCTGACAGACTGTTGGGGTTACATCTGCTGGAACAGGGCTGTGGCTGTACACAGATACTCAGGGTGTGACCTGCATGCTGTTTGGATGTTTAGGAGGCGCCCAGGTTGGCAGCTACAAGGGCAAGTAGTGACACAGCCTTTCATTGGTCTGGATTACAGCCCAGAATGTCATATCCCCTTCCCTCAGTGCAGCCCCAACCCCCTACTTCTCTCCACCCCCTAAAATGCCGTTCCCCTGCCAGCAAGCATTTCCCTTCTTTAAAAAAAAATCCCACACCTCACAGAGACAGATTTTAGCAGTATGCTTCCTGATCTTTTCCAGATTTCTGCCCAAAGGGAACTCAAATTGTCCCTGGGTGAGGGGGGCTCAGGATCAAGGGCTTAGCCTCTTGAGCTACCTAAGCTCTTGAGTCCCATAAAGCATTCCACTTACAGATCCTCTTAGCTAGGCTCTCTACACATGCTCAGTGTGATCTGCTAGGTTCTCGAGTAAGGGTCAAGTACCAGACTGGAAAACTAAACTCTTGCTCATAATTTTCTAAATTTTGTTCACGCAAAGGGCTAGTGGGTGCCATGCACTCTCTGAGGTTAACCCTCAAGTCACTGAGACCCTTGTACTGAGATCAGAGCCCTGGTTTGATCTCTAGGTCGGGGGGGCTGGGGGGAGATGACACACACAAAACATTGCCAGAATATGCCAACCTTTAGAAAAGCTGTTCATTTGGGGAGGCTGTATTTCAGGAACCTCTTGCTCAAATGACTCCACATTTGGTTCACTAACCGTACCCCACACCTACATGAAGCACACCAAATTTCAAGGCAACCTGAGTAACTATGCAAATTTTACAGAACTTAGAAAAGTAGAACTTTAAATGGAAAGGGATTTTTCAAACAACTATAGGGGAGCTGGTGCTACCCTTTATTATTAATATTTTAATAATAAAATTATTATTAATACTAATAATAATTAATAACCATCCTAAAAGCAAGTTGCTTTAGACCCTCACAGTGTTTCTGGTATCAGCAGAGATGCAGAATTCCCCATCTTCCGAGAAAACATTAGCAATGGGCATAGAGAAACAAAAAACAGGTCTATTTCCAATTTGCTATTAGCAAGAACCTTTTAGTGGAAAGCAGCAGTAGCAAAAGATGGTTCAACTGATCAGCAGTGCTTAAACACAGAGTGATCTGCTGTTTACTAAACTCTTCCTATCAAGCCCATGAATAAGTCTTAAAGTCTCAAAGACATGCTAGGCCTGCTATTATCCAATGATGATCTTTCACTAGTTTGTACCGAAACTGAGGGCTTGCTTCAAATATGTTACTGTTTTACATGTCCTGTCTCCAGTAACCAACCTGCCTCTGTCCCACGACTTATCTCCAAATTTTGCTCCCCCGCCCCCCCCTTATTTTTTTTAAACTATGTCTGCCATCCCATGCAATCTAGGCCCCTTTAAGCCTTCTCCCTGAGGCAGCTATAGCTCCAACAGAGCAGATCCTTTCTTGGAGTGGATATGGATTCTCCTTAGACCACAGGTTCTATCTGCAGCGGATTCTGAAATATGAAGACTTTCTCTGTTGCACTCTGGGAGGGATCCTCCCCTCTCCTGAGAGCCATGCACCGCTTCAGTTTTACTTGAGCCTGAGGATTTAAATGGTGCCTCTTCAAGGCCTCTTCGCAGGGGCCTGATTTACACAGTCTAACACAGCTGACAACTTGCCAGGACAGAAGGGCTGAATTTATTTTGCATTAGCCTTCAGGTAATCAAAACTAAATGCACACAACTCTACTTCTGTTAATCACCAGGAACGTGTTTGTTGTTTGAGATCTCCAGTAATAAAAATCTGCAGTTGATTGGCTTTATCCTCACCTTGCAGATACCTTGCAGGAGCTGTGTTTTATGGCTCTGGGCCACACAACAGGCAATCCTTATCTTAAGTATTCCACCAAGGAACTTCCAAGGTTCTCTTTTTAGAAGCATTCTTGCAAAAAAAAATACTCTTCCTAGTCCTAGTTAATATGCAACCTAAAAGCCTAGTTTGGGCAAACAGAACAAATAGAGCACAATACTACATTGTCCTGATATCTTTACTTGAGTTGTTGTCCTCATCCCCATAATTTTTTTTTGAGCCAGACTTCTTACTTAATCCTTCTTATAAGCAGCCGTAGATATGACAAATGTCTGTCTTCACGTTGGAGGACACTGAGTCAAACTGATTCAATCCCTTCAGTGACTTCTCCTGGCCTTCTGCACCATATTCAAGCTCTTGATTTTCAGGGCTCTGCAAACTGCCCTCTTGCCTATATCTCATCAGACACCTTCCTAAATCCTTTCTTGCATGATTCATTTTGCCAAAGCCTCCACTTGACTGCTTCCTTCACCTCATTCTCCCATTTGTGCCTTCTCCCCTTATATCTGAAAAGATTTTCCTTGATCTTGTGCACCAAACAACCAGCATTCCACTACTGAAGCCTCTCCTGAAAACCTGTGTTTTCCTCAAAACCATCAACTCCATCAAAAAATTAATTTATGTACACATGCAAATATTTATAGAATAATACAAATAAGTAACTACTGGGAAAGTTCACAATGCAACTAGCTTTTACTACCTCTCAATGCCTGTGATGATGTCTCACCTTTTCAGGAAAGAGAAGGTTAGGGTGGAGGTTGACAACATAGGAGTGCTAATATTAGTTAACTAACAGGGAAGGAGCAGGAAGGGATAAAATGGGACTACAGCTGCTTCTGCCTCCTGAATATAAGGCCTTGTCTACTCCACAAAGAGTTTGTCGGCAAAAGTTATGCCGCTTTAATTAAAGCACTTTAATTAAACTGCTGTTGCATGTCTACACTCGCTCCTTGTGTCGGCAGAGTGCGTCCACACTAGCAGTTCTTGCATCGACACAGAGAGCAGTGCACTGTGGGTAGCTATCCCACTGTGTAGCTGGCCACAGAGTGCTTTGGGAAGGGTTTGCAATGCCTCGTGGGGCAGGTACAGCATCACATGATGCAGATTTCTCAATCCCATTGTTCCAGGGGCATCCTAGGAGATTGTCAGCCGCTTTTCAACTGAAATGTTTGCGGGGGGGGGGGGGGAAGAGTGGGGCGTGGGGGGGGGGTAGGGGGCAGACAGCAGGCTGACTGACCTATCCTGAGGCAGGGGGAAGAGGACACCCCTCCCCATATCAGCCCCCGGCTCTGCTCAGTACAGCAGTCTCCCTCTGACCCTCTTCCTGGCAGAAGCAGCCTGCTCTGCTTGCCTGTCTATGGTTCTGTGGTTCCATCTGAGTTAGAATCATAGAATCATAGAATCATAGAATATCAGGGTTGGAAGGGACCCCAGAAGGTCATCTAGTCCAACCCCCTGCTCGAAGCAGGACCAAGTCCCAGTTAAATCATCCCAGCCAGGGCTTTGTCAAGCCTGACCTTAAAAACCTCTAAGGAAGGAGATTCTACCACCTCCCTAGGTAACGCATTCCAGTGTTTCACCACCCTCTTAGTGAAAAAGTTTTTCCTAATATCCAATCTAAACCTCCCCCATTGCAACTTGAGACCATTACTCCTCGTTCTGTCATCTGCTACCATTGAGAACAGTCTAGAGCCATCCTCTTTGGAACCCCTTTCAGGTAGTTGAAAGCAGCTATCAAATCCCCCCTCATTCTTCTCTTCTGCAGACTAAACAATCCCAGCTCCCTCAGCCTCTCCTCATAAGTCATGTGCTCTAGACCCCTAATCATTTTTGTTGCCCTTCGCTGGACTCTCTCCAATTTATCCACATCCTTCTTGTAGTGTGGGGCCCAAAACTGGACACAGTACTCCAGATGAGGCCTCACCAGTGTCGAATAGAGGGGAACGATCACGTCCCTCGATCTGCTCGCTCACATCCTCCTCAGCTGCTGGGAGCCATGTCCTGAGCCGCTCTGTGAGCTCTCCATGCTGAAGAATGTCAAAGCAGCACAGCAGTTCCTCCCCCATCCACCCGCCACTCTCCACAGCAGCAGTCTGCCTCTTGCTGTGTTCCTAGTGCAGGGCAGAACAGCAGCATTCCCCCTTAATGTTCCCCTAAGGGAGCAGCAGGGGTCAGCTGTCTGATACTTCCTGGAGCTTTGAAAGAGGAGAGGCGCATGCCTGCAGGTCAGCAGAGATCAAAACAGTGAGCAGAGCAGTATTGTGGGATACTGGGAGAAGCCAGTTATGTCAACATAACAAACAGCAGTGTCTCTATTCTGATGCTTTGTCTCTCTAACTTTGCTGCAAAAAGCTTTATGCCTCTCATCGAGGTGGTTTTATTTCGTCGGCAAAACAGCAACCAAAATGTGCCGCCAAAAGTACTTTGTAGTGTGTACACCTCCACTGTTTTGTCAGCCAAAGGCAGCTTTTGCCAACAAAACTTTGTAGTGTACACAAGGCTTAAAGGACTAGCTTCCAGAAAAGGTGAGAAAGGCTTCTATAAAAGAGTGGATCTAAGGCCTTATGTACACTAGAAAATTAGGCTGACATAAATATGTCACTCAAGGGAGTGAAAAATCCACACCCAAGTGGTATAGATAAGCTGACCTAAGTCTCGATGTAGACAGCACTAGATCAAAGGAAGAATTCATCCATTGATCTAGCTACACCATCTCTCGAGGAGATGTATTACCTACACAAACAGGAGAATCCCTCCCGTCAATTTAGGTCGTGTCTACACTACAGTGCAACAGCAGCACAGCTGTGCCGTTGTAGCGTTTTAAATTTAGACAAGCTCTCAAAAGGCAATCTGGGAGGGAATAGCTTTTAGGGAAGAAGTTGCATTTCCCCCTTCCTGAGTGACAGGGATCTGTGCAAAAGTCACCCTGACAAAAAACTTGTATGCTTTTTGTTTTCCTTTGCTATTATAAAGCTTTATTTAAAAAACAAAAACAAAAAACCAAAAACCTAGGTGAGTTGTGGATATCAGCTATTTCCCGTGCTTAAAGTTTACTAACATTGTACCACAATCCCCTTCCTTTCATTTAACATCGCCTCCCAGCACCCTCAGTGTCTCTTGTCCTTTTGTTTTAACCCCATTTTAAACTAACCCCTTCCAAGAATAGCTCTTCCACCATGCATATCTCTGTAAAGCACAATGTATGTCTCTAGTGCTATAAAAACAATCATTCACATTGCTAGAGAGAATTCTCCAAATCCCGTGGTTAATCCTTGAACAGTGACAGGTGCTAATCCGTCCAGAATCAGAGAGGTTTAAAGGCTCTCTCAATGGGCTTCGAATGCTGATTTCGAAAGAGTGGAATCTTTTCTGTCCAGTGGTTTCAATACAGCTCTCATCCAGACCATGTTTATGTGAAGTTGTAGCTCTGAAGTTACCAGGATGACAACAAATGAAAAATGAATAACATACGCAGTTCAGTAATCACCAAGATTGGTCAATGAATAGTATCATGGATCCCCACCCTACAGACACATATCAGGTGCAGTCCTTTTGACTTCAGCAGTACGACAATAAGTTTACAGGACCAGGACCAAGGTTGATATCTGCATCCTGAATTGCACTAGAAGAAAGCTATAATGCATTAGCTTTTCCTTTTTAGCTAAAGAAACTAATTCTGAAATTCAGACTCTGAAGACTCTTAAAAAAATTATTTCCTCCAAACAGCTGTGTCAGGGGATTTTTAATTACGAATCGTTTTTTAAACAATTACTGAAAAACGATTTTGTTATTTATGGTCAATGTTTAGACTAAAAGAGGATGCTTTAATTACAAGATTATTATTTTCTCATTGGTAATGATTTGGCTCATTAGAATGCTAATCCCTTTCCTTCATTTTACTGACTGTTGTAACCTTTCTGGTGACTTTGATAGTAAAATTACTCACTTAGGACCTGATCCTGTGAGCTGCTGAGTGCTTTCTGGGGGGGTTCTCAGCACCTTCAACATCCGTGGACTTCTAACAATGTCCAGGACACTCAGCACCTCCTACATTCAGGTCTTTCTAGAGAATATAACTGCACAGTGAGGCAATGACTAGTGCAACATTCAGCCAAATAAAAAACAGTGAGCTAGCAACAAATTGTTCCTCATATTATGTGCATGTTTAATGCTTGGTGATCACTCAAGACACTTGCACTGTTTCATCTTTGTGGCCTCTTAAGGATGAGATGTTTGATTCTAATTACACAGTATATCACAGAAGTGTCTAGCCAGCAGAATTCAAATAACAACCAGCTCATATTTTCCTAATATTTCCAACCATTTAACCACTGGGACATTTATAAAACTCTGTCTTCAAGGTTTGACATTTTAAAAAGGCACATGAATCATGCACAGAAGTCTTAGCAAGACCAGACATGAAGGGAACAACTACTTTTCTTTAAAAAAAATTGGTATGGGAACATAACTCCTGAAACAGGGTTACTCGGCAGCGTTATCACTTGCATAGTGTGGAAAGAAATAACGAAGATTCTAACCCCCGCCCCCCACGCACCTCTACAGTACAGCTTCAAATGACCACCTCAGTTTACCAATTGTTTGGCCAAAATCTATGCTTATATTTACCCGATAGTCCCAGAGCTATTTTCAGCAGAAAGTACTTTTCTCATCTTTTCTATCAGACTACAGCAATTAGAAGTCACTCTCTGAGCTCAACATACACTATATAATCAAATCAATGTTCTTTGCAAGATGACATTTTAAGAATGCAATACATTTCAAAACTCTAAACTCTTTAAGGGTTCAGATTTGGACATCCTTAATAAAAATGTACCTTAAATCTATGAGTAGTTCTGTTGAAACCTATGAGACTATTCACAGAGCATCTGATTTTGTTAGCCTTGCCTCACTCTGAATAGTACCTTACTCCCCAAGTAGCCCCACTGATGCGTAAAGGAGGTAGAATCTGGCCCTAAATATGTGTAAAAAAACCCCATAAGTAGCAGCTCTAGAGTTGATGGGAAGTGGATGTTAATTTTCTGTTTATTTTCCATACACCAATAAAAACTATTTTCAACAATAGAGTACTTGCAGTTTTAAGTATTAGCATAGTACAGATCTACAGATTTGCTTTAAAGTAATAGCTTTATGCCTAGTTGAATATTTGTTTGAAAGGAATGTATGTTGTATAAGTCCCATGGGCCCATTTAATGACCATTGATCAAGGAAGCTTGATTTATAATATTTTTCCCATCAAATAATGAAAACACGTTTATTGCATATTGAGAGAGGCTATCTTTTATTGGTCTTATAATTCATTAGTAAATCATAACATACAAGACATCTCTACAGTGTGGAAAAATACAGGCATTAAAAAACCTTGTTAACCTTGTCTTGCTAGCAACTATCATCTGCTTTTATCAGCTGGAGAAAAAATACACAATAGAATAAAAGAAATTTCAAAATGTTTATCATCCTTCCTTCAGGATGGGCAGGAATGGTGCCCCTAACCTCTGTTTGCCTGAAGCTGGGATTGGGTGACAGGGCATGGATCACTTGGTGATAACCTGTCTGTTCATTCCCTTTGGGGCACCTGCCATTGGCCACTGTCAGAGGACAGGATACTGGGCTTGATGGACCTTTAGTCTGACCCAGTATGGCCATTCTTATGTTCTTATGTAAGAAACACTCTGAAGAGTTACAAAAATTGTAATAGTCACCTACAGGCAGCAAGACTGGTCACCACTTTGATTGCTAGGCAGTTTTATAGGATAATTATGTATCACACCAATATTATTAGAGGATATTACCAAGACAATTGTGAAGTTTGCATTATCACTAGCTAGGATGACCATACATCCTGTTTTGGCCAGGACAGTCCCCTTTTTAAGCCCTGTCCCAGACATCCCAATTTTTTTTGGTAAAACTGGCCATTTGTCCCATTTGCTCTTGCCAACTGACGATCAGTTTTGCCAAAGAAGTGGGGTGTGCCCCTCTAGGGGAGCACAGAGGGAGTTTCAGGGGGAGGGGCAAGTAGTGATGCAAGGCTAGGGTGACCAGATGTCCCAATTTTACAGGGACAGTCCCAATATTTGGGGCTTTTTCTTACACAGGCACCTATTACTCCCCCATTCCTGTCCCGATTTTTCAAACTTGTTATCTGGTCACCCTATGCAAGGCGCTGGGTGGCAGGATTCAGGCGGCCAGCTCCAGCCCCAGCCCTAGGCAGCACAGGGCTCGGATGGCCAGCTCCAGCCCTGGGCAGCAGAGGGCTCAGGTGGCCAGCTCCAGCTCTGGGTGGCACGGGGCTCCAGCAGTGCAGGGCTTGGGCCAGGGGCGATGTCAGGTGGCTCAAGCCAGTCCTGCATGGGGGAGGAGCAGCTCAGCCCAGTCCTACGTGGGAAGGGAAGCACGGTGGGCTCAGGAGAGTGGCAACACCAGGTGGTTCAGGCCAGCTCTGCAAGGTATCCTGTTTTACTCTGGGAAATATGGTCACCTATCGCTAGCTACCATCATTGTCCCCAACAGGCTTTTGGGGTATCATTCCCATCCCTTTGAAGACACTGAGAGTCTTGTCACTGACTTCAGTTTAAATAGAAGCAGACCCTTTATTCTGAAATCTTTTAAAGGTTTAAAAAGTAACACTTCAGAAAAGATGAAAATCACCTATAATTTTTACAGGTATGAAGGCTATTCAGTTATCCAAATAAAGCAAATATAGGTAGAAGTGCTCTTATTCCATCACATAAATGGGACATATTTACCTCTCTGTATTACACAGTTTAATAGATTTAGTACAAAGGAATTATTTTAAATTAGTCCTGAGACTAATATTCCATTTGCAGCTTTTACATTTTCTCCTTGTCATGGGATTTAATCAACTACGATTATTTCAGAAAAAGTGACTGCAGTATTAACACCAATAACTCTTCCAAACTAATTAACATGGAAACTCCCTTGCTATCTCCCAAATAATCAAATTGCCAGCCAGTGTCCTTTCAAACTAATCTGCACTATCTCAATGAAGGCAGAGACAAGAGTTTTATCCAAGAGAAGCAAAGCTCGATGGAATTTATGTGGAAGGTCCTGGGCAGTGATGAAATAGAGATAGGTCTAAAATGATCTGTGTTAAATGTACACTATGTACAACCACCTGACATTTGTGGCCAAATTCTCAGCAGTGAACTGGCCTCTTTGTACCACTAGAGACATACAAAGGGACCAAAAAGTAGGCAGATGATTGCCCCCTGTGGGTAATGCACAGCTGGTGCAACCATGTCTTCCCCACCCTGTGTATTTCAGAGGTAGGAGGAGATGACGCTAGATTGTGGAGAACAGATATTATGAGTTTAGTTCCAGCAGCCCTAAGGCTGCTCTAAACTGCCAGGACCAGTTTTGAACCAGCCCCAGAATCAGGGAGCCATAACTCTGTTCCTCCGTAGATTGCTCAAACACCCACTCCAAACTGGGGCTAGTGGACACTGGGCCTTTTAACTGTAACTGTTATTCTGAAAACTTAATGCTTGACCCAGAACCTTTCCTTGCTTCGTTTATATGCTCATCCACTCAGGGCTTGTCTATTTATAGTGCTGCAACTTTCTTGTTTGGGGGGGGGGATGAAAAAACACCCCCTGAGTGCTGCAAGTTTCAGCGCTGTTAAGCACCAGTGTAGACAGTGGCGGTCGTTCTTTCAGAGCGCTGGGAGACCTCTCTCCCAGGGCTGTGACCACACAAGCCAAGTTAAAGTGCTGCTGTGGCAGTGCTTTAGCATTACCAGTGTAGACTAGCCCTAAGCCTCTGACCCAGTAAAATTCCTATGCTGGTCGCATGGTGTTCTCCAACAGGGATTTCTCATTGCACTTTATTTTACTCCACATTGTCAAATCCCACACACACATTTCTTAAAGCAATGATATTAGTTTTGCTTTCCTCATTTTCTTACCTGGGCAATACTATATTCTCTTAATCCTTTAAAGCCAATCCAGACCAACATCAAATTAGAAAGATATTCTGGCATCAAAAATACATGAATGAAATCGTTGTGCAAATCAAGGTACTCTTTCCTACCTCTAAATATATTTATAACCTCATTAAGCCTGGAAGCAAATCTATCTCCTAAAAAGACTGCAAGAAGGTTCTGTTGCTCAATGCTTTGACTTCTTTGAGAATAGACAGGTACTGGAATTTCTGGCTGACAGTTTTAGAAGTCACTCAATATCTTCCTACAGTATATGTGGAAAAATCACACTGAATCTTCCAATAAAAAGGATTCTCTTGAAATTAGTCCTTTGGAAGCCCACAAAGAGAGGGGGGGAAAATATCAATATGAACAATAGCCTTCATCTTGATTTACTTTACTTGAAATTTCAACTGCTAATAAAAAAATAAATATGTTCCATGCAATTTAGAGGCATTGTTCCCCTATCACTGGAACTCCGTATTTCAAGATATATTAGATTGACTTGCTGTATAGTTTAGTGAGTGAAAATAAATATTACAGGCTGTTTAATATTTTCTTGAGCCCTTTCAGAAAGGAAGAGTAGAGAATTCATTATAATCATCAATTATTTTACTAGAGCTGACTGGAGGATGACAACTCTATTTTAAAGCCACTTTCAAAGGTTTCAAATTTTGTTTTCATTCTGTGTTGGAACAGAAACAAAGCCACATGCATGTGAGCATTAGTAGCCTTGTGGGAGACCCAGCTTAAGGTCCCTGCTCTCTCTGATTCAGAGCAGAGTTTTTCATCCCAGGTCACTCGAAATCAGGCCACCAGGCTATAGAGTCTGTCTTTATCTCTTCCCCCTTCTCCCACCCAATGAAAACATCACTGAAAATGACAAGTCTCTGAAAAACATTTTGGCTTCAATGAAACAGCATATTTCAGTAAAATTTAATTTTGCCAAAAATGTTCTGACCAGCTCTCACTTTTATTCAGAAGAGTGCTAAGTTCTTTACAAAAGCATTATCTTCTTATAGGAGGATATTTTCAGGTTGTTCAATATTATACAGAGATGCATGACAGTGAAGGGATAATTAAACTTGGTCTTCTCAGGAGAAATCCTTGATAACCAAAAGTCTAGTAGTAAAAACACATTTAGCTAAGGGCCCAATCCAATGCTTATTGAATTCAAAGAGTCTCTTTCCACAGACCTTAAAAGACATTGGATCAGGCCCTATGTTTATGTAGACATCAACTGATGCTATCAAGTTTTGGAGATGTATATGTTCTTGAGAGGTTTGCCGTCATTTTTGGGTGGGGTATTTGTTTGTTTTCTGGAGTATGGCAAAGTACACATCATTAGTGTAAGCAGAGTCTGGATGAGCTCTCCCCTGACATCGAGTGATGAGCAGAGCGGGAAAGACTTCAGGAACAGTCCATATTTGTATAAACATACCTTCTCTACCTAGGTATTCAGCTGTGCCAAAATGATCGGTTTTGGCTGGTGTTGGGATAAATAAAATAAAAATATCTAACCCTTTTCTGAAAGCTTGCTAGTCGACTTAAGACTTAAGAAAAGCAAAAAGGAAACGAAGGGTTTTTCCACCAATGCACTATTAAAATCAGAGATTTTTTGTTGAATAGTTTAATTGTAAATAACCAACTATAGTATTTTTAAAACTATGTTTTAAAAACCAATTTTTTAAGTTAAAGGCTAATTATAGTTCTCTGAAAATTCTTTACAAGAATGGCATGCACCCAGATTAATTAACTTTACTTCCTAAGAACTGGGAGTACTTCCAAATTTCGACTAGTATGATTACTATACTTCCATGCAAAATGTTACCTAAAATCCTGCCTTGGTTAAATGATGTCAGAAATGCCGTTATGTATTTTAAATTTAAACACAGAAATAAATCTCCAGTATGGATTCATAGAATCCAACACCATATATCTGTCTGATTAGAGCTCACCAATTGAATGCTATTGGGACTAACCTAACTGGAGTAAAAATACATTGTTAGTAAGATAGTAGCGTCTAGAGGCCACGCTCAGCATTAGGGCCCCATTGTGCTAGGCACCATACGAACACATAGTAAGAGTCCCTGTGATAAACAGCTTATATTCTATATAGACAAGGCAGTCAAATGTGGAAGGGAACAAGACAGAACCTACCAGAAGAGCACTGGGAATTCAGGCAGAGAGATTAAGTGACTTGCCCAAGGTCTCACAGTAAGGCTATGACAGAGCTGGGAACTGAACTTTGATGTCCTGAGTAGAGCTGGGAGAAATTTTTCATCCCACACTCTTTTTTGCTGAAAAATGCCGCTTCGGGTAGGCCAAAACATGTCATGAATTCATATTGACTTTGTCCAATTCTTTTAGTTGAAACTCCTGCCCCGCGCCACCCCCCAATATTTGTTTTGACATTTTCAAAATGAAACATTTCAATGTTTCAATTTGAAACAATTTTCATTTTGAAATTTGCTTCAACTTTCTTTAAAATTTAAATTCAAAAATGAAAATGTTTTCTTTCAGGTCTAACAAAATGTTTTGGGTTGACCCAAAATGATTTTTTCTTTTTTTGCCAACAAACTGAAAAATCAGTTACTTGTGCTCTAACCCCTGATTCCCTGTATAGGGCCCAAACCACAAGATGAACCTTCTACTTGCCTTTGTCTCATTTTAGACACTATCATATTCTGTTTTCTGTGATGTTTATTATCCATGAGTATTCCACAATAGTTCCACAGGTTTTAAGAAAAGATCAGATGAATGAAGAGCCCATGTTAAGCCTTTTGCTTAACTTGAAACAGCTGTTCTACTGTCAGACATACAGTAAATCCATGCACAGTGTATTCCACCTTCAAATATAAAATTCTGTAATGAAAGTATTATGCTAGAAATGGGACAGAGAACTTTCCAATAAATAATCAATTTATAATAGCAACATTTATGAGTCAATCCACAAAGGAACACATTGTATTGCCTGTACTGTTTTTGATATTTGAATGCCATTCAGAGCATTCACCTCATTTATACCTCAGCGTATGCATTGTTTGATCATTAGGAAATGTTTTGTGCATGCTGCTTGATGCTCATGGTTATTGGATTTAGCATTTGTATCTCAGCTAGCAGCAATGATTAGTTATAGTGTTTTCCCTGTAGAGTTAAAGAGAAAAAAGGCAGAACTGGACAATTCAGTAAGACACTAGAATGGTTTTGAAAACAAAACTGGCAGGAGCTATATATGTAGTCTGAAGAGTAGGTAGGGAATGTATATGCATAATTGACCTAAAGAGACATGACCTGGGTCAAATGTCAATGGCTGCCTGATCGGGAAATATTGTTTAGAATAAATAAGGCTACCCTGATGAAGGAGAGCAACAGACTATATATTCCAAAATAACAGAAAAGCTGAAAACAAGGTTTTAAAATATATGGGAATGAAACCACTTGATTATGATTGGAGTCTACTGCATAGATTCCAACATGTACAATTGCCTCCTGAGAGGAAATGTGGCCTAGTGAGAACCTCTGCTATCTCCCAAAGACAGTCAGTGAATGACTGCGGTGGACTTTTTCTTAGGAGTGAGTTCCACAACCAAAGATCCTAAATTTAAGAAAAAAAGAAAAAAAGACAGACAGACCGGCTCTTGGCCTAATCCAGGTTGAACCTAGAGCAAATTAGCTCCAGCTAACCATAACTGCTAGACAAGGACACAGAATACTACAACCTGAATGATTTGGAATCTTGGCCAGTAAGATTTTTCCTTCACTCCTGCCCATTTTATAAAAAAATATTAGCCCCGTTGCTGTGCATTATTTGTGCTGTTGCATCCAAGTTCCCCAAAGACCTGTCCACAACATTAAAAAAAACACCCAAAACCACTTCTTGTCCATCTCAGAGGAGAGTCCAGGAACTGAATGGGAGTGGAGCTTGAACTATCTTCTAGAGTTGTTTCTTCCCAGTCAAGAATAAAGCACATGGAAGGAGCAGTGGGAAAAAGGTTACCTGTACTGTTTTTATTTTATCGGTACAGAAAGGATGTCAGTCTCCCAGGGTAATAATATGATACTTTGTACCTAACCTAAATATCACACATCCTTTTAAAATAGAAATAAGATTTACCATAAAATTTCTGAGACTGAAGATTCTCTATAGTTATTATTTACAGTATGTATTCATCTAGGAAGCCTGGAATTCACTAACAAGGTCAGATAAAATAAAAACCCCTAAAGATATGTCCAAAACTCCAATGCAAGCCAAGTATTTTAAGGTGAACTTGAATAAATTTCATGAATTTGTGTTTCTCCTTGTCCCATTTAAGTTTCATTTTAGAATTGCTCTCTGCATTGACAGATATAGTTTGAATCAGAATCAGTAATATTCCATGACTGTTCTCATGGCATTTCTCATGGGTAATATGTAAGGATAATGTATTTACAATAGAACCTCAGAGCTGCAAACACCTCGGGAATAGAGGTTGTTCGTAACTGAAATTTCATAACTCTGAACAAAACATTATGGTTGTTCTTTCAAAAGTTTACAACTGAACATTGACTTAATACATCTTTGAAACTTTGCTATGCAGAAGAAAAATGCTGCTTTTAACCATTTTAATTTAAATTGGGGCTGTTGATTAGTCGCAGTTAACTCACGCAATTAACTCAAAAATATTAATAGTGATTAATCACTCTGGTAAACAATAGAATACCAATTAAAATTTATTAAATATTTTTGGATTTTTTTCTATATTTTAGAAATATATTTTCAAATATATTAATTTCTATTACAGCACAATACAAAATGTACAGTGCTCACTTTATATTATTGTTTTTATTACAAATATTTTCACTGTAAAAATGATAAAATAAATAGTATTTTTCAATTCAACTCATACAAATACTGTAGTGCAATCTCTTTATTGTGAAGGTGTAACTTACAAATGTAGATTTTTTTTGTTATATAAATGCACTCAAAAACAAAATAATGTAACACTTTAGAGCCGACAAGTCCATTCAGTCCTACTTCCTGTTCAGCCAATCGCTAAGACAAACAAGTTTGTTTACATTTACGGGAGATAGTGCTGCCCGCTTCTTGTTTACAGTGTCACCTGAAAGCAAGAACAGGCATTCACATGGCACTTTTGTAGCCGGCTTTGCAAGGCATTTACGTGCCAGATATGCTAAACATTCGTAGGCTTCTTCATGCTTCGGCCACCATTCCAGAGGACATGCTTCCATGCTGATAATGCTAGTTAAAAAAACAGTGCATTAATTAAATTTGTGACTGAACTCCTTGGGGGAGAACTGTATGTCTCCTGTTCTGTTTTACCCGCATTCTGCCAAATATATTTCATGTTATAGCAGTCTCGAATGATAACCCAGCACATGTTGTTCATTTTAAGAACACTTTCACAGCAGATCTGACAAAATGCAAAGAAGGTACCAATGTGAGATTTCTAAAAATAGCTACAGCACTCAACCCAAGGTTTACGAGTCTGAAGTGCCTTCCAAAATCTGATTGGGACAGGGTGTGGAGCTTGCTTTCAGAAGTCTTAAAAGAGCAACACTCCGATGAGGAAACTACCGCTGGTGGCATCTGACTCAGATGATGAAAATGAACATTTGTTGGTCCGCCCTGCTTCGGATCATTATTGAGCAAAACCCATCATCAGCATGGACACATGTCCCCTGGAATGGTGGTTGAAGCATGAAGGGACATATGACTCTTTAGCGCACCTGGCACATAAATATCTTGTGATGCCAGCTACAAAAGCACTATGTGAACTCCTGTTCTCGATTCCAGATGACACTGTAAACAAGAAACGGGCAACATTATCTCCTGCAAATTGTAACCAAACTTGTTTGTCTGAGCGATTGGCTGAAGTAGGACTGAGTGGACTTGTAGGCTCTAAAGTTTTACATTGTTTTATTTTTGAATGCAGGTTTTTTTGTACATAATTCTATGTTTGTCAGTTCAACTTTCATGATAAAGAGATTGCACTACAGTACTTGTATTAGGTGAATTGAAAAATGCTATTTCTGTTGTTTTTTACTGTGAAAATATTTGTAATCAAAAATAAATATAAAGTGAGCACTATACACTTTGTATTCTGTGTTGTAATTGAAATTAATATATTTGAAAATGTAGAAAACATCCAAAAATATTTAAATAAATGGTATTCTATTATTGTTTAAGCGCACGATTAATCATGCGATTAATCGCGATTAATTTTTTTCATCGCTTGACAGCCCTAATTTAAATGAAACAGGCACAGAAATAGTTTCCTTACCTTATCAAATCTTATTTTTTAAACTTTCCCTTTATTTTTAGCAGTTCATGTTTAATGCAGTACTGTATTTCAATTTTAACTAATTTCTCTTGCTTCTTTTTCAGTGTTCATTATCCATGAAAAAAAAAAAGCCAACGCAAAAGCCTACCAATTTAAATGTTCGTTCAAATAGCACTAAAAGAAAATGCTGCAGCAAAACGTACCGGCACTAGTCTTTCTAATGACATTAAAAAAGAAAAAGTATCCAAACTTCACTTTCCTGTTTAAGTACTACAGGATAAACTACATAGACTTGAAAAAAAAATCTATGGTACTCTGCTTGAGATTGCTAATATGCTTTTTTGCTGCCAAGATGCATAGCTCTTGAAGCATCATTATGTTCATTGGTGCGGCGTCAGGCTATTGTTCAAGCCACTGAAGATAGGTATCGGAAGTGCTCTTCTGCCTGCACGTGTGGGATCTTCTGGACATTCTCTCCTGCCTCACTGCCTCTCTCCTTCCGCCTGGAGTGGCACCTGGGCTGCCACTGCTGGTGGGGGACATGGGCCGACTTAATGGGGGAGCTGCCGCTGCTGCTGACGAGGGGATGCCACACGCCGAGCTCCCACTCCCTGCTATCTCCCTTCCCCACTGCCTCTTCCCCCTCCCTTTTCCCACAGTTCCCTGCCCCATCCTCCTCCACCCACTCCCACATCCCTCTCCTCCTGCCCCATTCCCTTATCCCCTTCTCTTCCCCGACCCTATCCTATCCCCCTTCCTTCCCCACTGCCTCTTCTCCCACCTCATCCTCCTACCCCCATTTCCCCTGCCATACCCTGAGCCCTTGCCCAGCCTCACCGTGGGCACTCACAGTTCTACAGGACACTGGATGGTGGCCATGCAGGGCACCCAACACACATCAGAAGGGGAAAACAACTGGTGCTAGCACCCAGGAGGTGGCATTCAGCTGCAGAGCTGTCCCACCCCCTCCCGGCCCTGGCTTGCAGGGAGAGGGGTCGAGGGAGCTGGAACCTGCATAGGCACAACGTGGGAATGACACAGCCCTCCTCCCGCTGGCAGGCCGAGCAGAGCAAGCCCTGGGCAGCTCGGAGCTCACCCACATAGTGCTGTGCACACTACCATTTATGCAGTTGAGATTTATGTTACTCAGGGGTGTGAAAAAACACACCCCTGAGCTACATACGTTTTGCCGACATACATGGTAGTGTAGACATGGCCTAAGGGTAGACCCAGGTTCATGTCTTATGATTTTGCTTTATATTGTAACCATTTGCTTCCTTCATTCTCTCTGATTTCTAGTTAAATTTTAATTCTTTCTTATAATAAAATAAAAGTAGGTTTCTTTAAGTGCTCACAAGTGCTAGGTGGTTTACAGGAGCAGTGATTTAACGATGAAACTCAAACCGAGGCACACTGCTTCTCTGGGGACAGAGGATCAGGGATTTCTGTGAGTAGCCAGCATCAGGGGTTGGATATCACAGAGGAATAATTTGAAGGGACTCAGGTGCACCTGTAAGGCAAAGACCAGGATGGTATAGCCAAGAGGAGAATGCTTGAGTGGCTGAAAGGCTGGTGGTGTTAGGGTGCTGAGACTCAGCGAGACCCCGACAAGACTTCTTCACACTGAAGGCAGTGGGTAACAAGGTGACTCAGTCCTGAGAGACCTGAGAGCTATCATGACGATGGTGTAAACTGGTGGGTCAACTGACTGGTCAGTGCATCAAACAGTCCCAACTGTGACAGGATTTCAGTCCCTTTTCTTTAGGGTTCTTTCCAAATCAAGACAGTTCAGCATTAATCCAAAACATAAACCCAGGGTCTCTTGCAAGAGCCCACCTTGTCCCTGCCAATGTAACTATCCACTCAGCTGCTTGTTGGATTTTTATCAGAGGAGCAGGTGGCCTCACAGACTATCAACTGGTCCCTGGCCTAAGTCCCATCACTTGAGAGGCAGCTAATCAGTCACTGGTGGAGGTAATTCCAGCACCCTTATAGGGCCATCCCATCCTCTGACAGATGGTATGTCAGCAATGACAGAGAATGGGGGCAGGGAGCATGGAGAAGGTTGACTTTTCATTTTCATATTACAAACTTTAGCGGATAATGTTTAAGTGAAATATATTTCACGCTGGAATACTTTCCATCTCGCCTGGATCACAAAATAAATTACGCAGGCAGTTTAATTTATTATATTAAAAAGGCTGTAATGACATGGTTATATTTTTCACTGTATGGTACATATTCAACACTTCATGCTATTTTAGAGTAAAAATTTGTACCACAGTGATCTTTTCACAAAGTGATGCTTTAGCAGTGGTACATCAGAGTTTATAATAAGGTTGCATTTATAAATGGTTTATGAAAGGTAATAAATAATTAAAGGATGTTTTAAGCATATTACAGACATGAAAATCAGATGTTATGGCAGATTTTAAGATCATCATAATAAATAATACCGCCTAGCACTTATATAGCACTTTTCATCAGTAGATTGCAAAGCACTTTACAGAGTAGGTCAGTATCATCAGTCAAAGATGTTATAGAAGATAACAAGCAACCAACTGACCTCTTTAATAATCTATAACAATTGATTAGCTGTTTGTTAAACTGTTAACCAATTATTAACCTTATATGATTTATAAATGAAAACTAAATATAAAATGGCACCCGATTTTTTTCCTTAGTTACTTTATACTACAGAACAATTAATGAATTGTATTCTAGGGGTTTTATGCCCTTCTATGATACATGCACCACTGTTGGAGACAGGATACCCATCTAGATCGAGATGGACTATTAGTCTGTTCTGGCATGACAGTTCTAGTGTACCTAGGGTTTACCTGATTTCCTGCACAGAGATAATTACATAGACATCTATTCCACCCTTGGTGTCAGATGCCAATAATTTGGATTTTTTTCATACTTCAAACAAAAAAAAGTGGCGATACAGACACTGTTTCCAAGTAAATGATAAATGTTTATCTCCCCTGGATTTCTGCACACATGCTGGAAAACAGGTCAACAGCAAATGTCTAAAGGCAAATGGAGAGATGGGATGGGTGGGTGGAGAATAAATACAGGCCAAATGGACAATTGATATTTACTGACAATAATTTGGGGGTACTGTCATTGGCACATGGGGAATTAACTTGAACAAGTACCATTAGATTCTACCATTAAGACCCCACTTTTCACTCAACGTTTTTGCCCCTGAGGAGCTTAAAACTTTCATCACCAGCACTTAGCATGCTAGATCTCACTGACCTTGGCAGCATTAAAGAGGTCACACGGATGAACAGGTTTTGAACTATTTTTCCAATTCATTAAGCACACAAAGCTTCCCTCCACCATCCTGCCTATTTTTCTTTTCAGGTTTGTGATGGGGAACTCTGCTAAAATATCCTGTACCCCTGCTCACAAAGTATCAGGCCTACAAAGGAAAAAGTCTTTGTTTTACACAGTAACATTCATTTCAAGTATTAATGTTACTAATGTTTATATTAGAGCAGCTCCTCCAGACCCCAGGCAGGGAGCTGTGACCCTATTGTGGTAGGTATTGTACACAGTCTCTGCTACAAAGAGATTACAATATAAATATATGAAAAGGCACAACTCGTGGCATCAACAAACAGACCAGGAAGCATCAGGTACCATTGAGGTGATTATAAGCAGCAGGATAAGTAGTAGTCACCGCTTACCAATTGCCTGGCCATTGTTAGTCTTAAGGAAAAAGAAAAGGAGTACTTGTGGCACCTTAGAGACTAACCAGTTTATTTGAGCATGAGCTTTCGTGAGCTACAGCTCACTTCATCGGATGCATAGCATATCGTGGAAACTGCAGAAGACATTATATACACACAGAGACCATGAAACAAAACTTCCTCCCACCTCACTCCCCCGCTGGCAACAGCTTATCTAAAGTGATCCTCAAGTAGAGCCATTTCCAGCACAAATCCAGGTTTTCTCACCCTTTCCCCCCCCCCCCCACACACATACAAATTCACTCTCCTGCTGGCAACAGCCCATCCCCCTTTGAAACCCCTCTTTATAATGCGCATGATAATCAAGGTGGGTCACCTCCAGCACTAATCCAGGTTTTCTCACCCCCCCCCACACACCCCCCTTTTTCCAAAAACCACACACACAAACTCATTCTCCTGCTGGCAACAGCTCATCTTACAATGTGCACAGCAATAATCCAAGTTTAACCAGAGCGTCTTGGGGGGCGTTTTGCAGGAAAAAAAAACAAGGGGAGACAGGCTACCTTGCATAATGACTTAGCCACTCCCAGTCTCTATTCAAGCCCAAATTAATAGTATCCAATTTGCAAATGAATTCCAATTCAGCAGTTTCTCGCTGGAGTCTGGATTTGAAGTTTTTTTGCTTTAAGATAGTGACCCTCATGTCTGTGATTGCGTGACCAGAGAGATTGAAGTGTTCTCCGACTGGTTTATGAATGTTATAATTCTTGACATCTGATTTGTGTCCATTTATTCTTTTACGTAGAGACTGTCCAGTTTGACCAATGTACATGGCAGAGGGGCATTGCTGGCACATGATGGCATATATCACATTGGTGGATGTGCAGGTGAACGAGCCTCTGATAGTGTGGCTGATGTTGTTAGGCCCTGTGATGGTGTCCCCTGAATAGATATGTGGGCACAGTTGGCAACGGGCTTTGTTGCAAGGATAGGTTCCTGGGCTAGTGGTTCTGTTGTGTGACATGAGGGTCGCTATCTTAAAGCAAAAAAACTTCAAATCCAGACTCCAGCGAGAAACTGCTGAATTGGAATTCATTTGCAAATTGGATACTATTAATTTGGGCTTGAATAGAGACTGGGAGTGGCTAAGTCATTATGCAAGGTAGCCTGTCTCCCCTTGTTTTTTTTTCCTGCAAAACGCCCCCCAAGACGCTCTGGTTAAACTTGGATTATTGCTGTGCACATTGTAAGATGAGCTGTTGCCAGCAGGAGAATGAGTTTGTGTGTGTGGTTTTTGGAAAAAGGGGGGGGTGTGGGGGGGGGTGAGAAAACCTGGATTAGTGCTGGAGGTGACCCACCTTGATTATCATGCGCATTATAAAGAGGGGTTTCAAAGGGGGATGGGCTGTTGCCAGCAGGAGAGTGAATTTGTATGTGTGTGTGGGGGGGTGGGGGGAAAGGGTGAGAAAACCTGGATTTGTGCTGGAAATGGCTCTACTTGAGGATCACTTTAGATAAGCTGTTGCCAGTGGGGGAGTGAGGTGGGAGGAAGTTTTGTTTCATGGTCTCTGTGTGTATATAATGTCTTCTGCAGTTTCCACGATATGCTATGCATCCGATGAAGTGAGCTGTAGCTCACGAAAGCTCATGCTCAAATAAACTGGTTAGTCTCTAAGGTGCCACAAGTACTCCTTTTCTTTTTACGAATACAGACTAACACGGCTGTTACTCTGAAACCAGTCTTAAGGAAGAATTTGAAGGAGGACAACACAGTGGCTTTTTCAGGGGATCCTCCCAATCATAAGGGGCAGCATGGGAAAAAGCAGGAAGGTGTTTGGGGGAAAATTGGACTGACGTGTGACAAAAGCTGGCATCTTTGCCGGAGCAGAGATGGGGATTTACACCTCAGTATTTAAACAGATATTGTAGAGGTTGGTAATTCCAAAATTTAATTTACCTTCCCTCCCTACCAACCCCCAAGAACTGCGCAAATAATGAATTTTTCCATTAAAAAAAAAAGTTTAGTTTTGGGTTGAACTAGAAATGAAATTCTTCAGTGAATCCTTTTGACCTGACAAATTTCATTTATATTTTGGTCATTTTGACAGAGGAGGACTAGATCCACAAAATACCAAGAGACAGCAGGGAAAGACAACCTCCTTTATAACCTTTAGTCCAATGACTAGGGTACTTTCTTGGGATGTGGGAAGACCCAGGTTCAATTCCCACCACTGGCTAATGTGGAAAAAGGATGTGAACTTGGGTCTCTCACATTGCAGGAAAGTGCCCTAAACCACTGGGCTATTGGGGGAGTTCTCGACCTCTCCTGTTGAAGCTGTTCCACTTTTTCTAAATAATTAAAAATAGTCCTTGGAGCTATTTGGATCTCCCTACATCCTTGGTGAGTGCCCTAACCCGCAGGTTTTGGGGTTCTAAGAACAAATTTTTTGGTGGCCTCAGAGTGCGGCCACCAACTCTTGCTGCTGGTCACTCTCACACTTCTTCCAAAAATACATAATTAGCTTTAGGAAAAACAAATAAATATGCACACAGATATGTCCAAATCATTGTAATTTATTTATTACTAGCTAGTAATGTCTGTTGTTAAAAGTGATCTTAACAAACATACAGATATCACTTTTCACAGCAGACTTAGTTATCCCTGGCAAACCTGGGGACAAATTAAGCCCCGGATGGGGAATCGTGGGGGAGACAGCAGGAGTCAGGGACAATTGGGGTGCAGTGCTGGGGGAGACAGTCGGGGGCCAGAGTCCCATGGTCAGGGGATGGAGCTCGAAGCTGCATGGCCAGAGACTGGGGTCTGCCACCGCACAGCCAGAGTCCAGGGCTGGAGCCCAAAGCCCCACGGCCGGAGTCTGCCATGCCACCACCCCAGGGATGAAGCCCAAAGCCTGAGCCCCACCGCCCCGGGAAGATAGAGAACTCACCAGCTGCCTGCTCCTCCAGTGTTGTGCCCCAGTTGTCTCCAGAGGGGGCAGGGTCTGACCCCTGCTTGCAGCCCTAGCCACCAACACCAAGGTAGTTGGTGCTGCTCTCCCCGCCTTCCCCCACCCCTCATCACAGCCCAGGCCACAAGAAAAGCCCCTGATGGCTGCATTTGAGAAATGCTGATTTAGAATCATTCCCACCCTTTTCTCCCAGCATAATGACTGTCCTTAATCATTTTGATTTTTTTCAGTTCACCTGCAGTTATTTGGCAAACTTGGTACAAATTGGCAAACAGTTTTGGGGTATATATGTAGCGTAGCTATAGCCATGTCCGTCCCATCCACCTTGTCTCTGTAAATAGTTTTAGTCTCGACGGAAACTGCATTTTTCAATGAATAAACCATACTACTCACACTTTTCTATCTGTGTCAACCCAGGAAACTCATGTTATTCTTTTTTTCCAAATGAGTATTTCAATGCTGTCTTATGACAGTACAAAGCCACCACGTCAGTACTTGCAAATAGAGGGTTAGCTCCCCTGCTGTACTCTCCTGCAAATTTCATTTCAATTTTGGGGGATTTTGACAGAGGCCAAGGAGGACTAGAATGACAAGCTACCTGGAAACGGAGGGGGAAGATGGAAGGGTAGGGTAATCAGGCAGAGCTGAAGGCCCACTAGGGCTTAGCACTAACCCACTGAGGCTCACTAAAACCAGTTCCCTGTTAGCTGGAAAGAAGAAAGCCAGAGGGAACTGAGAAGGGAGGTGGAATTCTGGTACCATCAGCTGAAGTGCTAGAATACTGTCCTTTTAGCTCCTGAGGAGCCTTTTCATTTTGCCTTTTCTTTATGTTTTTTAAAAGTGTTCCTTGTTACAGCCCAGGAACCTTAAAACCTGTGAATAAAAGGGAAGAAACTCTCTTGGCAAAGAGCTGTGTTCTTGCTATTGAAACAATTTGGGCCACTCCACTAGCTTATGTTATCTTTCCCCCGCCCCACACAAATGAAGAAAACGATGCTAGTCGCAGCCCAGCATGCATGAGCAACCCCACAATAATAAACCACAGTGTGAGAAATGGAACAAAACAATTTTAGGAAGGAAACAAATTTCAGTTCCATGCATCCAAAGATATATGTATAAACTGCAGCAAGGGAAAAAATGTTTTAAAAACCATCTGAAAAGGCTTTCGTGACATCAGCTAATGGTTGTGTATAAATCTAACTACTTAGAATAAATCTTTAAACAATCATGAACCAAATGAAGAATCCATGCTTGAGCTACTTGAAATATGTATTTGATAATATCAACTATGTTTTCAGAAGGCAGCGGGGCAGGGAGGAGCCAAGTCCTTCACCAAACATCAATCAGCTAATCATTCTGCCTAGTTGCACAATCATTTCCTCTAATGAGAGGTTTGTAATTGTCACTCATGATGACTTTACACATCCTTGCTGATTAGTACTGGAGAGAAACATCTCTGTAACCTGCTGCTCCCAAAGTTCACTTCCCTTGTTGTTGTGAAAAGTCTTTTGCCTTTCACATGTTCTAACGGTGTGTGAAGCTGTTAGGTTTGCTATTTATTGCTGATAAAGTCTAGCACACACTCACCAAAAAAAAAAAAATCACCCTCAATTAGGGGATTATTTCTGCTTCAATAAAGAAGCTCACTCTGCAGAAATCTGTTTAATCTTTCCAAATGTACAATGACTGTACATACGTGTTTCCACAAAGTAAGCACAGCGACTTCATAATGTGGCCTAAAATTAATCTCTTTATCTGATTCGGTTTGACTTAATCTGGCAAAATTTAAAATGAGAATTTTAAAATAAAGCATGATTTTCTTCTCGAAAGCTGATATAATCACAAAATGCAGGTCATTCCTCAGTTCTGACGCAATGGCAGGAGTTTGAGAAAACAACTAGTGCTTTTGGATGAATGCTGGATGGATTTTTATCTTTCCTTGCCTACATATCCTCAAAACAATCTATATTGTTGTTTTCAATTAAAAACAGTCTATGGCTATTTCCAGGTAAAAATATATGCCCTAGTCCATTCCCCTACAGGTATAAAGACACAAAAAAACAGACTGTTCACTCTTATACTGTAATATATTACTTGGAGCTCTTTACAATTCTTGTCAGTGTAAGATTTCATTCTTAAATATATAGTTTCCGGTTTTTTTAAAAGTGACAAAAATCACACTGATGTCTGAAAATTTGAACCTACAGTAATTTTAGGCATTATTTGTAACTAAAAAAAGAGGATTTCTTTTTAGTTTTCTTTTTCAGCTTGTTCACTTCCTGCATTTGACAGAGCTTTTGTTACAGTCATTTGCATTATTTTCTTTTTATAGGGCACTTAGGCTCTGATCCTCTGAACACTTACACACATGCTTAACTGTACTTACCTGTGTAAAGTTAAGCATGTGCATTAGTCTTTGCAGGACTGAAATGTTAATTTCTTCTTTTATAAAAGACCATGATAACCAGAGGAGCAGAAAAGCATTACAAAATCTTTGTTTTTCTAAGAAGGACTTTCTTTTTTTAGATTCAAGACGTTATTTAAAGGACATGATTCAAGATGTTATGTTATTTCACATATTATCAAAAACTGTAATTGATTATAATTAGTTCATTTAAAAAAATCAGTCAGCCAGTCAGTTATATAATTGATATTTTCCAGTGTAGCCGTTTTCACGTTCTGCAGGTCTTGAAAACCCTTGTGATGTTAGGAAAAGCTTTGGATTATCACAAGTTAGTATCTTAACTAACCATATGGAGGACCTCATTGCTACAGGCTTCAGGGGTAAACAAAAAATATTACTCATGTATTTTTTTTTAATTTTTCAGATATCTACTTCTATTCTGTATTCATCTGGAAGTGCTGAATAGGACCATCTAAATTGCCTTTAACAGTTTTTCATTATATAAAATGCATAATGATGGTGCTTCAAATAAAAATAGTTGTCTCGGTCATCTTTACTGTGGCACATTTGCCGGAGTAGCAAGATGTCTGTACCTAGTAATATTTACTAGATATGAGTCTCAAACAAAATCTCAAATACAAACTTTAGCTATCTAAATCTATGTTTTCCCACCAGCACCTATATTTATAACATATTGAACCAAACCCCATCAGACGTGAATCTCCCCATAATGACAAAGTGTTCGAACTCTGTGTCTAAATTACTCTAGTATAGGGTCATCTCTAGTCTTAACCTTCATACTGAAAATGCACAAAAGGCAGCGGCGTTAAAAAAAAAAAAAGAGCATGAGTGTATTCAGCTACAAATGAGAAGAAAAACAGTGTGCTGTCACAGAGTGCAAGTCATCCGTCAAAGGTTCCCTTAAAATGGGAATGTAGTTTCTACATAAAATCATGATATAAATCAAACTACTGTCCTAATCCTGCATATGCTTAACTTTATGTATATTAGTAGTCCCACTTAAGCCAATAGAAATACTCACATATGTAAAGTTAAGGATGTGTGAAAGTCTTTCAAGGATCAGGGCCTTAAAAATGGCAGTTTGCAGTCTGGCTACAGCAAAGGAGCTTACAATAGTGACATGAATATCCAGGTCTACTCTTATTATTCATTATGTGTATTACATTAGGTCATACTTATGTGGTACCCACTCTATGCTAGGCACTGATTTATGAACCATGGCCTTGTCATTCTTTTTGATCACGGTTGAAAGTGAACCTCATAGCAGGAATACTCTATGAATCAATGTTTGGAATATTATCACACCTTGCAAAATTTTATTTACCCATTCATCTGAGGCAACTAAATTCTTTTGGGCAGACAAGTAAAATATCCTTTAGCTTTTTTTCCATTCTCATCAATCATCATGGCAAAAAGCAGACAAGTAGATTCTGTGACTGTGACAGATACAGCAATTTCCTACAATGTCCTTGGAAAACCTTACCGAATTAAGTTTAAATAGCTTTGGAGTCCAACGTATCAGAAATGCAAAGTTTATATATTATTATGGAATTGAATGTAACTTCTATAGCAGGGATGCATGACCACTGTAAATCCTGAGAAGTTAGAACCCTCAAAGGACTATTTGAAACAATGTTCCAGAAAAGAATAAACTTATGGGACAAAGCTAAGTGGATTTCCCAGGTAACCTCCAGGAGGAAATGAATGTGAATATACCATCTCCAATTATGCAAAAACTCAGCCTTTTGAAGTTAAAGCCTGAGGAGGGGACTTTTTGTCTGCTGATCATCTGTTATATGAGGCCCAGATCAAAGGCCCAAGCTGTATAAAGGAAAGAATGAACCATTCACAGTTCTTGTTCTGTGAGCAAAAGCTGTTACGAACTTGTAACCACAGAAAAATCTGTGTGTCGAGTTTGAAGGACTGATACCTACCAGAGCCTGAGGTTTCATTTAGGGGTGATCTCTGGTAAGCTTATTAGCATGCATATAGGTTATTTTATTTGTTTTTAAATGTGCTTTCTCTATAATGTTTTCATTTTAAGAATAAATGTTTGCTTTGAACGGGCTGTGTGATACCTTATAACTGTGGACAGTTATGCTGTTTATCGCCTCCGGAGAGGAAGCAAAGTGCAGATGCTGACTCTTTAGTCAGTCTGGCTTTCAGGGAATAATACAGCATAGTCAGGGAACTGTGGAGCCTGGAAAAACTATGATCAGGAGGGAGACAGATGCAGGTCTCTGACAAAGGGAGGTAATGGCTGAGGGGACAGAAGGCTAAAAATGGGTGCCCTTGCTTGACCACAGAAAGGTAATACAGGTGCATTTGCCCTGAACTGTGACAGTGACTGGGCGATTAAATGTTCACATCAACTTTGCAGTGCGAAATCAGCAAGATTTCATAAGTTACCAATCTTCTGTGATATTGTTATCTATGTTTTCAAGATAATACACCATGAAATATTCATATCAAAATACCTTTCACATTGCCATTGCTAGGGCTTACATTCTATAATAATAATAGCAAGAAGGAAAAAATCACCACCACAATACAACTTTTATCTTGGATTTATACAGGGAAACTACTCATGCTTACTTGATTTCATTCTCATCAATGATTGTAAATATAAGAGGAGGAGCATATGCCTCTCTTTGTAAATGAATTCCTGTACACCGTCCATCCAGGCTCATAGGCTCTGGTAACAAGCGTATAAAGAGTTTTAATCTGTACGTGCTCTCTCTTGGAATACCGTGATGCCCTGGTACCCAGCTGTGCTGTCATATGTCAAATATGGAACTTGAAAGTGTTGAAACATGGTCATTGCACATATTATATACACTGCTGCCTTACATTGAAAAGAATAGCAAGACATATTGATCCAACAGGTAAATATTGACTGAGGAAAAGATGAGGTCAGTTTCTTACCTGAAAGGACAATAAATCTTCATGTCCACCAAAATATGGAGCCATCATATGAATAGTGTGACACACACCTCTTTCATCACATCAGGGCTCAGCACTTCTCCCTCTGGCATTGAGAGAGAGGGAGCTCAGATAAATCAGTCCCACTCCAGAGGTTTCATTCTTCATTGGGTTATTTGCAATATTTACACAGTAGATCTCAGGGTTGGCTCAAGGAAACAAAAAAGTACATTTTCTAACCTCCACTGGAGTACTGCCTCTTCTTATGCTGGCTACCAAGCACCAACCACCCTGACTAATCCACTCTGGGCCCAGCTACACTGGGAACCAAGCCCCACTCCCTAAACAGAAAAAAACACAAGATTTTCCTTATAGAGGAAAAACAGCTCTTTACCTAGGAGAAGCCTTTTTCTCTTGCTGCACACAACCCTTTCACAACTTGTTTTTCATCCTTCCACTCTTCTCACTCTCTCAGAAAATTTATTTTTCTTTTTAAAGATCACAGCCTGTCCTTAATTAGACTCAGGTGTGTGTAATTAACCTGAAGTAACCTCTTCCAGCTCATAGGAAAAAGGCCTTTAGCCATTCAAAGACTGATGTACCTTTCTTCAACCACCCTTCCTTGACTGTCAGCTCTGACTTTGTCACAATAGTTACATACATTCTGTCTTCTTCAGAAACATCCTGAAATCTCTCCATTGTGGATTTCAAAAGTGTAACTATATTTCTAAAAGGGAAATTAAAAGCTACACATCAGATCAGATCAGAATGCACTCATTTGCACAGAGTTGCTGTTTTACCCCAAGATCACCAGGAGCTTTCACTAGAAGACTGCCTGAGGAGCTGATGTCCTGACAGATACTATACTGGTCTACACTACACAGTTAGGTAGACAAAGCAGATTATGTCAACCTAATTGTGTCAGTATCTATACTACAGCCTTCCTCCTGCTACGACACCAACATCAGAACTCCACCTCCAAGGTTTATGTCCGTGTAGTTAGGGTGACACTGCATCCCTTACATCGACTATTGGCTGGTTAGCCCATTTCACGGCAGGAGCCCCAGCAGCTTTCCTCCCGCCTGCTCCCACCTGGAAGCCAGGAGAGAATGGACCTGCTCCCAACTGGGAGCTGAGGCAAGAAGCCCCACCGGCTTTGGACACACTCCCAGCTGGGAACCGGGAGGCCTTGTCAATTTCACAGCTCACTTGGTGAGCTTGCTGGGCTCCCAGTGGGGAGCAGGCGGGGCAGAGAGGGGCAAGAAGCCCAGGCAGCTGGACCCCCGCTCCCTGGGGCAAGAAGCCACTTCCAGCAGGGAACAGGGAAGGGAGAAGCCCGGAGTGGGGAATGGGGAGTGGAGCGGGGAGGGGGACAGCCTGCCGGGAGCCTCTGAGGCAACTGGGCTCCCAGCAGGGAACTGCCAGGGGAGTAGAGAGACTGGGTTCTCACCTACCCACACTGCCTTTCCTAGATCGGTGGAAGCGCTCCTGGTGAGGACGCACACCACCGATGCAAGGAGGGCAGTGTGGACATGCACCACTGCAGTAATTACTGCAGTAACTAGAAGTTGACCTAATATATTGCCTAGGGAAGTGGTGGAATCTCCATTATTAGAGATTTTTAAGGGCACGTTAGACAAACACCTGTCAGGAATGGTCTAGATAATAGTCCTGCCATGAATGCAGGAGACTGGACTAGATGACCTATCGAGGTCCCTTACAGTCCTATGATTCTATGTCGGGGTGGGCAAAATATGGCCCGTGGGCCGCATCTGGCCCTTCAGACCTTTTAATCCAGTCCTTGAGCTTCCGCCGGGGAGTGGGATCGGATGCTTTCGCCGCTCCATGCAGCTCCCAGAATCAGTGGCATATCCCCCCTCTGGCTCCTACACGTAGGGGTAGTCAGGGGGCTCCACATGCTACCCCTGCCCCAAGAGCCAGCTCTTCAGCTCCCATTAGACAGGAACTGCGGCCAATGGGAGCTGCAGGGGCGGCACCTGTGGATGGGGCAGTGTGTAGAGATGCCGGGCCAGCACTGCGTCTCTGTATAGGAACCGAGGGGGGACATGTCACTACTTCCAGGAGCTGATTGAGGTAAGCGCCGCCCAGAGCCTGGACCCCTGACCTCCTCCTGTGCCTCAACCCCCTGCCCCAGCCCTGATCCCCCTCCCGAACCCCTCAGTCCCAGCCCAGAGCACCATCCTGCATGCCAAACCTCTCATCCTCAGCCCCCAGCCAGAGCCCTCACCCCCTCCCACACTCCAACCCCCAATTTCATGAGCATTCATGGCCTGCCATACAATTTCCATATACAGATGTGGCCCTCAGGCCAAGAATTTTGCCCACCCCTGTTTTCGGACTTACATTTCTAATGTAGACATATCCTCACCTTAGGTTTAGGATGATGGTTTAGATTTTGAAGCTGAAGTGTGTTAAGTTTGGGGTTGAATGATGAAATCTCATGAGCTGTTTTCATAATATTTTGATCCCAAAGGGTGCACATTTCACAAAAAGTGCTTGTTTTACCAGATTTAAGCTATCTTGAATTAGGGAAATAGCACTACATCAAGTTGTTCTTGTGAGGTTTCTGACACATTAGAATGTACTGAACCAGATCAGGAAATAGCTTCCTTTCAAAAATATGATTAGGAATCAACATTATAGGTTTCATCCAGCTGTACTGAGGTTGGAAACTAAACACCAAATCTTTAGGGTAAGGAGACTGGATTTGAAATTTTACTTTAGACCCACTTCTACTTTCCTTTAACTGAACTGTAGCCAATTAGTATGCACTTACATATATAAATTATCTGACTGATTCACATTTTACCAGATGCCAGCATTATTCACCTCTTTTGCAATAAATAGAAACATATTGACTTACACATGACTGTGGTCAGCCAATTGTGGGCCAGGATTTTTCTACTGTCTGTAACAATAGATTATTGGACATTCTCGTTACTTTCCTCCAGATCTGAGGAAGAGCTCCATGAAGCTGGAAAGCTTGTCCCTTCCACCAACAGAAGTTGGCCCAATAAAAAGATCTTACCTTACCTAACTTGACTGTCTCATTTTTATTTTGAAACATTTTGTATACCAAACGCCATTAGGATTAATGGAAGTCGTGTTTAACTCTAAACCATTCTGATGAGAAAATACACCATAATTTCTTTGGGAGTATTAATGGTCTTCTGATTTAAACAATATCCTGTGGAAAATAGAGAAAATTAATCTTCTAATTTGACCTGGATGAGAATAATGTACATTTTAAAACTTATTGAGCATGAGAATTGCACCCTCACGAGAGCACCGTGTTGCAGTGAGAAAGGATCATTTATCAATATAAAGGTTTTAAAACATCTTGGACCACTGTGTGAAATTATTTTTGAAATCGTGTTGAGTGATGAGTTTAGTAGAAGATTCACTTAAAAAATTAGAATGAAGAAAAACTGATATATTATTATATCTCATATCATAATAATTCTGCTTGTTATCATTAGATGAGAACACTATACCATTACTTTCTTATGATTTTTCTGTTTAGAGGATTTTTTGTGATCAAGATCCCACCACCCCCTTCCCATTTTCATAGGTAGAATGATAATTTTTAATTGCCCTGAAGGAAAAACATTTTTATCAACTAGAACTAGCTCATAGAGTCTGAAAACTACACTAGTAGTTATGCCTATATGGCAACTATATTAAGTAGAAAGAGCTCCACATTTTTACTTTGAGAAGAAATGGGAGAAAAATTAGTATTCTCAAAGTATTACTCTCATTCACACTTGCATATTCCAGAGTACATCCCAAGACTGTGATCTATGTCACCTCTCCATAGTTTGGGTTTCCTTTTATCTTTAACATTTCTCTCCAACAGAGCATTAAAATGAAACCTCACAGCTTTCACCATATGTATTGTGCCTCACTTACTCCAGCAAAGCAGCACGGCTTTGTATTTACACTTTCATCACTCAGTGAAATCATAGGTGATTGATTATGTCATTTCTCCTTTCTCAAAACTGTTAATCGGGGGGAAAATAAGGATTGTACAGGGCAATGAAGAAACCATGTTTTCGGAGATGTTAAAGTTATCATGTAAAACAAGTATCTCTCCCAGGCATCAACCACACGTGACCATGTCAATACAATTAATCTCTTTTTAGTTTTCAATATTTTCTTAGTAACAACACACTGTCCATTTTCAATAGTGCATAAAATTTAAGGGAAAACAATATCTTTTTGGAAGTGTTAAGAATAACTAGGTTTCAACAAAAGTTTTCCATCAAAACTGCCTTTTGATGGAAAATTGGATTTTGACTAAAAATGTTCACGAAAAGTGTCTCCTTTCCACAAAAAAAGTTTTAAATTGTGTACTTATTTATTTAAGTTGAAAAGCCAAACACCTGAAAACTGAAATTCTTTATCCAAAACCCAAAATATTTCCGCTAAAATTCAGAATATTTTTATTTAATTATCCCACCACAGTCCCTGACAGGAGTTACATTTCACTTTCCGCACATCCACATTCTTCTCTGTTGGCTGGGCTCCCTAGACAGACTACATCTCCCATGATGCACAGTGACCAGATACTTTCATAACACAGCCACGGCCCTCAAGATAATGGCAGACTGCTCTTGGGGGATGTAGTCTGACCAGGGAACCCAGCCTATGTAGGAAAATGGAAGTATGAGCCACCCAAAATATAACTCATGGCACCATGGCAGAATGGCAGCATTTCCAAATCAAAATATTTGAGTTGTCGGCTGAAATATTTTGGTTTTTCATTTTTTCATTGAAAACATTTGTTGTGGAAAATGTCAAAGAGAATGATTTCTTTCTCTCCCTTAAATTTTCCACTGAAAAAAAGCTGATTTTTCAACCAGCTCTAATTCTATCCAGTACACAAAGCTGTGTGTTGAGGCGAGGGAGGCATACATGCAGTCACAGGTTCAAGTCTGAGCTGAGAAGCTGAGCACAACAAGTAGTATATGGGAATGAACAACTGTGGAATATGACTGTTCATGTTGCCTCATCGCTTCATTTCTTTCTCCCCTTTCAGATTATTTTTTCTTTATAGCCTTCTCATTCATTGCTTCAGTCTTGAAAAATATATATGAAATAGGCTCACTTATGAGCAAGAATAGGTTTGGTTGGCACAATCAGGGCTATTTAGGTAAATGGGAAAGTGGGAAAATATAGCCAAAAACCTTATGTTTGGAGAATTTTCTTTATTTATAAGAAATGAATTAGTGTCTAGGCACCAAATTTATTACTAAGTGTTGTAGGCAAAGATTTTAAAGGGACTAAGGAATTTGGATTTCCAAGTCCCATAATTTTAACATATAATTGCCATGTTATAATAAATGGCAGTTATACCTTGCTTAGGCCATAGGGGAATTTAATCCCAGGTGTTTTGGGGGCAAGGAAAGAAGTAGACTTGTAAGTGTTATTAAATACTGTCACAGAACCTTCAGAGTTGTGCTGAGCTTGGTACTCCTTCTAAGCTGGTAACTGGTAATCAAAGTAAAAAAGAACTCCATGGTTAAATGAACTTTTCATTCAAAGTGACTTAAATTGCTCCACTTACATGTTATTACGGGAACTTTACTTCAAAAGATCAGTGTTTCCAACTGTACGGAAAGAAGTAGGGTATAGCCCAAATGTCATCTTATCTTAAAAATGTACATGCACACAAATATCCTGCATTAAAAAAAGACATTATGGTTACAAAGTCAAGCACTTATACCATTTATGATTTATCCTCAGAGCAGGTCCATCCTGTGCATTGAATGAGGGAGGTATCCTGTGGGGAAAAAAGAGTATGTGATCATGTAATTAAAGACTATCTGAATGTGTGTGCATAAGGAGAATTAAGGTTGCACCGGTAATCTGAATTAGGGAATTCCCCACATTTTGAGTACTTGACTTTGTAACCCTAGTAGTGTTCTTTTAATGTAGTTTTTGTGTGTAATTTCCTAGATTTTTAAGAAAGCGAACTCTGTCATGCAGTATTGTATTGCAATCAGGGGTAGAACCCTTGGATCTATCACACAAAATTCTGCCTTTTGAGATAACACAGTAGTAAATAGCAGTAGTAGGTTGTTCTCATCCCTTGTGGACCAGCATTAATGTGACATAGAGGACGTTTTGCCAGTGAGTTTCACAGATATTTGCTGACAGCATAGGAATAGTGAAATACAGGAATGTTGGGTTCCATTCCAGGCTTTGGAGGGGCATGCGTTCTATTGGTCATAGACTCTTCTGCCCATTCCCTCCAAGCATAACTTCTTCTGCCCCATTGCCTCCAACCTATCCTTGTCCCAGTACTGTCTCTTCCCTTTCCATGACTCCCTGTCCCATTTTTTTTTTTTGGCCTTCCTCTGCAGTGTGGGCCACGGGTCATTTACTGGAGGATTCTCTGCACCTTGAATTCTTTAAACCATGATTTGAGGACTTCAATAGCTCAAACATAGGTTAAGGGTTTATTACAGGAGCGGGTGGGTGAAATGCTATGGCGTGTGTTGTGCAGGAGGTCGGACTAGAGAATCATAATGGTCCCTTCTGACCTTAAAGTCTATTTTCCTCACCTAGTTCTAGTCTCCACTCCTAAGACTTCTTATTCTAGTCCCAATCTTCTAGCCCAGTGAGTCCCAGTCTCACCCCTCCAAACTGCTCAAGTAAGTCCCTGTCTCCACCCCAGTCCCAAGCCCCGTTCTATCCACACACCTGCTCCTTGTCAGATCTGTCTTCCTCTTCCTCCTGCCCCAAAGGTTCTCAGTCCCAGTCTCCTCGCCAAGCCCACCCCAACTCCAGTCCGACTTTCTGCTTCTCCCACGCCCACTGGTACAGCTCTTTCCACTTCTGAGTTCAAATAGGCATCTTCCTCCTCCCTGCTACCTGGGCCCAATGGAAGAGAGTGAGGGCATTGACAACATAGGAGATACAGTCTCACTGCTGTCAGTTCAGATGCTTGAACCTGGACCTCGCATAACCCACAGCATCCTAGAGCTACAGTTGCAGAGAAAGTCCTGCTCAGCTCCGGGCTAGCACATGCCCAGCGTGGATAGACTCTTCAGAGAGTTTAGCTCTCTCCCTCTCCAAACACAAGGGGTTTAGAGGCTGATCCACAGCCAACTGAAATCAGTGGTTATTAATATCAATAAGGCTCAGGCCTTAGATTGTGCTCCTCAGGAAGCAAAAGACTGGGACCTGGAATAAATTCCTAATAGAATTTTCCTACTCGAACCAGATGGAACTATAACCGAGCACTATAATAAAGTGCTGTCCATGTGCAAAGATTTAATTATAGACCACCGCTGACTATAGAACTCTAAACAATTCAGGCAATGAAAAGCTTTTGCCTGTAAATGACACCTTTTCATTAGAGCATCTCTAAAACATTTTATAAACATTAGTTATGCCTCAGTGTGCTCCTGTGAGCCAGGCAAATATTATTACAGGTATCTCATAGGTGAGTAAACAAAGTGCAACATGGTTAAGTAACATTTTCAAGGTCTTAAGCAAGAGAAAATTTGGGATTGCATCCTGATTTTCATTCCTCATGTGCTAACCACTAGTCCCCACACTCTAAACAAAAATAACTTAACAGATGTTCCACTTTATAGCCATGTATATTCTGTCAGGTTGGAGGTCTCAGAGATTAAGACACCACTCCCTAAAACACACAAATAAGTCATGTTTTGCTTCTCAATGGCCACAGGCTTGTGCACTGTGACAGATGCATGATCATATCTTTAGCCAAAGATGTTTTTCCCCCTCAGTTGTTGTTGTAGTCTTCTGAATTTTAATGAACGTTGTCCTACGGTCATGCAGGCAGAAGAAGATCAATGCTACAGGGCACAGACTAGTGACATAAATTATTCCATCCATATTAATTAAATTTTCATTTGGGGCACGCTCTAAAATACTACGGTTAAACGTAGAGATTTACTCCATTAATTTACTAAAATGAATTGTTTTATTTCTGTAATTAAAACAGTATAAACTACATTTTAAAAACAGAGAAAGGCTGAGCATTTAGATTGTCTGTTCACCATTGTAGTCTCCAATTCTGCAAAGTCTATGGTGAGGTTCACTACATAGATCTCCACAAGGAATTGCACTCTAAACCCCCAATCCTGCAAACACTGATGCATGTACTTTACTTCACTCATGATGATAGTAGTCTCATGCACTTCAGTGTGACTACTCACATGAGTAAATTTAAGCACTTGCATGTTTGTAGTGTCCAGTACATAGTTGGCTTTACAGTTCACCACTCTACAAAAATTGTAATAACTTAGTTGTTCAAACAACAACTTCACAAGACCTATCATTCTGGTGGAGACTCAGACAGCACTAGAAATGAAACGTTAGAAGACTGTGGGACCGGACAGTCTACAAAGTGTGGCATTTCAAGCATTAGGCCATGGGGGAATGGTGACGATGATGAAATTCAACTTAATTCTCCATACTGGAAAAATGCCAGACAAGTGATGAAGGTAGGACCAATGTGCTAATCAAGTGTAAAGGGGATGTGCCGGAATGTAGTAATTAATGACCCATCAAGTTAGTGAGTCACAGGATGAAATGGCTGGAAAGAATTATCAAAAAAGACTTTGTAAGGAACTAAAACATCAAGCAAGGAAGATCAACAGTGGATGCAGTGTTTTCAGCTCAAATATTACAGGAGAAGCAAAGAGAGATATGCAAAGAATTGCATTTAGTGTTTGTTCACCTTCAGAAGGTTTAGAGTTCCTAGAGAACTGATATGGTAGTGCCTGCAGTCACACAGTCTGCCTGAGATAGCTTCAGACTATCATGGCCATGTATGTGGGGAGCAAAAGGATGTGAGTAGCTGCTGCAGTGAGTAGCTGCTGCTCATTCACTGTGAGGGTAGGTCTACATCAAGGATCAGCCTTAAGCCCATTTCTATTTGTCACTGTAATGGATACCTTGATGATTATGTAAGCGGGGGAATAGTCCCGCTCTTGTGGGGAACTTTCCAGGCTTCTGCACTACCCCAGTGAAGTGGGCTAGCGAAAGGATCTGAGTCCTCGCTCCCACTTCCTTTACCCAGTGGCCTTCCTGCCCTTGAGGACTCCCCTTCCACTCTCCTGTCTGGCAGAGTCCTCATAACCCCAACAAGGCTGGGCCCAGGATTCCCGGGGGGCTCGACACCCAACCCTGCTGTGGTCACCTAGGACAGGGGCTAGGGTGTCCCCACTCCGGGGTACTCTCTCTGCACTGGGCACTTCTCTGACCCACTGACCATTACATGCAAGTTAAAGCAAATGCAAGTTATTTAATCAACAATTAATTTTAAAAAGAATAAGGAAAAATGGGAAAGGCTAAAGGAAACACATCAACCCGCTCTGTGGCAGGGAACATCACAAACAATGTCTCTGGATTGTCAGGGCAGTTCACAGTCTGTTCCTTGTAAGTCCCAGGCCTTCTTCTCAGGCACTGGCTATGCTGCAGGGATGCTGTGGGTTGGACACTTGCTCTGGTGGTGGCCACACGCTCTCAGGCTCTAAGTGGTAGGACCCTTCTTCCCACTGTTGCCCTCGCCCTGTTGGGGTTATGATCCAAGCCTGGCCCGCAGAGCCTCTTTGCTGAGGAGTCTCCCTGTGCTGGGCCCACTACCCAGGGTCCCCCTCGGTCTCTCCAGCTGCTCACGACACCCGGCTCCGGACTGCTCCAGCCCCAGCTCCACCACTCGGTCTCAGCGCTGCTGCTCTGCCTCCAGCTCCCTGGGCTGCTTCTTTGGCCCCTCTGCCTCTGGTTGCTACAGCTCTGCTCCCAGGACAGGTCTGCTCTACAGGCTGCTTCTGAGACTTTGCTCCCAGCACTGACCTGCTTCATGGGCTGCTTTTCTGGCCCCTCTGGCTCTGGTTGCTGCAGCTCTGCTCCCAGGGTAAGTCTGCTCTCTCTGAGCTGTGCCTCTGGCTTTGGGGCTGCAGCTCTGCTCCCAGGACAGGGTTTGCTCTCTCTGGGCTGCTTTTCTGGTTCCTCTGGATCTGGCACAGCTCTGCTCCCCAGCTCAGCTTGGGCCCCTGCTTTCTCCTTAGCTCGGCCCCACTCTGTCTGACCCAGGCAAATCCAGCTCACACGGAGGACGGGACCTCCCTGGCCTCCTGACTCCCTCATTAGCCTGCCCACCCTGTCATTCAGGCTGACCTAGAGCATTGGCCTCTCCCCATTGTTCCTGGGGCTGTCAGTCTCAGGGTCCTGATTCCCCATCGACCCTTCCCCCTTTTTAGTACTGGGAGCTAGAAAACCAAAACACCCCCACTGAACGTTAGTAAGGGGGCAACAGTCCCCTTACAATTAGAAGAGAGGGTTGATGGACCATCGTTTCTGCTGATGATGCTAGGTTGTGCCATGAAGATAGGTATGAACTGAAAAGGGATCTAGAACAATGAAGGGCTGCATTAGAAGAAAATGGTTTACAAGTCAGCTGACAGAGGACAGAATACATTTGCTGTGTGGTGGAAAAATTAACCACGCGTTGTGTTTGCATCAGAACCAAGCCTGAGGCTCCTTTATTGATGACAAGCGCAGTGGGGTAACAGGTCCAAGTAGCTGCCCCCCCGTGCAAAGCACACACAGCTTTTTAAAGCTTAAAACCACAGACAAATTACACATACTTTTGTCTTAATTACCTTATTTGGAATATAGCAAAACAAGCTTTTTCTGTTATTGACAGGTGTTTTCTTTGTGGTTAACAAGCTATTTCTTGTTATTGACAAGTTGTTCTTTTGCAGTTAACGTTTCTTAAGCTGTGCTGCTGCAATTGCCTTACAATGGAATTTTCCTCGCTTTCTTTTTATGCTTTATATACACAGTTAGCTTGACCAAAGTTTTAGGCCTACTTGGGAAGTTTAGGCCTATCTGGGTCCACTGAACTTTTCCTCCACAGCTGCTTCACTGAGATGGACAATGAGAAGCCAGTAAAACTAGATAGTATAGAATTCATTAAACACTGCATCCATTGTTGATCTTCCTTGTATAAACCCAAATTGGTTGTTGCTTGCTTGATGTTCTAGTTCAAATACTTAATTTCATTGTTGAGCTATGATGGGAATATAGATATTAGGAATCAGTTGAAGAGCTCTTGATGCAAATTAAGGGATTTGATGGGGATTCTTTAAAAAAAGGGAAGAAGGAGAATCCAGGGAACTACAGATCGATCAGCCTCACCTCAGTCCCTGGAAAAAACCATGGAGGGGTCCTCAAGGAATCCATTTTAAAGCACTTGGAGGAGAGGAAGGTGATCAGGAATGGATTCACCAAGGGCAAGTCATGCCTGACCAACCTGATTGCCTCCTATGATGAGATAACTGGCTCTGTGGATATGGGGAAAGCAGTGGCCATGATATATCTTGACTTTAGCAAAGCTTTTGATACAGTCTCCCACAGTATTCTTGCCAGCAAGTTAAAAAAGTATAGATTGGATGAATGGACTATAAGATGGATAGAAAGCTGGCTAGATCATCGGACTCAATGGGTAGTGATCAATGGCTCAATGTCTAGTTGGCAGCTGGTATCAAGCAGAGTGCCCCAGAGGTCAGTCTTGGGGCAGGTTTTGTTCAACATCTTCATTAATGATCTGGATGATGGGATGAATTGCACCCTCAGCAAGTTCACGGATTATACTAAGCTGGGGTGAGAGGTAGATACTCTGGTGGGTAGGGATAGGGTCCAGAGTGACCTAGACAAATTGAAGGATTGGGCCAAAAGAAATCTGATGAGGTTCAACAAGGACAAATGCAGAGTCCTGCATTTAGGATGGAAGAATCTCATGCACCGCTACAGGCTGGGGACCAACTGGCTAAGTGGCAGTTCTGCAGAAACGGACCTGGGGATTACAGTGGTCAAGAAGCTGTATATGAGTCAACAGTGAGCCCTTGTTGCCAAGATGGCTAATGGCATATTGTGCTGGGTTAGTAGGAGCATTGCTAGCAGATCGAGGGAAGTGATTATTCCTCTCTATTTGGCACTGGTGAGGCCACATCTGGAGTATTGTGTCCAGTTTTGAGCCCCCCACTACAGAAAGGATGTGGACACATTGGAGAGAGTCCAGCAGAGGGCAATGAAAATGATTAGGGGGCTGGAACACATGACTTCCTAGGAGAGGCTGAGAGAACTGGACTTGTTTGACTGCAGAAGAGAAGAGTGAGGGGGGATTTGATAGCAGTCTTCAACTACCTGAAGGGGGGTTCCAAAAAGGATGGAGCTCAGCTGTTCTTAGTGGTGGCAGATGACAGAATAAGGACCAATGGTCCGAAGTTGCAGTGGGGGAGGTCTAGGTTAGATATTAGAAAAACTATTTCACTAGGTGGGTGGTGAAGCACTGGAATAGGTTACCTAGGGAGGTGGTGGAATCTCCATCCTTAGAGGGTTTTAAGGCCCGGCTTGACAAAGCACTGGTGGGATGATTTAGTTTGGGTTTGTCCTGCTTTGAGCAGGGGTTTGGACCAGATGACCTCCTGAGGTTTCTTCCAACCCTAATCTTCTATGATTCTCTGTGACAAGAATATGCCATGTAAAATAAAGAGCAAAGGGTATAAGACCATGATTAGGTCAGCCATGAACATTGGCCAGTGAGAAAGAGAGAACAACAAGTACTTCCCCCAGCTAAGATGAGAATGCTCAGGTGGATACTGGGTAAGATGAGAGCTGATAGGCTATGCAATTAAATGGTATGAGCCGCGATGCAACCCCCATAATGGAAACTACATGAGAGTATTAACTGAGATGGCTGGGTCACATGAGAACGAGATTCGAGATATGTTGGCCAGAGAGTAAAAGATCTGGTAGTCACGGGACAGAGACCGTGAGGAAAACCAAGGAAAAAGATGGTTCGGGATTCTGAAGGAGGATAAGAAGAAGCTTGGTATCAGCTTGGAAGATGCACCTGTCAAGAGAGCTTGGAGACAAAGTACAAGAGCTGCTGACCCCAATTAATGGGACAAGGTAAAGAGGAAGAAGTTCCCTTCACCCTCAATACTGCATTGCTTTCAGGTACAACATGTCATAAACCATTCTACTGTTATAAAAACGCATCTTAGGTCAAATCTAGGGCATCTTCTTTCCTTCAGAAAAACTGCATCATGTATTTCCTATATAATTGATGTTCACCAGGGGAGACTGGTTCCAATCTAAAACCCAGTATTATTAATAAAATCTCTACAAATGCGTAGCACCTTTCAACAGAGGATCCAAAAGCACTTTACAAACATTAAGCTTCACAACATCCCTGTGAGGGTAGTTAGCATCAGAGTAATCATCTTGCAGATGAAGAAACTGAGTCATAGAGCGGTTAAATAATTTGCCTAAGGTCACATAGCAAATTAGTCGTCCACCCACCAAGAAAACCGAGGTTTATGAGGATCGAGTCTACTGTTCTATTATGCAAAAACTCCTTCACCAGATCATTTTGAGGAGGAAAGGTTCATTATTAATAAACTAGAGGCAACATTCTTGTCCATGGAGAAAAATATTCACTTCCTATTAAAATCAATCAGGCAATTTCTTTGCAATTTTCCAGTGAGTTGCTGAGCTATATAACAAGCCTTCCACTTTATGAAATTAATACAACCCTTTACATTTTCTCACCAAACCAGTATAGTATACCTTGCTTCTCTTAATCAACTTTGGACTACCCAGAGTACTCATTAATTTATGTACAGAGGTTATGGGTTTTTTTTAACTGAAGAACAGAGTTTTTTCTGCAAACACAACATTTTTCAAGTTTATCTTTAACCAGATATTTATTAAAAATAGTTTAATTTAAAAAATCTGTAAATTTGATGTTTTATACAGTATGTTCCATTTATTCCTCTTGGTAGACTTATTCAGGAAGTTATTGGGACATCAGTTCATTGTGATGGGAGAAATGACAATAACTGGTGCTTAATTTGGACAGTAGTAGCATAAACTCTGATACAATGATGATGCAGTTTGCCTGTGTCCAGTGGTTAATTGCTGTTTATACTCTTTCTGCACTGAAGTATTGGCCAAAAAAAATACACATTTTTCATTACCTCCGCTCACCTTCTCCCTAAGCCCCAAACTGGAACTCCACCTTCTTCATTACTATTGGCCACTCACTTTCCCAAAGCAAAGCAGACATCTGCCACTTTCTTACACAGCCCATCCCCCACACACTCACTCCTTGATTCTAAATGACAGAACCCCTGTTCCTACCACCAACAGCCAAGAGACGCATGATCTATCTGTCATGCAGCACCGTAGGTTCCAATTACATTCTGCTCCCCATTCTTTCCCTGATGCTCAGCCTAACCTGTCTACTTCACTACTCTGCTAGTTCCTAGAATGAGAAACAGGTAGAGAACAGGCAAAAAAAGACAGGTGAGTCATATTGGGATTGCAAGCTGAGGCAGAGAGAACTTCCTAGGAAGTGAGAGTGTGGTTGGAAGAAACCAGCTTCTCCCAAGAGTCTTGACCTGGCTTTGCTTTCAGGCAGCCAGAAAACTCTCCTCTTTCCCTTGGGAGAACCTAGTGGCATCCATCAGGCTATAGTTAAGTTCCTAAGGGTTAACTAGATCCCAAATTCATAGCATTTATTAAGTCAGAAGGGATCATAGATCATCTAGTCCAGTGTTTCTCAATCTTTTTAATACCAGGGACCAGCTTGCTGCCTTTCTAAATTGTGGGAGATCTCAGGGACCAGTGCCGGTTCACTGACTGGTCACTGAGAACCACTAATCTAGTCTGACCTTCTGTATATCACAGACCATTACATTTCACTTTGTTATCCTGATATTGAGAGCAATAACTTGGGTTTGAGTAAACCCAAACTTATACTGAGCTAAAAGTGTATCTTTCAAAGACACATCTGATCTCGATTTGAAGACATCAAGAGATGGACAATCTAACACTTCCTTTGGTAGTTTGATCCAATAGTTAACCACTCTGATTGATAAAAAATGTGTGTCCAATTTCCAAATTGAATTTATCTGGCTTTAACTTTCAGATATAGGCTCTTGTTATGCTTTTCTCTGCTAGGGTAAAGAACCATTTAGTACCCAGTATTGATTAGAATGAAGGTACACACTACAAGAAGGATGTGGAAAAATTGGAAAGAGTCCAGCGGAGGGCAGCAAAAATGATAAGGGGGACTGGAACACATGACTTATGAGGAGAGGCTGAGGGAACTGGGATTGTTTAGTCTGTGGAAGAGAAGAATGAGGGGGGATTTGATAGCTGCTTTCAACTACCTGAGAGGGGGTTCTAAAGAGGATGGATCTAGACTGTTCTCAGTGGTAGCAGATGACAGAACAAGGAGTAATGGTCGCAAGTTGCAGTGGGGGAGGGGATATTTAGGTTGGATTTAGGTTGGATATTAGGAAAAACTTTTTTACTAGGAGGGTGGTGAAGCACTGGAATGCGTTACCTAGGGAGGTGGTAGAATCTCCTTCCTTAGAAGTTTTTAAGGTCAGGCTTGACAAAGCACTGGCTGGGATGACTTAGTTGGGGATTGGTCCTGCTTTGAGCAGGGGGTTGGACTAGATGACCTCCTGAGGTCCCTTCCAACCCTGATATTCTATGATTCTATGATACTTATTCACTCTAATCAAGTTATCTCAAATTTTCTTTTGGATAAGCTAAACAGATTGAGCTCATTTAGTCTCTCACTGTGAAACATTTTCTCCAGTCCTCAAATAATTTGTGTGACTCTTTTCTGCACCCTCTGCAATTTTTCAACTTCTTTTTAAAATGTGGACACCAGAACGGGACACAGCATTCCATTGCTGGTCTCACCAAAGCCTCATACAGAGGTAAAATCACCTTCCTATTCTCTTGTTTACACATCCAAGGATTGCATTAGCCCTTTTTGTCACAGCATCTTACTAGGAGTTCAGTTGATTGTTCACTATGACCACTACTGTCCTTTTCAGAATCACTGCTTTCCAGGACACAGTCCCCCATTCTATAGGTATGCGCTGAATTCCTTGTTTCTAGACATACAGCTTTGCACTTGGCTGTATTAAAACACATTTGTTGAAACTGACCCCTGAAAAGCAGAGAGTATCATGTTTATTCTTCTACTTTTATTCAGTAGAACAATTTACACTATTCTGTGGGGTCTCAGACTTTTCTTTTGATGAAATATCCTCTTTGCCCATTCACAGTGATGGATACACCAGTGGACTAGCTCAATGAAGATGATTCTGTTGAATTAGATTAATACTGTACAGCATGCATTTTTGTTCTGTAGCAGGTTTCACTTAAAGTCTGTTTCCAGGTATCGTGTGTTAACCTGAGAAATACTCCAACTTTTCAATCTTCAGATCCTTTTACAGGGTATTGTGTTTTCAAATCATCTGTGTAACAATTACAATTCTGGACTACTCCCCTTTTAATTGAGTGGTATCATGTGTCCTAATTTCTGTTTATATACTGAACTTCCCCAGCATAACAAGGGAAAGCATGTCACAGTCTAGCCACAATCCAAAGTGTAGGACAGAGTTTTAGTAACACAAAGCATTAGTGGCCATAGCAACCATAATGCAGTGACCTTCTGGCCATTTAATTATGGCATCAATCAATATTACTGCATCAAAGGAAAACTGGGGCAGTCCCAAAATGGCCTAGAAGAATCACCTAAGAGTATAACATTTTTTTCATCCTGTCTTAAGGAAGATTAGAAATAGTTGTTACACAACAGGATGAGCCATGAGCTACTAATGGAAAAAATACAAAATCATATTAAAATCTTAAATTTGCACCTACGTTAAAACTGGCAGCGTCTAGCAAGGATGGGGCTAAGCACTTGTTTGTGTTGGAGTTTGTAAAATTACACAGTGTTCCAGGATTATTATGGATCTTGTCAAAACTACTCCAGAGGCAGAAGGGGAGGATTATGGTGGAATTGACTTCCTCGGACTGATTTTAATGAAAAGTCAAATTTCTGAGACAACATTATAATAACGTTTCCACTTCTCTCCACAGCCTGGAGCACTTTTTTTTCCCCCTGCTGCTTGTCTATTACTAAGCTGGTATCAACACTTTGATGTTCTTTTTTTTGCCAAAGCATGTTCTCCCTGCACATCCCTTTCTGGAAAACATATGGTTTCCAACACACCAATATAACTATATTGTGTCAGACACAGATCAAAGAATCATGCTGTCACATCTGTCTGAAAAAAAGAAGCAGTTTGTACTTGATCCATAGCATCCTGTAGGACACAGATGCTTATTGTAAAATTAGCAATACTGAACACTGTAACAATTAGGTATGTTTTCTGTAGATATCCGATTAGTATAGACGTATTAGATGTCCAGATGAGGAAAGAATGTCTAATTATTTTTATGACTAATGTAGTTTACACTGCTATACTGAGCAACTTAACCCCTAGTAATTGAAACAAACTAAATTCTTTTGTAAAGAAATGAGCTTGTGTTCATGAAAAATATTGACTTTAATGGAGTTACACCATCATAAAATCTGTTTACGGGAGTGGAGAATCAGGACCAATAGGTAAGAATTAGTGAGATTATGCTATATTTATCATTTGCTTTTTAAAGAAAACCTTTAACTTTTCTACTTGTCAAAGTTGTTTATAAACTGGGCCATACAGAGGCTGACTTCTTCAAATTAAACACTGTATGTCAGTTACAGAAGCTGATTTGAACCCAGAAGTCCTGGGGTGAAATCTTAGCACCACTGAAATCAATGGCACAAGTCCCAGTCACTTAAAAGGACCCAAGATTTCGTTCCTTGTGTATCAGGTCCAATCCCTTGAGCTAAACATTAAACCACAAACTCCTTTTTTATTTGTTTATCTTCTCACTTTAATCAAAGAAGCAATAGGTGCTGCAAATCCTGTATACTTTCATAATATCCTGCCTGCATGGAGATCTGCTATGAATTAGGAAACAGACTGTCTGAACTCTGAAACCTATATGACAATTTATTATTAAATATTTCCCTTATAATTTTTAGTTTGTTTCTAGGATGTTGCAAGAAGAGAGGATACCTCTCCTGTATTTATCATTTGTAAATGGTCCTGAACTATAGCTAAAAATCATTCTCTAGAGTATATGTACCTTATATGGCAAATGCAGAAAGAAGTTGAAATCCTGTGGGGATTGAGTTTTTATGAGAAATTCTTCACGTCTTTTCTTCTCTCACTACAATATGGATCACTACTCTTTTTACTCAATTATCTATATAAATCAAAAATACTCTGCATTTAATTATACTATTTTAACAACCTTTTCTTTGAGAAACAAAACAATCTACTGTTTGGTATTAAGTTTAATTTTCCTGAAATTTGATTTTGTATGCATGCAGATCTCAGCATGATTTGATTGGGGATTGGTCCTGCTTTGAGCAGGGGGTTGGACTAGATGACCTCCTGAGGTCCCTTCCAACCCTGATATTCTATGATTCTATGAGCCAAGGGTCACCTTAGAATGTATTGGCTCTACATTCAATTTTCCTGTTTGAGGTGTTCTTTTAAAATATACTATTACTCTTATTTATTATTTGTAGCACATAGGAACCCCAATCATAGACCATGACCACATTGTGCTAGGCATTTTACAAACAGACCAAAAAGATGGTTCTTGCCACAACGAGCATACGATAATCTATGAACAGAACAAGAGCAACCGGGTGGATACAGAGAGACAGAAAGCAGAGTACAAGGAAACAATATTGTAAATGCAAATGCATAAATGTAAAGTAATATCAGGACAAAATTAAACAGATAAGGAAGTGAACTTGCTTTAATGTTATAGGTACAGCTCGTTAGGTTCATCCATTCTGTATCCATTGTCTTTATTTCATTTTCCTGACTTTATATTTATGAGGGACAAATCTCCCTTGATTGCTTCCAACTCTAATCTCTCCAGGTCACTCTGGAGTTTGGTTCTGTTTTACTGTGTGTTAGAACAAAACACCCAACGACGAAGATTATGAAGCAGCCACAACAGGATGTTTGGTTGTTTTCCATTTACTGGGCAAAAGCCTCTGGAAACCCTAAAAAGAGAATGGGTTACAATTAGCAGGAAACACTGCTTGAAGTCTGCTCACTGTGACAGAAGTAGCTCCAGTGACCACCAATGGTGCACTTATCAGGTCAAGAGAAAGTGTATTATTGCTATCATGGGGAAATGTTTCAAAAAGAAAAAAAGAGAATGGCACCAACTGAGAGTCTCAGAGTAAAAGCAGTTCCTCTGTTACTGATATCCTTGCTTACAGTGGTGCTCCATAGCCTGTGATCTCCTTAAGTAAGCAAAGTATTAGATTTCATATAGCACATTTAGCTTTAAAGCAGGTGAAAGTTGTATTCACCTGTTTCATGCTGCTATAATGTTACAACTTATTCAAAAGGTAAAAAAGTAGAGCTAGAAAGTTAAAGATACTTCAAAAGAGTCCAGAAGTTTTTAAGACATTGCCAAGGTTGAGCAGCACTTCAACCAATAAGTGGTCACGTTTGGCATTTCACAAGTTTGTACTTAAGCATGGTTTCATTTAAGTAAATTCAACTACAAATCAAATTCAATTTCCTAATTTTCAGTTTTGTAACTGTTTGTGAGTTAACAACTTGCACAGTAATGCTCTGGTTACTTATTTAGAAAAGAGAGAGAGAGAGAGGTCTTTTGATTGGGTCTCAGGCTGGAAAGTCCAGTCTGCTCTAGCCCAAAGATGTTTTACAATGGTGCTCTCCTCTCCCTTCCTTTGCATTAAACACCGATGTGCAAGGCCAAATATACCATTTTGTTGGTGCTTTTGAGGTGCATCCTCATTGCATTGGTCCCCATACATGGTTCAAGACCATAGCTATCCTCCTTTCACACCCTGTGCATACAGAATATGGTTGTCAGCTCTGTTCTGTGTCTAAGGTAAAGTATCCCCCAATCTTTAGATAGTCTGTCCTCCTGTCCTGTGCTGTATCAACAATCTCCTCCCTAGCATAAAAGTTTGCACAGCTTTTCATACCTTCACTTTTGTAAAGGGACCTCTCACGGGGTGCCTAGCTCAGTGTGTCCCTGCAACCCAGCTTTCTGTCTCAGTTTCCCTATTCCAGTGGTAGCAGTAACTCCACACAAGCTCTCTAAAATACAGATAGCCCTTTAAGGGGTTAATTTATTAGAAAAGTCCCACAACTATAATCCAGATTTTCCTAGTGCAGACGATACATTCCTCTTTCAAGTCCCACTAGTCATGAATACCCAAGTACAACTATGGGCATGTCCCAGCTCTCAGGTACAGCTCTGGCATCTGATCTCTGTTTCATTAGCAATATATCATGCAGAAATCACGCAGAGTTCTAGCAAAGGGATCTTTATTGAGCATACAGAAAGGCCATGCTAAGAGAGCTGTGTTTGTCTATCGTCAGCCTTGCCCAGCTTGCACCACTCTGCTGAAGGTATCACATCAAACTAGGTCTCCTCTTAGAACCTGACCCTCTTTCTCCAGTTCCACTCATGCTACAATCTCCAACAGTAAAAATTCTCTAGGCTGTGTTTCATCCTCACTTACACTTGCGATATCCTGCTGTATCCAAATCCTGTCCCTAATGATACTTGTGTAACCTCGTTGCCTTCAGCAGTGCACACAGGTATAACTGATAGGGACTTAGTAAATGATTCTGTTAAAAGATGCACATGAAGGAAATAAAACCCAGTTCCCTCTCTCTTAGCTCTACACTTTTAACAAGAGGAAAACTCAGCAAACGCTTATCTTTCTCACTAAAGTCAGAAGATATGACTCTGAATATATACAAAGAATGGAGTTGTTTAGCAAGGAATTGGTGGTGTTAGAGTAAAACCAACCTTTAAGCAAAAAGAACAGGAGTACTTGTGGCACCTTAGAGGCTAACAAATTTATTAGAGCATAAGCTTTCATGGGCAGCTTATATCTTTAGCTTTAAGCAGTCTATTCTCTTAACAAGTATTCAAAAGAGAAGGTTCCCTTTGTTGACAAAGTACTTTTTTGTTTGGTGCACAGAAAATGCAATAAATGAACAAATCTCTTCCCTTGACAGGTCTCTTTTGCATTGCATTTTGTCTTTTGGAACTGGAAACTTATCCATTCATCAGATTTATTCCTTTATCAGGTCTTCAGCAGAAAGGTTTTTATTGTGAGGTGGTTTCTGTGTCTGAGTCAGAATAAAGAAAATGCTTCTTTTAGCAAGTTGGTTCTTATCAGGGATTATTTCATTGGGTCTCTGGCTAGTCTGAAAGAAAGGAAAATTACTCCCCAGTAATTCCTTTCATCAGTTTCCTCTTTTCCCATTTTAGGAAGGAACATCTCAAATATCCAGTCCTAGGCAATGCTCCACTGGAGCAAAGCAGTCCTGAACCCAAAGGACTTCTCTTGCAGAGACCTAGAACCACTGCTCCTACCCTGTCTACCGTAGTCTCTGCAAGCCCGCACAAGAGTATGACTGAGGAAAATGGGGGATGAGCAAATTTATCCTTTGCCCTTTCACTGGAAAAAAAATGGCAAAAAACAATGTCAGGAACTGCAGTAATACTTGACCTCAGAAACGGTAACAAGTGATTAACTAGCAGGGATTCTTGTTAAAGCAGGTGGTCTCCTGGGAAGGAAGGGAGGAGAAGTATACGCTACTAGGACTTAACCCGAAAGACATGAATCAGACCAAAGAATTGGAGATGCTTCAGGGTAGTTTGGCTGCCAGAGTGGCTTTTCTGCAGTGTGTTTGAGAACAAATCCTCTGGTATGAATCATATTCATCTAACCAGGGATGGAAAGGCTTCCATTTGCCCTTACTAGGGTATTCTCATTAGACACTACACCTAACTGGTTATCTTTGATTGTTAACCCACACATCATCTATTCAGCCTAGAGAGATATTTTGCTGATCCATATTCCAGAAAACAAATTTTACACTATAAGCCTATTAAACTGCAACACCAATCATTGTGTCATTTCTACCATAAAGTTAAGCAGTCCACTGAGATGGCTTTAATCAGGTTCTCTTAGAAATCAATTGCTCCTCACAATGTACTCTCAGACCTACTATTATTATCCTCCTGATATTCATGGTTTACTGGTTGTTTTTAATCATGGTACAATGAAACCCTGTTTAAAGAATAACTGTGAACATGAAAATGCTAAGCTATGAAGCGTTCAGTACTGTTAGACGTAATTATTTGCCTAAAAGTTCTTCACTGTAATATCTCCTCAATACATAGAGGATCTCTAATAGCTTTCAAGGGAAACTCAGTAATTGATGAGGACTAAGAAGGCTTATTGAAAAATTCCCATGGGTGCTATTGATTCCAGAAGATGCTGCTTGAGCCATCCATGTATGCTGAAAACTGCAGAAATATAAAAGGGTTAATAAAGTAGATGCTAAATGTTCAGAGGATTAGAGGGGGCATTTCAGCTAGAGAGAGGAGAAAAGGAGAACCAGATAATACCTAATTACTTTAAAAAAAATTAATATATGGCCAGATTCTCAGCTGGTGTGAATAAGCATAGTGATATTGACTCTGCAGAATGCAGGAATCTTGCAGTAGAATGTATGGACTTCAGTGGACCCATGTTGAATTATATCAGCTGAGAATTTTGCAAGCCATGTTTTAGAACATGTAAATAGCTAAGTTTTCAATAACTCTAACAATATGCAAACCAACTGTATTCCCAAACAAAAGACCAAAACCAACTGTGTTTCCAGTTCTTGGAATTGTACTTCAAGTATCATGATTTTTCTAGAGTTCTTAAAAACGTAACTTCTGAAATCAAGAGCTTAAATCAGAATCTCAGCTGTAATTAAAAAGAAAAGTAAGTTTCTAGCCCTTATGGTGTGGAGAAAAGCTTGAAAATGTGAAGCCACTGTATCCCTGCGGCTCCACAGCCCATTTCTTTATTTTTGGGACTGAGTCAAGATTTTTGAAAGCTTGAGGTTGGCAATACTGAAGGCCTATGCAATCCACAGTCAGCTAGACCTAAATTCTATGGCAAGATTCCTGCATTCTGTAGCGCTTTTATGTGGCAGGTTTGAAATTCTGTGGGGGCTTCATTTAAATTTTAAGAATGTGTTTGTTCAGTGAATTCAATGGAGTACTGAATAACACAATCAGTGCCTTAGGTCCTGTGTTACTTAAAAGTATTTTAAATTAAAAGTATTTTCCACCATCCCTACATTTTCAGTTTTCAGAATGCCAGTGTTTTTTGTATTGAGAATGCAGAACCACACTGTAGAAATTGCTAAGGGCATGTCTACACTAAAAACTTAAGTCAATCTATATATTACGCTGACTTACAGCCACCGCAGTAATTTGCAGTGGTTCATGTCCACACTACCCTCCTTCAGTTGGTGGTGTGCATCCTCAGCAGGAGCGCTTTCACTGACTTAGGAGGGGCAGTGTGGGAAGCTGAGAGCCCGGGCTCTCAGGGCTGCTCGCAGCCCCCCGCCGGGAGCCCAGCAGCTGGCCGGGGTCTCGCCTCCCCACCAGGAGCCTCAGGGCAGTCGGGCTCCCAGCGGGAAGCCAGGAGTACTTGGGACAGCCTGGCTTGGAGCAGGGAGCCTGGGCAGCAGCCCCGCTGGGAGCGGAGAGGACTTTCATGTCAATTTCATAGCTTCAGTGTGGTAAAATTGACAAAAGAGAGAGCCAACAGCTGATGTAAGTAACATAAGCTGCTTTACCTTGACATAACTGTGTAGTGTAGGCCAGGACTAAAAGTGAATATGGAGGTTTTGGCAGCTAAATAAGGGGTGGCTAAGGCTTTTTGCACCCGAAGAGGATTGGAAGTCAGTCAGGGATTGTATGATAACCACATTAGTTTACACATACGGACCCATTTTCTCTGTCTTAAATTTCTGCTTCTTTCACACCAGATTTCAGGGCCCTCCTTTTCCTACTGTTGTGTCTTTCGCTCTTTACTTAACAAAGCATGAGTCCCAAATTACCGTGTTCAATAAATACACACAAAAGTCAAAGGTCTACTATATGTGCAAGAAGAAAGTTCATAAACTATTTACATGAATACTACCCTATTCCTATGCACTATACGTAGCATGAACCAAAGGTCATAGTACGGATAGTAGCTTGGTTTTATCACAATGGTACCAAATGGTGGCATACTAGCAATATAGGAAAATAAGAACAGCCATAGTGGGTCAGACCAATGTTCCATCTAGCCCAGTATTCTGTCTTCCGACAGAGGCCAATGCCAGGTGCTTCAGAGTGACTGAACAGACCAGGCAATAATCAAGTGATCCATCCCCTGTTGTCTACTCCCAGCTTCTAGCAAACAGATGCTAGGGACACTCAGAGCATGATGCTTCATCCCTGCTCATACTGGCTAACAGCCATTGATGGACCTATCCTCTATGAACTTATCTAGTTCTTTTTTGAACCCTATTACAGTTTTCGCCTTCACAACATTCCCTGGCAAAGAGTTCCACAGGTTAACTGTGCATTGTGTGAAGAAATACTTCCTTGGTTTGTTTTAAACCTGCTGCCTATTAATTTCATTGGGTGACCCCCTACTTCTTGTGCTATGTGAAAGAGTAAATAACATTTCCTTGTTCACTTTCTTCCCACCAGTCAACATTTTATACAACTCTATTATATCCTCACTTAATTGTCTCATTTCCAAGCTGAAAAGTCCCAGTCGTTTAAATCTCTTCTGATATGGAAGCTGTTCCATGCCCCTAATAACTTTTGTTGCCCTTCTCTGTACCATTTTGAATACCAATACATCTTTTTTAGAGATGGGGTGACCAGATCTGTGTACACTATTCAAGATGTGGGCATACAAGAGATTTATATAGAGGCATTATGATATTTTCTGTCTTATCATCTATCCCTTTCCGAACAGTTCCTAATATTCTATTAGCTTTTTTGACTGCCACTGCACACTGAGTGAATGTTTTCAGAAAACTATCCAAAACAACTCAAAGATCTCTTTCTTGAGTGATAACAGCTAATTTAGATCCCATCATTTTGTATGTATCGTTTGGGTTATGTTTTTCAATGTGCATTACTTTGCATTTATCAACATTGAATTTCATCTGCCATTTTGTTGCCCTGTAACCCTGTTTTGTGAGATCCCTTTGTAACTTTTTGCAGCTGCTTTGGACTTAACTATCTTGAGTAATTTTGCATTGTCTTCAAATTGTATCACCTCACTGTTTACTCATTTTTTTCAAATCATTTATGAATATGTTGAATAAGACTGGTCATAGAATCATAGAATATCAGGGTTGGAAGGGACCTCAGGAGGTCATCTAGTCCAACCCCCTGCTCAAAGCAGGACCAATCCCCAATTTTTGCCCCATATCCCTAAATGGCCCCCTCAAGTATTGAACTCACAACCCTTTGGTTTTAGCAGGCCAAAGCTCAAACCACTGAGCTATCCCTCCCCCCAATACTGTATAGTACTGACCCCTGGGGGACACCACTATTTACCTCTCTCTATTCTGAAAACTAACCATTTATTTCTACCCTTTGTTTCCAATCTTTAACTAGTTACTGATCCATGACAAGACCTTCCCTCTTACCCCATGACTGTTTATTTTACTTAAGAGCCTTTGGTGCAGGACCTTGTCAAAAGCTTTCTGAAAGTCTAAGTACACTATATCTGCTGGATCACCCTTGTATACATGTTTGTTGACCCCCTCAAAGACTTCTAATAGATTGGTGAGTCTAAGTCATGATTTCCCTTTACAAATGCCATGTTGACTCTTCCCCAACAAATCATATTCATCTAGGTGTCTGATAATTCTGTTCTTTACTATAGTTTCAACCAATTTGCCTGGTACTGAAGTTAGGCTTACTGGCCTGTAATTGCCAGGATCACCTCTGGAGCCTTTTTTAAAAATAGGCATCACATTAGCTATCCTCCAGTCATCTGGTACGGATGCTGATTTAAATGACAGTTTACATACCACAAAATAGTATTTTTATTTGCAAGTTCTGGGAGCAGCACCAGCATCGCTATGTATTCCTGGCAGAAAAATTAACATAGTGGTAGAAGATGCAATGTTCTCCTCTTCCTCCCTGCCACCACTGACCATATGCCATCAAAATGGAAAGCAGGATATTTTGGAATTTTGCTGCCAGAGGTAAAAACCATACTGCCAATCACCAGGAAACCATGATGGCATGCCAATGACAGAGCACTGGTAAAACAATGGTATCTGTTAAAAAAAAATCGTTTAAGATAAATGTCCTCCCTCCCCGTTTGAAGACCCATCTTTCTGCTGCAATACACTCTGCCCTTAGTCTTCCCTTTCTTCTCTCCAAACTCCTCAGTCCCCTTCTCTCTACATTCATCCTCCTCTGACTCTACTCCCAATCTCCTTTCTTTGCTCTTCAAACCTCTCTGCCCTAGTCACTTACAAGTCTCTAGCTGGGGGTGTCAAACAAAGTCACAAACTTGAGATACAATGTGGTGTAGAAGACAAGCACCAGATTAGGAACTGAGGTACCTCAACTCTATCCTTCGCTTTGCTACTGACTTCCTGTGTAACCTAAAATCTTATATGCCAGACTTCAGCCCATGTGAGTTCTTAGAGCGGAGTTATAAACCCATAAAAATGGAGTTTATAATGGAATGCTGACAGATTTAACTATAGCTACCCTAATGGGGATCAGTGTAATAAAATGAATGCAATCACTCACTTCATTTTACCAGATTTGATTGCTATGGAGAAGATTAAGAAACTTAACATCTTGCACTCCACTAAATTGCTTTTTTCCCCCAGACTTTTCCTACAGTATCTAGTAAAATGGTATGCCCTTTGTGATACCACTTACTTGTAAACATCATCATTTTTGTCTCCATATTCAAACACACACATTTAACAGCTTGCATTAGCATTCTCTTCTCTATAGCACTTAATTTCATATCAGGCCAATTTTACTCTGAATCTTATTCAAATTAAAGCTGAGTTATTATGCAAGGTGCAAAGTTTCAATTTAAGTAAAATCAGGACCATTTTCTTTTGTTTGATTGTTTGTTTTGCATGAAAACAATAGCCTAATAAATTTTAATCATTTCAATCTTTTCAAATTGAAAGCTTTTCAAGTGCATTTTTGCACTTAAGAATATAAGGCATGCTTTCTATTTCCATGCTTAAGGCTTGTATAGAATCATAGACATTAGAACTGGAAGAGACCTTTGCGTCATCCAGTCAATCTCCTGTCAATGAAGAATTGTCTCTCTCCAGGTGAATAAGGAATGAGAGAGTGTAAGAATGATACATTTCTCCTTGTAAATCGGTGATCATCCAACATCAATTTTGGCATGCATTGAAATCTGGAGACATAAGTTTCCCCACACCTAGCTTGTCAATCAAATCCCCAAACTGTAAAGTGCACATGAAATAATTCTATTGTTCAAATGCAGGCAGCAGTTGGGAGTAGAGAAATCTGCCATGCTTTAATTAATTTGCTTTGATATTGTGCTTTCTGAAACTTGGAGATTGACTCAATTCATGTAAACATCTCCTTCCTGCAGTGACATTCTGTGGCATCTAAAATAACCTGCTTCTCATTTGCCCACCTGAGGTCACTAAGGACAACTAGAAATGTTGTAAACAGCTCCCCTCATCTTATTAAACACCGCTTTTGAAATCTGTATAGATTTCAAGTATGGGAGGTCACGATACCATTAGAGAGGTTAAACTGGAAACAAGAAAGCATGCAAGTGGTCACAAGATCATTTCAAGGTACACAATTAAATTAACCTATACAAATCTGTGCAGGTGGCTACATCTATATTACTTATCTGGGACAGAGAGCGAAATCCAGAAATGGGGAGAGGAATTGTCAAAAAGGAAACTGACTTCTGGAGATGAACAAATTCCACAACGCATTGTCTACAAATATTCCTATTTTAAAAAAACAAATTTACTTTAGCTGGGATCATTCAACCTTTTGTACTCATTCTATGTGAACATTTCGCTTATTGACTTTTACTAGCATGAATGCACGGGGAAAGCAAATCTCAGAGCTATGTGGAATCTAAATTTTAAATCCATGCTTCACAAGGTATTTATTCCAAACGGCCTGCATGGTCATCCAATTAGGGATCAGAAAAAAGGTAGTGTGAATTATCTGACCAACCAAAACAAAACAACACCACTCAAACGTCAAATAGAAGTATAAAATTCTTGTACTGAACTGTTCACAATTTTGAAAAAGAATATCACAGGCTTCAGCAAATATAATTTTAAAACAAATATATCCAAAGAAACGGTGATCTGCTCTTGATCATTTTTATGCTAGTTTTGTCTAAAATTATTCATTGTGAATTATTTGCTCAGCTCTATGTATTTCATAAGAAAAGCCTTATTATCTACTCTATGTCACAAATAAGGGCTTAAGATTTCAGTATTTTTGCCTCTCTCTGTACTATAAATTGCACTGCAGATTATAAGGAAATGAATGGGTGAGGAACGATCCCAAAAGGTTTATTATTAATATTTCACATGTTTATGTAACCTTTCACCTGCAAAGGATCTCACCATGCTATGGAAACCATATCAATAAGGCACTTCTGAAATGCAGAGACATCCTCTGTGAAGGGTGTCAAGCAACCACACATATAGTGCTCCACATCTGTAGGAAGATGGAGAAGTTTTCCCAAAATATCAGTGAAAATCCCTACTCTCACAAAGACTCCTGGAGATCTTTATTATGAATGCAGAGCAGACAGGCCTTTAATATCTGGCCTGAAAGACCAGCACCCAAAGTGGTAATCAGTTTATCTACCTCAAAAGGATGATGGGTTGAGCTGAATCATGGGATTTGAACCTGAGATTCTAGAGGTTTCTGAACAAAAAACTTAAATCACTAAGCTAGTATCACAGAGTGACACTGGCCCTCTAAGAGGGATCAGAGTAAGTGAAGCTGTGACTTATCAACTGCCTCCTAATTGGGCTTAAAAGAGGACACCTGGGCCATAGAGGGGAGAGACCTGGTGAGTAAAGGTTGCCTTAGACCACAGGCAGAGTCAACAAGGAAAAGGGCAAGCAAAAGCTGCCTGAGAATCAGGGGCAGGTGAGAACTGCCAGAGACCAGGGGCGTGTGGAAGGTCCCGGAAGGAAGCTGTAGTTGGTTCCTGGGAAAAGATGGGGAGGTCAAGCAGCAGTAGAGGGAGTTGCCTGCTGACATCTAAGTCGGAGAGCCAAAGTTGAGGACCAGCAACTGCTGACATAGCTGAGTCAGAAAGCTGGGCCCAGGGGAACAGTGAGAGGGTCAGAGGGAACGAGAGCTGCTCTTGTGTGATAAATGGACTATGTTTTGGGATTTAGAATTTGGACTGTTCACACAATGATTTTGTAATAAACTAGCCTCGTCCAAGGGTATTATTGAAGTAAGAAAGCATGGCATACAGTTATGGGGGACTCTGAAGGAGGGAAACCTGATGTAGGTGGGATGTTATACCACAGGAGAATGACACTTTAGCGTGAACCAGGAAAAAATATATAAATAGGTTTCTATTTGATCTGCGCAAATAACTGATTTTTTTTTTTAAAGAATTGCCAGTGAACTGCAAAATCACTTTGACCCAAACTGAATCTGAAAAATGTCAGTAAATTGGGGGGGGAGGGGGAATTTAGCCAAATGAAAGTTTATTTGCTACCCAAACATAAGAATGGCCATAATCGGTCAGACCAATGGTCCATCTAACTCACTATCCTGTTTCTGACAGTGGTCAGTATCAGATACTTCAGAGTGAATGAACAGAACAGGGCAATTTTGAGTTGCCCCATCCCAGGTTCTGGCAGCTGGAGGTTTAGGGACACCTAGAGCATGGGGTTGCATCACTGATCATCTTGGCTAATAGCCATTGATGGACCTATCCACCATAAATGTATCTAATTATTTTCTGAATCCAGTTATTCTTTTGGCCTTCACAACATCCCCTGGTAATGAGTTCCACGGGTTGAATGTGTGTGGTGTAAAGAAGAACTTTGGTTTGTTTTAGCCCTACTGCCTATTAATTTCCTTGGGTGACCCCTGGTTCCAGAAGAGGTAAATAATACTTCCTTATTCACTTTCTCTGCACCATTCATGGTTTTATAGATCTCTATCATATCCCCCCCTTAGTCATCTCTTTTCTAAGATGAACAGTCCCAATCTTTTTAATCTCTGCTGATATGGAAGCTGGTCCGTACCCCTAATCCCTTTTGTTGCCATTCTGTGCATCTCTTCGAATTCTAATATACCTTTTTTGAGATGGGGTGACCTGAGCTGTATTCAGTACTCAAGGTTTGGGCATACTATGAATTTATACTATTTCTGTTTTATTATCTATTTCCTAATGGTTCCTAACATTCTGTTAACTTTTTGATTGCTGCTTCACATTGAGTGGATGTTTTCCGAGAACTATCCACAATGACTCCAACATCTCTTTCTTGAGTGGTAACAGCTAATTTAGACCCCAGGATTTAGTATGTATAGTTGGGATTATGTATGCCAAAGTGCATTACTTTGCACTTATCAGCATTTAATTTCATCTACCATTTTGTTGCTTAGTCACTCATTTTACTGAGATACCTTTGTAACAATTTTCATTCAGCTTTGGACTTAACTACTTTGAATTATTTTGTATAGTCTTCAATTTTTCCCATCTACCCCCTTTTCCAGATCATTTATGAATATTATACACATTACAGGTCCCAGGGCAGATCCTGGGGGAACCCCACTATTTACCTCTCTCCTTTGTGAAAACTGACCATTTTTTCTACCCTTTGTTTCCTATCTTTTAACCAGTTACTGATCTGTGAGAGAACCTTTCCTCTTATCCCATGACTGCTTAGTTTCCTTAAGAGCTTTTGGTGAGGGACCTTGTAAAAGACTTTCTGAAAGTCTACGTACACTACACCCACTGGATCACCACTATCCATGCTTGTTGACCCCTTCAAAGAATTTTAAGAGATTTGTAAAGGTATCATGCCCCACCAAAGCTGAAAAAAGAACAATTTTGTTTAGTTTCTGGGTACTTAAACATAAAAGCAAAGGCAATGAAGGGCTAGATTCACAAAATGGCTGCAGGAGGAGATGGTGCACCCAATATAACTTTTAGCTCAGGCACTCATCTGGGATGTGGGAGAGCCAGGTTCAATTCCCACCTCTGCCTGATGCAGATCAGGGGTCTGAACTTGGTGTCACACATTGAAGAGAAATGCCCTAACAACTGGGCTATGAGATATGATGGTATGGGGCTCTCTCAATCTCTCCAATTATCTATATATAGTCTTTGGAACAGGAACATGGACTTGGGTCTCCTACCTCACAGGTGTGTACCCTAACCAATAAGCTATCAAGTCTTTCCCTCTCTCCTTCTGATTCAATGACTAAAGTATTTTATATAAAGTGGAACAGCTTCAACTGGAAAGATTACCCTTATAGCCCAAGGGGTAGGGCACTGTCATGCAGTGTGAAAAACTCATTTCTAAATAGCTGCCCTAATCCGAGGTGCTTAGATATTACAGTGAATAGATTCATAGAAATATAGGGCTGGCAGGGACCTCAAGAGGTCATCCAGTCCAACCCCATGCACTGAAGCAAGACCAAGTAAACCTAAACCATCCCTGATAGGTGTTTGTCTAACCCCTTAAAAATCTCCAAGAATGGGGATTCCACAACATCCTTTGGAAACCAATTCCAGAATGTAATTACCTTTATAGTTAGAAAGGTTTTTCTAATATCTAATCTAAATCTCCCTTGCTGCAGATTAAGCCCATTACTTCTTTTCCTACATAGAGAACAATTGATCACAGTCCTCTTTTTGTAACCGCCCTTAATATATTAGAAGATTGTTATGGTCCCCAGTCTTCTTTTCCCAAGACTAAACAGTTTATTTTAACCTTTCCTCAGAGGTCAGGTTTTCTAAACCTTTTATCATCATTTTTGTTAGTCTCCTCTGGACTCCAATTTGTCACCTTTCCAGAAGTGAGGTGCCCAAAACTGAACACAGTACTATAGCTGAGGCCGCACCAGTGCTACATCTCAAGTACTAGTACTCGCATCACATATCAACACTGAAAGAAGATCCAATAATAGCAGGGCTTACTTTGATACTCCTACTTTTTAATTGTCTGTTACATCACTATAAGGCCCAGAGGGAAAAAAGTCACAGTAAAACTGAAAGCAAGATTAAGAGAAGTTATAGACTGCAGAAGAAAGAACGAACAAATTTATCTAGGTTGCAAAACAAATAATTCTAAAGCTGTTGGGGACTTAGATTACATAACTAGTGTCAAGGACAGCCTTAGGCAAAAGCAACACAAGTGATCGGTTGGCCCCTGTAGTCCTACACTAACTCAGCAACTCACAGTCTGGCCTCCCATGTGGAAGATTACGGCTGAACAAGTATAAAACTGACCCTGGGCAGTGAATTTGTTCAGATGGACAGCAAAGGAGAGCAAGAAGGGACCAAGCTATGAGCAAGAGAAAATGTTCCAGATGGAAAAGCACCTACTACAGACTGCACGTGAAGTATGACGTGCTAGGAACTAAGAGCAGGACCAGGCCTAGCCTTTCCTCAGTGCCTGAATGACTGGTCAAGCTGGAAACAGGATGTTGTGGGGAGGAGGTAGGATGGGAAGAGCAAAAAAAAAACCCATAATGATTCAAATAGTTTGCTGGTAACCATAGGTTTAGGGAAGTTGCCTGAGTCATAAAGGCTGTTTCTCACCAAGATAGGTGCATACTAATAGATTCCTTGCTTATTCTACCATGGGACCACTTGTGGAGACACCCGACTTAGGAAAATTAGACCATTACATTAATTAAATTTCCTTTGTATCAGTTCTAAACATCATTCACAAATTTTAATTTATGCTTGAAAAGAAAACAGAAGAGTGACATCAGTAATGATCAGTACACCCATTTATTTTCAAGCTTAAAAGCATTATGACTATAGCACTTATTTAATTTGGGGCAATAAAGGACAAGTGGGATGAAATTAATAAAGGAAAAATTGAGGCTTAATGTCCAGGAAAACTTCCCAAGAGATTTGTACAGCAGACTTCCTAGGAAATCACATCACTTGGGACTTGTAAAACCAGAGTGGACATAGCATGAGAAAATGCACTGTAGGGAACACTAGATTGTGATTCACCAAATCTGCTAGTTCTCTGGAAACCAACTGGTGCCTGGAGACTGTGGAGAATCAGGCCCCAAGTCAGGATGCAAGTGAACAGTCAGGCATATTATTTGGTTTCCCAATATGTCCTTCTAAGTTTCAGATCACAGCATAATTAATTTTTCAGTTTTATTAGAATGGTGCTTAATCTGCTTTAACAATGTTATAGAATGGGCATTTGTATGTGTGTGTATGCACACATACATGTAAATCTTACAGTGATAACAATGGGACATTAAACAGTAATAGCACAAAGTGTGCAATCAGGAACAGTCCATTTCATTAAGTAAAAACACAATTAAGTAGTATTAGTCATCAAGTGATATAGGAAGCACTCCTGCAAGCACACACTATTGGGCCATGTAGCTTTAAAAAGAGAGAGAGAGAGAGAGAGGAAAAAGAAGAAAAACAAAACTTCAAGATCATCCTTCAGCACAACAAAATTAACCAATTCCCGAATGATTTCTAAGTGGTCCTACACACCAGTACTCAGTGTGCTGCCTAGGAACAAGTTTATCTTTAAATTATTCACCAACTCAATACATAATAGAACCACATCAACTCACAGGCCTTTATAACATATTGAATTTGAATAAAAGAATCATGCTTTGAATATAAAAAGAAAAATAGGGAAACGTCACTGATAAAAAGTTCATAAAAGTCCAGTCACACTACTGAATTTACTATCAGATGGCCATATTTTTCTCAGAGTTTTCCAGCATTATTGTCTCTTCTACTGAGTTACTAAGATTTAGACCTCTGTTATTTCAGCATTTATCAAGAAACTCAATTTTTAGAGAGCCACAGGGGATTTTTGGAAAGAAATTGGTTTTAGTTTTCTTCTACAAAATTATTTTAAAAGTTACTACCTAGATTTTATTAATTTCTCCGCAGTATGGCTCACTTTCATTGTTACCCAAATAACACTTTTTAAGACAAACGTGAAATCAGGGTATGGCTGCAGACAAAAAGATTGCTATGCCGGACACTACACCAGACAAATAGGATGCCAAAGGAAATAACAACACAGTCAAGGTCAGGCAGGTCTAGAGGCCTACCACTAGTTGGCTAGGCATTGTATGCAGGGACATGAACAGTCTGGGATTAAGATAGGAACAATCCATGGGCAGGAATGAATGGCAATGCTCCATTGTACCCATAAAGATGCTTTGGGACGAGAAGAAGAATGAATCAAATTAATACTTGACAGCTTGAGAGGTGGACATATGTTAAAGGATGCTTGCCTCCTCTATAAAAGTGAGTATCATAGAATCACAGAAATTCAAAAAGGAACAGACCGAATGCTCTCTCTCACATTTTCTAGTGCTGTCTCCAGTCTAGCATTTGCTAATATTCCGTTGACATTTACTTTATTTCATCCCATTATCCCTAGGTAATGTATAGCCCTTGTGACCCTCTAAATCAGTGTTTTTCAAAGTTCAGGTCGCGACCCAGTACTGGGTCACGGCAAGTAAGGCACTGGGTCGCCTTGCTCAGCACCCAGAGACCCTAGCGGCTCTGGTCAGCACCACCGACCGAGATGTTAAAAGTCCCATCAGCGGTGCTGCCCGGCTACGGCAGGCTAGTGCCTACCTGTTCTGACACCACGCTGCGCCCCGGAAGCGGCCAGCAGCAGGTCTGGCTTCTAGGTCATGAGGCGCCGGGCACTGCCCCCTCCCCAAGCACTGGGTCCCAGCCAATGGGAGCTGAGGGGATGGTGCCTGCAGGCAAGAGCCGCGCGGAGATGCGAAACTAGGAGCTAGACCTGCTGCTGGCCACTTCCGGGTGCAGCGCAGTCCACAGTGCCAGGACAGGTGGGAAGCCTGCCTCTGCACTCCGGCTGCGCTGCTGACTGGGAGCCGCCGGAGGTAAGCCCATGCCCCAATCCCTGCCCCAGCCCTGAGATCCCCCAAACCTGGACCCCCTTCCTGAACCCCAAACCCCTCATCCCTGGCACCACCCCAGAGCCTGCCCCCACAGCCCAGAGCCCTGACCCCCTCCCACACCCCAACCCCTTCCCCCAGCCCAGAGCCCCCTCTCAAACCCTGAACCCCTCCTTCCTGGCCCCAGCCCTCACCTCTTCATCCCAACCCTCAGCCCCTCATCCCCAGCTCCATTGGGCCGCGGGCATCAACAATTTTCTTCAACTGGGTCACCAGAAAAAAAAGTTTGAAAACCACTGCTCTAAATAATTCATTTTAATCTTAGTTTATTAATGCCCTAAAATAGTTGTAAATAGTAATGCCCCTTAGTCTCCTTAGCTGTTAATTAAACGTGCTGTGCCACACATCAATAGTTCTTTTAAAATTATTAGTGGGCTTAAAGTTTTAAAAATTAGGAAAATTTCTCTCTCTGTTGGAGAGCTTTGATCTGGGATTCAGATTTTTCTTTCTTCACATCTATAAAATTTTAATCTCAGGTTCACCTAGTTCACTAGCTTTCTATTATTCTGAATTTGGCAATACTGTTAGAGAAATTACAATGTGGAACAGTCCCCTGGAATGCATGCCCCTGAACCATGGACGCTGGGGGGCGCTGGGATCCCCAGTTGCCCACCATGAATCCAGGCAGGATTCCCTGGGAACCTTGTCTTGGATTTGCCAAGTTCATTGAACCAGCAATGTTTTAGGCAAAACACTTTGGACTCTAAGAATTGTGATTTTCTGACTAAACTTTCTCTTGTTGAAAAAATTCCAGCCAGCTCTACTCATTAGGTGAATGTACAGTATCTAGCAAAATGGTGTCCTGTTTCTTATTGGGACTTTTAGGAACAATTGTAAATAAAATAATAACATAAATAATAATAAGTAAAAATTCACATTACCATCCCTATCCATTTGCAAAATTTTAGCATTCCACATGCCACCATAATATAAATGCTAAGAATTTTATAACTAATTTTAATTAAAACACATATTCTAAAAGAAAATTCACTGAAAGATTTTTTACGGATATTGTGATAACTAATATTTTAAGCAGAGAGGAGATTTAATCGTGCTTCTCATACTGTTATTCAGAAGATAAGTGAGAAAATTTGCAACCTGAAAGTCCCCTTGTGTTTAAAAAATATTGTTCTATCCAAATTGTCCTTTGCAATAAATTGAATTGATTTGGCTTTTTTACCGCTGAGGAACAAAAACTAAGCCCATTTTGAGTCAGAAATGTCTAGGCATATAGGAAAACTCTTGTAGTTAGTTTGGCATAATACAAAAGGCATGTTCTTTCAAGAATAAAAAACAGGTTTTGGATTGTTTGCAGTAACATCCAAAATCTGTATCTCATCCCAACTGCACAGTTACCACAAGTGGCTGGAAAGCATGAAAGACTATGTGTATGTTGTCAGAATCCAGGGTCCATTCTATTGTGTTTAGGTATTGTAAGGTGCCATACAACAGGGTTTACAGGTATCTCACATTAGTACTTGTGTAGACATTTGTCTTCACTGATTTCCACAAGCAATAACATATGGCAAGATATTCAGTTACACCAGGGTAGCCAAAAGCATTGGGTCTGTCACAGGTGTAGCCTGTATGTTTGTCACATCCCTGACTTCCTTAACAAAAATTGATACTTTACTGTTTCTTCTTAAAACTCTCCTCAGTCAGCCCACTTCTGAGCAAGACTACTGCATTAATTGTATACAAGTTTGGCTCTATATCCGGTGGTGTGGAATATGAGTTTTTAAATGCTTATAAGGTTAAAGTCTGAAGGTCTTTGCACCACTTAGGCTCTATAGGTTCAACTGGGGTTCAGGTTGTCCATTAGGCCATTCTGTGGGCCCTCTATGCTGGGTATCTTCTACCCCATAACTACTGAATAATATAAAAGGCTCAGTTCTACCAAAGTGACTCCCCTGAGTAGTTTCTTACTGCATGAGTAGCCCAACTGATTGTAATTGGGACTGAATTAACAGGAATACAGTAAGATATTACTCATGGTGAGTGAGGTGGCAGAATGTGTTCATAAATGATTTTCAACAGTTATTGCTTTAGTCATAATTTGCCACAACAAACAACGTAATCAAATTTTTGGATGACAAACATGCAGACTGAACAAGAAGCATGAAGCTGAAGTGCAGGAATTCTGTATAATCTAATCTTTTGGCTTGCCTTTTATTACAATTAGGATATTGGGGCCAACTAGTTCAGAAACTGTCTAATTCAGAACCCTAGTTTGACACTCAAATTCCTGCCCTTCCTTCTTCAGTCTAATTAACTAATCTGTATAACCTATCCTACCTTATTTTTCACCATTACAAGAAAAAAACATGCCCCATTGTGAGAGGGTGTACCAGGCCTTTGTGGACACTGCTGAAAGTCCCGGCATCCTAGTTCATCCCATTCCAGCAAAGTGACAGGAAAGTAGCAACGAAGGTGGATCCTCCAGGCCTGCCTAGAGAGGCTTCAGGGAAGCAGCCCATCAGAGCCCAGAAGGCTCAGATAAAAAGAGCTGCAGGGCCTTAGCAGATCAGTTCCTTGCTGGGACCAGCGGGGCAAGGAAGGATGCTCCTGTCTGGCCAAAGGAGTTTGAGAGATAACCAGAGATTTTTTTTTTCCTGGCTGAATTTTGCATTGCTGGGTTTGGGAGAGAGAGAGCTGAAGAACCTTAACCCCGAGATAAGGGTGATGCTAAAGGGGCTAGCATGGAAGAGGCCGAGAGAAGCAGCCACTAATTGAATCAAGCAGGAGATAGGTGCTGCTTATAGGGTGCTTGGGTTGAACCCGAAGTAGTGGGCTGGCCTGGGTTCCTCTGCCACTGCAGGTAAAGTGGCATAAACCCAAAAGGTGCAGAGGTTATTTGGAAGCCAGAACAAAGGGCTGAATTTAAAGGGCCCAGAGTTGGGCTGAAGACCCTAGCAAGGACAAAGAGACTTTTATTTGCTAGAGTCTTTAATACCCTAGAAAGGGTTCATTCTGACTTTATAATTTGACCAGAGGCCCAAGCCACTGAAGACCCACCAGGGTCAGTCAGCAGCTCTCAGGTGGCACCAGGGATGTGTAAAGGGCTGTGGTTCACATCCAGCAGCTTGGAGGTGCTCAGGAGGTGAATGTCCCATGACACCTACATGGAAAAGTTTACCCCTCTCAGATTAATCTAGTTGGTAGCCTCATTCAAAAGCCAATTGCTGCATTAAGAACAACAGACTTCCCTCAACCCCCCTCAATAAAAGAGCAATGTTTTGGGTTGGTTAGGGTACTGTTAAAGTCAGAGACTTTGGATCAGTGACCCAAGAATGGTATATGAATAGAAATCAAATTGCTCAATGTAATGTCTGTATCTGAAGACCTACCCATTACTAGAAATACCAATAATCAGTAGCCTGTTAAATTGGGACTTTTAATAAGATGTTAAGAGTAGGAGGCAGCTCTTAGTTTCTCTTCGCTGCTCTCATTCCCACTTCAGCCAAGAACACTTTTACAACTGGTGAGTGTCAAGGCCTCAAGAGCCCTTGAGAAGGTCCTGGAAAATATGATTTGTGGTACATGGCAGGTTCCATACATAAAATTTCTTGACTACAGACAGCTTTCATTTGATATTTTCTTCATTAAATAGCACTTTAATAAGTGAAAATAGACGGGGGAAGGGCTTTAAAAGGGTGATATACTTTCAGTACTCTTGAGCAGTTTGTTCTAAGCAAAGTTGACTGTTACCTTTTGCAGAAGGATCTGTTTAGCAACCATGTTTCTGGTATCATAACTGATCACAGAGGTTCAAACCTCAACTGATAATATTAACCAAAGATCTATCCAGAGCTTCTCCTGAATCCTTGATATCTGCCATATTAATTTTGATGGAATTAAATGCACATAGGTATTAACATGACCCTGTCACTGTACAAGACAAAACAGGCAAACATGGTTTTGATTACACAGACCTTGGCGTGCTCAATCCCCTCAACGGCAAACACACCATTAAAAATTATTTACCTTTTATTAAAGATACAGAAAAAGGAAAAAAGTTAAAACACTTGAAATGTAAAGTATTAAATAAGACTTTTATTTTAACAATATCCCTTATTCCTTTTCTCTTTAGCTGTAGACATTTTGTAGAGGAAAGAATAACTCTGCTTGACAGCCTTTTAGATGGTACTAATAGTGGTATTAACTGTCCTTTTTGTGGGGAGGGGCGAGAGAAGAAGTTAGTTGAAATGGTCTGGAGCACTTTATTGCCCTTGTTGTCAAAGTCAAATTTCCTTGAAGTCAAAACAAGATGCACACACATAAGGGGACAGAAAACAAGAGAAAAAATAGAAAATATAGTTTCTGTCCCTGGAGCTGACTGTTACTTGCAGTCTCATGGCTGGAGAAACATGGGCACACCACATAGTCTGCTCAGTTACTCCACGAACTTCCAAACTAGCACCAGCATCAGGCTACTTAGGACATTGTTCTTAGCTGCCTCTCTCATGAAGGGCTCACAGTTGTGTTCCAAAAGACTGAACTGTCATTGCTGGCTAAGCCAGACTCAAACAGAAGACAAAGAGAAATAGGAAAGAGAAGAAAGAAGGTTAGGAATGAAAAAGGACATGCAAGGGAGGAGCTGAGAACAGAAACCCAAGCCTCATAAATATCACTCTTTTCAATTCATCCATCTTCCACCTGGTATCACTATTCTCCTCTGTCTCTTTTAAGGACCCTGAACGGGTTGAAGAGTGGGTTAAGCCCATCCTCTCATATTTTGTCCACCAATTAGGCCCAATTTCCAACACACCAATTTTGGTCCATTAATCTCCAATTTCATTTGCCTCTTGTTTACCAACCACACATCTCACAGTCCTTGGTACCAGTGGACATTTTTGTTTGGTTTAATTCAGCCTGTCACCCTTCTCTACTTTTTTCCAAATAATGTTATTTAACAATCTGAGTTGATCTTCCATTACTTTGGACAACTTAAAGTACTTGCACAACACAAGCCCTGTAAAAGCAGCTTCATGCAGTGATTAGTGCAACTTACTGGAGTGTTAAACCTTTATTTCTCCTCTTACCCTTCTTCCCTACTCTGTCGTATCTTTCATTTGCCTGTGTCTTAAGTCAGCGGTGTGCTGCCAAAATTTTAACAAGGACTTCTTCAAATATTTTCCAGCTCCCTCAGGAATACATCTGACCTTCTGTCAGCAAAATACTCTTCCCACACTTCAAATAACCCCACATACTTATCCTCTACCCCACAAAATGTAGCAATTCTACACTCTTCCCACACCAAACAGCGGCATCAGTGATTTCACTCTCACCCACATCAATCAGTCCCTTTAACATGCCAGGCTTCCCTCTACCCTGCATCTTTCTTTCTTTTAGAATAGCATCTTGGGACCCCAGTCAGGGCTTTGGCCTCATCGCTGTACAAACACCACAAGGACAATCCCTGCCCCAGAAATCTCACAGTCAGGGATTTAGGCCACACACAACCAATGGATAAGTTGACAAGGAACAGCAGAGACAGGTGCATTTACTTAAATTAGTAATCAGCAGAAGTCCAACCAAAGCCAAACAGCATCTCAGAGGATCCCTTCTTAGGCAGCTGTTCCTCAAAACAGAGGTGATTGTAGCAGGCAGCTGTCTTAAAGCCTCTGTCTTGGGGTGGTTAGTCAGGTAGAGAGTGGGATGGTGAAATAGGTGTTTTCTGGTAGGTTGGGGATGTACGCCCTTGGTTCTTGAGGTGGGAAGTTTTGTCCGACTGAGAGGGGTCTACCCCACCTTGTATAGGGATCAAGTAGGGGAACTAGGTCTCCCATTGCTATGAAGGATATTAGGTTGGGGGGTAGCTCTCCCAGGATGGTGTGGAGGGCTCAGTAAGTAAACAGGCCTTTGCTGGCTGGTATGAGGAGTCAGCAGGAAAGTGGGTTTCTCCAGATGGTGTGGGCGAGTGGGTCTTCAGTGACTAGTATAGTGGTCAGGTTGGGGAGTGGATGTCCCCTAGACCAGTGGCTCTCAACCTTTCCAGACTACTGTACCCCTTTCAGGAGTTGGTCCCACCACCTGTGGTGTTGAGCATGAGGGTTTTCCTTATGGGAGTCAAAGAACAGGTTCCTGTATGGATGTGTAGGAGAACCCTGCACTGAGATGGATGTGACTGAAGGAAGGTCTTCCTCCTCCTTGGTATCTTCCAACTAAGGGGGCACCAGCTGAAAAAGGGTGGAGAGTCCAGTGGTACTGGAGAGTGATAGTAGTCTGGAGAATGGGGTCTCAGTACTGAGAGGTATGTGGTACCCATGAGTAGTGGAGATTCCAGTCCATCTGCCACTGATAAAAGTCTTTTGAGTATCTGAATTCTTGTGGTACTGAGTGGAGGATTGGTACTGACATAATAGCGTGCTTGGCAGTTGAAGCAGACATACTGTAGATTTTGAACATACCAAAGTAGGCGCCAGTGGTCTGACACTGGTTTGCATGGTTGTACTGAAGATCCTGACTGGGGAGCTACTAATGATGGAGCTGTGCTCAGTGGTACTGGTTTGGAGGAGTGCTTATCCTCCTTGTCCCTTTTAGACAGTTCCAGGGCTCTGTTGGAAATGTGTTTCTCTTAAGAGTTCTGGGATTTCCCAGACCCACCAGTTCTGGAGGAGGAGTCTTTTGCCTCTACAGTGCTGAGCTGAGAGGCTGGGGCTTCTGATGCCATGGACTCAGCAGGGGACGGGGGTCTTTTGGGAGCAGGGTCCTTATGATAACAGTCAGCAGTTCTCTTTTGGGACCCTTCATTGAGGTCTCAAGAGTTTTGCCCCTCTTAGGCGAGATCTGTGTTGAGGTCAAAGGGGAACTTGATCTGCCCAGAGACAGATGTCTGTGGGAAGGTCTTCTGACCTGATTCTGAACTGGGTCAAAAGGAGCACTCCAGCAGCAGCCTGACCTCACAGTTCTTCCTTGCTCTGGATTTCAGAGCCAGGCAAAAGTTACACTTCTGGGAGACATGTGACTCTCCCAGGCAGCTGACACACTTAGAGTGGCCATCATTGACCAAGATTGCCTCTCTTGTTGGGAGCCTATGTTTGAATCCTGGAGAGTCGGGCCTGCCCTGCCAGGAGAGAAAGGCTCCCTGAAGTGAGGGAGAGGACCAAAGTTAATCCTCGCACTACTTATCTACTAACTATGCAACTAACAACGATCTAAAACCAACTAACACTATACTAAACTATAAAGAAGAAGTTCACTCAGGCATTCTCAAGGCAGACACGCTAGGGCTCTGTCTTAGGCCGAGGTGGTTGAGAGGGAACCGAGGGCAGATCGACTGCGGCAGCCCTATGTAGCCTCAGTGCATGGCACGAGGATGTACAGGCAGGTCAAACGGACACTGCAAACAGGAAATCTCTGATTAAGGATGCAAGAGACACAGGTGTACCTGAAGTGGAACACCCATAGGGACATTACTCAATGAAGAATTTTTAGCCCACCTCCCCCAGTCTGCTGCTGAAGGAATGGATCCCATCTGCGTTCAAGTCTAGCAATCAAGTTGCATTTTCTAGGTTTATCTTTGGAACAAGAGTGGCTACAAATTTATTTTTCTTCTTCAAGAAAAAAATTCCTTTCACATGACCCAAAGAATAGCTCCGTTAACAAGGGAGCTCTCCAGTTCTTCTGTGCTTCAAGTACCATCAAGTCTGATTCTTAGCATGGCTGTAAAAAATACTTACCTAGACTCTCTTTCCTCCAAGGAGATTAGAGACTTGGCTGCTTTCAACCATCGTAAGACCAAGGACCCTGTGCCTGCGAGTCTCCCATAGTAAATAAAGTAAGATAGGGGAATATAGTCCAGCTCTGGATATCTACTCGCAGGAAGTCCAGTTCAAGTTCTGACCATTCTAGGCAGCCAAAACATTATTTCAGTCAGAGCCAGATCTAGTAACACACTGCTCCAGATCAAAAGAAAACCTACTGCCCTGTGAAATATTTTAATAATGGTTTACAATGATCCTACAGAAACAGGCTGAAAGCTAGATGCCATGGGATACTAAATATAACAGGGGTGGGCAAACTACGGCCCGACTCTCCTGCCTGGGCCCTGAGCTCCCGGACGGGGAGGCTAGCCCCCGGCCCCTCCCCATATTCCCCCCTCCCTGCAGCTACACTGCCGCGTGGGCAGCGTGGCTTGTGCCCACCCACCTCCCAGGCTTTCAAATAAGCCTTTCCTGCCACTCTGAGCGGCATGATAAGGGTAAGGGGACAGGGGGAGGGCAGGAGGTCCCGGGAGGCAATCAGGGGGCAGTTGAATGGGGCAGAGGTTTGGGGGGGTGGGCAGGAGACAGGGAGCGTTGAATAGGGGGTGGGGTCCCAGGAGGGCCAGGGAACGGGGGGGGGTTGGATGGGGGTGGGGTCCTGGGGGGGGCAGATAGAGACAGGGGTCCTGGAAGGGGGCGGTCAGGGGACAAGGAGTGGGGGAGGGATGGATGGGTTGGGGGTCTCAGAGGGCAGGGGTGTGGATAGGGGGCGGGCAGTCAGGGGACAGGAAGCGGGGGGGGTTGGATAGGGGGTGGGGTCCTGGGGGGCAATTAGGGGCGGGGGGTCCCTGGAGGGGGCAGTCAGGGGGCAGGAAGTGGGAGGGGGTGGATAGGGGAAGGGGCCAGGCTGTTTGGGGAGGCACAGCCTTCCCTACCCGGCCCCCCATATCATTTCGCAACCCTGATGTGGCCCTCGGGCCAAAAAGTTTGCCCACCTCTGAAATATAACAACACTTCATTATTTAACCTTTCATTCAAGGGTCTCAAAGCAGTTTGCAATGATTAGCTGATTAAGGCCTCACGCCACCCTGTAAAGTGGAGTACAGTTATTCCCATTATACAAAAGGGGAAACAGACATGGAGAGGCTATTGCCTATCCTTTTAAGTGCCCACTAACTTGAGGTGACAACATTTTTGACACACCTAAAGCATTCACAAAGGCCAAGCACCTACCAATCCCTTGTGTCCTCAGTTGGCATTGTGGATGCTCAGTACTTCTGAAAATCATATGTAGGAGCACTAGCTCCAGGGCCCCAAACAGTGAGTCACCCAAAATTATTGGCCACCTGTAATAATTTAGGCCCAAATGGTTATCATATAGAAACTCAGTGGTAGAGCCATAATGAAACCCAGGTCTCCTGATGACCAATATTCTGTTCTCACCACCATATTATACTTCCTCCCAGGTACTTCAAAAAAGAGCTACAGAAATTAAGGCTACAAATTCCAATAAGTTGTATAATGGATTCTTGTCAGTGGGGAAAAAAAAGACCTAAACTGAAAAACAAATTATGCACATTTTACATCCCACAGAGGTTCAGCGTTTTATTTTTTCTAAGGCTGAATTAACTAAGAAAGCAGTTAATTTCCAATTTCAAAGATTTCTTCTTGTTTTGAAGACAATAAATATGCAGCAAATATCTCACAGCAACAAGGAGCTGATTAGACATATTTAAGCAAGAATAGTTGCTTGTCAAAAATAATTAATGTGTCATGTCTGGCTTTATTTTATTTATTTTTGGGGGGAAACCAAACCACACATTTCAGCCAGAAGAATGTTTCCCTACATTTTAATGCTTCTTTAAAATTGTTCTCACAAGACAACGTTTCTAGCAGTTTAAATGACAGAAGAGTTATTCCTACCTGCTACAGTGACTTTAGCTGTCCGACTGATGATAGCCCCAATGCCTTCTAAAGAGGCCTCACATTGGTAGAGACCCTCATCTGGCTTATGGTGCCTGGAATGGACTATGCTTTCTATCAAAAGGGAACCATTGGCCATCTGCTGTCTCCTTTCATCCACTGCCAGATTTAAGAAGACTGCATCTTTCTTCCACTTGATGACAGGAATTCCTTGATCTGACTCCACTGTGCAATTCAGCAGCACATTACTTCCACGCATGGTGACAGCATCTGAAGGCTCAGTCAGGAACCGCAATGATGTAAAACCCTTAACTTGTGAACCTAAAATAAGAAAAGCTTGGTTATTCATTCACGTACAGGGAGATAGATGCCAGTTCTGGTGCATTAACTCATTGAAGAGTACAAACACAAAATCCCAGAATAATGACAGGTTTCAGAGTAGCAGCCGTGTTAGTCTGTATCTGCAAAAAGAAAAGGAGGACTTGTGGCACCTTAGAGACTAACCAATTTATTTGAGCATAAGCTTTCGCTGTCACGAAAGCTTATGCTCAAATAAATTGGTTAGTCTCTAAGGTGCCACAAGACCTCCTTTTCTTTTTGAAAATCCCAGAAGACACTTTGGGTGCCTAGCGAACAGTCTGAGAATTAATTTAATTTAAAATAGCATGTCTCAGCAAATTGACTGAAGGAAAACCAAGATGAATATTTTGGTGCCACCAGTTCAAATATAATATTTACAGAAGGGAGGCAAATATGTAAACAAAGCAAAATACCTTTAACCACTCCCCCCCGCAAGCATTACTTCAGGAAATAAGTTCCAATGTGTTCAGTTTTCTCTAGTGCAGTGGATCAGTACAAAGCCTATGCACTATTTCAGTACCATTTTGAGGGTATAAGTGGAATTTACTCTAATTGGCTCGTAGGGCTTGTGCTGGACCCCTGCACAGAGCTGAATTTCACCATGAGAAGTTTGCAAATAGCACTTGGGTGGCTTTGTATTTATGAGCAACCTTTCAGAGGAGATTAGACAAATCCAGAGTTTGGCAATCTTTTGGAAGTGCTCTCCTAACCAGAATGACACTCACATCTGTAGGAGGAAGAGAATCTGAGACATAAGCCCTTGTATCAGAGGCCTGGTATGAGGCAGGACCTGCTCACAGAATTTGGCAAGAACAGGGCTGATATTGCAGAAAAACACATTCCTAACAAGTGCTAGTCACAGAATGCTCATGCAAACACATGCCAATGTCCAGTGGTACCAGAACATCCCGATATCAAGGATGGTACAAAAACATTATCCAAAGATAACAGGAACACACTGACCCATCCTAAAAGATAAGGTTAGGGTGATAGTACATAATAGAGATGTTCTGATCGAACCAACATGTACAAGATGGGTGATAACTAGCGATGTCAGGGGGCAGTAACTAACTATGTCAAAGGGGCAATACTAACTTGTTTGTATTGGGGTATAAAGATGTATCTCAGAGGGAGTATCTTTGTCTGGCCTTAGGGAGGAATGGAAAGTCCAGCCATTCACTGAGCTGGTCCATTGTTACGGGCATGCATGTATTAGTGGTCTGGCAGAGTCTGCAGGATACTAGTATCATGCTTTGTCAACAATACACCTGGCTGGGTGCCTTCATCCCTTAATGGATCTTGTGGTCATTGGGTGGTTCGCTCAAAGTCTGCCGTGCCAGCTGCCTGCACAGGGCTGGGGCGGCACATAGAGGGAACGAACACACACACACACAGCCAAACAAACATCTATCAACATCTAACCACAACATCCTCAAAAACACCTCCTCTTGACTTCTTTTCCATTCCTCTGCAATAGAGAGAGCAATGGGGGAGATACTGAAGTCCCTTGGGTACCAGCTGAGAAGGTGTCACAGGAGCAGCCATTACAGGCTATTCTTACGCCATAAATGTGTGACATCAAGTATGCATGACAGGGCTGCAAAATGCAGAGCCTAGGCCCCTTTGCAGCCCTGCACAGTTAGGAGGCAATGGAGAAGAAGATGGAGTGAGAGGCTTCCATGGAGAGCCCATGATATGAATATAAACCTTAACTGATAAAGACTAGAAAACTGTGAAGATGCTTAAGAACTAGTAGATTTTATTACATATTCTAATGGCACAATAAGGAATAGAAATGGCCCTGATTCTGATTTTCTACTGGATTGCACCTTTTCCAGTCATTTACACCTATGGAAAGTGCATGAAATTGGATTCTGATTTGGTAGCATTTTACATGCACTTTCCACAAACGTAAATTACTAGGCCATGGTCCAGGTGTGGAGAATCAGGCCCTATAATTTCCATTGATTGCTAAATGGTATCAGAGAGTCAACACTTATAAAACATTGCAATTCTTTACAGCTGCTGACTGTGAATGGAAACGAGGCAGATATTTTCTGTTATGCAAACCTTTTCCTCAACCTTTCTTCCACAGATATGCTATATATAGCATTCCTAGCTGTTAAGGGTTGGGTTGACAGTGTGACCTTGAACTGCTTGGCTCCTGATTGACAAAGCCTCCAGTATATGATATTTCCAGCCCCTCGCCAGCTACCATCCTCCTCTCCACATTACCTTTACTCTGACCATGTTCTAAAGGAAGAACAAAATTAATTGACTGGCAAAAGATGTTTTCAAGGCCTGATCCTGATCTTGCTCACGTTGGTTTAATCCCAGTTGAAGTCAATGGAGCTACACTGGTTTCAGCAACCTAAGATTGCATATTGGTGGAAGGTACACTTTTGTCATGAAACTGTTGTTAGTAGCAAACAGACCCATTTACAATTTAGGCAAGTACAGTTATCTTAAAAACATTTATTGCTTCTTATTCTTCCACAGGCCTCTGGTGTTTGTTTTTAAACCACAGCTTCTTGTTGGACATTTTTATTTATACCACCAAAACACAACACATTTTAACACCCAGCTGTTTATGACAGTATGTTAATGAATTTGTGTGATTAGTATCAGAAGTAAATAATCCACTTCTTCTGAAACAGTGGGGTAATGACAGATTTCAGTTCAGGGAGTTCATAAATTACAGAAGTTAACTTTCTTTTCATGCAATTACCCTTGCAGTTCAGTCACAATTTCAGCTATTCATATCCTTTGCAGAAGCCATAGTTATCTTAAATTGCTTTAGTGCATAGTACCTAAAAGCTTGAATAACCTGTAATGCTTTTGGAATGTGAATACAATTCAAACCCTTCTCTGAAATATTGCTCCTGGAGGCTGAAGTGGTGAGAGGTTGAAGAAATGATCATATGCTTTCAAAGACAATTTCTTGGAAGTCCAGGAAGGAGGAGGGATTAAGAGACAGGTTTTTAAAGGTATTTAGATGCCTAATGATACAGATAGCCACCTACTGAGATTTCCAGTACTGCCATAGTGCCCAACCCCTATTGAAATCAATGGCAGTTAGGTGCCTACATGCTTTTGAAAATCCCACTCGGCTCCTATCTGGTTAGATAGCTAGGAATTAGATCAAGCAACCCCCAACCAAAATATTAGATCTTGAATGCCAACCAACCTTTGGGAACATTCCAAACCATGTATCATCATTATTTTAACAAGGGACTTCCACAAACCTTTTCCTCCCTAACCTGTAGTAAACCCCGGGTACCAGAGTGCACACACCTGCAGACTGGAAGGCTGAGGGACTGAACATTGTTCAAAATTTTTATGATATGTCCAAAGATTACACAGATTTAGTCTTTGTTAGATTAACAGGGAACCAGATTCCAGACCAAAGCTGGACATACAACCCTAGAGCCTGTCAACTGGAACACCTTGGTACTCAGAAGCCCAATCATGGAGAGTTTTAAGGTGGAAACTCACAACATAAATTACACTGAGAAACCAATATGAGGGCAGTGCAGTTTATGAAGCACATATTAAAGACATTCTGTGTAACCAGGCAGCAATATTTTACACTTGCTAAAGTGTTCAAGCAGTCATCACGTGTGGCCCTGTTTCTAGTGGATTGCAGTAATCCAGTTTTCTTGTTCTTCACACACACGTTTTATAGTTGGACTCCAGGTCCTCTGGGAGAGAATATAATTTCTTGATGGAGAATAATATTTTTCCCTAGTGAGTGTTTAATTAGTGCAGCAAGAGTTGAAATCGAAACAGAGAGAAAAGATGCATTTATGAATATATTTTAGAAATTCCAAAATTGAGTTTAGCTTCCCAAATGATCTTCAAACCTATTTTTTGCTGAGACCTAAATAAATTCCACTTAGAAATCATTGCTCTGCACCACTTTCTCACAACATTGCAACTCATGGTGATCTTCCCTCTAGTGAGCAGCACTGGAAATAGCTTCTTCAGGGCACAAGAAGGGGGCGGGGGGGAATCCCACAGTGTTTTCCCTTATTCTGCCAAAAGCGGAAATGCCACCTCTGAAACGTTCCTAATGCCCAGCACAGGGACATCTATTGAAACCAATAGCAAAACGCCTGCTGGCATCAATGAAAGGAAGAGTGGGCTGTTGGGAACCAGATCTGAAGTCAAATCTTTACATGGCAAAGCACCGTCCCGAATGATTATCTCTTCAGCTACAGCCAGTGGAGGTTTTTAATCTCGTGCTATTGGAAGATGTGAAGATGCTGTAAAACTTCTTTAGTATTTGTCCGAGTCCTTGAGAAGACGCTTCCCAGCTGTGCTTTACCTTAAATATATCATGAAATCCAAGATGAGTTAACAATGCAATGGAAGCACCTAAATACAGCACAGTTTACAACAGGCCATTAAACTCTTCACCCCTAGTATTTGGAGGAGGGGTGGGATTTGTTTTTCCATTCGAGATGGCCAATGGGCTCATTTTATTTCTAAGAACCCGACTGATATTTTCCAGCTATGTTTAAACCTCTAGACTACTAAAACTTATGCCAATAGCTGAAATTAAGGGATGGGAGGAAGGGGTAAACTAAGAAGGTAGCTGTAGAGAAACTCTTTTAAAGTATACTGCAATATAAAATGTCTCTTCTACAGTTTCAGTGCTTTATCTGGCACGTTTGATCACCTCCTTAATTTTTTTCCATCTTTAATTATATTTCCCTTGCAATCCCTCAGAGTTGCAAAAAGCTAAACATTAAAATAAAAAGTTTGTGATTATTAAACTCCCAAGCATTCAACATCAAACCCAATGAAACTGAATCTTGGATCTGATGTTCATCAGCGTGTTTGGAAACCCTATGTTTATGAAAGTTTGGTGAATATAGACTGAGGTTACTTGCAGAGAGCCTTAATTACTTCCATTGGATTGTCTGCATAGGTAAACGCTAACCAACCTGAGTAAAATTTGCACAATTGAGTCCATGCCTGGGACGTTGCTGCACTTCTGTCACAAAAGTTTACCTCCCTTGTGACTTTTCCCCAATATGTTCCTTCAGGTTCTATGCCCCTCAAAGACATCTACAATCAGAGCACGAGATGTGTGTGCTTTTCTAATTGTTTTAAGTGTTATAACAATCATCAGCTACTTCCATTGCAGAGACAGAAGAGATTTCACAGTTGCAACAGCATTTGACCAAACAACCCTGGGAGCTTTTTTATTTTTCAAAGACATATTAAGCAATAAAAACTTTTGCACACAAATGATTTGAAATCTGCAAAAGTAAGGGTACCATCATCTATCAGAAATGTGGTAGCATAATATACTAGCTGAACTAAGTCAATTATAATAAAATGTATTTATGGAAGCCCTGAGTATTTTTCTCAGGGGCCATTTTGATTTCGCCTACAGATCCTGCATTAAATTAGCTTAGTGCTCAGACTAGTAAACACTTATTTACAATTTCAGGTAGCGTACAGTACAGCAAAACTTGTCACAATTTTCTATGTGCTCCAAATCAGCTAAAACTGAAATGAGACTTCAAATATAATAAAATTATTAAAAGGAACGACCTCATTTTAATCTAACTTGTGTAGCCCTGATTGTTGGTGCTGAGCACTTTAAATTCTAGCCCTTTTTGAATATCTGGCCCAACATGTGCATTAATATTACATGTCACATGTAGAAAGACAAGACTGCTACCCCCAAGGAATTTACAATCTGATTCAAAGGAGCACGGTACATAGAACAACTCTTCAGGCATTATATACAATTCTGTAGTTCTCTACAGTGGTGCATCAGCTCACTGCATTTTACAATAGTTCTCCTGTAGTGTTTTGGACTGATACTGTAATAATTTTTATTAGGAAAATTGTGTCACTAACTCCCAAGAATCCTGGTGGTTACTGAGCACATATAAAGAGTAGGTTTTCAGTTTAAACATTTAGTTTTGACATTCATAATTTAGATTTTTCATTTATGTATTTAGTTGAGTTTAGAGCTGGTCAAGAATTTTTTGATGAAATTTTCTTTAATTGGGAAATGCCAATTTGTTGAAACCAAAATTTTTCATAGGAACATATTCGTTTTAACAAAACCTACCTAGGTTCAATCCCTTTTCTGCCTGATCCTACCATGAGAAGACAGTTTATCCATGCAGGAAACAGAGCTCTTTAGGGCCAGTCCAAGGCTGTGGCGTGAACTCCCACAGGAACCAAGGACCATCACAAATTTTACAACTCACAGTTCCCTGTGAAAGCTGCACTTTTTTTTACCATGATTTCTCTAATAAATACATAGCAGATGGACATAAACTAAAATAAAAACCCTATCAAACTAAAACACCTCACTACAGACACATTTCTCCCCTGGGGAGGGAATGGGAGAAGAATAGGCCTCATGCAGTTGATGTTAGTCACATCACGGAAGGTGCCCAGATATTATACTAACAAAGGCGGTACAGGTTTCAGAGTAGCAGCCATGTTAGTCTGTATCCGCAAAAAGAAAAGCAGTACTTGTGGCACCTTAGAGACTAACCAATTTATTTGAGCATAAGCTTTCGTACATCCGATGAAGTGAGCTGTAGCTCACGAAAGCTTATGCTCAAATAAATTGGTTAGTCTCTAAGGTGCCACAAGTCCTCCTTTTCTTTTCACTGAAGCTCAGCTGCACTTATGACCAAATATGGCCACTCTTTGGCAGCCTACAGAAACACCACATGACACATCAGGACAGAAGTTGCCACTTGGAGCTGCCGAGGAAATTCGGAGTGGCAAAGAGTTGGAATCTGGCCAACTTTAGTAGCGTGAACTACTTTGACATAAAAAATGCTCCTGGACCTTTAGTGATGTGAGTGTTATATTTCATCCAGAAGACATTACCTCAAACAGCACATGATCCCCTGGCACCATAAGGGGGCACTGCTTCCACACTGACTCAGAAGGTGCCTCATCACCTCATCCAGAGCCTACATTTTCCCTAGGTTTCTCCCATCTTAGTACTGCCCCATCCTGACCCTGCTTATATGTGGCCTAATGAGGAAGATATAAATTCAATCGTAAAGAGTGTTACCATTTCAAAAAGTATCAGAAGCAGAACAACTCCTTTCACCCTTAACAGAGAGAGGCTGTCTTATCTTTTCATTCGAAAAAATATAAGATTACACACTGTCGAGGTCATGCCACAGACTTGACCAACTTTGCTAGGGCTGCTTAATATACTTCACGAGAAATTAAGTGTTCATCTTTTTGGGTTTCAGAAGGAAAACATCAAGGATTAATTCTGTAATAATTTGACAGGTTTTTTGAAAAATCTAGACAAAGTGGTAAAATGTACAGAGCCAGAGTAATTGCAGAGAAGAACTTGCAGCTCGTTCCTTCACTGCTGGATAATTTTTAAGACTTTTTATGGACACTGAATTAAAAAAACCTGACAGTTCTATAACTGGAACACACACTGCATAATCCTGTCTCTCTGATTTGTTTTTAATGTTTTGCTCATTGTAGGAGTACAAAAGTCAGCTCTTTTCTTATACACTGTTGTTAAAGTCAGCCACTTCTTTCTATCTTCTGCAGAAAGCTCAAAGAATAAAGTACTCTCTACTTAAAAGAAACTCTCTTATTAAAGGAATACTATGTCCTGCAATCACTACTAGCAGCTACAGAATCTCAGTCTCCTCACAAACTATGACTGTCCTGTAAGATTCTGCCTATGGCTGATTTCCTATTCCCTATAGGCTCCCTGCCCTCTCATCCACTGGCCCGCTGCTTTTCTTGACCCATCTGTGGAGTCCAGCAATTGTATCTGGCTCTCTGCTGGGGCCTCTGCATTAAAGTTTTGTGCAGTGTAGGGTTCCAGCTGTGAAAGGGACCCCAAAATACTTTATACACGGGACGTGAGTGATTTCCAGATTGCTGGTCTCTGGGGACCACTCTAAGGAGGTACCACAATTTCTGGGCCCTACAACTTTAGCATAAAAGTTACCCTACAAACTGCTCTGAAATTTAATAAATTTTGAGTTAGTCTTAGATGCAGTTAAGTTCAGGCGAGTTCTTATTTCAACTCATCCACTGGTGGCTGTTGAATGTGATTTGCTGGTGCAATTTTGTGTTATCACCTATACCCAGGTTGTTGTCAGATCTTTTACTGCATGAGCCAAAAGGATGTTGTTGTTGTTGTTTTTACGATCATATTTAATGCTGTGCACAATAGCTAGCTCATACAAGCCCCAAGCAATTGCAGGTATCTATGTGAAGTTGGAACACGCCGGTTTCCTTATGTAACCTATGCACTATGCATGCTAATTTGAACACAAAAGTTCTATGGGAAAAAATCCTGCTTTAGGTCTTTTAAAAGTACTGCAACATTTTCAGTCTTCTCCTTTTCAAGGGTCCAGATGTGCTAATTAAGTTTGCTTCTCAGGGCTAAAGGGAGTTAGGAGTAGAGGCAAAATGCTCAGGCCTGGCAAACAGCATTGCTTTAAGGTGTTTAAAAGCAACACTTCCAATTAAAAAGACACCATCAACATGAAAAAATAAAATCCCATTTCTGTCTGAAAATGTTGTACCTACTATAATTACAGGTACCATTTAAGATAACTGTCGCTGAAAGAAGGTAGGAGAAAGACTTTTTCCTACTGCGTTTACTCTATTTGACAGCACTCAGTCTCTTTCATTATTCTCCTGTATAGCCATCTCATTTTCTCCACCAATAGGAAAACAGAAAATCCCTTATCAAAATGTTTTAAAGCATTTTTTTTTTAAAAGTTCAGGACATGCTATTTAAGGTGTTCTCTATCAGAAACCGCTTTCTTTTCTTTCTCTCTCTTTTTAGTTAGTAATTAAAAACAAACAAACTGAGTGTCTCTCTTTAAGGAGCAGTGCTGTGTTGTCAATCCCATCCAATCTGCTGCATCCAAAAATGTACTGAGCATGGATTGAAACCTCTAGAGCAGTGTGATGTCAGTGGGGGTAAATGTGAATGAGGAGAATCCCCAAACAAGGGAAGCACCAATATATGAAACATTTGGGAGGTATAACAACATGTAAATAGTTCAGAGAGGGGAAACCTGGCCTGTAGTACAAGAGAAGAAAGGGGAAAGGAAGGGGGAATCTGGGAGGATGGGAGAGATGAACTGCTTGTTTGCTAACTATGAAATAATCTAATGATCCTATTTTCAGAGGATGGGTGGGAGAGGATGAACCACCAGGATTTAGCCACAGGGTGTTGTGGGAGGTACAAGAACCCAGTTCACCAGGCATCCAGCCAGTCTGTGATACTTACTGAACCAAAAAAGGATCCACGGGGATCAAGCTTAGAGGGAAAGAGAAAGCAGGCTGGAGACAGCAGCCTGGGAGCTGTGTGCAAAGACAAGGAGATTGGTTTAATTGGTTTAATTGCCTCTGACTGGGCTAGACTCTGGCATGTTCAGTGGCTTGGGATTTACAGCAGAACTGTTCACTCCTGCATTGCAGGATCAGATTGAGCACCCCCGCCCCCCATCCTCCTGTCAGGGTAATGCACAAGGCCAGATACCTGTGGCACAAGCTACCCCTAAAATTGGCAAGATGGGTGCAGGACCTAGCCCTATTACCCTCCCACAGCTGGCACTTTTTGAAAAGGTGGCAGAATTGCCACTCCAGAACGCCTGGAGGAATTCTATCTGCATCGGAATCTGAGGTTCTCACTGCAGCAAGGTCACCAGGAAGAGTCTTGGCTTACAGCAACCAAGACTACCCTGCCCCACGTCCCTGCCTTGACACCGCAATCTCGTCAGCTATTATACCATGTACTTTTCCTAAAATAGCTGAAAGGTTTAGAAACACAGCAAATATTAATCTGCTTATCTCTATCACATGCTTACAGGCACACTTCCTGTATTTCCTGATGCCTCCAGGTGAGAAAGTAGCACAGTTCAAAGCTTTAATGAATTATTACCCATTTAAAAAACGATCAAGACAATAAACTACACCCAACGCTACAATGTAAGACTATATTTTTATTGACAACAACATAAACCATGAGATCAATACTCAAGTTGTATGAACATGTCAGCAGAAACAAACCAAGGCCAGAAATACAGCTTTACATTGTGCACAGTTAGGTGTACTTTGTTGTAAATGATAGACAGAGAAACCAAATCAAAACAAAGTCATTTTTCTGTATCAGTCTGCCTGTTCTTTCCTGACAAAGCCACACAGTGGAGCTTGTTGCTGGCTTTATGAAAACACCCTCAATGTACAAAAACCTGATTTTTATGACATTATCTTATTTTGCAACAGGTATGTCAAGGTTCCCTCCCCACTCTGAACTCTAGGGTACAGATGTGGGGACCCGCATGAAAGACTCCCTAAGCTTATTTCTACCAGCTTAGGTTAAAACTTCCCCAAAGCACAAAAGGAAGTTACCAAAAAAACCCAAACCATAGTAGGAGAAACTTCAACAACATACAAAATACCTTGTCATAAATATAAAGGGAAAGGTAACCACCTTTCTGTATACAGTGCTATAAAATCCCTCCTGGCCAGAGGCAGAATCCTTTCACTTGTAAAGAGTTAAGAAGCTAAGGTAACCTCGCTGGCACCTGACCCAAAATGACCAATCTTTGCACTTAGATTAGGTAAAACGCTGCGACCACCAAGTGTTTTAGACAAAGAACAGGGAAAGGACCACTTGGAGTTCCTATTTCCTCAAAATATCCCCCTAAGCCCTTAAACCCCCTTTCCTGGGGAGGCTTGAGAATAAACAAGATGAGCACAAACACCTTGGATTTTTAAGACCCAAAAAACCCAATCAGATTCTTAAAAATGAGAACTTTATTAGAATAACAAAAAAAGATAAGAGAACAACTCTGTAAGATCAGAACGGAAGATAATCTTACAGGCAGTCAGATTCAAAACATAGAGAATCCCTCTAGGCAAAACCTTAAGTTACAATAAGACACAAAAACAGGAATACACATTTCCTCCAGCACAGCGAATTTACAAGCCAAAACAAAGAAAAGCTAACGCATTTTCTAGCTAGATTATTTACTAACTTTACAGGAGTTGGAGAGCTTGCATCCTTGATCTGTTCCTGGCAAAAATATCACACAGACAGACAAAACCCTTCCCCCCACCCCTCCAGATCTGAAAGTATCTTGTCCCCTCATTGGTCATTTTGGGTCAGGTGCCAGCGAGGTTACCTTAGCTTCTTAACTCTTTACAAGTGAAAGGATTCTGCCTCTGGCCAGGAGGGATTTTATAGCACTGTATACAGAAAGGTGGTTACCTTTCCCTTTATATTTATGACAAGGTATTTTGTATGTTGTTGAAGTTTCTCCTACTATGGTTTGGGTTTTTTTGGTAACTTCCTTTTGGAGTCAGGTAAACAAGAGGGTATTGTGAATTATAGGGCTTTGACTCCACTGAGGCGTGTGGTGACACCATGAGCCATTCACTCTTCTAGTTTACGTAGAAAATCGAGGTAAAATTCTAGTAGAGCCAATTTGTAATTGCCGTTTTGTACTTTTAATGTAATATGATACAGTACATTTATGTGAACGCTCCAGCATCCCACCCCAAGTTCATGGCCTGCATGTGTTGCTACTTCCCTGAGGCTCCTAGTGCTGTAACACATAACTGATGTATAGAAAGTCCAGCCCTCTGCCTTCAGAGAACCCTGGTTGGCTAGACAGCTGGTAGGAAACCCCATCCCTAATTCCTGCTGCTAGCTTTTGTTTGGTTGGAGGATGGAGATGCAATTTGAGAAGAGACTTTGCAAGTGGTGCTTCTGCTGCAGGGGGGAGGGATAGCTCAGTGGTTTGAGCATTGGCCTGCTAAACCCAGGGTTGGCAGTTCAATCCTTGAGGGGACCATTTAGGGATCTGGGGCAAAAATGGGGAATTGGTCCTGCTTTGAGCAGGGGGTTGGACTAGATGACCTCCTGAGGTCCCTTCCAATCCTGATATTCTATGATTCTATGATATAGAAGGCAGAGTGTGAGCCCAGGACAGGTCTAGGTAGCACCCTGAGCACATGGTCTATATAATAAGCCTGCACTGCACGGTAGGTGAGAACAAGTCTGAGTGCAAAGAGAAGGAGATACAGTGAGCAGAAACTAAGGGATCAATGTCAGAGGGCACTTTGAGTGTTTGCTGATAAAGTTGGTGGAGTGATTTCTGGCTGAAGGAGGGTTCTCCACAGAGAGGCAAGAGATGGGAGTTTGGAACAGATGGAAGCCCTCACCATAAGAGTCTGCTGTAACTGCCCTCTCACCTCCATCTATCTAATCTGCCTGGAATATTTCTAAGGCACCTATAAACCTGACATCTGAGAATCATTGTAGCTTCCCCATTCTTGTTACTAGGGCTTAATTCAAATCCCAGCGGAGATTCCCGCTGACTTCAATGACCTTTACACCTACTGATCCTGCTTCTCTTCCTCCCCCCTCTGATAGTTGCATCTGATGCTCAGCCCCTGGGATCTTGATCTGAACTTTGTCGGCTGGGAGAACAAGCAGCCTTCCTTCTTCCTCCAAAGGGTCTTCACTTTTGCCCTAGGAGTGGGAAAGCTTGAGGTTAAGGTAAGGGGCAGCAGAGTTGCACCTGTCAAGCAAAAGGCAATGAGAAAGCCTCCTTTCCTTCCCCTTTCTTTGGCCTTCAGGAGTGCTGTTGCTGAACTCTTTTATTTGGCAAAACAATACGAAAAAGAAAGCTACCTTCTACAGGTTACTTTCCTACCCAACCCAGGTGCCCCTCACTTCTTGCTCTCAGCACAGATCATCCTGTGGAACCACAAAAAATGAGTTTTTGTGGATAGCTGATGGTTCATAGACTGTAATTTGAGAATTTCTCTACTATTTGAAACTATTGTGGATGATGGGAGGATACAGAACTGGTTCGGATAAAATTATCCCCCAGAGCTTTCAGTAGATCTTAGACCAGAGGTGGGCAAACTATGGCCTACGGGCCACATCTGCCCCGTGGGACTGTCCTGCCTGGCCCTTGAGCTTCCGGACAGGGAAGCTAGCCCCCGGCCCCTCTCCCGCTGTCCCCCCTCTCCCGCAGCTTCAGCTCGCTGCGCCACCAGCGCTCTGGCCCGCTGCTCCTACCGGGCAGCGCAGCTGCAAGCTCCTGCCGCTTTTGAGTGGCATGGTAAGGGGACTGGGAGCTGGGGCGGGGGGTGTTGGATAAGGGGCAAAGGGTTCCGGGGGCAGTCAGGGGACAGGGAGTAGGGGGTGATTGAATGGGGTGGCGCGGTCAGGGGATGGGGAGTGGGGGGGTTGGATAGGGGGTGGGATCCCAGGGGGCGGTTAGGGGCAGTCAGGGGACAAGGAGCAGGGTCGGGGTGGATGGGTTGGTGGCTCTGAGGGGGGCAGTCAGGGGGTGGGAAGTGGGAGGAAGCAGATAAAGGAGGTGGGGGCCAGGCTGTTTGGGGAGGCACAGCCTTCCCTACCCGACCCTCCATACAGTTTTGCAACCCCGACGTGGCCCTCGGGCCAAAAAGTTTGCCCACCCCTGTCTCAGACTGAAGCATTTTCTGGGATTTGTAAATAAGCCTGACTGTATTGTATCATTATATTCCTCTCTCTGCACATCTCTACTCATCTGGTTTACACATGGAATGGGAAGGCAAAGAATGCCATGCAAGAGTTTGTTCCCGTTATATGCAGATGCCTCCTTGGGAGGATGGGGATGTAAACTTGGTCTCCTAGGTCAATCCCACCCATTCCTAAACAACATTGGCTGGCTCCATGGCAAAGTAGGGGTTTGGGGAGCTAATGCCCCTGCACCCCCCAACTCAAGGCAGACTATCCATTTCCCGGCGCCATGTCATCATTTGCATGTGTTGTGCCAGCAGAACCCAAGGAGTGGGTCAGGCCTGTTTTCATTGTGTTCATTCTCGGCAGGCAGTAGGGCATCCAGAAGAGATATCGGCAAGGTAGTCACAGAGTTGGAACTAAACAGAGCTGGGGAGGGGGAGGATGACAGAGATATTTAGGGTTTCATAATTGTAGGAGGTGGTAATTGAAGCAAAGAGAAAAGACAAAGTCACCCAGAGTTAGATTGTACAGGGAGAAGAGGAGGGGGGGGCAAGGACAGAGCAAAAAGGGACATCAGTGTTGAATAGAACAGGGAACGGGGAGAGCCACTGAGGGAAATGTTGAAAGAGCATTCAAAAAGTAGGAAGAAAGCCAATGCAGGACAGAATCAAGGCCAAGTTGGATAATTGATGTGAACATGTCAAAGGCAACAGATGGATCAAAAAGGATGAGGATAGGGAAGAGGTCCTCACCCCTGGCCAGAAACAGATCATTAGTGAACTCAATGAGAGTGGTCTCAACGAAAGGGAAAGGACAAAAGTCAGATTGCACGAGAGAGAAAAGAGGCAATGGGACCAGACAGAGGCATTGCTGGTGAAGGGGGTGAGGGAGAGCTAGGGATTTTGGGGATTAGAAACCCAGTATCTTGCTTGAAAATAGAGGGAAAGGTGCCAAATGAAGTAGGATGGAAGGATGGGTAAGAGTGAGAGGTGTCAGGAAGGTACGGGGTCAAGAGAACATATTAATAGGTTGAAAAAGGAGAACCCTAGGGAGAACTTGGAGATGAGAATAGGGTTGAAGGGAGACTCAGAGCATGGAATGTTGGGGTGCACACATGTAAAGATAGAGAATTGTTGTAAAAAACAGCTCCACCAACGAGATCTGTGTAGTAAGCCAACCAAATCCAATTTAATAGAGAAACACCAAAGCTCCTATGCAATGCTACAGCATAACACCAGTCGAACCCACACTGCACTTCCACAGTGAAAGCACTTCTCAGAGAGACAATATATTTAGGCAGTATTTTTTCTTGTTTCCATTTTTGTTCATTCTCTAAATGTGTTCCCTCCTTCCTCTGAGGCCATTTAGTAACGCAATAAATTAATTTGTACTTTAGAGTGAACTCTTTAATCCTTTTTGTTCTCTCCCCTCCCAATCAAATGCACACTTGTAAATTTGCATACATTAGCATAATGAAACATTAATTACATAGTATTCCGGATAGGACAAGCACAGCGCTTCAATCAATCTCAATAACTTGCATTGGGAAGGTGAAACTGGCCAGTCTTATCAGGACAACATAATAGACACAAACACATCCACAGCGGCTGTTGTGAGTGTGATTTATATGCACCATTGGAAAACAAAAAGCAGAAAATTATAAAGAGGCTAATAAATATCAATTATCTTAATGATACACAGACAAATTGTATTCTGTTGTTTATGTTAGATTCTAGGGCTGTGTTTGCACTGGGGGATGACAAGGGATGAGCTGGCACATCCCCAACAGCATAGGCTTTACCTACTTCCCAACCCACCACCTGCTTCAGCCACTAACAATAGCTTGAAAAGCTCCTCCAAAATAAACCTTGATGAGTTCAACTGGAAATGGTTCAGGTCAGAAGGGACCATGATGATTATCTAGTCTGACCGTCTGTATAACACAAGCCACAGAATTTTCTGCATTAAATCCAATAACTTGGGCCGGGAAGAATAATGGTGCCCATCTTCCCCTTGCAGAGGAGAGGATCCATATAGTACGGAATCCCCTGGCTCTCCTGCCTACCCATGACAAAGTCCCACTCATCACTGGCACACTAGAAGCATCCATGGAAGTTAGCGTCCACCTATTGTACGGATTCATATACATACCCAGCCATACAAATTAGAACTGGATTTACCTCTGACAGCAGAATTACAAATAAAAATAGCTGTTCCCTCTTTGTGTCTGCGTGTACATTATCCCACTTTATCCGATCTAAATTTATTAAATGTAAAGGGACAGAGCAGCTCTCCCTTTCATCCCTAAATTAAAGTGCTCCCATTTTTAGTAAAAGACTTCTGGGAGAACAGCAAAATGGTCTTCATTAACAAAACAAACTGCGCTGCTTCAATAATGAATGGGAGTGGTAAGGAAATAAATGGTGTATTCTCTGCAGATGCAGAGCCTTTCCCTCTTGACACAATGAAAGTGCACACTATAAAGCCATGAATGAATTGTTACAGCTTTTGAAAAATCTCAAAGAAATTTTTAAAAAAAGAGCATAACCTGAACATAATCCAAATTGTAAGACATCCGACAGCAAATGAGACTGCTGGATTGAGGGATCACCAAGTGAATATCAGCAAGCCATTACCTTCACGCTTCCGGGTGCATCAGCCCTTCCAAAAGGGAAAGATTTGGTTTCATAATCAATCACAGCTTCCATGTCTCACTTTCCTTTTAACTCAATTTATCCCACAATTTCAATTAACAAAATTATTGCCTACGGAAATATAGCCTAGACGAACCTACTATAAGGTGAATACACAACTGGTTTAAAAAGTATACTCAGTAGTTGTCAGTGGTTCACAATTAAATGAAAGGTCATATTGATTGGGGTGCCACAAGGATATGTCCTGGGTCCAGTTCTATTCACTATTTCCCTAAATGATTTGGATAAAGGCATAGAGAGTACACTACCAAGCTGGGAGGGGTTGTGAGCACTTTGGAGACCAGGATTAGAATTCAAAATGATGTTGACAAACTGGAGAAATGGTCTGAAATAAATAGGATTAAATCCAATAAGGACAAATGCAAAGTACTCCACTTATGAAGGAATAATCAATTGCAGAAGTACAAAATGGGAAATGACTGATTAGGAAGGAGTACTGCAGAAAAGGATCTGGGGGTTATAGTGGATCACAAACTAAATCTGAGTCAATGTAATACTGTTGCAAAAAAAGCAAACATCATTCTGGGACGTATCAGCAGGAATGTTGTAAGCAAGACACAAGAAGTAATTCTTCAGCTCTAATGCACACTGATAAGGCCTCAGCTGGAGTACTGTGTCCAATTCTGGGCACTACGCGTTGGGAAAGATGTGGACAAATTGGAGAAAGTCCAAAGGAAAGCAAGAAAAACGATTAAAGGTCTAGAAAACATGACCAATGAGGAAAGATTGAAAAAACTGGGTTTGTTTAGTCTAGAGAAGAGAAAACTGAGAGGGGACATGATAACAGTGTGCCAGTAGGTTAAAGGGTTGTTATAAAGTGGAGGGTGATAAATTGTTCTCCTTAGAACTGAGAACAGGACAAGAAATAACTGCTCCAAATTGCATTAAGGGAGATTTAGGTTAGACATCAGAAAAAACTTCCTAACTGTAAGTGTAGTTAAGCACTGGAACAAATTACTGAGGTAGGTTGTGGAATCACTGGAATCTCCGTCATTGGAGGTTATAAGAACAGGGTAGAGAAACACCTGTCAGGGATGTTCTAGGTAACTTAGTCCTGCCTCAGTGTAGGGGACTGGACTAGATACCTATCAAGATCCCTTCCAGTCCTACATTTCTACAATTAGAAATATATAAGGAAAACCTGCAATACACAAATTGGGGTAAGCCGCAATATTAGCATTTGAAATAAGTCCCCATCTTCAGGTTTAGGTGATATTACAGAAATAGATTATTTGCTACCCTGAAACATAACACCTTTATTATGTGAATTACTGTAGCACCTAGGAGACCAGGGATGGAGTAAGACCCCATTGTGCTGTAGAAACACAGATTGTAAACTCTTTGGATCAGAAACCAGCTTTTTGTTCTAAGTATATATACTGTATTCTTTGCACCAAAACTAAGGGGCTGATTCTTTCCCCACAGGATCTGAGCAATTCTCATGAATTTCAGTGGGAGTTATTCATGTCTTTCATGGGGAAAACTGAACCCTACCTGACTTACACACACAATTCAGTTGACTAAAACCTAAACCAGGGTCAGAATCAGTAACTTTTTCAACTCAAAAAACGTCAGGGAAAAAGTTTTGAAATTGTTAAAAGTAAATGTTTTGACATTTTCAGAACAAAAACGGTTTGGTTTTCCAGCTCAAAATGACGTTTCATGTCAAAATGTAAGCTAATTGGATGGAATAAAAAGTTTAAAAGAGGAGGCTAAATAATAATCACTTTTTCATTATTTAGCCATTGGAGCAGAGCAACTAAAACCCAAGTCTCCCGCATTCTGGGAGAGAGCACTAACCACCAAGTGGGCACTCTCGCTCAATCTGAGTCATTTTATGCAAGCTCGCCTCGGGTGAGTTAGACAACTGATCTCTTCCCCTGGTTTGTGAATCACTATGAGACTTAGATGGGAGATAGGCGTCCAGACACCCGCAGGGGAGCAGAAGTGCGCACTCCCAGAGGCAGAAACATACGCACCTAAGGAACTTTTACTGCAAAAACTCAGGTGCCGATTGAGTTTAGGTGCCTCCAGGGTCCCATGGGAATTCTGTCCATTGCAGTGGTCCTAAAACTGTGACTTAGGCACTCTTGCATTCTTTTAGATGTAATATAGGAGCTCAAAGATGTTAATATAATGCAGTTACTGTCCAAAATTAAACAGGGTTAAACAAGGCTCAGGGTTTTGTTTGCACCGCTCTTAGGCTGCTTAGTACCAGGGCAAATAAAAGAATTTTTAATACTGTAGCCTTTTATTAAAGATAAAGAAAAGAAGGAAAAAGAGTTAAAGCATTTTAAATGTAAAGTATTAACTTTAATTTTAACCATAGGCCTTATTCCCTTTCCTTTTAGCTGGAGGGGGTTTTTAGAAGGAAAACCCCTTTGTTTGACAGTCTCTTAGACGATAATCAAAGATGGTAATACATGTCTTTTTGGGTAAAAGAGAAGTTAGTTGAGATGGGCTGGAGCGGTTGTTGTTGCTGCTGTTGTTATTAAATAGGGTTGCCAGCTCTCTACTTACACAAAACCAAACACCCTTGGCCCACCCCCTGCCCCTCCTCTGAGGCCCCACCTCCACCCTGCTCCTTCTCCGAGGCCCCATATCCCCTCCTCCTGGTGCTCGCTCTCCCCACCCTCACTCACTCATTTTCACCGGGCTGGCTCATGGGCGTGCGGTGCAGGAGGGCGTGAGGGCTCTGGCTGGAGGTGCTGGCTCTGGGGTGGGGCCAGAAATGAGGAGTTCAGGGTGCGGGGCTCCAGGCTGAGGCAGTGAGATGGGATGAGTGAGGGGGTGAGAGGAGTGGGGCCAGGGATAAGGGGTTTCGGGTGTAGGAGGGGGCTCTGGGCTGGAGCCAAGGGTTTTGGAGTACGGGAGGGGTCCGGGCTGAGGCAGAGGTTTGGGTTGTGGGAGGGGATGCGGGCTCCAGATGGGGGTGTGGGCTCTGGTGTGGGGCTGGGGCTGAGGAATTTGGTTGCAGGAGGGGGCTCCAGGCTGGGGCAGATGGTTGGGGTGGTGGGGGGAGGGCTCCAGTTCAGGGTGCAGACTCTGGAGTGAGGCTGGGGATGAGGGGTTTGGGGTGCAGGAGGGTGCTCTGGGCTTGGATCGAGGGGTCTGGAGGGTGGGAGGTGTATCAGGGCTGGGGAATGAGGTTGGGGCATGGGGGGGGGAAGAGGTCTCCAGCTGGGGTTTTGCACTCTGGGGTGGGTCTGGGAATAAGGGTTTTGGGGTGCAGGAGGGTGCTCTGGGCTGGGACTGGGGGGTTCGGAGTGTGGGAGGGGGCTCTGGGCTTGGGCAGGGGTGCAGGGTGAGGGCTTCGGCTGGGGGTGTGAGTTCTGGGGTTGGGCTGGGGATGAGGGGTTTCAGGTGCAGGAGGTTGCTCTGGGCTCGGATCGAGGGGTTCGGAGGGTGGGGGGATCAGGGCTGGGGCGTGGGAGGGGGTCAAGGGTGCAGGCTCCAGATAGCGCTTACCTCAAGCAGTTCCCAGAAGCAGCAGCAGCAAGTCCCCCCTCTGGCTCCTACACAGGGGCACAGCCATGCAGCTCTGAGTGCTGACCCATCCACAGGTGCCGCCCCTGCAACTCCCATTGGCCGTGGTTCCTGGCCAATAGGAGCTGCAGAGCCGGCACTTGGGGCGGGAGCAGTGTGCGGAGCCCCCTGGCTCCCCTACGAGTAGGAGCTGGACGGGGGACATGCCTCTGCTTTCGGGAGTTGCGCAGAGCCATGGCAGGCAGGGAGCCTGCCTTAGCCCCGCTGCGCCACCGACCAGATTTTTAATGGGCTGTTCAGCAAGAGCTGCCAGGGTGCCTTTTCGACCGGGTGTTCCCTATTGACCCTGGCAACCCTATTGTTAAAGTCTGATTCCATTTCATCTTAGGTGGCATCTGGAATTCCTCTGGAGCTGGTAGAGGTGGCGCTATCATCTGGATCCCTCTCTCAGGACCAGGATGATGAAGGCCTGGGGTCCCAGGAAATGGCAAGCATGGTAGTCATGATAGTGAAACTTGCTCCAGCAGTCTCTGGCTGTTCGTCCATTTTTTTTTTTGGACTAATTCAGTCTGTTTCCCTTTTCCCATCAACATTAGTTATTATAGGTTATTGTGACATCTTATGAACTTTCACATACTTCCTATAGTTGAGCTAATGATTAAGGTAGATGTGTAGGTCGAATTACCACACCAGCACCTAAACAGATTTAGGCACCTAACTCCTTTTGTGCATTCCGACTTTAACGTCTTTGTGCCTCAGTTTACCTACCTGTAAAATTAAGACAGTAATGACGACACCTACCTCACACAGGTATAGTAGACAGTTCATTAATGAAAGCTTTGAGCTTTCTGAGATCCTTAGATACAAAGGCCATGTATGCCTTATATATTATATGCTGTGAGTTTTTACTTCTTACTCTGACAAAGCTCCCTACAAAAATAAGTAAATAACATAGCAGTGGCATGTGCAGGAAAAAAGAGTCTGAAGTCCATATAAATAGATGAGGATAAGCAATGTGAAAAGCTCAGTTGTTAAATGTGTCCTTTGAGATTAGACTGTAGAGAAATCTCAGAGGTCAGTTCACACAATTTAGTCACTCATATTAAAACATTATACCACAACAATAACTTGCGGTCAATTTTATGTTTGGAGCAAATAAATCTGAAACCCCACACTGTCCTATTATGAACTGTATACCTTTGCTCATAATAAAATTATTTTTAGAAGTTTGCCAGCTCCAAGGGAAAACAGAAGGAACAGTCCTACATTAAATTATCCACTTGAATGAGTTTCCAAATTGAAATCACCAAGATTGCAAGTACAGAGTTGTAACTACACGGGAATCCATTTGAAATAATTTCAGATCTGAATATCGCCATACGGTCCTGTTGATTTCAATAGAGAAAACCTACTCATGTGGATAATATTATGCAGATGGGACAGTGGCTTTGGGGCCTTTTGCCAAGGCCTTGTATGCTCCTGGCCACCCCTACAGCCAAATGCTTTTTGATTAAAATCCATATGGATCACAAGTCTTATAAAAGAAAAACCGTACAGCAAAATATTTGTTACCCCTCAGTTAGGACTAATACTGCTGTTGTAGCCATATGGCTAATCTGCTTCATACAGTACTCCACACTACAATGCTCTAGACTCAATGCTCTTTGAAAGCAAAACTTCTGGAAAATGTGAAAGGCTAATGGTTCTACAGATATGAACAGAATAGGCAGGGGGGAACCCACAACCTTGCAGAAATATTCAGCATTCCCCTTGATTCATACAGTGCATGAAATGTGTTAAAGATTTCCCCCTCTCCAAAATATACCTTGAAGTGTATAGATTGTAACCAGTTTGTGCATTTGAGCCAAATTTTCAAAGGGGCCAATAACTTGACCTCCATTTGTTTGCAAGCCATTTTGCTTGTGCAGTTACTTGCATATATAGTGTTTGATTGAGCAAATGATTGCATTTGCAGCTGCAAATTCTGTTAGCAAATGAGTTTTGGGCGTATACATTTTACACTCTGTGTGCATAACTCCAGTGGTTAAGCACAAAACTAGCAGTCAGAAAACCTGAGTTCTCTTCCCAACTCTGCCACTGACCGTTGTATGGCCCTGGGCAAGTCATTTAATCACTTTGTACTTCCATTTCTCCTCTCATAAAATAGCCCTAGTCCTGCCAATTGCGCATTTAGACCATCAGGACCTGAATATAATCCAGTATGAAATGGAAAGCCAGGAAAGGCATTAGTGAACCAAACGATGTGTTGATATCATCCTGGGCTGCTGAGTAGCTGGGCTACTACCTGCTGAACCAGCAGCAGCTTTTTCTAATGCCTGTGTTTTCCTTCCGTAAGTCTGTACTTTCCAAGAATCCAACCTGCAGGTCATGAAGGCTTGGATCACCGTGCCAAAGTTTGCATTAGGTTGGATGAGGAACACTCTGGCTACTATGGAAAATTAATTAGCAGCCTTTTAAACTCAGAATGGCTAAGGTAAAACACTGAAATGAGTTTGATGACTGTCTACAGAACAAAACACCATACAGGGTTCCCCGCTATCAGCACTCTGCAGAAGGGAAGGCAGCGCCTGCCCACACAATGCTTGGCTCTCACTACAGCTGTCATTTTTTCCCCCTTTCACGACGACTGAAATTTCTCAAAAGATACCCAAAAGGGGCCACCCACAGCTAAAAAATGTAATATTGCTTCAAGAAGCACTACAGATGACAAACCTGGCTTTCCGTCTTGGTGAGCAGTCCATTTAAAATGTTGTATCATTGAACGGTTTAATGCTTGAAATAGAACACTAATTATTTACAGCTACCAAAAGCGTGCCAGGTGTTTCATGGAAGACTGCCAAACAGCCTTTGCCTCACCACCCATTTCGTTTAGTTACATAAAACCTTACACAGACCCCTCTGCCCTTGAGGCTATGTAATAGGTTTCTGCACCCTGCTTGTCTGTGCAGACACATCTTGGCCCGATGACAGACACTCATTTCTGGCTCATTCTACAGAAAACTCCCATAGTGAGCCAAAAAGAGCCAGACTTTATTTAATGCTTCTTTCCACTGCCCCTCAGCATCTGACCTGATTCAGACTGGGCAAAGGCTCAACGCAGACAATTTTAGAAAATAGTCAGAACCTAATCTATCTCTGAGTGAGATGAGGGGCAGAAAATGAGAGAAGGCAAACATCTATGGTAGCAGTTTCCAAGGAAGATGACAGGTAAGAGGTTAGAGAAAGTTAAACAAAAGGAAACTACCAAGACTCCTAGTTCTGTACCAATTTGTAACAAGGCAGGGCTTGCCACATGACCCACTGCCATAGCCTGTCACTTGTAGGCAGTTCGATTGCCTACAAACTTCAACATAACACAAACACACACAGTTCTTCACCACACCCTCGGCAGCTGGGCTATAACTCGCCGGGGATCTCTTCCCCTTTGCCTCTCACTACCTCCTCCTCTCCCAGGGGACTCTGGCAGTCCTGCTATTTCTGCTCCTGATTCCTGCAGCTTCCTAGCTCCAACCTGCCAGGTTGGTTACAGACCCACTCATTCACTCCCACTCTTCCAGTGGCCCAGGTACCCTCTTTTAAAGCCTTATCTGTGTCAGCTGATGAAGCACAGGTGCTCTGGCCCTGCTCCCACTTACAGGGCCAGCATCACCCTGAGACACCTTAATAGTGTCTAATGGTTTCTCTTAAAGGCAGATTATAAAATCACAAAAAGAAAAGGAGGACTTGTGGCATCTTAGAGACTAACAAATTTATTTGAGCATAAGCTTTTGTGAGCTACAGGGTGCTACAGCTCACGAAAGCTTATGCTCAAATAAATTGGTTAGTCTCTAAGGTGCCACAAGTCCTCCTTTTCTTTTTGCGGATACAGACTAACACGGCTGCTACCCTGAAACCCATAAAATCACAGTGCCTATTATTATTTTTTGTATTACATTCATACCAACTGACACCAGGGCCCCACTGTGCTAGGCACTATACGAACTCACAGTGAGAGACAGCCCCTACCCTAAAGATCTTACAATCTAGACAAAATAGGGCACCAAACAGAAGCACAGAGCCTTGGCCACTGTCACATGGCAGATGACAGGGTTAGGACTAGAAGCCAGGTTGCCTGCCTCTCTGCTCGGTGCCCAGGACATGAAAACACACTGAACCATCAGCACAGTGTGTTGAAACAGTTTTGAGCACAAATCACTATTGGAGCCACCTGTTGTGAACCCAAGCTAGCTTCAGCTTTTTTTCAGCTCAGAACCCACATGATCACTTTGGAATCAAAGCTCTCACTGAGAACCTGCCAATCTGGTTCCTTGTGTCACCACATATGCATATAATACAACCACCTCCCATATAGCAGAGCCTCTCTCTTTGCCGTTGTGAAGACTGTAAACCTATGACTCATATGACATCCATGTTAAAAACATATCCTTAGAGATGGGACATTGGAACCTCTAGCTATAGATTCATCAGCATGGACAATGATTACAATCATTTTAGATGGGAGTCTGTGCACATTTGATTCACATATGTAATCACATGCCTAGTCCAACTCATGCTAATCTGTTAAAATATAATTAGTACTTTATATTCCCAAAGGACTATACAAACATCTAGTTAATCCTCAACAACTGAGAGGAAATAGCCCCCATTTAGCAGATGGAGAGAAAGAGTCACACGTAAGTTAAGGCACTTGGCCCAAATTCACACACTAACTCAGAGGCAAAGCCAGGATTAGAACCCAACAGTTCCTTGCTCGTCATTCTAGTTTACTCACTACACTAGGATGTCACTCTCTAGCTGTTACTTCCTCTTAATGGTAGCATATTCTTTCCTGAAAAGTTGTTTTGACCTTGCTTCGTTGTCTAGCTGCTAGGCAACGAGAGGTTTAAATTGATACTTTTTGGAGTCATGCCATTAACAAATTTTCATGCCCCATCATACTTTTCCTTTGCTGAATTATTAGTGCTTCCTTCCTTCATGTGGTTGTTCCCTTATACTGATACACATGTCAAAAGAAGAATCACTGAACAGTGGGAGGAAGAGAAAGCACAGAGTTCACACAAAGGCATTTCTGAATGCCAGCATGACAGATTGCATACCACATATTCACAAAGAAGCCCCATTAAGATCACTTGGGGTGTCAAAATTATGTAACATGAGACGTACAACCTGCAGGCACTCTACAGGCTAACCAATGTCTGGAAAATGCACCTAGGAAGAAACTGAATCACAAAGGAATGAATCCATATCCTGGATTCTGTGTTAATATGTGACCAGCTGAGTAGTCATAAGCCTGACTGGTCAACCACAGGGTGTACAGTATGTTCATTTCTTCAGTGGGCTTGTAGAAAAGAGGAGATTTTTCTCACACTGCAACAGACACCTATGATTGCGCAGATAGCATGGATGTGCATAAGATCAGAAAGCATAAAAAATATAAATCTGTTCCTGCTTACAAGACCCTTGCTAGGAGAGCATTCAAAGTCTATATGGGCTCCAAACGAACCTCTTACAGCACATTAACACTGAAGGGAACCATGGGATTCTTCTTCACGCATGTCTGCTTCTCTCTTGCTAACAAGCATCTGGATTAAGGTGGCTGCAGAAACGCACTGGGTTAGTCTAATTCCGTCATTGTGCTCTCCACGCACACCTACGTGACTCAGACTGATTTTGTTAACCCATGGGCATGTTAAGAGATGCAACTTAAGTAGGGAAGGTCTGGAATGATCAGGGGGATATTGCCCAAGTTGTGAGTCTGAGTGCCATAGAGCTAGTGCCAAGTGGTTCCTGGCTCCTGAATCAGGGTCAGGCAGCATGATGAGAGATAATCATGGAAAATTATAAGGGGTTGCAGCCACTGTCAGAATTGGAGTGATAGAATGGAGAACTTTGTGAGATGGAAAATTATGGTGCAATAAGGGGTTGGTGCAAAGGGGATTCCATGGAGACCACAGGGGACAAAGTCTTCTGCACAGACTGACTTGATTCTCTTTATTCTCTCATGTGGAAGTATAAGTGTATTAAAAACATGTTGGAAACTAGAACCTCCACCTTTTCCTTCATCTGTGAGCCAACAGACAAGTCAACCCCTTCAGTGTGAAAGAGCTCGGTGATTTCATTCCACTCTTTCATTCTGTGATATAGCTTCTCGGTCTCCCAACATACAGCTTGTTTCTAGGCTGGAAAAGGGGGCCCTCGAAAATTCTGTTCTTGGTTACATCGGATTAAATCTACAGTAACTCGATTGCATACAGCAGATTTACATCAGAGTAGCTGAGTGCTCAATCCAGTCATACAACAATCCCATCGAAAGAAGAGACACCGTAGGCCAAATTCTCCTCTGAGTTACACTAGTGTAAATCCACTGAAGTGACTCCAGATATATACCAAGGTATCTGAGAGCCTGCGTGAATCCAGATTATAGAAAATGGCTTGTCTCATTGGCAGCAATAATGCTATAAATGTAAGCAATTTATTGAGTTAGTCACTCTCCAACGGTTGACTTTTTCCTGGAGAAAAAGCAGTAATTGTACTGGTGCCTGGTAAGGCTGTGTCAGCCTTTTCTTTAAAAACACCATTTTTCAAAGGTTTGCAACTCAGCCATCAAAGTTGGCTCCATGTGGAAACTTGGTTGCTACATAAAGTCCCAGCTTTAAAAGCAGATTTTATGATGGCTGTTATTTGTCCACTAAAGGATGATGTGTGTTGCAAGAGAGATGCCTACAGACTCCTAAATACACACAGTTAACCTCTTCACTGCTGCCAACAACAGTAGCTTCTGTGCAATGGAACACACTCCACACCACAAATTAGCAGTATTTGAATCAGAAACTTTCACTCCCAAAGGAACCGACTTCTGCTACTTGAGCTAAAAAGGTTGCTTCCTTAGCTAGCAGCAGTAGTTAACCCCTAGACTAGCCACCAGAAGGTGGAGGCATGGTGCATGCTTTACAAGGGTGTTACATATGGTTCCTATACACAAGTAGCAAGACAGGCACATTCAGTCTAGATGGTTTTTATTTAGGATTAAGGAAAAGAAGAAAGAACAAATATAAAATCCCCAAGGGAGAGAAAATAGAACATATTTCTCACTCTATAAAATCCTTTTGTCTTGAAATGCCTCCTAGCGCTGGCCTTTAGCAGACTTGTTGGCAAACACCTTAGCAATAAAGGGTACAACACATAGCTGCATGCACCACACTGTGTTCAGGTCTTAGAGTAAACTCTTCAGGACAGAGACCATGTCTTCATATACAGTGCTTTGCATAATAGGGCCCCTAGATACTACCGTAATACAAATGTTATTTTACATGTACTTACAATTTAACATATGATTACTGTTTTTCCTTTAGAAAGGGAGCAATCTTTAGTCTACATGGTTCTCTAACAACTTCTTGATATTGCAGTATATTTTTTTAATATTTCACTGTTCTTGGAGACTCTGGTTCCATTGTGTCTTGCATAAATATGTAAGCCATAAATAAGTCATATGAACGTGTAAACACTGACGGTGCTTGGTTTGCTTGCATCTGCCTATATTTGTATCCAATGCAATAAGTAAAGGAGACTATATTGGAGAGAAAATAGGAATAAACACTCAGTGTGAAAAGGTTAGGATTCAAGCATTTTCCTTTAAATTACTGGCACTTCTGCAAATAAACAGCATTCGGTAATTTCAGTTAGGCGCTAAAGAGGTTTTAGCCCCCAAATGGCCCATTTCTACCAATTATGCCAATTAATTAGCAAAAAAAGATGGAATAGTGGTGCTTTGGTTTCTCTAGAAACAAAAATAGGAAGAATGCAAAACCATTTAGATTAATAAGCAGTCATCAAAATACTCTGACTGACAATCAGTGTAATGGTGCATTTATGGTACATATGGTTTGTAACTGGTTGCTCATTGTATATGTTCTGCACACTCTAAAGAAAGCTGTCTGTAAACAGCTCCTCTAACATATGAAATAATTGTCATTTTCATGTTAAAAAAACAGAACGTACAAAGATGTGGATGTGACTTTTCAAGTAGAACATCTATAACCCTTTCCAATTCGGACATTGCCTCCACTGTAAAAGCAGTATTCACTTCCAAGCCAGGAGATACTGTCTCTCATATTTTAACACATTTAATGGTAACATCAGGAAGAAACATCTATTACAAACAGATTTTTCTTACTGCATTTAAGGAGAAATCTTCCCCTTACAAATAGCTTTGTTAGTAAATTTAAGATCAGAATTTCTTTTGTGTCATTCCTTAAAAATACAATGAACATGCCACCACCAAAAACAATATTTTTTTTATCTTTCCCACAGAAGTAGTTCACAAATTATACAAGTTCAATAACACCAAATGCAGCCATCTCTGGGGTTGAGGACATACCTCACAGCCTAACAGGGTGGGGAAAGGAACTTTTGCCCGGAGGTTAAGGGGCAAACTCCTAGGACACGATTTTCAGGCTCGTTTGTGGCACAAAGAGATAAGGGCCTAGCAGAGAATTCTCCTTTCATAGGATAATGTACTGTTGGTGCGTTTACACTGCAACTGGACTCTGTATCTTAATTTCCCCCTAGGTGGCACGTTGGGGAAAGGGGAGGGCATAATGGAGTTCTGCTCTACTTTTTCTATCCTCAGTGGTTTAGTGTCGATTAAGGACCCCATATCAACGGTGCAAGTTAATGCTGCTCAGAGACGAAATAAGTCCCATTGGGGTCAGGGCTTGGGAATCAAGAGCTATAACTGGCTCTCTGAAACAGAGCTCTGGCATAGAAGAAAATCTGCCCCGACTCTTCAGAAAAGTATCATGAGAACTACAGAGCTGAATTTCTAAAATCAGGCTCACGTAATTATATGGCTTATTTGTGTACGTAATTACAGCAATTTCCATGTGCAAAAACCAGCAGTTGCATGCAAAAAATTAGGCACACGTGTTTTACAGTTAATTGGGCATCCTTTAAAAAAACAAAAACAAAAAACCCTTCAGGGTGCAGAGAGAAGAATTGTTTTTCAGGTGTCATTTGAAACACCCCCATACAATAAACCACTAATAATTTAATTTTCTACTTTGCATAGCTAAAAGGGCTGAGACAAGTTTGCTAGAATTTCAGCACGTAATTCTACACCATCATTTTTGGCTTTAAATACAGTACATAAATAAAACATATCAGAATATTTCATTTTAGAGTTTCCATCACCTTGGAAAGTCGACTTTACCATGATTATATGGAACTGATTTTTGGCCATGCCTCAGCCTGTTATTGACTCCAGCTTTTAATATATAAATAATAGCATGAGTGCATATCCTAGTGGAATAAGGCTTGCCTTTGCATTTCTGTCTGCCAAATATTTTTATTAAAGCAATTAAACAATTATTCCCCTTACTCATTCAATATCAGGTTTCCCTTTTGCAAACACTCAACCACTGCTGTGGATGCATCAAAAGCAGAATATTTTTTGTAAAATCATACTAATATAAAAATAAACTACCCATTTATTATCCAATTTTGCTGTATCTTAAAAAATAAAAAGGTTTGCAACTTTTCTTACTTTTATTATTGTGATTTTAGTTCTCATAAAAGATGCCAGATGGAAAATGCTGAAAACTGAAACTATAGGTTTACATTTATGTACTGATTTATTTTTGCATTCCTCCCAAACATCACATGTGGGCTGCTTTTAGAGGTAAGATACCAAGCTAAAAGGTCCAGATAGTATGTTGCTAATTGTGTTCCTAACCTGTCCAGCTCTCACATCTCACAACTCTAACCAGTCCCCAGAAATCATAAATTTCAGGCCCTCCCCTTTTAATACAGGTGATTACAATAAGTCGGATACTTCTACCAGTGAAATCAAAAGGAATTTTGCTATTGACCTCAATAGGTGCCAGAGGAGGCTCAATGTAGCTATGTCTGGTTCTCTGTTCCTGGAGACTGATGACTGGATCCTGTTCCGTTGGCAGGCTGACCTAGGGAAAACCTTGGATGGTACAAAGCCAGCAGACCTAGCTTTATGGCACCAGTTCTTCATATCCACTATATGTTGGGAGTGTGGAAGAGAAATGCAGTGCACAGCACACATCATTTTGCCATCTGGCACAGTGACTGGCTGCAGCTGGTGCGACTTAGAGCAGCCCTCAGGGTGCTCTAAGGGCTTGTCTACAAGGGACATTACTCCACAGCAAGCCAAGGTGTGACGCTACATCATGCTAGCTTGCTGGACAGTAACATCCAGTGTGGAACCTGCTACAGTGCACTAAAAGTTCCATAGTGTGCTTTGATGTAGTCCAATTTCAAATAGCAGCACTCCAGAACTTTTAGTGCACTGTTCACATGGGACATTATTGTGTGGCAAGCTAGTGCGCTGTAGAATCGCACCCTGGCTTGCACACAGTAATGTCTCATGTTGATGTTCCTTTGCACCTGGGACTATTTTGGCCACTTGCTAACGCAGGATCAGAAGATCTAACATGTGGCTTAATGTTCTCTTTTTCCCCTACCCCATCAGCTACACCAAGTGATTCAGTCCTCAGTAGTCTAAAAATTTTAAATGCTTATCACAGCTACTGTTATTGTGATGAAGCTGAATTTCTTAGCACAGAAAACACAGTTTCAACTAGAGAAATAAAATTGATGGCAATAAAACCCATAATGAGATTTTTGTAATTCAATTGTAAAAATAACATTTTAAAATAGCCAATCATCTATCCTATTAGGTAATTTGTTATTATTAGAAATCACCATGTTTTATTTACCCAAAATATCCCAGAAACTCAATTAGCCTTTGATCAGATCTTATTACAGCTATAATATGCTGCTAGTGATGACATTTACTATTAGTATGTGTTTGTTGCAAAGAGTCCTATCTATGTTTAATTATTTAACTTCTATTGGATACCAATACGCAATTACATATGTTCAATATATTTCAATTCGTGGCACGTACCTTTTGCTGCTTTGACATCTGCATCTTTAAAAATGACCCACTGCCAACACAATATAATTATACTGTATTCCATTAGGAGAGATGGCATATTTTGAAGACTTTTCTTTTACCAAATCCACTTCAGTTTTGGGTGGGAGTAATATTCTAATAATAATTCTAACAATACAGTGCTCGCAAATATCCTAGACACTGCATTACAGTTAATTAATTAATACAAGGGTATATTGTACCAGTCATTTAGGATTTTAAGTAAAATCTTACCTCCATGTATTCCAGTACTCCATTGATTTTGTGGTTCTACTCAATGTGATTAACAGGGGGCAGAATATGGCACATCCAAGTACTAAAAGAGATCTATATCTCACCATATAACTGATTTTCCTTGCCCATTAATCTGACTATGGTCCCCATCTCTCATGTGTAGAATCACAGAATCATAGAATACCAGGGTTGGAAGGTCATCTAGTCCAACCCCCTGCTCAAAGCAGGGCCAATCCCCAACTAAATCATCCCAGCCAGGGCTTCGTCAAGCCTGATCTTAAAAATTTCAAAAGAAGGAGATTCTACCACCTCCCTAGGTAATGCATTCCAGTACTTCACCACCCTCCTAGTGAAATAGTTTTTCCTAATATCCAACCTAAACCTCCCCCACTGCAACTTGAGACCATTACTCCTTGTTCTGTCATCTGCTATCAATGAGAACAAACTAGATCCATCCTCTTTGGAACCCCCTTTCAGGTAGTTGAAAGCAGCTATCAAATCCCCCCTCATTCTTCTCTTCCGCAGACTAAACAATCCCGGTTCCCTCAGCCTCTCCTCATAAGTCACGTGTTCCAGTCCCCTAATCATGTTTGTTGCCCTCCGCTGGACACTTTCCAATTTTTTCACATCCTTCTTGTAGTGTGGGGCCCAAAACTGGACACAGTACTCCAGATGAGGCCTCATCAATGTCGAATAGAGGAGAATGATCACATCCCTCGATCTGCTGGCAATGCCCCTACTTATACAGCCCAAAATGCCATTGGCCTTCTTGGCAACAAGGGCACACTGTTGACTCACATCCAGCTTCTCGTCCACTGTAACCCCTAGGCCCTTTTCTGCAGAAAACTGCCGCCTAGCCATTCGGTCCCTAGTCTATAGCGGTGCATGGGATTCTTCCATCCTAAGTGCAGGATTCTGCACTTCTCCTTGTTGAACCTCATCAGATTTCTTTTGGTCCAATCCTCTAATTTGTCTAGGGCCCTCTGTATCCTATCCCTACCCTCCAGCGTATCTACCTCTCCTCCCAGTTTAGTGTCATCTGCAAACTTGCTGAGGGTGCAATCCACGCCATCCTCCAGATCATTAATGAAGATACTGAACAAAACCGGCCCCAGGACTGACCCTTGGGGCACTCCGCTTGATACCGGCTGCCAACTAGACCTGGAGCCATTGATCACTACCCGTTGAGCCTGACAGTCTAGCCAGCTTTCTATCCACCTTATAGTCCACTCATCCAGCCCATACTTCTTTAACTTGCTGGCAGGAATACCATGGGAGACCGTATCAAGAGCTTTGCTAAAGTCAAGGAATAACATGTCCACTGCTTTCCCCTCATCCACAGAGCCAGTTATCTCATCATAGAAGGCAATTAGATTAGTCAGGAATGACTTGCTCTTGGTGAATCCATGCTGACTGTTCCTGATCACTTTCCTCTTCTCTAAGTGCTTCAAAATTGATTCCTTGAGGACCTGCTCCATGATTTTTCGAGGGACTGAGGTGAGGCTGACTGGCCTGTAGTTCCCCGGATCCTCCTTCAGTGTACTTCAGTTGACTCCCTCTCGCACACATCATGAAGTGTAAAAATCTTTTGCACACCTTCTCAGACCTAAACAACTCACTCTGGCCTACATCTCAGACTTTTCTCCCACCACATTTCTCTTCAAACCTTCCGCTCTGCTGGTGATGCCATCCTTGACGTCTTATTTGACTATTTCAATCACCCCTATCTTGGTACCTTTTCCCATGCCACCTCCTATGCCTGCAGTACCTTTGAACACCAAGTCACCGGTGACTCCTCTCCTGCATAGCTCCTACAATCCTCCTCCTTTTATGATGATCCAAAGTTGTAAATTTATAATTATGGAAAGGATCACAAACAAATCTGTTATCCACACCCCTCTAGATTTCACAGTGTATTTTGTCTTTTATCTGTTGGCCTGTAAGCTCATTGGGGCAGGCAGTGTCCCACTTTACACTGTGCTCACTTTACAATGCTTAACACACTATTTTAAATCTAAAAATAGATAGCAATACTATGAGCAGACCCCGTAGCTCAGTTCAGCAGGCTTACACACTTGAGTCAAAGAAAACATTCAAATCAGGTATAGTAAGGCCACGAAATCAGAGCCCTTGACACCAGTCCTGATCTCACCACTTTTGTTATAATCACTGATTGACATGCTTCTTACCCAAAATGCCACCCAACCTTAGATGAATAGCATGCTGGTATCAGCTTGTCCACACCATCTCATTGTAGAGCACTGGTATAGTATAAATATCAACTTGTTATGACTCAGTAGGCCCAATTATGATCTCACACCATTTTTTCACCAGTGTAACTCCAACGACTTTACTGGACTTTCTCCTGAATAACAGTGTTGTAAATGACATAAGAAAAAGAACACTTGTGGTTCCCTATTTACATTTTGAACCTGCACACATTGAGATGGCTCGAAATTGACCCAAACTCTTTCTTCCCATCTTGATGGCAAATTAAGTCTCTTTTAAATATCTAGTTCATTTGCAGTAATTGCAATTGTGTGATCGGACAAAACCAGCCCTGTACAAAGCACAACCAGGGGATTTTCACCTTTGAATTCAATGATTCAATGTGCGGTCATTGAAAAAAGGTATAAATAAGGCCTGGTCTACACTGGGGGGGCGGGGGAGAGTGGAGATCGATCTAAGTTACGCAGCTTCAGCTACGTAAATAAAGTAGCAGAAGTCAATGTACTTAGATCTACTTGCCGTGGTGTCTTCACTGCGGTATGTCGACGGCTGATGCTCTCCCGTCAACTCCACATGCGCCTCTTGCCCTGGTGGAGTACTGGAGTCGACGGGAGAGCGCTCGGCGGTTGATTTATAGCATCTAGACTAGACACAATAAATTGACCCCTGCTGAATCAATCACTGCCTGTTGATCCAGCCGGTAATGTAGACAAGCCCTAAGTATTGTTCTCTGGTCATTGCTTGCCATTTTCCCAAGTCAACTCTTAGACACTCTTTTAGCACAACATTGTATTGTTCAAAAGGAATAATCATAGTTGGTTGGGTCAAAGAGTCTAGTGCTCTAACTTAAATAAAGTTGAAGTGTAAGATTCTCCACTCTTTGCCACTAACATAGTTAAATACTCCAGTACAAGCGATTTCAAAGTGAGTGTAAAATGTTACCAATCAGAATGGTAACATGGTCATATATTTATGAAAATGCCATTTCTAAACAGTTTATTTAGGATTCAGAAATGATCAATAGGTGTTATAAGCATGTTACAGATGTGTAATATACTTTACAGATGGCTGTACATATATCAGTAGAGGTATTGTAAGTGTTATAGGCAGTTATAAGCCCTTGTTATATTGACTTGCTGGACTGAACAACAATTGATTAACCATTCATTAAGATATCTATTATTCAGTTTATTAATACTTTATAAACTATTTCAAAATGTACCTTTAATTTAACATATGACCAGTAATGTTTTATATGCACTTTCCACTTGTATAAATGACTACAAAAGATCTATTTACAATGGTAATTTTGTCCCAATGATGGCAAAATGCTACCATCTAGCAGTGCTTTGCAGCCATCTTACAGGGGTGGAATTGATTACACAAGGGATGAGACAGTGCAGAATCACGCTTGATATGTCAGCTACTATTTAGTGAAGCAAACTGTAGAACAATGGTAAAGGAGAATTCATGGCAGAGTTTGAAAAATGGATAGATCTTAAAAACTAGCTGGCAAAAAGCACATTCAGCAATAGTCTTCACCACTCAGCAAAGAAAGGCCAATCTACTGTGTTTAAAACCACTCAGATGTTACTCAATGTAGTATTATGCTCTGAGACACATATGCTCATAAAATATAGAGATCGAAGTCTGCCACTAGCTATAGAAATAGATTATGAGTGCTGTTTCTACAGTAAGGAAAGAAACAAAGGCTTTTCAAGATAACGCAATCACTCATTGACAGAGATGACACGATATGGCTCTGCTTTTGAGACAAGCTCCAGATGTCACAATCAACTAAGTACTCTGTCAGGTGTGTTGACAAGTGAGCTTCTTGATCTCTCTGATGCTGTTATTCTGCTTAAGGAAGAGAGAGGAGAGAAACTTGAACCCGTAAGCCCACTACATTCAGGAAATGACAGATGAAAGAAATCTTTAGAGAAGGAATATAAAATTCAGTGCCACAAAAGTTCACCTAACAAATCAGAAGTTGTCAGGTCAAACAAGTCTTCAAGATCTTTTAAAGTGAAATGTTTTTAAATGAATGATTTGATATTATCAAATCAAAAAGTGGCACCTTATGAACACTGGCAACATTTGTAGGCTCACTCACTAGCTTCTTGCATAATCAGTTTGCCAAATTTGGCAGGTCTAATTATGGAGACCTGCTGAAAAGTATCTGATAGTATTTCTCTCACAGAGTGAGACTAATATTAACACAGTTAACCACTTTCTGCTGCCTGAGTTTCAGGATTTTTCTTTTCTCTTGTAAGCAATTAACAGCAGATAAAATTGAATAACAGATGAAAGATCATCACAGTTGTTTGATGAATCGGGTTCATTTGGTAACTCACAGAGGAAAGAAGAGACTCTGAAAGTTTGGAAAGGTAAGATAATCTTCTTAGTCGACTTTTTCCTTCATGCTGCTTTACTTGGTGAGGGTCGAGGTGGCAGCATAAAGAGTAGGGAAGACCAGACTTCCTTTTCCTCTGCAACAGGTGACAGCTCCTTCTGGGGGATCCCCCAGTGTTTCCAGAGCAGCCGGGAGATATCATCCCTCCAGTGTGTCCTGGGTCGGCCTCAGGGCCTCTCCCCAATGGGACATGCCTAGTATAGTTCCAATGGAAGCCCCACGGGGGGCATCCTTATCAGGTGCCCGAACCACCTCAACTGGCTCCTCTTGATCGGGAAGAATAGCAGCTCTACTCCGAGGCCTTCCTGAATAGCTAAGCCCCTCACCCTGTCTTAAAGAGCAAGCCCAGCCACCCTGCAGAGAAACCTCATTTCCACCACTTGTACCCGCGATCTTGTTCTTTCGGTCATTTCGCAAAGTTCATGACCATAAGTGAGGTTGGGGACATAGAGCAACCTGTAAACTGAGAACTTCATCTGAGAATTCAGCTCCCACTTCACCAGTATACCATGGATCAGTACAGCACCCGCATCACTGCTGCCACTGCACCAGAACAAGACCCCTAGATATTTGAACTCTTCCACTAAGGGCAGCTGCTCCCACCTCACCTGGAGAGAGCAGTCCACTTTCTTCTGGAAGAGGACCGTGACCTCTGATTTGGAGGAGCTGATTCTCATCCCAGCTGCTTCACACTCTGCAGTGAAATGTTTGAGTGCACATAGAAGTCGGAAGAAGCAAGGAGGACACTATCATCTGCAAATAGCAGAGATGGCACCTCTGTGTCCCTGTACTGGATGCACTCAACAGCTCGTCTGTGCCTTGATATCCTGACCACGAAAATCACGAACAGGAGTGGGGACAAGATGCACCCTTGGCGGAGTCCAGCACCCACCTTGAACAAACTCAACTTAATGCCAAGAATCCGAACACAACTCTCACTTCAAGAATAGAGGGACTGGATAGTGCGCAAAAGCGACCCCGGCACCTCATACTCCCACAGCACTTCCCACAAGACATCTCGGGGAATGCAGTCATATGCCTTCTCCAGGTCTACAAAACAAAGTTAGACCAGATTAGCAAACTCCCACCACTCTTCGAGTATCTGTGAGAGACTAAAGAACTGGTCCATTTTTCCATGGACAGAATCTGCATTGTTCCTCCTAGATCCGAGGTTCAACTAATGGGTGTAACCTACTCTCCAGCACCCTGGCAGAGGCTTTGCCGAAGAGGCTGATGAGTGTGATCCCCCTCTAAGTGGAACATACCATCTGGTCTCCTTTCTTAAAAGGTCATCCAAGCGAAAGCCCAGGCTTGGGAGGAGTTTGGAGAGACCATGGGGAATGACAGCTTCAGAGGTGTTCTGCAAACCATTTGTCACCTTAGGAGGGGTCAGCGTGACGTTGCCCAGGCTGTACTCAGCAAGGGTGGTGAAACGCTGAACTCAACTGAAGAGAGGTGGAAGGAGCACTCTGAGGAACTCCTCAACCTGATTGACATGCCCCCCTTTCAGGAGACAGCTCCAGAAACCTCCAGTGAGGTCGGATCTATTTCTGATGCTGAGGTTGATACAGCAGCAAAGTGCCTTCATAGTGGTAAGGCATCAGGGGTGGATGAGATTTGCCCAGAGATGTTGAAAGCACTGGACAATGTTGGGCTGTCATGGTTAATGCGCTTCTTCAATGTTGCATGGAAGTCGGGTGCAGTACCTCTGGACTGGCGAACTGGGGTGGTGGAAGATAATATTTTAGATGCTTATACTCAGCAAACCTCTCAACTCTTTGAGCTTGTCCCAACTCTTGGTATTTAGATACACAAACAGAAATCATCTGAACCAAAATCCTTGATCAGATCACATTGAGGAATTATCAGAATAAAATCCTGGCTCTGGATCCAAACGTTTTTTCTCGCCCATCTCTATATTGTGGCAAACCAACATCTTGGATATGTACTTCCACAAACATTCGTGTAAAATTCAAACCCAGAACACAATTTGAAATTCAAGCCCATTTCTATAACATGCTGATGAAGAAGCAATCATGTCCTTTTAGTAATCTCAGGCAATACACATACAATTCTTCTTTGGAGTAAAAAGATACAGGGTCAATGGGAGCTCTGGTGCTCAGCACCTCTGAAAAACAGGGCCTTGTTATCTACAGAGAGATGCTCAAAAATTGATGCAAGCAAAATTCTAGGGCGCTTATGAACAATTTAAGTTGTGGGTGTGCATAAATTATAAAAACAGAAATAGTTCACTATTCCACATTAATGGCCCAAACATTATAACACTTACTACACTGTTTGAGGCTCATTACTATACAAGACTATGACTGCAGAACAATATAATTGTGAGGTTTTTTATTTATGTTTTTTTTTAATAAGAGGTACTTGAAGACCCCTTATTGAACTGTAAGGTGGGAAACTGAGGCACAATTCCACCCAATTTAGGCTTAATCGATTTGAACCATTATTTATAATTTTTTAGACACAATCATTGTCACTTATAATTTCTGATCATACATTTATGACAGAGAATAAACAAATAAGATGGAACAGGTCAGGCCCCAAGTTACCATGTTCTGGGGAATTGGGAAACTCTTCATGACGGTTGTCTCAGTCTCTAGTCCAGAACTTTCTGACTTGGGCCCTTGTTCATTTGTTTTTCGTATGTTAATTTGTGCATCTATGTCTACACCATAAAGCATCTCACGTTACATATTCATTAGTTCTCTTCCAATCAACGTTAAGATTGTGTTTTACATAACACATACAATACACATGCACAAGGTTCAATTTACATAATTTTCGCTCTCTACACTAATTTTCCTGTCATCATGTCACCTTACTCCTGTTTTTCCCAGTGTAGGGACTTTTAGCATTGCGTTTTGTGTATTTTACTGTAATGATTAATTTAGTCTTATTGATGCCCTCCAACAGAATACATTCCACTAACAAAACATCACCTTTATCCTCTCAGCTCTGAGCATTACTTAAGCACACCTCCGTGAGAGAGAAATTGTCAAGACAACACTCATGTCAAGCAAAGCTATGCCAAAGCCTTGGCATAAGTACTATCCTGGCCTATCCAAACTCATTCACTGTACGTAAGCATAAACTATTAACATTAAATCAAAATTGTAACCCTGATTTTTACCATTCAGACATTCTTCATTTTTGATCATCATAATTCAAAACATATGTATCATCCTAAATTATTCATTAACCTTAATTTTTTTATTTGAGTAGGAGAGTTATGGAGAACAAGGTGACCTTAATGTTAGTGTTTTCTAATCTTTTCCAAACATGGGTTTTCAGAAGATTTTTTGCTTAAAGTCTAGCACCCTGTTTGTAAATCATTAAAAAGCCTTGTCAGCAATTTTGCCTGTTGCACTTTGAAGTGCTTTATTCAATTTTAAACCTGTCCTCAACAGAACCTTAGCAAAATATGAAGAAAATGTATAGTATACAATAAACGGAGGCAATAACAATATGCCAGAATAAGTCCCCAAACAAGAGCAATGCCTCCAGGAGAGCTACATGTGTGCAGTACCCATAGTAGACACTAAAATGCTACCTATTTGTAGAGGGCAAATATCTTGGGATATTATCCCCTCCCTCTTTCTTAACTCCCGTAGTTGAGTGAGACATTAAAAGTTATTGCACACTGCTGATTGACAAACACAGCCATATCACAAACACATAACCACAGTTCAACCGTCACCTCCAAAGGATTCCAGCTATACAAAGCTTTTGAGGTATCAAAGCTCCTCATGTTCTCACAATGATTTGGGTCTGCACTATAAATGCTCGCACCCGAGTCCAATATTAGGAGAGTAGGTGAGTGTTTGGGCACATGCTAAAACATCAAGCATTTAAATGAGGTGCACTCTACCCCCTCCAGAGCTGCAGCCAGCAGCCTTGTTTTAAAGCAATGATCCAATCTATCAAAAACAGCAATATGGCAAAAAAATGTGGCAGGGAAAGGATAAATTAAAGGCCCCCACCATCTGGCTTTCAGGGTTCTTCCAGACGTTGAAAGCTCCTTTTCAAAAGAGTGGTTAGCATTCTAAGAGTTCAGACCACTTTCTTACTACCATACCTAAAACTTTCACAGATGAGGTCCAATTTGATACACAGACAGCAGCCTGGGAAACCTCAGCATTCTCACTGCACCACAGAGAACCAAATTCATCTTTCCATTGCACGGATGTAAGACCATAAGTGGGTTTGCATCCCTGTGTGACAAAGAAAAATTGAGCCCAAAGCTTTCATTCGGAATATTACATCATAATCCAATCTCCCAGCAGGTGTCACTGTGGCACGAGGAAGCACATCCCCGTGAAACTGCAGTGACTGACTACTAGCCAAGATATTCTTGGTGGTGGTGCCTCAAACCCAGCAAGCCCCATTTGTTCCTCTCAATCACTTACCCACCTGATTACTGTAATCACACTTCATAGCCTCGGGGAGCAAAGTCATCCTTCCTTACTTTAATTTAAGCAGTAAGCCCATTAAAAAGGTGCATGCAAAGAGTGTGCGGGATGAGGAAACAAATAAATCTCAACTGGTATTGTACTTATTCCTACTGCCACCTCTGTAAGAAGGAAGCCATATATGTTTCTGCAGCATCCCTAATGTAAATAAAATTCTTTCAAACCTAGGCATAAAATAAATGAATGGCAAAAAAGGCAACAGTAGTAGTTCATTTGCTACAAAGCCTACAAAATAAATACATGTGGATTTGTAATATTGCACAAATGGAAAAGTCCTATAGTAATGAATAGGAAACCCTAACCTTTCTGTACATTTTTAGTCATTTCTATGAGAATTACTAGGAAATTATATCCTTACTAGAGAATTTTATAGGATTACCAAAATAATCTACAAAAAGGTTAGCATTTTCTGTTCAGTTCTACAGGTTTTGAGAATAACTTTTGTAACAAGTTTCTATAAAATCCTATTAGGTTCCATTCTTAGTAAATTCTCTAAGATCTTTCCATTAGGTAGTAGATGGTCCCAGGACCATCAGATTTGGTTCTCTATAGGCATGCATCAGCCCCCGGTCAGTTGGGTCCAAAAGAAAGTCTTTAGATTTAGAATCATATCCGTTAGACACTAATTTTAAAGTGATAGGAATCTATTTCATCTTCTGTAATCAGCATTTTAGCTTGGAGCTATTCAGGAAAGCAACAGGAGGCCCCACTACTGTCAGAGCTCACGGTGCATGCAAAAGGAGCAGGATGCAGCATTACTTCAGAAAGGCTAATTACTGCCTAGTGTAATGAAAGGATTTAGTTCCTTCTGCTAACACTTCAGATGATCATGGCACGGAATTAAACTATAGCTGATCTTTACCAGCGGGAGGAGAACACAGGACTCAGTTGCTGTGCAAAGGAAATGCCATGTTAAAGGTGGGAATGCCTCAGCTACCTGATGGTTAAGTTTCAGAGCAGCAGCCGTGTTGAACACTCAAGCAGCACCTACCAAACTACTCAGCAACAGACAGCAAATTCCAAAGGTGGGGGTTCATCTCGGAGTGCGCAGTTCAGACTTGGTGAAGTACAGTAGAATGGCTGTGACAGGATTTTGGCACGAATCTGAAGGTTGCAGCTAATCTCCATACAAACGTCCATCTTTTTTTAATAAATAAATGCAGAAAGTCATAATGGATGCTTGTACAGTGCTTGTCCTGTCCTTGACGCATAGAAATTGCTTACTGTATGAATTCACCAGCAATAAAAAAAAAGTTACAACTGATTGCCCTGCCCAGATGGAAATGTCCTACAGAATTTTATAGGTGTGAAAACTAATAAGGTGCTATAGAAATTATTCTGACAATCTATAGAATTCAACGGAAATGGAGGTCTTTCCTATAGACTTGGGTTTGGGGGTGTTTTGTGCTCTTGTTTTTGAACCATCCTACAGAAGGTCTATAATAATTAAATGTTATGGGATGATTAATTGAGAATGAGATCCTTTCTATATATATTTAGATTCTGTTACATTTTTACCACAGGATATAATTACAAGGAAAGCGTAGGCTTGTGTTGCATTTAGTCATTTGGCTACTCTTTGGGAACTCCTGGTCTAGCGCTTGCTCTCTTGCTCCGACAAGTAACCACTTTGTTACCTAATTTTTTAATGACCTACAAAGACAACAGCCTCCCTGAGTCTCTCTGTGCATAACACTACTTCGGTTTTAAACTCCCTTGCTCTCTCTAACCTCCCAACAGGCTCTCTCTCACCCCCCAAGTAACACATTGTGATTTACTAAACCTGATATGAAGAATCAGCATGGATCAGCTGGCAAGCGTGAACAAGAAAACTCAATGACAAAACATTTTCAAAGAACTTCTTTATAAAACAAGGATCTAAGCACCTTTGAAAAGATTCAAACCAGAGGCGTCCAGCCCATGGGTTGAGGCAGGTAGCAGATAATTTATTTCTGGCATAGCTGTACTTTACAAGGGACTTCAGTGAAGTATATAACAGCCTTATATCAAAGGATAACTTTTCAAGGAGCAAAGTGTATAGAAAGAATGCACTAAATCTAATGATCAAAGACACCTGAGGACACAGGGAAAGAAAAGGGTGATTTTATGGTTTCCTCCATTCCTGTAGTGCTGGAAATCATTATTTCCTTGTCAGACAGCAGCTAGGATTCCCCAGTGTTCTGAAGTGTTTGTGTATTGCTAAAACTGTCACTTTATCAGGGTCCCAGAATGCAGGGTGATTCCTGATTCCCACATTCCTTCAGAAGTTCAAGGCAATCGTGTGTTTACTACCTCCCATTTAGCAACACCCTGACCTCATTGTTAGTCCAACCAATATTATATATGCACTGTTAGAATCCATGAAACAGAAATCTGTTCTCACACACATGCCATACCAATGACTTCAGACTGTTGTTCTCACGTAAACAAAGACAAGTGTGGGGACTTCAGTGGGACTTCTTTTGGTTAAGGACTATTCACATTAGTAAAGATTTGCAGAATGGAGTTCTTGGTCTGTACTGTGTAAAAAGCAGATGAAATCCTGTTTGTCTTGTCCACCCAAGTAGTCCCACTGACTTAAATGAGACTACTCATGCAAGTAAGGGGAGCAGAGTTTGGCACAATAGTAAAGGGATAGGAAACAAAATAAGGAACCAATCCTACCATCTTTCCTTATGTGAGAACTCCCTGCACGTCTGACTAAGGCCAGCAGGACTGGGCTTTCAGTTAGCAGTAAAATAGAAAATCTTTTTGATTTGTCTGATAAATATGCAGTTTCTATTTTCAAAAATCATACTCCAGGGGAACTTGCATGATTCTTTTTCATTAGCACTTTAAACAGATACACCCACAATTTAAGAGACTTCTTTCAAAACAAGTTCTTATCTTAAATTAACATTTTAACCATTGTATTCAATAGGAAAAGTTGGCTCCTTTTTGGCTCATCCCTTTTTCTCAGGGCTTTAAATCAACATCTACCAGATGGAGGAGCTCGTGGAACAACTGACAGGGACCCTCGCTTTCCTAGTCTTCACTCATGTCAGACAAAATGTCAGAGACTCCAGAACTGCTCTTGGCAATACACAGAATGGAAACAATCCAAATTCAAGCAGCTGAAGGGGCTGCACAATCACTACACAAAGGAACTGATGTGCTGAATTCTGACAATGATTACATATAATTGTATCATTACCTAGAGTGAAATTAATGGACGGAACTATTCAGGAAAATATGAAAGAAATTAGCTTTGAAGTAGCATAATGGAAGATTTTAATTGTGGAAGAAATCAGTCACTTTTTTAAATTACTGGTTATGGTGCCATCAAACATACACTATCCAAATATCTGTGTCACTTGGACATCCATACTTTTTTGTCTCAAATCACAGCATTATTTTACAACAGCCAAATGTTTGTAAGAAGCATCTTCGTTTTGATGTCTAAAAAAGTATATCCAAAATCTTAGTCCGAATTCATATCTGTCGGTGATGGAGAAACTGCATGTTGTCAGATCAATAAGTGAAAGCCAATATTTACTGATTGTTTCAAAATACATACATCAGAGCAAGTTCCATTCAAGCAAGACACAAACAGCAATATTTCAAAAGGAATCACATAGCTGTAAAGGATTTGCTCGCTCTCTCTCTCTCTCTCTAACAGATCAAAAAACACCCAATAATTGGTTGAATAACAGTTTGCAGCCCGGTGCTGAAAGGAAGCATTTCTATTCCCAAGGAAAATAAATGAGATTTATCATCTGCAACTTGTTACCCAAACTAGCATAGAATAAGGCACAGAACCTTTTGCAGGGAAGATATGGCACCAATTATGACTCCGAGATGCTCTGGCAGTTTTAAACAAATTAACTTTTTTTTTTACCTTTTTAACAAATTAAACTCAATTGCACCATTTATTATTGAGAAGTTCATATTCAAGGTACTGTAATGGACAAAACTCAGGCAGTCAATAAGACATGGAATATGTAGCCCCATTAGTGGCAATTTAGTCTTTCTGCTTATATATTTACTAACTGCAAGATTGGTAGTGTTCCTACAAAGCTCAGTGTTTCCAGTACAAATTGAGTTACAATTTGCACAAAAGCCTCCAACACAAAACAAGTTGAAAGCATGCTTAATGAACTCCAATCACTAACTGAGAGCAAATTGGGCTGGATATAGTTTAACTTACTATATAATTGTGTGGGTTTCTAAGAAGGGGAAGGTCCCTCATTAGAAGCACTGAGAAGAGAGTTGTATTGGTGATACAAAGACAGTACTTTACCCTCCTTGCAGTTGTGAATGGAGGACTAAGTCTCCCTGGCATGTTGGCTAATCACATTACAGAATGAGCTGGCTCAAATAACTAACTTAATTCCAAATCAGCAAAGTAGGTTTGCTTGTTTTTGGCCTCTCTGCAGCAGGTAAGCTGGATCAGCAGTAGTACCATAACTAACATAATTGGATTTAAACATAATAAAACAAGGGGAACTGGTCTGAAGGGCTTTCCAAAGCACTTCACAGCCGGTCAGTGAAGTCAGTGGGAAATTTCCCTGAGTAAAAATAGAGTCCAGCCTTCAAGATCCGGCCCATAATTTATAGGGAAAAAAACAGTATGAACATATTCATTGCCTTATCCTTGATGACAGCCCGCTGCACTAATGCAATTCCCACAGCCTGAAAGTTGGGGAGCTTTGTCTGGACTAGAGGGGGGGAAAGAGAAGTGTCTCCTTTAAGAGTCTCCCCTAGTTTGGGAGTAATGAGGGAGGTTGGGACATGGGGATGGGGTGGGGAGAGGAAGGCAACATGATTAAGGCTAAGATTTAGTCTGGTATTTTTAGTAAAAGTCTTGGAGAGGTCATGGGCAATAAACAAAAATTCACAGCCCATGACCCGCCCATGACTTTTACTGTATAAATACCCCTGACTAACACTTAGCAGCTCCTGGGGTCTCTGGATGCCGCTACTCTGGGGGACCCCGAGGGGGCCAATGGTTAGCCTCTGCACTGGCCGTGGGGGGCTGACCGACCCCAGCCACCCACTGCTGAGTCCCAGGGTCCGCTGCTCAGGTGCTCCCCAGGGCCACCTCTGGGACTGCTGCTTGGCCGCTCCCCTGGGCCAGTCACCCAGGATCGCCTGAGTGGCAGCTAGTGCAGCTGGCCCCAGGGCCGCCACCAGGACCACTGCTCGGGCACCCCAGGGCCAGCCACACCGGCCACTAAAGCTGCAAAAGTCACGGAATCTGTTACTTCCGCCACCTCCGTGACAGAATCGCAGCCTTAATCATGACGTGAGCTGGTGGGCAGGCCACTGGGTCTCAAGTAACCCCATTGGCCCCTACACATCTACGAAAGAGAGTATATAAATCACATCCCTCCTGCTCGAGCCCCCTCTTATGCCCAGATCAGCAGCTCCCACCCTCTCACCTCTGGGATAAGTGCAGGACCAGGATTTTACTCTGCAGTGGGCATAGTGGTAGTTACCTTTTTGGGGGACCCGGAAGGAATTTTTCCCTTCTTGTCAGATTGGCTGGGTGGGATGGGTTTTTCACTTTCCCCATAACAGCTCAGAGACCCAGTGGGGCAGGTCAAGTTCAAATTGTCACATCTTAGCAGGTGGGAGGTGCCCAGTGAAGTTACTCCACATTCCACAGGAGGTCCAGTTTCCTGATAAGCCAGAAGTGGAAGAGGACTTAGGGGCAGGCATCTCCTAAAGAAGTTGGGAAGTTGGGAGTGGGGTTGGGACTCTTTATGTCTGGTACAGTGAGGAGACAACCCCTTTCCCCCAGCCCCTTAACATTTATATGAGAGGAGGGAAATAGAGGCCCAGCAACAGGCTGGGGAACAGCTGCGGATGGGGTGGGGTGCCTGAGAGCAGCCCGCCACTGGAGATGATTAAAAAAGGAATCATGACCTGCACTGTACCAATTATTGCCTGGTACTTCCCAGATGAGTTAAGTTAACAAAACTGTCACATAATTAAACCACATCCCTTGCATCTTGTCTTTTTTTTCCTCAAGTCCAGGACAATGCTAAAGCTGTAATGCATCCAACATAGTGCAAAACCAGAGACAGTGAATTACACAACAACTTCCTACTATGATATTACATGAAGAGGAGACAACTTCTTCTAGTACAGTATTTACAAGCCGTATGTAACTTTACCCTGGTTTCATTATATGGGCTGCCATCCTCTTGTGCTTTGGACTGCAGCAAACCAAAAAAATTAGGCAAAACTGCAACTTTCACCTGATTTTGATATGAAACCATTCATCAACCCACCTTTGTGACTCTTACTAAACCTGGTCATCCTGAGATGAATTTAGGGCTGAGCTAATTTGAGTTTGCAGGTGAGCAGATTACTATTGGTTAATCTGAACTGACTCTTGTAATTATTACTATATTATTGTGGTAGCACCTACAAGCCCAAGTCATAGACCAGGACCCCATTGTGCTAGGTGCTGTATAAACACAGAACAAAAGGACTGTCATTCCTAATGAGTTTACAATCTAAATCATGAAACCCCTGAACCACCCAAATTTTGCCTGGCTTCATGTTTTATGGGGAATCCAGCTTTGACATCCAAATGTTTACATGTTATATTAGAACATCGATCAGATCCATTTGAAGTTATTTAGTATAGAAATCAGTCTGTAAGTCTCACAACAGTCTCACAAGACCCCTGGTGCTTCCTGATTCCTATCAGGTTGGAAAGACCATGGCAATCGCCGTCTTCCTGGCTTCTCAGCACTTCTGTTTCCAATGCCAGCTACAGAAAGGGCAGAGGCAAGTAAAAATGGTAGGAGAAAATAAACTGACGATTGTTTCAGTCTCAAAAAGTTTTTGGTTTCGGTTGAATTTGAGGTTTGAATAAATAGTGATCCTAATAGTGATGTTTTGGCCCATCCCAGTAATTTGAGGATGTACCCACTGTCTAGCTTGCTGGGATCAACTTGATAGGTTTTTGTACCTCCTTTAAACCTATCAGGAGACTTACGCTTAAGGTAAGAAGGTAACCAAATCCTCAAAGGTAAAAGCAGATCCTCTGATCATAGTTCCAAAACATGGCTCCACTTGCTTATGTGCAGTCTGTCTAACACAGCTGCTCTCATCTCAGAATCCCATAAATAATATTCTTTCAAAGGAAATGATGAAGCCCTGACGTAAAACTAATATTTTAAAGCTCTATCCCTTGTAGGCTACCAAACTTCCCTGCTGACCCTGCTCCCATGGGTCCATATTGATTTTTCAATTAAAAATTTATCAGGACTTGAAGAAATAATAAAGCAGCCAGGATCAGTCAGAGAGGTCCGAGGGATTGGGGGAGGGGACCGACAGGGAAAGATGGTTGCTTTGAGGGACTGAAAAGGACCCAAGATTCGAAGAGCAGTTGATGCATGCAATATCCAAATGTAAGGCTAACATAGGTCCATTACAAAGGGAGTGACTGAAAGACTGAACAGGGAGGAGGAAAATGGAGACGATCAATGGAGTTACATTCTAGTGAAAAGGTTAATTAAATCTTTTGCTGGCTTGTACTTTAGGAGTCACTTTTCCTAATGTAAATATATAAAGTGCCCTTTTCCGAGCCTCCATTTACACAAACAGTTGGTGCATAGGAAAAAAACCCACAATAAATCACTTTACTTTCTGAAAGGTAGAGTGGTGCAAATGTATAGCTGTTGACCTGCAAATAAATCTCACTAGACAGACACGGCTATTGTTGCCTGGTGCATTAACTACCAGCAGGCTTTTTTTTTTTTTTTTTTCTTTAAACAACCACCACCGGCAGCTCACAGTATCGGAACACACTATTCCAATAGACCCGGGCAGACCAGTGTGTGCCGACCAGCATGCATACATCTGTTTGGCTAGGTCAGTCAAGCCGCTTTGCCAAAGCTCAAGGAACAGAAAACGTTATAAGCAGAAGAAATTGTCACTGAACCTTCGCTGTATTTGTGTTGAAGATCACTGCTAACACCACAGCAATTTTTCTCTCTCACTCTCAACCTCGCTTGGTCACCCTGACTATCGTTATAGCTGATGAAAAAAGTTCAGGTTGCATGAGAATTGTTTAATGCAAGCGCTGGGATGCAGCTCATGTCAAGAAGCAACAGAAATAACAGCAGCAGCCACAGCAGGCAGCAAAATACTTCTCTGCTGTCCCTAGCAGAGAAGCTGGACAATTTATGTATTTGATTTTTTAAACCAAATCCGGCCTCCACTGCATTTTGTCTCTGCATTCTGTAACACAGACCAACCTACAAAACTCTTCTTGAGTTGTGTGTTTTGAAAATTAGAGAGTATCCATGTTACCAAAATAATTGCATTTGATAGAGTTGGAGGTGGTGGGGGGGTGGGGGGAGGGGAGGAATTATTGCCATACTTTCTTATCAACATGCCAAGATTCATAGATTCTCATATGCTTGAATAGAAACATCACATATAAAATCAAAAACTGAGGGATGCAGTTTCTTCTGGGAGCTGCTAGTTTTTCTCTTTTTGCCAGAAAGCCGTCTTATAATACTCTCTACTAGTGTGTCATAGGGTGTTCGCACAGACTGCAAGCTGATCCACAATCTGAACAGAGGTTTCTAAAGAGAGGCTTTCTCTTACCCTTACAGAGAGAAGTCATTTAGTAGCTACAGAGGATCGACCAGAGAAAATGTATTCAAAGTAGCAAAGATGACACAGGGCCAAATTTGGGCATTTAGCTACTGTCCTCTGTTGGGATTGAAGTGGCAATGCCCCCCGCCTATGGGAAACTCAGGAAGGTACAATACCTACTCGAGCAGACCACTCTGAAAGAGGACTGCATGGGCTGCACCAAGTCTGTGGCTGGAGAAGCCTACTTCCCTTGATGCAGCCAAGCCACCCTTCCCCCTCTGGAACACAATGCAGCCAGATACTGCAGCATCAAGGGTTCCTGAATGTAATGACAGGCTTTCACGCAGATTACACAGGGGTGGACTGAGGGGCTCCTTGTGAATTCTCCTCCCCATGTGTCTGTCTAAAGATATTCCACAATACAGCCCCAAATTTTCTTATTTTGCTTTTTAAAACCTGCTCCTATCCATGGCTCTAGACCTGTCTGCAACTCAGTCCTTAAACATGTCAGGCTGACCATATGCCAGCATTACAACCTTCTCAGAATGCCTAGGCAATACTTTCTTCCCTTTCATCCCAGCCCCTCGGGAACAGTCTGGGAAAACAGGCATTGCAGCCTGCTCTGAAGGTTACCAAATCTGGGCTTTGTTGGACCAAGGAAAGGAAAAATCTCCAGATGCTATGAGCTCCTAATAAGGACTACCTACTCCTATCCCACAGGCAAAAGTATCCAGAAACTAAGCTAAAGTGTCCCACTGTATCTCATCTGTCAGGGTGGAAAAAAATGGAAAAAGGCGTGTTTTCCACAGAAAGGAAAATGACAGCCATGAAATATGTGATTATGCAATATCAAGGTCCAGAATCTGTTGTCTTTATGTTCAGGGCAAGAATAGGCAAAGTTTCCCAAAGGGCCCAGATTCCACCAACTGCTGTCTTCATGCATAAAACATCCTATATTTGTAGCTGGTCTAAGTCGCCTTTTGGTGTGTCCAGATCAGACCCCAAAACTACGAACACCCTCAAATTTTAGGGTATTCAAATTTAGCCTTTACCCAAGATAAGCCTTTGCTGATAACAGGCATAACCCAAACACCAAAATTTGATGAAGGAGGCAAATTGGTTGAAACTATAATAAAGAACAGCTTTATCAGACATGCAGATGAATGCAATATGTTGAGGAAGAGACAGCATGGCTTTTGTAGAGAGAAATCATGCCTCACCAATATGTTAGAATTTCTTGAGGGGGCCAACAAACATGGACAAGCGTGATCCAGTGGATATAGAATACTTGGACTTTCAGACAGCCTTTGACAAGGTCCCTCACCAAAGGCTCTTATGCAAATTAGGCAGCTGTGGGATAAGAGGGAAAGTCCTTTCAAGCATCAGTAGCTGGTTAAAAGATAGAAAAAGTGTAGCAATAAATGGTCAGTTTTCACAGTGGAAAGAGATAAATAGCAGGGTCCCCCAAGGATCTGTACTGGGACCAGTGCTTCAACATACTCATAAATGACTTGGAAAAGGGGGTAAATAGTGAGGTGACAAAATTTGCAGATGATACAACATTAATCAAGGTAGTTAAGTCCAAAGAAGACTGCAAAGAGTTACAAAAGCATCTCACAAATTTGGGATACAGGGCAACAAAATGGCAGATGAAATTCAATGTTGATAAATGCAAAGTAATGCACATTGGAAAACATAATCCCAACTATACATACAAAATGATGGGGCCTGAATTAGTTGTTTAAACTCAAGACAGACATGCTGAAGTCACTGTCGATGAAAATATCTGGTTAGCGTGGAGCGGCAGTCAAAAAAGCTAACAGAATGTAAGGAACCATTAAGAAAGGGATAGACAATAAGACAGAAAATATCAGTGCTACTATATAAATCCATGGTACACCCACACTCTGATTATGTGTGCAGTTCTGATCACCCCATATCAAAAAAGAAATTTTAGAATTGGAAAAAGTGCAGAGAAGGGCAACAAGTTTCCATATGAGGCGAGATTAAAAAGACTGGGACTGTTAAACTTGGAAAAGAGACAACTAAGGGGGGATATGACAGAGGTCTATAAAATCATGAATGGTCTGAGGAAAGTGAATAAGGAAGTATTATTTATCCCTTCACATAACACAAGAATCAGGGGTCACCCCATGAAATTAATAGGCAGCAGGTTTAAAAACAAACAAAAGTAAGTACTTCACACACATTCAACCTGTGGAACTCGTTAAGGAACGTTGTGAAGGCCAAAAGTATAACTGAGTTCAAAAAAGATTTATGTAGTTTAGGTCTAACAATGGCTATTAGCCAAGATGGTCAGGGATGCAACCCCATGCTCTGGGTGTCCCTAAACCTCTGACTGCCAGAAGCTGGGACTAGACAACAGCTTCCCTTAATAAATGTCCCTGTTCTATTCATTTCCTCTGAAGCATCTGGCACCGGCCACTGTGAGAATACAGTGTACTGGGCTAGATGAACCATTGGTTTAACCCAGTATCTCCATTCTTATTTTCTTATGAGAGGATTCAAAATCGAGATCATGAGCTGGGATCTACCTCACACTGATCTCTTGTTCATCTGTAGTTCCTGTTAGTGTTGTTGGTTGTTATATGAACACACTGAGTAGAGAAGAGACCCCTAAAAGGTTATAGAAAGTCATTTTAATTGATATCTGTACCCACTGCACAGGCAAAACCTGTATAATGCAGCAGAAAACAAAACAGCCAATTGTACACGTGGTCTGTCAATCATGCAAGCCACTGGCTGTTTTGTTTGTTCAAATATCTGTTTGCTGACATGAGCATGGTCAAATTTTGAGGGTCTAATATAAGAAGCCAGTTTGATGCATAGAATGTCTCTGTTGTACATTTATTGGAGGGTGGGGTGTGGGAAGGAGGGAGAGGAATTGCAGAGCACCTAAGAAGAAAAGTGTAACAAAAAATACATTTAACAGTTTAAATAGTGATGAAAATGAGCTGAAAATTTCCAATCATTGGGGTTGTTCATTCCATTATCACAAATTTTAATTCCAGAAATGCAATAGTAAAAAAAGAAAATATGCTGGCACATGGAACCAAATGATGCCATTGTGATGGTAAATCAGATTGAGAAGGGAAAATGGCATCATCTGGACCCTTTGATGTTATAAAAACATACTGGAAAAACATCAAAAAGCAATACTTTGCATTTCATATGAAACAAGTTCACTAATGTAACAGAGGGAACTGAGAGGAACAAGCAAAAGGCAACGTTTATGATAAATGTCTTATTTTTTAAATGGTTCAGTTTTAATCGCTCATTTCAATCACTCATTCTCCCCAAAGATTAGTGATCAGCTGCCTATGATCAGATTGATAAAAAAATAAACAGTCAGTGTCTGTCCAATTTACCTTGCTTTTCAAAAGCATATAATGTAGCCTGGAGAAATTTGTTTCTCACAAAATCAAACTGCAGAGATACCTCAATCTGATCATCATGATCCTCCCCAGCAGGGGTCACTAAATTAATGATAAATATAACATAGGCTCTACATATTGAAATATATATTTTGCCAACAAAAAAATGCAGCAGGACTTCTGTCTGCAGAGGTTTCTTTTGAAATCTAAAAACTCTCTCTCTAATAAATGGTTAAGAAGCAAGAAAATTGATGATTCAGTTTTATGAGGCTCAGTAATAAACAAAGTTAGCATAGCTGCAAATATATATATCATCTGCAGCTTGTGGGCTTCTACTATTATATACTAAATCTACCTTTGACCTTCAGAACAACCTTTCTTAATATTTTATATCTTTAGGATGATACTTATAAAACCTTGGGCAGAACTTCAATTGGCGTAAACCGTTACAGCCGCAGAATCTGGCCTACTGAATTCAATGGAGGTATTCTGATTTCCACCAGCCAAGGTTCTGGCCGCTCCTCTAAATGATTAATTGCAAAGTTCTCACATCATTTTTGTCGATAGCACTAAGTATAACTTTAAATATTCCCAGATTTCAGGAAAAGTTCTAGTAAATAACTACATTCTAATGAGATGTTTTCCCTTAACTTCCAAAAGAAACAAAGACAAGATTTGAAAAACAGCAGCTTTTCTTCCCCTTTACTATCACCATCTTTGCACAAATTGTACTTTCTTTAATCTGCATTCTGTCTCTTCTTTCCATACACTTCAGTTCACTGACTGGATTAAATTCCTCATTTACTGATCTTTATTAAAAAATAAAGTATGCAAGTTTTTGCTTTCCCCTCAGTGGAGCTTCTTTGTTTCTTAAGTATAAATGAAAGGGAAAAATCTTGAAAAAATGTTTCAGAGTAGAAAGAAAAGGAGTACTTGTGGCACCTTAGAGACTAACCAATTTATTTGAGCATGAGCTTTCGTGAACTACAGCTCACTTCATCGGATGCATACTGTGGATGAAGTGAGCTGTAGCTCACGAAAGCTTATGCTCAAATAAATTGGTTAGTCTCTAAGGTGCCACAAGTACTCCTTTTCTTTTTGCGGATACAGCCTAACACGGCTGTTACTCTGAAACCTGTTTCAGAGAAGCAGCCATGTGAGCTGTAGCTCACGAAAGCTTATGCTCAAATAAATTGGTTAGTCTCTAAGGTGCCACTAGTCCTCCTTTTCTTTTTTTGAAAAAATGTGTTGCTCAATGAATATGTTTAAGTGTCGACATGTCTGTTTCCCTTTTTAATTTTTTTTAAGCTGGCACATTCTCAAAGTTGCATTGTTCACTTTGAAGTAGTTTCCATTGTTTCCCCAGCAGCCTTATCAAGGACTTTTGACAGATGACCCGTCAACAGCTCGTTACTTTGTCTTCCAAACTCCTTATCACCCTTAATTTTTATTGAAAAGGGACAATCTGCTTGGCCTAGTGCCTCTTCCTCTAGGAGTAGCAGTTGGTAAGCCAGGAGTCTCCATGTACCCATTGGCTTTTATGCAGAGCATGTCTGCGTCCCAATTATCCCAGGAGAAGTTCTGCATAAATTAGCAGATATTGTTACTAAAGCTGTCAGGAATAAATTGTTCTTATTTGCCACAACTGTCAAATGGAGAGAGGGGGTTCCCAGATGAGCTTTGACACAGCACTGCTGCTCAAAGGCAGAGATGCAAATGCTACCTCCTGCCAGGGTGTTGTCCTGATGTCTCCAGCCATGCCTGGGAGATTTTTTTTATTAATTATTATTATTATTATTATTTTTAAAGCAACAGCCATATTAAGAATATCAGGTTTCTGTATATATGCCAAAGAATCATTGCCTTCTTCAGTACAGAAAGCCAATAACAGAACAGGACAGCGCATACCATTACCATTTTCATTCCCAAATTTCGCAGGCCTTTCTAAGGGCAGGCCTATAATGGAAACTTATGTCGGCAGAGCTACATCTCTCAGGAGTGTGAAAAAAAAAGGTGTAGACAGCCCTAGGTTGACCTACCTACTGCCTCTCGGGAAGGTGAATTAACTACAGTGAAGGGAGAACTCCTGTCACTGTAGTGAGTCTCGACACTGTAGCATTCTAAGTGTAGACTTAGGCCAGATCTACACTGCAGGCCTATACTGGTATAACTGCATTGCTCAGGGGTGTGAAAAATCTATCCCCCTAAGCGACAGTTCTACTGACCTAACCCTTCCCCTCCCCCCCCCCCCCCCGGGCCCGTGTAGACAGCGCTATGTCAATGGGAGACCTTCTCCCGCTGACGTAGTTATCACCTCTCACAGAGGTGGATTAACTATGTCAACAGGAGCTACAACGCCGCAGCGCTGTATGTGAAGACAAGCCCATAGCCTAAAAAGTAGAATTGAGGAACGGAGGGCCCGATCCTACTCCCATGACAGTCAATGAGAAATCTGCTATTGATGTAGATGGGAGCACTTTGCCTTTATGGTAATTTACAAAGTGGGAGCAAAAAAGTATCTAATGTTGTTTTTACTCCACCGGAGAGTATTCATTCATTCATTCTGAAAGACTTTGGACCCAGTTCTCTGTGGCCTCATACTTTGTCTCATTGTTCACACCAGTGAAAAGTAAATACAAATTGGGTGTAAATCACCTACCAATTCAAACATCTCTCTCACTTATGCTGGTGGTAGTGCTTTGCACCTACTTTTCACTGGTGTCAGTAACTACACAGGTTTCAGAGTAGCAGCCCTGTTAGTCTGTATCCGCAAAAAGAAAAGGAGGACTTGTGGCACCTTAGAGACTAACCAATTTATTTGAGCATGAGCTTTCGTGAGCTACAGCTCACTTCATCGGATGCATTTATTTGAGCTTATGCTCAAATAAATTGGTTAGTCTCCAAGGTGCCACAAGTCCTCCTTTTCTTTTTGTAACTACACAGGAGCACCAGAGGATAAGGAATTCGGCCTGTGAACTCTTCTCACAGATGTGAGACACTGGGCCCACCTACCTATCCTTTCACTTACACCTGTGTAAACCAGAAGTAACTCCACTACAGTCAATGGATTTACAGAGGCAAAAAACTGCTTTCTCTGCCTTCATCCAACTAAACTGAAGAAGGCCTTTTTCTCAGTACATAAAGTTTTATGTCTGGGAATATTAGTTGCTTGTGTGGAGTTACTTCTGATTCAGATTCAGACAAGTGCAAGCAAGGGGTAAATCAACTCCAAGGACTTTCATCTTGTATTATTTTGTGTTTGGTGGTAGAACCTAGAGGCCCAATTCAGGGAACCAGTTCTTATTTTGCTACATGCCGCACAGACATCCAATAAAAAAAAAAGACAGTCCCTGTACCAGAAATCTTTAAACCAGAGACAACAAGTGATGCAACACATAGACAGGAAGAGAACAAAGTAACAGAACATCAAATAAAGCCAATGTTGGTCACAGGAAATTTTGAAAGCCCTTTTTTTTTTCTAGAAGTTTTTTGGAAACATTTTTCTACATGAAACCAACCTCCCCAACTTCTTCAGATTTCAAAACCCAACAATATTTTCAGTTTTCATTCCCCTCCTTTTTCTTCCTCCTCCACACCCATTTCCAGCATTAAGGTCAGCATATTACCACCTTTCTACCCATTGTCATTATATCTTCCAAACATAGTGAAAGGAACATCTTCCATTAAAAAAACACACACAGATATAGGTTGCTGTAGGTTCTCGGGCAGACACAAAAGGAATAACCAGACAGAAAGGTTGTTAATTCTCTGATTATTGCCTACAGCACAAAAAATAAACAATACCTTATATGATTTTGCTAGTAAGTATATTGCAACTGCTCTGAATCAACAACAAGATGCAAATTGATCCACTGATTGTTTCTGCTTGCACATTCTTATGCAACATTTTAAGTACAAGTGATCACATGCTGGATCTTTCTGATGTGATGGGGTGTCCACCCAGTACAAGGCCTGAAGGGGTTAAGGTGGTGAGGCAGACCAATTAACCACCTAGGCTGCCCCTGGACGAGAAGCCAGTGAGCAAGGACTAGTTAGAGACGAAGCTCAGCTGGACAGAAACAGGAGGTGCCTGTATAAAGACCAGTAGCTGAGAGTAGAGGGGAGGATGCAGAGAGAGAAGCTGCAGTCACTGGTAGGATGTGGGATGGCAAGGTAGGATGTAGCCCAGGGATACAGCAGTAAGGGACAGGACTGTGCAGACCTTGGCTGCTTGTTGTAGGGTCCGTGGGCTGGAACCCAGTGTAGAGGGTGGGCCTGGTTCCTCTACCAGCCACAGGGGAAGTGGCACTGTAAAGGGCATTGAAAGAGAAGACTGCCTGGAACAGTGGGTCCAGAGAGACTTGGCGTGTGTGTATCCCCTCAGAATGGGAAAACTACAGTGACCTGGCCAGAGGGCCAAGCCACGAAGCGGGAGCAACCAAGTCCCAAGAGAGCAAGACTGCAAGAGTGATGGAGTGAGTAACAGCAGGAAGGGGCATTGGATTGGCGGAGCTAATCCCCAGAGGCAGCCAGAAGGAGCTAATCCAGTGGTGCATAGAGCATCCCGTGACATTGATAATTTAGTACACTTAAGTATCAGGGCTGGTAGGAACAAAGGTGTAATTCCAATACATTAATAAGGTTAATCTGCTTCATACTACTATGTTACCAGTACTGTTTACTGCTTCCAACTACTGTACACACCGGCTATGCATCAAAGCTATTGTTTCTAGCAGCCAAGCCATTTCAGAGAAACCCTGCCATTTCAATTGAACCCTATTTACTTTGGAATATGTGGGTTCCATGAAAATTCAAATGCTTCTTGGAAATATGTTTCAGAAGAAAACATGGGGTGGAGGGGGAGTTCAAACAATGTCAAAACGTCCCATTTCAAAATTTTTGGAACAAAATGTTTTGTTGTGGAACAACTTTTCATTTAGTATTTTTTTTAAAAATTGTTTTAATATACAATACAAAAACTATAAAACCAGAACAAAAGGTCTTGATGAACCCCAAACTTTTTAAAAGAAATTTTTCCATCCTAAAGAATTTCGAAATTTTTGATTTTTCAGTTCTAATTAAGAATAAAGCCAAAATCTGAAATTTCAAAATCCTTTATACAATTGAATTTCCTTTCGCTACACAGCTCTACTCTGGAGTTCAATCCTTTTCCCACGTACATTAAAGGGAGTTTTGCCATTAATTCAAAGGAAACGATATTAGACCCTGCTCCATCTTTTTTAAGCAAAGGGTGCGATTTTCAAAAGCACAGCTCAGGTGGGAGAAAATATCTTTTCTAAGTTAACCCTTCCCCCAAAATATGACTTTTTCTTTCTATGTCACATATTAAATTTCTCCTTTATGACTTCCAGGACATAGTTACTCATTCTATCTGTCAAGAAGCTTTGGTTGACTTCAGTACAGTGACAACATCCTAAATATAGTCCTAAATGAAAATAAATGTGTTTTTGTAAGAAAAGAAGCCCAGATTTCAGATTGTCCACTGTTTATGGTGGGTAATGACTCAGTTTATGAGCGCATCATAGTAACAATTCAGATACAGAAACGTACTGTTATACTGACACTCAATTGTTGATTGATTATTCATTTTCTGTATCTATTTGGTCTATAATCTAAATAATTTCAAAGCATTTTGACATAACTGAATTCTGCAGGAAATTAAGTTTTTCTTTAAAATGAAAGCTGAACAATTTTCCTGAGAGTTCAAACTTTGAGATTTATCATCAGAATGTAGCTACAATTTCCTTCCTAGAGTTGTTAAAATATTCATTATGAATCATATTCACTGCAAATTTTAAGAATTTTGTATAAAATTAGTTGAACTTATCTTCTCCAGAAGAAAGCATTAGGAGTGGGGCATTACAAGAATTTGTGTTTTTAATACTGAACCAGCTCTACAGATAGCAAATAAACTGCTGCAAATTCTACCGCTCTCATGGAATAATTATTTGTTTATATCTTTCTCCATTATTTAACCAGCTGTAGTGCTGGTATTAAAGCTTACACCTCAAACCTTCAAAATCATCTTGAAGTCAATGGGACTATGTGGAAGTAAGGGCCCGGGCTTTGTAGGATATGAAAAAAGGAAAAGATCTATTATGGCTTGTCTACAGGAACATTTAGCTCACAGCGAGCTGAGGTGTAAATCTACTCTGCATTAGCCTGACACGGACTAACAGTTCCTGAAATGGGACTACATCAAACCACACTGAGGGACTGTTAGTGCTTGTCACCAGGGTCCACAAAGAAAGTTAGGGTACAGCAGGCTAGCACAGGGTAGATTCACACCCCAGCTTGCTGTGAACTAAATGTTCCTGTAAACAAGCCATTAGACTGAGTCAATTTCCTTGCTAAATAAGGGTATATACTCCTGATAGGAAGAGGCATTCTGTCTTATTGGGGTGGGGAAAGATGTATGGTTGAACTGGCAGGAGAATGACCAATCCTTTGGGTCCTGGTTGGAACTGGCAAGACCTCTGGACCAGGTCTCCTTTGCTTCCTCTCTCCCTACCCAGATGTACTCAGGCTTGTGGGTGGTTGGAAGCTGAAGGTGGGAAGAGTGCAGCAGTGGACCGCAGCAATCCTGGAAACCCAGATATAACTATCAAAGCTGGGCTTCCAGGATTGCTGTGGGTCTAAACTAATCTCTTTTGGGATCAGGAAAGAATTTCCCATCTGGGCAAGACTGGCAAAGTGAGATTTTTTTCATGGTCTCCACAGCATCCCGGACGCCTGGTAAGTAGCGATGATAAATATGAGAGAGTACCCAAAAAAAAAAAGAGAGCGCGAGAGAGGGATAATAAATATTGGCACAACTTGTGACCAGACAGTTGGAGACTTCAAGGGGCCAGGTTTTGGGGTGAATCGGAGCACAGAACTAAGAGGGATTGATGCCCCCTCTTAGCCTGTGTGGACAGAAAAGGTCTTAAGTCTCAGCTCTCTGCTGTCTGTCCCCTCATTTCCCCTTGTAAGTGGAAGGTGGTGGGACTCAGCTTTGGGCTGAATCAGGAATTGAAGATGGGGCTTTGGTTAGGGGAGCCAACGTTCATTCTTTGGTCATATGACAAGGAGCCATTCAGCCCTTCACTGGACCCAATTAATGCCTGGTAATTTGGTGGAGGGTGCAGGGAGTGGGAGCTCACCTCTCCTCCCTGCTGTTTCCTCCTTCCCCTACCCCCTTACACATATTTCATAAAGTTGTGTCCCGCCACTTTAAATCCATTCACCCATCTCTTGTCATTCATCTGCATGTCCAGATCAAGATTTACTGGTTATTAAACTGGAAGCATAGCTAATCCGTATTAGAAGGCTGGCCTGTAGTTAAGGTACTAGAATTTGGGCAATCTGGATTCAGTTCCTGGCTTTGCCACTGTAGTGTGAGGCCTTGACAAAGGAGCTAGGAGAAAAGTAGTCCTAGCCCTCCTTATATATCTGCATGTGGATTTAGACTCTGATGATAATTATAGAAACACTGTCTAACCATTAAACATCACCATGCACAACACTGTTGAATCTCCTATATAGATATATATGTTTTCCAGCATTATTGTAAATCAAGATCATATTATCTAGTTGCAAATTGGCAACTTCTGGATGACTTCCAATCTCTTTCATGCACATCTGCTCTATACACCAACAAAATATACAGCACCCAGTGCTGCAAAATTCAACATAATTTCAATATTTTGTATAATTAATTATATGTAATTAAACATAATGTAATTACATTTGCGTTGTCTGAGGGAACTACTTTATAATTAGTGTGCCATCAACAAATGACTTTTTTCTTTCAGTTTGAAAAGCAGCTCAGAGAATGGAGACATCCCATACATTTATGATATTTGTGAAATAACCACAACACCAACCAGAAAAGAAAGATTCCAACTCATCAACCTCCAGTTTTGATTATCCTCCTTAGTAACACAGGCCTGTCACAAGCCCAGTGGCATGTCACCACAAATATTAATAACTTTCCATGTAGCCCTGGCTTAGAGTTCAGAGGTCAGACACTATCCTCCTCTGCTTTTATCTGCAAGAATGGACAGCTTTCCAGGAGATCAACAGAGACAGCAAGCATACCATCCTCACTCTAGGATATGTCAGCATGGCCAATAAAGCTATGTCTGTCTACCTGTCACACTTTCATGGGTCAGGAATTTAATTAGACTACTGTGTGGAGAAAAGCGTCTGTTTAGTTGTTCTCTTCAAATTTATTTATAGTGGCAATTTTGTGGGGGGCATTTTAAACTAGATTTCCATGATGTGGACGTGGACAGTGTAACTTCACCAGTGCCATTTCAGAAGTCTTACAGTACTTAAAACTAATGGCCCATGTCATATATCAACTAATATAGCAATGAAGAGGTTCTATTCTGAACTCTGAATCTGGCCTTCTGGGTAACCTTGGGCAAGTCTCTTCATCTCTCTGTATGTTCCCACGCTTTGTCTTATCTATTAAGATTAGAAACTTCAGGGCAGGAACTGTCTCACACTATGTGTATATACAGTGCCTAGCACAATGGGACCCAATCTCAGCTGGGGTCTTTAAGTGCTACAATAATACAAGTAATAACCATCAATTCTTTATTATACCACAGACTCATTTTCTTTCAGAGTAAGTCCTGGGATTTCATGGTAATATGCATCTTTATTTAGAACAGCCACTACTTAAAAAACAAACCAAACAAATCAGTATCTATGACATCATCAGCTCTGTTTGACTGCAGCCTTTCTCTGTACGTAGAACGGGAGATCACACTGGCATCACAGATACTGTGACATAAATGTTGTTTTTTCATAGCAATCCCAATACATTGATGTAGGCACCGGTTCTCAGTTCACCCAAGCAACTCCACTGATTTCAGTGAGATTGGCCAGGTGAAAAAAGAGCAGAATACAGTTCATAATGTGCTTGTTAAGGAAAAATTACTGGCAATACTGGAGTCTTCTCTTTACCTAGACAATTGCAATATTTTTCCACACTATCCTGAAGAGTGACCTGTTGGTTTCTCTAAGACACATTTGAAGTCAATTTTAAAATGAGGCATACACAGACTGCAGGACTGGGTACCTGCACAGTGTGATGAATGTCAAGGAGAGTTTCTTTTGCTAGCTCTGGACTTTGGACTAAAATTTGTCTCATTCTGTGACATGAAATTGGTTGATGTTCTTGCTTGGTCTTTCATTCTGAGTAATTTTTTACTGGAATTCATTTACTAATGCAGTGCATCTTGAATCCTTCTTTCCAACAGAATTTAACTTTAAAAAGGAAACCTTACAGAAAAAGTCACACTAGTTTATTTTTTAGTCCAATTTTGTCCATAACATTGTGTCTATTATTGTACTCTGTTTTTATTTTTCTTGCGACCACAGCACCCAAATTCAGCCCTACCCCATACAAAGATCTTAAACCTGATTCTGATCTCACTCCGTTTACTTCAACAGGGTTATTACTGGTTTTACATCAGTTAACAATCAGATCAGAATCTATCCCTTTATCAGCTTTCCTTTATAAAGTCTATCACATAGGGTTATGATTTCAGTGTTTCCAGGCACATCATGCTGAAAAAATCCCCCCTCCCCCAAAACAATATCAGCATTTTGGAGTTTGATCAGTGAATGCTCAGAATTTTGCACAGGTGCTCAGAACCTTTCAGGATCAAATCATAGACCCTTTTTTGGGTGCCAAGATAGTAAAAAACAAAACAAAAAAAGTCTTCCACTTTTAAAAAAGATTTGTACAGATTTTAAAGTTAGGCATATCTGTCTGCATGCTGTGATAATGACTTTCCTAAAATATGGATTATATGTATCTATTACACAAAAAAACCCTCCTATATTTAAAAAAAAATTTAAAAAAATCAGTCTGTGGCAGACAACTAGCTTTGAAAATTTCAACCTGAAAGGATATAGTGTGGCAAAAGTTATAAGCAACTGAAACAGGGTCTTTTAATGGGAAATGTCAGGCAATCTTAATTATAGGCTGCACTACCAGCTTCACCTATAATACATGGATTACAGGCTTGAACCTCTGGTACAGCAGACAGAGCTATTTTCTGTGCTCCACAGAAGACTAGTTTTCAAACTCAAGCTACTACCCTGCTAATCACAAACTCCTGTTGTCTTTCTGAAGCAGTACCTTCCCTTTCTGGGATCTAATTTACATTAAAAGATAGAATGATGGTTTAATGTGACCATGTTTTAACTTTATCTTTCTAAGAAAATGAGGAAATAGCACACACTTTTTCTACAGGCAATCAAATTTAATCAAGCATTTTCTTGATAGAAGCTTGCGAAACTATCTTGAGAATAAAGAATATTTAAATCATTCTGGACAAAAAAGCCTTCCAATTTAGCAAGGATCATTCTAATAGCAAGTTTTGTTGCCAGGAGATCATAACTCCAAAGCATCAGGATGGTATTCCCCGCCCCATTTTAAATAAGAAATGTTCTGCATTTAACATGCTTAACAGATAATGAACAAAGGTATCAATGTTGTATGAGATACTGAATTCAATATTCAGGCCAGATCCTCTGGTGATGTAAATCCTAAGGGTTGTACAATATTATCTAGCTCCATGTTCAGTAAGTTACATGTTCCTCTCTGCACCTGATCCAAAGAATACAGCTGTGCTACAGCTTCCACCTCACACAGTGGTGCTCAAACTTTTTCAGTCGTGCTCCCTGTGACGCGGTATGATTGAAACATGACCATTTATATCATTAATATTGTGACTGTTAGACAATTACAACAAATCTTATACAAAGTATGTCATGTAAGGTATCAATGGAAAAGTAACAGTCTATCAGATATGATTATCTTGTTTTTATGCGTGTATCATTTTTGTATCTGAAGTAATAGATATTGACTATATACTGGCATCCTACATACGTGCGGTGTTCCTGATTAACACCCGCCAGGTAAAATCTACATTGAAGCCAGACAGCACATTGTGAATGGACTATTCAAGTTGATGGCCCAATCAAAGAATATTTACCTCACAATGGCCACCTTCCTGTGGACGCCTTAGCCAAAGTATGGGTAATGGCTGCTCCTATGAATCATTGAATCATGCAAGGACCTGTGACTTGCTTATGTGACCTTGGACTGTGTCAAGGTTCCTCCCCCACTCTGAACTCTAGGGTACAGATGTGGGGACCTGCATGAAAGAAAAACCTCGTAAGCTTATCTTTACCAGCTTAGGTCAAAACTTCCCCAAGGTACAAAATATTCTACCCTTTGTCCTTGGATTGGCCGCTACCACCACCAAACAAATACTGGTTACTGGGGAAGAGCTGTTTGGACACGTCTTTCCCCCCAAAATACTTCCCACAACCTTGCACCCCACTTCCTGGACAAGGTTTGGTAAAAAGCCTCACCAATTTGCCTAGGTGACTACAGACCCAGACCCTTGGATCTTAAGAACGATGAACAATCCTCCCAACACTTGCACCCCCCCTTTCCAGGGAAATGTTGGATAAAAAGCCTCACCAATTTGCATAGGTGACCACAGACCCAAACCCTTGGATCTGAGAACAATGAAAAAGCATTCAGTTTTCTTACAAAAAGACTTTTAATAGAAATAGAAGTAAATAGAAATAAAAAAAAAGATCCCCCCTGTAAAGTCAGGATGGTAGATACCTTACAGGGTAATTAGATTCAAAACACAGAGAATCCCTCTAGGCAAAAAACCTTAAGTTACAAAAAAGATACACAGACAGAAATAGTTATTCTATTCAGCACAATTCTTTTCTCAGCCATTTAAAGAAATCATAATCTAACACGTACCTAGCTAGATTACTTACTAAAAGTTCTAAGGCTTCATTCCTGGTCTATCCTCGCAAAGACAGAATATAGACAGACCCACATACCCTTTGTTTCTCTCCCTCCTCCCAGCTTTTGAAAGTATCTTGTCTCCTCATTGGTCATTTTGGTCAGGTGCCAGCGAGGTTACCTTTAGCTTCTTAACCCTTTACAGGTGAGAGGAGATTTCCTCTGGCCAGGAGGGATTTTAAAGGGGTTTACCCTTCCCTTTCTATTTATGACAGACTGCATCTTGTGCCTGTAACTTTCCTCAAACTAAGAATGAGAATATCCCCTCCATGTGGGTGAAGATATAAAAGATCCATTTTATAGCATCTCCATTTTGCCTCTTTCCTGCTCTGATCTCTGGACCATGGACTTACCCTAAAAGGAGTATTATAACCAATGAACTGAGGCCCTTCCAATCTTTTAGAAGTCACCAGTGACTTCACAAGGCAGCAGTCTGTAACATCACTGCTAAAAACCCGATACACACACTGATTGCAAAATTCTTGTATTTGATTTCCTTAACCATTTTAACTCGCTCCTCCTTTTTTTCCTCTTATAAATAAACCCTTAGATATTAGGTACTAAAAGATTAGCAACAGCATGATTATTGGGTAAGATCTGAGTTAAATATTGACCTGGCTATGTGGCTGATCTCTTGGGATTAGAAGGACCCTTTAATGAAATTGGTTTTAAATGACCACTCATCATAAAGTCCAGTATCTGGATGGTGAAACAAGGGCTGGGATACCTAAGGAGATTGCAGTTTGGACTTCTTGTTAACCAGTGTGGTGAGACAGAAGTTTACTTTTGTTACTGGCTTGGTATATCTTATGGAAGAATAACCACCAGTTTGGGGTGGGTCTGCCCTATTTCTCAGAGGTTTGTCCTGAATCTGGTATCCTCAGCCACTGAGGCACAGTGACACCCCCCTCTGACCAATAATGGAATCTGTCTGCACCCACCTCCATTACTGGACAGCCAAGGCTTCCTCAGCAGCAAAGCTTGGGCTGAAGGCAGAGCTGGGGGTGGAACTGGGGATGGTCGAGGAGTTGGGGCTAGAGGCCAACCTGGTCTGGGGGTGGAGCAGAGGGAGGAGTGGAGCTGCAGCTTGGGTCATAGCTGGTCTAGGGGCGGAGAGGGCGGAGCTGGGTCTGGATGCAGAGCAGGACTGGGGACTGAATAGAGTTGGGGGAGGAGTGAGGCTGGGGGCAGAGCTGGTCTTGGAGGGAACAGTGCTGGAAGCATGGTGCTCCCTCTCCGCCCTCTGTGGGGGCTGGCCATGGCATTGCACCCCCAATCATTCCTCCATGCCCCTCCTGCACCCCCCAATCATGCCTCCATGCCCCACAGTTTAGGGACCACTGAGCTAAAAGAATCAATCTTTAACAGTAGAAGACAATGCTTTGGTTCTGGAGGTCCCAGGTTCAACTTCAGATGATGGCTAATCTGATAATTTTTCTAACTGCACTATGTTTTTATAGGGGCGGTAGTTGTGTGGTTGATGGAGTTTGCAGTGCGACTATAGTTCTTTTTATATACCTGTGTGAGTACTCATGGTGGAGATGTTGCTATGCTGAACAACTCATGATTCATGCTTTTTTATTTTAAGATGAGACATGCTAAACAGTAGAGAACAAAAACTTTTTTTTTTGCTATATACTCTAACAGTTTATAATAAAATCTGAACCTCGCTGAGTCATTTTATGTCAAAGATTCTTTCCCGTAAGGGGGGAAAAAGAACCATTTATATTTTCACCCCTTATAACTCTGCTGAATGAGCTCTTTAATTTATCGTGCAGAATACACTGTCCTTCCTCCACACTTAGAGAAAACACCAAGGTACTTGTTGAAACGCAAAGGAAGTACATGGGTTAATGGAAAAAAGGCAAAGGTTCAGCTGCTTAACACGATGTATTCACCCTTTATGAATGCTTCAATTCCACTACACAGCACAGAGGAATTTATTCCTGCAGTCATGCATGGAGGATTTAAGGGTGGCTGGCTTGTATTTATGGCATGTTGCAGATAAACAATACAAGCATTTTCCTGACCCAGATAGCGAGAGTGCTTTGTTGGGGAAATGCAAGGTGTCAGAAGGAGAGCTGGTCAGGAACTGGAAATTCCAATTCAGAATGAAAAGCCAAAATCTGTAAAATTTCCCAGGAATTCTGAAAAATTGCAATTTGGGACCTGTGAGCATTTATTTTAGTAGTATCCATTTATTTTGACTCAGCTGGAAACCTCGAGTGAAATGCTGACCCACTGAAATCAATGGCAAAATCCCACTGACTTCAATGAGACAAGAATTTTACTCCAAGTGTCCCGCATGCTCTTCTCTTCCCATTTTCAGCTGCATTAGGAATCAACAATTCATAAATACCTAGCAAAAGTCCAAGTATGTTAGTTTATTGAGCTATAGAGAAGAAGGTGGCATCTTATATTTTTATAAGAAAAGCTGATTAACAGCAGTGAAACATTCATAGATTTTAAGGTCATTTAATCATCTCTAGTCTGACCTCCTGTACAGCTGAATTTCATTCAGCTACTCTTGCACTGAGTCTAATAACTTGTGTTTGGCTAGCCCATATCTTACAGAAGGGCATCTAGACTTGATTGCAAGACGTCAAGAGATGAATAATCCACCAGCTCCCTTGGTAGTTTGGTCCAATGTTTAATCATCTTCACTGTCAAAAATGCATGCCTTATTTCTAATTTGAATTTGTTTGACTTCAGCCTCCAGCCATTGGTTCATGTTTGTGGTGGCTGGACATAGTAGTCGGAGCCAGAGTCTGCAGTCATGGGACAGGAGTCAAGAGTCAGCTGGATCAGGATACCAGGAGGTCAGAGGCAGAACCATGAGTCAGGCACCAGAGTCAGGCCAGATCAGGATACCAGAGGCAGGAGACAAAATAGAAATCAGGAACCACAAGTCAGAAACCAGTAGTCAAACTGGGTCAGGATGCCAGGAAATCAAGATAGGGGAACAAAGGCACACGGGCCAGAGCAAGGTGGAGCCCAGTTGTTCAGAAAGCTTCCTGTTACTGCTGCTGGATTAAATGGGGCCAGTGGACAGATCAGCCACTCTGGGACTCTGCCAATCACACCTTAGGAGTAGAGCCTCACACTCAGGCTGAGCCTCAAGGGTCCCAGGTAAGTTATTGGCCGCAGGTTGCTGGGTTGGAGCTTGGCTGCTCCTGGGAACCCTACAAGCCTGGGTTCAAGATCCTTTTAGCTGCGAAATCTAGTCACAGAGACATCTGGTGTCTTTACAAATCATCTGCTTTCAGTTTTCAAGCACCAGGGTCCAGATGACTGAGCTCAGGAATTCCTGGGTTCTGTCACTGACTTATTGTGTGATTATAGCCAAGTCACTCAATCTCTGAGTGTCAATTCCATCATCACTGAAATGGAGAGAATCACTAATAAACCCCTGCAATACTGTTGTACTTTGGAGATGTAAATGCCTCTCTGAAGGGCTACGTATTACCATTTAGGGCCATTTTCTGTATTTTTTATCTGCTACAGGGGTCTTTAGGTACGGTTTCTGAGCTGGATCCGGAACCTGCCTCCATCTCCTTAGCACTACTCTGTTGACACAAAGGGGACAGAGTAGGACAATTCCCAAGTGGTAATGAAGCCTAGAGCTGGGCAAATAATGGATTCTTTGGCAATTTAGAAAATCTGGAAAACATAGTCGGAGGTCAGAGCAGAACCAAAAATGTTTTAAACTGTTGAGTTGGAAACAGTTTATTTTGGCTCAAATGAAATGCTTTGTTTGACCTAAACTGAAATGTTTTGTTTTGATTTTGGAATATTTTTTTAATGTCTCTGCATTTTTTAAAAATTAAATTAAAAGGAAATTTCTAAACAAAAAGTCATTTTCAATGGAAAAATCAGAGCATTTCACTTGGAAAATATCAAAATGAACATTTAGATTTTTTTTTTTTTTATCTTTGGGGCTTTTTTCAGAATCAGCAATTCAGCAAACCCAACATACAATTGGAAAAACATTTTGGTGTCACCAAATCTTCATTTTTTGCACCCCAAATTTTGATCAAAATAGTTCACCCAGCTCTACACTACATGCTCCTGTGCAATCACAGGGGGCATTCCTAGATGGACCAGTGATGAACCCTGATGATCCTAGGCTGGCAACAGTGGTCCCAAGTGTGTATCAGTTAGGCTGCTCTAAGTTACACCAAAAGTCAGTTCAGACCCTGGTCGGTCACAAAATCAGGGGAGCAGAGAGGTGGCTCAGGGCCAAACTTTCTTTCTTCTGCACTGAACCCAGTTTGGCCAGACTGGAGCATCGGTCCCTATATTCAAGTCCCACATTAAATTGTTTCACATCTAGTTGTTGCTATCAGAATGTTACTCTAGGAAAGGCCCTGAAAGAAAAGACATGATGCTACCTTTCCTGTTTGTTTGTTTTTTTTCCTTTTGTCTTTGTCTGCTCTCGTCAGGGGGTGGATCCTTGGCCTTTCTAAAGAGACTATTACACAGTTTGCCAATCATATCAAAGAGCCGCAATTGCTCAGTATCTTTCTGCTATGATTCCACAATGTCAGTGCCTATTGAGATGAAGAAGAAAAGGAAGAGCATGATAGTAATTTGTTTCCCCTGGCAGAAGTTGGTTGTGTTGGTCATGGATTTCAATGCGCTGCTACAGCTCAAGCTGCAGTGACAGCAATGAAGTCACATATTCATAACTCAAAGCATAGATGGCATATTTGTTGTTTTTGTTAAAGTCCTGTCTAGTCACACTGAGTACTTGTTTCATTTCACTAGCACATCACAGGCTGCACTAGGAGCTAAAAAAACATATAATTCCTTAAACAAAGTAAACAGGAATAAATAGATTAAATATAAATTTGTTATTGGTTTTTGAGTAACAGCCGTGTTAGTCTGTATTCGCAAAAAGAAAAGGAGGACTTGTGGCACCTTAGAGACTAACCAATTTATTTGAGCATAAGCTTTCCTGAGCTACAGCTGACTTCATCGGATGCAACTGTAACTCACGAAAGCTTATGCTCAAATAAATTTGTTAGTCTCTAAGGTGCCACAAGTACTCCTTTTTTTTTTTTATTGGTTTTTGAAAGTTCTGTCTAGGTACATTGGACACAAATTTCATTTTCCTCCCAAAGCACAAGCCACACTGACAGCACATAAGTCAAATATCCTTATCTGTCTAAGCACAACGTAGGCATATTTCATTTGCTGGCATCAAGACACAGCGAGCTGCTTCAACCATCTCAACAACAAACTATCAATGCGTCCTTGTCATTGTAATATTTCACACATTCCCTCTATTGCATGGGTGCTCAATTATCTCTCAAAGAAACCTATTCTCCTTAATCAACTCCCATTGGCTTTTAATCTGGAAGGAAAACTGGGCCCCCATAATGTCAAATATAACAAAAGAGAAACAACATCATAGGAGGGGAAGAATTTTCCAAAGCCAGTCGTCTAAGTTCTTCTCTCAAAGTCTCTGGATTTTTTCCCCTCGATGCAGCAAGCAAATTTGTTAGAAAAGATTTTCAGCATGCATCTTGCTAGCACTACTTTTATTTATTCTCTATATGGGTGAAGAGTGGTATAAGTTCCATCACTTGAGACGTTTCATACCAAACAACACACTTCAAAGAACAAAGCACTTGAAAGCGTACCGTAAGGAACAATCCTGCTGTGGGCCACGGATGATAGTTTTCCCTCACTAACTTCTATGATTCTATGACACAGCCCAGCTATTGAAATAATACTAGAATTCCTTCACCATTCTTCTCCATCCCCAATCTCAGGGGGAAAACAGAGCACATTTATTGCTAACGGAACTAGAACCTACAGGTCACCCTTTTCCTCTTTCCACAATCTCAACAACAAAATATTCTTCAGGATGAAAAAATGGAGGTAATCAAAGCTCATGCCTTGTGGTGCAACATTATCATCCCAAGAGTCAGTAAGGAACCCTCTTATTCTTCCATAGAACAATGAACAATTGTCCAGGTCCATTGTTCGAAAATGTTTTCAACATCCTCTGAAGTTTGGATCACTTGCTAGAGCCAGGCTGCTGATGCAATAGTGGTCTAATCCTGTGAAAAAGCAGCAAGCCAGTGGCATACCCATTAGCAGTAGCTGAAAAATTCTGTTACACCTATGCTTTGTCCTAACAATAGAGAGCAAGTGGCTAGTTTTTCTTATGTGCATGAGAAACTCAACCTTCTTTGGTGGAGGTAGACTATTTTCCCACTTGTGTGTTATACAAATTGGTTATGTTAAACTGTGGCTTTTACTGAAATTCCCCACTGTAACATACATTCAGTTGTGATAATGCTGATTGCATTGCAACAGACAGTAGCGGCACCAAGCTTGGAGCAATAGGCAACGGGCATCTAACTTTTTAAAGGATGAATCTGAAAAACTTCCCAGGTTTATACGTCTTTCCTTTTAATGTACCACGAATTAGATAAAACTGCATAGTCAGAGGAACTGTAGCAAGAGGAATAAATGTATATGTAAAGACTCGAGTGGATTTCTCTGTCTTTCTCCTACTCCCTGCAAAACATCTGAGTGTGACTCCCATCTCTGAAAACAATGTCTGATTGCAAATTCAGGATGAAACACCTGGAAGTTGGATATGCACAGCTGTCTAAGGCTGATTCCTCTGCAGAGTAAGTCACATTATTGTTTGATTTATTGTGGGTTGAGAAGTGGTCCTACTAGGATGAGAATAAATCTATAGCACCATTCCAGTGACTCATTTTCTTTCCATTTCTTCCCCATTCTCTTTCCACTATGCTTCTTTTATTTCTAGTGCATACTATAGTAATGGCATGAAACACGTTATTGGATACAACATAATGGCATTTCAGACAGTCATTTGAATGGTATTGAACACAATCCACATCTTTTGAGGTACCAGATAAGCACTTTGATATGAGAACATTCAGGTATTAATGAGCAGGATTTGCTCAATGTGCTACCATTCTCTGGTCAACAAGCTATAGTCAATGGACAAAATCTAACAGCACGTGTGCCCTTAAAATTCAACAAAAATGAAGTTATCCATTCTTATGTTAATAAAAATGATTATATGTGCAGGATTTTTCCAGTCATGCACCAAATTACATTACTGGCATATTATTTCTGTTGCGTTTCTTACATTAAATAGATTTTAAATGTTTAATAAAATGTTTGTAGACAATAGTTAGAGGAGAGTATAAAAATTACTCTGTTAAATCTCTTTAAATATAATTTCTTTCTAAGGTATCCTAGTTCAAGACAATGGATTCCTGGTTTCCTATGAATTATGTTAAGAGACAGATATGTTTCATAGTTAAATTTCTGAATTGTTTTTCCAAGCTTTCAAAAGCTAGTACTGTACTTAGCAGTAATTTTAAAAATGTGGCTAGCAGCATCTACAGAGGAAACTAAATAGTAATATTAAAAAACTATTGATGTAAATGTAAACTTAACTGTATGTATATGCATTAAAATAAGGTTTCTTGGTGCCTTATGTTTTCAGAAATAAGTTACTAGACAAAAATTTGATAATATTCAAATTCCACAATTTTCAGCAGACATGGTCACTTATCTTAAGTGCTTCTGAGTGTACGATGGCAACTTTTGGAATTGACTTTATTCTGCCTAAGGATATATAGTATCCTGTATGTCTTTCTGCTCTCTTTCTGCTTCAGAGAACCCAGTAGAGACACCTCTAGAACGAGGTTGCCACTGGCATTTGCCAAAGAGTACTTAGCATGGGATTTGGCATTTAGATGGACACCTCAGTTACTTGTATGCAGTGTTGTTGTAGCCATGTCGGTCCCAGGGTATTAGAGAGAGAGAAGGTGGGTTAGGTAGTAGTACTGTTAGTCACCCAACTCAGTTACTTGGTAGGTTTTTTAACATTGAGTTAGTCTTATTTTCCAGTGCAAAAGACAAGAGATTGATAACAGGTCTAAGAATAATGAAGCAAAATAAGATGGAATAAAGAAAATGAGGCAGGTAACAGGAAGTAGAGTAGCATTTCATTTAAAGTAGATAGTGTTCTATGGGAAGGACCAGACACTCTTTCCTTTACCTTCATCATTACCTTTACCCTATAGATTAAGACCAAAGCAGTCTAAAAGTGTCACGTCTCCAATACTCGCTGGATACATTGATTTTCTTCTTCTTTTGAGTGATTTTCCATGTCTCTCAACAAAAGAGAAAATCCTTCATTGCTCAGAGACTGGCAGCTTTTTGTATGCTTTTTTAGGCTGTTAGAAAACACTCTGATTTGAGAGGTTTGAAGGGATTTGGTGTCTTTTGCTCTTTGAGCTCTCTATTCTGAAGCACATCTCTCTTTTTTGGGTATTTTGGACAAACATAAGGGTCACGCTTGAAATATGGATTTACTGAAAAATAACTTTGAACAAAGAAATGCAAAGATGATCATGAAAAATACAGCATAGTTTGAATTCTAGAGTTTCCATAAACATATAAAACAGCTACATATATAGATAAATAGGACAATGCTATACCGCACATTTATGACGTGCCTGTTCCCTAAAAGTATGACTAGAAATATTTTATTTTTATTTCTAACTGCTATCAAGCCATAAATAATGAAAATGTCATTCGTTCTTTGGCGCAAAATTTACCCTAATGCCATTTAAGCCCCAATTAAGCCCGCAGGGTGGGATTTTTGAAAAGTACTCAGCACTGGCCTAACGCTGCTCCCACTGAAGTCAATGGGAGTCCTACCACTGACTTTAGTGGGGGTCATCTTAGGCTGACATCGAATGCTTTTGAAAACCCTACACTTAACATGGAGTCAGCAGATACATAAGGCTTTGCAACAGCTAGCTGCAGCAGGGTGCATTTCACCCTTTGAAAATCCGAGTTGGATTTTTGCCTCACTTGAACACTCTACTGATCCATCTTCCTCCAGCAGTGCACAATGACTGATATTTCAAGGGATGGGGAAAACACACACACACACCCCACCAATCTAGCCCAGTGTTGTGTATGGTAGAAAACTATACTTCCTGACCCTTGCAGATAATCATCTTGAATTTTGCAAAGGATGACATCTGAATACATGTAACTTGCAAAATGTCAAATGTTCCTGGTGATGAAAAAGCCAAGCCTGCCACCTCAGGGTGCTGCAGAATTCCTGGTTGCTGCAGAGTACACAGAGCCTGCCTACTGGAATTCCAATTGCTGCCTTATCCCTCCTGATCATTGCACAACAAAAGCCAGTGGTTTACTTATTATTTACACTTCAATAGCAGTTTATCTTTCTAGGTGCCCAACATCACTCAGATAAATTGCTATATCATGTGATCGATATGACAACCGTTGGGCCACAGCAAAACACGTAAAAAAGAAATTAAGCCACTGTGAACTTTTGAAGACTTTTGTCCTTCCAGTTTAACTGCTGAGGCATAAGGGCAGAATGACCCAAATTGAGTTCTGCAGCTTGTGCCAAAACACAGACTACACCTTCTCACGTTGCTCATAAGTCACTCAGAAGTGCTATACATATATTTTTGCAAAGTAAGAGACTGCGATGAAGACCAGGGAGTTCATGTCTCAATGTAAACATACTAAAAAAAAAAAATAATGACAACACATCAGATGTGCTTTATTTCCCTCATCCCTCTCCACACCTATACGGTATAAAGATATGCAAGCAGCAAAACCACATGGAAATAAATTGTCCAGAGACACAAAACAACCTCTCACCCCCCCCTCCACCGCGCAAAAAAACAACAACATAAAAGCCATTACCACTCTCACCAGAAATAGCCTGTGATGGGTTCTAGCAGACTAAAGCTGGGCAAAATTGGCAAACAATTTTCACAAAAGTTTGTGCATAATTTTCCATTATTGAATTTAATGTTATTTTTCCCCACCCCAAATAGCTGATTTTTATGGGGAAATGGGCAGTTTCCACATTAAATCATGTGAACAATCAAAACATGGTTTCTGTCCTGAAGTGGAGAAGAAAACTGTCCCTAGAGGCCACATGATCTAATGGACTGGGCACAGGATGGGGAGCTAATAACCTTGCTGTTCTGCCACTGACTATGTTTTGCACTTACATGGCAATTTACGTGGGTGATTTAGCTACACCACATAATACCTCTACAAAACAGGTAAATATTATTGGTCCCTTGGGGAAATGAGGCTGAGAGGGATGCCTTTCCCAGAGTCACACAGAAAATGAGTATCAGATCAAACTCTTTTAGACTCTTAGCACTGGCCAGCATTCCACTGACCAGTAGTGCACCCCCACATCTCAAATTTTCCCTGTATCTCAGTTTTCCCATTTAGGGGGACAGAGACACTTAGTTTGCTACATGACAGTGATACTGGGGGTGATGGGCTAGCCAGGCACAACAACTGCTATCACCATATTGATACAGAAGAGTCTCGCATCAGTTCTAAAGCATTTTTATCCCAGAAAATACTAAAAATGAGGCAATTTCTGAACCCCCAAACACGGAAAATTTGTCAAAAAACAACATTTTTAACAAATATTTGTCCCTACTCTGGTGGAAGTCCTCTCCTGAGTCTTTCCAAACCAAGCTGAACATCACTGGAAAATAGATCATAGGGATAATCCTGCATTGACTGAGAGGGATAGACAACATGACCTAACAGCAGAGATAATTCATTGCTTCACTGAGAAAATAAAATACAGTAATTTTACCTTCCTTGCTACAGAGTCTCTTTGGAGAAATAGGTGTTTGAAAGAAGTAGAGAGCCATTGTTATAGAAGCGCTCCATATATGTAAATAGCTACTTAGTGGATAACGGGCCCGTAGATGGCACTCCAGAATATATAGCATATACGTCCTGGGTTTTGTAGTACCAATAAAACTTCTTGTTGAGTGCTGCCAACGGCATCCTCTTGCAGCTCTTTACATCACCATTCGCACTTGGAGCATGGAGCAGCAACTTTATTAGTTCATAAGCTAATACTACATGGAGAATAGACTCAGTTCTCACTCGGTGGCAGCAATAATGTGGATGCATCACCTACAGGAATATTTTAATACGGGACAATTTCTTATTATGTTGAAACAAATAATACAATACTATTGCACTGTGCCGTCTGTTGAATTAGTGGCATAGATCTTCCATTTCCAGGTGGAGGCAGATATCTTTGTATCTCAAAGTAGGGAGTGCATATGTATCCCACTGGTGTGTGTTAATAGTTCCCCCTCTGTGCCCAATCCACAGAGGCTGGGAGTCTGTTACAGCCCCAGCTAAAGTGCCAGGGCTCCCTAACTGAGGCTATAACAAACTCAGCCTCCGGGGATGAGGCAGGGGGGACCTGTAACACATACTTTGACCAGTGGATTACACATGTTAATAGTTTCACAGTGCAACACCAGAAGGGACCATTAGATCATCTAGTCTGACTTCCTGAATATCACCAGCCATTAAATTTCACCCAGATACCCCTTCCCTATATTGAGCCTATAACTTGTGTTTGACTAAAGGATTTAGTCGGCAGGAGACTAAGCTGTTGTGTGCCACACACAGAGAACAGGAGCGACTCAGAGGCTCCCAAGAAGCAGCAAGGGTCTTGGGAAAGCACTTGCACTTCAGTGAACAGCGTAGCAGCCACAGCATAGGGCTGAAGAGTGCTTTTAAAAGAGCCCCTTATCAAGGAGCACACATGCAGCTATGAAGCTGTACAGCCTTCCCTTAAACGTTTCTCAAGTCACCAGCAGTCCAGCAGGATTTTCAGAGAGATAAAATCATGGATTAGAACCACTCTGACTCAGCATTAAATCATATGAGGAGTAACGCTATTAAAGGCCGTGGAGATACACCTTTGTAGAGTGAGAGGAGAATCAGGCCCACAGACACTCAGTTGCAATGTTTCAGAGTGGTAGCCGTGATAGTCTGTAACAGCAAAAAGAACGAGGAGTCCTTGTGGCACCTTAGAGACTAACGAATTTATTTGGGCATAAGCTTTCGTGGGCAAAACCCCACTTCATCAGATGGGTTTTTGCCCACGAAAGCTTATGCCCAAATAAATTTGTTAGTCTCTAAGATGCCACAAGGACTCCTCGTTCTTTTTTCAGTTGCAATGGTATCTTAAGCCAATGGAACTATGTGAAATTACAGTGATGTAACAGGCAAGAAAACGTGACCCTCTCTATGTGAAATTAGAATCTCTCCTATGTTGCTTTTGAAGAATGTGCAGAACAAAAAGGAAACATCCTCAAAAGTATCAGTTGATTTACAGTGATGACTGGTCCCAGGGTTCTGAAAATTAACATCAATTCTTCAAGGAGCCATGACATAGAATATCATGAATTTTTCATGCCTGCAATATACTTCCTCAATGATTGTTCCTTCTAATACAGTTGCTAATATTGTTTGAAATTCACATTCTGAAATAGGCTATTACCATTTCCCCTACCACAAGACATAAGCCACGTGTGATATTAATATTCATATTTCCCCTCCCCCGCACACTAATACTTTTCTTACCAAATCCATTAATACGATAATACTTTGGTAATGAATTTGCAAAATGTCCACACAAATACTACATAGGCTAATACAATGAAAAACTGTGGAAACATTATACATAATTCATTAGCTTTTGTGACAAAAGGCTTCCAGAAGCAGTGTTTGGCAAACAGTAATAAATTTGAAAAGCAGCTATCTGATTAAAATGTATAGCTGGTGATAGAGCCACTGCAAACACTGAACAATCTACGCTGTTCATGCACTGGCAGCCATACCAGTTCACGGACTATGCAGAGTGCCTTTCCAGGCTTCAGGAAATCTTTACAATTAAGGATTTAAAATGAAATTATTTGTGCTGGCTATAACTTTTCATGGGAAAAGTTACTTGTCTAAAAGAACCCAAGAGGAAAAGCGGGATGGGAGGTGTTTGTCTTGTTAGCCCCGATGAAAGGCCTGTAACTGGTCAAAATGTTGACAGGGAAACTGTAAGTATTCATAAATAGTCAGGGTATCACACCCAAAGAGGGGGAATGCATTTATGAAGGACAAACAGGATTTCTTCTGCAGAATTTTCTCAATAGCTCATATGGTCAAAGTCTATTCCGGTCTTATAGCGGTGGTAGGAAGTCATACAAGCATTATCACTGGAAATATTATTACTTGTATTACAGTATTCAGAGTAGCAGCCATGTTAGTCTGTATCCGCAAAAAAGAAAAGGAGTCCTTGTTAGTCTCCAAGATGCCACAAGTACTCCTTTTCTTTTTGTATTACAGTAGAGGCCCCAGCCAAGGTTGGGTACCGCTGTGCTAGGCATTGTACATACACATAGTAATAGAGTCCTTGACCTAACGAGTTTTCAGTGGAAATAGACAAGAAAAACAAGGATGGGGGGGAATAAATATTACTATCCTCAGTTTACAGATTAACTGCTCACAGAGGAAGTCTATAGCAAAGCCAAGAATTGAATGTTGATTTTCCATGTCCCAATTTAGTGCCTTACCTGAAAGACTATTTTTCCTCCATAAGAAGGAGTGATAAACATGAAGGGAAAATTAAATGTGTGGAGGTAAATCAAATTCTCAAGAGATGAAATATTATGGGAATCAGCACATTTTTGACTTGAGGGATGTTACTTTTAAGAAAATAAAAGACTGATACAGTGTAGGAATGGCATGAATAGAGGGATAAAAAAACCGGCTTAACTGTTTCCCAAACCTTTGCACATTTTGAGAATAAAGCCATTTTTGAGGTTTTGAGATAGATCTATTTAAATTACATAGACCCACACCCCTTTTCCCTTCATTTTCACATGACATTTCTGGAAAGGTTATTCCCTTAGTATCTATGTGTGGAAATCTCACAAGAATGATTTCCAACCCAATTTTGCATATTTAATGGGATAAATTCTGCTCGAAAACACCCTAGGGTAAATCTAAAGTAACTCCATTGACTTCAGATAAACTTTGGATAAGCACTCATATCTTATGGATGTTTATATGGAACTCAAATTCCAAATCTATGATGGTTTGGACATCTCTGCTGTGAGGGATTGATTGTATGGAAAATCTATGGCTTGAAAGTGGAATATGCTGTATTTAAGAAATCGTTTTGACAAGCACAATGAAAATTCATTGTAGTTAGCCCAGGAAATGACACGGGAAACAGAGACCAGTGTGGTTAAGCAGGGCTGTAAAGATTAGTATAATCAATCAGAAGGCTTTTAAAAATATATTAACAAGCTTGGTTGGGAGGGCGGGGAGACTATCAAACAATAAGTAGAAACAAGATAAAGGATCATTAGAGGGACAAAAAGATACTGACCATAAAACTGCGTCGTTCAAAAGAAGAACAATTTTGAAATATATATTGTAGCAGACATGCATCATCATCATCATCAAATGTATACAATGTACTGAGGACTGTTGCGCCACCCAGAGCGACCATGGTATCGTACCAGGCATTGTAGAGTGAAGTTCCCAAATCTGGCTCAGTCCTGTGAATACATGAATCTTTGGGGCAGCCCTGAGGTGACGGCAGGTAGCGTCAAAGCATGCACCCCTGGATGTGTCAAAGGAGAGTCTGAGAGGACTCTGTGCTGAGGTGTTTTTGTCCATCCTGGCGAAATGGCCAAAGAACATACAACACCGCTGTCATAAAATAAAAGGGAAGGGTAACCACCTGTCTGTATACAGTACTATAAAATCCCTCCTGGCCAGAGGCAGAAAAACCTCTTACCTGTAAAGCGTTAAGAAGCTCAAGTAACCTGGCTGGCACACGACCAATAAAGGGACAAGATACTTTCAAATCGGGGAGGTGAGGGGGGAAAGGCTTTGTCTGTTCTGTGTGGCTTTTGCCAGAGACAGAACAAGAAAGCAAGCACTCCAACTCCTTAGTAAGTATTTAGCAAGGAAATCCGTTAGATTATCTTTCGTTTTTGCTTGTGATTTTCTCTGTGCCGAGAGGAAGGTGTATTCCTGTTTTTTCTTTTTGTAACTTTAAGGTTTTGCCTAGAGGGAAATTCTCTGTGTTTTGAATCTAATTGCCCTGTGAGATTATCTCCCATTCTAATTTCACAGAGGTACTTCTTTTACCTTTTTTCTTTCTAATAAAGTTCTTTTTTTTAAGAATCCAATTGGTTTTTTTAGTATCCTAAAAAACCCAAAGCTGGTCTGTGCTCATCTTGTTTATTCTCAAGCCTCCCCAGGAAAGGGCTTGGTGGGATATTTTGGGGGAATAGGACTCCAAGTGGTCCTTTCCCTGATTCTTTGTTAAATCACTTGGTGGTGGCAGCATTTACCTAATCCAAGGTACAAGGGAGAATTTGTGCCTTGGGGAAGTTTTAACCTAAGCTGGTAGAAATAAGCTTAGGGGGGGGTCTTTCATGCGGGTCCCCATATCTGTACCCTAAAGTTCAGAGTGGGGAGGGAACTCTGACAACCGCTTTTGAATGTAGTGAGTGAATGGAAGAAGGCTAGATCTCTGTAAGATTATGGCATTTCACGCAAAGTCAAACCACTCTATGCTCAGAATTTGCTACTGACAGCACATACGGAATGCCTCTAGCCACTCCAAGTCTGCCTGTACGAGGATCCAGGTTTGATAGATTCTGAACTTCATCTCAGCACAAAGATGTTTTCATGTTATTAAAGGGTACGTTCCACTCCTGTTCTCTTGCCCTGCAGAAACTGTGCAGACTCCCTTAGTTGTGCATTCACAGTGCCATTTATTTTGTGGTCCCTCCACCAACACCACTACAGTTCTCATGCAAAGATCAATTTACAATATCTTCTGTGCTTTGGCCCTCTCATCAGGACCTGCTTAGGGGAACAGAAGTGTGCCTTACCTGAGGCCTCTGAGGGTATGTCTATACCATCCCCGCTTCCTTCTTCCCATCCTCCTATATAGCCCTGGGCTAATTGGGCTGGCTGCTGGCTCTCATTCCCCAATTAGGGCAGGTTCTTTCCAGCCAGCTCCACTTTATTCACTTAAATGGGGCTGGCGTGGCAGAGGGCTGATTCTGCAATCCTTCTGCTCAGCACCCTGTCACACAGCCCCTCTTAACTCAGGTCCTGGAAGTCAACTGGAAGTATCCCACAATTCCATGGGACAACTTCCTTAGTTCTTTCTAACCTCACAATCTGCAATCTGCTCTACTGAACATGGAAGCCAACCCCCTCTTCTTTGTGAATGGCAGCAGCTGAGGTCAGCATTCTCTTCTGATCACCTATCTGCATGCATACTATCGAAGAACCCCCTAGGTTTGCAATGGGGAGTGAACTAATCAAGCCTTTTGCAGAAGCCAGGGGGTAAGGACAGTGTCCCTTGTCACCCTTCCAGTATTGAAACCCAATTGCTGTGGATGATGTCATCTGTTAAGCAGCGGCTGCATCCTACTAAGCAGAACATGAGCCAAAACCTTTCCAGGAACCAATAGCAATGAGACAGGCCTGTAGTTGCCACACTCAGTGTGAAATCCTTTACATGTGTACAGAGAACCTATGATGCCAATCTGCTGCTACTCTCCCTGATGCCAACACTTTTAAAACAGCTGGCCAATGCTCACTGGTTGCAAAGAACTGTTGAGCAACCAGGGTGGAATGCCATCAGGTCCAGAAGCACATCCATTGCATAACTTTAGGATGGCCTTTTGCACAGTAGAACCTCAGAGTTAGGAATACCTTGGAAATGGAGGTTATTTGTAACTCTGAACAAAAGTTATGGTGGGTCTTTCAAAAGTTTACATTGAACATTGTCTTAAAACAGCTTTGAAACTTTACTATGCAGAAGAAAAATGCTGCTTTTAACAATCTTAATTTAAATGAAACAAGCAGAGAAACAGTTTCTTAATCCTGTCAAATCATTTTTAAAGCTTTCCCTTTATTTTTTAGTAGTTTATGTTTAACACAGTAGTGTACCATACAATATTTTCTCTTTTTTTTGTCTCTGCTGCCTGATTGCATAGTTCCAGTTCCAAATGAGGTGTGTGGTTGGCCAGTCATTTGTAACTCTGAGGTTCTCCTGTACTTCCTTAAGTGATGCAGAATCAATGTTCATCATTGGGTCTTCTGTATGGTTGCTAGGTCACACAGCTCTGGACAATCATCAGCACATGCATGCTTCAGCATTGCTTTAATAATGTGTTTTCCATCTATATAGGACCTTGCCCATTGATGAGCAGGGAAAGCCATTTGGTTTTGTGATGGGAATGTTAGAAAGCTAATTATGGCTGCCAGACAAGTATGTAAAAGCCCTGTAGGCAGGATAGATTGTTGTGCTTTAGGCTGTCCTCTGTTTTTGTCAACCAGAGAGATGGTGTAGATCTCATGGTTATGTTTTGCCATAGTCCAGAAAATGCCTTCCAACCCTTTATGTTCTTGGCCATCTCCCTGTTTGTGCGCTTCTGCCTTTTTCACTAATATATCAAAGGACTCTTCAGAAAAGCCAAGGTTTCTTGTGAGACTATTGTGCAGATGATTTCAGCGCTGGTGTGTGATATAGCATTATATATACACTAAGCCAGGCTATATCCATATCATCTGAGAAGGTACCAATATTACGTATGTCATCTTCAGTGGCCTATGTGTATTTCAGAGCTTGAAAAGGATCCTTGGAAAGACACTGGACATTGTGCTGTTGATGGACATCTGGCTTGAGAGGAGCTGGAAGATGTAGTGAGAGCTGAGCAACAACTAGTCTAGGGTCTGAGTTTCCTGGTGCTTCTGCACTACTGAAGACCTGGTGATATTTCACTATGGAGTGATTTCTGAGAGGATGCAGTTAGTTTCTTTCATGGCACATCTACTGTTTGAAATCCAGATCCATCTTGTTATTGAGGTAACTATACCAGGATCTCATGACAGACAAACCTTGGCAGCACACAATTTAGAAGCCAAGTGCTGTCATTTGGAGATCCCAAACCAAAAGGGACCTATCGCAGTTTCACATCCAGTTTGATCACAGCCAGTCATAGCACTGAAATCTCCGAGCACTAGCAGTGTGTTAAATGGAAAAGCTGACGGGATTGTTGCTGCTCTAGCTGTGGTCATAGAATGCATCCTTTTCTGCAGCTGATGCATCTTTCATTAGTGCATAGGACACAATGACACATAAGTGCCCATGATGGTGTTGAAGACAAGAACAAAGTAAGTGTGGAGAGAACGGGTTCCATGTGATTAAGGTCTGTGCTACAAGTTGCCTAATAAACAGTGCCACTCCTTGATTATAGTGTGGATCATTGGAGTGGAAGAAGGCTGCTCCTTCCATAGTGACTTGAGAGCTTTGTGGCAGGAGAGCCTCGGATGCCATTGTTACAATTTTGTAGCAGGTGAGTTCTTTGACAAGGGCTCTCTTACACCCCCTACAGTTCAACGTGAACACATTCCACGAAGTGACACAAATACACCTCTGAGGTCTGGTCTGGACATCTGGGGAGTTGGGGCCATCGGTCCTGCACCTTCTCTGAGCAGAGTTTGAGTTGTACCTTTTATATATGTGTGAAACAGACCTCTCCTCCTGGAGTCACTAATAACAGGGGCTGTTGTTGCAGTCTCTCATGGCTGGCTGCCCCTTCATTTTGTTCTCCCTCCTTGGGACTGGGGAGATACAAAGGTGGGCTTTTGGGGGGGGGGGGGCGTGGGGGCGTGAGATTGTTCCCTTTCCTAGGAACTCTTCAGCCAGATGCTGTTGGCTCCTGAGGGCATGGATGATGATTTTAAAGATCTAGCTCTTCTTCTTCCCTGTGTGGTCCATGTACCCATGGCGATAGCTTATCCACCATCACCACCATTGGGGAACATGGCCACTGAGTCATTGGCCTTCACTCATTACCCTGAGCAAGGGCCTCGTCAGGTGCTACTAACTGGAGTCACTTGGAGCTGAGGTTCGCATGGACAGGGAAGACCACGCCCTGAATAGGACATGCAATAAAATGGGAACGGGGAAATTAAAGGGTAGAGGGTGAATTAGAGTAAATTCAGAAATTACTGATTTGTTCAATAGTTCTTTTGCTTTCATCTTCAGGTGATTTGCCCAGAAGGACACGCACAGAGGATAGGGCTGGTAAGGGTAGCATAAGATTCTGGTGGGAATTTTTCAGTAAAGGGAGAAGGTTATAATTATTCCTGAACGTTAAAGGAAGTGAAGCTACAGATAGTAAAGTCTTCTTTAAAGGTTTATTTTTAAAGTGCTCACATGACAGTTTAGACTCTCTGAGAATTATAAACTTCCTCCCATCATCAAAAGGTATGAGATGCCACCCAAAGAAAGTGAAACATAGTGGTTTTGGCAGATTTTGCTTTGATTTTTTTAGATTCCTTTCTGCTTGTAACTCAAAGGGAAACACAGGAGGAAAAGACTTACCTAAAGTGAACTCCCGGGTTCACTGATCCGTATATGGACAAAAGCATCTGAATTTTGCACAGCTCTGATAACACAAGCGCGTGGTTAAAGTACGAGATTTAAAATTAAGAGCTGTATTCTATTCCCATTTCTGCCTTGGACTTCCTGTGTGATCATGGCAACTAATAGGGCCAGATTTTGCAAGAAGTGGCCAATGTGTGTGCACATGAAAACAGCTGTAAGTGCAAGAGACTGAGTTTATCAAATGCATGCACTAGACAACACATCTACATACATATACTGCATTTATAAAACTGGGATTACAAAACTCAGTCACCTTTATAGAGCACTATGAGATTTTGGGGTGAAAGTGTAAAGTACATTACACTTATAGGCATGCATAGCTTTAATACTGTATGGTGATGCTTAGCATACGAGTAGGTAGCTCGGTAGAACAGTAGTCAACAATGCCAATACAAATTAGAGTGACAGCTGGGTTGTTTTTGTGAACGTTCTAAAATATAAAACATGCTATTCAGTTAAATATAATAATGCCTCAAAAATCAACACTAAGAGAACATTTTTAAATGGAGCAGGTTTTAGAAAGCAGTGACTAGGAATGGACTTCAAGGGTTATTATCAATAAGCTATTTGATATCATCAATCTAGCACTTGATTAAAAAGGCTCCAAAGATACCAGGATGACCAGTAACAAAATACTAGTCAAATAATGATGTGATGCAATTATTGTGCAAGGGGCTTCTTTGGTTTGATTTGAATTAGTCCCATTTATTCAGTTTTGGTTACTCTCCCTCTCTGGAAGGTTTTTTATAGCCCGGATGGAACGTTCAATGAAGGATAAGCAGAAAGTTTTGAAGGTTGATTTTTTTTTGTGCTGTTTCAGATATTTGTTTGTGAGTGAAAATCAAGAGAGGTTGTGTGTTCTCCCTAAAGAAGCAAAGATAGAGAGGTCACCTCAGAGAAGTAGTTAAAATTAAGGAGGAGTCTTCTAAAGTGGAGAACGAGAAATTGTTCATGTGGCCAAGGGTGGGACTCAGAATCCTGGGGAATTATCATTTAAGAAGTAGGAAATTAAAAGGGAGGAAGGAACTGAAGATAAATCATATGGGATTAACATATCAAGGATGATTATAAAAGCATATCAAAGAAAGATGAGGAGAAAAGGCAACCCCGATTCAACAAAACACTTAAGCACATGCTTAAATTAAAGTCAACAGGATTTGAGCATGTGCTTAAATTAAGCATGTGCTCGAGCAATTCGCCGAAGAGCGATGGTTTGCTGAATTGGCTGAGAAAGAGGTGGGGCGGGGAAGAGTGGGTTACAAAAGATTTAGTTCCAATTGAAAAAAATCTGAATTTTGTCTAGATCTGCTGTTTAATTGTTTAGATACTTAAGCAGAAAAAGGTTTAAAGCTCAAAAGAAAGGGGAATGAGGGCGTAAGTTAAACTCAGAGTTATTGGTCCTCCAGTTTCTAGAAAGGATCAGGACAGGTTGTATGGGAGACTTTATATGGTGACTGACTTCTGTGACCAAACGTACCCCTGAATTCACACCCAACACACTACTGTAATACTCTTTATACAAAATATGCCTTGTGAGCTATCATTTGAAAACTAACAATTTTCTGGGAAATAATATCATAGTAAAATGTACGTAGCAATATTGTATGTAAAATTATGAAATCCCCCTGTATGATGATAATGGCACATGTTCAAAACCACTCAGCCCTGCCTAGGCAAAAGTTGTTAAATGGGCCTATCCTAAACAAAGGAACGTGTGTTTACCTCAATTTACATATAAGTAGTAAGGTGGGTCCTTGAAACAGCAGAGAAGGAGATGGCAAGAAACAGAACAATTTGGATTTCATCAAAGATACATAGAGGAAGAAAGAGCATGGAGTCTCCTTCACCACCAGATTTCGTGTTGCCTTATTTACTGCTTGAATAAACTTTACTTTGAAGGATAAGCCTCAGAAAAATCCACTTCAAACACTCACTGGATAATAAAAGGGCAAAGAACGCCAAGTTCTCTCTCTTCTACTTAAGATGACAAGGGCACCAGCAGCTTTGGCCTCTGTGAGAGATCCTGACCAAGGAAAGGGTCAGTCATCAACTTGTTGGAAGACTGTGGGTGAGAAAGGCCATCTTAAACAAGGCCTTGAACCAAAACTTGCTAGATTAAGTTCTAGACTTTTAGATGCATGTTTTCTCTTTCATTTGCTTGTAATCCTTTCTAACTTTCTATCTTATATTTGAATTCATTTAAAATCCTATTTTCTTTTGTTAATAAAACTTTTTTTTTAATCTAAACCAATCCCGTGCTAGGTTTAAATTGAACTGGTTGGTAACTCCAGTTAAAATAGCAAAGTGTGCAATATTGATTCCTTAAAGGGCAATGGATCTTAATCTCTATACTGCCCAGAAGAGGGCTTGACAGTGCAGAACACATTTTTGAGAAAATTTGGGAGGGACTGGGAGTGTCTTGAGGTCACCCTGCAACTAATAACCAAAGCTGGTGGAAGCCCGAGTGTGATTGGTGTGTCGCTGACAGGTTGTTGGGATCAGAGCTGCTGGACCAGGACTGCAGCTATACACAATCAGGGTGTGACTTACACACTGGTAGGCTGTTTATGTGTAGTCCAGATTGGAAGCTACAAGAGAAAAGCATTGTGAAGCACCTAAGGTTGTGGAGCAAGTGGTGACACAACTTCACACTGGTCTAGATAGAACCCCAGAGTGAGACAACTTCCCAGTAGGAAGGCATTTTCATGCTCTCTGAAGATACATAAGTTACTTTCTCATCTCCCACAAAAATAATCTTTGAAGATTCTATTGACAAAGCAAGAAGCTGGGATCAGTTTCAAGAGAGAAAGATGAATTGGTAAACTGGTAACAGGATAGAGAGACCCTTGCACCTTTAAGCTGCTAGGTAGAATGTGTCTGAGGCTGACATAAGAAGTTTTTTCAACCCTAATGGCTGTTTGGTAGCCTGTGCAAAAGGGGTTAGTGATCAGTTTTCCTCCTGTTCTTGAGGGACATCATAAAAACCCAACCTATGCTGACTGGCATTCTTATGGAAGTTCCAGCAGAAGAGTCAAGGATACAATGTGTATGGAGACAGAGGTACTCTTTCACCCTGTGCGCCCCCACAGATCAAGAATGAGACAGTCACTTGGCAGCGTGGAGACAGCAGATTGAAATCACCTCTTTCCCCAGCATCTAGCCAGTCTCTATGGCTGATCATCCATTCAGAAAAAAGATAGCAAGTTCGTTCCAGTAGGTGGATTTTCAATGGGTTCCTTTTGGCTCTACTTGACACCCTGGCTTTGAAGAAGAACAATGGATGAGGTGGACTACTGATTTTAGAGCTACTAATTTGCCTGTAGAATCCCACTTTCTGTCCAGCAACCTGTTACCAAACAGCCATATTCCTTTATGGGCCTGATCCAAAGAGCATTGAAGTCAGCAGAAAGACTCCCCTGGACTTCGATGGGCTGCAGACAGGGGTGGCTCTACCAGTTTTGCTGCCCCAAGCAGCCGCTGCTGAATTGCCGCCGCAACAGCGGCGGAGCTGCTGCCAAATTGCCGCCGCGCCCGGGAGAGCGGCGGAGCTGCAGCCCAAAAGCCGCTGCAGCGGAAAGAGCGGTGGAGCTGCCACTGAATTGCCGTTGCAGGACACAGACTGCTGCCCCATTCTGAATGCCACCCCAGCCACCTGCTTGGAAAGCTGGTGCCTGGAGCCGGCCTAGGCTGCAGATTAGGCCCCATCTGGAGCAGTGCATTTCAGGGTCTCTTTAAAGAGCTCAGCTTCCACTTCCCTTAGAGATTTTCATTTTCATACTTCAACCATCTCCTTTGTTATAAAAAACCATTTTACATCTCAAGTCACTGCAATCAGGACTGCAAGGAAATAAAGATCTTTTTGTTCCCTCATTCAGAACACGTGAAACAAAGTGAGCCTTCCTCCCCCTCCCCCGAACACACACTTGCATTTTTCATCTTTAAAAATATGAGCACATAAAAAGGGAAATAGAAATGTTAATTTATATTTAGGTCTAGAGGAACCTGCACAGTTTTAATTACCAGATGCAAGTCTCAATTGAGAGTCATTTAATTTTTGCCGAGATTTATGAGGAAGCACTCGCTTAACAGAGTTTGCACTGGAGCATTTAAAAATGCTTTATTAAGAGAATTTCATCTTCATAATTTACTGCACGGATTTAGACTTCTTGCTTCCCCCTCCCACCACTTTCATTGTGGAAGAAATGAATCCTTGCCCTTGAAGTGGAATTCATGGTTGGGGGCTCTGGGAGGATCCAATGCACTTGCCACCCAATCTGAATGAAAAACAGGAAATTCAACTGCAACAACAGAAAACAGGGTTACTGGAGCAAAGCTCCTTTTTTTTTTGTTAATTTATTAGTCAGGGAAAAAAAACCCTCTCTCTATGTGCCTAGCACACACTTGTGCGTCACTGAGTTATTTCACTGTCCTTGCTGACATGATGATAAGCCTGAAAGCAGTCTTGCCATGAAGAGGTGCTGCTTCTTACTGCCAGCAAGCTAAAAGAGAAAAATGTGAAGGGTTGAGGAGCTGAGGGAAACAAGAGAGACAGAAACTTGAAAGTGTGAAAGTGAAAGCTCAAATATGGAGGAAGAGAAATGTCACCAGAAAAAATAAAAGGAGTACTTGTGGCACCTTTACTCCTTTTCATTTTGCGAATACAGACTAACACGGCTGTTACTCTGAAACCAGAAAAAATGTTATACGAAATAGGGTATCCTTGAATAACCTTGTTTAGAAAATTGCATAAAATAAGTCAATCTATGTAATCCAGTTACAAACTGTTATCTTATGGGCTTTATTCACAGAGAAACTGTGTCATGAGATTAAGCCACACAAGTAAACATGCCTGGCTGTAGCTTACTGGATCAGAAGACAAAAATCCAAAATAAAGAAAGCACTAAGAGGACAAATATAATGTGGTCTTTTTTAAAGCAAAACAATTAGGAAGGAAGCTTGTGAGGTAATAAAAATGCAACCTCACTCCACTGCATATCCCTGTAGAGAATAATTGTACTGGCTTCATTATATCAACATTCATTTCTCAATGTCTTTTATTATATGTAAAAGTTACTTGGTTTTCAAAGAGAGACACAAAGATGTCTGATTGCGCCTGATGAATCTTCATGTTTCCTCTGCTGTCAGAGAAGGTTTGTTGCCAAAATACTTTCAGCCTCACTTTTCTTGTTTTTGAGCAGAAATGCATTTCCAAACGATTGTTTAAAAACAAAATTGTAGATTTTCCCTTGTTTTCTAGTTGAACAATTGGTATCAGTATATGTGACACCTCTCCCATGTCCCTTAATTGGAGGGATGTTACTCCTTTTAGTACTATAACTACCTATGTTCTACGCAAGTGTTGTGTTCTTCTGTCTTCTAAAGTAATCCAGAGCATGCAATTTAACACATTATTAGTCAAGCATTACAGACTACAGAAACCCGACCCTGCTGGAAGCCCCGCCTTCCAAAATGGAGGATGATCATTGGTCTGTACAGCCACACATCCTTATCTGAGGACACCTGCTCCACACAAATGTGGTGTCCCTCACCTTTATTGTTAAATGTTATTTACATCAGAAATAAATAACCATGAAACTAAAACTATAGAAAGAGAAACTTGTAACAATGGAAAGGAATCCCACAGCATGTTAAGTGTTGGGCAGGAATAGTGTTTAGGTGTACCTCATTAGGGGTCATTCCCAAAGCTGGACCTTGGCAGATTCAGAGCTACAGTGTGGCTAGGTGGGGAGTCTGATACTCTTATGCAATCGAAGAGAGGGTTATGACATATCCAAGAGGGCAGAGAATTCCCCCTAATAACTTGATCTGTTGGATCATTGTTTTATGCATTGAGGTGACCTGCAAAGGTGTATATGTGAAATTACATTCGAAAATCACTTCCTTCCACAATAGTTCATGTTTCACTCTTCTTACTTGTGAAGTCATAACAGCTATGACCTCTTTAGCCATCCATGGAGTCTTCCTGAAATAACAGCGCGAGGAGACTTGAATTTCTAATTTAAAAGAGGGAGGAGCAAGGAGCCCTGCTTAAGGGGCTAGACAATTGCAGTTGCTACAATGTCCCATTCCCAAAGAGTGAGAGAGGAGGCAGCAGCTGCCTCCCTTCCCACTGCAGAATGAGGAGGCAGAACCTAGGAGCTCCATATTCAGCACAACGTGGCCCTAAGGAAAGGAAAAGGGTAGAAACATTTTTCCCCCTTTTGCACATCACTTTCAATGTCTTCGTCTCATGCATTACATACCTCTTACCATGACTAGTTCGCAGGCACTGTAGGAGCCTGAACCTACTCCCATTGAAGTCAAGGGTAAAACTCCTGTAGGATCAAACCCTAGGAGCATCTCCGCTGAACTTCCCCCACACATAGTCCTACCGCTCCCAGGAGTCCCGATCCTGCTGTCATACAAGTCAATGGCAAACACTCCCTTTGACTTCAGTAGGAATGCTGGGAGCTTATCAGTCTTTGAAAATCAGGACACTTATTCAAGTGTCTGAATATGGATTTAGCTGACCAAGATGGAATGTTTTTAGCCTTCGAGCTGTGCGACTACATGAAAAACCACCTTTGGCGGGAAAGAAATCCCTTCCGTCCAAGATGCATCCAAACAGATTGAGAGGCAGCTGAAAACTCTCCCTTCAATTCATTCGAGGTCGTACCTCAAGCATTTCACCCCACCCCCACACCTGACCTACTGCCTGCAGAGGGAAGCAATGCATGCAAAACAAAGCTAGAAAATGATTTATGTTGCAGTTCTCTGCTCTGCTGCCATATGTAGTCACCGTTTTGCTTTGGGAGTACAACAGCAACCTCTGTCCCTGAGCTGACAGACAGTGTTCTACGCAACTTCCAGTAGCAGATATGATCAGACAGAAAGGATTGTCCCACATGTCCCTTTTGTAATTTCCTTTAGAACTGTGCTTCAGACAGACCTACTCCTAAATGACTATGCATTCATATCACACTGCTGTTCTTTCTGCACTAAGGGACATATAAAAGAAAACATACTTTTGGGGGGAGGGGAGGACATTGAGACAAGTAGAACATGGAGAAATTTTATCTTGGAGAGGAGTTCAAAGATACCTCATATTGAGATTTCTCAAACTTCAATAGAAGCCTTAAAATGGCATAATTTATAGTTGTTTTCTTGGACTTCTGTTCTTGGAACAGTGGGATTTAAATGATGCTGTGAGACATTTTACTGACAAAATCACAAACTAGAGGCCTGGAGATTGGTTGCTAATTTGAAGCTCGGCTCATATTCGTTAAAATGTTCACCAGGCTTTTGGTGAACCTGAATTTTGAAGACCATAGTTCAAGTTATATTTTTTCACTGGAAACCATAAAAATCAGGTGGATTTGCATGGCTTTGAACCTCAAACCAGGAATAATTTGGTTCTGTGGGCTGAGTTTTGAGGTTTGTTCGTTACCCATTCAAGATGAATTCAAACATGAACAATAAACATACAAGATGGGAAATGACTGCCTAGGAGGGAGAACCGCAGAAAGGGATCTGGGGGTCATAGTGGACCACAAGTTAAATATGAGTCAACAGTGTAACACTGTTGCAAAAAAAACCCCGAGCATCATTCTGGGATGTATTAGCAGGAGTGTTGTACGCAAGACACAAGAAATAATTCTTCTGCTCTATTCTGTGCTGATTAGGCCTCAGTTGGAATATTGTGTCCAATGCTGGGTGCCACATCTCAGGAAAGATGTGGACAAATTGGAGAAAGTCCAGAGAAGAATAACAAAAATGATTAAAGGTCTAGAAAACATGACCTATGAGGGAAGATTGAAAAAACTGGGTTTGTTTAGTCTGGAAAAGAGAAGACAGAGGGGACGTAACAGTTTTCAAGTATGTCAAAAGCTGTTACAAGGAGGAGGGAGAAAAAATGTTTTTCTTAACCTCTGAGGATAGGACAAGAAGCAATGGGCTTAAATTGCAGCAAGGGAGGCTTAGGTTGGACATTAGGAAAAACTTCCTAACTGTCAGGGTAGTTAAGCACTGGAATAAATTGCCTAGGGAGGTGAGGAATCCCCATTGTTGGAGATTTTTAAGAGCAGGTTAGACAAACACCTGTCAGGAATGGTCTAGATAATACTAAGTCCTGCCATAATGCAGGGGACTGGACTAGATGACCTCTGAAGGTCCCTTCCAGTCCTATGCTATGATTCTATGACAAAGCAGAAGAAAGGATTCACTCAAAAGTTCAACACCTGTGAATCAACCTTGCTGATTTTCACAACAGTGCTACTGACTTCCAAAACAAGTGGTTTCTTTTAGAGATTATCTCACACAAGTACTAAATAAAGTTGCACAGTTTAAAAAACTATTAGGACTTGTCCATCCTCAAAAGTAGCAAATTTGAGTACATAACATCCCAACTGTTTGAAGTTTAGAACTGGAACTATAAATAGAGTCCCTTGAATTCCTACACAAAGAACCTATTAGTTTATAACAGCTATTGTCTTACTAATATTTATGCATTGTTTGACTCAAACTTTGTGCTGTTGTGAAAGAACAGATTTCAGAGTAACAGCCGTGTTAGTCTGTATTCGCAAAAATAAAAGGAGTACTTGTGGCACCTTAGAGACTAACCAATTTATTTGAGCATAAGCTTTCGTGAGCTACAGCTCACTTCATCGGATGCATACTGTGGAGGGGAGCTCCAACCCCTCAGACAGAGAGACGAACACCTACAAGATCTCTATCAAGCATTCTTACAATTACAATACCCACCTGCGGAAGTGAAGAAACAGATTGATAGAGCCAGAAGAGTTCCCAGAAGTCACCTACTACAGGACAGGCCTAACAAAGAAAATAACAGAACGCCACTAGCCATCACCTTCAGCCCCCAACTAAAACCCCTCCAACGCATTATTAAGGATCTACAACCTATCCTGAAGGATGACCCAACACTCTCACAAATCTTGGGAGACAGGCCAGTCCTTGCCTACAGACTGCCCCCCAACCTGAAGCAAATACTCATCAACAACCACATACCACACAACAGAACCACTAACCCAGGAACCTATCCTTGCAACAAAGCCCGTTGCCAACTGTGCCCACATATCTGTTCAGGGGACACCATCACAGGGCCTAATAACATCAGCCACACTATCAGAGGCTCGTTCACCTGCACATCCACCAATGTGATATATGCCATCATGTGCCAGCAATGCCCCTCTGCCATGTACATTGGTCAAACTGGACAGTCTCTACGTAAAAGAATAAATGGACACAAATCAGATGTCAAGAATTATAACATTCATAAACCAGTCGGAGAACACTTCAATCTCTCTGGTCACGCAATCACAGACATGAAGGTCGCTATCTTACAACAAAAAAACTTCAAATCCAGACTCCAGGGAGAAACTGCTGAATTGGAATTCATTTGTAAATTGGATACTATTAATTTAGGCTTAAATAGAGACTGGGAGTGGCTAAGTCATTATGCAAGGTAGCCTATTTCCCCTTGTTTTTTCCTAATTCCCCCCCCCGCCCCCCCAACGTTCTGGTTAAACTTGGATTTATGCTGGAAATGGCCCACCTTGATTGTCATGCACATTGTGGGGAGAGTGGTCACTTTGGATGGGCTATTACCAGCAGGAGAGCGAGTTTGTGTGGGGGGGGCGGAGGGTGAGAAAACCTGGATTTGTGCTGGAAATGGCCCAACTTGATGATCACTTTAGATAAGCTATTACCAGCAGGAGAGTGGGGTGGGAGGAGGTATTGTTTCATGGTCTCTGTGTATATAATGTCTTCTGCAGTTTCCACAGTATGCATCCGATGAAGTGAGCTGTAGCTCACGAAAGTTCATGCTCTAATAAATTGGTTAGTCTCTAAGGTGCCACAAGTACTCCTTTTCTTTTTGCGAATACAGACTAACACGGCTGTTACTCTGAAACCTGTCATTATAAGTTCTGTCTCTTTAAAGATCAATCAGCCAGGTACAGTTTTACACCTGCAGCCAGGGACAAATGACTTGCACACCAGGATCCAATCACCTTTGCTATTTAGGTTGACTAAAGTGGTATCTGAAATGCCATCATGTTAGAGAAGAGATTGGAGGAAATACCCTTAGAACTGAATGGTGTTGCTGCTAGGAGGTACTGAAGACAATAGCCATATCACAGAGGCAATTCCATTCCCCCCAGATAGCACATGTGATCAGATGTTCCATTGTTGAGAGACTGACGTCGACCTAGTATGTTGATGCACTTCATCTCACCTTCAATATAAAAAATGGTCACATGCTACTGGGATCCCAAGGTGCAGAGGAGAAGGGAGGAGGATGACAGCAAGAGACACCTGAAGCTACAGGTCATATGCCAGGTATGCAACACAGCAAAAGGATCAATGATTAGAGGACAAGCTAGGAAACAAGGGTTGCTTATTTTTCTGTAATTAACCCAAAAGAGGACCTTGATCTATGAATAGCTAGATACCTTAAGCATTATTTTCTTTTAACAGGATTTTTGACTTTGTTTTCTTGAGAAATCTTATTTTACAACTCCAGTGATTGTAGACTATTTGGAAATGTCACTCAAAACTCCCTGAAGAGGTGAAACAACCTCTAAGGAGCGAGAGCGAAGAAACAGTGTCTGGAAACTACCACATTCAGAACTTTCCATCTAAAGGCCACAGGCCTTCAGGAAATCCCTCCTAGAATGTAGGTTGCTTGCAGCACTGTAATCCTCCAGGTACACAGGAAATGCTTCATGACCCCAGATGAGAACACAGTTTCAAAAGCCTAGAGTTACAGTTATGTCAGATTTCTCCTTCATATAGAATTATTAATGCTTCAGTACAGTAACACCTAGAAGCTCTGACTGAAACAGGGCCTCACTGTGCTAGGCACTGTAAAAATACATAGCAAGAGACATTCTCTACCATGAACAGCTTACAATCATAGAATCATAAAAGATTAGGGTTGGAAGAGACCTCAGGAGGTCATCTAGTCCAACCCCCTGCTCAAAGCAGGACCAACACCAACTAAATCATCCCAGAGACGGCTTTGTCAAGCCAGGCCTTAAAAACCTGTAAGGATGGAGATTCCACCACCTCCCTAAGTAACCCATTCCAGTGCTTCACCACCCTCCTAGTGAAATAGTGTTTCCTAATATCCAACCTAGACCTCCCCCACTGCAACTTGAGACCATTGCTCCTTGTTCTATCATCTCCCACCACTGAGAAAAGCTGAGCTCCATCCTCTTTGGAACCCTCCTTCAGGTAGTTGAAAGCTGCTATCAAATCCCCCCTCACTCTTCTCTTCTGCAGACTAAATAAGCCCAGTTCCCTCAGCATCTCCTCATAAGTCTTGTGCCCCAGCCCCCTAATAATTTTTGTTGCCCTCCGCTGGACTCTCTCCAATTTGTCCACATCCTTTCTGTACTGGGCAGGGGGGCCCAAAACTGGACGCAATACTCCAGATGTGGCCTCACCAGTGACAAACAGAGGGGAATAATCACTTCCCTTGATCTGCTGGCAATGCTCCTACTAATGCAGCCCAATATGCCGTAGTCTTCTTGGCAACAAGCACACACCATTGACTCATATTCAGCTTCTCGTCCAATGTAATGCCCAGGTCCTTTTATGCAGAGCTGCCGCTTAGCCAGTCGGTCCCCAGCCTGTAGCGGTGCATGGGATTCTTCCTTCCTAAGTGCAGGACTCTGCACTTGTCCTTGTTGAGCCTCATCAGATTTCTTCTGGCCCAATCCTCCAATTTGTCTAGGTCACTCTGGACCCTATCCGTACCCTTCAACGTATCTACGTTTCCCCCCCAGTTTAGTGTAATCTGTGAACGTGCGGAGGGTGAAATCCATCCCATCATCCAGATCATTAATGAAGACGTTGAACGAAACAATCTGTATACATCAAACAGACAAAAGATGGGAGGGGATGCAGAGGCACAGAGAGGAAATGACTGGTCTAAGGTCACGCACTAGTCAGCAGCAGATCCTGGAATAGGATCCAGCACCCTCTGAGGTCAATTGGACTCTTTCCTTTGACTTCAATGGGCATTGGATCAGGTTCCAGGTCTCTGGACTCCAGGTTCAGCATTCCCCTAGGTTATGCAACCTTCCACATTAGCTCAAACTTTTATTCCTATACTCCCTTGCTGACATTCTTGTTTCCTTCTTTTACTACTGAAAATGGTAAGGCTCTACACTAGTCTAGAAGGCACTGCTCAATGCTTGTCTAGAAGGCTAAATTTAGAAATATATGAATTGGGGTTAACTTCTGTTTTCCAAGTGAATTTCCTGGCCCAAAAATCTACTCTCAAGGTAGCAACTACTTTGACCATAAAGGCTTGAAACGAAATGGGTGAAGCTGAGATGAAGGACTGATTTACCTTATTAAGACCCTCCAAAGATCTGAAGGGTACCAGGAGACTGGGATAGTCCCCTTACAATGTGAAGTATTCACACCAAATATACACTAGGTTCTCCCCATCCAGCCTTGAAACTGCAACTTGATGTTTCAAAGATGTTTGGGCTACCTTACCTTTCCATGAAAGCGGTTGTCATGCAGGTGGAGAGCTCTGGCATTTAAGTGACATTTTCTACAACACAGGAAGAGCAGTTCACTCTCATTTAGCTGTTTTAATTTGAGAAAGAACGTTATAGAATTGTTTTCCTCTCTGATGCTGGTGCAAATGATGTGTTTCACTGTTGCTTTTGTATGTGTATATGACTTCACTGTTTAACTAAGCTCACTTGAGGCTATCAGCCTTGGAGTGCCCTATAGAAATTACTTATCATAAAAATCTACTGGAATTTTGGGTTCCTTGTATGCAGAATTCATTAAATTTAAAGGCCAACTCTTGTCTTTGGATAGTCTCACACAGCGTCAATGCAAGACACTAGGAATTTGTTGTGTAAAGAACTAAAGGCACAACATACGTAACATGACAGAACCACATGGGCATAGTGGGATCCAAATAACCACGATTATTACAGGCAAAACCACGCTTCCGCTCTGGCAAATTTCTGGTGGCTTCTGAAGCACAGAAGATTGAGGACCAATACAAACTATTTAAAGAGTTAATACCTAATTCTTATACACTATATGCTTTTTATATACCTCATTGCAACAACACTCAGAGGAACAAGGATTCCTCCCATATACATTTTCAGTCACACTGAGGTTTTCTGCAGTTTCACCTCTTTAAGTACTCTCTGATAATCCTCTGTGAAATTACAGAAGCAGTAGACTTCGTATCAAGCTCCATGTTAAGTCTTACTCCTTCCATTTGTAAAGAAATCAGAATAACCCCATTGTTTCTTGTCTTCTAAATAAAACAGCTGTAGAGATCCTCTAACATTCTCCATGTTATCACCTGCAAGCTGATGAATCTGAAACCATCTATTTCTCTCATGATGTGGTGGTACTTGCACATCTTCCGCTTGTGCCCCAATTTGTTTCAGTTTCCACTGTGTTTCGCCTCACAGTAACAATCATTTGCATTGTTAGGCCACTTTCCTCAGCTAAAGTTCACATGATTTTTGCTCAAATTGCACTTTTTACCTGATCTATTCTATTTGTTACACACATTACATGATGCTTTTGCAGCTCCCTGGCATCTTCAGAAGCTTACTCCATTAACAGAGCCATTTCCAGAGCACATGTGAGGGTTGAATCAGCCCAAAACAACAGCTTGTTTTGGATTATTCCACTTTGTATAATCACACACTGACTGGTCCCTTATCGCATCCCTATAAACTCTTTCCAAACTGGCAATGTTAATTTTCCTAACCCCACATATATTGAGAAATTGTTTCATTTTTGTTTTGGTTCCATTAATAAAACCATGAATGCTCTGTAGTCAACAGTGGCTTTTGGGGATATTGTAGAATTTCCACAATCTCAAACGTTTGGTCTGCTGATTTAACTGTTGAACTGATAAACTATGCACCTGATTATAAATTTTAGCTCACATTGCACTCTGTAAAAATGTCAGTTATAGTATTAGCGAATATATATTGTTCCTGATTGTTGATATACGTGGGTCAGTCCTCACAGAGCTATCAAACAAGACCATTTTTCTCAGTCAGTCAGATATTTCTCTCTTAAAGAGCAGTTTATGCTCAGTCGTTGTGGCTTCAGGCTGCAGTTTCCTTGTCAGTTTTCCTTGCCTCTGTAGTAACTCTCTGTTTCGCGGTATTCCGGGATTAGGATCCCCTCCTTGTCACCAATTGTGGTGTTTTACTCTTTTATACAACAAATGTAATATGAAGAACCATATGGGCACAAAGGACAGGAGTACTTGTGGCACCTTAGAGACTAACAAATTTATTAGAGCATAAGCTTTCGTGGGCTACAGCCCACTTCATCAGATACATAGAATGGAACATATAGGAAGAAGAAATATATATACATACAGATAAGTTGGAAGTTGCCACACAAAAACTTGAGAGGCTAATTAGGTAAGATGAGCTATTATCAGCAGGAGAAAAAATCTTTTGTAGTGATAATCAAATGGCCCATTTAGACAGTTGACAAGAAGGTGTGAGGCTACTTAATTTTAGGGAAATAGATTCAATATGTGTAATGACCCAGCCACTCCCAGGCCCTATTCAAACCCAGGTTAATGGTATCTAGTTTGCATATTAATTCAAGCTCAGCAGTTTCTCGTTGGAGTCTGTTTTTGAAGCTTTTCTGTTGCAAAATTGCCACCCTTAAATCTTTTACTGAGTGGCCAGAGAGGTTGAAGTGTTCTCCTACCGGTTTTTGAATGGGCACAGTGAGGTCCAAATAACTACGTAACATGCAAGGCCACAGGCTCACTTTCATGCGCTCGCTCTCTCACATACACACCACCGCTCCTGCTCTGGCAGGGTTCTGGCGGCTTCTGAAAACAATGATGTCCACTAAAGAGTTCAAAAACTATTTTAAACACTACATAATTGTGTATACCCAAGGGTGCAATTTACCACGATAGACCTACCTTCCGGTTTCTGATACAAGACTTACTTGAGAAATTATTTCCCCCCTTCTCATTCCTGAGGCATTTGAGAAATGAGTCAAAAGCACAGTCATTTTATAAAGAGTGATGAGATGGGATATTATCCACAAGTTTCACAGTCCATGGAAATACTAAATAGGTAACACTTTCCTCAACATCACAAAGCTGCATCTTTCATGTATTTGTGATATGCCAATAACAAAATGCTATATCAGGGATGCCACCCCAAATTTTTCTCACGGGACGCACGATGCATAATAGCTCCAGGGGTGCTGGTCTTCTCCAACAAAATTCCTGCCTGGAGCAAGGAAATAAAATTGAGCCACCCACCAAATCCCGTCAGTGGGCCCTCAGTAAAAACCTCTCATGTCTGCCCTCCAAAGGGCTCTCCAGCATCCCACCCTGTGCAGTTGCTTACCAGAGTGCCCATACTTGTTGCAGGTCCTGAAGCTGAGCAAAAGAAACACTGGTTGCTGAAAGAGGGGTGAGACTGGGCAGGTACCCAGGGGGAAGCCCTGGGGCATGAGCTGTCCCAATGCAGCCACAAAAAGGAACAGTGCTGGCCCCTCAGGTTTGGCCCTTTGGACCTCCATCATGACAGAAAGTCAGCAGGGCCAAAACTTAGTGAGTAGCATTGCGACCTGTGAACAGGAGTCATAGGGCATCTCTAGTTTGGCCTCTCATGCGAGGGGGGGGGGGGGCGGGCAAACTTAATGACAATGCAACCTAGTACAGGGGTTTGCAGTCACTCAGATTTGGTCCTGTGGCCCCCACGCCCTGAATGGTGAAGCGACCCCCATGTACCAGATCACAATGCCACTCGTTCACTTTTAGCTCTGCCACCCTCTGTGATGATGAAGGGCCACAGGGCCAAACCTGAGTGGGCAGTGGGGCAGTCACTGCTGGTGCTCCTTGCCACTGCCATGGGGCCAGCTCTGCCCCTGCCAGGGGTACGCACAATGTGTAACATACGTACTGCTCTAGGTATCCTGCTATATATATGTAAGTGGTTGTTATAAGGAGTATATTTTTAACCGTCCCATGGCCTAGCCTCCTTGTTTTAAGGTGCAATTTCCATCTGCCACAAATCTGAACAATTCCACCTATAAAATTTTCTTATTTGCTCTAGCAATCTGGTTGTTAGAGGTGCAACTAAGAGCTGTTTCCATTTTTAAAATGTGTGCACACATTCTGAGGTCCCAAATTGCCTGTCCCAAATTGCTGAAAATAAATCCTTAATTGCGTGACTATTTTGCTGATTTTCCTACTTTGTTCAAATGCACATTCTAGAACTGTAACGTCTCATTAGAAAGACGAGACATTGGCTAGTAATTAATGAATAAAAGTAATTATATTTATATCACTCTGGAAGACAGATCAGAGTAAAAGGCTACTATTTATACAGTAAAAACAGACAGTTGGTAGAGGTGGGGAATATAATTGCTAAGGCATCCATATTTCCTTGCCGAGAAGAAAACCATGAGTTTCGGTCTGAATTTATCTTTGTCCTTTGATAGACACTGTATTGCATTTTTTCCTCTCCCCTTCCAGGGAACTGGAGAATTTTTGATCTTGTCATTGTTCATTTTTCAAGTGTAAATACTTTAGATTTCTTTAAAAATGTATCATATAAAAGACACAACCATTCCTACAGCTGTTAATTTTTTTCCTGATGAAGAACAAAGTTACTGTTATTTTAAGCACAAGAAAGAATGGATGTGTCAAGGGTCTCGAAGGGAAGGAACAAATGAGACCGGAATGAAGAATTTACTAAACTGGCACCTGTCCATTTGATCTTGAATAGAGCTGGTCAAATAATAAAATATAAAAACAGCCAAAATTCACAAATTATTCTAGCAGCTTAGATCTTAGGTTACAATAGGGAGAGCTAGTAGTGGCCCCTATATTTGCATTGCCAAAATATTTCCCTTAGTAAAGATTCTTGTGACTATTTTTGAAAAGATTAACACCTTTATTGTTTGCAGCAGACGTTTGAATTTCACCAAAGAGAAAGCCCTATGGATAGAGAAGTGCCTTGTCTTTGTCCCATAGAATTTGGCTCAGGTTTGGCTGAGATATAAATTGCCAATTCCCCGCTTTCACTTGGGTGGTGCACATTTTGGCAGGCAGGCAAAATAAATGAACATTCACAAACTAAGGCTGGGCCTGTGCTGCTGGGAAAGTGGTAGCAGCAGGACATGCTGTACTGGGAATTCCTGAGAATGGCGTATGCATTTTGATTCAGTCTGTAATTATATAATCATTCACTCTTTTTCCACAAGACCCTTGCATCAGTCCGTGCAGACACTGGATGCACAAAGGGGCAGAATGTTGCTTGCACGGGCAACTCTAAATCTGACATTTCTGAACTTTTGAGTGCCTAACTCTGCAACAAGTATTCTTCTTGTAAGTAACATTAAAATAACTGTTATTAATACAACTTGTCATGGTTAAAGGGTTAGCCGCATCTCTGTCCCCTTTCTGGTCTCTGAGGCTCTCTCTTCAGGTGTCTGGTCTCATGCCTTTACCTATCTTGGGGTAGAATTTTGTAATTCTCCCACTCTTAGACAGGCCCTGGGCTACAGCAACTTGTGCATTATCCGTTCTTAATGTAGCAGGTCCAATTAATAGATTCCAAGGCCAGAAGGAATCATTGTGATCATCTCGTCTGACCACATGTATAACACAGGACAGCTGACCTTCCCTCATCTTAATTTAAAAATTGCTAGTGATGGAGAATCCTCCACAAGTCTTGGTTCATTGTTCCAATGGTTAATTACCATCATTGTTAAACATTTATTTCCCTATTTATCTAGCTTCAACTTCCAGCCATTGGGATATGTTTCTCGGCTAGATTGAAGAGCCCATTATCAAATATTTGTTCTCCAAGTAGGTAATTTTAGACTGTAATCAAGTCACCCCTTAAACCTCTCTTTGTTAAGATAAGTAGTTCCTTGGGTTTATTGCCATAAAGGCACATTTTTAAATCCTTTAATCATTCTTGTGGTTCTTCTGTGAACCCTCTTCAATTTATGAACAGCCTTCATGCATCGTGGGCGTGAGAGCTGGACACAATATTTCAGCAGCGGCCACACCAGGGCCAGATATAGAGGTAAAATCACCTCTCGACTCAAGATTCCCCTGTTTATGCATCCAAGGTTTGATCCTCCGCTGGTACAAACCAGCATGCCTCCCTTGACTTCAAATGATTTACATCACTTTATGCCAACTGAGGAACTGGACCCTTGTCTTTTTAACTACTTAAGTCCAAGACTGCAGAAGTAAATATCATTACAGGAGTTGTGTATACACTCCTATATATTTGAAATCTCCTTTACTATTTTTCATTGCACAAAAATAGAGGTTCAGAGCTATTGTTATTCAGAAAGGAGTTGTAAGATAGCAATTGTAAGGCGGGGTGGGGAAGGGATTCCAGCTGTAAATATGCAGTAGACATAAGAACGGCTATACTGGGGCAGACCAAAGGTCCATCTAGTCCAGTATCCTGTCTTCCAACAGTGGTCAATGCTAGGTGCCCCAGACAGAATGAACAGAACAGGGAATCATCAAATGATCCATCCCCTGTCGCCCATTCCCAGCTCCTGGCAAACAGAAGCTAGGGACATCATCCCTGCCCTTCCTGGTTAATAGCCACTAATAGCCACTATCCTCAATGAATTTATCTAGTTCTTTTTTGAACCCTGTTATAGTCTTGGCCTTCACAACAGCCTCAGGCAAGGAGTTCCACAGGTTGACTGTGCGTTGTGTGAAAAAATGCTTCCTTTGTTTGTTTTGGTGGCCCCTACTTCTTATGTTATGAGAAGGAGTAAATAACACTTCCTTATTTACTTTCTCCACACCAGTCACGATTTTATAGACTTCTATCATATCCCCCCTTGGTCATCTCTTTTCCAAGCTGAAAAGTCCCAGTCTTATTAATTTCTCCTCATATGGCAGCCGTTCCATACCCCTATTCATTTTTGTTGCCATTGTTGGAACCTTTTCCGAGTCCAATATAACTTTTTTGAGAGGGGATGACCACATCTACACACAATATTCAAGTACCATGGATTTATATAGAGGCAATATGACATTTTCTATCTTATTATCTATCCCTTTCTCAATGACTCCCAACATTCTGTTCGCTTTTTTGACTGCCGCTGCACATTGCGTGGAAGTCTTCAGAGAACTATCCACAGTGACTCCCAAGGCCTCTTTGCTGAGTGGTGGTAACAGCTAATTTAGACCCCATCATTTTATGTGTATAGTTGGGATTATGTTTTCCAATATGCATTACTTTGCATTTATCAACATTGAATTTTATCTGACATTTTGTTGCCCAGTCACCCAGATCCTTTTGAGAGATCCTTTTGTAGCTCTTTGCAGTCTGCCTGGGACTTAACTATCTTGAGTAGTTTTGTATCATCTGCAAATTTTGTCACCTCACTGTTTACCCCTTTTTCTAGATCATGAATGAATATGTTGAATAGGACTGGGCCCAGTACAGACCCCTGGGGGCAGGGCCATCCCCACCCATTCTGGGGACCTACGCAACCCCCCCACCCTGCAGGCTTGCAGTTCCCGCTGCCCGTGAGTGCACGCCCAACCCTGCAGCAATCCTCAGGGGAGTGGGGGTAGGGATGGGGCGGAGCAGGGGTGGGAAGGGGTGGGGCGGAGCGGCGGGGCTTTGGGGAAGGGGGAGAGTGGAGCCAGGGCTGGGGTGGGGCAAGGGTGGGAAGAGGCGGGGCTTGGGCGGAGGCGACAGGGAAGAGGCAGAGCAGGGACTGGAGCAGAACGCAGCTGCCTAGGGCACCAGGAAATTTGGTGCCCCAAGTTTCCTGGTGCCCTATGCAGCTGCGTACTTTACGTATGGGTAGGGACAGCCCTACCTGGGGGACACCACTGTTTACCTCTCTCCATTCTGAAAACTGACCATTTATTCCTACCCTTTGTTTCCTATCTTTTAACCAATTACCAATGCATGAGAGAACCTTCCCTCTTATCCCATGACTGCTTACCTTGCTTAAGAACCTTTATTGAGGGACCTTGTTAAAGGCTCTCTGAAAATCTAAATACACTATAGCCACTGGATCCCCCTTGTCCACATGCTTGTTGACCCCCTCAACAAATTCTAGTAGATTGGTGAGGCATGATTTCCCTTTACAAAACCATGTTAACTATTCCCCATCTATGTGTCTGACAACGTTGTTCTTTACTATAGTTTCAACCAGTTTGCCTGGTACTGAAGTCAGGCTTACTGGCCTGTAATTGCCAGGGTCACCTCTGGAGCCCATTTTAAAAATTGTCATCACATTAGCTATCCTCCAGTCATTTGGTACAGAAGCATCAATGATGCAATAGTGCATCATTGTCACCTAAGCAAAATAGCCTTTAATCAACCCAATAAAAATTACTTCAACAGTAGTTTAGCAACATTACTTGGAACAATGTTTTGTAAAGAACTGTGGTTTCAGAAAGTCAAGTTGTATGGGCACATCTCGTCTGCCTTGCCTTAGCCCCTTATTCATAGCAGCACAATCGTTTTGCCAACAGTCACTGGTAAGCTACAACACTGTGCTGCATCAGACCAATAATTCAGTATTCTGTGACTACTTCTTCACCTGCTGAGTGTTGCCCTCCACGTCTCTTTGGAAATTATATGCAAAATGCTCTAAAATATACCCTTTTGTACTTAATAATAAAATGCCAGCAGAAAATGTATTCTAGCCAAGCGCCCTCAGATTACTTTATTTGTGTGAGGGTAGGAAGTTGGATGGCATAAGCCAGTCTCTGTTTTATTACAGCACAGGTTAGTTTTCCAACAATACTGGCAGAGGCTCACTTCCATCTACCAACCCTGAAATAGCAAGCAAAGCCAAGTAACTGAGCAAACTAAGTACACACTTCTGCTGCTTGAGGGCCTCTTGTTCAGCTGCCTTCTTCCACCATCCTCCATACCAAGGCTAATCACAATCTGGAGCCGTGCCAAATTGTCCTAACGAAACCCCTGACCAGCCTCAGTGTTCATTTCAGAGCCAAGTCCTGGGTCAGGTTTACTGAGGCTGTAACCCTTTCACTGAACCTCAGTCGGTTTCTGGTTGGCATGCATGCCACACAAAAACTCAGTGAGGAACCCAGGTGCTCTCCAATCTGAAACCATTAAGAAAAGACAGTGGTTATCGTTAAATTTTGGGGCCACCAGAACCTAAAATTCAAAACAAAACTCAGAATGTGGGGAGAACAGCAATTCTTATGACCCAGAACTGCAAGCAAAAAACACACCCCAAAAGTAACCCAACTCTGATCTCATACTATACTGGTGTAAAAACAACATGAGTTCAGAATCAGCCCAAGGTTCATAGGAAACTCTACCAAATGAAACAGTCTAGTAATTTATGAGCCAGATTCAGGTGTAAATCCACAGTAATTCTAACATGGAAATGGTGCCCAGGCAGCATAAATGCTTATTTGGAGCATGGGCGCATCCTGCTGATCAACATTTCTTCATTGCAGCCAAAATAATCCTTCCCTGGAGCATCTTATCTGAAATCCACCCCGTTGTTTGGAAAGGAGGTTTTAGCTTTTAAGGGACAATCCTTCAAGATCCTGATGCCTCCTGCCAGGTGCTCAGTGTCCTCAGCTCCCAGTTAAGTCAACTGGAAAGGAAGCCACTCAGAACCTTCAACAGACTGGTCAGGATTGTACAGGATCAGGCACTTAGAACACCAAGACAGGAGCCCAGATGTCTTGAGTTCCTTGGAAGATTAAAAGAATAAAAGTCTCTTAACTTACCCAAAGCTCCCGAAAGGAAATGCTGTTTTGTTCTGAAAATGTTTTTTTTAAAAAAACCTCTTCCCAACATTATTGAAAACAAACTGTCTTTAATGAAGAACATGGAGTTATTCTGGAGTTTACACCAGTGTAAATAAAATCAGAGTCCAGCTTTGTATCTTACTGCTAATGCTAAGCTTTGAATTCTTTGTCTTTATAGCTCTTTCTTTTTTTGGACAATTTTATGTTTTCTGCCAAGTCCTGATAAACAGTTTCAGCATAAAATCAGTATTTCCTTTCAGGAACTTCAGGTAAATTCAGTTGCTCTCAATTCTTTTACCCTGGGATTTTCTGTGGAACCTGAGGGAATTAGACACCCACTAGTCTGCAGTTTGCTCACATGAATAGGTGCTTAATGTGAGGAAGGGTTGCACAAATGGCTCCATAATGTTTGTAAATCACTTTGAGATACTCAGGGAACAAGAGCTTTAAGTTAGGAGTATTTTAGTATAGTTGCCTACAATAGTAAAAGATTAGGAAAAACATAATGCATCAAACAGATTTCATTTACATATGATATTGTAGAATTAAATATATAGTTATGTTTTATATGTAATCGGTTTGATTTATGGGCTTAATGTTATATTAAAAACTCATGCATACAAAATATTTCTGTATAGTAGCAACTTGCTTATTTGCACCATTACAAATTGCTGAATTTTGCCAGACAGTAAGCAAACAAGAAAATGGGTCGTGTATTACAAAATTGACTTTGTTTGCTAAGGCTGCGATTTGCAAAGGGGCCTAAAAGGAGTTAGGTATAAACCTACAAGGTGTCTCCAGCAGCCCATAGGATTAGGGCAAGATGCTGATTGTTGATTAACTTTAATGGGAATTGCAGATGCTCAGCAACTCTCTGGATCAGGCCCATATTTTTTTGGATGCAGTTTGGTTGTGATTATTTGATAATATTTCATCATGGACTTACAAGGCTACAATTCAGTGGACACCATTAAAAACCCTCCATATTCTTGTCCCTGGTAGTTCCTGTAACCTCAGTAATTAGAAACACTTTTGGGCAGTGGCTATCATTCATGTTATGTGGGTTAGCCTAAGAGAGAGCACTGGACCAGGACTCAGGAGATATAGGTTCTATTCCTGCCTCTGGTCTGCTGTGCGACCATAGGCAAGGTACTTCACTTCTTTGTGCTTCAGTTTCCCAATCTGTAAAACAGGGATAATGATACTCACTTCCTTTGTAAAGCCCTTTGAGCCTGTTGATGAACAGCGCTATAAGCTAGGTATTATTACAGAACTGAATACGTTGTCACAGTGTTTAACAAATTATAAACTAAAACAAACACACTGGACCAACTTTTTAGAGGCGAACTTATCAATACACAGGTCAAAATGTGCGTGCCCTCACAGTGACTGCAAAATTCCACAATTTTTTTATATAAAATAGCCACCTGCATATGGTAACTGACATTCATCGGTGTACATGCAGAATTGCGACAGGTGAAGCATTCAATTGAAGCATACACCATTTGTGCTCCACTTTGAGAATATGTCCGAAGGGCTATTCAGCCATGCATATCTAGGTTGCTGATTCAAATCCACCCCATTGTAGAAATGACCTGACGTCGAGTTGGCTCATTCCATTTCCTACTGCATACTCAAGAACCACTACCACAATTAATGTTTTCAGTGGCAATAGAAAAGGGGCCAACGACTGAATAGTTATAAAAACTGAAATTCCATCTCCTTGCTAAAGGTGATCTCTTCTGACCAGATCAGAGGATCACTGGAGGAATAGCATGGAGAGGCTTGCACTGCTGCTATCCATCCTGTACCCAGTCAGTGAATAAACAGAGGAGTAAAGTTTCCAAGGGCTAGCAGTCTGGCACTTTTCTTAAGGGATTCCAAAGAAAAGAGGAGAAAATTTGGCTCAGTGTGTCAAACTATATTTCTGAAATGATGGAAATCGGCCAGTTCAGTATTTGAAATCTGTTTAGCTAGAAGGATTTGAAATATCCAAGTGACATGAATACAATGTGTGCGCGATGCACTGCCATAATTAAATGTTTCAAGAGGAGGTTACACTCAGACTGTCAACAGCATTAAGCAGGCTTGGGAAAAAGGCTACAGAAAACAAGCTACTGTAAAGAGAACTTATGACACCTATAACCATAGTTGAATTGATAAAGAAACAAGACAACAAATTCCCCAGTGGTGGGAAAAATGAAGTGAAAAGAAATGGTGGTGGCTGAATTAGGGCCCTGTCAAAGGATGTCAGATATTGTTTTCTTTTGGTCGGGGGTGGGGAGGAATGTGGTTGACATGAAAGCTGGAAAAAATATGATTTTAAAGGAGATAAATTGAGTATCACTTTTATCTCTCCCCTTCCGTTCCCAGTCACAAACACACACACTCCTCTCTTTGCTCTGGACTTCTCTAGGTGAAACAACTGCCAGACAGTTTTGCTATTACTTGAAATAGATATAAACCACTTGGGGCTTTTTAACATTGTGCCTGAAAATCATGCAACAGATAAAGCTGCTGAGGAGACTCATAATAATCAATATAAAATACATTTCAGAGGGCATTTTAATTAATTTCCATCAAACATGACTCATTTATTTTTCCAGTATTAAAAACGGTGACAAACTCTGCTGTATGACTCCCAGATAGCTTGCCTTTCTTTAATTGCTATAAGACAGTAACCCTGACCCCAGCCGGAAACCTATATCATTACCACAGAGAAGACCTGACCGAATGTATTGATTGGATTTCAGAAGCAGAATGAACTGCTGGATCCAAATTTAACTACTCCCATTATCCCTAATCAGTTATGTCTTTGCTCATGTAATACTCACTGTATGACATTCAAAATCAAGTCCAGACACAATGATGAAAAAGTTGCAGTGAGGAAACAAACTAGAATCTGACAAAGTACAGTCAGATAGCATTTAGTAACAGGTATAGGAATTATGAATAAAGTGTATATTGCAGAAATGCCAATACATCACTTCAGGCTGCTGGCTCCAGACAATTTTGAATTTGCAGTATGGCATTTTATCCATTCTCTATTGATTCTGGCTTATGATTACCTGCAATTTACTTGTGTTCTACATTTATTATACAGTACCATTTTTTACGCTGCTCACAGTGGCAATACTGAACAAGTAGCAGGTTCATCTTAGTAGTTGCATAGCAGCAGATGTAAGAGACTAACTAATGGAGTACAATAGCTTATTAGTTATAATTGCTGTTTTTTCCCTGGTTTCAGTTGTCCCACATTAAATTGAGTGTCATAAATTTAAGATGAAATCTACCATTGCTTTATACAAACCTGTCATTAATATTAGTTTCACCTCAATGACAATCTGAGATGATGTACTAAACAGCTTAAATTCTGAAACAGATTTTTTCTTCAAAGAAATTAAACTCATTATTTTGTGGGGAAGGGGGTTTCCATCAGCCTTGTGAGCTGCATTTGATCGTACAAACAGAGCTTTAAACGCCACTATATTTCCCTCTTGAGCAGTGACAGGTTAGGCTTCGTTTGGCGTAGCTGCAAACAGTGACAGAATTAAAAATTCAACAGAAAACAAGCTTTTCATTCCAGAGAAGATATTCATAACCTGATGGGTAAACATGAAGAATGAGAGAAGCTGGTTGTATAAATCTTGCATAGAAAAGATTACTCTGCTTCACGCAAGAAAGTTTAGCCGCTTTATTTTGTATCTTTGCAGTGTTGTTCAATTCAAAAAGGGGTTTTGTGCACACAGATGTTCCTGTCTTTCCTGTGCCATATCAAGAGGTAGCACTGTAGTTCTCATGATTTATAACTGTTTTTTAATCAATATGTAATTAACTATTCTGCTTTGAGAGCTCAAATATGCTGCTGACATTGTCTGATTGGCTCGGTTTGGTGAACTGCTGCAGCTGACCTAGCTGAGCAAGAAGCAGCGTGCATTGGCCAGGTTATGAATCCAGATAAAACGAAATCTGTGTCAATTACCATCAAGCAGCCTCTAGCTCAGTATTGACCTGTCCAGATGGGACACTGACAGTTGCCACCTGCTCAGATACTTGGGCCAGTGCTGGAGGTTGGTTGACAGATGTGGACACTTATATAGCAGCGGCTGCTGCCATGTGTTGGGCCCTTCAGAAGCCTGTGTGGGGATGCTGAGACATCAAGTTTGCTACAAAGCTGTGGATCTATAGACCCTTGGTTATACCCGTGCTACTGTATAGCCATGATACACGGACACTGAGGAAAGCTGAAAAGTAGTGAATTGGTGTTCTGGAATTTTGTCATCTTAACAGTTATTCCATATGAAGTGGCAGGACAAGATCAAAAACAAGGATATTTGTAGCCAAACCCAGTAATTGCCTCCATCAGCACTGGTTCAGTTTCGACAAATTTCTTGGTATACATATTGGGCTGGAAGACCAACGGATTATGAAAGATGCTTACCAATGAATGTCGCTACAAGGCCAGTGATAACATGGTTGTCAAAAGCTTTGTCATGATAGTGGATCATCAGTGACACATAAACGGAGTAGCCAGACTGACTACGTTAAGGATCTAGGTAGAGAATGATCTGGGTGGCACTCAATCTGCAAGGAGGCTAAGGCCTTGTCTACACTACAAAATTGAGTTGACTTAAGTAACGTTGATGTATAGCTGCCACATTAATTAAACCGCAGTTGCACGTCCACACGTCATTCCTTGTGTCAACAGTGTTCGTCCACAGTAGCAGCGTTTGTATCAACACAGAGAGCAGGGCACCAGAGCTAGCTACCCCACTGTGCAACTTGCCACCAACTAGCACGGGGTGTTTTGGGAAGGGCTTGCAATGACTCATAGATGCAAACAAGTCCCCAGGGGTGGCTGGGAACATGAGTTCAGCATCCTATGGTGCAGTTTTCCCAATCCCCCTTTCATAAACCCCACTAACCCGTACATTTGCCATCTCTGTGAGAAGCATGGATCCTGCACTGCGCTTCAGTATTGCGCTGAGCATTACAAACACAATGCACCTGGTCCTGCAGTATTTCCTGAGCTGAGAGTCTGATGATGCCTTGGTGGATGTGCCATGGAAACAAACAATTCAAGATTGGTTTTGGCATTCATGAGATGCTGCACCCAGTGGACCACCAGTTCTGGCCCCAAGAAACAAGCACGGACTGGTGGATTACATCCTTATGCAGATATGGGACGATGAAGAGTGGCTGCAGAAATTTCAGATGTGCAAGGCCACATTACTGGAGGAGCTTGCCACAGCCCTCCAGCACAGCGACAATAGGAGAGCTGCATGCACAGTGGACAAGCAAGTGGTGATCACTGTGTGGAAGCTGGCAATGCCAGACTGCTACTAATCAGTCAGGAATCAATTTAGAGTTGGTAAATCCACCGTGGACGTTGCTGTGATGCAAGTGTGCAGGGCCATTATTTGCATCCTGTTATGATGGACTGTGACTCTAAGCAATGTGCAAGAAATAGTAGATGGTTTTGTAGCTATGGAGTTCCTGAACTTCAGTAGGTCGATAGAAGGCATACATCCCTATTCTGGCATCAGATCACCTTGCAATGGAGTACATCAATAGAAAGGGCTACTTTTAAATTTAATATCCCTGTGGCGAGGAAAACACCACAGTGGCCCAATGCCATAGCATTTAATTTCAGAAAAAGGGACTATGCAAAAATGAGGAAGTTAGTTAGTCAAACAAAAATTAAAAGATACAGTACCAAAAGTGAAATCTCTGCAAGCTGCAGGGAAAGTTTTTGAAGACACCATAATAGAGGCTCAACTTAAATGTATACCCACAAATTAAAAAAAGCATTGTAAGAAAACCAAAAAAGTGCCACCGTGGCTAAACAACAAAGTAAAAGAAGCAGTGAGAGACAAAAAGGCATCCTTTAAAAAAGTGGAAGTTAAATCCTAGTGAGGAAAATAGAAAGGAGCATATACTCTGGCAAATGAAGTGTAAAAATATATTTAGGAAGGCCAAAAAAGAATTTGAAGAACTAGTGTATTTAGACTTTCAGAAAGCCTTTGACTAGGTCCCTCACCAAAGGCTCTTAAGCAAAGCTCTTAAGAATGGAGAGAGGTAAGTAGTGATGTCCCCAAGGGGTCTGTATTGGGACCAGTGCTGTTCAATATATTCATAAATGATCTGAAAAATGGTGTAAAGACTGTGGTGGCAAAATCTGCAGATGATACAAAACTACTCAAGATAGTTAAGTCCCAGGCAGACTGCGAAGAGCTACAAAAGAATCTCACAAAACTAGGTGACTGGGCAACAAAATGGCAGATGTGGTCACCCCATCTCAAAAAAGTGGGGATATGATAGAAGTCTACAAAATCATGACTGGTGTGGAGAAAGTAACTAAGGAAGTGTTATTTACTCCTCATAACACAAGAACTAGGAGTCACCAAATGAAATTAATAGGCAGCATTTTTTCCACACAGTGCACAGTCAACCTGTGGAACTCCTTGCCAGAAGATGTTGTGAAGACCAAGACTATAACACGGTTCAAAAAAGAACAAGGTAAGTTCATGGAGATTACGTCCATCAATGGCTATTAGCCAGGGTGGGCAGGGATGGTGTCCCTAGCCTTTGTTTGCCAGATGCTAGGAATGGGTGACAGGGGATGGATCACTTGATGATTCCCTGTTCTGTTCAATCTCTCTGGAGCATTTGGCATTGGCCACTGTCAGAAGACAGGATACTGGGCTAGAAGGACCTTTGGTCTGACCCAGTATGGCCATTCTTATGTTTTCTATAGTGTTGCAAGCTCTGGTGGCTCACCATGGTCATTTCACTGACATCAACACAGGCTGATCAAGGAAAGTGCATGACACATGCATCTTTAGGAACACAGGCCTGTACAGAAAGCTGCAAGCAGGACTTTCTTTCCAGATCAGAGGATTACCATTGTGGATATTGAAATGCCAGTAGTGATCCTGGGAGACCCTGCTTACCCCTTATTCTCATGGCTCATGAAGCCATATACCGGCCACCAACAGCATCAAGGAATGCTTTAACAACAGGCTCACCAGGTGTAGAATGATTGTTGAATGTGCCTTTGGCCACTTGAAGGGCTGCTGGCACTGTCTACTCATGAGATTAGACCTCAGTGAAGAAAATACCCCTATGGCATTGATGCCTGCTGTGCACTTCATGCTAACTGTGAAGCAAAGGAGGAGAAGTTTCTGCAGGGGCGGACTGGCTGTCTGCTGATTTTGAGCAGCCAGATACCAGGGCTATAAGAAGAGCTCAGCGAGGAGCTATTCAGCTCAGGGAGACTTTGAAGGAGCATTTTAATAGTGAGCCACAGTAATGTGAGTTGCTGTACTGTGCTGTGCTTGGTTGTTTTTTTTTGGGGGGGGGGGTTTGCACCGTGCTATGAACCTTGTAATGAGTGATATGTGTGCTAATATAACAATGCAAAAACAACTATTGCTATTATCTTTGAATGGTGGCCACAGCCACCATACGTTAGAGATTAATAAAGATGAATTCAGTTTCCTAAGATAGACTTTTATTCCACAGCCATGCAAATATACCTGCTTCAAGCTGAAATAAACTTCTTACAGACAGGTAAAAGTATCTTTAAGGGGGAAGGAACAGGGAATTCACAAACATATACACCAACCTAGTCTGTCACAGCTCGGTGGATGTGCTGCTATCATTGTGTTCAGTGTCCTTCGGAGCAGAATGGTTGGCGTACTACTGTGGCCCCAAAAGAAATCTGGGCTGTGGGGGTGAGGGGAGTGTAGGGAGGTCCTGGAATGCAGTTCTCTATGGGATGCAGGAGGAGGTGAGCACAGATGCACTCAGCCTGAAGTTCAATTAGGGACTGCAGCATGGGCAGCAGGGTCATCTCTTGCTGCCCATTTCTCCTGTCCTCCCTAACTCTCTGCATTTTGTCATTGATTGTCACCCTCTGCTGCATCAGGCTCGCCAGTACTGGAGTGCTTGCAGTGGCTTGACTGCTCAGGAGTCAAACACAGATCCTGGCTCGCCATGCCACTGAATCCCATGGTTGCCTGTCCTCCATACTCCTCCTCCTCATCCAGCACCTCATTTTGAGCATTTACTGTGGTGCCTTGTGATTCCAGCTCCCTTGAAGTATCCACAGGGTGCTTGGTGGTTGAGGTGGGGTCACCGCCAAAGATGGCAAGCAGCTCCTTGTAGAAGTAGCATGTCTGTGGCTCTGCCCCAGCATGACTGTTTGTCTCCCTTGCCTTCTAGTACACCTGCCACAGCTCCTTGATTTTCATGCGGCACTGCTGCGTGTACCTGTCGTAACCCTTCTCCACCATGCCCCAAGCGACCAGCCATAGATGTCTAAGTCCCATGGCTGAATGGGAACTGTGACTGCACAATCTTCTCTCCCCACAGACACCACCTTAAGTGCACTCCATGCAGGAGCATGTCTGCTGCGTGGCTCCAGCATGGTCAACTGCTAAGTTAGCTCTCCACTCTGAGCAAATAGGAAATGGAACTTCAAAAATTCCTGGGGCTTTAAAAGTGGAGGAGCATGTACCAGTGTACTTGGCTTTCAGGCAGTGGAGTCCAAAACAGCGATCAGAGTGGTCACAGTGAGGCATTGTCGACGTAAGCGACGCAATGTCTACACTGACACTGCATCGCCCTAACTATGTCGACCTACACGCTATGCCTCTCACCAAGGTAGATTTATTAGGTCTGCATAACGGGCAAGTTAAAGCAGCATGATGAACATTGTAGACACCTACAGAATTAGGTCAGCATAAGGCAGCTTATGTCAACCTAACTCTGTTGTGTAGACCAGGCCTACATCCCTCTAGAATTTGCCAGGACAACAGTGATGGCAATGAATTAGCATATTACTTTTAAAGGCACCATAACTGTATGGGCTGCTTTGAAGATGACAAAAAATATCATGAAAAGAAAAGGAGTACTTGTGGCACCTTAGAGACTAACCAATTTATTTGAGCATGAGCTTTCGTGAGCTACAGCTCACTTCATCGGATGCATACTGTGGAAATTGCAGAATATCATTATTATATACACAGACACCATGAAACAATACCTCCTCCCACCCCACTCTCCTGCTGGTAATAGCTTATCTAAAGTGATCATCAAGATGGGCCATTTCCAGCACAAATCCAGGTTTTCTCACCCTCCGCCCCCCCACAGACAAACTCACTCTCTTGCTGGTAATAGCCCATCCAAAGTGACCACTCTTTTCACAATGTGTATGATAATCAAGGTGGGCCATTTCCTGCAGAAATCCAGGTTCTCTCACCCCCTCACCCCCCTCCAAAAACCACACACACAAACTCACTCTCCTGCTGGTAATAGCCTATCCAAAGTGACCACTCTCCTTACAACATGCATGAAAATCAAGGTGGGCCATTTCCAGCACAAATCCAGGTTTTCTCACCCCCCCCCCCCACACACACAAACTCACTCTCCTGCTGGCAATAGCTCAAGTACTCCTTTTCTTTTTGCGAATACAGACTAACACGGCTGTTACTCTGAAAAAATATCATAGGTCTCACCCGAAGGGCTTACAATCAAACTCAAACGATTACATTTCACAGAACTTTTCAGGTGCTAAAAAGTACAGAGACATTGTTGGAGTATAGATCAGGTTTCTAGATACTGTGGTGATGGATACTTTACAAAAGCCATTAGATGGTAGTTATAGAGCTTTGCAAAAGAATTGGGGCTTAAAGAAGCATTGGCAATGAAGGCAGTCCTCATGTTGAAAGTGAGAGTCTGCTGCAAGCCAAAGGAGTGGGATGTAAAAGATAAAGTCAAAAGTGGATAAGGGAGAGAAAGGGAATCACAAGGGAAGAGGTTCTGATAATAAAACAACAAGTGTTACACCAGCAAAAGCTCACTAGCAATTCACAGCACATATCCCTATGTTCTTTATGTCAAGAACAGGACCATTTTCCTAACAATGGAAAAGCATTCCATCGGGATCACAAAAGTGGGCTTAATCCCAGGCAATGCCCCTTTCTACACTGGTACCAATGTGTGTCTTAAACAAAACTTATGGGTCAAATACCATCAGCATAAGTGGGTACAACTGCAGTCAAACAGTAAACCTGGCCCTCTATCTTGCACTGTTACTAGTCAATAAAAGTCAGCATGCTGAAATTTTAAGGCAAAAATGAAAGACAGTGACACACTCCCTTACAGGATCTTTCCAGTTACTACTTTTGAGTAGAGTCTAAAGCGGGTTGAAATTTCACCCTTTTTGGGGGGAAGGCAAGGTAAAGAAAACCATTTTCAAAAAAAAGAAAAAAGTGTGGAAAAAAATTACCAAAAATACCAGTTTTTTTCTGAATGTTATTCTTATTGGTAATTTACTGAAATATGTTTATGATAATGATTTTAAAATTTTCAGTTGCCACAAACTACATTTTTTTAAGATGATTTCAATATAAATTTAGATGAAACTTCTATTAAAAGGAAAGTCACAAAAAGTATTAGTACAAAATGAAAGATGGGTCTGTTCTGAATTCTGCAAAATGGAGACCTTTTTTCCAAATTTTAACTTGCTTTATTAAAAATCAAACGTCAATTTAACTAGTTAGATATATCGTCACCTGCCATTGACTTCAGTCTGCACCTATATCCTTAAAGAAATATTGTATTGAATAGTAGGGAAAGATCCTGTCTTATAGTTAAGTAGCTCAAATTTGGCTCTGAGCTACATCATTGTAGATCTGCAGTAATTCCAAATCAATGGGCCAAATTCTATCCTTTTACTTAAATCACGTGCAGTTCCATTCAAATGGGTAGTAAATGGTGTAAGTGAGGGGAAAATGTAACCCAATATACAACATGCAATGGTGTAAGAGAGCAGAATTTGGCCACGTTATAGTTTTACACTTCACAAAAGCTTTCAATGCTAGTGCCATGCCCGTTATTTCAGCATGTCCAGCTTTTTTCCTTATTTTCTCTGTTTTAAAATCTTTGGCCAGGTTTGCCAGTTAGAAGAAAGACGGCAGAGAAAAGATTCTGTAAACATCCTAATTGGTGTGATTGCATATTTTCTGCGTTGTGAAGAGTGGCAGAAGTAATATTGACCGATCACTGCCAGCTGACGGCGAAATGTCAAGACAGGGTTGCAACAATATACTTTGTAATGAACCAATTCTGAATACAAAGTTGAGCACGGAGAGCAGAAATTAAGTGAGAATGAAAAAGTATAAACACTTCTGATTAACAGCCAATAGCACCAGCTGGAACAGACAATATAACAGACCTCCTAGAGCAAAAGGGTCAGCTACGCTGATGACAGGCTTGGCAATGCAACCTTGTTAATAGCAAGGTGAAACCTCATTTGCTCACAATTTTATAGGCTGTTTTGTGGACATCTATTGCAAATTGATGTTAGTAGATGGAATTGTATTTAGCTCCGATTCTCTGGCAAAAAGAAGGATTAAAAAGAGTATTTTAGCGAGATGATCTTTGACCAGCAAAGCAGACGTGAGTTACAGCTGCCCAAACACCTTCAAAACAACAGTAACAAAAACCCCCATACAAGTCTGTAAATCTGGTTCCTGAATGAGTGGCCATGTGTGCTTTTATTAGGCTCTCACCAGAGTGCCATGAAAGCTGATAAAGATCTTCCACTACAACAAGAAAACAATGTAATTGTTGAATGCTGCATGACATTGCAGCTCAATTCAAAAATAGTTAGACAACAAAAGGTATTTTCAAACAGGATCTTCAGTAATAAGTAGAGGCTAGTTAAAGAACATTAAAAGGCATTTAAGCTTCATTGTCTAACCTCATAACTATTACACTTATTTGCATGGCAATTTCAAAGTGCCATATCAAGATTTCATTTTAAACCCCAATATTAATCTCTGGTTTCTCTTCAACATTCTAGCTCTGTAGTTCTGTTTAGTTTCACCTCTCTGGAGATATACAGAATCTTTGTGAGTTATTTATAAATAAATCAAAATTCATCTTAAGAAAGGATGCATGTTTCTTTGTAAAGAGGTTATGAAAAATGTGGGAACTAAACACCGACCTCCTAGTGTAGGACCAATGTAATATTAAATCTGGCTCTACTGAAGTCAACAGAAGTATAGCCACTGATTTCAATTAAATTCAAAATTTCACTCAAATTGAAATGTCCTGTTAGCCAAAGGCTACAATATTTACATATTTTCATACACAAATATTCTAGATCTGATTGTGAGATGCTGACTATCTCTTACGACAGCTTATCATAAGTTTATGGAGGAGATGGTATGATGGGATAACATGATTTTGGTAATTAAATTGATCTTTAAATATTCATGGTAAATAGGCCTAATGGCCTGTGATGGGATGTTAGATGGGGTGGAATCTGAGTTACCCAGGAAAGAATTTTCTGTAGTATCTGGCTGGTGAATCTTGCCCATATGCTCAGGGCTTAGCTGATCGCCATATTTAGGGTTGGAAAGGAATTTTCCTCCAGGGCAGATTGGAAGAGGCCCTGAAGGTTTTTCGCCTTCCTCTGTAGCATGGGGCACGGGTCCCTTGCTGGAGGATTCTCCGCTCCTTGAAGTCTTTAAACCACGAGTTGAGGACTTCAATAGCTCAGACATAGGTGAGGTTTTTCGCAGGAGTAGGTGGGTGAGATTCTGTGGCCTGCGTTGTGCAGGAGGTCAGACTAGATGATCATAATGGTCCCTTCTGACCTTAGTATCTCTGAATCTATGCTGACCAATGTTGTCTCATTGTTTCATTATACTCTCTTTCTCAATCCATCTTTTGTTTCTTGCCTTAGACTGTATGGCCTCTGGGCAGGAACAATCTTTTTATTCTGTTTGTACTGCACCAAGAACAAATAGTCCTGGTCCATGAATACAGCTCTTAGTCATGGACCAAAATAATACCAAATAATACCACCAATTACAAAGTTCTGATTACCTTGAACTAACTTTAATAGAGGTTGAGGGTGTTCATGTCAGAAGATCAGTTCCAAGGTCCTAATCCTGGAAACACAGATGATAATATCATATATTATATATTTAATTAGTCCAGCTACACTCACTGAGCCAGATCCTCAGCTGATGTCCACAGCGCCATTGATTTCCAGTAATCTATGCTGATTTACACCAGTGGGGGATCTGGCCCAAAAGCGGTATATGCGATTACAGAATCAGGGCCCTAGCTCCAAACACTTGCACTTTACCTTAGACTAGCACACGGACAATAAGGTTTCTCAGCCTCTGTGAAAGATAGCTTACATTAGTTGTCTCAGGCAGTGGTTTTCAAATTTTTCTGGGGCCTAGTTGAAGAAAATTGTTGATGCCCATGACCCAACGGAGCTGGGGATGAGGGGTTTAGGGTGTGGGAGGGGCTCAGGGCTGGGGCAGAGGATAAGGGGTTTGGGTTGCAGGAGCGGGTTCCAGGTTTGGGGAGACTAAGGGCTGGGGCAGGAGCATGGACTTACCTCCAGTGGCTCCCAGTCAGCGATGCAGCTGGGGTGCAGAGGCAGGCTTCCTGCCTGTCCTGGCACCACGGGCCCCACTGTGCCCCAGAAGCAGCCAGTAACAGGTCCGGCTCCTAGGTGGAGGTGTGCGCAAGTGGCTTCACGCAACCAAGAGGAGTGGTTCTCAACCAGAAGTATGTGTACTCCTGGGAGTACACAGATGTCTTCCAGGGGGTACATCAACTCATCTAGATATTTGCCTAGTTTTACAATAGGCTACATAAAAAGCACTAGTGAAGTCAGTACAAACTAAAATTTCAAACAGTGACTTGTTTATACTGCTTTATATACTATACTATATATTGTACTTTATGAAATGTAAGTACAATATTTCTATTCCACTTGCTTCATTTTGTAATTATATGGTAAAAATGAGAAAGTAAGCAATTTTTCAGCAATAGTGTGCTGTGACACTTTTGTATTTTTATATCTGATTTTGTAAGCAAGTTGTTTTTAAGTGAGGTGAAACTTGGGGGTGCGCAAGACAAATCAGACTCCGGAAAGGGGTACAATAGTCTGGAAAGATTAAGAGCCATTCATCTAGAGGTCCCAGGTTCAATCTCCACTAATAGCCCATGAAGTGGCACTGGAATTACATACATTTTGCAGTTTTTTCTCCTCCACAAACACACTGATGCTGCAGAAGAGATCATTATTGTTTATTCTCTCTAAGTCCTTGTCTACACTTGTCTTACAGCACTGCAACTTTCTCATTCAGGGATGTGAAAAAACACCCCTCCTGAGCACTGCAAGTTTCAGCATTGTAAAGTAGCAGTGTAGACAGTGCATTAGCACTGGGAGCCGCACTCCCAGCACTGGTAGCTACGCCCCTCGTGGAGGTGGGTTTTTTTGTTTTTTTTATAGTGCCGCCCTTCGTGGAGGTGGGGTTTTTATAGTGCCGCGACTACACAACCACGTTAAAGCGCTGCTTAACGTTGCTAGTGAAGACATGCCCTTAGAAAAAAGTATAAGTATGTCTTTTTCTAAAGTATTGGATCATTCAGGGGTGAGGATTACCTAAATTCAGAATATATGAAAGACAATGACAGCTCCAGACGTGCCATGATCACAGTTTATAATTATATGTTATCTTTAAGGTAATAATATATCTTAAGAAAGAATTACTGACAGTCTGAGGAGATAGAGGAACAAAGAACAATTGCCTGGAACTAAGAGTTCAATACTTGAGATCAGAGAAGTTCTTAAAGGAAAAAACAATTACTGGAAAAGACTTCCAAGGAAGATGGATGAATCTACTCTGGCCACTGAGTAAGGGAAGTCTGGAGCCAAGACTCCATCTATTCTCTACTCGTCTGCACAGGGGATGTAGGTAGGTAGGTGGGTAAATAGCCTCATTTATGACCACATATCTGAGCCTAAGGTCCAGGCGGCACATATATACACACATACTTTCTCTTACCCACTTGCATGCGTTCTCTAGTCCGAGTTACAATCTAGCCAAATGCATTTACCACAAGGGGTAGATTTTAGAGTAGCAGCCATGTTAGTCTGTATCCGTAAAAAGAAAAGGAGGACTTGTGGCACCTTAGAGACTAACAAATTTATTAGTGCATAAGCTTTCGTGAGCTGAGCTGTAGCTCACGAAAGCTTATGCTCAAATAAATGTGTTAGTCTCTAAGGTGCCACAAGTCCTCCTTTTCTTTTTAAGGTGCCACAAGTACTCCTTTTCTTTTCAAGGGGGGGTAGTTCAGTTTCCAGGTCCTTTCAGGCACTGTCCTCTGTCTGGTGAAGCTGCCAAGAAGGTTGCCAGTTATTGCCAATTGGGCTGCTGGTTTCTGTGAAGTTTGAACAATCAGTGTAGGCCTGATTCTTCACTGCCTTGCACCTTGTATGGTCACGTACACAGTGGTGAGCTGGAGCCGGTTCGCACCGGTTCGTGCAAACCGGTTGTTAAATTTTGAAGCAGTTTTAGAACCTGCTAAAAATTGTTACGGCTCCCTGAGATCCCGGCCAGGGAGGCTCCCCGGCCCCTTCCCCCGTCTTGCAGAGCCTCAGCGTGCTGCACCACCGGCACCAGCGCTCTGGACCGCTCCTGGGCAGCTCTGCAGCTCCAGCCGCTTTGAGTAGCATGGTAAGGGGGTGGGGCTGTGAGCTCCAGCGGGCCGCGCGGCATCCATTCACACTGCCCTGAGCAGCATGGTAAGGGGGCTGGGCCGGGGCTGGGAGGAGGGGTTGGATAAGGGGTAGGGAGTGGTTGGAGGGGGCGGAGGTTCTGGGGGTGGTGGTCAGGGGACGGAGAACGGGGGTGGGGGGTTGGGTAGGTGTGGGAGTTCCGAGGGTCTGTCAGGGTGGTGGTGGATGAGGTCGGGGCAGTCAGGGGACAGGGAACGGGGCAAGTTGGGTAGGGGGTGGGGTCCTGGGGAACAGTTAGGGTGGTCAGGGGACAAGGAGCGGGAGTGGGGTTGATTGGTTGCAAGTTCTGAGGGGGGCAATCGGGGGCAAGAAGTGGGTGGGGGTCGGACAGGGGACGGGGACAGGCTGTTTTGGAAGGCACAGCCTTCCCTACCCGGCCCCTGACACAATTTTGCAATCCCGATGTGGTCCTCGGGCCACCTTGGTCTAGTTGCCCACCTTGGTCTAGTTTATTATTTTATTAACAGGGGTCGCACTTGCCTTGTTGTCATGTTGATATGCTTTTAATAAAGCAATACCTGGTTTCTATTGTAATAAACATGTAAAAATGTTTTTTTATTGTTAAGTACGACTCCCAATGACTCAATGCATTGCCACTTTTTATGGAGAAAGGTACAAAAAATACATACTGTGGCACATCCCTTAAATCAGAACTTTTTATAGGGAACCAGTTGTTAAGATTTTGGCAGCTCATCACTGCGTGTACACCTGCAGAAGGAAGCATTTTTATACCCAACTTTCCCTTCACTTTGCAAAAGTGTGGATGATTATACAAGGTGCAAAGGAATAGATAGTTGGAACCTTTTCTATCCCAGGTCACATATTTGCTACCTATGCTCTATCGTAGAAAATACAAAAAACAAAGCCATTCTGACAGCTAAACAAAAAAAGTGAAACTTCCCATAAAATGTATGTTTTCTCATTAGGCTCTAATGCAGGGGTTCTCAAACTGGGAGTCATGACCCCTCAAGGGGTTACAAGGTGGTTACATGGGGATCATGAGCTGTCAGCTCCGTGGGGCTGACAGCTCCAAGCCCCAATTAAATTAAATTAACTTCCCCTCCCATTTTTAATTTATAAGGGGAGGGGGCACACTCAGAGGCCTGATGTGTGAAAGGGGTCACCGATACAAAAAGTTTGAAAACCACTGCTCTCGTGTGTCTGTCAACCAGAAACCATTGTGTCTGGGCTGAGTTAGGTCTTGGAATGGATAATGAAGAAGTAGAGAGCAAGAGAGAGCACGCACGTGCTGGCTTTTCAGTAGGTGAAACAAAAGTCCAGTAATGTATTTTGAGGATTATGGTAAATAACTTTCAGAGATGACCGGCCTAGACAACTGGGTATCCTCAATTTATTACAACATATAATAAACAGCACCAGCAACAATAAAAAGAGTAACCAGCACAGATGTCAATAAGAAAACATATAGTTCCAGATGTAATAGTAATAGACAGTGACTCTAGTGTCCTCCTGAGAGACATGTATCCTGATGTTAGTTTCTGCATAACTATAGTTCTTAATAAAAAACAGACATGCAGCTGCACAAAAACTCTTTAGGAAAAAAGTCTGTAGCTCTGTAAAGAAATACATCTCTTGAGAGCAACATCAGATCCCAAAGCTGATTTTTACATCCAAATGCTGGCAACTATAAAACTAGAAGCTTGTTTGCTCTTATGAGCCTGTCAAGAGTGTCTGAGAAGGGTAGGAAGATATTCATTTTGTTGTAACAGTTGAAGGGAAAAAACATCTGATCAGAGAACTCCTTGTAAATGACTCCTTATATAAAATGGTTTCTCTGATTTATCAGAACAACAACTCATATACTACCTGCCATCAGGAGGAATTCTGCTCTGCAGATTTCAGGTTTGATTTAAATTACATGGGTGTAAATTGGAAGTAGCTATTCTGCAGTCAGTATAGTGACACTGATGTAAAACCTGTGTAAATGACTACAGCATCAGGTCCACTGTAGGTATTCTAGGATCAATTCACCCACCACTGGAATGCAGTTATAGGGAAGACTGTAGTTAATGATTTACCAGTGACAACACCACTATACAAAAGCTGATAAGTAGTAAAAAATAACTGGCCTGATTCTGATTGTATCAGAATGAAGAATCAGACTCAACGTGCCCAACTGAATTATTGGAGAAATACTGGGTCCACCAGAATGAAATTAAGTGATAAATACTTTGGTCAAGACACCAGGATTAACTGATTAGTAGTAAGGATTAGGGAAGAAAAATGTTCACTTAATTTATTAAAAATAGGATGATCTAACAGTTAAGGCACTGGAAAGGGTTTGATTCTCTTCCCACTTAAGTAAAAACCATTTATTCATGACTGAATATTGGTGACATCACAAAAGAATTTTGGAAACCTTCTTGATCCATTGCTAACTTTGAATATTCATCAGATGACCTCCCAGATATTTGCTGCTCACCATTTATCCACCTCCTCACGGGTCATCCCCTATTACAAAGACCTGACACCATTCCTTTCATGATAACTTTCTTCGGGTTATTTCCATCTTTACGCCTTATGTGACCAAAGTACATAAATTAATTTCTGCCAGCTGAGTCCGCTTCTCTTCAATAATATTTCTAGCCTAAGCATTCATCTTTTTTTCTGTCCAGGAGCTAGGCAAGCATCCTTGTCAACACCACATCTCAAAGGCTTCAATTTTCTTCTGAAAAAAGAAAAGGAGTACTTGTGGCACCTTAGAGACTAACCAATTTATTTGAGCATGAGCTTTAGCTTACGAAAGCTCATGCTCAAATAAATTGGTTAGTCTCTAAGGTGCCACAAGTACTCCTTTTCTTTTTGCGAATACAGACTAACACGGCTGCTACTCTGAAATTTTCTTCTGGTCAGCAGTATTAGTTCGCTCAGCCTCTCCTCATAAATGTCATGTACCCCAGCCCTCTAATAATTTTTGTTGCCCTCCGCTGGACTCTCTCCAATTTGTCCACATCCTTTCTGTAGTGGGCGCCCCAAAACTGAACGCAATATTCCAAATGTGGCCTCACCAGTGCCGAATACAGGGGAATAATCACTTCCCTCAATCTGCTGGCAATGCTCCAACTAATACAGCTCTATATGCCATTAGCTGTCTTGGCAACAAGGGCACACTGTTGACTCATATCCAACGTCTCATCCATTGTAATCCCCATGTCCGTTTCTGCAGAACTGTTGCTTAGCCACTCGGTCCCCAGCCTGTAGCAGTGCATGGGATTCTTCTGTCCTAAGTGCAGGACTCAGCACTTGTCCTTGTTGAACCTCATCAGATTTCTTTTGGCCCAATCCTCCAATTTGTCTAGGTCACTCTGGATCCTATCCCTACCCTCCAGCGTATCGACCTCTCCCCCCAACTTAGTGTCATCCACGAACTTGCTGAGGGTGCAATCCATCCCATCATTCCAGATCATTAATGAAGATGTTGAACAAATCCAGCCCCAGGACAGACCCCTGCTTGATACCGGCTGCCAACTAGACATCCAGCCATTTATCACTACCCGTTGAGCCTGATGATCTAGCCAGCTTTCTATCCACCTTATAGTCCATTCATCCAATCCATACTTTTTAACTTGCTGGAGGCCAGATCAAAAGTTTCACTAAAGTCAAGATATATCATATCCACCACTTTCCCCATATCCACAGAGCCAGTTATCTCATCATAGAAGGCAATCAGGTTGTTCAGGCGTGACTTGCCTTTGGTGAATCCATGTTGACTGTTCCTGATCACCTTCCTCTCCTCCAAGGGCTTCAAAATGGATTCCTTGGGACTACAGACCTGGTATTTCTGTGAGTGTTCAATGTAGAAGGGGCTGGACACTACAGGCGAATGCTTTGAATGGAACCAGGGACTGCGGTACACAGATTGTTAGCTTGCATAGTAAAATAAGGGCTGGCATAGCCCAAAGACGAGCGATTACATGTCTAACAGGCAGATGGCATCAGGGAGCTGATACCCAGAAGCATAAACAAGTCTCCCTCATGCTGGAGGCAGGGGGGTAACAAGAGGACTCTCAGTCCTGACTGGGTACCCCAAGAACCATCACACCTTGCCCCTCTCTGAAACCAGTTTGCTGTGGTAGTAGTTCTGCTTCTAAACATTCGCTGCAGATCCTGGATTATGTAGAGCAGAGCTTTACATGTGTGCGATATCAGGGCGAGAATATGATCGTTACTACACTCTTGTGTCTCTTTTCTTTGGTAAAGGCAGAAAGATTCCTTTCATCTAGTCATCTGGCCAATTTCTAGTCATCCATCCATCCATCACTGCAAATTTTCCACACGAGATCTATACCAAAGTCACCAATCACTTTCAGCAGTTCTGCCGGTATGTTATCTGCTCCTGGTGCTTTCCTAGGCTCCATTTTCATAATAGTTCACATCACTTCCTCTCACAAGATTGATGGCTCCAACTCCATACTGTATTCATCTTTCTATTGTTCAGTATTGTAAGTGGCTCTGATGAGACATATAGATTTCGGTATCAATTTCTCTATTACTATTTGATAATGCCACCTTGAGTGAGAACTCTGCCATCATGATCTTTTATTATCATGCTTGATCATGGGGAAAACTTTTTGTAAGAGGCCAGACCACTGTGAACGTATGTTTTGTATTAGGACTCTTTATAATTCTCAAGTTCCTCTCCTTATGTCCTGATGCATTCACTGTTGCCTCTCTTGTCTGCCTTTGAGTCTGTCTGCTCAATTCCATGTACTCCCATCTATATTCTTCCATTTCCAAGCCATTCTGCATCTTTTTTTTTCGCCAGTTCAAACACTTTCTTGGCTAGCCACAACGCAATCCCATGCAGACTTTTTGAAATGTGTGCTTTTGAAGTTTAAGCATAATACGTCAATTTTCATTTTATTCCAAAGATCATTCAGGCTGTTCTCCTTTTTCACCTGTGACAATGTCTCAAACATATTCTGGATGGAAATCATGACAAATTACAATGGAGAGGAGGTTCTAGCCATTAAGAGTGTTGATTGTAGTTATGATGGTGCTTCACCAAATCTTATGGGAAGTACAGTGCATGTTTGCGCCAAGGAAAAGAATGACGTGAACCTTCATAAACAAATCGTTAGAGTAGGAATGTGAAGAGTATGTAACAAAGGAAGTGTGCCATTGTGACCAAAGAATTGGAAACGTATAGGAGAGAAATATGTGGAATCTCAGAGCTGTGATGGAATGGTAAGGGTCATTTCATGGTGCTGGATGGATATGCAGTGTACTACTCATGATCCAAGAAAATATGGGGAAGGGGGTCTAATTTATCTTATCCAAGGAAACATCAAAATGCATACTTGGATATAACCCAAGAGGCAACAGAACCATAACTATTTGCCTTTCAGCAAAGCCAGTTGATATGTCCATCATCAGGTTTACGCTCCTACAAACAGCTGATGATAATGCGATTGATAAGAAAAAACTAACGTGCATACTGGGTCAGACCAATGGTCCACCTAGCCCAGTACAATAGAACCTCAGAGTTACGAACACCTCGGGAATGGAGGTTGTTCGTCACTCTGAACAAAACATCTTGGTGGTTCTTTCAAAAGTTTACAACTGAACATTGACTTAATGTACAGCAATGTACAGCAAAACTGGAGCTCGAGCATCCAATGAACAAAGACTTTCCCAACTAAAGATTGCACATTAGACCATTAACTGTTAGCCTCAAACATAAAATTAAAACTTAAACAGTTAAGGCATTCAACAGGCCTACTCTGTCTGCGCTTGTCCAGAATGAATTAAACTGTCTGACTTCTTCCCACTTTACTCAAGGGTAAATCCTGAATAGATCCATTGTAGCCATTGGAGTTTCTCTGATGTAAAAATGGAGATCTGGGTTTGAGTGTCAGCTTTGCCACAGACTCACCGAGTAACACACTTAACTGGTCTATGCCTCAGTTTCCCATCTTTATCTATTTAGGTTGTAAACTCTTCATAGTGGGGATTGTCTCTTATGGTGTGTTGTATTGCACCTAGCATAATGGACTCTCAATTTAAAGTCTCTAGGTACTATCATTATACAAGTAATAATTACTATTAATTATACTACAATAATACACTTCCTTATTTTACAAGTCTGTTGTGGGGATTTAATTTTTAGTGTTTGTAAAGAGCTTCGAGATCCTCAGAGGGAAGGGCTAAAAGGACTGCAAACTATTATTAATATTGTCATTACATTCTGTGATTTCAGTATAGCAGGGTTAGTGCTGCTCTGTTTTTACTTTGAGTTGCAGCCTTATCATTAATTTGGGGTGCAAAATGCACTTAGCCACCAAAGAATGAACCTATTATTAGTGACATGAAGCAATTCAATTAAGAAGATGATTGTTGAGACACAGACTTTATGAGTTTTATTATACCACAATCAATGTAAGCAATATGTCAGACCTAGAAGAAAAAATGACAACAGCAGCAGAGTCCACATCACATATACTCATGAATCATGGGACTCTGGGTTCACCTTAAAGTGAGATTAAGCATTCAGATAGCCACCATTCTGCTTTCCCAAGATCCTGCTGAGGGTTGGGTTCGAGTCCCTTTTAATGAGCCCATTCCTTACACCTATGTATTTCCAAGACCATATATGGTTAAGTTTTGGCCTCTGGTTCATGTGTGTCATTTCTGCTACCCATTTTTGGGGGTTCTGACAACTGTTGTAAGCATTTGCACAGCTAGGAGATTCTCTGAACAATGTGGTTAAGGAAGTCGGGCTAAATAAAGCCTCTGCAGTCTAGACAGTTTCTCACAAGATATATATTGCTAAATCTTCTAACCCAAGGTTACTTACTAACACTAACTTTTAGTAGGCCTAATGTGGCCTGCGCTATTACCATCACCACTAGTCCTCGAACTAAATACCAGCCTTCAGGCTAACTGCAAAGCTCATTTTAAACAAAATGTTTAAGCGTCTTTGTTTATTCCTATTTGCATTATAGTTTTAGTTTCATTTGATTGTTTACCTGATCACCTGAGCTCAGGCCACGGGTCAAAGGTCAGAGTTTTGCAGGTTCAATCAAATCCAATATTTCAAAGAGAAACTCAGATGAAACTGCTGAATTTCACCTGAGTTCAGTTTTGAAACTGTTGGGGACACTGGGCATGGCCACTAGGTAACTCGAGGGGATGGAAGACCACGAGTGTCGATGAAGCCCCCTCGCACTAGGCCCAAGTGTCCTTGGCCCCCCCGCCTGGAGGCACTCGCAGCAGTTATGCTGAGGATCTGCAACACTATGTTGCAGAGTCAGATTGCCTGAAACTAAACAAGGCCAAACAGGGCAGATATGGAAAAACAATGCTGAATAAAGCAGCTTTATGTATAGTTTAACAAATGATACAAAAAACAAGGGAACTAGCTGGTAACTGGATTGGCTGGCTATATGGATACTTAGGGCAGCTTGCTATTGGATAAGTATGCTGAAGAAAGGATGTATAAAAGCCTGTGTAACTTCCTGCTCTGTGTACAGGATTTGAGATTCTAATCTCCCTGTACCTTTTTGAAGCTTCAAATAAACTTTTCTGCTTCTCCACCCCGTTGTGATTATTGAGTGAAGCACGCTGGGTAACAAACCCCTGCTGTTGTTTTGCCTCTCGGCACTGGGTGCCGGCAACAAAACCTTTTGAAGACAAGTAGTCCTTGTGATTTTTGAGCAAAACAACACGTCACCTGTGGCTGGTTTGAAGCATGGCACAGGTTTGTCCAAACGGTTTGTGAGCTTTAAATAATCTTTTGATTAACTCAGTCTTCACTACCAGTTTGTAACAAAACTAGACCCTGAATCAAGATCATGGAATCAAGATCACAGAATCAAACCTGTTCAAACTTAGGGGGTGTTTGAAACCTGGACTGAGTCTCAGACCCAATACGTAATGTCACTGGGTGATTTTGGTATGTGGCCCTTCTCATTATAAATGAATCATCTCACATGCTCTAGTGTCAGTCTGAATATTCCTGAACCATGGACTAGTCAAACTCTAGATCTAAATTTTTAACCCATCTGGAAATAGGGAGCTGAAAGCAGGCAAGTTCAATATCAAAATTGTGCATACTTTTTGCACAGCTCACCTTGACACCCCCAACCCTCCAATGCTGCGATATATGACCCACAAAAGGAATGAGAACCTGGAAAAGGACTCCAATTTTGGTAACTGAATTACATTGCCTGGTTGCCAGGGCTCCAATTTCCCCAGTAAAAGATTCAGCAGACTTCTATTTGTTCTTCCATATATGGCACTATGCAAATATTATGAGAGAGTTTAACTCAACATGTGAGCTCCTAATGCTTTCTCTGTCTTCCCTAAGATAGTCTTTAATTAGTCAATAATTGCTTGAAGGAGCCAATTGATTGGCATTATAAACACAGGAAAATGAAAATGGTCCTTTTATTTCAGAGCTGTATTTAAGGTTTAGTAAAATGTTAGCAGCATATCATTAAGCAGAACAGAGCAAAGCAGCCTACAAAGCACGTTCAAGAAGCATGACTAAACACCACACTATCCTACTTTACTTTTCAGATTAGGCTAGTGACAAGAAATAAAATGAGGATAATGCATGTGCCATTCTACGAGACATCAAAATACTATATTCTGCATTGTCTTGCTTAGAAATACCCTCACACTTCAGGGGAATTTGACAAACAGCTGCAAAAGCTCAGCAGGTCTTTGATGTCATTTCTGGTGAGATTTGTGCTTTCTTTAGCTGCAGAATGCTATGTGTTCATTTTATAAAGGCAGAGATAGGTTTCATCTGTGCTTCTGTGGATTTCATTCATCTGTTGTCAGGGTTTAATGAAATACATTGTAGGCTGGTATTTCTTGAGATGTCAGCCCACATCCATTTCCCAAACCTACCCTCTTTTTTTGCCTACTTTTGAGAAACTGTAGTGTCTGAAAAATCTTAGTCATTGACAACAAATGTAGCACAACCCCTTTAAACACTAAGATCATGCTGAACACCAATGCAAATAATATATTCATGAGGTGTAAGCAGAAGGAAAGATTTGGGTACTTATTTCCCACACATCTGCATAAAAATATTTGTACTTGGGTCAACTTTAGATTTGAACCAAGTAAATACCTAAGACCAAATCCTGCCTTCCTTGGTCTTATTCAGGCAAAATTTCTTTTGAAATCAATGGGAAATGTGTCTTTGACTGCAATATTGGTCCAAAGGGTGTGTGTCACCAACCTCTCATTAGCGTCTCCTGTCAGCTGGGTGCAATCCTGGGCTCTTTTCCTCAGCTCCTGCTGCCCCGTTTGGCTGCCAAGCTGTCTAGGCAGCTCTTCACTGTCTCAGCCCTTCAGCCAATTCACACAGTCAATATGCATGAATGAACCCCTTCTGGGATAACAGAGGTCCAATAAGGACTATCACTGTTCCCTTGTTAGGTTTCAGAGTAGCAGCCGTGTTAGTCTGTATTCGCAAAAAGAAAAGGAGTACTTGTGGCACCTTAGAGACTAAACAATTTATTTGAGCATAAGCTTTCGTGAGCTACAGCTCACTTCATTGGATGCATCACGAAAGCTTATGCTTATGCTCAAATAAATTGATTAGTCTCTAAGGTGCCACAGGTACTCCTTTTCTTTTTGTTCCCTTGTTAGTGTCTTCAGCCTTGTCTCTGGGCTCAGTTCTCAAACACTTCCGGGCTACCTGAGTCCTGCCGTGTTCTAGAGCATTGCCCCAGGGCTTTCTCCCTGGAGATTCTTTGTCTTCACTGCTTCTCAATGCCCCAGCTCTCCAATGAGGTCATCTGTCAGGGTCAGTCCCCTTCTGGTGTTCACCAGACAGTGTGTCTGTCCTAACCAAGGTCTTCACCCCATCCCTCAGCCCTTCAAATTCAAACCCTTTACTTGGGCTTCTCAATGAGACTTATCCCCTTCTTGGGGTTTAGGCCATTTCCCCAATGACTGGTGGGGGGAACCCAGCCCCACACACTACTATGGGTCCCTACCCAGGGAACCTATGAACAATAGTCATGCCCTGCTCCCTTTAACTCCTTCAATTAGCTGCTACAGTTTTCCCTGGGCTTCTTCCCACTGGTCTCCTTCCTTTCACCCAGGACCTTAGGGTTACAGTTATCAGGTCCTTGCAGAAAGCAAAATGCAGCCAGAACTCAAAGTCTGGTTATCTCTCAGTTTCCTATGGCCAGAGAAGAGCACCCGGCCTTGCTGCTCAGGTCCCAGCCAGCAACTGACCTGCTAAGAGGTAAGTCCACATTACAGGAGGGGTGTGGGCTCTGGCCCAGCTCCGCTTACCTGGAGCGGCTCCGGGGTGGCAGCGGCGCTAAGGCCAATGGGAGCTGCAGGGGGCGGTGCCTGCAGGCAAGGGCAGCACGCGGAGCCCTCTACCCTTCCCCCTCGCCCCGGGGCCACAGGGACATGGTGCCAGCCGCTTCCGTAGTTTGTCCACTCCTGACCTATGCCAATGGGAGGGCTTCTCCCATCCACATAAGTGATCCACCTCCTTGAGAGGCAGTAGTTAGGTCAATGGGAGAATTCTCCCATTGACCTAGTGCTGACTGTACTGGGGGTTAGGTCAGTCTAATTGCATCATTCAGCCGTGTCGATTTTTCACTCCCTTGAGCAACACAGTTATACTGACCCAGTTTCCTAGTGTAAAGCAGGCCTTAAGTGGAGCATATCCCTTGTGCAGGTTTTCTGAAGAAGGAGGGAATATTACCCAGAGTAAACAACTCAGTTCAGCTTACTGTGATCACACACACACACTGGAGTTGAAGTTATTAGTGGGAAGAATAAAAACCAGTGGGAAGAAAAAAAGTGGCAAACAGGGAAGTGCATGTTTCAAGGTCTAGGTAATGGGAAAAATGCCTTTTATGGCTATCAGTTCAAGTCCAGACCAGGGCAATAGTGACCAAAAGACATTTTCACATGATGGCGATTTGGTAGCCTGTTTGAAATGACTTGGTGCTGGGTGGCACCACAGTTCCTAATGGATGGGGCATCCCGATAATGAAACCATAAGCACCCCAGATGGCAATCTGTCAGCAGATGACAATTTGTCAGCCCCAGAAAGAATGGGCATGAACACTAATTTATTCTCTCAGTGGTGGTCCTTCTACAGGCACAGTGAGGGAGCAGTGTGGATAAAACTTGTTTGCTGCTACCCAGATTGTAGCAGGTCTGTGAATAAGTATAGCACTTTAGTCTTCAAGGCTGTCAGTTGGGACACTTTTCACAAACACTGAAATTCACTAATGATTTAAACCAAACTAATGATTAGCAATACGATAAAATGCCCATTGTTGCTCTGTTTACGTTAGTATTTCAAAAGTATTAGGGACAGAGGAGTAAATCAGAAACCCCACTTAAATATTTTCCTGTGAACTTCCCAGCTGATAAGTATTTTCTAATTAAATTATTCAAAGCAAACTGGCTCATAATAACTGAGGTTTTGCTCACTAACATGCCTCATCTGACAGAATCCCAAATAAACTGAAGATTACAATTTTTTTGGCTAGACCAGCTGGATTCTAAATTCTTCCCTGACTAAAAAACCATAATCAGTCCATTTTTTTGACCATCAGAATGAACCTAGGCTCTCATCTGAACAAAGGAAAACAGCTAGGTAGGTGGGAGTTTTAACTCCCTCGATCTGCTCACCAGATATTTTGAAAACATTTAAAAAGCACCTGGAACTAGAACAAAACTGGAAAGTCTCGAAAAACTGCAGACACATCTATATTTTTGGTGCACGCCCATGAATACTGGATCAGAATCCCACTGACAGAATTTCTGATACACAGCGTATTTCCTGCAAAGGAGAATCTCTACACTTAGTCTCTACAGTGGAATAGAAGACCCACGGAATGGCTGTAGCTGGCCTGGGTCAGCTGGTGTGGGTTCACGGGACTCGGGCTTCAGGGCTAAAAATTGCTGTGCAGATGTTAGAACTCGGGCTGGAGGCCGGGCTCTGGAATGCTCCCCACTCATGGCGCTCCCAGAACTTGGGCTCCAGCTCAAGCCCAAAGGTCTATGCAGTAATTTAAAGTGTTTAACTGCTGTGTAGATGTACCTATGTCTTAATTCCCCATAGCCACACCAGCTAAAATAAGTTCAAGTTCATAGTTTTAAAGGCATGAATCTTGCATCTGCTGTTAGTCCAGCTCTTCTGCCTAGCACTGAACCAAACACTTGCAGGAAGTTTACTTTGCTCAAGTACTGATTAGCAAGCAATTAAGCTTCAATCCCAACTCAAACCCATTTATGAATAAGAATGAGTCAAAGAAGAGCTAAACTGTTAAAACTGGCTCCTGGTAGTCACAATGACATATACTGTCACTTTATAGATAGATTAGATAAATTATTCTTGATATATGTATAACCACTTCTAATAGTTCATTTTATGTTAGGTTTCAGAGTAACAGCCGTGTTAGTCTGTATTCGCAAAAAGAAAAGGAGTACTTGTGGCAAAGTGAGCTATAGCTCACGAAAGCTTATGCTCAAATAAATTGGTTAGTCTCTAAGGTGCCACAAGTACTCCTTTTCTTTTCATTTTATGTGTTTGCTAATGGAATCATGAATACACCTTTAAAATGGAAACCACAGCTACAATAAAACAAACAGCTAATTTAAAAAAAAAATGTGGTACAGACATCTTGGCAGCAGTGAGAAGCGTAAAGTATATTAATAAATGTAGACACATTGGGCTAGATCAATAACTAGTGTAAATTGGCTGAATTCAGTGGCGTTACATCACTACGAGCTACGGTAGGCATTTCTGGAGCATGCTTTACTAAAGTAATGAGGAGTAAACTGTACTGAAGATCTGAAGAAACCAGAAAATGAAGTTCACTAGCTTTCGGATGGCGATATATATATTGTACACATTCACACACACACACACACACACACACAATGGGCCAGATTTTCACAGGATGCAAATCAGCATAGCTCCATTGACTTCACTAATTTCAATAGAGCTACACCCAATTTACAAGAGCAGAGGATCTGACTCGATATTTCTTTAGTTCTAGATTTATTTATTACACATATTTCTAATGGCCCCATCACTATACAACATGGGCATGTCTTGTTTTCCACTGTGGTAGATACAGGAACTAAACCTAGACGGACCTTTTAGATTTTTTGTCTTCAGAAAACAATTGTCCCACTTATTTACTGGCTAATCTCTTTCACAAATGCTGGTTAGACAGGAAAAGCATTCCTGTTCTAAGAACTTTGCATGCAATCACGTTCTATTTTGATATGTGGATAGCATCACTGAAGGTAACTGCTGGTCCCAGGTCATTGTTTATCCAGATAATCTCCCGTGGCATTTATGTTATATTTATACAGTAAAAATGCAAACGAGAACAATCTCAGATATGAAGAAAAGCCTCTTACGCTGATTTGAAGCCATGCATGAGAAGGCTGGCTCATCCCAAACATCTAGATGACATGTCAATAATAAATATGCATGCATTAACTCATTGGTTTTTCAGATATGAATCAGGCTGCTGTAAAATTTTGATGGAATATTTGATAGAAAACCACCTCGCAAAATTACAGGAGTAATTGTGTCTGGAGATTAAATTGTGAATGTCGTTAAACACAACAAGCTGCCAGTTACTGTGGTTTCCTTAAGCAAATTAAGTTCAGCCCTCGACTAAGAGGTAAGTCCACATTACAGGGAAGCCCCAGAGAGCCTTTTTCAAGGAAATTTCCCTTAATTAGGGATTTTCTTGTATCATATGAAAACACAAACAGTATTAATTGGCTAGCATTAAAAAACTATTTTTTTCAATCAATCATCTATCTTTGGAGTTTTTCTCAGAGTCATGGTACAGCACAGCATTAGGGAAATTAGGCTGTGGAATTTCAATTATGTTTAAAATATTTAGGAAACAATGACCATGATTGGGTTGTGGGGTTTTTTTAAATGGTAAGTTAATAGAACAGGCTAAATTTTGGAGATGGCTCCATCAGATGAATTCTCCTGATGTAGCTGCAATGCAAAATGACATTATGCTTTACCCCTAAGAGGCCACTTTGATTTCCAAAATACATTTTCATAATTTCTTCCACCTATTGTACCCAAGGAACCATTCTCACAATTTGACAGATACTTTCAGATAATGGCAAGCATCTAGATATACCCCCTGTAATGAAGTCATCCCCCAGATAGTTGTAATGATAATGGAGATAAAAAAAGAATGGAAGGTCAATTTGATAAATACAAAAGGAGGAAAGTGGTGTCACTTCAACTCAAGCTGAAACAGGGCTATTATAGCTAATTGCTTGAAGGCTTTATGATAAAATATGGTCTTGTGGTTAAAGTGCAGGACTGGGACTTGGGAGATCTGGATTCTCTTCACAGCTCTGCCTTAGAGTTCCTGTCTAACTCTAGTTAAGTCACTTAGTCTTTGCCTCAGTTTCCCCATCTGTAAAATAAGAACACGATTTAATATTTACCTCACAGTGGCCTTGTGATGCTCAATTACAGCTAGATCATGGCATTTTACTATAGCCCTGAATATGCTGTGACAGTAACACCCCCAGTGTGCCTCATGGGCTACATGAGTTGATGTAGAAGTGGTTGGGGGTCACAGCACTGCCTTCTTCCTGCCATTTTTGGAACCTACGCATCATCCCCAAGGGGCACAAAGCAATCAGTCCTCATTTTCCCCTCGCCGCAGGGACTGCGATTGTCACTGGCTCTTGTGTATCTGTACAAGGGGATGAGGCTCTGTGTGACCTATAACCTAAGGGGGAAAGAACTTCAGTACAATAATATTTTCCATTTTTGCCTTTCAAGCCAGATATCAAAATATTTTACAAACATTAACTCATTACACTTCAAAAGACCCCCATTATAGCACATATAGTGCCTTCTTTTCTATCCAAGGTAATTATGGCTCTCTTTATTGAAGTATCTGAACACCTCACAATCTATCTTTAGTGTATGTATCTTCACAATGCTCTGTGAGCTAGGGTAGTAATGATTATCCCCATTTTACAGATGGGCAACTGAGGCACAGAGAGCATAAAGGACTTATCCAAGGTCATGCATGAAGCCTGTCACAGAACAAGGAATTTCACTCAGGTTTCTAGCTAGTACCCTGCCCACTGGGTCATTCTTCCTTCTTTTATCAATAACATTTATATAAAATATTGTTAAAACATTTATCCATAGGTTTCAAATTGTTCTGCTTTTTCCAGATTTCCATAAGCGGCCGTTTTACCTTTCCTATGTGTCTTTTTAACCAGGAGATCTCTTTACTGATTCTTCACTTCGTTTTTAGCCCATTGCTGTTTTACATCTGTATCCCAAGTCTTGTTCTGATTTCACGTACAGAGAGGACAACGTATCATTTTTCAAAAGATGATTTCTAGATTATGGAAAACTACAAAAAATAGTCTATGAAAGAGCACAGAGCGTGACTCTTTTGTTGCAAGCTGGAAGCACCTCTGAGAACAAAATGGCTGCTTAGCTTTGTGCAAAGGAAGAATGCAAATGCTTAGAAACAAAGGTGCAGAGAATACCAAAAAACAAACATAATAGTTTAATAGCTATAAACACCACACCTGCAATGTATGTAAATATTATATCCACTGATGAGATGAGAACATTGAAACAGAGAGATACTAACTGACTTCTGAGGTGTAAGCAGCATAGCCAGGAGCAAAATGTCTTCACTATCAATCCTTACGTTCAGCCGACTAGACCACATTCCTTTTCCAACTTCTCCAGCTCTTGGAGGGTCTATATTATTAATTTATTGAGACGAGGAGAGTTTGGTAGACACACTCTGGTCAATGATCATTCTCATTTTTATTTTTCAAGGATTCGGTCTTCTGTTTGCACCTGTGCATGAATAGTCTAAAAATATTATTCCAAGTCACAAACTGTCCCCAGGGAAAACAGCTAGAAGGCAGGCTTATTGTAAGATTCTCTTCCAGGAAAAAGGTCTGAATTTGCACCTGAGGGCAGAGTGAAATTGGCAATATCATAAAGCTGCAGGACGAGCCCACAGGTTTCCATTTACATGACAGTTGTGTTTCAACCATCAGGTCAACTGCTGCTCATTACTACAAGGTTGACTGCCTCCCTATTATGACTGTTAGCAGCACTGTTAGTCTCTGCAGATGCTTCGATACTCATTACTCTTTGTAAAGGAAGTTCCTAACATAATGCCTGCTAGTAACTTTCCCCCAACTGACAGCAAAATTTGTTACAGAGCTAGGCAACCTTCCAATACTGAGGGAGAAAAAGAAAAAAAACCAAACCAAAACCCCTGCTCCTTTCTGTGCTGAGCCACAGTTCAGCATTCTTGTTTCATTGTTCATACCATAAATGAATTCTGAGCCACAGTTACTCACTTGTTTGTACATCAGTAACGACTCTGATAAGTTGTAACTGATTGTCCATACCTGCTTTTGATAGCACAGAACCTGTCCACCACAAAGAAGACTACTGCTGCTGTGTAGTCCTCTTTGAACTGCAGACTACAGGCTGCTTTAAAGGGCTACAAACAGGTTTAGTTTAGACAGTAAACACTAAATAAAAGACAGGTCTTTGTAAAGACAAAGACAATGCATGTAAAAGGCAGGAAAACAGACAATCCAACTACCTATGGAAAATGTGAAGACTTACTATAATGTTACCTTGTCAAAGCAGTATCTGTGCCACTGAACAGATTGTCATTTTCTCTCTCCTTTGTTTTCTCACTGCTTTGAAGATAGAAAGCATTGTGTGAGGAGAACAGAGAGTCTAAGAGATTGTCTTCTGGCTAAGGCTCAGGACTGGGAACCTGGATGCCTGAGTTCTATTTCTGATTCCACTACAGACTTCCTGTGTGATCTTGGGCAAGTCACTAATTTACCTCACTAAATGGCAAATAATTAGTAATAAAATGGGGATATTTCCCTACATCAGTGTTCATGGATGGGGTTCGCAGGTTCATTCATGCATGCATATAAAGTACTCTGTGATCTTAAGAGAGAAAATGCTACAAGAGAAAATGCTACAAAAGTATTAAATATATGCTAGGGATTTTAAATAATTCTCTCAGCTAACCTTTGGCTCAGATTTTCTTTTTTAAAGAACAAATTAAATTAATATGTGAATGAATATAAAAAAAAAATCACATAGAAAGGATTTTCCCTAACATACTTAGGGTCATGCTACTGAAACACATCCTTCTATTTTCCACCTTTAAACCTGTGCATCCTAATTTGAGTGCCAACTTCTGTACAATACACTTTTTGTTTGTCCTAAAAATGTCAGTTGGAACACCTGATTAGCATGAATAAAAATCATAGAATTTGCAAACACTGGATAAACCAAAATTATTGTCTCAAATGTGGGTGTGCTATTTTGGCCATGAAAATATAGAGGAAGGTTTTGAAGCTGCTTGCACCTGCACTCTTAAATTGCCCCTGAAAAATACATGCCTGTAAGTACAAATTATAACTGCATATGTGTAGAGTAACATCTGCTGCAGAAGGATGGACCAAAGCCCTCTACAACCCTAAGTCCTGTTGCACGGCTGGGAGGCAGACTACCTGCGAAGGCAGTCCTCTGCAATCACTGTACGCCACATGGATTGATTCTGCAACAACATCCAGTAGGCTCGAGCAGAGAATGGCTGTGGGGGATAGAACAATGGATGTTTGTCCAGGGATCAGTTCTGAGTCCAGTTCTGCTTGTTATCTTCATCAGTGATTGAGATAATGGCATAGAGAGGACACTTATAAAGTTTGTGGACGATACCAAGCTGGGAGGGGTTGTGAGTGCTTTGGAGGACGGATTATAATTCAAAATGATCTGGAGAAACAGGAGAAATGGTCTGAAGTAAATAGGATGAAATTCAAGAAGGGCAAATGCAAAGTACTCCACCTTGCACGCATACAAAATGGGAAATGACTGCCTACGAAGGAGTACTGTGGAAAGGGATCTGGGGTTCATAGTGGATCACAAGCAAAATGAGAGTCAACAGTGTAACACTGTTGCAAAAAAAATCCCGAGCATCATTCTAGGATGTATTAGCAGGATCGTTGTAAGTAAGACATGAGAAGTAATTCTTCCATTCGACTCCACCCTGATTTGGCCTCAACTGGAGTATTGTATCCAATGCTGGGTGCCACATTTCAAGAAAGATGTGGACAAATTGGAGAAAGTCCAAAGAAGAGCAACAAAATTGATTACAGGTCTAGAAAACATGACCTATGAGGGAAGATTGAAAAAACTGGTTTTGTTTAGTCTGGAAAACAGAAGACAGAGAGGGGACATGATAACAGTTTTCAAGTACATAAAAGGTTGTTACAAGGAGGAGGAAGAAAAACTTGTTCTTAACCTCCGAGGATAGGACAAGAAACAATTGGCTTAAATTGCAGCAACCATTGGCCGGGAACCAGGAACCGTGGCCACTGGGAGCCGCAGGCAGCCGTGCTTGCGGACAGTCAATGTAAAGAAACTGTCTCACGGCCCGCCAGCGGACTACCCTGACGGGCCGCTTGCAACCTGCGGGCCGCTGATTACCCACATCTGGTCTAGATAATACTTAGTCCTGCCATGAGTGGGGAGCCCTAGGGGGCCAGTGGCTGCTCCAGCCACCGCCAGGGGGTGGGGAATCCTGGGGGTGGGGGGTAGCAGCTTGGGGAGGGAGCCCCAGGCCAGCCGCTGCTCCGGCCACCCTGGGACCACTGCCAGGAGCTGCTGAACTGTGGCTGCTCTGCCATCCCCTGGGACCACTGCTCAGGCAGTCCCCAGGGCCAGCTGCCTGAGGCCACCAGAGCAGCAGCTCCAGCAGTGGCTGCGGGGCCACCCGAGTCCAGCAGCGGCCAGTGTGGCTGTCCCCAGGGCCTCTTTCCAATGTATTTTTCCTCCCAAACACCTTTGTGAGGTACAGGAGTACTGGTATCTTCATTTTGCAAATGGAGAACTAAGGCACTCAGAGATTAAGTGACTCGTCCAAGGTCACTGAGAAGTCTCTGGTGGAACAGGGAGTTCTCCTAGGACATGGGAGACTGGAGTTCATCACCGCAACCTAGCCCCTGCACCAACGAGTGAATTCAGTGCAGCTACATTGGTTTACACCATCTGATATCTAGCCCTATTTATGTAACTGCAGTTTCTTATTTTTTTTCCCCCACAGTGTCTTCATCTTCCTCTGAAACAAATGTTTAAGTCCTGAATAAAAATGTCTGAAGAAAATAGGAAAAAGACAGACATTAAAAAGCAAAGTACATGATTTTCCACAACCAACACTGATAGCATCAGATTAATAGAATAGATTGTGTTGATAAAGAATTGTGATAGTGGAAAACTCAGAGACAGTGACAGAGAGTGTACTGTATCAACACAACTATTTGCTGTTACCAAAGGAAGCCCATTACTAGAGTAGAGGTGTTTACCTTGATTTACTCATTGAAAAGTTGGCATATTTGCCAGTAATGCTATTCAAATATGGGAGGTACAATGTCAGGAGATAGCGGCCCTTCAATGATGTATTGTCTATCCTATTATGAGCTGCATCGTGGAGGAAAAAATGTTAGTCTACCTCCTTGACAGCAAAGGACAAGGTGACTAACTATCGGTTTATATATTTAAACACCGTGAATCATGACAGAAAAAAAGCTACAGAGTTGTTTAGGAGAATTCATCCCCTGCTCTCAGGCCTTTAGATTTTTGAAAGTTTTATAGCGTTGAAATATTCCAAATCTGAGAAAGCATTGACTTGGTGGACTGAATTTATTTCCATGAGATTTCTTGGTATACCTAAATCTGTCCAGTTTTATAATTCACTCCCAGAAATTCTTGAACTCTTCTACATTTTGGATCTTAGTAACTATAGCTCTGCCTAACAATTTATGAAGAAGGTTATAGTATTATGTTCAAATGACATTAAGGGAAAGGAAGTGTAGCTGAAAAGAATTACTAGCTAAAAAACTGAAGTGACTTGGAAACGTTACAGATGTTATGAATTCTATTGCAGCCAACATGGTTTTATTTGAAGGGCTTCATTTTCACCTATGCTCGGTTGGTTTTGTGGACACAGTTTTGCCCCCACAAATAACTGGGTCACATTTAAGTGCCTGCAGTTAACTATGGGCAAAAAGTGCACTAGTTACATTTGTAGGTGCAAATGGATAATTAACATTATCCTCACAATATAAATTGCTGGCACTAAAATGTGCAGGTATATGTGGGCATGAAATTAAACATGCCACACACACACAAATAACCTTGTAGTGAAAAGGAGTCCTTCAATGCCCCAAATTAAATACACATTTATATTTAATATTATATCTCACACACACACACACACACACACAGAGCTATGGTCTTAACTACACTGTAGCTTGAGATGGGGTACTGGCAACAGACTAAGTACATTTTAAAGGCGTCTAATCAGGAACATGTTTTCCTATGGACTTATTAATAGAAGGAGTAGACAATGCACTGGCCAAAAACATGCAGGTATTAAGTGGATTGGTGACATACATTATTAAATTATACCCTGGGGCAAAAGGATTAATCTTTAGATTATGGTATGCAGGGATCTCCCTATGGGAGCATGACCCTTCACATGCCTTCCTGGAAGAGATTGTACTCCTTCAATTGATCTTCCCTAACTATCTGCTAATTGATAATGCATGCTGTATATATTTAGCCTGTCATAACCTATAAAGTATAAATAGAGTCATTCCCACTGAAAGAGCCCTGCATTGTTGTAATGCCATTTTAACCTGTAGTCTTTCCCTACATTTGTATAATGATCCCCAGTACCAGGCTAACCAACTTTTGCAGATAATTTATGCTTTTAAATAACACTTTGCATCTTTACATAACCTTGCATCTTGTATTAACGGCAATGAATTTTGTCTAAAATCACCCCTGTGAGTTAGGAAAGTATTAACTCCATATGACACATTAGAAAATTGAACTGCAGAAAGTTTGAGGTCCAAAAGTTACACAGGAAGTCTGTTGTACAACCAGGATTTTGCTTTTGGTCCTCTGCTTTAACCATAGGACTGTCCTTCCCTTCTTAATGACATAAAACTTCAGTGTATCTATAAACTCACCCAAGAGGAAGAAAATTATTTTTGGACTACTATGCATATACTTTATGTGATTTCTGATTGGCAACAACATTAACAGGCACCAAATTCAGTTTGATTAGTCCCAACTTTGGAAATGTAGCGAAGTGTTCAGGTCCCCAACTGCCAAAAGCTCTGCAACCAGGGGAGGGAAGGGCAGCAGGCATCCTTACCTTTCCTGAAGTGCCCAGTTATTGCAAACATCCCTTAGAAGAGATGTTTGCTGCCCACCTTCCCCACAAGCAGAAAGATGTCTCCAAACAAACGTCTCCTAAGCTTGAGAGGAAGTTTTATACTGTTGTGACAAAGTTCCTCCTCTACTTTGGTGGGTCCTGTGCTCACTGGCGGATTTGCTTGCCTCACAGATTCACAGCGGCACTCAGTTTGGTCAATTTCATGGCTCAAGTCTGCCATTCACTCAGAAAACCTCATCACTGGCCAGAATGGGGAAAAAGAGGGAACCCAGGCCCGCCCTCTACTCCAGGTTCCAGCCCAGGGCACTGTGGATTGCAGCTGTCTAGAGTGCCTCCTGTAATAGCTGTGTGACAGCTACAACTCCCTGCGCTACTTCCCCATAGCCTCCTCCCAACACGTTCTTTATCCTCACCACAGGACCTTCCTCCTGGTGTCTGATAATGCTTGTACTCCTCAGTCCTCCCGCAGCATGTCCTCTCACCCCCAGCTCCTTATGCACCCCCCTACTAACTGATGGGAGGTCCTTTTTAAACCAGGTGTCCTGATTAGCCTGCCTGCCATAACTGATTCTAGAAAGTTCTTAATTGGCTCCAGGTGTCTTGATTAGCTTGCCTGTCTTAATTGGTTCTAGCAGGTTCCTGATTGCTCTAGGGCAGCCCCTGCTCTGGTCACTCAGGGAACAGAAAACTATTCATCCAGTGGCCAGTATATTTGCCTTCTACCAGACTCCTGTACGGGCGGGACCTCCTGCCACCTTTAGAGGGCAAGGAGCCCCGGTGGGCCAGCCTCTATTCCATCTTAGTCCCGAGGCCCGCCGGGGATATCAGTTGGCGGCTCCTTCACGGGGCCGTGAGCACGGGCGTGTACTTGGCGCGGTTTACCCCGATCCCAGACACCTGCCCCTTTTGCGGCATGAGGGAAACCCTGGCGCACGTCTACCTGGAGTGCACCAGGTTGCAGCCCCTATTCCGGCTCCTCACCAATATTTTGTTAAGGTTTTGGTTGCACTTTTCCCCTCACCTTCTTATCTACGCACTCCCTGTCCGTGGTCCCACTAAGTCGCGGGACCTCCTGGTCAACCTCCTCCTGGCCCTAGCTAAAGTGGCCATCTATAAAACCAGGGTGAGGAGGTTGGCCGATGGAGTCTCCTGCGACTGGGGGGCCTATTTCCGATCCTCCGTCCGTTCACGCCTCCGGGCAGAGTTCCTCTGGGCGGCGTCCACCGACTCCCTTGACGCCTTTGAGGAGCGTTGGGCGCTGTCCGGGGTCCTCTGCTCGGTGTCCCCGTCCGGTTCCTTTCTTTTGACCCTTTGACCGCACTCCTGTCCCTGTTCTTCATTAGTTGTCCTCCGTAATTACTTGGCCTCCAGGTCCTGTGGATCTCCCCCTTAGGCTGGGGGGAGATCCTTTAGCAGTGGGCGAGCTTTAGCCCGCCCACTTCCTGGATCCCAATAGGACCAGACTCCTGTACGCACCTCGATCCCAATAACACCAGACTCCTGTACCCCACTGGTCTGGGTCTGTCACACTGTGAAAAGCAACATAGGGTAAAGATGAACTTAGAGGGCTACCTTCATCCCTGGAGTAGCACCACTGACTTCAAAACAGCTACAGCAGAGATAAATTTGGCCCACAGTGTCATGTGTTTATAAATAGATGAGTAAAATGTAGGTCCGGGTCTTTGATAACCTCTTTAATGATCATTTAAAGATCCACACTAAAAATATCATGAGATCTACCCAGATGGCAGCCAAATTGGCATTCTGAAAGTAACTGCTGCATCATCGTACCACAAAGCAGCAGTATACTCAAGGGATATTTTACTCAGAAATACCAAGGTATAGGACTACTTACAGCTTATTTAACATTAGAATTTCATGCAGATGTAACAAACGAGTGTAACATTTGAAACCAGTTTGACACTTAGTGTTGCACTTCTCTTTACCTTTGGTACAATAACGTTCCTATTTTATACACAAATGGTACTCAGTGCCACCCAACAGACTACAGAGTATGTAAGTACCCTTTTGCATGTCATCAGGACAGGCCATCAAAAAAGAACAGTTAATTTAATACTTAGGATATACATAATTATGACTCTCTTGAATTACCCAATATGCAGCTGGAGGCTCAGTGCTAGCCAGGAATAAATTATGGACTCAATTATTTAAATAAACTTGCTTGATAAATAGCAGTAAAATTAGCAGTGTCCAATGTAGTCCACCAGGCTGAGTTTATTTTAAAACAAACAAACACACACACACACCACTGCTCAAACTGGTTTAATTAGTAACAACCTTTGAAAGTCACATAACACTGTCTCATTTTTGCTTGCACCAAGCTATGGCTATTGAAAATTGCACGCACACTTCAATTTTCTTCAACTTTTCAATACATTTTGTAAGATGCAGATACTGGGATCTGTTAAGAGACTCAGCGCACTGTAAACAGCAACAGGACAACAAAACGTCATGGAAACACAAGCGTAGAGAGGGACTAAATCCAGAACCATTTATATTACTCTCAAACCTCAATCCTACATGGTATTTTGGGACTCAGATTAAATTGGATCTGAACCCTCCTTGTTTTTCGTTCTGCAAAACTGAAACCTAACCAACATTTTGCAAAGTAAGGAGTGGGTCAGCCTTCGTTTTGCCCAGCTCTAAAGAAAGTGTTTGTGTTACAAAAATGCAACTCCATATCAATTAGTCCCATGAACGTCCTGCTGAAGTGCATGGGACTGAACTTGTATTGAAGCGTCAGAAAAGAAGAGCACATTGATAGGGACCTTCACGAGCCTTCACCTCCCCGTTGAGCATCAGTCAGGATCAACTAGTACAATAAGAACTTTTGGTGTGAGAAATTCTCACACTTTTGATTTCTTATTAGTATTATTATTAGTAATAATAATCATCATTTGTGTCTGATGGTGCCCAGAGTGCCATTTGGGGCGGGGGCAGATGGGGCTCCTTAAGAAAGACAGGACACACAGAAAGATGGAGGATTTCAGAGGCATAAATGATCCTTCTGTTTCTATGTTTCTGAGAAATGAATAATCAATAGACCATCCTCATTTTGGACCACTATCTCTGGAATTACATTAGATGCTATGTTGTTAATAAACAAATAAAAGCAAAATATAAGTGGTCTTGGGCACTAGCTGTTTGGGATGAGTGAGCAGAGAATTGGGAAAAAAAATCAAAGAATGGAAAGTCCATTAAGTGGAAAGGTGTGTAGAAAAGAATATGAACTCATTACTTATAATAATCCTGAATTAAGTATTCAGACAGAACCTGATAAAGAGTTTGACTTGATCTGTTTAATGATGACCATCCTTCTTATCTAACTGTGCTAGAAGGATGTTCATTTGGAAATCATCAGGAGGCACTCCTACTATTTCTATCAGAATTCAGTGATCTGAACCAGTAGAAGGTGTGACGCTGGCAGACCAGGTGACAGCTCTTGCCTCAGCCAAGCTCTGACAAATTCATTGCTGGAAACCAGTCTCTTTCAACTGTGTGTTAATATGGTTAAGGTGGGTATTGGACTTATAACAACGTGTTTAGTGTTTGGTCTTTATGAAATGCTTGTTAGTTGCTGCATGCCTTGAGATCACTTTTTCTTTATTGCATGCTATAAGGTAATATTTAAGTTTTTGCTTTGTAAGTGTAAAAAATGGTTGCTCCGAAACTGAGCCAAGTCAGGAGGGATCAGCTCCTATCCTTGAAAGAAGACCTGTCAAAACTCAATGGGCCATTGTGGGACACCACAATACAACTTAGGAAGAGGCTGTGTGCAAAAGGGCTCATCCCATCAGCTTGAATTGGAAGAAGAAAATAAAAGTAACTGATGAGAAAAGTTGTCTTCTTTTGCTGTTCGGACTCTCACAGGGTTGGAGCTACAAAACAGAAGCAGAGGTTCAACCTGGGTTAGCCCTAAAAGGCTTTCAGAGGTGACAGATTACTACAACTCTATCACCTTTTGAAACCATAGACTAACTCATTTTGTATGTATTTGTTTGCCTGCTTTAACTTTGCAATAACTTTAATTTCTTTTCTTAGTTAATCAACCCTTAACAGTTTACTATAGGATTGGCTACAAAGCACTGTCTTTGGTATGAGATCTAAGGTACAAATTCACCTGCAGTAAATGACTGGTCTCTTGGGACTGGGAGCAACCTGAGTATTTTGTGATCTTTGGTGTGTAGCAACCATGTATCACTAAGTCCAGCTTGCCTGGGTGGCTAGATAGACTGGAATGTCCCAGGGATTCCATGGTAATACTGTTAGTGCTTTACAAGTTCACACTTGTTACTGGTTGGTGAAATCTAATAACAGAACATGTAACAATTTGGGGTCTCTGCTCTGCTTCTCAACAGTCTGCACTGAAGCTGGCAGTCATGGTTGAAAGCTATTCCAGCCAGCATAACAGAGGGGTTTCTCAAATTTACCAATAAACATTCATCTTGGAATTATTTCTTTAGCAATCAGTCAAAGCTAAAATGTTGTATTTGTTCTATGGCTTTCACAAGTACATGGTAGTGATATTCCAGCACAATCTGTCTTCAGATTTGAATGAAACATGAGCAGCAGAAACACTGCACCTTTATCTTCATTGTCAGCTAATTTTTACAGACAGAAAACAAGTTTCCTCATTTATTGATTCTGACAACTTGAAGACATTAGGAAGGTTTGCTGCCTTATGATTTCAGCATTAGTGTAAGGAAGAAAATTTGAATGACATGACTATATTGATTGCCAATATTTTTACTTCAATTAACATTCACTATAATCTGGAAATTAGAAATAGCAAAAGATGCATAAATATATATATTTTCATCTTGTGTCCTCCAATGATCCTCCTATTTCAAGCTGACTGTGTTGAGGGAAAATGGTGGAAGCCACAGAAATCTGAATTTGTGCACAATGCAACAGTCCATTTCAACAGCAGGAAAATTATATTTTATTCTAATGCTTGTGTCTTAACAGGAATGCATTCTATATTCTTTCTGGGAATACATTTTAATTCTATCTTTGCATTTGTAGGAATTGTCATTTGGGATTCTACTCCATGGGAGACAACCTCCAATTTTAGCCAATCATCTTGCATAATATGATAAACTAAAACAGAGAGAACAAATACTTCCTGGAGGAGTAACATTATTCTCAGTGAAAGAGTAATCTTGCTTGCTAAAATTAATTGAGCTCCTTATCTTCCCTGCAGATCTATAAGAATCCGAGGCATTTATTTTCACCAGCATTTCCCAGAACGGAATCCCCTAGAATTTCTTGCTTCATTTTGGAACTGTTCTATCTTAAAGAAGATTGAATGACCACGTCCAAAATAAATCGGAACCTCCTATACAAATCTATTCCAAATGATCACCCATTTTTAACACTGAACTCAGAATGAACCATTCTTCACATTCTGAAATGTTTAGCTTTGTATTGCCTCCTTCCAATCTCTTATTGGAACAAGACCTGGAAGGGTGACAATGTGAAAGAACCTGTTCTCACAGCATTTCCAAATGGGACTGGAAGCAGAGTGCCAGATATTTCATCACAAAGCTTGAGTATGCGAGATTTCCAACCCAGTTGTGCAGACCCTTAAAACTTTCAGATATGATTTCACAGATTCAGGGCCAGAAGGGACCATTGTGATCATCTGGTCTGATCTCCTGTATCACACAGGCCAGAGAACTTCCCCAAAATAATTCCTAGAGCAGATCTTTCAGAACAATCTAAGGCCTCGTCTACACTTGCAAGTTAGAGCGCATTAAATCAGCCCCGGGCGCCATAACTCCTGAGGTGTCCACACTGGCAAGGCACTTAGAGGGCCCGGACCCCGCGGCTGGAGCGCGCCTGGTAATTCACCTCCATGAGAAGCAAAAAGCTTTATGTGCCCAGGCTGAAATGCCGGGGCGTCAGCGTGGATGACGTGTTGCATTACTGCACGGTGACTGGCCTCCAGAAATGTCCCAAAGTCCCCTGAAGTCAAGTGGCCCCTCTGGTCATTGTTTTGAACTCGGCTGCAGGCATGCGAATATCCCCTTTCAAAGCTCTGTTCTGACAGCTTGCATGCTTATCTGCTCTGGGACAAAGTAAAGCATTACTGTGGAATGCTCCTGCTGCAGAGGCAGGCGTGCGTGTGTGAGTGAGAGAGAGAGGCGGGTGGTGTGGGTTGATGTCGGGTTTCCCCCTCCCCCCTGCCGCTGTCTGAACTTACAAGATAGCAAGCTGACACACACTGCACCCCAAAACACACACTCTCCCCCCGCCACATACACACAACACACTCCCTGTCATACTCCCCACCCCCTCATTTGAAAAGCAGCTGGCAATCTAGTAGGACGCCCATGGAACAACGGGATTGAGAAACCTGCATCATGTGGTGCTGTGCCCGCCCCATTAGGCATTGCAAACCCAAAGCACACTGCAGCCACTTGCACACTGGGATAGCTACCATAATGCACTGCTCTCTGTGGCATTGCAAGAGCTGCTAATGTGGACATGCTCCACAGTCACAAGGAGCACAGTGTGAACACACAGCAGCGCTTTCTCTGCTGATGTCTCCGAGGGCTGGTTTAACTCCTGGCACTCTACATCTGCAAGTGTAGACGTAGCCTGATTTAAAGATTGTCAGTGATAGAGAATCCACCACAACCCTTGGCAAGTCGTTCCAATGGCTAATCACTCTGACTGTTAAAAACGTACACCTCATTTCCAGTCTGAATTTGTCTAGCTTTGACTTCCAGCCATTGGATTACATTATACCTTTCTCTGCTGAATTAAGAGCCCATTACTAAATATTTGTTCTCCATGTATGTACTTACAGTCAGCAATCAAGTCACCCCTTAATCGCCATCCAGAAAAAAAAAAAGTTATATTAACTGTGTCATGGGGGAAGTTTGTACCCAAATGCATTCAGAAACTAAGAACAATTATTCAATGTTGTAGGCAAAAACAACTCTATTTAACTAACAAATTGAAAGAACTAGCAAGAGTCTCCTGAGTCTGCAGTGTTTGGAGCAGAATACCTAGCCAGAAGATCCTCTCAAGAATGTTAGGCAAAGAGAGCCGGCATCAGACCATTCTGGCGTGAGGATTCCTAACAAGCCTGGACTTGAAGGGATGAACCTACGAAGAGTACCTTGGAGTGACTGTATGCAGCAACCACCGTCACTGCAATACATCATCAATTAGCATATGCAACATCCTAAAACAGCATATCTGGATGGCCACAAGTTCGTGAGTTAGCGTAACGTATATGGTTGTGGGGTACAACATTACTCACACAAGCATTATAGCATATGTAAATTAAATTTATGAAAAAAAACACAAGTTTGATTAGTGAGGGAGATATAGTTATCACTATTACAAGACAAGATACTCTCCCTAGAAGCAAACATGTACATAGAACTGCTAAAAATACAGGGTAACAGTGCAACATGTTTGGAGCACATTTGTAGCCCACATACTTTTTGAAACAGAAAAAAAATGTTTTTTTATTCTACATATTTTTTTTCACCTCATTGGGTGGCTAGGTGACAATGTCCTAAAACAGCACAACTGGAAGGCCACTAGTTCATGAGTTATTGTAACATATATGCTCACAGGATACAACATTACCTCACAAACATGGGTAAATTAAACAGATTGAGCTCCTGGAGTCCATAAATATAAGGTATGTTTTCTAATCCTTTAATCACTGTCATGGATCTTCTCTGAGCCCTCTCCAATTTATCAACATCCTTCTTGAATTATGGACACGAGAACTGGACACAGTATTCTAGCAGGTTTCAAAGTGGTAGATGTGTTAGTCTGTATCGGCAAAAAGAACAAGGAGTACTTGTGACCAGGGCCATATACAGAATACGAATGGGACTTTTTAGATATTGAAGCAGATCAGACTTGAACTTGATATCTTTTGAGGTTTACCGTGAGTTACCACGAGCCAAAACCATGCAAAAAAATTGAAAAGGATGATGCTACAGCCACACAGACTTGGGTGACTTGATTTTGCAGAGGTTTGTGCATTTTAGTTAGTTACCATTCACTTGGCTTCTTACACCCTAAGTTTTTATTTCAGATTAGCATTCAAATTATCTCAAAATCTAAGAGAGAGACTCCCAGAAACCTAAGATGTGCTCAGGCAACTTTTTGGATTTGATTTTGGATTTTTGAAAGCCCAGAAATTGAAAGATGTTAATCTGCAGAGGTTTCATGTGAGCTCACCTCCAGTTGAAACCATTGAGTGTCACCTAGATTCACAATGACAATATAAAAGCATGATTCTGACACAAACTGTAGTGGTCTCAAATGATCCTAGGTCTTTTATTTCTTTGAAATGTTCACAAACCTCTTTAAACTTTGTCTGAGTTTTAAGTTTGTGATGAACCGCACAGACATGGGCGAGATTTCCATGTTTCGGGACTTCAGTGCAAACATTTCATAATGCCTATGGAATACAGAATCTCCTCCGGTATCCTAACATTCACTCTGCTTAGTGTGTTTTCTAATTATTACAGTGTTGCATAAAAAGAATTGCACCTACTGAAAAACTAGTGAATCTGCCCTTTGTATTTCTGAGTAGGTGGATTCTTTACTTCACTGGTTTCTTCCAAAGGGAAATCCTCCTGTAGGAAAAATAAAAACTAGCATATTTTTGGCTTAAATGAAAGTAAAAGAGGAGAAGTGTCAGAGCTGAAACAGAGCTTATCACAGTGTGTGGAGGGTGGAATTACGTGTGTGGAGGTGAACATCTTAGAATGAAAGAGGAAAAAGGAAGAAAGACGCTAGAGAAATGAATTGAAAGTGGATGAAAACTTGTTAAAGCTTCTTTCTTTCTTCACGCATTGAGAAGAACTCAGACTAACTGTCAGAAAGCTTTCTGTTCTGAGAGAAACTAGGTGGTCACAAGAGACTCATGGGACAGTAAGTGACAGAAAAAAAGCAAAGGATGCAAATGAGGACAGAAGCAGGAAAAGAAAGGGCTGAACCATATAGGTGATAGGCAGTGAATGGTGACAGCAGTCTTGAAAACAAAATGAAAAGAAGAAAAAGAAGAGGTAGAAGAGGAAATATATTTTACACCTTGATACCACAGTCACTGGCACCATACAAAGAGCAGTTTGCGACTCTAGAGAAGTAACCTAACACTTATATAGCACTTTTCATCTGTAGGTTTCAAAGCACTTAGCAAAGGGAAATTGGTATCATCCCAATTTTACAGATAGGGAAACTGAGACAGACAGTTGAAGTGACTTGCCCAAGGCCACCCAGCAGCCCAGTGGCAGGGCTAGGAATGTAACACAGGTCTTCTGAGTCCCAGTCCAGTGATATAGCCACCAGGTTACACTTCCTCCTAGCAATATCAATGTTTTTCATTGCAAATTCACTTGAGTTGAGGTGAATTGGAATTGCCACACTTCAATGCCTTAGATCAATTTGAGACTCACTTTCTGCTTGATAATGAAAGAATTTTTCTAGACTGTAATATGGATGAAATTCAGCTTGGGGTTTTTTTTAGTGCTAAAGAAAGCCCCAAGAACCACACAAAGTTTCCACCTTGTGGAAAGATCTTGTGGTTAAGGAAGCAGACTTCGAAGATCTAGGTTTAATTCCTGATTCTGTGACCTTGGGCTAATCACTTGATGTCTCTGTGCCCTGGTTCCCCCACTGTAAAATGGGTATAATAATTTCTTTGTCTGGTTAGATTGCAAACTTTTCAGGACAGGGGCTGTCTCTTACCATGTTCATTTACAACATCTAGAAGAATGAGGCCCCAATCTCAATTAAAGCCTCTAATTGCTACCATAATAGAAGTCGTTAACACTAATAATACAGTGTGCTGGAGGACAGAGGATACAAAGTAGGCTCCAGGGGAACTCTCCACTCCTTCTGTGCTATGGAGCTGGGATTCACTCCTACTTCAGATAGCTTAGTGTGCAGGAGGTGGGAGTTTCAGCAGACCAAGGGAGAGGCTATACCTGGTAACTGGATCGTGATTACGTGGATCCAGTAATCTCCACTGATTCCTAAGATCCACTTAGTTTTCATTTCTCCTTGTGGCAGATTCAGCTACAGAACCTATTGTTCTGTAATCAACAGTACTGGTAATCAACCACCAAAATGAGATGTTATTCTAAAATTGAGGGGGGGTGGGGAACTTACAGAGTTTGGATTAATTTTGTCCCTCTGTACGTTTTTAAATCTGGCCCTTTATTTAGATATTCCAGACCATCCCCCTTGCAGTGCAGGATTGTTGGCTAGAATATATTTTCTAGCACTTTGTCCATTCCAGTTTTAAATTACTTTAATGATGGTGTTTTGACCTCACTGGAACATTATTCCAGTTTTATAGATCCCAATGATAATACCCCTCCCCTGATGCTATCACTAGGCCTAGTGCTTTGATCTAAATTTCTCTTTCTGATCTGCTTGTACTGCTGGGTGTATCCTTCTGGAGAGGAGAGAGCCATTGGAAGGGCGTTACCAACCAAAAGCACAGCCGGTAACAGACAGAGATGAGGGGCAGGGGTGAATGACACACTACCTAATTCAAAGCACTCCTAAACGATTCATGATGGGAGGCCTTTTTCTAATTTGTTTGCTTTAGGAGGAGTACGAGGCACTGCGTAGGATAGATGAGTTAAGGAATCCTTGAGCTTACTAATAGGCCCAGAAATTTTCTTGGAGGTCCTGCTAGTATCTTTCCCCTGCTGCTTTAAATTTCTCTCCCCTGGTGCACAAGTAGCCAGCAAATAAACCACATGTGCTCTCTCTCTGAGCTCTGCTTCAGTGCCCAATTCCATGAACTTTCACATGCTGTCAGGGGTGAAAGTAAGTCCAATGATTTACCAGTACGCTGGGGCCAGCTCTGGCCCCCTGAAGGGGCAGAGCCTAGGGCAGAAGGGGCAGGGCTGAGGGGGTCAGAACCAGCCCCAGCCCACCCTGTAAGGTAAGTGCCCCACCGCCTACTTCTCCTTCTCCTCCTCTTCCTCCCCCCCTCCGGGGTAGCAGCAGCAGCCCGGGGCTCCGGGGGCTATTTAAAGGTCCCGGGGCTCCCCTGCTTCTACTGCCTCGGTCCTTTAATTAGCCGCCGGAGCCCTGGGGAAGTGGCGGGGCTCCAGCAGCTATTTAAAGGATTGGGGCGGCAGAGGCAGCTGGAGCCCTGGTGCTTTAAATAGCCCCTGGAGCCCTGGGGTAGCAGGGGCTCCAGGGGCTATTTAAAGGGCCCGCGGCTCCCCTGCTTCTACCGTCCCGGTCCTTTAAATAGCTCCCGGAGCCCTGGAGTAGTGGCGGCGGGGCTCCGGGGGCTATTTAAAGGGCCGGGGCGGTAGAAGCAGGGGAGCCCCGGGCCCTTTAAATAGCTGCCGGAGCCCCGCAGCCGTTACCGCAGGGCTCCAGCAGCGGGGCTCTGGAGGCAATTTAAAGGGCCTGGTGCTGCAGCCACTGCTGGGAGCCCCAGGCCCTTTAAATTGCCCCCTAGGGAAGCCGGGCTGCCCCAGTACAGTGCACCAGCTCTTGCCACTACGCCCTAGTGGGGCATACCAGCTTACTTTCACCTCTGCATGCTGCTCAGTGAGATCACAGTAACGAAATTTCCATACTGTACTGTCATTTTTGCACACATGGTCTCTGTTAACATGTGCAAAATGAAACTCTCCTCCTCTAATCCCCAATCTGTTACTTCACCCTTAGGGACCTGCCCATGGTCACTCACTTATTACCCAAAGTACTGTAAAAAGGAAGGGGTTTTTAAACTGCTACACTAAGACAAAACATTAGTTCAAAGGTATGGATTGTTTACAGTCTCCTGTTAAATAAATATAGTCTCCCATTAAATATAGCAAATGTGGCCCAAAACTTCTTTACAAGAAGTCTGTAAATCAAATAGGTCGCAGGACTAACCCTTATAAATAGTTAGAAGACAGTAACCTCATATTTGTCAAGTGATGAGAAGGGCATGTAGGATTTTTGAAAAAAATAAATGTGGTCTAGTTGGACTAGCAATTAGGACACCCGGTTCATCTGTCCCCAGTTTGGTCATTGTCTCCTGGCATTGACACTTGACATTGCTTTGACACTGAGCAAATTGATAAGGGCTGGTCTACATGGGCAAATTATTCCCAAGCAAAATAGGGTGTGAATGTAAAGCTCTGTGACAATTGGTCTGGTCACTAGAATTATTCTGGAATACCTACAGCAAAATTTCCTTCTCAGTGCAGGAATATTGTGAGGCTAACTTCTTTAAATGTTTGGAAAGCGGTGGGAACTCTTTGGATGGAAGTTGTTAGAGAACTTCAAAATATTCTTATTTTTCTAAAAATCCCTCGTTTATCTACCAATCTATAGGTGAGGTGGGGAAACAAAACACTTTCATGTCAAGTCCAAGACAGAAGATCAATGAATTATTTAAACACCAACAAAAATTTCCTTGACAACCAGGTGATGGGAAGAATGGACAGGCCAGCTAAAAATTCCGTGGAGACTTGTAACTGCAGAAATGCGATACTGATTTGATTTCCTTTAAAGAGTGATCTGATAGTTTTAATCAAGATTGAATCAAATGACAAATAATAAATCACAGAGAAGAGTTCACACCTGAATAAATAAACAACAGCTGCTAAGGGTGGAAGGGGGAATAAAAAAGGAAAATTTTTAAGAAATCTAAAAAGGATTGATGATCAAGGTAAATGCCTCAATTTCTTTCCTATAAGAAAAGGAGTACTTGTGGCACCTTAGAGACTAACCAATTTGAGCATAAGCTTTCGTGAGCTACAGCTCACTTCATCGGATCTGATGAAGTGAGCTGTAGCTCACGAAAGCTTATGCTCAAATAAATTGGTTAGTCTCTAAGGTGCCACAAGGACTCCTTTTCTTTTTGCGAATACAGACTAACACGGCTGTTACTCTGAAACCTTTCTTTCCTATGGCATTTTGGTGATAAGGAGGTTGTGATGCAGGATGTTAACATATCATAGCCAGGTGTGTAGCTTAAATGAATACTGTATACCTCAGGCCAGCTGAGATTCTGTAGCTAATGGTCTCAAGATCTTATAAATCTTGAATGTGGGATAAAAGGATTTCAATGTACAAAAGTGGGGGGAAACCAGACTCCACTGTCAGTGCATATATTCCTGTTGCTGTTAGGATACTGGTGATAAACGTCACTTCTGTCAATGATTCTCCCTCATTACTACTAAGGTGTGACTAGTCTCTCACTGGATTATGAAAACCTGTGCAGCTGGAAAGCCATCACTGCTGCTATCTCAAAAATAGAAGATACAGCATCTTTATAAAAAGTTCTGAAGCCAGCAAACATTCTTGCATGCAAGCCAAGAGGACAGGGAGGAGTCTGGCAAATTGCTGTGTGTGGTGCATTTCCCCCAAGGATCTCAGTGTGCATTACAAATATTAATTAATTAAAATCACACATTGCTCCAGGGGCAGGTAAGTGTTACGAGGCCAATTGACAAATGAGCACATTGGGGCACAGAAAGATTCAGGCCAAAAAGCCACTTTTTTTCTTTTTCTTTTCTTTTTTTTTTTTTTTTAAATGTGGGTGCCTGGATTTAAATACTTGTATGCAGATTTAGTCTCTCTATAGCACTTCTCTGGCCCCCCTCACATAGTAGCCGAGCAACTCACAAGCTTTAATACACTTTGCCTCAGAACTGCCTTGTGAGGCAGGAAGGTGCTGTGGTCCCCAAAGCACTTAGGTGAAGAACTCCCATTGATTTAAATGAGAATTAGGTGCCATGACCCTTCTGGAAACCCCAGTAGGCACTTAAATCAGTGCTTCTCAAATGCAGCCACTGTGGCTGTGACCACAGCCTCCTGGGCTGTGATTGGAGGAGGGGAAGCAAAGCAGCAGCCCCTCCACCTCCCCGTTGCTCCTGGATGCACTGCCTTGGTGTTGGTTGCTGGGACCACCAGCAGAGGTTGGGTCCTGCCCTGCTCTGAGAGTCCCTTGGGACACAACGCTGGAGGAGAATGCTGCTGCTGAGTTCCCCACCTTCCCAGAGGCTCTGGGGCTCAGGCTTTGAGGCTTCAGCCCTGGAGTGGTGGGGTGGCAGGCTCTGGCCATGGGGCTTCCAGCTCTAGCCCTGGGCTCTGGCTGCGTGGCAGCAGGCCCCAGACTCTGGTCACAGGGCTTCAGGCTCCCGCCCCCTACTGCTTCTCCCAACCCCTCACCCCCATCGCCCCTGGCCCCCACTGCCTCCCCTGACCCTCCATCCAGGGCTTAATTTATCCCCAGGCTTGCCAGGGGTGAATAAGTCTGCTGTGAAAAGTGATACTTGTATGTTTGTTAATATCACTTTTCACACAGACTTACTAACCAGCAATAAATAAATTAGAATGATTTGGATATGTCCGTGTGCATATTTATTTGTTTTCCTAAAGCTAATCAAGTATTTTAGTAAAAAATGTGAGACCCCATCAAAAAAAATTGTCCTGAGAACCCCAGTTCTAAATACTTTTACAAGTCTGGCCCTAAGTGACATGCCAAGGGTCACATAGGGAGTTTATGGTGGAACAGGAACTTGAACTTGTGTTTTCCATGAGACCCAAACTAGAGTCCAAACTAGGTTTACAAGGTGTATGGTTTTCAACTGGAATGCCTGGTAGAAAAGGGACCCTGGCCATTAAAAGTCCAGTTGGCAGCACAGCAGGGCTGAGGCAGGCTCCCTGCCTGCCATGGCTCCCGGAAGGAGAGGCATGTCGCCCCCTCCAGTTCCTATGCGTAGGGGCAGCCAGGGGCTCCGTGCACTGTCCCCACCCCAAGCACCAGCTCTGCAGCACCCATTGGTTGGGAACCATGGCCAATGGGACCTATAGGGGAGGCACCTGTGGAGAGGGCAGCCTGGCTGCACCTCTGCATAGAAGCCGGAGGGGGGACATGCCATTGCTTCCAGGAGCTGCCTGAGGTAAGTGCCGCCCGGAGCCGACCCTATCCCGTGTCCTAACCTCCTGCCCCAGCCCTGGTCCCCCTCCTGCTCTCCAAATCCCTCACTCAAAGCCGGGAGCACCCCCCGAACCCTCATCCCCAGCTGCACCCCAGAGCCCACACCCTCAGCCAGAGCTCTCACCCCCTCTCGCATCCCCACTCACTGCCTCAGTCCAGAGACCCCTCCCACAGCCTGTCCTCCTCATTTCTGGCCCTACCCCACAGCTCGCACCTCAACCCCCTGACCCAGCCGGTGAAAATGAGCGAGTGAGGGAGGGTGGGTAAAGCGAGCAACAGAGGGAGGGGAAGAATATCGGGGGTGGTGCCTCAGAGAAGGAGCAAGGCTGTTCGGTTTTGTGCAGGTAGAAAGTTGGCAACCCTAGTCCTAACCCGTGGATCATCCTCTCTCTCTTGGTTTTATTTCCTGGTTCTGCCACTGATTTGCTACACAGCTTCAGGCAAATTACTTTTTAGTTGAAAGTTTTTAATGTCAAAGCCCTCTACATATAGATATAAGATGCTTAAAGTTAAAGTTAGTCACACACAAGTCAGTGGGAAAGCCAGGAATGGAACCCAGGAGGTCCTGACTGCTCCAAACACCATACACACTTCCCGGATAAAAGGTAGTTTCCTCAGGCGATGTATTGCACAGCTAGTTGTAATTTATAATGACTGCAAGAAGCTACTCTAGTTTTAATCACTGGCCAGTAGCACTGTATCTATCAAACTAGCATCAGCCATATTGCTGGAGGCTACATCAATCTCTCCCGACACAGAACATCTAATAATTTATAAATAATAATAAAGTATATTAGAAGCACACAGCCAGGCAGATATATTGGGTCAAACTATTGGGATATACTGGGACTCACATCCTATGGCTTTGTAAATCAGTACAAAATTTGGTCCCTCAGCAGTTTTACCCTTTCAGCAGACAGTTAAAGGAAAAGTTTTCCAGTGTGTAGACCTATTTTATCATAAACTACTCATTATTTTCTTAGACAGTCCTTCCTTCCTTCTCCTGTCTTTTTCATCATTTCTTTTTGGGAGGGCTATTTACAGGGCCCTGGGGCAGTAGCAGGGGCTGGAGCCCTGGGACCCTTTAAATTCCCGCCGGAGCCCCACCACCGCTACCCCAGGGCTTTAAATTGCCATCTGGGAAAGCCAGTCCCAGTACGGTGCACCGCTCTTGCCGGTATGCCATACTGGCTTACTTTCACCTCAGCTGATAGTACTTGTGTTGACTGAGTTTATGTTAACTAGGTTCCTGCTAACCCGGCCAGCCAAAAGCAAAACAAAAAAATAAGCACACATCTATAACATTTGTGAATTATCCCTGCAGAACCAAAATGTTACACTATCAATCTTTAGCATATCTATCAAGCTCTCATTTTCAAAGTGCTGTATAGACGTTAAGACAGAAATTTGCAAAGCTTCATAGATCCCATTAATTCCTACATTCTCTTAGACATGTTTGAAAATCCCACCATAACCAAATAATTCTCACAGTACCATGGTGAGGTAGGTAAAATATTAATTTCCATTTGACAGATGGAGAAACTGAGGCAGATGGAATCATGTAACTTTTACTTGGTTCAGCTATTTTGTACCCTGGACAATAATGAAAATTCCAGATCTTGCTTCTTCTTTGGATTAGACAGGAATTATGATATTGTTGGATTGCTCAGGAGTGCCTGTCTTGAAACAGTTCTGACTTGTAATAGAAATGGTTTTGTAACAATAACTATATGCACCCTGTTACTCCAGTGCGAAACCCTAAGATTGATATACATGGCCAAGCGCCAACTACAAGGCAGAAATAAATCTATATGCACACACACACAAAAGAGAGGATTGTGGGGACACTGTGAAACCTGTGGCTAAAGGCCCCCTGAGTTGGGAGAATGAAAATATGACACTCAGCTCTCATTTTTCTTTTAAAGTAGTAAGTTTCTACCCCTTTTCCTGGTGAGGAGAACAGAGAGACATTTTTATTTGTCCATCACCATCACAACCAGCAAAATTCTGAGAATCTTTATTAACTGGCAGCAGCTGAAGAGAAACACAGAGTATAAGGCCCTGGATTTTATAGGATCTACAAAATATGTAGCTATTTTCCTTGAAAACATACACCGATCACTGATGTTGAAAAGATCTCAAGATCATCACATGTAGATGTAGAAGACTCAGTTGTGTCGGTGGTGTATTCTAATCTAAAGAACCATCCCACTGTCCCTCTCACAAATCTTTATGCCTGCCCTGTGAATAGCAATGTAACAGCAGCAAACAGGAGCCATGCATGTGGGGGCAGCAACCATTGTTATTCAGGCATGCTCAAAAGTGCTAACGCTGGCTTTGACACTTAGTATATTATTATCCTCCAGCACAATTCAAAGGAAGAGAAAGGCCAGTCCTGATGCTCCATATTCAACTCAATTACTTTGTTGTCACTTACTTAATTGCTGTTCCAAAATTGTGACAGCATTGCCTAAAAGTTTATGACTGCTTTCATTTTCCAAACACACAAAGAACTGCACAGGGAGCTAAATATGCCTTTAACAAGAGCCTATAATTTTTAACAGCAGAACAGAGCATCCATATGGAAAGGTGATGTACGATTACTGTCACAAATGGTCTGATTGATTATTGATTGCAATCATCTACTACTTTCCATGATGAAATTGGCTATAACTCCTTATGCAGCTACTGATAACGCTGTATCCCTCCGATTCAAAGGCAACATATGCATTCTGCACATGATAAATCACTCAGTGCAGGAGAAAACTACCCACCCATTGTAGGACAGCAACAAAGGTTTATTAGATGCACAATGATGTAGTACACAGAAGGCCTACGGAATTCTACTGAAAGTCCCTATGGTCAAAATTCTGCTCTCAATATTGAGTCCTGAAGGCATTGCTCCTTAGGGAAAGGCTTTCATTTTTCTGTAAAGCATCAGGCACGGTTTTGTGTGGTGTAACTCAAGACAGGATCTGACCCATTGTTTTTAGGAAAACATGTAAGTGGAAGGACAAAATGCTAGTCCTCACTATAAAATCATCCTTGAAGAATGACTTGCACTGTACAGCATATTCAAAAAGTTATTTCCAGCTTGGTGACTCAGGCCTCAGTCATGCCATGTAGACCTAAACCTGTGCTGGGGTAACTGCAGCCAAAATTCTTCAGCATGGTCCAGCGCTGGAGGAGGACTCTTGCTGATACACCCTTCTGGGGAGATTTCCCTCAGTGCACTAGATTCATACCGCAAGGTGGAGCAGAGAAGGGGGAGGATCCCCACAACATCTGAGTGCAGTTCCTGCTTTACCAGGAGTACGATAACCATTAGTTGTGACAGGCCCTTAAGAAGAGTACACAAGGTAGGTTGAGGCTCCTTTGTTCTCATTTCCCCACTTTCCCACCCTGTTAAGAAGCAGTCACTAACTGGCTTCAAGGAACCAAATGTTTTACCCATGTGAAAACAGTGACAAAGATGTTCAGCTATTTCCTAGCCAGGTGTGCAAAGGTTATGATGATATCAACACCTCTAAACAGATTTCCATTGTTGGTGTTTTTCCTACCTCTTAACTTCTCGATTCTTTGCTGTTCTAAAATTGCTTATAAATAATAATGTTTTGCATTTCATTACTACTTCCCATTAGTTGATCTCAAAATACTTAAGAAACAACTAATTACATTAACCCTTACAACCTCCTACTCCTCCTCCAGGAGATAGGAAAGTACAAAACATTAACACACTCATTTTGCAGCTGAGGAAACTGAGGCACAGAAGATGAAACTCAGGTGTATGAAGGCACCTGTATGAGTAGACTGGGTTTTAGAAGCTCTGGATGGTCACAGTGAGAGTTGGAGGTGCTCATCTATGCAAATGAGATCATTTATTTAGATACCTCAATAGAGCACATTTTTGAGGTAACTTGCATGAGATCATCAAATCAGTAGAAGAGCTGGGGATAGAACTCAGAAGGCTGGTGGCATCTAAGTGGGGTTTAATCTCTTGGACCACAGCTGCCTTCGTAGGAACGGATGTTGAAAAATATGGGGCTTCATCTCAACTATGTGCTAGCAAAGAGTCAATGTTTTGTCATGCCATGATATTGCATCAGCTAGTTCACTGATTAACATGGTGTATCGAGCACAGAAACATGGTTTTTCTACTAAAAATTAAAGTGCTGTGACTTTTTTTTTTAAGACCAAACAAAGTGCTAATATTGTATATAGCTGCCTCCCTCCAGTTGCAATTGCTGCTGCAGACCAGCAAAGCAAGCAATCTCCCTCCTGTTTGCACATCTAATGCAGACTAGGAGGCTGGTCTGACTCCAGTTAAAAGGATCATGTCTGTTTAAGTAAAACATAAAGTGAGGCATTTAGCCGATTCTTGAAGAGAGATCTCAAATTCACTCGGTGCTTTGTATTTCAGAGCTACAAGAGCAACTTTGAAGTGAGCTGTAGCTCACGAAAGCTTATGCTCAAATAAATTGGTTAGTCTCTCAGGTGCCACAAGTACTCCTTTTCTTTTTGCGAATACAGACTAACACGGCTGCTACTCTGAAACCTATAAACACCAAGTGTCAGACATTTCTCTCAGGGATTTCATAAAACAACTGAAGTTAAGACTGCAATGAGATTTCAGTTTTGATTTTCACTGACTAAAGGACACTTTCATATAGCACTTCTTTTGTCATTCTCTCAGTTCTTTGTGATATTCTTCCAAAAGTCTGGAAATTATTTTTTCCCCTCTCTCTTCTCATTTTACCATGCATGGAACTGAAATTAACATGGCTGTTTGACTGAACGTCAACTTTTAAGGGTTATTTTACTGTATACAAACATCTTTGTCTAGCACCCACTATCAGCTAGGAATCTTTATTAGCTGACTGCCAGACAACATCGAATATGTCTACACTGCAACTGGCAGTGTGCGTCCCAGCTCAAGGAGACGCATCACCCGTGCTCCCTCCATTTGAGCCAGAACATTGAAAATAGCAGTGTGGACATTAAAGGACAGGCAACAGATAAAGCTATGTTTATACTACAGCTACATCTACACTTGGAGCTCGGGCGTGATTCCCAGCTCATGTAGACATACTCACGCGAACACTCATCAAGCTAGTTGGTCACTAAAAATAACAGTGTAGCCACAGAAGCAGGGGCAGCAGTGAGCGGCAGCATGGGCTAGCCACCTCAAGTATGTATCCACAGGGGCTCTCAGCCCACGCCACCACCCTGCTACCACCGCTCCACTATTTTTAGGGTGATATCTCAATGAGAGCTAGCACGAGTATGTCTACTTGAGTTGGGAATCACAGCCCTAGCAGCAAGTGTAGACATAGCCTAGAAGGGCAACTGTGGTTGTACCTTTAATCTAGCTAGAGCGGGTAAAATCATCGTGAAGACACGGCAGCATGGGCTTTACCATGAGCTAACAATCCCAGTACAAGCCCACTGGGGAGTCTGGGTATGTACTCAGGTTGCTAGCCAGCATTAAAGCCCATATCACAGGCCTTCACTACTGTTGCGACCTGTGATAGCTAGACAGAAGCTAGCACAGATAAGTCTACCCATGCTACATTCACACCTGCACTTGCACTGTAGACATGCCCACAGAGAGCACAAGGTATTTTTCTGTAGACCCTAAAAAGGCAATAGTCGCATGGATTTTAGTTTTTTTTTTTAAAAAGTGTCCAAGTGTCTAAGATTTAACACCCTGAGCATTATATACAATAAGCCTTCGTGCTGATCCCAGTATAAAATTGTAATCTGAATGGAACTTTACAGTGTCTCTTGTTGGGTATCCATCATGTACTCATATAGTTGCTTAGGGCAACAGAGCACTGAATGCTGGGATATATAGTCTCTGTGGAACGTACCTCAGGACTGACTTATTGGCCTTATCAGTGGGCTCTGGATCAGGCCCTAAACCATGAGGGCAGTTGCAGTCTATTCCATTTATGTAAGAAGTGGGCCTTGGGTTACCAACGGTTTTTGGTTGAGCAAAGTTTCTGCAGACACTCACACAGCAAACCCTATGAAGATGGTAGATTTTTGTAAACACTGCTGATACTAAGCAGTTTTAGTGATTAAAAATTAATCTCAGGAAAACTGCCTAAGGCAAAATATTTTCCACTTATGTTAGACTCAAAATTATCTGTTTAAAATATTCTAAATCTAAATCTATATCTATATATCTACAGCTACGTTTCCTGTTCTTTTCCAAACCCAGGGTCTCAAAGGCTTGATCTGGGTACCTCTTCACCTACGCATTGTGTGCATATTAATACATTTAAATTGCTACATATGTAAACATTAATATGCTGATTTAGCAACTACGGAACTCTAGATTTTCCAATCACCTTTATTTTCATTCACACTTCTAACAAACAATAGGATAATACCCCATCAATTAAGTATAATTAAGCTTAATAATTGTTTAAACTTGTCATCCATAAATCATGACCAGCAAACCAGTAGGAACGAATTAATCACTGGTGGCATCATTAGGTATGTTTATTTATAGAGTATTTATAAAATACATAGTGTTGTAATAGAAAACAAAAGGAATACACATGAGTTTGGAGTGATAATATTACTCACCAGTGGTGAAGCCATGGGTGAGGTCAGACCAGATGAGTCGAGTACCCATAAAATTTTTATACAACACCACACCATTTTATATGTTGTATATGCCAAACTCTAGGCACCTGTGAAGCAGCAGAAGTCTAACTCACTGATCAAGTCAAAGCTGGAGGGAAAAACTGTAACTAATGAAGGTTTAGAAACAACAACAAAACTCCTAAAATTTAAATTTGATACATTGTATTGTGGTAGTGGCTAGGGGCCCCAGTCATGTCCCAGGACCCTATTGTACTAAGAGCTGTACAAGAAGACCAAAAAGATGGTTCCTCCTCCCCCCACCCCTCAAAAAAAACAACTTAATGTCACAGTTAAGAATCAGGGGTTGGGATTTTCAAAGGAGTCTAAGGAAATTAGGCACTCAAATGCCATTGAAAATAAATGGGATTTGGGCATCTAATTCCTACTTTTGCTCCTTTGAAAATCCTAGCCAGATAGCATTTCAAGGTCTGAGTTAAATATACCATGCCTCCCACTGGAAAATCTCCTTCTGTATTTGGCTTTAAACTTGTTGCAGATCCGGGGCTGAGTACTGCTTCATCTCAGGCTATAGTAATTTTTTTAAAAAATAGAAAGGGTAGTTTGAAGTTACTCAGAGGTTCAGAACATGAGTAATACTCCCAGGTGGGGATGGATTAGCAGATAAAGTGGTGAAAGGTGAGTGCAGCAATGCAATTGATGACTTCTCTAGTAGACATCTCTGTTCAAAAATTTAAAAAGGTTCTGCTTGCAAAAAAAAAAAAAAAGTTATGAACAGAACAGCAAATCCATTGATCAACTGGTTCTTGAGATACAGGTCTTCTAGTAGAAACCAGCCAGCTGAAGGATTCTAATGGCGTCTATATAATTGTTCAAATTAATATTTCTCAGTGGTGTTCATGCCTGTCAATCCTAATATAACTTATCACATTTTAAATGTGCCTATCACCATAGTATCTACACTCATTTCATTATAGTGGTAGCTACTGATATTAGATTAACTAAATTATCATCCTGATTATATACAGTATACTCAGATTAAAATAATTATATTCAGCCTTCGGGCCTGAATCTAGCATGTTTTGAGATCAATGGGAGTTTTGCTTCAGAAAGAATTGCAGAACTGGGCCTTGAGAGTTTAATATTATATATTCTTGTATTTTACTAGATAATTTGAAGTCTTCTAGCTCTTCTCCATGAAAATAACAAATGCTTTGTTTAATTTGTATTTGTTAACAACCCATTATTAGTAAATGCTTCTTAGATGGGAGAAAGAGAGAATATATTTTTCTAAAAGGTCAATATCCCCTCCTCATGGTCTGCCAGTTACCTCCAGGATGTGCCATTAACTTACTGTGTAATGATTCTGCACTCTTAAAAGCAACTAATTATGTGTATGCTGCCCAAAGTTGCACAGAGGTGTAATTGGCCCTGGAGCTAAAGGAGGAGACAGAAAAACTCCACACAGGTCAGCTAAAACCCATAAATGCTATATCATCAGGTGTGGTATGTGGGGTTTTAGTTAGAACTCTTGACTGCCAAAACTACTTATGTTGACAGGCACGCTTTACTCTTCTTTGATAATTTATATAATATTCGTATTTTTGTTTAACTATGCTAAAATGTCCATTGTTACTTGAAATACAAAACGAAGCATTTGCTATGTGTTAGATCTATAGGAGTTTATAGTTCACCCAGTAAAGGCTATGGAAACTTCCACAGATTATCACTTTCATTACTCTGGCTTAGAAAAATACATCTTTTTTTTTTTTCCTTATTAAATGGTTCTCCCAATTCCTTCGTATTATCAATAAACAAACTTAGAAATATAAATGTTACTGATCCAATGCCAAAAAGTTGTCAGTGGTGTATAAATTAGCATATATTAATACATAATTCACCATTTGCAACATGGCTTTGTTGAAAAATTGATGAAAATTCATGAAAGAATCTTTCCAGATTATGTTGCACAATAAGCATGTAGCCAGTGGCATTCATAACATAAAAGTAACAGTTTAGAGTTGCCATATGCATATTTTGTCTATTTTAAATGTGTATTTTAGACTCTCAGACACAGATTATGTATACAATGTATTGTGTATATGTAAATAAGAGGTGTGTGTGTTTATTAAACATTTCTACTGTTTCAAAACATTCTACTGTTTTCAGGGATGTTCTCTATCTCTAATGAGGAATTCTGCTAGAAATGATAAAGTATTCTATTGTTCTGAAAAAAGTTAAGTGTGCTGACTGTATACAATATGCAAATATTGGGGCTGGAGAAAAATTGTGTGTCTATACTGTTTTTAAATGGAAATCTGGATTTTTGATGAGACAAATTTTTAGCAGAAATTGCTTCCCACAGAAAATGTTGCCTTTGTCAAAAAACTGACACCACCACAAAGCTTTTCAGTGAAAAACAAAAGGGTTTTGGTTTTTCAAAAAAAAAAAAAAAAAAAATTCTGCATGGTGAAAAAAAATCATTTACTGCCAGCTCTAACAAATATATCAGCACAGATGTGTATGGTCATGTGTAGAGTGTGTGTGTGTGTGTGTAAATACACAAATGCCAATCCAAATCTCTCAATCTATTCCTTATTCTCCTATGACCACATTATCTAAGTTTCATAAAATATCTGTGGCGGACAGCAAAGCAATGGTCCTCTATCTATTTGGATTTAATATATTTTGGTGAGGACTTTCTTACACAGATACAGATATAAATACAAACACAACATGCAGCATTTATGCCACACCCAGCGTTCACAAGTTAAATGTATGCGCAAACGAAGCACGCTGTAGGCATGCTGGTTAACAGTATTTCTTTAAGGGTAGGGAATGAAAACAAAAGAGGTGTTGTAAAAACAGAACAGCTATTCAAACGGCAACAGAAAAGCTGTCCTTAGGCACCAGCCTTGGAGTTCATTCAACACACTATCAAGACATGAGAACATGGATGTCTTTTTTATTCCAAATTTATCATCTGAACAAGACAGTGTCTTTTTTACATATTCATACAACTGCAAAACTGATCAATTTATTCTATTTTTAGAATAGCCCTGCAGCATTCCCCCCCAGAAAATGGATTGTGCTCAATACATTCCACTAGAAATGTAAGTGTTGTCTAATTTCCAGGATTATGTACTTATTGCAATATCTTAAAGACTCCTTGTAAACTAATTTGAAATAACTTCATTGTTTAGAACTGAAAGTTTTGATTGCATTTGAATTGACCTGACTCAATGATTGATACAAGAGAGAGTTTGGATTCTTTCCAGGAATGATTTACTCATCTCCACTCCAAGCATCCTGTTCACATTGAAGATTCCCCTCTATGTTTTCACTGACATCACAAATATTTGCGCTCATCAACTCTAAATTTGTGCTCTAAATCAAATCAAACGAGATGCATTTAGACAAATTTAATTGTGTCTTTGCAAAACTGAGTCCCTAATAAAACTCCCTTATTGAATTTGGAGCCACAGGTGACTGCAAAGTATCTTTTCATTTTATTTATGGGACAGTGGAGATGGGCTGCATATTTTTAAAGACACATTGACAGTGAATATGAATGAAACCTAGAATGGATGATTATTCAGACTTCAATATAGTAGTACCCATAGGGTCCAATCAGGCCAAAGGCTTACAATGACACAGTCCTTGCCTGGGAGAGCTTACAGTCTCACAAGACAAGGAGGGAGAGGCAATCAAATAGAAGTTATTGCATTGATAAGCTAGTGAACACAGTTGTCAATTTCCTTTCTATCTGAAGATATGTCGAAAGGTAAAAACCAAGGTGGTGGTGGGGGAGGGGAGAGGGAGGAAGAAAAATCAGCTCCTCAGGGAGAGTACAAGAAAAATAAGCCCTGGGACTTCTCTGAATTTTTCCACCCTCAACTACAAATTTTAAGATGAAAATAGACAGCAAAGCTATAAAAGGTCTTGGCTTTATACTGAAATTTAGCTGCAGCAGCTGTGAGAAACTACATCACAACTGTTAAACAGCATGCACACCTTCCTACCCATACAGCACTTACATTTTATGGGTCGGAGCCACATGATACCAGAAGTGATGGCATTACCACTGAGACCCATTTAGGGATAAAACATGAATTTTCTCTCTGTCTCTCGCTGATGGTTTCTGTCCATCACGGTTCACTAGAAGTTCTTCACCTCCAAATCAGGCCCCACTCAGCTGCCAGGCAACCCCCAGCCGGAATGGCAATTAGCCAGATGTCAGCAGTCCTATTATCTCCATTGCTCAGTTCTACATTATTTAGTCACTGCAGGATAACTGCAAGAAAAGAGAAAATTACAGGAGAGAATCCCACCAGGACTCCACTTTAGAAACCTGCAAGGAACCTGAAGGAGGGCCAAAAGAAATGCCAAAGTGAGGCAAAAGTAGCTAAGCATGCTCTCTCTTTTTCTGTTGTGATTATTGTTGTTTTTCTCACCTTTAACTCTTTGCTGGAAGAGAGAACAGGCTCCTCTGGGCCATTGGGAGGATGACAATATTGCACAGAGTTCTTTTTACTTGGCATGCATCGGCAAAATTCTGTACATAACTTATCCATTTTCTCGAAAGCACTGGCTTCTACCATCTGAAAATATGGGGGCTGCCGTATACACACAGCAAGGAAGCAGGTGGAATGTGTCTCATGTTTTATTTTACAAGAGGGAAAATGTCTCTTTGATGGCAGACTAGAGGAAACTATGTTTTACGGAAAACAAAATATCAAACTTGTTTATTTGAGTCCAACACCTGAAGGGTTATTATTTTCCATCCCTTTATATTGTAAACAGGTGATATATCTGCAAAGGGGGGGGGGGCAGAGAAATGACACAAAGATGTAATAATTGTGAAACCTCAGGAAAACTTTTATTTTTTACCTACCAATATGCCTTTGCATTTTAAAAAAGGTGTTTCAAACTGAGGGGCATGCTTGTTAGTGTTTCTGGGTAATTATACAGGGTCATCAATTAATCAGCACTTCAGATGCCCAGACAGGAGATTAATCAGTGGCCTGAGAGAAAGATAAACCATGGATGATGAAAAGCAAACATGACAGCAAGTCTTGGTAAATACTTAAAGTGTGGTTAATGTTTGAAAAGGGACTCTGTAAAAGTGACATTGCAAGGGTCCCTATTTATTCTTTGCTTGCATACAGATTAGAATCAAAAGATCTTTTTCTAACCACCAATAATCTACACACTACCCAGAGGCTGAATATAAAGATGCCTTTTTTCCACTTCTTGCATTTTTACATTTTGCACTTCCATAGCAGCTCCTGGCTTAGAAATTCAAAGTGTTTCATAACCCTTCATGAACTAAGCCTCACGACACTCCTGTGAAGTAGGTAGGTTTTATTACTATCCCATTTTACAGATGGAGAAACCAAGGCGCAGAGAAGTTAAATGCTTTGCTGAAGCTCAAAGATAAGTGGTCCCACTGTGACCAAGGAAGGAGAGGAAGAAGCCAGGAGTAGCTATGCCCTTACTGCTGCTAAAAGAATTTAGAAGTCTGAAACAGAATTGTAAAGGGATGTTGGTTGATGAGACTGAGAGAACACTGCAATAGAACACCCATGGCTGGCCCATGTCAGCTAACTTGGGCTCACGTGGCTCAGGCTGAAGGGCTATAAAATTGTAGTGTAGACATTCAGGCTTGGGCTGAAGCCCAGGCTCTGGGATCCCACAAGGAGGGAGGGTCCAAGCCCGAGCATCTACACTGCAATTTTACACTGCTCCAAGCCCTGCAACACGATCCCAAGTTAGCTCACACAGGCCAACCGTGGATGTTTTATTGCAGTGTAGGCATACCTTGAGCGGCTGTCATGTGTAAGTTACTCTTTTTCCTCCAAGATTTCATTCTGCACTGAGTCCAGGGCAATCTACAACTCTTCAGAGAGAGTGAAGGCAGTCTCCTTTCTGATAACAGGACTTCTAATTAATGTGGGTTCTGCATGGTAGGACAGTGGCACCTTCCTGTACCATTCACACTGGTTTTACTGTGAACAGGAATCTGGAGATTTTTGCAGACTAGCACTGTGAACTTGGCACAGGTGATTTTTTTTCTGCTTGGATCTGTGGTAGCTACTGGATGACTGATGTAGACTTGTAGGAAGTATAAATTGGGTCAAAAGTTCACTTGACTGCCCATCATCTATTTTGAGATTCAGAGGTTCTCTAAAGGAACTATTGACTTCTGAGGGCAAGATCAACTGCCGAGTCCACTTTAGGCTGAGAATTCCAAGCTTTGTGGAATGTACTCTAGGGTCCAATCTGAAGACTTTTAGGAGCTTCTGGACTGGGCTAAACCCTGTGATTGGGTCAGGCATGGCTGCCACCTTCCATTCGGAATAAATGTGAAGACAACATTGTATTCAGGTGGCTGAAACAATAGCAGTTAGCACCCCAAAACCAAAGGCACATGGAAAAGCTGAACAGAAGCTGAATCAAGTGGCCCACAGCGTTTCTAATCCAGGGGCTAGGGATTTGATTGGTGGACCTGTTCGTGTGTGCGTGCACGCGCGAGAGACACTCCAAACAAGCTGATGTACAACAAGGCAAGGAGAAGCTACACAGAAGCAGTGAAAGAAAGCCAAGCAAACATAGCCTGGAAGCACCGTCATGTAGTCTTGAGATAAAGCAAGAAGGAAAAAAAAGTGTTTTGAGTACAGAGGGTTGGCTGGGAAAGCAGGCTTGGAATAGCAAACAAAGGAACTGCCTCAAGCTATGAGAGTCCTCTTATGTTCAGAGAAGCAGGACTTTGTATGTTCCTTGTAAATAAATAAGATTGCATCAAAACCAAAATTTCTGACTCCCTCATCAATTCCTCCTCCCAAAGCATGGTGCATTCCTCCAGCCTGGCTGAGGCTAAAGCCCAGTGAGAACACTGCGGTACTCTGAGCACTGCCCCCATTCCTTGTCTGGGAACTGCTTCATCTGTAGGTCCTTAGGCTGCTGTTGCTGCTCCAGGCTGATTCTTTTTGCTTCTTGTTCCTGAAAAAAATTGTAGGCATAAAACAACAGAGGCCTGAGGAAAAGACATGGTGCCTCAGCAAAAGGTGCCAGCTGTTCCTTCCCAGAGAGGCTGGGTACAACTGGGGAGTCTGAGGCATGAGCTGGGGAAGGATGTGGGCCTAAAGCCAAAGCTTTGCTCCTGAGTGGAAGCCACCTGCCTGATGGACAATGAGGGAAGCAGCACCCCATTATCCACTATGACGGCAGCCAAGCCACAGAAACAACAACAACAAGGCTCCTTGCAGGAGTGAAGGTGCCATGATGAAGGGGAACCCACACGAACAGTGTGGAGAGACCAGCTTTGGGTTCCTTTCCCAGTGGATGCACTGCATTCATGGAGTTGTATTCCTTACCGTCTCTGTGGCCTGCTAATGCCCCCCACACTGAGGGGATTAGAGAAAGGAAATTTTGTGAGTTTAACCTTGTGGAGTTTCATGGGCCAATTGTTCCCTCTTGTGGATGTTTCCATGGCCCTTGATTTTTTAAAGCTAGCTTCGTTATCCCATTATAATTATTTTTTTTAATATCACAAAATTGGAGAGTTTATATCTTACAAAATATAAGCACGTTTTACATGTTATTAAAAATAAAACATGGCAAATACATTCTGTGTAGACTGCCTCTAAAATATACCCAAGTTTAGCTGTGATATACATATGTTAAACCTTCCAATACCACACAACACTAGTCAGTTATTTTGCATTCGAACCTACTTTCCACTCTCCCAATAGCACAGTATTTGCAAATACTACATTAATCTAGGTCAGTGTATTTTGAAAATTAGAAAGAGATTGGAAAATGACACTCCATTTCCTGTGCTCTTGCTTAGCAGATCTGACATCATTTGATATAAGTAATTAGTTAAACTTGACTGGTTTGTATTAGAAAGGAAGATAGCTAACCCGTAACTAATGATGTTATTAAACAAGTCAGTTGCTTTCTCCAGATACCTGAGCCATGGACATTTTTTGGTCAAGCTTTTTCTTGTGCTGAGCAAGCAGTGTACTCTTGTGCTTAGAGAGGGGAGTTCGCATCAGACATTCTGGATTCAGCCACTTACAAATGGTATGACCTTGACCACGTCTCTTCATCTCTCTGTCACCTCCGTTTATTTATATTGTCTTAATATTTCTGAAGCAGCTTCAGATCCTGGGGATGAAAAACACTAAAGAAATGCAAACTATTTTTTCACTGCTTCCAAGTATTTAACCTCTAGACATATAGTGTGTGTCTGTCTGTCTGTTATATGAGAATCTGTGTTATGCACATTGCCTAAGCAGCTAGGTTCATTACAGCATTTAAAAACACAAGTGATGCTCACAACATGTGACAAGTTAAACTAATCCCACCATTGGCCACTCTGGCCCACCAGCGAACACATTTCACCAACTGCAGCTGCATGGCCAGCAGCCAGGAAAATGCTTAAAATAAAGTAATAGCTTGCAAAAATGCCCTGAAGACCACCAAATTCCCACTTAGCTAGACTGGGAAAGAGAACAAGCAGAGCTGGGGACCTACCACCAGCCCTCAAGAAATCAAAACTTTAGGTCCCCTAGATGGAAAGCCTCTCCTGATATCTGGAATCCAGCTGTGCATGGAGCCCCACAATACAGCTGGCTTCTCACCCTTGATCAGTACAAACCACTGTGAGCCTAAACTTTAAATGCAATGATCTAAAAGATCAATGATTCATCTACAACTGTCACTTTAGATCATCTATCTAGTGTATTGTTAATGATTGTTCTTTAAATATTTCACTGAAATGCAGGGCGGAGGGAAAAGTTATATTGATGGCTAGAAAGAGCAAGACAAGATGACAAATTAGCAGAGTCTTTAATTATGGCAGCATCAACAAGTAGCACCTAGGTTCTTTCCTGCTGACATTTTTACAGTATAAAGGGAAAAGGTGGTGTTGTTTGCTCATGACCATATTTACTGAAAACATTTGTCACAGAGACTTACACACAATCAATCCAATCCTGTGCAACCGCTCAAGAGACCAACAAAAACTCAGATGCTTAATGGAGAGGGCCCTCTCATAAAGGAGGAGCAAAGCTGAACTCAGTGGGCCAGGTCTTCCAGTGGAGTGCGGCTGCTTTGCACCATACTCGTGGCACCGATGCCATCTGAAGTGCCCAGGGGAAGACTATCCACTATATGAGGAATCCTACAGTAGTGCACAGAAACTCTTACACCACCCACTCACCATCCTTGCTTGGTGGAAGAGGGGACCATGTGGCAGGATCCCCTCTACTTTGTGAATCCTCAGTTGTGTTTTTAGCTTCTATGGTCACTGCTGTACAGCAAATGTTAGTTCAGCCCTTAGCCTAACAGAGCACAGCAGAAGAGACAGCCTGGTACAGCAGAGAGAACATTGGAGTTGGGGTCAGGAGAGCTAGGTTCTATTCACAGATTTGCCATTGATTCATCATATGCCCTTGGCCAAGTCACTTAACCTCTTTTCCTAGCTAGGAAAAAAAAGTGGGGGGGGGGGAGAAGTGTCTGGATGCTGAGATACTACAGTGGTGGGTGGGAGCAGCAGAACCACCAGAATAGACCTCTGCAGGACCCTAAGATCAGAGAAGTGCACAGGTGAACTTTCAGCCACCATTGCCTGCTCACTCCAATTTCCATTCTGTACAGTCTGGCGGCACCTTGGAATCTGGCCCCTCTCACTCACAATGGTTTTACACTGCACTTACTTCAGTGAATTTACTCCTGATTTACAGTGGTGTAAGTGAGCAGGAAAACCAAGCCCAGTGCGTTTGACACTTTGGGGTAGACATTAAGGCAGGATGTGATATAAAAAGGCTGGTGTGTGGTACAAGTTTTTCTGCATGTGATATTTCTGTCCCTGTTCAATTTGGGGTGAGTTAAGTTATTAGTTATCCCGTAAGGAAATGATATTAGTCCTAAGAATGCAGAACCCCAAACTTTGCTGAAAATGTGCTGAGCGTACTCTGTGAAATGACGCTATCCCTTTTTTGCTACAAATGCTATCTCCGATTATTTCAGATGCAGAGGACTTCACTCACACTGAGTTTGCTTTTATATAGGCAGTAGAATCCTCTTCTAGGAACAAATCCTGAATCTCTCACTTAACTCTTTTATCAATGGGAATTTTGCTTGAGTAATAGAATACGAGTAATAACTACAGAGGATTTGGCCCATGGCATAGCCCTGGGGACAAAGAAAATTGATAGATTTGGGATGGATGTTGTACAGAAAGAAACAGTGGACATGGAGAAACTTAGCCCAAAGATGTTGAAAACTGGTGTGACTGCACCATTTTTCAGATTTATTTATCCACGCACTTGTAATTCCACCAAACACACCACCTGACTCAAACACAGAGAGGCTATGACCGTTGGCTTCATGTCATCCTATGGGAATGTAGGACTGCAAAACACACACAAAAGCCAAGATCCTGTGAGCACATTAGTACATCTATAGTTCTTATAACCCTGGCAGAAGGTGGGAACAGCGACCCTTTACAGCACACCCTTGAATGTCTACTCCAGTTCTGTTAAAGAGGTCATCAGCAAGTGGTTCGAAAGAAGTATCACAGCTGCTTCACAGAATTTCTCTCTCTCTCTTCCCCCCCCCCCCTCCTGACAATTTGGTATTGTCCGTTATGCCTAAGAGTTAACAGGCTTCCTGTACTGACCATGCAGTCTTTTCAGATCTTTAAATAATACAACACCTAGCTCTTATATAGCACTTTTTTAAACATACATCTCAAAAACACTTTACAAAGGAGTTCAGTATCATTATCCACATTTTAAAGATGGGGAAACTGAGTCATGAAACAAAAGCAACTTGACCAAGGTCACCCAGTAGGTCAATAGCAAAGCCAAGCACAGAACCCAGATGTGTGCTTAACAAGTTGGGCACCTTATGTCTATTTAATTTCAACAGGAGTTGGGTGCTCAGGGCTAGATTTACTAAAGGACATAAGCACCTATCTGCCACTTTAGGTGCCTAAATCCCAGAATTTGACCCCACTCAGATTCACAAAATTCATGCTCAGCTGCCACCAAATCACATAGGTCCCTAAACATACTCAGCACTTCCATTTTTGCAGTAAAAGTTCCCTTGGTACTTATGTTTCTACCTCGGCACATGCATCTGGACATCTATGCCCCAGAATGATGCAGGAACCAAAAGTGTTCCTCCACCTAACTCCCTTGTGGGGCCCAATCCAGTAAGTGTCCTCAGAGTTTACCTACCAGATTGGGCCCTGAAGGCAAACTTGTACAAAACAGCTAGTGGGAGGGGTGGTGGAGGAGGACTTCCCTCATACCTTTTAGCCCAGTGATTAGGGTACTCATCAAGGATGTAGGAGACCCCCACTTCAGGTTGCCTGAGAGGGAGAATGGATTTGGACAGGTATCTGCCATCTCTCCGGTGAGTGCTCTAGCAACTGGGCTATGGGATATTCTGATACAGGAGTTCCCACAGCCCCTCCTGTTAAAGATGTTCCACTATGGATAAATAATTTAAAAAGCCATTGGGCCAGACAGAGGGAGAGCAAGCATGAGAATGACTGTACCCTGGTGGTTAAAGCACATACATGGGAGACCCAGGATCCAGTCCCCCCATTCTCTAGTATTTGACAGTGTTACCTAGAAATGAGAGAAAGTTTAGTGTACCTGCATGAAGCAGCTCTGGTGAAGTTCAGAAGCACAGAGAAGAGACATTAGTGAAGGAATTCCCTTGCATACAAGCCACGTGGCAGAAGGTAACTAACCTATCTCTGGCAGCCTCCACAAGAGGGAATGAGGTGGCTCAGTTTCACCTGGGAGTAGTTAATTCACTGGGTAACTGGGAGGCAGTTAATTAGGCAAGGAAGCACCTGGATGGAAGTTTAAGGATCTCTGTTAGAGAAACTCTGAAGAGAAAGATAGCTACTAGAGAGATAGAAGGTTTGCAGAGAGAGGATCCCTCCGGAAGACTGGTGAGAAGCTACCAGACAAAACCAACACTCCAAAGAGAGAGAAATGGAGCAGGAGGCTAGAGAAAACCACAGAGATAGGAATTAGCTCAGGGAACAGAAAGGGACTGAGAAGGGCTGAGGAGATCTAGGCCTGATTAGCCCCTACTGAAGAGCCACACTCAACCACAAAGGAGTATGTGGGAGGTGACTGTGCCCCTTCTACATCCAATCTTTGCTCAGATGGTTTCTCTGGCTCTTGGGTACTGATTCTGGGAGGCAGGCAGTATCTTCACCTAAGTTAGAAATTACATGGAAAGTCGGATTTACTTAAGTGACAGGTTCTCAACCACAAGGGAATTGCTCAGTATATGCAAAGAGGCACTCTACCTGCATGTTGAGGAAAAGTTATATAATTTAAACATGAATTTTATTCAAGCTTTATTAATAGCAAAGAAATTTGCTTAACAGAAAGAAAAGTGAACTACTTTCCCAAGTTTCAGGGGAAAATGGCAATCACTTAAACTTCCCTGGCTTTGCTTTACACACAGGGCAAAAGTCATCCTGGCTGTATATCTATCCAAGTCACTGATCTTATAGTAGAGATGAATTTGGTCCACAGAGATGAATCTGAACTCTCTGGGGAAATATTAATGCTGTGTGTGATAAATTAGGAGATATAGTAGGTGGAACCCCTAGAAGTAAGATTTTTTTTTTTTCAGAGTATGTGGAAGTTTTCCCAGGCTGTGGTTAAAATAAACATCACACTTGGAATGTGTATGAACTCTTGCTTCGGGGCTTCTGGAGCACCTCAATAAGATTATGTGAGTTATTGAATTGTGCTGTGTATGCAAAACTTCAGGCAATTCCATGGCAGTGTAATAAAGTATTTGTCAGGTTCCACATTGGAACAATCAATGAACTGACTATTGGCAATGCTTCTATTGATACAAGCATAATGCACAAATATTTTACTATGATATAAAATAGGCAGAATGTTCAGTTCTCAATGCACAATTAACTGCTATTCCTCATCACTAAGTGGGAATCCTATATTGTGATAACAGTGCTTACAATATGATCCTCTAAAGCAGTGGTTTTCAACCTATGGTCTGCAGGCCCGTGGGGTGGGGGTCCACAGACTATGTCTAAGATTTCCAAAGGAGTCCACACCTCCATTTGACATATTTTTACAGATCCACAAATGAAAAAAAGGTTGAAAACCACTGCTCTAAAGTAATCACATAAAAAGGAAAACATTCCTTTGGGTTTCATATACAGGAATGTGCCATTAGAAGAGCATTTCTGAAGTGCTGAGAACACTTCTGAGAAGTGGGGATTATATGCAGTCAACGTCAGCAGAGGTGGAAGTAAAGTAAATTAATTCCTGACTCCAAGCTCTCCGCTAGAACAGGTGATCTCACCATTTGAGGTACCTTCAGTTTAAAAAACAAAAACACATAAAACAAATATGATTGAAAGTGTCTATTACTTTTTCTCAAGGAGACCTGAGCTTCACCTACTAGCCATTTCATGGCACCAAACATCTATTAAACATCCTTACATGCTTGTAACTCATTTTCCCTTCCTCTCTCATAGACAGTATTGCTTCATTGCACTGGGGCAAAAATTAAAATCACTGTTCCTTTACGAAAAGTCTAATGGGAAATGCCATGTTGTTTTAAAAAGGAAAGCAGTCATGTGATGGAGTCCAGAGCGCCGTAAGATCTGCTGTGATCCAGATAGATCAGATACTATTGCATTCAGACATAGTGGTGACAATATAAAATTCTTGCAAACTAGTGATCGGAGACGCCTTAGTTTAGCAGTAATTGGACGTGATTAAAGGACACGGTAGGCTGTTCTAGGGGTAAAACAGCTAGGAACCACACAAAGGATCAGGGTTTGAAATTCATCCTCAGGTTGGCAGAGGTCTGGAGCACTCCATGTACAGCCCGCTTGTTTCACAGAGTGAAGGAACCACCTTATCTTATTTATTTTCATTGTATGAAGAATACACAGACCAACATTTTTCTCCAGCAAGATCCACTATGGTATCATAGATGACATCTGTGCAACTATAACAAGGAGTCCGGTGGCACCTTAAAGACTAACAGATTTATCTGAGCATAAGCTGTCGTGATATCTGTACAACTGTTTCACTTTATTTTACATTAAGTCTTAAGGGCCTGTACTTCCTTCCCAAAATGATAGCAAGAGGCAAATTCCTGTGTAATAACGACATCCTAAATTCCTACCACGTTACTACCAGTCAGAGGTTCTCTGTTCTCAGTCATTTGTAATTCATGAATACTTCATATGCACCCATGCACTGCTGAAGAAGCTCTGCACAGCGTTGTTCTGCAGACATTTTACAGATATTATTGCATGTAAAATGGAGAAAATTAAAAGGCATTCTACCATTCTGCTGAGTTGGAACACCTTCATTCTGTCACCTGTGATGAGGCTCTTCAGCATATGGAGATGGGGAAAGGAAGGGCAATTCTGGTAGTAGCGTACGGCTGCTATCAGTGAGGGCATATACTATACGTAGAAGACCTCCTGCTGAAAAGTACCAGAGACGATTGGGGAAAATCACCACATGCTTTTAGGCAATCTGTATCTCCTGGATCATTCCTTTGCCAGAGCAATATTGTTCCCTACACTATATTCTTCAGATTTTTCTGTAGCTCATTTGTAAATATTTCAAGCAATGTGGCAGTCACCACTTTGGCTGGGAAAGCAAGCATTAAGGTGCTATGGTATGAGTAAAAGGGGACTAGAATGAGACCACCATGAATTATTTTCACATGTGATCCAAGTTACTATCAGAATTTAGATTTTCAGAGATCGAAGTCTAGCCACTAACTCACAGCGTCACTTCGATATTGCTCTTGTTTTAGTGAAACATATGAACTTAATAGTGACCATCAATCCAATTGTCCATCTAGTTCGCTATCCTATCTCAAATAGCAGCCAGATGCTTCAGAGGAAGGTTCAAAGTACTCCTTGATAAATAGTTATAAAATAAGCTGCCCAGGAGAGCCCCCCAAATGAGACCAAGAGTCAACCCACCGCCACCTCTCTTCCTTCAGGGTGAATTCCTCTTCCAATGTAGGTGTCTCCATGGGTGTAAAGGGGTTTACACATACACACACACACAGACTGTGCCTCTGGGAGTTAATCTGGCCCACAATGTATTGTCTAGATGTGTATTCTGTATACCTGTTTGGAAGCTCCATGCACTTTTTCTTCTCCTGCTCCAAATGATTGTTTTGAGGCTCTTTTGGCTAATAAAAAAACAATAGTGCCTGCAGCTCTGCACTCAGGAGCAACCCTGCAACAACAAGTCACACTGCACACATACAATGGAGGAAAAAAAACTAGATCACTGATCCAAGGGCAGTTGTTACTAACACCACCAAGAGCAGATATTTAAAACTAATTATTAAAATGCCTTGGGGTCAGCACGATGAGGAAGCCTGAGCCAGGGAGAAGGGTGCTATCCTTTACACCCACAAAGAACTGCTCTCCCTTCCACCAGAGGTTGTTTTGACCCCTACAGCAACCTGGAATCCTAGTCAGGCATTTATTTCTATGCTGTCTGGCTCAGGAGATGCAGCACAGATTCTGGCCCCTTATTATTTTTATATTGATTGACTCTGGGTCTGATCCTGAAAGTGTGCTGAGCAGCTGGAAACTCCAACTCACTTTCATGGACCAGTCATTGAAAGCCTATGGGAACTTTGCTGTTGACTTCAGTGGAAGCAGGATCATGCCCGTTGCATACAAGTACTCAACACAGTCTCAGCATCAGCTTCCACCCTCTAGTTCCCCATTTTCTTCTGGCAGAAATTATCTGTCTTCTTTCCTTTTTTAATATCAAAATCTCTAAACAATTGCATTTGGGTTTGGTAAGACGGCATTTTCATCATGAAACTGACATGTACAACCTTAAGAAAAGCCTTTATACTGAACCGTTTGCAAGTAAATATTGGGATTTAAACTGATGAGAAACAGACTGGGTGTTGCCTGTCAAAGCCCCAAAGGCCACATAATAAATGGCTAGGTAACAGCAGCTCCAGCTCATTGAAATGCAGACATTATTCACCGAAATTTCATTTGCACGGCTTATTCTCCACTGCCTCCTTAACAGATGTCAATGAATCAGATATACACGTTCAGTGAAATGAAGTGCAAATACCACTGAAAATCAAGAGGAAAGCTGGTGGAGGCACAGAAATGCACATCAGTTCCTGCCAGTGTGTCTGCTCCCCTACTGCAGCCATAAAATTCTCTCTTGAGTGTTTGAGGTGCCAGTGAGGAAGAGGCGATTAGGCATGATGGGGCAAAAGATTAGCATCCTGTCTCTCTGTGCCACTGTGTCATCAGACCCATAGAGAAGAGTACCCATAATGTAACATGGAATAGTAATGGGCCATTCACAGAATGCTAGAAATTAGACATGGCAAAACAACTATACATTATTTAGAGCAAAATTTTCAACAGTGAATTAGAAACTTAAGTCCTACTGACTTTCAATGGGCATTAGATTCCTAAATTACCTAGATGCTTCTGAAAATGTTACCTTTACTGTACCCCATTGCCAAGGCATGTTTGTTCCTACACTACGGTTAGTGCTTTCGGGACTCTTCCTTTTCTGCATGAACTGCATGGAATCATCGATATATAGAAGCTGTTCAGATACATTTGAATATCTACCCTGATTTATGTTAGCTATAAACTCATACCAAGACATTAAGAAATGGGACTGTCAGATGTTACAGAGGTTCTGTCAATTTGTAGATGTGTGTATAAAATTCTAGGATTATTTTTGCAATGACATCTCAAAAATCAGGAAGCTCTCCTTCAATAAGGGACACAAAAAGGATAATTAGGGTTTTCAATTTTGTATCTAAAATTAGCGCTGAGCCCCAGACAAGACTGTGTCCTGCCATCTAAGATATTTAAACTGTGTGAGAATATTCAGAGTGCGTCTGAACCATTTGTGTGACCTTTGGCTTTTTACTCTCTGCTTTCACTCTATTTTAAAATGACTTATCTCCTCCTCATGTGTGTTTCATGGCTCATATCCATTTCTGTACGATGGGCCAAATTCTCTGCTGGTATAAATCAACATCACTTCTTTTAAGTCAACGGAGATGTGCTAATTCATACCAGCTGAGAATATGGCTCTATACTTGGTTTTTATTATAATTTGATTTCTTTTTCTAATAGAATGTCAAAATAGTTGTTCTTTTTTAGGCTACTTTGCTTTATTCTGTTTTTTAAAGGAATGCCATCAACTTCAAATTCAATCAAATTTCTGTCTAAAACCATTGTAGTAGTGTTACAAGTAGCACTAAGTAATACCATAACTGAAAGCCAATAGAGAGGTGGAAAAATCCTTCTCTTGTCCATGTGGTTATTTTTGTGGATTTGAGAGCAATTATTATGTAGTCAGTTTCACTGTCCCTTTTGTGCCCCAACCCCCAACTCTATGTCACTCATTAATTTTCCCTTGTTTGTGGGTCTTTCACACAGCAACAGGGGATAGAAAAATCATTTTATAATATAGGAAAATGGGATTGTAAAACCACAACAATTGACAGAAGAAGGTGCAGGACACAAAACTACTTTATTAAATTTCATTGTTTCTTTACTTGAATTTTAATTCTGATTTTGAAATTGGCTAGGTTTCAAAGTGATGTGTCCCTTTAAAACATCAACAGTATTAACATTAGCGGGGAAGAAAGGTGGTTAGTGCATTATCCCAGTACTTGGGATATGCAGGTTCAATTCTTTACTCCATCACAGACTTCCTGCCTGACTTTGGGCAAGTCACACGATCTCTCTGTGCTTCAGTTCCCAAGCTGTAAAAATGGGGATAATATCACTTCGCTACGTCACTCTAATGTTGTAAAGATAAATACATCCAACATAGTGAGGTGCTTGGATAATATTGTGATCAGGGCCACATAAGTACTTATGATAGGACACAGGACTTGGCAGATCTGGGCTATGGTGCACCTTGTATGGTATCCTGCCTTGGGCAGTAGCCACTGTCTGATACTTGAGAGGAACGGGGGAAAAAGCCCTACCAATGTCCCTAGCTTTCTGGGCAATCCTGTACACAGAGGTAGGAGACTGATTCTTACTGACATGTGAGTAGAGCTGGCAAATTTTTTTTTACAACTTTTTTTTTTTAATGAAAAATGGCTTTTCAACTCAAATGAGATTTTTTGCAGAAATTATTCATTGAAGTTAAACGTTTCCTACTTTTTAATGAAAAGCAAAAATTTTGCTTTTTGAAAACTGAAAACTGTTGTTCCCCTGCCCTCACCCCCTGCATGTTTTTTGTCCCTTTTCTCTCCTTTTCCAGTGGAAAAAGGGGAGGGGAAGGCAAGAAGGGGAGAAAATAAAAAGAGAAAAAATGTTTTTAAAAACTGAATACGGGGGGGGGGGGAGTTTTTTGAAAACTGGAAACGGAGAATTTTTTCAATTTTAATTTAGACAAAAACCTGAAAGATTCCACCAAAAAACACTAACATTAAAATTTTCCATTTTGTTTGAATTTCCCCCCTGAAACTATATAACATTTTTCAATGAGCTCTACCTACAAGGCAGTTGCTACACCCTGAAACAAAAGATTTGCATCCACTTCACTTGCACAATTACCAATGTTACTACTAAGTCAGACATTTTTTCCTATGGGTTATACAAACTTGGAACAGCACCCTGAGAGATATCTATGAAAGTATTTGACCATGTATCAGAGTAACAGCTGTGTTAGTCTGTATTTGCAAAAAGAAAAGGAGTACTTATGGCACCTTAGAGACTAACCAATTTATTTGAGCGTAAGTTTTCATGAGCTACAGCTCACTTTCCACAGTATGCATCCGATGAAGTGAGCTGTAGCTCACAAAAGCTTATGCTCAAATAAATTGGTTAGTCTCTAAGGTGCCACAAGTCCTCCTTTTCTTTTGACCATGTAGGCCATCAAAACATTAGGGAGCTCAAAATGCTCAGTGTGTGAATGACTGTGCCCTAAGATCTACCAAAATAAATAGCTTCATCACTCAAAAAAGTTCTAAGGGTCTAGTTATCCCGCAATGTCCCTGCTTCCATGTAGCTCAATGGCAACATTCCCCACAGACTTCAGTTGAGCAGGACCAGCCCTCTAGTGCCCCAAGCTTGAAAGGAAATCATGTGGGGAGAGTATGCTGCAGAGAAAAACAGTTTCACTGGTCAAAAGTAATAATTAATATCACTGGAGACTTTTAAGAGCAGGTTAGACAAACACCTGTCAGGGATGGCCTAGATAATACTTAGTCCTGCCATGAGTGCAGGGGACTAAGCTAGATGACCTCTCGAGGTCCCTTCCAGTCCTATGATTCTATGATTATCGATTCATAGACTTTTGTTTTAAAGACAGAAGTGCTAGTTCAAGGGATTCTACTGCCCTAGGCAAACGGACGGTTTTTTTGAATGTTTGGTATCCCAGAGGAATCCATGCTCATTTTAACAAAGTCCCTTGTTCTTCTTCTGAAGCAAAGAAAAAGATCTACTGTTAGGATAGGTCTGGGAAATGGGTCAGATTCTGCTGTCAGTTACGCTGCTGTAAATCTGGAGTGACTGCACTGCCGTCAGGGCAGACTCTTCGTTTTTCACAGATGTAGTAGAGCAGAATCGGGGTCCTTTTTCTCCATTTTTGAACCAAGGGATTTACTTGTTGCCACTTTATTCAATGGTCAGAATGGTCAGATATCGGGCTGGGACACTGAACATGCCAAAAGCCGTGGACAATCCCTCATTTCCTTACTATTGCAAAGAGACATCCACAATACTTCTGAAGAAGTCAAGAGGACTGTCTGAGTTCAGAGTGTTTGAAGGGGCTATTAACGAACCGTTGCACTTTAAAAAGTCAACTAAACTTGGATGGTTTCACTAGAGACCACATCCTCAGCTTTAATCACGCCTTATATTATGTCCCACACCTGTGTCATTGGAACACAAATAAATATTTTAGAACAAGGAGCAGCTTTGCTCTCTACTCTTTCTTCCCCCCTCCCTTTTTGTCTCCACTGGACTCTGACATACCATTTTTCAACCTTGTTAAAAGCTGCTGTTATATAAATTGCTAGATCTATTAGTATATCTTAATTACTGCATCTTGTGCTACTCTTAGCCTCTTGTGAGGCACAATTGTCATGATTTATACAATACTAACAATGATATTTTTATATTAGTAAGCAATTAAAGAACTGAACAGCACCCCTGGGAAGTTCAGAAAAGCTTGGAAGATTCACCATCATTTTGAGTTATATCTGGTCTAATTGTATTTACAGAAACCTTCCAAAAGAATAAATAACTTGTCAAAATATTTGCAGTGTTCAGAATAAATGTATGTGTAAAGAGCATCATTAATGGCTCATATTTATTATAGCAGTAAAACAAAGGTAAAGAAAATGAACTCTGATGAAGTTACACAGGGAAATTGATCAATAGATTTTAGGCTTGTCAGACAGAACCATTCAAAAGAAAATAAAGCCGATTCAAATACTCTTATGGTCTTTGCAAACAGTACAAAGATGACAGATATGGTCATTAGAGCATATATTCCTTTAAGTTTAATATTACAAAAGTGACAACCATGCCATGTTAGAAGTTGCAATGCTCTGACTACAAAATATACTTGCCACCACAGATGCAATCAAAGCAGGGTTTTCCCATCAAGGCACACAGCACCATGCAAATATGCCTCTATCTTGTGCAATTGTATATATCACTCAGTAATTAAAATTAGAAAAGACAGTGAAAGATACATGAGTGAACTTGGTTTGTCATCAATGATAAAGTGGTTTCAAATGCAAGACTTAGGGGGGGGAAGGCAGGGGGGAATCCTTGGCTAGATTCAGTGGTATAAAATAGACTATTCCTTTCATTCAGCTCCCTAGGGGTCCAGATTCAATCACTGTTGCAAACACTGATAGTGCTTTTCTGTACATATAATCCGTTGAGTGGCATGAACAAGTAGTGCTCAGACCAAGTGTAGGTGGGAGAATTGGGCTCTATGTAGCAGAAATCCTGTCTATTCATTTATTTAAAGAAAGGTTTAAGAACAAAGGTACAGAACCTTGAAGACTTTGGGTACCAGTCAGTGAAAGGTACACTTGCACCCTGGCTAGCATAAAATAGTTTCATTGTCCCTCCACTAGCCTGATCTTCAGAAGCGCTGAGCACACAGTAGCTTCCGTGGAATCTTTTGGGTGGGTGCTCAGCACTTTTGAAAATCAGCCACAAACAACTAGTGGAAAGATGCCTGGCTCTGACTCAACTTCTCCTTTGTTCACACCTTCCGCTATCGGTGATGACTCCACCTCATAGCCCTGTCTTCAATAGCCCAGAAGAGAGTTGCAGATTAATCATAGCAGGATGTGCGGCATAAAATATTCAGCACTACTGCCTTCTTTTACTTTCAAGGTGAAGGTGGGAAATAATTTTCAATCTAAAAGCTATCAATATGTCAAGCAGGTGAATATACCTGGCTTTATTTCATGGGGAAAGAAATCTGAGAACTTTCAATCTTTTGAAGTCCTTACTCAGGAAAAAAATCTGTTAAAATCAATGACCATTTGAGAGCTTATCAGAGCAAGAGCTATAAGATCTGTCCCTTCTTATGTCCCCAGATGGCTTCACTGTTATGCTGTTTTCCCCAAGTCTATTTCTTGTATCCATATGTTGTCTCTCATTATATACTTTGACTGTTCTCTCTTTGGGGCAGGGACAATCTTTTTGCTATAAGTGCTTAGCAGAATGGGGCCCTGATCCTTCAGTGGTGTTTTTAGGAGCTATCACATTACAAAAAAAAACAACCGATTATTGTTCTGAAACATACAGATTGTGTGTCTAAAGTGACCAGAGTAAACATAAATGTGGCCCTTCATATGAAGTTAATGAGGTTATACAAGCACACAGCTCATGTTGCATTCATGTAAATGTAAAACAAGCCATTTATATTGATGGTGAAAATATGACCTCTTGCATGAATTATGCTACACACACACACACAGTATAGCAAGGATAAAACAACTCTTCCACTGCCCACCTTCACAGATAGTCTACACAGATCCATTGTACTCACATATCTTGTACAAATAGAAATAATATATTAAGACTAGAGACCTTGATCACAGCTTGGATTTTTTCAGTTATATATATCAGGCTCTTCATTTTTACACTTTGACAGCAATTCAGAGTAAATTTCGAATATACATAGTCCAGAGTTACCTTTTAACTCTCAATTCCTATTAACAAGGCTTTTTCAGATGAGTATTCATTAATAGCAATCAAAATAATTATATACATGCTATACAACCACATAAATGCTAGTGCAATTAATAGTTGCCCTTTCTTTTTTAGCCTTTATTTTATCTTTTCATCCAAGTCTATAGCAATACAAAATATGGGTTTTTCCTTTCCCATATTACTATATTTCTGTTAGTCAATGGTCTAATACAGCGGTTCTCAAACTGTGGGTCAGGACCCCAAAGTGAGTTATGACCCCATTTTAATGGGGTTGCCAGGGCTGGCACTAGACTTGCTGGGGTCCGGGGCCAAAGTCAAAGACTGAGCCCCACTGTCCAGGGCTGATGATGCACTGGAGAGGTTTTAGTTGGGGGCTGAAGGTGACGGCTGGTGGCGTTCTGTTATTTTCTTTGTTGGGCCTGTCTTGTAGTAGGTGACTTCTGGGTACTCTTCTGGTTCTGTCAATCTGTTTCTTCACTTCAGCAGGTGGGTATTGTAGCTGTAAGAATGCTTGATAGAGATCTTGTAGGTGTTTGTCTCCGTCTGAGGGGTTGGAGCAAACGCGGTTGTATCGTAGAGCTTGGCTGTAGACAATAGATCATGTGATGTGGTCTGGGTGAAAGCTGGAGGCATGTAGGCAAGTATAGCGGTCAGCTGGTTTCCAGTATAGGGTGGTGTTTATGTGACCATCGCTTATTAGTACTGAAGTGTCCAGGAAGTGGATCTCTTGTGTGGACTGGTCCAGGCGCATCATCAAGGATCTACAACCTATCCTGAAGGATGACCCATCACTCTCACAGATCTTGGGAGACAGGCCAGTCCTTGCTTACAGACAGCCCCCCAACCTGAAGCAAATACTCACCAGTAACCACACACCACACAACAAAAACACTAACCCAGGAACCTATCCTTGCAACACAGCCCGTTGCCAACTGTGTCCACATATCTATTCAGGGGACACCATCATAGGGCCTAATCACATCAGCCACACTATCAGAGCCTCGTCCACCTGCACGTCTACCAATGTGATATATCCCATCATGTGCCAGCAATGCCCCTCTGCCATGTACATTGGCCAAACTGGACAGTCTCTACGTAAAAGAATAAATGGACACAAATCAGACGTCAAGAATTATAACATTCAAAAACCAGTTGGAGAACACTTCAATCTCTGTGGTCACTTGATTACAGACCTAAAAGTGGCAATATTACAACAAAAAGACTTCAAAAACAGACTCCAACGAGAGACTGCTGAATTGGAATTAATTTGCAAACTGGACACCATTAAATTAGGCTTGAATAAAGACTGGGAGTGGATGTGTCATTACACAAAGTAAAACTATTTCCCCATGTTTATTTCCCCCGCCTACTGTTCCTCACACGTTCTTGTCAACTGCTGGAAATGGCCCACCTTGATTATCACAATAAAGTTTTTTTCTCTCTCCTGCTGGTAATAGCTCACCTTACCTGATCACTCTCGTTACAGTGTGTATGGTAACACCCATTGTATATAAAATGCCCCTACTGTATTTTCCACTGAATGCATCCAATGAAGTGAGCTGTAGCTCACGAAAGCTTATGCTCAAATAAATTGGTTAGTCTCTAAGGTGCCACAAGTACTCCTTTTCTTTTTGCGGATACAGACTAACACGGCTGCTACTCTGAAACCTGTCCAGATAGGCACTCTCCTCCATCCTAGGTATTCTAAAATGTGTATCAGGACAGCATCTAACCATCAGCGCTCATGAAAAATAAAGATACACTGTTACTGGCAGCACCAAGACTCTCACTACAAAACAATAAAGATCTGAAACTTAGTAGTCATGCTTGTGGAAATGGAAACAAAGCATCGTTACCTAATGTGATCGTAGTGTCACAGATTATTCAGGTTGGGAGGGAATTCTAGTGAGCAATAAATCTATCTTCCGGCATAATGGCAGAATATTCCTAAATTGTCTGTGACACATGGTGTATGAACTTTGGATATCTCAAATTACGTGATTATGTCTTGGTAGTTTGATCCTGGCTTTGGTACTCTTGGAATTCTAAGGCTACACAAATTCTGAAGAAATAAAATCTTTAAAGCCAACTTTTCAAAAACCGGGGTCTAAAACTGATTTTCTTTGCATCTAAAAACTTACCTTTGAGTGTGCAAATCTCATTTCTGGGCACGCGGTTGGTGGTTAGACAACGAGGTGCCTGATTTGCACGCGTACCATGTCTGCACAGGCAAGTCTGAAACTTTATACGTGCAAAGTGCAGCTATCTGTGCAAACTGGATATCTGTGCATGGAACTGGCTAGTAAAGAGTCTAGATTACGTTAGTTAACAAATACACAAATAGTATGTGCAGTTATGACAAATCCATACATCGATTAAGTCTGCAATTGTGTGCACGGGGCCCTAACAGCCAGACTTTTTCTGAATTATACCTTTCGTGTCCACAAAGCTTGAAAAAAATTGACTATTTTAACTATGCCCATAATACACGTCAATTGGGTCAGAACGATTGGTAATGACGCATGAACAGGAAAGAACACTGCTTGACTTTCAGTCCCCAGAGTGAGTTTGTCAAGCAGACTGTTAGAAAAAATGACAATAATATTTTCCTCTCATAAAGAGAGCAAATTTGATCTGGAATCAGTGAGACACAATAAACATGATTCCAAATTCAATATTCAGAGTCGAACTAAACTTTTAACCTGAAGTCTAACTTCTAGGTAATTTATCAGTCAATAATTATAAATAAAAATTGGATGACTTAAGGACATAACTCCACTGCAAATAAAGCTTAAAGTGTGTAGAGTTGTAGTCTTGACCCCAAACTTGCTATTAACTGATCTAAAGCTTTCAATCATGTCCCAGTTATAATAGGGTTAAATTCCATCGAGGCTCCAATTTTGAATGTGTTATAACTGGGTGTCCTGCAAGAATTGGTTGTACAGCACAGACAGGCTCTAAAGTGAGGGTACTTAAAAATGTCTTTGGGCCTTATTATGGACTCATCTACACTGTGGCAATCTGGATAACTCCACTAACACAGTGGGGTAATACTGTGCCAAACTGGTTGAAATGAGATGAGAATATAACTCATATATCAATAAAAAATGAAAACACTAGATAACCCAGAAATATGGAAACAACAAATTCCACCATAGCATTACTTCCCTCCCAGAAAACAAAATATCCCATTGGCTCTTGAGATTTGGGATACTGTTTTTACTATAAGGAGTGTAATTGCTGATACAGGAATGCACAAACCCCTTGTGTTTTCCTTAACCGTACAGACAGTGATCACTATAAAATGGGGAAATAATTTTCTTGATATATATCAAGACAACTATACTTTAATTATTGAAAATTAGACAACTTGTATGGGTTCATCACTGATTTTTTTTTTTAAGTAATACTGTGAAATCCTGGCCCCACTGAAGTCAAATGACAGTTTTGCCATTAGCTTCCCTTCGAAGGGAAGGGGGGGTCAGAATTTCACCCACTGTGTTATCCATTCCATATTGTTGTGATAGATAATTGATGTCAATAGTGGTTATCAACATAAGAATGAGCAAACTGGATCTGAGTCTGTCATGGGGAAAGGAGGAAAAGGAACATGACCAGTTTTCAAAAAACGGGAAGCCACATGAGGAGTCTGGGTTTTGATGCATGTTTGTTTACTAGGTCGGGCCAATTGTTACAAATTCTCAGTAACACAACAGAACTAGTTTCTAGTAGAGGAGACCTAGAGAAGGTTTAGAACTTACTTTATAAAAACAGTTGAAAGCGGTTGTAGAGATTCATTGATTCACAGATATATAAAGCCAGAAGGGACTACAGCAGAACCCCGTTTATCCAGTGTAATGGGGACTGGATCCAGATTGGATCATCAGAAAGTCAGATAATCCAGAGAATGGGAAAGTGTGAGGCTGCAGCACTGTCTAGCAGCTACAGGAGAGATCACCCGCGTGCTCTAATTGTTCGGTTAGTGCAAAGTGCTGTTATGCCACCCGACTCTGGTTACTGCCTCCTCATTCCCTGACACACCCATGGCTGGGAGCTGGGGGATAACTGCAATCAGATTGTCTCCCAGCTCCCACAGCCAATGGGAAGACAGTAACAAGTGCCAGGTGGCATGGGTGATGGAGAGGTGGCTGGGCCAATGAGTGCATTGCGACCTGGTTCGTGAGCTCCTCGTCCCAGCCTCCACTCTGTACCTCCTGAAAGCCTCCTCACTCTCAACACTATGGCTGATGCTCAGATCTGGGTGGGCTGTGGACTAGGTGCTAATTGCATAAGCTATGGCCAACCCAGGTCCACTCACAGTTACGCCCCTGCTCATCTCCTCCCTCCCCCCCCAAAAAATAATATTTTCAGCAGCTTCCTATGGGTGGGCCAAATTAAATGATCAAACAAGCCACCCATCCCTGCTTTAATCATTCTCATGACTCTTCTCTGAACTCTCTCCAATTTTTCAGCATCCTTCTTGAACTGTGGACACCGGAATTGGATGCAGTATTCTGGTAGTGGTCATACCAGTGACCAATACAGAAATAATATGACCTCTCTGCTCCCACTTAGTATCCCCTTGTTGATACATCCAAGCATCGCATTAGCCTTTTGGCCACAGCATTGCACTGAAAGCTCAGATTCAACTCATTATCTACCAGGACTCCCAAGTCATTTTCAGGGCCCTGCATCCCAGGATACAGTTCCTAGATGTATGACTTTACTTTTGGCCATACTGAAATGCATATTGGAAGCCTGCTATACTGATTATAAATAGAGGGCTGTTGCACTGCTGAATAGGTAAAGAAGATTTTAGCACAACCCCTTTTTAAATTCCTGTGTAATCTTTAAAGACTAATAACCAGGTAGTGATTAAGATTCAGGACACTGGGGTCAAGAACTCTTACAAAATGATAAAGTACACAATTTTGAAAATGAGAATGATTTTTTTCTCTGGTATAATACACTATGATCTGTTTTTAATACTGTTTAGAGCTGTAGCTGCTAAAGACTCCGTATCATGGGTTCAATTATTATATCCTTCAGAGAATAAATTAGACTTTTTTCACCTATTTTCTATTCATTAGTATTTTATAGCTAACTCTGGTATTATGGAATCTTGTCATGCGGGAGTCCATTTCCAACATAAACCTGAGACTAGGTTTTCAGCATAATACGTTTCTAATTATCATTTTGTTTCTGATTTCATTACGTAACTTCTTCATTCTTATCCAACTGATTTTTCACTCCTACACAGGGAAGTGTATTCTTATCAAGTATGATTTTCATTTGGCCAAATATCCATCTTTTGAAGAAGTTCAATGCACAGTCATCAACATTTTAAAACTAGAATTCCTAGTTTAGGCTCCTAAATCAGTTGCCTGGTTTGCAGGGGTGGTGAGCTCTCACAACTTTATATCTTCACAGTTGTAGGTGCTCAGCATCCCTCAGGATTTTACAGGATCGGGCCCCAACTGCTAATCACACAAACACTTTGGCTGCTTATCTGAACGATACAAACCTTTAGAGCATGTACATTTTGGTCAGAAGTCTCACAACAGATTTCTCAAAAGATATCTTTCTTCCAGTTAGGTCAGAAATAATGTGAGAACATTTATTTTTGGTTTGTTCGTATTTCTGGCCTTTTTCAGAAATTACAAAGGTGAATGGAAGGGGCGGGGAAACAAATTTAATTGATCCTTTCAGTATTTTGAGGGTTCTAGGAATGGCCAGAAGTTTTGGAGATGGCAGAAGAGAGGATTTTTTAAACCAATTTAATCATCCCTATGTACAATCTCAGGCACTTTCTCTGCAGCAACAAAACAAAAACCACCTGTGAGAGGAGTGACTGCTTGAATTTTTGACATGCAGAAACTCAAGGGATTTTGTTTCCTCTATTTTTCGTTAATGAGAAGGATAAGCTGCTGTTTCTTAGGATGGAGAACTAAGTCTTGAAAGCTACTTGATCCTATTTCAGAAGTGCACAATAAGAACTGGTTGGCTGGCTGGGCAACTTCAAGGCAAAGTTTGCAACTTCAACACTTATGCAGATGATTATGGTGATATAGCTCATCCTGAGCTGGCCATGTTGTATAAGCATCCTGAAGCCAGCATATCCAGCCCCAAGAGGAACATGCCAGGATTTAAGTAAGGGAGATTTCCTCACACAGTATTCTCATTATTGCACATACCATATAACAATCTGAAGCAGGAAGGTCAGATGATCACTTTGCCTAGTGGTTAGCTAATGGCCTTAGGGTTTCTGCCACTTTAGTCATCCCAGGCTGTGGCCTTAATCACCCCCTTGTGCGCCAACTACTCCCCCAGAGCTCAGTCACTACAAAGCAGCTGTGGGGAGGGTGTAAGGTGGGGGACCCAGGCCCACCTACTCCATCGAATCCCTAGGGATTCGTCAAAGTTTCCAATCCTGTTACTGAGCTACTCCAAATTATATTTCCCCTGGGTCACTTCCCACCAGTCTGGAGCTCCTCAATTTGGGACGTAGCAGACTCTTCTCAGTCTCTTTGTGTCCTGTTCAGTCAGTCAACTTCTCTTAGGGCTTTCAAATCCAGAAGATGGGGGTGGGAATCCAAGTCGCTGCTGGTAGAGCAGCCTTCACAAAGCTGTTGCCACTCCTGGCTCAGTTTCTACCTCTCTCCCTGGTGCCACATGCAGCTCATTCCCACCTTTTCCTGGGCAACCAGTGTCCTTTTAAACTATTCCTCCACTGGAAACCTGCCTTGCAACTGTTGCGGGGCAGGGCCTCTCTACCCCAATATTGTTCTGCCCATCACCCTGGTTCCGTGTGGGGCCTGTAGACCCCATCACATGGTCAAATTCCAGACTGGTGACTTCAGTGGAGTTGCAAGCAGTTACTCCAGGTCTGAACTTAGCCCCCGATTTGGTTTTTAAGGTCTTGTACACTGAAGCGCATGTTTATTAGAGTCCAAATAAGGACACTAATTGTCCAAAGTCACGTTCTCATTGGCTAGCTACCTGGACACTTTTCATCATAACTCTCAAAGTTACATGTAGCCCAAAACAAAAAATCTCTCTGCCCATTAAGTTAAATGGGTGGACTGAGGGATAGGAAATTGACAGGATGCACTATGAAAGAAAGTAGCAGAAGCTTGAGGAGAAAGATTGATGTTTACATTTCGCCCAGTTCCTCCACAGTCCAAATCTGCCCTTTCAGGAGCAATCTGTGACATTTTAGCCACTTGTGATCCTCTTGTTTTTGTAAAGGCTACACCAGAAACTAATCACTAATAATCCAAATGTATACTTAGCCAGTTTACCAATGAAAGTATCTCATTGCTGCTGAAATGGAAGCTGGGAGTAGTGCAAAGGGGTCTAGACAATAAATGGGGGGTGAGGGTGGGCGGGAGATGACAAATAAATGATAAAGTAGAGAAAAAAATGTTTATAACCTTTTCCCCGCTAAGTTTTTCCCTGATACTGTCTCTTACAATTTTTCTAGGGATTATTTTAATAGTGGAAGGACACATTTCACAGTGCCACCTCACCTCCCAAAATGTTGTTCAGAAAGGTAGTTTACAATGTGTGAAGTTTATGAGCTATATTCTAATAGCAATAGGCCACTTCAGGGTAAGCACTAGTGGGCAAACTGATTTACTTTTTGGATGGCTGAATGCAAGGCCAGCCTACCCCAAGAACTTTATAATGCATACCCTGTTGTGGCTTATTGCTGTCCTAATTCCCATTATAGCATATGCACTTTAAAATGTTGAGAGATCAGTCCTCCTTTTGTTCCCAAAAAACGCTGAATCAGGAATAAGCTCTACTGATATGACTACCCTAATGGGAAACTCTTACAAAATGTAATGGGGCTGAAGCCAATAGGATTCTATAGAAACTTATCAGATTTCTACAGATGTTATTCTTAAAAAAACCCTTGAGAATGTAATGTAGAATATCGTTTCTGTTGCTTTTTGAACAAACATATAGAATTCTATGCCAGAGGTTTAATTTTCTATTAAATTCTATAGGACAGCCAAGAAAAGTTACCATTCTCTATTGTATTCTGTAGGATTTTTCATAAAACTAAAGGGCAATAGAAGGTTTCTCCATGCTATCATGCTGCAATTACCCCTGCTGAATTAATAAATATGATCTTTCTATTCTGTGGCTTTAAAATTACATCCACAACCGATTGCATAGATGAGCAGCTATAAAAATATTTTAGAAGAAATATTTCTGTGCCATATAGTTGATGGGCAGTTTGGAACTGAAAAGGATTGCAGCTTGATAGCCATTTTGTACAACATTGAAGGTCTCTCTCTCTCCCTCTCTCTCTCTCTCATTGATTTTATACTGTAGGCATGTTGGTACAGTAAAGATCAAAATAAGTTAACAGAGCATGTTGCTGGCATTTATCGTTGAACTAGAATTTAATGGATTAGTTAAGGGGAAAAAATCTTTGCAAACATAATTTTGGAATTAGCAGCAGGAGGAGGAGTAACAAACTGAAGTGAAATTAAAGGATCATCAGGAAAACTGAGTAGAATAGGGCAGCATGTTTTTCTGGGATGGAGGCTGCAGAGTATCTTCTCACTATGATGAAATCACTGGCTCTGTGGATGAGGGGAAAGCAGTGGACGTGTTGTTCCTTGACTTTAGCAAAGCTTTTGACACGGTCTCCCACAGTATTCTTGCCAGCAAGTTAAAGAAGTATGGGCTGGATGAATGGACTATAAGGTGGATAGAAAGTTGGGTATATTGTCGGGCTCAACAGGTAGTGATCAATGGCTCCATGTCTAGTTGGTAGCCGGTATCAAGCGGAGTGCCCCAAGGGTCGGTGCTCAGGCCGGTTTTGTTCAATACCTTCATAAATGATCTGGAGGATGGTGTGGATTGCACCCTCAGCAAGTTTGCAGATGGCACTAAGCTGGGAGGAGAGGTAGATAAGCTGGAGGGTGGGGATAGGATACAGAGGGACCTAGACAAATTAGAGGATTGGGCCAAAAGAAATCTGATGAGGTTCAACAAGGACAAGTGCAGAGTCCTGCACTTAGGACGCAAGAATCCCATGCACCGCTACAGACTAGGGACCGAATGGCTCGGCAGCAGTTCTGCAGAAAAGGACCTAGGGGTTACAGTGGATGAGAAGCTGGATATGAGTCAACAGTGTGCCCTTGTTGCCAAGAAGGCCAATGGCATTTTGGGATGTATAAGTAGGGGCATTGCCAGCAGATCAAGGAATGTGATGTTCCCCTCTATTCGACATTGGTGAGGCCTCATCTGGAGTACTGTGTCCAGTTTTGGGCCCCACACTACAAGAAGGATGTGAAAAAATTGGAAAACGTCCAGCCGAAGGCAACAAAAATGATTAGGGGACCAGAACACATGACTTACGAGGAGAGGCTGAGGGAACTGGGATTGTTTAGTCTGCGGAAGAGAAGAATGAGGGAGGATTTGATAGCTGCTTTCAACTACCTGAAAGGGGGTTCCAAAGAGGATGGATCTAGACTGTTCTCAGTGGTAGCAGATGACAGAACAAGGAGTAATGGTCTCAAGTTGCAGTGGGGGAGGTTTAGGTTGGATATTAGGAAAAACTTTTTCACTAGGATGATGAAGCACTGGAATGTGTTACCTAGGGAGGTGGTAGAATCTTCTTCCTTAGAAGTTTTTAAGGTCAGGTTTGACAAAGCCCTGGCTGGGATGATTTGATTGGGGATTGGTCCTGCTTTGAGCAGGGCGTTGGACTAGATGACCTCCTGAGGTCTCTTCCAACCCTGATATTCTATGATTCTATGATTCACTAGCCCTGATCCTTCTTGACCCACAGATTCCCCACCATGTGGTATGCCTGTGGAATAGCTTCCATGGCCTCTGTGGGAGGAAGAAGCATCTTACAGAGATGCAGCTCACTCTTCCACGGTCCCAACCCTAGCCAGTTCAGCACATAGTAATTATCTTTGGGGGGGTGGGATAGCTCAGTGGTTTGAGCATTGGCCTGCTAAACCCAGGGTTATGAGTTCAATCCTTGAGGGGGCCATTTAGGGATCTGGGGCAAAAATTGGGGATTGGTCCTGCTTTGAGCAGGGGGTTGGACTAGATGACCTCCTGAGGTCCCTTCCAACCCTGATATTCTATGATTCTATAGATCTTAGAGTGTTATATTGCAATTCATCATCACAGTATCTGAGAGCCTACCACACAGGAGGCATCGATGTTGTCAGTGTCATTCTTGCTAACGTTTCTCAGTGTCTCTTAAAGACAATCAGGCTGGATCTGAATAAACGCCTCTATAAATTCATTCCCCCTTGACTGCAAATGTTTTGGCCCCTGCAATTTCATGCTTTGTCCCAGGGCTCCCTTCTGCCTATGTGCATAGAGGGGAGCATCAGGAGCACTGTTACTAACTAGATACATTCTCATACTCTGATTTTCCCAGGCTGCAGTCCTTACCTGTAACTTCACTTCCTTCGGTGGGATTTGCCAAGGGGGGGACTGCAGGATTTGGCCCTGCAGGTTGCACAAACCAAAATCTACAGCAGCAATAAAGATACTTCCATCCAAAAGTTAATGAGGTTTAACCTGCACTCTCTTTAGCAGTGGGGATGGTGCATGAGAAACAAAGAATCCACTTATAATTTTGCGGGTTGGCAGTTAGGATAAACATATTTTTGCTCATAACTAAAATACACTTTATGGAATCTATGACAGGCAAGAAACATAGAACCTTAAAATGCCATTTTTTCAGTCATTTTTCAGAGTAGAACCACAGTTCAAACAACATATAATTCAAACCAAAAAAGTGAGTAAAGAAACACCCATTCTATGAATTTAACGTGCTAAATTTACAACATATTTTAACTTTAAAATAAATTACTTCTGAAAATTCATCTAGGTCCCTTTGCAGTTGACAAACTTGATTTTTAGGTATTTTTACTTGTTCTCTTCTTCCTTCAGGGTGTAGTATAGTAATGCATTTTTAAGGGCTTTCCAAAGAACATTTATGTCTTTGAAAGTTTTACTGAATTGCAAGTAAATGCATATGTGGATTACTTTGGAGGGGAGGGGAAGAGTGTTCTTGATAAAACTATGAAATCCGTGAAATTAAAGTCCCTGTAGAACTATTCAGGAATCAAATTAAGATGAGAAAGACTCTCTCTTTTCCCACTTAAAGGGTAAGGTAGCTTTCACCCATTTCAGGCCTCTGAAACAACTCTACACCAAACACAGTAACATCTTATTTATAAATGATGCTCTGTAACAATTTCATCCATCAACTTTCTAGAATTAGAGAGACAACCTGGCTAATTCTCTCTTGTGTTTTTATAGCACCTGATCCCCAAGTGTTTTAGGACCATATACACAGGAGATTACAGCTATATACACCATATGGTAGTACAGCAAATTCTAGAGTGGAACATAGCAGCAATGTTGCACAACATTTTAGGACAAGAAATAAATACTACTGTAGCCAGTTGAAACTTTAAGGGAAATTCAGGGCTAAAAACCACCATGTTTGGGGGTAAAGTACCACAGAATCTTTAACAGTCCCAAGTCATTAGTAGCTTGGTTTTAAATCTCACTTGAAAGAGCACACTGCCTCCTGACATCAATTCAGTAATAACTCAGAGGGGAAAGGACCCCCTACCACATCGCCTCCTTTTGGGTATTCATGGAATGTTTTACATTCCAGCAGTGACCAGGCATAACCATGCTTAGCTTATAAGTAGGGCTCCATGTTTGTCACGGAGGTTGCAGAAGTCACGGATCCCGTGACTTCCTGAGACTTCTGTGACTTCTGCAGCGGCCAGTGTGGCTGACCCCAGGGTGGCCCTTGGGACAGCCAGACTGGCCACTGCTGGAGTGGCTCTCTAGCCAGCTGCTCAGGTGGCCCTGCAGCCAGCTGCTGCTCTGGTGGCCCAGGCAGCTGGCTTCAGGGACTGCCCAAGCAGCGGCCAAAGCAGCTGGCCCCGGGGACCGCCCGAGCACTGGTCCCAGGGTGGCCAGAGCAGTGTCTGGCTCCGGGGCTCCCCACATAGCGGCGGCCGGAGCAGCCACTGGTCCCCCAGGGCTCCTCCCCCACGGCGACAGCTGGAGCAGCCGCTGGCCCCCTGAGCCTCCCCACCCCCACAGCGGGTCCCCTTGGGGATTCCCCCTGCAGCTAGTACTGCAGGCTCCCTCCCACAAAATTCAATCAGGGGTGTTTATGATATAAATCATGGACAGGTCACTGGCTGTGATGTTTTCTTTCTTGCCCATGATCTGTCCATGACTTTTACTAAAAATACCCACAATTAAATCATAGCCTTACTTACAAGATAAGATCACAGTTCAAAGTGCTATTGTGACAGGAGGTTCTCATGAACATTATTAAGTATTTCCTTCCCAGATGACAGGTTTCAGAGTAGCAGCCATGTTAGTCTGTATTCGCAAAAAGAAAAGGAGTACTTGTGGCACCTTAGAGACTAACAAATTTATTTGAGCATAAGCTTTCATGAGCTACAGTTGAAGTGAGCTGTAGCTCATGAAAGCTCATGCTCAAATAAATTTGTTAGTCTCTAAGGTGCCACAAGTACTCCTTTTCTTCTTCCCAGATGGGATATGGAGTTTGCAGTTTTTTGACCTATTCATAACACCCACTCAATTTCTGTGCAATGCACTGTGGAACTCTTGCTAATGGTAGCCGGAGAGTTCCACACCTGTAACAGGGACAGTAGAGATGCCATACAATGTGTGATGTCTGTTCTGAAAGTGGAAACGTTTCACAACGTGGTCCCTGGTGAGGCTTGTCTATTTTACCAGTTAGAGGCAGCAAAACTGCTTTAGTACTGCACAGAAAACTGAAGGGCTATGAAAGAGAAAGCAAAGAATGAGCCCAAGAAAAGCCTGTGCAAAACCTCTTCTTCAATCTTGTTTTTTAAGTGTTTAAAATTCATATCATGGTTCAACATTAAACAGCAGCCAATAGAGACAGAGACTACAAAGGGAAAACAAATAGATGTAGTGCAAATTTTTTCTGAATTGTAATATCCTGTAGTCTTAAAAATTCCACTTTGGCTAAAGGAGATTTTATGCACTAAGCTCTTTTAAAAATACATATTCTCTTCTTTCAGGATAACTGAAATATTAGGGCACTCGTTTTTGTAAGTGTCATCCTTCTTAATTACAATGTGAAAACAGAGAAAGAATGAATTGGCTTAAAGGTAAGTAACATGAGTGAAATATTGGCCCCATTGATTCAACAGTAAAACTTCCACTAACTTCAAAGGAGCCAGGATTTTCCCCCAAATTTCTATGCAACCAGAAAAGCATCAATTCATAACTATCCAACTGTGGTATTACCTAGACGCAGTGCTCATAATGAAAAAGTCAACATTTGCCAACAGCCTCTGACCCTACAAAGCTAGCACTGTTTTTTTCCTATTCCAAATCACCAGAGAAAAACTAATATCTCGGGGATAAAGTGGACACCCTTAAGAACATGCCAGCTGACTTTTAGATATTTTAAACAATGTTACCTCAGCAAATGCAGTATTCCCCATAGTAAGTACAGGGAAATGTAAGGAATACTGCAAACAGTAAGTTTATATTATCTATACCTAAAAGAACACTGGCCAGTTTTTGTTAGCACCAACTACACTTGTATTCACTTGCAGTCAATGTTTTTAAACAATAACCACTGGTCTGTATAGTGCCTTTTATTTTCTGAAACAAGATAAAACCTCTGCTGGTTTTCTATCAACATAGAAATGCCATAGTTATTACTAAAACTGTTCATATTTGCTTTTCAATTCTCACAAAGGAAAATGCCATCCAATTTTTTTTAATTTCTTAAAAAATAACGACATCATCCCAAGCCATGTGACAAACCAAGCCAAGTTCAGTGCAGAGCTGTGTGTGCAAGTCAGACGCACCCAGTTCAGTGCAGAGATGTGTGTGTGCTGCAGATTAATTAAGGGCAGAACCATTATTATTTTGCATAACATTTTTTTTTCCACAAACAAATTAAGGGAGCTGAGTCAGGTTATAATGATAGAAGCTGAAACCAATCAATAGGAACTCTCAGAGCTCTAGAGTTGACAAGCTCGGCAACAAGCCACTTTCCCTCTGATCTCCCCCCCACACACCTCCCAGACGGGTTAAATTTTCCACTCATTTTCGTTGTCTGAGATTTAATTTGGCTCTTGCCATGTCAGTGAGGGGCAGGAGGTGGTCACAGCCCCTCTGCCTTTCCAGCCACAACCATGGCCCTGACAGCTACCAAGCCAGAGCTACAACAGCTCAGCACCCTGCCAGTAAATGAGGCACGGCTAATGCTGTGTCAAGAGGCCATGTGGACTGCCATTAAAATTCATTACCGGCACAAGATTGAAGGCCTAAACTGATGCTTTTGACAAGCCTGAAATCAGCAAATGAGGATGGGAAGGAAAAAAAAGGCATGAAAACTTGGCTAATTTTACAGCCTGAATCTTCTTTTCTCCCTCTCCCCACTTGTTTCATTTTCCTTTTAAACTAATATAACATTAAATTAACTGCTTTTATTTCCCCCACTAAGCCTATTAGGATTTAACTATGGAAAGTTTAAGTAATTTTTTTTCTGCTTAAGTTGTCTTGGTAGTGAAAGGCTGGGCTCCAGCTGTCAGGCCCCCCAGAGGTTCAATGAGATTAATCCTAAAAGCTCTTAGAGTCATTCCAAAGGCTGTAACAGCCCCGCATCTTCAGAGAAAACTGTTTTATTGCATCCCATCAGTTGAGTGTGGGGTCAGAGCTAAATATAGGCAGTTGGGAGACACATAAAGCATTGAAGGCAAGAGAATCCTTCCTGTTTTACCCTTGTTTCTGGTAACCTGAACAACACACTTTGGCTTTTGCAAAACTGAATCAATAGGCTCTGAATGAGCCCCTCTCTCAACTAGTGCTGACTACACTGGACGTACTCCTGATGTATGCTGGTGTAAACAATAGGAGAGTCAGGTCCCTGGGGTATAAAGTTACTTCAAAGGTCAGTGAATGTGATGCCCAATTCTGACATCATGCCAGCATAAATCAGGAGTAATTCCACTGACATCAGTGGAATCACACCATTCTTCTTAGCATATGCGCAATGTACCTCAGGTAGCACGTGACCAAGATTCATCACCAAATCTGGTCCACCGGTTAGATTGTTAGCTTCCCAGCCCAAGCTGGGTACTGACAGAGAATATGAGAGGAACACAGATTTACAAAAGTGCTGACTCTGAATCAAGTCCACCATCTCGCTGTTCTTTATCTTTTAAGAGTTAGTGAACATGTGCAAGTTAGACATAATACTAATTTGCATTTCTATATTACTGTTAATCAAGGGATCTGAAAGTATAATACAAATTTATCTTAAATGCCATATTACCCTGGTGAGGTAGGTAAACATTATGATTCCCATTTTACAGATGAAGGAACTGACGCATGGAAAGGTCAAGTGTCTTCCCTAAAGTCACAGGAAAAAAGTGGCAGACACAGCATTAGAACCCAGAAGTCCCACACCCATTCTTTGACCATTTACACTGCTTTGGCTTTCCCATATGCACATAGACAGTGGTTTTCAATCTTGCAATCCAAATAAAAGATCCTACCGCTCAAGCTCATTAAAAATCATAAGTTTGGTTAAAAAAGAGTGCATATTCCCATATGTTGCTCAGGCATGTCAAAAGGGCTTCTTCTGTTTCAGGCATGATAGCACTGTGCATGAGAATCTGTGCGTAAGGAAGAGGATTAGGACCCCATTCAGTTGATGGTTTGTGTCAAGTTACCCAGAGGATTTCCTTTCTCAATCTAAAGAGTTAAACAGCACCATCAAGGAAACAGCACTTATCTTAGGCAATGAGTAAAGAGACTATAAAGCCTGTTGTAGAATTGTATTCATGACTCCCTAATCCTATCTCATTTAATAATAACCATTAAGCCAATTGGTCAGTATTTAGCACTAAAAAATATATATATTTTACTATTCCCCAGAGCTTCTTTTTCATGTTGTAGAAGCGAACAGAGAGAGACAAGGCACTAGAACGACCTAAAAAGCACCACAGTGCTCCAAAAACACAGTTCTTAAGGTCAACAGAAAAATTCAACACATGCTGTGTGCTTAGTTCCTGTTTTACTTCATGAGTGATACACACGCCCTTTATTTTCACAATTTCATACACTACTTTAACCTAGAAAAACAGTCTCATTTTCAAACATCTCCTTTGTTGTTGGGACTTTTTTGCCCCCCAAAAGGTGCTCTTTCCTATTAGGCCTGAAACAAGAATGAAAATTAAACTTAAAAAACAAACAAACACCCTCTTCTTCAGTATACACTGGAGAAGGATGTTCTTATCTTCTAGTAAGTTGAACACAAACACACATATACATATTAAACAGGCGTGATGGAGGTATCTCAGTAAATAAATAAGGCAACAGAACTTGTTCACAAAGGGGCCTGAATGTGTATACCACTTCAAATATGTAGAACAACCAGTTTCTTTAATAAAGCAGTTCAGGGATATGCTAAGCTCAATGCTAAAGCACAAATGAAAGAGTGTGATCCAGGGGATAAGACATGGATGGAAACCTCAAGAGACTTGAGTTTTGTTCCTGGCTCTTCCTCTGACCTGTTGTGTGACTTTGAGCATGTCACTGTGCCTCTGTATCCCCTTTCTCTGCGTCAGCTATTTAGACTGTCAGCTCATCAAGGCACAAGCTTTCTCTCATTATGATTTTTTACGATGCCTATCACATTGGGTCCTCTAAGTGCTATTATAACACAAGTAAATAATGGGCATCAAACACTGGCGCACAATGATTTAAAAACACTGATAGTTTCAGGTTTCATACACAACAGAGGAGGCCATTTGAATAGTTGCTGACTTGGGGGAATATTCAAGCTCCATGTTTTTTCAAACTTTCCGAAAAATACTATGCCCAACCCAAAACCTTATATGCCAAGAAGGTGCACAAATAAGGGTTTATCATGTAATTGCAGAGATTATGAGCGAAATCCTGGCCTGACTGAAGTCAATGGAACAAAAATCCCATTGACTTCAATGGACCTTTTTAGATCACTTTCCCCATCCCTAGCCTATGAAAGAGCCCTGCATTTTATTTGCCAGTGCTTTACCCAGGTAAGCCACATGCAGCATATGAGAGGCCCACTGAGGTACTAAAGCCTAGTGGTGGGACTTAAGCACTTAAGAGGATTAAGCACACAATTCCCATTGAAAACTAATGGGACTTAGGTGTATAATTCCCTTAGATGCTTTTAAATATCCTCCCCATCCACATGTGTTTAATGCACCAGAGCGGCCACCTCACTAGGTACAATGCATCTTCCATAGATGACGTGTTAACTTTTGTTCTCTGCTACCTTATGATCTTCGAGAGAGATTTTTTTTTCAAAGGAACTTTAGCTGTGTAACTGCTACTGACTTTCACTGGCGGTCAGGCCTTTTGTTATTTTTAAGTTCACTCCCTATAAAACGAGTTATTTACTATGGCATTCATTGGTGTGATATTATTTCATTTGTATTGCAAATGTGAGTGCCTTGAATTATGAAGACATTAATAACAACTGGAACTGAACATAGAAAGCAAAGCACTAATAAATTACAAGTAAATGCTTCATATTAACAACCAGAACTTTTGCTTGAAGACATCGGTCAAGGCTTCACCAATGAAATTAATTATTAAAACTAGTAAGGAACAAGTTTACTAACCACTGAACAGGCTGTAGAGGATTTTCAAAGACCCAGCAAACATCTTTCAGAAGAGGTCAAGGTACCGAGGGGCTAGACTTTAAGCATTTCATTTTCATTTTCTGGGAAAATCTTCACAGTCTGATACTGAAATGACTGGTAATTATAAAGTACAATGAGGAGGATCTCAGCTCCCTCTTCAGGGAAAGCCAGGGCACTTCTTTGTTTAGCTTTGCAGTAAATCCCGATGGCCCATGTATGATATCTAAAGTTGCAGAAGACTTGGGAAGAACTACCTGGAATACTTTGGCCCTGATATTGCTGTCTTTACTCAGGAAAAATCTCTGAATTCAACAGGAATTTTGTCTGTAATTAGTTCAGAATCAAAGTAATTGTCTTCATAAGAAATGTGTTAAATGAAGGTCAGCTGTCTTGTATTACTGTATATTTTACATTCATTAAGAGCAGCCAGTATTCAGGAAGAGAAGCATACAATTTTAATATTGTTAGTTGAGACATATATTAAGAAGCAACTATCAGAAATTTTACAGTCTATGTAAAGACAGAATGTCTAAAGAACCTGGGCCAGATTCTGATCTCACTTGTATTGGAGTAAATCCAAAGTGATTGTAAGATTGCAAGTTAAGTATTTAGGGCCAGATCCTGCTCCCACTAAGGTCAACGGCAAAGCTTCCACTGAAGTCATGGGCTCGATGTAATGCTCAGAGTAGAGCAATTATGGAATCATTCCAGATTTACACTGTGTAACTGAGATCAGAGTCTGCCCCACACAGTACTGAGATAGAGAAATGAGGTGTTTATCTACTCTAAGGCCTGGTCTACACTGGGGGGGGGTATCGATCTAAGTTATGCAACTTCAGTGAATAACATAGCTGAAGTCAGCGTACTTAGATCTACTTACCATGGTGTCTTCACTGCGGTAAGTTGATGGCTGATGCTTCCCAGTCGACTCCGCCTGCGCCTCTCACCCTGGTGGAGTACCGGAGTCGATGGGAGAGCACTCGGCAGTCGATTTATTACGTCTAGACTAGACCCAATAAATCGACCCCCGCTGGATCGATCGCTACCCATCAATCCAGCAGGTAATGTAGACAAGCCTTAAGGTATTTATATTGTGCTCATCGCCCTAGTATCTGAGTGCCTTATTATAAATTAGACAGACATCACAGACAGAGATATACAGTTAGGAAATAGAAAACCCATAAAAACAGATTCAGCAAGAGACATAATATTTGCTAAAAAAAAATCAAGTTTTTTTTATTTTCCTTTCTCAAAGTGTTACATTTCTTCTAAACAATGAAAGTGGCAATTAAACAGGGCAAACCTAGCTACAATGGGCTGAATAGAGCCTCTTCAAGCACTAGACCTTAAACAGATGCTTCTTTTGGTAAGATAAAGGGCCCTCTGGCTTCTTTAGTTAGCTATTGTTGTGCCAAGTTCCCTTGGGGGGGATCTTTAAAAAGTATGTGCTCACATTGACATGATGTGCCCATTGTGTCTTAACAACTGTGCAGTGGAGCCCTCAGTGTGGAAATGAGGAGGAAAAAAGCAGCGCACCTGGAGTCCTGCCTTCCTTGCAGCAAGGAGTCATGGGGAGGGAGTTTGGTGACCAAATGATTTAGTAACAGATGTCTATTCCCAAGCCGGGAGGCCCTCAGCTTGGTACAACTACACAGAGACGGTTAAGTCCCCTGTTGGAATATAGTTTAGTCCTCCCAGCAGACAAACGAATTCCTGGTAATTTATTTTACCCACCGCTGTGGCTTGGGGTTTCTCCTGCCTGCAGGGCATAAATTATAAAAGCACACTGGACAATCTGCTGGGATTTAACTGATAGCTTTTTGAAATTAAGAAAATAAACCCATTTCTTAGGACTCATGAAAATGTATTTCTTCATGTTTAAATATAAAAAATGAATCCCCTGAATAAGCAAAGGAGTAAAAATCTTTATTAAACCACAAAAAGTTAAATATTACTTTATTATTTAAATAGAAATTTTCATTATGTAAATAGTAAAATTTGCATAGCTAATAGTCAGCTAGCAAAAGCTAATGGGGATGACATAGATAATTCCATATACATAATGCTGTTAATGCGCCACGGCTAAGGTTTGAAAATATCTGTTAATGTTTAGCTTTATGGTAAAATATTATTATATGGGCTTGCAGCTGACCCACAGGGTTTTTCATGTATATTTTGCTGTAACAGTAGATTTATAAAATGGGTCATTCTGCACCTAATTTTGCATATACAGTGACTTATCTGTCTTACAGGGCTTTTGATTGAGGGGTTGGAAGGCAAAAGAGAGTGCTGGTGTTTAGTTTTGATTTTCAGGGTGGTGTCTCTTAGTTTTCAGTTAACATTGATTAACACCTTTTGTTTGGCAATAAAAAAAATGGTATATGCATCAAAAGAGGAAATCGACAAGGTTCATTTTATAACCAAAAAATAAAATACATAAATGGATGCTGTACACAAATTTTGCATGTGCCAGTTGCGCATCTCTTTGAACCTGCTAAACCCACCTTTCTGCATACAACCCAACAACTGTACATACAAAAGGGTAAATGCACGTGCAAAACAGACAATCGCATGTACAAGCCTGGGTTGTGGATGTGCATTCCTTGAGGGGCACTGTTGTGCTGTCTTTGAAGTGTTGGCCCTCAGTCTATAAAGGCTCAGTGCATACTCAGCCAAAACACTCATTGACAAGGGCAGACATTCTCTTCCAGTACTTTAAAAACAGTATGAAGGAGGGGAGAGGAGAGGAGGGGAGCTAGTATTTTTCACCATCCCTTTGAGCCTACAAAAGTCCCTCTAGGGGTTTCAAGGATTAGTGGGCTTTGCCAGCCTGAGGAGGGTGAAGGCAACGTATAGATCCCTGGAAAATCCAGAGAATCTCTGTTGGGAAATGCCTGCAAGATTTGATGCTGCTTCTTGCAGCTTTACCTCCAGTTCTGCTCCTTCTTTCCCCTCTCAGAGAAGGGGAAAGTGAATAGGTGGTGACCTAATGGTAGAACAATTACTGAGTGAATGAGGGGGCAGAGATACTGAGGAGCAGCACTGAGGAGTTGTCTGTCTGCCAGATGCCCAAAAATACATGGGATTTCCCATTAATCAAAGGACATCTGCCCTCCTACTCCCTCTGCAGACACACAAACACCGCCCTATCTCAGAAGGATACTCTGCCCATACATAATTCCTGAATACATTTTACCATCACGTGAGATGGTTTAGCCCAGGGAGAAGAATAAGAGCGCCAAATTCATTTCCACATCTGCACAGATCTAATATCACTTCAGTGAGACTGTCTGTGCACTTAAGTGCTTTGCTAGAGTAAACCAGTACTCCGTCTCTTGCAAGACTCTATAACTCTACAGCTCAAGTCTCCAGAGAAGAATGATTGCTACACTATCATCACCACTTCCTATATCCTGCACAGGATACATTCTAGCAAACAAGTAAATCATGTGTTTGTTCCATTGGCTGGGAACGGCAAACTGCGGCCACTGGGAGCTGTGGGCGCCTGTGCCTGCAGATGGTCGATGTAAACAAACTGTCTCGTGGCCCACTAGTGGATTACCCCGACGGGCCACGTGTGGCCCGCGAGCCCCAGGTTGCCCACCACTGCGATAACCCATCTATACTAACCCATCTATAAAGTAATGTATTAATAATTGCTCACCAGAGCTCCATTCCTGCTCCCATTTAGGTCCATAGTAATATTCCAGTTAACTTCAATGGGAACAGGAATACACCCCTCCTGTTATGCATAGCTAGCGAAGGTGTTTGCATAAAGAATGGAGACATGCGAAAAAAGTAGTTGAATAACCTAGGGATAAATTACACATATTAGTTACTTAAATACAATATGTTTCTATATCCTATTTCTTCCACAGGAGGAGACAGGGAGGTTGGACAGGAGTTCTTTCACTTTGGTAGATTAAAAAGGAACAGGAATTGTCCAGTTTTCTGGAAAAAAATATTTCTAATTTTTTTTTAGCGTTCCACTAATTTTACCAAACCTTATAGTAAAGCTGCATAATAAGTTCTTCCCCTTAAAAATTATGCTAGTAGGACTTTTATTCTGATAACCTGTATTTGTTTTAAATTACAAGAAAAGATTTTGTGATTAAAGTTTAAAACAAGCCAGCGGATTTGAAAAAAAGTTAAGGGAACAAAAGATTTCTCATTTTATACTCTCTTTCTCTGTAGCTTTGTTCCTTAATTTCTCTGCCAGACAATAGATGTACTGAAGATAGATATTATTCATAAATATTTCTGAAATAGTATCACTCAATTCAAACCCTTAAAACCCTTAAAAACCTAATAACCCTTGTTATTAAATGGACCAGAATTCCATTTAACAACAAGAAAAATGCCTGAATTTTAACAAGCTGATTCTTCTTCACCTTGTAGAACCTTTTGTGTTTACCTCCGCTTCTTATCTATTCTCCTGGAGAAATATGAGGGTTAGCATATCACATACCATGACCCAAATTCATTGATGATGTAATACTGATTAAGTCAGTGGAGTTACATGGATGAATTCGATCCAGGGTGTTTAAAGTGAACGCAGCATCCAGGTGTAAAACCCTGAGCACTGCTCACTGAGTCTGGAATTATGAGTGTGATCCATTTATTTATCAACTGCCATATGAAGCAGGCCCCACAGCTTACTTCTTTAATGTTTGTTCTATAAGCTACACCCTGAGAGTTCAATGCTTTCTCATAGACTTTAAGGTCGAAAGGGACCATCATGATTGTCGTGTCTGACCTCCTGCACATTGCAGGCCACAGAACCTCACCCACCTACTCCCTTAAACTCTGGCTGAGTTACTGAAGTCCTCAGACCATGATGTAAAGACTTCAAGTTACTGAGAATCCACCATTTACACGAGTTTAAAACTGCAAGTAACCCGTGCCCCCATGCTGCAGAGTAAGGTGAAAATCCTTCAGGGTCTCTGCCAATCTGACCCAAGGAAAATTCCTTCCTGACCCCAAATATGGTGACCAGTTCGACCCTGAGCATGTGGGTAAGACTCACCAGCCAGACACCTGCAAAATAATTCTCTGAAGCAAATCAGAGCCCTTCCCATCTTGTGTCTCTCCAATGGAGATATCTGCTGCTAGCAGTGGCAGATCAGCTACATGCCATTGTAGGCAGCCTCATCATACCATCCGCTTTCACTCTCCCTGGTATGACTGTGTCCTATTTATTTAAATTAAACATTTCATCGATGCCTGTTATGAATTGTAATTCATAACTCAAAACTACTTCTTGAGGTTAGATCTCAATGAAAAGAATACCAGCAATGAACAGTAAACTTCCTTTTTCATCCTGTGCAGGATGTTTCATTTCCATAAACAGCAGTGTAACAGAATGAACTCTGCTCACTTTCACATAAATCAAGCACTAAATAAAGGGGAACCATACTGACACATACTTTGAAAAAGTAAAATGCAAGAGACATTTTCTGTGGAGGAAATGGTACCAAGGATTCCACTCTGTGTATGCTCTATAAATGACACCAAACTTGTTTTTATCGCCAGTCGCTCCTGCCACTGGCATCTGCATCCATTTTTCACACAATAGGAAAACATTTGAGTGGAAAGAGGAGTTGGCTTATGAACGTCTATTTCTTGTCATTTTCCTAACAAAGGATGAAAATTATAATGTTTATATGCATATTTCTTATATATAATGTATTGTCTGTCTTGTGTATTTAGATTGTAAGTTCTTTGGAGTAGACACTGTCTCTCATTATGTAAAATGCCTAGCACAATGGGGCCCCATCCACAGTCAGTCTCTTGGCATTACCGTAATAAGCAAACATAATAATCTGATAGACACAGCTTGGACCATAAAATAAAAGGATGAAACAAAAATTACCTTTATACCTTTAAGGCTTATAGACTTAAAAGGGATAAAATTAATAAGATTCTATAGAAAACACTCTAAAATCCTATAGAACTGAACAGAGAATGATCTCTTCCATAGGTTTTTTTGAATAATCCTATAGAATTGCACAGCAGGAATATAGTTCCCTGTTAAATTGTGTAAGACGGTTATCTTTTTAAAAATGTTTTTCTATTAAATTCTATAGTATATTCTTAAGTGCTCAAATACTACATTTTTCTATTTGTGATATGTGCTGTGAGATACTTTGAGACAATAGAGTCTGATATAACACACTAGTGTTACAACGTTGTCACATATATACCTACAACATGAAGGACCAAGTGTGTCCAGGAAATTTATAAACTTGTTTGGGAGTTTACCTGACATTGTGAACAGTTTGGCTCACAACCCTGTTGCAAACAGGAAGAAAAAAATGGTTATACCAATAGTACATTTTTAGTGCTGTCACCTAATTTGCATTCTAGGTAATAAATTGCATGATTTGGTTCATTTAATGTCAGACATACAAAAGTTACAATATACTATGTCCTTGTGGCACCTTAGAGACATGCCACAAGGACTCCTCATGGTTTTTGCTGATACAGACTAACACGGCTACCACTCTGAAACCAGGTTTCAGAGTAACAGCCGTGTTAGTCTGTATTCGCAAAAAGAAAAGGAGTACTTGTGACACCTTAGAGACTAACCAATTTATTTGAGCATAAGCTTTCGTGAGCTACAGCTCACTTCATCGGATATGAAGTGAGCTGTAGCTCACAAAAGCTTATGCTCAAATAAATTGGTTAGTCTCTAAGGTGCCACAAGTACTCCTTCACTCTGAAACCAGTATACTGTGTGTAAGCTATTGAAAAGAGAAAAGCTAAAAGCACAGACCTTTTATTAATTGTCTCCATTAAATGAAATCCAAGTGAATGGAATTATAAATCAAATGTTAAGATGCAAAGCTGCAGTGTCTATTGTGACAAGGTAGGAACAGATGGCTACAGGAGAGTAATAGAAGGCAGATATATTAGCCCCAGGTTAAGTAGGTCCCTTTTCCCTGGGTAAGGTAACAGGGAAGGTTCCAAACAATCAGGAACCTTCTGGAGACAAGACAGACAGGCTGATTGGCTGCAGGTGTTCTAATCAAGAAGCTGCTAAAATCAATTAAGGCAGGCTAATCAGGGCACCTGGGTTTAAAAAGGAGCTCACTTCAGTTTGTGGTGCGCGTGTAAGGAGCTGGGAGCAAGAGGCGCTAGGAGCTGAGAGTGAGAACGCGGACTGTTGGAGGACTGAGGAGTACAAGCACTATCAGACACCAGGAGGAAGGTCCTATGGAGAGGATAGAGAAGGTGTTGGGAGGAGGCCATGGGGAAGTAGCCTAGGGAGTTGTAGCTGTCACACAGCTATTCCAGGAGGCACTCTAGACAGCTGCATTCCATAGGGCCCTGGGCTGGAACCCGAAGTAGAGGGTGGGCCCGGGTTCCCCCCAAACCTCCCAACTCCTGGTCAGACACAGGAGGAGTTGACCTGGACTGTGGGTTCACGAAAACGGCCAAACTGAGGGCTGCCGTGAAGCTTCAAGGCAAGCAAATCCGCCAATAAGCACAAGACCCACCAACATAGAGGAGGAACTTTGTCACACTATGTATTCAAACATAATAGGGACTTCTTGCTACCAACTAGGAAAATCAAGTCCTAAAGATACAATAATATGAAGCAGCCAAAGATTTATCTTTAAACATATCCAAATGAAAATATGTGTAAGACAGTGTTGTGCAGTCCAGAGGCTTGGTTCAGTACCTGCCCCTGCTACTGACCTACTGAGTGACCTTTGGCAAGGCCTTTCACCTCCCTGTGCCTCAGTTTGTCCATCTAAAATACTTGCCTTCTGATACTGTATTATGCTTATAAAAGGCTGTGAGATCTATAGTTGAAAAGCACTATGTTGAGAGCTTATTATTGTGTAGGGTCCTGTCATGGAGCCAGTGGCCCTTAGGGAGAATCAGGGCTTAGCTGACCCATGATGACCCTGTAAACTACACCTGGGAGCAGGTGGTGGCTCGTTAGCCAATTAGCAAGGGAGCAGCTGAGTTCTATAAGACTGCCTGTGCAGTACAAGCGGGAAGCTGCTCAGGTAGGAAGGATGATCTGAGGTGAGAGGAAGGAGAAGAGTTCCTTCTCTGGGGAAGGCCTGGGACTGCAGGCTACAAGGAGCCCACAGGAAGCAATGCAGGCTCCTGTAGGGGACGAACTCTGATTTAGGGCTTGGAGGTAATTGGGAGAGCCCCAAAGGAAGACTGATAGACCCTGGGGAAGGGAGACCTATGGTTATTAGCTCAGGGAAGAGAGCTGGTGGATGCCTTTGGAGCGGCCCAGCAGTTTGGCTGTAGCTGGAGAGCTGAGCCACAGGAGTAGCGCTAATTTCTATCACAGACCCCAGTAGCAAGGGGCCAAGTGTTGAGAGAGCAGGACAGGGAATAGAAGAGACTCACAGGGTTCAGGGTAGGCTCCTGAGGGGGAGCCCTGAACTAGCTCTGAAACAGGAGACAGAAGAAAGGCCTGGCAGGGGCAGAGCACCTGTTTATGTTGGATTTGGATTCCCAGCAGGGAAAAGCCTGGGGAGTCACAACTCTGATGCGATGAGAAGGAACTGTGAGTTGAACTTTAGATCTTGTTTTCTTTTTTGCCCTTTTCAGCCCCTCTTTCTCCCACTGACTGAAATGATGGCAATTTTGGGATGTATAAGTAGGGGCATTTTGGGATGTATAAGTAGGGGCATAGCGAGCAGATCGAGGGACGTGATCGTTCCCCTCTATTCGACATTGGTGAGGCCTCATCTGGAGTACTGTGTCCAGTTTTGGGCCCCACACTACAAGAAGGATGTGGATAAATTGGAGAGAGTCCAGCGAAGGGCAACAAAAATGATTAGGGGTCTGGAACACATGACTTATGAGGAGAGGCTGAGGGAACTGAGATTGTTTAGTCTGCAGAAGAGAAGAATGAGGGGGGATTTGATAGCTACTTTCAACTACCTGAGAGGTGGTTCCAGAGAGGATGGTTCTAGACTATTCTCAGTGGTAGAAGAGGACAGGACAAGGAGTAATGGTCTCAAGTTGCAGTGGGGGAGGTTTAGGTTGGATATTAGGAAAAAACTTTTTCACCAAGAGGGTGGTGAAACACTGGAATGTGTTACCTAGGGAGGTGGTAGAATCTCCTTCCTTAGAAGTTTTTAAGGTCAGGCTTGACAAAGCCCTGGCTGGGATGATTTAATTGGGGATTGGTCCTGCTTTGAGCAGGGGGTTGGACTAGATGACCTCCTGAGGTCCCTTCCAACCCTGATATTCTATGATTCTGTGATTCTATGATTCAACCAGAGAGCTGGGAGACTAGATAACTGTCTCATCCACCCACATATTGTACTGGTTGTAAAAGACAGAATAGTGCACCATCTGGGTTAAACACAGTGCTTTCTCCTCCAGCACTGAGGCTCTCATCTGGGGCTACAACATGCTCGTATTTTCTGTGGATTGGGCACAGATGGGACCTGTAACACCCACTTAGCAGTGGTTACATTTGTACATTCCCTAGAACAAACAGTTGCAGATATATGGTGACATTGCTTAATGCAATGCTAGAAGGTGAGCAGATACTACAGCTATGAACACAATATAAGAGCTTCTATAGACTAGATTAGGGCCCTGATTAGGACCTGTGGGCTCTATTGCAATATAAATTATAAATAAATCATACAGAAATAATTGGTACTCCTGCATGTAATGGGGATAGCAAACAAAGGTGATAGAACATACAAAACCCACCTGTCGACTCTATCAACTGCACATACACAGATGGATAATGCTGCAAAATGAATACTCAAGCATCTGCATGTCCACAATTTTATGCACACACACACACACAGTTGTCAGATGGAGGCCCCTTTTGAAAATTTGGTCTCAAAGAACAGCTCATGTCATGTAGAACTTGTCATATTGTATCAATTACAGAATTCCAGGTTTCTCGGATCATTCACAAAATTATCCAGGCAAAGCTCTATTATGTTCAGTGGAACTTATTCCTTGAATGTTAGTGCCATGGAATTAATATTAGATAAAGGGATCATTAATAAAACTTGGTGAAGCATAATTGATCTATGAAGGTTTAATGACAACTCCAAATGATGTAGCATAGAACATCGATACATCTCTCCATCATCATGCAGGTTTTCACTGTTCATGATGATGGATTCAACTGGAAAGCAAGGTCTTATCTTCATTAATGGCTACATGTAAAAGCTTTTCATTACAAGATAGACTATTATGGCCTTGATTTATTAATTAGGCAGGCATTTTTGTAGCCCTGAATAATTTAACCAAAAGGGCAGTAGCTTTGTACTCCAATCTCTTAATGGTTCAGAGAAAGGTCCCACCTGTCTCTTTGGTACATTAAAAACCTGCAGCCATTTAATTGAAATTGTAGCTAATTACTGCAAGTGAACAAAAACCAACAGTTCAGCTATACTATGGTTATCAGCTAGCCAAACTGCTTTCTCTTCCTTATCAATGACATTTTTCTGGGACTCCTACCGCAGAACTACAACAAAGCGTAATCTGAATACTAGGGGGATGGGTGGCAGTGAGAAGCAACAGTTATGCAAACGAGACGAAGTGTTGTACCTTTTGAGGAAAGCTCTGCCTAGAAGTGATGTTTCATCATACCATTTACTGCCTTTTAATTTAGCGGTTTTTTAAATGACCTCCTTGTTGATAATCCAGTACCTCTTCCCTTCGTGGTAAGGGAAAGGGGTTACAACAAAATGTCCACTTAATGAAACTTCCATTTATTACAGACAACTTTAGTGGAATATGTAGCAAATTTTGGCAGAATCTGTTCAGAGCTCAGAATTTCTCCTGGCTAGGAATTATTAGGCTCTCTGGATCTCTTAGTTAGTCTTTCGCTAAATGGCAAGCTCTTTGGGGGATGTTTTAGATGCAGGAGGATGGTTGTATGGTGAAAGCACAGGAGTAGGAGTCAGGAAGCCAAGGTTACATTTTCAGCTCTTCTACAGGTATTCTGTATGACACTGAGCAAGTCACTTAACTGCTCTGTGGGCCAGACTCTTTAGTTCAATGCAACCATTGTGTACACCTCTTTACAACCCCGTTTTAAGGGCTGTGTCATAAATGGATGCAGTATGTATGAAACACACCTGTAATCCAATTAATACCAGCAGGTGTAATAGCCCATGGCCAGCTGGCATAGGTTAGAGCAGCCTTTATGCTGCTCTAAATGACATTGGGACCTGCATAAAATTGGCCTCAGCATCAAAGAGCTGCAACACTTGATAAAGCCCTGGCTGGGATGATTTAGTTGGGGATTGGTCCTGCTTTGAGCAGGGGTTTGGACTAGATGACCTCCTGAGGTCCCGTCCAACCCTGATAGTCTATGATTCCATGAACACTACCTTTGCAGGGCTGCCTAGTAAGCTGAATACCGTGAAACTTGGGCACACTGGAGAATCTGACCCTGGGCCTGTGCTTCCTTATCTGTAAGTGGGGACTCTGCCTACTGAAATAGGTGTCATGAGCAGATCTGGATGAATAATTTTTTTTTTTTTGGTTTTCTGGCAATTCCAAAATAATAATTTTAAGAAATTGTTTCAGGCTGAGCCAAAAACAATTCTTTAAAAACAAATTTCAGCTAATCGAAAAGTCAAAAATATTTCAGTCTAGGTAAAACCAAAATATTTTGTTTCAACCAGACCTTTTGTTTGTTTTGATTTTAGGTATTTTGGCAAAAGCAAAGAAGGACTAGATTCATAAAAACACATAGGAACATCTGAGGAGGAGAAGTAGCAGCAGCACCCCCACTTATAACCCTTAGCCCAGTGGTTAGGGTATTCTCCTTGGCTGTAGAAGACCCCCATTCAATTCCCCCCTCAACCTGATGTGAAGAAAGGATCTGAACGTGGGTCTTCCACATGGAAAGAGTGTGCCTGAGCCATTAGACTACGGGTTAGGCTGCTGTAGTTCTTTCTCAGTCTCTCCTGTTGAAGCAGTTTCATGGCAATAAATAATTGGTAATTGGATCTCCCGCAGCCTAAATGAGTACACTAACCACCAGCCTATGGAGTAATTCTCACTCTCTCCCTGGCCCAATGACTGTTCATAGTGGCAATTCACTGACCCTCATGAGGATAAGTCTGGTTGTGGGAGCAAAGTTTTTCCATTTGTGGAGATTAAGGTCAAAGACCGTTTTATGCCACATGAAACAGAATTTGCTTTCTGAACCAGGTAATATAATTCTCCATAGTTAAACATGTCTCTGAAAAAAATCTATATATGCTTGTCTGGCATCAAGAGATTAATTTCATGAGCTCACAGGATGATTACAGCTTTCTGGAGGAGAAGACAGAAATAGTGATAAGACCACATTCAATCCATCCTCTCTTCCACCAAGTAGCGTTGACTAGCTTTCATTTTCTGAACATCATTGGAGATATCAATCTCACTCATGGATTTCAACTTCCATTGATTGTGATGAGCATATAATAAAATATTAATATGATAAATTAGTTTTAGCAATCACTTCTGGCTTACTGATGCTTCTCTGTGCATTTTTATTATGTATTGTGCTCCATTTGAATTTTTAAAAATAACATAAAAAGTAAAAGTAAATTTATGAAACACATCTCCAGATCCATTATCTGGGATATGAGATGATGCACAATTACACAAAAAATAATACACAGTAACCAGCTAAGACAAGTTTCTGAGTGGCAGAGAAGTCAGAGTAGAGATGGCTCCAAACCAAAACTCAACATAAATGCCTTCAAAACTCTTTTGGGAGGATGACAAAAAACAAAGAGAAACACGAGTTGGATTCAAAACCCAAGATCCAAATTGTGTTGGATCAAAAAAATGGCCATAATGGGTCAGACTAATGGTCCATCAAGCCCAGAATCCTGTCATGTGACAGTGGCCAATGCCAGGTGCTTCAGAGGGAAAGAACAAAACAGGCAATCATCAAGTGATCCCAGCTTCTGGTAGTCAGAGGCTAAGGACACCCAGAGCATGGGGTTGCATCCCTGACCATGTTGTCTAATAGCCATTAAATCTGTTTTGGATTAATTCTGTTTCAGATGTAACCAAAAATGACAGAAATACTGCAAAGCAGCTGATCTTGTAAGCTTTACACCATTCAGGATTGTAGGAAATTCATTACAACTATGGATACCATGAGAGTTTCACTACTTGGAATTGAAAGGCCATTATGTGCCTGATTTGGTTAGAATCCAGAATCCCAGCCCTCCCACTAACCAGGATCTAAATCTGAATTTTGCTTCTTTGGCTCATCTATATCATGTCCATAATTTTCATTCCTATTTGAAGAATTTTCTTGTATTTAATTTGAAGGAAAGTTAAGAGAAAGTCTATAAAAAGACATTTTATTTCATTGTGTCTTAATATTCTATATGAGAAAGCAGACTGTGTCAAACCTTTCCATAGTCTATCTCCTTCATTCTCAAAAGAGTAGAATGCATGCTTGTGTTAATCATTTTACTCTAGCTTTGATTTCACATAATTATTGTTAATCATAGATAGTATCTTTAAATAATCAAGGGATTCTTCTTATATTAGTACAGTTTTTTAGAATGTTTCTCATCTTTTCACTTTTTATCCCAACAGAAAATTTCCTATGTGACTTAAGTCCTACTCCTTATTAACTAATTTTAAAGGGTGAGTCTCACCATGAAGTATTGGTGACAATCTTGCAAACATTAGGAACCAAGATTTTCATTATTTTTTTATACCATACACAAATATTTGCCTGGTAGATTTAAGCCTAACTTGTGCATAATGAGACAGCCCAGGCGTGTTGTGACCATTTGGAATTTTGCACACTGGCACACTTAGACCCCACTCATCCAGTATGCACGCTGAATCAACTTCATCCCAATGCAGAGGGAACAGCACCAATCTAATCTGTCACTTAAGTTCCACCATTTTGTTTTACTGCTACTTGCTAATTTACTTGTACTAATACAGTGATATCACACACCTATGTAGACCTAAAATAATATGGTCAGTTCCCTTTGTACATTTTCTTTGCCTTTGTCTCCAAAGTCCCAAGAACTACAGGTTTTTTACATTCCCCTCTCCTTGATTCTCTCCATGGACTTCATCTAGAACATTAGAGTCAATTTTCTTATCAGAGGCTAAAATACAGAAAGAACCAATTAAAAATTACTTAGACAAGTTAGATGTCTTCAAGTCACCAAGGCCTGGTAAAATACATCCCAGAATATTCAAGGAGCTGACTGAATAGATATCTGAGCCATTAGCGATTATCTTTGAAAAGTCATGGAAAATGGGAGAGAGGACTGGAAAAGAGCAAATATAGTACCAATCTATAAAAAGGGAAATAAGGACAACCCGGGAATTACAGACCAGTCAGCTTAACTTCAGTACCTGGAAAGAAAATGGAGCAAATAATTAAGCAATCCATTTGTGAACGCCTAGAAGATAATAAGGTGATAAGTAACAGTCAGCATGGATTTGTCAAGAACAAATAATGTCAAACCAATCTAACAGCTTTCTTCGACAGGATAACCAGCCTCGTGGATGGGGGGGAAGCGGTAGGTGTGGTATATATTGACTTTAGTAAGGTTTTTGATACTGTCTCGCATGACCTTCTCATAAACAAACTAGGGAAATACAACCTAGATGGAGCTACTATAAGGTGGGTGCATAACTGGTTGGAAAACCATTCCAAGAGAGTAATCAGTGGTTCACAGTCAAGCTGGAAGGGAATATCGAGTGGGGTTCCACAGGGATCAATTCTGCGTCTGGTTCTGTTCAGTATCTTCATCAATGATTTAGATAATGGCATAGAGAGTACACTTATAAAGTTTGTGTATGATACCACGCTGGGAGGAGTTGCAAGTGCTTTGGAGAATAGGATTAACATTTTAAATGATTTGGACAAACTGTAGAAATGGCGTGAAGTAAACAAGATAAAATTCAATAAGGACAAATGCAAAGTACTCCACCTAGGAAGGAACAATCAGTTGCACACATACAAAATGGGAAATGACTGCCCAGGAAGGAGTACTGCAGAAAAGTATCTGGGGGTCATAGTGGATCACAAGCTAAATATGAATCAACAGTGTAACACTGTTGCAAAAAAAGCAAACATCATTCTGGGATGTATTAGCAGGAGTGTTGTAAGCAAGACATTAGAAGTAATTCTTCTGCTCTACTCCATGCTTGTTAAGGCCTCAGCTGAAGTACTGTGTCCAGTTCTGGTCACCATATTTTAGGAAAGATGTGGACAAACTGGAGAAAGTCCAGAGAAGAGTGACAAAAATGATTAAAGGTCTAGAAAACATGACCTATGAGGGAAGATTGAAAAAATTAGGTTTGTTTAGTGTGCGGAAGAGAAGACTGAGGGGCAGCAGGGTAACAGTTTTCAAGTATATAGACGGCTGTTACAAATAGGAGGGAGAAAAATTGTTGTTCTTAACCTCTGAGGATAGGACAAGAAGCAGTGGGCTGAAATTGCAGCAAGGGAGGTTTAGGTTGGACATTAGGAAAAACTTCCTAACTGTCAAGGTGGTTAAGCACTGGAATAAATTGACTAGAGAGGTTGTGGAATCTCCATCATTGGAGATATTTAAGAACAGGTTAGACAAACACCTGTCAGGGATGGTCTAGATAATACTTAGTCCTGCCATGAGTGCAGGGGACTGGACTAGATGACCTCTCAAGGTCCCTTCCAGTCCTATGATTCTTATCTCTCTTAAGGCTTTACAAAACTCCACCATCTGAACTAGTCTCTTAGCACACTGACCCAGCCCCTCAGCTAATGAGGCCAGCCTTGATATCCCATTTGTCAGTTTCTCCCACAACTGTCTTCATGCCTACTTCCCTGCACTGCCACGCCTGGAACACCCGTAGTGAGCAATCCTACTAATCATTTCTCCATTCCACTCTATCCTAAAGACCCACATCTACTGTGATGACTACAAGAAAGTGACTGACTGATAATGGCAAAGGTTAAAGGTAACTGGGAACAGTCTGTATGTATTTTTAAAGAAAAAGATGGAGTATATTACCACAACATGACCTATCACCAGCTTCAACACTTCATTTGTACATGGTACTCCTTAATCCTAACCATTGTATGTATTGTATTTTTAGATTGTAAACTCTGTAGAACAGGGACCATGCCCTCTATAATGTTTGTACAGTCCCTAGCATATCAAGGGCACGGTCAGCAAACAAATAAAATGACCACTATAAACAATTCAGAGTAGGCCACCCTTCCCTGTTTCTCACCCAATTCAGCCACAGGTAGAGATATTTTTTATTAATTAAAAAACAAAGTTGGAATATTTTCTTAAAGTCTAGTCTTGCAAGGTGTAGACTGTGTTATATAACCAACTGAGTACCTTCAACTCTCATTGACTTCCATGGGAGTTGAGGGAATCTCAGCATTTTCCAAGATTAGGCCTCCATGAAACAATTCAAAGAATTAAATAATAATACAATATATATTTTAAGATATGTTAGCTTTTGGCTGCGTCAGCCATGACTGTGTCCCTTTAACCATGATGCATTATGAATGTCTTTTAAAAGTGCGTTGATTACAAAGGAGAAAGCCACTGTGGCAAATGCATAACAAACAGCTGCATCTGAAGAGCTGGCATATGGCATGTGTGTTGTTCCATTGCAAATGCAATCAGAAGTGCAAAAAAGATTATTGCAGTCTGTCTCTGCAGAAAGAACCATATTTGTACCATGTCATGAGAAGTAAAGAACATTATAATAATCAAGACAATCTATATTTTTCATACCCTGTGCACTTGTCAAGTCGTCTTTATTCTCTTAACAGTTGATTGGGGGGGCGAGGGTGAGGGGGGAAAGTCACTTGAAAGGCTCTGATTTATTAAAAATGCCTCCTTTCAAACCAAAAGAAAGAGATTTGTGCTATCCGTAAAAGCAAATGAGCCATTTTTTTTCTAGCTTTCATCACCAGAACCTCAGAAGCCTGTGTGTAAACTACCTTCAGTATCGACTTCCAAAGTTCTATTTCCACAACAAGGAGCCAATTGAAGCAGAGTCACTGTAATCCCAGATCTCACTGTAATCAGCACTTCCTCTGGGCCAAATCCTGCATTCTCTGCTCAAGATTTACTAAGCTAAAGTTCTCACTGACATTAACGGAAATTCAGCCTGAGTAATTCATCAGTGAGGACTCCAGGATTTGGTTCCATACACCACTTTGGTAACAACTTAAAAGGTATGTGTACAAAATAATCATTGGAGAGCATTCAGTTTTCCAAAGCTGCGTGGTACCCCATTGATTTTGGGCACACGCATCATAGTGAAAACAGCTATCGTTAAGGTTGTTTATAGGTTACAAGTGCATCAGAGAAACTCAGTGAAGTTCTCCATATCAGTACATTGGCTCTCCTGCAGGCATGTCACCACAGCCAACTTCATTAAATCAGCACAATCCAGGGGAAATTTCAGACTTGTTCCAAGTCCCAGCATTTAATTCTAAATTGATAGCTATCATGTCAAAATATTTATACCCTGTTGCACCAGGGATTAATCTAAAGCAACATTTTACTTACAGCCTGCCCATGTTTCCCCAACATTTAGCTAAGTGGTTTCCTCAGTAGGCTTACTGCACTTAAAACAGTATGTTTGCTTCAAAAAGTGGAAAGAAATGCTGAGAACATAACATGCTATGGGTTGAAAAAGGAATCAAATTTACATTTCTGATCCTCTTCTAAGGACCTTTGAAGGGATTAAGCTGCATTGTGGAAACTAGGTGACATAAGGTTCAGCGTGTTAATGTTCTTCAACTAAAACGTTGGGACTGGTCTATAAAATAAGTACACGGTCCCCATTCATCTCTCTCCAGCACGTGTTCTTTCACACTAAAAGAAACTAGCTGACTAAGCTACCTGTGTGTTATTTTCTGAAGAAAAATCCCAACACCTCCTATATCTTCATGCAGTGTGCTAGCTATTGCTTAGGTTCTGGTTAATCTTTGTGATTATGCCCATTACTCCCAACTCTTACTGTCCTTCTTGTCCATGCATTGTATCTCAGTTTATAAACTCTTCAGGACAGGGATCATATCTTATTTGTATAGAGAGGCACCTGGATGCTGTTAAAATACTAAACAAAAATAATGAGGGAATAATATGAAGTGGCTTAGTACCAAGGACCAGACAGTTACAAACAAGTTCTAGGGAATTCTATTGCCCACCAGGAAATGAACTCTCTCATTTTTATGGGATCAATAAAATCCAAGTAGCTTTAGACACTCCAAAAGAAGTCTAATGATAGGAAGATTTGAAATGTCTTCATTCTGATAGGGCGGGATTACAAATGACAAAATAGCCAGATCTATCCAAAAGCATAAGAATGTGTTAACTCTGTGATCATGAGAATGTTCCATTTAGGGAAATACTTTTCTGTGTGAACCTCCACCCCTTTCAATATCCCCTTACCTTCACACAAAAGGGCACGCAAGCCCTTTTGTGAATCAATTGTAAAATGCAAATATCACCTACATTGAAGAATACATTGAAAAATACATCAAAAATACATTGAAGAAGCTAACTAATGCTTACAAATTGGAGCTTGAGCTGAAAATACTATTTAAAAACATCTCTGCATCTGAACTTTGTTTCGGGTTTGTATTTGAAGTGCATAACATACACAAATATACAGAGCTGCTTGTAAATTTTCCAACAGGTCATTTATCTCATCAGAAAATTTCAATTTATCGATATCTTATCGACCTTCAGAACCATATCCATTTTGCCAAAATTCTGATGAAAACCAGACAGAACTCCATTCCTGATATCTCACCTGCCCAGCTCCTTAGCACCCTGCCTTGGTCCCAGACTTAATGGCTTCTCAGCAGGCTGGGCTTCCAGCCTCCCAGCTCCTCTTCAGCCTGGAAGACTTGGCTCCGTGTGCTGTCCAGTTCCCAGAGCTCCCTGGAGAGCCTCAGGGACATTTTAAAATTCTCATCCCATGGTAAACTTCAAAATTTAATTTGTGTTCCGTTTCCAAACAATTTTTTTTATTTCCCACAGAGTGAGAATTCCAGATTCTCCAAATATGTATATATCAAGTTTTCTACTGCTGGTTTCTCTCTACTACTGTATTCATTATTTCCCTGTAAAGAGGAAGGCAAGTAAATACATATCAGATGTAAGATTATTAATTGACTAAAATCCGTCTCCTTTTTTTAGTGAAAAAAGTCATGCTGTTCTAAAACCTGATATTTTTATATGAATCAGCAGAAGAAAAATATCTGCTGCATTGGTGGGACTAGGCACTAATAACATCTAGTAACTTTTGATGTCTAATAGCAGGGAATTGTTTTCTTCATACTCCACAGGGCATAGTCTGTTCTATGTTGTTTCCCAATAAATGGGGTACGTTGAATAGATTCCACTGCACTATACATAGTGTTAGGAGGTTTTCTGTTGAACTAAAAAAAATGCAGACTTTGTTGGAATTGATCACCATTTAGCTTTCAACTTAACCCACAAATCAAACAAAGCTATCAAACAGTTTTTAAGATCAGCATAAAAGACAGACCAGGAGTTCAAACTCAAGAGCATGAAGGTCTCTTTGACAGGAATTCTCCAAGATGCCAGGTTTAAGGAACAAGTAAATCATAAATCAGCAGGATACGGACCCTGGACTTCAGGAAAGCAGACTTCGACTCCCTCAGGGAACAGATGGCCAGGATCCCCTGGGGGACTAACATGAAGGGGAAGGGAGTCCAGGAGAGCTGGCTGTATTTCAAGGAATCCCTGTTGAGGTTACAGGGACAAACCATCCCGATGAGTCGAAAGAATAGTAAATATGGCAGGCGACCAGCTTGGCTTAATGGTGAAATCCTAGCGGATCTTAAACATAAAAAAGAAGCTTACAAGAAGTGGAAGGTTGGACATATGACCAGGGAAGAGTATAAAAATATTGCTCGGGCATGTAGGAAAGATATCAGGAGGGCCAAATCGCACCTGGAGCTGCAGCTAGCAAGAGATGTCAAGAGTAACAAGAAGGGTTTCTTCAGGTATGTTGGCAACAAGAAGAAAGCCAAGGAAAGTGTGGGCCCCTTACTGAATGAGGGAGGCAACCTAGTGACAGAGGATGTGGAAAAAGCTAATGTACTCAATGCTTTTTTTGCCTCTGTTTTCACTAACAAGGTCAGCTCCCAGACTGCTGCGCTGGGCATCACAAAATGGGGAAGAGATGGCCAGCCCTCTGTAGAGATAGAGGTGGTTAGGGACTATTTAGAAAAGCTGGACGTGCACAAGTCCATGGGGCCGGACGAATTGCATCCGAGAGTGCTGAAGGAATTGGCGGCTGTGATTGCAGAGCCCTTGGCCATTATCTTTGAAAACTCGTGGCGAACGGGGGAAGTCCCGGATGACTGGAAAAAGGCTAATGTAGTGCCCATCTTTAAAAAAGGGAAGAAGGAGGATCCTGGGAACTACAGGCCAGTCAGCCTCACCTCAGTCCCTGGAAAAATCATGGAGCAGGTCCTCAAAGAATCAATCCTGAAGCACTTAGAGGAGAGGAAAGTGATCAGGAACAGTCAGCATGGATTCACCAAGGGAAGGTCATGCCTGACTAATCTAATCGCCTTTTATGATGAGATTACTGGTTCTGTGGATGAAGGGAAAGCAGTGGATGTATTGTTTCTTGACTTTAGCAAAGCTTTTGACACGGTCTCCCACAGCATTCTTGTCAGCAAGTTAAGGAAGTATGGGCTGGATGAATGCACTATAAGGTGGGTAGAAAGCTGGCTAGATTGTCGGGCTCAACGGGTAGTGATCAATGGCTCCATGTCTACTTGGCAGCCGGTGTCAAGTGGAGTGCCCCAGGGGTCGGTCCTGGGGCCGGTTTTGTTCAATATCTTCATAAATGATCTGGAGGATGGTGTGGATTGCACTCTCAGCAAATTTGCGGATGATACTAAACTGGGAGGAGTGGTAGATACGCTGGAGGGGAGGGATAGGATACAGAAGGACCTAGACAAATTGGAGGATTGGGCCAAAAGAAATCTGATGAGGTTCAATAAGGATAAGTGCAGGGTCCTGCACTTAGGACGGAAGAACCCAATGCACCGCTACAGACTAGGGACCGAATGGCTAGGCAGCAGTTCTGCGGAAAAGGACCTAGGGGTGACAGTGGACGAGAAGCTGGATATGAGTCAGCAGTGTGCCCTTGTTGCCAAGAAGGCCAATGGCATTTTGGGATGTATAAGTAGGGGCATAGCGAGCAGATCGAGGGACGTGATCGTTCCCCTCTATTCGACACTGGTGAGGCCTCATCTGGAGTACTGTGTCCAGTTTTGGGCCCCACACTACAAGAAGGATGTGGATAAATTGGAAAGAGTCCAGCGAAGGGCAACAAAAATGATTAGGGGTCTAGAGCACATGACTTATGAGGAGAGGCTGAGGGAGCTGGGATTGTTTAGTCTGCAGAAGAGAAGAATGAGGGGGGATTTGATAGCTGCTTTCAACTACCTGAAAGGGGGTTCCAAAGAGGATGGCTCTAGACTGTTCTCAATGGTAGCAGATGACAGAACGAGGAGTAATGGTCTCAAGTTGCAATGGGGGAGGTTTAGATTGGATATTAGGAAAAACTTTTTCACTAAGAGGGTGGTGAAACACTGGAATGCGTTACCTAGGGAGGTGGTAGAATCTCCTTCCTTAGAGGTTTTTAAGGTCAGGCTTGACAAAGCCCTGGCTGGGATGATTTAACTGGGACTTGGTCCTGCTTTGAGCAGGGGGTTGGACTAGATGACCTTCTGGGGTCCCTTCCAACCCTGATATTCTATGATTCTATGATTCTATACAAAAAATAAATAATCCACGACTACTATGACACTAGAACAGGTAACAAAACCATTTAGCCTTTGTCTCATGAGGTTAATAAACATAAATTTAGTTGTTCTAATCTCAGACGTAAAGGAAAATACAAAAAAACCCATCAGATTAGCAGGCCTTGGAGAAAGAGGGTTCTTTTATCTCATCACTCAGTAATTTAAGGCAAAGAAATGCTACTGACACTGTTTAGCAACTATCCAGCTGCCTTTCCTCAGTGTGAGTCAAATGCTCATTATTGCAAAACTAAATTTTGGAGAGGCTCCTTTCTTGTTTTGACTTTTAACTTCTGGTCCTTGCAGACTTTAGTTTGCAAAGTGATTTGGCAGTTTCTGAAGAGAGAAGAGTAAGGTATGCCAATCATTTTGGACAGCTCCCCATGAGGCATCAACTGAAAAGTCACCATTGCAAAGCCCCTTGGAGGATGCCCTCATTAAAAGAAATGTCTGAGATGGATCAAGATTTAGATATTTGAAAAAGCCTTATTTTTAATGGAATCTAAGAGACCAATATTTCTGTGCCTCAACACAACAAAACACCCACTCAAGTCAATGGACTAGATTAATATCTCAGCATAAATCTGGAATAACGCCACTCTGTTACACACTGTATTTACAGCAATGTCAGATCAGACTCTGGCTCAAGTAGAGTGTTTTGGCAGAAGAAGTAATGTATGATTGGATTTATTAGCACTGTCTGAGGGCAGGTGTAAATTCACCTTTCTCTACACTAATTTGGCTCAGGTGCAAAATGATGATATGACCAGTATGATCTGGGCTCTGCCATATCCTGAGCATACACAGAAGTATTCTCTGTGCCCTCAGAGTTCTTCTAAAAGTGGAAACACTGGCTCATGTTTCATTAATAGCAAACAGACCATGAACCCTGATTTTAATACAGCGCCATTTAGTTGCAATGCTTGCCATTTAAAGAATGCCGGAAGCATTAATAACGCTTCTTGACAGGCTAAAATCAGGATGAGGTCTCCTTTTATAACTAAGATTATTAGCACTACATCTGACACTGTCCATTTTTGCATTATAGGTTAGTCTTCAGAAAGGGCAATGCCATGAATAAATATCACATATTTTTACCATGTTCTCCTCTTCCCCCCTCCCCACCCAAAGGGCAGACTAATACCAAGCTCTAATACTGCTCATTTGATTGACTCTGCCCAAACAGCCTTTTATCAGGCACAAGCTACTTCTTTATGATGGATGGCTACAGTTTATGGCATAGCTGTCATTTGCAGGCACAGTTTGGAAATTCTCCTTCACGGGCAGAATTCTGATGAAGCCCACAGCATCATTATCGCATACTAAACTCATTAGAGTGAAAGGAAGGAGATGGTGGGCTGGGATTTCTGAAGTATCCACTAATCTTGTGTCAGAAAATAAATTCAATTTCTCTCTGTGGGACCTGACCCAACTTGAACTTTTGTTTCCTATTAGCCACCAGCTTCAGTTAGAGGTTGCAAACCCACAAGGATGTTTGGAGTATTTCATTTTACATTTTTAAGGTTAAGGAAGGACGAGGAGACTCAGACCTGGCTGAGAAATAAGCACTCAGAAACAAACGTAGCTGCATTGATTATGTCAGTGTAAAGCAGATGAAAAATATTCTGCTAGCAAAAGATATCAGAATCAAGTATACTTGCTTAGGAAAAACAAGATGTAAGCATGCATAGATAATTGGTCCTTGAGATTTCTCTCTCGCTCTCAGATTATGGTAAGACACAAACAACCATGACAGTGTGGAGATTTAAGTGTTTCTAATAAACAAGAGGGAATTGTAGCAACAATTAATTGAGCAAAGGGAAAGAGTCAAGATGGGGAAAACTTACACACCAATGCATTTTGAATTGTTGGATCAATAGAAACATCCCTCAACTCTAATGCATTCATGTCCTATTTTCACAGCACTCCTATATCATGTCATCCTCATTTTGGATTCCATATCCTATTGTAAAGCATTACTGATCCTCTAACAAATGGCCTTGGACAAACATGGGCATCTCATGCTCAGTTCCATCAGTTCAAAATTCCACTGACGGAGAGTGCCTCCAATTGCTCACTGATATTCCTAAAAAATTAACCGTAAGGAGAAGTTATCAACTGTTTGCTAAATCAACAGATCAAGCAAAGCCAAGGTTGGTTAACACATGAACAAACCTTTCACTAATTTACAAACAACAGCTTCTGAAGTATTTCTACCCAAAGATACTTTTTTGGTAGTTTTTTAATAGCAGCAGCATATTTTAAATTATTTGGATTCTGCCCCGTGGTCATTCAATACAGAGCATCTGTGAGTTTGGCTCAGAAGGGTTCATGCACCCATTTCTCGGCACTGAATAAACCCAAACGCTCAAAACAAAGCTCAACTGAACTCAGAACGTTTTGCCTGGGTTGCCTGAAACTATACAAAAATCACTGAGTATTCTCTAGATTCCACCCGAAACCATACCCCGGCCAGAGGGTCTCCGTCCAGAGTCACTGAAGATTCATGAGCCCTGTCAAATTGTTGGTGACTTCAGTTTTTGGGTTTGTAACCTGGTCTCAAGTTTCACTATGATGATATCACATGCAGATTTGCTTGATATTACTTCCTGTTTCACACTACCCAAAATACACAACACAAGTAGCAGCGCCAGTAAAAATACAGGTGTCATCCAAATCATTCTGCGCTACCATCATCACAAATCGAACATGCATTGCCCCAACAGCTAACAAAGTCTGATTTTCCCAGAAAGCAACAGGGCTTGAGTAAAATGAACATCTCAACTCTGCAATTTAGAATCCTACTAATACATCAGCTATTAAAAAAAAGGCAAAAATCTCTCCCTGTTCTATGAAACATTAACCATGCACTACCCCTTTCTTCAATCTCTTCTCCCCAACTTTCAGAGAAGCGGCAGCTGACAGAGGAACTGCACCATTAAATGTGAGCACTATAATTCAAATTCAAAATGCAGGCAAACAGCCCTACTCACAGGTCTGCTTAACATGGACACATATAATGATTATGAATCTTGCCAGTCTCTTGGACTCACCCATTTAAAAGAGCTTCTTGGTGCATCCTACGGTGTTTATAAAATCTGGCACTAGTGACTAATTCATCATGTTTGACAGTTTAGGATGAAGTGTCTTTACTATAAGGACAGTAAATCAGGACAAGCCTGCAAATGTAGTTGGTTTCTTTAAGATTTAGGCTGGGACTTTCAAAGGCTCCAGTCCTAAATCACTTAGGAGCACAAGTCCCATTTACTTTCAGTGGGACTTGTGCTTAGGGTTTCCAACCCTCCAGGATTGTCCCGTCGTGTCCAGGAATTAAAGATTAATTAAGTCTATTACTCTGGCAAGCGTGGACTACTTGAAAACTGAGGGACCGGATCATGTCATCAATCACTAGTATGAAATGGCCTTGACTAAAGTGTCTTTGCATTTGAGCCTAACTTATCTGAGCCTATCTCATGATCCAGTCCCTCAGTTTTCACATAGTCCATGCTTGCCAGAGAAACAGTCCTTATTTTTAAAGTGACCTAGTTCCTGTGTTGTGTTCCTTTAACGTGAACCCTATGTCATTGGAAAGCTCAGTTTTTGTTTATTTTAGCATGAGATTGAACAGAACAATCTTTTTAAAGGGATTTATGTGCTGTAGTATATGTTTGACTGCACCATATGACTAAATGTTGCCGCTTTCCCAGATGGGAAGAGGCTACATGAGCTAAGTAAGATTGCATTAATGTGCAAAATTAATAAAGTTCTCCTTCATAGGTCCAGAAGGGCACATAGTACCTAAACTACCCTTTTACAACACTCCAAGTAACCCAAGCTAATGTCTGTTTCAACACCATATGCATAAGAAGTGTTATAGGGTTCTGTTGACTAAAGCCTAGAGATCAAACGGAAGACTAGCATTTCAGGAAGATTGCATTCATTTTGCATGCAGTCAAGGTGTGATTGCACCTCATGCAGGCTGCATTTTGAGCACAATAGAACAGGAGGCAGTGAAGAAACAGCAGGATTAAGTAACAGAAGGACTTGGGATTCGTTTTCTCTAAATGGGTAATCTTGATGGAAGAAACCGTGATTTTAATAATCTATTTCATGTGCTAAATTGTCTTCCTGAAAGACATAATTTCTTGTCCGATATAAATGGTAATGTTTTACTGAAGGAGGTGGAGGTTCCAGGATAGTTAATCTAGCTGGAATCTGTAACAAGGGAAGTGGGAGTGGTAGAAGCCCCATCACTTGGGACACTTAAAACTGAATGAAAGAAAGCACTAATAATGTTCTCTATGCGGCAACAAACCTGCACTTGTAGGTGGGGTGGATGCCCAAAATATTTTTTGCATCTCTAATGTATATTGTTCTCTCGCTATCAAGAACAGGCCAAATTCCTATCCCAGCAAAAGATGGGTTTGCTTTGTTGTTGAAAACGGCAAGCACAACTGATTTTTATTATCCCGGTATGTCTTTTTGACAGTGTTCGTTAGATGGTAATGTGAATAGCTTATTGAAACATACAAGACAAAGGGTATACTGAGGGCAGGATGGGAATCAAAGGTGGGCAAATGATGTTGCTCTCATCTCTAGTACAGAGAGAGTAACATCCATTTTAGATACTGTGTCTACAGACGCCAAAATAATCTGGGTCCTAGGGAAAGGTACGTATCAATCTAAGCAACAGATACAATGAAAACATAGCCTAGGAGGAGGATGATTGTAGTAAAGTGGATTACTTTAGGAGCCTTAGTAAAGTGGATTGCTATCATTATGTTGATGCATGGGAAATTCTCTTCAACTCTACACGTGGAGAATGGGAAACAGCTAGCTCATGTCTAGCATTCCAGGTAAAGCTCTGCAGGGTGCTTAGCACTGACAAGTGGGTAAAGATGCTCCAGCCAGTTTCCTATCTAACTGCGGACTTCAACAGAGAGTTGATGTTTACGTGCTTTCATCATCTTTGCCACCTGTGAAAAAGACAGCATGGAAACCAAACAAATGTTTCAACAGCTGGGTGTGCAATGGATACTCTTTGGAGAATACAGCAGATGAAGCAGAGGTATTTTTCTTACACACACACACACACACACACACACACACACACACACACGTTTCTACTGGCAATCTGGAGTGGAAAAAAAGCCAAGGAGTACTTGTGGCACTTTAGAGACTAACAAATTTATGCCACAAGTGCTCCTCGGGTTTTTTTTTGTTTGTTTTTTTTTGCTGATACAGACTAACACGGCTACCACTCTGAAATCTGGACTTGGAGTTTCTGCAGAGTACAGAAAAGCAATCAGCAGGTTAGTTGAGACAACTGTTGGAGGAACAATGTTATAAATGGGAAGGGCAAGTAGGGTCAGCCAGCAACTAGGTTAGCAGATTACAGAAAGGACAGAAAAACCCACCATCACTAATACTGAGCCTTGGGTAATAATATCAATGAAAAAAGAGCAGGATAAACACTTATGTGAGAGGAGAAGGAAAGATGAGCTGGTTGTAACCCCTTGTTCACCAAGGACCAGGAACTTAGAACAAAAATAGGCACAGGCAGATTTGGATCCTGGGATTAAAATCTGAACCTCTGCATGATCTGAAAGGGTTGGGAGAGGAGAATTCAATTTTAGCTAATCTCTGCTAAGTACAAATAGCTGTCATCATAGATTTAGATTTACACACTATCTCTGGCTCCCTCCATACCTGCATTTAGAGACAAATGCTTACACCTTTACTCAGGCAAACCTCCCACTGAAATCAGTGAGAGATATAAAGTCAATGGGAGTAAAGGATGGGGAAAACACTTAGCATTTGGCCCTTTGCAGAGTGAGATCAAATAATCCTGTGCTGTACATGCTGTGCTCTGGATCAAGAAAAGGTGGGGCATCTCAGATAAAATTAAAAAATATGAAAAAGAATAAAAATAGATTACGACAAAAAGGTCAAGGAGAGACTTTCTCAAGAAATGAACAAATCCTCAGGACTTCTTTTTTATTTTTCTCCCTGTGTTCTCCTGTAGTGAAGAACTAATGTATTCCAGTGTCACAAAAGGTGAGACACACAAAGAATTCCTGTAGATCCTACAGACAATAACATTCTGTCTTTGCAGTATTGCATTCTTGCCTTTGCCAAATTATATCATATACCTTCCAATAAGAGGAAAGTTTTATTAATGCCATTAGAGAGCACTTAGGTAACATAAATTAGATGCAAGTGGATGGGAAGTTTCTTTATTTTGTTCCTCTTTCTACTTAAAAGGAAAATAGCACATACGCATCAGAAGAATAACACACATCAAGTATCTAAAGCCAGCAAATGTGTTAATATATCAAAGGAGTCAGAGCCAGTAGGGTAAACCATTGTCTTACTGCAGCAACACGGACATCTCTATGCCAGATCATGAGAGCGAATGCATTATTAAAGAAACAATAACAGCAATCATGCAACATGTTGAAGATAAGCGGTGGTCAATGAAATCCTGAGAAGGGTACAAGGATCAGCTAAAAGGAGAGACAACTCTTTCAAGGCTCGGACAGCAGTGGAGAAAGCAGCCTGTCAAGTAGAGAAAGATAAAAGTGGTAAACAGTGCAGCAGAGGTGAACCACAGATAAAATAGGGAAAAGGGGAAATCAACAAAGGCAGTTCTGACATTTCTGACGTTCTGCTGCAATGCACTTAGGTTTCCAGGATGTCAAGGGCTGAAGATATTTTCCACAGCAAAGCTTAAAAGGATCATGCCATGAGAGAAAGGAGGCTGAATTCTATCTCCCCTTCAAATGTTTTGCCACGTAAAAGATTCATCAAATGATTCCAGATATTCAGATATTCTGGGAAGGAACTTCGGATGGAGAGGAAATCTGCCCAGTTAAGGTAGAGTCTAAGGCCCAACTCCCTTCTCACTTTTGTATGTTCATATTTCATATGAAAATGTTCTCCATGCATTTAATTAGGGTAATGATGCTCTAAGAACTCAAGCAAAGCCCCTCTGTGTCATGAAATAGGAGTGTCATAAACAGGGCCATCCCTAGGCATTTTGGTGCCCTATGCACCCACACACACACGCAGAGGGCCGGGTTGGGGGGGGAGTGGCCCCAGGCCTCCGTGGGTGGGCAGGAGCAGGCTCCACTTCCTGCCGCCCGGTGAGTGCAGAGTGGGTCTGACCCTGCACTCACGGGGCAGCGGGAAGTGGAGCGACTCGCCAGCCTGCTCCGCTCCCCTGGCTCCCAGCCTTGGGTCTCGGGAGGCAGGGGAAACCGTCCCCCAGCACTCACCGGCAGTGCGGCTGGGAGCCGGCGGCACAGAGTGGGCTGGGGCAGGGTCGCTCCACTTACCGCCACCAGGTGAGTGAAGCACCCAAACCCTGCTGCAGTCCTCAGGGGAAGGGGTGGAGTGGGGGTGGGGGTGGAGCAGGGGCGGGAAGCGGCGGGGTGGGGGCGGAGCAGGGCCGGGGTCCATGGGGAACAGGCAGAGCAGGGGCCGGAGCAGCACGCAGATGTGTAGGGCACCAGGAAATTTGGTGCCCCAAATTTCCTGGTGCCCTACGCAGCTGAGTACTTTGCATATGGGTAAGGACAGCCCTGGTCATAAATGTTACCAAAACAATGACAGACAAGAACATAAAGCACTACAAAACTGCTAACCACCATAATAGTCAAATCAGATCTGCATTGCTCTTTTGTTCTGAAATGCTCCTGTAATTCTGAAACTTTTTCCATCTGCTTTACTAACACTAGTTACATCAAGTCTTTTTAATACAGGACTCAAACCTTGCTCATGTGAGTATTGTTAACAGTACCGTTCATGCTGAGGAGCATACCATCCTAAATCCTGCAGATTTTACTAGTTTCTAACTGAGGCCCATTGGAGGCTCAGGGCAGCTATTGTAAGCCTGAATCAGATACACCAGCATATTTACCTTCTGCTGTAAATCAGCCCTTATTGCATCTTTACACATCAATTTTGCTTACCCACTTCAGTCAACAGTCAACATTGCCATTTTCTCCAATGGGAGTTACACCTCGGTAGGAACTACAGGATTTGGCAAACAAAAAGAGTGTAAAGAAAAGCAAATGTATTTCACCCAACAGTCTCCCTCACGCAATGCCAGCTGCAGCTGCAGCATTCTCAGCCACCCCCAACTAAACTTGAAATGTTACTTTTGTTATTTCAGATCTAATTAAGTCTTCCAACTTTTAAAATCCTTTGTGCTAAATCCAAACCCCTCTCTGAAGTAATTGATTAAGAATATAATGGAATGCAGCTTTCCAGTGCTGCAGGATATGATCTTGAGTCTGGTTCAAAGCAAGAAGGTTGAGAAACGAGACAAGAAACTTTGCCATACCCATTCAAGGTAAGTTTGAAAGGCCTTGGGAAGGTCAGAAAGGGCATACATGCAGATGGGAGGTCTGGGATTTATTGAGGATGACCAGCAGTAAATCACAAAAATCTTCAGCTTTGGAAGACAAGATGAATCAACTGTGTGCCCTTCTTGCCAAGAAGGCTAATGGCATATCGGGCTGCATTTGTAGGAGCGTTGCCAGCAGATCCAGGGAAGTGATTATTCCCCTCTATTCAGCACTGGGGAGGCCACATCTGGAGTACTGCATCCAGATTTACCCCCACCCCCATCAGAAAGAATCTGGACAATTTGGAGAGAGTCCAGGGGAGGTCAGTGAAAATGATTAGGGCGCTGGGGCACATGACTTATGAGGAGAGGCTGAGGGAACTGGGCTTATTTTGTCTGCAGAAGAGAAGAATGAGGGGAGATTTGATAGCAGCCTTCAACTACCTGAAGGAGGGTTCCAAAGAGGATGGAGCTAGGCTGTTCTCAGTTGTGGCAGATGACAGAACAAGGAGCAATGGTCTCAAGTTGCAGTGGGGGAGGTCTAGGCTGGATATTAGGGAAAACTATTTCACTTGGAGGGTGGTGAAGCACTGGAATGGGTTACCTAGGGAAGTGGTGGAATCTCCATCCTTAGAGGTTTCTAAGGCCTGGCTTGACAAAGTCCTGGCTGAGATGATTTAGTTGGGGTTGGTCCTGCTTTGAGCAGGGGGTTGGACTAGATGACCTCCTGAGGTCTCTTCCAACCCTAATCTTCTATGGTTCTATGAATCCAGATCTCTGGCCTAAAGTCAGAACTCACAAAGAAGTGTTTCCTGTACATGGGCATCTTCATTCATAGTAGCTGATGTTATCACAAAAGATCAGAAAAGCCATAGATACTTTGCTATGGCTTTTAAGCAGGAAGGTACACTGAGGTTGCATTTGAAGAGTATGTTTACAAAACACTCAACAGACAAGCAATTCAGAACCTTATTACAACTGGTTTATTACAAAGAAGTGCAGTCCTACCTGTTGCCTATTGATTGTATATTGATCATATTACTGATTTAGTTTCCCCAATTAGCACACTGAAATTTGGTAAGTTCTTATCCCAAGATCAGGCCCAGTATTATCAAAATTACTGTTCAGCTTAGGCGTGGGAACTAGTGGTGCAGGGGTGCTGCAGCACCCCCAGATTTTGTGTGGGGTCCTGCCCGCCACACCACGCCTAGGGTCCCAGCACTGCGGGCCTGGCGCCCAGGGCTTTGCTCCTGGCCCCACACCTGGGGTCCTGACTCCCAGCTGCAGGACCCATGCCCAGGGCTGTGTTCCTGGCCCCGCACCCAGGGCTCTCTGCACGCAGGGTCCCAGCTGCCGCCAGCCCCACACCCAGGGCTCTGTTCCTGGCCCTGCGCTTGGGAGCTCAGCTCCTGGCTGCCACTGGCCCCCACCCAGGGTTCTGTTCATGGCCCTGCACCTGGAGTCCACATGCGGGGGTCCCAGCTGCTGCCAGCCCTGCACCGGAGGCTCTGCTCCCAGCCCAGCATGCGGGGTCCCAGCCTTGGCCCTCTTACCCCTGTCCGCGTGTCTCGCTCCAAGCCCTGGCCCCGCTCCTGGCCCCAGCTCTGGGAGGTGGGGGTGGCACAGACAGGAGTAAGGGGGGGGTGAGGTAAAAAGTTTGGAGTGGGGACCACTGGTTTTCAGCACCCCCACTGTAAAAAATGTTCCAGCACCAACAGTGTTCAGTTGGGAGCCCTGATGCACATGGTTGCAACACTCACACTTAGGAAATCACACTATATTTATAATAGTTTGGTTAACAGTTAGCAAATTCACAAACACTCCAACCCAGTAAGGCAGGTAGAGGGAATACAGAATGAGCTGAGCATCCATATACTTGCACTATCCCTTGCAAAACAACCTAAAGTGTTAGTTATCATCTTCCTCATCTTCCCCCTCACCATCATCACCAGCGGTCATCATCCTGGCATTTCCCAAGGGCTATAGCTCTCCCTCCCAAAGGACACAGGCTGGGATACTACTTTTACAATGTGTTACGCTGATACCACTATGTCTAATGTATATTCAGTAGGAGTTTCTCCTCTTTTCCTTATTTGTATTGCCTCACCCTACTAATGTTGGGATGCCAATCTCCCATAGGTTATTAATCCTTTTCCCTCGCGCTTATTAGCATATACATCAATTGGTTACTATGGCTTTCTTGTGGTCAGACATCTGCAGATAGGCCTGACTAAAAATATCCCAAGCTGCTATAAACTAGCACTTTGTGATTACCTACCAGCAATTTAGTCATTACGTCATTCTATCTTGTGATATCTTATGAGCTAGGGTTACTCTTGGTTAGCTATTCATGTTAAGGCTTTTTGGACCTCATGCCTTAATTAGTTTAACTAAGCTATTGTCTTACAGGTCATGAGGCTTGTAGGCTCGTTGCAATATTGCAGGGGTGACCAGTCTGTGGCTCTGAACCACATGCGGCTCTTCAGAAGTTAATCTGCGGCTCCTTGTATAGGCACCGACTCCAGGGCTGGAGCTACAGGCACCAACTTTCCAATGTGCAGGCGGGTGCTCACTGCTCAACCCCTGGCTCTGCCACAGGCCCTGCCCCCACTCCACCCCTTCCCACCCCCTCCCCGAGCCTGCTATGCCCTCGCTCCTCCCCTTCCCCTCCCCCCCCCCGAGCCTCCTGCATGCCACAAAACAGCTGATTGGGAGGGAAGGGAGGCCCTGATTGGTCGGGCTGCTGGTGGGTGGGAGGCGCTGGGAGCGGGGGGAGCGAATGGGGGGCTGCTGATGTATTACTATGGCTCTTTGGCAATGTATGTTGGTAAATTCTGGCTCATTCTCAGGCTCATGTTGGCCACCCCTGCATTATTGCCTTAACATATACCTATGCCTTACCTAGCAAATATACCTATACCTGTAGGCTATGCACCACATTATAGTTGAACATGTTAGTGATTGCTACCGACATCAAAGACATACCGTCATGATTAAAACAGAGACGTGCTGTAAGTATACTACTTAGAGGAATAAAAATAACTAGATTTCCTCAAGCCTGAAGAGCTGTCCTCACAGGATGCACTAGCACCAACAACTTCACATACAACTCAAGTGCTGTTGAGTATGGAATCACACTGGATTCTGAGATCAGAACCTGGTGCAATATGTGTTGAGGTGGCCCGTAGGCTTCTGATTTATTGTGAACTTTAATCAAGCATGGAGGAAAATGAAACTTTAAAAATGGCATTCTGTTTTACAGAAATATAAAATTAAGCATAACAATTTTGAATATAAAATTAAGATTTCCACAAATATCTATTGGCACTGTAAGTTCTCATTTTGAAACCACACAGAAGAAAGGAAGGATGGTCCAGTGGTTAGGGCTCTAGGACTCTACCATGCTCTGTATGACCTTGGACAAGTCACTTAATCTCTCTGTGCCTCCGTTTCCCATCTGTAACTTGGGCACAATAAGCACTTCCCCACTGCACAGTGGTGGTGTGAGGATGAATACATTAAAGTTTGTGAGGTGCTTAGATACTACTGTGATGCGGGCCCTATAAGTACCTCAGATAATCAAAGTTCGACATCACAATGACAATCTTTTCAAATGAGGAGAACTAGAAGAGATGGGACAAAGCCAATTCTTCAACATTCCCACCTCTTTAGTGATTAAATAAACTGCCTCCGAGTTTTGCGTTTGATTTTTGCTGTCATTTTCTGTTTATATTTTTGTTTTTATGAATTCATGCAGTTCTACGAAGCATACCACTACAGCATCTGATGTGGGGTGAAATTCTGTGCTCCGTCTCAGAGATGGAGCACAGAATCTGTAGCACAGGTGGAAGGGGGGCTTATGGTAGCATTAAACCGCCTTTGTGCCCTCTCAGTCCTGGGCTTTTCAGGGGCTGAAAAGGTCACTGATGTACTTTACTCAGCTCTAGGGACCTCTCTAAGTTATGGCAACCTCTGTGGGCTGCCCTGTGGGCCACAGAGATGACCAGAATTACCACAGGATTATGTGCTTCAGCCTGGCCTAACATCCTCACATACCAGGGCTTGTGAAAGGGTCTTAAGGAGGCAGCCAGGAAAATCTTCCCCCAGCAGGAAGTGGCCTTTAAGGACCCCTTTGTGCCATTCTGGCATTTTACCCAGTGTAAAGGGGCTGGAGCAGTGGGGTCTGAAAATCTCACCCAGAATGTCTGGAGGCTGGGTCAGAAATAACCACAACCTCTAATGGGCAGAGGAGGATTATATTTATGTAGGGGTTTGTTTCTGCTTCCCCTTGACCCTCATCAAGTCACCTCTGCCCTTCTGAATGCCTTAAAAGATATCTCTTTTCAGTAACTTAAGGCGGCGCTCACAGACCCGTTTTTAGAGGCAATGCATTACACATCCATCTAACCCATTTCATTTTTCTGTGTTTTCTATCCTGTACCTTAAAATAAATATGAGTTTGGTTTTATCTAATCTGGAAAGAATCTATTCGAGGAAACACACCTGTACCATCCTGGAGAAGTGTAGTATTCACCTGCTTTCAATTCCAAAAGAAGGCAATGGAGGTATGTGGGAGGGAGTTTGAACAGATAAGTTGTTGGTTGGAATAGGAGAAGAGGATGCCGGGTCATTTCACAAAAATTATTCTGGCAGAACCTAACCATAGGCTGGGAAGAGGACCAAAAGAGATACAGACCAAGCGGGCAAGAGTAGATAAACCTTTGCAGAGTTATCTTCCCCAGCTGACTCAATGCAACATTCACAGTACTTAGCCTTTGGCTTGGAAGGTGAAATTCATGGAATGCCTGGAGACCATACAGAATAAGGTTGTCCCTCCACCTTTTGCAGGGATATTTCAAGCTGCAGATTTTCGCACTGGTGTAAAATTCCTAACCCAGCGCTAATGCATTGATTTTCAAAATCCTCCCATGATTTCCATGGTACCGCCATCCCATTGGGTATCACCACTAATATTATTAATGTTGGAGATGGCTACTTGGTAAGTTGGATTGTCCTTCATTCCCTTTTTCTCCCCTTCTTGTGATGGAAAGATCCCAGACAACTGCCTGCTACCAGGAAGCAAGGAGATAAAAGTCAGTGGATAAGTTAATTTTCTAGCTTTCTTTGAAGTTCTAGGCTAGAAGCTGCTATATTAACCACAAAATTATTGTGTGTTGCTGTTGCCATAACACATAGAAAAGCAGATAGCTGTCCAGGACTGAAAAGTCAAGAGTATAGCAGAATTTTACAAATGCAGAATCCAAGAACTGGACTTCTGTAGAAATGTAGCAAATGCAGTGACAGCAGCAATTCTAAGGATCTCAATAACCTCTCGGAGGGAGCAATTCACTTCCTAACTCAGAAGCAGAGGGGAGCACCGTCTTAGATACTTCAAACATATTAGCTGCATAGACATGGACCACAGGCTATTAGGGGAGAAGCTTTAGAGAGAAGATGTCTGTCAGCTGAGCCCCATTACTGAGATTGTAACATCCTGTGTGGAGTTAAGGTCACATTGCTGAGTTGAGTCATTCTCTCAAAAATATTCATCCCTGGCTCTGACAGGAATCTCCACCCCAAAGGTGGCCAGCAACCTAAAGATGATAGATTCCTGGGGTTCTGCAGAAGAGAAACAAATAGGAGAAAAACTGGATGGAAATCTGTCACTGAGCAGCAGTGTAGTCACTATTTGGTGAGGGAAGGCAGAGACCTGAATTCCAGTGTCCAGCGATTACAGTTTCCTGAAGATCAGAGTCCAAAGCCAGCACTGCAGCCCCTGAGGAGCTAGGGACAGTGAACACATCCAGCCCTACGTGGTGATTGCTGGGTTGCATCAGAAGGTTTAACATTCATATTTTGGGCAAACCCCAAAGACCAGAAAAATCTTGGCAACCACCACCACACCCTCCAGCAGCCTTCCAGATGAAAATGAATAGTAATATATGGATGCAGAATGTACTAGGTTTACATACTTTCCTTTCTCTGTCATTTAAAACTAATTTCAATGAGTGAGGTTGCCCCTGCCCCAAGCACAAGCGGCAGGAGGGCTGGAGAGGGGGATGAAATGCGATCCCCTCAAAATCCTTGTGCCGTCATCCCCAAAAGTGAGCAAGTTTTGCTCACCACAGAAGAGGCTAACGGAATACCATGCCCCTAAAACCCACTGGTTCCCAGAGGATTTGCAGAAAGACCGAGCCATCTGCAGATGGTCCTGTGCGTCCACTGAAGATCTGACCCCCTCCTCCCCCCGCCCCCACCACTGTGTTGTGTGCTCCCTACCAAAGACTCCACCTGGTCACAACTGCCCTGGAGATATCTTAAAAAGAGGGAGCCTCACTCACTGTAGAGGGGCTCTGCAAGAAAGATAATACAGCTGCATTTTCTTGTCTGTAAACAGCAGGAGGCCAATAAGCAGGATGTACACCCTCATAACCACACTCCCAATCTACTCCTTCTTCCCTCATTCCCTGCCCCTCGTCTATACAGGTCTCTAGAATGCCCTCAGTGCACGTGGAAGAGAGGGACAGGGCTGATGTTGTGAAAGTGGCTCAGGAGAGCCAAGATATCCTGGGTGTGGTGTTCTGTCTCATCGAGTGGCACAAGACCACTTAGAGAGAGAGAGATTACTGAGTCTACTCTACAGCCTTAGCTAAGGGCCATATGGCTTTTAGCTCATGCAGTAGAGGCTCATGCATTTAGTTCCAGAGGAGGGCCCAGGTTTGATCTCACCCACCGACGACACGATCTGTCGGTGTTATATATGCATGGAGGGTCACATGAAGATCAGTGTGGTGGACATGATGCTGCACACACATACAGTTAGGAGAATGCATTTGACTATAGTACCACCTGCTGTCATGTATTCAATATGCTGGATAAAAAGATGTGAACTTACAAATAGCTGCCTGAAGATGGCTTGATTCCTCCCACCCCGTGCACCCACTTTAGTAAGTACAGTATCCTTCCCTTATACATCTTTTCCATTGAGTATTCCAGTCAAATATTAGTTCTCTTAGCTTTATTATTTTAAACCCCTTTATTCTAAAAAACCCCATTAAAGTATCTTTAGAGTTCATGGGGGGTTATTTTTCAAATGATTTTTACAAAGTAAAAAAGGAGTAAGAAGCAAAAACAGTAAGTAGCCAAGCGTTATTTAATTAAAGCAATTTCTGCTCAGATGAGACTCACACAATGGCAATTCTTAATAAGGTGCTAGATGTTATCAGGCAGAAAAATTAGACAGCTAATAACTATGCAGGGAAGTATGCCTGGTGGTAGTAAAGCTTGTGGAGGGATGATGGTTCATGGATAGAGGACAAAAGATAAGTAAAAGTGAATAAAAAAAAGAGATAAGGAAGGTAGCATTTAAAATGCAAGGCCAGGGAAGTAGTAAAGACGTGTGCCAAGACACCAGGAAAGACAATTGAGTCTCAGGGACGTGACAAGAATGAACAGCAGGCAGACTTGTGGAGGGTTTTTCTCCTGGTTCCAGATCAGTAGTGTGAAAGATTAGTCTGTTTGTCTCCTAACGTGTTAAACAAATCCTTCAGCCAACTTCTCCTGACAAAAACTATTCATTGAGAGAGAGAGAGAGAGGAAGACAAGTGGGCTCCTGGACGCTAGATGCAGATCAGGAATTAAAACAGCAAGGATATTCAAACATGGAAAAAGAAGTGATTATTCAACTAAGTGAGTTATCAGTATCTGCAAATAAGTGGAATTATCCCTCCTTTCACAAGATAAATTATCAACTCAAAGCAAGTAATTGCTTTGAGTATGATCCATGTCCTTTCTATGCCTACTGTCTTCGATGTGGCATAGTCATACTGATAATGCAGCCCGATCAGGTTTGCATGCCAGCTGAGGGTTTACATTCAGTTCTTTTTGTGTAACATTAGTGGCTTTGATCTCCCTTTGATCCACATTGGGGAAAAAGCACTCAGTCAAGGAAAATAGAAAACAATTATATTGCGTATAGCTGTGGTGGAAGGAAAGAAGGACATGTTAGCAATTGATTGACGTTCACACACACACACACACACACTTTGCAACCTGTTTTCATGCACAGCGATGATGGTGCTGACACTTTGTTTCAAGTGCCAGCTGACAAGTGAAACAAAATACATAGGAAGCAAGAGCCAGTACTACTTCACAACATCTGGTGCTATAGATCCATCCTTAGCAGAGACAATCGTGTCCTTAAAACAAATGGATAAATGAAGGTCCATATATGGCGCACAGATAGCACAGCTTTCCACTGATGATGTATAGTAAATAAAATTCTTAGATCCAAATTTTCTCCTATTGTGTAAAGGGAAAAAAAGGGGTTAGGTTGGGGGAAAAGCTAGACCTCAAACTCCTTCATACTAGAAAAATGCACAGTGCGTCCTGTTCTCTCATCAAAGCATGGGAGCTTGATACCTGAACAGCAATCAGCAAGGGTAGCAAAGGAATGTGCCACATCAGAGAGAAGCAACATTTATCCCAAATGCATTCGAATTTATGGCACCTGGGACCGAAAATACATCAGATTGCCAGTAACCACAGAAATCAACTCTTCTTTTTGAAACCCTACTATACTAAACACAGGTGTAGTATAAGGCTCTGTTGGTTTTATTGGTTACAATGGGAAACGGATTGTACTAGCTGGAAATCTAGTTTACAGGGAAATCAATATAATGTATTTACGATTTGTGATAGGAAAATAATTTTACTAGCTATTATATGTTCGCAATAAACCCATTATACCAATTGCCATGTGGAACAACTTTTTTGTTTTAAATACTGGACTAGTTTCCAAGTATACCGGTTTTACAGGTATAACTAATAATGACAGGTTACCAGCATAGTTCGTACAGTGGCTTCCATTAAAGTTTTGCTACTTTTGCCTTTGCAGTTTAGATAATATGACCATTGTATCTGCAGCATTCCTTAAAATATCCCTATTATTGGAACAGGAAATACTACATAGGAATCACCATACAGGATTGGACCCATGGTCCATCTATTCCAGTATCTTGTCTCTAACAATGGCCAGCATCAGATGCTTCAGAGGAAGTTTCAGGTAACTCCACTGCAGTCACATGAAAGCAGGCAGACATACCTCTCAGTGTCCTGCATTGAGGGAACAATCAATACCTGCAGGATGGGGTAGGAAACACCTACTGGGCACACTCAAACGCTAAAGGGGCTGTTGAGAAATCGGGGCATAAGCAATTGCTTAGTCTGCTTCTGTCTTTCACGGTGGCTCTTTTCCCTTTTCTTTCACTATGTGCTTATATTATTTAGGTAGTTGTTCATATATATTGACCAGACAATGGCAGGGAATAGGGGAATTGGAAGTACTTATGCTTATGTGTGTATTTATAAATACATAAATACTATTTCCACAGCATATGTATATTTCTACGTATAAGTACTTCAGTAATGGTATGCTTGGCACTTACATGTAAGTCCTTTTAATAGCCACTTACATCAACACTGGATCATATCCACATCAAACATATTATGGACACTCTCCCCCAATAGTAATGCAAAACCAAGCAATAAATGGCACATATCCCCAAAGTACATACATTTCACAAGACAAATGCTGAGTGAGAGATCATTAGGATAACAATGTCACAAACAAGCAAATTTCAATTTTTTACTGGTCCATTAGGCAACTACCCACTGTCCCAGCAAAAAGCAATGATCCCCCAACCAACACCAGAACTAGATGGGAGGAAGGGAATAGGAACATGTAAGTCTGTCTTGCTTTCAGTATTTATTTCTTGCTCACTTTTTGCCTTGATATTGGAGGGGAGTATTTGATCCTGACCCCCTCTTCTTATATAGAAGAGCTACATCCATTTTTTCCACAGAGAGTCTAAAAAGTGAGCAAGGGCAAATCATGTGCTCTGCATTGCCCTTTCTGTTGCTAAGGTTAGGAGAACAGTGCAGCTTACTTTGTTGTAACTAATGACCTTTGAGAGAATTGGTTGTAACTAGGGTTGTCAGTTAATTGCAGTTAACTCAAGCGATTAACTCAAAACAAATTAACTCCATTAAAAAAATTAATTGTGATTAATCACAGTTTTAATCACACTGTTAACCAATAATAGAATAACATTTTATTTAAATATTTTGGATGTTTTCTACTTTTTTCAAATAAATTGATTTCAATTACAACACAGAATACAAAGTGTACAGTGCTCACTTTATATTATTATTTTTGATTACAAAAACTTGTACTGTAAAAATGATAAACAAAAGAAACAGTATTTTTCAATTCACCTCATACAAATACTGTAATGCAATCTCTTTATCATGAAAGTGAAACTTAACAAATGCAGATTTTTTTTAACTGCACTCAAAAATTGAACAATGTAAAACTTTAGAGCCCTACAAGTCCACTCAGTCCTACTTCTTGTTCAGCCAATCACTAAGAGAAACAAGTTTGTTACATTTACGGGAGATAATGCTGCCCACTTATTTATAATGTCACCTGAAAGTGAGAACAGGCATTTGCATGGTACTTTTGTAGCTGGCATTGCAAAGTATTTACATGCCAGACATGCTAAACATTCGTATGCCCCTTCATGCTTTGGCCACCATTCCAGAACACATGCTTCCATGCTGATGATGCTCGTTTAAAAAAAATGCATGCAAAAATTGGATTTTTACCCACATTCTGCCATATATTTTGTGTTATGTCAGTCTCGGATGATGACCAGCATATGTTGTTTGATTTAAGAATACTTCCATTGCAGATTTGACAAAATGCAAAGAAGGTACCAATGTGAGATTTCTAAAGATAGCTACAGCACTCGACCCAAGGTTGAAGAATCTGAAATGCCTTCCAAAATCTGAGAGGGACAAGGTGTGGAACATGCTGTCAGAAGTCTTAAAAGAGCAACACTCCAATTTGGAAACTACAGAACCCGAACCACCAAAAACCTTCCATTGGTGGCATCTGACTCAGATGATGAAAATCAACGTGTATCATTTCACACTGCGTTGGATCGTTATCAGTCAGAACCCATCATCAGCATAGAAGCATATCCTCTGGAAGGGTGGTCAAAGCATGAAGACGCATACAAATGTTTAGCATATCTGGCACATAAATACCTTTCGATGCTGGCTACAACACTTTCAGGTGACATTTTAAACAAGAAGTGGGTAGCATTATCTCCCATAAATGTAAACAAACTTGCTTGTCTTAGTGATTGGCTGAACAAGAAGTAGGACTGAGCGGACTTGTGGGCTCTAAAGTTCCACATTGCTTAATTTTTGAGTGCAGTTTAAAAAATCTGCATTTGTTAAGTTTCATTTTCATGATAAAGAGATTGCACTACAGTACTTGTATGAGGTGAATTAAAAATTACTAATTTGTTTATCTTTTTACAGTACAGGTATTTGTAATAAAAAATAATAATATAAAGCGAGCACTGTACACTTTGTATTCTGCATTGTAATTGAAATCAATTTATTTGAAAAAAGTAGAAAACATCCAAAATATTTAAATAAAATGGTATTCTCTTATTGGTTAACAGTGTGATTAAAACTAATTAATTGTGATTTTTAAAAAAATCTTGTGATTAATCATCAATTTTTTAATAATTTGACAGCCCTAAAATGAACATAATTAAGTAGGTTTGTTCTTTATCTCTGAGGTAGATTACCTTTATGCATAACCTTGTGTCATATGGGAAGCAAACTTTTCAGGTCTCAAAGTGAAGTCCCTAAAAAATCATTCATCTAAGCAATTGTGGAATACAGAAAACTGACACTCCATAAACTGCTTAGTGGTTCTTTAGAATACTCAGGGGCTTTCCTGAATTGGTTCAGTCTTATTGATCATAAAAAGATCAATCAGTAAGTTACATATGCATACAAACAAAATACAGCAAAATATCTTTAGGGAACTGCATTACAAATATTAAAGCAAACACACTGAAATAGATTTTTTTTAAAAATAAACCCACACATTCAAATGCCCCACCCCAAACAAGATATATATGAAATGTCCCATATGCAGAGCCTTCTATAGATAGAGTACCAGCAACAGTTCAGGAGTCCGCAACTAGGTTACTACAGTGAGTGAATAAGCTCTCTTCACAGACATACTGCTGAGTTCATTAACAAAGCAATGAGGGGAAACCTGCATTGTAGCTCTCTGCAGTATGACTAGCCTGCAACACTGCAGTTTGCAGTGCTGCCAACTGCTTCGTTTTTACTGCAGAAATAATTGCTTAGAGTCTAAAAAAAAACAATGCACCACCACCAGGATTAGTTGATTGATATCCTTTGGACTGAGTGTAGGAAAGTTACTGAAAAATATTCTTAACTAAATTCTCCACTTTCAATAGCCCTAATTTTGAACAATGAAAAGTAATATTATCTATATACCAAACTCTCCAGTCCGACGAGAGTTTTGTTTGAGTCAGAAATTCAGGATTTGGTCCTGTACTAAGAATAGGAAAATAAAACTGCAGCCTGAATTGCAAGAATTTCATCTGAAGATGCTGAAAGGTCTGTAGAATACCGAGAAACTGTAATTTCTAACAAAGATGTCTGGGGGACCAGGTGGCTAAAGGACAGTATTGCTATCAGAATATACTGAACAGCCTTTCCCCTTTATGTGGCTGGCTCAAATTCAGCCCTCATTTGTACTGTCTGAAAGTTATGCCGATACTGTAGATTAAACACATTCGAGGAAAAAATATATCTTTTTTATTGAAAAACAAAACAGAACACCAGATTCTCAGCTGCTGTCAATCAGCGTAACTCCATTCCGTGCAGTGGAGTGCTTCAATCTTTAGTGAAAGATCTGGGCCTATATTTGCAAAAAGCCACTGTAAGTGCCATTGCTTTCTGAGCTAGGGCAACCTTTGTTACTCCTACATATGCTAATATGAGTCTAAATGATGTGAAATGAACACAAGGCTCACCAGCCGCCAGAAGCAGCACGGCCACAGTAGGTAATGTAACCCAACCTATAATCTACTGATCTTTGACAGCTCACTCACACAGGCAAGCCACAATTGGTCACATTTCTGATCTTCATTATGTGTGCTGCGTTGAGACATTTGGTATTCTACACCATGTTGCTCATAAGATGTGTGTCAACCTTTTTATTTTTTTTTTAAACTGGCTATCTGCCTCAGCACGCAGCTTAAAATGAAAAGCGAAGGTAACCCACAGAACATGAAATTTACAATGCAGAAACAGCGCAATTTCCAATAACTATTGTATTTTTCTCCTCATTTCACATCATGCAGTGCTAATATTACATGTAGGTTTGGCTAGACTCAGTAGCACAAAGTAGCTGCAGTCATTTTCTCACGTGAAGCCTAAAACAAAAAAATGACCTTATTAGACTTTATGAATGACCTTATTAGATCACCTCAGTTGCACAGAAATTACAAAAAAAAAAATGCAAAGGAATTGTTTGAATTTATGATAGGATTCAAAGCACATTAGTTTAATTCCAGATTGTTCATTTTTATGTGGTTTTATTTTGTCTTTTCTCCCACTAAACATCTCCATGACTTTTCACCGAGGATATCAATGGCTGCATGATAATTTTGCTTTTGCACATAGAGATAGATTTAATAGTAGCTTTTTTATGTGTTTTGTTGTTGTTGTTGTTGGTCTGGCTGTATGATCTTAATCTTCAGACTTTAAAAAAATTACCAAGAAAATGTCAGAAAGAAGTCTCATTCTGTGAATATTCAGAACCTTCAAGATGTGCCTTTGTTTATCTTGTTCTATATTTGCTGATCTGACCTTTAATTTGTCATTAATATAATAGCATTTGAAATTATTCTTTTAAGAGCACAGAAGTGGTGATCATTTTCAGAGGATATGATTTTTAAGAAAGGTTTTATTTGAATGGGTTCTGGTTCAGTACATCATTACAATAAGCCACGGCAAAATATAAAATTCTATAGGAATTTTCCTTCCAAAGTGTTTTATTCTTTCACAACTGCTGCTGCCGCCCTCAACATTATTAATATTGTATCCAGCCAGCACTTGCAGCCCAAAGGAGGCTTCAGTATGATCACCAGAAAGAAGGTTCAGTAATGTTTGAAGGTTTTTTTCCCCCAAATTGACTTTACATTTCAAAGAGTGATATGTGCGGTGTTGGTTCCCTACACTGTGCATTGTTCTGTCTTTCTAAATCACCATCAGATTAGTTTGCTTTGCATATCATTTTCTCTCTTGGAGTTCCAAAGACATCATCATAGGTGATAGATGTATTCCAAAGTGTCTTACTGCCACGGAAAACAGAGGAACTGCTACCACATTGAACTCCAAGATTATCTAACCATCATAAATTATAATTGGTAATATTCAGATGCCTCATGCCTTTTTACAGCAGATGAGATGACATTTGGGGAGGGGAAAAATAAAGACAGCTATGAGTCCAGATGGCTTGAAGCTTACAACATGAAAAACTGACAGCACTGTGGAAAAATAAAAAAAGGGGAAGAATGAAGGAAAAGAACAAAGTGTCCCCATCTGGGTGAGTATTCCATAGTGTGAAGGAAACCCCTCATCTTTAGAATGTTGAACAGCGGAATTCCACCTGCCCATACACACTTCTAAACTCACATTTGCAATTTGCTGCTAAAAGTAACAAAAAGGCTAATTTGTTGGTGTTAAAATCTTCTGCAATCTCTGCAAGCCAACTGATATCCCTGTCTCTTGCAGTTCAAGACTGTGTTTGAGAGAAACATAAACCAATTAAACGTCAGGAGCCATTAACTTCTGCATTGTTCATGCAACACAGAATGGGAACATTTTATAGAGCTTCTATTATTAAAGTTAATAAAAATGAATACACAAAGCCCCAAGGACCTGTAAATCATAGAACTTTATCTGATCACAAAATACCAGTATTAGCCACCCTGCAAGGTTACTCCAACATCCAATGAAGCACCTGAGAACCTCTTGCTCTATACCTTGCATCTCATGAAGATTTTGTATTGTGTTGTTTGAGGCACACTGGAAACTGTCTCTATTGAAATGCAGGACAAAAGAAGTTTGCTCTTCATCAGTGAATTACCCTTTATTAGCTCTGTAATTGCAGTGAACCATAGGTGGAAAAAACATTATCCTGGCTTGTGCTGATAAGCTAAGTAGGTAGATGAATGACAAAGAGCAGGAGACAATAAGAAGGCTGCATTTTGTGGCAAGGTATTTGGAGCAAGGCTAGTTTTTGTTCTGTGTTCATAGTACATGGACCAGTTCAAGACAGAACAAGAAGCAATGGGGGAGGTCTAGGTTGGATATTCGGAAATACTATTTCACTAGGAAGGTGGTGAAGCACTGGAATGGGTTACCTAGGGAGGTGGTGGAATCTCCATCCTTAGAGGTTTTTAAGGCCCGGCTTGACAAAGCCTTGGCTGGGATGATTTAGTTGGTGTTGGTTCTGCTTTGAGCAGGGGATTGGACTAAATGACCTCCTGAGGTCTCTTCCAACCCTAATCTTCTATGATTCTAAGACAAAAGTAGTTAGAGATGAGGCCTCACAATCATTAATCTACCTGGGTTCACTGCCCACTTCTACATATGACAGTGACTCACTGTGTGATGTTGGACAGATCTCTTAACCTTTATATACCTCAATTTAATCTCCTTAACATAGGTACACTAATTCACCTACCTCACAGCTCATAGCTGTAAAGCACTTTGAGATCCCTTGGAAGTGCAACAGAAGTATATAGTCTTTCTCAGTGGAGAAAACATTAGAAATTATACTGCATGGAACAATCCTATATTGCAGGATGGATGGGGGTGCCATGTAATCCAATATTCAATTCCTAATTCCTCTGATTTATTATTTTTTAAAAGCACTCAAACATACACATTATGTGTGTATCTTAGAGCTGAGTCTGAATCAAATCCCTATCCCTAATACCCTTGAACTTTGGGAATGTTCGTCCCCAAGACAGAAACCCAGAGCCAAACGCCTCCAAACTTTGGGAAACTTTACACCTCAGACGACTCTGTAATATACAGGGACAGACATATGCATACTAAAGAACTGTTATAAGGCAGGGAGACCATAATGCTCAGAATCCATATGCCAGCTGTAGTAATTCTGCATGTCAAGTAATATTTTTACATTTCAGTGTCCAGACTGTTACAGAGTCTGTGAGTGTTGTGGTACATTTCCTCCTCCTCAACATTGTTTTAAGATTTGTTACACTCAGTGCACAGTAATTGCAGGAAAGTCACATTCTTTCTCCTTCCACCAAAAGATGGGAACAATGAAGGAAATGGCAGAAAACTCTATTTGCTAAGCATATTTGCTATGCCATCGATGGCTTTGTTGAGAAAACTCTTGCTCAGGTGAATTGTGTCATGTAATCCCACTGGACAAAGTTCATCCCTGAAACAGTGGAATTTACACCAGGGATTAATCCAACCCACTAACTACCAAATAAGAAATCCATACAACCTTTCTGTTATGCTGGGTGGTTGCCAGCTTGCCAATTTGAAAACTAGAGCCATTTTAGATATCTACTGATCATGAGTTTTCACACATGGTGTACAGCCTGTTCTCATTAGGTTAGTAGGCAGACAAACGTTTATCAACGTTTAGATAGTTCTCTAGATAAGAACTTTATTAAAAGAAGACAGAAAGACACAGAGAAATCTATTTTTAGTGTGCTTTGATTATTTATTCGTGATGCAGTCCACATGGAAGCAGCTCCATAAGCAGTATGCCATCAAATGACATTGGTCCAGACAGTATTGCAAGCAACATACATAATACCACATGCATACTGCCTCTGCTCCAGCATATTTTAGCAGCAAGGAACATGAGTAAACCAGTTTGCACTGCAACATCTATTATTAATTCTTTTTTGTGTGTGTTTGCTTTAACAGTTGTTAATAAAAATATTGAACAGGTCAGAGCTTTCAAAAGGTTTTGAGGACCACAGCTGGCAGAATCCTTGTAAAGCGAAGTTTTTTCATATGAATCTCATTCAGAGATAAAAATCTCAATTGGAATCAAACCTGGCCCTTGAATTGCTCATGTTTTGAATAAACACACTGATGGTACACATTAGCTGGATGGGTTAGCAGGATGACCAGAGGTAAATTCTACTCTCATGTGACTTGCAGAGCTCAGATCATCCCTGTGGAATAAAACAAGCTGGTTTGGCTTAATCTAATTCATGGGGTGATTACATATAGGGGAAATAATATAAGGCCTGAATCTGATCTCCCTTAGGCTATGTCTACACTAGAAATCTTACAGTGGCACAGCTGTACCGATGCAGCTGCACCGCTGTAAGATCTCTTGTGTAGCCGCTCTGTGCTGATGGAAGAGAGCTCTGCCGTCTATGTTATTAAACCACCCCCAATGAGCAGCAGTAGCTATGTTGGCGGGAGAAGCTCTCCCGCCAACATAGCACTGTCCAAACTGACGCTTATGTTGGTCTAATTTATGTCACTCAGGGGTGGCATTTTTTCACACCCCGGAGCAACATAAGTTATGCTGACATAACTGGTAGTGTAGACAGTCTTACACTGGTTTTGCAGTGGCATAACTCCAGTGGAGTTACTCCTGCTTTATGTTGGGTGTGAGACTAGAAACAGGAGCATAGAAGTCACAAAGTATAGTAGGGCTGAAAATTAGCAGCTACGTCCAAGGACAAAGCTCTACCGTTTCTCATGCTTCCCTAGGGGAGAGAGTATAAATGGGCCACTTATGAGAATTGTAGTTATGTAAGAGTATCCATACACTGAAGTGCATCCCAACACTTCTTAATTTACACTTCAACCACTTCTAAAACCTCTCCTCTATCAGGCAGGTTTTCTTTGCAAGACCAAGTTTGTACCAATTTCTAGCTACTGTGCAATTATAATATACTATATATAAAAAATGAGAGCCTAGTAATCACACATTGAGCCCTGGTCTACTCTACAAATTTATGTTGGTATAACTACGTTGCTCAGAGGTGTTGAAAATCCACACCTCTGAACAACGCAGTTATGCTGACCTAACTCGGTGTAGACAGAGCTGCTGATGGCAGGGCTTCTCCTGTTGACATAGCTACCACCTCCCAGGGAGGAGTCCCATGCTGACAGGAGAACCTCTCCTCTCGGCGTAGGTAGCTTCTTCATCAAGTGATACCAAGTGCACAGAATCACCAGGGTAGCTACGCTGCTGCAGTGCTGTAAGTATAGACAAACCCTGAGTCAGGGATGGATTAGGTAACCTCTGCCAAGAACAAACTTCAAACTGAAACAGTGCAGTACTAAAAACTGTAGTTACTGCAAATCTCATGAACTTTAGCATCATACAGATATAGAAAAGCAATCGAACTGTTGATGCAAACTAGAATCTCTACAGAAATCGTACTTGAAAAACACTTATTCAAGCACTTCCTTTGGAAGACATTGACCTTGTTATGCTTCAGTTTGTATTTTAATTTTAATAATTTCAAGCCAAAATATGGATGCATTTTAGTTATTGGACGATACTTTTCTAAACAAATTCCAATGCTCCTTTAATAGTATTACATACTGAGGTATACACTGTCCCATGGAATGAGCCATAACAATCTCCCAGGAGTCAACAGGAGAAAAGGCATCCGATCTTTAAATGGAAAATTTTAGCAGAGCACAATTTAAAGTCAATGATTTTAAAATTAAAAAGTGAATCTCTTATGTATTTGGCAAAAACTACAGAGTATTTTGAATGAATTATCCCCTGCCTTCTTTTCTCCCCAGATATCAGCTTCTGTCCTGAAGCATGAGAACTTATTACCATTATTTTAACTGTAAAAGTTATTTTATACACAGAACTTTTGAACTATAATGAATTATGTCCTGTGTATTATTGTCTTATACAGTTATAGTTCTATTTCTGCTATAGCAAAACTTTCCAGGTCCCCCCTACAGCAAATACTCTTATCCTGGAGGTTAGAGGAGTCCCAGAAAGTTTGTCTTTGATCTGTGGGCAATCACAAACCTCACTGAAGCTGCTGGGCACACTAGCTGCTTTCCATTCAGGCTAAATGAGGGAACAATTAAATGGGCCTTTGTTTAGGTATAGCTGAAACAACAGACGTCACCAACCAAAGGCTAGACTGAATGTAAACACAGGGGGTGGGGATTGATTTGACTGCAGCTGCTTGCGTGTGTGAGGCAAAGAAGCAGAAGCAGCCTGCAGGCAGAGAGAAGCAGATAATCAGGACACAGCAAGAGAGGCAGCTCAGTGTCCCTGACAGAAAGCCAACAATATTCACTTTTTGGACAGAGTGCTGGATGAAAAGAGGCATGGAACTGCGAACTGCCTCCAGTTTGATTCCTACTGTGTTCAGGGAAACAGAACTTTGTGTATATTATTTGTAAATTAACAGGATCGCAGAGCAAAGAAATAATTGCACCATCAATTTCTCTTCCTAATAGAAACAACCTGCAAAGTCCCAAATATTGGTTAGCTGCTCAGGCTAAAATAGGCAGTGCATGTACAAATTGGCAAAAAAGAAAAGAATTACAATTATACTACACAGTCATTACTTACCAAAAATGATCCAGTCCCACTAATTTCCTTATGAATTACCATTATATGTCTGACAGGTATTATACATCAAGTTTCCTGATCCTGTATTCCTTATTCACTCAAAACTCCCACTGATTGCCATTAGCAGCAGTGGGAAAAGGCAAGGAATGAAAGAACGTGCTTCAAATATAATATTTGTAATACATTTTGTATAACACTCGTAATGTATATACATTTGCAATTTACACTAAATTCAATGAAAGTGGATCTGATGTTTCCACAACAGTTATAGAAAATATTTCTAAGTAGGTGACTTTATTTTCCTCAGTACATAATATTTAAAGTTCAGAAATGCTTAAAATATTTCATTTATTTCAAAATATACTGGACACTGTTTTAGCACTTTTCATTTTCATGCTCAATGGGCTTTAACTTCAAGCATCAACTTATGTAATTAATCCTAGGAATCTCTCTATGGTGTGTAAAATATTATTTATCTTACAACTGAGGATACTGAGACAGGGAGGTTAAGGCCAAAATTTTCAGTCTTGGGTGCCAAAAGATAGTTTCAATTGGATTTTTAGAGGAATGAGTTCCTGCAACTCATTCAGCACCTCTGAAAGTCAAACCACTTATTTAAGAGCCTAAATAGGGACCTAAATGCCTAATCGTAGGTCCCCTAGTTTCAAATTTCTGCCCTAAATGACTTGCGCAAAGCTACATAAGAAGTCTTAAATAATAATTTTGACCAACTCCCAGCAGTGTGCTTAAACCAGTGGATCAGAACTCATTCAAATAAAGTGGCACAAACTCTCCAGCCAACACTTGCCAGTTCACTAGCAGACATTACTAATTATTATGATTATATATTACTTGTATTACAACAGTGCCCGTCTGCCCTGGTAGGGATTGAGGCCCCATTGTGCAAGGCACTAAAGCAATAAATAAAAAGATAAGAGGACAGAATTGCAAGTATCTGCCACCTACAATCCCCAGACTCCCCCTCTCCAAAGATATTGGCTGCATATCTTTAAAGCATTGATGTCAATTATTTGTAGGAATGGATCTATAATTTATAAAACAGTTTAATCAATGGAAAACTGGAAGCGAGACAAGTCCAAAATATAGACCATAAAATACACAGTATCTAGTTTATAATCTCTGAAATCTTAGGTGCATTTGATTCATAAGAATATATTCTCTACTCTTCCTCCCCTCCCCACATGTTCAATTTCCTGAGTTACCAAATGGAAAAACTCGTTAATGAAAGCTCTTTGCATCCATAACTCAAGACATAGAGCTTCTTTTCAAACCCGGCAATAAAGCACCATTTACAGTTAGGACTGGTTAGATCAAATACCAACTAATCCAAATGAAGGAAACAATGTGGCAAAAGTAATTGCTCGTTAGCAATCACCCCCCAGCTGCAGCATTTTATACCGTGCAATGAAGTATGCCATTGAGAAGCACAACTCAGCGTCAAAGGACATGGTGATATAGGGAGAAGACCCAGTAAAATCAGAATCACTGACCCGTATTTAGCATGTGTAATCCAGCACTGTAACTAGCAGGGGGGAAATTACAGATATATATGATATGATATATAGGAAGCTCAGACAATTCAACATGTTGCAGACTTGTATGAATCAAAACTATACAAAGAGTTAATAAAAAGAGAACAATGTTAAAAAACAAAATAAAATTAATGCACTCGAGACAGAAATCTTTGTCTAGTCATTCAAACTCGATTTTTGGTTACAATCCATCATATATAAATGCATCTGTTCATTTAACATACACATGTGATTAATGATATTTTTGACCATGAAAAGGAAGTTGAGACAAATGTATGTTTTTGGATTTGCAGCTATGAGCACAAAGAGTTGAATTAAAACAAAAGGATATGTGTATGCCCAAAATGCCACCACCTGAAGACCTGTAGGGTGCAGTAGCTACACTTTCCTATCTGGTTTCCCGCCTCTACTCACCCAAGACTCACAGAATTTATATTCTGGAGGCTCTCCACTGATGCCAAGAATTTAGCAAGATCCAGATAGGGATTGGTTATTTACATGGATAACAAGAACATCAAGAGTTTTTATAGTTAATGCTAAAAAAAATGGAAGGGGTATGGGGATATAAACCTCATGTTCAGGGTTTAAGGCAATCTCGAACTATTAGGGATTAAGATAAGACTTTCATGGGGCGACATTTTCCCACACCTGCCTACACTGGGGTTTCTTGTATCTTCCTCTGAAACATCTGGTGCTGGCCGCTGTCCAAGGCAGGCAACTGAGTTGGCCAGATAATGGATGTGATCTAGTATGCAATTACTATGTTCCTCCATATGTAAGCCACATGCTGAACTGTGGAGGCATATCTGGGGCCTACATATGACTAACATGATAGGGTGTGCAGGGCACTCATTTTAGCATGTTCCCCACTCCTCTGATGCACCAGTTCTGTAGGGATAACTTCTGCACGGGTAGCTATGCAGGAATCATGAGGGCGCCCAGCCCATATTGGCTGCAATATGTGCACAGAATTGTGTCTAAGGTTCTAAATGCAAAAGAGAGCCAGAATTTTGTCCGTATTATTTTCTTTCCCATTTGATTTGTACAGTGAGTAAAGAGATAAAGTGCATGAGCTACTGAGCAAAAACAGTGTAGCTACAGCTTCCTTCCCAACACCCACAGTTACGTAAATATCACCTTAAAAGTTTACTAGTGATACTGCTACCAAGTGTGGCTTTGCTTATTAATACTGCCTTACTGAGTCTTGTTACCAGCAAGAATCTTACTGGCATAGACAGGCCATCTTTATTTTTTCCCTCCAGTGCCTTTCTAAGTGTTAGGGTCAAAGTGTGTCACCAGTTTTTAAGTCCACCTCCTCACTGATTCCAATGGGACATTTAGGGAAAAAAAAATCAATGGCACAATATAGGCCGTAGTTATTACTCAGCTTGTTTTGACGGGCTCTCTTCTCTTTCTATAGGAGCATTCTGAAATCAACAACTGGGCTGCTCCCACTCAAGAGGCTGGTTGCTTAATGATGCCTGTTTAATTTCAATTCATTAACTCTCTGCAATATGTAATTATTATTCTCCTCTTTTAAATATGAGGAATGATTTTAGTAATCTACAAGTTTGGGAGAACAAAGTTGAGTTTTGCTATGCAATTTATAGACTGCATCTTGGCTTTTAACCGGAGGAAGCACTGGCTTCTACTCCTTAGAGGCTCAGGGAACAATTGTGGTTTCATTCCTTTTCAATCTCTCACACTCTGTTCAAGCATCCTGCCAGCGCTGCCCCTCTTGAAATATACAGCATTTTTGTTCTTAAAGAAAATAACTATTTTTAGCTCATGAAATATGGTATAAATCACAGTGTGGGTCAATGCTTGCTAATTACCCATGACTAAATCCCAATTTAATGTGTATTGATACAGAGAAATTCCAAATAATTATGCCTTCTCCCCCTTCTCCCTTGCTGCACAACACAGTCATAAAATATACATTAAAGAGGCCTTCTTTTAGGAGAGCAGGTGCTGAGCCTACATACTGACAAAAAGGCACTTCTGCGGTGTGAAATACGTTATTGAATTAGCAGTGAATGCATTAGTTAGGTCTGAGTTATGCTTTGAACATTTAAAACGTACACAGCCACACCATTTCCCTCCCTCCTCCTTTCAGCCCATTTTCATGGTGAAAAATTCATTCATCGCCTGATGAATACAATTTGGGACACACCAGGCAGTGGAGAGGACACCGAAAAAACAAGGAGAGGAACAACTGAGATCCTGGGTGGTTTGGAGAAAATGGACTAAGAGGAAAGATAAAGAGAATGATACATATACAGACAGGATAAAATGAAAGTTATTGCAGGTGGGATAGGAATGGGGTCATAAGATTCTCATTTAAGGGGGGCAGAAGGGCCGGTCTGAGAGAAAAGAAACCTTGTGGGTGACTTCAGTCTCTTATCCTCTCTCAGTGGCAGATTCTCCTTCCCCAAAAATTCAGACAAAAGTTCCATTTAAAAAAAAAACCAAAACCCAAACCCGTTAAGGGTATAAAGTGCAGCAATGTACTTGTCTATCACATTATTTAAAAAACCTAAGCACTTAAAGCCAGGGAAATGAATAGTTTATGACATCGTAAGTCTTACTCTGCCACATACACAAACACATTTTTCTTACCCTGTATGAAGGAATGAACATTTCATCAAGCTGACCCATTGATTTCTTTTGTAAAGCATTTTTTGCTATTTTGAGGTCAATATCTAAATATTGCCTTTTAAGGGACACTGTTAAGAAGGATTTATCAGCTAATATATTTATCAATTGACAGTAGATATTTGGTCAACTACTTACAATTGCTGTTTCTTAAGAATAATGGAGGATATGGCATCTAATAGGAAGAGTGTATAATATTGTGAATACATGGCAAATTATTCATGTATGTGGTCCTGATTTGAAACTCTCAGATATATATGGATGCAAGAAAATTCGTAATTACTTTATATTTCTTTTTCAGAAGAACTTTGTTTCCTGCTTCATATTCTGAAACTACTGTCGAATGAAAAGGATTTAATTGGTGTTAGTAGTCAGGACAGTTTGTGTTTTGCTGAAATGTGTATGTCTTTGTGTTTTATGAGAAGAATGGACCACATTTTCCTCCGTTGTAAATCACTGTGGCTCTGTTGATTTAAATGGAGCTGTTGTGCCATTAGCGCCAGCTGAGGATCTGTCCCAATGCCTTTATTTTCAGGATGCGGACAGGGAAAGATTTATGATGCCCTCACTATTGTTGTGATAGTACCCAAAAGCCCCAAAGGGGATCAGAGCTCCATTGTGCTCAACACTTTACAAACACAGAGTAGCAAAGAATCCCTGCTTTGAAGAAGTTAGCACCTATGTGTTTCATTGCTTTTAAGAGCTTGCGTGTTTTACACAATGTGAAAGCTAGAGGGCATAGTTATCTCCAAGTAACCACAACCGGTTTTGGAAACAAAGAAGAATTAAATTTGGGGATTTCCCGGGGTTGGGGGTGGTTGCTTGTTTCAGTGTCTTGTTTTGTCTCTCCCACCCCATACCCAGCCCCATGGTTGTCTCATCAGACGTCCATGACTCTACCTTCCCTCTCCAAATCTGAGCCCCCTGGATCTTCTTTTATGTCCTGTGTCTCCAGAGCAGGCCTCCTCCAATCTCCACTGCCGTTGGGCGGGGAGGGCAGGATGCTGAAGTGTGGTGTGGTAGGCACAGTCAAAGAGCAGAAAGGGGAAGACACACTTGCCATCCCTTTCCAGTTTCCTAAAAGAAGCTGTAGTCAGAATGAACAGGTCAGATTATGAACAGGAGGCTTCCAGGCAACTCTCCAACACCACATTTTACTGGCCACTATCCTCTGATCCCACTGTGGGTTACCAAAAGAAACTACACCATCTGCTCAAGAAACTCCCTGCTATAGCACAGGAAAAAATCTATACTGACACACCCCTAGAGCCCCGACCAGGGGTATTCTATCTGCTACCCAAGATCCATAAACCTGGAAACCCTGGACACCCCATCATCTCAGGCATCAGCACTCTTACAGCAGGATTATCTGGCTATTTGGACTCTCTCCTCAGGCCCTACGCTACCAGCACTCCTAGCTATCTTCGAGACACCACCAACTGCCTGAGGAAACTACAATGCATTGGTGATCTTCCTGAAAACATCATCCTGGCCACCATGGATGTAGAAGCTCTTTACACCAATATTCCACATGAGGATGGACTACAAGCTGTCAAGAACAGTATCCCTGATGAGGGCAGGGCAAACCTGGTGGCTGAGTTTTGTGACTTTGTCCTCACCCACAACCATTTCAGATTTGGGGACAACTTATACCTTCAAGTCAGTGGCACTCTATGGGTACCCGCTTGGCCCCACAGTATGCCAACATTTTTATGGCTGACTTAGAACAAAGCTTCCTCAACTCTCGTCCCCTAGCACTCCTCCTCTACTTGCGCTACACTGATGACATCTTCATCGTCTGGACCCATGGAAAGGAGGCCACTGAGGAATTCCACCAAGATTTCAATTAGTTCCACCCCACCATCAACCTCAGACTGGACTTGTCCACACAAGAGATCCATTTTCTGGACACTACAGTGCAAATAAGTGATGGTCACATAAATACACTGGAAACCTACTGACCGCTATACTTACCTACATGCCTCCAGCTTTCATCCAGACCACACCACACGATCCATTGTCTATAGCCAAGCCCTAAGATAAACCGAATTTGCTCCAATCCCTCAGACAGAGACAAACACCTACAGGATCTTTATCCAGCATTCTTAAAACTACAATACCCACCTGGGGAAGCGAGGAAACAGATTGACAGAGCGAGACAGGTACCCAGAAGTCACCTACTACAGGACAGGCCCAACAAGGAAAATAACAGAACACCACTGGCCATCATGTACAGCCTCCAGCTAAAACCTCTCCAGCACATCATCAACGATCTATGACCTATCCTGGAAAATGATCCCTCACTCTCACAGACCTTGCGAGGCAGGCTAGTCCTCGCTTACACACAGCCCCCCAACCTGAAGCAAATACTCACCAGCAACCACACACCACACCACAGAAACACTAACCAAGGAATCAATCCCTGTAGCAAACCTTGTTGCCTACTCTGTCCCCATATCTACTCTAGTGACACCATCAGAGGACCCAACCACATCAGCCACACCATCAGGGGCTCATTCACCTGCACAACTACTAATGTTATATATGCTATCATGTGCCAGCAATGCCCCACTGCCATGTACATTGGCCAAACTTGACGGTCTCTACGTAAAAGAATAAATGGACACAAATCAGGCATCAGGAATGGTAACATACAAAAGCCAGGAGAACACTTCAATCTTCCTGGACATTCTATAACAGATTTAAAAGTAGCCATACTTAAAAAAAAAAACTTCAGAAACAGACTTCAAAGAGAAACTGCAGAACTAAAATTCATTTGCAAATTTAACACCATTAATTTGGGCTTGAATAGGAACTGGGAGTGGCTGCTCATTACAAAAGCAGCTTTGCCTCTCCTGGAATTGACATCTCCTCTTCAATTATTGGGGGGGACTACATCCACCCTGATCGAATTGGCCCTGTCAGCACTGGTTCTCCACTTGTGAGGTAACTCCCTTCTCTGCCTGTGTCAGTATATAATGCCTGCACCTGTAATTTTCACCCCATGCATCTGAAAAAGTGTTTTTTTACCCATGAAATCTTATGCCCAAATAAATCTGTTAGTCTTTAAAGTGCCACCGGATTCCTTTTCGTTTTTGTGAATACAGATTAACACGGTTAACCCCGGATACATAAAAGAAGCTTCGCGTTTCTTTCACTCAAGGGGGACTCTGGAATGCTTGGAAAACAAGATGATGCCTCAGAAAATATGTAATTACTTTATATTTCTTTTTCAGAAGAACTTTGTTTCCTGCTTCATATTCTGGATGCCACTGGCAGTTGCTCCAGCAAGAGTCTGGAGTACGACCAAGAGCACAATGCCCGGCTGTGAGAGGAGGAGGAACTCGGAGTGAACAATTCTGGCTCAGGATTGGTGGCCACGTGGCTGCTTGTTAAGTGAGAGGAGATACACCCTTCGTGTATATTGGTGGCAAGCAACCACTTTGAAATATTTGACTGTAAATCCCTGTGTACGTGCACAATGCAAGAATAACAATAATTAAGATCTGCCCATAAAAAACTGCTAGGAAAAGTAGTGCAACATGAGGGGAGTGACATTGTCTCATTAATTAGCCAGAAAACATTAGAGGTGATAGATTTTAAATAAAATCATTGCTACATTCAGCATAAATAGCACACAGACATATTAGCAGTGGAGAGGCAGTTTGGGCTTGTGGCTAAAGCAGCAAAGAAGAAATCGGGGGTTTTGCAATCCTGCTCTCAGTTCCACTACTGATTCGCCGAATTATGTGGCGTACACCATTTGGCCTTTCTGTTCTTCACTTTCTTTATCTGGAAAAGGGGAACCATAACATTTACTGATATTTTGAAAGGCACAAATAGCAATTAGATGCCTAATTTCCATTGACTCTCATTTGTGACTTTGAAAATCTCCCCTGAAATGTTTTGGATTCATTCAGTGAAAGCTGCTCTAGAAATGCAAAGCCTTCTGCGAAATGATAGTGGTCTCAGTGTGTGATTAGTAGACTCAACAGAGAAGCTGAAGATTTCATATTCAGGGGCAGGATAACCTGAACTAACTACCTCTGGAGGTCAGGATGAGACACATACGTAGGACTTTGTGTGGAAGTTTTCTGCTATTAGACAGTGAAACCGACTTCAATCCAGCCTCTTTCAAAAGCACTGAGTTCACTTTAATTTTTTTTTCTCTTTAAAAAGAATCTTCAAAAAGGCAGGGGCCAGAGCCCCTTAAAGCCCTGATGATTCTATAACACTCACTGTTTTTCAGAAGACTTTTCTAAAATTATGTTTTAGTGGCACTTTGAAGAAACGGTGCTACATGAAACTGCACTTCAGCTCACATTATTAAATTCAACCCAGGAGGTTTATACGACATGAAGTTCCTTGACTATGATGGCCTATTGATTAGTTTGTCCAAAATGCAGCCTCATTTGTTATGGTTTGATTTAAGCACCTAGAGCTCACTGGAAAAGTAATTCATTTTTATCCATTTCTGGCCAAAAAAAACAAAAACAAAAAAAAACCCCACTCCCTCTTTCCATGACTACCATTCCAAAGCAATGCTGTTTTAGTTTTCCCTTTTGACTCTCTGGACCACAGCTAGGACTGATGGTGCTTGTTCTGCACCCAGTTTGAGAAGCATTACACAGAAACTGTTGCAGAAGAAGAAAACCTCTCTTGATTCAGCAGAGATAGAATGCCCCGCCGCCCATTTGCTGACATAAACATCTTCAACTGTAAAATGAACATATTCAAATGGATATGCCAGTAATTACTGAAAACATGGACTAGCATATTTAGGAGACTGGGTCAGCATTTTTTGCATTAAAAGTTAATGCTCTTCAAAAAAAAAGGCCATTATTTTACAACAAAACTTTTCACGAATAATTGTTGACATCTAAGTTTTCTGCAACATATTTTATCAAAATCATTGTTGATTTTTTTTGTTTATTGAAAACTCCGCTTTTAGTAAGTAAAGACTAATTTTGTGAAGCAGAAAAGTTTGACAACAATTTTGAGAATAAATACTATGAAAATTTTCACCCAGAATGGTTCCATTTCAAACCTTCTAAAGTGGAAATTAGGTTTGAAACTTTTTGGCATGATTGTTTTCCTGATTTTTGACCAGCTTTGACATTTGGTTCGCAACAACAGAAACAGAATTAGAATATATGAATTGCCATATTGCACCACCGCACCAGCCCATCTGCTCTAGCATCATGGCCCTATCAGTGGGCTTGTCTCCACAAACGCTTAGTTCGTGGCAGAAGGGTCCACCTGGACACTTAATGCACAGCAGGCTAGTGCGGAGTAAATTCACACTCCAGCTTATTGTGAACTAAATGTTCGTGTAAACAAGTCCCTAAGGTTTCTAAGTGCTTAAGTCCTCTCTGAGAATGAGACAAAGGTTCTTACGTCATGTAGAAGCTTTTGAAAATGTTACTACTTCTTGCATTCAGTTTCATGGTTTTGGTTCAGGACATCTCTATTAATATGTTATACCTCCCAAGCCATGATTTATATACTGGGGGCTCAATTTCCCAAAGTATCTGCCTCAACTACACATGCAAATCCCACATACTGTATGCATATTGGAATGGGAACATAGGTACACAAAATACAAGAAAAAGTTCCATTTGCATTCAGCCTTTAGGAAGCCACTTTGGAAAACTGGGCTTTGTTTACACAAGACACTCAGTAGCCACTAATATGCAGCCACCTCTAGGGTGAGTTTAGGCAGCCATTCTGGCAGCAACACAATACAACACTTACAGGGAGGGGAAGTGAAATACAACTTAAATCAAAAAGTGTCTTGCATGGCTGCTCATGTAAGAGCACATAAAATGCAAACACAGACCTAGCTACAGTTCCAGCCCAACCTGGTTGTAGCTTCAATGATCACATGCAGAAATTATGACTACAAGCTACTATTACTGATGCCAAAACACACCACATACACAGACACCCTGAGTGTTTGAAATAATTGGCTGTTTTTACTATTTTGTGAATTTAGCAGCTGCATGAGTAATGCCGTTACTATAGTCAGATGCGATAAATCTTCCTATCTAAACTGATAGAAGGTCTAAATAAAATGTGTTCTCTGTGCCTCTGACTTGCTCAGAGTTTGAGAGACTCTCCCCTGCTCTAATTGCAGTGTCAGCCCTCATTAAAACTGAGAGTGCAACACAGAAAACAAATACTGAGGTTGCAAGACAACACAATTTTATTTGTGTGCTGTCTTGCCCACAGACCGCATCATAAAATGCTTTATAGAGCTGCTGTTAAATAATGCAATTACAGAGTTAAATAATAGCAGAGCAACTTTAGGAGGGAGACATGAGGGAGAAGAGAGATGTTTTCAGCAGAGTTCTGAAATGAGACAGAGAAACTCTGAGGCAGGGATAAATCAGAGGCTACTTTTTCCCCAGCAATGGCAAGTCTAGAGAGGCTGATGCTGGATGAAGGAAAGTAGTCGAGAAGGATTTAGAGACCAATAGGGCAGTTTTCACTGGATTCTGTAATGAGTGGAGAGCCAGTAAAGTGACTCACAGCTCCGAAGGATGCAGTGAGCCAGAGGGGGAAGAGAAGGGGGTCATCATTTGCAGAAAAGGTCATGCATGTGAAGGAGAGTAGATTCTCTTAGAGTCGTGGACTTTAAGGCCCAAAGGGACCAGAATGATCATTTAGGCTGAACTCCTGCATGACACAGGCCATAGATCCTCATCCAGTAGTTTCTGAAGCAAACCCATAACTTCTGTTTGGGATATAGCATCTCTTTCGGAAAGACATCCAGTCTTGGTTTAAAAAAAGTCAACTGTTGGCATGAGTGCACTCTTATCAAAATCCATAAAGCCACCATCTCTTCCTCCTTCAAATCCATACTTAAGACTGACTTCCGCTATAATCCCTGTTGTCTCACAAAGGTTTCAGCTATAAATCATAAGCCTCTATTGTGGAAATGGAGAAGAGAGAAAAGATTGAACATCTTTTCTGTATGCTTTGTCACAGTTTCATCAAGCGTTCAGGTAACAAGGTGATGGGCACCTCAGAAATACCTAAAACAGACATAAGTGATGGGGAAAGAGACAGACCAAACTAAAATCACAATACTTTTGTTGAAATCATTTACGAAATTTTCAATTTATTGAAAAACCAGTTTTCAGTAAGAAAACAGTCTTTGGTAAACTAAAAAGAATTCAACAACAATTTTGATTTTATGACTTTTTATAAAAATATTGAACAACTACCATGTTCAATTTCACAAAAAAATGGAAAATGCATCAATTTCAAACCCTGCAAGATGGAAGCCACTTGAAATTTTTCAGTGAATTCCAATTTTTTTGACCAGCTCTAGGATTACGGTGTGATATGTGATCAGAGAGACCAGAAATGGCTATTTTCTCTGCATTTACCATAAATGGAAAGATTAGGAGTTGTGCCATTACTAACAGGAAAGGTGAGGACCTAGGAAAAGATTTTAAGAAGGAAGAGGACAGTGACAAATTGTAGAGAAAATGTATCAGTGGGAAAAAGTTTTTGACAGTGGTGGGAGCACAGATGTGGATAATAGGATCAAAAAATAAGCATGGAAGGGGTTTGAGGAAGTGGCTGGTTTATTATGTTAGGAAAGTGCCTGAGGGACAAGGAAAAGGTAATACTCTAATGGACAGGAATGGAGGAGTCAGTATCTTACATTGGGGCAAGTGCCGATTGATAGAACAAAGCCAATTCCTTGCACTTGGCTTAAGAACAGCTTGGAGGAGAAATTAGAAAAAATGTTCCATAACAGTTGCTCTTCAAGATGCGCTGCACATGTCCATTCCACTCTTGGTGTGTGTGAGTGCTCCTCACACAGTTGTTGGAAGTTTTTCCCTCGGCATACCCAGAGGTGCAACTCGAGCACCCTCTGCTTCCATGTGCCACTGTGTTCAGGTACAAAGAACAGAGCCACCCCGACTCCCCTCTGTTCCTCCTTGCTGGAAGATTCCGATGCAGAGGGATAGGAGGGCAGGTCATGGAACAGACATGTGCAATGCATCTCGAAAAACAACAATTAAGAACAGGTCAGTAACCATTTTTTCTTCATTGAGGGATTGCACATGTGCATTCCACTTGTGGTGATTCACAAGCTATGATATCAGGAGGTGGGATCAGAAGTCTATCTGAACAAGGACTGAAGGACAACTGGCCCAAATCTGGCATCGTCTCTAAAGCGCTGAGTGATGGCATAATGGGATGCAAATGTGTGCACTGAAGACCAAGTTGCTTCCCTACAAATGTCTAGGATAGGTATCTGAGCCAAGAAGATAGCAGAGGCCACCTGCGATCTTGTCAAATGTGCTGTCACTCTGCCTGGCGGGATAACATTAGCCAAGTCATAGCACAAACAAATATAGGAGGCTATCCAAGATTATATTCATTGAGAAGAGAAGTAGAGCCCTTTCGTTCTGTCTGTGATAGCCACACACACAGCTAGGAAGACAAATAGGTGAGCAAGAGACAAAGATGGTACCATGGATGATGAAGGTGCTGCTTTAGGCCCAGATTTGACGGTGCCTGCCCCAGCACCAGCGTCAATAGTACTGCTTTAGCAAATGAGTGAGAGAAGGAGTGCTTTGATTTTGACTGCAAGCTACTAGATTCTTTGTTCCCTTAGGTAAACTTAGGAACAGGTGATGTTTCTCTCCTGGCAGCATCCTTGGAAGCCTTATGTTTCTTCCTGGACACTGGAGAAGGTGAATGGTGCTGGGACTCAACCAACATTGGAGGAGCACTTCTCACAGAAGCTGAACTGCTCGGCACCCTCTCTGAGCAGGAAAACTCAGAAGGTGGCCTCAGAGCAGCCTTCATGGAAGTTTCCCCCCAATCCCCATCAAAGAACATTCAGCCTGGCCTCCCTGTCTTTTTTGGTCGTTGGCTTGAAGTCTTTACAGATTTGACATCGATCCTAATGTGAGACTCACCCAGACACTTGAAATAACTGGAGTATCTGTCACTCGTGGGCTTTGGTTTAGAAGATGTAAGACAGGGCTTGAAGCCTGGTGACAGAAGCATTCCTTGGTACCAACAATGGAACCCCAAACTTGGGGGACCAAGAAAAATAACTTTACTAACAAAAACTTATCTCATAGACTTTAAGATCAGAAAGGACCATCATACTCATCTAGTCTGACCTCCTGCACATCGCAGGCCACAGAACCTCACCCACCCACTCCTGTAATAGACCCCTAACCTCCGGCTGAGTTACTGAAGTCCTCAAATCATGATTTAAAGATTTCAACTTACAAAGAATCTACCATTTACACTAGTTTAAACCTGCATTGACAGGTGCCCCATGCTGCAGAGGAATGTGAAAAATACTCAGGGGAAAAATTCCTTTCGGACCCCAGATATGACAATAAGACCCAGAGCATGTGAGCAAGATCCACCAGCTGGATACCTGGAAAAGAATGTCCCATCAGTGGCCATTGGAGATATTTGCTACTAGCAATCACAGATCAGCTACATGCCATTGTAGGCAGTCTCATCATGCCAGCCCCTCCATAAACTTATCAAGCTTAGTCTATTACTGACACTAAAAACTATAGAAATAGGTAACTATATAAAATTATAACATGCTGAAAGAACTTGCTAAAGCAAGCAAACAAGTTCCTATAACTGCCATAGGTGGTAAGAAAACTGAGGAGGGTTGGGGCACATCTCGCCTTAATATGGCGCACAATGGCGAGCGGCAGCAGAAGGTGCATGAGCTGCCCTGACCGGTACCACTGAAGGAAACATTTCAGACAACTGTGTGCAGGGCACACACATTGAAAGTGGAATAGACATGTGTAATGCATCTAGAAGAACAACAGTTACAGAACAGGTTAGTAACTTTGTGCAATCACTCAAAGAAGAAATGTGGGCAGAGAAGAGAGTTGATACTGCTGACTATGGGATAAGAACTGCCAATGCTTATGGAAATCAGGGAGCAATTAGACTGACCAGCCCTGAAGATATCTCTGTAAAGTACCTCATGAGATAACCAGGTTTCACAGTGAACATGGAGATAGGGCATGTGCCATTGGTCTTCAAGGCATTGACTTGTGTAACAGAAGAGGCCTGTGTATTATGGAAAGCTGAAGTTCAGGGACAGTGTGTTTTTGACAAAGGGGCAGGCAAAGGATCAGCAAAAGAGGGATCAGAGATGCAAATCAAGCCAGTGAGGCAAAGGTGTCTGAGAAAGCAGGGAGACAGGCTAGTTTTTGGATGGAGTGAGGCAATGAAGATAGTTGCTCAGACAAAAGCAGGGGAGGTGTTGATCCGAACAACAGAAATAGGAGATGAAGTTGATGATAATGGGAAAGAGCAGTGAGGAAGTTGAAAGAGACATGGCCAAGGGGCTTGAGAATATGCTCAAAACACCAAACTCACCTCTGCTGTGATACTGGGGAAGTCAGGGGAGATGCAGTAGGTATGAATTTGACATTTTTTTAAGTGAGTGCATGGCTTTAGAGCCTCTGAGCTGTTGTTGGCATTGGTTTCCATCTCCCCCGACACATACTTTTTCACTGTGTTGTTGTTGTTGGAGACTGGTGTTTAGATATTCAGGTTTGGGTGCTGGAAGGAGACATTGCCTATTAAATGTAAGATGGTAAATCTCAAAAAATGTTAAAAAGTCATGGAACCAATAAACCTACATAAGACATGGCCATTCATCACACTGCTATTCATTTCATCCCCTTTCCTCATCCTTCAGTTGTAAATTGCCAAGCAAGGCCTTGATCCTTCATTCAGATCCATGCGGGCTGTGTCTGGGCACAAGGGCTTATTCCTAGATCTGATTGTTGGGTCAGGCTGGAGTCTAAGATTTTTGGGGTAAGGACTTTGTATGTAAAGCGCCTTATTGGCACTATGCAGGTAATAATCATACTAAAGATGCTGAATTTAGATTTGATCTGTCACGTGACGCAGCCTCTCAGCAGCACTGGAGATGTGTACCAGAGGTTTGCAAAGTAAAATGAACAAGCAAAAAAATCTCAACCTCCTGATAACACTGAACAAATTATGCAGCCCAAAGACCATCTATCACACATTACAACTGCACCTCACTGTTATCTCAGTAATTTGCATTTTGTTTTATATAAATTTGAATTGGACTTATTTATATTATCCACTCTCCCTCCATATGTTTCCCTTTATTTTGGCTTGGGTTTTCTTCTTATTGCTTGCTCTCTGTGCTGATACAGCACCTATAGTTATAAATCATTAAAGTTTGACAGCACTGTTAATATTGGTATTCATGCGGAGTTGACATTTTAATAGCATCCGCATGCAGAGATGTGGCATACAGATTTCCTAATGGTTGGAGTTAGCTTTGTTAACATGATTGTGACTCATTTAAATACATACCTTAAGACATTTGCAAGTGTGGAAATGTAGGAGTTCCTGTCATTAGGACGGGCAATATCATATTTCAATTCTCCAAATTACACATCGGAAGCATTGAAAAATGAACAAATACATCCCCACAGCTTGCTATCCATCATTACGAAACATGCGTTTACCTGGAACTTTGGAATGGACCCAATTCTGCAGCTTTTATTCTAGGCTCTCTTTAAAGTCATGCCTGCCATGATGTCTACAAAGTACTTGATAATGGCAAAGCCACTGGCATGATAAGCCTGCTGCGCAGATCCTGTTCATTTCACTGTTGCCTCAGCCTCCTCCCTGGCTTTTTGTTTTTGTTGTAGCCATGTCATCTCCTAATATACGCTAAGATTGTAAACTGTTGGGGGGCAGGGAGTATCTTTTTCTTTAAATGTGTGTACAGCATCTAGCAAAATAGAGCTCTGTTCGCTCATTGGGGCCTATAAGCACTACCACAATAGCGAACAATGATCAGCATTGTTATGATAACCAAAACCAATGAGAGTTTTGCCTCAGTACAGATAGTCTTCAGGATTTGGACCCTCATATGTTTGTATGTACAGGGCCAACTCCCAAAGACCTCACTCAATCCTTGCTCAGGCAGAACTCCCATTGACCAAGTAAGGGCTTCAAGATTTGGCCCATGAAAAGCGTACAGATATTCGGTCCATGTTCTCAAAGAGAGTAACTGAATATGCATATGCGGAATACAAGCCTTTTCAATTGCCTTCAGAAACTAAATAATGCTACCTCAGAGTTTGCAATAATCCCCAGTTACATCCTAGAGCAGGGGTGGGCAAACTTTTTGGCCTGAGGGGTCACATCAGGGTTCCAAAGCTATATGGAGCGCCGGGTAGGGAAGGCTGTGCCTCCCTAAACAGCCTGGACTCCGCCCCCTGTCCGCCTCCTCCCACTTCCTGCCCCCCTCAGAACCCACCACCCATCCAACCCCCCCTGCTCCTTGTCCCCTGACTGCCCCCTCCCAGGACCCCCCGCCCCTAACCGCCCCCTCCGGGACCCCACCCCCATCCAACCCTCCCTGTTCCCTGACTGCCCCGCCCCCTATCCACACCCTGGCCCCCTGACTCTCCTGTCCCGGGACCTCCCACCCCTAATCACCCTCCCGGGACCCTACCCCCATCCAGCTCCCTCTGTTCCCTGTCCCCTAACCACCCCGCCCCCCAGAACCTCCACCCCATCCAACCCCCCTGCTTCTGGGACCCCCTCCCCTTATCCAACCCCCCCGCTCTCCGCCTCCTTACCATGCTGCTCAGAGCACCAGGACTGGCAGCCATAAATAGTACACCGTAAGTAGCACATGCCTACAGGGAGCAATTTAATACACATCCAGCAGGTGCTCGCAGCCCTGCCGCCCAGAGCACTGGAGGCACGGCGAGCTGAGGCTGCGGGGGAGGGGGAACAGCAGGGGAGGGGCTGGAGTCTAGCTTCCCCGGACGGGAGTTCAAGGGCCAGGCAGGATGGTCCCATGGGCCAGATGTGACCCGTGAGCCACAGCTTGCCCACCTATGTCCTAGGGCATAATTTAGATTGTAAACTCTTCAGAGCAGGGGCCACCTTTTTGTTGTGTGTGTGCATACAGCACCTGGCACAGTGGGGTCCTGGGCCATGACTAGGACTCTGAGGTGGTAAGATAAAAATAATAATAAATATTGAGGTAACTATCAACTGATCTAATACAAAATTCAACCTTTTTAAAGTACTGCCATTACCCAGCCCAATTTTAAATGATCCAAGCAACTGGTCTTCCACAATTTCTCTTGGACAATGATTCCACACTCCAATATATCGCACCATGAGAAAATTTACGCAGAAATTAGCCTAAAATCTCCTTGGTATCCCAAGTGCTCCCAAGTTTACCATTCCCAATCACTCTTCTTTAATCCTGGATTTTTAAACTTTGCAAATATCATATCTTTCCTTAAACAATAACTTAGTCAAGTACCACGGTGCTGCGGATGTAAGCTGTAATGCTGCCATTACATAGAATCTCATTGTCTGCAGTTTTGTGGGAGTTAGTCCCTGGGCAAACAGTCTGGAGATGTGGTGCTCAGATATCAGCCGCACAGTGGCCTTAAAATGGATGCATCATTACAAAAGGCACTTTAAAACAGTTATAAACAGCATTTATTATAGTTCACTGCTATAACCGGAGCATAGAAGGGGGTGCGTAGCTGAATACAGATTGATGATTAAAGTATTTGGGACACTTTTGAGAGACAATCTTTGCCTGGGCAAAGTACATAACATAGGTAGTTTATCCTATTTGCACAGGCAAGCTCTGCCTGCAAACACAGACTGCCAGACCTCATTGGGACCCCTAGCCTAACAATCCTATTGTTTTCCCCATAGGAGGGCATTTAACCAGCTTTTGTAAGCCTTGGTTTAGGATGGCCATCTTTCATGAATGAAAACCTTTAAAGAGGTCCATTAATCACAGCTGGACTGGGCCTGATTCACAGCATTACTGCTTCTAATTGAAGATGCAAGACAGTTTTGCAAATATGAAAAAAACAATTAATTACTCTACTATGGTGAATATCAAGGGCAAGCTTCCACTCAAGCCAATGGCAAGTTGAGCCATAATTGATTTTCCTGGACTACACCCTTTAAATGAAGTGTTTGTGATAAACTCCACAGACCACAAAAGCAATGTTTTCTCCTTAGCTTGACTCTCTCTGTAAAAGCCCAGTGCTAACGTCATTCCACTGTGGCCAACAGGCAGACGTATATCTGGTTTGCCAACACAGCTTCCCATTGCATTTGTCATTGCGTCTTCCAAATGGGAGACTGGCTTCCCTAATTTCTTTATTTAGCCTCCACAATTTTACGAAATGAGTTCCATCACTGGCCCTCCAAGGGTGAAGGACAGGATGGCTGCATGAAGTGATATGTAAATGCTTGCTATTCCTCTCCCATCCCGGCAAGCTGTTTTCAAAAAGTGTATTTTATGACGTACTATTAATACTGCACAACAGGTTTAAGTAATCTCCACACCAGCCCTAAGTGGTGGGTCACTATTATTCACATCACGGATGAACAAAGGAAGAGATGTTAAATGACGTGCCCTTGGCTACAGAGGGGAGACAGTGTCATAGACAGACTGGAACTCAGGTTCCCTGCTCCTACTGAAAAGCTCAGGCTGTTAGCCCACCCCCTTACATAAGTGGGGGGAGGCATACATGGGAGCTGAGCACTTTTGAAAATCTGTGTATAAATAACTATATATAAATAAAAGGAAAAGGAGGACTTGTGGCACCTTAGAGACTAACAAATTCATTTGAGCATAAGCTTTCGTGAGCTACAGCTCACTTCATCGGATGCATGCAGTGGAAAATACAGTGGGGAGATTTTTTACCTTCAGTCCTTTTGGTATGATGTCCATCTGTTTGCATTTGGAAAGGAAGATGATGCCTGTCTGTATGAGTTTTTTCATGAAGGTGATAGATTTCCACTCCATACGGCTAAATTTCAGAAAACCTGTCATTATGCAAGGCACTGAATTTAGCCGTATGGAGTGGAAATCTATCAACTTCATGAAAAAACTCATACAGACAGGCATCATCTTCCTTTCCAAATGCAAACAGATGGACATCTTACCAAAAGGACTGAAGGTAAAAAATCTCCCCACTGTATTTTCCACTGAATGCATCCGATGAAGTGAGCTGTAGCTCACGAAAGCTTATGCTCAAATGAATTTGTTAGTCTCTAAGGTACCACAAGTCCTCCTTTTCTTTTTGTGAATACAGACTAACACGGCTGCTCCTCTGAAACCTGTATATAAATAAGGAGCCAGATTTTCAGAAGAGCTCAGTTTGCTGTGTGCTGAACTCTTGTAAAAATCTGACCGTGAGTGTCACAATGGGAGGTGGTGGGTATTGAGCACTATTGAAAATATGGCCCCCACTATGGGTGCAATTTAAAATCTAGCCCCAAATAATAAATCAGAATAAAAACAAGAGAAAACATCTCTAACACCACTTAAATGTACTTGTTCCCTTTCTTTCCATCCCTTTTTAACTGTCTACATATATATAAGTTGATCATCTTGAGAATTCATCTGGAAAAGTGGGGCATTCACTACAGCCAGAGAAAGCAGAAAGGACCTTTTCTTCATAGCATGTCATCCTCTCAGAACCAGATAAACTAGATTTTGATTATTAAGACCCAACAAAGGTCACTCACCTGTTGAGATAGCCTTACTCACTCACCAAAAGGTAGCCTTAACTAAAGGCCACCATATCTTCGAATGAATTTCGGATTTTTTTAGCAATCAATTGCAACAGCAAGTGTCAGACAGAACTTGTGGGGAAAAAAAATCAAGATATGGGTTATAGCATCTAAATGTGAAAATACGCACTGCACAGTATATTAATCCTGCCATTGTTCATGCCTGTTTCACGCTGATCTTCCAATCTGAATTTGAGGTGGCTGGAATTTTAGGTTGGATTTTCAAAAGATTCCGAAGGAGTCAGACGACAAATTTCAGGTAACTCACTCTGAGTCTCCTTTGAATATTCCAGCCTTAATGCTGATACTTTCCAACAGGCCAAAGTCTGACATGGCTACTTTGCAGGTTCAAGTCTGAGTACAAATGCTTCTAACTGCCTTTGTACCCAAAATACAGATGGATAAAATGAGGCACACAGAGATGTGAATGATTTGCCCAAGCTCACTGACAAGGGCAGAGTCAGGAATAGAATCTAGATCACTTGTTCTAACCTTTAAAGCAAACTGCTGCAGTGGGAGTTGCACATGGATCAAGAGCAAAATAAGCTCCAGAGAACTGCATGGTGGACTGGGCAGGCTTGGAAAGGAAAATGTTTAATCACATACCCTCTGTAGACTGTCAACTACCATATTGCCATGAGGATCCGATCCCGTCTGATGTGATGCGTGATAGATGAAGACACTTGAGACCACATTTTCAGTAATTGATGCCAAACCTGTACCCTCAGAATTTGCATGTCTACTTGCAAAACCCACATTTCTTTGCAAAAAGCACATTTTTATGCACAAACCAACAAATTGCGCATGCAGCCCACATGTGGAATTACCCATTTTGCATCTACAAATTCTGACTTGCAAACACAGCTTTCCCGTGTGCAATGGATTTGTCTACTAATTTTTCAGGCCCATCTTGATAATCAACCATTGAAACTTTGGCCATTGGAATTATTGTCATGTGCTTTTTCATAGCAAACAGAGCATCAAGTTGAATTTGAGTTTATGGTACTGGTGCTGTATGTTACGACTATTTAAACATCTGCTACTTAAATATATTCATTAATGTTACATCTACCTCTATAAATGAATCCATCTTCTATTATGTTCTGCAGAGACCATTCATTCTCTCTATTTGCTGTGTTATTCAGTGAAACCGCAACAGAACATAAGGGTTGGGTGGGAGCAGTTGCAGTCAGGATAATCTGAATTTGTATCTATTTTTGTTATGAATTTCAAATAGTTTTTCCTATTGGTCTTAAGAAGCTTTGTATTGATGCCATAAAACATATCCGACTTTTATATTTTTCTTTAAAGGAATTTTGGGTTTCAGTGCTTCTATAACACAGTCAACTCTCCTTCAGCATGGCAAATACCATCCTGACCTTCATTAGTGCCATTAATTCTATAGATTTATTTTTTTACTGCCATGATTTAATCCCTTGGCCGCTCTTCAGTATTGTTAATGAACGGAGCCTGTGGGAGGGAGCCATGCCAAATGAAACATGATACACTCTCATATCTCTCTCGAGGTGCCTGAAGTGCATCAGAACAGCCACTGAAAATACGAGCAGGTCTGATGCACAGTACTATTTGTACTGACAAGGAAACGAAATATGGAACAAATGACAATGTTTTCAATTTTGGTGATAGGTTTAACACAGTCATCAGCTTTGTTTTGTTATGTTTCTTTTCCTAACGCACCGTTACCAGAGAATCACAGCCCTTGAAGATAGAAAGAACCTGTTCAGTCAGAGACTCCATTCATCAGTCTGGGATTGTCCCGTACATGGGAAAGCTGAGATTATTTGTATTACGTTATCTTTTGGAGACCCAGTCAGAGTAAGCCCCCCATTGTGTCTGGTGCTGCACAAATGCACAGTAAAAGACCTAATCTAACCTAGTTTTAAATAATCCAAACTGTAAGCCTTCCATCCTGGCCTCTGAGGAATTATTCCACCAATCCTAGCATTTCTCTGATACGCAGACAAGTATATTTTGCTTAATTTCACCCCACTATGGCTAGCTGTGTCCTCATTGTACTTACTCCCCCTTATTCCAGTTCCTCTTCCCAATGAAGAGCTACATTGCGCCTTGGACTGCATGTCCAGAGTGTAAGAGGGAGCCAGTGTGTCCCTGCACAGACTGGCCACACCTTGGGTTTTGGTGCACAGAATTAATTCATTACGGTGCATGCGCCACTACCCCACATCCTGAATCAAGGGTACAGCGAGCGTTGGGGAACGGGTGGAGCCTTGAAGGCTCTGACCCCCAAAATGCATCCAGCTGACCTGTCACTAAGCGTGTTGTAATCTGATGCTGGTCTAGGCCAGCTGCAAATACCACCTCCCAGCCTGTGACAATCAGGGTGCAGACACCCTAAGGGGAGAACAGGGGTCTGAACTCCGAAAAGTAAGCAGTTGAATCAACTAGTTGTATACATTAATTGTGTACAGAAATATGTCCAGTATGGTCTTTTATGAAAGCCTGTAGTGTTCTGAACTTGATGGTCATTATGAGGTATGTATATAGACTGTGGTTATGAATCTATGTATTTATGTATATAGAATACTAAGTGCATGACCTGTACTATGACATTAAATACACTTCACAACCAGTTGTTTACACAACACCAGATACAACCAGCCACGCATGGTACAACCCAAGAAAAGACAAACGATGGAGTTAAAAGGAAACACACTGAGACACCCCAGCTACCAAGCTGAAAGGGAATTTCCCTCGCTCTGAGTAAACTTGGATCACCATAGTCTGAGCGAAAGGGGAAAAAACTGCAAACCCTTAAAAAGAAGGGGTTTGAATGAAGGCTATCCAGAAACTGAGGGACAGTTTTAAAAGCAGGGTATCTGGGAATGCTGACTCCCTCCTTAGGGGTAGGGGGCACGCTGGGAAACTCTTCAGAGTCAATAGGTAACTTATATTAGACAAGGAAACTTACCTAATGTAGACATGCAAAGCCTGAAGTTATGTCTTTATGTTTATTTTCTGGGTATGCTGTATGTGTATGCTTTCCGTTACTATTTTACCTCCAAATCTGTGATTTTTCTGTTAAATACATTTTTGTTTAGTTTTATCCCAAGCAGGTCTCTGCTGTGCAAACTGTGCGGGTTTCAAAGTGAACGGATAACTGGGGGGCTGTTTTCACACCTTGGGGGGTGATGCACTGGAGGGGAAAAGGCCGAGTTTCTGGTAGTTAAGAGATCTAGGTAGACAGATTTGGGGAGACTCAGGCCCGGAAGGGCTGTTGAGGTCATCCTGCAAGGAGTTAACGGGGCAGGTGGAAGCCCGGGTGGGACCTTTATGCTGGTGGGCTGGCTATTGGTGTCAGGACTCTGAGCCATAGCAGAACAGCGCTAAGACACCCAAAGTGACAAGGCCAACAGTGACAGGACCCATTACTGGTCTGAGTGATCCCCAAAACATCACACACACCCTTGGAGCAAAAATGGGGAGGAGCAGGGAGGGAATTGTAGCTCCCTGGACCACAATTCCTTCCCTGGGATGCGCCTGGGGTTGCCCAAGCCCCCACCCACTGAAGGCTCTGTCCATCTTGCACAACTTAGCCTGTTATGTTTACACCTTTTCAAATACTGCACATGGCTATTGTGTGTCCCATTAATCATCATTTGGCCAAGCAATTACAGAGCATAATAGACATTGCTTTGGTGATTGCTTTGGTTCCAAATAGAAGCCTCTCTATCATATAGCATAACAGTTACAGCATTAAGTCTGACTTTTTTTTTTTAAACTGGAACTCTAACTTATGGACTCTACAGCCCTAAAATGGCATTTTAAAATAATTAGGAACCCTTTCTCACTTTTCTAATTAGTACCCTGTTTCCAGGCATCTGGCAAAGGTTACAATGGCAAGCTGCTCTTTGCGATTTTTTATTGATCTCAGTATGTTCCCTAATGGTAGGTTTATATCATCAGCTCTGTTCATTTAAGTCTGGGCACACAAAGCCGATCCAATTCTAAAGAGGGAAAAAAAGACTCAAGAAAAATCTTTAATTTCTTTTGGGTTCCCGGGGGAGTTTCAATGGTACAAAGATCAGGAGAGGAACTTTCTAGGATCATTGACTTTTAGACCTATTGAACAGAAAACTATTTCAATTTATCTTCTGTTGTTAAAAAGTATTTTTGGCTACTTCACTCCAGAGTTTGTGGGACCGTGGCCCAGTAAAGATTTTTGTGGCTTAGCTCAAGGGCCTCTTCCACCTGAAAAATTATGATGCCACAGATGATACATTTGGAAGAGACTTCCTGGGTTGTCTATTCAAACATCTATATCTCCCCTTTATTTGTACTAATTCACTCCAAAACCAACTTAATCTACTTTCAAAATAGATTCTCTAATTTGCAATAACTGGTCAGTTAATTCAAAAGAAGAACTGAATATTGTGGATGTAGGGCATTTTAATTTGAAAAAACAAAACTTACCAGAAAAAACCTCCTAGTGTAGACAACCTCTCAACTTTCTTATCCTAGCCATACTGCCTGCAACAGCAACATTAATTCAGGAATTTTAGGATGTGATGTTATTATAGGTCAACTCCTGCTTCCTTATCATGTAAGTAGCCTGACTGAAAACAGAATAAATAGTGTGAATGCATAAATAGTAACAGGCAATATATGAGCATGACGGAGTATACCTTATCTATCACTTGCTTTTGTTAGTAATGACCATGTACATTTCCATTTGTCCCATTTAATTATGCACTGCAGCTAGCTTTCCATATATAGCTATACCAAACTCAGCCATTCATCATTTCTGTAGTTTACATTCTATTCAGTTTCAGTTCTCCCTTGTTCTTATTAAAGTTTAGTTTGGTTTAATTTTAATTAAGTTTAGCGAAGCTTTTGTTCACAAATCCAGTCTCCTTGCTGTCATTTACAAGGGTTCTCGTTTTCCTCGGAAGAGATTTTTATCCTCGTCTATGTCCCATAATAACTAAGCTTACATCCCAGAGGCAGCTGCTACTGAAGTAAATGGGAATTTTGCCATCAACTTCATATAGAAGCAGGATCCCTGGGAAACAAAACAGATGGGGGAAGTGGGGTTCCTGAAGGATTTTGAACCTTGGGAAAGAGCTCTGAATAGGCTGCTGCTTTTAAGAGCTATAAGCTGGAGAAGTAAAAGCGGCAACTTAGGACTTCCTGTGGTTTCAAAACTTTTTATGAAAAGCTGGGAACATTTTTGACAGAAGGGTCTCCCCCCAACCATTCTCCTTTCATTGTGTCTCTCTCAGTCTACCTCCCCCACTCACTCTTTCTTCTTTCTCTGTAGCTGCCCCTGTCCTCCCCCACATTCTGAGGGGTCTATTCTCCTCTTGGTGTGTAACTCACATTAATGTCAATTGGAGTTATGCACGCGTACGAAGGGGAGAATAGACCCCTTGGAGCGGAGCTAATTAAGCTCTTCTTTAGAAGTCAGAATCTGCAATCTCACAGACATCAGTAGCCTGCTGTCAGTCAGGTGCATCCTGGTTTGTCAACCCTATGCACCTGTTCATTTCTGGGTTTCCAAGGGGTACCAATAATTCAGGTTGGGGGCCAGGCAATTGCCTACTTCACCTCTTTGGGTATAGCCAGGACAGGGTCTCACTTTTAAATCATTCCCTAAATGGACTTTGGCTATCAAATATGTTGCGCGCATTCATTTTTATGCATACTGCAGGCTAAATATTTCTCAGTTAGACCTGTGCAACTCCACTGACATCAGTGGGCTTGCACAGGTCTAAGAGCAATATTTGATCTTGTAATTGTAACTCCCTAGAAACCTTAATTATGGTTTGTAGACACCATAATATCTGCTTGGGATCTCCCCTGGATGAACCAATACAAAAATAAGTAAGAAAGCAAGCAAGCACATTTTAATGTATATCCTATCCGGTTATGTTCCATTTCTTTCTCCTCCATTCCCGATTCAGCCACCCTTCTGTGAAATTCCATTGCTTCTAGGATCAGAGTATTAATCTCTTTGGTAGTTCCTTACCCTTACCCTTCGTACCCACTAAGGTCAAGCAGGATGCAGCTAAGTACCCTACTTACCCAAGTAAAGCCAAGTTGGTATTCAGGTATTATTCTGCCACCTATAGTCACAGTTCTTCACTTGAATATCGTAATGCTTTCTGTCATTCACAACCCAGCAGGCTTTGCACAAGCTGTTAGCTACAACAGTGTTATGTCACCATGGTAAAGAAGGGCCTAGGCCCAGATTCACAAAAGGGCTTAAGTGCTTAACTCACACTTTAGGTGCATACATCCAAAATTTAGGCACCACTGAGAGCCTCAAAACCCCTGTTTAGCTGCCACCTAACCCTGAAGGTGCCTAAAATCCCTAGGCAACTACATGTCCCATGCTAAAGTTCCATAGGTACCCAAGTTTCTGTCTCTGGGCCTGCGCACTGCTGCCTCAGTCCTGATAGACAGCACCTGTCTCATGTCTGTAGGGCCCAGTCCAGTAGCACGCTCAAAGTACTTCTCCAAAACAGCAAAATAGCCAGAGGAGGGCCCCATATAACCTTTAGTCCAATGGTCAGGAAACTCACCTGTAGGAGGAGGAGATCCCAGTTGCATTCTGACCTCTGCCTGATGTGGAGAAGGGATCTGAACATGGGTTTCACACCTCTCAGGTGAGTGTCACAATGACTGGACTATAAAGACTTTCTCACTGGTCCAATATAGTTTAACTATAAAAGTGGAACAGCTTCAACAGGGGTAATGGCGAGACCCACATCAGAATGTCCCGTAGTCCAATGGTTAGGGCACTTGTCTGAGAGCTAGGACACCAATGCTCAAATCCCTTCTCCACACCAAGCAGAGGGGGGAATTTAACCAGGGTCTTCCCCCATCCCAGGGGAGTTTTCCTAACCTCTGGACTAAAAGATATAAGGGAAGCTACTACAAAAACAAACTAGCATCCGTAGCCCAGCACTGAAGAACAAGCCAGGACACACAACCCTGAACTCTAGAGCATCTGTACTAAAATATTGCCTTGCTACAACAAATGCTGTAGTCAGAATCAACCACAAGTTGTTAGGCTAGAACGGGGGTGGGCAAACTTTTTGGCCTGAGGGCCACATCTGGGTATAGAAATGGTATGGCGGGCCATGAATGCTCACCAAATTGGGGTTGGGGTGTGCGAGGGGGTGAGGGCTCTGGCTAGGGGTGCGGGCTCCAGGGTGGGGCCAGAAATGAGGGGATCAGGGTGTGGGAGGGGGCTCTGGGCTGGGGAAGGGACGATGAGGTATGGGGGCGGGTAAGGACTCCAGCTGGGAGTGCAGGGTCTGGGGTGGGGCTGGGTATGACAGTTTGGGGTATAGGTGGGTGCTCCAGGTTGGGACCAAGGGGTTTGGAGGGCGGGAGGGGGATCAGGGCTGGGGCAGGGGGTTGGGGCTCTGGGGGGGATGTCACTCAGGGGTGCAGGTTCAGGGCAGTCCTTACCTCAAGCAGCTCCCAGAAGCAACAGCATGTCCCCCCTCTGGCTCCTATGCAGAGGTGCGGCTAGACGGCTCTGTTGCGTGCTGCCCCCTCCGCAGGTGCCGCCCCTGCAGCTCCCTTTGGCCGTGGTTCCAGCCAATGGGAGCTGCGGGGGCGGCACTTGGGGCGGGGTGAGTGTGCAGGGCAGAACCCCCTGGCTGCCCCTACATGTAGAAGCCAGAGCGGGGACATGCCACTGCTTCCGGGAGCCACACGGAACGGCTCCCTGACCCTGCTCCCCAGCTGGAGAGCCAGAGAGGGGGGTAAGCCCCAGACCACGATCCCCAGCAGCAGCTGAAGGGCCAGATTAAAGTGGCTGGCGGGCCAAATGTGGCCCACGGGCCGTAGTTTGCCCACTCCTAGAACCAGGAGTCACTGGGTAAAACCTATGGCCTGTGTCATACAGGAAGTTACATGATCACAATGGTTCCTTCTAGCACTGAAAAATCTATAAATCAGAATACTAAAATAAGTGTATGCACATGTGATGGCAGAAAAGAAAATTCAGTTTTAAAAATAAGTTTTTGTTTCAAGTTTCTTTTGTTTCAAGCTTCCTAGGAGAGTAGGATAAACATTGAGTGATGGGAGGATATTATTTTAAAAAGTTATAAATCATCCGGTTGGAGGTGACCCCTGCAGAATTTGAGACCAATAAGCTGTCCATGGCTCACGGGAAAACGTAAATATTCTGTTTTAAATTACATACATTTTAGATATAACAAATTCAGCATTTAAATCTCAGCCTGTAAAGTGAAAGGCATGCATATTATATCAGTAGGTAAATTCTGTATTTCATATACATTTTAATGGTAGGTGAATGGCCAAGTTAGCTCCCTAAGGCTTAAAATATAAATACAAGACCTTTAAACATGTAACTACCTTTTACAACAATACCTATATTCTAGCTGTGAAAACAGTGCAGCCATCTTCCCCGAGGCCCTTAACTATGTTTCATATTTTACTCACAGGGAAGTGTTTTGCTGTATATTGTAATGTGGTGTTTAACAACCCTTCCAAGCATTTGTTTAGAATAGAAAAAACTTAACGGTCCAAATTCACTCCAGGTGGAAGTAAGAGCAAATCCACCAAGTACAATGGAGTTAGGTCCATTTACACTGGTTCTGAATTGGACCCACTGAGTAGAAACATGTTTCAGTTTGCAGGTGGTTTGTGCAATTTTTAATTTATTTTTTTTAAATGAACAGGCAGCAGGTTTAAAACAAACTAAAAGGAAGTATTTTTTCACACAACGGACAGTCAACCTATGAAACCACTTGCCAGTGGTGCTGTGAGGTTAAATTCATTGACATTTATAAAGTTAGTTGAGATCCCTGGATGGAAGACACCATAAAAGCGCTTTTCAATGTATTCATATTATTTTATCTGCAATACTTAACAAAAAAGAGGCCTTATTTTAATATTACCCATTAAGCTTTTATTTTCTTGCTGCTGCTGTGTTGTGTTTTGTTTTTTTAATTTCAGCTGTACAGTTCAACATAAATTATACCAGGTTCCCATTCTTAGTGTATTGGAATAATTATAATTTTAAATGCACAAAAAATATTCAACAGCTAATTAAGGTTTGCATTTAGAGCAATTAACAAATCCTGGTGTCAAGTACTTGTTTGTAAAAATGTTCCCAAATGACATGGAAACACTAAGTCGGCAGTACTAACACATAATTCTTCATCGGAAGGGGAAAAAAATAGCTCTCTGGCCCACTGGAGCACCCCTGTTTTGTTCTGCAGGAGACCCAGGTTGAACTACCAGTGCTAATCGTTTGCTGCCTGGACCAACAGAGAACTATGCTCATCTTCCAGTACCAACATCTGCACAACTAAAAAGCATAACTGATAGACTTTAAAGGGATAGCCATTCAGTACTCACTAAGGCAGAAGGATGAATGAAGCACAACCATAAACCTAAGCTCTAGTTCAAGCAGGAATCATGTTGGGGAAGTTCTATGGCTTGTGTGAGAGAGTGCAGGAAATCGGACTAGATGATCACAGTTGTCCCTTCTGGCCTTAGAATCTATGAACAGAGCTTCTCAAAAATGTGAAGGGGAAAAATGGAGGGAAATGGAAAGGCTTTCTGGGCCAAGTCAGGGACATGGAGACCAAGTCTGGATGAAAATGGCCACTCCATTCTGCTAACCAAACAGGCAAGTTTGCTTCAGTCTAACCTAAATGATGGGAATAAGGTATATCACTCTATTAATTAGCTAAATTGCGCACATAGCTAGTCTATATAGACACACATTCTCATTACTGTAGCCCTCATCTAGTCTCTCTCCCAATTCCTCACTCATTATATCTTGTTTTATGTTGGACTGCAGGCCCTTCAGGGCAGGAATTCTCTATGTATTTGTACAGCATCTAGCACAATGAAGACTTTAGGCTCTACTGTAATTCCTGGATCTCTAGAAATTAAAGTAAGACTTGACTGTTGACTAATGGAAAGTTTCTGTTGCCAAGGCATTTTGGAGAAATCCAATTTCCCCCGTAAGATACAAAACCAAGATTCTGACAAACCAGGGGAAATTCAGCAACTAAGATATAATGTTTGCATTTAAAAGTTGGACATTTACAATAAGTAACCACACTATGGTACGTGAAGATAGGTACATAAGATATAATGATTGCATTTAAAAGTTGGACATTTACAATAAGTAACCGCACTATGGTACATAAAATGTAAGTGGTTTAGAACAGGATTAACGATCTTATCTCGGATACTACAGTATTGCCAATCCTAAGCACTCAAACAATCATGAGTCAGGTCCCAGCAAATCATGAGATTGGCTTAGAAATCATGCAGTATTTTTAAAAATAAGTTTTGGGTTCTATTGTCCTTCTGGTTTCTGAACCTTCAGGGTACATTCAGGTCACATTTTCAAGGTTTTCTCCACAACCATGAGGTCTTGAAACTTTTTTTAAAGAAAATCTGAGATTCTCACATAATTACTAGATTGCAGGAGCTGTGGCTTTAAGAATAACAAGAAGTGTCATAAGAATGGCAACAAAATCTTGAGAATTGGCAAAACTGATATTGCAGATTAGTAACAGCTGTTAAATATTTCATTTTTAATGCTGATTACTGTATTATTGCATCTAGGATCACAGCTAGGCTGGAAGAAAATGGAATACGGTTACAGAAACTCATGGGTTAAGCAATTGCTTTTCTATGCATGCACTTAACTAAAAGACTCTTGAACAAGTTTTGTGTTTCCTTCCTCTCTCCCTACCATACATGACACTAAGAATGGAGAATCATTAGAGATCTCAGGACACTTTTTGCCAGAATAGGAGGTTTGACCCAAGTGTCTGTCCCCATTCTACCTTGGATAATCACATTCTGCTGACCCAAATCCTGTGCAGTGTCTCAGAAAATGCAGCATAAACATAAAAGGAGTGTAAAACACTTACTAAATAGAAAAAAAGAGATGGAGGTACTTGTGCTGAAACAGCCTGGTGCAAAACGACCATTTTAGAACTGAAATTGGTTGTTTCTGCCAGATTTAAAAGGCCATCTCCAAGAAAGGCATATGGGAAAGAAGTTGCCATAGGAGATTAACCTTGCACAGAGTACAGTAAACAAGGTTCAGACAATGATTAATGAAGGTGTTATATCTGCATGCCCCTTATCAACACTATATCACACAGATGTACATGTTGTTTTTAAATTTTATATCCTAAATGGTTTGGTAGTGTTCTGTGTTTTATATCTTCTGTCTTTCACCCTAGAGGTGCCTGCATTTGAAGAATAGCCAAAGTGATTCCTGTACATTTTGTAAAGCTAGGAAGAGAAAAGTGATATAAGACATTACTGTTATTAAAAATTGCCTTTGTCAGGAGTTAGACATAGCATTTATGCTTGGCAGCAAGTGCTTGCTAAAGTTAATACTCCAAATCCATTTAACAGTAGTTGTACTAACATTTATTTTGCTTTTCATTACCAATCAGAGAGATGGACATAATCACTGAAGTGTTGCTTGGTGTTAATGCATCACTTTGAAAATAAAATGGTATATAGGTAATTAGACTCTACAGTTTGTAAGATGAGCCAATTTCAAGTCCAACATATTTTTGTTTAATTATTGCTGCATCTCATCTTAAAAAAATAAATAGTCTGGCACTCTCAAAACTGTTTTAACTATAGCTGGTTGAAAAACAAAAATCACAAAACTTTTCTTTCAAAAAACACCATTCTATTGAAATGAATCCCTCTGGACCAAACTTTTGTTGAGAAGGTTTCTCAGGTCCAAAATGGAATTTCTAGTCCAAATGACAGAGGGAGGAACTTGAGTCTCCCACCTCCCAGATGGCTACTCTAACCACGAGGCTATTGGCTATTTTTAGGCCTTTCTCATTCAGGTTTTTTATGAAAATTCAGAACAGCCTCATTTTTGTTCTGCGTCAAAACAAATTTCAAAACCTCAAATTTTTTGAGAAAAAGGAATTGTTGTTTTCTGGACATCCTTTGTTTTAGCTTATTTTAATTAGCTTCTGTTTTGTATTCTGGCCTGTTCACATTAAGTGAATTTGGCATATATTCATTCACATCTATTGGACTTTGATACCTGTATCCCTCCGATATCAACAAATATTGAGATGTATTTGTGCACTTATCCCTTGTTAGAGGATTTTTAAGTGTGCAGCCACCAAAAGGATTGTGGTTTTTTTATAACCCAACCTTTCATGAAACTAATAACTTAAGAGCCATATGGGTCTCTTTCAACCATTTTTAGACAAATATCAGAGTTATAATTCTGAGCATGACCATTTGCAAACAGAGACAGTTCTGTTAGCTCAGTGAAAAATCAATATACAAGGGGGGAAAACAGCCTTCCCCCACATCCCACTGTGCTGTGTAAAATTATCGTTTTTAGGGAACAAGGCATTTTCTGGATTAATCCTTCCAAACCACATCAAAGAATCAGATCTGACTTCGAACTCTCCAGGGTCAAAAGAAGCCACAGCTGTCGATCGAAACAATTTATTAAAGCTAGCAAAAGATGCTCTTGGGAAGAGTCAAGCTCTATCTGTATTATTTTACTACCTACCTTCAGCTGTGTGTTTTAGGGTGGGTTTTTTGTTTTTTTCCCCAGTCTTTCCATCTCTGTTTCTTCTCAGCGCTGAATGAAGTGGGTGTGACAAGAACCACTGTATATTTCTCACTTCAAATAGACTAATCAGATGGCTCCATTTCACAGCCTAACCCAATAATTAAGGACTAGGTTCTGATCACCTTTGCCCTGTTGGGTAAAAATAATCCTTAAAAAATTCCACTGATGTCAATGGGACCGCTTGTGTAGGTTGGTACTACTCAACATGAGTAAATGTATTCAGATCTGTCCCTTAGTGACTATCCTTCCAGCTTTGTCACAGCAGTTGAGTCTCTTTCCCTGTTGAACTTTCCTTCTTGAAGTGATACTTGAGGAAAAAAGAGTAATCGTGGCTGGAAATGAGGCCACTGAACAGCCAGGCAAAGCTGTAACAAATGTTGCAAATTTCTAAAAATAGCTCCAAAGCCATATGGAAATGCAATGAGTGTGCAACAGGAAAACGGTGTTCCCACTTAGAGGCTGAAACACAGAGCATTAGTTCAGTAACCCACAGAGATGGCTGAAAACGAGGCTCAGCTCTTGTTCCCAGCCTTGTGGAGCTGGACACTTTTAACACCTATGAAGGGGTTAATTTAGACATATAAGGCTCTGGCGGGCAGCGCTGCCCTTCCCTCAACCCATGACCAGCCAGCGAAGATACATTCTGAGGATATAATGTGTATAGTCTGAGAGCCTGCTGGCATACTTGGAGTGGGGTGGGGTCACAGGGAGGGCTGTCTGTGGACCTGGACCGAAATGGATTCTCTCTCTCGCCTGCTTGTTTGTGCAGTTTAATTTCAGAACAGTTGATTAATCTCTTACTCTCAGTGAAGTCGTTTGTTATTTTCCTAACTCTGAAACAGCCCCTAAAGGCCATTATTCCAAACAAAACATCTGATACCAAACTTAAACCCTGATTCTAGACTGCTAACAATTTTCTCCTCTTCTAGGTTTACTGCGGCCGTGTGTGGTGTTGGTCAAACGAGTCTTATGGGATGACTGAAACAAATGTCAGGCCTCTGGTGAGGCTTGGCTTATATCTATGTGATGTATCCACAAGTCCCATCACTGAATGGGTCTGGACACATATACAAAGACACCATAGTTATCCAAGAGGAATAGAACCCATGACCTGCATCAAAAGCACAAGTCCTTGCTATTTTAGCTTAAGAAATAACTAATGTACCCCAGATGATATTAAGTACCTTACTTTCAGTGAGGCCAGCCAGTACGAAACATGTTCATATACAATATGCGGGTGTATTATGCAGTGATTAATAATACATTGAGCCAAATGCTTATTTGTAAATCCTCTTGATTAAGTTACTTATAAAAATTATATGGGGCCAAATCCTGCAGTTTTTGGTCAGCAAAAACTCCCACAGAAGCCAAGTTTATGGGCATTTTGACTGACTCTGTAGTGCAAATTTTGGCTCTATGAATGAAACTTGTCTGACTCTATAACCTAGTTATTGGTTTTCAGTCTCTCTATGCTGTCTGTCCATCACAATAATCAAGGCCTGGCATTGGAGAGTGCCATTTATTGCTCAACTCTCACAACAGAAATGACCCAAATTTAGGATCTTCATGTATACTCTTCACCATGTATGTGTCATTTTGTCCTCACTGATTTCAACACTGCCCTGTGCCATAAAACTCAAAGTCAAGACATATGCAGTGCTTATTGTTAAAGCTAATGCTGTCACCTGCATAATGCTTACTGATTGTTCCTATGTTTTTTTTCATTCCTAGGAAGCTCAATATATAGATTCATATGAGATTATATCATTGTTTATAAAGGGCTGTAAATTTGCATGGCACATCACAAGAATATAAGGAAAATAAATCTGGGCCCAGCCAGTCCTTGGCTACCATGGAACCACTTCTATCTTTGTAATGATACCCCGTTGTGCTCTGCTAAAAGGCCCTGTGGATATTTTAACTCTGACACTCATTGGTGTGTACTGTGAGCTGTATGCTATTGCCTGATTTTGCAAAACAGGAAACACAGGCCATTCCCAGATGTGGAGTGTCCAGCTATTTTTCTATGTTCCCTTTCTCCCCAGATGCGTATAGTAGAAAGCATTAGGTATAAACTGTGGTGGAATACTGTATATTGGTGGAGATGGCATTTCTGTGTTCTGGGAGAATTTTGTGTCTCAGCCAAGTAATCTAAGACAACTTCATATGTGTGTGCAGCAAATAATGGTATGAAGAGGAGGGTAACAACAATTACATATATTTATTATTTCTCTTGACGTATTAAAATGCACTCAACCAGTGCTCTGGCTATATGTACAATCTCTGTTTTAAAAAAATACACATTGCAATAAACTTGGTAGTGGAGCAATGTATAAGTGCCTCTGTCATCTTCCCCTAGAAGAGAAAATTCTCCCAGTGAATCTATGCAACTCATAAATACCCTTTCCCTCCCCGAGGCAGGCTGGATGAACAGAGAATATTTGCAGCTTCAAGAAGTGCAAGCTCATGCAAACTAACAGGAGAAACAAATTAAACAGAGCAAGACTTGTATCTAGCTAGTTCAGATATAAGATGAACACCACTCACCCTCTTGACACCCTGAACCTTTGCCTATCCTTGGAAGCAACCCCAAAGCAACTTCTTGTTAAAAATTCAAAAAGGGTATTTCATCACACAAGCACTGCAGGGTTATACTCTTAGGTAGATTTTGTATAACTGTCTATCAATGATACTTCTAAGGGACTTCAGTATCTAATTGCCAATTATAGGGCATGTACATATGCTGAAAATTTGTTTTTCACATTGGAGAGATGGGCAAGGAAAAAACAGAAGAAAGAGAGGGATTATACTGCAGCAGGGAGTGAGTTAAAAAAATAATCACTGCAGCTCCCCCAAGAATGACAGATAGTTCAATTCCTGGGCTAGTGCCAGTATGAACAGTAAACAAGATACTACTCACTGTCTTGCACTGATGGGGTGCCCTTGGAGCCTGCCCTAACCTGAGAAATGCCCATAAATTTCACAGCATATTTGTTTTAAAGATTTTGACCACATTCTACTCTTAGTTACACTCATTGGCTTCAACAAGTTGCCATGAATATAACTAAGGGCAGAATTCAGTGCTCATTAATTACATCTGCCAAGCCGGCAGGGGCTTTTTTTTTTTTTTTTTTTTAACGTATGTTTTCTGACTAGAAAAAAAAGCAGCAGCTGTCTTTTCTGAGAGAGTTCAAAAGTTAGAACACAGATTATCACACTTTATCTCCTAGTGGTGGAGTCCCCACCTAGTGCCTACCATGTACCACCATATCTAACAACTGTACTTTCCTGGCCTATCATTCTGACTTCTAGTTCACTCTGGTTATAAGTGAAAGGAATGTCAGGCCCCCCTGTTGGTCTCCAATATTGCCACTGCAGCCTGTGCCTGCCTCTCTCCTACCTTCTGGTCAGTTTTTAAACTTGTCAAGAAATTGCAGCCTTGCAATTTTACTGTCTCTGAGAGCACTATAGTTCTGATCTGTCTGTTGTACCAGTTTCAATGCTGGCGAGATTCAGCAGCTGGAGCTATTGAAGGTGGTCTTGCTAGTTCTGTTTATGTGAATGAACAGTTCACAGAGAACTGCTTATTGTCAGCTGTGGTGCATTTTTTAAAGATAATGAACATATTTCCAGTAAAGTTTGTCCCCTGTCTTCATCTTTTTGACTCAAAATCACTTTCTTAGGTAGAGCTGCTGCCTGTAGGTTATACCCAGTCAAGTAAACAAAACAGTACGTGGTCTTAAAATGTTTCATTTTTTGACCATCATTTTTAAACCATCATCTGCACAGGTGCAGTGAATCCATCCCTCCCATTCACACTAACCCAACATAACCCATTCTTCACCTTCATTCAGTGTCTTAAGCTGCATGATGCATATACTCTATAGTTCCTTTTCCATTTTTAGTGCACTCTGTCTTCCACATCTTCTCAAAAGCCTAGAGGGCAGAGAGGAGAGTGTTACATTTATCCCTTTGGCCACAGAGGTACTGTAAGTCCACTTCTACTCTCTCACATCCACAGCCAATTCCTCTCCAGGGACCCTGGTGACAGAAAATCTGCTTCAGAAAGTACAGAGTTGTGGCAGCACAAAATAGAGACTAATTCCCATATGCCAGGGAATATAAGGGGACCATGTGGCCATGAAGTGAGCATGGACAGAGAATCCACTGGTTCTGGATCTCTGCTGACAAAGTGCCAAAAAAACTCTGCTGAGAAATAGACCCCGTATCAGAGACCCTGAAGGAAGGCTGAAACAAAACAGTGTCTACCCATACAGCCAGCCCTCTCCTAGGATAAATCTCTTTCCAGTTCATGAAAGTTATTTACACCGTCCTTTGACAATTTTTCTGAATCTGGCCCATTGTCTGATACTGTACACAATGTACATTGCTGTCTTCCTGCTACACAACAAAGAAATCACCTGCACGGTGCCAAAAATCTGCTTTACTATTCTACCTTGCACACCTTCCCATCTCGAACCACCAATGATAATATCACTAGGAAAGATGTCCCAATTTTCTATTGCAAAATCTGGCACTTCCCCATACTGACTACTGTGCATGTGTATCAATCATTCTGGCATTTTCTTTGATTCAAATAGAACAGGGAATCGATCATTAATTCACACTCCGACTTCTCTTTTCTCCTATGGGGCTGGTGGTCTTTAATGTCATAAATTTATAACTTTTCACTGTTTATTTGGCCCTTGACATTGACTTAGGCACCAGAGGTTTGGATAAACATCTGTTAGGCGTTCGTGTTTTGGAATCTTAACATAAACACACTTCCCAATTTTCCCATCACCGACATTCTCTGGCAGCCCTTGATACATACAGTTAAAGCTGTAAAACAATTTCCATAATAAACCTCTATCTAAAGCATTTCATGTTTTATCTTCTTCCTAAGATGACTGGTTTTTCTAAGCAAAGTTGGAGTAAAATTCCTTCCACCAGTCTGTAGTTATCGGAGCTTGAAAAAAATTACACTTTAAAAAAGTTCTGATCATTTGTTTTCCACTGGGTGACAACTAGGAAAAAAGCGTAGAAGTCAAACTTTACAAGTAAAAAACCCTCAGTAAGAGTACAGGCCAAACTTTGCCAATATTTCTCCACCAGAATAAACCCACTGACTTCAATATAATGTGAGTGAGAACTACCTGTGTGAATAGGTGTTTGCAGGGTCAAGTACCCAAGCCTGTGCTGTAGAAGAGGGGAACTCTGTGTCATCCAGTGGAATTCACTCTACAGCAGAGAAAATTCACAGATGGAACATTAAGGCTTCAGGACTTACGCACTTTGTTTATGGAAAAATAAAGTTCTGAATATTTGAAAATACAGCACTATGTTCAGTGTGGATATGACAGGATGTCTTTCAAAAAGATTTGCTATAGCTCAAACAGACATTGGGGGCTTGATGAAGGAATTACTGGGGGAAGTTCTGTGTGGCCTGTGGTATTTAGGAGGTCAGATTAGATGCCCATAATGGTTTCTTCTGGCCTTAAAAAAATGAATTTGTGAAACAAATTTACTGTTTTACAGTAAGCAGTAATCATTTATTATTGAACGCTTACTGCTGTGACCCTTACTTTATGTTTTGGAGAAAAAGTGCTACATACATTAATAAAATGAAATGTATATATAGTTTGTGCATTTGGAGATAGATTTATTGTCCCTTTTGTAAGTTACCACCAAACTGAAGGCCATCCTTGAAATTAATGTGCTGAAATCTAGTAGTCAAAGAGCTTAACAAGCTTTGGGAAAAAATAAATCTATCTCCAGCCCTTGATAAGGGAGATACACAAAATCCTGACTAGTACAGGTAAAATGCTGAGGAAAATGTGATTGTTCCTGTCCAGAGTAAGTGCTGAAGCCCTGAGTGCACGCACCATCTAACTACTGAATTACTTTTGCAACTCCCCAGGTAAAATTCTAGGAAAGTTCCTGGACTTACATAGGAAAAGAATAACCATGACTGCCCATTCCCTATTCCTCGTCAGCCATGAGAGCTGGATCAGTGCATACCCTTCATCAGAAAGGCAGACAGAACAAAGACCTTGCAACCACTAAACTTCCTGAATCATTCAGCAGGAGAGGCCTTACCATCAGAATACCTGTAATCTTCCTGTGTATTAAGTGATATACTAGAGAAGCCATTGATACATTTCCTTCAAACCTGATTAATCTAAATCAAAGTGAACTTCATGCCTATTTGGCTACACGAGACACTGGTACAGTTCATGAACAGGAAACACTAACATTGTTTACCACATGGAGCTTTTGGTCACCTAGGCATAGGGTAAAATGAGACATGGATTAACTAGGTCTGACTGTATTTAATTTACTACGCAAACAGCACAGTAGAATCTGTAGTAAATCCTCTGCGGGAGGGAGGAATGAAGATATCAGTTCCTCCTGATCAGAGAGTGCAAAGGCCGACACATTTTTAACTATGCTTTGGCACAAGACAACACTTTTTAAAGGACTCTTGTCAAAGTATTTTTCATCGTTTTTTCTATAATATTGTTTTATAGTGAACATCCATGGAAGCTTGACTCTGAAATGTCTTACTGTTTGTATCCCACTCCTCTTTAATACAAGCAAGATGGGTTGTCATTTTGGGTAATGCAGTGCCCCTATATGGGTCAACAGTAGCAAGGATCGACTCCAGGACCTTTGGGTTTTAAAGAATAAGCCTCAACTACCTGAGCTAAAAAAGACCGTTCAGTAAGTCAAGTTAGTCAAGCTCATCAACCTCCCTAGGTGTCCCAGCCGCCACGAGAGGGGGACAAAGCACCACATTGAGTGGTGTGAGGGTTACACTTGTAGTTTTTCTATCTGTAAAATGTGGATAATACTACTTACCTTCTTTGCAAAGCAATTTGACAGCTACTGACGAAAAGTGCTATATAAGAGCTAGGCATTATTTTTATTGTAAGGTGCTCAAGAATGCCCAAATGCTGTTTTAGTCGTTTTTGTTTGTTTGTTTTTTAGACCAGAGGGTGAAGTTCCCCTTTAAGAACAGGCATAAGTACCATGTAGGTCCCACTTAAGCCCCAGTGCATAGACCTTCTCTGGCCATCTGCACAGAGATGAGTTTCGCCCAAAGAACGCTGAAGCAGGCTGAATTAGGGCCTTACTCACCTTGACAATGTCCTTTTACGAAGACCTTCCAAAGAGTTCTGACTGCGTTTGGAAAGTTTCTAAATATCTGTCTTGCTTCGAGTCAAGTGATCGGAGGATTCTTTCCAAACCATTGGTCAGAACAGATATTTGACTCAAGTCTTCCTACCCTTTGACTTCATAAAGGAAGAGACTACTACATTTGTTCCAAGGGACCATGAGAGGAAGGGAAATGAGCAGTGGCAAAGGGTGATCTCATGTACCCGTAAACTGGTGATGATGGCTCATTTTTAAGTAACGACTAACCTAGAAATAGAAACATAACCAAACAATTATTCTATCCGTCAAAATAGTCAAAGTTAATGTAACACTGACAAATTCCGGTCGCAGGCGGGCAGGCTCACACCCGGGACCTCTGGAGCTAAATGCATGAGCCTCTGCTGCTTGAGCTAAAAGCCACATGGCCCTTAGCTAAGGCTGTAGCAGACTCATTAATCTCTAAGTGGTCTCAGTGCCACTAGATGAGAGAGCGCACCACACCCAGGAGGTGTGTGGGTTACATTAAACCTGGCTAAATGCAGAGTTCAACATGAGCTTCCAAATCCCAGGAAGGTACTAAACACAGTGCTGACGTCACGGTTCCATTGAGCAGCTGCTGGCAGAGCACAGAAAAGCCATGCATGCAGCAGGACCGTGTGTCCCCTGCATGCCGTACATCTGTACTCCAAGAGACACTCTCCACAGCAGCGCAACACAGAGTTGAGGACTGGTGGGACTGACATTCAGGCCCTAATTCAGCAAAAGATTTACTCATGTGCCCAAGCCCATCCATATCCACCAAAGCACTCGAGCACATTCTTAACTTTAAGCACGTGCTTCAGCCTCCTTGAAGTCAAAGGGTCTTCAATGCATGCCTAAAGTTAAGCATGTGCTTAGGGATGGACTGTTGAATCAGGGCCTGAGTCCCTCACTACACATGTTCAGCAACCCCACTAGCTAGAGGGTTAGCAGCTACTGCCACATCTCCTGGGCTCTAAGCTCTGTGCTCAGGTTCCCTTGAAAAAGGCCGTTTATGCAGGCTTTGTGCATAGGCCCTGGATTTTTCCCGGAGAGAGTAGAGCATAAAGCAAGCTTTCAATTTGATCATGGACTGAGAGGGGGGTTTTGTTTTATATTATAAGACCTGTTTTCAGGGTGTTGTGTTTTTCCCTACAACAGCAAATGAAGCCGCTAACACCTAAATCAGCACAGCCAGATGTAGTCCTGTGTTCCTCACACAACATTAGAAAGCAGCATAGGGGAATGAGCTCTACTGTGGGCAGGGAAAGAAAGAAATGCTATAGTACAGTGGAAAAAGTGAAAGGAGGGACTGATTTTATTTTGTACTTTATTTTGATATCTGAGCACCTCGCAGTCTTTACTGTATTTATCCTCCCAACACCACTGTGAGATAGAGAAGTTTGGGTCCTTCACAGAACAACAAAGGAGAGAAACATCTTTAAAACAGGAGAATATAGCTGTAAAACCACATAAACTGACAGGAAGACCCCTTTTTATTTTTGAATGACAATTTCAGATTGATGATATACCTTTTCTACTATAAAGAGAGCCCGGCACTCATTCATGCACAAAAATAATTGGCCAGATTTTCAAAGGAGATCAGACCCCGGTGGAGTGAACTCTTTGGAAAAACTGCCTGTAAGTGTCATAACGAGAGCTAATGGGTGCTGAGCCCTTTTGAAAAATCTGTCCATAAAAGTGACTGCTGAGACCTTGAAAATTTGGCCCAAACTCTTTTGAAGCTCTGTCCCCACAGGTGTGCAAACCTAGATCCAAAGACAATGGAAGTCTGTTGCAATAGCAGTTACTTGGGTATAGCACTTATAGTTAAGGCACAGTGTTTTGGGACTTTCATTTTCACTGTCGGATAAAATTTTAACTAGATTGCTCACATAAATTAAACACCCATTTAAATGAAGGATCACAAATTTCAAACTGGGGAATACTGAAATCCAGCTGCCAAACATTCTTGCCGGGTAAATATTTCCTTCAAAACCATAAAAAAATATATTATATGTAGGAAACTCAACTTTAATGCATTACAAATCAATATTTCCCGTCTCTGTCTCCACATTTACCATCTCTGCCCATATCAAGCCAATTGTTTCACAAAGCACAGATGTATAAAAATTATTCCAGTTTCCTGAAAAACTCAGCTGGAAACAAATCCAATCAAATGGAATAATAGAGAGAGCTTGATGTCTCTATGGCAGCCTATAGAGCCTTAGGGACAGGTTCTGTTCTTAAGTGTTCAGCTTAAGCTGAAAGCATTGGAGTGACTGCGTTTACATCAGTGTAACTGAATGCAAAATTTAGCCCTGAAGCACCTAACTTTCTTCTGATAACAGTTTTGCATTGTTGCAACTCCATCACCTTCAATTAAGTCACTACTGATTCACACTAGCATGGGAACAGAATCAGGCCTACAGAATCTAATCTCGTCTACTTTTTCCTACTTTTATTTAAACCATTGGAAACCTTTGAATATAAGAGATCTGTGTAAGCTCAAAAGCTTGTCTCTCTCACCAAAAGAAGTTGATTCAGTAAAAGATATTACCTCACCCACCTTGTGTCTCTAATATCCTGAGACTGACACAGCTACAACACTGCATACAGGCTTTCTTAAGACATTGGCAGTGTTTCCTGGGTTTGGCCAGATAGGGAATACCACAGAAACTGCCTTTTTCATGGCTAATAAACAAGTCAACTTCTGCTGACACCTGGAAGTGCAGATACCCAGAAGAAAATTAAAACAAAGGAAAACAAATCCTAATCCTAATCAAAGTTAATAAAGCTTTTTCAAACTTCTAAAGACATTTGGTTAAGTTTGGGGTTTTGCAAAGGCTTTAAAAGTCATAGTTCACCAAACCATAATTTCAGTGCACAGCAATTTTGATTTGCATCCAATCATTTGTTACAAGCACATTCATTCCTCATGTTAAATTCCCTGTGTCTCTTTTTTGGAGGTGAAAGTGGGAAAATCCAGGGTATAGTGAGAGTTTGCATTAAATTGAATTCCACTTTTGAGATAACCTAGTAAATGCTGGAAATACAGGTTCTCTTCAAAACTATGTTCCCAAATAGCATTAACTATTATATTTGATAGCAGGAGTCACTAAATTTCTATTTAAAAAGTGCTTATTTAACAAATGGTGCACTGATCACGGATACATAATTTTTTCAATGAAACATCACCTCTAAGAGAAAGTGGACATATGGATTAATTGAATATATGTTGGTCAGTGCCAATTTAAGCACAAGTATGGAAACAGTCCTGAATGTTCATAATTAAAACAACAACCCTGCAACTCTATGCTACATGGTTTCATTATTATGGTCTCTTCTTTTAATGAAGACATAGCACAGCACTTTGTTGGCCTAATTTACACTATAGATCAAAACTACATAAAATTTCCTAATACTATAAGGGGAAGAGAAATTTCTATATACATGACTTACAGTGCTCATTATTATTTTAGGTTATGAAAATAGCATCACAGCACAGTGGCAAATGATTGCTAGGATGTGCTTAATCTGGCAGCAAATTTCTGGTTCTCAGAAACCCAAATAATATTAAGGCTATTTTGTCCCTACCAATAATAGCTAAATCTGCTGTTAAAGCTAAATCCTTCCAGCTTGTTTGCTCAAATGTTACATATCACTTTATAAGATGGGAAATAATGACCATTGTGGTGTTTATCTGCAATTTTTCTATCAGAGTTAATAGCATTTCCAGCATTTTAGGTAGCTACTATTGTTTTCCTTACTATCAGTCTACCAAACTCTCTCGCTTTCTGTTAAACAGTGAATATACAAAGGGCTATAGTTTACTCTCATTTACACATGTGCAACTCCCACTGAAATCACTAAATAGAACAGAGGGCAGAATTTAGCCCACAGACTCTAGAAGGATTTGCAGGCCCATACTGAAGGATGCAAATTATAGCATGATTTTTGTCCAGTAAATTAAAGCACTCACAGCCAAGATTCCATGATTCTCACTTACATCAGTGTAACACCTGATTAATATAATGTAACTGAAATCAGTGGAGCTATGCTGGATTCAGACTGGTGTAACAGAGAGGAACAGGTCTGACACTATTCTACTTGGGCTTTAAGTTAAGCAAATAATTATTGAAATACAGGAAACTATTTTAACAGTGATATGAAGTTTCAGAGTGTTGGCAACAATTATGTATCTACCTGTGCAGAACGCTAAGGAGCCTTTCATCTGGGTGAGTGCAGACATCTAAATGCCCATTTGTCCCAGAAAGTGACAAAGATAATCAGCAAAAAGAACAAGGAGTACTTGTGGCACCTTAGAGACTAACAAATTTATTTGAGCATAAGCTTTTGAAAGCCAAGGATCATAGTGAGGTGCTCCCAGGTCTGTGCTGCGCCAGTGATATTGTTCTTATTGATGAAATCCAACATTGTCCCTCAGGGAAGTAAAAAGAGAGCTATAGATAGTCTCTAAGGTGCCACAAGTACTCCTTGTTCTTTTTGCTGATACAGACTAACGCGGCTACCACTCTGAAAGACAATCAGGTGTTTACTGTGACATTAAAACACTAAGAATGGGGAAGGGAGAATCTTTCTGATACCCGTAGGATGCTAAGAAAAGACAGAGTACCTGTAATATGCTAACTGAATGATGTCACCCTCTAGTGACGGGGCCATAGAAAGGATAAGGAACCAGATGATCTCATATCATTGAGAAGCCCATCAATTTCCTTCCTCAGAGATTAGAGGAGGATTTATTACATATTTGAAGATACACACCAAATTAAACCCCATTACCACAAGAAACCAAGGACATGAAATCTGCTCACTTAGTTCAGAACTTATAGTTACTGGGACTGATCCAAAGACCATTGAACTCAATGATCAGTCTTTCATTGATATAAATGGGCTTTGGATCAGTCTCATTAAATATATCTACTACATGTTTCTCACCCATTATATTTAAAACATATTTTATTTAATGTTCCACTGTCCCACTCTTCCCACTCCTCTGTTCAAGTAGACTTTCTGCCACAAGAAGCCTGCAGCTTGGGTTCACAACAATGCAACAGGACAAAAAAAAACCTACAAAGCCATACATTGCAATATCAAAAAAGAGCAGAATGAGCTGTGCTCGTTAGTTGTACCCCTTATGTTGTTAGAAAGTTGGCAATGAAGCCCTCTGGTGGGAAAAATGTGGACATTCCTGCAATACAGAGTATGGAGACAGGGTACATATGTTCCTTATTTTCTTATTTACCTTTTGTCTTACTGTTATCATAAATTTACTGTGTGGGGTTGCTGTGCATCTGCCCAGAAGGTGTGTAATGAAGAGAGTGGTGACATTAGAGGTAAAGTGGGTAAGTCACCTGTGATAGCTCATATGAATACAGAGGGGCGTTCTCCATCTGTTCTTCAGTTCACCAGGGCAGAGAACGTCAAGAAAATTATCTGGTGTGATGACAGAGGGGGTGGGGGGGGAAAGCTTTTAGCTACTAGGGAGTGTTTTTCCACTTACCATTCAAAGACCAATGGACCGAAAGCAAGAACAGTTTTTTCTTCAGCGTAATAGTTTGTGAAAGACGTCGTCAAATGACTTCAACAGAAGGTTTACCTGTTATTCTTACATAATTTAAAAGACCAATTACTCCCTCATGGAAGTCACATTCCTAGGATTTTTGTGGAGACAATTATCCACTAATATTCTTATGTGCTACATTCCTCCTATATGCGAAGCAACACATGTTCAGGTAATATGATTAACGAAATCCAGCTAGCTGGGCATAAATGAAGAGAGGATAAATCCATAATTGTGCTTTTGTGGAACTACCTTTTACGTTTTATTTATTGCTGAGCTATCTCACGTGTTCATTTGGGTTGTATCAGTATTAGTAGGATTAGCTTTTATAATAGTACTACATTACCTTTGTATAGCACTTTTCTTCTAAAAGAATCTCAAAGTATTTTACCAGTTGAATCCCCGACTCTGTAAAGATTTTCACACTTACTTAACATTAAGCATAGTCTCACACTGACAGCAGTCCCACCACTGCAATGGAGCTGCCGCTGGCGTGGAAGGTGTAACAGTCCACTGCACAGCAGATGAGGAAAGGAAGTGAAAAATAATTTATCTGATTGAAAAAATGAAAGGGAAAATTAGGGAAGCAGCATGCAATTAACCAAGTTGGAATTTGGCCAAGACACAAGTAGTAACACCCCTGCTCATGAAAAGAGATGTGGCATCATTAATAAACCGCAAGTGGTTAGGATTTTGGTTTTACATTTCAGTCAAAATATGAGTATTTCCAGAAACACAATGGCCCACTGTTGCTTCCCAGGATCATGTGGGTCATTTGCCAGAATCATCTGGGTATATCTCACTTAATTCCCTACTGTTGCAGGGTTTGGGGCACTATTGCCCCTTGGTCCCGCCTATTCTCTGCCTGTGGCTCATAATAGTTTAGTTTCCGCAGGGCTATGACTTTTTGATCAAATTTTCATTGTTGAGTTTAGTATGTGGATGCCGAGTGGTGTTGGTAGGCTGTGATATGCAGGAGGTCAGACTCGATGATCTGGTGGTTCCTTCTGACCTTAACCTTTAGGTCTCTATGACCGGCTGCAGCATTGATTCAGTTTTATCTTTGAGAAAAATGCCACCAACTGAAACATCAGCCTCGCTTCTCACAGCAACTGGGTGTTCTTTGGAAGTTTCTCAGTCAAGCAGTGACCCTGGCCAACCCCGCATAAATGGTTTACTTATTTCTGACACATCACATTTGCATGTCGTACAGGAATATACTGATATAGGGAATAGTACGGAGCACAGCATAAAGTAATCCTCTGCAATTTTTGACAAGATAGAAGATGTCAGTAATAAACAAAACTAAACAGTGCCTATCAGTTAGCTGGCATATGAACGATCACACACACAATTCGTTTACAGAGGCAGACTTTGGCAACGTGAACAATAAAATACACTGAATACCCATCAAATGTAAAGATCATTTGAATTGCACCAAGGTAATTCCACTTATCCACAGTCTGAGAATCCTTTAGTAATATGGGGCCAAATCACTCAATTTTTAAGCAGCATTTCCCATTAAAAAAAACAAACAGTGAGGAGTACTGCTTTAAAGACAATTAACGGTACAACATTGACCATGCTTTTGCTATACCAGACTCCCAGCATTACAGCTCTCTAAGTCTCGTAGCTCATAGTGACAGATAATCTTGTTTATCCTGCGTTTTCACTGCAGTATCTTTCCTTTGCACTACTGTTGCAGCCGGAGGCCTCTGTGCCACCAGTGCTTGTTGGTGTCCACCTCTGATGAGCAGTGAATGAAATAACCAGCAAAGAATCTATAGCTCTCCTTTTACCTCCCTGAGGGACAACGTTGGATTTCATCAATAAGAAAAATATCACTGGCGCAGCACAGACCTGGGAGCACCTCACTATGATCCTTCTATTTTAGATTCCACTCCAGTTTTCTGTTAGGATTTGAACTTATTATCCCAAGGCTCACAGTTTCAGCGCACTTTGTAATGCTAGATAGTTTGATAGCTATGTTTAACTGCTGCATCTCCCATTCTAAGGATGTACCATGAGAGCTGACGATAAAAATAGCTGGACAATGTGGCTAAAGCGTTGCATGTTTAACAGACAAGGCTCACCGCACAATGAAATCTACCTTGTCATTCTCAATTCATGGCCTCACTCTGTGATACTTCGAGAATTTGCATTAAATGGAGCTTAAGCTTAAGAAGGAGTACAAAGCCCAGTATTATTTCACTGCCTGTTAGAGATTAAAAATATTTCACTCTTGATTCACAAAGACAATCCAAAACAAAGCAATTGTGCCAAGGGATTGGGGTGGCTCTTTGCCAGCATACACATTTAAGCAGGGAAAAAAACCCATCAGTATTGGAAAATTTGCTCATTTTAAAACTATCCGTGCTTTTGTCTCATGTGAACTGTTGGTAGAGCATTATAAACAACCACAAGTGCCCACATCCTCACAGTGGTATCATATGCCATTGATTTTAATTGTGTTTTATTAATATGATACAATTCAATTATGCCCAAATCAAGATATAACTAATACTTTAATAATATAATACCAGGTCCTAACAAATTCCCTGCACAAAGATGAAAACCTGATTACGTTACTGATGCTAGAATAACCTCAGCAGTCATGTTAATAACACTTTTAATATCAGTACAGCTGCTTTAGCAAAGCCTGATTAGTCTACTGTGGTTGTGAAGAAAGAGTTAATATCTATATTATGATGTGGAACATGCAAAATCATCATCAGCAAATTGCATTAAAAGGTTATTGTTCAGATAAAGATTATCTGGTCTAAATTGGTGTAACTCCATTTATGTCAATGGAGATTTACATCAGCCCTGTATCTGGCCCCAGATATTAAGTGAATCCTTTTCTCTGTTATTATAACCTCTAGGTCATTAAAATGGACAGATTTTTTTTTAAAATCTAATTTACTCTTTAATACTTAGAATTTAGGAAAGCTGCTGGAACAGTGTGGAAGTACAGCTGTTTTGTTTATGTCACGTTCCCCAACACTTTTCAGCCTACATGACCTCTATTTCAGATTAAGGAAAACCAAAGAAAGAACAAATATAGAGTCTTGATGAGAGAGAGAAAGAGAATGCATAGAGAGTCAGTATGTAACGTTATGCATCAGAACTGAAGATACCTCTGAAATGTACCTGTCATTCCATGGGACATCACTTGTTTTAGTTCCAAAATTTGGTGTCCCCCCCCTTTTATTCCCAAACGTAATTTACATCAGAAAGACTCATTAAATTGTGTTTTATAGAAGGAATAATTTACACTAATGGAATGACTCCTACAGCACTTTAAAGTTTCTCAGATGAGTGATTTTTGGTGTCCTTCATTTGTAACTCTGTCAAATATTGGTTCCCACATTTGGGCAGTTGAGGGATATTTTTTAATTATAAAATAGCAGCTGCCTTATAGTTGTCCCTGTAGCAGGCAAGGAAACTCTGTACATTTATAGGTGGCCACGGAATGACATCTTTCAATTACTACAAAAAGGTACATAGGCCATAGTTTCAATTTTACATTTCACTCATCCTAAGCAGGAAAATGAGATTGATTAGAAACAGAAGTGAAACTAGCCAGTTTCACACTGCAATTCTTAGATATGACATGATAATAATGTTAATTTGCGGTTTCCAACACTACATTAAAGCGTTTAATTTATCCGAAAAAGTGTTCTTTCACCAAAAATTTCCCCAACCTCCTTTTTCTCAAGCAAAGTCTAAATCTAAAGCCTTAAAATACTTTCAGATGTACAACAAGATGCTCTTCACTGATTCAGCTGAACCTTTTCAATCTTGTGAGCAGAGAACTGGGTTGGAGGTTTCATTCTTAAAACAAAAGAGGTGAATCTGCGGTGAATAAGGGATGGGGAGTTAGGGAAGTCTCCTTCCCCAAGTGCTCTTTCAGAAGCATACACAGTATACAAAAGGAGGTGAGCAAGTATAAACTGATTTTTACTTTGGATAACAGGAATACTGTGTGAAAGATACCGTGAAATTTACAAATGACTATGAAATTTACAATATGTGATGAATCAAGGGAAAAAACCCACACACCACAGCAAACAAACTACTGTGAAATGTCATATACTACCAACTTACTTTCACATACACTACAAAGCCCAAGGGTTTCCTTGGTGAGCTCACACAAACATTTCTCCATGAGACTCATAAAAAAATGCTATTAAAAAACCTGAGCTTTATAGCTGTCCATCAGGAGCTTTACAAAAACACCTGCCACCAAGACAATGGCAAACAAAACCTCAACCTGAACAAGAGCCCACAGTGCTTGAATAATACAAAGGTAAAGTTCAGAACCAGGTCACGGCATCAGGGTATCATTCTGAAGATGTTCTGTTGTGTGTCATCAGCTTTGGAGAATCTGAGAGAGGGAAGGAGGGGAAAAGCTGAGGGGGCATTTTTAAGTGCCATTTTTCCTGAGCATTAGAGAGGCAGCAAAGGGCAAAGAGAAAAAGAAGAGCATGTAGACTGAGGCCCAACTGAGTTCTTTAAAATACTTTTCCCCCCTTCATGTAACAGAGAGGAAAAGCATGAATATTCTAGATAGAACCCCCAAAGAGTGTTTTTAAATGCTTTTTAGTCTTCAGCTAGCAAGAGGGAAAGGATCAGAGAGAAGCTCAAAGAGGAAGGAGGTCAGCATGTGAATTGAGCACCAAATGAGCACTTTTAAGTAGGTATGGCTGAGGACTAAAGTACCTAACTCCACTTGGTATGCCTGCAGGTATCCCTCAAGTACCCCACTACTTCATTAGAAGTCTGTTCAACTCATAAGGAAGCAACTTTTAAAAAAAAATTACAATTCTTTTGGAAATCCTTCCCCTAGAAAGAAGCACTTTATATGATTATATCAATCAACCTTGCCCATGACTGCAACATCTCCTGCAATCACTGCTTTCTGGAGCCAGGTGGAAATGCCTACCAGTTTAGCTGTCAGTCAGATAGTTAATACAGTCACAGGCCTTCAGACATCCCGAGCAGAGAGATTCCGGAGATTTGCTGAACCAATTTTGGCTTTCAGATACTTTTCTTTTATTTTTATATTACCTTAAAATATATTCAAAGATGAAAACAATGATGTCAATAGGAAAATGTTGGACTGAGCTCCTGAAGGAATATTTATAGGGCCAATTATTGGCTGCCCTCACGGTCACCCTCCCTGTCTCACACAGAATAATCCTGACAATAGCAGAGTAAATAATGTGGAATGAGACAGGTGAGGCTGCATACACAGACTATCAGTGCCTCTATGGTCAATTTGTTTAGCTTACTCAAAAGAACATCAAGAGGTGACTTATCATGGTGTATACCTTCATACGAAGAAAATACCAGGTATGAAGGGGCTCTTTAATTCAGCAGAGAAAGATGTAACAAGAACCAATGGATGGAGATAGAGTCAAACAAATTCAGATTAAATATAAGGCCAAAAAAAACCCCCACCAGTGAGGGTGATTAACCATTGGAACAAACTACCAAGTGGTGGATTCTCCATCTCTTGAAGTTTTCAGATCAAGACTGCCTTTTTGGAAGAGATGCTTTAATCAGGCAAGTTACTGCACTCAGTACAGGTGTAACTGGGTGAAATACTATGTCCTGCATTATACAGAAGGTCAGACTAAATTACCTAAAGGTCCCTTCTGGCATTCAAATGGATGAATTTCTTAATCTAATTCTCTGTAGGTTTGGTAGGAAACCAGAATTGGGCATAGAATTGGACAGATAAATTGTGATTCAGGATTCCCCTGTTGGAGGCAGCTTTTCAGGCATGAACAACCCAAGCCAGGATTTGGCCCTAAGCATTTTCCCTTGGAGATTTAAGACTCAGCTCTCATATCCACAACCAGTCAGGGAAAGGAGACAAAGCCAAAGTACCAGTATTTTTTCCTTACAGAATGTATCGTCCTCTACTGTACCAAAACACCAGGCAGGGAGAGCAAAATTAGCCTCAAACCAATTTACCATGCCACAGCCTCTCGCTGTTCTCCTTGCTTTTTTGTCCAATAAAATCACTTTATTCTATCAGTCGCTGCTGCTGCTACCTCCGATCAAAGAGCCACTGTGGTGGTGGCGTAATGAAAGCTACTGGAGCAGTGGGCAAAACTACTCTGGTGGAGATTAACCCAGAGCTGGAAGGGTGGCTGTAATAGAAGACATCAAGAAGTTTGGGGAACAGGAAGCAGCAATGGGAGCTAATGTAGTTCAAGGAGGAGAGAAAAGCAGCAAGCAAGTACTATCTGGAAGAATAGAAATTAGCTATCCATACATCCCATCCATATATATACGTGGACTATTCCACCATAGTATCTGAACCCTTCATGTATTGGCAGGTGTGTACAGGACTATGGAACCATATATTATGTAAAAATTTTAAAAAATAAATTGAAACTGTATTTCTATTTTAGGGCTCTTCTGGTCAGATGAGTTTTGCCTTCAGTTCAACTCATCTCCAGAACTCAATGGTAGAATTATAGCCTGGCAATTCACAGTGATCTCCTATTTATTCCACAGTGTATATTATCACACAGGACAGAGCAACTGCACTGTGTAGTCTATATTTTCTGTTTGCAGAGTACCTTGGACTTTGGACATCGTCTATAATTCATGACCAGGAATCCTAGATGACAAGTAATCTTCTTCTGTATTCGTATTAAAAACAATTACATTCCTGATTGTATTCATTTGTGATTGGTTACTTGTAATTGTCTAGGAAATTGAGAGCATTAATCAGGTATTTTAGCGATTATGACATTTTGAAGTGTGTTCCCATGGGTTTATTGTACACTTCTCCCCAACATCCAGTTGTAAGATCATAGTAGAGGACATTGGGAAGTATCTACTTCAATAAGTCCAACTTCCTGGAAGTCCAGCATATAGAACCCCAAGGGAGGATGGAGCAGATATTAAAGCAATTCATAGATTCTAAGGCCAGAAGGAACCACTGTGATCATCTAGTCTGACTTCCAATATTACGCTTGGTGTTATCCAAGGCTTCAAGTCCTGCAATAAGTTGAGCCAGGAGTCCATCATGAAGCTGAAAATCAAAAGAAGGAAAGCACAACAACAATTGGTTCCAATCTCAATAGTCTCATCAGCCTGTGCTCAATTAGGGCCTTGATCCAAAAGTCCACTGAAGTCAAAAGGAATGTTTCCATTGATTCCAGTGAGGTTGGGATCAGGTCCTTAGAAAATACATGATGTTCCTGAAACTTTACACTTAAAAACAAATAAAAACACACCTTCAGAAACTGTTACAAGGGTTTTTCTGCTTCCCAGCAGATGTTTACAACAGTCCTCTATCAGATCCATCCATCTATCTACCTCCTCATTCTCTCTGCATACATTCCTGTTTGCCTGATTATTTGGTATTTCTGAACTGGGGGGGGGGGGTGGGAAGAGACGAAGGGGGGGAGTACAAAAAAATTCCTGTCAGTATAGTTAAGCAATTAAATAAAGGGCCTAGGGAGGTTGTGGTATCTCCTGGATGTTTTTAAGAGCAGATTAGACAAACACCTGTCAGGAATGGTCTAGTTATTATGTAGTCCTGCCTTAAGTGCAGGGGACAGGACTAGATGGCCTATTGATGTCTCTTCCTGTCCTATACTTTGGTGACTCTATGTGAGCTCCCCCTGCAGGCAGTGTTTGAAAATGACGTTCCCATATAGTACTAGTGCTTGAGACAAGTTGCCAACTGATCAGCAAAACAGTGAAACTGACTATATACGAAGTGTACAATAGTACTGATTGTGTCATTTCTCTGTAGTACCCCATGGATAAAGTGGTCTCAAACCTGCATCTCTTGCATGTAAAGACAAGTTATGAAGACAATTTTTCACAAACTGTTTGCTGATGATTGTGCTTTATTGACCCATAACATCAGGGGCTTTCAGTTGTTTACTGACTGCTTTGCATGTGCAGCAAAATATTTTGGCTTAATGATCAGTTTAAGGAAGATTGAAGTCATGGTCCAGCCTTGGGAAATACTGCAGCTACTTGAATTGCGTCGATTGATGATGTACCACTCAAGATCATTGACAAATTTTGCTACCTAGGCAGTGTCATTTCATGAGATACAATGACTGACAATGACATTACAAAGTGCATTGGTGCAGCCCGTGATCCATTTGGAAAACTTTAGCATCTCTGGAACAAACACAGTGTCAGACTGCAAACAAAAGCTGATGTTTGGCATGCCATTACCATCACAACACTCTTGTATGGCTGAAATACATGGACTAGTTATCAATGCCACATAAAACTTATGATGTCTATGGTGGATAGTAGGAATTAAATGGCAAGATTTTATTCCAAACACTGAGGTCCCTGAGTGCTGCAGCATCAAATGCATTGATGCTTTTATAATGAGAGCACAGTTGAGGTGATGTGGCCATGTGGTCCATATGCCTGACAGTAAAATACTGAAAACCATCTTTTGCGGAGAACTGCAGACTGGAACTCATTGTAGGGACAGACCAGGGAAATGTTGTGAAGACACTCTTCACTGCAACCGTCAATCTTGCAACGTTGACCTCAACACCTGGGAGCTCTTAGCCCAAGACAAGATCCGAGGGCGGTAGCTCTGTCACCTCAGACTGAAAGATTCCAAAAGCTTGCATATATAGAGTTGTTTGAGGCTTAAAGCAATGCACATTTGTCTACAATTGCCTTCATCTGTGGATAGGACTGCCAGCCTGAAATTGGTCTTTGGTCTCATCAAATTTGATGGGAAACTCCTTCAATAAAAAGTAGAAAAACAGAGCAGTTTTCCCTCTTAATCTCTTTGTGTTCTAAGAGTTTAGGGGGTATATTTGTAGCAAGAGTAGGAACAAAATTTTCAACTGGACGTTTAATTTCCATGGTGATAGTATCTCTTTAAAGGGTTTCTCTGTATTTTACCAATACTTTGGGCAACCGCTTAACCAGTTTTCAATATAGTTTGAGTATTCGTAGCATTTATAAAATTACAGTACGTATTGGTATTACTGCTGGTAAATGATTGCCATCAATGGAGACTGAAGCAGATATTTAATTGTGAATTTTTTCATGTCTCTCTGTAGCTGTAGTTTCCTTTACCATGAGGGTATCTATAAACTACCAAAGGAGACGTTCTTACATTATCCCAATATAGCTGTAGTCTTTCACATCAAATTTGAAATTGACAAACACTGTTTAAAAGAAACAATTTTGATAGGTCACTTATCCATTTTGTTATCTTTCAAGAAAAATATACTCTGCTTTATCAGTGTATTGATTATCAGAAATCACAGTCTACTCTTTATAACTTTCAGCCATTGCCTTTCATGGAATAAAGCTAATTCGATAGCTTTCCTTACAGGATTCTATATGGAAGACCCAAAGGAATGCATCCGATGAAGTGAGCTGTAGCTCACGAAAGCTTATGCTCAAATAAATTGGTTAGTCTCTAAGGTGCCACAAGTACTCCTTTTCTTTTTTCCAAAGGAATGAAACTCTTTAATGCCTAAGACAAAGACATTCTACCAACATTAAACCAGGATATGCAAGCATCAAGCATTCTGAGCATTAGTTAGCAATTACAGTTGCTTATAATCAGAAAGAGTGCTAAAAAAAAAACAGCAAACTTTATGGAAAGAAAGGAGGAGAGTGGGTGCATATGCAGTGAACACACTAATTGTTATTTCATGAGGAGCAAAACCAATAGCAACTTGGGATATCCCCACAAATGCTCATAACGTTTGAGAAGGAAATCTTTAAGGTGGGAGTGAAAAATATTTGAAAGGAAGTCTGATACAATATGGTACAATGATTGTGCTGCTAAAATCAGCATAACAGTATGGCCTCAACTTCACCTTTAAATTTGCACTCAACATTCTGTCCCCTGGGCTTGAAGAGTAGGGATAGTGACACCTAATTTTTGTGCACCCAGAAACTCAGGCATGCATACACAAATCAAAGAGTTTGCTTGTGCAAATCTGAATTTGGGATGTGCAAAGCGTCCCAAAATTACAAAGTCAATAATTTACCCATTTTTTTGAAAAAGCCCAGACTTCAGAGAGGTGATATGCTTTCTGTCAGGTGTTGACTCAATGAGTGTTGAAGGCATTCAACAACTTGCAAGATGGAACCCTACATATGCAGATCTCACACTGGTTCAAATCAGGAGCAACTCCACTGAAGTCAGTGAAGATACATTAGTACAATTGTGGTATAGGTGAAATCAGAATTAGGCCTAACATGTTTACCTTGGATTGTACTAGAGATATAAAATGTAAATCAATGATTCACCCGAGGGATTATTTTAACAGAATCATGTGAAATTCTGTCTTTAGATAATTAGTCTTGAAGGCCTCTGTGAAATTTTGTCATTATTCATTTTACACAGGCAAAGCCAACATCTTCAGAAATTTACTTCTATTTATACTACAGCAAAGAGAGATTGTCCTCATTGGATCAGTCTATAGCAATTCTGCATTTCAACGAGAAATGAAGTTATAAACAGGAAAATATAATCTGCCTTTGAGGGTCAAATTCTCCTACAAATTTTGCTCTTATAAATATGGAGTTACTCTGCTGATCTAAATGAAATTACTCCTATTTACACTGGTGTAATTAAGACCAGAGCCTGACCCTTAGTTACCAGTGTAAAAAGACAGATTCTCCACTTATTTGACTCAGCATAAATCAGGAGTAACTCTACTGAAGCCAACACAGTAACACTGGTTTAAGACGAGCGTAAGAGGAAAATCAGGGACGGTTCGGTCTAGCACGTTTTTGAAGTATTGCAATGGGACAAACTTCTTATGGTATGGTAGTAAACACATTTATTTAGTGATCTCCACAACGATCTCTTCCATTAGAAGTACAGTTGCAAAATCAGTTTAGAAACTGTATCCTTGTAGCTGCATTTGCTGTACAAACAGCCACATAGAAAACTATTTTGATTTTATAACCTCTTTTTTACTAGGCAGAAAATAAGAGCCAGGAGTTCAATGATGGATCTCTAAAGTACATGTGGATGAAAGTAAGTGCATTGTGAGACTGTGAGGAGTTACTCTGAAAGATCATCAAAGAGAAAACATTTTATTAAAGGCAGCATATCATTGAGGGAATTCATGAAATGCCACTTATGCTCAATAAGAAACCAAACTAGGCAGCATAAAGAATACACGCACATACATATACATATCTTGGAGACTAGGTTAAAGCACAATCCAAGTGATAAGCAATATTGCAAAGTAAAGTCAAAGAGAATACAGTGATATATCACATGCACACTGCACAAATCTAATGCTGATCAAAGGCAGGATGCTGATGAGGCAGGACTGGTGATACAAAACTAGATTTTCCGCTAGCAGAGGGAAAAGACGCTGGTGTGGTGGCAGAGGGAACGGTCAGCTACAGATAAAGGACCCACTGGGAAATTCAGACTACACTGTCAGCGTACCAGCTCTTGTCTTAGGCTGATGACCCAATTATGCAGGTCTTACTCAGACAAAACTCCACATGGACCTCAAGTGGGTATTTGGAATGACTCACTCCAGAAGACTTGATTTAAGTCTGAATAGTCTGGCTGTCTATATCGTGGTGGCACTGTCATGGCTTGGATTCCAGAATAGACAGCTGGTGCTGTGTTATGTGCTGGGAAGTATGTTGGAGGGGAATTCAGGAATGAGAAATAAATGGAGGATGAAATTCTGACTTCAAATCTGGAGACACTCCATTGAAAGAATTAGTCCAGATTTACCCACATGTAACTGAGAGCAGGATTTGGCCTTAATTCTGCACAAACTGGGGGCGGGGGAGTAAAAAGAGAAACAGAAGGCAAATAGTGTTTGTATACACATAAATCAAGTAATTATAAAATGACAAAGCTGCAAATGTATAGACTGAAATGCTTGCCCTCAATCATGACCATCACAACTTTTAAGAATATGTAATCAAATACCCTAAGCCTGACCTAACACACTCGTATAACCCATGCGTTATAACACAGAGGGCAACTCTGCTGCGTGTGAAACGGATGTTGTGACAAGTCACTGTCGATTTATACAGCACCACTCAGAGAGAAAGGGATTGCCATACTGGCCAGGCACCACAAGGTTCTGACATGTTGTACCATGCTAAACAGCATACCAAGATGTGAGAGTAAAATAACAAATAATCATGTTGGGTTTTGTTTCCCCCTCCAGACAAAAGAGTAGTTTGCATTTACTTAATTATGAGTGGCAAGCAAACTATATAGTGCCATATATGTGTTTACTTTCCAGTATTAAGTGCTAAATAGTCAGAGATTTGGTTCTAATTAATAATGTCTTTTCCTGTTCTTTTTCCAAAACAGCGAACATTGCCCATCAATTCCTGCTCAGTAACATATGCCTCTGTGCATTCAGATTTTGTGCAGAGAAAAGAACCTTTTTTTTTGGATTTTACTTTTGATCGCCTACCACATAACATTTTGCATCTTACAGACAATGGAAGTGTGAATGGAAGGGACTTGAATGACTTCATTCAGGCACAAAGGTAGCATATTCCTCCTCATATGTTGACACTGTGCAACACTGCTCTTTGTTATTAAAGTTTTTAACAAATTCTTACATCTCCAAACCAGCTTTGGGGTTTAGTTAGAAAGTGTGAAAGGACACAGTCCCATTGTGCATCTCTATAAGCCCTTTGTTACTAGTCAACAAAGTCTTTAAATGCCCTGCCGAATGGGAATTTTGCCAAACAGCAAACCAGCTACTTGGCTTTATTAAGGGCACCTCCTACTGGTCCTTTCATAGAGTGAATTATGCTTTCTTCGCTATCACTCCCCTACTAGGTTTCTGAAAAGAGAAAATAGCTACTAAGAAGAGTAGTGGAAACTCAGATTAATGAGCAGAGGCCAAAGCCGCTTGAACAACATTTCCTTAAAGACGCAGGATCTCTTATTTTGTCAGTTGAATCCAGAGATTGTGAAAAGAGGGCTCAAAACAACAATCTCAGGAAGGATCTGGAGACTAACCATAGGGAAAACTTTGCACAATTCTAGATTGCAAAGGACAGATCAGGGAACTTGGTACAACACAGAGATGCATGTCTCCAAAAAGCAGCACAATAAATACACACTATACGTAGACAGTGAAATGCACAACCAAAATGTACAGCTAGGAAACAACCTGATCCTGTAATGAGTTATCTGCAGAATATCAGACATCATTCCCCCCACGACATCATTAAGACAATGTGCATCCTCACTCCCTTCCTCTCTCTTGCATGCACACATGACCCCAACTCGCCATATGCCCGCAAAGAAGTCTGCAAGTCAATCATCGTTCCAGAAGGAGGATCACTGACATGTCTCCCATCTACTAGCCTTTAAGGTGGAAATTCAAGAGACACACCTATTATCCGGCTCTGATTGCCCAAGTCCCACCTTCCATGCAAGTTATTGCAGAGGACATTGTGAGGGACACACACACACACACACAAAATGAACCTTCTTGTATTTAACAGAAGCATCTTCCCAATTCACTTACTAGCTCTCCAAAACAAGCCAAACAATATATATATATTTTAAAAGGAAGCATAATCTATATGAACAATTTAAGGCATTTCTATTTGCATACAGCTGATATTCTGAATGATACTAGTCTAGGGTAAAGATCTTTTTGCAAAGGCTTTCATATGCAGCACTTTCCCCATCACAAAAAAAGCTGCTTTAGTGGGGTGTGTGTGTGTGTGTATGTGAGAGAGAGAGAGAGTGTGTGTGTGTGTGTATGGGGATGGAGGGGCTATCGGTTTCTATTGTTCAGCAGCAGCTGGTGTGGAAGCAATTTGTGTGTGTTTATTTTATTTATTTTTGCTTTTCATGCCTCTCTCTTTCTAAGATTGCTCCTAATGAAACCCAGCTCATTTTCTTCTGGAGAAAAAATGATCACTGGAGAATAATATTTTCCCACATACATTCTACACACACCACACGCACACACACACACACACAGAGTCACCTACAAATCGAAGCTGCACTTTCTTAGTTCCTAACACTTCTCGATAATACTCCAATTCCTGATTTTTTTTTTAAAAAAATCTCTAATTCCCAGCTCTTCTCTGCCTCCAACACAGATAGCTCCTGAGCATCACAGTATCAATACCCCCTCTTTCCTTCTCTATCCTAATTCAATATACAAACCAGCTTTGCCATTTTTAATCAGAAAATGTGCCTGCCAAGTGCAAAGAGAGAGAGAGAGGCAGCCCCAAAGAATATCAATCAAATGGAGTTTGGAGAGCTCTGCAAATAACTACATTTTCCATCTTGCAAACTAATATTTTGCTTTTCATCATTTACCCTTCCCCTACTGTCTGAAAAATATAAATAAATCTATAGATCCCATCTCAGCCTAAAGATAAAAAAAAAAAAAAAGCCACAGGCAAATAAATCCAGTTGCAACAGTGGTCAGGTGCAAAAGAGAATACAAACCAGTGTACACACACACACACACACTATCACCACCTCCTTCCACATTTCTCCTTTATTTTTCTGGGTTTCTTTCCTTTCAGTTGGTTTTCCTTTTTCAGAGGCTGCTCAGGGTGCTTCTAAACCGGATTTCGTCTCACTCCTTTCCAAATCTATGTCAACTACCTGAAAAACCCTACACTGATCCACAACAACAACAAAATTGAAAGAGGGGGGGAAAGGCTGATAACACATAAGAGATAGGCACATTCCTTAGGGTTTTGCAAAATTCACCCTTATCCATGGAGTGCAAAAGACAAATAAGGCAGCAATCACTTACCGGTGACTTGAAGATTCAGGCTGATCAGAGAAAATCCGAAGAGTAGAAAAGCCAGCTTTGGTACCCAGACACATCCAAGACTATTCTCCATATTTCAACACACACCTACAGAGATTTGGGTCCTGAGCACCAGCAACAATCACACACACAGCCCCTTCTGCCTCCTCCTCTTCTGTTTTTTCTTTCTCCAGTCCCCACTGACAAAGCTCAGCAAAAGGGGGAGTTGGGGGATGTGGAGGGAAAAAAGTTATATTCAGTCCAAGAGCCGCCAAGCCTCCAGATTATGTTAGGAAACAAACTCAAGGAAAAGGGGGAAAGGTGGGGAACAGTGCTCCCACTGCTGGAAAACCATACATGGAAAAATACTGCAAAAAAAAGCGAACCAGGGTGCATCAAAAGATTGGGGGTTGCTCCATTTCCACAGCTGGGCAAAGTACAAAATATATATGTATTTATAAAAAAAAAATTAAAAATCAGAAGAATACAAAAGGGAAAGATTGTGATTTTCTTCCTTGTTGGCAGATGTTGGTGTGGGGGGAAAAAGAAGGGGAAAGAAAAAGGGGATGTAAAGCTCTCACTTGTTACTGGAGCTGTCCACCAGCAGTATGTGAGATGGGAGTTAGAGCTGTAACATCCATTGATCCGAAGAAGTGGAGGGCTGGACGGGAAAACGTGGAGAGAAACCAACCGGATCACGGGAAAGATTCCACTGAAAAAAAAAAAAAAAAAAAAAAAAACCAACCCTGAGCCCTGCTGCTTCCAGCAGCTGCAGTCACGGAGTCTACATATGAATGAGCTGGGATGCCCTCTGTAGGTAAAGCGTGGGAAGTAACTTTTCCTCAACGGAGCTATTTAATACAGGGCATGTCCCTTCTTATGTAGCTAGCTCACCTCCCGTCAGTATAAAGCTCCCCAGTTTTGGTCTGCAAGGGGGTTGATTGGTTTGTTTAATCTGCTCCTAGAAGTCTGGTCTGCAGTGACAGGAGTTTAAACCATTAACAAAGGCATGCTGTTTTTTAAGCTGATCAGCCTTGATTCTTCCATCTCCCAGTACTGCCAACTCCAAGCATCCAAAACTCAGGAGTCAGACCCCAAATAATTGCAGTATAAGCTTGTTGATTTTTACAAAAAATTGAGTTATTTTCATTTATCTTCTGAAGTTTGAGATTTTAGGCTTCACGTTTCCATGCTTTCCACAGCTACCATGAGGACAAGAAACTTTTAAAAATGAAAGCTGAGATTTCCACAAAACAACATGATTCTGGGAGCTAGATTTTACAATAAACACCAAATATCATGAGACTTATGATAAAATCACGAGAGATGGCAACACTGATTTTATCCTCACCATATTCTTTTTATTTTGCAATATTCACCCTGGCATAGGATGGGTCAAATAATTAATTTGTTCACTCTAGTTCCCAGCATCTCTAGGCTGCCAGTACTTAGTCATCATCTTCTGCTGGTATTGCTCACCATTTTGTCCTTTCACACAGTAAGGAAAAAGGGGTGTTGTAATAATTGATCCTAGAAACTTACCCTAATTGTAAGCTCAATTGTAAAAAAGTGAATAAAAGTTTACAAAATGCTCCAATCACATATAATAATAAATGTTGATGGGAAAAGGTGGAAAAAGAAAACAAAAAGACTCGGGCCAGGTCTATACTTGCGCTTAAGTCGATCTAACTTACGTTGCTCATGGGTGTGACACAAGTTTCCTCCAAGCAATGCAAATTTTGCACTGTCCATACCAGCGCTATGTCGCCAGGAGATGCTCTCCCACTGACATAGCTTCCACTTCTTGCCGAGGTGGAGTAATTATGCCGACGGGAGAGCGCTCTCCCATTGGCATAGTGCATCTTCACCAGTACTGCAGTTGCGTTGGTGCATCTGTGCTGATGTAGTGCTATAGCGTAGACTTGCCCTAAATTAGTCCAAACAAAAAGGCCCACTAATATAATTCAAGAACTGTGCTAAAACCACACTTAGTAACCAAAAGAAATGTGGGACCAAAATTTGTGTGTCAGAAATTAGGCCTAATTGGAGGATCGACTAATAAGATGGTCTAGTGTGTCCCATCACTCCCTTTTGGGGTCCTCAAAAAGAAACTTTGGGAGGGAAAACTGGCTACTGCAACACTAGCTGACTGAAAGAAGGGGAATCATAACTTCTCACACACATATACCCACTCTCTCCCTGGGAATCCAGAATGACACTCCTGTACCTTCAACATCCTGATCCTGAGTGATGTTCTGACTAGACCAGGCCAGAGAGAGGGACCCAGATGACATCACCACCTGCTCTGGTTAAATGCCAAATATCCTCTGGAACGTGAGACTGTCACCCCCCCCCCCATGCGTCATTTTCCTTCTCCACTTAATTTCTACCTTTTCCTATCCCTCTCCTTTTACCTTCTGTCTTATAGAAGTCTGACTTAGCTGACCAAACTGTATATTTTGCAACACTGCTGTAAGCCTACAAACACAGAGGCAAGTAAAAGCAATGGCCTAAACAACCCCATACTGGTACAAGTTTGCCAGGTCTTGGAGTGACTGATCAGACCATGTGCTGTGCCTGTATTTTTCCAGCAGCAAGGTTGCAAGTGAGCATTAATATCAAAGACAGAAGCTGCCTTTTCTCCCTTTACTTTTCTTTTCTACCCTCATGTGTTTGTCTTGTTTTGTCTTCTAGGAAATGGGACTGGACTTTAACAACAGCAACAACCACCATCACCACAACTCCAGCCCATCTTCTCTCTTATCCCCCAAAAGCACAATTATTACTATGTAAAAGACTGTCAAACAGTTTTTTTTTCTTCTCTTTCTAAAGACTTTCTTGAGCTACCAGGAAAAGGAACAAGAGATGGTGTGAAAATAAAAACCTTACTTCATACTTTACCTTTCAAATGCTTTCACTGTCTTTCCTTCTTTTTCTTTATCTTTATTAAAAGGTTTAAAAGACTGCTAGTGGTGTGTTTGCCATGGGACTGAACAGGCTAAAGTCTCTACATACCAAATCCTTGCTTAAAACTTTTTCACGTTGGACAGTGACAGAGTCGTGTCCACTTTTGACTCTTTGAGCCCATATATTCCTCCTAAATTAATACAACAGGGCAGAGCAAATGAGCCAGCTATATGATGACATGCACTTACCAGTTGAGATGCTGGGATCCCTAATACTATTAGCAGCCTAGTTCAGCTGGCAGCACTCTTACTACTGGACTATAAGGCCTTGTGCTCGAGACCCACATCAGAATGTGATGCGTCCATTACAAGAACTATAATGGACAGTGTGCAGAGCTCAAGGGAGGATGCTCCATTGTTAGAGGTGTTGTCCTTCAGATGAAACATTACCTACAGTCTGACATTCACACATCCCTTTCTGGTGGCTGTACATTTAAGGGATGGTGATCAGGACAGCACTACCTGAGAAGAGTAGGGTGTAACTCTTGTGGCCTGCACAGCATTTCCAATCCTGGAGTCTTTACCAGGGCAAAATTCCCATAGAAGTCTAAAGTCTCATATGAGGGGGCAGGAACTTCAGATTCAACCTTAAACATCTCCTAGGCATAGCATTGCAAAACTTTGTCATTGATGGCTTGACTGGGTTGACTTTTGCACAAGCTTTTTCCTGGGAGGTGTGGTTGGCATAGTTTCAGACCGTAGACCCTAATTTGAACTATTGATTGAGAAGGTGAAAGGCAATACCAAACTGGTCTTTTTTTTAAATCCAGAAATCCATTCCATGATTACCTGTGCCAGGCCAGGACACAGGTAGACCATGCATGGTGACAGTGTGTAGCCCATGCTGAAGTTCTCGGTCTGCAATCTAGGGAGGGTAGGAGCCATAGGGTTTGTGGATGTCCAAGAGCCTCAAAAAAGAATCCACTTACTGTTTGTTACACCTTAGCTCTGTCTTTTATCTGTCACAAGCAATATTACAATATTTAAGATCTAAGCATTGAATATGGGTGGGAGCTTTGACCGAGAAGATTTCACATATGACCAACTGATTAAAGTTTTATTCTGAATTCCAAACCAATATAAAACTGTGGAATTCACCAAAAATTACATCTTGACTTCCTCATGTCCCATTCTACCCTTGACCTTCCCCAGTCCAACTTCCACTTTCCACACTATCTATTCCACTGAAACCAAAGTCACTGATGACTTCCTACTGGCCAAATCGAAGAGGTACGTCTCTCTTCTCTTTCTCCTTTCTCTGTCTGCTGCCTTTGACACTGTTGATCACTAAATTCCTTCTTAATTTTGTCTTTTTTCTTGGCTTACATGACCCTATACTCTCTTGGATCCCCTCCTATCTTACAGACTGGTCCTTCACTGTGTGGTAACTTTTCTCTTTCCCTTTAACTGCTGGCATCCTTCAAAACTCCTTCCTATTTCCCTCTCCTCCTCTCCCTCTTTCTTGGGGACTTCTCCCGTTCCCTTGACTTCAATACAACCTTTCTATGGATGATTCACAAGTCTACCTCTTTCCCCATCCTTCCAGCCTCATTTTCATATAATTATATAGCTTCCCAAACATCCCCTTGACTATTCCACCACCGTATAGAACAATTAGAAAAACTAAAAGCAAATTGTGTTTGTACTTCTGCACATGCTCAACTTGTCCAGGCAAACCCCAGTCTTCATGCTCAAAAGCACATTGTAATTCACATAAGAAAAATAAAAACTATTGGATTAGAACAGAGGTCCTCAAATTGTGGGGCATGCCCCACTAGGGGGTGTGAAAGAATGTTGGAAGGGGCCCAGCTGCGGCCTAGGCCAGCCCCTCCAGAGGGTAGGAAGGCATGCCACCCAGCTCTGTTGTCAGCCCTGTGCCCACCCACAGCTGTGGCCCCAGCCTCAGCCCTCTTACCCCAGTCCACGTCCCCTCACCCATTCCCGGAGCCCTTACAGGGGTAAGGGGGAATGTGAGGTAAACGTTTGTGGACCACTGAATTAGAAGGATGGGACTATTCATAACATGCCCTTGGCCTTATGAAAACGCCAAGTTCACTTGTTTCTTTCAAAGAAACTGCAAGTGAAAACAATGAGCCAGATCTTCAGCTGGTCTAAATCAGCACAGCTGCATTGCGGTCAATGGAGCTATAATAAATTACGCCAGCTGAGGATTTGCCCCAGTACCCTTGGAGTAAGAAATCTCAGTTGCTGTGGACTTCAAAGGGGCTCACGCAGACTAGATTAGACTTTATGGATGGATGTTGGGCTGGTTGGGAGGTACAATGATGAAAGCTGCTCCAAAAATCCCAAAACGTAAGCTGTATTATTCAGAGGGGCTCAGCCCCTACAACAGGAGCCAGATTTTTGCAAAAGCTCAGCTCCCAATGAGGCATCCAAACAAATGGTCAGATTTTCAAAAGAAATCAGCATTTAGGATTCACGGTGGGCATTGAGCATTTTTAAATATCTGGTCCCAATTTTGAGTGCTAAGAACTTGAAAATCTGGCCCTGAGGCCTTGCATAGGTGCTGCTGTTAGGTGGGTTAGTACGGCTGACACGAACAGAATTCTCTGCTGCTATATTGCTTATGTGCCTTGATTTGTCGTCACAGGAAGGCTCAGTTGCCAGCAGAGAAGTGGGTGGTGTTAACAATAGTGGAGCCCTTTCAGCAAGAGTGGGACCGAAAGAACCAGGTCACTTGCATGGGCATGATCTTTATGACGTGAGCCTACCTCAATGATAGCCAGATCACCACCATTCCACCACCTAAACCTCTCTGAACTTCGGGGAAGTCTGGACTCAGTTCCCAAATCAAACTTGGTAGCTTTGGTCAAACTATGAAAAAGGCAGCAGATGACACTGACTGAAATGTTGTTCTGCTGTGGGACTCTGACTTTCTAATTTCATATCATCTTACATGAGAGTAATTCAAGAAAACCAGTAAACCAGCATGCTCTGTCTACAGTCATTCTTTTGTCTGAAGTAGTGTGTGTTTGGCTTAGGACAGACTGTGATCTCTACAGTGGTGAAAACATTACCAGGTGCGGAGAAACCCCAGCAACCCCTTGCTGCTTATTTGGCTGCCATCTGCCTGATTTCCCTGGAATGGAACACACAGACCTGCCACATACATTTCAGCAGACTTTTAGCTGCAGGAAAAGCATGTGTTTGGGAGGGAGCTGATTACCTAAGACAACTGTATTTGCATGAAACCGTTTGTTTTAAATTAGGAGGACCCTTCCAGTCCTATGCCCTGCAACTGACTCTCTGTATCTTTCCTCTTTTGTTTTTTTCTGATCACACTTGTCATCTGTTTCTTTCCTAATCTTTGCTGTCTCTTTCCTCTCATTAGCCCTATGAGCTATCGCTCTTGCCTACATTAGAAAACTATACCCAAAGTGTTCAACATAGCTCTCAAAGTGACTAATTTCTTCTGGGTGGTAGAACAGTCAACTAGCTGGACTACCATATATGCCCAGAGGAGCTCTCTGTGACCAACCTTTTCTGCTGTCTCTGCCTACTCTCCCATCTATTTGTAATAACTGCTATGTATTGTGAGATAGATGCATTAATTTTTGTGTCTGTTCCCACACTAATTAATTCCCCAGAAGACCAACTGCTGTGATTAATAAGAATACATTTCTAGTGGATTTTTTTAAAGACTGCCCTTCCCAAAACCCTCCAGGAAGATATTCAGTAAGGACACACTCATGAGAAGCATTATGTCCTTAGAGTAAACTCTCATTGGCTGATCACATCTTGATAATGTGAATGTTTCCAGCAGCTCCTGAAGGCTGTCTTTCCCAAATTAACCTTTTTGTGGGCATGTGCTCCAAATGCATGAAACATCATAAAGTGAAATTGGGTTTTCTGGACCAAGATAAAAGTTCTAACCTTGGGGCTGCTTTGATTTGATGTGTGAATGCAGTGGAATGGCTAGTTCAAACCCAGTCCTCCAGCTTTAAACAGAAAGAAGTGTTTTGCAGTTATATAGCCAATGGACCTCTTTATAACTAGAGAGTGCTTAATAGGATAAGTAGTCCACTGAAGTCAATGAGGCTATTTGTTTGAATAAAGTACTAGTTAGTGTAAGTAAGGATATCACCATCTGGCCCTGAATATGTGGCTTAATCAAATGTTATTAGTAGATTCCGTGAGGACAAAGACCGTCTCTCAGTCAGGGTCAGGAGGTATATTTTCTAATGTATACAAATGTGATCTGAAACATGAATCAATTATTCTCAAGCTAAAAGAGTAAATATGATGGGGAGTATTGAAGTAAGTATCATTTTAAAAGTGTTGCCAGTAAATTGCAGCATAAACTATTTCAGAATATTAGCGAGAGTTCAAATATTTTTGTGTTAGGAGCTGGAGGTTTAATATGTTGGTTTGGAATTTTAATGTTGTATTTGTTCTAACAGTGGACACATAATAAGTCATGCTGAGTTGCCTACAAAAATAAATATCAAGGCTAAGTAAAGACAGAATAATGGAATCAACCCTTCTTTCCAAAGCTCCTGAATAGAATTATATGGCACTTGAATACCTTGTTCAAATTGTGAGTGAATTTTAGTGGAAAACTAACAGAACTGATGTGAGCAAAGCAGAAAACAGGCAGGCGCTGTGCTGTCTCCTGACATGAGATCCCTCTTAGTTTTGCCTTGAGCCTCTTTGAGACCTGACTGCCAGTTGTGCGGTGTTGTGTGTTGAAGGTTTATGAGCGGCACAAATGGGTGAACAGGTTTTCACCACCAAACACATCTCTGTTTTCAGACTGAACACAGCTCCTGAGGGATGAACGGCTGGTGCAGGCCTGAAAGACCAACCTCAATAGAAACAAATATGTTCTAGCTTTCAGGAAGCAAGTATGATGCGAAGATCAAATTTGTGATTCTCCCTGGTCTCAGGATTGCTAGTGGGACATTGCATGCTGACATGAAGAGCTGGGGCATGCCCTCTAAATACTCAGATGCACTACAAGATCTCTCTTTTGACATTTGATTCCTTCCTCAAGGAGCACATGGCACAACAATATCAGTGAATGTGAATCCTTTCGTTTTGCAAACCACACACTTGTGGTTGAATAAGTAGTAGTAAGAGGAGCACTCTGTTGTGCCTGGCCAGCTACACGCAACTCGTGACTGAAATCAGTGAGAGTTATGGGTGCTCAGAAGTTCTCGAGATTAGGGAAGCTTTCCTTCTTCTTAGATTATAGAATAGTCTCACCAGGCAACTGAGTGCTTAAGGGCCCAACCCTGAGATGTGCTGCATGCCTCAACTCAAGACTGGGTCCTAACAGCAGCAGCAGTAGGTAATGCCTTGGAGATCAGAAATCAGCCCTGCATCAGCTTCTGGGGAGCATGGATGGATTTAGGGCATGCATGTCTACACTGCAAGTGAAGGTGACTGTAGCACAGGTAGGCTTATCTGTGTTAGTTTAACCTAGCTAGCACAGGTAACAATGTAGTGCAGACATGGCAACATGGAGACTAGTTACTAGAGTACAAGCCCCCTGAGTATGTAATGCAGGTTGCTAGCCCATGCCGCCACATGTCCATTACTAGTGTTACCCATGCCAGCTAGATTAAAGCTAGCACAGATATGCCTACTGGTGTTACATCGTACCTCCATGGTAGTGCCGACATACCAAAGTAAACAAGTCGGCCTTTTCCTTTTTTGACCTCAGTGACATTATTCAATGCTCACTAGACCTTCTTAGTTTAACAAATGCAGCATGCACATATAAATACATTACTGCACTTCTCTGAATTCTAATTCCTTTTACCTGAACAGACCTTTAAGAACACTAAGGTTCCTTTCACCCATTTTTACATTCCCATAAAGCATATGTAATACTCCATTATACACTTTAGGATTATGTGCAATTACCTCCTTCTCAAGTAATATTGTTCTCCAGAATTACCACTCCCCTTTCATTTGTTCCTGGCAACATTTCATGCACCTTCATGAATTCATCCAGCTATGCTGACATCCCATGCTTCTGGTCAGAGGGTTTTCTCAAAGGCAGTTTCACTTAGCTCGCTTTCCCAGGCCCATATGTGATTAAAATTTCCCAGGCCCGTGTGTGATGAAAATTTAGCCCTCTTGGCTGACACACTAGGGATGAAACTAGAGAATCTCCAGAGCTGGAAGCATGCACTGTAACACACATTGACCAGTGGGTTATATTGCACTCCTGCTTCCATCAAGGTTCTCCCCCGGCTCCTAATCGCTCCACCATCCCTTCAGCAATCCCTGCAGTCCTGTCATTCTCAGGTGAGCTAGTCAAAGTTTTCTAATGTCAAAATTTAAATGAAAAATATTATCCAAATTTTATATTTCAAGGGAAAAATGGGGGTGGGGAGGAAATTATACACACACTTACACACAAACTATAAAGCTGGTTGGAGTGCAAGGAAATTTTTAATTTTGCAGTTTTAAATGTTAACAGACAACGGACAAACATTTCCAACATTTTTTTCCTGGTTTTTGACCAATTCTCGTTGTTGGATGAGATATCCCATATGGCTCCCAAGGATGACACTGGCTTCTTGCCTGGATCGTGCCAAAGGTGCAAGGTTCCACAGCAACTCCACCATTAACTCTGCCCTTCCCTATCAGTCTCACTAACCCAGCCCTCTCTGCTCCTTTCCTCTTCTCTTCCCTCTGTTTTGTCTTTCCCAGTCCCTTGTTCTGGTGAATCCATCTCCTCTTGCCTTTCTCCCTCACCACATTACTCATTGGTTCAAATCCATTTCTGTATAGAAAAGGCACAACACAAACCAAAGCAAAACCCGAGGAAACAAACATTTAAAAAGTTATGGCAACAACGTGACCTTTGTGAACCATCATAGCACTCACTCTATGTGTCCCATTTCTTTCTCTCATGCTCTGTCGGTCTCGTCTCCTGAGGCCCTGCATCTGTAATTTGCGCGGGTGGACAGACCTACATTGAACCCCACTGACTCCACATTTAAGTCCACGGGACTCTGAACGGTTGCAGCAATCCATCCACAAGCCGCAAAGTTACAGGAGGAGGATGGTGGGCATGGATTCAGGAAAGCATGTGCTTAATTTTAATAGTGCGTAGAGTCAAGCATGTCCTTAAGTGCTTTGTTGACTTGGGCTTTTGATTGTAAGCTCCTCAGGGCAGGAACTGTCAGGGGTGCTGTAACAATGTGTACAGTGGGGGTGCTGAGAGCCATTGAACCAAACTGTAAACCCTGAATATGATGGAAACCACTTCAAGGGGAGGTGCTGCCACACCCCCAGCATTCCTAGTTCCAGTACCTCTTTGAATTGTCTCTACCTATGTGTTTATACAGTGCCTGTGTTGTTCTTCACATTAATACAAGGAAAGTGTGTGTGTAGTTGTAACTCCACAGAAACTATAGCCTGATTTCAGCTGCAGCATGCAGATCTGTCTGCTTAGCATTCAAAAAGTCCTGCATTGCAATACGAAAGCTGGGCCTTGGAACTCACCAATGCAGCTCTTTCCACATAATATAATATAATGGGGCCCCAATCTCATGTTACATAGATCATGATATTTCATGTTTTGTGAGGGTAAAGCTTTAGTTACAATATGCTCTTCTCCATTTTGGAGAGGTGATCATAGGTCCTAGAGCTTCTTTGTTAAAAGTAAGGGGACTGTTGCCCCCTTACTAACATTCAGTGGGGGTGTTTTGGTCGGCTAGCTCCCAGTACTAAAAAGGGGGAAGGGTCGATGGGAAATCAGGACCCTGAGACTGACAGCCCCCAGGAACAATGGGGAGAGGCCAATGCTCCAGGTCAGCCTGAATGACAGGGCGGGCAGGCTAATCAGGGAGTCAGGAGGCCAGGGAGGTCCCGTCCTCCGTGTGAGCTGGATTTGCCTGGGTCAGACAGAGTGGGGCCGAGCTAAGGAGAAGGCAGGGGCCCGAGCTGAGCTGGGGAGCAGAGCTGGGCCAGATCCAGAGGAACCAGAAAAGCAGCCCAGAGAGAGCACACCCTGTCCTGGGAGCAGAGCTGCAGCCCCAAAGCCAGAGGCACAGCCCGGAGAGAGCAGACCCTGTCCTGGGAGCAGAGCTGCAGCCCCAAAGCCAGAGGCACAGCCCAGAGAGAGCAGACTTACCCTGGGAGCAGAGCTGCAGCAATCAGAGCCAGAGGGGCCAGAAAAGCAGCCCAGGAAGCAGGTCAGTGCTGGGAGCAGAGTCACAGAAGCAGCCTGCAGAGCAGACCTGTCCTGGGAGCAGAGCTGCAGCAACCAGAGGCAGAGGGGCTAAACAAGCAGCCCAGGGAGCTGGAGGCAGAGCAGCAGCAGCGGTGCAGAGACCGAGTGGTGGAGCTGGGGCTGGAGCAGTCCGGAGCTGAGTGCGGTGAGCAGCTGGGGAGAGCGAGGGGGACACTGGGCAGCGGGCCCAGCAGAGGGAGACGCCTCAGCCAAGGGGCTCTGCAGGCCAGGCTTGGATCGTAACCCCGACAGGGCAGGGGCGACACTGGGAAGAAGGGTCCTACCACTTAGAGCCTGAGAGCATGTGGCCACCACCAGAGGAAGCGTCCAACCCACAGCATCCCTGCAGCACAGCCAGGGCCTGAGCAGAAGGCCTGGGACTTACAAGGAGCAGACTGTGAACTGCCCTGACAATCCAGAGACGCTGTTTGTGATGTTCCCTGCCACAGAGCGGGTTGATGTGTTTCCTTTAACCTTTCCCATTTTTACTTATTCTTTTTAAAATTAATTGTTGATTAAATAACTTGCATTTGCTTTAACTTGCATATAATGGTCAGTGGGTCAGAGAAGTGTCCAGTGCAGAGAGAGTACCCTGGAGTGGGGACACCCTAGCCCCTGTCCTAGGTGACCACAGCAGGATTGGGGGTCGAGCCCCCCAGGAATCCTGGGCCCAGCCTTGTTGGGGTTACGAGGACTCTGCCAGACAGGAGAGTGGAAGGGGAGTCCTCAAGGGCAGGGAGGCCACTGGGTAAAGGAAGTGGGAGCGAGGACTCAGATCCTTTCGCTTGCCCACTTCACCGGGGTAGTGCAGAAGCCAGGAAAGTTCCCCACAAGAGCGGGACTATTCCCCTGCTTACATAATGGTGCAACAGTTTCTAGTGATTATCATTATTATATATAACCAGAATGTGCAAATGTGTTTGTTGCAGCAGAGTTTGATATTCCTGACATACCAGTTATCTATACATGCAGAAATTCAGTCAATATCACAAAATCAAATCAAACAAATAAAATAAAATACATAATGATAAAGAGGAAAAAGTCTTACTGTTATTCTGACAACTAACAGAACATGCAGATTACTCTTAAAAACAAGGCCTGAGGAGTCATCCTGAGAAGCTCTGGGAAGCTGCCTGACTGCCATGTAGAAGCCGAGACTGAAAAGGCCCAGGGAAGGAAAATTAATGTGATTGAAGTTATGGCAGGGTATATACAGAAGGAGAAGGGAGGAATGAGAAAGGTAAAGATGACTGAAAGTATTCAGGTTTAGGAAGAATATAGTGAAAGATGGTAAAACCCTCAGCTTTTAAACTCAGAAGAAACCATTATAATCATGTGACTGATCCCCTGTATAACACAGGCCAGAGATTCCACCAGCTGATTCCTGCATCTAGCCAAACAGCTCATGGTTGAATGATAGCATCTGTTTTAGAAAGTCCTCCCATCTTGATTTAAGGACCCTAAGTGATGGAGAATTTACCCCATCCTTTGGTATTCTCCTGGTCTAATTTCATCTGTTGGGTTTAGTATGCAGATGCTGGGTATTGTTGCTTGTCTGTGATAGACAGGAGGTCAGACTAGATAATCTGGTATTCCCTTCTGGTCTTAAACTCTATGATTTCTTATCACCCTATCTTGTAATATAAGAGGAGGTCACACTCCCACAATGATATTAATGGCTGGTTAATACAGAACAAACAAAACTCTGCAGAGAGCCAGCCACTGGAACTTATTGTCACAGGAGTTCATCTATTATAGCTGGAGTCAGATATAATGGCTGCATTTTTAAAAGGCTTAGACTTTTTTATGGCAATTAATGACATTCACTCGTTCTTTGCCCACATTCTTCTCACAGCTACACTGTTTTAAATCTGGAGCAGCTACGTTGATTTACACAGAATTACTCCAGGGTTACTCCAGCATAAGTAAGAGCAGAATCTGATCAACTCAAAATAATAATCTTTCACATAGCATTTTATCTTTTCAAAGCCCTGTACAAACATTAACTAATTAATGTACTAATTAGCTGACTTGTTAGATGAGATAAGCCAAGAATAATCGGACCTGATGCTGCAGGGGGTAAGCTAACTGCTTCAATAGGACAGGCAGCTATTTTACACTACATAATTGCCAGAGTACGTATTTGGGAAGAGACAGGAGTTTGTGGTTTCACCTTCCTCTGAAACGTCCTCTGTAGCAGGATTGGGCTTGTTGGATTAATGGTGTCAGCAGCAGGATACTGAACTTGATGGGCCTATGGTCTAAAATCATATGACAAATCCTGTGTCCCCATAAATCCTAGTGTAAAGGCTCTTTCTCCTGCTCGTCCCACACATCAAATGAGCAAACATTTATAGATTTGGGGTCAAGGTATAGCTGTGAATTTTGTTCCGAGAGTTCTGATAATTCAGCAAAACACCTGAGTGGATGAGCAAACCCATCCCTGTTTGTTAAAGTGTGTAAGCGTATGCTAAATGCTAAGCACAGGAGTAGTCCCATTGACTTTACAATGACTTCAAAAGGATTATTCAGATGATTAAAATGAAGTGTGAGTTTAGCTGCTCTGCTGAATCAGGGTCTTTGGTCAATGGCAGATGTAAGAGAATTTCAATACAGCTAATGTCAAACTATGTGAAAAGTACTTACTATAACTACAATTACATTTTACAGATTTTTTGAAGGAAGTGTCTATGAGCTCCTATGCATTAGAGATGGAAGAGACTTACATTAGATCATGTTGATTTTATTTTATAGTTCAGATGACAGAATTCCTTCACTACCAGATCTTTGATGGCCCCGGCATTCATGTATGTGGTCTCATGGGGCCCCAAGACCCATTTGCTCAGCACAGCTACTCATTTCGATGCACAGTTGTGGTTGTTCACATCATAATTCCTGTGGCTTCAGGTATGGATGTATGGCACATTAAATCCAGTTCTTTAATATCCAATCTTAGTGAGTAGTGTAATCTGATCCAATTAGTGTGATCATGTTGCCCTCTAATGTCTGGCCTACCAAAAGAATAAAAGCTTTACTATTGTTACTATTTAAAGTCCTCGGCTAGCCCAAGTATTAATGGCCTATGTTCTTAGCCCTATGTTCGAGGGTTTTCTTCCTGAAGCCACATGTGCATAGTTTAGCTGGTGACCATGGACACTGTTACTTAAGTCTTGATCCTGCTCCTATGGAAGTCAGGGGCAAAGTTCCCTTTTAATTCAGTGGGGCAGGATCAGGGCCTTTATTGTGCCAATGGTGGGAGCAAAAAGGAGTTTAGACAACCAAAACTTGGGCCTGGTCTACACTAGGAAGTTAGGTCGGCATAACTACATCGCTCGGAGGTGCGAAAAATCCACACCCTTGAGTGACACAGTTAAACCGACCTAGCTCCCAGTGTGGACAGCGCTAGGTTGACAGGAGAATTCTCCCATCAACCTAGCTACCGTTTCTCAGGGAAGTGGATTAACTACACTCCCGTCGGCATAGGTAATGTCTTCACTGAAGCACCATAGCAGTGCCACTGTGGCATTTTAAGGATAGACAAGCCATTGGTCACCACACTGGACATCTGGTGGTCACACCTCTGCCTGCTACAGGGGGTTGGGAATTGTCACTGGGTATGTTACCAGCTTGCTTTAAGAACCCTCTCTGGTAAGCTCTCATGATGCTGTAATAGCTGTTGAGAGACCAGTGCTCTTCCAGAGCCTGATGCAAATCGTAGGTGATTGATTTCGGACAGACACACATACTGGAAGGCAGCACTTGGTCAAAGTTAAGCCAGGCTTGGGGGCTAGTTTACTGTACAGTTGGCTGTCCTTACACCACTCCTGAATGAGCAATACTGGTAGGAAGGAGTTTGCATAAACTAAGCCCTCTTTCTTCTATTGCTAGGCATTTATACCGCACATCATTATGGTGCTGGAGCACCTCTGCCCCAATTCCAGCTGAAAGGATTTAGATCACTTACATGAGCAATGAATGACACTGTGTGCAAATTAAATTTCCATCTCGCTTACACTCCCCCACACTCCCCCCGGTGGCTTACTTTACCCATGTCTAATTCATTAGACCATCCTTTTCCCAGCCTCTGAATCAAGTCTGCTTTATCTGCCTCCGAACGATGAAAAGCTGGGTTGACTCTCCTGGGATTTGTACTGGTGCTTCCCAGGAGTTTAGTTATTTCAAACCTGATGCTTAGACCACTATGCCCCTCTGGGAAAGAGGGGAACATCTGGTCATTTTTTTCCCCAGTCCTGGATTCTCCAGGCTGTCTGAAAGGCAATTTGTTCAAATCTGAGAATCTTTTATCAAGTATTGTGTACAAGATTAGACGGAATTACATTGAAACTGAAAAAGTAATACTCAGTGGTCTACTTCTCCAGCTGAGCTATGGCTTCCTACTAGAAAGTGAATTAATAGTTTAATGTTAGTTCAAATACTAGTAAGTAGTTGTTTGCCAGTTTACAATCACTTACGTTCACTCCCTGTTGGTTTCAGGACCATGTTTCAGTTTTAAAAGCTTCCGTAGGAGCTGAAATAGCCTTATTGTTAAGTGAAAACTAAATCAGTACTTGCAGGTGGACATCATTTAGTCTCACTGGAGTCATTACTGGATGGACAACAAAACATGTTTATTAGCAGTCCAGGTGGCCAAAGTTACAACTTCCTCTCCCATGCCTTTAGAGTAAATCCAATACCGGCAGTTGTTGATTACTACGGGCTACCATGATTTTTGATAGTTCTGGATGTGACAACTCAGTGTTGGTCAATCCACACTGGCAGGAACTGTCAAGTTTATATCCCTAGGTATAACACTTCTGACAGTCTGTATGACAGCTGTGATTACTGAAACATGTCGTGTGCTCCAGACAGCATTTCTCACCCTTAAACTATTCTTGTTTTAACAATTTCTTTTAGAAATTTATTATCGAGACACTGTAGCAAGAGCTCAGGACTGGGAGTTGGACAACAGGGAGAGCCCTGGATCCACCACGGACTTTCTGTGTGGTTTAAAGAAAGTTAGGTAAGGCAAATTGTTCAAACTTGCGTACCAAGTGGTAGGTACTTAAATCCTTATTTAAGAACCTAAAGAAATGGCCTGAATTTTAGAGGCACTGAGCATCTTCAGCTCACATCAGAGCTGTGAGTCCTCAGCCCCTCTGAAAATTAAATGACCTTTACTTTGATGTCTCAACATGGATTTAGGTACCTAGCTTTCAGCACCCAAGTTTAAACAATTTGGTCTTATCCCCACTCTCTGCGTCCCCTTCTGAAAAATGGGACCACCACTCGTTACGGGAGTGATCACAACATTCCTGTAGGATAAGGATTAATTAATATTTATGAAGTGTTTTGAAATGCAACATGCTAAACAGTGTAAGTTCTAAGAGTTCATGTATTTTTACTGGGCTTCTTATCCCTGCTTAGGCAAACCACTTAAGCAAGAGCTCAGCTTTAAGCATGTGCTTAAGTCCCATTGATGTCAGTGGATCTTAAACATGTGGTTAAAATTAAGCAAGTGCTTAATTGCTTTCATGACTTGAGGCCCTAATTCCCAATCCTAAAATATATTGAGTGCCCTAAACAAACACAGTTCCATGCAAGTGGGTGCTCATCACCTCTCGAGGTCATAGAATCATAGGACAGGAAAGAACTTTGAGATGTTATCTAGTCCAGCCCTCCGTACTGAGACAGGACTGAGGGCTTGCTTTCACTACCGGGGTAAGTCAACCTAAGTTACGCTTCTCCTGAATAAAGCCACATGAATAAAGCCACACGAATAAAGTAACTGGAGTCAAGGTAGCTTCGGTTGACTTACCCCGGTGTCCTCACGATGCTGCGTCAATGGGAGATGCTCTCCAGTCAACTTACTTTACTCTTCTTGGGGAGCTGGAGTACCAGAGTTGACCGGAGAGCGCTCTGCCATCAGTTTAGCGGGTCTTCGCTAGACCTGCTAAATCGACACCTGCTGCATCAATTGCAGCAGCGTCGATCTCCCAGGTAGTGAAGACAAGCCCTAAGTATACCTAGACCATCCCTGACAAGTGTTTCTGCAACCTGTTCTTCAAAACCTCCAGTGACAGGGATTACACAACATCCCTCGTTAGCCTATTCCAGTAATTAATTGTCCTTATGGTCAGAAAATTTCTCTTAACATCTAATCTAAATCTTCCTTGCTGCACATTAAGCTGATTATTCTTGTCCTACCTTCAATGGGCATGGAGAACAATTAATGACCTCTTTGTAACAGCTCTGAACATATTGCAAGACTGATATGAGATCTGCTCCCCCTCCCCCAGTCTTTCCTCAAGACTAAACATGCCCAGTTTTTATTAAAGCTTTCCCCATAGGTCAAACCTTTTAAACCTTTTTATTGTTTTTGTTGCTCTACTTTGGACTATGTCCAATTTGTCTACATCTTTCTTAAAGTGTAGCGCCCAAAACTGGACACAATACTCCAGCTGAGGTCTCACCAGTGCTGAGTAGAGTGGAACAATTACCTCCCATCTCTTACTTCTGTTAATATACCTGTGACCCAAGGACCCCTTGATTACAACTGGCAGAGGACACAGGGTCTTACAGAGGGTTTTACAAGGATCCGCTGGGTCAGATAACTACATAATAGTTCACCAAATGGTGATATATAAGGTCTCTACCAAGAGCCAGTAGCCCTGAGTTGTCATAAGCATTGCAAAATGTATGTACGGATAACATATAAGGAGTTCTATATCTACACTGAAAATTATGTTCTTAAGGTCTTGGAGTTAAGGCAGGTCACCAGGAGGTGCCATATACCTCAGAAATGTTCCTTTCAGACAAGTATAATAGACACCTATCTCCCTGTTTGGCCATTTGTGTATTGTATGCCTAACACTGAATGCCTGGTTACATACTGAGCTTTAAGAGATTGCAAAACCTACAAGAGGGGAAATCTACGGGAAGGAACAAACAGCAGGGGCATGTCCCGTTTATGAATAAAGACAAAGAATTGGTCTGGTATATCTTGGAGTGCAAAGGGACACACTAAATCCTTCAGCAATGAGACCAACTGCCAGAGTGCTTGTCTCATGAAAGGAGAGTCACAGCGAGCCTGGCTGAAAAGTGCTGCAAGGATTTTGGGTGATCAGTAGTCTACAAGAAATGAGAGTATCTTGTTAATTAAATCTAGGCTGAAGACTGTGTTATGATTAGATTTAATAAAGACAAGTGCAAAGTTCTTCAATTAGGAAGAAAAAAAGTCAATGCACAACTACAAAATAGGGAATAACTGGCTAGGTAATAGTACTGCTGAAAAGGAACTGGGGGTTGTAGTGGACCATAAAGAGAATATGAGTCAATGTGATGCAGTTGTGAAAGAGGCTAATACCATTCTGGGGTGTGCTAACAGAAGTGTTGTATGTAATATATGGTGAGGCCTCACCTTGAGTACTGTGTTCAATCCTGGGCACCAAACTTTAGGAACAATGTGGACAAACTGTATGAGAAAAACAGAAATGAAAAAAAAATTTAGACAACCTGACCTATGAAGAAAGGTTAAAAAATTGGGCATGTTTAGTCTTGAGAAAAGAAAACTGATTACAGTCTTCAGATACATAATGTTAAAGACTGTTATAAAGGGGATTGTGATCAATTGTTCTTCATGCACACTAAAGGTGGGATAAGGTATAATGGATTTAATCTGCAGCAAGGGCGATTTAGATTAGATATTAGGAAAAACCTCCTGACTATAAGGATAGTTAAGCACTGGAATAGGGTTTCAAGAGAAGTTGTGAAATTCCCCATCATTAAGATCAGGTTGGTCAACACCCATCCGGGTTGGTTTAGTTTTACTTTGTCCTGTCTCAGTGCATGGGGCTGGACTTGATGACTCCTCAAGGTCCCTTCCAGCCCTACATTTCTGTAGGTATCCATTTGTTTCCAATTCTTCTAATTGCTACTACTTGAATCACCATGCTTTTAAAAATAAAATTATACATGTTTTCACTATAAACATGTCTAAGTGCTGTGTGTTAAGCAGAGCAATGATCTGAGATAAAACTGGAAAATTGGGGAGTACGACTTCTTTGGAAGCAGCAAATCCATGAATACAGCAAGTGTCCAGTGGACCAGAGGACGGACACTCCATGGAGACACTTGGTGGGCTTGAGGGTTGGAGTTTGCCAATCACTAACCTGTAGAGAGACAGCAGAGGCTGCAAGACCTACAGAGGAGTGCTTGCGTTGCCCCTGGTCAGTGGAGTTGGGGAGCTGACCAATGGCAGGCACAGACGAGGCTTCCTTACACTATCAGCAGGGACGTGCTGGCCGCAAAATGTCTCGCGGCCCGCAATCGGCTTACCCTGATGGGCCGCATGCAGCCCCCGGGTCACAGGTTGCCCACTACTGCTCTAGCCTATCTAACATGGAATGGACCTAATTATCATTTACATACTTTTCTAACAGGTCTCTAAAGGTTGACTCTGGGTCATTTAGCCTGTGAGCTGCTTAATCCTTTCTGGTCATATGTCACAGCTTGCAACCCCTACCAGCTCAGTGTCTTCTGAAAATTTTATAAGCATATTTTCTGCCCCATTATCCAAGCCATTAATGAAAATATTGAATAGTACCAGACCCAGGACTGCCTTCTGTGGCATTCTACTAGATACAGCCTCCCAGTGTGACAGCTGTAGGAAAGAGACCTCAGCTTGGAAAGAGGAGACTAAGGGGGGATATGATAGAGGTCTATAAAATCATGAGTGGTGGGGAGAAAGTGAATAAGGAAAAGTTATTTACTTGTTCCCACAATACAAAAACTAGGGGCCACCAAATGAAATTAATGGGCAGCAGGTTTAAAACAAATAAAAGGAAGTTCTTCTTCACACAGCGCACAGTCAACCTGTGGAACTCCTTGCCTGAGGAGGTTGAGAAGGCTAGGACTATAACAGGGTTTAAAACAGAACTGGATAAATTCATGGAGGTTAAGTCCATTAATGGATATTAGCCAGGATGGGTAAGGAATGGTGTCCCTAGCCTCTGTTTGTCAGAGGGTGGAGATGGATGGCAGGAGAGAGATCACTGATCATTACCTGTTAGGTTCACTCCCTCTGGGGCACCTGGCATTGGCTACTGTCAGGATACTGGGCTGATTGGACCTTTGGTCTGACCCAGTGTGGCCATTCTTATGTAGACCTCAATATTGATGGGGAAATAAATTTTAAAAATTTAAGAAAAAAAAGCCTTCCTCCCGCCAATGTAAGTGCCCTAATACACCAACATAATAAGTCCACCTCCATGAGAGGCATAAGGCTTATGTCCCTGTAGTTAGGGTGACGCAGTGTCTGCAGAGAGGCTGCATCCCTTACATCTGCTGTCTTGCCAATTTCACGGCAGGAGCCATGAAATTGATAAGAAAGACCCTGCTCCCCTGGAGAGCTGGGTGGCTGCCTGATCCCAGCTGGGAGGGAGCCATGGTGAGAAGCCTGAGGGGCCCCTCCCCTGCTCCCTGATGGGAGCCCGGCAGCCTCCTCAATTTCACAGCTGGGGGAGCGCTGAAATTGACAATACTGCCTGACTCCCTATGGGGAGCGGGTGGGGAACGGAGAAGTTACCTACCACTCCTGGCTGGGAACAGGAGGTGAGAAGACCCGGGCAGTTTGCCCCCTGCTCCCAGCGGGGGTGGGGAGGTGAGAAGCCCTGGGAAGTCCCACTCCTGGTGGGGGACGGCAGGGTGGGAAGCCCTGGGTGGCTTTCCCCCTACTCCCGGCAAGGAACTGAAGGTGGGAGGGTGGGAAGCCCCGGGCAGCTTCCTTTCTGCTCCTGGCGGGGAAGGAGGGGGCCTCTGCAACTCCCAGTAAAGAATGAGGAGCAGGGAAGGGGCAGCCCGCGGGAAGCCTGTGGGGCAGCTGAGACCAGGCTCTCAGCTCCCCACACTGCCCCCTTTCGGTCAGTGGAAAGACTCCTGATGAGGAGACACACCACCGACCCAAGTAGGATAGTGTAGACATGCACCACTGCTGTAATTACTGCGGTGGCTGTAAGTCGACCTAATATAGGTGGACCTAGGTTTGCTGTGTAGACATACCCCCAGGATACTTGGAAATATAAGAATACAGTACATATGTTTAGTTAGTTATAATATATTAAAGCCAATCAAAGAAATTCCAGAACATCTCTGCTTCTATCTCCCAAGTACAAGCAAATATTAAGAATTACAAACCATGTAAAACATTCATGTTTTAGGAAGAGGCCTGATTTTGAAAGGAATGTAGGGTGTATTATCACAGTGATAAGCCTAGGTAAAGTGGGCCTACCAACCTCACCCTCTTGCCAGAAAACTTGCTTATGTTCTTAAACTTGAGAGGAAAACGTAGTTAAAATGGAAACTTCTGTTTATTTCTTAAATATTGAAATGACAAACCATCTTTGTAAAATGAATACTTGCAAATATGTTAGCTAAATGCAAAGTTCCTAATATTGTAAGGATTTTGATGTCTGAAGGCCAATCTGAACAGAAGATTTCGGGGAGCCTCACAGTAACCTCCCGCTGGGTCCCCCCGTTAAGCCCATCTATCAGAGCTGAATATAAAAACCTACACACACACCAAATATAAAAGTAAATAACAACAGTTTATTTAACTAAGGGAAGAGGAAGGGAGGAGAGGGGAATGGACTAACAACTCTGAGACTTGGGATACTACTTACACACATTCATACACTTAATTATAATTAAGTGTATGTATGTATGTTCTTCTACCTTTTCAGATGTTTACGTGGAAGGTGACAGGATCCAGGTGACCGAAGCCAGCGATGGACTGATTAACTCTGACCGTGGATAGCAAATGAAATGGACAGGTATGTATGTCGTGTGTGTGTGTAAGATTGAACTAACTACTCAGACTAGGTCCATGTATGCCAGTCTGCTTTCCCAAATAAAAGCATAAACAAACCCAAACCTATTAGTAAATAGCTATTGCAGGCCAATAGCTACTGCCAAGATGGAACTGCAGTGCAAGAGAGCTGGACACTTGAACCTCTGACCACTCGAAAGCTACACAGACCAAGAGCCAAGAGCTCCTCCCCTCACACACTTTTATAGGGAGCTGTTGCTGGGCAAACCTAGTTTCCCACCTTTGTGATTTCCTGCCTTTTCTTGGTACCAAGGAACAAGAACCAGACACAAGATGGAGGATACCTTGTCCTTTTACCAAAACAAAATGACCCTTTAAGTTACAGAACTTATTTTAACTTTATACATATATTTCAATAATTTGGCAGAAGTAAATTTAAAACTAAAATTAACAATATCATTGCTACACGAGTGGTAAAATGCTTTATGTACCAACATGGAACCTAATGATCTTGCTAGACAAGTGTAAGGGGCAATTTAAGTATACAATATTTATATTAATTGAGAATTTATTAATTACGGGCAGTGCACAAGAAAACCCTCACTCAATTCAGGAAGACAAGAAAAACATAGTTCTAAAAGTTATTGTGTAGAATCAACAACTTATGCTAAAGACTTTCTAAAAGTTTAATTTTGGAAATCAGTTCTGAGAACCAAAAACTTTTAAGGAGACATAGTATTTGCAGGAGGAACAGAAGTACTTGGACTTTTTGAAAACAGATTTTCATTTCCTGTCAAACTCCAATAAATCTGAAAAAATATCTCAGAGAATAGACTGAATAAAAACAAAGTTAAAACTAGCTTTTAAAGTTATCTGATGTTTTCCTGCCACAAGAAGAACGACGACAAATCAAGAAATGTTGCATATCATTAATAAATTACAGATGAAGATGCTCCTAAAGACTACCCATGAAGTCATGGAGCCAGCAAAAGAGAGACAGCAATCAACTTGACTTTAAACAAGCCAGAAAGAAGTATGTTTTCCTACCATTTCATGAAAATAGGAAGGAGAAGGTTATAAATGACTCTGATGTGAGCATCCCACATACATACACACACCCTCAGATACTCAGCTTAGACAGGAAGCACTTCACAACTCATCCTATCCATCTCTATAAGCAAGTTGCCACAGATAGATAACAAAAACAGAAGATTCAAGAAGAAACCAGCTCAAGGAAAACCACCCCAAAACATCAACAAGAATTGGTGAGAGGATGTTAACTAAGACACTCCCAATGGATTAGGTTTATATTCTTGTAATGATTTTATTGGGACAGAAAATACTGTTGTAACTTAAATGACCAACTATTGATCTCCAGAAGGATAACCCATATATTGCTGGACAGGAGACAGGGATTAAACCTTGGTAAACAGAGAAATAGTGGGATTTAATTGGATTTAAGATTCTTAATATTGGTTAATTGGCCTGTTTTGAGACGGCTCCTTTAATGGCTTCTTCTAAGTAACTAATTTAAATATTTTTTCCAATTGTATAGGATTTAGTTAAGATTGCTTACTTTCCCTGATTATAAATTGTCTGGTTATTTATTAAGAACTAACATGATCCACTTGCCCTTAAATTATTTTGCCCACACATAAACAGTTTAAGTATCTAATAAGATACTAAACTGAGTTCACAGCGGTTTCAGGAGACAATATACTTTGGTCTTCACTATCAAAAACGAAGAACACCCTAGAAGCAGTTTCTCTCCAGGATGTAAGAAGGTTAATCACCCTGCGCAGTAACTGCGGTTCTTCAAGATGTGTGTCCCTATGGATGCTCCACTCTACTCTAGAGGCACTTGCGCCCCCTGTACCTCAGATTGGAGCCTGGCCAGCTTAGGGTGCTGTTGGTGTCTGCCAAACAAAGATACTTGAGTGACAAATTCCGGAGTTGAACTGAGTTTTGGGGAACTGAGTGGAAGAGGGCCTCAGGGGATCTCAAGAAGCCCCTACATGTGACACCCCTTGGGCCAAATCATTCAGATTTTTTCATGTGTCTGTGTTTTGTATGCTATTGCTATTGTTTCAGCCACTTATTTACATTTATCCTGAATGTAAGGTAGGAGTTACACCCACCCATAACAACAAGGTTAATGCAACCTATAACACCATTTATGTCTGCAGCATCATAGCACTTTACAGAAAATTAAAAGTGACAGGTCCCTTACAATCTAAGTGAGACAAAGAATACAAAGGAATGAAAACCAGTATGTCAGGGGTGGGAAATGGTATGGAAAGGACAAGGAAAAGATAATGGGATAACAATATGTGCACATAAAATGGGTTAGTTCCCTTTTTTCTTTAGTGTGTATTTAGAATCATATCCTCAATGGGTGTCACTGAAGTCAGCTTACACCAGCTGAGAATGTGGCCCATGCTTTCTACATTTTTATGTTGTATTAATATAATAGTTTGAGAACGCTAACACCAGCAAAAAGATAGAAGTGGTGTAGCAGAGGTGAACATTCTGCTATAGAAGTGCAAATTATCATCAATCATCATCTCAATTAGGGTTCTGGGTATGGAAATTGGCTAGTAAAGTGTCTCTGAGCATTTTCATTCATGCTACGTGGTTATGGGTTTCTGCCATGCCTTCTTGAGAATTCTCTTTTCAGTGGCTGGTATATAGCTTCAATTTACAGGACAATTCCGGTAACTCATTCTAAGAAACAGGCTTATCATTTCATGATTGCAGGCTTAACCTATTTTCCGTAATGCTCAGAATATGTGGCAAATACTTGAATAGGTTTATCAAATGCCCAATAATCAGTTCAGTACAATAAACAATTCTGCAAACCAGGGACTGCAAAAAACACCACACCCCTGTGTGATATCCATCACATATAAACCTTGGCAAATCCTCTAGATCAAAAAGCAGTAACTCTTTCAAGGAAGTTAAAGTGTAAAGTATCAGATTACTTACTGAATATTTGAACATACCATCTGAGTAACTAAAACCCATGGAGTATAAAATCCATCTTTCTTACTGAAATTTGAGAGGTTTTTTTTGTTTTTTGTTTTGTTTTAAATATATCTCAGAAAAGATGTATAGCTCTGGTCTGGGAGTAAAGTGAAGTAGTGGATTAATGTCAAAAGGTTTTTTTTAACCTCTGAAGATCTGGGTCAGTATCAAAACATATTTGCCTTGCAATGTCTGTGCAGAACTTTCATAAGTGTTATGCATGTGCTCTGAAGCAGAATATACCCTTCAGGATGTAGAAACCAAACCACAACATGGTACATTATTATGTACAGCATCCTTCATGCAAGTTCGAACCCCAAAACTTTAGCCAGTTACACAGAGGCCTAGTCAACATTTTCCAAATTTCAATTTTTGATGCAATTTTTCATCAAAAGTTTGATTTGATAGGGAAAAAAACCCTGAAAAGATTTGACAATTTTTTTCTTTGGAAATTGTCAGAATTTTAACTAGCTCTAGTTACAGAGTTCAAACGAAAAATTAATAATGGGGACAAAGGTTAAAGATATAGGCCAGGTTGAAGAGAAACTTTCACATGAGATTTGAGAATGGATGGAGCTCAGTAAGGGGTGGTACAAGAATAGAGAAGTATTGTCCTGTTATATCCTTGAACAGAGCTTCTCCTGCTATGGCCTTTGAATCTAGAGTCCATCTCTTCCATGCCCCCTTTGGAGAGGCTGGCATAGTCTGGCAATAACGTGAAGCAGCTCCCTTATTCTCCCTGAGCGTGGAACTGCAATTATGACTAGTCATTGATTGAACCATGGAAGAAATAAGCTTCCTGATATACAGTATACTAAACCTCAAGCTTCAGGGCTTAAGACAATCTCAGTTAGATATTGAGATGAGACCTATGTGGTGGGCAATTTATCCCACAACTGATTATTTCAAGGTTCTGCTAAATCATCACTCCTTCCTCTGAAGCATCTGCTAACTGGACAAGGGTTGCTTCCTGTCCAGGTTCTCCCAGGATCATCCCTTTTATTGAGGTAGTGATCCTGGGAAAATCTACAAGGTGGTTTAGTATACACTGTATATGTTCATTTCTGTGGGCTCTGTATTATTCCGGATGTCCTCGTGTTTTATACTTCAAAGGTGGCAACTCTATGCTGGACTTGGGTGATAGACTGGGGCACAGAAGGGGCACTTCTAAGGAGGAGATATTTAGCTATAGGAAGTGAAGTTTAAATCACAAGTTTACTTGGTTAAGGCAGGCAAAGAGGTGCAACTATCCCCATTAGTAAGAGGGGTGGTACAGGGCTTGGTCATCTGAAGAATCATCTTTGTTCAGAAGATGCGTTATTGTAAAAGGACACCAACCTCATGCATGTACTAACTCTTTCACTGAAATTCATTGTTCAGCTAAGTCTTCTAAGGTACAAGGTATGGAAAAAAGTGTGTATTTATATAATACAATGCTAAGTGAATCCTTTGTTTCTCAGACTCCTGCAGTAGCTGCAACACAGGTAGATGACATTTTAAGCCAAAACTATACCAAAGGAGTTTTGGCTTAAAATGTCATCTACCTGTGTTGCAGCTACTGATAGGTCATCTGCTTCCTTTATTAGAAAAAAACAGGCCGCAGCAGCACCCTGGTGGGGGAGGAAGAGGATAATCTATAAACAGTTGAAATGAGATATTTGCCTTATTAAAATGTCAGCTTTAAAACCCACTTGGCACACACTCTCCTTTGAAAAGATTTGCACCTAAATATGACTCTGCACAATACTTCGCAGAACAGAGCCCTCTGAAGCCTTGTGGTCTATGTTCGTGTATAACCCTCTTATAATGCATGTTATCAGGACTAGTTTTTTTCCCCCCCAGTCACCCATTGTGGAAAATCATTTAATGTCTCTGTCAAAGCTTGAAGCACTGTAATCACATACAATTCATTCCTCTTAGCAAAAGCTCAACTCTAACTATGTGGATGTAGATATTAACAGAGTTTACAGACCACAGTGAGAGTTTATATAGGATATAAAAATGATACATAGATGGCCCGTCTTCCCAAATTCACACACACACACAAAAACATTTCTTTTAACATTTCTTATGCCTTGAACAAAGTCTTACTTGTCCTCTGTATATTATGTGCCAGTTGCCAGAAACTTGGCAGCTGGTAATTGCAGTAAACATTTTTTTTAACTCAAGATCTGATTTAACTGTTATGGTGATGCTGGCTTATGAACACAGCTATGCTGCCATGGACCTGAATTACAGCAGTAGCCCTGTAATGCGCAAGTTCTTTTTCTAAGACAGATAGTAGATTGTGAAATTGTGCACAGGCAATGCTCAAGCTCCACTCTCTGTTGAAGTGGCAGCCAGTTTGTACAGGCTTTTTGGAGTAGGGTTTGGCAAAGAGCATCTATTTGTTGAGGCTGCTAAACCAATAAAGCTTTGGGGAGAGTTGGGATTTATCAGATTAGATAATATGCTTCATAGCTTTTACCAGTACTAATGGGAATAATGCATGCCTAAGGAGACTGTCTTTGTGTGGGCACACAGGGGTAGGGGAACAAGCAGTGCAAAGAGCCTTCCTCTCTCCCATTGTCCCCCTGGGCAGTGGTCAGTCAATCACAGAGTGGAGCACAAACCTTGCTATCTGTGCCAGATTTCTCAGGGAGGAGGCAGTTAGTGATGGGCCAACATTAGAAGAAGTCGGTCAGGGAAGGGTACACTGATCCCTTTCAGAAGGTGGAGGAGCTCCTTTTCCAGGCTAGGATTTTCAAATGAGCTTAAAAGAATTAGGTGTGCAAATCCCATGGATTTGGGAATTGGGGTGGGGCTTTCAAAAGTCTTTACTGTTGACATAACTCTGCTCCCACTGAAGTCAATATCAAATGGGAGCAGAGTTAGGCCAATGCTGGGCACTTTTGAAAATCTCACTCATTTCCCGACTCCTTTGAGAGTCCCAGACCCAGTATGTGCTCCCTAGGGGCTTTCACACACAGCTCCTCCACACCCCACACTCACCAGTGGCTTAAAGCTACAATCCCACACATTGTGTACAATGTGTAAACTGTGACACATTATGTACAGTTCACTAGTGGGCTAAAGAAAAAGAAGACATCAGCTTACAGTACAGCACAGGGATAGACAGGCACACGCTATATAAGCTACAGGTTTTCATTTCCAGGAGGCAACAATTCTTATGGCAACTGGTAGATTTTATTTCACATTTTATCATGCCTGTTATTAATGTGCTGCTAGATATCTATAAATAACTGAACCTGTTGTGCCAGGAATCCCAGTGTGCAATGGCATGCATACCTTGGGGGATTATAGGTATACTACAGGTAGCAGGCAAGGGATCAGCCAGTGCCTCTACACATTTGCAATAGCTACACGCATCACCTGTAGCTTCTTGAAACTTCCTCTCTGTGCATATCTTTCTGCCCTGAAATGGGACAAGGTGGGTGAGGTAATATCTTTTATTGGACCAACTTCTGCTGATGAAAGAGACAAGATTTTGAGCTACACACAGCTCTTCTTCAGGTCTGGGAAGTCACTCAGACTGCCACAGCTAAATGCAAAGTGGAGCAGATTGGTTAGAGTACATGTTAACTACTTTGGCTAAGAGACCATTCAAGGTGAAATGGCCCAACCTCTGCAGTCATAGGACAAAAAAGGGGGGGGTTAATGGGTTACGGATTCTTATAATAAACCCTAAATCCGGTGTCTTTATTAAGACTATGATTTTTAGTGTCTAGCTCTGTCCAAGGTCCTGGAGTGGATACACAATCCAGGGGTAGCACACATTCCCCTCCCTTCTTACCAAATTATTCCTTGGAATATGCTCCCCCTTATGCTTCCAAGGGCATAATGATAGAGTATTAACAGTCTTAGACAACTTCTTTTCCAAGGAGGCTCCCTTTGCCAGATATGGATAATATACATTTTTCATTGTGCTGACTCCTTGGGGGGAAAAGAAGGCCTTATTTCTATCTTGCAGCTTTTCTGGAAGTTAGCATATCATTTATAATAGACATTTTTCTATTATAATTTGCATAATTTTTATGACTCCTCTCCAAGTGTGTCATTTACATATTAGTTTCCCTTGTCTTCCAACTTTCATTTTTTAAATGCAGTTGCAAAAAAAGGCTATCACTGTGGGATGTACTGACAGGAGTGTCATATGTAAGACCAGAGAGGTAATTGTCTCATTCTGCTCGGCACTGGGGAGGCCTCCACTGGAGTACTCGTTCCAGATCTCGGTGCCACACACTAAAAAAGATGCGGATTAACTGGAGAGAATCCAGAAGAGAGCAAGAAAAAATGATTTAAAAATATGATCTATGAGGAAAGCTTAAAAAATAGGGCATGTTTAGTGTTGGGAAAAGTGGGGGCTAGATAACTGTCTACTATGTTAAGGGTAGGGCTGTCAAGCGATTAAAAAAATTAATCACGATTAATTGTGCTGTTAATAATAGAATTACATTTATTTAAATATTTTTGAATGTTTTCTACATTTTGAAATATTGATTTCAATGAGAACACAGAATACAAAGTGTACAGTGCTCACTTTATTTTTGATTACAAGTATTTGCACTGTAAAAAACAGAATAAATTGTTTTTTTTCAATTCACCTAATAGAAGTACTGTAGTGCTATCTCTTTTTCATGAAAGTTGAACTTACAAATATGGCATTATGTACAAAAATAACTGGATTCAAAAATAAAACAATGTAAAACTTTACAGCCGACAAGTCCACTCAGTCTTACTTCAGCCAATCATTCAGACAAAGAAGTTTTGTTGCAATTTGCAGGCAATAATGCTGCCTGCTTCTTGTTTACAATGTCACCTGAAAGTGAGAACAGGCATTCACTTTGTACTGTTGTATCCAGCATCACAAGATATTTATGTGCCAAATGCCCTAAAGATTTATTTGTCCCTTCATGCTTCAACCACAACCTAAAGCAGTGCGGACCGACACATGTTCACTTTCATCGTCTGAGTCAGATGCCACCAGCAGAAGGTTGATTTTCTTTTTTGGTGGTTTGGGTTCTGTAGTTTCCACATCTGAGTGTTTCTCTTTTAAGACTTCTAAAAACATGCTCCAAATCTCGGCCCTCTCAGAATTTGGAAGGCATTTCAGATTCTTAAACCTTGGTTTGAGTGATGTAGCTATTTTTAGAAATCTCACATTGGTACCTTCTTTGCGTTTTGTCAAAACTGCCGTGAAAGTGTTCATAATACGAACATGTGCTGGGTCATCATCTGAGACTACTATAACATGAAATATATGGCAGAATGCAAGTAAAACAGAACAGGAGACATACAATTCTTCCCCAAGGCGTTCAGCCACAAATTTAGTGAACACGTTTTTTTAATGAGCCTCATCAGCATGGAAGCATGTCCTCTGGAATGGTGGCCAAAGCTGAAGGGGCATATCAATGTTTACCATATCTGGCACGTAAATACCATGCAACATTGGCTACAAAAGTGACATGCGACCTCCTGTTATCAAGAAGCAGGCAGCATTATCTCCCATAAATGTAAACAAACTTGTTTGTCTTAGCAATTGCCTGAACAAGAAGTAGGACAGAGTGGATTTGTAGGCTCTAAAGTTTTACATTGTTTTGTTTCTGAGTGCAGTTATGTAACCAAAAAAATTCTTCATTTGTAAATTACACTTTCACAATAAAGAGATTGCAGTACAGTACTTGTATGAGGTGAACTGAGAAAATACTATTTCTTTTGTTTATCATTTTACAGTGCAAATATTTGTAATAAAAATAATGCTATAAAGTGAGCACTGTACACTTGGTATTCTGTGTTGTAATAGAAACCAATATATTTGAAAATGTAGAAAAACATCCAAAAATATTTAATAAATTTCAATTGGTATTCTATTGTTTAACAGTGAGATTAACCACAATAAAAAATTTTAATCACGATTAATTTTTTGAATTAATCGCGTGAGTTAACTGCGATTAATCAACAGCCCTACTTAAGGTAGAACAAGAAAAATCAACTTAATCTGATGCATCTGTGAGTTAGTTTTTCCTAACATCTAACATAACTATAATGATAATTAAGTACCAAAATAGGTTACCACTGGACATTGTAGTTCACTGGAGGTTTTTAAGAACAGGTGAGACTAATCGCCTGTAAGGGATGGTCTAAGTTCACTTGGTCCTGCCTCAGTGCAGGAGACTGGACTAGGTAACCACTTGCGGTCTTTTCCAGCCCTACAGTTCCATGATTCCAGGATTGTCTGTTATTGTTATTTGCTTTGAATAGTTATTTAATAATAAAGTCACCTTTCCCCCCCAATCGCAGATTTAATTCACACTTTTGGCTACTCAACTGACTTTCCTGCAGGGGAAATAATCTGTACATCCATAGGGCCTGTGGGTGACATCCTCAGATTGAAATGTGATTTCTGGATGGCGTGGGTGGTTTGTGATTTTAACACATTGTGCCACCTCTATTTAGATAAAAACATACCCAAGATAGAATTTGGTGGGTTAATACCTGGAGATTGATGCTTGCGGGTAAAGTTTTTGTTCATATTATAATGTATATTATTGAGTCCTTTTCCATTACTTTTCATCTACAGAGCTCAAAGCACTTTCCAAATAAATGGAGGCAAGCATCAATCTCCCCACTTTGCAGATGGAGGAATCAGAAGCACAGGGAGATCAAGTGACTTGTCTATGGGTGACACAGTATATCAAGTCCCACTGATTACCATTCCCATGCACCAACCACTGGCTGACAGTGATTCCCTCTCCTGAGCTAAACTTAAGCTCCCTGTCACTTTTTGTTTCTCTGAAAACAGGAAAATATTTTTTTGGACGTTGCCTCGGTGTGCTAGGAAATGATTGCATTTATTGAAACTGAAGTCACTTACAATTCACCTGCTTCTAGATTGTGCGTCAACTTGCAACCCAAATAAGATGCAACATGTTGTAGTGAAACTTTCAAGCAAAACCGGGCTGGTTTAGGAATCTGCACAGACGTGTGAAATTTGTGGGTTTGCAGAGTTTTGACACATAAAGAGAAGAAATTCAGTAATCTTAACTGATTTTGAGGTTGTGGGTTTGACTATAAAACCCTGCAAAACCTTATGAATTGAAATTGATTGAAAATCTGCAAAAACTGCTTTGATGAAACAACGTTACCAACCAATATAAAATCAGCAGGTCTGTTGTTGTTCATATCCATAGATTTTAAGGCCAGAATAGACCACTATGATGATCTAGTCTGATCTTCTGCATACCACAAGCTATAGCATTGCCCTGTATTAATTCCTGCTTCAAGTTCAGTTGAGGGATGATCTTGTTCCCATTGACTTCAGTAGGAAGTCTTATTGCTCCACAAGACTTCAATAAGAATGGAATCTGCCCCTGAGTACTGCAGTTACTTGTACTGCAGTATTGCCTAGTGGCCTCCACTGATGTTAGGGCTTTGTTGTATGAGGCACTGTATAAAGACATAGTGTGAAACAATCCCTGCCCCAAAGAGCTTTTAAAGGTGCTTACATAGTACAATGGATTTGTTTATATCGGTTAAAAAAAAGACAGGGTCAGAAGATGTTTTAGGGTACATCTGATTAATTCAGATTACTGTTAAGTATGTAACTGACACTCTGAATACGTTTCCCAGACATGAAGAGGAGCTCTGGGTAAGCTTGAAAGCTTGTCTCTCTCACCAACTGAAGTTGGCCCAATAAAAGATATCTCACCCAACTTGTCTCTCTCTGTTCAATATTCATAGCCAAATTAAACGTTGGTTTTGCAGTATAGCCTAGTGGATCAAGACCTCATCTCGATCCCCAGTTCTGCCACTAGCCTGCTACATCACCTTGGGCAAGTCGCTTCATCTCCCTTTGTAATAAATTTGCTCATCTGTAAAATGAGGGGAATGGTACCGACCTCCTTTGTAAAACACTTTGAGATCTCTGGCTGAAAAGTGCTATGTAAGAGCTAGATATTATATTATATTACATTAGAAATAATAAAAGTTAGTTAGCATTTAGTGCTATGATAGGTCTCAGATTGATAGCCCTGGAGAACGAAATCCTCATTTAGCTGTCATGCATTTACAGCCTGGGTTGCAGTGATACACGTTTTCCTACATTGTCCCATCAATGTTACTCGCTTGGGACTGGCTTGGACCGCCTATTGGGATGAGTTGGAAGTTCAATTTCTGTTTTCATGTCCATTCAGGTTCATGGACTGTGGACTGAGTTTGCAACAAGTGTAAATTGCTACCGTTTGCAATGGTGCTTTTTATGAAGGGCATCTACGCACGAGACTCAAACTGCAGGAAGAAAAAATGCAGTTACTGTTGACCTAAGATTGTATCTAAGGCAGAGAGATGAAAAGCTCCACACTTTATTATAGTCCTGTGAGCCATTTTATCCCATAATAGTATAGCAATCATGTCGTGGTCAATGTAGCCTACTCAATATCAATTACTTCATCATAATGAAATCAGAACTAGGGGTGCATCCAACTATACACTAGTAAAACACACAGTAGGGATAGAAAATGAAATTAGAGGCAATATTTTGGCCATGAGGCCTGTTTAGGTTGGGGTAGAGGAACCTAAGCCTGATGTAATCTGCCTCCATAACCCAAAGCAGGCTCAATGATGAGATATGACAGTTAATCTGGTTTTCTATTTCTGCAGTGTTATTTACTGAACCTTTTAGGTCTGATGTTAGGTGGTTTTCTTCACAAAAAATGGCCGTGAGCTTTGTTCCTGCCACATCAGTAGAATGATATTTGGGGAAGTGCTAAAAGCCATAAACCCATTAGCACCATGAATCAGTATTTCCCAGTGCAGTACTCGTTTGCCAGTAGGTATTTATTTACACAGATTTCTAAATTACAAAAGAGCCCTGTGCATGCTGACAATAACAAATTTGCAATAGTTCAAATAAATAAGAAAAATATGGTCATAATAATACCAGGTCAAATATATACAAAATAAAGACCTCTTAGTTTTATTCTCTACCCATAGCCACCCCATCTCTAAATGCCTGAGAGAAAAGAAGTATGGAGACATAATGAGATGAGTGCATTCCATAGACCATAGTATCCCCATAGAGAAAGCACAATACAACTTTCTAAACCAAGGATTTTAACAAGAAACCAAATCTACCTCCAGATCCATATAGTATCAAACATAGGTGGGATTTAGAACCCACCTGATTCTGCACCTAAATTTTATTCCAGCACATTATCTGTATAATGGCTCAAACCAGCACCTTGGATCAGACGACTCCATAAGTGTACAAAATCAGGATGAGAATGTAATGTCTTAGGCCCATTGCTAAAAATAACTCTGTCTTCAGAGCACTGCACAAACACCCACTAATACCTTCAATGAAACACTCCTATAAGGCAAGTATGCATAAGTATTCCTTGTGGGAAACTGAGGCACTAATAAATGTCTTCCCCAAGACAATGCACTGGCTTTCTACTGACTTCAGAGTCAAGATTAGAACTCTTCTGGCTCACAGGCCTGTTTTTTAACCACTAGACTATGCCCTGAGGTTAGATTAGATTATCTAGAAAGGGGAGTTACAAAAAGGCCCCTTATTATATTACAAGTGGCTTAAACTTAAGCTGGTAGCTGGAGAGAAAATAGTGCTTGAGGCCCATTCCCCTTCTATAAACATGCTTTGCATTCCCTCTTGTAGTTTCATTATTAATAAAGTTTATTAATTTTTAGTTCCAAGCACAGTAGGTTCTCCAAGGGGAGCAAGAGCAACTCTGACATCTTGGCTCAGTGGTTTGCCAACTTCAGACACAGCAGGAATTGGCCTTTCATTTCAGTCAGCACCAATGTCTTTAGAGCTCTCAGCTCCTCCAAGGTCACTCGTCTTTTTGCAGTCACATTGTTTTGCCTCATTTTTCCTTTCACAGTATTAATTCAGATTATTTGCAGAATCTCATGTAAACAACTGCAATTATGCCTTAATTAGGCTTCTCATGAAATTTGGGAAGAGGCATTGATTTTATAAACCATGTGGGGTTTTTACATTCATTTTCTTTGGATTTTATTGCTTATGCTTTCCTTGCTCACAGTTTCTTCTCTTCCATGGGAAACCATTTTAATACCTGTTGTAAAGAGCAGAATGATGGTGGCAAAGGTTTTTCCCCCTATGTTTGAAGCGCGTAAAGAGAACAAATATCCCTGTATTTAAATGTGGTTTGGAATCCTACTTCAAGGCTGAAGCCTGACCTGCAGGGTTTCAAATATTGAATAATATTCTCTCTCTGGGACTAAATCCCTACTTGATGCAGCAAAAATGCGAGTGATTCTGCACTCTGTAGTGCAATATATGATAAAGCTGGGCTAATCCAAATCTGAACTGGCAAGCCTACCTGACAATTAGGTTTGCCTTTAACAAGTACATTTAAAAGGTCACCAGGGTCCTGACGCAAGAAAGAAAGAGAGATCTTTTAACTTTAGGCATGCTCTAAAGTTCCTCTGGGAGAACTAACCATGTACTTCATAGCTTTCCTCACTCTGGGCTCAGTTTTGCAGCTGCATATACCTGGGGAGGAGGAATTGGAGTGACACAGAATGACTAGAGAAACAAAAAAACTAGGGGGGAAATATAGGTCTGGAGAAGGAGAAAGATCAGAGAGGGTAAGAATTTGGGAAGCTTATTTATCAGAATAGATTTTGCTGAGCTTAGCAGGGAGAGCAAGTAGGATTTTTGTTGGTTGTTGTGTTGTTCGTTTTGGTAGAAAACAGAGTTACAAAAGGTGTCTAAAGGGGAGAAGAGAAACGGTGTGAATGAATCCTCACTTTTAGGTCCAAAGCCAGTAGTAAATTAAACTTATCACACCCCACGGCTGTTCAGAAGTCTACCTCAAATGAGTTTGGTGGATTTTGTTCAGCCCCCAGCAGACTAGTCAGCATCACAGAAAGCACCATCACATCTTGGGACAGGTGCTGGAAATCCAGGAAAGGCCATGTGTGATGAATCATCCAAGCCATGACTGGCAACAGAGGGCAGTGTGGCAAATCAGATAATTCTGCTGCTGCTCTTTCCCCCCTCTTCCTGGGTATTCTGGGACAAAACAGGAGGAGTAAGTGACAAAGGCCAGGTGTGTGGGAGGACCATGACAGTGAAAGCAGTTGGAGAGGGTATGGGACCCACTAGGTGATCATGATCTGACAGAATTCAAGAGCTTAAGGAAAGGAGGACATGAGAAGAGCAAAACAAGGACACTGGACTTCAGAAAGGCAGATTTCAACCAACTCAGAGAATTAGTAGGCGAGGTCCCATGGAAAGACCAATTAGGAGGAAAAGGAGTCAAAGGGGGCTGGCAGTTCTTGAAAGATGTAATACTAGAGGCCCAACATCAAGCTATTCTGATGCAAAGGAAATATAAGAAGAGCAACAGGAGGCCAATGTGGCGACACAAGGAGCATTTTAAGCTATCTAACCCAAAAGGGATACATATAGGAAATGGAAGGAAGGGCATGTCACCAAGGAAGTATACATGGGGATAGCACGAGTGCGTAGGGACAAAATCAGGAAAGCCAAGACAAATAATGAGTTATAGCTGTCAAGAAATATTAGAGACAACAAGAAGGAGTTCTACAAATATGTCAGACAAAAAAGAAAGATCAAGGACGGTGTCGGTCTGCTGCTCAGTAGAGAAGGTGAGCTGGTAAGGGAAGATGATAGAAAGGCAAAGCTGCTCAGTGCCAACTTTGCTTCAGTCTTCTGACAAAAAACAACATGCAACTGGATGACTAGCGAAGTTACCATAGATGATAAAGGGGAAGGGATGCAGTTAAGGATAAGTAAAGAGCACTTCAGAGATCTTCTGACTAATTTGAATGAATTCAAGTCAGCAGGGCCAGATGCTGTTCATACCGGTGTGCTGAAGGTATTAGCTGAAGAAATCTCGGTGCCACTGGGAAGAATATTTGCAAACTCATGGATGACAGGAGAGGTCCCAGAAAACTGCAGAAGGGCTAACGTTGTACTCATCTCTAGAAAGGGGGGGAAAGGAGGAGCTGGAGAACTATAGACCAGCCAACCTGACCTTGATACCTGGAAGGCTACTAGAACAATGTATAAAGCTGCTAAGAAGGATCTGGGAGTTGTGGTGGATCACAACCTCAATATGAGTCAACAATGCAGGAAAAAAAAGCAAATGCAATGTTGGGTTCATTGACAGAGGCATAGCATGCAAGTCATGGGAGATGACAGTACCGCTCTACTCAGTGCTGGTTAGGCAGGGAGTAGTGTGTCCAATTTTGGTCACCAGTGTAGAGAAAGGATGTAGAGAAACTCAGAAGGCTCCAGAGGTGAGCAACAAAGATGATCAAAGGGATGGAATGCAAACCACATGAGCAAAGGCTGAAGTTTAGTTGTTTAGTTTGAAAAGAGAAGATTAAGAGGGGACATGACAGTGGTCTTCAAATACTTGAAAGGCTGCCATAAAAAAGGTGGAGAAAAGTTGGTCTCTCTTGCCACAGAGGGCAGGACAAGAGGCAATGGGTTCAAGCTACAGCACAACAGATTTAGATTAAATCTCAGGAAAAACTTGCTCACTTTAAGAACAGTAGGATGATGGAACAAACTGCTTAGGGAAGTCATGGAAGCTCCTTCACTGGAGGTTTTCAAAAGGAAGCTGGAGAGCCGTCTGTCTTGGATGGTTTAGACACAACGAATAGCGTATCTTGGCAGAGAGTTAGACCAGATGACCCTTGCAGGCCCTTCTAACCCTATTTTTCTAGAGCTGACATGCCTACAATGGTGCACCTGGCACACAGCCAGTGACTGTCAAGACAAGGGTTGGTACCATGGCGTGCTGGAGTCCCCACAAAACCTAGGTATTTTCAAACCTAACAAAGTCACTCCAAGTCTGGCTTGAGCTACATTGGGGAATTTTTCACTGCTATTGTTCTGTACATCAGCAGGGGATTTCCAAGATTTGCACAACTCCACGTGACAGATGTTATGCAAATTATTTAATGGACAATTTGCATTCATTCAAATAATTGACATGTGATCATAACCATCTTACAGTCAATACACCCATCCTCAAGCAGTGGAGGAAACAGGACATGAAGATTTGGTACCTATGAGCCTGGGAGAGGGTGGGTGGCTGTATAGGGGTTTGAGGTAGGGAGTTTGCTGGGTGGGTTGCAAGGGGTTTGAGTCTGAGTGCTGTTGGGAGTGACTGGGGTAGGAAGGTGGGTGCTGCGGTAGAAGTCCTTGATGTCAGGCTTGGCAGAGAGCTGGGTTTCCTGGGAGTGCTGAGACATGGGTGGGTAGTGTTTGGGGGAGTGGTGGTTGGGGTCTCTGGAGAGCAGAGGTCTGGGATCTGGCTAAGGTGTCTCTGATGGGAAGCTGTCTGGACAAAGGGGACTATAAGGTAAGGGGATCTGGCTGTGGTTTCTTTGAGAGCCTGTGATCCAGCTAGCAGAAGAAGCCGGGCTCCATGACAGCATCTAGTGGCCAGAAGGAAGAACTACAAACACGGCTCACAGCTCTCCCCGTGACATGACACTCAAGCTGTGGACAGACGGCACTGGAGTTGTCAGATGCCCAAGAGTCATAGGTGATGCTGGACAGTTAGCAGCCCTGGATTTCACTCTCCAGGGTTGTCAGTCTAGCCCCTTTAATGAGCACTAAATTCACATAGTTTGTGAGTCTGTTAGGGGCCCCTTTGTACTGTTAAGTATTTTTTGTATTACGGCAGCACCTAGAAATCTCCTAGCAGAGACCAGGGCCCCATCATGCTAGGCACTGTACTGAGGTGAAGTGACAGTCCCAAATGCAAAGATGCTTTTAATCCAGAGCATCATACAGAATCAGAGGCACTGTAGCAGCTCCTACCCCTGGCGTATTTGACAAATGCCAACAGTGACCTTTCCAGAATCACAGAAGTGAAAAGCGTGTCACTTCTGCCTCCGTGTCTCTCCTGATACAAGATTGGGCGGCATCATAAATACGGCTGTGCCTAAATATTCACAAACCAGCCTCAAAAATATTTTCTCTAAGCTACTTGGAATGGAAACTAAAATGTTTATGTATGAAACCATTTATTACTTGCAACTTTAATTTCCCAAAGAGTCCTGCTTTTTTTAAAAAAAGTAACATCTGAGACAGCTTTAGTAGAAAGGCCTATGTGTTCTGTTGCTTCTTGCTAACAATCCGAAACAAGTGCCAAACACACAAGTTATTCCTGGTTCAACATATCATTTCATTTGCAATGGCAGTTTTATTATTGCTTGAAAATCATAAATTCCTGTGTAAGGTGGAAAGGACTTGTTAAGCCCTGATATTGCCTTTTCTGTATGCAAAGCCAACATCTCTCTGATGTGCAGTATATTGGTAAGCAATGCTTTGCTCTGTAATGATAAGAGCATACAGAGCTGACCACTGAAAGGTAAATGCTCAGGCCCAGCTTTCAGACTGAAACCAAATATACCTATAAACCTAGACCCTTTGGGCCAGACTCAGATACATTAGTGCAACACTGAAATCAGCCCCTCTGAGTGAAATTCAGATACCCACACTCTGCATAATGCTCAAGTAATTGGGCCTTGTGTCAGGTACTGTGCAGGAGACAGGAATGGACAAGCCCTTCTGTAACCACAATGCAGATACTTTGATGTCACTGAATCCATAAGAGAAATATTAACAAGTGAGACTCTCCTCTGCTATTTGTGGATTTTAAAAGATTGTCGCTTTTTGTAAGAGCAGTAGTTTTGCTCCAGGGTCTTCAGCCCACATTTTCCCTCCTCACACAGTTATGCAGTCTGCTGTGCACCATTAACCCATCTGCCTTCTGTCCTCTATCCCAAATGGCTGTATTTCAATGGTACCATATGTCCAGTCTATGGGGCCAACTTCTGTTCTCAGATACACATGTCCAGCTCCTATTGACTTCCATGGACATTGCACTTCTATATGGAAGTGCAAAACTTGGCCCCCAAGTTGTGAAGCACTCTGGGATCCTAAAGGATGGAAGATCGGAGTAATAGCAGAACAGTTCAATTGTTTTATATTCAGTCATCATTTCCTGGTCTGTCATTTTTGGATTAGAAAAGCGGGGGTATGCACAAACACTCCATAGCTGCATGCAGAGTCAGTCACCAACACAAAGATGGGGCCCAAATTTTCAAAGCGTGCAATTCTCAAAGGCGCTGAGCAGCCAGAATGTTCAATGAACGGGAGGCGCAAGTGCTCAGCACCTTCTATGTAGGGCTCCAGTTCACCAAAACACTTGAACATATGCTTAAGTTCAAGCACATATTTACGTCTATGCTTGTCAAGCAAAGCACTTAAACACAAGGCGGGGGTAACATTTCAAATGTCATTAAGTGCCATAGGCACTTTGATTATCAGTGAGACTCCTAAGGAACTTGATAATTTTACCCTGGAAGCCTAAATATAGATTTAGAAGCCTAATGTTAGGCTTCTGGTTTGGAAATTTTGGCCTTAGCCTTTTATGGTAGAATATCGGTTCTCACAAGTACATATTCAGGAAATACAAATTAAGACGAGTTCACAGGGGTTAATCAACAGCAGCCTCTTCTCTGTGCCAAAGAGACCAAATGCCCAACCCAACAGTGAATGCCCTTGACAGGACATTTACTCCCAGGATACATCCAACCAGAGGGCTTTCCCTTGCAACCTGAACATTTACCCAAAATAGATTTCAAAGGATTTTTCAGGAACTTAATATAAAAATGCTTTTAAAAAATATTGTTCTTAGTCCTGTTTCCTGTCCCCTTTAAAAGATATACAAGTCTCTGTAGAAGCTGCCCAACCACTCACCATGCATCCTAGTTGCCAGGCACGTCATCTCCCCATAGAGAACACAGTCCTTGATGGGCCCTTGAGCAGTCATCTCCCCATAGATGAAGGCCCCAGTGTTGTAATGGCCTCTAGGAGTGAGTAGGGGAGCCCAGACCCACCCTCCCCACTGGGCTCCGGTCCAGAACCCAGTGGTAGACAGCTCCACTGGACATCTCAGGGTGCTAAGCCAGCATCCCCCCCACCAGACCACTTCCTACCCTGTCTCCTTTAGCTTCCCAGAGTAAATCACTCCCAGCAAGTCTCTGACCTGCACAGTGTCACTTCTCTCCTTTGTAGGTTGCATAGGTCTGAGTAGCCAGGCCTCAGGCAAGGTGCTCCTGGACAGTATGTTCACCTCAGAGCAGCCCTCTGCTCCCTTCCACTGAGTTGCTCTGCTCCCCTTTTTAAAGCCCTGTCTCCAGCTTGTCCAGGCCCTGCAGGTATGGTTGGGCAGGGCTGCCCGGGCCCTGAGTCGCTCCTTAACCCCTTGCTCCCCAGTTTGGTTTGCATACCCCATCCTTCAATTGCTGTACTGTTCTATAATTAGGATATTAGGAAGCTAACTGAGAAATAACTGACAGAGCATGCAACATAGCAATAACTTTCTCTTCTAAGAAAAGCACAAATAAAACATGATTCTCTCACATGCAAGGTGGATGAGTCCTAAGGAGAAGAACTTATAGAAGAATGTATTGAAGTTCATTAAAATGTAACACATGTAAAGAAGTCTTTTAAATTCTTCTTCTTTCATATGGCTGGTGTAGAGCAGCATCTACAATTTTACCTGAAGTTGATCGAGCCAAATGGCTATATCAGGAGTAGCAGAATTTATTGCAGTAATGCCTCCTTCACATTTATAAATTGGGCCGTAGGTGGTGATATATTCAATGGTCTGTCGTGGGGACCACATTCTCACACCGAGTCCTTGATTTTCCATTTGAGCATTAGAGGTCAGCATCTACCATGGTTCAAACTCGGTTCAGAGTTGACCAAGGTGACCATGGAAGGTCAAACCCAGTAACCTTCTGCTTGGGATCTGGCACAAGGTGCTTATTTTTTAAGTCTTGTTTAGCCCAATCTGCTTTCCAAGTCTCCTTCCAAGCCTGTTTGCATGAGGCTAAATGAATGTTCCCAGAAAGGCTTGCTGGACTTAAGAGGTTGCGGGTCCCAGAAAGGCTTGTGGGACTTAAGAGGTTGTGGGGGGGCATTGTCAAGTTCTTGGTGAACAGGAAGGCATCTGTTTTCCTGGATTCGCTGAGCTTCACAGAATGTTGCAGGAGTCCAGCGTATTGGCAGGGAAGTGATGATAGACAGGACAGGTAGCCATGTGTTGGTGTTGACTTAAGGGTCCCCATGATGCACCACATCACCGTATTCAGCTGGGTATCCACAAGTCGTGTGTGGCTGCAGGCTGCATCTGCTCCATACCGGTGCGCAATATTCAGCAACTGAATATACAAGTGCTATTGCAGATGTTTGCAACACTGATGCTGATGCACCCCAGGTTGTACCTGCTAGTTTATGGACTATGTTGACTCTCATTTTTATCTTTATCTTCTCAAGATGACCATGGAAGGAGAGGGTGCAGTTGAGTTTCACTCTGAGATATGTTGGAGTGTAATTGTGTTGCACATTTTTAACACAGAAAGCGATGTTCAGTGTATTTTTGGCACTCAGTCTTTTCAATGAGTTTCAGTCACCAAGTTGTATCAAAATGGCTGCGGTCTCTTATTATTCTCAGTGGGGCTGAGGGCCCCCTAAGCTGCCCTCAATTAAGATGCCTTCTTTCAAAGTGGCCACAGCTTCCCATTGTTGCCAGTGGGAGTGCAGTTAATTGCTCTCAGAAATGGTGGCCCCTGATGATGTAAGCAAAATGAGGCTCCTAATGTCTAAAGTAGGATAACCAAAAATGAGGCACCCAAAACAGTGACCATAGAATCATAGAATCATAGAATATCAGGGTTGGAAGGGACCCCAGAAGGTCATCTAGTCCAACCCCCTGCTCAAAGCAGGACCAAGTCCCAGTTAAATCATCCCAGCCAGGGCTTTGTCAAGCCTGACCTTAAAAACCTGTAAGGAAGGAGATTCTACCACCTCCCTAGGTAACGCATTCCAGTGTTTCACCACCCTCTTAGTGAAAAAGTTTTTCCTAATATCCAATCTAAACCTCCCCCATTGCAACTTGAGACCATTACTCCTCGTTCTGTCATCTGCTACCATTGAGAACAGTCTAGAGCCATCCTCTTTGGAACCCCCTTTTTGCCTTAGTGATTTCCTCAAGATCATGCAGAAAGTGCAGCCACATATTCAGGCACAGACTCCAGATTTCCAGACTGCCAGTCTTGTACGCTCACCAGTAGACCATGCTGCCAGTCAGAGCTGCAACGTTTCTCATTCTTAATAATCTTAACTATTAACACAGAGAACAAGACCATCTACTCACAGTTAATTGCTTCGCAAAGTAGTCTTCAACATAAAAACTGGTTTCTCCTTTTCTGTTAAAGCAAACTGATGCATGCAAAATTCAACATCAACCGTTTTCTTTTGGCAATGAGAAAAGGGTCATAATGCAAGTGAACCTGAGAGCATTTTCCCAATCATGTGTCCTCTCATTTGTCAAGAGGGAATACTTACTTTGCTGATTAACATGAATGTATTTTAAGTTCACAGTTGCAAAGCAAAACTGAGCTTCCCTGAGAGATGAAGGAAAACTATTAGAACGCGCTTATAAATAAGGGATGGAGCAGTTTACAGTCCGCTGTGCTAATGAGGTACTTGGCTAGTGAAAGTGCATGATTGTGCTTATAAATCATTTGTTTCTGTGACAGAGGATATAGCAATTTACATAGCAGCAAACATTAAAACTGTAAACAGCCCCATTTCAGCATTTTAACTCAAGAGTTTCAGGAGCTATGCAATCCCGAGTGACGATAAATGTTAGCAGCACAGTAAGGAGCAGATTATACTTTTCATTTTGTGCCAAGACATTTGCGTGTCAGAAGCTTGTAGATTTTTGACACTACAACACCAAGGGTTCTGTAACCTGCTTCATATTAAATGAACATACCAATTAAACTAAATAGCAGCCTAGCAAGTCTGTAATTTGTAATTTAGGATCTCTTCAGAGAGAAGACAGGGTAGGTCAATGAACAATGGAAGGGCCACAGCTCAGCCACCTCCAGTTCATTTGTCAACCCCATAATGAGCAGTATAGAACCTGAGATGGGTTAAAAAAAAGATTTTTTAAAAAAATCAGCTATGTTATTAGAAATGACGGCTTTCCTAATCACTTGGCACGATGATTATGAGAATCTGTCCGTACAATTTATGAAATCTTGTTGTTATGAAATTACTGTATCACAGAATGCCTCAATGTTTAATGAGTCAGCCATGAATTGATAGGTGCTATAGCACATCCCTCCCTGACTAGGTACACTGGTGGGTTGTTAAATCTTAACGGTCATCTATTCAGGCGGAAACACCTGGGGAGAATGCCTTATCTGAAGCTAGCAGAATTAGTTCTTCAAACTTCTCTGCAGGGGAGAGTGGAAAATTCCCAGACAATGCTGCAGCTCGCTCCAACCAAGGGAAACCTAAAGCACACCGGCCCCAAACACAGCTACCTGGTGAGTGTCCAGCCAGGACTACCAGGGCTGTGTATGAGACACATACACTAAGGACAGGGCTGAGCCACAGTCCCTGATCTGAACAACCCTAATGCACCTGCCTACAAGGCAGAGCCCCAAGGGGACAAAGCTAGCTTGAGGCTGTGGCCAGAACCCAAGCTTCCTGCTTCACAAGATGTGCTTGTGGAAAAGCGGGGGAATGCTGCTTTGTTGAGGGGCAGTAAGGGGTGTTGCAGAGAGCATTGACCCCATGGGCCCCTGGACCACCCTTCCCTGCACTAGTAGGAAACCTCACTTTCTACTAGCCTATTGCTGCTCTGTTCTGCTGGCACCATTCATGACTTAGGCAAGGAGTTTGCTCTGTGTTTCTCTGTGCTTTAGCTAATAGAGCTAAGTAACATCCAAGCCCAAAACAAAAACTTGTGCGATTTCAGGTTTTGGCCCCAAAAAATGTCAGGCTGAGGTGAACCTGGAAGAAAACCCTTAAGGTCCAGGTTCTGCTCCTCCTTAACATTATTCATCCTTTAGCCTTTCCTGGGCCTTTCCTTTCCTGAGGTCTTCTTTCTGGATTCTTGGCTGGACCAGGAGTTCTACAGTTTGCCTATTGGGAAAATGTTTAACAAGACCACTTAACTCCCTGGGTTAGTTCTGAGATGTCATTCATGGTTATTTTGCAAAGCTGTCTGTGATCCTTAGATGATAGGCACTAGACAAATGCCAAGAGTAACATCCTTTATTACCCTTAATGCCAACTGCCTTTCATTACTAGGTCTGGCATTTTCCAAAGCATTCAATATTGGCCTAACTCTGCTCTGATTGAAGTCAAATGTAAAGCTCCTATTGACTTCAAATCGGAGCAAAGCTAGGCCAATCCCAAAATCTTTTCACAAGTCTCCTCCTAAATAAGTATTTGCAATCAGATAACCTCAGTAGTTACAGCATTCATGGTATTTCTTACCATCAGAACTCAGAAGTTGAAGGCAATTCTGCAGCTAGTCAAGTAACCACATGCATTTATTTTGCATAAGTCTGGAATGTTTTGAAGACTCACGACTGTGTTTTGTCTCAAAGGGAAGTAGTTTGAAGCAGCCGCTTCAGAAGCAACTGAATATTCTGAAGCCATTCCCAAAGCTATTGTGAAGGCACAGCATTGGCTAGTGTGTTTTAATCAGTAGTGGAAATTAATCACAGGAAAATGCAAGGAAGAGTATGTTTCCAATGAGGGGCCATTTCTATTCTTCTAAGCAGAACACAGTTTGAAATTCCATATCAAATACCACACAGAAGAGTCATAATCATGAGCTCCTGTTAAATCAGAATACAGTTTTGCATTCTAGTCATGCAGTCTTTGGACCACATTTATCTCCTTGGTCAACAAAAAGAAAATGTAATGATTGCAAGTAATAATTTTCAACTACACATTATTGAAATTCATGCACTGCAGCTGTTTGCTCTGGATTCTACACAGAAATATGAGAATGATCTTTTAACACTGGAAACCATTGCACAAGTCACCTTGTCATTGCAGTTAATTTATGTTTGAAAGGATTACGTGACACCAACATGCAGACTAAAGCAATTACTTCCAGACAGAAGCAAGGATGGTGCTTCTCTCACTAGTCTACAGAAAAGATTTTTGTTCAGTGACATTTTTTCTGTTGGCCTTAAATACTGTAGCTGAAAATGCCTTTCTTTGTATCTCTATAAAATAATCATCAGAACCAATTATGTATTCCAAGGGAGTCACGGACGGCCTCTAAGGTATGAGAATAAAAGCCAGTGGGTGTTACATTCTTGCAGGCTGATGCTGTCTTCTGCAAAGGCTGCCGTGTGGTAGTGGTAATGGTAATGCTAAATAATAAAGTAGGAATGCAGTCCTCAGAACACAGGATGCCTTTTCCTCTCAGTCAGTTTAATACAGCCCTGACATCCCCAAAGAGAGGATTCTTATTTATCAACAGAACAGGCATCACATGCTTCTACATAATACCCTGTCCTTGTATCTCAGTACTGCCCTGCAGAAACCATTTGTAGCAGTGAGTGGGTGGTCTGGTCTCTATATTGCCAACAAAGGCCAAACAGTCATTTGCAAGAGTGACTTTGGAGATACCAACACCTGTTCAGTAGGGACTGGTCTGGGTCCCCCAGCTCATTAACAACTCTTGTTCACTACTATTGTGGGAGGGATTTTAAACCTCAAGGTGAAGTGCATTCCACTATCAGTTCCCTCAAGATGTCTTTTTATTTTAAAGGAATGTAATCATAAGGAATACAAATAGTAACTATTGAGAAGAACTTCTGTCTTCAGCCTTAGACAGGAGCCATAACTCATCTCTCATGTGTCTCTGAGCCAAGCACAAAAGTAGACAAATTGTTATTGATCTCTTGATAGTGAAGAATGTGAACACCTGTATCTGTCCTATCTTTTATCTTGTTTTAGGCTGTTGTTCATTCACTGTTACTTGAATTACAGCTACATTATTCCTCACTTACTCCCAGTCTGGTGTTATGTTCTTTACATTTACCTGGTGAGCCATTTCTTTTCTTTAAGATTAAGTTCAGCTGAGTCAGAAAAATGATGCTGAAATTCTAAGGGAAAGAAAACTAGGTACAGCAGTTATTTCTTCAGGGTTTTATATCCTTGTTCACACAAAGTTCTTGTGCTCAAAGAAGGGGTGTATAAAACATACAGATAGAAAATGCTGTAATCACACCTATTTATAGATTCCAAGGCCAGATGGGACCATTGTGGTCATCTAGTCTAACAGGCCATAGAACTACCCCCAAAATAATTTCTAGCAAACACCTTTTAGAAAAATATCCAATTTTGATTAAAAAATTTCCCATGATGGAGAATCCACCATGACCCTTGGTAAATTGTTTCAATAGTTAATTACCCACTCTACTAAAAATGTACACTTTATTTCTAATCAGTTTGTCTAGCTTCAACTTCCAGCCATTGGATCATTTTATATCTTTCTTTGCTAGATTGAAGAGCACATTATCAAATATTTATTCCCCACCCAGATAACTTATAGACTGTGATCAAGTCACCCCTTAACCGTCTTTTCATTAAGCTAAATAGATTGAGTTCCTTAACTCTATCACTATAATGCTTTGCCTCCTACAGAAGCCCTTCTGTGAGGCTTCTGGTGTTAGGGCCTGGAGAGGGGTTGGGAAACTAACTAGGTTCCTCCATGCACTCCCACCCGCCTCCCCTTCAGACCCACAGGGAAAGCCTGTACAAGCTAATACAGTTTGAGATTGTATTAAACCAGACAGATTTCAGCCTCTATGAACTATGTTGTCTAGGGCAATGGTTCTCAAACTGGGGTCTGCAGACCCTAGGAAGGTCCTTAAAGACTGCACACGGGGTTCACAAAATATTACAAAAAAAGTCTTATCACATGTCTGCATTGCCTAATGATTAAAACCGACAAATCTACTATTTTTGTTTACACAATATATTCCATGGTGTATGAACACCACCATAATATTCATATTGCATAAGCATCAACATAAAAAAATCTCATGGCTTTGAGACAGCAAATCAAAGTGATGTCCTTTTTTTTTATGACAGCTGTTTTTAGTGGGTGGAAGTAGAATATATTTTTACAGTGGGTGAGCAAATTATATAGAAAATTGATACTTTTTAAAATGTCCTCATACTTGTATTGCTAGTTGTGTTGAAGCCATGGACAAAGCAGAGTGAAGTACTAAGAAACAAATGAAGAACAGAAAATCTAACCAAAGTTATATTGTTTTTATGGAATTTAGTGATGGACGACTGCAATGTGTTGTATGCTTACAAATCCTATCAAACGAAGCAGTGAAACCTGCAAAGTTGAAACGACATCTCACAACAAGGCAGCTGGAGTATAAAGACAAATCCAGAGACTTTTTTCAACAAAAGAAAGAATACAATCAACAGAAAACTCAAACAACAAATGTAACATCGGTTCTGGAAAGCCTCCGAAAGCATCTTTCGTAACAGTGCTTTGGATTGCAAAGAGTAAAAAAGCCCATACCATTGGAGAAGAACTGATTTTTCCAGCTGCTGTGGAAATGTGCAAGGAGATGGTTAAGTGAAGATGAAGTGAAGAAACGTAAGGTCATACCACTTTCTAACAACAGTAAGAGAACTGAAGAGATTTCAAATGATGTAAAATGCCAACCAATGTGAATAGTTTGAAATTCAGCTTCATCAGACACCTGATGTTGGTAATGCAGCACAATTATTAGTTTTTGTTTGTTATATTTGGCTGGGGGAAATTTTGGAAGAGTTTGGGTTTTTTCCCCCCAGGAGTTACCAGAACGGACAATACATCAGGAAATATTCAAACTACTGGATGATTTCATGAAAGCTGAATTGGGAGAAGTGTATTGCTGTTTTCATGGACAGAGCTGCCGCTATAACAGGCAATAGGAGGAGTGGAGTTTTAGCAGGAATACAAGCCATAAACCCCCAGGTTATTGGAACACACTGTATGTTGTATCACTAGGCCCTTGCATCAAAGAAAATGGAACCTGAATTACATGATGTGCTAAATGCAGCTGTGATAGTTAATTGTGTAAGATCCTGGCCTTTGAAGTCCTGCCATTTTGCAAAGCTGTGTTTAGAAATGGGTGCAGGACACAACAAGTTATTGTTTCATATGGAAGTGCATTGGCTATCTTGAGGCAAAATGTTGGAAAGAGTTTTTGAGCTTTGGAAAGAGCTTCTGGGTTTTCTTTCTGTACATAATCCCAAGATCACCATAAACTTTTCTGATTCAATATGGATCATGAAGCTTGCATACCTCACAGACATTTTTAACTTGTTGAATGCGCTGAACCTGTCCACACAAGGGGGTGATAACACCATACTTGAGGTGAGTGATAAGATGGCAGCATTTCAGAAGAAAGTAGAGATTTGGAAAACTAGACTAAGCGGCAGAATCTCAGATATGTTTCTGCTACTGACAGAATTTCTGGATACTAACAGCATGGTAACTGACTGTGAGGGAGATAGGATCATTGATTATCTTTCAGCTTTGGCAGAGTATATTTTTAAAAAAGAAAAGGAGGACTTGTGGCACCTTAGAGACTAACAAATTTATTTGAGCATAAACTTTCATGAGCTACAGCTCACTTCATCGGATGCATCTGATGAAGTGAGCTGTAGCTCACAAAAGCTTATGCTCAAATAAATTTATTAGTCTGTAAGGTGTCACAAGTCCTCCTTTTCTTTTTGCGGCTACAGACTAACACAGCTGCTACTCTGAAACCTATATTTTTAAAGTAAACTCTGAAGTAAACATGGATGAATATGATTGGGTTTGGGATCTGTTTTGCTATGTCATCTTGCCGCTTGAGTGGAAAAGTGGAACAGGAGCTGTTCCAACTATCCTGTGACCACACACTGAAAATTTAGTTTCAGGAACACACACCTTGCCAGTTTTGGCCAACTGTTGCTGCAGAGTACCCAGTTTTAGTTACAGAAGCAATGAAAGTGTTGCTACCTTTCCCAACAACAGAAATATGTGAAGCATCATTCTCTACCATGACAGCTATGAACACAAAGTTCAGACAAAGGAGAATCATAGAATATCAGGGTTGGAAGGGACCTCAGGAGGTCATAGGTCCAACCCCTGCTCAAAGCAGGACCAATCCCCAACTAAATCATCCCAGCCAGGGCTTTGTCAAGCCTGACCTTAAAAACTTCTAAGGAAGGAGATTCCACCACCTCCCTAGGTAACGCATTCCAGTGCTTCACCACCCTCCTAGTGAAAAAGTTTTTCCTAATACCTAAACCTCCCCCACTGCAACTTGAGACCATTACTCCTTGTTCTGTCATCTGCTACCACTGAGAACAGTCTAGATCCATCCTCTTTGGAACCCCCTTTCAGGTAGTTGAAAGCAGCTATCAAATCCCCTCTCATTCTTCTCTTCCGCAGACTAAACAATCCCAGTTCCCTCAGCCTCTACTCATAAGTCATGTGTTCCAGACCCCTAATCATTTTTGTTGCCCTCCGCTGGACTCTTTCCAATTTTCCCACATCCTTCTTGTAGTGTGGGGCCCAAAACTGGACACAGTACTTGAGATGAGGCCTCACCAATGTCAAATAGAGGGAAAATAGAGGGGGGAGGGATAGCTCAGTGGTTTGAGCATTGGCCTGCTAAACCCAGGGTTATGAGTTCAATCCTTAAGGGGGCCATTTAGGGATCTGTGGCAAAAATTGGGGATTGGTCCTGCTTTGAGCAGGGGGTTGGACTAGATGACCTCCTGAGGTCCCTTCCAACCCTGATATTCTATGAAATGATCACATCCCTCAATCTGCTGGCAATGCCCCTACTTATACAGCCCAAAATGCCATTGGCTTTCTTGGCAACAAGGGCACACTGTTGACTCATATCCAGCTTCTCGTCCACTGTAACCCCTAGGTCCTTTTCTGCAGAACTGCTGCCGAGCCATTCGGTCCCTAGTCTGTAGCGGTGCATGCGATTCTTCTGTCCTAAGTGCAGGACTCTGCACTTGTCCTTGTTGAACCTCATCAGATTTCTTTTGGCCCAATCCTCTAATTTGTCTAGGTCCCTCTGTATCCTATCCCTGCCCTCCAGCATATCTACCTCTCCTCCCAGTTTAGTGTCATCTGCAAACTTGCTGAGGGTGCAATCCACACCATCCTCCGGATCATTAATGAAGATATTGAACAAAACCGGCCTGAGGACCGACCCTTGGGGAACTCCACTTGATACCGGCTGCCAACTAGACATGGAGCCATTGATCACTACCAGTTGAGCCCGACAATCTAGCCAACTTTCTATCCATCTTATAGTCCATTCATCCAGCCCATACTACTTTAACTTGCTGGCAAGAATACTGTGGGAGACCGTGTCAAAAGCTTTGCTAAAGTCAAGGAACAACACATCCACTGCTTTCCCCTCATCCACAGAGCCAGTTATCTCGTCATAGAAGGCAATTAGATTGGTCAGGTATGACTTGCCCTTGGTGAATCCATGCTGACTATTCCTGATCACTTTCCTCTCCTCTAAGTGCTTCAGAATTGATTCCTTGAGGACCTTCTCCATGATTTTTCCAGGGACTGAGATGAGGCTGACTGGCCTGTAGTTCCCAGGATCCTCCTTCTTCCCTTTTTTAAAGATGGGCACTACATTAGCCTTTTTCCAGTCATCCAGGACTTCTCCCGATCGCCATGAGTTTTCAAAGATAATGGCTCTGCAATCACATCCGCCAACTCCTTTAGCACTCTCGGATGCAGTGCATCTGGCCCCATGGACTTGTGCTCATCCAGCTTTTCTAAATAGTCCTGAACCACAGCACATGCTGTGCTGCCCAGTGCAGCAGTCTGGGAGCAGACCTTGTTCGTGAAGACAGAGGCAAAAAAAGCATTGAGTACATTAGCTTTTTCCACATCCTCTGTCACTAGGTTGCCTCCCTCATTCAGTAAGGGGCCCACACTTTCCTTGACTTTCTTCTTGTTGCTAACATACCTGAAGAAACCATTCTTGTTACTCTTAACATCTCTTGCTAGCTGCAACTCCAGGTGTGATTTGGCCTTCCTGTTTTCACTCCTGCATGCCCGAGCAATATTTTTATACTTTTCCCTGGTCATTTGTCCAATCTTCCACTTCTTGTAAGCTTCTTTTTTGCATTTAAGATCAGCAAGGATTTCACTGTTAAGCCAAGCTGGTCGCCTGCCATATTTACTATTCTTTCTACACATCGGGATGGTTTGTCCCTGTAACCTCAGTAAGGATTCTTTAAAATACAGCCAGCTCTCCTGGACTCCTTTCCCCCTCATGTTATTCTCTCAGGGGATCCTGCCCACCAGTTCCCTGAGGTTGTCAAAGTCTGCTTTTCTGAAGTCCAGGGTCTGTATTCTGCTGCTCTCCTTTCTTCCTTGTGTCAGGATCCTGAACTGAACCATCTCATGGTCACTGCTTCCCAGGTTCCCATCCACAGGACTGGAAGTGGAGAATGATTTATGAGTTTGCTTGTCAACCATCACACCAACGATAGGTAGACTGCAATAAGAAGTAAGTACACCCATCTCACTGGTCTCTATACTCACTCTTATGCTTTTTTTCTTAAAGCATTACTAGGAGTATGTGTTTATAATGAAGTATATACTTTGGTCAATCAGTTCCTCAGCTGGGTGTCTGTGATTAACATTGTGTTTGAAAAAGGGTCCATCAACAAAAAAAGTTTGAGAACCTCTGGTCTAGGGGACAGAGTGAGTCAGGGGAACTGGGCAGCAGAGTATAGCAAAGGGTACACATTCATATGTTCTTGGCTCCCTGCATATATTTAAAATAAGCCTTGCCAGACAAGTTGTCCAAAAGGTAAAGTACACTCAGTAATGAAAATGTGCACCTTATTTCTAGCCTGAATTTGTCTAGCTTCATCTTCCAATCAGTGAATCTCATTATTATGCCTTTTTTCCCCACTTGTACAGCATTATCACCAAAAAACATCTAAGACTGATGATGACTACCAAATTCATGGCCACGAAAAGCATCACAGACTGCGAAATCTAATCTCCCCCAGTGAAATCTGGTCTTTCATGTTCTTTTACCCTATACTATATACATTTCACTGGGGAGACCCACATTTCTTAAATTGGGGGTCCTGACCCAAAAGGGAGTTAGTTGCAGGGGGTTGCAAGGTTATTTTAGGGGGTTGTGGTATTGCCACCCTTCCTTCTGTGCTGCTTTCAGAGCTGGGCAGCTGGAGAGTGGCAGCTGTTAACTGGCCGCCCAGCTCTGAAGGCAGCGCCCTGTCAGCAGCAGCGCAGAAGGAAGGGTGGCAATACCGTACCATGCCACCCTTCCTTCTGTGCCGCTGCTGATGGCGGCTCTGCCTTCAGAGATGGGATCCCAACCTGCAGCCACCACTGCCACCAGCAGCAGCAGCGCAGAAGTAAGGGTAACAGTACCACAACGCCCCCTACAATAACCCTGCAACCCCCTCCCCACAACTCCTTTTTGGGTCAGGACCCCTACAATTACAACGCCATGAAATTTCAGGTTTAAATAGCTGAAATAATGAAATTAATGATTTTTTAAATCCTCTGACCATGAATTTGGTAGGGCCCTAAACTATGGCAGAGAAGTATCTTCCCAGCAAAGATGAGCACCAAATTTCAAATGGGAAGATGAAAGTGGTACAGTGTCGTTCTTACCATAGTCTGCCATAATCTCAATTGTGTTTATGCAAAACACTTAAAAGGACATCATCAAGGTGATTTTTTTATTTTAAAAAAAGTAGAGTCGTTTCTTTTCCCTTCACTGTGTATGATCAAAGCCTCTTCTCTAGCTTGTTCCTGGTGTGATGATGTGAGGAGGAGACTCCTGGGAACTCCTGATTCAACTCCCATCACCAAATTATGAAGATTGGGTTGATTTCCCTGCTCCTGATGAAGTTAATCCTCCCCGTCTGGATATTGCCAATTCATCAGTGCCAGAGATGGTTTATCCCTGAGGCTCCTAGGATTCTTTCTGAAGAGCAAATTTTCTTTTGCTTTTGGAATGGAACAGATTGCACCAAATGGTGGGTATTTGCAAATGATTTCCCAGGGTGGATATTTATGGGACCCACCGGAGGTACAACTGAACACTGTGGGGTACCCTCAATACACTCACTATATTTTTCAAGAACAAAGTGGGAATATTTCCAGAAAGTCTGTTCAACATATGTCTGCTTGCCCAGTGGTGTCACCATCCCCCGAGGAGAAAGGGCTTTTGGTTAAATGTAAGGGGGGGGGGAACAAGCTCCCTGTCCATGGGAGGACACCGGGGTTTATCGCAGGCTGTGGGGGAACGCTTTTGTTTGAAGCCCCTTGTTAAACTATTGGCAACACCATCTTTGTGCTCTAGGGTTTCTGGCACAGATATTTTAGAATAAAAGAGAATGGAAAGGTTTGCTTTGAAAAAAAATTATACATATAAGAATCACAAAGTCTTTCTAAAGGAAACAGGCGTCAGTTCAATTTTGGAAGGTCTCCCAGTTTTCACTGTTTGGCCCTTTTAGACTTTCTATTTTCTTTTAGGCCACTTTGTTGTGTTGTCTTTAAGGTGAGTATGAGGAATCATGTGATAATGTATGATGTGTAGGAGAGAATAAACTGCTGCATTATGTTTCCTAGCAAGGTTTCTATGCTAATTACCAGTGGTTATTTCCCCAACTATATTGTTCCAGGTAGTGAAAATTTTCTTTTGTAAAAGTTTCCATGGCAATTTCTTCTTAAACAATACGGGAAATTGAGTGTACAAGAGAGTAATAGAAGGTAGATATATTAGCCCCAGGTTAAGTAGGTCCCTTTTCCCTGGATAAGGTAACAGGGAAGGTTTTTTTTTTTTTTTGTTTTTTTTATTGAAACAGAAAAGAAATTTATTCGTAACAATTACAGAGAGTACAAAAGGATAAAGAAAAACTTAGCAACAAAACAACGCAATCAGAAGGTATAACACAACAGCTTTCAGGAGGGAGAGGTGTTCAGGTTAGCCCAGGCCCAGAGCGGGGGGGCTTCCTCGACACTCGTGGTCTTCCACCCTCCTGAGTTACCTGGTGGCCTAGAGCGGGGGGGCTTCCTCGACACTCGTGGTCTTCCACCCTCTCGAGTTACCTAGTGCCGCGCCCAGGGTCACCGACCCTCCCTCTCCTGAGAGTGCCCGACAAGATGGGCACGGCTGCGGGGTGGGTGGTTGGGAGGGAGGGGGGTACACCCATGTATTATAAGACCCCTCCTGGATGACAATAACGATGGTATTCACAGCAGCTAACGGCTGTGGCTGGCGTCTCTCGCTCTGTCCCTCAATCAGAGGGTCAGGCGGAGGGAACCGGACGGGGTCACCGAGCAGAGAACCCCGGACAGCGCCCACCGCTCCTCAAAGGTGTCAAGGGAGTCGGTGGACGCCGCCCAGAGGAACTCCGCCCGGATGCGTGAATGTACTGAGGATCGGAAAACGGCCCTACAATCGCAGGACGCCTCATGAGCCAACCTCCGCTCTCTGGTCTTATAAATGGCTGTTTTAGCCAAGGCTAGGAGGAGGTTAACCAGGAGATCCCGCGACTTGGTGGGGCCACGGATGGGGAGTGTATAGATGAAGAGGTGAGGGGAGAAATGAAGCCAAAAGCGCAAAAGAATATTGTGAGGAGCCGAAAAAGAGGCTGCAATCTGGCGCACTCTAAATAGACGTGCGCCAGGGTTTCCCTCACGTTGCAAAAAGGGCAAGTCTCCGGAATGGAGGTAAAACGTGTCAAAAACACACCCGTGCTCACAGCCCCGTGGAGGAGCCGCCAACTGATGTCCCCGACGGGCCTCGGGACCAAGGTGGAGTACAGGCTGGTCCACCGAGGTTGTTCACCCTCCAAAGGTGGTAAGAGATCTCGCCACTTTGTATCGGGGCGGGACACCAGGGTGCGGGCGTGAAGGGTATGAAGCATGAGTGTATATAAATATTGCCGTGGTGCAACTTGAAAACCGACCGGTTGCAGTTCATGCAGCCGGCTTGCAGTGAAAGGATGAGGGGTGTGTTGGGATCGGCAGGGTAGGGGCCCGATGGAAAGGTCCGGCGGGCCTGGGGTAAGGGACGGGCGGGGTGCGCCCCCGCGCAAGGCTCGGCTAACATAAGCCCGAGCGGCGGGGGTCAGAGCGGCCTCCACCTCCTGAAGCACGCGCCGGGGGGTGCGAAGGCTGGAGAGCCCCATGCGTCGAGCGAGCGTCAGGGGATCCAGCCAGTCTCCCCGGTCGTAGTCCAGGAGGTCCCCGACCCTCGTAACTCCCGCCAGGACCAACCTCTGGCGCACCGTGCGGGACTCCGCCGCCTGCACACAAAGTTGGGGGTTGTGTAGCAGGGGCTCCGTGAGGAGATCTGCCCCCACGATGGCCGCCACGGACCTGGTCGTTGAAAACAGTTTCCAGGTCCGGAGGAGGTCCTGGTAGAAATCCGGCAGCCCGGAGAGGTCTCGCGGAAAACCTCTCGGACAAAGATAAAAGAGCTGCCGGTCATATCGGAGCCCATGGAAGCGGCGTAGGAAGGCATGCGCCAATATGCTCCACGTCGAACTACCTGCACTATAAAGGAGCCTCTGCAGGGCCTGGAGGCGGAAAACGCGGACCTGAGTGTACAGACACTTCAGGCCCTGCCCTCCTTCCTTCAGGGGCAAGTGAAGAACTCCAACAGGGGCCCAGTGCAATCCTGACCAAAAGAACTCCAGAATCAATCTCCGGAGGTGGGACAGGAAACCCGGGGCCGGGGCTAGGGTGTTGAGCCGGTACCAGAGCGTGGACAGGACTAGTTGGTTAAGCACCAGTGCTCTCCCCCGAAGGGAGAGACATCGGAGTAGCCTCGTCCATTTCCTGATCCGCTCAATCACGCCGCCTTCCAAATTTTGCCAGTTCTCCGGCGGAGAAGGGTGCGTGGCAGAAAGATAAACGCCGAGATAGAGCAGAGGGCCGGCACTCCACCGGATGGTCTGAAGCGCGGGTGGGAGGGAGCTTACCTGTCGCCAGCCCCCCACCGCCAAGCCAGAGCTCTTGACCCAGTTGACTCGGGCGGAGGAGGCTGCCGAATAGATGGCTTGGCATGCCTCCACTCGCGCCAAGTCGCCCGGGTCCTGGACCACGAGGAGGACGTCATCGGCGTACGCCGACAGGACCAGCCGCAGCTCCGGCTCCCGCAGCACCAACCCCGTCAACCTCCTGCGGAGGAGACAGAGGAAAGGCTCGATCGCCAGAGCGTACAGCTGGCCTGAGAGGGGGCACCCCTGCCGCACCCCTCGCCCGAAGCTGGCCGGTTCGGTCAGGGTCCAGTTGAGCCTAACCAAACACTCCGCGGAGGCGTACAGCACCCGGAGAAAACTCACAAACTGAGGTCCGAATCCAAACGCTCGCAGGGTGCTCAGGAGGTACCCATGATCTACTCTATCGAACGCCTTCTCCTGATCGAGAGACAGGAGGGCGAACGACAGACCGTCTCTCCGCCCGAGTTCCAAAAGGTCTCGGACTAGAAAGAGGTTGTCAAAAATGCTGCGACCCGGGACAGTATAGGTCTGGTCTGGGTGAATCACGTCCGCCATCATGGACCCTAGCCGCAGCGAGATTGCTTTCGCTACGATTTTATAATCCGTGCTAAGGAGTGAGAGGGGACGCCAGTTTCGTAAATCGCGGAGGTCCCCCTTCTTCGGCAGCAAGGCGAGCACCGCTCGTCTGCACGAGAGAGGGAGGACCCCGCCCTGCAAGGACTCAGCCCAGACAGTGACTAGGTCTGGGCCAAGGATGTCCCAGAACGCGCGGTAAAACTCCACGGTCAGCCCGTCCATGCCCGGAGATTTATTGGTGGGCATGCGACGGAGGGCTTCCGAGAACTCGGCCAGGGTGAGAGGCAGCTCTAGCCGGTCTCGGTCGCCCACGCTGACCGTGGGGAGTTCCTCCCAGAGCACCCCGCAAGCGCCAGGATCGGTCGGATCCGGGGAGAAAAGGTTTGCGTAGAAGTCACGGGCCCTCCCACACATCTCCTCCGGATCCGTGAGGGGGGTGCCGTCTTCCGCTAGAAGGCAGGTGACGTGTTTTTTGGCCCCCCTCGTTTTCTCCAGGGCGTAGAAGAAGCGGGAGCCGCGATCCATCTCCCGAAGGAGGCGGATGCGGGACCGGACAAAGGCACCTCGGGCCCGGTGGTCCTCGAGGGCTCGAAGTTCCTCCCGCTTCTCCCGGCACGCTCCGCAGAGGGACGGGTCCCCGGGGCTGGCGGCCAGGCGCCTCTCCAGCTCTAAGACCTCCCGTTCCAACTGCTCTATCGCCGCATTTCTCCGTCGGCTGGTGCCCCGAGTGTAGTTGCGGCAGAAGAGCTTGGCGCGTACCTTCCCTAAATCCCACCAGCGCCGCACCGAGGGAAAGGCACGCCACTGCTCCCGCCAGGCCAGCCAAAACTCCCGGAAGGACATCACAAAGCTCTCGTCCTCCAACAGGCTGTTGTTAAAATGCCAGTAAGCCGGCCCCGGTCCCTCTGCACGGAGGGAGACCGTGACGGTAACCAAATGATGGTCGGAAAAAGGGGCCGGCCGAATGGTGGAGGAGTGGGCCTGTGAAAGATGGAGACGGGATAGGTAAATACGGTCTAACCGAGAGCGGTGTGACCGATGGGCCTCCACCCGAACAAAGGTAAACGTGGAAGTATCATCTGGGTGATGGTCACGCCAGACGTCCACTAGGGAGTGATAGTCGACTATGTCTCGGAGAATGGTCGCGGCGGCCGGGCTCGGCTCGGCCCCCGAGCGGTCCCGTTCCTCGAGGGTGGTGTTAAAGTCCCCTCCCAGGATCAGGCACTCGTGTGAATCTAGGGTGTCGAGAAATTCGGACACCTGCTGGTAGAATTGTGGCCGCTGTGAACTCACTTGCGGGGCATAGATATTAACAAGATTGACCACGAGCCCCTCCAGACGAACTCGGAGGTGCAACAAGTGGCCCGGCACGGCCTCAGTGACCCCTAGCACCTCGGGCCGCAGGGTGGGGGAGAACAGGGTCGCCACTCCAGCTTGCCAAGTCGTGCAGTGGCTGAAGTATACCCCGTCCCCCCACTCCAGCCGCCACCTATCCTCGGCGGTTGGGTCCGTGTGGGTCTCCTGCAGGAAAACCACAGAGTACCCCCCCTCCCGAAGGTAGGAGAGCACCTGGGACCTGCGGAGGGCCATCCTACAGCCCCTGGTGTTCAGGGTTACAATAATGAGAGGTGTCATGCGGAGGGCTGGGGGGGTGGGGAGTTCTCATTGGTGGGGGTACTCAAGGCCCCCGGCGGGTCGCGTAGCAACCCGTGTCCCATCCCGTGAGTAAGTAAATCTCTCCGGAAGCTGCGGGCCCGCTCGTAGGCCGCGGCACCGCTCTTCCCTTGCCCTCTGCCCTCCCTCATAAGGGCTCTCGCGGCCCGAAGGAGTTGATCAAAGTCCCCCCATTGCTGGAGAGCCAGCTGTGCCCTACCGCGGGCACCACGGCATCGTTCTAAGAACTCCCGTAGTGCATGCTGCAGCTCATGGGGGGGTGGGGTTACAATTCCCAGAGCAGTCCCTGGTGGGGCTCTTGATACAGCCTCGCGGTCCGCTAAGGCGGGTAGGCAGGGCGCGGACCGCCGACGGGGTGTCTGACAGGCTGGGGTTATTAACTCCATCTCATGCCTTGGGGTGGACGGGGATGGCAGGGGGAAAGGTGCAACTCCTGAGGAGTCGCAACTAGAAAACATAAAGACTGCTCCCTGGGGGGAATCTGCAAAAGGCGGAAAAGAAATAACCCCAGGGGCGGCGGTAGCCTTGCAGGAGGAGGGAAACTGAACCGGAATAGGGGTGGGGGCAGGGGCAGAGGTAAGGCCCTGGGCTTCAGGAGGCGAGCAGCGGAAAGAAGGTGCCTCCCGAGCAGGGTCGGGGGTTAAGGGGCAAGGGAGGGGGCTCCGAGGAATGCTAGGTACTGGCTCCGGGGTGGTCGTGGCAGCCATGGCATCAGGTGGTAAACCACTTTCCGTGGGGTGCTCACCCGGAAAGGCAGTCAGGGGGAAAGAACATGGGGAAAGGGGGCCTGGGGTGAGATTGCCCAAATCGAGGCCGGCCGGCAGTAAATCATCCCCTCCCTGGGTGACCGGGGTCAAATCTAGGGCTTCAATCTCTGCATACACAGAGGAGAGGCCAACTCCCACCACCCCAGGGGCCTCTCTGCTAGGGCCCGCCTCAACGGTCACGTCGGGGTTCGTAGGGAGTTCAGGTGGTATCCGGTTAGAAGGGGCTTCCTCCGGGGCTTCGGAGGGGAGGGTCCCCCGCGGAGGGGGGATTCCACCCTCCAATGCTGGTCTATCTTCACCTCCCGACACCAGCGAATGGATCTCACTCGTGGCCGAGGCGGGAGGCTCAAGGTCGGTACCTCCCTTCCTGGTCTTCCGGGGGGCTTCCGCGTCAGATGAATGCAGCGGAGCTCGAGCCCTCCGCTTGCCTCGCTTCCCCTGGACTACAGTCCAGCCCTCCATGGCGTCGTCCGGGGGTTGAGTAGCAGGGGACGGAGCGGGGCGCGGAGGCAGAGGTTCAGGGGTTCGGGGGGTTAGCGGCAAGGCAGCATTAGGGGCGGGGGGTTCTCCTTGGGGCGAGCCCTCTCCTGCACCCGGTAAAAGCTTTGCCACACCCCCCTCCATAGGCTCTGCCGAGGTGGTTACAGCAAGAGCGGGACTCCCGTGGTCGCCCGGGCGTTGTTGGAGAGGTGCCTCTTGGGCCCGGACGGGGGCAGCGGTGGATCGGGTGGGAGGAGGGGTGGTTTCAGGTGCCGGGTGGCCAGGGGTGTCGGCAACGACGGGGCCGATATCCCGCCGGGTCTCGGGGGTCTCAGGTGCCCCTCTCCCCCGGGCCAAAGGGCAGTCCCTGCGGACATGCCCCGCCGAGCGGCAGAGGTAGCACCGGGCCTCTCCGGTGGAATAAAAGACCCTATAGCGGGCTCCCTGGTAGGGAACTAAGAAGGACCCCTCGAGCGCCTCTCCGTCACGCACCCCCGCCGGCAGTGAAATCTGCACTTGCCAGCGGAACGAAAGGACGTGACGGAGGGCGGGGTCCTTGCAGCCTAACGGGAGAGGGCTGATAGCAGAAACAAGTTTCCCCAGGGCAGAAAGAGCAGGTAACAGGGCAACGTTAGGTAAAAAGGGAGGAACGGAGGTGAGGACGAAGCGAACGCCCAAATCTTCTAGCGGTTCTAGGGGGAGAAACACCCCCCCCACCACTAGGCCCTTCTCCACCGCCTCCTGGGCGGCAGTCTCCGAAGCCAGAAAGAAAACGACCTTCCCATACATCTTGGAGGCCGCCACAATGGCCATGGGTCCTACCACTTTCGCCAACGCCTGCACGTATGCCTCCACGTGGGGCGAGGCGGGCACTAGGAGGCAACGGACACCGTGCTTCCTGGTCAGGGCGGGAAGAGGGCCCCGGTTGCTAGTGATGGCAGCGGAGGTAGTGGGTGGGTGAGATGAGGAGGCGGCAGGTGAGGGGGGGCCTGTCGCCACCCGGGCATACGTCCTGGGGGCCGGGGGAGGGATGGTCGCAGAGCTGGTGGAGGGAACAGCTGGGAGGGGTGCCGCGATCGATGACGAGGCCACAGTAGTGGGGGCGGCCTCTGCCACGGAAGGTCCAGCGGCATTAGCGGGGCCCTTCCCTTTTGGCCCGCTTCGATTTTTCCGTCTAACTGGGGGGGGGGTTCCTAGAATCTAATGGGGCAAGAACCAAAGCAGCAGTAGTAATTGCCCCGGTGCCTCCCACTGCCGATGCCCCAGCGGGGGCGGTGGCAGGGGTTCTAACAATGGAGGCGGTGGGGAGATCTTGAGGGGTGGGCAGGGGGGTAGATGGGGAAGGGGCAACCAATTTCGTTGGAGGGGCCTTGCGTCCCTCCTTCTCTGCCATTGTAAGCAGGGAGAGGCAGGGAGACACTGGGAGGGGGGGGGGGGGGGGGGCAAAAATCGGGGTCCGGTAGTAGGGGTAGGCTATGGGATAAACAATCCGGGGGGGGGGGGTGGAGGGAGGACGACCCACCACAAGTGTCCAAAGAGTCTCGCTTGGTTGGTTGTTATGCCCGGTCCGAAAGGCAAAGTCCAAAGCAAACAGCTGGGTCCGAAGGTAGATGGCAGATTGCCAGCAGGGACGAAGCAGCGGGGGCCGTGATAGTCGTAGCAGTGGTGGGGGGGTTGGGGGCACCGATGGATCTGGGGGTAGCTCCCTGCTACACCCCTGTGCCGCCACAGACGCAGCTGAAATGCAGTCAACTCCCCCCTCCCGAGGGTAGAAGTCAAAAGAAATCCCTCAGTCTTACGGCCTCTCTCCACGATGATTCATAGCAGCCCGGGCGAGTTCTCCGGCCTCTGGCGTCTGCTGCAGCTGTTGGCTCTGTCCCAAGGCTCTCGGCAGCTAGGAATGTTGGAATGATAAGGAAAAAGTCCAGGCGAAAAACAAGACAGCTGGGTCTGGGGGCGTCCACTCCCCTCTCCGGACAGCGGGTCGGTGGTCCTCCCCCCCTCCTCCGGGGGTTTCAATTAAGCAAAGAGCAAAGTCCAAAAGCAGGCAGTGGGGGGGGGTGCTGGCAACCGGCCAGCACACTAACGCAGCTCAGAAAAACGGGAAAAAACTAAACCAAAAAAACAAAGCGTCCGGCCCAAACGCGGGGGGGGGGAATTAAGCGAAAGGAAAAGTGTGAAAAATCCGGGCCGGGGGGCTTTAGGAAAGAGAGGAAAGCAGATAGCTCAGGAGCGAGCGAAAAAACGATTCCGCCTCCCGTAACAGGGAAGGTTCCAGAACAATCAGGAACCTTCTGGAGACAATTAAGACAGGCTGATTAGAACACCTGCAGCCAATCAAGAAGCTGCTAGAATCAATTAAGGCAGGCTAATCAGGGAACCTGGGTTTAAAAAGGAGCTCACTTCAGTTTGTGGTGCACATGTAAAGAGCTGGGAGCAAGAGGCGCTAGGAGCTGAGAGTGAGAACTCATATTGTTGGAGGACTGAAGACTACAAGCATTATCAGACACCAGGAGGAAGATCCTATGGTGAGGATAGAGAAGGTGTTGGGAGGAGGCCATGGGGAAGTAGCCCAGGGAGTTGTAGCTGTTGCACAGCTGTTCCAGGAGGCACTCTAGACAGCTGCATTCCACAGGGCCTGGGCTGGAACCTGGAGTAGAGGGCGGGCCCGGATTCCCCCCAAAACTCCCAACTCCTGGTCAGACACAGAAGGAGTTGACCTGGACTGTGGGTTCACGAAAATGGCCAAACTGAGGGCTGCCGTGATGCTCCAAGGCGAGCAAATCTGCCAATAAGCGCAAGACCCACCAAGGTAGAGGAGGAACTTTGTCACAGTACTTACAAGCTCTGTTTGGGATTGTGTTCCTGTCGTCTAATAAACCTTCTGTTTTACTGGCTGGCTGAGAGTCACAGTGAATCGCAGGAAGTGGGGGTGCAGGACCCTGACTCTCCAACTCTCCGTGACAGCTGGAAGGTGAAAATTCTAGTTCATTGTCAAACTGCACTCACACAGCTCTCCAAGAGAAATTGAGAGACTGTGGCAGGGTAGACTTGCACGTTCGAATGGCACCGGCAGGATACGTTTAAAAGTAGCAGCCTGGAAAACTGGCAATGACATTTTCTCCCCCAAAAGAAAAAAAGTTTGTTACACGCAGTTTGGAAATAGCTTCAGACTTTCAACAAATGCCCGATCTTTGTCCTGCTGCCCACCAAGTCTTTCCAACATGGACAGGAACAGTAGGGGTTAATACTAGTAAGTATTATCCCATCTAACCAGAAAATAGATAAAGTAATATACTGAATACAATACCAGACACTGCAATAAATAAAACAGTAAATTAACCTCCCTAGGAATAATATCCTCCAGACACCAATGCAGACAGTGATCTTTATCAGAGCTGTATATTTATTTCATTTGCTGTGGATTAGTCATAATCACAATTGTTGCACTCGCTCAGTGGGGCTAGCACATCTTGCCCTACCAATCATGTTGAAGGGGGTAGGGAGATAGAGGATAAGGTAGAGTCATAAATTCACCCTCCTCCTCACTAGCCAGAGAGATGGCCATCTCCAGAGGAGAGTGTAGGCTGCACCACCTGAAGGGGTGAACCAATGACCGTGCTTCCTGTATGCACTGCAGTGCACCAATGTCTCTTGGAGCTACCACTGGGGGACTGCAGTGGTGAACCACCCCAGTTTAGCCCACTGGGTCATCTTCAGTGCATGCATTATGCTTTTCCAGGACGATGGGTAAACATCCTCCCCATAAAAAGACAAAAATGGTGGGGCGGAGGGAATGTAGTAGGAAAGGAGCCCTTGTATCAGAGGCCCAGTGTGAGGCCTGAACTAAAAGGGGTCAAGCCTTCCTAATATAAAGCAAAGTTAGCAAGAGACAGGCTATGAGCAGAAGTCAAGCTCTGCCTGCATGCAGGCTCACCGAACCTGGCAAGAACAGAGCTGGTATTGCAAAAACACACACATTCCTGAGAAGTGCAAGGCACAGGACACTCTCACAAACACATTCCAGAAGGGTGGTACCAGAACACCCCAATACCAACACATTCCCCAAGGATAACAAGAACACATTAACCTCTCTTAAAGATAAGGTCAGGCTGACTGTGATGGATAGAGATATTTTAATAGGACCAACATGTAAAAGGTAGAGGGTGGTAGCTAATACTTGTTTGTATTGGTGTACAACGAGGTATCTCAGAGGGAGTGTCTTTGGCTGGCCTAGGGGTCAGTGGAAAGTCCCACCATTGAGTGAGCTGGTCCATTGTAAGGGGCATACATGTGTGTTAGTGGTCCTGTAGAGTCTACAGGATACTAGGACCATGCTTCAGTAACAATCAACCTGGCTGGGTGCCTTAGCTACTAAATCAGGTCTGTCATTTTATTGGGTGATTTGATGAAGGTCTGCTGTGTTAGCTGTCTGCACAGAGTTGGGACAGCACACAGAGAGAACACACACACATGCAACCAACATCTGACAACACAAGGCACAGTAGATCCACAAGTTAGGATACAGATAAGAGGTGGTAATACATACTTGGGGGAGGTGTAAGAGTTGAGGAGGAAGGGTGGTCCTGTGTTCATGGCACTAGCCTGGGACTTGGGAGACCTACAGACATCTTAAGTGACCTTGGACAAGTCAGTTAGTCTCTGTGTGCCTCAGTCCTCCATTAGTACCAAGAGGATAATAGCACTTCCCTACCTCACAGAGGATAAATACATTAAGGACACTGAGATGCTCAGGTGCTAGTGGGGGGCCATACAAGTAAATTGGGCAGGAAGATATGGGTTAATTTTATTTACAGTGCATATTACTATGGCAACTAGATGCTCACAACAAAATTTGCAGACTTGGGTACCTAAAGTTAGGCACCTCAATCTATATTTAAACACCTAAACAAGTGGCGTGATTTTCAGAGATAATGCGTAACTGCAGCTTACATCAGAGTCCATGGGAGCTGCAGGTTCCTAGTTACTTAGATACTTAAATATGAATTTCAGTGCCTAGTTTCAGGGAGCCATGATAGAACATTTTGGCCGTTATTACAAAATCGAAACACCTGTATTACGTAAAAATTAACCATAACAGGCAGCACTGTACAGGACCATTGCTGCTGCTACTGCCACTATCACATATATTAGCAGTCACACTGGCAGGAAGAAACGGGTGCCCAACAGCCAAGCCTAATAAATATAATCTCCCAATACACCCTGAAGATAACTAAAGGTGCACTCGACCCAAGGACATAAGTTTCAGGGTATGTTTGCACTACAACTGAAACATGCTTCCCAGCTCAAGCAGACAGATACACGAGCCGTGCTTGAGCTAGCATGCCAAAACCAGCAGTGTAGACAGGGGTAGCCTGGGCTCCGGCTGAGACTAGCAGCTCAGCTGTGTACCTGGGCGTGTACAGAGCTAGCGCATGTCTGTCTACTTGAGCTGGGAAGCACAGTTCCAGCTACAACGTGATTGCACCCTCCGAGGCAGGGGATCTCCATTGGAAGACAGCCAATAATGTCAGAAAGATGAATCCAAGGAACTGATAGAAACAGCTTCTTTAGTGTATCTTAACATCTATCTTTCTATAGAAGAGCAGTCAGTATGATGCATATAGTCTCCAGCAATTCAAAAGAGGAAGCAACCAACACTACTCCAAGATTAGTTCAGCAGGGGATCTTGGCATTTATCTACCAGTCAGTTAGCCTGTACTTTGCCTTGCCACCTACCCAAAACCTATCATCATGGATTAATAGGTCTCAGACATGAATGTTAAAAAGCCTTGTATTTCAGCATGAATAAAATCCCAGTGACTTTCTTCTTCACAAGAAATATTTTAAGTCCCTCTCATTTCGGGCAAACTGTTTCTTACAGGGAGGAAGATTCAGTATAAAAAGAGAAAATTATTTTCTTGATGGAGAATACGTCATGCAAGGTCAGGAGAGGCACAGGGGAAAATGAAACTTAATTGTAAATGGGAAATATTGGTACTTGTATTGCAGCTAAATTACAGAGCTGGCACTGTAAACTCTTATATGAGCAGACTTTACTCACCCATGACTTCAGTGAGAACACTCCTGCGCATAAAAACTACTGATATGAATAAGTGTTTGCAAAGAGGATCAGTTCAGACAGAGCTGCCAAACCTACAGTAGCAGGTCACAGGAGTGCATAAGAGCTACTGAGAGGTTTACTGCTCTTGGTCCAGTGACCAGAGGTGAATACAAGACACTTCATGCTGGCTGAGAACTCTAGGGCTGGCATTTGCTAAGGAGCTTTCACGAGTTAGGACTTGAATTTCAGTGCACAGGGAGTTATTAAAATTCACCTAACTCCTTTAGGTTCCTTTGAAAATCCCACTTTATGAGAACAACTACCTTTCCCCTCCGAGTCGAGACATCTCCTGCTTTATCATAGACCAGGCACACTGCATGTTTCTTCTGTCCTGCTTTTAACAGTAAACCGCTGTCCATTCTTACTCTACATTTCCTTCACAAACCAGTTCTAGTCTTAGCTGTTCATTGCAGGGATTGTCTCTTACTCTATGTTTGTGCAGTACCTTGGACAATGGGGCCATGATAGCTGCAGGGCCCCATGTGCTACCATATAACAAATAATTAATAAATAATAACTGCTTATTCCCTTCAATCATTCCCAGAGGGATTCATCCCCTGTGGTTTACATGACAAGGGGCTTGGGGGAAGACAGAAGAAGAGGGTCAACCACAAGCCTGAGGCTTGAAGATGTGGGTCCCAACTGGACAGTTTAGGGTCAAAATTTAATTTGAATCAGCCCTGTCTGAGTTTCTTCTAAAATTACTGCTGTGCTCTGCAGTAATAGTACAAAAATGCACAACTTAGTGTCATTGCAGTGCTTGGACCAATACCGTGTTATAGGACAATACTGAATTACAGGACATTTTATAAGGCTTTGTATTAGGTTTGATTTACCTGTGCGTTTCAACCATTGGTATTGCTCTATGTTTAGCATTAAAACTGGGTCTTGCGAAGCTATTCACTATGACCTCAGTGACTTTTCAGTTTGCCCTCTGGACCGATCCTATAGGAAACACTAAAATAATGTTTTTGTTTTAAAGAAGAAGGGATCCCATTGGTGGCTGCTTTGCCAAATATCCCAATTACAGGCGCTTCCAAGCATGCACGTGAAGATTCCTTTAATACTGCAGGCATCCGAGTTAATGTAAATTATTAATTGCTCATTCTCTGTTTTACATGCCCAAACCATGCAAGCAATAGATCACGATAAAAGCAGAGAGTGAAGGGATGAAAGACGCGTTCTGATTACCACTTAGAATTGAACAGGCTGCTGATCAGAAGGACTGTAATACCTCAGAGATGATAATGAGTCTGCCCCCACCTCCTGCAGCTTCATAAATAAGCTTGATTGTCAGGTTGTGTGAGAGGCACAAGAAGCAGCACACAAACAATCAAAGCTCCAACACACTAGCATTAGGATAGAAATGAGGAGGGGGCTTTAATGTCAGACCAAAGCCACTTTCCCTGGAAACACAGGAAAGCCACATCTCTCACTGCTTACCTGTAAAAGCTACAGGGCAGATTGCACAGTCTTTCTAGTGTGGTGAGTTATGCACCTGCCTGATATTAGGAAGCAATGAGCTGGCAGAGGTGCTATTGTAACCCACACACCTTCTGGGTGTAGTGTTCTGTCCCATCTAGTGGCACGGAGAACATTTAGAGAGAGATAAAATGAGTCTGCTCTACAGCCTTAGCTAACAGTCCGTTGGCTTTTAGCTCATGTGGTAGAGGCTCATGCACTAAGCTCCAGAGGTCCCTGGTTCGATCCTGCCCTCGGATGACCAGGGTCTGTCAGTGTTACACTATCTTTCACACCACCACTCTGCCCTGTGGTCATTCACACTTCAAAAGCCTCAGACGAAAGATATGATTATTAGACAAGGGGGGTGAGGTAATATCTTTTATTGGACCAACTTCTGTTGGTGACAGAGAGCTCTTCTTCAGGTCTGGGAAATGTACTGAATGTCATGGCTAAATTCCAGGTGGAACAGATTCACTAGAGTACCTTTCTCAGGCCTGAAGGAGAGTTCGGCGTAAGCTCAAAAGCTTGTGTCTCTCACAATAAAAGTCGGTCCAATAACAGATATTACCTCACCCACCTTGTCTCTCTAATATCCTCGGACCAACACAGCTACAACAGCACTGCATACAGTGATTGTTAATGACATTTTTAATTCTATCTTTAAAGCAATTAGCTTCAATTCTCAATCATAGGTATGACGTTTATTGATGGAGAGAACCCTTTGACCATCTTCTAATCCAGCTCCCAACTACTTTCCAGGAAAGCCTGACTGATATAACCAGTGACATTACTGGGAGAAGTGCATGTGCATTGTTAAATGTATCCATTCTGCGTGTTCCGCCACTGTGAATGTAAACTTGATAGTGGGAAGAAACTGCAAGTGAATGTGTGATTCTGCCAAAGGTAGGGCATTCCAACTTTAGCCTTAATCTAGCTAGCATGGATAACATAGTAGCACACACATGACAGCACCTACCAACGAGGGTCTATATTCAGGGTTCCCAGCACTCTTGTTCTGGGGCTGTTAGCTCTGCCACCCAGTGGGGATTTGCAATGGGCCTTAAAGGTGTGACTGTAGCATGGATAGGCCATGCCCTGACCCCAGTCCCCAGCAAAAGTGCCAGGCAGGTGGGAGAAGGCCCAGCGGCCCTGGGACTGGAGGAGCTCTCGCTCCCCGCTGTGGCCCCGGGGCCCTAGCAGGGGGTGACAGAGTTTCTCTGGTCTTGGAGCTGCAGTGGAGGGGTGCAGAATGGAGCAAATGGGTTGTGGGGCTGCAGTGGTGGGGGGGGGAGCAGAATGGGGCAGGGCTGCAGGGAAAGGGGCAGAATGGGGACAGGACTGTGGGTGGAGAGGGCTCCTCCCACTTGCTCTGGCCCAGGGCCCCATGAAACCTTAATCCGCCTCTGCTGCCACCACAGCTATACTACTGTTGTCACCAATGCTAGCTAAATGAAAGCCAGCGCAGATATGCCCCTCCATGCTACAATCAGACCTTTACTTCCAGTGTAGACATACCTTAAGTGACTTGAATAGTGTCACACAGAAAACATGTGGAAAAGTAGGGAATTGAACTTTGAGCTTCCAAGACCCAGACCAACACCCTAACTGCTCAGCCCATCCGTCTACTGACTTTTCTTGTCCTCTTGTTCACGGGTTGTACCTTTCCAGCTGGAAAATATCAAGCCTGTGAGGTACCCTGTGCCACAGTTCATCGGATGGCTGCGCAGCTATCAATGGCGAACAGGCCATGATGTACCAGCCTCTAGAAGTGGAAGTACAGTCTGTGAGTAACAAATATTTCTGCATAGCTATGATAATTGCATCTCTACAGCACCTTTCATATGAGCAAACACTTTACAAACATTACTTCTGAACCCCCAGACAGGTAGGCAGGCATCATTCGCATTTTAAACTGAAGCACAGTTATGTAAGTAACATGCTCAAGGTCATGCAACAAGTTAATGGCAGAAATGGAATTAGAAACCTGGAGTCCCAACTCCCCAGCCTCCTGGTCTAATTGCTGGAATCCAAAAACAATCCTCTCCCCTTTACATTGATACAATCAGACTGGACTTCACGAGAGTTACTCCAAATTTGCACCAGTTCAAATGAGAAGAAATTTAGCCCATTACCTCTCTCTAAATTAATTAGCTCAATTATTTCTAACTATTCTTTATTCTTTAGGTTTACGCAGTGTCCCCCATTTCTCCTCTTCTCTTCAAAAATGTAAAGAACAATAAATGGCTGCCCTCTAAAGCTAATTTTGCTTTCGCATAGTGAATGTGCCTTTGTAATGCAGGGTGTAATAAGATGTAGCCAGGTGACACGCAGTCCATGCTCAGAGATGGACTGCCAGAGTTCATCATTTTGCTGCATTTATGCATAGGAGAAGAAAGAAGAAGATCCTCTTTTCCACCTGGTTCAGCTTTTCAAAATTCTCTGTTGCACAGATTTCATCTTTGCATACGTAATGCGATGTGAGAATTGGGTGCTGAAGGTGGATAAGTAAATTCAGCTGCTGTCTCATGTCATCTCCCAACATGAACTGTACCCATAGAACATATGACCAGTGATGCAGACTTGGATAAAGGAATGGTGATGAGGTCAGAAGGACAAAACAGACTAGATGAGTATTCCCAAATACATTAAATGAGTCTACTGTCTATTAAAGTAACATAGGACTTGCCTAATGATAAACTGAGTATCCTACCTGCAACACCGTCCAATCGTGGATGCTTCACAGGAAGGTGTAAAACCCACATAATGCACCTAATTATGCAACACTATCTCCTGAATGAGAATTCTTCCTGATCCATTCCTGACAATCAGTCTTAATCCCTGAAGCATGCTAGCCCTTATGGGTTTCATCCTAGCTAGATTCATTACAGCTGCAAGTTTTATTCATATAATTTTTCCTCCTTATTTTCAATGTGTGTGTAGTTTTGCTTTTCTGTTTGCTTTAAAGAAAAAGTGAGCAAATTGTGGTGGGCTATACACTGGGCAGGAGATGGGTAGGGTTAAGGACATGCTTTCATGAGGCCCACTGATGAGAAAAATGTAAGACTGTGAGACAGAAAGGCAACAGAGTTCTCTGTCGCAGTGTGGGGGATATGACAGGAAAATAATGCCACTGAGAAAAATTAACAGGGCATGGGACCATCTGCCATCATTGGAATTACACCAGGGATGAATCAGGCCCATTGATTTCAGAATGTAACCATGACCAAAGGGAGTGTGTAAAACAGAGCAAGCACCTTTGTCGGCTTTCAGGATTAATACTACTACTATCCTTCAAAAATCACAGAATCATAGAAGATTAGGTTTGGAAGAGACCTCAGGAGGTCATCTAGTCCAACCCCCAGCTCAAGGCAGGACCAACATCAACTAAATCATCCCAGCCACGGCTTTGTCAAGCTGGGCCTTATAAACCTCTAAGGATGGAGATTCCACCACCTCCCTAGGTAACCCATTCCAGTGCTTCACCACCCTCCTAGTGAAAAAGTGTTTCCTAATATCCAACCTAGACCTCCCCCACTGCAACCTGAGACCATTGCTCCTTGTTCTGTCATCTGCCACCACTGAGAACAGCGAAGCTCCATTCTCTTTGGCACCCCTTCAGGTAGTTGAAGGCTGCTATCAAATTGCCCTTCACTCTTCTCTTCTGCAAACTAAACAAGCCCAGTTCCCTCAGCCTCTCCTCGGAAGTCATGTGCCCCAGCCCCCTAATCATTTTTGTTGCCCTCCGCTGGACTCTCTCCAATTTGTCCACATCCTTTCTGTAGTGAGGCCCCCAAAACTGGATGCAGTACTCCAGATGTGGTCTCACCAGTGCCAAATAGAGGGGAATAATCACTTCCCTTGATCTGCTGGCAATGCTCCTACTAATGCAGCCCAATATGCTGTTAGCTTTCTTGGCAACAAGGGCATACTGCTGACTCATATCCAACTTCACATCTACTGTAATCCCCAGGTCCTTTTCTGCAGAACTGCTGCTTAGCCAGTCGGTCCCCAGCCTTTAGCTGCGTATGGGATTCTTCCTTCCTAAATGCAGGACTCTGCACTTGTCCTTGTTGAACCTCATCAGATTTCTTTTGGCTCAATCCTCCAAATCAAAGGCACTGGCTTTTCTTTCCCTCTGTACTGAGAGCAGATAATACCAAAGTCTGAAGTCTTTGTCAAAACTATTGCTCGGGGCTAATTCGTTCGTAAGCAACACACTGCAATAACAGATGAAAGACATCTATTAATGTAAAAAGAACATTTCCAAAAGATCAGGACTGAGGGGAGAAAGATGCATGCCTTCGAGTAACAGCTGGCATCAACAGTGACAAAAGGCCAAGGAAAGCCTGAACCATTGGGAATGAAGTTTAGCTGATACTATACTGCTCCATCTACTTCTGATCTGTGTCAGAAGAGAACTTCTATGCATAGACACTGATGGGGAGAGAGAAGTACTGTTATACTCTGTTTGATTTTGGTGTCAGGAAATAAATCAGGGGAGACACAGCCGTCCGACCGACAGATGGCTGACACAAACAGGACAACACAAGAGTGCTTTCACTTAAAGCTAAACTTTACTTAGTCTCAAGCACTTACACACGTCCACAACAGGTTAGTAAAACACCCCCAACCCTTGATAATTACCAAAGCTGAGTGTGGCTCTTGAGTAGCACAGCGGCAGGCTTCCAGTGGCCAAATCTTCCGTCTACCAGTGGGGACCGCAAGATGTATCCAGAGAGAGTATCCAGAAGAGTCCCACTACCTCAAACTTTTCCCCCTTATGTAACCCTTCTGCCCGTCAGAGTTGGCAGCAACAAGGGCCGGGTTCAATATCTAGGGGATCCATTCCAATAACACAATGCAAACCGGCTCAAGCCCCCACCCAGTGACCTGGGACAAATATATACCACCCCCGCTGGGCGCCTCCAAGAGGCAATACTTCCCCTCTCACAAGCACATAGTCTGAGTGTAGCAATAAGCCTTTTAATAACAGAGAGAAACAATGCGGCATTATGTTGGGGAAACACCACCAACAGGATTCATAACACAACCCACGAACAAAAAAAAAAAAAAACCCACCCCAAGCAAATTGGGGCATGCCCCTTTCCCTTTGGTTCTTGAGTCCAGCAACCCCAAATCACCCAAAGTCCCAAAAGTCCAATGACCCAAAAGTCTCTGTCCCTGGTCAGGGCAGCCCCAGAGTTCAAAAGTTTATCTGCGGAGCTTTACCTCCCACCCTGGGTGGAGATGGGACGGGGGTAAGAGGCACCTTACATGATCTGAAGCTGACCACCCCACAGCTCCATAGGCCTTCGCTCCGCTCCGCCAGCCGCCCCACAAACTCCTTCGCTCAGCTCAGCTCCGCTCAGCTCCGCGGCCCACAAGCAGCTCCCACCGTCCCACGAACTGCTCCACCAGCCGGTCCACAAACTGCTCCGCGTCCCACCAACAGCTCCCGCCGTCCTACGAACTGCTCCGCCAGCCTGTCCACACAGCACTCCAGCCGTCCCGCAAACTGCTCCACGATATATTTTCAGGCTCCCCCATTACTTAACACAATGCTCAGTGATTTCAGCTCTTAGTCAGTTCAGCTCTTTGGTGAATTCAGCTTGTAGTAGCGGAGCCTCAGTGCTGGTGCACTATTAGCCCAAAGTGAGCTCAGCAGCCTGTAAATAGACTTCTAATGAAATCAAAATTAGCTCTGATATTCCACAGCAGAGAGAGGAGGAAGTGCAATTAGCATGTAAGGCCCTCAACAAAGGGGCCCATGCCACCAAGTGTTAATACTTGTCCCCAGCTTCTCTCAATTCACACAGTTTTGGAACCCATGACCCTTGCCTAGCGAGTGCTACTTAGTTGATGGTGAGTCCCTCCATCATAACAAAAGGCCAAGTACAGTTCCAAGCACAGTTCCCATAATCAGGGTAATAACAATTTATTCTTCCTGCCCCAATAACAGAGACACTGGGGACCCCACAGCAGCCGAAGTGACCATTTGGGCAGCTATGGCCTCAGTCTAGGCGGGGTGGGTGTGCCTATGCAAATGAGATCGGCCCCTGAAGTTTTTTTCCACAACTTGCCACACCTCACCACCAGATGTCAGGGTGGAGCTCATCCTGACACTGCTTACACTTATTTTATACATTAGTAACACAATGATGTGCCCCTTAAAGCAAACTTGTTAAGCAAGCAGTTTCAATAGTCAAGCAAGAGGTTCCTTCTGATTATTGATTAACGAGGTGTGGATTTTTCTAGACTTTGCAGCCTTGAGGTCCTAATAGACATTCCTGGGGGCACATCCTGCTTTTCTAAAATGCATGTATCAGCAACTTCAACACAATTCTTTTCAGGAAGAATGAGGTGTCAAGCTGTCTTTCTGTGGCACCCAAAACCCCCTCCCCTCCTGCCTTGGTCAAGCTGAGGCTGCCGCATGGCCAATTTACGGCCTGCTGACTTGGCTGCTTTTAACAATACACAATAGTGGTTTCAGGCACTTCACTGGTTTGCTGAATTCTCCCCGTACATAACTATACAAAAGAAGGATGGTAACATTCTCACGGCACTGGATTGGCCTTTGGAGCTATGGGATATAGATCACAGCCTTCCTCTGTGGCCTAGGCAAGTAACTTGGGATGAGATTTTTAAAAGCACTTAAGTGAACTGGAAGAATAAGTCCCGTTGACTGCTGCTCATAAGTCACGTTGTGTATGTCTACACTGCATCTGGGAGTGAGCCTCGCAGCCCAAATCCACACACTTGTGCTAGTGGGGCTCGTCCTCACGCACTAAAACAGCTGTGTGGAGCAGAATTCAGTCTCTGAAGCCTGGGGGGTGGGAGTGGGGAGTTGCGAGTCCGAGCCCTGACATCGAAGGACCATGCACATAACTATTTTTAGGGTGCTAGTGCCAGCCCGATTAGCACAAGGCTGTGGACCTGGGCTAGGAGGGTTGCTCTGAGAAGCAGTGTAGACATATGCTTTAGGTACTCTTGAATATCCCCCGTCCTCCCCCGCCCTCACAGAATCTCTTTGTGCCTCAGTTCCCTAGTTAAAAAAACAACAACAAAACACCACTCTTCCTGCAAGCCTCAATCTGGCTCATCTATTTCGATGCAAGCTCTTCGTGGCAGGAACTTTCTCTTACTAGGAATATGCATAGTACCTAATACAAAGGGGCCCTGATCTCACTTGTGGCCCCTGAGTGCTACTGTAATATAAATAATGAGAATACTGTAAAACAGCAGCTTGGTAAGCAGGAGGCAAGTCTTATGTCTGTTAGTCAGCACTTGGTCTCAAGTTCTGAGAATGTAGCCTGAACATTTTGAAAAACATTCTACTCACAGATCCACTCAGCCAGCACATGTATACTTTCTTGCCTCCCCTCCTCTTCCTTCGCTTTCTATGACTAAGGACATTTGCATCCTTGTTTATACAGACTCCATCTGCTCCTGCACCTGAAAGCACCATAATCCTCTGTCTGTGACATCCCTATCATTTCTTTCCAGCAACCAAAGTCATGTCAAAAACAAAGGATTATGACTTCAGGTAGAGAAAATAAGCAGCAGGAGCAGATGGACACTTAAGGAACAAAGATCCTGTTTTCATGCAAATGTTCCAACAATCTAAAGAGCAACTGGAGAGAAATGAAGAGAAATATGCGATTCCATCCCAGTATAATCTGTGACGACTGTGTAATGTTTTGCAAACTTTCCATTGGGGTTTAGACAGAATGTGAGAGACAAAAGTTGGGAGATAGAGAGAGCGGAAACAGTCAGCAGTAGGAAGGAATTTAAGCAGGCCCTCTGGGGCTAGATACTAGCTAGTGTATATCAGCACAGCTCAATTGACTTCAATGGAGCTACACCAATTTACATGAGCTGAGAATCTGGCCCTTTGCCCTGGCTAGTTATAATCACAATAAAGATGACTAACTGAAACATTGTTCAGGATCTGTGCATTTTTATGGATGACCAAGATGATGGTTGGGGAAACAAGTCTTCCACAAATCCTGTTCATTCCCGGTCCCAATGTGATGAGTTCCACTACTGGCACCATGTTAAACAGTATACAGTACAAGCCCATCAACCAAAACAGCCCATTACCCAAAGTCCAATTGTGTCACCCAGTACCGCAGGCAGTCCAGGACCGTCTCACTTGGTTTCACAAGCCAGCAAGTCTGCATCTACTTTGATATATGCTCCATGTCTCCCCACTTGTCCTCAGTGATGATCTGCTTTTGGAAAAGCCATCCAGCTTCTTCCAGTGCTAGCCCTCTGGGAGGAAGCCAGTCTGAATCCATTTCACTGTGTTCTGTGTTTCCCTTGTCCCAGTAGAAGTTTCTTCTCTAGTTCTGGTTGGCCTTATGCATTAGCTGGTCTTCCCCTCACTTTATGCTGGTCTTTTTGGATCCAGAGTGCAGCCTGCCATCAGCTGTGGCCAACCATCCAGACTTAAGGAAAGCATAACCTGTTCCTAAGGAAAAAACATTTGGTATCCACCTCACTGCACTTTGGGCTTCAAGGACCTAACACATGGAGTTGCTTCCAGCAGCAGATTGCTGGCATTTTTTCCCCTGCACTCTGGGCTTTCAAATCCAGCCGAGCAGGATTCTGCTGTAGAGCCAGTCTTTGCTGCAATCCAGGGAACTGGCCACCGGGCTTCGAACAACCCATGCTGCGGGGGTTTGGAGATCCAGAGCACAGTATTCAAAGACTTGAAGGCCTGGTTTCTAGTTTGAAGGATTTGGCTGTCCACCAAGACAACTTAACTGTCCTATTTTCAGAATTCTGACTTGTCACAATATGAACAAGGTGCTTGTATTGCTTATTATACATAAATACATGTGTGTTCGTTTATTTTCCTCTCTGTGAAGAATTGCAGCCCATGTGCTGTCAATCTAAATTAGATCAGTTAAGAACATTTTGTCATGTAAAATAGAGATGAAGTGCCGATGCATGGGGAGGTGGTAATTGCAGATTCTTTTGAGTATCTGTTTTGTATTAGTGGGTGACTTTTACAGTAGTCTTTGAATGTCTGCATACAGTGCCATTAGCTAAAATGGGTTATCCCAGGCTGGTGCTGAGGGATGGTGGTCTAGGAGATTACACCTACCTTCCCCTGTGATGGCAATGGAAGGTGAACTTCTGCCACCATGTTGCGGTTGGTAGGATCCTGGGTAAAGTGGGTGGGGGAAGGAAAGCTTGCAGAATTTGGACAGAACTATGTAGATGACCAGAAGACCCTGCAGTGTATATAAGTTCTCTGTATTAGACTTCAATAGGCTTTGAAGAGAACTCTCTGGAGCAGAGGTCCCCAAACTGTGGGGAGTGTGGAGGAACATTTGGGGGGGGCACACTGGGCCTAGGCCAACCCCCATGGGGCAGTGAGGGAGTGCCACCCAGCCCCCAGGTCTGCTCTGGCCCTGCCCCCAGCTGCCCCCTGCACCTAGCCCCGTCCCCAGCCTCAGCTCAGAACTGCACCTGGCTGTTGGCCCCCGCCTCCACCGTGGCCCCGCTGTGATTCCACTCCCATCCCCACCCCCAGCCTCAACCCCTAGAGGCGGCTGCATTCCCAGCCCAGGGCTGAGGCTGGGGGCGGGGGCAGAGCCACACCCAGCCACCAGCCTCCACCGCGGCCCAGCTGGAGCTCCACTTCTGCCTCCAGCCTCAAACCCTGGCTGCAGCTCCATTCTCTGCACTGGCCTCGCTCCTGGTGCCAGACCCACCACCAACGGTGGCCTCAGCCTTGGCCCCCTTGCCTCTGTCTGCATCCCCCCTCCACCCCGGGAGCCATGGCCACACTCTTGACCCAGCTGGGGGGGCAATGGGGGGTGGGGGGCTGGAGACAGGGGCCACGACCCTTAAAAGTTTGGGGACCACAGATCTAGAGCTCCCAGCTCTGAATCACAATCCCGGAGACTTCAAGATGTGCCAGCCAGTTCCCTTGATTTTAGGGGATGCCAAACAGCTTGTCCGTGAGTGATCCGATCTGGAAAACTCTCCTCTATCGGTCCTCAAAGCTTGGAACAGAGTAAAATCTGATGGCCAGGTTCCCCAAGGCAGGATGTGGGCTGCACACTTCAGGTCTCTGAAGCTCTGAGGGAAGTGAACTGTATGGCAGTCAGCTCTTTGAAGGCCAGTCAGCCCTGGAGTGAGATCCTGTGTAACCCACTGGTAAGTCTGTGCCCAATCCAGAGATGACAGAGAGCTTTAGCTCAAGCTGTAGTAACTTATGTTTTTTAGCTCTGTAGGGCCATAGTTCAACCCCAGTGTTGCTCAAGATGGCGGTCATATCACCCATATTCTGTTTCCTCCCCAAGGCCAGGACCACAGTGAAAGGATTCCTAGCTGGCTCCCCACTGAGATCACCAGTGGGAGTTGTAGACACATGCCACCTGGTTTTCAGCTGAGATTGTAAATATGGTTTACAGATAGCATTTTAGCTCTCCCACAATCTGATACAGGCAGACACCAGAAGTGAAGAAGCTTTTCTGACTACTCATTAAGCATCTTAGAATAATTCTAAACCCTCAGGAGTAGAGCTGGTTGGAATATTTTTGTTGAAATATGCTGTTTCATCAAAACTGAAATGCTTTGTGGAAATGTACCAACTTCAACAAAATGTCTTCAACAGGCAGCTTTCTGAGATCCAAGTCTCCTTGGTTACTTCTGCCCCAAGAGAGAGACAGACTCCCTGCAACTGAAAACCTGACCTTTTTAAATCCAAAAATGGATGTTTTGTCACAATCCCACTTAAGAAAATGTTTGAAAGGGGTGGTCTTCACTCCAAATGCGGGAACAAAACAGATTTAGAAGACTTGAAAGTTGTCACAAAACTGAATCGTCCTCCAGCCAGTTCTACATGTGATCAAGAAAAGAGTCTGTACCCAAAGGTAGTGTTCAATACATCTTTGTGTGTGCTTTACCATCAAACAGAAAACCAGAGCTCAATAATTCCCTGCCCCTTTAAGGGCCAAAGATATATCATGGTTTAAAATATAGTTTAATTTAGCCAAGTTTAAGTCAAGAGCCAACGTAGTTTTCCACTCAGGTAGAACTTCTTTCTAGAGGTTCTTTTTCCCTGACCCTCACTGAGGCCTGATCACCCCAAAGCATATTGTTCATCTGTGTCTGTGTGAAAAGAAGTTCCCCACATCTGGCCCAGCCGAACTCTGTTATCTTGCAAATCCCTGAACTCAACAGGTAATTAACCACTTCCCAGTCACCCTTTGGGTGGGATCTATCCACTTGTCATAGATTCATACATTTTAAGGACAGAAGAGACTATTAAATCATCTAGTCTGACCTTCTGTATAACATAAGCCTTATAATTTCATCCAGTTAGTCCTGTAATGAGCCCAATAACTGATGTTTGACTAAAGCATCTCTTCCAGAAAGGCATCATGACCTTATGGACTAAAATACTACAACCTCAGTGAATGACTGTCAAGATGCAAGATTAGGCTTTTGCCACTTCTGTCTCACCGCACTGATCAAGGAAAAAATAGGTTTCAATAATACATGTTTCATATGCTCTGGGAATTCATATAAGAGTACTCTTTATATTAGGAACTCTTCAATATTTATGAGCTGAAACACAAGGAAAGCAAACAGAGTTAAGCAAGGAAAGGGTGGGGGAGCAGACAATGCAAGGTTTTAGTTTACAGTGCAACATTCCTCTTGACGTTATGGAAGAGAGGAGGTGGCACCTTGAGGTACTGTATCTCAAGCATTTTACAATAGTTATCATGTGATGTCAGACTGCAAGTGTGGGTTTCTTTAAAGACTTAATTATATGCTTCCTCCTTGTATGCGGGGGTGACCTGAAAACGGACACATCCCTTTGACATCTTGTTTTCAACATGTAGCTTTCCTAATAGTTACGTGTCACAAATACATGTTTATTGGCAGCAGGTTTTCACTGATACAAGGAATGAGCTGGCTTTTGTAAGTGTGTGTGTAGGAGTATCATTATACACTATATTTTTACTTTTAACTTCTCTACTTCTTACAATAAGTGATTTTGACACAGGGAATACATGCAATATGAAGGGAGAGTGAGTGCACAAATGTCATTTGTTTGGGGCAAATCATAAGATAACTTTTCCCAATGATTAAACATTTCCAGACTATGCTTTTGTCTCTGCAGTTTTATAGGATGTTCAGGCCCAGACCAAAACCTGGGATCTGAAGAGCCCCCGTTTAGACCAGAAACTTGTCATGAACTGTGTGGCTCAGGCTCACCTCCCATTGTTACTGCTTATTTCATTCAGAGGGGTATATATTGGAGTCCATGATACCCCAGAGAGGGAGTCATTGTTCCCTTCCCACTCTCACAAATTGGAAAAGTGGCAGTTGGATGGCACAGTGCTTTGTCAGTCAAGGGAAATTCAGCATTCATACAAACAAAAAATGTGGTTCACACAAGCACAGAGCCAAGGCTGAAGGAGTTTCCAGTTTCTTTAAAGACTCTGAAGGAGTTATTCCCCCTCATTAGTCTCTCTTAGTTTCTATTCTATCTGAAGTTCCTGCTTCCCCACCAAAGAAGAAAGGGGAAGCTATATACCTCAAAACCAGCTGTGTGTTCTCTCTAAGTTTGTTTTATAATTTGGTTGTACTCATGAGCTTTTGGGGCCAGAGCATAAGTATATGGCAGTCTTGTTCCTTGGAGGCAGATAGAGTTCTGATCATGGCTCATCTTTGCAGCAGCAAATGATGTGTGTCCACATCTTGTCCAAATATTAGGTCAAAGGAATGACTAGCTACATGGGAAACAGCTCACAGTATCCATAAGCAGATCTAGTTCCTTTCTTGTGGCCAATCCTGCAGGGTACTCAAATCCCTTCTCAATCAAAACTCCCATTAGTGGCAGTAGTAGTTTAGCCTGGATAAAGACTCCAGAATTCATTTTCAAGGTAAGTAGACTATATGTGGAGCTCTAACAACAAAAATGAAATAGCTAGCCAGATTCTGATCTCAATTATACTGGTTTAAATCTGGCTTCCTTAACACCAATGGAAGTACTTCATATTTAAACGAATGTAACTGAGAGCAGAGACTGGCTCCAAAAAACGTAGACACCAAAATCCATTTTGCACCCAAGCATGAAGTTAACAAGGAAATTGCAAAATGTTCTGGCACATCAAAAAAAAAAAAAGGTTTGAGCTTTGGTATTTAATACATATATCTGTATCCTCAAAACCTCATGAAAAAGAAAAGTTTTATTATGAACCAGAAGAGGTAATTAATGTTATCAAAACGGTTTGCAGCCCAAAGAAAATTTGAGCAGAGACCAGACAGCCTAAAAATATGATCTGACTTGGATAATGTTTCTTTTTCATTTATCTATTGACAGTTGAGCTCTTAAAATCTGATCCATCCATTCAAAAGGATAAGTAAGTTTTTTTTCTATCAGGTTTCAGAGTAGCAAAAAGAACAGGAGTACTTGTGGCACCTTAGAGACTAACAAATTTATTTGAGCATAAGCTTTCGTGAGCTTCAGCTCACTTCATCGGATGCGTTCAGTGGAAAACCTGCTACTCTGAAACCTGTAAAGAAAGAGTTCTACAATGTAAGGACCTTGTACTGCTAACTCTTATTCATATAAATAGACCTTCACAGGAATGCTCCCATCCTATTTAACTGCAAAAGGATATAACACTTGGAAGGAGACACCACTTGATATAGAACCCGAGGTGGCCTGGCTGCTGCATAGAAAATTTGTTACTTACAGCTAACAAGACAGAATGGTTAGAGTGTCAGCTGTTTAGTGCAGCGGGCCATAAGTTTCATTAGCAGTAAGTATTACAAAATCATTGCTGAGAATACATGTAGCATGAGAACTGTTTAAAAACAATCAGTGGATAATATCACTTAAAATAGATTAAGCACTACCATTTTCACCTGGAAAATCATGTTTCTGTTACAGTGAAGAGTCAGTTTGGAAGGGGATCTCCACCTCAATTTCAGCCCACGCATGCCTCTCCTTTCCTTCTTCTTCCCCACCCTGTCCCCCTCACACACACTTCTTCCCCCATTGTTCCCTTTCCACTTTTCTTCCCATTTAGCTTATCCCATCTTAACTAAATCCATTCCCTCCCCCCGACTATAATGGAACTAACCTGACATTGTTCATTCTGCTTGTGTGCAATACCCCTCATCCCGTGCTTGGTTAGACTGTAAGCTCTTGGGGGCAGGGACAGTCTACTACTCTCTACAGCGCCTACCACCAGGGGCCCCATTCTTGGTTGGTCCTTAGGTACATCTGTAATTAACAGGAATAATAAATAACCTAGACCCTAGCAGACATTTGTCTTCTGCTTAAACAATAGACTTTTCCATGATTCAGAAGCGTCTGCTGCGCTGAGTCGCTGAACGGATGATGGGAGCTGGTCCCAGGCTACTGGTTGAGCGGGCATGTAAGGATGTGTAACTGATTCAGGTCACCACAGGTGCTGACTTTTATTTTGCTGGTGGGTGATCCTCTCTGCCCCCTCCTTCCACCCTCACCCCCACCCATGCAAGCAGAGGGCAGAGCCTTGTGGTGGGGAAGAGGCCAAGGATGGGCAAGGAGTCAGGGCAGAGCAGGGCCACGGTCTGGGCAACAGGGTCCACAAAAAATTAACCCAGCCCTGCGGGTACTGAGCACCCCCTATTTTTTTCCAGTGGGTGTTTGAGCCCCAGAGCACGCATGGAGTTGGCACCTATGTAGGTCACAGTGAATACTAAATGGGCCATGGTGTACTTCCAGTTACTTCAGTGGAGTTAAACCAGGGATGATGTTGGACCAATGGGTTTTGTTGGTGACGGCCCAGTTATTGCATCAGAAAATTATGTGGAGTCTGTTTTAGAACAGTGATGTTGCGGGACACAGTTAACGTATGTTGGGGGAAACGAGCACAATGGCACCCTAGCCTACGCCTGGCTCTAGCCTGTACCATCAATCCACCGTACGGTCATCGCCAGATTTACAACAAAGTAAAATGCACGGGCGACTGCATCACCATGATTAACTGTGATCCACACTGACAGCTCCTGGCTCTGCTGATGAGCTAGTGAAGGCCGCGTTCCACTCTCCAGCCTAAATCCAGGGTAAGCCTGTCAGAGACTGCAGTGTGGGTGGAGCAGGAGTCAGGAGCCAGGAATCTGAGCCAAGGGGGCAGAGCTGGAGCCAGAGGTCAGATGCCAGAGCCAAAAGGTAAGAGCTGAAGTCAGAAATCAGGGTGGAGGGTGAGGACTGGGTTACCCTAGAGTGAGATAAGACAGGGTCAAGGCTGGGCCCAAGGCGGGAGCAAGCAGACACTCTCACAGCCATGGGCAAATGGTCTGAGCAGCCACTGAACTGCTGCTGGGCGTAAGAGGCAGCCTGCTGACTTTTCCAGCCAATCAGGTAGCCTACTGCTGTGCTCATTAGGGAGCCCGGGGACTAGCTCTGCAGACCCTGCTTCCAGACTGGCTCTGCTGAAGGCCCTGATTCCTGACAAAGCTCATTGGTTTCAGGGGAGTCACTCCAGATACACGCCGGTACAACAGAGAGCAGAATTGCAGAAAAGAGACCTAGGGGTTACAGTGGACAAGAAGCTGGATATGAGTCAACAGTGTGCCCTTGTTGCCAAGAAGGCCAATGGCATTTTGGGCTGTATAAGTAGGGGCACTGCCAGCAGATCGAGGGACGTGATCGTTCCCCTCTATTCGACATTGGTGAGGCCTCATCTGGTGTACTGTGTCCAGTTTTGGGCCCCACACTACAAGAAGGATGTGGAAAAATTGGAAAGAGTCCAGCGGAAGGCAACAAAAATGATTAGGGGACTGGAACACATGACTTATGAGAAGAGGCTGAGGGAACTGGGATTGTTTAGTGTGCGGAAGAGAAGAATGAGGGGGGATTTGATAGCTGCTTTCAACTACCTGAAAGGGGGTTCCAAAGAGGATGGATCTGGACTGTTCTCAGTGGTAGCTGATGACAGAACAAGGAGTAATGGTCTCAAGTTGCAGTGGGGGAGGTTTAGGTTGGATATTAGGAAAAACTTTTTCACTAGGAGAGTGGTGAAACACTGGAATGCGTTACCTAGGGAGGTGGTGGAAGCTCCTTCCTTAGAAGTTTTTAAGGTCAGGCTTGACAAAGCCCTGGCTGGGATGATTTAGTTGGGGATTGGTCCTGCTTTGAGCAGGAGGTTGGACTAAATGACCTCCTGAGGTCCCTTCCAACCCTGATATTTTATGATTCTATGATTGGGCCACCAGTCTTTAAAAATGTAAAAATCGCTAGGGAGCAGATCCTGCCTGGCTCTTACATGGTGAGTGAGGGGAGGGTGTAAGGAGACTCCCCTTCTCACCTGGTGAAGACTGCATGGATATGTCTACACTGCATTGTAAACTCAGGTCTGTGGGACCTGTGCTTGCAGACTCAGTGTTTCCAAGTCAGTGCATCCACACTGCATTGTGAGCCCAGGCTTACAATTGCTGACTCTGGGTCTCACAGCCATGCTAGCACATCCATACTGCACTATGCAGATCTCCTGACTTGGGACTTCAGTTTGAGCTGCTTCCACACTTCAAAATGACAACACTTCATTGAGGCATAAGGGGACCCTGGCTCAGACCCTCCTCTCAGGTGGGTCCTAAGACCCTGCTCCAGAGTGCTTGCTGCACCAAGTCAGAAGGATGTGTGTGTGGATGGAAGGAGGGATTTGGGCTCAAATCCAAGTCCAAGCTCAAGTTTATAATGAAGTGTAGACCTACCCCATAAAGGCTAGGCAAGATTGCAGTCCCTGCACCCACAGGGACTGCTCCCTTCCTCAAGCTCTTGTATCCGACAGCACCCCAAAGGGCACGGAGGAGGAAGAGGCATGGCTCAGGCCCATCTACATGCTGTCCAACAAAGATCTTTTTCCACTAAAGGAAAATCTGTGGCACCACATGGAGGAATGTAAGGACTATGGGCTCCCGTTGCACAGCTGGGAACTCCAGGAGACATTCTGCCTCCCTGAGAGCTCAGGGGCAGATTTTCAAGTGCTCGGCATCCACAATTGGGGCCAGATTTTCTGAAGATCTCAGCTCCAAGGTAGGCACCTAAATATGGGCTGGATTTTCAGAATCGCTTGGTACCCAGCTGTTCCCATTGTGACACTTACAATGCCACCTGGAGCTGACTCTGCCATGGGGCAGACTATGCAATAACACAGTCTAGAACTGTGGCTGAAAATCTATACTGCGAATATTTTTTCTTTTGATTTTAAGTTATTTTGAATTTCCTTTCAAGCTGTTCAGAATACACTTAGCTCTTTTTTTAGTGTGTCGGTATTATCAACTGTCAAAAAGTGCTATTCAGTTGAAAATAAAGTTTTGAAAACCAAGGTGGGAAAGCCAGCCAGCAAAATCTGTTTTGCTTTCATCCTTGTTTTGTTTTCCTCTTCTTACTAATGCTCCTGATGCTCCCATGTCTTGCCAAAGGCCTGATGAGAGACAGGTCTGCCATGTGATGAGGATTCTCCAAGCTGGGTAAAAATGTTTTTTTAAGTATGTTCCTTTATTTGGGTGGTTATAATATGTTCCCAGGTGGCCAAATCCACCACAGACATTTTTGCAAACATCTGCCTAGGGATTGGAAAGTAATTTTCCCTGTGGGCATTTCATTCAATAACTGCCTCCTGAAGGGTTTCTTGAAGCAGCTGGTACTAGCCAGCCACTCTCAGAGACAGGACAGTAGGCTAGACAATTTTACGGGTCTGATTCCATGTGGCAATGCCTATATTCTATAATGGTAATCAGGAGCTGCAGAAGCAGATGCTATAAAAATGCAACACAGTATTAAAGTACACAAAGCCCCGTTTGAAAGCGGAGAGGAATACTAGAAAACACATTGACACAGCCAATCTGCCACCAACACCTCTGTCATCTAGCACTGCGTCCACAGTCATGACATTTTGTCTTCAGAAATACAACTAGGGGTCCTGCTATGCTTTCCAGGAGAGAGTATGCATATCTACAATTCATAAAGGAAATAGCTTCATTATAATGTGTGCACATTTAATGAAGCTATATAAATAACAATAGATAAGGATAAGACTCTGTCACGGATTCCATGACTTCCAAAGACCTCCATGACTTCTGGGGCAAGACCAGAGCAGCTGTCAGCCCTGGCCCATCACCAGAGCTCTGGCCCCCGGCCCACCACTGGACCAGCGGCCGGGGTTGGGTCAGTCTCCTGGAAGCTGGAGCAGCAGCTGTCAGCCCCTGTTACAGAAGCAGCAATGGGTCTGGAGCAGCTTCAAGTCCCAGCTGTGCTCTGTTTGTATCCCTCTCTCCCAGGGTATTTTTAGTAAAAATCAGGGACAGGTCATGGTGCTTCCATGAATTTTGTTTATTGCCCGCAACCTGTCCCTGACTTTTACTAAAAATACCCAGGACAGAATCTTAACCTTAAGAATAGATAAATACGTTCTTCATTACGTAATAGTCTATAAAAGCTTTCAGATATATACATAAAATCCAGGAGGGCTGCCAGTGAGTAGCATGGATGGGAAAACGCATTCCTAAAATGTTTGACATGTGATTTGTCTTTAGGAGCTGGGGAGCACGCTGGGTCTACACTTGGAGCTAGCACTGCGGTTCCCAGCTCGCCTAGACATACTTGCGCTGGGTCGTTGAGCTAGTGTGCTAGAAGTAGAAGTCTAGCCAGTGTAACCCAGCTGGTGGCAAGCAACAGCACAGGCTAGCCACGCCAAGTATGTACCCATAGGGTTCAGGCAGGTTCGTACTCTGCACAGCAAGACCATGCTGCTGCACAACTACTTGTGCACGAGTATTTCTGTGTGAGCTGGGACTCAGACCCCTAGCTCTAAGTGTAGACACTGACTGAAACGTCTACTTTCCACCCTCCCCCACTCACTCTTTACAGACCTGTTTCATAAGGAATAGATTCCTTTTGCTATTGAACCCATTGTGACATTGGCAGACCAGGTGCCAACTCATGCCAAGGCCCTACGACCTCAACTGAACATTGACAAATACACAGCTGGAAACCAGTCTGGCTCACCTGTGTGTTAGTATTGGTTAAATAGGTATTAGATTTATAAAAACATATTTAGAATTTATGAAATGTTCATAAGTTGCTGCATGAATGAATCTCACATTATAAAATCTCTGTCCCATGTTATAAGGTAATATTTAAGTATTTGCTCTGAAACTGTAAACCAACAAAAGAAGGCCCATAGACACCAGACAAACCATTGTGGAACATCAGAGGACAAAATAATTTGTTGATTGCTCCCCCCACACCCATGAAGAAGAGATGCGCAAGGGGACTCATCCCATCAGCTTGAACTCTGGGGGAAGGGAACAAAAATCCCTGACAGGAAGAAATTATCTTTATACTGCTTGGACTTTGAGGGGCAAAGATTACTAAGCATAATCAAAGGTCCCCAGTGCTTGGCCTGGGTAGCCCTAAAGGATATATAAAGCTTGCTTATTATAGAAGCTTCTACCACCTTTAGGAACCTAAGAGTGAAATTCATTTGTGTATGTATGTTTACCTGCTTTAACCTTGTAAATAAATCTCTTATTTCTTTTTCTTAGTTAATAAAGCTTTAGTTTATTATAGGATTGGCTACAAGCATTGCCTTTGGTGTAATATCTAAAGTGCGATTGACCTGAGGTAAGTGGCTGGTCCTTTGGTACTGAGAGTAACTGAATAGTGTTGTGATTTTTGGGGTAAGGGACCATATATCGCAAAGGGTAGCTTGCCTAGGTGGCAAGATAGACGGGAGCACCCAAGGGGATTGTCTGAGACTCCATATTAAGGCTGTTAGCAGGCCTGAGGCGTTTACACTTGATACTTGGTTGGTGAAATCTAAGTATAGAGTTCACAGCCAGTTTGGGGTTTGTGTCTGGCATCTGAACAGTCTGCCCTGAGGTAGGCACACGTGCTCTTGAGCCATTCCAGACAGCTTGACACCCATCACTTTAGAGCCTAGTCTCATGTGGATGTGGGGGATTGACATGTAAGTCCCTGCAGCAATGAGATGAGAAGACAGTACATGTTAAATACTTGTATCTCCAGTAGAAAAAGAAAAAAAATGCTATGTAAACGTGCTAGATGTGCTTAAACAAGTCAACCTTCGAACAAAAAGTGAAAAAATAGGGTGGGAGGAAATTAAAACTTGGTTTCTCTTTCTCACCCACATACCTGGCAATGCCTGACTTAGGAGTGGAAACATTTACTGGAGTATCTCCCATGTGTCATTAATTCCTCCAAAGTTATTTGACAGTCCAGGGGTGTGTGTGTTCAAAGCAATCACTGTACCCCCTTCCTTAGACTAAAAACTAAAGAGACCTCTAGCAATTATCATAAAGTGTGTGTGTGTGGCAAAAATGGGATGCTCACATTTGGGTGGGATAGGAAAGCTGTGGGGAAGTGCAGTATCCCCAGGAGGCACAGATGGAGCATCTTGCATTCTTGCTGCAGTGATCCTTCTCACCAGTGTAAGAGCAGAGTCCATGCATTCACTAGAAAACTCCATCCAGCCCTCATTGATTGGACAGATGGCCACCAATTTGCAAAGTTTGGTATGTGAGAGAGAAAGAGGCCAAGCAGGGATAGAAGGGAAGGGTGGGGGAATCCCAGAGATCAAAGGGGCATTGAGGAGAGAAATTAATTCCTGAAAGTGGGGAACAAATTCCATGTAACACAGAAAGCCAACATCCTGTAATAAACCAATGGGGTAGTTCTATCTTAGCTTCTGCCTTAACGCATGCAGTGGAATTTTTCCAGCGTGTATAGAATTGTATATCTGGATTTGAGCTAGAAGACCATCCCTTTCAGGCGAGTCCTTAAGCATTGACTTCAATGGGACTTAAGCACATGCTTAAGAACTGTCCTGCATGGGATGGATTTAAGCATATGACTAACTGCTGGTCTGGATCAAGGCATCGGCTTGGTGCATCATGAGTGGGGAGGGAATGTATTGTTATTTGTACCAATGGTCTGATGCAATAAGGGATTATGCCAATTTGACAGATGAGTACCTTGCTGATTGCTATCTTTTGTAGAGACTCTCACTTAATATGACTATGTACTTTGCCCATTGCTCCTCTCTTGCCCCTTAAGATTTCAAATGTTTGTTGAACCAGACTTCTTACATGTTATTTGCACTTCACAGCTACAGATACCATCATTAACTCACTATGCTACAAACACAATGTAAGTGTGTAAGGGAGGCTCTGCACATTTTTGATCTGAACCACAGATTAGGGACCTAAATTCTACTCCTATTAAAGTCAGTAACAAACTTCCTGCGACGGGATCCCCAAGGTGTAGCCTGTGACTGTGGGACTACTGTGCCCCCTTAACTCTCCAGCCTTGCTGTCTCTCACAATACTTTGCTAGTGACAAGCAGCAAACCCCTCCAGGTGCTGTTATCACTCAACACAACTGCTTGTGGAGCCCCACACCCAGCTAGATTGGATGAATGCTCCCAGAGCTACTCATGAATCACACAGAGAAAGGCACCAGCCAAATCCGCCCCCAGCTAGTAGCCTTGTACCTCAGGAATATATAGTCTTGTGCTGCTCAAGGTGAGCAGTGCAAATTTATTAATTGGTTCACCACTTCATTGATGGAAAGTGGATATGCACCAGCATTTGTAAACATCCTTGCCAAACACTTCAGGTAAACTCACTGGTAAAGATAAACAGTTAAACACATTTATTGACTTTAAAAGATAGATTTTAAGTGATTACAAGTGATAGGCAAAAACTCAGAGTTAGTTAACGAAATAAAATAAAATATAAGCACACAGTCTAAACTCTCAACCCTATTAGACTGGTCAACATCTAGATTAAGCAGTTTTTCTCACCCCACTGGATATTGCAGTTCATAGTACATAAGTTTCATCCTTGAACCCTGGGCCAGTCTCCTCTGTTGGAGACTTCAGTCTTCTGAATGTCCTTCTTGTTTGCAGCATAAGTGCGGGAAGGAGAAGGGGGCCCTATGCTTGCCCTCTGTTCTGTTTTATACCCTTTGTCCCATGTGCTTGGAGAACAAGTCCAGGCATATCTGCTGGGCATTGCTGAGTCACAAGGAGAAGCAATACCCCGGTGTGTCTCCTGTGAGTAAGTCATTGAATTGTAACTCCTCTGCTGGACAATGGCTGGTGATGTCTGTTCAGCATGCACCTGGGTGTTGCTTACTTCTTCCCTTGGCATTGTCTCTGTAGAGCTAGTATCTGGATGCTTCCCAAACCCTCAGCATATTTTAGTGAAAACCATGCAACACAATTCTTAAAGTTTTAAATGCATTAATTATGCACCTATTTAGATGGAACAATGGCTTTCAGCAGATCATAACCTTTCCCATGATACCCCAGATGGCATGCTTTATATACAATATCATGTAAATGAGGAACGTGGGAGTTAAAGGGCGCTCCCCCAAGGTATAGAATGTCACACCTCCCCCCTTAGTTTACTGCAAGAGGGTTAGTCACTGACTAACTCAAAGGCAGTTTGTGTTATGGTTCTTTTGGCATCTAGCCATCAAGGCCATGGGGTGGCATGCCTCAGTTTCCCCCTTCACACAGAAAACCAGGTTTGTTATGGTTTCCCTGAGTTGGTAAGCTTTAAGTCTGGTTACAGATATTAACTAAGAAGCAGCATTATCATAAGGTTTCTGTGACAATGTTCCTCCTCTACCTTGGTGGGTCTTGTGCTTATTGGCGGATTTGCTCACCTTGGAGCTTCACGGCAGCCCTCAGTTTGGCCATTTTTTGTGAACCCACAGTCCAGGTCAACTCCTCCTGTGTCTGACCAGGAGTTGGGAGGTTTGGGGGGAACCCGGGCCCACCCTCTACTCCGGGTTCCAGCCCAGGGCCCTGTGGAATGCAGCTGTCTAGAGTGCCTCCTGGAACAGCTGTGCGACAGCTACAACTCCCTGGGCTACTTCCCCATGGCCTCCTCCCAACAACTTCTTTATCCTCACTATAGGACCTTCCTCCTGGTGTCTGATAATGCTTGTACTCCTCAGTCCTCCAACAGTCCGCGTTCTCACTCTCAGCTCCTAGTGCCTCTTGCTCCCAGCTCCTTACACGCACACCACAAACTGAAGTGAGCTCCTTTTTAAACCCAGGTTCCCTGATTAGCCTGCCTTAATTGATTCTAGCAGCTTCTTGATTGGCTGCAAGTGTTCTAATCAGCCTGTCTGTCTTAACTGTCTCCAGAAGGTTCCTGATTGTTCTGGAACCTTCTCTGTTACCTTACCCAGGGAAAAGGGACCTATTTAACCTGGGGCTAATATATCTGCCTTCTATTATTCTCCTGTAGCCATCTGGCCCGACCCTGTCACATTTCTTAATATTACAGGTGTTCCTAATTACCATTTCTAGCATGTCTCAAGGCTCTTCCCCAAAATTGTGCATAATGTATCTTATCACAAGATTTAACATCAGTATCAAAAAATTTATCCCAAGATTTAACATTAATACCAAAGTTTTTATCACAGATGGGCATTTACAAGTATCTTTACGATACCACACCCTCTGTTTACACAGTCTGGTTTGAGGTTGATTTGTTCATTACCCATGGTGTCATTTGACTCCCTCCCATGTAATCAGTCACTAGCTTTTCTTTTCTTTTTTCCTCCAGTGTTCTCTTCTGCCTTGGTTCTTAATATAATCATGTATCTGGGATTTTGATACCTCAGGGTCTGGCAAGATACGGGTCCAGGGGGATCCTGCATATTGGTTGGCCCTTTGGGGAGCTGTCTCCCAACCCCAGCTCTTACATATGCAAAAAATCCAGCTCCCTTTTTGGGGTTACCCTGTGTTTCCCCCTCCCAATACTGAGTCCTTTCCTTCCCCCTTATCCTAGAGGGCTGTGATCTGTGCTCTCTGGGCTAGGTGTGTTTACCCTTTGCTCAGATGTACCTTTCCCCAGCATCTTTTCCACAGCTGCTTTCTACATCTCACCAGCCTGAGGGAAGACACACACACCCCTCTGTTAGTTGGGTCATTTGCATTTTCACAAACTACCATGTGGCAATTTCCTGGTCTCAACTCTTCCATTATCACAGGTGTTAGAGCTGCATCTTGATTTAAAGAGACACAGTTACTTTCGAAAAACGTATCAGAAATAGCATCCTGAAAAACTGGGACCTGGATTGGGGTACCCTTTGCCAACCCTTTCTCTGTCCCTGAGAAGTCAGCTGTGTGACCACTCCCCTCCCAGGAGGTCAGTTACACAGTTCCTTCTCAAAACTTGAGTCACAGGCTGATTAGATGCTGACTCACTCATTCGGTCCTGGGCATCCTCTCCCAAGTGACCAGTGAGGAGACATTCCTGTACTCCCACTATTCCTTCCCCAGTTTCTTCCTGTGGGCCCCCCTCTAAGACACATTTCTCTGTGCTCCCTGAGCAGGGGTCCATGCCTTGTTCAACTGCAAAACCCTGCCAGCTAACAACTGGGACAGTTTCCTTAATCACCGACAACACCTCTCCTGCCCCAATCCTGACGGCATGTTGCCTCCTGCTGGAAAGGAGCCAGTCTCAGCCCCTCCTATACTTGGAAGCACACTGTTTCCCTGTGTTAAGAGTCACAGGAATCCTCACCCACCTCAGTGGTTTCTGAGATCCCTCTATCCTTCTCTGGGCTCCCTCTGGGACACATCTCCCTATGCTCCCTAGAGTGGGATCTTTCTCTGGTTCATCTGCAACCTGCTGGCAGCTAACAACCTGGACAATTTTCTCACTGGCAGGCATTACACCCCCATCCCTTCCTCAGGTGGTATTGAAGTCATTGACTTTCCCACTGACTTTCATGGGAGCAAGATCAGGCCCCAACTTTTGACAATCAATCAATCAAATCAGAGATCCAACTTAGCCCTGTATGTAATTGGTTCATGAACAGATTGGTGTGTGCGATGTGGGAGAGTTGGAGTAGGGAGAGAAAGAAAAACGGAGATGCTGATTAACCCTTTCACTGCTTTATAGATGTAACCATTAAAATGGTGCCTGTGTAGCTATGGCCATATGCTACCTGTGTTAGTCGTTCAGGATATTCCTTGAAGCATTGTGGATACCACATATACATTCATTGCCCCCCCACAGGGAGAGCAGCTGCCACACTTAAGGGATGAAATAGAAATGTAATTAACAATGTGTATGCATTTAAAATGCAACTCAGCCAAAACAAAAGTAATTTAAAAAGTATATGCCAAAAAAAAGAGAAAAAAATCTCAACCTGGATGTCAAGTCACGGATGAATTAAACAGAAGTGGACAGAGTACTCTGATAATCTGTAAATCTTTCATTGGAAGTGGACTTCAAACAGCTGCAGGTCTGTGAGGTTTGGGGTTTTTTGTTTGTTTGTTTTTCCATGCACGAACTGGAAATACATCATGCAAAACTAAATGGAGCTTGATGGATTTGGAACTTGAATTCCCCCAGAACATCTAAGGAAGAAAAAGGTACTGCTGTGGACAATAGGCAATGAACTCGCTTTTCTAATTCTCTGTCACTCTTGCCTCTGTTTTTCTGCCACATAGAAATTTCTCCTACTCAGAACAATCATCCCTGATTCAGGTGCTGTTTGGTGACAGGTGTAACTATATAATGACACAGAAGAATTGAAACCAGCATCGTGAACAACACAGCAAGCAAAGCATATTGCCAGCCCAGTAGAACTATATAAATATATATCAATCAAGTAATATTAATCAAGACTTAAGATCCAATAGAAATGACATCCCCCCCCCAAAAAAAATCCCCCTGTCATTTAACACAAACTGTCACATCTTATTTTAATTTGTTACAGGGCTATGCTGGTGCCAAGCAACCAAATCAAAATCTCACTCCACTCGTCGCTGTTGATACCCTTGTTTTCAGAATTCACGTATTCACTGCTAGTTTCTGATAACAGTTTTTGTGGACTTGGACTGTGATAAAAGACTTGTTTGATATCCAGGGAAACCTGCAGCTCAGTTTTGCCCAGCAAGCTCCCCACTCCAAAAACAGACGGATCTCTCTGTCCCCCAGACCTCTTGAGTTTTATAATATGCGTGTGCTGATGTAGCACCTGGAGGCCAGGATCCCATTATTCTAGGCACTGTACAAACATACAGCAAAGAGATAGTCCCTGCCCTGAAAAGCTTGACCTCTAAGCATAAGACCATTGATGACTAGTGGAGACGACATAGATTCCAAGGCCAGAAGGGATCGTTATGACAGGGAACACAAGGAAACAATGAGAAAGTACTAGTCAGCATGAAGATCTGTGGCCACAATACACCAGATGCTCTGGTCCCCTACAGTAATGTGGTTTATTTACAAGGCTGCAAAGAGTGTGGAAAACCCTGCTGAATAAGAATGGGGTACTCTCACTTTGCACCTGATGCAAATGATTCCAGACAGGCAGGGCAGTGGAGGATAAGCCCCTTTATTTTGTATTATGGGGGTTGGGGGGATACATGGGGAGTAGAGGGGGAAAGGAGAACTCCAGCTCCCATTTCTCCCAACCCCAGTTAACGCAGAATTTGGGGGTGGAAATGCTCAATCCTATCTTGCCATATTCCCCCTTCCTTCTACAGATAACACCTGGGACTTACCCCAGGGCTTCAGCAGTTGCCTACTACCACCGCCCCATGAGATTGAACCCTTTTGCCAATTATACTATCAATAATATTTGAGCAAACCTGCTGCCATTAATGGGTTTGCACAGGTGTCATTGACTGGAATTTAAAAGACTGTGATGTCAATGCACAGCAAAATAATAGAATCCAGCTCACTCTCCCTTAGCTGGGGCCACTCCGCAGGGCTAACAGGAGTAAAAATCATGGGTAGATATGATTCTGAACACAAGCAGGGAGTAAATCTGTTAAATGAAAAAGAGCCATGTTCACATAGCCACTTTTCAGGCAAGAATCACACTTCAGTTGTAGCCAACCACTATCCAAATCTGTAAGAATGACAACATTGTGGGATCATTTGTTTAGACACAAAACAGAAGATGGAATCCTGATTGCACTGAAGTCAATGGCAACATTCCCACTGACTTCAGTGGGGCCAGGATTTTACTCAGAATGTTTTCCAAGCCCTAGTACTACATATCATGGGCAAATACACCCCTGCTGGATCTCGTCTCTTCAGTGGAGTTACACCAGGGATGAATTAGGCACTGTGGATTTCCTGCAGCAGGTGATATCATAAAGCAATACAGCTTCATTCTGAAACCAAATGTTAAAGGAGCTTGTTTTCATCAAGCCCAATCTTCTATCACTAGACTAGAATTTAGTAGATTTTTGCAGATCATCATCAAATTGGCAATTATTACAATCAACATGGTTATCTTTAAATTACCTTTTAAAATGTATTTTGGTTTGTAAGCAAGAAACAATCCATCCCTCTCCTGAGAGAAAGATATTCAATTACTTAAATTGAATTTTTCCTGGGATTACAACGTTCTGCCTTACCTCCCTGTAGCAATTTAAAAAAAACAATGCAAAAGGTTTATTTAACAGACACAAATACAAATGAACAGAAATACACACTCTAGGCTCCATTTACATCCCTGCTTGAAATCAAAGGAAAGTCCGATAACCTATCAATACCTACTGTACCAATACAGAATACATACACACACGACACACACAGAGGATCTGATCCAAAGCACACTAAATACTAAAGAAAGACTCCCGTTGACTTCAAATGCATGTTGGACTAAGTCCAGAGAGCAGATAGTGATAAGCCCATAGCCAGGACGAAGGGACGTCTTATGGCTAAGAAAGAGTCTCACGAGTCAAGCAATCAAGGTTCTATTACTCCCTCCATCTCAGGCTATGTCTATGCTACACAGCCTATGTTGGTGTAGCTATGCCAGCATAACCCCCTAGTGTAGATGCTGCCTACACTGACAGGAGTTTTTCTGCTGTAGGAACACCATCTCCCTAGGCGTAAGCTGTGCCAACAGAAGCATTCCTTTTTTGATATAAATGCATCTACAGGTTTTGTCAACATAGCTATGTCCAACAGGGGTGTATTTTCCTTTCACATCCTGACTGATACAGCTATGCTGGTATAAGTTGTAAGTGCACACCAAGCCACTGGCTTGCACATGACTACCAGCAAATCACGGTCTCACTCTTTGTGCCTTAGACCAGGTCTCCGCTACAGACCTATATCTATATAACTACAAATCCACATTCCTGAGTGACATAGTTATACCGACCTAACTCCCCCACATAGATAGCACTATGTTGCTGGGAGAGCGTCTCCCGTTGATATAGTACCACCGCTCCAGGAGGTGGATTAACTACACTGACGGGAGAAGCTCATCTGTTGGCGTAGGTAAGGTCTCCCCTTAAGCGCTACCGCAGCGCAGCTGCATCAGTGCAGTGTTTTAAATGTAGACCTGTCCTTAGTTTTCCCACCCATAAAATGGTTATACTTCATAGTGGTATTGCAAAACTGAATTCAACACACATATAGGTCTTTAAAATCCTTGGATGGGAAGGTGCTAGCTAAGTGCAATCTATTAATAGATATTCACCAAGGGCCTCATTCTGCAAGGTGCTGAGTACCCTCAACTTCATTGAAGTTGTCTGGAGTCGACCAGATGTCCCATTTTTATAGGGACAGTCCTGGTTTTGGGGACTTTTTCTTATATAGGCGCCTATTACCCCCTACCCCCTGTCCTGTTTTTTCACAGTTGCTATCTGGTCACCCTAAGTCAAGGGCACTTAGCACCTTGCAATGTAATCATCTGTTTCTGAAAAATGCACCATTACAATAATCACAGTTCAAGGATCAGGGATGAGAACCCTGGTTCTCCAGCTCCAAACACACAGGCCTCTACTACTGAACCTAAAAGAGATTATTCTTTTAGCTGATCATAACAGTAGGTCCTTTATCCTCTTCATTGGCCAGTTTCTAGAGGGTGACATAACCCACACACAAAAAAACAATGCATCCAGCAAGATCAAGTCCCAAATTACATGCTCCTTGAAAAATAAATGTATAATAGCAGTGCCAGTACTGCACAGTATGTGTGTGTAATATGCCTTTGGGTGGATCCCCAGCAACAGAAATTGAACCCAGGATCTATAGTTCTAAAAGCATGAGCTGCTACTGCTTGAGCTAGAAGTGGCAGACCTGCTAAGACCAGACCTGTAGCAGGCTCATCAACCTCTCTATGTGGCCCAGCCACCACTAGTGGGGGACAACCCGCCACACTGCATGAGGATGGGCTAGACTTGGAAAGAACTGCAGCTCAATTCATAGATTATAAAGGCCGGAAGGGACCACTGTGACCATCTAGACTGATCACCTGTATAAGACAAGCCAGGGAACTTCCCCAAAGTAATTCCTGTTTCAACTAGAGCAGTTCTTTTAGAAAAACATCAAAGTTTGATCTAAAAATTTCTAGTGATGGAGAATCCAACACAACCCTGGGTAAATTGTTCCAGTGGTTAATTATCCTCACTGTTAAAAATATTCACCTTACTTTTAGTTTTCACAAGTAGGCTGGATAGCCATCTCTCTTGAATGGTTTAGACACAACAAATCCTCCATCTTGGCAGGGGATTACACTAGATGACCCTTGTGGTCCCATCTACTGCTATGATTCTACTTATAGTTTGAAATCATCTAGCTTCAACTTCCAGCCATTGGATCTTCTTGTACCTTTGCCTGCTAGATTGGAAAGCTTTCCTATCAAATTTCTTTTCCCCATGTAAGTACTTACAGACTGATCAACACATCCCTTAATCTTCTCTTAATTAAACTAACCAGATTAAGCTCCTTGAATCTTTCACGATATGGCATGTTTTCTCATTCTTTAATCATTCTTGTGGCTCTTCTCTGAACCCTCTCCAAATTATCAACATCCTTCTTCAATGGACACCAGAACTGGACACAGTATTCCAGCAGCAGTTACACGCGTGCCCAACACAGAAGTAAAATACTCTACTTCTACTTGACATTCTCCCCGTTTAGGCATCCAAGGGTTGCATCAGGCTTTTGGCTACACCATCACACTAGAAGCTCATGTTCAGCTGATTATCCACCATGACCCCCCATTTTCATAATCACTGCTTCTTAGGATAGAGTCTCCCATCCTGTAAGTCTGGCCTACATTCTTGGTTCCTAGATGTATGACCTTCCAATTAGCCATGTTAAAAAGCCCATTGTTGTTTTCAATCAATCATATTCCTTATAACCATATAAGGATATACCATATAAGACTTCTCTAGATGATCAGAGCACGTTTAAAATCCCTAGTGGCAGTGACAGACTAACTTAGCCAAACCCTGTTGTCACTGGATACATTAATAAATAATAGTGAATTAATAACCCAGCAGCACAGTATTCAGATACCACAGTAACAAGTTAAACAATGAGGCTTCATTCCACCTAAATTTCTACAAAGATATTACATGGCTGATATCTGTTGCAATCACACTTTAACCTCTCAAAATTCCATCTACAATGATAGGGCAACAGTCCTCCCAGGCAATTCCATTCTAGGTACCATAGCATAGGCAAAAGATAGGGTCTGGTTCAAGCTGAGCAAGAGCATAGAGACCTCCTCCCCCAGACATCTGCCATTTTCCCTCTTCTCCGCTACACAATGGCACTATCCCTGTGCATAGGGCTTCAGAAGAAAAGAATTCACCAGAGTAGGAAGAGAAAAGTCACATGGGTATATGCAGATACATATGGTTAAAGCCTCTTTTATGCCTGGAAGCAAAGATACTTTGCACTTGCATAGGAAACGAAAGAAAGAAAAATCCAGCACCTAGCTACAATGCTGCCAACTCTTGAGATTTTTTTTTGCAAGGCTCAGAGATACCTGGTGTTTTTCTTAAAGTCCCAGTTCCTGGAGTCATATTATCATGTCAATCTCAGCTTTCATTGAGGAAAAAAAAATTCGGACCCTCATGGTCAATGGAGGAAAAAGCCTGAAAATAGGAACCCCAAAGGCTCAAAAATGTATCCTATTCTAAACCCAGGCCCTCCATTTCTCCTTGCACTAGCCTTGGGGCATTGATTCTACTTTTTACTCAAAGGGAAAAGTGGCACCTGCAGAAATTAGCTTATGGGGGTCTCTGGCAATCACAGCCAAAGGTAGCAAATACTTATACCCAATGCCGGTGTGATAAAGAGGGGGATTTTCTTAATGTTTTATAGGAAATAGTGTGTGTGCCTCAGCTCCTCCTAGGTGTTACACTATTAACCAGAGGGTGGGACAATGATGTTTAATCTTTGGAGAGACCCCTAGAGGACCAGGTGTGACTCTCATCCATCTGCCTGGCCCAGACAATGGCCAGACATTTTGTAACCTAGCAAGCAAGGACCAAGAGGAGTTGGAAAACAAAGAGCTGAAGTGGAGACTAGGCGACCCTCTTTGCTTGGGAAGAGGACAGATAAGGGGCAAATGGACAAAGGGTGGGCTGCTGTAAGCAGGACACTCTCCTGTTTTGGAGTCTCAGGAGGAGAGCCAGGGTTCTGGGCCTGAGTCTGACCAAGATGGACTTTGCTGTAACTTCCTGTTTTCTGTGCTAATGAAGAACTTTTCCATGCTGTGTTCCAGACAACTAATAAACCCTTTTGTTTTACAGTGCTGGCTGAGAGTCACTGCGGAAGTTAGGGTGCATGACTCTCCTGTGGAGTGTGTGTAAGGCTTCCCCAGGTGTCCTATTCAGGTAGACTCACTGTGGGGAGCTCAGGGCATAAAACAGGAGTGCTGAAGTCCTGGTCCCAGGAGGCAATGAAGCCAAGAAGGTTTACCCTAGTGAGTGTGTGCCCTGAGGGGCTGTTGCACTGAAGAGGGTCCTATCTGGGATTGATCCAGAGCTGTTTGTGAGCACCGAACCCGTGACAGCCTGTCACTCACTATGGTAGAGCTGGAACATTCATTCCAGTGCTCAAACTGGGGAAATTAAGGTGCTGGTAAGTCCTTTCTTTGAGCTACAACTGACCGCATGGTCATGATAAACCCAAACAATCTCCCTGTCCTGAAGTTTAAAGTTGCCTCTCCTGCTCTAGCATTCGGACAACCAGTCACCTTCCATTCCCCCTGCACCTACTCAGCCATTTTCCTCCCGCTGCACCACCTCAGCCCGTTTACCCTGTCAGCCTCCCCTATCTACCTTTCCCTCCCATTCTGAGGAGCTTAAGCCACCTCCCAGTGCTGTATGAAAACACACTCCTTCTGCACTGATGCTTGTGCTGGGCCCAGATACAGCAGACTCCTCCCTGTTGGCAGTAAGCCTAGCAGTGACTATGCATGTCCCCATGTGCTTCAGGTAGCTGCATTCCCCATTCAGATCAGCCACACTGTATTAATGGTTATATTAGCCAGCGTTATAATGGAGAAGGGCCATTCAGTAGCACAACAGATCAATATGGCAAAGACCAGCCAGATGCTGGGACCCAGCATAGAGAAAGCCACTAGTCCAGTGGCGTAAGGAGACTGTAAAGGAGTGTGCATAGGCAGTCTGGCCTAGCAGTCATAGCTAGGATGGTTTTCACACATCAAGGCTGGCCACAAGACAGTAGTTCGTGAGCAGGAGTCAGAGGAATCGCTAGAGCCAGGTTCAACAAGCAAGAATCAGAGACTGGAGATCAGAAGACAAGTTCTTCAGGAATCACAGCAGTTCAGAAACCTGTGTGGTTGCCTAGCCAGCTTTCCAGCGCACCTTCCAGGGTTAAATAATGCAGCTTGACCAATCAGAGGGCAGCAGGACACTGTCACTCTGGACCTTTTGGGCAGTACCAATCTCCACAATGTACCCATGATGTGCCTCTGCCTGCCCTCCCAATGGCAATGTGGGAATGTCATCCCCTGGCGCTGCAGAGCTGGGTTCTAGTCCCACCGTTCCTTACAGCAACATAGAGGCCTGAGGGAGAGAAAGCAAGACAAAGAAGACGGGGAAAGTGTGACAGATTCCAGCTTGTATACCAGGATTATTTGGTCAACATTAGCAGAAAAAATGCCCTTAGTGCATTTGTTTGAGCTATGACAAGTACACAGCTACCTAAAAGTTTTCTTAAAAATACATAACAATGGCCACACTTGGTAAGACCAAGTCCATCTAGCTCAGTATCCTGTCTTCCGACAGTGGCCAATGCCAAATGCTTCAAAGGGAATGAACAGAACAGGGATCAAGTGATCCATCCCCTGTCACATAGGCATTCACTCTGTCGGTGCTCTGGGGATGGAGCACCCACGGGGGAAAAATGGTGGGTGCTGAGCACCCACCAGCAGCCCCCTGATCAACTCCTCCTCTTCCCCCCAATGCCTCCCACCCACCACGGAACAGCTGATCTGTGGTGTGCAGGAGGCGCTAGGGGGAGGGGAGGAGAAGGAGCAGGGTCAGGGCAGGAATGGGGCAAGAAGAGACAGGGCAGGGGTGGAGCAGGGGCAGAGTGGGGCAGGGGCAGTAAGAAGCAGGGTGGGGATGGACCCTTGGGGGAAGGGGTGGAGCGGGGACGGGGCCTAGGGCAGAGCTGGGAGTAGAGCACCCCCCAGCACATTAGAAAGTCGGTGCCTCTGCCCTGTCATCCAGGCCAAGTTGCTGACAGATCATTTATGAATATGTTGAACAGTACTGGTCCCAGTACAAATCTGTGGGGGACCCTGTTACTTACCTGTCTCTACTTTGAAAACTGATTGTTTATTCCTACCCTTTCTAGTCTTTTAACTAGTCATTGATCCATGAGAGGACCTTCTCTCTTATTCCACAACTGCTTACTTTGCTTAAAAGGTTTTGATGAGGGACTTTGTCAAAGGCATTCCGGAAATGCAAGTACACTGTACCCAATAGATCAGCCTTGTCCACATGTTTTGTCCTCAAAAGAATTCTAATAGATTGCAAAAAGAATGAGGAGTCCTTGTGGCACCTTAGAGACTAACACATTTATTTGGGCATAAGCTTTCGTGAGCTACAGCTCACTTCATCAGATACATGGAGTGAAAATACAGGAGCAGGTATAAATACATGAAAGGATGTGGGTTGCTTTACCAAGTGTGAGGTCAGTCTAACGAGATAAATCCATTAACAGCAAGATACCAAGGGAGGAAAAATAACTTTTGAAGTGGTAAGAGAATGGCCAATTACAAACTGTTGACAAGAAGGTGTGAGTAACAGTAGGGAGAAATTAGTATTGGGGAAGTTAAGTTTAGGTTTTGTAATGACCCAACCACTCCCAGTCTCTATTCAGGCCTAATCTGATAGTGTCCAGTTTGCAAATTAATTCCAGTTCTGCAGCTTCATGTTGGAGTCTGTTTTTGAAGGTTTTTTGTTGAAGAATTGCCACTTTTAGATCTGTTATTGAGTGACCAGAGAGACTGAAGTGTTCTCCTACTGGTTTTTGAATGTTATGATTCCTGATGTCAGATTTGTGTCCATTTATTCTTTTGCATAGAGACTGTCCGGTTTGGCCAATGTACATGGCAGAGGGGTATTACTGGCACATATCACATTGGTAGATGTGCAGATGAATGAGCCCTTGATGGTGTGGCTGATGTGGTTAGGTCCTATGATGGTGTCCCTTGAATAGATATGTGGACAGAGTTGGCACTGGGGTTTGTAGCAGGGTTTGGTTCCTGGGTTAGCATTTTTGTTGTGTGCTGTGTAGTTGCTGGTGAGTATTTGCTTCATGTTGGGGGACTGTCTGTAAGTGAGGACTGGCTTGTCTCCCAAGGTCTGTGAGAGTGAGGGATCATCCTTCAGGATAGGTTGTAGATCCTTGATGATGCGCTGGAGAGGTTTTAGTTGGGGGCTGTAGGTGACAGCTAGTGGCGTCTGTTACTTTCTTTGTTGGGCCTGTCTTGTAGTAGGTGACTTCTCAGTACCCTTCGGGCACTGTCAATCTGTTTCTTCACTTCACCAGGTGGGTACTGCAGTTTTAAGAATTTTTGATAGAGATTCTGTAGGTGTTTGTCTCTGTCTGAGGGATCGGAGCAAATGCGGTTCTATCTCAGAGCTTGGCTGTAGACAATGGATCGTGTGATGTGGTCTGGATGAAAGCTGGAGGCATGTAGGTAAGTATAGCGGTCAGTAGGTTTCTGGTATAGGGTGGTGTTTATGTGACCATTGCTTATTAGCACTGTAGTGTCTAGGAAGTAGACCTCTTGTGTGGCCTGGTCCAGGCTGAGGTTGATGGTAGGGTGGAAAGCAATGAAATCTTGGTGGAATTCCTCGAGGGCCTCCTTCCCATGGGTCCAGATGATGAAGATGTCATCAGCATAGTGCGAGTAGGGGCATTAGGGGACGAGAGCTGAGGAAGCGTTGTTCTAAGTCAGCCATAAAAATGCTGGCATATTGAGGGGTCATGCGGGTACCCATAGCAGTGCCGCTGATTTGAAGGTATACATTGCCCCCAAATGTGAAATAGTTATGGATGAGGACAAAGTCACAAAGTTCAGCTATCAGGTTTGCCATGATGGTATTGGGGAAGTTGTTCCTGATGGCTTGTAGTCCATCTTTGTGTGGAATGTTGGTGTAGAGGGCTTCTACATCCATAGTGGCTAGGATGGTGTTTTCTGGAAGATCACTAAATGATTGTAGTTTCCTCAGGAAGTCAGTGGTGTCTCAAAGATAGCTTGAAGTGCTGGTAGCGTAGGGCCTGAGGAGAGAGTCTATATACGCAGATAATCCTGCTGTCACGGTGCCAATGCCTGAGATGATGGGGCGTCCAGGATTCCCAGGTTTATGGATTTTGGGTAGCAGGTAGAATACCCCTGGTCGGGGCTCTAGGGGTATGTCATTGTAGATTTGTTCCTGTGCTTCTTTAGGGAGCTTCTTGAGCAGAAAGTGTAGTTTCTTTTGGTAATAGATTGGTGAGGCATGATTTCCCTTTACAAAAGCTGTGTTGACTCTTCCCCAACATATCATGTTCATCTGTGTTTGATAATTCTGTTCTTTACTATAGCTTTAACCAATTTGCCTTGTAGTGAAGTTTATGTGACAACTGTCCTACTGAATAGACCAGACTCATTGACGGTCTGATTCTCTGAATTACTCAGCACTCTGCAAGTCCCACTGAAGAAACAGAGTTGTGGTTGTTCAGATGACTCCCTAAGGAGCATTTGTCTGGGAACTGCTATCAGCGATCACCATTTTGCACTACACTAAAAAGTATAGTGCTAACGGGGTAGATTCAATGTATTTCATGTAATAACTCTCCTTCCCTGAAATTATTTTGCAACTCTATGTTTATCAGCTAAATTAAGCATTAAAGAAAAATAATAGAACAATTTGTTTTCAGATTCTGCAGGATTCCAGTAATAAAGGTTACTAATGGTTCATTTTGGTGCCCTGGGTAGCTAATTTAAACTTTTTTCCTCATTATAAAGACAATTCATTTAATTTGAAGAGGCTACGTTCTTTCTAATTTTATTAGCATTGGTCCTTTTCCAGCATGTCTTAATCAAAAGGCTTATTATTTGTGCCTGGCTATTAAAGCAAATCTAGTTATTACAGGGATAGTAAATTGCAACCAAAAGGGAGAATTTTGTTTCTACCAAAAATTTGCATTGCTACATATGCATAAAAGGAGGAGATATTTTCAGTTCATTGGCATCAAGTCATTTCTAGCTCAATAGAATAATTTTAGAATAGCATGATCCTTTCCACTAGCAACATGGAGAAATTTACGTTCTTTACTTTGAAGGACACCAGTTACTTTTTCTTCCCCTCTCTCTATAGAGAAAAAAGCCTTACAAGTATATTAGGCTAAAACACAAAGTGGCAAACAGCAAAGACTACCAGATTTGCAAAGCATCTTCTGTTGCTAAGATGGACTTCAAACTTGGAATGTTCATTAGTTTAGTTGGGTGTTTAGTTGAATGATCTGATTATGGACAAGATTGTTAGTTGATCTACACACCTGAGCTGGATACTAACGGATGTAAGGCATCACTTGCTTGCCTCTATGAACTACCTGCATCACTGGTCTATAAATGTGTTTGTCATAAACATACAGCTAAAGGTAGTATAAAATCCCTCCTTTACCTGTAAGGGGTTAAGAAGCTCAAACAACCTGGTTGGCACCTGACCAAAAGGACCAATAAGGGAAGAAGATCCTTTCAATCTGTGGGGGGAGTTTTTGTTTTGTGCTCTCTTTGTTGTTCTCTCCGGGACAGAGAGGGACCAGGGCAGGAAAAACCATCTCCTAAAACCCTACCTGAAATAAGCATCCAAGATTACAAAAATTGTAAGTAGTAGCAAGGAAATGTGTTAGCTTATCTGTTGTTTTAGCTTGTGAATTTTCCCCGTCCTAAGAGGGAGGTTTATTCCTGTTTTTGTAACTTTGAAGTTTTGCCTAGAGGGGAATCTTCTGTGTTTCAAATTTTATTACTCTGTAAAATTACCTTCCATCCTGATTTTACAGAGGTGCTTCTTTTACTTTTTTCTTTATAATAAAGTTGTTTTTAAGAACCTGATTGGTTTTCAGTGTCCTAAAAACCCAAGGTTTCAGAGTAACAGCCGTGTTAGTCTGTATTCGCAAAAAGAAAAGGAGGACTTGTGGCACCTTAGAGACTAACCAATTTATTTGAGCATGAGCTTTCGTGAGCTACAGCTCACTTCATCCGATGAAGTGAGCTGTAGCTCACGAAAGCTCATGCTCAAATAAATTGGTTAGTCTCTAAGTTGCCACAAGTCCTCCTTTTCTTTTTGCTAAAAACCCAAGGGTCTGATCTGTGCTCACCTTGTTTACCTATTTTGTTGGTAGATTATTCTCAAGCCTCCCCAGGAAAGGGCGTGAAAGGGCTTGGGGGGATATTTTGGGGAAACAGGAACTCCAAGTGGGCCTTTTCCTAAATCTTTGTCTAACTCACTTGGTGGTGGCAGCAATACCATCCAAGGGCAAGAAAGAATTTGTGCTTGGGGAAGTTTTAGCCTAAGCTGGTAGAAATAAGCTTAGTGGTCTTTCATGCGGGTCACCACATCTGTACCCCAAAGTTCAGAGTGGGGAGGGAATCCTGACAGTGTTGAAGAGTAGTCTCCATATGATGCTACTCTCTTGTGTGTGAAGATGTGCAAGGGAATGGTCAGAGTCCTGGCTCTGCCTCCAACATGCCAGCTAGCAGATTCATCCAGCTTAAAGGAGGAAGTAATCTGCTATTGGCATGGGCCTGTAGTAATTGTTTTCCCCCCTTCTGCTCCTCAAGAAGTGCCACAGCTATTCTCCACCCCTCACTATGGTGGAAAAGCAATGTTTCAATCTAATGCTAATTTAGTCTGATGTGAAATAAAGGGAATGTAAATATCTAACGTCACTCTTCTACAATACTGTGCATGTTATGTAAACTGAAAGGCACAAAGGACCACATTTTCAAAATGTATTTATGTGCCCAAAGACACAGATATGCATTTCTGAAAATCCTACTATGTGCCAAAGCAAGTTAGGCACCTGACCCTTACTCCTTTCAATCCCACTATGTGACCATCTGCTTCTTTAGATGCCTAAATACTTTTGAAAATCTGGCCCAAGTGAGGTATGAGTTTTCCATGTGTGATTTTCAGTGGGCCCTCAATAGTCTTTACTTGTGTACGTGCAACTTTCAACAAGCATACACCCATAGGTGCACATTTATGTGCTAGATCCCGGCAGAATTTTCCCATGCAAGCTTATTTACCCAAATGGGATTTTGCTTGGAAAAAATGCTGTTATGTGCTAGTTCACAAAAGTGCATACATGCAAGTGGAGTCTTAAAATCAGACCCAACATTGTTCCTACTGATCTCCCTACACATGAATTTCTGCCAGAATACAGTTAACATTCAGATAAGTGTAGTCAGGTAGTTACACACACACCCCGTTATCTGGTGCCTTATTTTGTCATATAAAGATTAATCTTTGCATTAGTAGTTAGAATTTACAACCATCTTTACTCAATATGGTAGCATTTATCTTTTGCTGTATTCCCAGAGCCGTAACAGAAACAGGGCACAGAAGTGAATTGACACACTCTGTTCTCCCTGAGCTCCTATCACTCCCCTCTTCACTCAAGTGTAACCCTTTTACCGCGCTTGGAACAAGCTGATTTTTCACAGTGAAAATGAAAGGGGTGGGAAAATGAAAAGAAAAGCAGATGGGGACTAAACCTAGACATAACCCATATCTGCCTGTTGTGTCTAGAGGAGCTGTGCTGCTTACAAGGATTTTACAGCCACATCCTGGTTGGGCAGGTGAGGGGAAATAAGGAAGTAGCCCTGACACACCCATCCCCCCAGATTAAGCCAGCCAGTTAATACTTGTAATGCTGTTCAACCAGGGTAGAGTTTCATAGAATCATAGAATATCAGGGTTGGAAGGGACCTCAGGAGGTCATCTAGTCCAACCCCCTGCTCAAAGCAATACCAATCCCCAATTTTTGCCCCAGATCCCTAAATGGCCCCCTCAAGGATTGAGCTCACAACCCTGGGTTTAGCAGGCCAATGCTCAAACCACTGAGCTATCCCTCCCCATCCCAACTGCCGTATATGGTCATGGCATCAAGTGAGTGATTGGGACCGGACAGATTAAGCCTATGGAAGGCTGGACCCCTGTAGGTATTAGAGAAGACTTAGTACTGAGGTCCCAGCAGAGGAGTTAGGGGAAGGTTAGGATCCACAGGAATTCTTGACAACAGGGATAAATTAGGTGCATTTCTACATGAGCTTCCCCACAATCCAGGTTGTGCATGGTTTTAGGATACCTGCACCACAACCCCCTTTTGGGCAATGGCCCCACTGCTACCACAGTTGGTTGGCCCACAGCACAGCTGTTCATAGAGTCTGATAGAACTTTTGGCCCATACGACTGTGTAAACCTGGGTCAGGTTTTTATCCCGTAGAGCAGAACTGTGGCTGGTACTGAAAGATGTGGGAGGGGCTCCCCCAGCGTGAAAGCCTACTACAGGTTTTAAACCATTTCAGTTGTGAGATATGTTTCTTTGCCAAAATCTTCATTCCTGTCAGAAAGAGTGCATGAACCATATTTTCCCCCCCATCATAGTAAGTTGCAAGTATTAACAAACATAGGTCTTGTAAAACCATTGTAAGTTGCAGGTACCTGAAGGTAGCTTTTGCTTACAAGTTTGTGTTTTATGAATATTTACTTCACACTCCCCTGTGGATTCTGCTGAGTGGGGTGGGAGGGATATCTCAGTGGTTTGAGCATTGGCCTGCTAAACCCAGGGTTGTGAGTTCAATCCTTGAGGGGGCCATTTAGGGATCTGGGGCAAAAATTGGGGATTGGTCCTGCTTTGAGCAGGGGGTTGGATTAGATGACCTCCTGAGGTCCCTTCCAACTCCAATATTCTATGAAAGTAGTAGTAGCCGGGAAAACACATCTACCATGCCCACCTCCTGAAATTGATTGTGAAAGATACATTGGCCTGAATCAACAGGTGATCTCTGTTCATTTTTTTAGAGGAGAGAAGTAAAAAAACAAAACAAAAAACCCTTCAGAGTCTTCGCCATGGGGAAAAAAATCCTTACTGATTCTAGATCCTGTGTCTAGGCCTCATATGGTAAAGTGTTTGGTGCTGGCTTGCATGGAAGTGAGCACTTTCAACTCCCATTGTGATAAATGGATGCTATCTGGGTAGCAGCTCTCAGGCTTTGGCCCTATGTGGGCAAGAACTAGCATGGTCAGGAATCAGATCCATTTATACCATTTATACCTTTGGAATCCAAGCAATGGCATTACTTGTAGGTGACTGTTGACATTTGGGCTGTCGATTAATCGCAGTTAACTCATGCGATTAACTCAAAAAAATTAATTGCGATTAATTGCAGTGTTAAATCGCACCGTTAAACAACAGAATACCAATTGAAATGTATTAAGTATTTTGGATGCTTTTCTACATTTTCAAATATATTGATTTCAGTTACAATACAGAACACAAAGTGTACAGTGCTCATTTTATTTTTATTATAAATATTCGCACTGTAAAAAACAAAAGAAATAGTATTTTTCAATTCACCTAATACAAGTACTGTAGTGCAATCTCTTTATCATGAAAGTTGATCTTAAAAATGTAGAATTATGCACAAAAAAAATAACTGCAATCAAAAATAAAACAATGTAAAATTTCAGAGCCTACAAGTCCACTCAGTCCTACTTCTTGTTCAGCCAATCGCTCAGATAAACAAGTTTGTTTACATTTTCAGGAGATAATTGTGCCCACTTCTTATTGACAATGTCACCTGAAAGTGAGAACAGGCATTCGCATGGCACTGTTGTACTCTGTGTTGCAAGATATTTATGTGCCACATGCGTTAAAGATCCATATGTCCCTTCATGCTTCAACCACCATTCCAGAGGATGTGTGTCCATGCTGATGACAGGTTCTGCTCGATAACGATCCAAAGCAGTGTGGACCGATGCATGTTCATTTTCATCATCTGAGTCAGATGCCACCAGCAGAAGGTTGATTTTCTTTTTTGGTGGTTCGAGTTCTGTCGTTCTGCATTGGAGTGCTGTGCTTTTAAGACTTCTGATTACATGCTCCACACCTCGGCCCTCTCAGATTTTGGAAAGCACTTCAGATTTTTAAACCTTGGTTTGAGTGCTGTAGCTATCTTTAGAAATCTCACACTGGTACCTTCTTTGTGCTTTGTCAAATCTGCAGTGAAAGTGTTCTTAAAATGAACAACATGTGCTGGGTCATCATATGAGACTGCTAGAACATGAAATATGTGGGTAAAACAGAGCAGGAGACATACAGTTCTCCCTCTAAGGAGTTCAGTCACAAATTTAATTAACGCATTATTTTTTTTAACTAGCATCATCGGCATGGAATCATGTCCTCTGGAATGGTGGCTGAAGCATGAAAGGGAATACTAATGGTTAGCGTATCTGGCATGTAAATAGCTTGCAATGCCGGCTACAAAAGTGCCATGCAAACCCCTGTTCTCACTTTCGGGTGACATAAATAAGAAGCGGGCAACATTATCTCCCGTAAATGTAAACAAACTTGTTTGTCTTAGTGATTGGCTGAACAAGAAGTAGAACTGAGTGGATTGTAGGCTCTAAAGTTTTACATTGTTTTGTTTTTTGAGTGCAGTTATCTAACAAAAAAAAAAATCTACATTTGTAAGTTGCACTTTCACGATAAAGAGATTGCACTACAGTACTTGTACGATGTGAATTGAAAAATACTATTTCTTTTGTTAATCATTTTTACAGAGCAAATATTTGTAATAGAAGATAACAAAAAGTGAGCATTGTACACTTTCTATTTTGTGTTGTAATTGAAATCCACATATTTGAAAATACAGAAAAAGATCCAAAAATATGTAATAAATTTCAATTGGTATTTTATTGTTTAACAGTGCGATTAAAACTGTGATTAATTGTGATTCATTTTTTTGAGTTAATTGCGTGAGTTAACTGTGATTAATTGACAGCCCTGTTATACATAGTATTCTATTATTGTTTAACAGCACAGTTTTTTTAATCGCTTGACAGCCCTAGTTGCCATTAACTCCTGGACAGAGGATTCCAAACAGCGATGAAGAGAAAAGGATTATGGCAGGATATGACTCCCTTTTGCCTGACTTCACATCAGTTTGGACTGCAGCCCCTCAGACACTTAATAGACAGCTGTCTGCCAGTGCACAGGGAAAATGAGATGAATGTATTCAAATTAGTGATAATTTACTGAGAAATGTATTCTGAATAAGATACATAAACCCAAGGGAATGGTAAGTGTAATTATTTTGTGAATCAGATTCTCAGTCATTAGCTTGTAGCCATAAAATGCTGTTTTCATAATTCACGCTACCATTTTGGAAATGGTTCTTTAAAAGGTAAATTAATTGCTGGAATAAAGAGAGCTGCATTGTGATCACCCCTTTGAAGGCTCACATCTAAGTATGTTCTTCAGTAGAAGCATTACTTGCGTACTTATCATATGCAGCTATGAGGCTACTCTCGCCCACTATTCTTTGTTGTGGTCTCAAGTGAAGTAGACTGAGCTTGAAATACTAATTACAGTGTGTGAAGCAAGAACCACCACTTCATCATTCTTCTCAAAGCTTCATTTTAGAACTCAGCATGATAATCCACCGCCATTTTATAGATCCTTTGTGGTTTGACAGAAGCCCCTGTGGTTGGGGAGTGTAGCTTTAAGGGCTGAGCTCCCCAGAAGGAGAGCCTGGTTGGAGTACAGGGAAGCTCTTGTTGTTATATACAGGCTGCCAGTTGGAAGGAACTGGACACAGAACAAAGAGAGCTCTTGCAAGCACTTTAGCACTAAGAGATCGCTGAACGCCACATGGTACCAGGAGTGGGGTGGAATTAAGAGTGGAAGAGTGGAGTATTTGAAAGTAGTGGGGGCAAAAGATCTATCTTGCTTTAAGATTAAACTCGATAAGTTTATGGAGGAGATGGTATGATGGGATAACATGGCTTTGGTAATTAAATATTCATGGTAAATAGGCCCAATGGCCTGTGATGGGTTTTAGATGGGGTAAGATCCAAGTTACCCGGGAAAGAATTTTCTGTAGTATCTGGCTGATGAATCTTGCCCATATGCTCAGGGTTTAGCTGATCGCCATATTTGGGGTCGGGAAGGAATTTTCCTCCAGGGCAGATTGGAAGGCCCTGGAGGTTTTTCGCCTTCCTCTGTAGCATGGGGCACGGATCACTTGCTGGAGGATTCTCTGCTCCTTGAGGTCTTTAAACTACAATTTGAGGACTTCAATAGCACAGATATAGGTGTGAGGTTTTTTTTGTGGGAGTGGTGGGTGAAATTCTGTGGCCTGCGTTGTGCAGGAGGTCAGACTAGATGATCATAATGGTCCCTTCTGACCTAAATATCTATGAATCTATGAAAGCTCCACTCAGGGGTGAAAGTAGGACGGCATGGGCCCATACGGTGTACCGGTAAGAAGTGGCCGCCGGTACTGGCCCGTATGCAGCCGACGTAAAGCGTTGCCACGGCAATGCTTTAATGTCACTGCCCCTTCCCCCACTTCCTCTACCCCCCGTTGGGCCCCTTTTAAATCACCACCGGAGCCCCAGGCGGCACAAGCCAGGCAGCATGGATGGGCTGGCTGGGGGAGGCTGACCCCCCAGCCCCGCCCCCTTCTGCCCAAGGCCCCACCCCTTCCAGGGTCCCAGAGCCAGGCCCCAGTCTTCTGTGTTACTTTCACCCCTGGCTCCACCAGAGCTGAAACTTTGGAAATGTGGACAACAACTGGAGAAGGCTTAAACAGCCCTTCTCTTGTTATTTGCAAGCAATGGGTTCTAGCACAAAAGCCGACAGTCAGAAAGTAGCCTTCTGTCTGACAATAGCTGCTTCCGAAGCACTTGAGGTGTTCCACAGTTTTTAGTTAAATCAGGCAGAGGAGGCCAATTATGAAACTATTACATAAATTCGAGGGCTACAGTCGAGATTTTTAAAAAAAACCAAACACATTATGGGAGACTTTTTAAACAGCATACAAAGAAGGGAAACCATAGAAGAGTTTGTGACCACTCTAAGGCTGAAGAGCCAATCTTGCAATGTCAAGGGGCACGGAGTCTGCCATTTTGCCCAAGAGGGTCTCAGTCAGGCAGCAACCCCAGAAGACTGAGACAATGGAGTGTTAGGACAAGGAACAGAGTTGCCGCCCCCGAGAGCAATAATGCTGATGTTCCAGGGGAACCCTGCAGATCCAAGCAACAGAGCAGGGTGCCTGGAAGACTAATTGAATACTGTCAGCAAGTTTAGTGTTCAGGTTGGTTATAAGTATTTGTAATTGTGTTATACTGAGGTTGGGGTTTTTCAGTTATTTGGAAGGGAAGACGTGGTGATAGGGACTGAGCCTTTATGGGATGAGCTTCCTAACAGAGAATCTGGGTGGGGTGCTGTCATAAATATAAAGGGAAGGGTAACCACCTTTCTGTATACAGAACTATAAAATCCCTCCTGGCCAGAGGCAAAACCCTTTCACCTGTAAAGGGTTAAGAAGCTAGGATAACCTTGCTGGCACCTGACCAAAATGACCAATGAGGAGACAAGTTACTTTCAAAGCTAGAGTTGGGGGGAACAAAGGGTCTGTCTGTCTGTGTGATGCTTTTGCCAGGACCAGGTCAGGAACACTCTTCAGAACTCCTGTAAAAAGTTAGTAAGCAATCTAGCTCAAAATGCGTTAGATTTTCTTTTGTTTAATGGCTGATAAAATAGCTGTGCTGAATGGAATGTATATTCCTGTTTTTGTGTCTTTTTGTAACTTAAGGTTTTGCCTAGAGGGATTCTCTATGTTTTGAATCTGATTACCCCGTAAGGTAGTTACCATCCTGATTTTACAGAGGTGATTCTTTTACTTTTTCTTTAATTAAAATTCTTCTTTTAAGATCATGATTGCTTTTTCATTGTTCTTAAGATGCAAGGGTTTAGGTCTGTATTCACCTATGCAAATTGGTGAGGATTTTTATCAAGCCTTCCCCAGGAAAGGGGGTGTAGGGCTTAGGGGGATATTTTGGGGGGAAGACGTCTGCAAGTGGGCTCTTTCCCTGTTCTTTATTTAACACGCTTGGTGGTGGCAGCATAGGGTTCAAGGACAAGGCAAAGTTTGTACCTTGAGGAAGTTTTAACCTAAGCTGGTAAGAATAAGCTTAGGGGGTCTTTCATGCAGGTCCCCACATCTGTACCCTAGAGTTCAGAGTGGGGAAGGAACCTTGACAGGTGCTGTGAAGTTCTTGTTGTTATACACAGCCATTGAAACCAGACCCAGAATAAAGCACAGATCTTGCAAGCATGTTATGTACTGAGTAATCACTAAAAGAACAGGAGTACTTGTGGTGCATTAGAGACGAACAAATTTATTAGAGCATAAGCTTTCGTGGGCTACAGCTCACTTCATCACATACATAAAATGGAACAAAGTAAGAAGATATATATATATACACACATACAGAGAAGGTGGAAGTTGCTGTACAAACTGTAAGAGGCTAATTAATTAAGATGAGCTTTGTCCTCACCCACAACTATTTCACTTTTGGGGACAATTTATACCTTCAAGTCAGCGGCACTGCTATGGGTACCCGCATGGCCCCACAGTATGCCAACATTTTTATGACTGACTTAGAACAACGCTTCCTTAGCTCTCATCCCCTAATGCCCCTACCCTACTTGCACTACATTGATGACATGTTCATCATCTGGACCCATGGAAAAGAAACCCTTGAGGAATTCCACCATGATTTCAACAATTTCCATCCCACCATCAACCTCAGCCTAGACCAATCCACACAAGTGGTCCATTTCCTGGACACTATTGTGCTAATAAGCGATGGTCACATAAATACCACCCTATACCAGAAACCTACTGACCACTATACGTACCTACATGCCTCCAGCTTTCATCCAGACCACACCACACGATCCATTGTCTATAGCCAAGCTCTACGATACAACCGCATTTGCTCCAATCCCTCAGACAGAGACAAACACTTACAAGATCTCTATCAAGCGTTCTTAAAACTACAATACTAAAACTACAACCACCTGCTGAAGTGAAAAAACAGACTGATAGAGCCAGAAGAGTACCCAGAAGTCACCTACTTCAGGACAGGCCCAACAAAGAAAATAGTAGAATGCCATTAATTGTCACCTTCAGCCCACAACTAAAACCTCTCCAGCGCATCATCAAAGATTTACAACCTATCCTGAAAAATGATCCCTCACTCTCACAGATCTTGGGAGACAGGCCAGTCCTTGCTTACAGACAGCCCCCCAACCTGAAGCAAATACTCTCCAGCAACCACACACCACACAACAAAAACACTAACCCAGAAACCTATCCTTGCAACAAAGCCCGATGCCAACTCTGTCCACACATTTATTCAAGTGACACCATCATAGGACCTAATCACATTAGCCATGCCATCAGGGGCTCGCTCACCTGCACATCTACCAATGTGGTCTATGCCATCATGTGCCAGCAATGCCCCTCTGCCATGTACATTGGTCAAACTGGACAGTCTCTATACAAAAGAATAAATGGACACAAATCTGACATCAGGAATCATAACATTCAAAAACCGGTGGGAGAACACTTCAATCTCTCTGGCCACTCAGTAAAAGATTTAAGGGTGGCAATTTTACAACAGAAAAGCTACAAAAACAGACTCCAAGGAGAAACTGCTGAGCTTGAATTAATATGCAAACCAGATACCATTAACTTGGGTTTGAATAGAGACTGGGAGTGGCTGAGTCATTACACATATTGAATCTATTTCCCAATGTTAGGTATCCTTACACCTTCTTGTCAACTGTCTAAATGGGCCATCTTGATTATCACTACAGAAGTTTTTTTCTCCTGCTGATAATAGCTCATCTTAATTAATTAGCCTCTTACAGTTTGGATGGCAACTTCCACCTTCTCTGTAAGTATGTATATATATCTATCTTCTTACTATATGTTCCATTCTATGCATCCGATGAAGTGGGCTGTACCCTGCGAAAGCTTATGCTCTAATAAATTTGTTAGCCTCTAAGGTGCCACAAGTCCTCCTGTTCTTTTTGCGGATACAGACTAACACGGCTGCTACTCTAAACCTGAGTAATCACTGAACACCATAGCCCTTTCTTCCTGGTGGCACATACACACAGACACTCATTTAGGGAGGAGTCCTTGAATATATTCTTGTTCTGTGTCCAGCCACTACCAGCATCTGGAATGGAAGAATCCATTCAATATCATCCTTGTATTCTCAGGGGACATCTCTGCTCCCACACGTTTTGACATACCCCTGTCATGCGTCTAACTAGCCTCATGTCAAACTACAATCCCATAGTCCTGGCACTCCAAACATGGATTACTTGTCAATGTTGTCATATTCTCCAGCTATGCTTTCTAGGATCTTGTGTGTTTGACTATGCCCTTATCATTCTTCAGCCCCCATTAAATGCAAGCATGGCATATTTCACTCCACTTAGGAGGACAGAGCACATCAGAGGTTTGGGCAACATCCCTCCAAAGAACTACAGCTTCAACTCCACCTAATCCAGACATCTGACATGCTTAGTCTCCCCACAATAGGTGTTCTGAAGTCAAGTGGCTATACAAGCACTTGTCACTAATCTAGTCTACAGTGGAATGATACTGTAGAAAATTCAGTCAAGCAAGCATATTGCCAGTGACCTGACATCTAGGTAAGCAAGGGTAAGCAACAGAATGGCATTGCAGGGAATTTTCACGGTTTCTATACTACCCTGGTGGAATCAAATAGCAAAAGGATCTGAGCCCCCTCCCCAGCTCCCTTTATCCAGGTGTCTGCCTGACCTCGAGGACTCCTCTTCCTCTCTCCCATGGGGCACAGTCCTCACAACCCCAACAAGGCTGGACCAAGGATCCCTGGGGAGCTTAACCCACATTCTCATTGTGGGTCGCTCAGCTCATGGGCTACAGCGTCTGCACTCCAGTGTACTAGCTCCTCTCCAGCCCTTTCCCTGACCCAGTGATCACTACACTGAGTTTAAATCACATACAAAATGTATTAAAGAGCCATTGTAAAAACAGAAGGGAAAAATTGAAAAGGTTAAAGGATGAAGGAACCCTGCCCTGTGGGCACAGGGAACACCATAAACAACAGCGTCCGGGACTCAAGAAAATGTACAGCCTATTCCTCAAACGTCCCAGGCCCTGCTGTGCTGAAGTGATGCCACAGGTAAGACACCTGCTCTGGTGGTGGCTACACACCGTCAGGCTCTAGGTGGTGGAACCCTTCTCCCCTGTATCAGCCCATAGGTGCTGGAACTAGGAGTGCGCACCCCCCCCCCCCCCAGGCTTGAAGTGCTTTCCATTATACACAGGGTTTACAGTTTGGTTCAATGCTCTCAGCACGCCCACTATACAAATTGTTCCAGGACCCCTGTATCAGCCCTCCCATCGAGTTCACATCCCCACCTTCCAAGTCTGATCTTCAAGGCCCTCTTGTCTGGAGGAGTCTCCCTCCATTGGGTCCTCTCTGCACGGGGTACCTGCCTCATTCTCCCCAGCCAGTCACTGTACTTTGCTCCAGTTTACTTGCGGCACAATGGGCATCTCTGCAATCCCAGCTTGGGTCCCATGGTTCTGCACTGTAACTCTGTCATGGCTCACCGTTGATGCAGCTGGTTTCCACTCCTCCAGTTCCGGGCTGCTGCTCTGGCCTGCTGCATTCTCCCCAGCTCTGTCTTACTCTGCTCTTGCAGCCCCAGCTCACATGGAGGACAGACTCTGGGCTCTCAACTCCCTCATTTACTCCTGGGGGAAATATGCGCCACTGCGCATGTGCAGAGTTCATGTCCCCCACAGATTTCTTTGCTTCCCCACAGAAAAAGGACTTTCTGACAGGGAAGCAAAGGGAAGCTGCAAGAGCAGTCACACACCACTCCCTAGCAGTGCAGGTACAATGTTTCAGGCACCCAGAGCAGTCGGCAGAGAGGTTAAACACCGTGGGGCTGGGGATACCCCAGCCAATGGCTCCTACCCAGAGCTGGCATCAGCTGCTAGTCCCAGCTGCACTGGAGGCAGGAGAGGATGGGACTTCTTCCCCTGCAAGGAGTGGCTGGGGCTGTGTCAGACCCATCCCCAGAAACCTCCCTCAGCTGCAGGAAGCTCACCATGTTCCCCTGCTTCCTGCCCCCATCACTCCTTAGCTGTGGGGGGAGGGGGTCACTGTACGGGGAGCTGCTCCCCCACCCACCCAACTCCTGTGCATCCAGACACATCCCATACCCAGACACCCCTGCCAAGAACCATATACCCAGAACCCCCCTAGCCCTCCATACCCAAACCCTACCCCACTGAACCTCAACTCCTGCACCCAGACCCCCTGCCTCCAGACCTCCACCCCTGCACCCAGACCATGGCCCACTGAGCTCCCGGCACTCAAACCCCCACCCTGATGCTCCACCCCCTGCCCCCACCCTGAGCCCCAACAACCTTCACCTGGAAGCCCCTGCAGAGACCCATTGCCCCTGCCCCTGGAACCCCCGCAACGAGCCTCTGTGCATCCAGATCCCCCCACACCTAGACCCCCCATTGAGCTGCCTGCACCCAGAGTGTCTCTCCAGAATCCTCTCACCCCCATCTGGATCCCCCTGCCCCCACCTGGATCCTGCCTGGTTGAGCCTGCCTGCCCCACATCTGGTGCACCTGGCACAGAGAGGCAGGACCCCAGGGTGTTGATGGGGCAGGCCCAGGCCTTGTGCTGTGTCAGGGTCAGGTGCAGCATCACCACTGAGTCCATGTCCTGGGGGTGGGGGGGCTGCAGGGTGATCTCCCACCTTCATGCAGCCAGTGGCCTGTGCTCTCCGCTGCCATGCTGGAACCTCTGCATTTATTTACTGACAAATAAAACTTGCAGAATTCTAAAATATTCTGCACAGAATTTTCAATTGTTTGGTGCAGAATGCCCTCAGGGGTACTCATGGGCCTGCGCACCCTGTCAATCCAGTGACTTGGAGTGTTGGTCTCTCCCTATTGGCCCTGGGGACCTGTCAGTCAGCCCTTCCCTTTTCTCTTGGTATTGGGACATGGCCAACCAAAGAACCCACTAAGATTTAGTAAGGGGCCAGCAGCCTCCTGAGACAAAGCATACATTGCAAGCCCTTCATGCCCAACTGGCCATTCGTTGTCCGCCCGGTAGTCCATAGGCTGGATCTGGATTGTGAGAGGATTCTATCTGGCCCCAAGGGAGAACGCCGTTTTGTAGAACAAAATGGTGCCCTCTGCATATCATGATCTCACATGCACCATACAGTGTGAGGTCAGACCACATGGAGACAGCATTTTGAATTGCTTAAGGCATGCAAGTCAGTTGTTGCATGCCTTACTAAAACTGTCACGGCACACCACTGCCTATTGCTTTTGAATTAATGGAGTTTCCTCCATTAGATCTATTTCATTTTTTCTCCCAATTGTAATGTTCCGTTTGGTCACATTAAGCACAGATTTCATATTACAACCATATCATGTAAGCTGTACTGACAGTAACAGCAGTACTGTGGTCACACAACAGCTCTTCAACTCAAAGCAAAAATCACATTTCTGTTTGTTAGACTAAAACCTGAACTATGCAGTGCCTTTTTGAGTCTTGCAGTGTTGAACAAACAGGACACTAAACTGGTTTAAACTAACATGATTCCATTTATGTTTACATTGTTGTTGTAGCTCTGTTGGTCCAGGATATTAGAGAGACAAGATGGGTGAGCTAATATCTTCTATTGGACCAACTTCTGCCAGTGAAAGAAAAGCTTTCAAACTATCCAGAGCTCTTCAAGTTTGGGAAACATACTCAGAATATCACAGTTAAATACAAGATGGAACAGATTGTTTGGCATAAGTACTTAACACATTGTAAGAGAGCCAGTTAACCCCTATGCAGTCATATAACAAAAAAAGGGGATTGGGTTAGAGATTGTTGTAGTAAGCCATAAACCCACTGTCTTTATTAAGACCATGATTTTTAGAGTCTAGCAAAGTTATGAATTTAAGCTCCAAGGCTCATCTTTTGAAGGTGTTGTGCAGGTTTCCTCTGAGGATGAGGACTGAGTGGTCAGATATGGAGTGATGTGTTTGTGAAAAGGATTCGCTCATGGGTGATATGGTGTTTTGGTCTTTTATCATTTTTCTGTGTGAGTTCATTCATCTCTGCTTTCATCCACATAGTGATTACTGGGGCACTGAGTGCACTGGATGAGGTACACCACATGTTGTGATAGGCATGTTTAGGACCCATGGATCTTGAAAAGTGACCTTCATGGGACTACTCACTTATATAAGGACTGAGCCTTAGTTTGATTTACACTTCATAACGGTGTTCCCTAGCAGGAGTATGCACATTCTAGAGTGAAATTAATGCATCTAAAGAACAGTAAATATGGTATGCTAAGAAATATTCTACTGCCTGAACACTCAGGGAAATCTAGCCTTATTTGAAATGGCATTTGTATGTTCAGAATACCTGTAATCCAGATATGTGTAAAAATTGTACCGTAATGCTCCCTGTATTCACCATTTTCTCCTTCCAAGACTTCCTCCTAATCCCTCCCCCATTTTCTCTCCCCTCTATCTTCCCCTCTCTTTTTCCTTTGGTATCTCATCCTGTCTTTCTTCCTATTTACCCATTACACCTCCTTCAACAGCCAATCCCCCAAACCAAGAGACCCACACATTGCTCTAATAGCTAAGCTAAAAAAAAAAAAATTACTTCCATGAGGTATGCAAACCCCCTTCCGTACCCTGCAACAACATAACCTTATTGAGCTGACCCTTGTTTCATTGCTTTATCCTGCCTATTGTCTGTCACCACTAGTCTATTCTTAGATTATAAAAACTCCTTTGGGGGAAGAGCCCATTATGTGCATTGTGAACTCTAAGACATCTAGTGCTGAATAAATGTTTAATGATGTTATGCTGAAAGGTGCTAATGGCTGCCATCAGGTGGGTTTTGTATTCAAAGACAATCATGGACCTCATTAAAACCAGTGGATATGCTCAAAAGAAGGAGCAATCAAGCCCCTTTATGGAGTAAAAACAGCTGCAGACAATGGGGCTACAGCCTCAGGCAATAGGCCACATGGCAGGTCACAGCTAAACTGTGTGGATTGAGGGGTTTCCCTGATTGCCAGTGCATGGGCGTGGGGTAAAACTATTGGTTACAGGCTGTGGTGGGTGCTAAAAACAGTAGGAAGCCAGCTGAAGGAGTTGTAAGTGTGACACTGAGAGGAAGCAAAGAGAGCTCATTGCAGTGGCAGATTTGGGGATTTTTGAGCAAGTAAACTGCCTGTTTCTACAATGTAGATTATTTGAAAATAAAGATTATACAAAGAATACACCTGATTCATATCACTGATTTCTCATCCCTAATGGAAACAGCCCTGCAAAGCCCCAGATCTTGGCTATCCGCTTGGGACAGTGGAGGAACAATAATAAATCATTATGATTTCCTGGCTCTCTTTCAACAATCAAACTGGTCATTGAAATAAGAGGATGAAGAGGCGATTTTACTGACTGACACCCACTAACTTTAGTGGGAAGAATTGTTCAATTAAAATCATAGACATTAAAGAGGGGAAAGATGTATTCGCTTATCTAGCCTAGCCGACTGCCAGTAACAGTGACTGCCTATAAGATTTTCTCCAGTGCATTTAGAAGTTCAGTTTTAGGCAATAGCACTCTAAGCCACTTCCACTGGGAGATTATTCAACAGTTTAAGACACCAATGGAGATATGCTTATTTACAGCAGCTTAAAAAAGAAAAATCTAACCCACTAACCCAAATCAAACTTCATAAATGCAAGAGCAAGATGCTAGTTTGGTTGAATGTTATACAGTATCATTCCCTTGTGGACTAGATTAGTGACAAGCTAATGTGTAGCCTTGCAAGAAACCAGAAGGGAGAAATTTCAGAACCCTACTTCCAGGTGCACAGATGCCTAAGCATTTTGCCTTTGCCTTGTTTTCGTTTAGGAAGTTTTCCTACTATCCCCAGCCCAAGTTTATCTTTTCTTTAGAGATTAGCTCTTTTCACCTACAGTGGTTACACCTCCTTGAATACCTATTTGGGTTTACATCCTTATACAACTGCAGGCTATTATACTCTCTCAAGTTTCAGAGTAACAGCCGTGTTAGTCTGTATTCGCAAAAAGAAAAGGAGTACTTGTGGCACCTTAGAGACTAACAAATTTATTGATAAATTTATTTATATTTATTTATTTATAAATAAATTGGTTAGTCTCTAAGGTGCCACAAGTACTCCTTTTCTTTATACTCTCTCAAGTGAGAGTTTAACCAAGCTATTAAACTAAATATATATCTTTCCTCATAACCCAATCCTTCCAGCCATATGATTCTTCTCTGAACTCCTCGCAATCCTTCTAAACTCCGATATGCTGTGAATTTAACCCCCATAAGATATTTATCTTCTTAAGTCTAAGACATGAGTGAATTCTACTTTAATTTTGGTAATAAAAATAAGGAACAATGGAGCTGATCCTCATTATTTACACCAGCTTCACAGCAATGTAATTCTATTGACTTCTTAGGAGTAATCCTGATTTACTCTGGTAACTGAAAGGAAAATCAGACAGTGTTTTTACAGAACCCATGGAAGGCATGAAAAGAAAGCAACCTAGTTCAAACACTCTGGTGATGAGCACAGTGTAAGAACCTATATAGAATAGAAAAAGCAATTTGACCTTACTCAATTTAGGCTCTTGTTTCCATTTTTCTTTTTCCTATCATAGCAAACAAATGCTAAGAACAACATTAATTAAAAGATTTCTTCAATTACAAATGTGCCAAATAAGCCACTTTGCGAATACTCAGGCATGAACTCTATTCTTCACGTGCAGCAAATAACGCTGTCCAATAAATAGCATTAAAATGGTAATGCTAGCAATCCAAGTCCTTAATTGGCTGAATATATTTGCGAGCCAATGAGGGTGTTTGTGTAATCAAGATGCCCCGTGTCTTAAAAGCAGAGCTTCTAACAGATGTCTTTAAAGGGGAGGGTGGGGGGAAGTGAATTTAAAAGGATTTTGCAAATAGGCTAATCTCAGTCTCTGTATGCATACATGCAAAAAGCAAGATATTCTCCCCCTACGGTGCTTTGAAGTCTTTTGACCAAGACAGCATGGACCACAGGTGGCAGCTTATCCAGATGCCCCTAAGCTGTGAAAAATGAATTCCTGACCAAATCTTTAGTGTAAACATTTTGCTCTTATAGGATTGGTAACAGTTGTTCAGTTTTGCATTAGGGTCCAGTGCTGCTCCCATGGAAGTCAATGAGATTTTTGTCATTTAATTTCCATGGGATCAGGATCACGCTTGTCGTGTATGAATTAATTTCAGTTCAACATATGGGGCAAGCTAAGAGCAACTGAAAATTGGGTCTGTGATAAGTTTTGTATTTCTCCCTTGCCATCTCAACATGCACACATTTCACATCTGAAATTTTAGACATGTCTGACCTTTCTGGCAGAGAAAAGAGATTATTTGCAATATTGGATATGAGGTTTTGGGATGGGCATTGTGGGGGGAGGGGATTGTAATCTTTGTAACTTTAACCTATTGTCTTTCATTTAAGGTAAAAATGTGCAATGAATATAGTCTTCAAAGAAAAAATTGCCAGTTTTGATTTATAGTGTGAAAATGAGCAGACCAAGCGTCATTCCTCCTGGCCCTCATAGCTTTATCCATGAAACCCATATGCCATCTGATTTGAAATATGCCCCTGAATCTCCTTTTTTCATCATTTGTAAAAATCTAATCATTCAAGTGGCACAATCAAGACGTATGGGCCTATAATTTAGATCACCTTTAATTTTTTTTAGAGGGTAAGTTAATTTTTATACATATAGCCTGTTTTATACACATTTGAACAAACTCCATATGTGCAAATGGATTTGGGAGCCTGGTACTGTACGCTGATATAGGATTTAAGTCTTTGGGTCAAATCCTTAGGTTGCTGAACAATTTCCTTAATATACACTTCACCTCCTGCTGAGCGTGCAGCTGAGCCAACTTCTCTTCAGGTTTCTGTCCTCTCAGAATGAGTGGACAGAGCCTTATCAAAAGCAGGCATATGCAGTGTCCCCCAGAATCGCCATGGAAATGGAAACCCCACTAGTGACTATGTTATTGGGTGAGAACAGAGCCATCACTCCCTCTTTCTGCTCTCTTAAAAGTCCAGGTGTTTTGAAAATTTTGGATTTATGCATTTTGCTTGGTTATCCTGTGTATGCATAGAAGAACTTGCCATGATGATTCACTGAGGCCTGAATCAGCATTAATTAGTACCCCTTCATGGAAACATTCTTGGGCTTGGTTGGGGGAGGCACAGAATGAGCACATGGGCTCCTGCACAGTTGAGGAATCATAATCTGCCCAAGCAAGACAGACTATCCTAGTTGCGGATTCCATACTAATAAATGGAAAGAACCTTCTGCAAGAACAGGCAAACAGGACAATGTCCTGTCTGCCTGCAGCCAAGACATGAGATGTGACTCCAGGATCAGATGATCTTCTGAAGTCAGAGGGCAACAGTCTGCTGGTGATGGTACATATCAGCACAAACACTGCTTAGTGGGATCCCTCACAGACTATAGATGACTTCAGGGAATTTGGAAGGGTGCTGAAGGAGGAAAAAAGTCCAAGTGATCTCATATCCTTCCTGTCCTGCAAGCAAAGGAAGAGAGAAGGCAGAAGATTCTGGAAGCGAACCACTGGCTAGGTAAGTGGTGTAAAGAACAGGGTTTTGGTTTAGTGAAACATTGGTCCCACTATAAGTAGAGGGGGCTGTACTTTTGGACGATCTCCCTCTCAGTAGAAGGGGAACCAATCTTCCCAGGGACAGGCTTGCTACAAATTTGCTAGACTACAAACTAAAAACAAAAGAGGAAGATGAAAAGGGGTGTCAAGGCTGAATCCCCACTCTGTCACTCCGAGTGCAGAAGGTGGGGGCCCGCAAGGATTCTAAAAATCAATACTTGCCACATCAGGCTTGTATTAAACTCCCAAGGTTACAGCTTTTCTGACCTTGGCTTGGTAAACGCTGCCACCACCCAAATGCAAAACCCCCTTGGACTCAGGAAGGAGCACTTGGGAATTCCTCCCCGTGGGGTAGGGTACCCTCAAGCCCTTTAACACCCCTCCTCGCTCCCATCCAGGGAAGATCTGAGAAAGAAAACAAAGGAAATTAGCTGTTGTTACCAGCTAATCAAACATGCACAAACCTCTTAGGACACCAAAAATCCAATCCTGTTCTTTAAAAAGGTAAGATTTATTAAAAACAAAAAGAAAGGAAATACATTTGGAACTTAGGCTAGATCTTAAAAGAAACAATTACAAAAATTAAGCATCAAGATAGATTTCTTGAGGTTCAGCTTAAAGGTTACAAGCAAAACAAAAGCATCTGGGGTTAGCATAGAGGAGATCCAAAAGCCAAAATAAAAAAAAAAACTAATCGCATCTATTTAAAAACATGCCCTGTCCAATAATTTTTTCTAGGTATGGAAGATGAATTTTTATACTTAGTTCAAGTCTGTCACAGCATTCCTGCTTATAGCATTGCTGCTCTGTCTCCTTCTCTGGAGAACAACAGACAAAGGGAAAGTTTCTTTCCCAATTTTAAAAAGTTCTATGTTCCCATTGGCTCTTTTGGTCAGGTGTCCACTTCCTTTCCTTTATCTGGGGGACTTTTAACCCTTTACAGGTAAAGCAAGCAGAGAACAGCTACAAAGAGGGATTTTACAACTAACTGGCTGGCTGGGTGTCCATCAAAGGGAGCTACCTTCCCCCCACTTCATTTATCACAAGGGGAACACATGAGAATTCATTTAGCACAAAATCAAGATGTCAAGAACAAAATTAATCTAGGCTCCAAGGAACATGGAGACAAGAAATACTTGTGAAGGTCTGCATGACTGGAATGTTAAAATTAACGGTTATAACTTATTTAGCAAGATCAGTGTGGGTAAAAGGGGAGGGAGTAGGAGTAACAATATGTCAAAAATGGCATTACCTGTTTGAGTCTCTGACAACTCATGATCTTGAATGCTTATGGATAAGGGTCCTAACAGATAAAGCACAAGATGAGGTGGTACTTGGTATCTGCTACAGACCACCAAAGCACACTAGAGAACAGGATGACCAGCTCCTTACATACCTATCTATACTGTATTGGGGGGAAAAGCTATTATCCTGCGGTAACTCAAGCTGAGTGACATATGCAGGTCTCATTCTCAGAATTCCTAAAAATTAGAGATGACAGTTTCTTAACTTAAAAATTGTTGCAACAAACACGGGAATTCCATTTTAGACCTCATCTTGACACAAAGAGGAAATGATCACAGAACTAAAAATTAGTGGCATCTTAAGGACAAATGATCGCATTTGTTAAGTTCAAACAAGAAAGTCCAAATCAGAACTATATACACTTGAGTGCTTTAAAAGGACCCATTTCACAAAACTGAAAACAATTTGAGCCAAATCTGCTGGGAGAAAATTTAAACAGAATTTTACTAGATGCCACAATTGAGAAAGAAGGCTACACTGCTTAAGAAAACCAACCTAGTTTACAGAAAGCAGTTATAAACAAAATAACATTTGTAACAAATGGAAAAAGGGGGAAGTTGCTAGTAATGAATATAAATTAGAAGCGAGAATTATTTTTAAAAAAGAGCAAAGCAAAAGGACACAAGAGAAATCTATGGCCGGCAGAGTTAATTTCTCTTAGGTATGTTAGGAACAAAAGCAATCGTAACAATTGGATTGTCCATTATTAGATGGAAATTATAGAATTGTCAAATAATAATGCAGAAAAAGCAGAAGTATACAATAAATATTTCTGTTCTGTATTTGGGAAAAAACAGATGTATTTATATCATATGCTGATGAAATACTTTCTAGTTGATGTAATATACTTAGACTTTTGTAAGACATTTGACTTGATATCACATGACATTTTGATTAAGAAACTGGAACGCCAGAAAGTCAACATGGTGCACATTGCAGGGCTTGAAAATCAGCTAACTATTAAGTCTCAAAATGGAATGTTAAAGGGGAATCATCACTGAGCGGCTGAGTTTCCAGTGGGATCCCACAGGGATTGGTTCTTGACCCTATTCTATTTAACTTTTTTTTCCCGATGACCTGGAAGAAAACAAAAATTGTTACTGAAAAAGTTTTGTGGATGAGTCAAAGACTGGGGGGGAATGGTAAATAATGAAGAGGATATATCACTATTTCAGTGTGATATGGATAAACTGGAAACTGGATACAAGCAAACAAGTGCAAAGTCACACATCTAGAAACAAAGATCTGGACCAAACCTACATGAAGGAGGACTCTACCAGGGAAGCATCGATCCCGGCTTTAGTGTAGATGTAGCCTCAGAGAACATACCAAATACTGCAAAGAACTGTCTACTCCAGTGGGGGAGAACGTACCTGACCATTGAAGCAACAACAGTCTCGGTTTCCAGGCTCTCTCTTCACAGGGGCTGTTGAATCACCCTTCACTGCCTCAGAAGGCCACTTACTTCTCTCCAAGAGCTCCAGAAGCACTCTCTCATTCCTCTTAGTCTCAATTTTGAGAAATCCATAGGGAAGGGCATCACTACCCGGGGATTTATGGGAGTTCCCTTCCAAGGAAGCATGGGAGCTTGCTGACTTCTGCCACACTTTTGGCGTCACCCAGAAGTCATTTTAAAATCTCCCAGAAACCACTGCTTCACAGAGCTTCCCCAAGAATTGCAATGGATAAATACACAGAGGACAGTGCAACTACACGAGGCAAAGCAGAACACCAGTATGGATGTGAGGCAAAACTGCAACCCAAATGGCATGAGTAGCATGGACACTGCATACAGCCAGTACCTGCACCAGAGAAAATCCACCAGTTCAATTACCAATGGTTCAATTTTCTAGTGTAGACACAGCCTCTGATACCACTAAAACTATTCTGTCCTTATCAGCTACATGCTTGAGTAAAGAAGAATGGAGTGCAGAGGATGGGAGACAAATGGTCTGTGACAGAATTACAGACATGAAACAGAATGCCGAGTGTGAAATCAGATTTTCCCAGATTGCTGCTGAGAGAGACACACCGAGAGATCCTTTCCTTGGGTGATTTATACCCCAATTTGGCCTGATAATGCCTGCATTTGTGTCTATACTGTTAGCTTCCTGAAGGAAAACAAAAAAATTAGAAACGATCCTTTGAAAACTCAGGGAGACAGCATTCTCTGTTTTTCACCTAGCAAGCGTAACATTTATGACATAATCTTAAGGAATAATTACTTCAAATGATACTGCTTCAAATGATAGTGCTGTATGGAGCCACAGTTGCTGCTGAAAATATATCTCACTGTGCATTTATTAAAGGACAGTGCACCTAATTTCTAAAGATCCGATTGTCCCCTTTTCCAATTCCTGCATTTTACATCCAACTTGGAGTTTTCTTTTTGCAACAGAACTCACATTGTACAACCACAATTGTGCTAGAGCGGTTTTCCACAAAACAAATACCTTTTTGATTATTAACTGCTTCAGCAGTACGTCAAAACCAAAACCAACTCATCAGAAACAAGCTTTAAGCTGTTTACAGTAATTGACAGTCTTTACACACACACACACACACACACACACACACACCCCACAAGCAGCTGGAAACTTTGAAGAGGGTCACTCATATATTTACTGATTATCAGCATTCCTCAGCTTTGTCGGGTCCAACAGAAATTACAATACAATTACAATAAGCCACAATAATTCTCATTTTCAAAACAGTAGTAGAAAATATTAATTGCTTGTATTTGGAGTAAATGAATGTAAGCTAATAAATTTACAAATTCAATTACCATGAACTATCTGATTAAATTTTATTCAATTACTATGGATTACTCTTTAGGCATCATAATGAAATTAATAGAACACACTGGTAATCAATGGTAGCTGATTAATTGATTCATCAGCAGCACTTATGAAGAGTCTTTAACCTCCAGACACTTATTTATTACCTTACAGTGTAAATCCAAACAGGCACCAGGCAAACAGAAATGGAACATATCTAGGAATGGAGTGAAGATATCTGGAAGTTATCCAAAGTTCAGTGTGGGGCAATATGGGATATCTCACCCTTGAAGAGTAAGTATCATGTTGCTCATTAATATATCAAGGTCTCTTCATAGGTGAAAAACAAATCCTTCATGGGTGAGCTGCTTTTATTTATTCCACAAGGATTTATTAAAAAAAGTAAATGGTATCGCATTATGTCTGCTTGGCCCCTGTCAGGACCTAAGAGAAATATTCAGTGTTTACATATTTTCATTTGTGCACTGACTTTTTAGGAGCCTTCACACTAAGTAGCAACCTCTGCAGTTGTTGGGGCTACTGCCCAGAACCAAACACTTCTCTTCCAAGCAATAGCTTCCGTAGCAAAAAGGCACTTATGCCTGACATTAAAGCAGAATGAATGCAGGGCAAGTTTTTATACAGCACCCCATCAGTGTAATATCCAAGTATCTTCCGGGGAATAATACCACCACCTAGCTCTTTATATAGTGCTTTTTACCCATAGATCTCAAAGCACTTTACAAGGATAATCATAATCATCATTATATCCCCCCTTTACAGATATGGGCACAGAATTGGGGAGATGTAGTGACTTGCCCAGGGTCACCCAGCAGGCTGGTGACAGAGCTGGGACTAGAGTCCCAGGATAGTGCTCTGTCTCTGAAGAGCCCTGTACAGCATCCTCCATCCCCCTTAGCAGGAACACTGGAAAGACTCCAAAGGTATAATAGAAGGTCACCTGCCTGGTTTCTTACCAGCTTGCCCACCCAGATCCTGGGCTACCCAGGCTTCCAGGATCCACAGGTCAGGGCAGTCCTGGCAAACAGACTGCCTGTGAGTTGGGGATCCCAGGTCCAGAGCTGGTGCTAGGCATAAGCAGACTAAGCAATTGCTTAGGGCCCCAAGCAGCTCCAGAGGGACCCCTACTTGCTTTTTATTATGTGTTGTGGGGGAATCCCACAAATATTCCTGCTTAGTGTGCTAGCATCACCTCTTCCCAGGGCTTCCAGCACCTGCAGCCTGAGACAGTCAGCCAGGCAGACTGTCCCAGGGCCAGGGATACTGGGGCTCTCTCTTTCACAGAGGATTTTGAAAATTTTGGTTTCTGATCTGAATTGGAACAAAACCAAATTTCAAAGTATCAAAATCCTCCACCAGAATTACCCTTCTCCACACAATTCTAGTGAAGACACTAGCCAAATCTGGCTGGTACGTGTGCAAGGAAAGAACAGAACTCAAGAGGCAGCAACCCGCCTTCCCGCACATCTGAGATTGCTCTTCTGCAATCAGGTCAGTGCATTTGGAGCAGCAGGGGTTGAGTGGAGGAAGAGTCAGATGGAGTATAGCATCAATTCCCAGCAAACTCATAGAACTTCCAAAGGAAATTTCCACTTTAGTAAGCTAATACTGTAATTTTAAGTATTAAATCCTGCCCTGTACTTTGTACTGCCTCAGAGCAATGCCTAGGAGGAGACGACACTAGTGCTGTGGAGAAGGGAGCAATGTAGAGGGATTTGGCCTTATAGTGTATTTCAGAGTCCCTTCCATTGCTTTATTGTCCAGGCCAGATCTTACAAAAGACCTGTGCAGTATCACTATGAGACACATGGTGGGTGAGGTAATACCTTTTCCTGGACCAAGAGACATGCTTTCAAGCGACACAGAGCTCTTCATCAGGTCATCGCTATGATTAACAAAGCTTGTGCTGCAATCTGGGAGAAAGACAGCCAAAGGCAACCACCAGCAGCCTCCGTAAACATCCTCTTAGTATGCATTGCATCAAAGCCCTGTCTCTCCTCTACTGCGAGAGATGTGACAGAACAGGTCTGTGTGCTGAGCAAATACCAAGAAGTGAATCAGATTCCTACTATCATCCACTAAACTGCAGGCCAGATTATGATGTGCACTGACCCTTTTTTTATTCTCCCCAACTATTGTTGATATATTGCAGTCCTGCCTAGGAGCCCCAGTCATGGACCAGGCCTCCTTTGTGCTAAGTTCTGGGGGATGGGTGGGGGAAGATAGTCCATGCCCCAAAGAGCTTCCGATCCATGGAACAAGGCTATTGGATGTAATCCGAGACTATCGAGCGAGGGCTTTTCTTCTTTCAAAGGCGCTACACAAGTAAAGAGCAGGAGGAAAGGAGAATTGTTAAAATTAAAACTCGGTTTCAAGTAAATGGTTTAAAAACAAACATTTTAAAAAATGTTTTCATTTTCTGGCATGCAGGCAAAACCAAATGCTTGGCATCAAAACCCTGAACCCAAATTACTGTTAATAGTGTAACAGTAAAAATATTAATGGATAAGAACATAAAAATGGCCATGCTGGGCCAGATCATAGGGGTATCTAGCCCAGTATCCTGTCTTCTGGCAGTGGCTGGTGCCAGATACTTCAGAGGGAATGGACAGAACAAGGCAATCAGCGAGTGATCTATCCCCTGGTGTCTAGTCCCAGTTTATGGCAGCAAGAGGCTTAGAGGCAGCGAGAGCATGGGGTTGCATCCTTGACCATCTTGGCTAATAGCCAGTGATGGATCTAACCTCCATGAAAGGTAGGATATATCAAAAATTATAGCATCCTGAAAACACTTACCCAGCCCTCACAACATAGGGGTGATCTGCTGTTTTTAGTATTCCATATTGTTTTCCTGGAAGGTACAATTGCTGTCCATATCCACAGAAATAAATAAATTGTCTTTGCTGCTGAGCCACTGTAAGGAGCTGCTCTTTCGCTCCATTGGTTAAGCCTCTTTTTGCTGCAGGTTGTTGGCATCAGCATCTGATCATATACTGTACCATCCTCTCTGGTCTCTCCTTAACGCTGCTAGAGTGAACTTCGGTTAGCAAGAGGTAGCAACAGCTGTGCATATCAATTGAGCAGATCAGCTGAAATTATTGGATTGTTCGCAGTTGCTTATGTTTCTGTTATTATAACAAAGGAGCGCTGTACGCGGCCGTGTGGGGCTCAGTAAGATTTCATTTCTTCAAAGGACAGTGTTCCAGCTAAAATGCTGCTGTGAACATGAGAAACTTCCAAGACAAAGCTCAGGAGGACACATTTCATTTCAGTTGGGGCTACAGTCAGGACCCAGGAGGGACACACCTGTTCCCGATTTCCACCAGGGGCTTATAAGGGTTTTCAGAGGCCATGTCTACACTATGGGTGAAACAATGACACAGCTACAGCGCTGTAGCACTGTAGTGTAGAGGCTTCCTGCAGTGACAGAAGGGATTTCTCTGTCACTGTAGGTCAGTGGTTCCCAAACTTGTTCCACCGCTTGTGCAGGGAAAGCCCCTGGTGGGCCTGGCCAGTTTGTTTATCTGCCGCGTCCGCAGGTTTGGCCAATCGCAGCTCCCAGTGGCTGCGGTTCACCGCTCCAGGCCCATGGGAGCTGCTGGAAGCGGTGTGGGCCGAGGGACGTACTGGCTGCCGCTTCCAGCAGCTCCCAGTGGCCTGGAGCAGCGAACCGCGGTCAGTGGGAGCCGCGATCAGCCGAACCTGCGGACGTGGCAGGTAAACAAACCAGCCCGACCGCAAGGGGCTTTCCCTGCACAATCGGTGGAACAAGTTTGGGAACCACTGCTGTAGGTAATCCACCTGTTCAAATGGCAGTAGGTAGGTCAATGGAAGAATTCTTCCATCTAATGATCCATGTCTACACCTGGGGTTAGGTTGACATACCTATGGCACTCCAGGAGAATTTTTCACACCCTTTAGCCCCTTAGCTATAGCAACCTAACTTTTCAATGTAAGTCAGGCCTGATGACTGAAAGAAATCTACAGGTTTTCCGCACCTCAGCAGATCACACCTAAGACCTGTTCTACATTTCAAAGTTCTTCTGTCGACTGAGCTACCACAACTCAGAGGTGGATTACCTATGGCAATGGAAAAACCCCTTCTGTTGTTGAAGGAAACGTCTACACTAGCTACAGTGGTCCAGCTGCAGGGCCACAACTGGGCTACTGTCGCATCCATAGCGGAGACATGACTTCAGTGTGCAGTGGCACCTGTTATGTTCATAGCACACAGTGAGGTAGGGGTGCCGGAACATGGGGAGCTCAGGGGACCATGACTATGCCCTCCTACTTTTTACTGGCCATAAGAGCAAGGAATGCAGGGGTAAGGGGTGGAGAAGAGTGAGGAGGGACAGGGGGTTTTTGGAGAGGGAAGAGGTGCCGTGGGGGTGGGGCCTCAGTTCAGGCATTGGTGGCCCACCACTTTTAGGGACCTTCTGCTGATCCTGCAGTGAGGTTAGATAAAAACATAAAATACTCTTTCTGGAAAGTTGCAAAGTAATACTGCTTAATTTCTTAAAATCCAAAACCTTAACACACAAGGGAGAGAAGCGCAACTCAACTGACCTGCTCTAGGCTAGCTCTTTGCAGACTGACTGCTGAAAAACTCCTCTCACACTCCCCCATACAGAGCCCCCTAGCATGCAAGCAGGACCAGGAAAACCTTTGAGAATTTAAACTGATAGCTTACGTTTTTAAACACAGTTTTCAGTACACCACAGCTGTGTGTATTTGTTCTGGATGGGTGACTCTGGGAAAATCCCTTCCAATCTCTGAGACTTGGTTTCCCCATTTGTAAAATGGGGATAATGATATTGACCTCCATGATAAAGCACCGTGAGGTCTACAGATGAACAGTGCTATAGAAGAACTAGGTATTTTATTAATGGTAAGGAGAGATTCATATATTTTTAAGGCCAGAAGGGACCACTGTGATAATCTAGTCTGACCTCCTGCATAACACAGGTCATAGAATCATAGAATATCAGGGTTGGAAGGGACCCCAGAAGGTCATCTAGTCCAACCCCCTGCTCAAAGCAGGACCAAGTCCCAGTTAAATCATCCCAGCCAGGGCTTTGTCAAGCCTGACCTTAAAAACCTCTAAGGAAGGAGATTCTACCACCTCCCTAGGTAACGCATTCCAGTGTTTCACCACCCTCTTAGTGAAAAAGTTTTTCCTAATATCCAATCTAAACCTCCCCCATTGCAACTTGAGACCATTACTCCTCGTTCTGTCATCTGCTACCATTGAGAACAGTCTAGAGCCATCCTCTTTGGAACCCCCTTTCAGGTAGTTGAAAGCAGCTATCAAATCCCCCCTCATTCTTCTCTTCTGCAGACTAAACAATCCCAGCTCCCTCAGCCTCTCCTCATAAGTCATGTGCTCTAGACCCCTAATCATTTTTGTTGCCCTTCGCTGGACTCTTTCCAATTTATCCACATCCTTCTTGTAGTGTGGGGCCCAAAACTGGACACAGTACTCCAGATGAGGCCTCACCAATGCCGAATAGAGGGGAACGATCACGTCCCTCGATCTGCTCGCTATGCCCCTACTTATACATCCCAAAATGCCATTGGCCTTCCTGGCAACAAGGGCACACTGCTGACTCATATCCAGCTTCTCGTCCACTGTCACCCCTAGGTCCTTTTCCGCAGAACTGCTGCCTAGCCATTCGGTCCCTAGTCTGTAGCGGTGCATTGGATTCTTCCATCCTAAGTGCAGGACCCTGCACTTATCCTTATTGAACCTCATCAGATTTCTTTTGGCCCAATCCTCCAATTTGTCTAGGTCCTTCTGTATCCTATCCCTCCCCTCCAGCGTATCTACCACTCCTCCCAGTTTAGTATCATCCGCAAATTTGCTGAGAGTGCAATCCACACCATCCTCCAGATCATTTATGAAGATATTGAACAAAACGGGCCCCAGGACCGACCCCTGGGGCACTCCACTTGACACCGGCTGCCAACTAGACATGGAGCCATTGATCACTACCCGTTGAGCCCGACAATCTAGCCAGCTTTCTACCCACCTTATAATGCATTCATCCAGCCCATACTTCCTTAACTTGCTGACAAGAATGCTGTGGGAGACCGTGTCAAAAGCTTTGCTAAAGTCAAGAAACAATACATCCACTGCTTTCCCTTCATCCACAGAACCAGTAATCTCATCATAAAAGGCGATTAGATTAGTCAGGCATGACCTTCCCTTGGTGAATCCATGCTGACTGTTCCTGATCACTTTCCTCTCCTCTAAGTGCTTCAGGATTGATTCTTTGAGGACCTGCTCCATGATTTTTCCAGGGACTGAGGTGAGGCTGACTGGCCTGTAGTTCCCAGGATCCTCCTTCTTCCCTTTTTTAAAGATGGGCACTACATTGGGGTCATAGAACTGCCCCCAAATAATCCCTGTTTGATCTAGGGCATCTCTTTTACAGAAGAATCCAATCTCAATTTAAAAATTGTCAGTGACTGAGAATCCACCACAACCCTTGGTAAGTGGTCCAGCCGTTAATTACCCTCACTTTTAAAAATTAAAGCAGCATCCAAGATAAGTGAATATTTTTTACCATCCTTTGATTCTAGAAAAATGTTTTTACTTTTTTTTGTTATTACAGATACTGAAAACTGCTCTAAGGATATGAGTTTCTAATATCTTTTTTTCATATCTGTATCATGATATCATGCTTGACTATTTTTTTAAACTTGGTATCATTCTTCATTGCCGATGGCGTTACTGCAGCATTAAAGAACAATATGGAATTATAATATGGTTACAGTGTAAGCCACCAAAAATATCAGTATGCTAATAGTGAAGAATAGCATCCGTTTTCACCTCCTATGCAAAATTCTACATGCACAAAGAGACAAAATGGAAGGTAAATTTAGAACACTTTACCCTGGGACACTATTGCTATGACTCATGATATTTTAGCACTTGTAATAATGCCCATATTTTAAAGCTTTTATAATAATTACAGCTTTATGGTACTAGAGTTACTTGAATGATGTGTCTATCAAAGAAGGCTGTAAGCACAAATTCCACCGTGAGGTAAATATGCTAAGTCCCGTATGAGCCAAAGTGTGCAATGTTAGAAGCTCATATTGGCTCCAACAGCCAAACTGTAATCTTTAATGCATTATTATTATTTGTATTTCAGTAACACCAAGAAGCCCTAGTCACAGACTAGGAACCCATTGTGCCAATGTGTATATACACATGCAATTGCCATTGACACTAGTAAGAGTCCTTCGCCTATGTGTGTTGCCATAAGCTTGTTCCTGTTTAACTGGTCAAAAGATTTTGGTCAAAGTTTAGTAGCAGGTGTTTTACAAACTAAAGCATCTGAAGGACTTTAAAATCAAAATGATTAAAGGTCTAGACCAGTGGTTCTCAAACTAGGGGCGCTGCTTGTTCAGGGAAAGCCTGTGGTGGGCCGGGCCGGTTTGTTTACCTGCCGCGTCTGCAGGTTTGGCTGATCGCAGCTCCCACTGGCCACAGTTAGTCATTCCAGGCCAATGGGGGCTGCAAAAAGCGGCGCGGGCTGAGGGACGTGCTGGCTGCCCTTCCCGCAGCCCCCATTTGCCTGGAGTGGTGAACCGCGGCTGGTGGGACCCGTGATCGGCCTAACCTCCGGACGCAGCAGATAAACAAACCGGTCCAGCCCACCAGGGGCTTTCCCTGAATAAGCGGCGCCCCTAGTCTGAGAACCACTTGTCTAGAAAACATGACCAATGAGGGAAAATTTTAAAAATTGGGTTTGTTTAGTCTGGAAAAGAGAAGACTGAGAGGGGACATGATAACAGTTTTCAAGTACATAAAAGGCTGTTACAAGGAGGAGGGAGAAAAATTGTTTTTCTTAACCTATAAGGATAGGGCGAGAAGCATTGGGCTTAAATTGCAGCAAGAGAGGTTTAGGTTGGACATTAGGAAAAACTTCCTGTCAGACTGCTTAAGCACTGGAATAAATTGCCTAGGGAGGTTATGGAATCTCTATCATTGGAGAGTTTTAAGAGCAGGTTAGACAAACACCTGTCAGGGATGGTCTAGAGAATACCTAGTCCTGCCATCAGTGCAGAGGACTGGACTAGATGACCTCTTGAGGTCCCTTCCAGTCCTATGATCCTATGACTTTCTGAGGTTGCTGGGTGGAAAGAGCTGCATACTTTATAAAGACAGGGTTTTCAGACCATTGTCTTCTAAAAAAATGTCCCATGCCACCACATCCCTGCTGTCACACACACCAACCCATCACATACAGATATACATTTTCACTGAATGTTAAGTAGGAAGATATGATCTGTCACACCAAAATGAAATCATTGCTTTGTCTAAATCACTGTCCTGCAGTGGCCAATAATTGATCCTTCAGAGGAAAATTAATCCCTCCACAGACTCTCTAAAGTAAATGAAGCCACCTGCACACTGGGGAGATGGGAATAAGTCTTTTTAGACTGAGTTTATGCCCTGAGACAAGAGATTTCATTGCTTTAATTACCATCTTAACTTGGACAGCCACTACTTTATTAATGGTCATTAAATGAATTTTAAATCCAATCAAAGTCATGTGATACCATTTATGTATCAACTGCTCAAGTTCTATTCAAAGATCCTTTAGTACAAACATTTACTTTTTAAAAGTAATAAAAAAAAATCCCTTTTTCTCCTAGCAGCAGGAACACCAATTACTTATTCTGCGCCTTGTTTGTGCCAGCAGGTACTACAGTGATGGATGCATTAGAAACAGCTAAAATAGATTAGATAGAAACACTATTCCCTTTCACATCAAGACCCTTCTGTACCAGCATTAGGTGGGGTTTAGTTACATTTCTGACAGTGCCAAAATGGAATGTTTGTACACTTTGTGTACCAGGGACTCAGACCCCTAAGACCTGTAATGCTAGTACTGGCAAAATCTTGAATTAATTTCATACCCCTAATTTCCCACGTACTCATTACATTCACCCTCCCCAAATCTCCACAAATTGATTCATGTTAGTGGAGACACAATTACTTAAAATGCGTAATAAATTAACTATACATTTATTTTCTATTCTAGATCTTGCAAAAAGGAACTTTGACATATAAAGTCTTCCCAAACACTGATCTACTGAGTTCAAGATATGGCTATAAAGCTGGTTTCTGTAGAAAGTGAAATTGTTTATGGGAAATGGTCAGTTTCAAATCTTCTGATTTAAAAAGAAGCTTTGAAAAAAAGTTTTACAACTGTCAAAATGTTCCATTTTGACACTTCCAAAACCCAACGTTTCATTTTTGGTTTAAAGCAGGTTTAAAGCAGTTAATTTATACTAAAAAAGTTTAAAATTAAAACCGTCCAAATCAAAATGGAGCGCTTTAACTGACCGAATCAGATTTTTTTTTGAATGATTGTTGCATGAATATTTGAGATTTTAAAGTTGTATCACAATTTAGGATGGGGAAAAAGTTTAAAGCCTCAAAAATTCATGCGGGGGACAGGAAAATAGTTTCCCACCCTGCTCTATGGGGATACCGCTGTAGGCCAGTTAGAAACAGGATTAATTCTCGTTACCCTAGTGTAAATCTGGAATGACTCCACTGTGGAATTCCTCCAGATTCACAGCGACTTAAACAAGAGCAGAATCGGGCCAATGATGGATAAAGTAAATTGAATTTAATAGTGTGCTTTTTTAACTGCCAGACTTTACTGTGAAGCAGAAATGCACTTCAAGATCTCATATTAATTCACTTCATTTATTTTATTGTACTTATCTTAAATCTCTAGTTATAATCGAATACACATTGATTTGTTTTTCCCCTCCTCCCCATCCGCTCCATCTGCTTTATTTCCACTTCCTCCTGCCATCTCCCAGCTTAGTTCCTCAGAAGGAATAGATGGTGCGATACCTTACATTGGACAAGCACAAACAAGCTATGATGCAGAATCACTGGGGCTCAAGGAGACCCCCATCCAAAGGGGGGGCCTAAAAGCACCAGTCCTACAGTTTATTCTCTTGGCCTTATGGAAAATACCACAATGAGCCTCTGGAACAGGCCAACAGTTTGCCACAAGATCTTCCTTTCCTTTTCCCTAGTTTTACTTTTAAAAGGCCACTTTATGAGGGAAGAGCCCTGGAACATTTTTGAGAAGTCTGTTCTAGTAAAATGTTGGTGCTTGGTCATAAATGTTAAACCTCCCATCATCTTGCCTGAGTGATGTAGAAATCTGACTGGAATCCGAGGAGGAAGGGTCGGGATTCCCTGGTGAAAGAGCTGCTGAGGCATTAAAGCAGGACCCTGGGGTTTATGAAAGCAAGTTAGAGGTTTCAAACCAAAGGAACAGAACAAAGAATAAAGCACTTAAGAAGCTTTGCTACAAAAGAAGAGCCTTGCCAAAAAGTGTTAAAGAATAATGTATATGGGTTAATACTGGTGTTTAAAAGTTTATCAAACTTTAGTCAGGAGTACTGGAAGCTCCCTAGGCGTGGCCCTCTCTCCCTGCTCTGCTCCTCCCCTCAAGGCCATGCCTGTACTCCGCCCCCCATGCTCCCGCTCCACCCCAATCCCCTGCCTCCACTCCGCATCTTCCCCAGGCCCCACCCTTGCTCCATCTCTTCCCTCCCTGTCTATTCCCCTGAGGCCCCACCCACCACTCACTCCTCTCCATCCCTTCCCGCTTCCCCGTAGCTCACCTTTAAGGCAGGAAAAAAGTGATGGGGCCATGGTCTCCTGGCCCCTCCGCTCCAGCACCCCGACTTCAATACAGAGCAGTGAATTAAAGAGCAGCAGATGTGAGTGAGAGGTCCTCTTGCTGAGATGGAACATCGGATGGTCTGGAAAAGACCCCCAGTAGCGATTGCTGCCGAGTGGCCAGAAGCATCCATCCTGAAGAAAGACAAGGGCATCCTACTGAACACAGGTACATAATGGAGACAAGGGGATTAAAGGTGTTTTCACTCAGATTTGATGATTTTAATCAGGGTACAAGGCACCTAGATGTTATGGAGATGAGTGCATTAAAAAAAGCTTTCGTTTCCCTTACTCCTTCAGCCCCAAACATGATCCTTGAAAGGTGGTTTGTAAATAGATCACATCCATTGCTAACCAAACCAGATCTACACCATCCTGTCCCATTTTCCTCGGACTCTAGGAACAACTGAATATGTGGCATCTTAATTTCCACAACATAGTAACAGTTCCATCAGATTTTATCCACTGTACACAGGCTCACTTATTCTGTTTTTGTGCCATCACTTGTACAGATCATCTGCCAGAATTGGGTTCCAAAGGTTTGGGTGCTTTTCCAAAACTTATTAGAATCTTTGTTAACTTCTCGTGCACTTGCAAAGATGAAGACAGTGGACTGGACAGATGAGCTACAATAGAGTTACACCATGCATGAATTTGGCCCATTGGGCTGATCTCATTTCCAAACAATCTTTCCCTCCCTTAGCATCTGTCTCCTATCTCCCATTTATTTTCCAGTATAAATATTAAGCATAGTGAACTGGTTGAGAAGGCAACTGAGTACTATTTCCACTTGCCCGCTCCCTAACTGTCCCCACTTTCCAGAACTAGATCTATATAGGACCTGCTTTAAGCTTCAGAAATGTTTCAGATATTTCCCCTTCAAACAGCAATTTATCAGTTCCACAAGAAAAAACATCCTAATGGTATTTAAGGTATTGCCAACTGCAAGCATTAAAACAATCATGAGTCAGGCCCCAGAAATCACGAAATTGGATTAAATATCATTAGCTTTTTAAAAAATATGAGGTTTTTTGTCTGTCTTCTGCTTTTAAGCTTTTCTCCACAGCCATAAGTTTCACTAGAAACTTACGTGCTTGGAAGGCGGTGTTACCTACTGGAGAGGGCACTTGGCTGTGACTCAGGATACCTGGGTTCTATTCCTAGTTCTATTGCTCAGCTCTCTGTGACTCAGTTTCCACATCTGTAATTTGGGAATGATTCACAGATTCCAAGGCCGGAAGGGACCATTGTGATCATCTAGGCTGACCTCCTGTATTACCCAGGTCACAGACAGTGTTCCCTGTAAGCTGTGCACTTGAGTGGCCACCCAGGAGAGATTCGAATGCTGCCCACCTGATTCACAGAGCGCCCACAGCTGGCAGCATGTGTTCAGGCGCCCCTCCCCCAACATTGCTCCGTCCTGCAGCTGCTCCCGGGACCCTCCTGTTGGTTGTGGCAAAAGGTGAGTTGAGTGCCTCTCTTAAAGAGACAGTGCACTGTTTGAGATTTCCCCAGCAGCCAGCTCACACAGTCTCTCTCTCCCCCCCTCCCCCTGCCCATGTAGCCCATCTCCTCAGAGGTGGGGAGGGAAGACAGCAGGGCTCAGGACAGAGCAGGAGAGCTTTCAGTAATTGTCTTAAAGAGACAGTGCACGGCGTCTCTCAGAAACTTCCCCAGCAGCCAGCCAGCACAGAGTCTCTGGGTGTCTCACACACGCAGCCACACACACACACAGTCTCTTTCAGACTCACCTCCCAACACATACTTGTATTATTGTTGTTACTTCTTGGTACTTCCTGCAATGCCCATATATTCTCTGTAATTTTATTCTTTCAAGGTGTATTTTTTAGTGTTTTGACTGGTTTATGCATTTCATAATTTGTATTTCTTTTACACTTCATTTTAATTTTTTGAGTAGTGAGTTCTGAAATGCCTAACCTGTCCTGGCTAGAGTAATTATCCCTGTGGTAACTTTTTAAAAATATATATTATATCTAGGTTTTTTGTTTCTACTGGTGGCGCACATCATAAAATTTATTCCACACATGGGTGGAAAAAATTAGAGGGAGCATTGGTCACAGACGTTCCCAAAAAAAGAATTCCTTTTGAACTAGAGCATACGTTTTTAAAAAAACCATCCAATCTTGATTTTAAAATTGTAAGTCCAGCAGAATCCACCCCACCCATTGGCCAACTATTCCAATGGTAATTTTCCAGTGGTAATTATCCTCACCATTAAAAATGTACACACCCGAATGATACTTGTCTGCTTAGCAAAGCTGTTTGAGATCTTGGTATTCCCAACTGCCGATTTTTTTTTTCCTGCAAGTAAAGGGATTTCAGAGGGTCCTTGGTCTCCTCTCACAATGATGCAAGAAGCTTCAGCCCCCTTTCAAAGTTGAGCCCTGCTCGCTCTCTCCTCCCTCCTTCCCCTACTCCTGTAAAAACAGCAAGCAGATTACTCAGCAGCCCAGCACAACTCCATTCCCTCCTCCCTCCTGTGAGAAACAGGAGCAGGACAGCACCTCTGCTCGTCCCCCTACAGCATGTGCTCTGGGAAAGGGCCAAGGGGAGTGAAGGGTCCCTGGAGCTCCCCTTCCCCAGCCTGGGAAAGAGGAGAGGGGAATGAAGAACCTGAGGAGCAGCAGAGGTGAAGCTATGGGTTGGGAGGTTCTGGGGGACAGGATCAATGGCTGGGCAGGGGACGTGCAGATCTGGGAGCAGAGGCCAAAATCACCTTACCCAATGTATTCAGGAAAGTCGCCAGCACTAATACACACACACACACACACAGAGGACAGGTAGCGGGAGGTCAAAAAATCAAGAGACAAACCAAGAACCCACAATAGTTTTTTTTTTAAAAAAACTAATGATTTTCTGGGCTAATTTCATGATTTGGGGGGATCCAACTTATTTTTGATCTGTTGAGATTGGCAATACTGAGATCTACTGTTAAATAATCCATCTAGTGCTTTTTATTAATTAATATTTTTTTAATTATTAAAACAGAACCAGAGATTCTCACAATAACTGGACTACAGGAGCTGGAGCTTTACAATCACTGCCAAAAATAAAATGAGAGTTGGCAATACTAATTTCTGACTCATGACAAGATGTAGAAGGGCTGGTAATCTCATGCAAAAGCCTGTTCTTGGGACATTTCCAAACCAATTTTTTCAGGCTCAAAGAGAGGTTCAGACAGATTTAATATGCTTTGGAAAAGCATCTAAACCTCTGGGAACCAATTCTGCCAGTGATCCATCCATACAAACATGCACTAAAAAAAGTAAGTAAGTAAATCAATGAGAGTACATCAGGGATGGATTTAGTCCAATAAAGTCATTATGATATCATAACTTCCTAGTTGTATCAATATCAGTGTAAGAGATAACCAAAAATAACTATACTGAACCCTTTTTCAGTTTTCCAGGGATTTCACACTGTTAAGCTGAAGGCTGCTAATGGTTGCCATCCACAGAGCATTGGACCCAAAGACCTTATTATGCACAATCCGTGTGTCAAGCACCCTTCTTCATGCTCAACAGAAGAAGCAATCAAAACGCTCTATGTAATAAAAGGCACAGCTGCAAACAATGGAGGCTACCGCACAAGACACTAGGCTGCGTGGCAGATCAAAGCTAACCCATACAGACTGGGGGAAATTGCCTGGTTGCAAACACAAGAGCTAGGAGATTGGGTTGCAGCCTATGTACACTGCAGGCAAGAACACCAGAAGAAGGAAGTGTGAGCATGACCCTGAAAGGGAGGAGAAGAAAGTTTCTTGGGTAGAACTGCTTAAACAATTAATTTTTAAGTTCACTGGAACGTCAAAAAAAATGTAAAATGTTTGGGGTTGACCTGGGAATTATGTTTTTTAAATTTTCAGCAGTGAAAAAAGGAATCATTTTGCTTTCCAGTATTTAACATTTTTAATTGGGTTTTTTTAATAAACAAGGTAATTTTAAACAAAAGTTTCAAATTAATTAATTCAAATGTTTCATTTTGAAAATATTGGAATGAAACATTTTGATTTTTTTTAATTTGGTGGGTTTTTTGAGTGAAATAATTTGGGGAAATTAACATGATTTCACAAAAGAACCAAACAAAAAAATCTTTTGATTGACCTGAATCTGCATTTTTCATCAAAAAATTATTTGCTCAGAAAATTTCATCCAGCTCTGTTCTTGGGCATAATGCTCACTGGAATGGCAGTCTTGAGAATTTCTGAACAACCAAATTCCTGCTTTGTTTCCACTGCATTAAAGGAAACAGGACTTAATGTATATGTTTTGCGAATGAACAAGATCAAGAACAGGGTAGGCCCATTACTCAATTAAGGGGGGAGGAAAAACAGTAATAGAAAATGTGGAAATGGCAGAAGTGCTATATGACTTTGTTTCAGTTTTCACCAAAAAGGATAGTAGCAATTGGACAGCTAACCTACTGAATGCCAGTGAAAATGAGGTGGGATCAGAGGCTAAAATAGGGAAAGAAAAAGTTAAAGATTTAGTCAAGTGAGACATCTTCAAGTCACCAGGGTCTGATTCTATATCCTAGAATACTCAATGAGCTGACTGAAGAGATATCAGAGTCATTAGCAATTATCTTCAAAAAGTCATGGAAAACTGGAAAAAGGGCAAATATAGTGCTCATCTATAAAAAGGGAAATAAGGACAACCTGGGAAATTACCGACCAGTCAGCTTAACTTCAGTACCTGGAAAGATAATGGAGCAAATAATGAAGCAATCAATCTGCAAACACCTAGAAGATAATAAGGTAATAAGTAACAGTCAACATGGATTTGTCAAGAACAAATCATGTCAAACCAACTCAATAGCTTTTTTTGACAGGGTAACAACCCTTGTGGATAGCGGGGGAAGCGGTAGATGTGGTATATCTTGATTTTAGTAAGGCTTTAGATACTGTCTCACATGACCTTCTCAAACAAACTAGAGAAATACAACCTAAATGGAGCTACTATAAGGTGGGTGCATAACTGGTTGGAAAACTGTTCCCAGAGAGTAGTTATCAGTGGTTCACAGTCAAGCTGGTGGGGTCATGCAGCAATCAGTTCTGTGTCTGCTTCTGTTCAATGTCTTCATCAATGTTTTACATAATGGCATAGAGAGTAGTCTTATAAAGTTGTGAACAATACCAAGCTGGGAAGGGTTACAAGTGCTTTGGAGGATAGGATTAAAATTCAAAATGATCTGGATAAACTGGAGAAATGGTCTGAAGTAAATAGGATGAAATTCACTTAGGACAAATGCAAAGTACTCCACTTAGGAAGGAACACTCAGTTGCCCACATACAAAATGGGAAATGACTGCCTAGGAAGGAGTACTGCAGAAAGGGATCTGTGGGGTCATAGTGGATCACAAGCTAAATAAGAATCAACAGTGTAACACTATTGCAAAAAAAGCAAACATCCTTCTGGGATGTATTAGCAGAAGTAGTAATTCTTCCACTCTACTCCATGCTGGTTAGGCCTCAGCTGGAGAATTGTGTCCAGTTCTGGGCGCCACATTTCAGGAAAGATGTGGACAAATTGGAGAAAGTCCTGAGAAGAGCAACAAAAAATGATTAAAGGTCTAGAAAACATGACCTATGAGGGAAGATTGGGTTTGTTTAGTCTGGAGAAGAGAAGACAGAGGGGACATGATAACAGTTTTCAAGTACATAAAAGGTTGTTACAGTCAGGAGAGAGAAAAATTGTTCTCTAACCTCTGAGGATAGGACAAGAAGCAATGGGCTTAAGTTGCAGCAAGGGCAGTTTAGGTTGGACATTTGAAAAGACTTCCTTATTGTCAGGGTAGTTAAGCACTGAAATAAATTTCCTAGGGAGGTTGTAGAATCTCCAGTCCTTCCTTGAGTGCCAGGGACAAGACTAGATGACCTCTCGAGGTCCCTTCCAGGCCTATGTATGATTCTACGATAAATTTACATCAAGAATATACCTGACTTGTATTAGCAATATCTCATCCGAACAGAAAATCCTGCAAGGCCCTCAATTTTGGCTAACCACTTGGATGAAAGGGGAAACCCTATTTTAAGTTCCAGTTTACATCCTGAGCAATCCCATGAAGTACCATTTCCCTTCAGCCTCCTTTCATTACATACCTTCTTTTCATGCCACCCCGGCACTGGATTTTGATGCCTTTCCTCCACAGAAAAGTCTTTGTTTTCAATCATAATTTTTTTCACAGTTATCAGGTGTTGGGTTTTTCTATGAAAAAGTTAACATTGTCTTTAGGCAGCAGACACTTCCCATGAGGAATTTTGTTTAACAGAAAAACAGACTTGCTGAAAAATTTTGAAACCAGACCTATTGTGAGCTTCCCCAGTGCCCCCACAAGCACCCCAGCTCCGGGAGCAGTCACCTCTCACATAACTCCCTGCACTGATGGTATCAAATGCCACAATCTTGTTCTGTTACTCTTTTAAGCTTCATGCTATACAACGTGTGTGTCACATTTCCTGTTTATTGGCTAATACACCCACAAGCTGTCTTTCAGCAGAGCATCATGCAAAGGTCAAAGGAGAAGTGTCAGCCATCTTTGACATGAAATGATCCCAATTATATTACCATAAATTTGTCACTCTCCTCATTTAATCCAGTCCTGGCTCCCTCCTATTTACCGTTCTGTGCGCATTTGCCTACAATTTTTTTTAATTCTAGTCTCTCTTCCTCTGCTCCCCCCCCCACACACACACTCAATAACATATATTTGTGACTTGATGCCTGAGACAGTTACAAAGCGGTCATCTGTCTGTGGGCGGAACCCAGGCAGTTTATTATTTCTGTCCTTTTACTGCTATAGTTCAAAATAAATATTGAAAATGTATGTAAAATGCCTCTCCTTTTACCACCCTCCTTACTGGCGCACTCAGACATCTACACACTGATTGATCGTATAAGGTAAGAGGAAGGAAAGTATGTAAAAGCTAAATAAAGAACAAGCTACCCCTGCTGCATGAGGTTATTTAATTAATAAAAAGGGAGGTACCCGACAAAGAGCTACCACTCTTTATTGCAATGTACTCTGGGTTTCCAGCTCCAGTGCTGCCTTTTGTGGCATTTCTTTATTCCTACTAAGCATTTTGTTCAAATAAAAGCCATAAAAACAACCCCACAAACTCAGCTTCTACTGCAAATCATTCCAGTTCTCATACTATTCCCTTTAGGCTAGTTTCATGGTTTAGTTAATGTTTCCTATTTTGTAAATATGAACACATCTTGTTTAACACTTTCCTAGTATGTTCTATCTTTTTTCTCCTGCCATTTGCTTTATTTGTCTGTCTCTTCAGATTGTCAGCTCTTTGGGGTAGGAACTGTGCCTTCCTGCATTTGCGTTCTGTATCTAGCACATTGTGGGCATTCTGAGAAACTAGACCTCACTGGAAGATCCAAGTGTGCAGAGGGTTTTTTTCCCCGCATTGAAACATGATATTTTGAAATGTTCAGTTGCTAAATATTTCAACCAGCTCTACTGGGAACAAAAATATTTTGCAAAAGTCAAAAAATGATTTACCGTATTTTGAAAAACCCTCTGATTTTGTATCAGTTACACACAAAAAACATTAAGTCACAAATCAACCACTCCAATGTTAGGAAATGCCAAAATTAAGGTTGTCTGTGCACCCATAATTCAGACCCTTTGTGCATATGCATTAAGATACAGTCTTTAGTTATGTGACCATACCACAGGACCCCTACCTCATTCATTGCATGGACTGGACAGAATTGAATGAACAACTATTGAATATTTTGTTTTACCCTCAGTGTGTGGCCCCAGGCCTTATCTACTGCACACGATTCAAGCCCTACTCTGAAGACAGAATATTGATTTCCTCATTACTATAGTATCTGAGTGCTTCACAAACACGGTTGGTTTCACAACACCGTATGAGGTTTGGGCTATAATTATTCCCATTTTACAGACAGGGAGCTGAAGGGCAGAGAGATTAAGGTCAAAAGTGTCCATTAATTTGGGGTGTCCAATTTGAAACACTTAAAATCTGATACTGTTCATGCTTCAAAGCAGGGAAGTGCTATGGCTTCACAATCTACCCCCACTCTACATATCACCTCTCATTCACTATCAAAAGGTCAAATCCCACATCCTATCAGCCCAAGATGCCAGCCTCCATCACTTACTGTTTATATTTTCAAACAAAGCACCTTCATGCTTTCTCCCATGCTGCCCCTCATGGCTGGCAGGAGCACAACTAAGTCATTCTCCTCCTTCAAATTCTCTTTGGCCATGAAGCCTACAAAAAAACGTGACAATGGTTAGGTTGCTGATGTGCTCAGACCAGTCCCTAGAATGCACTGTGTCATTGTTTCCTTGTCCTCCCCCATCTGTCTGTATCCATCTGTCGCCTCTTGTCTTCTACTTAGATTGTCAGCTCTTTGGGGCAGGGTCTGTCTTTGTTTTGTGTTTGTACAGCACCTATCACCCAGGGATCTTGATTCATGACTGGGACTCCTAGGTACTACGATGGTGAAATTAATATGGGGGGACGGGGAAGAAAAAAAAAGAAAAAATTAAACAGTTGTACAATTTTTTTTAACATGGGTAAACCAATTTTCCTCTTCACTCCTGTTTGGAAATAACCATTTTTTGCTGAAACTTTCCAGAAAATTTCAGCCCAAAGTGTACACATGGCACAAAAAATTTCAACCCAAACCGTTACAGTTTAACAAAGTTACAAGATGCAACAAAAACCAGGGTCTTATAATGGTCAGCATTGGGAAACCTTAACTATCAGCAGTGCTACCAGCACTGCCTATTTTACAGATTTTTTCTCTCCCAACAGATATTGTTTAGTGGGTTTTTGTTTTTTAAAAATACAACAACTTCACTACCAGCAAAAAAAATTCAAGTGGTCACATGTTAATAAAAACATTTTTCATACTTGCCTCAGGGTGTTTTTTTTTCTCCTGTCCATGTAAACAAAGTGTAATTCTGGCAGGCAGAAAACTGACTTTGCTTCAAGAATGGGCTCACTTCTACCTGTTGTCATGTATCCAGAATTTCACCAAATTTTGCTATGCAAAGCTGTGTTGACCAGCAGACGTGACAATGGTTTGTTACCAGTTGTACGGTCCTTGTCAGTTTATGAATGGTAGCAACATGAAACAAGCCGATAGTGAACTAGAATGTAATGGACCCCTGACTAACTGAACCCAACCAAAAATTAAAAAAAAAAAATCTTGGACCTAATGTGATGTTTGCCACTATTATACTGAGCCCCTCTCCCCTTCCTTCTGTCTTGACTGATAGATTGTAAAGTCTACTTGGCATGGACTAGCAGCATTTACTACTCTGTTTATACAGTGCCTAGGAAAATGGGGCCCTCTTCTCGGCTGGTCCTTAGGCACCACTGTAATAAATAATGATAAAACTCCATGAGAGAAGAGAGTGAAAAACATCAATCATTACAGCACACTGTAACATGCAAAATGCAATTCCAATTATCGGGCACTTGCTCTCTGAGCGAAGTGGTTCTTTGCAAAAATGTAAGAATTTGCTATTGAGGGATTCCAGGGCACTCAGCAAGTGAGATGAACGAGTTCAGGATTAGATAAACATATTCTGACGGCAGAATCAATATTATGAACTGACGGGTCAGCCATATCTAGAGCTGGGGGAATATAGCAAAGAAATTCTATGGATATTTGTTTGCATTTGTACATGAAATTCTCTTCAGAGGTGTTTATGCCTTTCTTGCATTTGTTTCTCAAATAAGTTACTGACCGGAAAGTTAGTAGACACAGCAAATACAATAGTCACAAAAAGCAACTTTTACATTTCTGAATATACAGACTGAAAACTTGACTCTACGAGTGACTCATTCACAAAATTATTATTACTGATTTGGATTATGATAGGACCTAGAGGCCCCAAGCATGCAAGTGTCTTAACCACAAGATCATTCTAGTTTGCTATATATCATTGACCATTGAGCCCAGTAAAAACAGCCTAGACAGTGTATATTGAATACTCAATATAATACACAAAAACAAGTATACAGACCAAGAATTATTCTCAACAACAAATACATTCAAACAAGAGGTAAAATTCATTGAATCAATTATTCACCCATCTCTACCTACAATCCTAAACAAACAAAATGAACCAGAAGAGCTCCTGTTTATATGGAAGGGATATTACCCCCAGTCCAGAGATGGGAGCAATTCCTGTGTGACAGCCCTAAAGGCTCTGCATTATTATATGTGGGTCACACCTTCCATTTCAAGGAGCAAGGACAGCTATAAACAGTCAAACCATGGCAACAGCAATGAGGGCAAGGGCTGGGAATCAGTGCAGGGACTCAAGAAGCAGATCTTTAGCTGCATCAGAATTGAAGAGGGGGATGGGCGCAAAAGTGCCTTTACAACACCTTTGCTCTTACCCAACCAGCCCAAGCCTGGAGTATCAGAGAAGCATGAGGACTATTCCAGCTAGCACTGACTGCCACTAGTCCCAAGGAATCAGTGGTGTATTAGGATCCCACCAAGCACATCCTTTTGATCTGGCCACTAAGTTTGTAGGGAGTATATGGACCATTACACCAATAATGCAATGTAAAGAGGCTGCATCATAGCATAGATCTAGGTCAGAAGCTCCATGTTGATGGCCCTGGACTCTGCAATGTTGATATCTGTGGTTTTAGAGGGCTGAACCCTTTTCCAGTTGCCTGGGAAGGGGCATGACAGAGTGGGAACATGTGGACAATCTGTCTACTTATATTAGGCTGTATAGGTAGACATATAGGTATATATATATACACACACACATATATATATACATACACACACACACACACACACACACACCATTACTGTGATATTGAGCACCTCATATGTATTTATCCTCACAAAACCCCTTTGAGGTAGAAGTACGATCATTCCCCATTTTACAGATGGGGGTCAGGGGAAGAGAGACACTAAGGGCTTGTCTACGCTTGCAGTTATCAAAGAACAGCTACTCCTGAATAACTCTATGTGTGGACACTTATTCCAGAATAAGAATTCCTGTTTAGCTTAACCCACAGAGTATTCAGAAAGACCTGATCCGGAAGAAATGTAGGCAAGCCCCAAGACACTTGCCCAAGGTCACTCAGAGAATCCGTGGCAGAACAGAAGACTAAACCCAGGTTTCACAAATCGTAAACTAGTGCTCTAACTACAGGGGCATCCTTCTGCCACATTCCTGCCCCGTCTGTGTTTCCCCATCTCCCCCCTTCCAGGAATAATCTTGGTATCTATCCATTTAGAAATCTTTGTGCTTAAAAAGAAATAGAGTTAAGGTGTATGGCTACAAACTATTCCTAGCAATCATAGAAACTTAGAACAAATGGTAAAGTTTTAATAACAAAGGAAATAAAGCTAACTGAAACAATAGTTTGTAACTTCCATCAATAGCTAGGGACAACTGTATTCTTCACTACCACGTAAAAATTTACTTTTTTTCTTTTTTAACTTCTATAATGTATTTGAGTATTTATGCCAATGGCTACAGATTAAATTAGGGTGTCACTTAATTCAAGTGACAAGTAAGGATTCAAGTAAGGATTCAAACATCATTGTTTAATTCAAGTAAGGATTCAAACATCATTGTTTTATGCAAATTATGAAGGACGGGACCTGCACTGAGTATTCTGCTCACTATCAGTATTTCAGCCTGCCTAGAAGCTTATTTTAAACAAATTGTATAACCCAAGCTGTATCCACCTCATTTATTATGAGAGCCCTTTTAATTTTTAATGGAAGCCACAACTTCATTCTGAGCCCCAACATCAAGGAGGTTGCAGGTGAAGGCCAGCTGGGGACTGAGCTACATTGTTTTACTAGAACAGACGAACAAACCATGGCCCCAGGCCTTTAGGGATGTACCCCTTGGGATTCAGTGACAGCAGCTATAGCTTTCTGTGCACACGATTCAATATTTCCGGGAAATGAGCCCAACATGGACTCGCTATCATTGAATGATAACATTTGTCATTAGCTATAGCTTTAGCTATCATCTAAAACTAGATGTGAAGTAAAATGGTTTAAGATAAAGCACAACCATTATTAAGGGTTGGTCTAGGCAAGAGGGTGAGAAAGAGCCTCTAAACACTGACAGGCTATAGTTTCGCTGTCATTATTTTCAGTTCCCTATGGACATTTATACGCATTCACAAAAAGGTTAGAGACTGACCTAGACGAATGGCCATGGCAGCCAGTCCCAGGGCTGATACGTTTGCTTATGGTGAATTACAGAAAATGGCTGTTTTCTAGATGTAAATTTGAAAATAACCAATCTTGTGTCAAATATGACTGCAACAAATGCATGTGGTAGGTTCAGTCAATTGTAGATACCTCCTCTAGCTCAAAACCAAACCTAGGGGAAAAAGATCTCCTTCTAAACTAAAACTGGGTAGTCACTCCGATATAATCTGAACAGAGGTTTATTTTAAAATGCTCATGTACTTTTCTGTACTGTAAGAATAAAATCTAGCTGTGAGTAGGATTGTGTTACTGTGTGAGAAGTACCTTGATTAAAGGACAAACATGCAATCTCCACAGTTTTTGTAAATCTTTTCCCCAGGAGAGCTCAGCTCAGATGAAGTATCTGGGTTTCATGGAGGTTCCTTCTTTACCAGATTTTCTAGCTGGGTTCACCAGGCATGAGGAGGGCAAACAACTTGCACAGTTAGTGGCTTGGCTGAGATCAGTATCCTAGAGCCTCCTCATTCATGGTCTTTTGATCTGACCAGTCGGCCACAAAATTCCAAGGGTTTTAGTTTTTGTTTTCCCTCTCTGACTGGTGGGACTGGTTTAATAAATGATGAAAATAATTTAATCTAAGGGCCAAATCATGCAAGCCGTCTGACTGTGCAACTCTCCCTGAAGACAAGGCATGTGGGAGCAAACAGAGGCTTGATTCTCCACCCACTTGCACCTTGTGTTGTCATTCACACACCCATGCACATGATCAGAATGGAAGCATTACACATCCACTTTACCCAGGTGTAAATGAATATATAAAAGGCACTAGGGCTTTGCAGGTTCAGGTCCTAAGTGTTCTCTCCTCTCAGACCTTCTTACAATATAACAATTAAATAGACAGTGTCCTTAGGAGCTGCTCATGTACTAAAAGGAAACAAAAAACAGCGCTAGTCGATTGATTCATCCTTGAAATAGGAACAGGACCGCACTGCGCCAAGAGAAGTAATGAACTGAAAGCATGACTAAAGGCAGAGCAGTCTCATGATTAGTATTAGCTATTCACATTTAAGTAAGACAAATAAAATACTACCAGAATGCCCAGTACTGCAGCCTTTCAGTCCACATGCAAACACTGGGCAGCACTTATGCACTGTCTCCTGTGGCCCATTTTAACAATAATTGTGCTTTGGACTGAATGCAACAAGCAAAGGGCCAGATAACAAAACAACAACAACAACAATAATAATACAATGAATTAGATTTAAACAGGGCCTTTCATCTCAAAGAATCCCCGAACACCGAACAGACTGAGCTTGATGGTGTCTTGTTCTGCACTGACTAACAAGGCAAATTAGTCACAATCACACTCTGGTCTTTGCAAGGATATTTTTAATGGAAGCCGTGATTTCATTCATAATTCCTACGTCTTTGAGGTTGCAGATGAAGGCCAGCTGGGGACAGGGTGGCATTTGGTGGTTTTAACATTAGCATGGAAGAGACTAACACATCTTAGCCTGAGGCCTTCAGGGATGAAACACTTGGGATTCAATAGCAGAAGGGACAGTTTTTCATTTGCACAATGCTCTTTTCTTGAGACATCAGCCCAGCACAGACTCACTATCATTTAGGGTTGCCAACTTTGTAATTGTACAAAATTGCCCCACTCCCTACCCCACTCCTTCCCCAAGGCCCCACCCCCACTCACTCCATCACCTCTCCCTCCATCGCTCACTCTCCCCCACCCTCACTCACTTTCACTGGGCTGGGGGTTGGGGTATGGGAGGGGGTGAGGGCTCCAGTTGGGGCGCACCCCCAACTCTGGGATGGGGCCAGGGATGAGGTGTTTGGGGTGCATGAGGGGGCTCTGGGCTGGGGCCAAGGGGTTCAGAGTGTGGGAGGGGGATCAGGGCTGGGACAGGAGTTTGGGGTGTTGGAGGGGGTATGGGTTCTGCTGGGTGTGTGGGCTCTGGGGTGGGGCCAGGGATGAGGAGTTTGGGGTACATGAGGGGGCTCCGGGCTGGGGCCAAGGGGTTCAGAGTGTGGGAGGGGCCTCAGGGCTGGGGAAGGGGATTGAGGTACGCGAGAGGGTGCAGGGGGTCGGCTCTGTGAAGGAGTTAGGGTGCGGGAGGGCAGCTCAGGGGTGGGTCAGGGGGTCAGGGTGCAGGAGGGGGTTCAAGGTGCAGGCTCTGGCTAGGCGGCGCTTACCTCAGGCAGCTGCTGGAAGCAGCCAGCATGTCCGGCTTCTAGGCCATGGTTCCTGGAGCCAGACATGCCGGCCACTTCCGGGAGCCATGCAGAGCCAGGGCAGGTAGGGAGCCTGCCTTCGCCTTGCTGCACCGCCAACTGGACTTTTAGTGGCCCAGTCAGTGTTGCTGACCGAAGATGCCAGGGTCCCTTTTCAACCGTGTGCTCCAGTTGAAAATCAGACAACTGGCAACCCTGATACTACTGAATTCAAGTAATTCAGTTGCAGTGCCAAGAGCTATGCTATGCTGATGTAACACCACATCACTATGGATCACCAGCAGGGACTTTCCTCAAACCACAATCCTTTACCTCTTAAGCTAAAGGAACTTCATTCACTGGTTGCTATAGGATGCTATGCTGGTTAGCCTGAAAATGCAACAATCACTCTCCTGGCCAATCACCAAGGACTGAACCAGGGACCTCCAGACCTGAAAGCAAAAGCTGCAGCAACATGACCTAAAGAGCCAAGACTCTCTAGCTGGGAACCATGTGGATTGGCACACCGGGGGAGGAGGTGCTTGTAACTCACCGCTGAGCCACACAGTTTTAGCACAGCATGCCATGACTTGCACCTTGTCAAATGTGCACCATAACTCAGATGTGAAGGTCTTCCAGAGATCTAGCTTTCATGTCACGATTTACCTTCATCCCTGTCTGGATGCAGAGAACTGAATATGGCTCAGTCAATCCCTTTGCAAGCTCCCGCAAGGGTCATGTGCATCTGCATAACCTCCTTTACGATATTGTGACTTCCTTGTAGCACATCATGGGAATACAGCCGTCTCCACAATGCAACACAACAGTCATTTTGCTTCAGTAATGTAACAGGCCATTTAATTAATGCATTACGAGGTTGTTCATTTTTGCTCCTTGTGAGGGGCGCACCTGCCCTTTAACATATGGTCTTTTGTCTGACAATTGTCACCTGTTCATACACAGTATTTCTGAAAGAGCCTGTAATTAATACTTCACTGTACAAATGGTACAGGCAGTAGAATGCTGCAGTGCAGAGGTAAGGCTGCTCTAGCCCATCATATGGCTCTTAAATGTCCTTTTACTTGCTTCCTTGGGCATCCATCTGTGGCATGCAATTAATACATTTATTTATCTATCTATCAATCAAATTAAATACAAAAAACCCAGAAGCACAAGGGTAGAGAATATCCTTTGGTAATCTTTGTACACAAAACAGCCTGCAAAATATACCACTGCTGCCCACAATAGCCTTTAGCCCTCTTTGCGACCCCTTATGAATGGGGCATCTTCCCTTAATTGACCTGTAGAGCACTGTACTCTCCTTCAAATCCCTCCTAAAGACCAACTCAACAGCAACATTTACAAGTTAGCGGACTAATATTGGCTCGGTTGAGGGCCATTTGGGGATTGCTTATCTCATTATTAGGTATTATTTTTATTACATTAGTACCAAGAGTCCCCAACCAAGGTGGGACCCCCATTGTGGTAGACACTGTACAGACACATAAAAAGAAACAGTCCCCACCCCAAAGCTCTTACCAGAAAGACATGACAGCAGGAAGGGATTACTTAGGTGTTAGTCTTTGAGGCAGGAACGGACTTTTTGTTCTCTTTGTACAGCACCTAACACTATGATTGGGGCTCTTAGGTGCTACACGCTAGAAATAAATTCATTATTATCCTCATTTTACAAATGCGGAAGTCGGGCAGAGAGAGGTTAAGCATTAAACTGTAAGTCTCTCGGAAAGCCAGGAATTCAACCATCTTCCTTCTCTTGTATTGTATGTTTTATCTCTTCCCTCACTTTTAGCAGGTTGCTTAACTTCTTAGATTGCCAACTCTTCAGGGTAGGGACACTTACTTTCCTTTTGGTGTGGGCAGTACTTCGCAGAATGTAAGCACTGCGAAAAATACTACAAATCAATAAAGAGGAAAAAATCTCTCTCCATTGTGTTATAAACTCAGGCTACCACCTCTAAAAATTAGCTATATTGTAATTTATGAAGTTGCATACATTTGCAACACAGCTTTATGGGCTCATCATGAAATGCTAGAGGCATGTGTATATGTTGTGTTCTCACATTTACCAGTACTAAGCTTATTGCACTGTGAATATATTTGTGTTATACAGTGCATAAAGTCTACAATCTAGTTGCTTCTTCATTACTTTGTAGCATCAAAGTAATGAAGCCATTATGGTATTCTTATTTGGAAGCCAAGTAATTGGCCACATAAGTTTGCACTCGCACATTAGAAGCTATTGAGTGTGAACTTCTTTACAGTACTTTCACTTTAGCACTATGCAACGCTTCCTTCTTTTTAAAAAAAAAAGTCTATAAAAATACAACATGTAAGAAATCATGTCCTGAATGGTTAATTTGAATAATCTATCAAACTTGATCTATTATTCCTCTGTCAAAAAGATATATTATAGGACAGCATGGACTCATGGTGATAAATACAATATCTGCCCTTGAAAAAAAATCTGACCTTGCATCAATTCTGCAGTGTCATTTTAAGATGCAATATAAAATAATCTCACTGATTAATTTACAGTGTAATCATCATCCCGATTTGCATGGCTTAGAAATGGGTTCCAAATAATAATAGAGCCATTATTATGAACAATGTACAGGAACAATTTTTTATAACTACATAACATTTTTAGACCCGGATCCTGCAACAGGATCCACTATCCCTACACCTTTCCAGCATAGTGGTAGGATGTGATTGAGAGTTATAGAGAGGAAGGACAGTCCAGTGGTTAGGGCACTAGCCCAGGACTTTGGAGACTCAGGCTCAATGTCCTTCAAGTTATTCAGCTCAGTACAGGAGTAACTAGATGAAATTCAGTGGCCTGTAATATAAGGTCAGACTAGATAATCTAATGGTCTCCTCTGGCCTTAACCTCCATGAATACTATGGCAATATAAATACTTTAGGCAGATATGCCTTGACTTTCTACATTCTGCAGCTGCCTTCAATTTCTGAAGTGTGGAAATTCTGGTTTATAACTAACAAAAATACATTAGCTTGGTTCATTATCCTGGAGGTGTATTTGACTGTTTTTCCACACAACACTTGTCTCTACACGAATACTCCACTGGTTTAATTTGAACCACCTTAGTTAAGCCACTGCCACTTTTGTATGTGGACTTCCTTATACTGGTATAAAACTGTTTATATCCATTTTGTTTGCATCTGTACATTTGCAAGATAAATTGATATGACTGGCTGAAAACAATATGAGCATTTATACACCAAACCTACACCAGTTTAACTACATCAGTATAAAAAGCACGCCTTTAGCTAAATCAGCGTAATTTTACAAGTGGATCAGCCCATAAAATAAGCCACAAAATTCACTAACTGGCAGTGGCTCTGTCCACTGATGTAGATTAAAGAAGTTCTTCCCTAAATTATAATCCAAAATCCCAATCGCACAACTGCAGTATCCTAGTTTCTCATTACAAACAATATCGCTATTGTACAGTATTTCAGAGAAATGTGCAAATATAGGGTTTAAAGAAACCCAGGTAGTGTTTGCAGAAGTGTAGTTTATGTTCTTATAAAGTCATTGATGCTGTCAGTGGCCCTCCAAATTATTATATGACTGGCAAGCCAAATATTACCAGGAGGGGGGAAAATAGCTTGAAATGGAGTAAGAATCTTATCCAAAATGTGATTACCTGTAATGACAAACTAACGGCAACATTAAAAAACTCCCACTAACAGAAGGTATACAATGAGGCTTTTATGATTTAAATGAAGGACACTACAAACAACTCTTTGATAGCTTCACGCCGGGCTATTGTTCTGCTGGAGTCAGACTTGATTAGGATGCACGTTCCCTATTTTATGAACACCTGTGTCTAAAGCCCAGGAATAATTAGCTTAGCCATACTATTTCACTCCAATAATGGTGTAATTTGCCATGCCTTTCAGACCCAGGACAGCTGGTGCTATTGAAAATCACCTCAGGATTAGGCCTGAACTCTCAGGCCTGACTCTTTGGGGGCTCCTTAAGTATCCATGGTAACATATTTAGGCTGAAAATTATCACCTCTAATAATAACTACTAACGTCTATTTTATTTTATTCAAGTTATATCCATAATAAAAGATAACGCATGACAATTGAATAGAAGTTTGTGAGCTGAAGATTATTATTACCCCTTGTCTAGGAATGAATTAGCATGTACAGACAGAAGGTCTTTTGTCATGAGTTATTTTTCTTTTAAATCATACCTGTTCTGTTGCTTTTGGCTTTTAGGGGCAGGGGGGTGGGGGGTGGAACCACCATTCCATCTGTATGTAGTGGGGAGATTACATTAACAATAGGACTGGTCAGCACTAATTGATGCAGTCGCCTACAGCTGCACAGTAATAAGAAGTTGGGCAATTTTATGGAGGGATCCTCAGCTGCAAGGAGCTGTGAAAATGCATTCCCCACCCTCCGCTGAATCCGTTCTGCAGCTTAACGTGGACAGATGAGCGCACAGGTGACAGTACAAAATATTTAGCTATGCGCACACACTTCATGGGGCTCCTGAATACTTCACTGGTCACTTCAACTTGATTATGCTCTAATGAAAGAGACAGCCAGGCAGTGAAAGCTACCAAAGGCAAAACCACTGCTACCTGGAGAGCTCCCAGCACAGCAGAGCTGAATTGCTCAACTTCCACTCTGCAGCAGAAGCAGGATGCAAGAAGCTTGCTTAGAGAAGTTGCATACCCTCATCCCAGCTTCTTTCCTACCTCCATGAGGGATTTATTGATTGGTGGGGTGTGCCAGTGTGTAGATTACCCAGTTTTTAAATTAAGATGCTCCCTCCCCATGTGTTTTGGAGGTGGAATAGCAGAGCAAGAAATCTGTCCTGCACAAACTCCCCTTTTTCTCCTGGCTGAGTTTTGACCAGGGATCAGCCAGTAGTTCTGTTTGTGCTACACCACCCCATTGTGCCTGCCCACTTCCTTGGCTGATACTCAGTGCATCACCTGATGGGAACAACTGTAATGTACTCCCTGATAATCTTGATTGCCACACGGAGCTATCAAGCCTTGCACACACTGTGAGGGAGGGAGCAGTGTAAAGCCTAAACCAGCAGGAGGCATCATCGCTGAAGGGGGAAGTACCCAGGCAGAGTTCAGAAACGCATTTGAGGCTACGTAGCCAAGGAGCTTCTGGGGGACACAGTTGTAGAGGCAGTTTTCTACTTGCTAACACACTTTGCACAGTGAATGAAGTTTGCAAGGGAGGGTACAACTTTCCACGGCCCCTTAACAGCTGCCTCTTCCTCTAGAAATACTTTTAAAAAGAAAGGTTTCAGCGTGGTAGCCGTGTTAGTCTGTATCAGCAGAACTAACGAGCATCTTAGAGACTAACAAATTTATTTGAGCATAAGCTTTTGTGGGCTAAAGCCCACTTCATCAGATGCATGCAGTGGAAAATACAGTAGGAAGATATAGATATATACAGAGAACATGAAAAAATGGGGGTTGCCATACCAACTCTTAACGAGACCAATCGATTAATGTGGGCTATTATCAGCAGGAGAAAAAACAACTTTTGTAGTGATAATCAGGATATTTCAAACAGTTGACAAGAAGGTGTAGGTAACAGTAGGGGAAAATTAGCATGGGGAAATAGTTTTTAGTTAGTGTAATGACTCATGTGTTTTTAGTTAGTGTAATGACTGGAGCTGCAGCTAACAAGAGATGTCAAGAGTAACAAGAAGGGTTTCTTCAGGTATGTTGGCAACAAGAAGAAAGCCAAGGAAAGTGTGGGCCCCTTACTGAATGAGGGAGGCAACCTAGTGACAGAGGATGTGGAAAAAGCTAATGTACTCAATGCTTTTTTTGCCTCTGTTTTCACTAACAAGGTCAGCTCCCAGACTGCTGCGCTGGGCATCACAGAATGGGGAAGAGATGGCCAGCCCTCTGTGGAGATAGAGGTGGTTAGGGACTATTTAGAAAAGCTGGATGTGCACAAGTCCATGGGGCCGGACGAGTTGCATCCGAGAGTGCTGAAGGAATTGGCGGCTGTGATTGCAGAGCCCTTGGCCATTATCTTTGAAAACTCGTGGCGAACGGGGGAAGTCCCGGATGACTGGAAAAAGGCTAATGTAGTGCCAATCTTTAAAAAAGGGAAGAAGGAGGATCCTGGGAACTACAGGCCAGTCAGCCTCACCTCAGTCCCTGGAAAAATCATGGAGCAGGTCCTCAAAGAATCAATCCTGAAGCACTTACATGAGAGGAAAGTGATCAGGAACAGTCAGCATGGATTCACCAAGGGAAGGTCATGCCTGACTAATCTAATTGCCTTTTATGATGAGATTACTGGTTCTGTGGATGAAGGGAAAGCAGTGGATGTATTGTTTCTTGACTTTAGCAAAGCTTTTGACACGGTCTCCCACAGCATTCTTGTCAGCAAGTTAAGGAAGTATGGGCTGGATGAATGCACTATAAGGTGGGTAGAAAGCTGGCTAGATTGTCAGGCTCAACGGGTAGTGATCAATGGCTCCATGTCTAGTTGGCAGCCGGTGTCAAGTGGAGTGCCCCAGGGGTCGGTCCTGGGGCCGGTTTTGTTCAATATCTTCATAAATGATCTGGAGGATGGTGTGGATTGCACTCTCAGCAAATTTGCGGATGATACTAAACTGGGAGGAGTGGTAGATACGCTGGAGGGGAGGGATAGGATACAGAAGGACCTAGACAAATTGGAGGTTTGGGCCAAAAGAAATCTGATGAGGTTCAATAAGGATAAGTGCAGGGTTCTACACTTAGGATGGAAGAATCCAATGCACCGCTACAGACTAGGGACCGAATGGCTAGGCAGCAGTTCTGCGGAAAAGGACCTAGGGGTGACAGTGGACGAGAAGCTGGATATGAGTCAGCAGTGTGCCCTTGTTGCCAAGAAGGCCAATGGCATTTTGGGATGTATAAGTAGGGGCATAGCGAGCAGATCAAGGGACGTGATCGTTCCCCTCTATTCGACACTGGTGAGGCCTCATCTGGAGTACTGTGTCCAGTTTTGGGCCCCACACTACAAGAAGGATGTGGATAAATTGGAGAGAGTCCAGCGAAGGGCAACAAAAATGATTAGGGGTCTAGAGCACATGACTTATGAGGAGAGGCTGAGGGAGCTGGGTTTGTTTAGTCTGCAGAAGAGAAGAATGAAGGGGGATTTGATAGCTGCTTTCAACTACCTGAAAGGGGGTTCCAAAGAGGATGGCTCTAGACTGTTCTCAATGGTAGCAGATGACAGAACGAGGAGTAATGGTCTCAAGTTGCAATGGGGGAGGTTTAGATTGGATATTAGGAAAAACTTTTTCACTAAGAGGGTGGTGAAACACTGGAATGCGTTACCTAGGGAGGTGGTAGAATCTCCTTCCTTAGAGGTTTTTAAGGTCAGGCTTGACAAAGCCCTGGCTGGGATGATTTAACTGGGAATTGGTCCTGCTTCGAGCAGGGGGTTGGACTAGATGACCTTCTGGGGTCCCTTCCAACCCTGATATTCTATGATTCATCCACTCCCAATCTTTATTCAAGTCTAATTTAATGGTGTCCAGTTTGCAGATTAATTCCAGTTCTGCTGTTTCTCATTGGAGTCTGTTTTTGAAAAGGAACAACTCTGACATCATAATCAAAAGGCTGACCAAGGAGGTGCTGTCATCATCATGAATAGGTCAGAATATGAACGAGAGGCTGCTAGGCAGCTCTCCAACACCACATTCTACAAGCCATTACCCTCTGATCCCACTGAGGGTTACCAAAAGAAACTACACCATCTGCTTAAGAAACTCCCTGAAAAAGCACAAGAACAAATCTGCACAGATACACCCCTAGGACTCCGAGCAGAGGTATTCTATCTGCTACCCAAGATCCATAAACCTGGAAATCCTGGACGCCCCACCATCTCAGGCATTGGCACCCTGACAGCAGGATTGTCTGGCTATGTAGACTCTCTCCTCAGGCCCTACCCTACCAGCACTCCTAGCTATCTTTGAGACACTACTGACTTCCTGAGGAAACTACAATTCATTCGTGATCTTCCAGAAAACACCATCCTGGCCTCTATGGATGTAGAAGCCCTCTACACCAACATTCCACACAAAGATGGACTACAAGCCGTCAGGAACAGTATCCCCAATAATGTCACGGCAAACCTGGTGGCTGAACTTTGTGACTTTGTCCTCACCCACAACTATTTCATATTTGGGGACAATGTATACCTTCAAATCAGCGGCACTGCTATGGGTACCCGCATGGCCCCACAGTATGCCAACATTTTTATGGCTGACTTAGAACAACGCTTCCTCAGCTCTCGTCCCCTAACGCCCCTACTCTACTTGCGCTACATTGATGACATCTTCATCATCTGGACCCATGGAAAAGAAGCCTTTGAGGAATTCCACCATGATTTCAACAATTTCCATCCCACCATCAACCTCAGCCTGGACCAGTGCACACAAGAGATCCACTTCCTGGACACTACAGTGCTAATAAGCGATGGTCACATAAACACCACCCTATACCAGAAATCTACTGACCGCTATACTTACCTACATGTCTCCAGCTTTCATCCAGACCACACCACACGATCCATTGTCTACAGCCAAGCTCTACGATACAACCGCATTTGCTCCAGCCCCTCAGACAGAGACAAACACCTACAAGATCTCTATCAAGCGTTCTTAGAACTACAATACCCACCTGCTGAAGTGAAGAAACAGATTGACAGAGCAAGAAGAGTACCCTGAAGTCACCTACTATAGGACAGGCCCAACAAAGAAAGTAACAGAACGCCAGTAGCCGTCACCTTCAGGCCCCAATTAAAACCTCTCCAGCACATCATCAAGGATCTACAACCTGTCTTGAAGGATAATCCCTCACTCTCACAGATCTTGGGAGACAGGCCAGGCCTTACTTACAGACAGCCCCCCAATCTGAAGCAAATACTCACCAGCAACCACACACCACACAACAAAAACACTAACCTAGGAACCTATCCTTGCAACAAAGCCCGTTGCCAACTCCATCCACATATCTATTCAGGGGACACCATCATAGGACCTAATCACATCAACCACGCTATCAGAGGCTTGTTCACCTGCACATCTACCAATGTGATATATCCCATCATGTGCCAGCAATGCCCCTCTGCCATGTACATTGGCCAAACTGGACAGTCTTTACGCAAAAGAATAAATGGACACAAATCAGACGTCAAGAATTATAACATTGAAAAACCAGTCGGAGAACACTTCAACCTCCCTGGACGCTCAATTACAGACCTAAAAGTGGCAATATTACAACAAAAAAACTTCAAAAACAGACTCCAATGAGAAACAGCAGAACTGGAATTAATCTGCAAACTGGACACCATTAAATTAGACTTGAATAAAGACTGGGAGTGGATGAGTCATTACACTAACTAAAAACTATTTCCCCACGCTAATTTTCCCCCTACTTTTACCTATACCTTCTTGTCAACTGTTTGAAATGGGCCATCCTGATTATCACTACAAAAGTTTTTTTTCTCCTGCTGATAATAGCCCATCTTAATCGATTGGTCTCGTTAAGAGTTGGTGTGGCAACCCCCATTTTTTCATGTTCTCTGTATGTATCTATATCTATATCTTCCTACTGTATTTTGCACTGCATGCATCTGATGAAGTGGGCTTTAGCCCACGAAAGCTTATGCTGAAATAAATTTGTTAGTCTCTAAGGTGCAACAAGTACTCCTCGTTCTTTAAAAAGAAAGTATATGTATATAGTGTGGGCTACTTACTAACACTGATAGGAACACTGATTGCCTGATCACACTTGGAATACTCATCCAAGGGCAGAGGGCTCAAGCCCTAGCTTTAACTGGCATGGAATATTAGGGCCAGATCCTAGAAAATGCTGAAGTCCCTCAACACTGGTTGACTTCAACTAGAAGGGAAAGCCCTTGCCATCTGGCAGGATCAGGCCCTTAAAGCACCACAACATGCTCAGGCAGCAACATGGAAAAAAACAGACACCATTTGATACAGTCTTGTAATTTACAGTACACAAGCACTGTGCTGTGCCTTGATGAAAAGAAAGAAAAAAGAAACAGACCTGGGAGATACTTTTTTTAAAAATGTTTTACTTCAAAATGTTTCCTGCGCCAGATACTCAGCTGTCACTGAGATATGCTTGGCATAGCTGAGCAGAGGTAGATGATGAAAAGGCAGCTTTAAAATAATGTGACTAACTCCTCCTTGGGTTGCTCTAAATTAAGGCTAGTTGACTTGGCCTTTCAGGTTGGTGGGAATTGTCAGCACTCAGGGGCAAACCAACCACATTCCCTTTTCCCCTTGAATATGCCTAGTGCTGGGGGGCCAGGTGAGGAAGAAGAGCATAGAACTGGTTCTGCGCTACTTGGAGATTCATCAATTCTATGATACAGACCAGTGGGGTTCGGGGCTGCTTTGTGCAGAATCTGGCTGAGGATTGAGCCCAATCTTTTTAGCCCCGGTGCCAGTAATAGATGCAATAGTGGGAACTAGTGAATGTCTGCTCCCACGTCACCTCTTCCTCCAAAAATTTGTCACAGTGCTGTAATGTTATTTGAAATGTAAGAATTATTTTTCCTTGCCTCTGCTTAAAGTCTGCAAAAAAAATTTCAGTATGATCCAAATGTACAGTATGTCTTACATCAAGCCCTATTTTGCAACCATTTGTCCTTTGCATGGGACCAGTTTCCATTTAAGTTGCAGAATTCAGGCCAGTTCCCATTTAAAGTTGCAGAAATTCACATAATTTATTATTACTGTTTACTTCACAGTTGCACAAGGAGGGCCCAGATAAGATCGGGGTCCTATGACAAGTTATTTTACTCACCACTGGACAATGCTGCTGCTTAGCGGTTCTGGGGATTAGCGCTGTCAAGCCGACACCCCTTCCAGCAGTTACACCCTTTCAGTTTCTCCTCTGCAGCCCTTCTCTTGCTCCAGGAACTGCAGCATCCTCTTCGTGACTCAGCCCTCTGGCTAGGTCACTAATGTGGTTTCCTCTTCTGGGAGTGGGGGTAGTGTAAACAGGCAGTCTTCCGCTTCATACTGCCATTCCTGCAGTGGCCAGCAGGGGAACTCAGGCCCACCCTCTACTCAGGGTTCTGGCTCAGGGACCCTTTACAAAGCACAGAAGGTCCATTCCCTGCACCTTGCTGCCTTTCCCTGAGCTGCTGCCATACCTCCTGGCCTTCCCCACTCCTCTGGATTTGCCAGTATCTTCTCACTGTCCTCCCAGGAAGTCACCTCCAAACAGTCCTCTGTCTTCCCAGGGAGTGACTGCAGCCTTTCCCAGCAACCCCTCCTGTTTCCAGTTTCCTGTCTTTTATAGAAGCCCCACCCATCTCTTGCAGGTGAGTTTCTCTCTAATTAGCGGCCTCCAGCCCAAAGCTCTCCCCCCTTTGCACCCTCATCTGATTGGGCCCACCTGGCCTAATTCAGCTCTTGCAGGGCCAGAGTGGGGAGCACACCCCACCACAGGTCCCAAACTCATAATAAGAAACTTAGAAACATATAAGACGACAGTCCTGGCCCTGAGAATTTTACAAAGTAATTGGACAAGACAGACAAAGTATTGCTATCCCTATTTTAAGATAGGGGACTATGGCACAGAGAGATTAAGTGACTTGGCCAAGGTCCTACAGGCAAAGTCTGTGGTAGACCCAGAAATTGATCCCGATCTTCTGAGTCTCAATCCACTATTTTAACTGCAGGTCTGTCCCTTCCTTTCCCGAATAGCTGGAATGCATTCTCCTCTGTAACTTTTCATGTGTCAGTATGCCACATCATAGATTCTTGGCCATGTGATCAAATGCTCATCAAAAACCAGCAGTGTCAGTGGGGAGATTGTGTAGTTCTGAAAGGTGATGGACAGTGATGGGAAAGTGTGGAAGAGGTAGCACAAAAGGGCAAGTCACACCTTGATCATGAAAGCAAAATTTAGAGATTATCTCAGAAGTCAAGTGCATAAATTCATGCTGCCCCCACGATCACCACTGATATGACAGACAATTCCTGCAAGACAGGAACCTTTGCAGCATTACAAGAATAATATTTTCCCAAGGATGAAATGTTCCTATATAATTTTTTTAAGTGCATTCAGAAGACATAGGCTAACGTCCAATATGTATAACTGCCTTGTTTCTTCCCTTTCTTTGTAAACTCATTTATAGTGACCAGTGGAAACAACTGTCCATCAAAAAGGCTCTGACAAGGTAAGAAAAAAAGCATGCACACACACAGAGGACAGATTCTGTCCTGAGTTAGAATAGCTTTGTGCCAGTTCTGCAGCACAAAGCTGCCCTAAAGCTAGCAGATCCATAGCCTCTGGAGGATTCCCCTAGAGAGGATTCCCCTAGCAACTTTCATGCTACCTCCTCCTTGGGCCACTGGTCCAGTGGCTGTGGCTGGGGAAAAGGGGACTGATTTACCCTGGTGATCCCAGCTGCCAGAATGGCCATTTTGGGTAGCTGGCATAATTTAGAGCAGCACTTGGGCAGCTCTAAGCTGTACCTTGGAACCAGCCCAGCCCTTGGTAGCCGGAGAATCAAGTGGTTTAAAGAAACTTTAACCCTCACCAACCTCAAGCAGTCCCAGGCCAACAAAAAACAGATCCAAGGCTCTAGCGTTGTATGTGGGTATAATTATTAATTAAATCTTGACATACAGTTTAGTCTCAAAATTAGGGTTATGCTAAAATAAGAAGTTAAAAAGACTGACGTTGCTAGAAGTGTTCCCTTCTTTTATTTCAGTGAAGACAGGTTTTTCATGTGGAGTAAATATTTCTCTGAGATGTGTATCAGAAGCAGTAAGTGAGATAAATATGCTATAACAAATCCATAGTCATCTAGAACTTCAGTTTTCACTGCACTGCTACCGTGGCCACGCAGAACATCATAGGGACCAAGGGGATAGAATTCAGATCATTCTCTTCCAAAAATACAGATTTAACTGATTCTGGCAGACCAGGTCATGTCAGAAGGTATTCCAGTCAATACACCTGCATATTAGTATTGATCAAAGTAATTGTTAACTGTGTAAAAGTGTATTTGGTGTTTAAACGTCCTAAAACTAATGGGATGTTACATGCATTGTTTTTACGTACCTGTGTCCTGTCATAATGTAATAGCAAACATTTACATTGTAAATACCCCTGTAACTAAATAACTCAGACATCAAAGAAGACTTGTGGAATGCAAATGAAGGATTTCATCAAAAAATGTCCTACTTCTAAAGCAAATGGCCATTGTGTATGATGACCTGAGATCAGAGACTCAAAGTGCATTCCTCACTCATGGTCATCAAAGGAAAAGCTCACATGGATAGAGAGGCTGTCAGCTTATCTTCTGTGAGAAGAAGATATAAGAATGTATTCAAAGCAAGATCCTTCATCTCTGAACTGTTTGGACTCTTACAAGGAAGTGTACCAGATGCAAAGTGGAAATCCCCAAAGACAACCTTAGTACTTGTAATAAACTGCCAGTTTCCTAAATCACTACCACCATTTGGAGTTACAAACTGTGATTCACCTGTACATATATTTTACCTGCTTTAACCTCTCAATAACTCATTTTCTTTTTCTTAGCTAATAAATCTTTAGTTCGTTTACTATAGAATTGGTTGTCAACATTGCCTTTGGTGTAAGATCTAGAGTATCAATTGACCTGGGGTAAGTGACTGGTCTCTTGGGACTGGGAGAAACCTGCTATGGTGTGATTTTGGGGTTAAGTGACAATTATCACAAAGTTCAGTTTGTCTGGGTAACAAGATAGGCAAGAGAGTCTAAGGGGACTGTCTGTGAGTCCAACTTAAGACTGTAACAGTGATCCAGGAGTTCACACTTCTTACTGGTTTGGTGAACTCTAATTATAGAGCACACCACCAGCTTGGTGTATCTGCCCTGTTTCTGACAGTCTGCCCTGAGGTGACAGGTTTCAGAGTAACAGCCGTGTTAGTCTGTATTCGTAAAAAGAAAAGGAGTACTTGTGGCACCTTAGAGACTAACCAGTTTATTTGAGCATGAGCTTTCGTGAGCTACAGCTCACTTCATCGGATGCATAGCATCCACGATATGCTATGCATCCGATGAAGTGAGCTGTAGCTCACGAAAGCTCATGCTCAAATAAACTGGTTAGTCTCTAAGGTGCCACAAGTACTCCTTTTCTTTTTGCCCTGAGGTGGGCACTCAGAGTTGTAAGTCACTCCAAGTCCAGACAGCATGACACTAACCACTTCAGCTAAAGTAGAATCTTTGTTGGCCATAAGCAGAACAACATCTATAATACTCAGCTGAGCAGGAGCAGGAGTTCTCATTCATTTGCTAGTTCGTTTCAATAGACTTTTTAAAGCTGAGGGTATCCCTTTAAATGGGAAAACAGGCATCCACATTTGAGAAATCTGCTCTAACATTAGTCACCTAAAATACAGATTTATGGAATGCACCTAAATTAGAGAGGCAAGTTTTCAGAGGTGCTGAGTTCATACACTTCCCATTAACTTCAGTGGAAACTCTGGATGTTGGTATTGCTGAAAAAGCAGGCAAATTTGAAGATTTCTGCTTTAATTCTTAAATTAAAAACAAAATTGCTTTTACCAAAATTTATAAAATACTGTGAAAACATTTCTGTTCAACTCTTTTTCCTTTAAAAAAACCCTGTTAAGAATCTGACTGGGCTGCTACTGGTTGAGTTTCTCTCTGCCCCTTTCAGAAGCAGAATGTGATTTGCTAACATCTAACAGTAGGGTTGCCAACTGTCCAGGACAATCCTGGAGTCTCCAGAAATGAAAGATTAATCTTTAATTAAAGATTAGGTCACGTGAGGAAGCCTCCAGGAATTCGTCCAACCACAGGTGGCAACCCTATCTAACAGGCTCATCGTTTTTTACATCACTGCTCATGGGTGTCTGTGTTTTCACCTTTGGCCTTTGTAGCAAAACATTATATTAACTCTTATCCTGAGGGTAAATCAGTCTCCAGGGTTCTGCCTGCTGGGAACTCTCCTTACTCACTGACCGCCTCTTAATCCTGTATCTATCTTAAGGCCTGACCTTGCAGAAGCGCTGAGTAACCTTGATTCCCATTAAAAAGCTGAAGGCGCTGAGTAGCTCAGAATCATGCCCCAAATGGATGATGCAGGGAACCTCATAACAACTCTTTAACTAATGTAATAAATGAAATTACTCCTAAAGAGTTCCAGGTTGGTGTAATATTATTATTATTATTATAAGCCAAGGTCTGAATGAGTGCTCCCCGGCCATCTGTCAATGAACATAGGGAAAAAGGCCTTAGGAACAGAATGTGTTTGCACAGAGACAGCTACTTTGCCTACGTGCTCAGCAGACAGACCTGCTTTCCCCAAGTGTTCCATTTTGGCTGTTTTAGGTTAAAATTCACTTAATCTTGAATGCAGCAAGGTAATTAAATGTTGTTATCCTTACTGTATGGGCAACAGAAGTGTACTTAATATGCCCTGAGGAGGTCCCTAACTTTAACCTCACTCTCTGAGCAGGGGGTAATGGTGCCAAATCCAAGTGAAAGTCAGAAGGGGTGGGGACAGGTGACCCTACTGAGTGGGGTGAACTCTGTTTAAAGAGGTATCATTTGACCCTCCCCACAGCCTTTAAAAGGACAGCTGGTCAGACTCAGTAGAGTTCTTGTTTCTGCTCAGTGATCACTATAGCTGAAATCACTGATAAGCAGGTCCGGGGCAGCCTTAGACCGGGTATGTGAACAGTGTTGTGGTGAAAGACAATGCAGAGAGGTTCCCCACTAATCAATGAAATCAATGAGAGCTGCATTGAATGATAGAACCTCAGACCACACCATTGCAGCTAGAGGCATAAGTGGCAGAGACAGAGGTGAGCAGCAGTAGCTGCAGAGATATTGCTCCATGCTCCCCACTCGCAAGAACGGGAAGTGAACCCATGTGAATGCACCCCTGAATTCTGGGACTTTGCTGATTTCGGACAACACACCAGGAGTTGGGTGCAGCAGTGGGAAAGGGGAGTGGTGTGTTAAAGGGACATTTGTCCATTAGACTTTCATACCACAAGGTGGGAAACTGAGGCAAAGGACTACTGTCCTGGATACTGTGCGGGGTAGTGTTTATGTATGGTTTGCATACTTTTGATTCATTTTTGCAATGTTTTCCTAAATTAACGCTGTGATCTCTCTCCCTTTTAATAAAAAGTTTTCTTCTGTTAAACACAGACTCAGTGTTTGCAAGCGGAGAAGCATTGCCTCTTGGTGCCAGGTGATAGTTTAGTTTTCCCAGATTTCTGAGTGGGACTGGAGCTGATTCTGTCTTCTAATGGTAAGAAGACCTCCTAGATATTGAACCTGCCCCTTGCTGCTGCCAACACTATCATCTTTCATTTACTAGTCTTGGTCACTTTCCAAGCATAGAGGAAAATATCCCCATGGCCCGGAAAAGCTTAAAATATAAGAACCAAATTCTCTCCTCATTTGCATCTTGTTCAGTCCTATTGTATTCAGTGGGGTTGCATGGGAGGGTACAGTAAAATATGACCCATAATTAGACCCAGATGATACAACTTGAAGTTTAGAGGAACTAGATTCTACTCTGAGTTACACCAGTGTGGACATAGGCACTGATTTCCTCTCTACCTCAGGGTGCTCGATCCCCCCTCTGCCCCAGGCTCTACCCCCACTCCACCCCTTCCCAACCCCACTCCGTTCCACCCGTTCCTCCAATGCCCCACTCCACCTCTTTCCCTCCGCTCCACCCCCACCCCGCCTCTTCATGCCCCATCCCCGAACACGCCCTGTTCCTGCTCCTCTCCCTCCCTCCCAGCACCTTCTGCATGCTGCTGAACAGCTGCTCCACGGTGTGTAGGAGGCACTGGGAGGGAGGGGGAGAAGTTGATCAGCAGGGCTGCCAGTGGGCAAGAGGCACTGGGGGGCAGAGGGGAAGCTTGGCTGCTGGTGGGTGCTAAGCACCTGCTAATTTTTTTTCCCCATGGGTGCTCCCACCCTGGAGCATCCACGAAGTCAACACCTAGGAGTTTGAATCAGGAATAAATCTACTGAAGTGAGTGGGATTGCTGCAGATTCACTTCAGCAAAACTGAACTTTTATAGTATACGGCCTATAAAAGACAAAGACGAAGTCCTATGTGATTTTCTTTAAAAACCCCTTACAAACCTCATACTTGAGTAGTTTTGTTATTGGAAGGCTGCATGGAGAAAAGGTGTGTTAGGGAAGAAATTGTGTAGAACAATAGTTCTGCTTAGCAGTTAATGGACTAATAAGAAAAGATTATAATTAACAGGGTTGAGCATCTGTGGAAAGCTAATGCCTTTAAAGCACATCATATTATCTCTGCTTTCATATCAAAAACACTTCCAAGGAGAACAGGCCTTCAACAAGCCAACCTTTGCTCTCAAGAGTCATCCATACTGTAATGAAATGCAGTGTCAACATTTCATTCATGTACTCCACTGCGGCATATGAAAGACAGGTTATTGCATGGGGTGTGAGGATTGTTCTAAGTCTATGATCAAATAGATGTGAAATAATGTACCAGCTCTTCAGGAAATAGGAGGAAAAACAACAGGCATTTCAAGGTTACTTACCAGAGGAAAGAGAGAAAGCTGAACCAAACAGCATCACATTACAAAATGGTCACTTTAGGGTTGCAGCTATCTGTCTTTGCCAAATTTATAGGACCAGCGCTGCTCCCCTCCCCACCCTGTGAAAAATGCGTGCTGGAAAGAAGTTCTTGTAACGTGCTGTGATGGGGTGTTGTTCACCCCATACAAGCCTTAAAAGAGTAACGAGGTTGAGAAGGGAGCCAATATAACTTGAAAGGCTGGACCTGAGGGAGAGCCAGAGCTGAAAAGTCTGATTGGAGATGGAGCCAAGCCTGAGGAGGAGTGGGTGGGGCTGACAAAGACAGGAAGTTGGCTGCAGAAAGGGGCTGAAGGGGAAGTAGTCTATAGTCACTCCCTGGTAGAAGAGATTTTGGGCTGGCAAACCCAGAGGGTGAGGAGCTAGAAAGTAATGCTGAGAAGTAGGAAGGTGGCTAGGGGGAAGAACAACATGATCTGGGAGTGAGCAGGCCACTATTGCTGGAGATGGGTCCCTGGACTGGAACCTGAAGTAGAGGGCAGGCCTCACTGTTACTGGAGGCATGGCACAGTCAGGGCAGTGAAGAGAAGGCTGCCATTTTGTATAGCAGGACTTTGATACCCCAGAAGGGGAGGACTATACTGATCTGACCAGATGGTTGAGTCATGAAGGAGTACTCTGAGTCCCAGAGAAAGAGAGAGACCGGGGGAGAGGAACTGACAGAAGGGGGTATTGGACCTGTGAAGAGCAAATCTCCAAAGCAACCAGGAGGAGGTGCCCTAGTATTAGGTGGACCCTGTGACACATGGTAATCCTATCGCAGGGGGAATAAGTAGTGAGGCAGGAAGGGTCGTCTGGGGTTAGGCTAGTGATTTAGGTAAACCTGGGTTTGATTTCCCAAGATTTCTTGTATAACCGTAAGCAACTCACTCAGCCTCTCTGCCTCAATTCCCTACCTGTAAAATAAGGATAACGGTAGCTTTTTTCACAAGGGTGTTGTGAGGATAAATGCATTAAAGTTTGTGAGGTGCTGAGGTAATAGGGACTGTAAGTACCTAAGCTAGGTAGTGAAAGGAAAGTGGGTCTTCTGAGTTGTGTGCATATCCCAGTATACATCTATATCACCTTTGTAATGAAAATCTCAAGCAATAAATTCAGCTTCATAATTAGGCTGGAGCAAATAATTCACAACAAAGGGTGCCTTAGTTTAGCCTCTCTTCCCACTTGTGGAATGCCGCACTTTATCCGTGATTGGAATTTATTTAACAAGGTTTCTTGAACTTTTCATGCATTGAGTGTGAAACTGGAGCCCAGTTGCTTAGTTGTGATCTGTGAAATATTGTTCCTTGACTGGATGAGTGCACCGGCACTACCAGTACCAACACCTGCCTGCACATTTGGTTTATGGGAATGGTCTCCTACGTGACTTTGAAATTTGCTTTCACACAAACATCTGAGGTAGTTAAACTTAATGACTCAGCCGCGTGAGGAGAGCGAGCACAAAAAGGATGCCTGCACAACTGAAGCATGTTCATTTCAATGTAGTTTGTAGAATTCCCTCAGGGCTCAATTCCAAAAAAACATTCAGCAACTGAAACAAACTCACATGACAGGAAGGCAGAAGAGGTGTCCGAAGTTGTTTTGTCACATGACCCATGCCACATCCAGGGTCGGCAGCCCAGTCTGTCAGATTGAGGGCACTTTGCAGAGGAAGGAAAAAACAGGTGGAGACAAATAAAAACATCAAAAGAAAAGTTCCAAAGCTGGTAAAAGAAAATAAGCTAACAGGTCATTGAACAACTGGTGTTTAACCACATTAGGGGATCATCCCAAACCCATTTAAGTCAATAGATTCATTGACTGATTTCAGTGGGCTTTATATCAGGCCATTGGGCAATACAGCCCAATCAATGAACAGGTCCTGCCCAAGGATTTTCCATAAAGCATGGATAGAATTGTTCTCCCTATTCTATTACACCACCAGTAGCTATAAGTGATTCCTACTAAATGCAATGGGAGTTTATGGACCCTGTGATAGAAGATAGATCCCCACCCGTCAACATAGGTGTTTTAACTGCTACTGTACCCATTGGGCTATAGGACCTTCCACATTTGGGCAGTGGCTCTAGGCAGGAGCATGGATCCACTGGCCATACAAAAAAACCCCTCTCTACACTCTCACAGCAGGAGCACCACCCCTGGCCAACCCATAGCTCTGCAATGTGCAAAGGTCTCTGTGCTACCTTCTTAGTCTGCAGAGTGTGCGTGGTGGGGGTTAAGAAAAAGGATGTGGACCATAAAGTGAAGTTGCCTTTGCAGTAGATGACAGTTCACCGAAGCCTGATAATCTTTCCCTTCCCAGTTAATAACATAGTTTTCCTCTCCTGTATCAATAAGCTGCTAAACCTTCTCCTTTCTATCCTTTACTTTTTCTTGTGCCTCTAATCCACAACTATGGCATTGTACTGGCTGATTCTAATCACAAACTCTAAAGGATATGATGGGGGAGGGAATAAGCACATATAAAATGAAGGTCATGCTTAATGAAAATGATCCACCTCCTTCTTTGTTAAGAGAAACCCTGGGGTAAAGGAGGGGTGGTAGTTAGAGTGACAAGAACTATCGGGCAGAGCTCCGATATTTGTTTTTTCTGCTTCAGTTGATAGTCTGAGCTTGGCCTCTCAGGTCAGCAGAAACTCCAGGGTGAAATGCCAGATTGCAACTTCTCTGTCTCCCATTTGCTTCAAGTGAGAACAAAAGCTTTGAACAATTAGCTTGGAGCAGAGGAATTAGAATGATGCAGCTTTGTCCTTGATACATATTTAAAAGTTGGTGTAATTGTGATATTGATACTAAGTCACTTAATTCTTTTTCTCTTCAGAGCATTTGACAAGCTTTTATTAATTCTCACGCCACTTCTGCAAGGCAGGTAGTATTATCCCCATTTCAGTCTTGCCCCAGGATTTTTATGAAATCATGAGTCAGGCCTTCTCCCCCCATCTCCCCCCCCCCCCACCCCACAAATAATCATGAGATTTATTTTTAAAAATGCGAGATTCTTTTTATTTGCCTTCTGGTGTCTGAGCTTTCAGGGTTCACATCCTCATACTTTTCTCCACAACCATAATGAGAAACTTATTTTGTTTTAAATAAAAGGCTGAGGTTCTCATGTAAACACCTGACTCCAGGAGCTGAGGCCTTCAGCCAAATATCACAAGACTTGCAATAAAATTGAGAGATTTAGCAACACTGCTTTATAGATGTGGAAACCAAAGCCACTCTCCCCCATGCATTTGCAGATCATCTATGCACACAGGCCCAGATATACAAAAGCATTTGGGTGCCACCGAGATCCTCGAACCCCCTGCTTATGATCCCTAAGCTGCTGGGCTTGTTAGCCCTAAAGGACATAAATGCTTGCTTATTACAGAATCTTCTATTACCTTTTGAATTTACGATTGTACCTGATTTGTCTATAACCTTGTAAATAACTTATTTCTTTTTTTCTAGCTAATACACCGTTAGTTCATTTGTTACAGGCAGTGATAGATTAGCCACTGGGCCAACGAGGCCTGTGCCCAGGAGCCCCCCAGAAAAATGGGCATCCCTGAGCACCAACCCACTCCACCTGCCCACCTGGTGCTCCTGCCAGGGAGCTTGGTAAAGGTGCGGAGGCTTTCCCCACTCCCCGGCAGGACAAGCCCCTGCGCCTCAACCCCATTTCCCCAGCAGGAGTGCCAGGCGGCGGAAGGCCCCCATGCTCCCACCCAGCTCCCAGGCAGGAGCGCTTGGGGAGAGGGCGGACGGGGGGACACTAGGCAAAAGGTGTGGGGAGGGGCCCCCACTTGCTCTGGCCCCGGCCCTCACAAACCCCTAATCCGTCTCTGGTTACCGGATTGACAACAAGCATGGTCTCTGGTTTGAGATCTGAATACAATTGACCTGGGGTAAGTGACTTGTCCTTTGGGACAGGCAGTAACCTGAATAATGTGATTTTTCTTTCACAAAAGGCAGGCATGCCTGAGTGGCAAGATAGATCAGAGTACCCAAGGGGACAGTTTGTGGCTCCCTATTAAGGCTGTTAGTGCCTGAGAAGTTCACACTTTATTACTTGGTTGGTGAAATCGAAGTATAGACCACACAACCAGTTTGGAGTTTTTGCCCTGTTTGACAGTCTGCCCTGAAGTTGGCACTCACGGTTGTGAGCAGATAGCATGACAGTGGCACCTTGGTCTCTCCCGTTACCTTCCTGTGGCTCACAGATAAATTTCCTGAGGACTGAAATGTTTGGATCTAAGTAAAGACTTTGGGTTTGATATAGGGCTATCTGGGTGAAATTCGATGGCCTGTGATATACAGGAGGTCAGACTGGATGATCTGAGGGTCTCCTCTGGCCTTAAGCTTTATGAAACCTATAACCCACTGCTGAATGGATTAAAGATCCCCTTCTGTGCCCAATCCACAGAAAATGAGCATCACAGCGCCACCAAAGCAGGCTTGGCTCTTTAGCTGAAGCTGTAAAAGTGCCGGATTTTTAGGGCTGGAGCTCTCCAGTTCAATTCCTGGTGTCTGATGCACATCCTGGGTACAGGGACAGCTGTGCAATGCACATATGGAAAGGTTGTCATACCACCATGAGCAGAACATCTCATGCAATTTGCTACTAGTCACATAATGGTGAAGTAACTAATGAGCCAGGCATCTCATTTGTTTAGTTCCTTGTGCATCTACCCTTGTTTGCATTGCTTCTTTGCTTGTACTATGCTGTATATTTCTTCACTTTGTCCTGACTACAATCTCATTTCCTCACCTACAGCTCCCTTCACATCCCATGCTTCCTTCTCGCTGCTGATTGCAATTTCCGTCCCTATAATACAATATACAGTACACTGAGAGCTCATGGACCATTAACTCCTCCTAATCTGACTTTAATGATATACCTACCTGCGGATCCCTCATTAATAGCAGATTTGTTAGCTGGAAGAGAGTTCCAAATCAACTTGGAAACTGCTGATCCCTGCAGTCACTGGAAGCAGCGAGAACTAACGAGTCTATTTACTCAATACCCATTTGGTTCTTATTTTTTACCCACATCTGGTTTATTTAATTCATATTTCTACACAGATGTGAAGTCTAGTGTTTAGAGCAGCAGACTAGGAGTTAGGACTCCAGAGTTCTTTTCCTAAGTATCCCTCTGTAATTGACTTGCTGTTTGACTTTGGATAACTAATTTATCCCATCCTTCATCTTTTAAAATACCTTCCTGTAAACTGCAGATAATTTTTGGACTTTCAAAAAGCCTTTGACAAACTCCCTTACAAGAAGCTATTAAGGAAACTAAATAGTCAGCAGGCAACAGATGCAATTAAGTACTTAGTTGTAAAAGTATCAAGAAATGTTAACAAACTAGTGAAGACAAATTGGGATCCTGTACACTCTCATATAAAACTAGTGATACAAATACACTCCCTGAACCTGTAGGGAAGATTTAATACAAGAAAAATTATAGGGTCCTCCATATTTCATGCAGCGTACCTGAATATATCCCTCCATCTTATTTTAGAAAATTTAATAACAGAGATTTTTGTGGGGTCCTGGTCAATATCCATGATTGTCACTTAAAAAAATTCTACCTCCCTATAGCCAAGGGGAGTTTGGACTCCCAGACGTATAAAAAACATGCTTTTATCATGTCACAGATGGACCCAACTTGACAACACCTTTATACCATGGGTGGAAACTGAATGGGTATTAATGTATCCAATTCCCTCAGAGGGTCTCTTTGAGCCCTCTTTTTGCATGGTGGGGAAAAATAAGGTGCTTACAGTGATAACAGCATGAAGGCTCTCCTAGCTAAGATGTGCTAAATTTCATCCTCTCTGTCATGTAAAAACACCTATCTGGGGTAATTCAGCCTTGCAAACTAGGGGGAAAAAACCTATAATTTGGAAGAACTGGCTGAGCAAGGTTATTATATGGATATCCCAATTAGTCAAGAATGAGGGCTTTGTCTCTTTTCAAACACTAAAGCAATGATGTGACCTGTCCCCTTCAGCAGAGTGGAAGTACTTATAACTAAAACACTTGCTAATGTACCAATTTGGTCTGGATGCCCTAGGACTGCCAAAGACCCCAGAGCTATTGGGATCCTTTGCCCCTTAAAAGAACCCCAGTGGCAGAGCATAGTAGGGAATGTTAAAAATGCTTCTGTAGATCTCAGGCTATGCCTAATACAGCAAAAGATTCTATTCCAAATGTATTGGATGCCACAGAGATGGTGCAAGATGGGGGCCTAGTCCGCTGATGGATGTTGGCGTTGTAATAAAGAAAAAGGAACCCTGGGGCATGTGCTATGGGACTGTCCAACTCCCAAGCAGTTGTGCAAATGGAAAATGGTGCTTAGCTTCAGCAATCAAACCTTAGCTGAAAATTACATCCTAGGTTATATACACTGGGGTTAGCTCCACCACAAAGACTTTGGTTCTTGAAGGCCAGAAGGATTTCCAAGTGCATGATTTTGGAAAAATGGAGTAAACTTATGCCCAGAATAGAGCAGTGGTATTTGGACCTGTCTGAGTTAGCAGCAAAAGGAAGACTCACTTATTGATGTAGAGAACTATTAATTCAGAGAAATTTCCAACCCTGTTTCTTGATACATTTGGGCATAGAATGCTGAGATAGCTCTCCCCCAGTCTCCTTTTTCGCCTGTGTATATTCTCCCCACCTCCAGTGTTATCCCCACCATAACATGTTATGTATGTGTAACACTGTCTGATTTTGCATTGTCAGGTCTTGCAGCTATGACAAGTTGTAAAGTTGCATAATTTTATTGGCTGCCCTGTGAAATATACAGTATTTGGTAACGTACAAGCTGTAAGTCATTTACCTTTTGGTATTTTTGTTTGTTTAATAAAAAGTTAATCACAAAAAAGTTGTCCTCAGGCAAAAGGTAAAGTAGTGTCATGGAAACTGACTAAAAGACCAAAACCTAAGAGACTAAATGGGCAATTTTCAGTGTTACCAAAGGTTAGCAGTAGAGTTGGTCAGAAATTTTCCATCAGAATAACTTTTTCCAACAGAAAATTTCATTTTTGCCAAATTGACCCTTGCTCTGGGGAAATATAGAAAAATTTCTCCCAAAAAATTCTGTAAGAAAAAAGAAAAGGAGTACTTGTGGCACCTTAGAGACTAACCAATTTATTTGAGCATAAGCTTTCGTGAGCTATAGCTCACTTCATCGGATGCATACTGTGGAAAGTGTAGAAGATCTTTTTATATACACACAAAGCATGTATATAAAAAGATCTTCTACACTTTCCACAGTATGCATCTGATGAAGTGAGCTGTAGCTCACGAAAGCTTATGCTCAAATAAATTGGTTAGTCTCTAAGGTGCCACAAGTACTCCTTTTCTTTTTGCGAATACAGACTAACACGGCTGTTACTCTGAAACCTGTAAGAAAAATAAATGAAATACTTTGTTTTGAGTTGCTTGACACAAATCAATTTTTTAGTTGTTGAACTGACCTGAAACATTGTGTCAAATCAGTTCGATAAAATATAAAACCGCATTTCCCTATCACTGCATTGCCTTTTTGGAATTGCAGTTCAGGGCCTCATTCTCTCCTATGGACAGAACTACTGGGAGAATGTATCTCACGTAATTCAATGTGGATTTACCTCTGACCAAACCCTGAATGTATATCATGGGAGTCGCATGATTCTGAGTGCTTCATGGGAGATACTGAACTGTCAAGTTTCAGAGGACAGAAATTCTAAGTTTTGCTCAGTTCTAGCTAGCAGTGATTGATTTTTTTTTATTTAAAAGGTCAAAAGGGACCATCATGATCATAGTCTGATCTCATGTATAATACAGGCCATAAAGTGCATACATTTCTGGGTGATATAAAGCCTATAATTTCTGTTTGAGCTACAGCTCAATCTTTAAATCAAGACTGAATATCTTTCCAAAAGACTTAAAGAGATGGAGAATCCATGATGTCCCTAGGTAAATTGTTCCAGTGTTTAATAATCTTGCTGTTAACAGTCTATCTAACTTCAGCTTCCAACCATTGCATCTCATCATGCCTTTTTCTGCTAATTAAAGAACTGTCTATCATCACAAAACTCTTCTCCATGTAGGTTGTTGTGGACAGAGACCATCACCTCTTAAACATGTCTTCAATAAACCAAACAGATCAAGCTTCTTTAGTCTATCGCTATAAGCATGTTTTTCAGACCTCAAATCATTGTTGTAGCTGTTTTCTGAACTTTCTAATTCTTCAGCACCTTGTTTTGAAGTGTGAACATGAGAACAGGACACAAGCTGATCTCACTAATGCAATATTCAGAAGTAATACCACTTCTATTCCTATTTGATATTTCTTGGCTTACACATCCAGCAACTGGAGTTGCCTTCTTAGCTGCAGTGGTGCAGTGGGAGTTCGGAGTCAGCTGGTTATCTACCATGAAACCTAACTCCTTTTCCAGAAAAAAGAAAAAGAGGACTTGTGGCACCTTAGAGACTAACAAATTTATTTGAGCATAAGCTTTCGTGAGCTGCAGCTCACTTCGTCGGATGCATAGAATGGAACATATATAGTAAGATAGATAGATTAGATTAGATAAGTTGGAAGTTACCATACAAGGAGACTCGACTTCTCTACTATATATGACCTACATTCTTTATTCCTAGATGCATTTTAACCCAGCTAAATATATCATCCCTGTTATTCAAATGAGCTTATTTTACCAAACAATCCAGGTAGGTCTGTATAACTTGTGTGAATCCATCATTACTTACTATTTTACCAATTTTTTTGTCATCTGGAAACTGGCATTTTATATTTTTCTTCCAGACCACCAATAAAGATATTTGAATAGAATTCGGTCAAGAACAGATCCCTGCAGGATCCCACTAGAAACATGCCTTTTGGATAACTATTTCCTCTTACAATTACTTTGATCAGTTAATCCATTTTTAATTGGTTTAATATTAGCTACATTGATTTTGTATAGAACTAATTAAAAAAAATCAGAATGTCACCCAGGCCTAAGTCAAATGTTTTACAGAAGTCCACGTATTATAGTAACAGTTACCTTTGGAGCACTCCAAGCTTCTGTACTAGGATTGGTAATATTTGTTTATTATTCAGGAAAGAGAATGAATAGTACAGTGGCAAAATGAAGAGATGACAAATATGTAGGTTAGTCAGAATTAGAAGACACTGAGGAACTTCAGAGGAACCTAGCAAAACTAGGTGAATGGGCAGCTTGATGGCAGGTGAAGTTCAGCTGGTGACAAATGCTCAGTAATGCAGATTGGAAGGAGGGATTTGAACTGTTCACACACATGGCTGGGTTGTAAACTAAACCATAACCATTCAGAAAAAAAAAGAATTGGGTGTCACTGGGAATCTCAAATAAACCTTCTATTAAAAAAACAGCAGCGGGCAAATAAGCAAAACAAGAGATTAAGGTGGATAAAGAATGAGATAGGAAGCAACACTGGAAGTCATTACATAAATCAATCATTGTATAGTGTCATTATATAAATCAGTGGTGCACCTCACTTAGAATGCTATGTTCAGATTTGCTCACCATACCTTTAAAAGGATGTGGCAGAAACTGAATAGGTTTTGAGATGGGCAAAGACAGACCTCCTTAGGAGGAGATGCTGGAAAGTTTAGAACCATTTATAGACAAAAATAAATAAGCAGGGATTTGATAGATAAATAATGAATGTTCTAGCGAGGATACAAGAACAAAAGGACAGACAGCAAGATGTGGTAAGAAAATACTTTGTGTGTAATAAATAATTAACCTTTGGACTTCACTTTGTACCAGATGTCACTGAGTCCAAGAGCTCAGTAGGATTCAGAAAAGGAGTAGATATATATGTGGAAATGTTCTCGTTATCCATAACTGCATTAGACAGGGCAAAATCCCGCCACCAAATTGCCCTAACAAACAGCCTCCACAGTCAGCATCCCTGCCTTCTATTCAAACCCCTCTTCATATACACATGAGAAAAGATGGTCCATGCTGCTGGACCAGAATGAGGGCAAACTCAGGCTCTGGCAAACTACAGTGGTTAAGTACTCCTCCTTGACATCTGGCCCACTCTTTTAAAACAGGTGGGTGTTAATTTAACTACTCCTGCCTATTCAAATTTCAGTGGGAGTAGCTGTCACCAAAGCAACAATTTTCTAGCTGCAGCTGGTGAGAAGGGTATGATCTGTTCTTTCCAATATGGACTTTGACACAGTTGTCCATGCCTTTGTTACTGGAGGAGATTAATTTCTGTAATGCACTGAGGCTACATCTTGACATCACCCAGGAATATAATGCAAACCAGAATATAGCTGCCCACTGATTGAAGGGTGCCTCTCACCAAAAGCCCATTACACCTGTGTTCTGTAGTCTGATCTGGCATCCTGTTGGTATTCAGGACCTTGATCCTGCAAAGACTTATACATATGCTTAACTTTATACACAGTTCCATTAATGTCAATGGTAGTGTTAATCTCTGAAGCCCTAAATTGATTCTGACCTGGCAACTTGTGCAAATATGACTCAGAGCATTTCCAATTTAGATGCTGATCAGCAGCAGCAATCCCATGAACTTGCATTTTGGCCCAGAGTGTCAAAAAATATCTTTTGTGCAACCCTTGTGAACGTTAACTTATTGAGCTAGATTCTGCCCACTGGACTAGAGAAAAATGGGGAGACTTAAGCTACACCTCTGGGGAGCAGCTACCGGCAATTCTGAATTTTTTTTTCCAAAAAAAGTTTTGAGCCTGGAGATTTTTCAATTATTCATAACTTAGAGAGAGAGGTGCACTATGTTATATATATGGCTGGCCAGAAAATATTTGAAATTGGTTTTCATTCCACACTGGAACAAAATGTGACCTTTCAAAGTCTTTCATGGGGAAAAAAAAGCGACTAAGAGATAGACAATTGGCTATTCTGGGGTGTAGCTCTTTCTGAGAGTTAGGGCCCTCATCTGAGATGTGGGATGCCCAGATTCAACTGCCCTAAACACAGGAATAGTCTAGTGTGGGAGGGAAATCTCTGGTTTTAACCAGAAATTTCATCCTGGACCTGAGAAACCTCCCCGATTAAAGTTTCATTGGAACCCGATACATTTTCCATGAAACCTTTTGATTTTGACTAGTCAGCATTTTCTGATGGAAAAACATTTTGTCCGAAATTCCCAATCAGTTCTTACTATGTATTAAGTGCATCTGCACTTTGTTTCTTTTCCTTGTGAACAGAAAAGCAAGTTCATTGTGACAGACACCTATATAGCTGAAAGAGGTCATTTTGTCTGATGTGCTTCATCTTTCAATATACCACCCCATGTTTTGTTTCAGATTCTTAAGGTTCTGTGCTCTTTTTCATTCATGGAGAATTCTTTTCTATCTCTGTTTTCTTTATTCTAAAATAAGTCATCTGACCTGAGAAACACATTTTGCTCTTTGTTTATGGAAAACATAGCATTCATGTTTATACTGTACGTATAGTTCCAAAATTAAGAAAAACTATTGTTTCCAAACGCAGTTAAGGTTGCTAAGTAACACTTAAAGACAGGGCAATAACAAGAGTAGTTCAGACTATCATAACATTTACGCTGCACAACAAACAAAGAAAAACCCATTACTTTAATCAAGTCTAAAGAAATGCATATTTCACCTCAGCTCAGTCAGCTTAAGTCTGACCCATGGATTTCAAAATAACTGATATTTGGATTTCGGTCTTAAAATATTTTCTTTTAGAGGGTACAATTAAATGGAAAATACTCATTAATTAGAGAGACGAGGTCCATGAAGAAATAATATCTTTCGTTAGAGCAACTTCTGTTGGTGAAACAAAGCAGCTTTCGATCTACGCAGACATCTTCACCAACAGAAGTTGATGCAATGAAAGATATTACTGCATCACCTTTTCACTCTCATATCCTGGAACTAAACACAGCTACAACAATGGAAACAGTTAATAATCAATCAGTAATTATTATATGTATCAATTGACAGAATATTGTTGGTAAAGTACTACAATTATATTGCAATCTTAAGACTGGATGAGGTGAACACTAATGCAAGGGAGTAATTTCAGTCAAATTAACTGTCGCAAAGAACTAATATTCAACATTTTTCTCAAGAATGAACAATTGTAACATTAGTATTGGGTTGTTTTACAGTAACACTCAGAGGCCCCAATTAGAATAAGGGCCCCTTTGTGTTCAGGGTTATCCAAACACAGAGGCATCCATGCCTCAGTATCTTTCAAACACTTACCCACTGAGTAAGGCATTCCACAGCATTGGTTGGGTTGGATGAGATACAGACTTCCTCCCCGGATCTATGATGCTGCTTTGGCTACATCGAAGGACTGTAAACAACCTGCAAGGAGCCAGGAGGTACTCTCCCAGCACAGGCACTGCTTTGGGACACCATAAATGGACCTACAGTGGTCTCCTTCTGCAAGCCCCGCAGTCAGGGGTGGAGCCAGGGACAAGAGGGAGCAGAGCCATAGTGTGCACCAGTGCAGCCATTATGTCTTGCATCACAGGCAGCCCTCAAGGGCTGCCTAAATTACGCCTCATGCCATTTCAGCTCCTGCAGGAGCCCAGAATCGGGGCAGGGCGTGGGGTGGGTGGTGGGCAAAGGTGGCTTAAAGTCAGCTGTGCACCGTTAACCATGGTCTGCACCTTCCATAATATCATCAACTCCACTGCTTAAAAAATCTTGTGTTGGGCCCCAAAAACCATGAGATTAGCTTAAAATCATAAGATTTTGTTTAAAGCAGTATTTTTTGTTTGCCTTCTGGTTTTTGAGCCTTTATGATGCATTCAGATCATGTTTTTCATGCATTGCTAGGCAACCACCATGACTAGAAACTTGGAAATTTTCATGTAATCACTTGAATTGCGGAGCTGCGGCTTTAAGGAAAATACCAAATACCGTGAGACTTGTCAAAAAACACAAGAGTTGGTAGCACTGCTTCTATGTTGCACCACCTGAAGGTACAGCACTATATCTGGCCCACAGAGTTGGGTATCATCACCATACTTGAAACACTAAAATTCATGCCTCTCAACGGCCCCCATATACTAATGCTGATCAAAATTTTTCATTCAAAACTCTTTCGTGATGAAGAATGGCTTCTTTGACACACAAAAAGCAAATAAATTCATGTTTTTTAAAAAAGTCTTTTCCCCCTTCCTTCACCCCCTTTTGCTTCTTGAAACAGGGCCTGGGAAGAGGGAGAAAAAAGGAGTGGGGGAATCCAACCTCAGTTGATGTTTTCATTGAAAAATTAGGAAAATTTTTTTTAAAAGTTGTTCCCAATTTTTCATGACCCCTGTGTACCCTTTTCCAACCCAACCAGCTCCATTGTACACACAGTTAACCAGAGAATGCAGACCAACACAGGGCCCTTTCAAGCCTTACATGTGAAAACCCTCAGAGCAACTACCCTCTGAGACCCCTCCAAGGGACAGGAGCCGCTGAAGGGACGCCCCGTCTGCTCCCATTAGACTTTTTGGGTGAGTCAACAGCATCTCATTATCAGTGGCATCAGTGGCAGGTGATAGACCTAACAGTATTGGCATAGTGGGCATCTGGTCCATCAGAAGGACATCACCCCCACCCCCACCCCTGGTGCAACCAATATAGTGTCTGTGACACTCCCAAGTCTGCACTCACGTTGACAAAGTTTGAGAGTAGTCTCACCAATAACCTTTTGGATAATCATAGCCAAGACTGAAAAATTAGAGGCTGAATGGTCGTTGTCCAGACTGTTAAGTGTCGTGATTTCTTTTTTTTTTTTTTTTTTGAATGATGGCCGGACAGCAGCTTCTTTAAGCTGTCAACCTGTCTTTTTTAAAGGAGGCACTAATAATGTCCACCAGCACCAGACCCATTTCTTCTCCTCCAGCCTTCACCAGCCAGAAGGCACATCTCTAAAGTACAGGTTGTGACATGAAATAACCCCACATATCCCAGTGAACAAAAGTGGCCTAAACTCAAACAGAGATGACTTCTCTCTCCCCCTTGAGTATTGCACTGCATTCACAGAAGAAGACACTTCAGTCTGTATCTCTCCCTTTCATTTTGTCTGAATAGCAGTATGACAGATTTTCAAGAATGGGAGAGAATCTGATCAGACACAGATTGAAAACAGCTTCCACTACTCAAAGCAAATCTGCCCAAGCTCTCCGCTACTCAAATCCATTGGTTAAGACTTAACCGTAGAAGACATTACGGTGGAGACAAAGAAACCCTAATTTGCCTCCTTCATGACTACAGTGCAGGTGTGCTAGAATTTTATATGGTGCAAAACTGTGCAGAAACATTTTCCTTTGCCTTTACACTAAGGCACTTTTCAGTCCAGATCAATTTTTCCAAGCCCAATTTATGTAGTGGGGCTAAAATAGGGCTTCATAATGGAAGCTGGTTGCAACCTAAACTATGGAGAGTCTTCCACCTCTGCATCTAACTGTAAATATGCTGTTTCTATAGCTTTTCAGGCGATTTTTACATTAAACTCAAATGTATTTACACAAAAATAAACTATTTCAATGAGCCTAATATTTTCCCATACGCACATCTATTTCTGCATTTCACCTTTTTATTTCCACACGTTTTTGGTAACTGAGGAATTGCTGCTGCTCATTATACATGACCTTGATTGATCATGTATATTAATTTTATATTAAAATAATGACTGCAGCATGGCGGACACTAAATTGATGTTTTCTTTCCACCGCGAAGGCTCTGAGGCTGGTTCTGCATGCTGGCTTCTTCTGGGGGAGGCAAGAGATAAAACAGAGTGCCCTTTTTTGTGCTGCTAGACAGCAGTTAGCTTTCAGGCCCTGTTAGTAACATGAAATTGTGCCAACAACACCCATGAACCCTTGCTGGTTTTAGCTGGTGATCTTGTTGAAGGTGTTCATGAATATATATGCAGTGTCTTCATCCAGGGGACAACAGCCCGGGACTTTATTTTGAATGGGGATGGGGAATACACCCTGTAGGGTGTTGGCATGTCACCAGCCCACAAAGGAGCCCCTGCCACACCCAGAGTTTCCTTTCAGGCAGTTACATTTTTTCAACATGAGCAAAAAACCCACAGACAGTTCCTCAGCCACCCTGGGCTACAGATTTTCCCCTTTTCCCCTCTCTCGCTCCCTCCTGCATCAGTGCCTATTGCAGGTTTCTCTGAGGGTCTGTTAATTGAGCACTACCTCCCAGGGTCTCCAGGAGGAGATCCCTTTTCCCACAGCAGGTTCCCACTGCTCACTTCCCAGGGGACTCTGACAGCTTCTCCCAGGGAACTTCCTGCTATTTCTGCTCCCACTACCCAGGCCTGTCTCCCTACTCCCAGAGATCAGGCAGTGAGAGCCCCACATCTGTCCCTGTCCTAACTGACTCTTAGGCATCACTCACCCAGGCAGCCCACTTGGGGCCCAGGTGCCTTCTCTTGTGGCCCAACTCCTGTCACGGGTGTACTGTCCTCTTCCCTCTTAAAGAGCCAATGCCACCTTGGGACATTCCCCCTGATACCCCAACTTCCCTCAGTCATCCTCAGCTGTATTAAGCCAACCTTTCCTGCTGAACATGAATACTTGACAGGAGGCAGCAATCCTGTCCTTTAGGGCTTATGCAATTAGTTTCCAGGACCAGATTTGGGAGAAGGGGCGGCTGTTTGTTTTTAACCTTCATGTACTAAATGGCTTGGTTCCTGTGTGAAGTATACATAGGCCTAAAGCCCAGCCAAATGTCAAACAAATCTGAGGCTAGTTCTGAGCAAAACACCACAACTTGTAGTGTTTGCATCAAGTTCATGGGGGAAAAAAACCTGTGGTTTCTTGCCATTTGGGCCATATCATTGGCTACTTTTCTTAGGATGTTAAAACTCAAATTCAGACTTGTGGTGGGGTTCAAACAAGAGCTGGTTGAAAAAGTGGGCTGGGGAAATTTTCTAATTTTTTTTCTTTTGTTTCTTTCTTAATTTGAGTTTGAATTTTTTCCCCAATTTTTATATTTTGGAAATTTCAGCAAGCTCTGTAGTTGGCCGAAACTGGGGGAACTTTTCAGTAAGAGTGTCAACACATTTCCCATTTTGTAAAAAAGTTTTAAGAGTCAAAATATTGTTGACATGTCGCTTGCCCAAGATCACAGAGGGAATCTGTGGTTGAGTTGAATGTTGAACTTAGGTCTCTGAAGTTCTAGTCCAGTGCCCTCACTGCTAGACCATCTTTCCTCCTCTTAAATTGGTGCATTTCAGCTGTCTGCAGCCGAATGGAATGTCCCGGCTGCTCCAAATCATTTCTGAAAACACTTATCCCATCCATTTGTGTAATGCTAGCGAAGAAGAGGTATTGTACTGTATCCAGTCCAGCGAGGAGTGTGCAAATTGCAGCTTCTTATTTTTCAGCTGTGTCCCTTGCTGTCACTTTGCAATAATTTGACCTCCAATTATTGGGCTAGAAAAATTGATTATGGACTGAGGTTGTGCAGCTTTGGGGAATTAAATTACTTAAAAGGGTTGAAATAATTGACTATAATCTCTCAACGACAAGAGCTATTTTGTTATTGAAGAGCATTATAGTCTCATTTCTGCAACAGAGTGTTCTCTACCAGTTTTTCCTGTGGTTTACTTTTGTTCCAGCTAGAATTTATAATTCAATGATGAAACTTCTTTATACTTTTACTTTTCACTCAACATTCAGAAATATTTACTATATAGTACATTTAGACCTGACCAAGCCAACGTTCTGAGGACATAAGCCTCATATGTGCCAATATCAGAATATTTAGATTTTTATATTATAAATATAGTATAATATCAAAGTCAAAATGATATAGATTCCAAGGCCAGATGGGACCATTGTGATCATTTTCAGGCCATAGAACTTGCCAAAAATAAATCCTAGAGCAGATCTTTTAGAAAAACATCCAATCTTGATTTTAAAAAATTTCCACTGATGGAGAATCTATCCCCATCCTTTTTTCACATTACACCCTTCCTATCTGGATTCTTTCTCTGGAAGGGGTGAACCAAAGTCCGAGACCCAAAGTTTGGGTGTGTGTTGTATTTTTTAATTTGAATCTAGGACCAAATTTTGCAGCTGGTCCTAAATCTATAATGGGTACAACAAACCCATCGAAACACTTTGATGCGATTCTAAATCCAGATTCCGCTCAAAATTTTGCAATTCTACAATAAGGACAGGTTCTATTAGATGTGGTAAAGCAGGTGGTTGCTCAAAACATCATATGGAAAACAAAATTCCACATCCCTGTAGTCTGCTTGACAAACACAGGATGCAGTGTAAGGTAACTCTAATAACAGTCAGCAGTGGCATTGTACAGTAGGCAACTAAGGCTAGGACTTTGACGTGTCATTACTGATTTTGGAAGCCTTGTTTTTTTGTTATTGAGCAATAGGCCCCCTAAAAAAAAAATCAGACCCTTTTGAGGTATCTCAAGTTGAGAACATGAAAATCAGTAACCTTTGAACACCTTGGCTTTTCAAGTCCTTTGTACACAGCAAAGTTTCCCTACTTCTATGTGAAGTGATGATAATGCGTGTGAAGATGATGTTGCTGCTGAAGAAGTTTGCACCAGCTCCACAGTTAATGCAAAGTCAGATTTGAAATAACCCCTACAAAGTCAACACCTCAGGATATAGGATCCATAGAGCCAAGTCTTGGTAAGGCTACACAAAACCATTTGTACCATTAACACATAATTTACGTGGATAAGTACAGATTACAGCATGCAAGAAACACCATTTATAGACGAATGTCAGGTTTAGAAAGCTCACACCATAGTAAGCCACTGGTCAACAGGCTTCTCAATGACAGTGACTTCGCTTATCCTTATTATATAACGTAATGCCACAGGCATCAGGACAGAAGTCAGATCAACTTCTGTGTCTGCAAAGAATCTCCTTGCCATTTTTCTGCAGCATACATTAACAGAAGAAAAGCAAACTTATCTAGAGATGCAATTCAGTGTGTTTAGCTATCAACCAATATACATCATATAAAGAACACAGTCAAACAATAAGCTGAATATGTTACTATGCTTAGAAACAGCAAAACACTGCCCAATGATGATTTGAAAAAAAACACTGTATTGAAGGCAGCATTTTCAGGATCAATGCAAAAATACAGTGGCCCCCACAGAGTAATATCTGATTATTTACAAACAACGTATTAAGGTATCCAGATATGGTCAGGTCAGCTCATCCATAGCTACGTGCCTGAAAGCATTTGGAAAAGCTTTTATTTCAATATTTAATTCAATCTGCTACCACTAACCCCACAAATAGGAATATAGGGACTACGGAGCAAAGGCTATACATGGTTCTAACATTTCCGAATCAGAGGTGGGATGCATCCCATACATTGAACAATTCTCACAGCTTGTGTGGTTTCAACAGGGAAGTGACAGCTACAAACCATGATTCTCCTGCTGTGAAATAAAATCATGTTATTCATTCTCCCAAAGCTTTGATCAAGGATATTGTAGGGTAGAGTTCCTTGTTAATATTTTACAATATCTTACTGGATTTGCATGACTCTGTCTTGGAAAACATCACTAGCAAGACAGTATCTCTCCACTTCAGCTGAACTTGGTAAAGCAGAAACACCACATCCCTTGTACAACTGAGACCGCAATAAGAGATATGTCTTCTGAGTCAGTCACCTTGAATCAGGTAATAGCACTCACAAGACTCCTTTGAGCATCAGTTAAGTGCCAACGAATTGGAACTAACAAATGCATAGGGAAGCATTCTGGTTTTAAAAATGTCTGATGCAGCTGCACTGGGAGATCCAGGTTTGAGGTTAACCTTGGGCTCCTGAACATCAAGATGACACAAGCTGGGAGCAAATGCACTGCTCACTCCTGAGTGTCCTTGACCAGCCATCTTAAACAGGTGTCACAGTCTGGAGGGAGAAGAACAGTCTTCACTGCTGTGTGGATTGGGTTCCAATATGCAGCAAAACCATTTCCATTTGATAGAAGATGAGGAAGGGAATAGGAAAAAGCTGCATTTCAAAATAAGTGGCTACTGTAAATCTCTTAAATATGAGACAAAATTTCCTACGAGGAAATGAGAGACAACCCCTCTTGGTATATTCCTTATCTAGCACCTGAGCTAAGCTCCTGCATAAATGTGAAGCAAAGAGCAACAACAATGCAACAGGAGAATAATATATTGGTTACAAAGTAAAAACAAGGTGAACGGGACAATTACCACTAGAGATTGCATAGCCCCACTGCTCTACACAACTCAAACACATACAGCCATAAACATGGTGACTTCCTGTGATGGTGCACACTCACCTCTTGTGAGCGGACTCCTGTCAGGTGGGTGCAAACCTGCACCCTCTCTTTTTTCACTGTGCCCCCTGTCAGCTGTTAACCTCGTCAGGTGTGTCTTCAGTGTTGGAACCCTCCGGCTAAGTCACACACTCAAACACATGAATGAACCCCTTCTAGGGTAACAAAAGTCCAACAGGACCCGTGACGGGGCATGCTTGCCCCTCATTGATCCTGCAGGGGTTAACTTCACCCTAAGAGCCACGCCCTCCTCAGCCCTGCTGGGCATGCTCCAGCTGGAAACCAGGTATAAAAGGGAGCAACTCGGCTCAGTTGGGGCTGACTGCCAAGGAGGGAAGATGTACATTGCAGGCTCCAGCCTTCCTTGCTCCCCTGGTCCCTGCCAGGAACTGTCCTGCTTAGGCCCTGCAGTTCCTTTTAACTGGGCTTGCTGTGCTCTGATTGGCTGCTTCCTTGCACCCCTTCTAGGCAGATCTTGAGAACCCACCTTTATTGCTCCTTTTCTGGTAGGACTGTGAGGCCCCCAGAAGAGGGCCTCAAAGATTCTGATACGCCCCATCACATTTCCCCAGTCTGTGATCATCATGAACAATCACTACCTCCAACAATGTGTGTGTGTTACTGTGTAGATGAGGATAACTTAGGAACTAGTTGTCCCTACAGATAACTCAAAAATCGATTTAGACCCTGATGAGCAAAGATATCATTCTGCCTTATGATTTTTTTTCTAGATAAGCTGCAAAAATCCTACATTTCCCCGCTCAGCAACTTCTTCTACTATCATTAAAGTTGTGAAGGTCACACTTCTAACTCAGTGTGCGGCGCATCTGTCAATTCAGTGACCTAACCATTCTTATTTTGCACATCTGGATATACAATTGTATATAAAGATACTGCCCCTAATGAGTCAGAGGCTGGCTAAAAATAAAACACTCTATAAGCCTCCTTTAGTGTAGAACCTAATTTAATCAACATAGTGTAGACAGTTCCTTGTCAGCACAATGAATGTATTCAATAAAATCATCTCTTTCAGGAAAATCATGGTAATAACATCTCCATAGCCAGAATGCATTTATAGGGCTACATTCATAGGCCTCCCTTTATTTTCCAGGAATGACAAGTCAGCCTGGAAAGGGTTGCAGTAACACAAGTTGCCCATGAATGACCTCCGCTCCAATGGAGCAACAAGATGTAGACAGGACAGCCCCTAAAACAGATGGTGCTGGCAGGGGAGTGGGCACGGTTTGGGTACTTGAGGAACAGAATGATTCTGCTGCCCTCCCTGGTAGAAACCCTAAGAGCAGGAAAGTAGTGTAAATACCATCTTTCCTGCCCTAAAGCTGAATCTCTCTACATGTCCTGCTAGCACAGGGGATTGCACTTTGCACCATTGACTGAGATAAATTAGCCATAATTTCAGGGTAGGTATCTTGAAGGGTGCTGAACATCAGGTTGAGAATAGTTTTATCATACATTCTCTTGTGGCATATTCATTATTCCACATCCAATAGCTAATACGTTATCTTTTCTCTAAGTGTGTGGCCTTGATTTAATTGAACACAGAACAAATGACAACAAGAAAGCCATACCACTGTCGTTTTGAGAATAATAATTCACAGCCACATCTGTCAGTCTCTTTTCCCTGTTTCATACTGCAAACTTCTGTGTAGTTCTTCTACAACATTTCTAAAATCCACCTTTTCTTCTCCTGTCCTCTGCTTACATCCCATGCCTTGCCTTCATGATAACTGCAATCCTCTCCTCTCTGGCTTCCCATATCACTTCCTTTCTGTCTATCCACATTCCCATTGTTAAAACCATCTTTCTGGCCTGCTGGTGGGTCCATATAATTCTCTTCCTTTTCAAATCTATTCCCACTTTCTGCATCAATGGGGGATTTGATTATTAGAAATATAGATAGCTGGGTTTGTGATGACCGGGAAAATCGCATGGTGAATTGCCTGCCGGGTGCGAAAGTTGCGGACCTCTTAAGACATCTAGACAGGCTTATGTGCAGTGTTGGGGAGGAGCAAGCAGTCATAGTACACGTAGGTACCAGTGACATAGGGAACGATAGGACAGAGGTCCCAGAGGCTACATTTAGGCTGCTGGGAAGGAGATTAAAGTCCAGAACCTCCATGGTAGCATTCTCTGAAATGCTTCCAGCTCCATGTGGAGGGCCAGTTAGATAATCAGAACTGCAGGGTCTCAATGCATGGATGAGACAATGGTTTAGGGAGGAGGGCTTTAGGTTTATTGGAAACTGGGAAACCTTTTGGGAAAGGAGGAGATTATACAGGAAGGATGGGCTCCACCTATACCAAAACTGAACCCGATTGCTAGCACGTAAAATTAAAAAGGTCATAGATAAGTTTTTAAACTAAGGACCGAGTGAAAGCCAACAGGTGTGGAGGAGCATGTGGTTCAGAGAGAGACATTCCTTAGGGCAGGATCTATTAACAGGGATTCTCTATATCCTAGTAAAGAGGAGAGTATAGAAGTTGATAAAGTACAGGTAGGAACGGAAGAGAAACAGTCACATGAAAAAAAGCCCCACTCAATTGCATCACATGAAGGCACACAACTAAATTTTGACAAATGTTATAGGTGCTTATATATAAATGCAAGAAGGCTAAATTCTAAGACAAGTGAACTTGAGTGCCTCTTGTTTCCTATCTTCTAACCATTTACTGATCCTCTTATCCCATGACTTCTTGGTTTGCTTAAGAACCTTTGGGGAGGGACCTTGTCAAAGTCTTTGTGAAAATCTAACTATACTGTATCCACTGGATCCCCCTTCTCCACGTTTGTTGATCCCCTCAAAGAATTCTAATAGATTGAGGCATGATTTCCCTTTACAATAGCCATGTTGATTCTTCCCCAACATATCGTGCCCATCTATGTATCTGGTAACTCTGTTCTTTACTATAGTTTTAACCAATTTGTCTGGTACAGAAGTAAGGCTTACTAGCCTGTAATTGCAGAAGGAGCAGCTCAGCTATACTCACCTCTTGGATGAGATCATGTGCCACTTAAGACTAAATCAAGAATTTCCTCTCCCCTTGTGGGTTCCAGGACTAGCTGCTCTCAGAATGGTGTCTAGAAATGTTATCTCTGCGTCCCATTCTGAGGTGACATGTACCCAGTCAGTAGTTGAAGTCCCCCATTTTTACTGAGTTTTCTATTTTTGTAGCCTCTCTAATCTCCCTGAGCATTTCGCAATCACTGTCACCATCCTGGTCAGGCGATCAGTAGATAGTCCCACTGCTATACTCTTATTATTCAAGCATGGAATTTGTATTCATAGAGTCTATGGTACAGTTTGATACATTTAAGATTTTAACTATATTTGTCTCTATTCTTTCTTTCATATCCAGTGTCACCCCCCCTCCCTTTTGCCCACCAGCATGACCTACTCTGTCATTCCTATATATTTTATAATCTGGTATTACCATATCCCATTGATTACGGGTTTGGAACAGCTTGCATATGAGGAGAGATTTAAAAGATAGGGGCTGGTCAGCTTGGAAAAGAGATGATTAAGGGGGAATGACTTTCTATAAAATCATGAATGATGTGGAGACAAAGTTTTATTTACCCCTTCACATAAACACAAGACCCAGAAGTCACCCAATTAAATGAATAGCAGCAGGTTTAAAACAAACATAAGGAAGTGCATTGTGTGCAGAAGGACTTCCTTATGTTTATCAACCTCCAGAACTTGAATACAAATGCAAGAAATATGATGGTCAAATTATAATTGGGCTCAAAAAATTAGATAAGTTCATGGAGGATAGGTCCATCAATTGCTATTAACAAAGATGCTCAGGAATGCAACCCCATGGGCTGGTCATCCCTAAATCTGTGACTGACAAATGCTGGGACTCAATGAAAGGGGATCCATCACCCAGTAATTGCCTTGTTCTGTTCATTCCCTCTGAAGCATCTGGCACCAGCTACTATGAGACAAGATACTGGTCTAGATGGACCATTTGTGTGACCCAGTATGGCCATTCTTATGTTCTCCTAATATTCTTCTCCAATGGGAAATAAGTAAAGAAAACACATTCAGGAAAATACTTATGTTGAGTCATTTCCAAAGGATCATATTTGGCTCAAAGTGACTACACAAGAGGCTGCACACCGTGTATTGACTAATGGCAAAGAGCTTAGAGATTCCTTTCCTTGTAAGAAGAACAGGAGTACTTGTGGCACCTTAGAGACTAACAAATTTATTTGAGCATACGCTTTCGTGAGCTACAGCTCACTTCATCGGATGCATTCAGTGGAAAAAATGCATCCGATGAAGTGAGCTGTAGCTCACGAAAGTTTATGCTCAAATAAATTTGTTAGTCTCTAAGGTGCCACAAGTCCTCCTTTTTTTTTTGCGGATACAGACTAACATGGCTGCTACTCTGAAACCTTTCCTTGTAAGCTTTCTCCTGCACCCTTACATTAGATTTTTATCTGACCAACTTCAGATCATTAAGTTCCCACTAGCAGTGCAAGCTATGCCTGTGTGAAATAATTGACAGATATAGCTAAATTTTTCATCTTTTACAATCAATGGAAACAATTGTATAGAAAAATACACAACCGCATTTTAAGGACTGGGGGAAAAGGGAAAAAAATCCCAACTTACATATACAAAACTTAGATGTTTGGTCTTTCATCTTCATTTCACTCTTAGTGAAGAATTCAACAATACAGGAGTTGAGAGTGCTTTTTCTAGGAATTTATTCCAGCAAGCCTCTTCTCCTGGCAATTTAGGAGTTGATGAGGCATTTAGACATATAAAACTATTATGATCTACACCTTTCACATTGATCAAGAGGTGTGCATTACTAGCTGTCCAAATATCCCTGGGGAATTATAGTTTTATATTAATATCTGAATACATCTCTAATGGTGGAGTCATTTAGGATGAATAATCTGAAATATTCAGAAGTCACTATCACAGATGTTTTATGGCATAATGAGACCTCAGCAATACCTTATTAAAGATGCTAGTAAATCAACATTATTGAAAGCATTGTGCAAACTTGAGTTATTTTCCGAAATGTCATGATGATAAGAGTTTCCATTAGCCAATGTTTAAGAAGACATGTGACAAGGCACAATAGACTAGGATAATGCCCTGTTAATGTTGTATGCAGTAATTTGAGACATTGTGGTTGCATCCAAATCTGCAAGGAAATGAAATGCAGCACAGATGGTGCAAGCAAATGAAATGCAGCACAAGCCTGGTTTTTCCAGGGTTGGGCAAAAGAGATTTTTGGAAAGTGGAATTTGGGGGTGATTTTAGCTGTAAATGGACACAGTACGCAATGAATTTCACCTTTGTGTGGAGGATCCACAAATAGCCCCATTTCATTCCCAACGCCTAAGCACCACATAAGCTCAAGAAAGTTGTAACTACTGGTGACTCGCCTCCCTGTGTGAGCTGTAACATGATCCTAGACAGTTGGAGGCTAAATGCACATGGATCATTATCTCACAGGCCTTTGTACTGACACTAGTACCGTGCACAATATGGCCAAATTCTGTAGTCCCTACTTTGGTTTCAATAGGAATTTTGCATATAATTAAAAGGCTGAGCAAGGTCTATGGGTCTTGGCCCATAGTGTGTACCCCTAACACTCCTCTCTTCCCCCACATTGCAAAGCAAATGTATAGTTACAAGGCAAGCTGTACATAAACTTTGTACCAATAAGATTCTAAAATATCTATTTCATGCTGTTTTAAATTAAGCGATTTTTTGTACAACTGTTTTAATTGTTAAAACAATCTACTTGCAGGTTAAATATATATAAAGAAAAATCCTGTGTTCTTAGCAACAATATAAATAAAGACATCTCTGGCATCATCTAATAGAGATATATATAGAGAGAGATATATATATAAGAAAACATTGGTTAGACAGTTTTTTATACTGAGTTCGGTGCCAATTCCTCTATCTAGTCATTTATTCCATAGTCGTCACCATGGTAGCAGAATGCCAATGGGCAAAAGGGCCAAAGGGGGAACACTCAGTGCACCCTGTAGTTAATATACAGCATGCAGTACGCCCTGGTATAGTGGAAAGGTATTGCCATCACCCTGTCAAGTAGCTGTGAGAAGAAAATGAAGAGCATTTAAGAACACTATTGATTGGTGCTTGAAGCAGTCTAGTTCAAGCACCGCATGCTATTGTTTATTGTGTTTTGTAAAAGATTGGCTGGAGAATTCTGTAGCAGGTTGCACAGCTGCATAAAGGAAAGTGGCATGCAATACATGTCTGCTAAAAAGGATAACCGCTATTTAAAGGCATTCCAAATTATGATCTAATACGATATTGACCCGTTGCTTATTCTAATACTTGAATCCAAATGTGTAGGTGATAGGGTCCATACATTTATGTGAATCTCAGGCCAGAGTTAAGGCAGGACTCAAACTGGTATGCAGTTTGCCTCACTTCACTGTGTACTGTCTTTCTCAACCCATAAAGATCCTTTCTCTTGGGTCAATAGAGTTGTTTAGACTAGGAGTACTTGTGGCACCTTAGAGACTAACCAATTTATTTGGCATCCGATGAAGTGAGCTGTAGCTCACAAAAGCTTATGCTCAAATAAATTGGTTAGTCTCTAAGGTGCCACAAGTACTCCTTTTCTTTTTGCGAATACAGACTAACATGGCTGTTACTCTGAAACTTGTTTAGACTAGTTGCTTTTTTGGTACCTTATCCCCACTGGACAAACGGAGAAACCTAAGAATAGTATTTAAGTGACTTTGCCAATGACAGAGATGGTGTCTATGCTGTAATAAAGGGTTGACACAGAGGAGTGAAGGTAAAAAGCTGTAAACTTTATTGCCTTGCCCCCGAGAAACAGGATGGGACAGATTTACAGAATGTCACAAGACAGAGTTCAGTATCCGGTGCCTAAGTCTCTGATGTTAGATTGTCTGTTCCTCCCTCGCAAGGGGCACTGCTTTTGAAGTGCTACATAACTGATAAATTTATGGAAATTATTTTAAACTTTCAGCACAATAGCTTTACTCTTGTCCTTCTCAAGGCCATTTATCAGAAACCTCAGCTCCTACAGTGTGAAATCACTGGTCTATACTTGGACATTAACTTTTCCTTCGCTCCCGTCAAAGGAGGAATATTTATTCATTAAGTGGGTTCTAGGGAAACTTTTGTATTTCATTTACCATTGTTTGTAACCGATTTAGTGTCTGATTGCCTATAGCCAAACATTACAATTGTCCTACTAGTGCAGAGCCCATGAGGTTTGCAATAGGGTCCTTGGCTCCAACCCTGGGCCATAGGAGGATGAGCACTATTTGGCCTCTGCGGGGCCCTCTGGGTTACCCTTCTTGGGTCACTTCCTACTACTGCTTCACTCCCTCAGCTTCCAGTCCCAGATCAGGGAAAAAAAGGAACATGAAAAATAAACCAAACCATCAGCCCCAAGCGGGCTTAGCATATAGTCCTGTTCCCTCAGGGAGGCTTCTCCAGCCCCTTTTGGCAGAAGCCTTCAGAATAGTTCTGTACTCCTCCCCCAGCCTCCTCCCTCTGAGCTAGGTTGCTTCCTTTTAAACCCTGTCTCCAGTTGGAGCACGCTCTGCAGGGCAGGAGGGGCAGGGCTAGCTGGGCTCAGTATTGCCTTTTAACCCCTTCCAGCCCAGTGTGGGGTTTGTATACCCCATCACAAGGTTATTTACTTCATTATTCCTAGCCTGAATATCCAGGACTTTAGAACAAGATCAGAAGAGATTAATACCAACTTTGTATAATATGTTGCTGGATGTGTCTGTAGAACAAGAGTTACATTCTCTTCTGACCCAGTGTTTCCTATTTGCACCCCTACATGTTGGAAAAGCCTGATTGACAGACACATTTTGACACTATAAATAATGGAAAACATCTGTTTGACTGCCCACCTCGCCCAACTCGCCCCTTTGAAAACTTGTTGGCATGTTCCGAAAACGAACAGATCCTGGATTAAATTAGTCCTTTTGAAATCAGTTGTGGATAGGAATCCATACAAATCACACTCACCCTGAGCTTCCTCTTCTGCTAAGCAGTAAACAGAAGAGCGTACATTGTCAGTGCTCTTTCAAGTCTTGGATTGCCTGGCTTGAGAACATATATTCTCTTGGCATCTGTCTGACAAAGTGCTTTAGAGTGAGTGCTATTAATTTTTCATACTATGGTCTTTCTCATTGGTTCCCAAAATAAAGATCCATCCAAGTCTGTCCCTTCCTGCCCTTCCCACACACACACTTTCCTCTAATTGTACTCTCCCCCGCCCCCCATCTTTCCCCCCCGTTATGAAATAAAAATGAGAAATGAACACTTTACCTAATGGGTGCCTAAATCAGAGATTAGCACAGGTGGGCTGAAAGCCAGATTGGCAGATAATACAGTAGACATACACAATAAGCAACCTTTCATATATGAACTGTGATCTGCAATAGATAAACCAGTTTATGTAAAAGTTATTTGTTATTGTGCAATATAATCAAATTATTTTAAACTTAATTGAGGCCATAGATGGTTTATTGTAAACTGTTACACCGTAGATCAGAGGTTCTCAAACTGCGGTCCGTGGACCACCAGTGGTCCACACGCTCCATTCAGGTGGTCCGCGGATAGTTCCCTCTAAGGTGCACACCTGGGCGGCCGCACACGAGAGAATGAAGGGCCACCCACCTAATTAGTGGAGCAGCGCAGGGATGTGCAGGGCCACAGCAGCCAGAGAAAGAGGCGACTTTCCCCAGCTCCAGAGCTGTGGCTGCCAGGGAGAGCTGGCCCTCCTTCCCAGCCTCTGCTCTGTGGCTCCTGTGGTGCGGGAGAGACCCCCCTCCTTCCAGCCCCAGCTCAGGGGCTGCTGTGGTGGGGGAGAGAGGGCACATCCATTGCATTGGAAAGGTAAAACTACTGATATTAAAATATGAGTTGTGCAGTTATGTCTTTTATTTGTAGAACAAAAAACGGTTAATTTTTTTATATAGCGCTTTTATCCAAAGTGCTTTACAATAGTTAGCTAATGGGTACAAACAACATTTGGAAAGATCATTAAGCGGTCCGCCGAGACCCTCAGCAATTTTCAAGTGGTCCGCAGAAAAAAGAGTTTGAGACCCATTGCCATAGATAGCTTCCCCAGCTTTATGATTTTGCTCTATACCATTAAAATCATTGATTATGTAGAGGGGATTAGGAGTTAGAAGAGAAATTTGTGCCATTTTGTCCATGATAGTCAGAGTTATTCCAGATCTGATTCCTGTATGATATAGTTCCACAGAAGAATGAATGCTGAGGAAGCAATAATAAATAAATTATATCACACCTTTCATCCCAGAGATCCCTAAGCCTTTTTGAAAGTTTATTTTTTCCAGGAGTACAGGCTTCACTTCAGATACCAGCGCAATGTAGCCACCTTAGGGATTAAACCTAGCAGGTGTTTAACAGTGCGTGGCAACACGGCACAGCTGTTTACAGTAGAATGTAAAAAATGTACCTAATTGAATTTCAAGGGAAACTTTGGGTAGGCAGAAGCTAATTAGTCAAATTAGATACCAGAGTTAACACCCCTACTCTGAGAAGTGTGGTAGGACATATAGGGGAGGTCTGCATTGCCCCCACTGTGTTAGTGGGGCTTCCGCTAGCATGCTAGCAATGTTGCTGGTGCAGCTCTGGCTGGATCTTGTGCTCTGAAGCCTGGGAGGGGGAGGAAAGGCCTTGAAACCACAAGCTCCAGCTGAACTGCAAAGTCAAAGCAACGTCTACACAGATATTTTTCGCAGGAGCCCCACTGACACAAGTCTGTCGACCTGGGCTGGGAGGCTTCCAGATGCAGTGTCAACATACCCTCAGTGGCCACCAGTGGTTGTGACATTGGTTTTCCATCGCAGCTGACAGACCCTCCAGTAGCACAGGGGCTTTTTAGACCACACTAGGACATTGGTACCACCTGCCAAATCACCAATACCACTTCCTTAATCACCCTGCTTCGTCTGTGTGATTTGGCAAGATCACAGCCCATGCTGCTAAAGCTTTAGTCTGAATCTGAATTTATCCACACCGTCAGATGTCACTGAGGGCACAAACAAGGCTCCCACTATCCCTGTTTACCCTGCTGTTTTTGCTGGACTGGCTATTTGGTTGTCTTTCTATAACTTTTTTTTTTTAAAAGGATAGTTTGTTGGCCTATCATTCAACCCTCAAGGTGGAGGACCAGTGGACTGCTCTTTATCTGGTCCCTATCCTTTGACCCGTCTGGCTTGGGTGGCACTATCAAGAGTTAAAACTCCTGCCAGTATAGCTCTTAGGGTCATTTGGAACACAAGCCACACCCCCGTTATTAGCCTGGTCATTATACAGGGAATATAGAGGAGTACGCTAGGTTGGCTGTTGGGGAAGAAAAGGGGTTGGGGGTGGGAAACCTATGTCCTTTTTGTAGAACATATTTATTCTTTTTAATACCAACAACGAATTTAGGAAAAAGAGAAGGACTCGGAGAGACTGGAGTGTAGTGACAGACAGATTTCACACAGCACTGATTTACTTCAAAAGCATCCAAATAGAGACTCTTGCCAGCCTTGTCATTCTTAGCCAACAATGGCTCTGTTTTTTTTACCCTTCAGTCACTTTAACTGCTTCATCAGAGGTATTGGCTCTCCTGTTTTCAAGTTTCTATCAACAAATTTAGCAGTACTGAAGAAAATTGTTCAAAGCTTAAGAGCCCAAGTTTAATCATAGTCAGCCACTGGCGAGTTATGGGGGGGTGGGGGGGCATGTATGTGTATGCAAACACATACACGCCTGAGCTAGAGAACAAGGACATTTCCAAACACTTCTCAAAGGACTGGCCCCTTTTTTGAAGCTGGGCAGATTAGAAAATCTAGGTACAATATTGGAACACCCTGCAGGGTGTTTCAGCAAGCCTTGTGGGACACCAAAACCCTCCAGATTCATATGTGTGAAATGTACCATAAGCTCAGAGAAGAGCAAGGTAGGACCTTTCAAACACTAGGGCCTATGCTATAGTCCTTGTGAGTTCTCATTAAACACTCATTCATATATCTAATAATAAAATAGCAGCATTTACAAGGTCTGGTAGAAAATAAAAGGGTGCCTACCCTAAGCATAAAAGCTAAGTCAGTCACGTTATAGAAAGTACAGAATAATTGCTAACCGAGGCCCTAGAGGGCAGTACAATAGAAGACGTCAAGGTTAGCCTTGTCTCTCAAGGCTCCTGTAAGTCATACCCTTCTCTTGTGCAGAGATAAAGTACTAAGCATTTGGTCTGATAGTCCTGGGATTGGATTCTCCTCCTTAGTGGGCTCTGCCATCAATTTGATGGTATATGAAAGCTGGGTTACAAAATACTGTGTAGTGCTGCCTGCTTCCCCTTTGTCCATCCACTTTCTGCTTCAAAAATGCAAGCAACTTTTTCAGGTGTGAGCTCTCTCATGGTAAGAGGCCATCACAAAATGTATTAAAATGCTACCCAATGTTAGGAACCAAACCTTTATTCACTTCAGTAGTCAGTCACTTCTCAGAGATCCATCCCCTGTGGTCCAGTCCCAGCTACTGGCAGGGAGAGATTTAGGGACACTGATCATCTTGACCTCTTTTTCTGCGTGCCCAACTTGAGATGCCGGGGTCTGATTTGCAGAGGAACTGAGTACTCATAACTACACCTGAAACATAAGAGCTGTGATTTGAACAAATCAAGTGCTATGATTCTAGGTACTCTTAAAAATTAGGTTCTAGTTATCTCAAATTGGACATCCAAAATTAGTGGCAACTTTTGACCTTAATCTTTCTGTCCCCCAGCTACTCATCTGTAAAATAGGGATAATACTGGCCCCACATCTCACATAGGCATTGTGCAGATAAATTAATATTTGCGAATATTTGCATTCTACAGTGATGAGTGCCATGGAAAATCCCATGAGCAAATTCTCTATTCAGACAACAAGCAATCTTAATGCTGGCATTTCCTAACTTTCGAGCCCTTGACTTACAACCTTAATAACATTCTTTTAATGAAGTTGTGTATGTGTGTTAATACATTATGCAGCTTGAAAGTCCCCTGATCCTTTATCCTTTCTTTAAATATGGAGGAAAATACCTTAGCCACTCTACAGCTCAATCCTGCAGGGTACTGAGCATCTTCAAATCCCAGTGAAGGAAACAAAAGTGGAAGGCACTCAGTGTCTTGCAGGATCAAGTCCCTAGTGCTTAATGCTTCCCCTCTCCACAGTGAGCTGCTGTTTCAAAGCTCTCGGCTGAAGGCTTTCCTCCACCCCTTGTTTCCTTCATCAAAATCTGGTGGATGTCATTTATCAGAGCTCGGGGAGCTTTGCCAGTTTTTAAGCCAGTTAATTGCTGTTTTCCTTTGGTAGAAACAGGCTTTTCTTTTTGTTTCAGCATTTCCTTTCCTACCACCCTCCCCTCCCAAAAGGAAAATGAATCCCAAAGCTCTGGAAAGTGACCTTGCTCCTCCTTTTCCACGAATAGCAAGGAGAGCGTTCATTTGGGTTTCCAGCAACATCAGTTTCATCTCTTACTAATGTATGTAACTTAAAGCTCGCACTGACACTACCTGTCTGTCTCCTTTTCATCTATTTCAATAAGCTTTTGCTATTTCTCCTCATTCTCTGTTCTCTTTCTCAGCATTTACCTGTTTAGATTGCCAGAGTGCGGGTTCCTTATCCTTTGCAATTTTTGACCCACCATGTTGTCCCTTTCAACAGAGAAAACACCCTGTGTTCTATGAACAATTCTGTATTTTAGGATCAACGCATACAACAGAATCAAAGAGTTTTCACTGTGCTCATTTCCTATAGAATCTGAGCAGAATCCCTGTCACTGTTGAACTTCAATGACCCATTCACTCTGGGCCAGAGTCTGATTCCTTTGTTCATGCTGAGTAGCTCCTAACTCAACAACTGCTCCCTTGATTTCAATGGGACCATCTGTGGAGTAAAATACTATTCATCATGAATCAGGATCTAGTCCCAAGAGGGGATGCGAGAGTGTGTCTGACCTTCAAAATGGAGACTAACGTTTCCATCTACTATCATCACCTCTTACATGCCTACACAGTAATGAAGCTACTCAGCACAACTTTTTTTAAAACCAATTTCATTTTATTTTTTTTTATCTGAAGCCAAACCCACATAATTTCACAAATACTCAACAATTCTAAGTCCTTGTGGTTTTTCCACTGCTTGTCCATATTAGTCAAAGGGCTGGTTAGCTGAATGTCTCCACAATATAAGCACTTCCTTTTCCAACACTGTATTTTCCAGCAGTTCACTGGTCCCATGTCACTCAAGTCCAAAGCTTTCACGGTGTCAGCAGTTCACACCATTTCTATATAAGCAGGTCTCGCCACTTGTATTTCCTGTTCAGCAGGTGAATTCTTCATTGTACATTCAAGTACAGTATGTGGTCCAGGGGGAAATGTCCAGTTTCTTATCAAAGTAGAAAGCTCACTTTTGTTGAACTCATTGGACCACGCAGGAACTAGGTATATAATCTCAATTCTGTTTCCTCTTGTGACGTCCTCCCAAACGTTAAGGTTATCCAGCGTTACGTTCCTTCAGATGTTCAGCGGTTCTGTTACACTGCAATTGTTTTCTTTGCAGAGCCTCGCCCTCTGCAGTAACAATTTGTAATTGCTCCCACAGGTAAAGTGAAATGGGACTCAAACACTTTAGAATGCTTGAGCCGGATCCTTAGTGGATGTAAGTCAGCATAGTGCCATTGGCTCTGCTGAATTACACTTACCAGTTGAGGATCTGATGCAGAGTTATTGTTTACTGGAACTCGTATTTTGCTTAGATTGGCTGTAGTACCTCATCCCTGGCAACGTGCAAAGCTTGCGTCAACCTGCTACTGTGTTCTTATATCCCTCTGTCCCAAAGAGAATAATATCCATTCACACTTGGCTCTTTTCTAGCCCCGTCCCTAGCATAACTCCACTAATTGCAGTGAATGTAGCTGGCTTAGAGTAATTTTTCTTGGATTAGTTTTTAAGAGACAAATTTTGGCAGACACTGGCCTATCCCATAGAGGTTAGAGCAGAATCACTCTGCCCCTAAAGACAGGTTTCAGAGTAACAGCAGTGTTAGTCTGTACTCGCAAAAAGAAAAGGAGTACTTGTGGCACCTTAGAGACTAACCAGTTTATTTCAAATAAATTGGTTAGTCTCTAAGGTGCCACAAGTACTCCTTATCTTTCTGCCCCTAAAGGGAGCTCAGGGAGGGAATCTGCTCCAAGGAAGGTTTCAGAGTAACAGCCGTGTTAGTCTGTATTCGCAAAAAGAAAAGGAGTACTTGTGACACCTTAGAGACTAACCAATTTATTTGAGCATGAGCTTTCGTGAGCTGTAGCTGTAGCTCACGAAAGCTCATGCTCAAATAAATTGGTTAGTCTCTAAGGTGTCACAAGTACTCCTTTTCTTTTTGCTCCAAGGAAGTTATCCATCCTTACCAGCTCTTATGTGGAGAGCAGGGGAGATATCATACAGGAGTAGATTTTCTGAGCTGGTCTCAGACTCAACTGCTGCTGGAAGCATTTGCCTTTCTTTTAAACTAATCAATCAGTATTATTCTCCTTGCAGTGCATCTGACTCCAGGAACAAGGTGCTAATCTATTCGAAGGACTCCTTGGTTCAAGCAACAGTTGTGACTCTTTCTCTCCGCTCCCCTGCTTTCTGGCTGAATGCAAACAAACAATAAGCAGAACTGGCTGCTAGCGCTGAAGCCTCTAGTTCTCTGTGTGTTGTGTACTCTGTCCAAACTGGAGGAGGACCTAATGTAGGCATCTCCCTCATTCCTTTTTGAGGAAGGACCTGATCAGCAAACCCTTACTACACTATAGACAATGGGAGTACTCATGTGCAATTGGACTGGTCATGTGAGTAAAAGTTTGCAAGATCAAGCTTCTGTTCTGTACCATCTCTGCATTATTGGTAACTCATTCACCTGCAGGAATGCATATACTATTGTACTGCAATAAGATTTTACAGCAAGACTCCCATCTTTTTTCTTCAATGTTTCACTATTATGCAACTTAATGTTTGTCATTTGCCCTTTCACCAAATCCCAACTTAATGAAACTATGATCCCTGCTTTTTGAAGTCCTTCCTTTAAAAGGGTCGTTTGTTCCTTATTACCAAAATTAGTATTTGCAATTTGATGCACATTGAAAAGTAATAATCTAATATTAGATACATAAATATAGCACCAGCCTTATCCACTACTGAATATACCCTCCTCCGGGTGTGCTTGAGTCACTAAAACCTCCCATTACTCCCACATCCTTTTCTAGCTTTCAGTTTGGGCACATTTATAATCTAATAATGGTGTAAATGTACACCTTTCAGTGGTGTAAACCAGTGTAGGCTTCCATGGAGCTATGCTGATTTACAAGAGTTGAGCTTGATTCTTATTTACACTGAGGCCCCTTTTCACTGCAGTGGCAGTGTAAAGAGGCCTTAGTGTCAGGAAATTACATTTACACATATTTTGAGGTCCTTTTACCCTGCCAGTAAGGTAAAAGGGCCTTAGTATAAATGACAATGAGGATTCCAGTGTTCTCTCTTCTCAAATGATAGAGCAAATTCTTATCACCTTCTTAATATCTGGAAAATATTCAGTCTCAACTTAGAACATGTATACACCACTTCCAGTTCACTTCCCCAATGTCCCAGCTGATCATATATAAGCCACCTGTAAGCTTTTTGTCATTAATCCCAATCAATTATTATCTCCCTGTTAAATTCTGAGTTTGTCCACAATAACAGTGTTTGCCTTGAACAAATACCACCAGTTCTTCAATTTTAACACTTTGATTAGTAGTAGTATTTCTGGAGATACTTTAATACTCAGTTTATGAATGTGATTCCTTTCTTGTAAATGCTCATTAATATGAGATATCATCAACTATGTTACTTCTATAACGAAGAAGTACATGCTTCCCTCTCTCCTTTTGCTGATTTGCACCACAAACATTGGGGTTGTTGTTTCTTTCACTTAGGGTCTCTGCATATAATTTTCTGTTTCCCATCCATCTCTCACCAGTCCTTTTTTCAAGAACACTGGTTATATTTTTTTCCAAGTGAATCCCTACCTCATCTGAACGGATTCAATTTATCTCGTAATCTATTTGTAACCTTGCACAAATGTAAAATCTTTCTTTTGTAGCACTCTGATAGAGCGATAGTCAGGAAAGATGAGGGCCAGATGGCTGAGATGTCATACACAAAGAGGAAAATATAAGCAAGCATAGTGTGGGTATTAAATCTGTTGAAAGCTTTTGCAACATGCTGTTAGATGTAGTACTTCCATTATCTTGTCTATATACATCCTTTTCCTCCATCCCAACCTGCCCATATTTACTCAGAGAAAACTTCTCTCGATGCTGATTCTATGGTTCTTCTTTTCTGATTTTTCTAGTATATGTTATACTTTTTAATATGAATTTGATTACAGGTGATGTTTTGTCTGTGCATTGACGAACCTGTGAATCTTTGTTGGGAAGATTTAGGTTTGTTACTGAACCTACTTGTTTGGAAACATGTCAGTGATTTTTCTCAGAATTTGCTCATTTGTTGAAATCAAAACACTTTGAGGGACATTTTCATCTGGATACCGGGAGACAAAATAAATCTATAGAGAAGGATGTTCCTTGCCACTTTTTCTTTGCCTGTTTGAACTTCCTTTGTTTCCCTTCCTGCTTCATGACTCTCTGTATTGCTTAAATGCAAATTAAGCAGAGCACACATTCCTTTGTCTGAGACAGACCTGTTTGCCAATTTTTGTTTAGAACATGCATTAATAACACTGTGCAGTGGAATGTTATAACTTCACACACAATGTTGCCATGCATTTTACCAGGACAATAATGACCAGCAAATTACGATACCACACAAGGCATAATTTGTACAACAATTATTACAACAGTGCTTAGGTGGGAATACAGGGGTGGATTGTGTCACAAGCTGATATACCATTGTCATCCGATGGTCAATTTTCTAAAGTCCAAGCTAGTAAGGAGCAAAACCAGCGGTTTGAATGATCCATGCAGTTCAAAAAAAAAAAATCTCTGCACTGAATTTATCTGCTGCTACTTGTGCTGTGGCTGCTCTAACAATGCAAATTTCCACCTATTTATTTAAAAACCAACCAGGATGTAAATCTGTCTTCCTTCTGTACCTTGGGAAAAGAACCAAGCCTAGCAAATTCCCATGGAAAAATTGGAAGGATTAGCATTATAAATCCTGTGGTCTTAACTGATCTGATTTTGTTGGTTGGTGAATGAGGCAAGATTTAGCCTGCATCTTGACATCTGCATGTATGCCTGGCCAATGCATAAACTTAACAAAGAGTTGACCCAAGGCTTTTAAATTCTCAGATAGCCTGCTAGTGGGTGTGTGGATCGGGGGGGGGGGTGGGGGGGGGGAGGGGAATCACAAAAGTAATTGTAAAACCAATGCTAAAGAGCACTGCAAGTATATAGCCACAATTTTAAAAAGGAATAATTTTCAGCTTTATTTTCAGCTGTTTGTGTTGCTCACTTTACATTTTCTTCAGAATGGCAACTGCTTTTCTACACAACATAATTACAATAATATTTCAGACACGGTCAGAAGAGGCTGGTGACATCATAGATTTAACATTGTCCAATGTGATACAAAGTCAAAGGTCACCAGATGCTTCAATGTCTAGCAAAGGTTTTTAAACAAGTCACCTAGGACATTAACAGTCCCTGGTTTATGAGATATTTGGAAAATGGAAATTGGGAGGTTCACAGGCAACATCTTCCTTGGTTTCTTTTTGGGTGACTGTACAGTATGGTCTTGTATCAACATTAACACATCCAACACATTATCTAAATTTTTCAGGAGCCCCCCAAAAAACTAAGCATTCCTTTTCTGGGATGCTGCAGACATTCCAAAATACAAAGCAAAAAGCAAATGCTGCCTGCGGGTATTTAACAATATGATTTTACCATAGGGGCAATATACCAGCTAATATACAAAAAGCCTAATGCAATTCAGAAAGAATAGGATGTAAAAGTCACCAGAAGCAACATTATCTCAAATCAGTTCATCCACTTAGCTTTGGCAACCCTGAAAGTGGTTGTTTGTTTGTTTGTTTGTTTGTTTTCCCCAGGTCAGTAACCATCAAATGCTTAGACAGACAAAAAATCTCATTGCAAAGTCATTTTTTTTATACGGGCCTGAGCAGATATTTCAAGATTAGAGGAAGCAGGCATACTGGACTAGTGGACAGGAAGGAAGCAGTAGACATGATGTATCATAAGCCTTATTAAAATCAAAATCTAAGCCCACATGATATTATCATAAGCAAACTGGGGCAATGTGGTCTAGATGAAATTACTATAAGGTGGGTGCACAACTGGTTGAAAGACCATACTCAGAGTAGTTATTAATGGTTCGCTGTCAAACAGGGAGGGTGCATCTATAGTGGGGTATTCAGGGGTCAGTCCTGAGTCTGGTACGGTTCAATATTTTCATTAATGACTTGGAAAGTATGCTTATAAAATTTGCACATGACACCAAGCTGGGAGGGCTTGTAAGCACTTTGGAGGACAGGATTAGAATTCAGAACAATCTTGATAAATTAGAGAACTGATCTGAAATCAACAAGATGAAATTCAGAACAGACGAATGCAAAGTACTATACTTAGGGAGGAAAAAAATCAAATGCACAACTACAAAATGGGGAATAACTTGCGAGGTGGTAGGACAGCTGAAAAAGGATCAGGGAGTTCCAGTGGGTCACCAACTGAATATGAGTCAACAATGTGATGGAGCTGCAAAAAAGGCTAGTATCATTCTGGGGTGTATTAACAAGAGTGTCGTATGTAAGATCCGGGAGGTAATTGTCCTGCTTTACTTGGCATTGGAGAGGCATTACTGACTCAGTTTCTTTCTAATACCTTCCCACTCAGGAATTTCCAAAGTAACAACCTCCTATGTCAGACCTGTTTGCTCTGGAGTTCTCCTGAGAAACCTCTTTTTTTAAGAAGGAAGAACATAAAGGAGAAACTCACTGAAACGTCACTCAAGGTGCACACAACCACTGCAGACAAAGACAATTGCCAGTGTGACCACATGATGTTCCGAGTTTGTAGTATCAGGGGGAGGGGTTTTTAAAATGCCTGATCTCCTCAGGGAAGAAGTAATGTTAGGCCGCTGACCACAGCAGGGGTAGCTCTAAGGGGAGGATCCTCTCAAAAACCCACCAGGGACTGGTAGTACAAAAGCTGCTGATGTATCATATTCGACCATTCATTATTAATGGTGACTCAGTAAATCACATAAGCACATGTTTAAGTCCAGTTGAACTCAATAACTGGGAATGGAATGCAGGTTTCCTTCACATAGTATCCCATTCACAAAAAAGGTCTTAGATTTGTAGAATATGTAGCATTATACTCCTACAGATAGCACCTCTCTGTCATCTCATGGCCCATTTGTAAAATTTCCAAGATTTGATACTGGTACCCAGGGTTTTGCTGAGCCCCAAACTCTTGGTAATTTGGCTCTTCGTGAGGCAATGGCAGGAAATAAATCAATGGGGACACGGCCATCCGGCCAATAGATAGTCGATGCAATCAGGCAAACAAAAGTGCTTTCACTCAAAGCTTCTACTTTATTTAGTCTCCAGCACTTACACACACCTGCAACAGGTTAGCAGAACACCCCAAGTTACCCCCAGATTCATATTTACCAAAGGGTCTTGAGGAGATCTCGAGTGGAGAACTGTAGACATCCAGTGGCCAGCCTTCTGTCTACAGGAAAACTTGAGAAGTGTCCTAGTGTTCAAGTGTCCATCGAGCTCAGGTTTCTTCCTCTTTTTACACCCAATTTGTTAGCTTTTGGGGGGGAAGGCGGGGGCGACAAAATAAATGCTTGGCAGAAGCTAAACGAAGTGTGGAGTTTTTTCCATCAGTTAACTAGCTGTATTTCACATAGCAATGTTAACTTTTGCCAGACTTTCCATCTTGCAAAACCTCATGCTTCAGCAAAAACCTCAAGTCAGGAGGGCAGAGTCACGTTTACACCTTGTGGTCACTCACTTCCCCTCTTCCCTCCTGGCCTGTTAGTTGTGCTAAGGTTTCAGAAAGGCCTTTCTAGCTGCTTTCAGCAATAAGCATAACAACTGGTATTCCAGCTGCGGACAGTGGTTTAGGCATGTACTGGGTTACAAAACTTTCACTTCAAAATCAGCACAGCTAATCATATGTAAAGTCTTTTTGGTTTATTACTGGGGACAATTAATCAATCTCCACTTCCAAAACATATAAAGTACTACATTCTGCCTTCCGTTACACCTGTGCAAACAAAAATCAGCTGAAGTAGGGCTGTATGGGAGTAACTGACAGCAGAATTTGGCACTTAGTGCTTAGATATTCTTTCATTTCAAGTAATAGAAGTCTACCTATTCTTGTGACAAAAGAGCTACTAGAAAAAACCTTCATTGTTTCCTGCATCAACAGACGTCCTTCAAGAATTCATCTAAACAAATATTGCAAGATTACAAAGTGTTATGATTCCATATACGATAGTTGAAATGTTTCATTCAATATAGTCAGTTATGCTCAAAATTGCAACACAAGAAAATATTGTTGATAAGTCTTGACTATTCTAAACAATTAAAAAAAACAATTTAGCATAATCTAAATGGGTTCAAAATTGGGAACGATTGTTATGAACATGAAAAAAAATACTACTTTTATATATGCAGTGATCTTTTTCTGAGCATAATAAACCAACTTTTATATTGGATAGAATAAAACATTTTATACCATATTTGCTTTTGTATTGTACTGAAGAACTACAAAGCAGTGTACAAAAGACTGGACATAAAGTTAAGATAGAATTTCATTCAGTGATTCCTGCATTCAGGCACGGTAGGTAATTTCAGCAAAACATATTTTAATGCAAAAACACCAATTCATGAAAACTGAAACTGTTTGAGGGAAAGGGTCATTTCCAATGAATACCTGGTTTGCGAAATATTTTGGGGGAAAAAAGTTTCAAAGACCATTGAAACACCCTGTGACAGGCGGGGCCTTGCTGCTTGAGCTGGGGCACCCTCATCAGTCCAGTCACTCCGCCACTCGGTCGTGGGCTTCCCCATTAAGCAGGTGATTTTGGCCGAGTGTGGCTCGGCCCCCGGACAGGGTCACCTAAATGGGTAATCTGTGGATTCTGAGCATCAAAACAATTAAACAGTCTGTTGAATTAGCCCCTGGTCAGGGTGAATCAGCAAGCAGGCCACAACCCTGGGGCAGGGAAAGGCAAACAATCAGTCTATAGGCCTCATGTCTCTCAGGGCTGGGGCATAGTTTAGGCAGCTTCCTTAACAGGCGGCGGCTTGGCTTCCATGGCAGTCTCCACAGCCGGTGGGTTGTCTGACGGGCAGTCCAGATCCCTGGGCTTTACCACCAGGAGTGCTGCAGGTACCTCTGCAGGAGCCAGAAGTGTACTCCCTTCCTTCTTCCTCCCTCCTCCCCACACCCCTGACTGGCCTGGACTGCCTCCTTTTATCTGAATTCTCCACTTGGAGCATGTGCAGTAGGGAGGAGGGGGCGTGGCCTCCTGGGCCACAATTGGTCCGCCCCTGGCGGCCCAGTGCGGGGTTGGTACACCCCGTCACACAGCCCATTTAAATATTTTTGTAATGAAACATTCAATTTGGGGTTTTTTTTAAATGACTGTTTTGAAGTTTGAGCTAATTATAATAAAAAAATTGAAGTCAAAATCAAAACAAGCCTGTCATGAAGTTTTCACCTTTTTTGAAGCCACATTTCACAGCCTGCAAGGTGGCAGGTTCATTATCTGGAGCAGGAGCAAGTAGTGGAAGTTCGAATCAACCTAACATTTTCAAGTTTACATGAAGTGTCTGCATTTTATTAACCATGACAGAGACTGCTCATTCCTGCTTCCCTTTTGGGAGCAGGCTGCCCCAAATGGGGAAGAAAGGAGCAGATTGCTCACTGTGTGTGAAGGAGCAGCTCTGGGACAGACCAAGTTTCAGACAGACCAATCTCTCCAGTGCACCATCTGGACAGCTCCACCTACTCCCTACTCAGGCCTGTAGTGACTACAAACCTGCCTGAAACTGGGGGGTACGTACTTCGCACAGCTCAGCCATGCCCCCGTGGCCATGCACTAGCTTAATGAGAGTTAGTGCAGCTATGTGTACGCAGGCAGGAGAATCACACCCCTAGGTCATAGGGTAGGCCGAGTCACAGAGTACATGACTGATGCCTAAGGACCCTATCCTCCAACCACATGGAATGCAGGTCAGTGGGGACCCTCCATTCTTATATTATAGATCCTGAGACCGAAAGGAACCATTATGATCATCTAGTCTCACCTCCTGGATAACACAGGCAAAAGAACCTCCCTCATATAAGTCTTACATCTAGGGTTGCCAACTTTCTACTCACACAAAACCGAACACCCTTGCCCCACCCCTCTTCCAAAGCCCCACCCTGCCCTGTCCTGCGCCTTAACCAAGGCCCTGCCCCCGTTCACTCCATCCCCCCTCGCTCTGTCGGTCACTCGCCCTACCCTCACTCACTCATTTTCACTGGGCTGGGACAGGGGTGGGGGAGGGAGTGAAGGCTCTGCCTGGGGGTGTGGGCTCCCAGGTGGGGCCAGAAATTAGGAATTCAGAGTGTGGGAGGGGACTCCGGGCTGAAGCAGGAGGTTAGGGGGGTATGGGTTCTGGGCTGGGGGTGTGGGTTCTGGGGTGGGGCCAGAAACGAGGGGTTCAGGGTGCGGGAGGGGGTGACTCTGACTGGGGGTGCTGGCTTTGGTATGGGGCTAGGGATAAGAGATTTGGGGTGCAGAAGGGGGCTCCATGCTGGGGTGGAGGGGTTTGGAGTGCAGGAGGGGGCTCCGGGCTAGGGCAGGGGGGTGGGGTGGGGTGAGGGCTCCTACTGGGGGTGCAGACTCTGGGGTGGGGCTGGAGTTGAAGGGTTTGAGGTGCAGGAAGGGGCTCCAGGCTTGGATGGAGGGGTTTGGAGGGTGGGAAGCGGATCAGGGCTGGGGTGTGGGAGGGGCTCTGGGATGCAGGCTCCAGGCTGCACTTACCTCAGGCAGCTCCCAGAAGCAGTGGCATGTCCCTGCCTCCGGCTCCTATGCGGAGATACAGCCAGGTGGCTTTGCGTGCTGCCCCATCTGCAGGCACCATCCCCACAGTTCCCACTGGCCACAGTTCCCGGCCAATGGGAGCTGCAGAGCCGCCGCTCGGGGCAGAGGCAGAGTGCAGAGCCCCCTTGGCTGCCCCTATGCGTAGGAGCCAGAGAGGGGGCATGCTGTTGCTTCTGGGAGCCGTGCAGAGCCAAGGCAGGCAGGGAGTCTGCCTTAGCCCCACTGTGCCACCGATCGGACTTTTAACAGTTCAGTCAGCGGTGCTGACTGGAGCGAGGGCCCCTTTTCAACCGGCCGTTCCAATCGAAAACCAGACACCTGGCAACCCTACCTACAACATTGGCTAAACATGTAGGTTTTTCCTGACCGTTCATAAGCTTGATTTTAAAATTGCCATTGATGGAGAATCCAGCATGACTCGTGGTAAATTGATGGTGTAGTAGAGAGAGTGAACCGGGAACACAGGGCTTGGTGCAAGACCAGAAGCCTGAACCACAGTCAGCAAAGCCAGTCCATGCTATCAACAAAAGTCAGTCCCTATCCTAGAGCAGATGCTTGCTTACAGGTTTATCTGGCAAAGGCACTACTAGCATTGCTAAAACACAGGGTCTCCTAAGTAGCACTAGGCACTGGGTATTCATGTAAACACATTCCAGAAGGCTAGCACAGGTACATCCCAACCTAGCACAAAATAAGATGGTTTGACGGAAGTGATGAACAGATATGATTTGTTTGAGACAATAGGTACAAGGGGAGGAAACAAACAGATGTAATGAAACATGTCAGGGGATATGTTAATTGTTTCACCCTGCAAATATCCAGGTACCACCCCTTGTTTCTTTGTACTGGCTTAGGGGATGACATTATGTGGAACGTGTTGGTACCTTGTCACAAGCAGGTTTGCAATGTACCTGTGCAGTGTACGGAATGCTGATAACGTGCTTTTTAGACAATAAACCTGGCCAAGCCTGAACCGAGCCTTTGGTCTTTCTGGGTAGTACTATTGAGGTCTGCTGAACCAACTATCTGTGCAGGGCTGGGGCAGCATATGGAGAGAACAAATGCGCACGCCAACCGACAACTGTTCCAATGGTTAATTACCCTTCCTGTTAAAAATATACGCCTTATTTCCAGTCTGAATTTGTCTAGCTTCAACTTCCAGTCTGCTTGCTTGAAGAGCCCTGTAACGGGGTGACACTCACATCTCATAAGCAGCCCCCTTGGCAAAGCGTGTGCGCCTGCACTTTCTCTCCATCTTGCGGTGAGTCTTCAGCAACTCAGCCCTCCAGTCAAGTCACACGTAGTCTGTATGTGAAACTACAGACAGATAAACGCCTTCCATGGTACAAGTCCCACAGGGTCCTCTCTCGGTGCCCTCTGTAATGTCTCTTTATCTGCAGCCCCATCCCTGGGCTTGCTCCTCAGTCAGTCCAGCAGGGCCTCTCGCAGTCCTCTGGTTCTAACAGTCTCTCAGCCTCTTCTGGGCTCTCTCAGATTGTCCCTGCTCTGGTATAGAGCAGTGCCCCAGGCTCCCTCCCTGGAGGCAATGTCTTCACCCTCTCAGGGCTATTCTGGCCCCAGCTCTCCTGCTGGGCCACTAGAGGAGTTCAGTTCCCCCTTCTGAGGTACATCAAAGGTCCAGGCCACTTTCCCAGTGACTAATGGGGGGAGATCTGGCCCACCCACTACTTCAGAACCCAGCCCAGGGACCTTACAGAGAGCAGCCATCCACATCCCTTTAAATAAATTGTATCGTTGCTGTGAGACTGACAGGCCCATAGTTACCTGGGTCATCCTGTTTACTCTTTTTAAATGTTGCACTCCCTGTTGCCCTGGATATGAGGGGTGTATATACCCCAGAATGTGATCAAGCTAATGGCAACCATATTATGTGCATTTCAGCCACCCTGAATTAATGAAATAGAACACCACGTAGTTAAGGGTTAATTTGGAGACAGGCTTGCAGAAGCAAGGTCAAAACTAAGCTACAGTTTTTGCTAATCAGAATGGGAGGAGGGGACAGACAAGTTAACAACGGAGACTGAAAACCTTGGTGGTTGGAAAATCATGAGTCTAGACACCTCTGATATTAAAAGTGTATTGAAAGTTAGAAAAGTGATGATATAGTAGGGGTCATTATGATCTATGTGTTTTGTAGAAGTCAGCTAATAGAGTGTATTTTGGAGCAGTCCTCTGAAGCCATTTAGAGAGGTGTTTTTCCTGACACCCTTTCTCTCCAGCGGGTGAGCAACTGGCCACTGTGAACCTGCTGTTAATTACTGAATACCATTCCAGATGTTAGGTAAATATCTGGGATGTGCTAGACCTATTGCTTATGTCTGCGTGTGCTTATATCTGATTAACTGCAGTGTTAGCTAAGAGCATGCTGACTTGCATTTAATCCTTGATCACATAGGATCGCTGAGTTCCTGTTGATTTATTCCTTACACCGCCTGGAGTGAAATAGTTAAGTTGCCCCTGTTAGGGGTTCTGAAAACCCTTGGTAACACCACTAGCCCCATATATGAGCCCAGCAGCCATTGTTCTCCAGGCCTCAGTGATTATGGATGGCCTAGCTCCAAGTTCTATGACTTGGAGAGGAAGGGTCATCCTTTCATCCCACTATTGCAGCAATCAACTATGACCAGTAGCTGGTCATGGGCACGATGGGAAGGATCTGGACAGTCACAAGTGGCTTGTATCCTCCTTCTGTTGATCTGTACAAATACCGAAAGAGTTAATATCTAAACCAGATATTTTTTATGGACGTGCTGGTGCCAGATGGTGTTGTCAAACAGGACGTAATTGCATTTAGAAAACTTTTAAATAGTTTTGCAGGCTTGAGGTGACTTAGATGACATTTAGCAGTCTTCAAAAAATCACTTATACAAGAACAGAAATAGAAGGATTATGAAAGAAAATGTCACCATCTGAGTTTGTCTTGGGCCTTATTGAACTGAGATATCTGAGACTGGTGAATACTTAGCAACTATTTACAGTACATGGAATTGATATCATTGTTGCTTTAAATTCAGCACATTTGTTGGGGCAGCCATTCCAAGACAGAAGGCTGGAGAAAGCCTTTCATAGATTTAGGGTTTAAGACATGATTTAACTTGAATCCGAATATAGATAAACCCTTCAGGGAAACCTAATTAATGGAATTTAAATCTTTAACCAAAAAAAACCCACCTCCAACAATTTCAAATGATTCTTTGTTACTGTTCGCTGTAGCATCAGACTTTAAAGCTAAAGTGATTCTGCCATTTGCAAGGTCAGGAAAATAAAGAAAAGCCATATGGGAAAGATATAGATTTCTTGTGGTGGAAACAGGGATTTGTAAGAGGGTGATTCAGCGGAAGAAGAGAAGAATGTCTAATCTTACAAGATGAGGGGAAGAGTCAATGGAGATAGCCAGCGTTTACAGCTCCAGGAGGACAGAGGATAATTCACAGAAGACTGCAAGGGAGAACCAAAGACAAGAGGACTTTCAGCCAGAAAGAACAGGAGGAAGGCCAAAGAATCATACCAACATCAGGAAGAGGCAGGTCTACATGATTGGTGACAGGCCTGTCCGTTCTTCTCATTAGGGAGTTGCCAGAGCTGATCCAGAGAACAGAAGAGTGCGCTGTTTGCTGGGAGCTGAGATACAAGATGTGGACCTGAGGCAGAAGAGGATCCCAATGGAAGCAGGAAAGAATCCACTGATTGTCTTTTACATGGGAACAAATGATACAGCTAGATTCTTGCTGGAATGTATGAAGGGAGACTATGCCAGGCTGGGGGAAACACTTAAAGAAATGAAGACTCAGGTGATCTTCAGTTGGAATCTACCTGGCCCTAGAGGATGAGAACGAAGGTGAGACAAGATGATGATGATGATCAGCAGATGGCTCAGGCAGTGGTGCTATAAGGAGGGCTCTGGGATGTTCGACCACTTGAAGGCATTCACAGACAGATTGCTGTTGTCATGGGACGGACTCCTCCTGAGAAGGGAGGGAAATAGACTTCTGGGATGGAGGTTGGCACAACTGATTAAAAGAGCTTTAAACTAGGAATTTGGGGGAGATAGTTGGGAGATGCTCGTATAATCTCCACACCTGTTGCTAACATTGAGTGAGAGGAAAATCAAGAAAGAGAGGACACGCCAATGGAGAAAGGAACATCAGAGGGTAGGGGAATGGACATCAAGAGGAAAGATAGTGCAAATACCAATGACACCAACAGTTGGGTAGGTGATACTGGTAGTAAAATGACTGTACCTAAATCAGGTGAGGAATCTGGATGAACCCAATCAGAAACAACTAAGATGTCTGGTCTGTATACCAGTGCAAGGAGCCTGGGTAACAAAATGAAAGAACTAGAACTATTGGTGCAGGAAGTGAAAGCAGATATTATAGGGATAAGAAACATGATATAGTAGTCATGACTGGAGTACAGGTATTGAAGGATATGTGCACTTCAGGAAAGACAGAAATAAAAGGCAAAGGTGGTGGAGTAGCATTGTATATTAATGATGAGGTAGACTATAAAGAAGTTAGAAGAAACAGAATCTGTTTAGGTCAAAATTACTTTGGGGAAGAAAGCTACCAGAAGCTCCCTTAGGATTGTGCATGGGGTATGCTACAGATCCCTGGATCTGATTTAGATATGGCTAGAGACCTCTTTAATAATTTTAATTAAATAAATACTATTGGGAATTGTGGGATTATGGGAGACTTCCCAAATATAGATTGGAGGACAAGTGTTACTAATAATGGTAGGGTCCAGATTTTCCTGGATGTAATAGCTAACAGATTTTTTCATGAAATAATCACCAAACCAAGAAGAGGTGATGCCATTTTAGATATAGTACTGCTGAGTAATGATGACGTCATAGAAGAACTGGTTGCAGGTTTGAATGATCATGAGCTAATTCAGTTTAAACTAAATGGAAGGTTAAACAAAAATAGATCTACAACTAGGGTCCTTAATTTCAAAAGGGCAAACTTTGAAAAAATTAAGTGAATTAGTTTGCGAAGTGAACTGGACTGAAGAACTCAAGGGTCTGAATGTGGAGAAGGCTTGGAATTACTTTAAGTCAAAGTTGCAGAAGGGTTGCATACCAAACTGGATAAGCAACATCTCAAACAGTTTATTAAGATAAAGCAGAAGGCCTACAAGGAATGGAAGATGGGATGGATCAGCAAGCAAAGCTACCTCTTGGAGGGCAGAAAGTGTAGGGAAAATGGGAGAACTTCCGAAAGCCATGCAGAGTTGGACTTTGCAAAGGAAATTAAATCTGATAGTAAAAGGTTCCATAGTCATATCAATAAAAAGAAAACAAGGAAAGAAGTAGGACTGCTAAACACTGAGGATAGAGTGGAGATTAAAGACATATTTAAATGAATATTTTGCCTCAGGGTAGTGGCAGGATGGCTAATGGAAAGGCACGGGAACTAGGGGTTTGGGGGGTGCTGCAGTATCCCCAGGTTTTACATGGGGCTCTGCTCCTGGCCCCATGCCTGGGCTCCGCTCCTGGCCCTGCACATGGGGTCCTGGCTACCGGCCCTGCACCCCAACCTCGGCCCCTTTACCCCTGTCCACTGGAGCCACGGGCCCTGCCCCAGCTCTAGGGGCTGGTGGGGGGGTGCGGAAAGGGGCAAGAGAGGGCACAGCACCCCCACTATAACAAGTGTTCCAGCACCACTATGGAAATGAGGATATGGAAGTGGAAATTATCACATCAAAGTTGGAAGTCAAACTCAAACAGTTTAATGGGACCAAATCAGGAGGCCCAGATAACCTCTATCCAAGAATACTAAAAGAACTGGCACATGAAATTGCAAGCACAATAGCAAGGATTTTTAATGAATCTGTAAACTTGGGGCTTGTACCCTAAAACTGCAGAATTGCTAATATGGTACCTATTTTTAAGGAAAGGGGAAAAAAGTAATCCAGGAAACTACAGGCCTGTTAGTTTGACCTCAGTTGTATGCAAAGTCTTGGAACAAATTTTGAGAGAAAAAGTAGTTAAGGACATAAAGGTAAATGGTAGTTGGGATAAAATACAACATGGTTTTACAAAAGGTACATCATGCCCAACTAACCTGCTCTCCTTCTTTGAGAAGATAACATATTTTTTAGACAAAAGCAATGCAGTAGATCTAATCTACCTGGATTTCAATAAGGCATTTTATACATTTCCACATGGGAAATGATTATTTAAATTGGAGAAGATGAGGTTTAATATGAGAATTGAAAGGTGGATAAGGAACTGCTTAAAGGGGAGACTACAACGGGTCATATTGAAAGGTAAACTATCAGGAGGGCGGTTACTAGTGGAGTTCCTCAGGGACTGGTCTTGGGGCCAATCTCATTTAACATTTTCATTAACGACCTTGGCACACACAGTGGGAGTATGCTAATAAAATTTATGGATGACAAAGTCGTGAGGTATTGCCAATATGGAGGAGAACTAGAATATCATCAAGAAGATTTGGAGGACCTTGAAAACTGAAGTAATAGAAATGGGATGAAATTTAATAGTGCAAAGTGCGAAGTCATGCATTTAGGGATTAACAACAAGAATTTTTGCTATAAGCTTGGAATTTATCATTTGGAAGCGACAGAGGAGGAGAAAAACCTGGGTGTATTGGTTGATCACAGAAGGGCTATGAGCACCCTATGTGATTTGGCCATGAAAAAAGCTAATGCAATCCTGGTATGCATCAGGCAAGGTATTTCTAGTAGAGATAGGAAAGTGTTAGTACCATTATACACGGCATTGGTGAGACCTCATCTGGAATACTGTGCGCAATTCTGGTCTTCCTTGTTTAAGAAAGATGAATTCAAATTCTGGTCTTCCATGTTTAAGAAAGATGAATTCAAACTGGAACAGGTGCAGAGAAGGGCTACTAGAAGGATCAGAGGAATGGAAAACCTACCTTACAAAAGGAGACACAAAGAGCTTGGCTTGCTTAGCCTAACCAAACAAAGGCTGAGAGGAGATATGATTGTTTTCTATAAATACATCAGAGGGATAAATACCAGGGAGGGAGAGGAGTTATTTAAGTTAGGCACCAATGTTGACACAAGAACAAATGGCTATAAACAGGCCATCAACAAATTTAGGCTTGAAATTAGACAAAAGTTTCTAACCATCAAAAGAGTAAAGTTCTGGAACACTCTTCCAAGAGGAACAGGCATGGCAAAAAAAAAACAACAAAAAAAACCTAACTGGCTTCAAGACTGAGCTTCATAAGTTTATGGAGGGGATGGTATGTTGAGACTGCCTACAATGGCATGTGGCCCATCTGCAACTGCTAGTAGGAAAATATCTCCAATAGCTCATGATGGGATACTAGATGGGGAGTGCTCTGAGTTATTACAGAGAATTCATTCCCAGGTGTGTGGCTGGTGGGTCTTGCCAACATGCTCAGGGTCCAAATGATTGCAAATTTGGGGTCAGATTGGCAGAGACCCTTCCTTTGCAGTATAGGGCATGAGTCACTTGCAGATTTAAACTAGAGTAAGTGGTGGATTTTCTGTCACTTGAAGTCTTAAAATCATGATTTGAGGACTTCAGTAACTCAGCCAGAGGTTATGAGTCTATAACAGGAGTGGGTGGGTGAGGTTCTGTGGCCTGCAACATGCAGGAGGTTGGACAAAGTGAGCATGATGGTCTCTTCTGGAGTTAAAGTCTGTGAGACTCATATGATGAGTAGAAAACAACAGCTTGTACCATAAATAATGAATTATCAATTTTTCAAGTAACAAATTTGTTTGTCATTGAGCACATCCGCTGCAGTATTTATACAACCTGCACAAATTTGTATTTATTCATTATAGGATCATACGAGGGGGTATAACTAATAATAATGGAAGGTCAATGTAGGCTAAATATTGGTGATAGTGAGGAAACCCCTAACAAATCAAATCCATTAAACTGTGGAGTAATCATTTAAGTGGGGCAGAAAAAACCCCATCAACCAGGACATTTAAAATTAACTAGAAAAGATACCGTAGGGAGCAAATCTGCTTTGTCAAGGAAATAGACCAGGGGTTGATCCAAGGCTCATTTAAGTCAATGGAAAGATTCCCATTGACTTTTGTTGCTTTTGTATTAAGCCCTATCTGACCAAATGAGACTTCATCCAATTCAGTAAAGCACCTAAGTACATTCTTTACTTTAAACATGAGTAATTTTCCTCCTGTTTAGCAAAACACTGAGGGTCAGATCCTCCAAAGTATGTAGGTACCTAACTGCCTTTGAAGCCCAATGGGAGTTAGGCACCTAAATACCATGGAGGATCTGGGCCTCAATCAGTGGAACTGCCGCACATTTCAATGCTGTGCTGAATCTCAGCCTAAACTTCTATGATTCCTTTTTTCTATTTTTATGGTAAATGTTCAAGTGACAAAACCAACTTTCTTTCAACTGAAATCTTGAAATACAATAAAAAGGAAACCAAGAGAAACAAGAGGATTAATTTCTAAATTGTAATCATTAATAAGAAAGGAAGGACAATCCTGTGGTTATGTCACAGGGCTGGTAATCAGGAAGGATAGATTTTATACCCCTCTCCACCAGTGACTTTCTGTATGACTTTAGGTACGTCACTTAGCCTCCTTGTGCTCAGTGTCCTCTTTTGTAGAATGGGGACATTGATTTTTATCTGTCGCCCAGAGATATTTTGGAGCTTAATTCCATAAGACATGTGAAGTGCTTTGTCAACTTTAGAAATAAAGGTGCAACAGAAATTCCGGTTATTACTGTTGAGATAAAGTGGGTGAGCTAATATTTTTTATTGGACCAACTTCTCTTGGTGTAAGAGACAAGCTTTCGAGCTCTTCTTCAGGTCTGCGTAAGCTCAAAAGCTTGTCGTCTCTCTCACCAACAGAAGTTGGTCCAAAAAAGACATTAGCTCAACCACCTTGTCTCTCTAAAGTCCTGGGACCAACATGGCTACCACAATAGGCGCTTACAATTATTACTGTTAACGAACCAGAATGCCAATGAAGGAAAGAGATTTTCAGAAGCGCAGGAGAAAGTCTTAGTGCAATTTAGGGTATGTCTACACTGCAGTCAGAGGTGTGACAGCAGCATGTGTAGACACTACTGAGCTGGCTTTAATCTAGCTATCGTGAGGACCAATAGCAGTGAAGCCGCAGCAGCACAGGCTACACAAGCCCATCCAGGACCCTGGGTACTTACTTGTGCAGCTAGCTCACACTGAAGGCTGTCTTGCCGTGTCTTCACTGCCATTGATACCTGTACTAGCTAGTCTGAAGCTAGCTCAGTAGTGTCTACACAAGCTGTAATCGCACACCCCAAATGAGGTGTAGCCAGACCCTGAAAATAATACATTTGTGCTGCCCAACTGAATGCCTAACAGTGCGTGCATACAGATGCACGTGTGCACACACACACATTTCCTCTGCAAGAAGAGACAAGAGGGGCTAAAGGGGAAAAGCCCACATCAGTAGGGGCTAACTGGGAAGAAAAGAGGACCTCTTATGCTAGCCCGTTGAAAGAGAGCCTAGCTAGAGCTAGCACCTACCCCAGGACTACCTGAAAAAAGGCCTGACTTGGTCTGAAGGATAACTAGAGACTGCGAGATGCCAGAGCCTCTCTAAGGGCAGGTAGGCCTGATATAGGACTGTTTTATGTGTGCTTGTTCCCTGGAACTATTGTGGTTTCCTTTGGGGATCTGTGGAGGAGTGCACCTGGGAAGAGGCTGGTGAATCATGGTAGAAAGTAGCCCAGGGATAAAAAATGTGTCTGAATAGCAGACCCTAGCTGTTTATTACAGGGTCCCTGTTCTGGAACCCAGAGTAGAGGGCGCCCCTACCAGCTCACTAATGAAGATGGCAGGAAGGCCCTCAAAACAAGACCTGGCAAGCACTATTAAGTCTGAAGTCAGGCTAAAGACCTGGCCTGACGCTACTGGACTACAGCCACACAGGACCACAGCCACACAGGACCTGGTTTAACCCCTGAAGGTGTGGGACCGCAGGTAACCTAAGCAGGGTGCTGAGTCATGAGAAGTAGACCACAGCAGAACTGGAACTGCTGTCAGCTGGAGTTGTGCTTGAGGAAGAGACCCTGATATGTCATGTCATGTCACACTGGCTGATGAGTTACTTTATCACAGGCTCCAATTCAACAAAGCACTTAAGCAAGTGAATATCTTTAAGCCTGCGCTTAAATGTCTTGACTTCAATGGAACTTGTGCACATGCTGAAAGTTAAGCATGTGCTTAAGTGCTTTGCTGAATCAGGACCTTACATATTGCTCATAAGAGAACATGTTAAAAGCTTCTTGCTAAAGCTGTGCAGAAATTTTCTCAAGCACAACCGAAGACTCCTAGAACATGCCTCAAAACTCATGACTTGTCTTATCCCTGGGTAAGTTGCAAGCCTCAGTTTAAACTCGTGTGCAGTTCACCCGTGCTGGGGGAGATTAAACTGATGCATCAGTACAAAAATCCCTAATGCAGACAAGCCCTCAGACCAGGGATCGGCCGCCTTTGGCACACGGCCCATCAGGGAAATCCGCTGGCGGGCTGGGACGGTTTGTTTACCTGCAGTGTCCGCAGGTTCAGCCGATCACAGCTCCCACTGGCCGCGGTTCACCATTCCAGGCCAATGGGGGCTGCGGGAAGCGGCGCGGGCCGAGGGACGTGCCTCAGATCATGTTTGAAAGTTCACCAACATTCACTGCCTTTAAGAAAAACCGGTCCCAATTCTGATCAAGATTTCCCTTTGAAATCACACTAAACTGAGTGTTACATATTAGAGCTGGTTTAAAAAATGGGAGTTGGTCAACTTTTGAACATTTTTAACAAACATGGCAAAAAAAAGGAATATTTCATCCTCTTCATTTTTGAGCAACATTTGAAAGCTTTCAACCACCTTTGTTAAATATGAAGTTGGTGTGAAACACAGATGAAATTCAATAGCTTTGATTGAATTTTACATTGAAATTTTGGAGCTGGGGGTGTCAAATGAAAGTGAAAACAAAACATAGGGACAAGGGGGCAATCAAAGAGACAGGGACTTGAGAGGAAAGGAAATATCCCTATTAGCACCTATGAAGTCAAACTGCGGAATTTTGTTTATAGTTCTGCTTCTAACAATTCCTTCCCCCTCCTCATTATGGATCTGCAAAAAAAAAAAAATTGCAATGAAATGTCAAAACCTCCAGAATTTGAGGATTTTGCATTTTGTTTTCTCTAAACTGGACCAATTCCGTGAAACAAAACGTGCAAATGTTGCCATTTTTCACACAAGTGAGTGTTTTTCAGCTAAAATGGTCGTAATTTAACAGATGCCTCAACATTTCAGAAACGTTGAATTTGGAAATTTTGTTTCAATGAAGATCTGGATATTTGAAATGCAAAATTTGGCGTACTTTGATATAAAAACTGCTAATTTCTTTCTCTCTCTTTTACACACACACACACACACACACACACACTGTTTGGCTGCATATTGGCCTGGAACAAAAAAACTCTGACAATGTTTTCACATCTCCTTTTAGGAAAATATTCACTATTTTCACACAGTCAAATTCTTCAGTGACATAATGGTCTTTGTAACCAAGAAGAAGATTAGCATCACATTTTAATGACACTAAGACCAAATTTAATCATTTAAAATGGAGGACAAATTCTCAATATCACCTTTAAGAAAATCCTCCCTTTGGCTTCAAAGCCCCTAGCACACCTAATCCATGTCTATATAGTCTATATTTGTACAGCACCTAGTACAGTGGGGTCCTGGTCCATCACCGGGGCTCATAGGTGCTACCACAATACAAATAACAGTAATGGCAAAGTCAAATGTTTTCTCATCTCCAGTTTTCTCTCCAAGCCAGATGGTGAAAATATGAGATTGTCAGGCTTTATAAAGGCAAATTTAACAGTGTTGTTTCAAATAGCTTTGACTAGGAGAAATAAATCAAATCTGCAGCTTTCTGTTCAAGAATATGTTTTTTGTTATCTGAATGAATATGTTTTAGTGAATTAGACATGGATAAGTTATTTCTATTATAAATGCTGTTGTATGATTCATATCATTCCATATTGGTTTTGTTTACTTAATTTGTTCTTTTCTATATGCAGTCACAACTGATTGTGGAGGGCTGGTAGTTTGGTTTCGTCCATCTTCTAACACTATAATACAATAGGACACAACAATGGAAACCTCTAACCCAGAGATTGGCAATCTTTGGCACGTGGCCTGCAGGGAAATCTGCTGGCGGGCCAGGGCGGTTTGTTTACCTGCAGCGTCCGCAGGTCCGGCCAATCGCAGCTCCCACAGGCCGTGGTTTGCTGTTCCAGGCCAATGGGGGCTGCGGGAAATGGCGGCCAGCACATCTCTCGGCCCATACCGCTTACCGCAGCCCACATTGGCCTGGAACTGCGAACCGCAGCCTGTGGGAGCTGTGATCGGCCAAACCTGCGGACGCTGCAGGTAAACAAACCATCCAGGGCCGCCAGCAGATTTCCCTGATGGGCCATGTGTCAAAGGTTGCCAATCCCTGTTCTAGCCTGTGAGACATAGTCTTCAAGGGAATAGACAGAAGCCTGTTGGAGGCAAATGCTTGTATTTCAAATGAAAATAATTATACTTGCATTTAACAAAGAGCAGGGTTTGGTCAAAGATTGTGATGACCCCAGGCCTATGAATACTTTTGCACATGAAGTTAAATCTCATTTAAGTCAAAGGCAAAAGTCCCATTGCTTTCATTAAGCCAGGCTTTTCACCTATGGACTTCATGCTCTGCTTAGAACTCATTTTCTGCACCATAAGCATTCACACTAAACTAGCACTTCACTAGGAGTAGCAGTAGCAGGAATTATATCCTCTGTAAAGCAGCCCCAGTTTTATCTCACATCTCCTTGATATTTCTTCTAGCATAGGGCAGTGGTCCACATGCACATCATCCCCTGAGCCACATAAATCCCAAGGCACATGGAAGTTGTTAGTGTCATTACCTCACATAAGTGCATCCTCCCATTATTCGTGACAATGTAAAAACTGTTGTATTCTTGTTTTAAATAACACATTCTGATTCTTGGAATTCCACTGTTCCCTGCAATTTGCGTATTAACCTGAAATAGGACATTTTGAATCACACATAGCTATGGATATTTATGAAATTAAATGTTTCTCTTTTTTGTTTTAAGCTTACTTTTCTGTTTAGGTGGAGATAAATTCTAATGAGCGGAGTCTCACTCCATTTTGCCTAATTGCCACATATATGGCAATAGTGTCCCTGGGCATTACATCAGAGGAACATGCCCAGGGCCTCTCCTGATTTCCTAGAGGGCACGTTCTCTTCATCTGACTGTCTCAGCCGGAGAAGTCTGAAAGGGATGTGTGGTGTAAACCACGTCTCTTGGGATGACAGAGATGGCTGGCTGGCAACAATGTAATAGCAGATTAACAGTCAACGGGGAGAGTCAGGGTTGAGCACCTTCACCTGAGCTAGAGGACTAGCCGACCCAGCCTTCAGTCAGATTAAAGAGCTCAGCTGGGTTGTACTAGGACTGCTTGATTGGCCAGCCTGTCTGCTTAACTGAGGGCAGCCGGCAGGCCTGCTATTAAGATCAGCAGCAGGGGCCTGGCTACTTAATGCTTTGGCCTGCAGCTGTGGTTGGCCTTGTGTTTTCCTTGCCCCTATCCTGCATCAGTGCCTGCCTTGCTCTAGCTTCGACCCTTGACTAAGGTTCCTAGCACCCTCACCCCAGTTCTAGCCACTGAGCTGGGCTGCTGGCCTGACAGGAAAGGGGAGTTTCAAGCTTCAAGGAGATGTGGTTGTGAACCTTGGGGATGGTCAGGTGAAGTAGGGGAGATTGGGTGAGAGGATTTAGTTGGGAGATAAAGAGGGGTTTGGTGTGGGGGATTGAGTTATATGCCCGATGGGGTTGTCTGGGAAGGTCTGAGACTGCAGGGAAAGGTTTGAGGAGAGGATGACGGGTTGGAGTAATGCATGGGGATTGGGGCATGAAGGGGTTCTGAGCCAGGGGGGGTGCATTGGTTGGACTCGGAAGGCCTCTGTGCATGAAAGGGTTAAATAAAGATGTGATGGGGAAAATGAGATTGTGAGTATGGAGAATTAATGCAATCTTAAAACCCCCCTGCCCCAAGCGGAGTTTGACCCCACAAATGAAGATATGCCAGAGACTCCACAGCCCCTTAAGACTTTGCTATTGATTTTTATGTTGAAGGGGAGCAGATACTATGATGATGGGTGGCAGTATAAAACACTAAGACAGCTACATGTGAAATGGTGTCTGTGACTGAGGGAAGACAGAAGGGTAAGAGCTAGATCCTGAGGGTAGGGAAAGGGTATGGAGGGAAGACTTGACTGGGAGTAAACATTAAAGAACTTGCAGAGGGATAACTACGCTTTCCTCCTCTCCTGCCTTTTATTGTAAAGCGTCCCAGCTTTTCATTAGGAAAAGGGGCAGGTATGGTGAGAAGGAAGGGTGGGCCTCTTTTTCTGCCCACTGCCCTACCAATCACGCTCCCCCTCCACCAAAACCCTTCCCCCCGATGCCTCTGTTCAGGGGCCAAGTGTTTAGTCAACCTGCAGGGAGAGGGCATTAGGGCAGGAAGCTGTGGGGAGCCAGGGAACCAGCAGCCCCACCATTTCTGGGTAATGGGATGGATTGAACCCTCAGCAAATTCACGGATGACACTAAGTTGGGGGAAGGGGTAGATACCCTGGAGGGTAGGGATAGGGTCCAGAGTGACCTAGACAAATTGGAAAAATCTGATGAAGTTCAACAAGGACAAGTGCAGAGTCCCGCATTTAGGACAGAAGAATCCCATGCACTGCTACAGGCTGGGGACCAACTGGCTAACCGGCAGCTCTGCAGAAAAAGACCTGGGGATTACAGTGGACGAGAAGCTGGATATGAGTCAACAGTGAGCCCTTGATTCCAAGAAGGCCAATGGCATATTGAGCTGCATTAGTAGGAGCATTACCAGCAGATCGAGGGAAGTGATTATTCCCCTCTATTTGGCATTGGTAAGGCCAAATCTGGAGTAGTGCATCCAGTTTTGGCCCCCCACTATAGAAAGGATGTGGACAAATTGGAGAGAGTCCAGCAAAGGGAAACGAAAATGATTAGGGGGTTGGGACACATGACTTACGAGGAGAGGCTGAGGGAAACGGAAATGATTAAGGGGCTGGGGAACATGACGAGAGGCTGAGGGAGCTGGGCTTATTTAGTCTGCAAAAGAGATGAATGAAGGGGGATTTGATAGCAGCCTTCAACTACCTGAAGGGGGGTTCCAAAGAGGATGGAGCTAGGCTGTTCTCAGTGGTGGTAGATGACAGAACAAGGAGCAATGGTCTAAAGTGGCAGTGGAGGAGGTCTAGGTTGGATATTAGAAAACACTATTTCACTAGGAGGGTGGTGAAGCACTGGAATGGGTTACCTGGGGAGGTGGTGGAATCTCCATCCTTATTGGTTTTTAAGGCCCGGCTTGACAAAGACCTGGCTGGGATGATTTAGTTGGGGTTGGTCCTGCTTTGAGCAGGGGGTTGGACTAGATGACCTCCTGAGGTCTCTTCCAATCCTAATCTTCTATGATTCTATGATTCTTTTGGGCACCAGTTGCCACTGCAAAAAGACTGACCAGGAAGCCTAATGGAATGCCAAACTATATTACACTGTTAAGCCACGAGGTAGTTCAGTGTGCATAATACTTTATTTGAATGAACCACAACCATACCACTCTGAGCATGAAAGGATCTTATGATGAGCACATGTGGTGTATATAAGCCACTCTGGGGCCAGTCCATCTCCGGTACAGGAGCATGACAGGGGAAATCTAGACTGCGTGGGGTTTGGCCATTACAGTCTGAACATAACCCAGAAGGGTTTGGGGTTTTTTTTGTACTTAGGTACTGATATGGAAGATGTTGGGGCCCTGGGGTGTGGCAGAGAGGAAGTTATTCTAGGTGTAGGTACAGTGCGAAATAAGGCACGGAGGGACAAAAGAAACAGAGAAATAAAACAGCCACTTTAAACATAGTGTAAGGAGCAGAAAGAGATGCAGAAAAGGAGGGTAGAGATACAGCAACCCCCCCCCCCACACACACACAACTTGTATAAACAGTATAAAGACTGCCCAGGCAAAATGGCTTATCCAGACACTCTTGAAATTTCATATCCTTTACCAATTTCAATTCCAATTTCATGTACTCTACTACAGATGTGTTCCTTTGGGCCAGACACAAAACAGGTACAAACTCTCAAAATATGATACATAAGACTGTCACTACTTCATGGCTGGAGAAAAAATGCAGTACGTTTTATAGCATAATGTCCAAAAGTACCACAATGGCAAAAGTAAAGATTTTGCAGCATGATGATGAGAGAGAAGCCCTTTTCACTAGGCTTTTAGGGAAGGAATGGTAACGCAGCTAATAAGTCAAATGTACCTGAAGCAAGTTGCTAAGAAACAGTAGCTATTAGCCATTCCGGGGCTGTTGCTGGGATTTATAGCTAATTCTTTTAACAACTGGAATTCTAAAAGTGTGAAACTGAAAGGCACAAGGGTTGGGGTGTGTGTGTGTGTGTGTCTGTGTTTTAAAATTTCAATTTAGCCCATACAATAGTACATTCCCAAACGAATGTCAGTAATACAGCGCTTACAAAGGCTACAGAATTTAAAGTTTGAATTATTTGTGCCTGTCTAGACACAGTCTGCCTCACATCATTGCCACTCAGAATTTCCTGGTCATTTCATGTGGGAATAGGGAGACTGATTTTTTAATTCCTTCCACACCTGCATAGAATAAACAATCCATTTTAGGTAGTATTGTGGTCTCCATCAACATAGCATCTGAGCACCTTTAATGGTCTGGTCCCCTCTCAAAACACCACTGGGAGGCAGAGAAGTACTATTGTCCCCATTTTACAGATGAGAAACGGAGGAATGGAAAGGCTAAGCACCAGATTTTTAGTGGGATTTTCCAAAGTGCCTAGGCACCTAACTCCCAAGAGGAGTTTAGTACCTACATACCTTTGAGGATCTGGGCCTTGGGCATTTTGAAAATCCCAGTAGGTGCCTATCTACATCTTTAGGCATCTAAATACCTTTAAAATCTTTCCCTAAATGACTTGCCCAGGGTCACATAGGAAATATGTGGTGGAACAGAGTATTGAACCCAACTCTCTCAAGTCCCAGGGTCCAGCCCTAAGTATTGGATCATCTTTCCTCTCCCTGGAAATCACTGTGGACAAAGTTGATCTACTGAGGCTTACACAAAAATTTTGTGACTACCATTGGAAGGCAGGAAAAAATGTTTGATGCCTGATGTGTCAAAACCACAAAAATTAAAGCATTTCTGAGGGAGACACTCTAATAGGAACCCTGGTGTGAATCAGCTGTAACACCTGTTTTCAATTACAACAGCTTAAATGATTGTTTAATCTTTCACCAAAAAATTAACCTATCCTTGACAAAAAGCTACATTAGAAGAGTCAACCTAAAATAATAACCCCAAGAATTCCTATACATTTTTAGAAAGAAAAGGAGGACTTGTGGCACCTTAGAGACTAACAATTTATTTGAGCATAAGTTTTTGTGAGCTACAGCTCACTTCATCATATGCATGCATCCGATGAAGTGAGCTGTAGCTCACGAAAGCTTATGCTCAAATAAATTGTTAGTCTCTAAGGTGCCACAAGTCCTCCTTTTCTTTTTGCAGATACAGACTAACGCGGCTGCTACTCTGAAACCTATACATTTTTAAAATGCAATAACGAATTGAGTCTTCCCTCTTGTCTTCAAATGTCAGGGGGAAATTGTATATGGCAACTGTAAAATGAACTATTGACTATTCACTTTCTATCAAAGACAATATTTTCTATTTGTCACAGAAGATCTAGGAACCATACCTCCAAACAGGGACTCTTGTCAAATTGTAGGGAAAGGGTCTGCATGATCTTTATTTAAAAGGTAACTGGGAGCAGAAAGAAGCTATTGATTCTTATCACACTTTGCAAATATTATCTATTATTCCAGCATACTTTAAGTTAAAGCATTTAAAGGGTTTTATATTGATTTAAGTCAGGAGGCAAAAAATGAAATTAAAAATAAGAGGTTTAGGATCAACTGTCTTTCTGAATCTAACAAGGTAGGGGTGTGTGTGTGTGTGTGTATGTGATCAAAGTCACAAGTGAACATTAAGTAAATTTCAGTTTTATATAAGTCCCTGATTCTGCACATGTACTTGTCTAATTTTTAGCATATGAATAGTTCCACTGAAGTCACTTGGACTACTCACCTGTTTAAAGCAGTGCTCAAAGCAGTCTGAAAGAAGAGTGTCAGGTGGAGGTTTTCGCAGAAATGAAAATATATCTAACTTCTCCCCATCCCCACTTGCTCACCCTCCCCAGTCTCCACATTAATTCTGCCCCAATAACTATTCTTATCCTTCCCAAGCTTATCTCTGCTTCTCCTGCAACTCCAGGGGTTCTTCATTCCCCTCTTTCAGGGCTTGGCAGGGTGGCTGCAGCAAGGTCCCCTTTGCCCTTTCCCAGGCTGGGTGTTGCAAGGAGGTGGGGGAGGACCAGAGGAGCTGTCCCCATTGCTTACAAGGAGGAGGGAATAGAGCCCCCCTCTCTGCTACACCCCAGGAGGTGGGGAAGTGTGTAAAACTGACAATCAGAGGGGGATTTCCCTCCCAGCCAGGGCTGGCATGTGAGTCCAATAGTAACCCCTCTGGAGTTGTAACAATTTGTCTGCTGGGTGAGACTCTTGCAACCAGATGCACTTTGAACCAGGACTTAAAGTTAAAGATGGGTGTAGGTGTTTACAGGACCAGAGCCTAAACTACTGACACTAAACTGGGAGGAGAGGTAGATACGCTGGAGGGGAGGGATAGGATACAGAGGGACCTAGACAAATTAGAGGATTGGGCCAAAAGAAATCTGATAAGGTTCAACAAGGACAAGTGCAGAGTCCTGCACTTAGGACGGAAGAACCCCATGCACTGCTACAGACTAGGGACCGAATGGCTCGGCAGCAGTTCTGCAGAAAAGGACCTGGTGTTACAGTGGACGAGAAGCTGGATATGAGTCAACAGTGTGCCTTTGTTGCCAAGAAGGCCAATGGCATTTTGGGCTGTATAAGTAGGGGCATTGCCAGCAGATCGAGGGATGTGATTGTTCCCCTCTATTCAACATTGGTGAGGCCTCATCTGGAGTACTGTGTCCAGTTTTGGGCCCCACACTACAAGAAGGATGTGGAAAAATTGGAAAACGTCCAGCGGAGGGCAACAAAAATGATTAGGGGACTGGAACACATGACTTATGAGGAGAGGCTGAGGGAACTGGGATTGTTTAGTCTGTGGAAGAGAAGAATGAGGGGGGATTTGATAGCTGCTTTCAACTACCTGAAAGGGGGTTCCAAAGAGGATGGATCTAGACTGTTCTCAGTGGTAGCTGATGACAGAACAAGGAGTAATGGTCTCAAGTTGCAGTGGGGGAGGTTTAGGTTGGATATTAGGAAAAACTTTTTCACTAGGAGGGTGGTGAAACACTGAAATGCGTTACCTAGGGAGGTGGTGGAATCTCCTTCCTTAGATATTTTTAAGGTCAGGTTTAACAAAGCTCTGGCTGGGATGATTTAGTTGGGGATTGGTCCTGCTTTGAGCAGGAGGTTGGACTAGATGACCTCCTGAGGTCCCTTCCAACCCTGATATTCTAAGATTCTATGATTCTACTGCACTTTAGGAAAAAGTCAGCTTGTTTATTTATTGCTTAGCATTCTAATTTGTTGTAGACAACAATCTGCCTAATTTCAAAGAACGACACAGAAGGTGAAATTCTTATAAGTGTATTCAAGTCTTGTGAAGCTAATTTATTTTTTAAGTATATTTACTTAGGAGACTTTCCTTTACTAAATTTTCCAACTTGGAAAATCATCAGCAAATTCCTGTGGAAATGATTTTTTTATTTTGATTTTTATTATAGGTTAAAAATCATTGAATCTATTACTTTAACTGAATAGAAATGTTTTCTTTATTCTAATGAGAGTGCAAGTATGAACTGAAAAGTACAGCTAAACTTTAAAAACCACATGCAGTGATTTGTAACCGGAAATTAATGAGAACATTGGCTTGAAAGTAAATTTATATAAGTTTGTGGGGATATGTTTGGTTTGGGGTTTGTTTATTTGTTTACTATTTCAGAGACATTTAAAATGTAATGAATTCAGTGGCTGAAAATGACTCTTTTATGCCAGCTAAGTATCATTCAGACTTTAATACCTAAACGTGATTGAAGAGAACTAAATAGTCACACAAGTGGGGATGACCGTAAGAAGATCCTCTTACATTATGTACATTTTAAAAAGGCCCATGGCTTAGGTTCACTTCATGGTTTCAAATCCAAGCAGGCATGTTTAATTTACTTCAGTAGGGACAGACGTTCGGCAGTTGAGCATGGCTCTGCAAACTTCACTGTGACATGAGGATGATATTTTGCATTTCTACTGAGGTTCTAAATTCCAGTTTATTCTCAATAGGTACCTGTACTGCCCTTTTCACCATAGCAGCTGAGTACCTGCCAGTAATGCATTAAGTGACATGACAAAAGTCTGTCATGTGTGGTTCATTCTCTCTCATCCACTCCCCAGGGGAAGAATTGTGTATGCAGTGAGTTTTTTAGTTTGGTAGGGGGAGGGTTGTTTATGTTAAATGTACACACAGCTGTGTGGTTATGTTAGAGAAAGCATGTTAAAGAAATGTGCCTTGCCTGTGGAGGGGAAGGTGGTGAGGTCTGTGATGGCCCTTAGATCCTAGGGAAGTTTGTTCCACAGTTTGAGACCAGCCTCCAAGAAAGTTCTGTTTCCTGCACAAATGAGTTTTATCCTTGTGGTAGAAAGTTTCATGGTTCCTGAGCAGTGGAGTTGTTAAGCTTTAGAGGATCTTTTAGATATGCTGGGCCATTGACACTGAATTAATTTAATCTCACAATAATTTCATGAGAGAGGAAAATATTATTCTCATTGTACAGACGGTAAAATGGATGTACAGAGATTAAGAGATCTGCCCAGCAAGTCTCTGGGAGGTCTGAGAATAGAGCCCTCATTACCCAACCCCCACTCCTCCTTTGCCCTAGCTATTGCACTCTTGAGAAAGTTTGCCCCATTCAGGTTGTGCATCATCTTTGAATGATTCTGTCTTGCTGACCATCACAGCCTGCGAACTGTGAGACCAGATCCCTCAGCAGCAGCTCTGCCACAGAAGAAGTCAATATGGTGAAAAGACAAGGCGCTAGCTAGTACGATAGGCTTGTTCACTAGGTTTCCAACTTGCAGTCCCAGCTAGGCAATACTATTTTTCAGAGATAAATGATTGGACGATATCCCCAGAGAGGATGGAAGAAGCCGAAGAACTTTCACTGTCAAAAATCATGGCAGGTGTAGGCATGTGCCAGCTGTTCTGGAAATGCACAACTATCTCGGTCCCCGTTCATCTGCTGGGATCACAGTGGGACACGGCTTGAAAGGCAGAAAGAAAGGTAAAATGAAGAAAGGAAGCATCTGATACACCACTTGATTTTAATTAAATCCTGCCTGCAGCCAAAAGAAAACTCTCTTCTTTTCTCACATACACCTGGGACACACGGAAGGATGACAGGGTCTCTGTTCCAACAGTTCCTGCTCCCCACCCTCACAAAGGCATGAAACTGAGTCATATACAAACCTCATACAATCCACTTTGCTCACTGTTCCGAAGGAAGTTCAGCAGCGTCTTCAAAGTCACTGCCAATATGCCCGGAGGGAAGAATCTCCTCTGCCCTCCAGTGTAGTGATCTAATAGATCTGCAAGAGGGGGAAGGCCCTTTGCTTTCTGTTTGTTGAAAACTTCCAGATACACTTAAAGAGAAATCTGTGTGCTTTTAACTTTCTCAGAGGACTGAAGAGTTTTGGGTTTCCAGTGACACCATGTAACTACCTTCCTTTGGGAACAGGGCAGAAACACAGATAGCAGGTGGCATACACAGTACACAAGGTAGCATCAGCCATGCTCTCCCGAGATTGAATGTTGGAAGAAGACAACCAAGCACCTGTCTCCAGTCCTCTGCTGCCCGGTCGCAATGGCAAATCCCCATCCACCAGCTGGGTGTAAGATGGGAACAGCTGGACTCCCCTCCACCCCCTTGCCCTTAACTAGTCAGCTTCAGCTGTCAACCTCGAAGCCGCCTCTGAAGACTGGAATTGTGGATGTGACAAGAAAGCTAAGCAGCTCAGTGCCATTGTCCTGCACAGCATGAGAGAATGCATACTTCATGAGATCTGCCAAAAGAACTTCTGCTGGATAGCTTTGGTTTTATTCTTCTCCTCATAAAAGGTATTCACTAATGACTGGTCTTTTGAGGTTTTTGGCACAGTGAGAAAGGAGGTCAGCAAGTTAACAAATTAGACATGTTCCACCTGGACAAGCCAACAAAAAGTTAATTTTAGTGGGTCACATTGTAACCAACACTCCATCTCTTGATATGTACCGAAATGATGGAAAGCGCCACTCAGATTCATAAAATATTTTACAGGAGAGTAAAACAGATGTAATAGGCCTATTTCTCATTAGAAAGGTCAATGCCATGAACATCTGATGCTGTACAACTGTCTGTTTCAATTTAGCAGGTCAAGCTTGACTAATCTAATCCCCTGATTGGTCTGAATTCACTTCTACTGAAAAAAGAAATTTTCCTACAAATTGTCAGGATTATGTGCTCTCGTCCTATATTTTTGCAAGACATCACCAGCATGGTGATCAAACCAAATTTGCCCGTTCTGCAAGACCAAGTAAAAGTTTCACATTACAAATTAATATTCAGAGTCTATAAACAATAACATCTAAATCTTATTAGGAATCAGATTATACATTTTTCTTAGCCAAAGAATAGAGGCAGACAAAAGGCTTGGGAAGAAAAGCAGATCTAAGTTCATAGATTTGGAGCACCCTTTAAAAATATACCTTGTCAGATGCAAGATCAGCATGCAACATTTGGATGGAGGGAATTTTGGTTTTTGTAATTTCTGAAATAAAACGTGGGATTTTTAAAAGATAATTCAAGCAAAAATGAAATAAAATATCAGATTGTATCTTTTTGGGTACGTTCAGCTTTTCCTTTCCTTTCAGTCCTCAGGAAGAAGTCTGCAATTTGTGAACATTATAGATTTATTACATTCTCTCTACATTAGTGGGTCCTACAGTAATTACCAGCCTGTTCCCACATCTAATGGGACCCAGCAGTGTATCCCTTTTCTTGAAAGGCTTGCCTCCTGGGGTAACAGGAGAGAAGAAAATGAGAGTGACCTTGCGGTATGTGCATGCAGCCAGCACACCAGATTGCATCAATGGCTGGTGGTGTCAAAGTATTACTACAACCAAGTGGGCACTCCTGGAAAACAGCCAAATATGGAACAGGCTAAGAGATAAAAGCAAAAATACAAGGAAAATGCATCCTTTCTTTGTGTATTGTCCAGCCAAGCTTAATTTTATGTTTGCTAACAATGCAACATTGTTAATTTTAAGGGCCTTGTGTAAACACTATTAATTTTTTGTTAATCTACCAATAGAAACACCATTCATTTCTCTGTGAAACCCAGACAGCAATATGATTTAGAAGATAATTTGCTTCTCTGTAGTTAAAACTGAAGCTCAGTGGTACATAACCAGTGCCTGGCATGTCCTCAACATCTTGTATAAACTGATGTTTGATTGTTGGGGTAATTATTAGGAAGGTGATCTTGATGATGGAACTGCGGAGCAAAGTTCCAGTGCTCTTCAAATATGAGAGGTACCCTGAAAGCATGTAACTTGGGCCTCTTTTGTGTCAGTCCACATAATCTCCCTATAGTTAGTGCAAGATCCTTCTCCTCAGTCCACTTCAGATTTCTGGTATCTCACAGTCTCATTCATTCTGACTCAATTCACATCTCAGCTGAAAATACTTTTGTCCTTGCCCAAGCCTCTACGTTTATTTTCCCCTCCGCTAGCATTCATTATTTCTCTCTTTAATCATACTAGTTATTTCTAGGAATAGTAAAGTATTGTAGGGTACAGTTTCCATCACAAAGACTCAATCCTATCCAGTTTAATTTTGTGTGTTAGGTATAATTCCAATAAAACTACCATTTTAAGAAAAAAAAACCCCTTACTATAGTGGATTACTTCGCTAGAAGTAAAAGTCTATTCTGAGAAGTCACTTGTCTGTCCCCATAGTTCTGAATGCAGCATAAGCTGCTTTTAGTAAAATGAGAGCACCCCAGAACCTTGTCGGGAGGCTCTACAGCTTCCGAGACTGTTAAGGAGGAAATGTGAAGTAATAACTTTTAAAAGTGAGTGGAAAAAGGTTAGAAAGAGACCAGTGACCAAACACTTTGCATTTCTACATTCTGTCTTGGCTCTCAATGTACTTTATAGATGCTAATTAAATTAGCATAACTGCACCAGTGTGTGACAGATTTTGCAATGAGGAAACCGAAGCACAGAGAAGTTAAATGACTTGCCTGAGGCCATACTGGAAGTTGGCTCAGAGCTGGGAATTGAGAATGCTTAAGTCCCTGGAATTTAGCCACAGTGCTTCTTTCCCCCACCTCCCTAGCCAAAGACCTATATTATATATTAATCCTTGTTATTGACATGTTACATTTTCAGATTTTCATATGTCCATTAAAGAGGTTAGGGTTAAGAACCTTTTACAAGCTACGTATTATTAAATGGGTGTCCCACTGTGTGACTTAGAATTAAAACCATGCTGTAGGAAAGAGGAGATCCAGTTCAAATTCTGCATGCATGCACATGCGCGCACACACACACAGTAACTACCCTACGATTAATGGATGATTTGCAAACAGTGGCAGTGTAGAACATTTTTCTTAATTAAAGGAAATTACTTTCCAGGCAATCCATTTTATTCACAGCTTCCAATTTTTATTCCTGTTCTCCCCCCACTGAGTCAGAGATATCGTAGCTACTTCCCTACAGTATACTTAAGAGAAAATAACTGTGATCGTGCTGAGATGCTGGTGTGGTAGCTGTTGGTAAATGCTGACGGTTATAGATGCACATCATCTATGAAATGACATTTAAATTAGATTTGCGTCAATTTCCCTTATATTTGACATATTAATTATGACTCGCATTGCGAATGGAACAATCTGCCGAGGATCCCCTATTCACAAGCAATTCTACATCGTTACAGCATCAGGTAGAGAATTTCTGAAATGCACCTTTCTCACTAATGTACAGGTGATCACAATCAAGAAAAGACCTGGCCATATGCTGGTTAATTGAAAAGGAAAGTCCATGTGGCAGACCCTCAGCTGGTGCAAATCAGCACAGCTCCACTGGCCTGATACCTGATCTGGATCAGATTTGTTGCTCTCATTTCCTTTAAGCAGAGAAGTTGATAGTCGTCTGAAGGCAGGCACTAGCATGTCTGTGTTGGTGCTCTCCCATCAGCTTAATTAGTCCCCCTCCGTGAGAGGTGGAAGCTTAGGTCGCTGTAACTAAGCTTAGGTTGCTCAAGGGTCTTTCACAAAAAGACGTGAGGCAAGTTAGATCGACCTAAGGGGTAGTGTAGACCTGCCCTAAGTATCTACATGGGAAATAAATATTAGATAATGGTCTCCTCTGCCTAGCGGAGAAAGATATAACACAACCCAAAGGCTGAAAGATGAAGCTAGACAAATTCAGGCTAGAAATAAGGTGAACTTTTAACATTGAGGGTAATTTACCATTGGAACAATTTGCCAAGAGTTGTGGTGGATTCTCCATTACTGGCAATATTTCAATCAAGATTCTACCTTTTTCTAAAAAAAGATAGACTGTAGGAATTATTTTGGGGAAGTTCTATGGCCTGTGTTACAGAGGCGGTCAACATATATGGTAAGAGTGGTCCCTTCTGGCCTTGGAATCCGTGAAATCATGGTGGCAGCTGTTCCTAATCTGTGGGGCACTCCTCCTGGGAGCCATCTCCAATTCTGCCCTCATCTGAGCTGAGAAAGGGGAGGTAAGAAGTCCCAGGTTTTTTTGTACCTCAGAAGTGGCAACCCTACTTGTAGCAGGCCAAAATTGCACCTGTACAATGAATTGTGGGCATATTTGCACAATTATCCAAGCCTGCAGTCAGGGAGAGGGGCTAGTACTCAGATTTTTGCCCACAATTCAACAGTGCCCTGCAAAAAGGGAAGATGGACTTGCAAAAATGTGGCCTGTGGCATTGTTTCTTAGTAGCTTAATAGGTTCCATTCTTGGCTCGGAGTCTGATCCTTAGCTGCTACTGGCACTTTCAAAGACATGTGTCACCTACCCACTTTGTACCAGGGTGCTGGTGGTAGCAACCTGTGCAGCTGCTGTCTAAAATGGCTTGGACCTGAAGTCCCTTCTGCCAGATCTAGTGGTGGTTCATATGGAAGTTAAAAGATCCTTAGCACAATTTGTAAAGAATGCTGGATAATCCTAGTGTAGATGGGCTGATAGTCCCTCTTTCTCTCCCTGGACCACTGCAGCCCAGCTGGCATTAATGCTCAGAGCAGTCTGGCACCTAATGGCTGCCCCAGGCTTGTGCAATCCCCTATCTATCCGTATATAATGTAATGCTCCATAAAGCACTTTGGAACATCTTTGATTCTGTGAAAAGCAGTGTGAAAACCCAAGCTGCTCTTGGTGTGCTGAGAGTCTGACTCACTTGAAGGATCTGTGTACAAACCAGTCATGCTTCCTCTCAATGGCAACTACCATTTTATCAATAATACCTGGAGGACATGGCACAGACAAGGCTGTAAACCTGGTTTTCGAGTTTATTTAACATGCAAATGGATAGTTAATCACAGAATTTGTCTTATGGAACGCTATGGAACGTTGCTTCACTAAATTGCATCTCCTGGAAGCCAGGATGCTATTCTAGGATATTTTTCTTTAAAATACAGCCCTACATTTTCCAAAGTAACTAATTTTGGATGCCTCTGTTTTGGGAGCCCAACAAGACACCTTCAGGGGTCGTGATTTTTTAGGAATTCCTGATCACACCCCCACCCCCCTGAAAACCAGGTCTCTTTCAGACCCCCAACACGGAGGCACCCAAAAATCACTCTTCTCCTCTGACCATCTGTACCACGACAGTTTGTTTTAGAAGAAAAATAGTGAACATATATAAACACACGGGTCTGAATTCAGTCCGTGCCCTCCACTATGAATTTGGCTCAGCTAAATTATTAATAATAATGTTCCTTCAATGAGTCCAGTTTGACCCTAGAAGTGAGTAGCTCCTGTGCAGCATTTTCATAACAAAACCTGAAACGCACGAGGATAGTCTAAAGATTCTGTTCAAGGAAGTCTGGGTCTGCTCGCCTCTAACTAGGGAAGCCCACCCCAAATGGAAGATAAGGGGAAGAAAGGTCTAAAGGCTTCCTTCACAGGGCTTTCTCCCCAGTAGCTTTTTCCCAGGGATGCGGGGTTTGCTCCCGCTCCCTCCCCCTCCATGGAAAAAGCCAGAGGACCGGTGCCCAAAACCTTGAAGATGCCCTGGGATCTGCATGGAGTCTGATGGGACCAATAAGAGTCCAGAGCCATCCACATGCAGATTCTGTGCTCCACCCTCTCCCTGACAGTAGCTGGCCAGGCTTTCCAGTAATAGCTGATGCCAGGACCTCCATCTAAAATGGCGGGGGAGAGGGGGGGTTCCTAAATACAGAGTATGGGTCATGTAAGTATAATAGAGCCTTGGCCTGTATTATCTTCTGGAGGACTATCTGCTGGGTGCCAGGATAGCCCTGCCCCACCCACTCTCCCTGGACCTGCAGAGAGCTCAGTCTGCAGCAAGGGGAAGGGGTTAGTGTTATGGAGGCAGCTGGCCCCCCCTCCTTCACAGAACAGGAAGCTCTCACATGGAGGTTGCCCTTCACAAATTGATTTTGGGGGATGCACTTGGGCCCTCAGCTCTCCTCTAGACACCAGGACTTCCTGTGTCACATACACTGCAGAAGGAGAAGTGACCCAGTTCAAGTCTATTTGGCCTTAACCCCCTTACAGAGGTAATGGATGACTGCTTCTCCCTCCCGCTATATCCTGTGGTTAGCTTTACAATTGCCTCATTCTTTTAACAAAGGGGGTTCCTTCCTTTACTATAGTGTTGTAGCACCTAGGAACTGCAGCCAGGGACCAGGACTCCATTGTGTTAGGCGCTGTACAAACACAGAACAAATTTTGATCAGAAAGTGGCCCTTTTCCCTGCCCCTTTCTGGTGGTCCAAACAACCCCCTTAAGTTTGTGGGCTGAAAACACAAGGAGAGCGCTCATGTCTTGCTCTTCCTCACCACTTGAATTCAGTTGGTTTGCATCTGATGTGCATTGCTGAGGCATTATACCTTGGTCAATTCGAAATGCCTTTCTTCCTAGTTCCAAATGCAGGTTTGGAGTTGCTAATATTTTTGTAATATTTCTTTTGAAAGCACAGCAAAGATTTGTCACAAAAGGAAGGGAAGGAGATGACCCCTCCGATTGTTATGCCTTGCCAGATATTGTCTAAGGTTTAGGTAAAGAATATGGAATAAAACTTCTAAAATTCTGAATTGTTCCAACACTGCAGAAAATCACTGATACAAATTCATCCCTATTATAGTTTTCCTAAATCAAATAAAAATATATGGGGAATGACCTTAGTGCATTATTTTTCCTTATACCGGTTTGAATAAATGAAGCTGTGGCATGAAAAAAAGTTGCAAAACCAGTCCTGGAAGCTATGAAACATAACTACTCTACATTCTAGAGCTGTTATTTAGGTCTGGGGGTCCTTCTATTAATGACTCATATCCCCAGGTATCTAGTTTCTGTGCAACTACCCTGAAGGGGCCCAAAATTGCATGTAAAAGCTGTGTGAAAGGGACTATTACACCGTCATCATGACATATTGCAAAAACAAACCATTATTTACTCTGTTCAAAATGGCCTAGAGTCACAGCGAACTGCATGATTGGGTATCACCACAGCAAACAGGGCTTTGCTTCGTAAATACCAAAAGAGATTGGGCTGATTTAAGGTTTTTATTGCCTGCAGGTGTGCTTCCCTGTATGGCTCATTGCTTTTGGGGTGTTTGCATCTAATTTGCGCATCACCCTTTCCACAAGGGCTCAGCTCCTCCTCTGGTTATCCCATAGTCTGAAACAACAAGTGTAACAACTAGTGCTGAATTCTGCATTGCAAGCTGTGCTCAACTGTCACTATTGTAGCTATGTCTTTTATAAAATCACTTTATTTACCCCTCCTGTGTGGTGTTTGTTTCATCCATGCACAGCTGCTTTGGAGGGGAAGTGTAGGCTAGTGGTTAGAGCCCAGCTCTCCAATTTGGAGTTCGTAGGCTCAATCCTCAGCTGCAACTACCAGCAAAGTGTTTTAGCTGAGGGGCATTGCTGCAAAAGAACTCCTTGCAGCTCCACGATCTGGTAGCATGTTCTACACCAGTCTCAACGTAATTTAGAGAAGCCTCAAAGCTACTCTAAATGAGGCTTGCAAGCTATGATCCCAGAGGGTTGATACACCAACAAGAGATTGCTGGTGAGTACAGCCATTCTGGCCACACCTCCTTCCTCCTAGTCACATGCCCTTCAGTTGGGACTGAGAGCAAGCAACATAAGAGTCAGCTACACTGGCTGTGGGCTGGCTCTGCACCACCTATAGATTCCCTTAGAGAAGCACACAGGTGCCAGCATGAGGCCAAAAGTTCTGGCCCCAAGATCCTATCCCCAGCTCTGCTACTGATTTGCTAGGCAAGTCACAATCTTTCTGTGCTTATATTTAAGCATCTATAATTATTTACCTACTTCACTGGAATGCTTCATGGCTTTATTAAGGTTTGCAGAGCTCCAGGAGACAGCCAGCTGACTTTCATTTCGAGTGGCTTGTCTTTATTTGGATGGAATTATATAAACTTTTTCTTTTGCTCAGCCAATCTGTGTTCAGGTTCGACCTGTTAACCTTTAATACTACCAAATTTCAGTCAACTGAGACTCATTAATTTTATATTTCAAGCTTGACAATAAATCTGTATAGACACTTAAAATTTAGCAGGTGTTTTTTTCCAGATAGGACAGATTTTAACTAGTCAAATCTTTATGAGATGCTGCCCTGAACCAGACAGGTAATCACAAACTGCAATAATTGTGACAGCTCTTTCGCTTCATTGTAAGTTTCTCTATTTTACCAAGCAGTTAACTAACCAGCAGTGGAATGTAACATTGCTCATGTAATCTTCCCAATGAATGGGCACAATGAAGGATTTAAATTTTCATTTCAATTAGTATTTGCCCAGTGAATTTTGAATGTCAAATATAAAATCTTTACAGTCCTTTTGTGACTGGAGTGGGGTCATTGGTGCAAGTTAAAATAATGGATCCACAATATCCAAACTGCAGTTTCAAGTTTTAGCCTCTCTCTTCCTAATGTTAGTTCAGTTCTTTCTTCCAGAAAAATAAACACCTGGTAATGTGTGGAGGTTTTGGATTTAGCAATGAGATAAGATATTGCTGGATCAGTAAACAGGAACTCAAAGGAGACAACGTGCAAGACCTGACTTATATAGCTGTTCACTCACTCTGTAACAACCACTGGACTTTCCAGAATGTTAAGTATGTTGTGTCAACCTATAAATACAGTGACGAGGCTCAGTTCCTAGATGGAAATTTTGGTGAAACACCATTATTATTAACACGTGTTAAGGTAGGGGCTGGAGGGCCGGGTCCTATTGTAGTAGGAGCTGTAAAATATTATTTTTCTGGTAGTGCCTATCTTGTGCTAAGCACTTTCTTCACAGAACAGAAGGAAGAATTCCCTGCACCACAATGCCCACAATCTAGAGATCATTACAATGTGTGGATATTCTGGTGCCTAAAATAGTGACATCGTGTATAAATAGATGGAAGAATTACACGCCATCCCCTTTCCTTTGAATATTCCAGAGACTGTCTATTTTAAGACAAAACATCTTGCACACTTGTGCCTCTAGGAATATATGAGATTGCAAGGCTCCTATACTGAAGAGGTCTATGTTTAGAAAGAAGGCAAAAAGTGTCCTGGCACCAGAAGATGGCAGTGCGAGGGGGTAGGAAAGGATGTTTGTTTTTCTTATGAGGGCAGAAGGGGCATGAAGGCAACTGGATGGATGAGGGACTGAGTTAAGAGGATCAAAGGAAGAGGAATATTGTGAGGGGTGAGGAAAGGAAACTTGCAGGGAGAGTGAGGCTGACCGTGAAGACCTGTGACTGAGGGGAATGCTGGGGGGATAGAGAACAGCCAATCAGCAGACAGAAAATATTGGGGTGCAGGCTGGGAGGGCATGAGTGGGGTGCAGAGAGTCCTGGCTGAGTCTCCCCTCTTCTCCTGCTGTTGCTCATCTCCTGTCTGGGGCCAGTCAGGTCCTGGTGACAGGGTCTGCTCCCAGCAGCTCATACTTTGCCCCCCTCAGTTCATGGAGCTGGGGAAATGGGGGAAAGTCTTGCATCCCGGTGCCTCTTCAAGGCTGGGTTGCCTCCAGAATGGGCTCCCAGATGGGAGGAATTGGGCAGGATTGCAGCTGGGCCTCAGCCCTGCCTCACTGATCCTGCTGTCCAAACTGGGGGCAGATGCCCTCGACAGTGACGGACGCTATGGCAGAGACAAGTTCTCTGGAGCTCTTCCCACCAGCATTCCCTCTGACTTTCCTGGGCTCAACTATTGCCAGCTGCTCTTGCTTGCTTGCTCTGATGGACACTGAGAGATCAGGGAGAAGGTGCCATTTGTATTTAACATAAAGGCAATGTAGAACTTAGTGTCAGCTGCGTTCTGCTGGAACTGTATCCCATGCTTCCTTATAGTCCCTTATAATGGCTTCATAGAGATATTGAATAAAATGGAGGAAAGGACTAAGCCTCGTGGAAGAGTCTGGAGGGTATTTTCCATAACAACCCTCTGGATTCAGGTATAGAGAAAGGAGTGGAGCCATTTCTAGATGTTTCCATCCACCCCTGTGTTGACCTGAATTTATTGGCTAGTTTATTATGGCTCACCACTGATCTGATCAGAAGATATTTAGGTTCTTTTCCCGATTCAGGCTACAGGGTTAGAGAACACAGAGAGTTCAAAGTCAAAGTGAGAGGACTCCCGGGTTGTGTGGCAAGGACGCCTACACAGAGGACAATACCAAATTGATAAGATCTTTATTAATATAAATGAAAGAACGATAAATGCTATTAAACACAGAGTCACAAAGAAGTAATACAATTCTATGACTCCTGGTAGTAACATCTCTATTCTAAAAGACTACTTAAGATAGCATACTCACACTCTTCCCTGAAGACCTGGTAGTAGGAGACAGAGGACCAGCCTCGTCTCGGGCAGACCTGAGGAATTGATGGTTCAGGCTTCCCAAATTGGTGTGGATTAGGTTCAAATGCTGAGTAGCTAGGCTGTGTTGAGAAGCTGAGCTGATCACTTGATAGAAGATAGGAAAAAGCGACCACGCTGCATGGCTGCTTGCCCTTTTATAGGGTCCTGACACTGCCTAAATCCAGGCCCAATCTACCATGCCCAGATCTTTTTTCCTCACCCAAATAAATCTTCGGGTGCACTTAATCTGTAGGTTAACATGTTATGACATATGTTCATATGTATTAATATCAATTATCTGATCCCCGAAACCATTACCCTTGGCCTGACTTATGATTTCCATGTTCTGCAGTATACCCTGAGGTTACCGGTCTGTTCCAGACCTATGATAAACATATTCATTTCTTTGTTCGGTTTCCCCCATTCAGTTCCCCAAAGTCGAGAGGGATAACCGGTAGGCCATTTATGCCAAAGGTTACAAACACACATACTGACTTGCCCTAGCTAATCATACAGGATACAGGCCTGTAGGTTGCTTGCGTTACAGCCAACTATCATGATTAACCATGAATAACTATTATGAATAGCATATACTGGAATTCAGCATAAACAAAACCCAAGAAAATAAGCTGATTCAATAATAATAGGATATGATAAAATAATATGAATCAAGACAATGAAGAAAACACATTATGCAACATAGCAAGCTAACAAACTGGCCTTATGGGCTACAATAGGTGAGAGAGCAGTATTTGATGATCAGCAGTAATGAATGCTTCAGAGAGATGTAGCAAAATGGATATAGATGACCCTTGTCTACAGACAGGAGCACATCATCCGTCAGTGCTGTCTCTGTACTACTGTGGCAGGAAACCTGACTGAGAGGGATCCAGGATATTGGCAGCTGGTATACAAAGGAGGAAACAGGCCTTCAATAGCTTCTTCGCTGGCTTACTCAGAAATAGGAAGATGGGCACTGGGAGGTAGTGTTCAGGATTAGCTGCATCAGTCAGTGGTTTCCATAATTCCAGTTGGACCATCTGGTAAGTGGTAGGTTTCCTTCTTCAAGTGCTGACAGTCTCTGGTAGCAGGGCTTCCAGGTGTTTGTGAGACTTCTTCACCAGCCAAGGGCACTGATCAGTGGCCTGGATTTTCTCCATATGAAAAAACTTTTTTTCATAACAGGAAATACATTTAGAACTGAATTATACTTCTGCCTAGCAGAGCTGTGGGGGAGGAAGAGCACCGCATGAAAGAGTGCACGGAGGTGCTGTGGAGATGTGATGAATGAGTCTAGCCACTCCTTAGAACAGCTCTAGATTGAGCTCCCTTGAGCATTCTCTGTTCCAGCTCACACCTGCCTTTCTGAAGACACCAACTCCCCAAGCAGGACTACTCACCTTTCTCTATGCTCTGCAGCACAGGAAGCCAAATGATGGCTACCGGCTGCATAGATTTGTTAGAAGTGGGGGGGTAGGTGCTTTCTGTGGCCCTATCCCCAATCCCCATATTAGAAGCAAGCAGAAAACTGGGCTTTTCATTTTATAACATCCTGAATATGAAAACTCAAAGTTGTCACAGCAAAAACACAATCGAACTTCTCACATCAACTAATTGGTTGGTATTAGAGGCTGTGGCATTTATTACTGTACCTGCCAAGCCTTAAAGGTCTAGTTTTGTCATACAAATCTCTAACTTTATAGCGTCTCTCAAAGTTTGTCAGGATAGAGTTTATTTGCAGTCTGCTTGCATGAATATTTAACAACATGAATTAAAATAGATCTATCCAGGAACTTGACTGCAAACCATATGGTCCTCTTTCTCAGCACCCAATGCAATGTTTGGAATGTGAGTCAATGAATATGCAATGAAAAGGGAGGGGGGTTATTTTACAGCTCATTGTCAGTTAAAGTGCTAGGTCCAGATCATTTCTCTGTCGCTTTCATTCTACTCAATTCCTTTTTATATATTAAAATAAAAAGTACAGCCTCTAATCTAGAACGTCATTAAACGCTAGCAAGAATCCATGAACTTGGGATGGGGGGGGAGGGTAAAATATGCAAAATAGATTCTAAAACAAAGTCAGTACAGTGTCTATCACTTAGCACACCCATGCCATATCCAGAAGCTCTACGTACTGTGTATGGCTTTATAGCATAGAAGTCAGGGTTACATTATACTGAATAATATTGCTCATTGTTCCATTGCCAGTATAAGAACTCTCTCTGAATCTCATGGATTACTCATGTTATCATATCTGAGTCATAGATCTGCAGGCCAGAAGGGACCATCATGATCATCCTGACTGACTTCCTGCATATCATAGACTAAAGAACCTCACCCAGTAATTTCTGCAGCATGCCCAGAACGTCTGATCAAGCTACAGCATATCTTTTAGAGAGATTTCCCCTACTAAAGCTTTCACGATAGCCATTGCTGCTTCCTCACTATTCCCGCAGCACACGTTAAAGCCTACCTGTTACCGGAGGTCTGCAGCTCCCGGTAGCTACACAGTGGTTTGTTGTATCTTCATATATGACCTGCAGCATTTTATTCTACTTGTCTATGCATCAGATCAGGCTGTTAGGGATATAAAAAGTTATTTTTTAATGTTGTGACACTAAGCAGGCTAATGAGAACATTGCAATAGGAACTTATCAGCTCTAGTGTTTGATGCGTCATGGTGAAACAGCCATCTTATCTGTCCACTGTATTATCTTACAGAGTCAGCAACTGTCACTCTGCTAAGAGTGCCAACAACATTACAACTTATTAGCATGTTTCTCCCATAATACCGTTTATGGGTGGGAAAATCCATTGTCTTATCCTCCTTCAGAACCCTCCTTTAGCCTCACCACTGTTGTGATGCCTACTCGACATTGCCATCTGACAGTCCAGGGGGGAGGGTTGTCATCTGAAACTAGTGATTATGCAAAAACTTGTTCACTTTATTTTTTCATGCTTCCTCTCCCATTTGTCCATTTCATCCACCTGTTGCATCTCATCACACATCCACCTGGTGCTCGTCCTACTATTCATAAATGACAAGGATGATAGCACTGGAGACCTTAATAGATAAGAGGCAAAGCAGGAAGAAATTTGAAGTAATTCAGAAAAAAAGAATCTGAAAGGATTAAGGGGCGGTAGGGATCAGATTTGTGATTAAAAAATTAAAGTTATAATCATATAAATAAATACACACACTTACCCAAAACAAAAACTAATAGAAAATAGAACTGCCTACAGCTACTTACTCACCCCAAACACAGAGTGATCAGAGGAATTGTTTGGGGTGCATGAAGAAGATATATCTAGGACTAAGTAGATAAAATTAACCAAGGAAAAATTAAGGAGACATTTCCTGGCAATGAGGGCTCTTAGGCTTTTGAATAATCTTTTGAAGGAAGAGGTTGTTTGACTTCCTTAAAACTTGATAGAGCAAGTCACTGGATAATGACTATGTGTTCAGGCATAGGGGACAATCCTGTGCTGGCAGAGTGATGAAGTGGTTGCCCTTCTATGTCTTTTCTGTAGCTAACTTTCTGATGAGGAACTTGGAGGAGGAGAGAGTGGGTCTTCGAGGATCAGGTCAGGACTCGGAGAGTAGGAGGAGGTAATTCCTCTTTCGGTATGCACCATCAGTATTATGGTTGTTACTTTTTAAATCCTATTGAAACAAGTATCCTATTATAACATTTTGTTCTTAGTGAGCATACCCACATCGGAATCTGCACCCCATCAAAGATTTCTTGTCAATGAAGTGTTACCTCTCATCCCAGCAACCATGAAAACCATGGTAACAAATGCTCACCAAGCTCAAGAATTCTCTGGAATCCTTTATCAGTAGGGTGAGGAATTGAGCTTCTTCTTGCAAATACCCATAAAACGATGCTGTGCATTAGTTACCAAACATTTATTTGTACCCTGAAGCCATGGCATTATCTTTCTGAGCTGCGTCTAAATAAGTACAGAGCTAAATTAACAGGAACAAGGCTGGAAACAGTTCAGAGATTGATCTCAAGGACTCAATACTTACAGTAAAACAGTGGAAGACAAGTGTCGATGCCTGAATTCTTCTTAAATAACAGCATACATAGATGTACAGACTATTTACTGATGTCCGGCTCACTGATGGGTGACCTCACAAAGGCCAAATAGAGTTTGAAACACACCTGACCGCTGGGCTTGGAATTTATAGCAGCCTCCTCTTTGCACTTTCTGCAGTTCAGCTGTATGGGGTCAATCAGTGCTGTCTGTTTCCCTCTTTATCTATAGTTTCTTTTATGAATAAGGGAGCTTATAGCAAACTCTGTAAGAAAACAGGGCGTAGCTGCATTTTAGTGAATGGAGGTTGGGGTTAAGAAAGTTTTCTTCTATTCCCAACTCTGCCACTGACTCTGTGGGAACTTGGGCAATTCACCTCACCTTTCTGGGATTCTGTTTCCCCATTTGTGCAATAGGGCTTGCCCTTTTTTATTAAAGTGACCAGAGATCTATAGGAAAGTTCACTATGAAAAGGCTGCATGTTAATGTTCTACTCACTTGTATTATGGTCCCATTATTGAAAATAATGGAAGAAATAAAATCAATTTATCTTGGTAGAGATTGAACAACAATGAGAAATATCAAGGGTTAAAGACAGAATAGAAAAAACTATACATCACATTATTTATATTAGGGATCTTTGTGGACTAGAATTCCAAGTGTCAAACTTTAGGGAACAGAATCCAGCTTTCTGAATTCCAGGATGATATATAGGATCCTTGGCAGCATCCTTGTTCCTTAATTATTGCAAATATTGTGCAGGTGGCCACATACCTTGCACCAACCTGGGAAGTTCTTGTACCACCGGCAGCACCAGAAATCAGATTTTCCCCAAGCTTACACCTTGTAGAGTCACTTATAGCTCTGCAGAGTGGGTGTAAAAGGCTACTTGATCAGAATGATGATAATAATGTCCAGCTCTTCTATGGTAATTTTCATCTGTAGGTCTCAAAGTGCTTTACAAAGGAGGGCATTCATTATCCCCATTTTACAGATGGAGAAATGAAGGCACAGAGAAGTGAAATGACTTACCCCAAGTTATCTAACAGAGCTGGGACTAGAACCCAAGTCTCCAAAGGGTATGTGTACATTGTGGGGGAGGGGGGAACCCACAACTGGCAGGGTCAGCTGACTCAGGCTCGTAGAGCTGAAAAATTGCTGTGCAGACATTTAGGCTCGGGCTGGCACCTGGGCTCTGAGGCTCTCTCCCCTCATGGGGTCCCAGAGCCCGAGCCCAGATGTCTACACAGCAATTTTTAGCCTTGCAGCCCAAGCCCTGAAGCCTGAGTCAATTGACCCTGGGCCGGCCACACATTTTTTAATTCCCTTGGAGACTTTCCTATGCTCCCAGATAGCTTTAGAAAAAGCACAAATGTACGTGGCGTGCACTTGAAAGTGAGAGCAGACTTTCCAGAACTTAGCATTTGTCTTAGTATTGCAGCAGCTATAGGAGCACAAAAATCTGGCTTCTTTATTCCAACTGCTAATCAATCAAGTAAAGCTAAGTTTCTCATCATATATATTTATGTTCATAGCAACCACAATGTGCTTGACAGCCATGTTAAGAAAAAAAAGAAAGAAAGAAAGAGAGAGAGAAAATATTTTCAAGCTGTGAAAAATCACTAACTGATCCTGCATTGTAAGCTCCTTGGGGCAGGTACTGTGTGTTTTATTTTCAACAGTTAGATGGCTACAGCTTGAAGGAATAGGGAGTATTTTTGTGGTTTAATTTGTGGACACAGATGTTTGCCTTGGAATATTTTATGAAGGGGTTGCAAAGGTGAAAGACAAAATTAAGGACAATTGCCCATGATTAATGCCTTATGGTGCTGGATAAGTGTGCTTATGGCTCTAACCTGAGTAATCTTTATGCCTGTGCACTCGTGCCTTTCATTAAAAGAACTCCACATATTCTTTTAATGAACACTGTCTCCCTGCACCCCTTGCATTATTTTTTTGCTGATGGAGAAACTAGAACACAAAGCGACAGTCACAACTGATTTATGCTGTCCTCTGCTGAACTAAATGAGGGCACAGGGCCTTTTGCCAACAGCATTCCATCAAGGAACAGCCACAATTTCTCCCTCACCCCCAAAGTGAGTGAAACCATCCGGGAGCTCAAATACCACAGATACGGGCGTGGTATAAAACAAGAGAAATAAAGTGGCCAAGTCAGCCAGGGTATGTGCTGATTTAGCACCAGCTTTGCTGACTGGCGTTTTCAGGATCCACCGTGGAACTTAATGCCGCCCATGCCGTAAACTCCAACAGGGGGCTCCAAAGGAAACACCCCTACCCCCTTCCTCAGGATGAATCCCCCTACACTGCAAAGGCCCTTAATGACGCAGTAGGTACAGTTTCTATCAAGCTATTTCTATCTAGGAGCTATTGCTAAATAAACATTGGACATGTGCATCTCCAAGCATAAATCCAACCCAGAGAAGTTATGTGATTTGTCCAAGTTCACAACCTCGTTTAGTGGCAGAGCCAGATGACCCCAAAGCTCTAGACTTGGGTTTTTACCATTAGCAGAAGTTCCCTCCTGTACTGATGCTGATATAGAACGATGTCAGGTAGTTTGTCCTGGTTCAGGATTGTTTGTTTTTTGTTTGTTTTTAACATGAAGTTGCGACGGGAGGACAAATTCTAAGTAGGGGGGTCACACAAGCAGCCATTTAAAGTCATCGCTCTGGGCAATAGGTTTGACCCTTTAAGCTGGAACATTAGAGTGAAATCGGGTTGCTCTCCAAGTTACTAGAAGTTTAGAAGCAGCTTTTAAAATAAAACCTCATTCTGAGTAGTGAACCAGGGGAAGCCAAATGTGATTAATCTCGCTTTATTTGGGGGGGCGGGTTTGGACAGGAATTGCTTTGCTGTTTGCTATAGATTTTGACACGCAGCCAAATGTAGGCTTCAAAAAAAATAGCGCTGCATCTTAAGCCCAAATAGTCCTCAGCAGCGACAATTAACCCTCAGACAGCCAGAGTCAAGCCATACTTGTAGCCCAGGGTTCTTGGCCCTCAGGGACATTGATTGCAAGAATCAATTTTGCATATAAATTACAAAAAAACGTAACCCTTAACGTAGGAGATTCGGTCATAAGGACAGAACAAAAGAACTCTGCTATGTAAAGAGATTGGAATGAGTTTCGCGAAAAGTTTAGTAACTTGGGCTGGGTTTTCAAATGGTGGAGAGGTGCCCAGCTCCCAGGGATTTTTCAGTCAGACAAAGAAGCCTTTTGGAAGAGTCTCTTTGATTTTGAAGGGAAGTCACGGGCATCTTTGAACATCTTTTGAGAATACAACTTAAAGAAATGACTATACCTCTCCATATGTGGATCCTCAATCTCTGTGTGACTCTGGGAAGAAGGATAAAGGAGTTTGAGGTGCAAGTCATGTTCTCATCCATCCTCCCTGTTGAAGGAAAAGGCGCAGGTAGGGACCGTCTAATTATTGAGGTAAATGCGTGGTTACACAGGTGGTATCGGAGAGAGGGCTTTGGATTCTTCAACCATGGGATGTTGTTCAAGGAAGAAGGATTGCTAGGAAGAGATGGGATCCACAGAAGGAAGAGCATCTTCGCAGGCAGGCTTGCTAACCTAGTGAGGAGGGCTTTAAAATAGGTTCTCTGGGGGATGGAGACCTAAACCCTGAGGTAAGTGGGGAAGCAAGATACCGGGAGTAAATACAAGGAGGAGGGTGCAACAGGGGAGGCCTCCTGATTCATACTGAGAAAGTAAGGCAATAGGCTAGTTACCCTAGGTGCCTGTACACTAATGCAAGAAGCCTGGGAAACAAGCAGGAAGAATTGGAAGCCCTGGCACAGTCAAGGAATTATGATGTGATCGGAATAACAGAGACTTGATGGGGTAACTCACATGACTGGAACACTATCATGGATGGATATAAACTGTTCAGGAAGGACAGGTGGGGGAGAAAAGGTGGAGGAGTTGCACTGTATGTAAGAGAGCAGTATGATTGCTCAGAACTCTAGTATGAAACTGGAGAAAAGCCTTTTGAGAGTCTTTGGATTAAATTTAGAGACGAGAGCAACAAGACAGATGTCATGCCGTCTCCTATAAACCACTAGACCAGGAGGATGAGGTAGACAAGGCTTTCTTCGGACAACTAACAGAAGTTTCCAGATCACAAGCTCTGGTTCTCATGGGGGCTTCAATCACCCTGACATCTGTTGGGAGAGCAATACAGCAGTGTACAGACAATTCAGGAAGTTTTTGGAGAGTGTTCGGGACAACTTCCTGGTGTAAGTGCTGGAGGAACCAACCAGGGGCCGTGTTCCTCTTGACCTGCTGCTCACAAACAGGGAAGAATTGGTAGGGGAAGTAGAAGTGGGTGACAACCTGGGCAGCAGTGACCATGAGATGGTCGAGTTCAGGATCCTGACAAAAGGAAGCAAGAAGAGCAGCAGAATACGGACCCTGGACTTCAGAAAAGCAGACTTTGACTCCCTCAGGGAACTGATGGGCAGAATCCCCTGGGAGGCTAGTATGAGGGGGAAAGGAGTCCAGGAGAGCTGGCTGTATTTTAAGGAAGCCTTACTGAAGGCGCAGGAACAAACCATCCTGATGTGCGGAAAGAATAGCAAATATAGTAGGTAACCAGCTTGGCTTAACAGAGAACTCTTCGGTGACCTTAAATACAAAAAAGAAGCTTACAAGAAGTGGAAACTTGGACAGATGACCAGGGAGGAATATAAAAATATTGCTTGAGCATGCAGGGATGTAATCAGGCAGGCCAAAGCACAATTGGTGTTGCAGCTAGAAAGGGATGTGAAGGGTAACAAGAAGGGTTTCTACTAGTATGTTAGCAACAAGAAGGTCAGGGAAAGTGTGGGACCTTTACTGAATGGGGGAGACAACCTAGTGACAGATGATGTGGAAAAAGCTGAAGTACTCAATGGTTTTTTTGCCTCGGTCTTCACAGACAAGGTGAGCTCCCAGACTGCTGCACTGGGGAGCACAGTATGGGGAGGATGTGAGCAGCCCTCAGTAGTGAAAGAACAGGTGAAGGTCTATTTAGAAAAGCTGGACATGCACAAGTCTATGGGTCCAGATGCAGTGCAGCCAAGGGTGCTAAGGGAGTTGGCTGATGTGATTGCAGAGCCATTGGCCATTATCTTTGAAAACTCGGAGTGATCGGTGGAGGTCCCAGATGATTGGAAAAAGGCATATAGTGACCATCTTTTAAAAAGGGAGGAAGGAGAATCTGGACTTTGCAGGTTTCATCTGGCCCTGAGGTCACATTTTGGCTAATGGCTACACCGGGCACAGTCAGTGAAGATGGAGAAACTGAGTTTGTCTTTATCCCCGTAATCATAATCAGGTCGGATGAGCAGAGCTGTACAAGCCATGGCAATGACAGAGCCCAGTTCTGCAAGGTGCAGAGTGTCTCCTGGGAAATGCTGCTCAGCACTCGCAACTCCCACTGAAGGAGGCCCTTGGCAACTTGCACAATTGAGGACACAAATTGCTTCCTGATGGCTGATATTGTATCACATGGTGTTGCACTCCTGCACCCACCAAGTCACTGCATTTGTAACACTGACAGACCCCAGTCGTCGGCAGGCGGGATCAAACCTGGGACCTTTGAAGTTTAGTGCACGAGCGAAAAGTCACATGGCCCTTAGCTAAGGCTGTAGAGCAGACTCATTAATCTCTCTCTAAGTGGTCTTGGTGCCACTAGAGAGGGCAGAGCACCACACCCAGGAAGTGTGTGGGTTACATACTTCCCCTAATTGAGGAAGCATGTGCTGAGCTTCAGAGACTTCCCAGTTGGTATCCCAGATGAGCCCCCATTTGTAATACTGACAGAGCCCAGTTGTCAGCAGGTGGGATCGAACCTGGGACCTTTGGAGCTAACTGCATGAGCCTCTACTGCATGAGCTAAAAGCCATGTGCCTGTTAGCCGGGGCGGCTCTACCAACTTTGCTGCCCCAAGTAGTCGCCACCAAATTGCCACCACCAAAAGAGCGGCGGAGCTGCCGCCGAATTGCCATGGCAGGGCACAGACTGCTGCCCCATTCTCAATGCTGCCCCAAGCACCTGCTTGGAAAGCTAGTGCCTGGAGCCGGCCCTGCTGTTTGCTAACGCTGTAGCAGACTCATTAATCTCTAAGTGGTCTTAGTGCCACTAGTGGGGACAGAACACCACACCCAGGAGGTGTATGGGTTACACATTCTTCTGTGACATGCACTTGAGAGAGGTACTTTTCATTTCACACAGACATAATCAGATGGCACAGGTGTCACTGATCTCCCGATCGATACCTCTCAATCTATGGCTGACAGCTGACTTGGGCTGAGTGTAATGATACATTTGGGCCCAATACATTCCTGGTGCAATTCCACTGGAGGCAAGGTATCCATTTGGCCCTGTGTCCTCATATAATCAAAGGACACCAGCAATTTGTTCACCTGTCACATGCAAAAGCAGCAGCTTTTCCACAATTAATTTGCAGTTTTCATACTGGTAGTAAGATTGGTGGGAAATCAGCTCATATTCAGCCTTCTTCCCCACTAAATGCCCTCCTTTTCATGTACATGCCAGTGTTTCTTAGCCCAAAGAAAGAATTGCCATCAGAACTACAAAACAGCAATCTGACTGCTCCTTCCCAAACTGGTGCTGCCACTAAGCCTTGCTAGGTTTCCCTCTGCTTCTCCCAAAACCTCTTCTTCCCTCTGACAAGACCTTTGGCCAAGCTCCAATTGTTTCTCACCACAGCAGCTATAGCCTCCTCTGAATTCTCCACCTATCTCCTCACCCTCATCAATCCTCCCAAAATACCTACAACTAAAATCCTCTTATTGACCCCCTACTCTGTCCATATCCAGCTCTCTTCAGGATCCTTTATTGGCTGCCCTTTACTGCATCAAATTAACTATCTTCATCTCTTCCTTCAAGAACCTGCATGATTTTGCACCTACCTGCTACCCTGTTCTTGGGTCCTACTCATACACTTAGAGGTCAAAAGGAACCATTGTGGTCATCTAGTCTGACCTCCTGTACGTTGCAGGCCACAGCATTTTGCCCACCCACTCCTGTAATCCCCCTCCTTACCCATTTCACTGTGCCCAAGCTGCTTGACTTGACACCCCTGGATATAATTTCCCCACTTTCCTCTCTACGGCTTCTTCCATGCTAGGCTTATTCCTGGAACTCACTCCTAGACTCAGTCCTCCAAGCTTCCACCTTCTCTGTTAAAGGCCTTCTTACACGCTTCTTCAGACAAGCTGACAGACATTGGTCCCTGACCTTAGGCAAGAGCTCATAACTCCCTTCTAAACAATTATGAGATATACTTAATTATAAGAGGTAATGGGCAGGGCAGGGGAGGAGAAGGACTCAAAAGATCTCTGCTGTATTTCATACCACTATTCCCCGTCCCCATTTTGTGTGTTGTCTAACTACTTACATCCAAATCCTACATCTTTCAAACAAAGAATCAAAATCACAAGTTTGCCTGTGTATGGACCTTCTCTCACTAGGATAGTATGAGGCCTTGCTCTTAGACTAAGGCCTTTGGCTAAGCAGCAGGGGCAGCCATAAACTGGGAAGCGTATGGTCACATCCTCACATCCCAAACCAGTCACACTGAAATAAGGTGGTATTGGGCTGTTGGGCACTATCAGGACATGATCATCTTCCTATCACCACCAGATAAAGAAACAGTAAAATGATTGGTTAAGGTATAGCTGAGAATATTACTGGGGTCAAACAGGAAGTGGGGGGAAGGGGAAATTGGAATCATGCTTGCTAAGCGGGGGAACGGGAATGGGGAACAGGGACACAGACAGGGCTCCGTGGTGTCAGAGCTGGGAAGGGAACACTGGGGAACAGACTATCAGCGTATAGAGATAAGCCCGACTGGTGTGAAGGGCTTCGGAATATGCTTGCTTGGAAACTAACCCCAATAAACATCACATTGTCTGTGCTTCGGACTTCTGGTCTTTTGCTGCTTGCTGTCTGCGTGACAAGAACCAGGGAAGTGGGAGGGTTGAGGGAAAGCCCTATAACATACACTAGAAGGGCTACAACAGTGCTGTTGCATCGGTGTAACTGCGCCGCTGTAGCCCGTCTGGTGAAGATACGCTCTGCCGACAGGCGAGACCCCCTCCCCTAGTTCTTGTTACACAGACAGAAAGCAGAAGACCAGAAGTCCAAAATGCAGGCAATGCAATGTTTGTTGGGGTTAGTTTCAAGCAAGCATGTCCATAACTCTGACGCTGCAGAGCTTTGTTTCCCGGTGTCCCATCTGCCCCCCTCCTTAGCAGCCATAATTATACCTGAAATGCACGCCCCCAGTCCTACCACAGACATTTTTTTGTTTCTGTTTTTGGGGGTTGTGAGTCTGGGGTCTTCGTCCCACCTCTTTTGTATCCCATGGGAGGGGTAAGGAGTGAGGTTGTGCTACGGTCAGGGACAGGCATTTCTTTGGCCTTCTAGTGTTTTAAACCTTTTCCCCAATCCCTCCTTGCCGCTACCGACTGATTGCTTGATCTTGCCTTGAGATAGGAGTGGAGGCCGTCTTAACATGTGCACTCATATATTACACTCCCATCATGCCCAGTAACACTTGAACTGTTCTTATCTGTTCCCATTATACTAACAAACCCATCTGGCTAGGCAGAAGCAACATATACAATGTCTTTGTCCTGTGTTCACACGTATGAATAAGGATCCCTTTGTTCACACATACTAGTCAGAATATAAGTATGTCAAGAATCAAACGGGCAAACAAGACCCAAAACTCTATCTCAGGCGAAAGTAAAGGCCTGAATCCTACATTGTCACTAGCACTCCTAACAAGCGCTCTCCTGTCAGCATAATTACTCCACCTCCATGAGAGGCAAGAAGCTATGTTGGCAGGAGAGCGTGTCCCTCTGACATAGGGCCAGTGTGGACAGTGCTTAGGTCACTGTAACTTGCGTTGCTCGGGGCGGGGGATGTCTTTTTCAGATCCCTGAGTGACGTAAGTTAGATCGACTTAAAGCAGTAGTGTAGACCTGCCCTAACACTTAGGTTTGCTATATTTGAAACATTGGCGTTAGTCCCACTTTTGCCTGAAGTGATCTTGTACAGATGTATTTGTAAAATGTGGGTCAGAGCAGATATTTGACTTTTTTGTTGGGTTTGGCTATGGGTATGAGGCCTTGGTCAGAAATAGGGGCTATGAAAAGCACACGCGTATGAATGGCAGTCAGTAGAGGCCAGACCAGAAATCATGGGCTCCTACCTCACTGTATGCTTGGAAGGTCCTCAGGATGGGGATCATGATGGTAAAGCCCCTAAGCCATGATGGGTTTTATACAAATAACAATTCCTAAATGTAGAAGATATCAATGGTGAGTCAAGACAACTGAAAGGATTGTAGAGATTGGTCACAGTTTCAGCATTGTACAATCAACCCTCTCTAGCACACAGCATAACGAACAACCACTTTATTAAAAATTAAATAGAAACAGTAAGTGATTTCTATGCCATTTTACAAACACGCATTAAACACACTGACAAACTGTACAGTGATATAACTCTCCAGCTGTCTGCGTACTAAGTGAAAATAGTGTTAATAGCAAAAATAAGTTCTCTTCTCTGGAACGAGAAGACAGTGATGCAAAAGAAATGGAGCAAATGAGTGAAAATGCAAGATAGGAAGATGACTTCAGCTTCCAAGTTTTTGGGCACAGGAAAGGTGTCATCTTCTGAACCTTAATATGTTGTGGCTGCCAATGCTGCTAATAACTCGAGTCCCCTGTATAAGCTCAGGGTGGACATTTTTAGGGTCAAAAAGTCTCTCAGGTGTCCCTGGTTGTGACAGCTCTTAATTATCCAACATGAGCATAATTGTAATACAGGTACTCTCAAGCTCCCATGAGTAAATTCCAAAAGACAGGACAAAAGTTTAACAGAAGCTGGATCATTTATACCACTGTTATGTCATTTCCCAGTAATTGTAATAATTCTGGGCAGGGGTAAAAGGTGGGAATTAACACACACATACGAAAATAGTGACAAGATGCATCTGAAAAGGAATGAAATAGGATGGAAATAACAGTTAATTAGTCTTAGCTAAGAGAGTTGCCCACTAGTACCTTCTAAAATAAAGCAATCTATTTATGAGTGTCATGACTGGGGCTTGGGTGGTCATGACTAGGGGTCAGGGGCAGCATTGGCAGACTAGCTCTGGGGTCAGAACCAGAGTTATAGTCTAAGAGCAATAGACTGGCTTTACGACTGGGCTCAGGATCGTAGTACCAAGGTCAGGGGGCAGGAATGGAGCAGGGCTCCAGGGGCAAAGCCAGGGTCCATAGCCACGCTCAGAGTTCAAACACCGAAGCCTAGGATCAAAACTGATGTCAGAGCTCAAGTACCAAAACCAGGGGTCAAAATCTAGAGTTAGCATCCCAGTATCAGGGCCGGGGTCAAAGCTGGTGTCAGAGTCCAAGTGCTGAACCCAAGGGCCAAAGCCAGAGTCTAAGTCAAGCCAAGGGTTGGGATCAGGTTGGAGTTAAAGGGCAGAAGGTGGGGGTCCGAGCCAAAGTCAGCAGCCTAAGGGCAAGCCAAGCAGCAGATCCATCACTACAGCTGGCAGGAGAGTCCACTTCATTGCATGTGCACTTCCTGGAACTCCTCCTGGTCTTAATAGGGCACCTGGACCAATCAGCAGCCACAGTGGATGATGTCAATCTGGCCTTCCAAGAGGATACTTTCTGTGATGTTTAGCTCCACAGGGGCTACATGGTAATGAGTGCAGCCTTACTATGGCAGCTGGGTAGCAGTGTGGAGGTCTCAGCTGTCCCGCAAACCCAAGTTCTCATCCTGTGCCAACGGAACCTCACAATGAGAAGCAACTGTGGACCAGTAGGTAAAGCACTAGAGAACAACAATTATGTTTTCCAATAACGTTCAAGGTTTTGTTCCACATTTTTGAAAATGGAATTATGTTGAAACATCCATTTGCATTGAAAGGGATCAGAGACTCCACCTTGAAATTCAGATAACTTCATCAAACTCTATCTGTAGCCATGAAACATTTCAGCTTTGAAAAAAAAGCACATTAGATTAAAAACGTTTCAACCAGCTCTCTAAGGCACAAGATTGGGAAGCAGGAAGCCTAAATTTTATTCCCACCTCTTCTTTGAACTTGTGTGAACCTGGGCAAGTCACTTTACTTCAGTGGGCTGCAGTCTCTTTGTTTGTAAGATTGGGATGATGACACTCATCTACTTCAGTGAAGCATCTTCAGATCTATAGAAAAAAGTGCCACCTATCTGGGAAGTATGTGATTGCAGAGCCACTGGCCATTATTTCTGAAAATTCGTGGAGATTGGGAGAGGTACCGGATATTTGGAAAAAGGCAAATATAGTGCCAATCTTTAAAAAAGGGAAGAGAGAATCTGGGGAACTACAGACCGGTTAGCCTCACTTCAGTCCCTGGAAAAATCATGGAGCAGGTCCTCGAGGAATCCATTTTGAAGCACTTGGAGGAGAGAAACGGGATCAGGAACACTCAACATGGATTCACCAAGGGCAAGTCATGCCTGACCAACCTGATTGACTTCTATGATGAGATAACTGGCTCTGTGGATATAGGGAAAGCAGTGGATGTGATATTTCGTGACTTTAGCAAAGCTTTTGATACCGTCTCCCACAGTATTCTTGCCAGCAAGTTAAAGAAGTATGGATTGGATGAATGGACTATAAGGTGGATAGAAAGCTGCCAAGATTGTTGGGCTCAATAGGTAGTGATCAACAGCTTGATATCTAGTTGGCAGCCGATATCAAACAGAGTGCCCCAGGGGTCGGTCCTGGGACCAGTTTTATTCAACATCTTTATTAAAGATCTGGATGATGGGATGAATTGCACCCTTGGCAAGTTCGCAGATGACACTAAGCAGGGGGGAGAGGTAGATACATTGGAGGGTAGGCATAGAGTCCAGAGTGACCTAGACAAATTGGAGGATTGGGCCAAAAGAAATCTGGTGAGGTTCAACAAGGACAAGTGCAGAGTTCTGCACTTAGGAAGGAAGAATCCCATGCACCGCTACAGGCTGGGGACCAACTGGCTAAGCAGCAGTTCTGCAGAAAAGGACCTGGGGATTACAGTGGATGAGAAGCTGGATATGAGTCAGCAGTGTTCCCTTGTTGCCAAGAAGGCTAACGACATACTGGGCTGTATTAGCAGGAGCATGGCCAGCAGATTGAGGGAAGCGATTATTGCCCTCTATTCAGCACTGGTGAGGTCACACCTGGAGTATTGTTTCCAGTTTTGGTCCCCCCACTACAGAAGGGATGTGGACAAATTGGAGAGAGGCCAGCAGAGGGCAATGAAAATGATTAGGGGGATGGGGCACATGACTTATGAGGAGAGGCTGAGGGAGCTGGGCTTATTTAGTCTGCAGAAGAAAAGAGTGAGGGGGGATTTGATAGCTGTTTTCAACTACCTACAGGGGGGTTCCAAAGAGGATGGAGCTAGGCTGTTCTCAGTGGTAGCAGATGACAGAACAAGCAGCAATGGTCTCAAGTTGCATTGGTTGGATATTAGGAAACACTATTTCACTAGGAGGGTGGTGAAGCATTGGAATGGGTTATCTAGGGAGGTGGCGGAATCTCCATCCTTAGAGGTTTTTAAGGCTCGGCTTGACAAAGCCTTGGCTGGGATGATTTAGTTGGGGATTGGTCCTGCTTTGAGCAGGGGGTTGGACTAGATGACCTCCTGAGGTCTCTTCCAACCCTAATCTTCTATGATTCTATGTTTCTATTGTATGTTCCTCTATTGCCCACAGCTAATTCCTGTTACTGTTGTACCCATCCATTCATATTATGGCGAAGATAAGCCCCTCAATCTAGTATTGGTATTACAGTCACAAATCCCCATTTTCTTCTCAAAGGCACAGTTCTGTGTGGCAGTATGTCAATGTGCTGGAAGTCAGTATTCAAGCAACCTTTCACAGAAGAAAGCTAGTGGAAGTGAAGGAAGTTTCTCATGCCAGATCATTTTTAATAATGGAAGATAATTATCTTAATCTTGCCTAAAAGCTCCAGTGGCAGGGAGGTCTCTTGTCAGAACTAGACTTTAACAGAATTACAGTAGAACCTCAGAGTTACGAACAGCTGGGGAATGGAGGTTTTTCGTAACTCTGAAATGTTTGTAACTCTGAACAAAACGTATGGTGGGTCTTTCAAAAGTTAACAACTGAACATTGACTTAATAGAGCTTTGAAACTTTACTATGCAGAAGAAAAATGCTACTTTTATCATTTAATTTAAATGAAACAAGCACAGAAACAGTTTCCTTACTTTGTCAAATCTTTTTTTAAACTTTCCCTTCTTTTTTTTAGTAGTTTACGTTTAACACAGAACTGTATTTGCTTTTTTTTTTTTTATCTGCTGCTGCCTGATTGCATACTTCTGGTTCCAAATGAGGTGTGTGGCTCACCAGTCAGTTCATACCTCTGGTGTTGTTACCCTGAGGTTCTACTGTAAATTGACTGGTTGAGGAAAAGGTTGTCTTGATTCTCTGGTTCCACAGAATAAACCTGTAAAGATGCTTTTTTTATCTTCTGTCTTCATGGGTATATTACCTGCCAATAAAAAGCTTTCGAGGCATGAATCAACACATGCCTTTTTCCGCATTAAGAAGGCTGCTAATCAGAGAATTATATATGCGCTCTCGCTCGCTCTCTAACATCTGTGCTCTCCATCAGTTTCCTTGAACATCAAAACTTTGAAAGGGACCTTATTCAAGTGAGGCTTATCAACAATAGCTAGTTTAATTCTAGGCTGCTACTCTGAAACCATGTTAGTTTGTATCCGCAAAAAGAAAAGGAGTACTTGTGGCACCTTAGAGACTAACAAATTTATTTGAGCATAAGCTACAGCTCACTTTAATTCTGACAGTCATATAAAGGAAAACCACATTGTTTAACCTATAAATATTTCAAAGCGTTGTTTAAAGTGATCAAGTACATTATGGCATGAAGAATCATTGCTTTGTATAAAACGGGTTTATCTAAAGTGTTGCCCTAATAATTTGTAGATAATTTCTTTCTTTTGTAAAAGTAAAGGAGAGGGAGAAAAAAATAAGACCTGATCCTGTGGAAGAACTGACACCTCTAATTATATTATCAGGAAAGAAATCTATGGTTGGTGTTTAAATTCTCCCCCCCCCCCCCCCGCCCCACCCAAGACTAACATCTTATATGCATTGTTGAAGACATCAGAGAACATGTAGTACAAGTCAAAATGTTGCATATAGGACATGTGCAATCAAAGAATCCTCCTTCAGACAATGATTATCCTCAGTCCTGGGATGCCTTTCAATGCATTTTAGAGACACCCATTAAGACATCAAAGAATGAGACGGAATAAGGCTTGACAGCCCTAAGAAAGCATTAGTGGGTTTTTTTTTAGTGTTTCTGTCAACAGTTGAGAAATATCACATACATTATTAAAAAATGAGAAAATTTTGCAGGGTATACAAAGAAGATTTAAGTCTCTTTAATTTGTCTGGAATGGAGCTCTTACATCCTCCAGATGTCTATTCAGCAGTGAATCTCTTACTATCATCTGATATCTAAATAACATATTTCAGACAGTCTGAATAAAACAGATAAGTTTAAATAGTGCCAATTCCTTGGGTTTGCACCCTGCCTACATAATAAATTTTTCTCCTCAGGACACAGGGCCTGATTTGCAAAGTCGGCCATGCCCAATTGCAAGCATATATTAGCATGTGCGTGGGTTGCACCTGCAAAAACCCAAAGTGCTCATACAAATCAGTCATAGATATTAAGGTCAGAAGGGACCATTATGATCATCTAGTCTGACCTCCTGCACAATGCAGGCCACAGAATCTCACTCACCCAGTCCTGCGATAAACCTCCCACCTATGTCTGAGCCATTGAAGTCCTCAAATCATGGTTTAAAGACTTCAAGGTGCAGAGAATCCTCCAGCAAGTGACCCATGCCCCATGCTACAGAGGAAGGCAAAAAACCTCCAGGGCCTCTTCCAATCTGCCCTGGAGGAAAATTCCTTCCTGACCCCAAATATGGTGATCAGCTGAACCCTGAGCATATGGGCAAGATTCACCAGCCAGATACCCAGGAAAGAATTCTCTGTAGTAACTCAGATCTCACCCCATCTAACATTCCATCACAGGCCATTGGGCCTATTTACCATGAATATTTAAAGATCAATTAATTGCCAAAATCATATTATCCCATCATACCATCTCCTCCATAAACTTATTGAGTTTAATCTTAAAGCCAGATAGGTCTTTTGCCCCCACTGCTTCCCTTGGAAGGCTATTCCAAAATTTCACTCCTCTGATCCGAGGAATGGAAAATCTGTCTAATTTCAAGTCTAAACTTCCCAATGACCAGTTTATATCCATTTGTTCTTGTTTCTACATTGGTATTTATCCCTCTGATATATTTATAGAGGGCAATCATATCTCCCCTCAACCTTCTTTTGGTTAGGCTAAACAAGCCAAGCTCCTTGAGTCTCCTTTCATAAGACAGATTTTCCATTCCTTGGATCATGCTAGTAGCCCTTCTCTGTACCTGTTCCAGTTTGAATTCATCCTTCTTAAACATGGGAGACCAGAACTGCACACAGTATTCCAGGTGAGGTCTCACCAGTGCCTTGTATAACGGTACTAACACCTCCTTATCTCTACTGGAAATACATCGCCTAATGCATCCCAAGACCACATTAGCTTTTTTCATGGCCATATCACATTGGTGGCTCATAGTCATCCTGTGATCAACCAATACTCCAAGGTCCTTCTCCTCCTCCGTTACTTCTAATGGATGCGTCCCCAGCTTATAACTAAAATTCTTGTTATTAATCCCTAAATGCATGACCTTACACTTCTCACTATTAAATTTCATCCTATTACTATTACTCCAGTTTACAAGGTCATCCAGATCTTCCTGTATGATATCCTGGTCTTTCTCTAAATTGGTAATACCTCCCAGCTTTGTATTATCCGCAAACTTTATTAGAACACTCCCACTTTTTGTGCCGAGGTCAGTAATAAAAAGATTAAATAAGGTTGGTCCCCAAACTGATCCCTGAGGAACTCCACTGGTAACCTCCCTCCAGCTTGACAGTTCACCTTTCAGTATGACCCACTGTAGTCTCCCTGTTAACCAATTCCTTATCCACCTTTCAATTTTCATCTTGATCCCCATCTTTTCCAATTTAACTAATAATTCCCCATGTGGCAAGTATCAAACACCATACTGAAATCTAGGTAAATTAGATCCACTGCGTTTCCTTTGTCTAAAAAATCTGATACTTTCTCAAAGAAGGAGATCAGGTTGGTTTGGCACGATCTACCTTTTGTAAAACCATGTTGTATTTTGTCCCATTTACCATTGACCTCAATGTCCTTAGCTACTTTTTCCTTCAAAATTTTTTCCAAGACCTTGCATACTACAGATGTCAAACTAACGGGCCTTTAGTTACCCGGATCACTTTTTTTCCTTTCTTAAAAATAGGAACTATGTTAGCAATTCTCCAATCATATGGTACAACCCCTGAATTTACAGATTCATTAAAAATTCTTGCTAATGGGCTTGCAATTTCATGTGCCAATTCATTTAATATTCTTGGATGAAGATTATCTGGGCCCCCGCGATTTAGTCCCATTAAGCTGTTCGAGTTTCGCTTCTACCTCAGATATGGTAATATCTACCTCCATATCTTCATTCCCATTTGTCATGCTACCATTATCCCTAAGATCCTCATTAGCCTTATTAAAGACTGAGGCAAAGTATTTGTTTAGATTTTGGGCCATGCCTAGATTATCCTTGACCTCCACTCCATCCTCAGTGTTTAGCGGTCCCACTTCTTCTTTCTTTGTTTTCTTCTTCTTTATATGGCTATAGAACCTTTTACTATTGGTTTCAATTCCCTTTGCAAGGTCCAAGTCTACTTGACTTTTAGCCTGTCTCACTTTATCCCTACATGTTCTGACCGCAATAAGGTAGCTTTCCTTGCTGATCCCTCCCATCTTCCACTCCCTGTATGCTTTCTGCTTTTTCTTAATCACCTCTCTGAGATGCTTACTCATCCAGCTTGGTCTACAACTCCTGCCTATGAATTTTTTCCCTTTTCTTGGGATGCAGGTTTCCGATAGCTTCTGCGGCTTTGACTTAAAGTAATCCCAGGCCTCTTCTGCCTTCAGATCCATAAATTCTTCAGTCCAGTCCACTTCCCTAACTAACTTCCTTAATTTCTGAAAGTCAGCCCTTTTGAAATCAAAAACCCTAGTCACAGATTTATTTTTGTTTGTCCTTCTGTTCAGTTTGAACTGAATTAGCTCAGGATCACTTGAACCAAGATTGTCCCCTACAACCATTTCTTCTATGAGGTCCTCACTACTCACCAAAACCAAATCTAAAATGGCATCCCCTCTAGTCGGTTCAGCAACTACTTGATGAAGGAATCCATCAGCTGTCACATCTAGGAAAATCTGAGCCCTATTATTATTATTACTAGCACTCGTCCTCCAGTCTATATCTGAGAAGTTAAAGTCTCCCATGATCATGCAGTTTCCATTAGTATTTACTTCATTAAAAACATTAAAGAGGGCTCTATCCATATCCAGATTAGATCCCGGCGGTCTATAGCACACACCAAGCACTATCACAGGGGAGGCTCTAGTAGTTTTCTTCCCCAGTGTGATTTTTGCCCAGACGGACTCTGTCTTATCCATTCCACCGCTTCTTATTTCTTTACATTCTACCTCATCATTGATATACAATGCTACTCCACCACCTTTACCTTTATTTCTGTCTTTCCTAAACAGCACATACCCTTCAATACCTGTAGTCCAGTCATGACTACTATTCCACCATGTTTCTGTTATCCCTATAATATCTGGTTTCACTTCCTGCACCAGTAGCTCTAGTTCCTCCATTTTGTTACCTGGGCTCCTCACATTGGTGTACAGACATCTTCGTTTTTGCTGTTTGGCCTCGCTCACATTCTGTACCCGATTGGGCACAGACACTCTACCGCCAGTATCTCCTATTAGACTGGTACCCACACTGCCCTTCCTCCTCATGTCCATTCTCCTACCCACGGCTGTCTCCTTTCTTACTTCGTTTTCTTCCCTCTCAAGGCTAAAATCCGGCGTGGAGATTACCTGGACATCTCCCAACCATCTCCCCCAAATTCCTAGTTTAAAGCTCTCAATCAGTTGTGCCAGCCTCCATCCTAGAAGTCTATTTCCTTCCCTGCTGAGATGAAGTCCAGCCCGAGAGAATGGTCCTCTGTCCATGAACGCCTCCCAGTGGCCATACATCCCAAAGCCCTCCTTATAGCAGTCATTTGCATATGCATAGTTAAATGCCTAACAGGCAATGTCCATGTGCCAGTTCCTGCTCTGAGTGCACGTGGGTGGATATTGTCCCACATAACTCCAAGCAATGCACTGGACATGGAGCCCAATTCTCATTTACACTAAGTCCACTTCACATTTCATTACTGAGGTAAAGCGACCTTAAAGCGAATGTAATTATCATTTATGCCCATTTTAAGGCCTCTTTAAATAGCCACAGAGATATAAAGTGGCCTGGGGTGTCAATAAAAATCAGGCACCTATTCTGTCATTAGTCCTCTTTGTTTGCAGTGTTTCTATAGCTATCTTGGTCCCAGGGTGCTAGAAACAAGGTGTGTGAGGTAATATCTCTTATGGGACCAACTTCTGTTGGAGAAAGAGACAAGCTTTCTCCCTACACAGAGCTCTTCTTCAGGTCTGGGAAAGTTGTCCCTTCCACTAATGGAAGTTGGCCCAATAAAAGACCTAACCTCTCCCACCTTGTCTCTCTATACATAGATATATAGAGAAAGCATATAGCAATAAAACTGCTCTGTCCAAATCAAGCCGAAGAACAAAAACTATCTCTAAGATCTATCCCTTTTTCTCCCTACTGGCTTCCAAAGTCTTGGACTCCTCTCATCCTAACATCTGCAATGTCCTCTTCTCTGGTCTCCCCATTTCTCATATTGCACCCCTGAAATCTATCCAAAATAGTCTCACTAGAGCAATCTTCCTCACCCACTGTTCTGACCTTATCACCCCTCCTACAGACCTTGCCTTGGCCGCCTGTCTCCTTGCACAGCACTATCAAGTTCTGCATCCTCACCTTCAAGACTCTCCAAAGCAGTGTACATCAGGGTACATCTCGTCTCTAGGTGCCCCTCCGGAGACCAGTTCAGCACATGCCCTCCACATGAGCCCTACCATTTCAGCTCACTCTGATGCTCCCCTTGCTACCTTAACCTTCCCTACTTTTTCCTCATGATGCCCTATATACCTACAGCACCATCTATGACCATGTGCATTATGTAAACTCTGAGGAGTTTACATAATGCTCCATTCTGTACACAGATTTTCATATTATAACTTTCAAAACAGGACACAAAGAGGAACTAGCAAGATACTTTTATGCAACTAATTTCACTTCATGATGTTTCATTGCTGTAACACTCACCCAACCTACCTCTTCATCCCCGCTGATTATCTGCCATCCCTTGCTGTGCTGTCTGCCTCACAGTGAAAGTACCTTAGGGCATAAATTTGATTTTTTTTTGTTCATCAAGCACGTGCAGACCTGTGACATTATATGAAGGGCATATATACTGTTTTAAGTGACCACCCAAGGGACTGACAAATCACTTGCTTAAGTGAAGTAATTTTAGTAATGGTGGAGCGGAAGTCTGCTCAAAATATTTGAGCATATGTTGGGTGCCCTCTTAAGACAGTGAGATGACTAATATAGCTTGTTTCTTATACAGATTTCAGTGTAGTATATTAATAAAAGAGTTAATATTGAGGCTTCCCCTTTTGTACCAAGATAATTTGTTACACTAGAGAATAATCTCTGATTGGAACCATAGTGATTGACAAGAGTCTAATTTTGCTGACTTCTTACAGTACACATGCAGTTCTGAACCTGACAAATATTAATAACATTCACCCATCTCGTCCTCTGCTGGATACTGCTAACCAAATAAATCCTACTTCTTGATTCATGTGAATGATGCCCATGGTACCTGTTCATTAATTATAGTAACCGCTTCTGTATGGCTGCCAATTACAGTGGAGTAGTCCAGTTTCCTGACAGACAAATACTCTTCAGAAAGTTCCCAAGGAGTGGTATTTGATATAGTTCATTTGCTTATTCAGGTATCTCCAAGGTGGAGAAAGTCGAAATATATTTGAAGTGATATACTCTTCTGCTAACAATTTTATGATCTCCTAAAAATGGAGGAAAATGAATTGCAAAAATCACAGATAAAACCCAAGTGGAAATCATTGAAGACATTCAGTCTAGCTATGATATTTTCCTTTCAGCATAGCTTGGCTCTTGTTGCCTGAGGCTGTCCTGGAATGATATGTTACAGATGTGTGAATCTACTGAGCTGTACGGGAGCCTGACTCTCTGCAGTGAGTTCGTTTTCATAAGGCTGCTGGGATAGCAGCAATTTTCACTTCCCTGTTATTTACTGTAAGATTGTGGAGACTAAGCCAAAAAAGAGTTGCCCATAATAGGAAGGGAATAGGGAAGTCAAGGAAATCCAGTGAACATCAGACCTTTAGGGTTTGAGACAACTTAATATGCCACAGATTAGATCTTATTAGCTATGACGTTCTGTCAAATGAAAAAATCAATAAGTCACTAGCTGCCTTTTTCAATCTGTCAGCATTTCATTTCACATTAAGCGTTCATCCTTGGTTGTAGAACACTTGTTCCCAAACCAAACACAGGTTTCTTAAGGAAGTGACAAAAATCAGAAGTGTAGAGAAAGACACTCGCAGACCTTTTCGTTAGCTCTCATCAGCTCTGCATATCGGTCTCCGAAAAGGAGATACCACCCCACTAAACCTTGCATATGAACATACAAGAGACAAAATGTACTACACAGCCACCCAAAATTATGTAAATGATCAGATTTCTTTTTAAAATAATGAATGATGTTTTTCCCTCTATTTTCTCTTCTAAACATCCAAAACACAATGCTGCTAAATCCATTCCTGTTTCTACTCAGTTTCTATTTCAGCTGGGCAAGGCAGATGACATAGGAACATTAACCAAAGGACAGGATAAAGGGAGCAGAGTTTATTCTGAAAACAGCTTAGAATTAGTGTGGGCACAGAAAGACTTGCTGGAGCAAACTATCTGAATAGCAATATTCAAAAATATTTGTGGCTTGTAATAGATAATTGATCTACTAATGTTTGCAGTTTTCCAGATCCACTGTAATAGAGATCTGATCTGAATATTTCTAAGGGGTAAATTCTCCCACAGATCTACCATACAACGCCCAGAGAAGCAGGTTAAATGAAATATTATCTTTGCTGCAATATGTAAATAGCAATCCTCAAGGGTTTTCCATACTTCAAATGACTTTCAGTTCCATGCTACCTTTGTATTGAGCCTACAGGATCTCCAAAGGACAAAGATGGGAGGCATAGCTTCTGGTTTGGCTAACACATGCATTTTGAAGACAAAGCATCATTAATTGAATTTTCTGCCCTGAGAATTAATTGAATGAAAATCCATCTAGATGAAATTAAGTTATTCCTGCCTTTGGGTTGAGTAATTGATGCTCAGCAGCTTCCCTAGATGTGAAACCACTAGAGAGATAGATTGATAATAGACATCTTTTCCAAAGCTAGTAATATAAAAGTCCCAGTGCAAATGTTAGTGCTTAAGAATATGATTTAGAAGAGGGGCATTCTTTGGTGGATTTAAGTTACCTACTAAACACGGGGGGGGAAAAACAAATCTGTGGTCACATCAGGCATCACAGCTGCCATTATGCTGCAAGCCAGTGCCACTCAGAAGCCACAGCAACAGCATCAACAGACCTCCAAGCTGTTGAATGTCCATTAGCGACATGTCTGCAGTATGAGATCTATGACACATAGTTGAGAAGTTGGATTCTACCCAGTAGGGAGGGCTGTTGTAGACATACACTCTAGTCAGATCATTACATTATAGACAAACTAGATTGGAGCTCATTCTTCTGTACCACAGGCCACAAGACAGTTGTAAAGTCATGAGCCTGAGAAAGGAGCATATGTCATTGTTTCTGTGTTCCTTGCCAGCCCAGTGCTTTTTGGCTGGTTTAACGGCTGCTGCCCGACTTGCCTCTTGAAGCTCTATTGTTAATTGAAATGAAGCAGGTACTACAGCTTAAAGACTTAGGCTAGAGCCACAAAGCAATTTAGGCACCTAACTTTCACTTTAGGTGCCTAAGTCCAAAATTTAGATCCTCAAAACCCTCGCTCAGCCACCACCTAGCCCTCTAGATGCCTAAAGTCCCTATGTTCCTGCATTTCTGCCAGTAGCAAAACCACCTAAATCTTGACAGGTTTCAGAGTAGCAGCCGTGTTAGTCTGTATCTGCAAAAAGAAAAGGAGGACTTGTGGCACCTTAGAGACTAACCAATTTATTTGAGTATAAGCTTTCGTGAGCTACAGCTCACTTCATCAGATGCATGCAGTGGAAAATACAGGGGGGAGATTTTATATACAGAGAGAACATGAAACAATGGGTGTTACCGTACACACTGTAACGAGAGTGATCAGATAAGGTGAGCTATTACCAGCAGGAGAGAAAAAAAACCTTTTGTAGTGATAATCAAGGTGGGCCATTTCCAGGAGTTGTCAAGAACGTGTGAGGAACAGTGGGGGACGGGGGGAGGGAAATAGTTTTACTTTGTGTAATGACACATCCACTCCCAGTCTTTATTCAAGCCTAATTTAATGGTGTCCAGTTTGCAAATTAATTCCAATTCAGCAGTCCCTCGTTGGAGTCTGTTTCTGAACCTTTTTTGTTGTAATATTGCCACTTTTAGGTCTGTAATTGAGTGACCAGAGAGATTGAAGTGTTCTCCAGCTGGTTTTTGAATGTTATAATTCTTGACGTATGATTTGTGTCCATTTATTCTTTTATGTTGAGACTGTCCGGTTTGGCCAATGTACATGGCAGAGGGGCATTGCTGGCACATATCACATTGGTAGATGTGCAGGTGAACGAGCCTCTGATAGTGTGGCTGATGTGATTAGGCCCTATGATGGTGTCCCCTGAATAGATATGTGGACAGAGTTGGAAATGGGCTTTGTTGCTAGGATAGGTTCCTGGGTTAGTGTTTTTGTTGTGTGGTGTGTGGTTGCTGGTGAGTATTTGCTCCAGGTTGCGGGGCTGTCTGTACGCAAGGACTGGCCTGTCTCCCAAGATCTGTGAGAGTGATGGGTCGTCCCTCAGGATAGGTTGTAGATCCTTGATGATGCGCTGGAGAGGTTTTAGTTGGGGGCTGAAGGTGATGGCTAGTGGCTTTCTGTTATTTTCTTTGTTGGGCCTGTCCTGTAGTAGGTAACTTCTGGGTACTCTTCTGGCTCTGTCAAACTGTTTCTTCACTTCAGCAGGTGGGTATTGTAGTTGTAAGAATGCTTGATAGAGATCTTGTAGGTGTTTGTCTCTGTCTGAGAGGTTGGAGCAAATGCGGTTGTATCATAGAGCTTGGCTGTAGACAATGGATCGTGTGGTGTGGTCTGGATGAAAGCTGGAGGCATGTAGGTAAGTATAGCGGTCAGTAGGTTTCTGGTATAGGGTGGTGTTTATGTGGCCATTGCTTATTAGCACTGTAGTGTCCAGGAAGTGGATCTCTTGTGTGCACTAGTTCAGGCTGAGGTTGATGGTGGGATGGAAATTGTTGAAATCATGGTGGAATTCCTCAAGGGCTTCTTTTCCATGGGTCCAGATGATGAAGAGGTCATCAATGTAGCACAAGTAGAGTAGGGGCATTAGGAGATGAGAGCTGAGGAAGCGTTGTTCTAAGTCAGCCATAAAAATGTTGGCATACTGTGGGGCCATGCGGGTACCCATAGCAGTGCCACTGATTTGAAGGTATACATTGTCCCCAAATGTGAAATAGTTATGGGTGAGGACAAAGTCACAAAGTTCAGCAACCAGGTTTGCCGTGACATTATTGGGGATATTGTTCCTGACGGCTTGTAGTCCATCTTGCAGCCATACGCAGGTTATGCACAGTGTGTACCATTGGCAGTGCCAAGGGGGAGTGGCACTGACCACCCTACTGCCCACTCAAGTTTGACTCCATGGTACCTCTGTCATGATGGAAGGGCCACAGAGACAGACCTGAGTGGGCAGTGAAGCAGCCAGCACTGCTCCTCCTGGCCACCTGCCATGGGCCATTTCCTGTACCAAGGCTCGCCTCCGGGGGCCTACCCGGCTTTGCCCCACATCCTGCAGCCCACATCTCCTCTCACAGTTGAGGAGAGACCTTGCAGAGGGAGGACACAGGCCAGGCTGGAAAGCAGGAACTCAGCATGTCACAAGCTCAGTGCTGGGGCCAGCAGCTGCAGCGGGGTTGGCTTCAGAGGATAGATGGTGCGAACCACTGGAAAAAATTCTGGCCTTGTTCTCAGAGGCCACCTTAGTCTCCTCCTGCATGAAAACACAACACACAAGTCATTTTGGAAAACCCTGTTCTCTGCATTTAAATTCCTGGGACTGCTTTGAAAGTCTCAACCAAGGTTTTCATCTAAGCATCCTTAGCAGTGCAGGGGACACACACACAATTAAAGGAACTGTGCTACATAGGCTGCATTTGTTCATCAGTGCTGGCCATGGCACATCAGCTGCTCCTTTATGTTTTTGTTTTCCTGTCTGCGTATTATTTATTAGCTATGTTGTGTATTTATTAGAATGTGTTGCTTTGTCACTCATGCTAGCGCCCTCGATTATTTAATTCAAACAGCAGTTTCCTCTCATACACAGCCACTTCCATTGACCACTCCAGTTCAGCTTGATTGGAATAGAAAGATAAGCATGAGCAGATTAGTCCAGCTGTACCTGGCATTGAAAGGGAAAGGGGGACTTGCTTGGTCTGTTTTTTTACCTTTTAAAAAATAGTTCATTAGTCTTATCTGTGCCGCACGATGTCATAATCTCACAAGATGACTCAGTTCAAAACGTTTCGAATCCAGCCACTTTTCCCCGGAGTCACAGTGACAATGCATTAAAAATTCAGCTACCTCCTCTTTAGTGAGCAATTATCTCATTCATTGGGTTGATTCACTGATATCTTAATGGCAGCATCCCCCGTTGTGTTTTTTTAATGTTTAAAATATGAAATAAATGAACCCTGTCAGGCTGAAAATTCTGGGTAGGTTTTAGCTGCTGTTTTCAATAAATAATGATGAGATGTTTCAATTTACCCATCAGCTGGTGTCTCACGTGAGGAGATTGTCATCTCTCTTCAGGCTTAAAAACCCATTTCTAACCAGCTTGGTAATGCCACTAAATATTGTTTTGTAGATTTTGAAACCACTCTTATTTTTCAACTAACTTCAGCAAACAAGGTAGCTGTTTATGTGCCAATGAACTCTCACCTAGAAAACAGAGATGGAGGGCCAGATCCTCAACAGTGTGAATCAGCACAGCTCCCCCAAAGTGAACATAGCTAAATCCATTTACACCAGTTGAGGATCAGCCCAGTCATATGTGTTCTTAAAAATTGCAAAAACCCACTACCTTTGCTGCTGCTGGAACTAGGGTGGAAGAGGGGGGGAATAAGGAGGAAACGCCCATCTTTCTATGTGATTTTTTTCCCCATAAACAGAGACCACTGCATGCTCATTATGGACTAGATGCCAGCACCCTTAATTCATGCGAGGTGGCACCTTACTTCAGGCATAGTTCCATTGACTTCTTTGGGACTATTTGTGAAATAATGTAGAAAGAGTGTCAGAATCTGGCTCTGTGAAAGGAGAGTGAGCCTATAAAAATCAATCTCGCAGTAGTGAAGCACTGAAATTCTATAATTTGTGTTGTTTTTTCTATCCCCAGCTTCAGCAAGGAACTTACAATCTTTAGTACCAGGCCAACCCCATAGGACCACCAGGCTTACAGCCGTGAGAGTGGGCCCTTTCTCAGGCAAGTATTTTTATACAGAATCAGATCTGTTGAGTAGAAATGTAGTTTAATAGAGTGTGTCCCTTTTTAAAGGCAAACTGTTCCGCGGAGGGGGGAAGAGAGAGAGAGAAGCATACATTTGTGGAAGCAATATAAATCCTTACAGATAAATGGCTGCACATATTCGTACTCACTGATCTGAACAGTAATTGCTCTTCCAGAACATTACGTTTCAATTTTGCAACAACCCATTCAGTTGGCTTTTATAATTTTATGAAAATAAATAAGATTCTAGCTTCCAATTCAGCAAAAGAGAATTTTTTTCCAGAGTACCTTTTCCTCAATGAAATTGTTCTGTACAATGACTTACCCCTAAAAGCAGGATCAGGTGTGTCTACATTTCAATCTGGAGATGCAATTCCCAGCTCGAGGAAAAGTATATTTAGAATTTTTAAAAGCTTCCTTGAGTACCTGCACATCCAAGACTCTGGGCATGTACTCGGGGGGGCTAACCCCTCCCACCACTCATGCTGCAACAGCTATATTATAACTTAGTGCACTAGCTCCATCAGAGTATGTCTCCTTCAGTTAGTACTCACACCCCCAGCTCGAAAAGCTGACACACCCTTAGATACATGGGCATTTTAATATGGCTAAATGTAAATGTATACAGCTTGGAACAAAGAATATAGGCCATACTTGCACAATGGAGGACTCCATCTTGGGAAGCAGTGACTCTGAGGCCATGTCTACACTAGTGAGCGTACAGCGGCACAGCTGTACCGATGCAGCTGCGCCACTGTAAGGTCGCTTGTGTAGTCACTCTATGCTGACTGGAGAGAGCTCTTCCATTGACATAATAAAACCACCTCCACGAGAGACGGTAGCTATGTCAGTGAGAGAAGCCCTCCCGCCAACATAGCGCTGTCCACACTGGCGTGTCTGTCGGTGTAACTTATGTCGCTCGGGCATGTTCTTTCCACACCCGTGAACAAGATAAATTATACTGACAAAAGTGGTAATGTAGACAAGCCCTGAAAAAGTGGATAGTCAGCTGAACATGAGTTCTCAGTGTGATGCTCTGGCCAAAAGGGCTAATGTTATTCTTGGATGCACGAACAGGGGATTCTCAAGTAAGAATATAGAGGTTATTTTACCTCAGAATTTGGCACTGGTGAGACTGCTGCTTAAATACTGTGTCCAGTTCTGGTGTCCACAATTCAAGAAGGATGTTGAGAAAGTGGACAGGGTTCAGAGAAGAGCCACAAGAATGATTAAGGGATTAGAAAACATACCTTACAGGATAGAGTCAAGGAGTTCGATCTATTTAGCATAACAAAGGAAAAGGTTAAGGCGTGACTTGATTATAGTCTATAAGTACCTGCATGGGGAACAAATATTTAATAATGGGCTCTTCAATCTAGCAGAGAAAGGTAGAGCATGATCCAATAGCTGGAAGTTGAAGCTAGACAAATTCAGACTAGAAATAAGACATACATTTTTAACAGAGAAAGTAATTAAACATTGGAACAAATTACCCAGGGGTGGTTGTGGATTCGCAATCACTGACAATTTGTAAATCAAGTTTGGATGGGTTTTTTTAAATGATCTACTCTGGGAATTGTTTTAGGGAAGTTCTATGTCCTGTGTTATAGAACAGGTCAGACTAGATGATCACCGTGGTACCGTGGAATGTATGACTGTATCACAGTCTATTAAGCAATGTGGTTGATCATATTCCAGTCAGGCATCTGTCAATTAAAAGACTGTGAGCAAAGGGTAGTGATGATCAGATGAACTAAGTCAAGGGAGGTCTCTAGTGGGGTTCCCAAAGGATCAAGGTTGAGTGTTATGTTTATTTACTAATGATCTGGAAGAATGGAGGTGAATGGCATGTTGTTTCTATTTACAGAGGTTGCAAACCAATCAGTATAGATGCTAGAAATACAGGCAACCTGAAAAAGGCAACCTGGAAAAAATTCAGACTAATAGTATATCTAGGAGGAAATAATGTGAAACACAGAGAGTCACTGAAAGGGAAAGCAGGAATGAGAGAAACTTGATGTGATGTGGCAAATTAAATATGACCTTGCAATGCAACACAGCACAAGAGAAGCCAATATGGTTTGGGGCAGCATTCAAAGAAGTAATCTCTTCCTACACCATGAAGTTGATTGTTTCAGAGCCATATACGTGAAGAGAGACAATCTCTAGAATAGTGTATATTCAGTTCTGGGTACTAGAAAGGTGTCAACAAATTCGAGAGAATAGCAACAAAAATGAGGGTCTGCAGTGCTTTAAAGATTAATGGAGTTAAATCGCTTGGCTACCTACACCACCACCTACAAGTATTTGTACAGTGTAAGCATCAGAGAGGGATTTATTACAGTGGTCTTAGGCAAAATACAGGGGACTGACAGGATAAAATTAAGCAAAGGAAAATGTAGCAGAATATAAGGAAAAATCTTCTGAAAACGAGAGCTATTCGAAGGAGGAAGTGGTGAAAGCTCCTCTGTTAATCACTAAAAATTAGACTTGGTCTGGAGCAGAGAGAGGGGACAAATTAGATGACTTAATGTCTTTCCAGCCAATAACAGGGGGATTGTACAACCCCAATAGCCATATACAATTTTTATACATAGACAAGGCCTTAGAGTAGGGTGACCAGACGTCCATTTTTAAAGGGACAGTCCCATATTTAAGCCCTCCTGCAGGTGTCCCGACTTTTTTTTAAAAATGGGCAAATTGTCCCGTATTTTCTGTCCCCTCTCTCCATTAGTACTGGCAGGTCCTGCTGCTGGCCAGATCCCTGCTCACCAGCCGACCTGCCCACCAGTGGCGAGTGGGAGGGTCCAGTGGCCGATGATGGGGGTGGGTATGCAAAGCTGGTGGCGGGGCAAAGTGGCAGCACACAGGGCTGGCCGTTTCCCCTGCTGGTCAGTCAGCACAGCCCCTGCTGCATGCCAGCTCTCAGCCAGCAGGGCCTCACCCTCTGTCCTGTTTCCAGCCAGCACCGGCTGTGCGCTATGAGCTGCGGCAAATGGTGAGTGCGGGCAGGTGCCAGGCAGCGGCCGGTTATGTGTTGCCTCTGCTGCCCACCCGTCAGCCCTTGACGTGCTCCCCCTCTCACTGTCCTCTCCCTGCTTTGCCCCTTCCCCCCCCCCCCAGCCCCACTGCTCCCCCATATCCTCCCCAGCAGGGCTCATCCCACTCCCAGCATTGTGCAGAGAACCAGCCCCTGGTCGGAGCGCTCATCTCACCAACACTCTGGCCAGCAGGCTCCTTCCTTCCCTCACTGCCTCTGGCTGGGCTGGCACCGCAGGAAAGCCCAAGACCCTCTGGCCTAGGTCACTGACCAGGAGGAGCCAAGCCTTTCGTCTGCCAAAGACCTGTACAGCGCTGGCACAGGGAAGCCTCTCCACCCCTCAGCTAAGCTCTGGAGTGGTAGGAGGGAGGAAGGGAGTTCTAGCTTGTTCGCATCCCCCCCCAATATCAGAGGGATAAATACTGGAATTATTTAAGCTCAGTACCAATGTGGACACAAGAACAAATGGATATAAACTGGCCACCAGGAAGTTTACACTTGAAATTAGACGAAGGTTTCTAACCATCAGAGGAGTGAAGTTTTGGAATAGCCTTCCAAGGGAAGCAGTGGGGGCAAAAGATTTATCTGGCTTTAAGATTAAACTCGATAAGTTTATGGAGGAGATGGTATGATGGGATAACATGATTCTGGTAATTAAATATTCATGGTAAATAGGCCCAATGGCCTGTGATGGGATATTAGATGGGGTGGGATCTGAGTTAACCGGGAAAGAATTTTCTGTAGTATCTGGCTAGTGAATCTTGCCCATATGCTCAGGGTTTAGCTGATCACCATATTTGGGGTCGGGAAGGAATTTTCCTCCAGGGCAGATTGGAAGAGGCCCTGGAGTTTTTTTGCCTTCCTCTGTAGCATGGGGCACAGGTCACTTGCTGGAGGATTCTCTGCTCCTTGAAGTCTTTAAACCACGACTTGAGGACTTCAATAGCTCAGACATAGGTGAGGTTTTTTTGCAGGCATGGTGGGTGAAATTCTGTGGCCTGCATTGTGCAGGAGGTCAGACTAGATGATCATAATGGTCCCTTCTGACCTAAATATCTATGAATCTGTAGGCTCCATACCAGCCCCCCGGGCAGGAGCTTAGCACCCTGTTCACCCCCCTAACCCCACACTCTGGGTCCTGCCCCCAGGGACAGGTTCCCTCTCTGGCCAGGTTTGCTGAAGCCCCTGGAGTCAGGTTCCCTGGGCTCGGGTGCACAATGCATCCTTAGGGCTTAACCCCCTCCTGCCCGTGCTGTAGCTGGGGGACAGGAGGCAGCTGGGTTACTTCGGTGGCCAGAAGCAGCCTGGAGGTGTTAGCTGCCTTTCGACACTGTGCGGGCAGGAATGTACAAGCTGCTTCCAGTCACAGGGGGGTGGGGGTGGGGGTGGGGGAAGATATGAGCTCTGCAAAGGCACGGGCCAGGTTATCCCTTCTCCCACCTCCCCTGTAGCTGGAAGCAGCTCCCATCCCTTCCCTCCCACATAGTGCAGAAAGGCTGCTGTTGGCCACATTCTGGTGTGAACCCTGGCAGAAATCTGGGGAGGGGGTGTCCTGTGACCCTGTGTGGCCCCCCCACCCCCCGTGTTGCCTCAGGAAGACGCAGCACCAGGTACCAGGAGAGGTGGGTCCGTCCTAGGGGCCCAGCCAGGCATAGAGGGTGGAAAGCACCGGACAGTGAGGGTCCGGTCATCCCTCCGTGTGACAGAGGTGTATAGGAGTGTTTATCACCTCTCCCCGTGTTAACCCTAAAGCCTTAAAGTTAAATAAAAAGAATCCAACTATGCAGTATTTCTTTTTAACAGGGGCTCAGTCAACTTGATGTTAATTTGAACGTTTATACTGCATCGTTCTGATTGATTGCCATTGAACTTGCTTGAATACGAGTTATTTTACCAGGTGTCCCATATTCAGCATAGGGACATATGGTCACCCTACCTTACAGAAAGTAATGTAGGGAAGGAAGAGAAATAAAGGTCAGAAAGCAGTGGCCCTTGAATGATCAGCATATCTTTCCCAGTGAGTGATGCTGAATAGTAAATAATTTATAATAACTGAGGCCCTGATCCTGTAAGATATTTAGGCATCTCCCATTGATTTAGGCATCTAAATACTTTTGAGGATCTGGGTCTGAAAGTCCAGTAACTACCTAAAGGCCAGATTCTACTTTTGATCTTTGGGCATGCTTCTCATTGACATCAATGGGAGACCACTTGTGGATTGAGGGGAGTATGGAATACTAAATTTGTACACTAGGCTGTACTTCAGAATGGAATAAGTTTGACACTCCTGTTTTAGAACTATTTCTGTGCAAGGCCTTTGACCTCTCCAGGGCAGGGAACCAGCTTTAAGGACTGCAGGAAAGTCTCATTCATCCTTTTATTCTGAACTGCCCATCTTCACAAAGGTTCAGTCTCCAATGATTCACCCCTTTTGCCTCTGCTCTTCCTCATGCACTCAGCCCAACGAACCTTTGAATCAGTTAGCATAACCTCCATGCCTCGCATTAGCTAAGCCTCCCCAGAGGACAGGGAGAGAATCACTTTGGCAATGATCCCAGTTCCTGGGGGGTCCATAGAATCAGGCCTCTCTCAAGCTAGCATTTCCCCCATTGTCTTCCCCAGATGAAGAGATGCAGGTTAACTTAGCATTCAAAAGCACTGCATCTTAGCATCTTAACTCTTGTCAGGTGACATTTCCATTCTTCGCTGTCTCTGATCCATAGACTCTGCTAATGTTATATTATGGTAATTTCCCTCATTTATGTCCATTCTGTTCCATTAACAATATATCATATTGCATCATGTTATATTTCTGCCATTCTGCATTCTGATCGAGGCCAGCAAGCATAAGTAGCTGTTTGTAAGAGTGCAAAGAATGGATTGCATGGGTATCTTTCATACAAATCTCCTCAGGTCTCTGTTTCATCCATGTGGTTTTTAAAAAAATCTTAGATTATATCAAAGGCTTCATCAGGTTTCTATTGTCCTGTATATACTAGATAATCTGAATGGTTTCAAAAGAAACCTGCTACCTGCTGATAGTCATGGTAGCTGCCAGTTACCAGATGTCTGGCTTTTGTTGTCTATAACTTGTATTATTTTTGCACAAAAATGAAAATGGTTTTGATCCTGCAGAACAGAATGATTCCTGCACCAATTTGTCCCAACTGGCGTCTTTTTAGATTGAAATTTTATTTTGTTTGACTGACTGGCTCCATTTAATTTAAATGTGTATTTATACCAGAAATTCGAATACTACTCCCTGCTTTGCATTTCAAAAGGAATCTTAGTGTTTATGAAATTGCTTTTGAGTTGCAATTACAGTTATTTATCTCTGGGATACACAACATGTAATTGGGTCAACATGGTTAATGAGCTAGTTAGTGTTATTGTTAATGAGGTACTAGTGTTAGTTTCAATGTTTTATCCCCAGCAGGTGGCAAACACAATATGTTAAAATAGATAATTATGTTAACGTTACAAATATCCACAGACCTTACAAATATTAAGCAAGGAGGTTAACAACGATGTGTAGTGAACTTTGTGTACTTAAGGGTTCTAGGTTTAATTTTAAAAGATCAGCATGGGATTTACTATTTCATTATTAATTTAAAATGTTTCCAAACACAAGAGGAGTTTCCCCCAACCCCATCTTCCTAGGCTTGTTTGCTCTCTCTCTTTTTCATGCCTGCCATCTGCAGAGCAACATTCTGTAGATGCAGCTGTAGGTCCACAAGCTGTTTCAAGGCCTCCTTTATGACATTGTGGCTATCCTCCATTTCACCTTTAAAATCCATATTTAGGGCACTGTGTTATGATGTGTTCAGTGATTTGGATGTGCTCACCACAGTTACACGAAGGGGAGTCATTGATTTTCCACTTGTGCATCAAATAACTGCATCTTCCATGGTTTGTTCAGATGTGGTTCAGTGTGGTCCAAAGCCCGTGTGGCCAGTCAAAATCTGGAGGACAGCTAGTTGGGTCCATGATAACATGCTTGTTTGGAATGGTGGATGAGGTCCAGACACTTTGCCATTGCCTGGCTAGATCCAGAGACATTAGGTTGGTTGCAGATGGTCCATAGTGGTTTTTGTGATTTCAGGTGCTATTGGGAAATATTGTCCGTAACCTGCCAGGTGGGATGTTCCGGGTAGTCTTCAGCATGTTTAAGTTCTTGTGCTGTGGTGTGATGGGGCGAGATATGTTCTTTGCTGGAGCTGGAGGAGTGTGGGTGGTGTGCCTGGCTGGCTGAGGGACCTACAGGATCTCAGACAGAGCAGTGCTGGCAGATCCTGAGGGGAACACAAAGGAGCTCCGGGATGGCTGTTGGGACTCAACCAAGACAAGGCACTGAGGGAAGGGCAAAGAATGAGCTGGGCCTGCAGGGAAGTAGCCCAGGGAATTGTAGCAGCAACGCAGCTTACAGGGACCGGGAGGACAGCTGCTATTTTTAGGGTCCCTGGGCTGAGACCTGGAGTAAAGGGCGGGCCTGGGTCCCCCCCACCAGCCATGGGGAAAGTGTCTTGGCCTTTCATATACCCCAGAGGGGGAACTGAACACTTAGTGGCCCTGCTGAAGATTTGGGGCCAGAAAGACCCAGAGAGTCTCCAGTCACCAGAGCCAGGACTGCTTGAAGAGCAGGGATAATTCAAGGGAGCCCAGAAGGGGCTGAGACAGTTCGAACCAGGGTACTGTGATAGGCCCTGCTGGACTCATTGAGGAGTGAGCCCGGGGATAGGGCTGCAGATAAAGGGACCTTACAGAGGGTGCTGAGATAGGCCCCCTGTTGGGCTTATATCCCAGAAGGGGGTTGATTTTTATCTCACAAACACACTGAGTGGGACTTGACAGGAGGACTAACTGAAGACCCACCACAAACTTAGAGAGTGCAATGCCTTAACCGATACCTAATACAGAAAGCTGGGCAGCGATTTTTAGAGTTCCCAGGCTGATTTGCATGGTCTGATTGAGCTACATATCCACAAGTTGGGTATGGCAGCTTCTTGTCCTCACTGGTGCATGGTACTGTGCAACTGAGTACACAAGGGCCAAGGCCGACGTTCGTAGCACCGGCACAGTTTATCCCCAGCTTGTTCCCACTCACTTGTGGAAAAGGTTGCAGCAAGTCTTCGCTTTGAAGTCTACTTTCTTGAAATGGCTGTAAAAGGGGAGTGTACTGTCGTGAATGACACAGAGATACGTTAGCTTGGCACCGCAAATATGGAAATAAACTATTGGGTTTGAGTTGCCATGTTTTAGCAACATTCCAGCAGCCCAAACCCCTCTGTTTCCATGGGGGTAAAACTGGCATTGCAAGGGAAAAACTCTGTGTGTGGTCAGTGTTCAAAGTCCTGAATTCTGGTTGACACAAAGTCCTCTGACACCGTAATGGCAGTGCCTTAAAGAGAGTGTAAATGAGATAAGGGGCCTTCGTGTCAATGAGAACCAGGGCCAATATGCCTTATCCTTCAAAGTGATGAATGCCTCCGGCAAGGTGGCAAATGCCAAGGAGAGATTAATGTGTTCATCCCCTTGATGGTAGCCCCTCTAGGTCAGCATCAGTGGGTGCAGCATGGGAGAAGCTGCACTGTCTGGGCTGTATTTAATCTGTGGATAAACAGAAGGCTTCAGTCTGAGGCTGTCAATCTGTCACCTTTCATGAGCACTAAATTCACTGGAAAAGAAAAGGAAATAAACTGTAATACCCTGCAAGATTGCAGCCCCTGTCCATTTTCCTACTGTCCTTTCTCTTGCACTAACTCCATTCTTTTGCATTTCCTCATTCACAGGGTTAGCACTGATTTACCAATACTCATGCCAGCTACAGTCCCTGCACTTCTTCTCAGCAGCCACATCAAAGCCACTGTATTATCTTCCACTTTCCTCTTCTCCTGAAGCATTAGCACCTGGCAAAAAAAGCCATTTCAAATGTGACCTCTCTGCCTAGATACAATTTAAAATTAAATTACTACCCTTAAAATCAGTAGTGTTTGTGTGGTGTAAGTGCTGAATCAAGTTTGCAGCACTGTATTTTTCATCAGCAATGAAGACAGAGCAGTTTCACCATCATTTTGTTTTTTAATTACTTGCCTCTGGAAACTATTTGTCACTAAAATAATGAGTGATCTGAGAAAACAAACTGAGATCTGCATAATCATTTCTATAATATGAGAACTAGAGAAATTCTAAATGAAATTAAAAAGGCAGCAAGAGTTAAAAGAACACTTTTACCCAACATACAGTTAACCTGTGGACCACACAGCCACAGCATAGGTGTGGCAGGCCTGGCACTGCACCACCCCTTTGGCGTGGTGGGTGATGGGGTGTCAGAACCTCACCACTCCCAAGTTCACATGCTCACCTCTGTGGGCAGCCCTATGCAACTTAATAGCCTACCTCCACGCAATCACCCCTTGGTCAGGGTAGTGTGTCCTAATGTCTAGAGTCCCCACATCAGAGCAGTGCAGCCCAATGGCCAGAGTCCATACAATCCCCCTTGCAAGCAGGGTAGTTCAGCCTAGCAGCCAGAGTCTGGGTAACTCACCCCAAATGTCCAGGGTCCATATGATTTCCATGCCTGGGGTAGAGGGACCCAGGCCCGCCTTCTTCACCAGGTCCCAACCCAGGGTCCTGGTAGTAGCAAGTTCCCCTTGCCACCAGCTCAGCAGGGATCTGCCTGAAACACAGCAAGCCTCTGTGCAGCTTTAACACCATTTTCCTTTAAAGTTCCCCTGGGTTGCTTCCTACCATAACCTCCAGATCCTCTGGTCTGTTCCCCTTCTGTGATTTATCCCATCTGAGCATCAGAGCACATCCAGGCTTGGCTGGCCTCCAGATCCTGGAGCACAGCCTGTCCCTCCTCAGGAGCTGATAGCATGCCTCCTTCCCCTCTGGTGGTCAGCCCAGACTGAGCAGCTCTGCAGGCTTTTATACCTGTTCTCCAGTTGGAGCATGCCCAGCAGAGCCCCAGGAGCCTGGCTTCCTCTGCTAGGAAGGAAGGGTTATCCCCTGCAGTAGCAGTGCGGAGCCGCTCTGCCCCGTCACAGTAGTATTGAAGGATGCATCTTTACATTTGGAAAAAATTATTTGGCCCTACTTATTTATATGGAAATAAATAATATGTGGAATTATTAATGAAGGATATGGAATATAAAGATCTTTCAAGTTACATATTGCAGGCCATAGGATAATCACAGCCATGTTCTGGAAGAAATTTCCTCCATTGTAGAGTATTGCATTATGGGTGTATTATAATATCCTTTGAAGCCTCCAGTATTGGAAACAAAATCATCCGATGAAGTGAGCTGTAGCTCACGAAAGCTCATGCTCAAATAAACTGGTTAGTCTCTAAGGTGCCACAAGTACTCCTTTTCTTTTTACGAATACAGACTAACACGGCTGTTACTCTGAAACCTGATCTCTTCCAGTATGCTATTCCTGTGTGCTGGCTCTGCTTGGCATGTTTTCATTAGAGATGCACCTAAAACAAAACATTATCGTTCACCGATACTGAACTTTGGGGAACTTCATATTCAGGCCTGAACTTTGTCTCTCAGACCATTAGCTACACTGTCATTTCAATCCACTTTACTTTTGGATCTGCTTGCATATAAAGTATTCTATATAGCTCAATGCATCCTTTCAAACACAAGGTTCAATTCCCCACAAGGCACACATGTGATTCCTATTATTATTGCTAATGAGACTTGCAGTCATTGACAGGAGAATAACTCCATGGGAATAGTGCATATTTTCTTATGATTTCATGCTCATTTCCTGCAAAATGTAGATATCAAACATTCAACACAAAGTTGTCCATGTGCAGTATACGTTTGTTAGTTTTAGTCCAAAAAAAGGAAAAGTCAATATTGAGTTTTTTCATACCTTGCAGGTGGCTGGATACACTGGGACATACCTTTCTATAAAAGTCCCTAATTTTGTCTGCAAAGCTTGCATGCCCAACCATTGTATCTACACACAAAAATACCCCAGAGATGTACACACAATTGCACATGCAAGTGAGTACTTAGGAACTAAATTACCCATTTTGGCTCATTCCAATGTCCCTTTGTGCGGTCAAAGGTGGGATTTTGTGGTGCATCAGGTATATGCACAAAAATGAGTCCTAGCCTCTGAACATTTAGTACGCTCTTTGTTGGTTTGTTTAGCAATAAGTGTCAGAATGGCGTTCCAGACATACATCGACTGCTGCATTCCCACAGAAAGTCAGTGCGACTACTTTGTAAAGGCATGGCTGTTGGGACACATTGAGAGTATCATCATGAGGCTCACAGAAACAGCTAGGTTGAGTAGCAAAATATAAACCCTGCTAGGTAACAAGAGGTAAAATTCCAAATCTGCAGTGAGTAATTTGCAGTGAGCTTATGGGGGACTGAGGAATGGAACAGTCAAGTTCTAGCATAGTTCTGACACTTCCTTATTACCTCCCTGGCTTTGTTCTCATGCCTTTTTAATGTGGAAGTCAATGTGTGGATTCTATGAATACTTCATCTCGAAAAACTGACGAATCGCATGGGACCTTATCAGTGGGTAGGCAGAATTTTACATAAACTCATGTGGCAGTAATTACACACAGAACTCAAACACAAGCATAGAGATTAATAGGCTTTTCAGACTTACAAAACCTTTAAGTGAAGGTTGTTTATTATGAGTAGTAATTTTGTATAGGGCCATAAAATGCACGGTGCTTCATTGACAGAGAGTAAGGGCTTTTTAGCGTATGATAGATAACATAAACAAAGACAAGATGTGACAATAATTCAGGTTATAAAATGTCAGGTTAAATGCATATTTAGGAACCTTAATATAAAGTGTTACCAGAAAGACAGAACCCAAAGTCAATGGCTAGAATTTTTCTATATTTTTTATTCAGAAAAGATAGTTGTCATTATTATTCTCTATGTATTTATTATGAGAGCTGGTCAGAAAATAGGAAGGTGGGAGTTCTGTGAATAATTTCAATTTTGTTGGCAAAAAATCAGTACCAATTTTTTTTTTTACCACAACAGCAAAAAAACCCAAAATATTTCAATTCAGAAATGTTGTTAAGGTGCCTCTTTGGATTTGGAGTTCAGTTACTTCCTGTCTCCTTTCTTTTCTATGGGTCACTCTCCCTGATGGGATTATATTTTCCATGATGCATAGAGATGGTCCGTCTTGGAGAGTGGAAACCAGGGTGCATCATGGGAGATGTAGTCCTGCCAGGGAGCACAGGCCATAGAGGAGAATGGGGACATGAGGCAACTGAACTACAACTCCAATGAGGCATTGCAGCAGCATGATAAATCAAAATATTTTCATTTTATGGTATTTTTCAATGAAAAAAACAATTTTTCTTACAGAAAGTAGATACTTTTTGTGGGGGAAAAATAATTTTGTCAAAAATCCAATTGTCCATCAAAACAAGTTTTGATGCAACATTTTCACCCAGCCCCAATAATTTATCTTAAACATTTATTTTACAGTAACTCCTCAAAGCCCTAGTAAGGATCAGGATCCCATTGTGCTGGGCCCTGTACACACTCAGAGACAATACTCCTCTGAAGCACTTACAATCCAAAAAACAGATGAACAGAGGAAGGATTGAGAAGTATAACATAAGCAAATGAACCAGGTGATGGCAGACACAGTTTTGTTTGTTGCATGTTTTATTGTTGTTGGGTTCTTTTTGTTAATGTGCTTTTTGGTATGTTACCAAGAATAGCAATTTAAAAAGTGGCACAGGCAAGAGAGAAGCACTGCTATGTAGTAACCCCTCTCACGTTGCGTAGTTTCATGAACATTTAATACTTTAAAAGTTAAGGAAAGTTTAAAAAATGAGTTAATGGATCCCCATCTGCAAATCTTACTCAGCAGGGCACTGAAGTAAATGAGCCTGAGTCTGATTTCTTCTGCACTGGTTTAAATCAGAAGTAGCTCCACTGAAGTCAATAGACTTTCACTGGTATAAAACTGATGTGAGTGAGATCAGAATCAGGCCCAGTGACTTCACTGGAGCAGCTACTCACCTGGTGTAGTTCCTATGTAGAATTTTTTAATGCATTTAAATACAAATACTTACTTAAATACTTACAAAGAGCTAAATTCTGTCCATACTGGCTGAAGCACAGTGTGGCAATGGAGTGGTGCTAACTACACAGTAGGTACCAGACTGTTCTTGCCAGTACAGGGTAGCATGGCTCGGGGAAATCTAAGAGAAACGCTGGCAGGGCACACACTAAGGGAAGCACCGCATGTGAGCTGGGGGCCTGACCATGGCCTATTCCACATCCACAGTTGAGTACGAGGGGTGCAGTCGCTGAGCTAGTTTTCTCGTGCTACCGAGTGTCAGCTGGGTATCCCACACTGCTGCTAGGTGGATGCATTACGGAAAGAGGAGAGACTCCCTAGCCCAGGCAGCACCACAGGAGCTGGAATGAAACAAGCAAGCACTGCAACAGGTGGTATCACAATCTGCTGGCAGATGTTCCTTGGCGAACATGTCTGGCTTTTTCTCAGAAAGCAGCACGAAAGTTCTACCCAGCGGGAGAATAAATAGCCACCATAGCTAACAAAAAAACTGATTGTATGCGCTTACTCCATTTTAAACATGCCCTAAGCCTCTTTAAAATTCACCATAATTTCAAAGCATGCAATGTCAATGGGATAGAGAATTCTTCCTCACTCCCTGTCCTAAACTGCCGTGTGCTGTTGAACAGCTATTGTATTGCAACCCCAGAGGTAGGTGCATTTCAGTGACAGGTGGAGCAATTCCTACAAGGATAGAGCAAAGGGCCAGTTCTGCCCTCGCATATGCATGACTTCAATGACGGTTGTGCGGTTGTGTCTTTGGTCATAGCTGGGCTTATGTCAGCACTATTTGAAACTGAGCCTCACACAAGCAAATTTTGCAATGATGCGTTTTTATTAGTTTTATCCTTTGAGGTACAGCTCAGTTTATGAATATTTGATAAAACTTGGTCTCTATCCCAATACAAGAGTTGTATGAAGTGGTTATCCACTAAAGCACATTATTTCCTTATATTTAAAATCTAAGCAAACAAGGTGGGGAGAGACTTGAGATGCAGAGCTGGTGGCTGGGGTGGCTACTCTTCATTTTATAACAATACTTTCAAATGATTTGGAACCATCAAGTTGTGTGCACGGGAAGTCTTTGTAAGCATGGCACTGTTACAACTGTTCCCTCATCCTTCCCTTCTACTGACTGGTACCCTCATTTGTCTTGTCTTTTAAATTAGGTTGCAAGCTCCTCAGGCCAAAGATTGTCTGACCCTAGATATTTACACACTGCCCAGCACAAAGGAGTCTTCAATCCTCATTAAGTCTTTTGGGTGCTATTGGAATACAAATCCTAAATAACAGTTGGAGTAGGAAGAGAACCTGAGACATAAGCCTTTGTATCAAAGGCCTGGGCTGAGGTAGTGGTCAAAGCTTTGCTAATATAAAACAAAGCCAGCAAGAGACAGGCTGTAAGCAGGAGTCAAGCTCTACCTGCATACACACTCACAGAACCTGGCAAGAACAGGGCTGGTATTGCAAAAAACCCACACATTCCTGAGAAGTACTAAGCACAGGACACTCGTGTAAACATATTCCAAAAGGGTGGTACCAGAGCACCCCAACACCAAGTATGGTATAAGCACCCCCCCACACACACAAAGATAACAGGAACACACTGACCCATCTTAAAGATAAGGTCAGGATGACAGCATGATGGATAGAGATGTTTTGATCGAACCAACATGTAGAAGGTGATGGTGGCACCTAGACACATCAGAGGGGCAACACATAACTTTTCTGGATCTGTGTATAAAGATGTATCTCAAAGGGAGTGTCTTTGGTCAGCCGAGGGGGGAATGGAAAGTCCTGCCATTCACTGAGGTGCATCCATTGTCACGGGCATACATGTGTAAGTGTAACTGTAGACATTGATCCTGGGAGCTAGGACCACGCTTCATCGACAATAAACATGACCAAGTGCCTTTGTACCTTACCAGATCTTGTGGTCTTTGGGTGGTTCATTTGAGGTCTGCTGTGCCGGCTGTCTGCACACACACATGCAGCCAAACATCTGACAACAACAGTAATAAAAATAAGAATAGATTAGAGACAAGAAACACGGAGGGGGGGGGTAAGAAGAGATGGGAGCAGAATTGGGAAAGCAAGGGATAGATGAGTAAAGGAAGAGAGAGATAAGGAGGATGGAGAGGAAAAGAGTGGTGGGAGAAGACAAGCAGAGAAAAAAAACTAGTGGAAGGTGAAAGGAGATAAAAGGGATTATGAAATGGAATAATGAATAAAGAATGAGCAAAGATTCTGCTTTAAGGTTAGTAATATATATGTTTCTGATTCTTAAATATATCAGCTATTCTAAGTACCTCGCTGGAGGTGGGGGGAAGCAAATGGGCTTCAATGTTTATGAAAATTAGCTGTAATCCTTATGCTCCTGGCAAGCTGCCAATGTGGCCCTCAGGACTGCAGAGGCTATGCACCACTTAAATGAGACACATACATTGAAGTGCTTAGCTACCAAGGTGATAGGTGCTTTAGCTCTTGCAGTGACAGAGCAAGTTTTCCTAGGCATTTTTATGCCAAGGCAGGCCAGTCATAAATAATTGACTCTAATTAGCGCTCCCTCAAACCGTAATGCTCTTTACCTGCATCTGAGTGGCATTAAAAAATGTGTGACATTTTTTACTACCTTTGAAAAGCATAGACAGAGACATTAAGCGGATTCTAACACCCAAGTGACCTACTGCTCAGTATAAGTAATGGGCAAATACATCAGCACCCATAGCAAATGGAAAGTAATTTTTTTTTTATCCTGATGGCCGGATTATCATTAAAGCTCTGTGGTGGTCAATGACATACTTCACTGTAGCAAAGAGTTTTCAGAAGTAATTGTGTGTAACATAAATGACCTGCTTCCCACAGGCACCTGGGTATGCTAAATTACTGTTATGACAAAGGTGTTTAGGAGATTACACTTATTATTTATTGTCTTAGAATAGTGTAGAAGGGGCCCCCATTGGGGAGCAATGGCCCCATTATGCTAGGCACAGACAAGTAATAAGAAGATAGTCCCTGCTTCAGAGAACTCAGTCTAGAGCAGACCCAAGAGATGGATAAAGTGGATTGGGGGTGTAACGATGCTGGTTCTGGCGGGACCCAACTGAGATTGCCAATTCAGGACAAATTGCTTAAAGCAGGGCAGTTACAGCCCAAGGCTGGGATTTCTGTGCACACCAAGGCAAACCAAACCAGCCAGACAGAGAGGACTTTAGTTTTACCCCACTGGTTAACCACAAGTCAAACAAGCAATTCCCTTAGACACCCCAATTTCCCAGTATCACCACCAGTGCCACTCGTTATGGGGACAAATGGTTATGAAAACCAATACCCTAGTGAAAGAAAAAAAAGGTTCTCCCAATCCCAAAGGACCAAGCCCCAGACCAAGGTCAATATACAAGTTAGATCTTCCCACAAATCACACTGTTGCCAACCCTTTAGAATCTAAAATCTAAAGGTTTATTCATAAAAAAGATATAGATGAGACCTAGAATTGGTTAAATAGAATCAATTACATACCATTATGGCAAAGTTCTTGGTTCAGACTTGTAGCAGTGATGGAATAAACTGCAGGTTCAAATCAAATCTCTGGAGTACATCCACACCTGGGATCGGTCATCAGTCCTTTGTTAGAGCTTCCTTTTGTAGCAAAGTCCCTCCAGAGGTAAGAAGCAGGAATGAAGACAAGATGGAGGAGCTGCAGCAGCTTTTTATATTCTCTTGCCATGTGGTCTTTCTTTCTTTGTTCCAAAGACAAGCTGTCCATCACATGGCATGGAAAAACCGCAGAGTTCTGTCCATAGGCATGTCCCTGCATGCCTTGCTGAGTCACAAACCGTGTCTTCCTTCTCTCAACGGGTCAACTGTATATCTGATGGTCCTTAATGGGCCATCCAGCAGCCTAGGCAGAGCTGACACCAATTTGTCTGGAGTGTCACCCAGAAGCATAGTATAAGTTTGAAGTACAGACAGTATAGAGCCAATATTCATAACTTTAACTACAAAAATGATACACACATATAGACAGCATAATCATAACCAGCAAACCATAACGTTGTCTGAGACACCTTATTTGACCCCCTTTATACAAGATTTAGTGCCATTACAGGACCTTGGTTGCAACCATGTTCTATATGGTCCCAGTTCAAGTCAATAACATGACAGGGGGTAGAGGGGAAAGGAGCACAAGCTGTTTTGTTCAATATCTTCATTAATGATCTGGATGATGGGATGGACTGTACCCTCAGCAACTTTGCAGATGACACTAAACTGGGATGAGTGATAGATACACTGCAGGGTAGGGATAGGATACAGAGGGACCTAGACAAATTAGGGGATTGGGCCAAATGAAATCTGATGAGGTTCAACAAGGACAAGTGCAGAGTCCTGCACTTAGGACGGAAGAATCCCATGCACTAGGGACTGAGCGGCTAGGCAGCAGTTCTACAGAAAAGGACCTGGGGTTACAGTGGACGAGAAGCTGGATATGAGTCAACAGTGTGCCCTTGTTGCCAAGAAGGCTAACGGCATTTTGGGCTGTATAAGTAGAGGCATTGTCAGCAGATCGAGGGACGTGATCATTCCCCTCTATTCGGCCTCATCTGTACCTCCTCTTAGCTGAGACAACAGTGACTGAACCAGGGACCTCCAGAGGGAAAAGCCGGAGCTGCTACAGCTTGAGCTGAAGGTCTCTAAGTCCCTCTGTAATAGTCTCACATCCCCTGTGGACTGGACACAGAGGGACCTGTTACATAAACTTACTAGTGGATTACACAACTTGAGGAGAACACTCGTTACCACACTTTAAACGATGGGGTAGGTTTGGCTTTTATTCCCTTCCGCTTGACAATATTGTAATTGCTTCCTTTCTCCCCCACCTCCAGGAAGGGAGATCCAAGATTTCAGATGTGGCTGTTGTTTTGGTTTTCTCCTCAGTAGTTTCCCCAGAGCTTGCCTGGTTTCTCTGGGTTCCTACACTTGCATCATTAATATCTTCAGAAAAGAAGAAAAAAACATCTCCTTTTTAAGCCATTTTTGCATAGTGGGGTAAATATAACTAGAATATAGAGAAACAACAAACTGCTGTGAGAAAGAGAGCTGCAGTAGCAGTAAGTCAACACTGCATCAAAATGCCACCCGAATGGGAGTGAGTTGTTTGTGCTATGAATTTTCTCGCTATCAGAATGCGAGTCCTTTGTGCCAGTAACTCCTGATTCACTGTGGAAAGTTCATGTTTGACATCTTTAGAATTTTTCACATTTGTACTGAGTATACTCAATATGAGGGTCTAGACGGCTCAGGGAACTTTGGTGAAAAGAGCTCACGTTGATTGATTTATCTAGTTTTAACTACAATTATTTAAAACAACAATGCAGGAAATAGCCACCCAAAATAAAGTGATTTCCTCCCCAAAGAATATAATAGAATGGTTTCAATCGCGCTCATGTTGGTAGTCACCCAAAATTGTTCCCATCTGATACTTATCTGCTTACATGTGTTGGTGGGATTTCAGTCCAAGTGCCGGAGGGCATGTGCTCACATCATAAGCCTACCACTACAATTAGCACTAACTGGCTGTCTCATGGAAATGCCAAAGATTTGAATGCACCATAGGAAAAAAAATATTCTCTCCTTCTGAGAGGTGGTCCATCCAGGTCAGGGTTCAGCCATATTGTTGGGGCAGGGTGGAGAAATTTACACTAACCATACTGTACCTGTTCCTGAGGATGCTGGAAAACTGCCAGTCTGACTCCTTCGGTGAGGGCCAAATCCACAAAAATGTAAAACCAAACCAACAAATGAAGCCTTCACGAACCTCTTTATTTGCTGGACTTTCACAGATCAGCTGTGCCTCCTAACGTCTTATCCTATTCCCAACAAAGTCAGTGGCAAAACTTCAGTTGACTTCAATGGGAGCAGCACCAAGCCCTTGTTTTTCAACATCTGCCTCACCTCCTCTATTAGTTTTAGCTCATTGAAGATCACAGCGACGATCACAGCACCCCGCATCTCAGCATAGCTATTTCACCACCATTTGGGAACGTATTCTCTAGGAACAAACAGGAAGCTTTGGGCTGTGCCTACGGGCCCATTGAGGCCGTGTCTGTAAAGAGTGCATTGAAATAATTAGATAATCAAAAGACATGTAAAGCAGTGGGGGACGGGCACCTGGGGGAATCGCGCTGGAGAATGAAGATGAAAGATTTTGAACTTATGAGTCTCCCAGGCTGCAACAACAACAACAAAAACCCTCACTGCCAAAAAAGCCACAGCTGTGCACGACATGGACAGATAAACAAATGTGATTGTGATGAGTGGAATGACAGTTCTCTGTCCAGAATGCATTATCCCAAGGTGCTCCTGGGCATCTGTTACATAATTTAGCTATTTTTTAATTAGTTCTTTTGCAGCAGTTGACAGTAATAATTCCAAGCAAACTGAAACTTGGCATCATACAAGCCAAGCCAAAGAGTAAATTCTGGGCCCGATGCTGATCATAAGTTATGTAGCTCTCTGTGCACTGGGCTGATGAATTTAAATCCAGTCTTTCCTAAGACTAAATTGTGGGGAGAAAGGGGAATCAGAGCTGTTTGAAAATAGTTTTGGTTTTCTTTCCACATGGAAAAAATGTAAACTTTTCAGCAAAATATTTTGACTGTACTCTGAAATATTTTGATTCACGCTGGTTCCATGTTTCCTGATGGGAGTTTCAGAGTAACAGCCGTGTTAGTCTGTATTCGCAAAAAGAAAAGGAGTACTTGTGGCACCTTAGAGACTAACCAATTTATTTGAGCATAAGCTTTCGTGAGCTACAGCTCACTTCATCGGATGCATACTGTGGAAAGTGTAGAAGATCTTTTTATACACACAAAGCATGAAAAAATACCACCCCCCACCCCACTCTCCTGCTGGTAATAGCTTATCTAAAGTGATCACTCTCCTTACAATGTGTATGATAATCAAGTTGGGCCATTTCCAGCACAAATCCAGGTTTTCTCCCCCCCTGGAGAAAACCTGGATTTGTGCTGGAAATGGCCCAACTTGATTATCATACACATTGTAAGGAGAGTGATCACTTTAGATAAGCTATTACCAGCAGGAGAGTGGGGTGGGGGGTGGTATTTTTTCATGCTTTGTGTGTATAAAAAGATCTTCTACACTTTCCACAGTATGCATCCGATGAAGTGAGCTGTAGCTCACGAAAGCTTATGCTCAAATAAATTGGTTAGTCTCTAAGGTGCCACAAGTACTTCTTTTCTTTTTGCTGATGGGAGTTGTAGCTCTCCTCTATCGGCTAAGTTTTCTGGCCAGATTTTACCTCCCCTGATGCATTGCTTCCCCCTCTTGGTAAGGGGAAGGATTGTATCATAGGAGTCCCTGACCTTGATGTATCATGGGAGATGTAGTTTTGCAAGAAAGACCAGCCTATGTGGAGAAAACTACAACTACCATGAGGCATAGTGGCTCCACTTTTAATCAAAATATTTTGGTTTTCAGCCAAAAGATTTAGTTTTTTTGATGAAATATCAAAATTTTCTGCAGAAGGCCAACACTTTTCATGCATATATTTGTTTAACTGAAAATCCACTTTCCATCAAAAACCAGTTTCAATGGAAAACTTTCCACCAGCCCTAGGGGAAATGCATCCATTGTGTAGGGGAGGTTTGTGGAGATGCTGAGACAGCAAAGAACTCAGGTAAACAAGATCCATCCTTATCTTCTGACAATTGTCCTCATATCCTTCCTTCATCTGTTCTCTTCCCTTCACTGGATAACAGTAACTATCTTACATGGTTGCAGGTGGGAGCAAGGCAAGAAGAAATTTAGGTGCCACAGTAATGCAAATAATTCATAATTTAAAATAAAAACAGTGTGGGTATTCTACAGTGCCCATCATGTCTTATTAGTTAAGCTCTATTTTGGAGTTTTCAAGCGGCATGATAGATAGACAGATAAGTAAGGCTAAAATTTTGTAATGGTAATTTTTAGTAAAAATCACAGTCGGGTCACGGGCAATAAATAAAATTCACGGAAGCCTGTGACCTGTAGTAATTTTTACTAAAAATAGCCCTGGCAAAATGGGGAGGTCCAGCATCCACCTGTTGCCTCTCACAGTGGCTGGGAGCTGCGGGATCCTCTGCCACAGCGGCTGGGAGCTGTGGGGCCCCCCTGCCTGTGGAGCTCCAGGGGCCCCCACCACCAGTGCCCAGGGTCCAAGCCCAAGTTAAGCTGTCACCTAGAGTTCGAGCCCAATTGCTTTGCAAGGTAGACACAGCCCTATTTGACTTGTGTCCTGGGAGTCAGCCAGAAGTATCCCACAATCCCATGGGCTGACTTCCTTTGTCCTCTATCCCAACAATCTCCAATCAACTTAACTGAAAACGGAAGCCGCCCCTACCCCGCTGGTGTACAGCAGCTGCTCTGTGAATCAGTGTTAACCCATTGTCTTCTGATCACCAAGCTGCAAACTCCCCATCAGAGAGCCTCCTGAGTTTGCAATGGAGACTGAACAGAGCAAGCTTTTTGCAAAGCGTGCTGCTTCATGGTCACGGGAGCATAGTCAAATTTTAATGAATCTCTGATGTGAGGCCAGTAAAACTGTGGACTTTAACAAAAGTACCAGGAATGACTACAGGTGCCAGCAGACATCTGAAAAGCTGGCAGCTTTGCAAATTTTCCAGACCAGTGACCAGTGCAGAGAGCATATTAAGAAAATGAAGAGTGAGTACTGGAAAACCAGGGACTAAAACCACACCTCAGGCAACTCTCCAACCTCATTCTCATTTTATGAGTTTGACCGGGTGCTGGGCACTGCACCCAGCACGGAGCCAACTATGGTGCATGATGACCTGGTCAGCCAAGACGGTGTGCTGCTGGCCCCTGAATCCAGCCTGGGGGCTGATGTGAGCCAGAGCAGGAGCTGAGTAGGGAGCATAAAGTGACTCTGTTTTTGACACCAGTCCCAGAGCAGGCTATGGAACAGGAGCAACCGCAAATTCTAGCTCCCTACCTGGAAAAGCTGTTTGATCCCTGCCCTGAGGAACACCCCACTGCCAAGCCTGCAGCAAACCCGGTGGAGACAGAAGCCGCCCCAGAGCCCAGTAAGTTTCTGACTCCAATTTAAAAATTTATTACTACAGTAATAGTAGGGATTTCCGCTCAAAGAACCAGTGCAAAAGTTATGAGAAGCCCCAGCTACCAGCGTGTGTGTATCTGCTAATGGCAGATTGCATTACGGCACTTTGGCATCCCCTGCTTCTCACCACCACGTGGTGTACAAAATGCTGACTGAGAACTGCAAACAGTAAGAAACAGCTTTGAAGAGTATTTTTACTGTAATGTCACAGATGTTTGCGATTGTCATTCATGTTGTCCTTTAAGTAATAATGGCTTAAATTGTGCTGCTCTGTAACCACTCAATAGGCTATGGAGCCGCCTGGAAACAGGGAAGTCAGTGTGAGTGTTTGGGAAACTGTGTTCTATTTCCAAATCTAGTCCATTTCAGTTAGAGACAGTCCATAGGTGACAACATCATTTCTCCCAAGTACGAATGGGGGGTCAGCATTTGTCCAGAAATGTGCCGGGGGACAGGAGAGAGGCAAGAGGCTGAGTGTTTGCATGCCGCAATAACAGGGTAAGCCATGTGTGAGCTAGTGCAGCATCCTGTTAATTCTCTCACGGATTCTGACCCAGTCTTGGTTGCTGATGGCTGCAAACTTTTTCCTGAATAACGAACTCCACATAGCTAGTCACACTGTGTGGAAGGGCATATTTTCCAGGGCAAGCTTGGTAGTTGACGAGGCCACTCCACTCACAGATGTGCTGTTCAGGCACTGCCTACACGGCAGGTATCCTACCAGCAGCTTGGAATAACATCTCCCTTTGTCAGTAGGGCGCTGTGACGGGTGTACTGGCCCCACACTGGACAAGGAGGGGTTAACACCACACTGTGGGCTGAGGAAGCCACACCCCCTCGCCTCTGCTGGGCATGCTCCAGTTGGAACAGCAGTATAAAAGGGAGTAGCACAGCTCCATCTGGGCTGATGGCCCAAGAGGGAGGATGTATGCTGCAGGCTCCTGCCTGGGAGTGTGAGACCGAGCCCACTAGGATCTAGATAGACAGTCAGCTACCTGTGGACACCCAGAAGACAGTGAACTGCTGGGAGCTTCACTGGACAGATCCAGAGACCCAGGAGACTCAGACTGTGCCACTGGAAGACATGGTAGGAAGTGGCCTGGGGGAACTAGACATTGATCTGGGTGTAGAACTGAGCAGTAAGTCAGTGTGTTTCCATTGGATCCCTGCTGACCTAGTGGCAAATGCCCTTGCACCTGACTGGGCCCTGGGCTGGGACCCAGTGAAGTAGGGAGGGCCATAGTCTCCCTATGCTGGTCACACACACACCCTGGGTGGTGACCCACCACCTCTGGCCACTAGGCTGCACTGCCCTGCTAAGGAGGGCAGCCATATTGACTTGTGTCACCTAATGGCCAAGCCCTGCAAGAGAGGGCAGTTATATTGACCTTGGCCACTGGGCCATACCACCCTGTGAGAAAGGGCAACTATATTGTCTCAGATCACTAGGCCAGACCACCCTGAGGCCAGGAGGACTGAGCCATGAGTCTACAATGCCCTTGCCTGGCCCCAAAAGAGGAATGGGTGTTAGGATATAGATATTCAGGCCTGTCTGTAAAGGCCTATACTCTAAGAATTTAGGTGTATTCTTATCACTTGGCTAGTTATAGAGGTATAAAAGAGAGAATCAAAATCACTGTCTGCTGGTGTAAGGGCCTTCTCTTACTGTGACAGTCTGAGGCCCTGTTCTTTGGCTAAGGCCTTTGGCTAAGCAGCAGAGGCAGCCATAAGCTGGGAAGTGACCGGTCACATCCTCACATTCCAAACTAGTCACATTGAAAGAAAGTGCTATTGGGCTGTTAGGAATACAATCCTGTCCTGAATACAATCCTGTCCTGATAATGCCTATCACCTCCAGAGAAAGGGAAGTGCCTAGAAAATGTAAAAGGAAACAGCATCCTGTCTGGCAAGAACTCACTTATCAATACTGGGATGTGAAATCCTCACTTCTGTATTGTTTTGTCATTATAGTTCCCACTTTGCTATTGTTTGTCTGTATAATCTCTGTCTGGTTCTGTGATTGTTCCTGTCTGCTGTATAATTAATTTTGCTGGGTGTAAACTAATTAAGGTGGTGGGATATAATTGGTTACATAATCATGTTACAATATGTTAGGATTGGTTAGTTAAATTTCAGGAAAATGATTGGTTAAGGTATAGCTAAGCAGAACTCAAGTTTTACTATATAATCTGTAGTCAATGAGGAAGTGGGTGGGCGTGGGTGGGAGGGGGTGGCTGTGGGTGGGAGATGGGAACAGGGGTAAGGAAATTGGAATCATGTTTTGCTAAAGGGGGAGATGGGAACAGGGAATGGGAGTGGGGAAACTGGAATCCTGTTTTGCTAAGGGCAGGAATGGGAACAGGGACACAGGTGTAAGGCTCTGTGGTGTCAGAGCTGGGAAGGAGGATACTAAGGAAGGAAACTGGAATCATGCTTGCTGGAAGTTCACCCCAATAAACATCGAATTGTTTGCACCTTTGGACTTCGGGTATTGTTGCTCTCTGTTCATGCGAGAAGGACCAGGGAAGTGAGTGGGTGAAGGAATAAGCCCCCTAACAGGTGTACTTGCCCTGTGACACACACCACAAGAACAGTTCTGTCCTCCAAAATGTGAAAGGCCTGAAATGATGGAAAAAACCTTATGTAGCACCAGCGCTAGCCACCCTCCCCACATAACAAATAGTTACACAATTTTCATAAAACAGAAAAAGCTTGAAAATGTAACTACCATTGTCTCTGTACTTCTGTGACCACCATTAACCAGGCTGTGTCCAGACAGAGTACGTGGCCTGAAGCATCCTCTTCACCATATATATTTCAGTATTGAAATGTTATATACAAATGTTACCTTTCAATACTGAACCAATATATATGGTGAAGAGGATGCTTCAGTCCACATGCTCTGTCTGGACACAGCCTGGTTAATGGTGGTCACAGAAGTACAGAGACAATGGTACAGTTACATTTTCAAGCTTTTTCTGTGTCCTCGAGATTCCAGAACTAATTCTGTGCTCCATGCCTGAGCAGCTTTAGACAATAACCCTCTGTTTCTTAGCCTAATTTCAGGCTCCTCCATCTTTGCTGTCTGCTGTACATCAAGAATTCGATCCCTGGTCCAATGTACCTTTACGGACCATTCCAAAGGAAGCATTTCTGTGATGAAGTTATGGCCTGAGCTCATGAGAGGGTAGACCAGCAGGTCCAAGAGCTGGGGGTTGCAAGACTGGAACAATGGCATGCTGTGAGTCAGGAGGAAAAGGTGGGGCTCACAGAACAGCTGCAAGGCAGAGTTTCAGTGAGGGAGCAGGCTCTTGCAAAGCAGTTTTTGGAACAGGAACTGCAGCTAAAGGAGGAGGACAGAGAACTGTTTGAGCACCTCATCTCCACCTGGAAAAACACCGGCTCCTGCTGCCTCCCCCTCCCACACCCCAGCCTGATCCCCCTGCAACATACCCTCAGTTCAGAAGTAGCTTAGACAGCTCCATGTTGGGGCAGCCCATGCATTCTGGCCCCATGAGCAGCTTGGCAGGGCAACTAAACCCCTTCCTTCAGCAGCCTTCCTTCTTGAACCGCCTCCTGGGGATACTTCCCTCCCTGGCACCAAGTGTGCTCAAAATTAGGAAAGAGGGGTAAGGAGAACATGGGGACATATAGCTTTGGGGGGATGGGCCAGGTTTGCCATATTTCCTGTGGTTTTTTGGGGGTTTTTTTTGGTAAATATTCTTCTATTACCCATGTTGGGGTTCTATAACGGCAGCTGGCCCGCCCAACACTGGGTGACTGTTGCACTGTTTTAATACATTTTTACAAATAAAGCCTGTCATGTCATCAAGAAAGTTTATTGCTATCACTCTATTACATGGTACAATCATGCTTTGAGATAATAAAGCTGAAACCATAATCAGGAACAATTGTGCATTACTAAGCAAACACTATTCTGCTATTTCCTTAGGTACAGAAATTCACACTTCAATGAATTCCATATATAAATCACCCCCGATTAATTATTCATCATGTCATTCATAAGTATATTGCATGGCAGTCAAGCCTACATCCCTCCTAAGCATTGAACTTCCCCCCTGAGAATTAACTAGCCCCTTTTTCCCCCCGCAACTACATTCTTAGTGGTATTATTCCCCCTCTTCCATTGGACCATGAAGTCCATAATGAAAGAACACAAAGCATTCCTGACTTCTGTTGCCTGGCTGCATCCACTCCAGCAGTGTTAGCTGCATTTTCCTGCTGAGGGCACTGATTCAGTGGTCCCTGGGTGCCGTAGGTCCATTCAGGGGGAAGTGGCTCGCCTCTGGCTTCACAGAGATTGTGAAGAGCACAGCAAGCCACAGTAATGCGGCCAGCATGGATGGCCCTGGCATCTAAATGGGTCTGTAGACATCTCCAATGGGATTTCAGTCTGCCAAAAGCACATTCAACAACCATTCTACACCTCCTGGGAGTGTAATTAAACCGTCTTTTGCCAGGGCCTTTGAAATCAGGGTCTGGTTTCATAAGCCAAGGCGAAAGGGGACATGTAGGGTCCCCCAGAATAACGTTGGGGACAATAACACCGTTTATGAAAATGTCATTTAGTGGGAATAGTTTCCAGCCTGTCCACGAATATAGATGCCTGAGAGATGAAAAACTCTGGCATCATGAACTTTCCCAGTGCAGCCGCCACTGACATTCATAAATTGGCTTCTGTGGTCCACAAGGGCCTGCATAACAATGGAGTAGTACCCTTTGCAGATTATGTACTCATGGTCCTTGAGGAGGACAACCTAGGGGCACATGAGCCCCATCAATAGCCCCAATGCAATGTGGAAACCCCAGCCTCTCAAATCTAGCAATTACCTCCATTATATCTTTAATGGGCACCACACACCCAATTGCCTCAGCAACCTCTGCCACCACTTTTCTCACACTCAGTCTTCCAACACTGAAGATTAGCAACTACCTGTAGTAGTCTGGGGTAGCCAGCTTCTAGACAGTAGAGTAACTTTCTTCTGGACCAGCGAGGGTGCCCTCATGCATGTTTTTATGCTGGAGGGTCAGAGCAAGGTACGCACAAAGCTCCAGATATGGAGCTTTCTTCATGCAAAAGTTCTGGACCTTCTGCTGGGCATCCCAGGTCTGCATGGTGACGTGGTCCCACCCAGTCTCATGGCCCTGCACCAGCAACACCAGCCTACATCAGGGGCATCAGCAGCTATGCCAGTTGTACTGAGCAGTATCTGTCAGTGCGAGTCTGCCATGCCAGGGTACTCCTCCGCCTCCTCCTCTATGAAATCTATGGGTCAGAAAACGCTGCCAAAATGTCCACCAACACCTACCACATGCATTACCCATTTCCTGATACAGGAGTGAAAGCACAAGCAAGAGAACTACTTCAAAAGGTGCCTCCTCCATGTTGCTGGCTCTAGCAGCTGGGCTCACAAAGACCAAATTGTCTCCACAGCAGGCTGCATGGGCGGGTTGCTCTAATTTCCTATAATGCGCAGGGAGGGCAGTAAAGTTTTCCCACAGTGCACCATGGACAAAGGGCTACAGCAGCCCCTTTTCATGAGGACACTAGGGACTGTGTTTATGGTTGCTTTGACTCAGGTCTGTGTGCTGCAGTGTGGATGCCAGAGCCCCAGGTTCAAGCCCAAGTTAAAAACATCCTAACTTGGCATTAAGAAACAGTGTAGACACTCAATCCCAGGGTTCTCTAACATGGATCATCTGATTCAAGTCCCATGAACCCCCTGGACTTACAGTGCCATGTAGACATACCATAAAAGACCAGGAAATAGTGTGTGTTTTTCATGTGCTACATAATTAAAAACAAAGGAGGAGGAGAGAGGAAGAGAAGTCAGTGTTTTAAAATGGAGGAACTGATGGAATTGTTGTCAGGGGAAATTTTCAAGCCAGAGTTCAATGCTAAATGGAAGGATGTAACCCTTTATGCATCTCTTTTGCATTGGCAAAATCCTACAAATTGGTATTTGCATGTTCTGACTGAGAATGGCATAACTGGAGGCCTCTATGTGAAAAAGTAGACTTTGCTCCATGCCATGGGTCTATATGGGGATTGCACATGGCGTAGCAGCTGTACAGGGCTGTGAAAATGTGGCTGTGTATTTTTAAGGTCCTAAATATTACAAATGAAGAGCACAATGACAATAAAAGTAACTAGAGCTAGAGCTTATTTCAGTGTGGATTCAATGAGTTTCTGCTTCAGGGACACTAAGTTATATGTTCCCTGCCTGCCACAGAAGTAGATTTCACGGGCGTTCTCCAGGGGACATATAGGAAGATGGTGTGGGGAATGAGCGTATCACCCACAAATGGTAACATGGAACACAGCATGGCCAACTGGCCTGGCCGTGCATTGCCAAGACCATGTGTGAGATACAGGGAGAGGGAAGCAGCAAGCCAGGTCTGCTCTTCATCTCTAATTCAAAAGAACAGGAGTACTTATTTTGTTGTATAAGGATGTTGATCAGGTGGTTTCACAGTTTCTTTGAGAGTGTGTGGCACAATCTCTCAGCATAGTCTGTGTGATATGTAGATTGTAATGGATTTTTTACCTTTAGTCCTTTTGGTATGATGTCCATCTGTTTGCAATTTTGTTGTATAGGATGTTGATCAGGTGGTTTCACAGGGTTTTTTTTGCTTTTTGCGGATACAGACTAACACGGCTGCTACTCTGAAACATCTCTACAACTGGCAGTCCAGGGTGTTGGTAAGTTGCCATCATGACCTGGTGCTAAACCGCAGATAGGTGCTAAGGATTTTTTCACTGAGCCATGCTAAGCTTCCGTGCTTGGCCTGTTCATGCACTGTATGAAGACTGGGCCCCAAGATGAAGTCCTTGACCATATCCCTGTCAGTTGTACAAGAGTAAAAAAACCACAGGACTGCACTGGTAGCCACCCTGAATGTATGTTTTTCATCTTGAAAGGCACTTGATTGCCTGATAATCTGGGATGTGCTATCATTATGAACCATGGGGTTTTCATTAGTCTTGGAGGAATGAACCCAAAATTGAGATGACCCATTTCTCTCATTCGTATTTTAAAAAGCTACCCTGAATAATTTAAGCATTGGTCTTAAAAAATCTGAAGTACTTTTGGAAAGAAAGCAGAAATGTTCCCCCATACACTTCCTGCAAATACAGGTATATAGTTCGTATTTGAATCTAAATACGTACAGTTGCTTCATATGACATAAGGGCATTTTACAGTCAAAAACAAGGATGACAATTGGAAAGAAGTTGCAGATAGTCAGTAGGATGAGGTGTAGATGTTTCCCTACCAGCTTCACTGGCTTGATAGGTGTCTTGATACGTTATTAATATTAGAGCTGGGCAGAAAAATTCAAAGAAAACATTTTTCATTTCACTGGAATTTGCCAGTTTGCCAAAATTGAAACTTTGCACAAAAAGGGGTTTTCTTCAGTGGTGTTCCAATGGAACCGAGCTTTTGCAATTTGCCAGTTTACCTGCCCAGCTCCTTGGGAGCCCACTTACTGCTGGAGAGCCCAGGTGTCCAGAGACCACAGCTCTAGGGTAGTCCTCCAGATGGACTGCTTGAGAATGGGCATCCTCAAGACTTCTGGACCAGCTGGCTCCCCAGGCTGCCTGACTCCTGGGAGTCAGCTTCTCAGGGACTCAGCAACACACAGAGACAGCTGGCCTGGCAGTCAAAGTCCTGTGGAATATCCAGCTCCCAAAGTCCCAGGCTTTAGGCTGCTGTAGAACCAGGATTTTCAGGCCCCCATCAGCCCACCAGGCAGAATTCTGTTTCAAAATGAAAGATTTCAATTTTGGAAAATTTAATTTTTTTAGATTTCTGTTACATGGAGAATTTTGATTTTTTTTTCATTCCAAATCAGAATAAAACCAAATTTTGAATCTCAAAATCTTTCACAAAATGGAATTACTGTTGTCTGCCCTGCCTCAGTTAATATGTAACATGCAATAACATGTATTTTAAAAAAAACTACAAGCTTAATGCACACAGTAGTCCAAAGGGTCCAATTCTACTTGCCTTGCATAAATGAACTGCCCCACTGAGTTGTTTCAATGTTAACCACCTGGTATTTCCTTATTAAAATGTACTAAGGAATAGTCTTCCTAAGAAATTATTAATTATTATTATTTAGTAGTTATACTATGGGAGTGCCCAGCGGCCCCAGTCAGGATTAGGATCCCCATTTGCTTTGTGCCATATAAATACATAGATAGGCAGTCCCTGCCATGAAAAGCTTACAGCATAAGAAAGCAAGCAAAATAAGATGGGTGGGTGAAGATGGGGGAGGATCAATTATACATAATTTGTTCATACATTGTCAATATTGCATACATATATTATCACCAGTGGAGAAAGCCAAAAAGTGAATGGTATGGTCAGAGCAACAGGAGGATGATCTCAATGGCTACATTGTAGGGAGGGGGAGGTGCAAGTGGGTGTCAGGCAAGCCAGAGAGGAGGAGGTTGCAGGGTTCTCACCTGTTTGGTTTTTAACCTGCCTGGCCAGTTTTTGTATGGCCCTGCTGGTTGCCAGTAAATAGATTTAATGTGCCTCCTTTTTCTGACTGGGAACCAATGTTCCCTGTGGCCATGCAGCAATCTTTTAACTTCCATGCACATCATATGGCTGGGAGCACAGCCGGCACGCAGGTCCTGCTCTGCATGCGGGGCCTCCAATCTGCTGAAACTGCAGCAGTTCCTCTCAGCCCCAGGCACCGGGAAGTGGGACATACCCTAGGCTCTCCAGCAGGGAGAGGTAAGGAGAGAGATGGGGGAAGCAGGGGATCCTGGGAGGGGACAGTAGGGGGCTTCCTCAAGGGCTGAGATGTGGGATGCAGGCCGTTGGGGTTGTGGCAATCCTAGGATGTTGTGGTAAATGAGACAGGAGGTGATGGCGAGAGAGTTTGAGCTGTTTGGACAGAAAGAAAACGTCTGATTTTTTTTTAATTTGTTAGAAATGTAATGGAGGAAGAAGCTGGAGGAGCTGGATGCCAGATGCTCTCTGAGGTCACAGCAAGGAGGAGTCAAAGATGATTCCCAGTTAGGCAGGCCACTCGTCCAGTTTTAAGCCGGACAGTCCTGCTTTTCTAAGGTGTTGGATGGGGGATGCCATTTTGAAAAGCACACCACCGTGCCCCCCATGGCATGATCTCACACTCATGCTAGTGGGAGATGGGGTGAGATGGGATGGTCTTCAAAACAGTGTCCCCTGTGCAGCATGACCTTACACATTCATGCCAGCAGGGGCAGGCTCACATAGATATGGATGGGCCCATACCATTCCCAGAAGTACTAGAATGTCCAATATTTTGGGAATGCATGAATGGCCACTGTACTCCCAGTTTACAGGCCTGAGAATGGTGGTGTGTCAACAGGGACCGAGAATGTGGGAGGGTTTCAGGAGTAAGATTAGAGGTTCCTTTTTCTCCATGTTATGTTTCAGATGAGTGTGAGCTACCCAGGAGAGATCATCGAGACAGGCTGAAATGTGGGATTTGGGGCACAAAAGATCTTGGGTAAAATTAATCCCAGGTGAAATTCACCAGTTCTGCCAGTCCATTAGAATATGATATCTCCATTTTCCAGTCCTGTTCTGTAAGATCATCTTGGTTTTAATTAAAAATGCCTGTAGCACACCTTTCATCTCTGTAGCCGGAGAGATATTCTTAATGGACAAACTTTAAGCTTCAAAATAGCCTCTCCTATTAAATCTAATTTAAATGCATAAGTTAAAATTCCTAAATAGACATATTACTGAGATTTAAAAAGACACTTAATGTGTGTTAAATACAATAAATTCCAGGGGATGAATAGTAATATATGTTTTAGGAATCATGGTGTAATAGATGATGATACAAAACCTATTACTGATCTAATAATTAGCAGGCAATTACTGTTGCTGAATGTTAATGAAATATGTCAGGAAGCAAGGTTTATAGTATACATTTAGACATAAGCAGCCAGTGATTTTTTTCATGTGCGCCCAACTTGAGACATCTTAACAGAGCCAGATTTTGAGAAAATGCAGAGCACGTGCTCTCACCAAATCATGCCCATTGGAGGCATCTCAAGAATGGAAAAACCCAATGTCACTAGTCATTTTTTTTAAAATGTAGGTCAATAGAACAATAAGTGTGTGTGTTGAATAGGAAGTGGAGCTTTTTTGTACCAGAATACTAGTTATTGTATATTGAGTAACTGGTGGTCAATCATGCTATCTTGTAAGGTGAATGATTTAGATAAATATTTGTCAGCATTTCATAGAATCATAAAATATCAGGGTTGGAAGGGACCTCAGAAGGTCATCTAGTCCAACCCCCTGCTCAAAGCAGGACCAATCCCCAACTAAATCATCCCAGCCAGGGCTTTGTCAAGCCTGACCTTAAAAACTTCAAAGGAAGGAGATTCCACCACCTCCCTAGGTAACACATTCCAGTGCTTCATCACCCTCCTAGTGAAAAAGTTTTTCCTAATATCCAACCTAAACCTCCCTCACTGCAACTTGAGACCATTACTCCTTGTTCTGTCATCTGCTACTACTGAGAACGGTCTAGATCCATCGTCTTTGGAACCCCCTTTCAGGTAGTTGAAAGCAGCTATCAAATCCCCCCTCATTCTTCTCTTCCGCAGGCTAAACAATCCCAGTTCCCTCAGCCTCTCTTCATAAGTCATGTGTTCCAGTCCCCTAATCATTGTTGTTGCCCTCCGCTGGATGCTTTCCAATTTTTTCACATCCTTCTTGTAGTGTGGGGCTCAAAACTGGACACAGAACTCCAGTTTGATTGGAGACAACCAAACTTGCTTGGTAGAGATCAGTCTAAACTAAATCTCCAATACCAAATGTTACCCAACTGTGCCACCTAGCCTTTCAGTTGTATATTTCTTTTAATAAACTAGATTATTTCTTTGTGTGTCAATTTGCTGACTGTGAGGCCCAAATCCTTAAAGATATTTAGACACCTATGGGAGTTATGCACCTGAATACCCATGTGGATCTGGGACTACATTACTAAACTGTTTTCTTCACCTATTGCAACACAATTGGACTGAAGTGCAACTGCTGAGATACAAGGTGCTAAAATGTCCAAGCGCATACAGATAATTTGAGGGGTTAGAAACAAATGAAAGCTAACACTAACATAAGAACAGCCATACTGGCTCAGACAAAAGGTCCATCTAGCTCAGTATCCTGTCTTCCAATAATGGCCAATACCAGGTGCTCCAAAGGGAATGAACAAAACAGGTAATCATCAAGTGATCCATCCCCTGTCACCCATTCCCAGCTTCTGGCAAATAGAGGCTAGGGACACCATCCCTGTCCATGCTGGCTCATAGCCATTGATGGACCTATCCTCCATGAATTTATCTAGTTCTTTTTTGAGCCCTGTTATAGTCTTGGCCTTCACAACATCCACTGGCAAGGTGTTCCACAGGTTGACTGTGCATTGTGAAAAAATACTTCCTTTTGTTTCTTTTAAACCTGCTGTCTATTAATTTCATTTGGTGGCCCCTAGTTCTTGTGTTAGGAGGAGGAGTAAATAACATTTCCTTATTTATTTTCTCCACACCAATCATGATTTTATAGACCTCTATTATATCCCCCCTTAGTTGTCTCTTTTCCAAGCTGAAAAGTCCCAGTCTTTTAGTCTCTCCTCATATGGCAGCCATTCCATACCCCTAATCATTTGTATGCCCTTTTCTGAACCTTTTCCAAGTCCAATACATCTTTTTTGAGATGGGGTGACCACATCTGCACCCAGTATTCAAGATGTGGGCATACCATGGATTTATATAGAGGCAATATGATATTTTCTGTCTTATTATCTATCCCTTTCTTAATGATTCCCAACATTCTGTTCGCTTTTTTGACTGCCGCTGCACACTGAGTGGATGTTTTCAGAGACCATCCCCAATGACTCCAACATCTCTTTCTTCAGTGGTAACAGCTAATTTAGACCCCCATCATTTTATATGTATAGTTGGGATTATGTTTTCCAGTGTGCATTACTTTTCATTTATCAACAATGAATTTCATTTGCCACTTTGTTGCCCAGTTACCTAGTTTTGAGAGATCCTTTTGTAGCTCTTCGAAGTCTGCCAGGAACTTAACTATCTTGAGTAGTTTTGTATCATCTGCAAATTTTGCTACCTCACTGTTTATGAATGTTAAATAACAAAATACTCCACCATCTTTTTAAAGTCTTCCCTATGTTAGAAAGAGTATTCATATTCTAACAATGGGTGTCAACAACAGGTGAACACAGTGTAACTATAAACATAGACAGTGACAAACCACATTCAGCATTGGTGCAGACACAAGGATTAAAAACCTGCTAAAACAGATTGGTATTATTGCAACTGGGGTCCTTTTTGGCCATGGAGGAGGAGCCAGAATTTACCCCCTAAATCAAGTATATGAACAAAACGAGCTTAAAGGGCACCTGAGAGATCTCCAAAGATATTGAGCATTAGTATTATTAACAGGTAGATAGCTGATGATAGGCCTTGGATCAATGCCAGTTCAAACTGTCACTTTTTGGTAATGTGATGGCTACATCGTAAGGTGACTGCTCTGTATTAAATTATTTCATTTGCAGGTTCAAGCTGATGATTGTGCAACATCTTGTATTCCTGGAACTTTACAGATCCGTTCCTCATTACCAGCTTTTCTTTTTAAAAAAAGAACAGCATGTTGTACTTTGGAGAAGATGTATTACAAGTAAAGATCGTTAATAATTAATTTTGCTTTGCTGTCCAATGTTCTTGTGGGCGCATCCCAACAATGTAGCCAAGGGAGTACTAAATAGGAAGTCTTTAGTCAAGATTTGCTGCAAGTGTAAGTGAACTAGTTGCCAGAACTTTTATTTTTAATTTCAGGACAAAATGAAGATGTAGCAGTGAGTCCATTTGTATCAGCAACCTTCCCACCAGATTGGAGAGTAGGTTGTTCCATTTTGCACTGGGTATGGAGCCTCCTAGAACTTTTCCACTGGATCTTCCTCCAGGGAGGTAGGGGGCCCTTTGTGAGCATTAATACAAATCAACTCCCCTTTAAAAGTCATGAGGTCCACATTTGTGTAAAACATAATGTGCTGACTTTGTATCTCTCACTATGGTGTATATTTTAGAAATAAAACCTTTGATTTCTGTGTCTTTTTATAATTTTGAAAATATTTTTTCTCCTGTGGTCTCCGTCACAGAGATTCCTAGTTTCTATGCAAAACCACACCCTGCCTAATGTGCAGAGGGTGAGTACAACATGGAGCTCATTGCAAAATAAAGGCTAATGATATTGTAGCATTGGGACTATTGGAAACCCAGAAGACATACAACTCTGTGCAAGCAATCCATACTGATGAGAATGTTCACCCAAAATTTGTCAAATGCTTTCATATAATAATTGAAGGAAGCTGCAATCTGCTTGGTAAAATTCAATAAGCAGAAGAAGGGGTCCGATGAATTATTCGTTGTGATTTATTCACTATGCGCTTGGTAAGAGGGTGCTTGTTTTCACAGTTTGCATTGGGTTACTTCCCTACATATTTCGTGTATTTGGATGCCCTTTGATTGGCAGGGGGATGTGGATCATTGTCAGAGAGATTGTGAAAGGAAGAAGGTTTTATAGATTCTGTATTTAATCTTTGAGTGGCTACTATTCCACAAGAAGGATCTGTCGTATGTCAGACAAAGGAAGTAATTGCCCCCACTCTACTCAGCATTGGTGAGGACTCAGCCAGAGTATTCTTTCTGGTTTGGGGCACCACACACTTTAGGTAGACAAATTGGAGAAAGTCAAAAGGAAAAAAACAAAAATGAAAAAAGGTTTGGAAAACCTGACGTATGTGGAAAGGTTAAAAAAACCTGCATATGTTTAGTCTTTAGAAAAGAAGACTGAGGGGGGACCAGTAACAGTCTTCAAGTATGTTAAGGGCTGTTATAAAGAGGATGGAGATCAATTGTTCTCCATGGCTACTGAAGGTAGAACAAAAAGTAGATGAAATAATCTGCAGCAAGGGAAATGTATAACTATAAGGATGGTTGTAGTGGAATAGATTATCAAGAGAGATTGTGGAATCCCTGTCATTGGAGGTTTTAAGAATAGGTTAGACAAACACCTGTCATGGATGGTCTGGGTATACCGGGTCCTGCCTCAGCACAGGAAGATGGACTAGACGACCTCTTGAGGTCCCTTCCACCCTACATTTCTATGATTCTATTATACAATCTGTGAAAGCCACCCTGAACCTGGGCAGAGCAAGGGAAGTGGGATACTTTTTCAGACAGAAACAATAATTCCGAAGCACTTTCATTTTCATCATCTTATTGGATATTAGTAAGCAGAGAGGTCCAGTTTAATAGTAGAAATTGTCCACATTTACGGGAATGTTAACATCACAATATCAAAAAGCACTGGTATATAGTTAATGAAATGGTGGGTGCACTAAAATTTACTTAGATACTAAAGGCTTGTGATCCTAGTAAAAGGTTTGCTGCCTTGCAAACAATTATGGAAGGAAACCTTTAAGTATTGTTGCCTCTGATTTTGTTTAATTTATTTTATAATCAGTTATTTCTCCAGAATAGGAAGGTGTTTTCAAAAGTTAGGAGGGTGGAAGATGACAATAGTGACTGAGAAACGTAGACAGAACATGGTAGTATCTTAACTACAAGATTATCCTTCATCTATGAATAGTATGGAAATATGTATTAACTGCTGGTGACTGAGGGTTTCTTCAGTGTCATCTCACTACCCAGCTATGCTGCTTCCTGTTCGTTTTTGTTTTTAAAGGCTCCAACTATTCCTCACCTTCCCATTCTCAAAAAACTATTTCCTGAAATTCAATAGTTCCACCATCCTCACGGTGATTAATTTGCATAGGGGGAAAGTCAGGGAAATCACTCCCTCCCTCAAAATTATAAGTTTCCCTGGCTCTGAATCTTCAGGCAGGGAATACATTTTCATCCTCCACTATATATTTTCTGTGGTGTCCATGATCATTTGATAAATATACTGCACACACATTACTTACCTTGGTCTGTAGTTTTGAGAGCTTTGTAAAGTTTCCCTTCTTGCTGGGAATTTCAGAAAGAATTCAGTGCTCACAATGGATGTCAATTTCAAATATATTTGTATATTTATATATATCTATAAACATATTTGCTAAACAGCTTGTCCAAAAATGAAGACATTGGAATTTGCTCTCAGGGCTTGTCTTCACCGCGGGGGATATTGACGCAGCTCCAGTCAATGCAGCAGGTGTCAATTTAGTGGGCCTAGTGAAGACCCGCTAAATCAATGGCAGAGCTCTCTCTGGTCAATCCCAGAACTCCACCTCTCTGAGAAGAGTAAGGGAAGTCGACCGGAGAGTGTCTCCCATCGATGCAGTGCAGTGAAGACGCCAGGGTAAGTTGACCTAAGCTACATCAACTCCAGCTACGTTCTTCACGTAGCTGCAGTAGCGTAATTTAGGGCGACTTCCCCGGTAGTGAAGACACGCCCTCAGTGTGTGGCTGCTTACATAGTTTAGACATGGCACTGGAATTCCTCAAGTACTTTTCCTTGCCATTTAATGTCATTGAAATTTCAAACCCAAACAGTTGTATGTAACTTTTTATGATTACTTAGTCATTTCACCCACGCAACTGAGCCTTTAGGACTATTTCAGTTGTGACGCTGGAGCCCAGGTGCCAACTCATGCCAAGGCCCAGGGCCTCACTGAACACTGACAGATGCGTAATTGGAAACCAGTCTGGCTTACTTATGGGTTAGTATAGTTAAAATAGATATTAGGATCATAAGAATGTGTTTAGACTTTATGGAATCCATGTATTAATCTTACTTATAATATCTGTATCCCATGACACCAGTTATACTGAGTGTTTAACTGAGGTAAAGTGCTCATGCTGCACAGAAGACGGCCCATTAAAAGCATTGTGTAGCATCCGAGGATGTTACAAGGAGGGAGACCTTGTTGATTGCATTCCTAACTCCCTCTATGAAGGGGAAACCCACACATGAACTCATCCCATCATCCTGCAATCTGTGTGAAGGGGATAAACAATCCCTGACAAGGTCTACGCTGTTTGCACTCTGAGGGGCAAAGATTCCTAAACATAAGCAAGAGATCGCCACGCTGCTTGGCATGGGTCAGCCCTAAAGGATTATAGAGCTGCTTATTATAGAAGTTTATATTATCTTTTTAAATCTAAGATTGTAACTCTGTGTGTGTGTGTATGTTTCCTGTTTTAACCTTCTAAGTAACTCTTATTTCTTTTCTTTGTTAATAAATCTGGAGTTAGTTTATTACAGTATTGGCTACGGGCATTGTCTTTGGGGTTTGAGATCTGAGTACAACTGACCTGGGGTAAGTGACTGGTCCTTTGGGACTGGGAGTTACCTGAATATTGTTGTGATTTTTGGTGTAAAGTGACCATCTATCACATAGTCCAGCTTGCCTGGGTGACAAGACAGATGGGAATGCACAAGGGGACTATCTGTGACTCCAGGGTAAGACTGTAATAGTGCTTTAGGAGTTCACACCTGTTACTGGGCTGGTGAATGATGACTATAGAACATATCTCCAGTTGTGGGTGTCTGCCCTGCTTTTTGACAGTCTGCCATGAGGTTGGCACTCACGGTCGTGAGCCATTCCAGACAGCATGACAACAATATTCACTGGAGAGTCAGAGAAAGTTTTCAAGTGGCTACCATCCTCAGTGCTGACCCTCTCCACTGATTCCTGCTGTTGCAGTTTCTCTCAGAAAATAATGAATTCACAACCTGCTGCTCTCATTTCCTTTAGGTGGGGAGGAAAGGAATTACATGTAACTCACTGCCAGGAGAAACACGTGGTGATAGTAAAGTCAATGTTATATAAGGAGACCTGATATGAAGCTGTTCTAGTCTGTGGCTAATCTTGCTATAAATATCCCCTTTAAATTACACATTTCAGGCTAATAGCTCAAATGCTTGATTGCTCAGGTTAGCTGGCTGATGACAGTGTTGCTCCTAAGTAGCTAGAAAAGTTAGCTCTTGAGGAAATGACAGCTGCTCTTCTGGAAATAATCAGGTTTACTGTACACGTGTCCCAAATGCTAAATTCGTCAAGAAGCCTGTAGCAATATTTAAAATGTCCTACTTTCGCAATCCTAAGTTTCTCCTTACTATTAACTAATGAACCCAGGCGGCGCAAAAAGGGAGTGGGAGTGTCATGATAGTTAGTTCTCTTTTCAGGTCATCTGAGAGAGAGAAAAGGTCTTAGGGTAAAGGCATACAACTAGCTCACAGGATATGTGGGTTCACTTTCCAGCTCTATCACCAACTTCTTGTGTATCACCGCACAAGTCCCCTCGTCTCTCTGTATCTGACTTCCCCACCTGTGAAACAGAGGTATTTTCTTCTCCCACGCCCTTGTCTGTCCTGTTTGTCTAGAATGTAAGTTCTGTGCAGCAGGGACAGTCTCTTAGTATGTGCTTGTAGAAAACCAGCCCAGTGGAACCTTGAACTCGGTGGGGATCTCAGGGTGCTATATACAATAGCTGTCCTGTTGCCTGACTGAATGTATTGATTTAATGCCATGACTGCAAATCATGTAACTTTTGGGCTATCTCCATTGCAGGTCCTTTAAAGGGAATTTCCCTCTGTTGGAGGACAACTAGTCCTAGGTATATATTATCTCTTAAACACATTCCATCCTCAGTTACTCCTGTGCCATTCCACATTGACATGAGTGGGATAGCACGGGTGTTGCTGAGGGCAGAGTTTGTGTGGCCATAGCCCTAAATCAAGATGCCATTACATCAGTGGTGGATTAAAGATTTTGCCGTCCTTAGGCCCTGAAATAATTGCTGCCCCGCCCTAGCCCCAGCTCACCTTACCTCACCTCTGCTCCGCCTCTGCCTCCTCCCCTGAGCGCGCCGCCGGGTCCTGCTTCTCCCCGCTCCCTGCCAGTGCTTGTGCGCGAAACAGCTTCGCGAAGGAGGGGGGAAGTGGGGGTAATGCGGCGCACTCAGGAGAGGAGGCGGGGCTGGGGCAGGGATTTGGAGAAGGGGACCAATAGGGGCAGGGAGGGGGCAGGGAATGGGGGTGGGGAAGGGGTGGGGCCGGGGGCGGAGGGCATGAACTGGCGCCGGGGGAAGCAGCCTCTGGCTGCTATTATAAATTTGCCGCCCCTGCAAATTTGCAGCCCTACGCCTAGGCCTTGTCGGCCTAGGCGTTAATACGCCACTGCATTACATAGAATAAGCTAAATTTACCCTTACATGTGCATCCACAGTTCCTGTTGACTTCAGTGAGATCCGTGTGTGTGTGTGTACACCTTGGGACAGAATTTAGCCCAATCTCATCACTAACACAGCAGGTTACAGATAGCTACAGATACCTAGTGATGTGTTAACGACCTAGTAAACAACAAACCTGCCAACTATAACAAATCCAGGGCTGCACACGTACAGATTTCTAATTAGAGCAGGGACTTTGCCTTTATATGTGTCTGTAGAACATCACACACACCTTTGCTGCTAACCATTATAAATTATAATAAAGGAAACTTCAGAGCCCTCATTTAAGCTGCGCATACACACCATCCCAGAGGAAACCAGGGAAACATTCAGCTCCAGAAACTCTGTCCATCATCTGCCAAGGCAAGTTAGTCTCCAGAGAGAGGGGACCAAAAACAAACAAACAGATCCTTGTTTTTAAAGGACTTTGCTTCTTTTCTACTGCTGCAGGTGGGTTCTTCCATATTGCCTCCTTGATGCTTTACAGATACATACTCTCCTTGGTAACTAAAAAGCACTGAAAAGCTCAGCATTATGTAAGGCTCCTCCTTGACATCTTATCACCTCTGGGCTTTGAGATACTGTCTTCTCTGTTCTCCTCCGACATCATTGATGGTTCCCTCGCCATCTTTCTTGATGTGTCTTCCTTTCTTACTGTCTACGGCTGGTTCCTCAGGCTTCTGTCCTTGGCCCTTTGCTCTTCTCAATGTACACCCTGACTCTGGGCAGTTTCATCTGCTTATGCAGCTCTGGCTATCATCTCTATGCTGATAAATCTCACAAATCTGTCTCTCTATCATTGACTTGTCTCCTTCCATCCAATCCCACATCTCCACCTGTCTCTCTGACGTCTCCTCTTGGATGTCTCATCATCAGCTTACATTAATACAGCCAAAATTGTATTCTTATCTTCCCTTCCAAATCTTTTCCACACCCCACATCTTCTTTATCACTGTCAAAAACACCAGCACCGTCCCTATCTCTTGGGACCCAACAATAGACTTGGAATATAAAAGTGCCAGATCTTATTATTATTTCTCATCATTGCAGTAATCAGAGGTAGAATAACAGGAGGTGGGGTTGTGGGTTAGAAGTGATTTACTTCCACAAAATCATTTAGGAAAACATATGCAGCAATTACCCTCACTATGCCAGGTGCTCGCCCTGGCATTCTGTTCCTCTCTATCATCTGCGTTAAACTTTCTGTGCTCAGTCCCCATATTAAAAAAGATAATAATTCAAAACACAGCCAGCATCTGCTAATATTAACCCACAATGCACCACTTTGAAAAAGTGGGCCAGATCCTCGGCTGGTATCAATTTTCATAGCTCCATTGACTTCAGTGAAGCTTTGACAATTTACATAATCTGAAGATCTCCTCCTTGGAGTTTATAGTCTTCCTAAACCATTGGTTTAAATCCCACCAGGGTGAGCTCCAGCCTCCATCCTTCCAAAGAAGCATGAACTGAACTCCATATATTTTACTGTGTGATTGTTCTTTTAGATACAAATAAATAATGAGAACTTAGAAAGCAAGGTCCTTTCTGCTATGTGCGAGCATTAAAGATATTACAAATCTTTTGCAAAAGTAGGAGTTTGCCCCAATTCCCGAGACCAAAATTTCCCCTCTGCTTCACTTTTGTGCAATCTGCCACTTAGCTATACACCCAGAGGTAGCTGCATTTCATTGGTACTTTCTATATCTATATCTATATATATATAGCATGGGAATTGCTTGGGGATCCATCTAAAAGAAAAGAGTTCAGTAAATACCAAACAACGGTAAATTGACTCCCATGAAATCATTCCAGTTTTAAATTGCAGACTCTGGCCAATGATATTTAAGTAAGAGAGAAGAAGAGTTTTACCTCAAAGATCTCCCATGTCACTCTTTAAATTTGACTAAAAAAATATTTTAATGACTGCACAACAGAATTAGTTTCTTCTCCAAATCTCCTGACATTCCCTCAGCTCTTTCTTTTTCTTGTGGCTCTAATTCTGCAAGATTTAAAATTCTGCTTGTCTGTGAAAGTGAGCTGTGTCAACCATTTGAGACCATATACATTGTTTCCACTTGTTAGTGATGCTCCCTGTTTCACTGGCTAATTTGGGATTAGATTTGGCCCACGTCAGATTATGGTTTTGGCTAGTTGTAGGGAAAGCTGGCAGCAGATAGGCTTTGAGCTTTTTCAGCTCTCTATCATTTCTGGAGTAGAATATTTTCTTCAGGCTTTGGCTGATACTGTGGGCATTAATTGAATAATTGTTAATTCTCCACTGAGGGCCATCTGCTGAAGACTAGGCTAGCTAATTCCTAACTGTAAACCCTGTGCAACAGCTCCATCTAGCAGTACAGTTAGTAAATGCTACATGGCTGGATTTATTGTTTGTAAGAACCAAGAAGAGTCTAGTATGAAGACAGCAGGATACTTTCTAGGTGCTGTTGACAAGACATTACACACCACAGTATTTCATTTACAGTTGTACAAAGCTTCCATGCAATGTGTCATAATATAACAGCATGTCTCAATTTTCAAACTGAAACCATCCAATCTGTAAATTCAAAACTTGCCCAAGCATTTGCCATTTGGTTTATTTGCGTATGGTTCTTCAAAGCCTACTAGATTCAAATAAAATACCTTAACCTCTAACATTTCACCATACCTCAGCAACATGCAAGCAGCCTCCATCAGACACAAATTGTATCAGTCACACCAGGTAAAATAGTACAAGAGATACTGTTGTTGTAGAACCACAGTAAGTATTTGCCTGTGGCATAAACTTGTTCTCAAATACAAACTTTCTACAGCTGGAATGTTAAAAAAAAACCTCCTCACAGATCTGGCTTTTTTGGATAAGTGAAAGAGCAAATGTGAGGAGGGAGTAATCTTGAGAATTACAGATAAGCTAAAGAGAGGAGAAAAGGAGACCATTTTCTTGGAGGGTGGGGGCAGTGGAGGTATTTTTAGCAGATTTATGCTGGGTATTTCAACAGGAGTTAGGTGCCTAACTCGTTTGGGCTCCTCTGAAAGTCCCTCCCTTAGAGAGTGCTTTGAAAAGTATGTACAGTTCTCTGGAGAACCCCTTCCCCTCTTGAAGGGTGCAGGTGCTGCTGTGCGAATCCTCGTCAGGCTAAGGCCAGGAGAAAGGCATAGTGCCAGGAGGCTGTGAAGAATCTCAGAGACCCTCCCAAAGGCATCCCTTACTTCAGTGGATCCTCATGGCTTGGGGGGCTCAATCTTCTGCTTTTTCCAAGGGCAGTGGAGGGGCAAACCTGCCCCGACAAAGAATTTGGAGGGAATTCCATGAAAGGCCCCTCACGGACTTCCCTTCCCCTTGGCTTCCTCCCATGGGTTCTGGCCCAATATCTTACATTCATACAGTGCCTTTATATAACACAGCACATAGGTCTGTATCAGCAGAGGTCATTTTTGGGGGTGTTTATTTGTCTCTGTTCTTTGCACTTTCCATAAGTTGCTTTCTAACAACACCTCGCCCAAGAGGTGGCATAAACAGGACTAAACACTTTCAGTGAAAATCCAGCCTTCATCCCTTTAAACAGCTGTATGAAAAGCTTGGCTGGGGGCTGCCTTTGCTCCTTGGGAACAGGAGAGATGTACAGGACAACACGTCAAGCTGAACAACGTTTTTAATTTGCTAACCTTATCCATTATAAATAAAACATTTCTGAGAAGCCTGCCGGCTGTCAGACACCGCTCCATTAAATATGGGAAGAAATGCCGCAGGCGGTCATGGAGCCAAATATTATGACTGGATTTTAAAAATTGAGCTACCTAATTTCATGACCACTAACAAGGTTTGCAGCTCTGCAAGATCACTTAATAAAGCTAATCCAATCTCATGTCTGAGTGTGTAAATCAATCACCTACAATCAGGAAGGAATCTATCCCTATACCCCCTCCCTCCTCCGATACAACAGTGCAGTTGGCTAGATGCATTCTGAGTGGGAGGGGTTATATTTCTCTAAATCATCAGGAATTGCCTTCTCCTGGAAGGCAGATGGGCTAAAGATTTGGTATGCAAAATCTTGCAGTTGATATTTTCAAAGTAGGGCAGGGGATGTAGCCACATGTCTTCTGTTCGGGCTAATGTGTAATGTTTGGCTACACACCCTGCACTGCTTTGAAAACCACAGCCCGTGCTCCTAAATCCTTAGAGTGTGGCAAGTAACATGGAGAGCAATGCAAGCTACTTCTGTCCACTCTCCAACTTTCTTTAAGAGAAGAAAACATGTTTGGAGAGAGGCTGAGGACGCTTGTTTCTGGTTTTGTGAAACATCAGCAGTTGTGGTTTGTTTTGCAGAATCAAACCTGAGGTCTCCCACTGCTTCTTGTCTTTCTGTTCTAACTGGTTGGAAAAAAATTATGGATTCTTCAAAATAAATTATTTAGCAAAAAATGGCAAAATGAATCAAATAATTTAATTTAACATATAATATTCTACCAGCTCTTGGGGCCAGATTGTAACCTTACCATCAGCCTGAGGAAGAGGCAGCATATTGCCACTGCATTGTCGCACAAGCAAGACAAGAAGCAGAGTCACATTTTGGAAATTGCTTCTCCCGTGCGCCAGGCAGGAATTAAACATCTCCAAGGATGAAGTAGCTATTTAGTTACATGAATAGCACTCTTATTTCAGTGCTGCTACAGAGACTTTCAGGGCAGGGTTTGTCTTAATGCCAAACTTAATGCTTAATGTTGTTGGCATTACCAGAATAGAAATAATAGTAATAATTAATAGTAATGTTCAATACAAAGTGTCTATCAATTTGCCACAAAGAACATACAGGTGATTAAGCACTGGAAGGCAATGAGCATGGCAACAGATTCAGATTATGGCCTGATCTACCCCTAAATCACAGATCAACCTAACTATATCGCTCAGGGCTGTGAAAAATTTTGCGCCATAGCTGTGCTGCTGTAGCCACTGTAGTGTCAACATGTCCTCAGATAACAGCAATTAAGGGTTTTGCAGAGGTATAACCCAGAGAGGATTTTTAAATTCTATTCTCCTTGCTCTGCACAGTCTCCCTCATGGGCGGCGGGTATAATAGGCCAGGGAGTGAAGGCTCTGCCTTCCCTGGCTGGAGCTGCTGCCGCAGGATGCTGGGCTGGGGCTGCTCAGGCCAGCCAGCCTGGGGCTGGAGTCAGCCAGCCCACCCAGCTGGGGTTGATGAGGCTGTCCAGCCCGGGGCTGGAGTTGGCCAGCCGGAATGGCTGGGGCTGCTCAGGCCAGAGCTTAGGTTGGTCGGCCGGCGGGGGCCAGCGTGGGACTGGCGCTAGTCCGGGGCTTCTCTGGTCGTGGGGTTGTAGAGTGGGGCAAGAGGGCTCAGGGCTTCTGCCATGGAGGGCCTCCCTCCTTTTAGTTGCCCTCTGCTCTCCAACTCTCCTTCTGTTTTATTCCTTCCCTCTTCCCCCTTGTAGACTATGGGACATGAGGATCCACCCTGCTGTGTCCTCTGCTGCCCTCCATTGTCCTACCTCATTCTGTTCTCTCTTGTCTCTTGAGATTCTCAGCTCCTCAAGGTTCTATCAGCCAGATTTTAAAGGAGACATCACCCTACAAGGTGACTGGAGGAAAGAGGCTGTATGAGTACTGGGAGGAAGGATGGTCCAGTGATTAGGGCAGGATGTGGGAGACCCAGATTCAACTCCTTGCTCCCCTGCAGACACACTATGTGACCATGGACAAGTCACTTCAGCACAAATCCTTAAAGGTACTTCGATGCCTAGCTCCCACTGAGTTAGGTACCTAAATACCTTTGAGGATCTGGGCCTCCGTTTCTCATGGTGGGGTTTTCAAAAATGCCTAGGCACCTAACTCCTATTTCAGTGCCAATGGGAATTGAGCATCTAAGCACTTCTGAAAATCTCACTATCTGTGCCTCAGTTCCCCTCACTGAAAATAGAGATAATACATCCCTACCTCATTGTAGGGTGTTATGAGGATAATCACATTAATGACTGAGAGGCACTCGGAGACTATGATAATGGGCGGGGCATACAAGTACCTTAGATAGATATGAAGTGCCTATACCCTCCTCCACTCTGTGCTGCAGCTCCAGAAGGATCCCTAGAAAGGAATGAGGAGGTTTGGTGCAGTAGGAATATTGCTCTGGATCAAACATAGGTCTTCAAAAGAAATGGGTAGGGATCAACCAACCTTCCCCTTTCTTCTGTCAGAAACGGCTCATACATCACACTGGGGCTTGTGTTGACAATTCCTCCTGCTTGTTGCTCATGTTACAGTGGCACACTCACAATGCTGGAGATAAGGTTGCGTTAGCGTATCCATTAAAAACTCTTCCTGTCTTCTCCCTCTTTGTGTGTGAAAGGTTTAACAGCTGGATGTGAAATGTTTGCTCTGGGCTGATGACGTCTACGTTGGGACCCAGGTCTTTATTTTTACAAGTATTTTTGAAAATATCTATTTGGCCATATTCTCCACGTTCATTTTTTAAAAAAAAAAACACCCATAGAAGCTTCCCACGTAGCTTTTGCATTTTGTTTTATTTTTGGCACTGGGGCAACTCAAAATCTGATTATTTAAATCCAGCAATCAATTTGGGGATTTTTTTGAGGGTTGATGTCTTGGTGTGGAGGGTATGGGGAGAAATTGGATAGTTGAGATAATGAGCTCTAAACAGAAAAATGGCAAAAACTAGATAAGATTAATGGTCCAGTGCCCTGCCTCTGACCGTGGTCAGTACTAGATATTTCAGACGAAGTTGCAAGAAAACCCATAATGCACAATTATGAAATAAACTGCTCCTAGGTGAAGTTTCTTACTAACCCCAAGCAGTAAGTGATTGACTCTATCCCCTGAAGAAAGGGGGTTTAGATCCTTTATACATTAATATTTAGCCTGTCTAATATAACTCTGGGTGTTCTCATTATCTGTGTAAATGCTTGACCCTTGTTTCCAACCTTCTGAGCTCTTAGATACAATGTGAGTTGTAGTACGAATATCCTGTCCATTTGGGGCACATCCTCTGCCTAGTCCCTGTGCCAGCTAACCAGGCCAACATACTCAGGAGCGATGTGGGAAGGCAGGAAGTAGGAATCTTCTTCCCCAGCTGCAAAATTGCAGCAGGATCCACTCCCACTGAGATTACTCCAACCCTGTGAAAGTGAAATCACACTCTGACTTTAGGCATAATCATAGGAAGTTCCCAGAAGGTCACTTCCATTCAGCTGACCACTCCAAAGTCTAGAAGCTTAATTGAAATTTATCTCCACAGTTTGGGTTTGCCAGACTGTTCTGGAAATCTCATAAGAACAGACTTTCTTCCTCAGGAAATCTACAGTATTTCTTGCTTTCAGCTGGGCTGGAGATACCAGGAGAACAACCTCTCTGATTGGGCATAAGGCTAACCATGTGAACTACAAATAACCATTTTTGGGGAACCCACCATCCTATGTCAGGGTCCCTTTCCATGGCCGTTGAAGTCAATGGGAGTCTTTCCACAGGCTTGTTCGGGAGTTGGATTATACCATAATTTAGCAATCCACTGACTAGTCTGTTGGCTGTGGAACCAGGAGAGGAATAAGTAGCTCACTGTTCAATCTGCCCCGCCTATCTTCACACTCCCTCTGATTAATGACAGCACTAGTGTGGACAGTACAAAACTCGTGTCTCTTGGGGGGGGGCTTTTTCACACCCCTGCGTGGTGTAAGTTATATCGACTTAGGCTATAGTGTAGACCTGTCCTAAATTTGCTATGCCTGGATATTAACGCTCCCATGGACCTGTTCTCTAGCAACATGATGTGTGCTACGTGGATACTGCTCTCTCTTCGATGGTGCTGTATGTGTATGTTTTAAGTCCTTTAGGATAAAAGAAACTATATTCACAACAATTATATTGTTATTATTAATTACTACATGAAAAATATCATGGAATCAGCTGTGAATTGCCTTGGACTCTTGCTGAGGAAGAAAAAATCTTCCTTTTCCTAGGCAGAAAAAGTGTCTTTCCCAAAAGATATTAGCCTCGCTGTACTAAATTATATGGGCCAGAACCTCAACACTTCAATGTACCTACACTGATTTACCCCAGGTGAGGCTCTGACCCCTACATTCCCATTCCCCTGAGTGAGTAATTTTTTGTGACAAGGGCTATAAAATATGATTAGTCTTTACATCATCATCTTCATTATCAATCATCTTTATAGGAAGGGTGAGCAAATGGATTTTTGTGCCTGGGCTGGTAAATTTCTAGGAAGAGTTTGCAATGGCTCATTAGCCATGACAAGAGGCATGATTCTTCTCTCTCTACACTGGCTTCAATCAGGAGTAACTCCCCTGAACTCAGTAGAGACACCCTGGTGTAAAACCAATATAAGAGGAGATCCAGGCCTAAAGATATCATGTTATTGGATCACAAAAGTCAATAGGTATTTGTTATGATCGCATTTGCACCAGCATAAATCTGAAACAGCTCCAATAAAATCAATGGGCCTGATTCTTCACTGCCTAGCACTTTGTGTATTAATTTATACCAGGGCAAAGCGGGTGTAAAATGATACCACTGACTTGCACCGCTGTAAATGATGCCCCAAGACAGTAGAGAACACGCTCAAATGAAAATTGCAATTGGTATGAGCTCAGAATCAGTTCTGCTGCTTACATCTCTTCAATGGCGAGACACTACCTGTTATAAACAAGGGCAATGGCTTAACAAATTATACAGGTTATCAAAACGCTGGAGTATAATGAAAACTGTACAAGACAATGTGCTTAATAAGTAACCTCCTGACTTAAATAGCCCTAAATACGTTGAGCTCAGTTCTGATCTCATTCAAACCCATGTAAAATCAGGAGCAACTCATTTGAAGATAATGAGGTTACACTGGTGTAAAACCAACTTAATTGAAATCACAATTGGACCTATTCAACACAATCCTGCTTCACCCTTATTAGAAACCACTTTCCTGAAACATCTGATTGTTGCTGCTCCTCTGAGTGGTTGCTTACAACCTGCTTTGCTCTGATATGATGTGACAACAATGCCGTTTCCCAGAGTAAAATAAAAATCCATAGTGTCAAGTTTGCAGACATTTTGTTTCACTGTAACAGTCTGAAGTCATTTTACCAGCTAGAAAAATATGCCTTATATTTTGGCAAAGTGACAAATATACAATATGTTGTTGCAGGTAATCATCTATTAGAATTTGACTGCAGAACTTTCCCTTTGGAATGATTTGCAGGCAGTTGGATGGACGTTACTAAAGTTTGAATGCAAAAATGAATGAGACTGGCTAGGAACAGAGAAATTAAGTAACCGTTCCTGGTGTGCAGATAAACTTTAGATTTAATTTTCAGAGGTACCAATCTTACAGTGCCTACAGACTTCACCTGGCCCTCTGGGGTCAGCACCTCTTGAAATCAGGCCCTCAGGACAGAAATCATGAGTGGGCCTTAGGCACTGCAGAGGTCACCCAGAGGAAGGCGTCTACCTCCATTCCAGCTTCACAGCCATGAACCCTCTCCTGGAGTTAGGCACCTAATCAGGTCAGTCCTTTTATAAGAAGAACAAGGAGGAGGGAAGGTATAAATAATGAAATATTCATTCGAGCAGGGAGGTTGGAAGCTGTGTCTTCTGCATCCCTGTTGAGTGCTCTGACCCCTAGACTAGAGAGTCAGTATAGCTCATGCTAGTTGGCCCAAAGACTATTTAAGTATTTATACAACGTGGAACAGTCTCAACAGGAGAAATTCTTGCCCTGTAATGCCCCACAGGTGAAGGGTGAGGGCACTTTCTTGGGAGATAGGAGACTTAAGTTCAAATCCCAGCCCCACATCAGGTAGAATGAGGGATTTGAACCTAGGGCTTCTACCGGCTGGGTAAGGTCTCTAACCAGTGGGCAAAAGAGAATACGTCTGCCATCACTTTGTGTAGGTTTAGATGTGCTCTGATCGTGTCTACTGGATCAGGGTGAAGAATGCCTAGTTTGTGAATCCCACTGGGGCTTAGTTGTGAATCAGGCACAGAGCTGCTGGGTGGTATAGGACTTAAGCAGCTTATGCCCAGCTGCTGAAATTTAGGCACCTTGGGGACTTTAACAGTAGAAATGTAGCCACCTGCAGACTTAGGCGGCAGCTGAACAGGGGTTTTGCAAATGTCAGTGGTGTCTAAATGTTGGACATAGGCACCCAACTGCCACTATAAGCACCAAAGTCCCCCATAGAAATCTCGCCCTAAATGTCTCAGATACAATTAACAAGACAATAAAAAGTGTGCAAAATTATTACAGTACTCATATTTAAATCAGGTGATCTGCATAAAAGCTGGCTGATTGTGAATGTGTGAACATCTGTTCAGGAAAACATATTGTTCTGAATTAAGATTTTTTATGGAAAATGTTCATTCACTCAGTTTAATTGATTTCTCCTCCTGAGAACACCACTTCCTTTTCTTACCTCTACAGATCAACTGTAGTGCCGTTTAGTGGCTACTACATGGTGGGAAAGGGTGGGGGACCCAGATCATATTGCAGGGGAGACAAGATAACAAAGAGCACTAGGAGGGGGAACTCAGTGCCGAGGAATGGACAAAAATTCTGAGTCCCCCCCATCATGTGATTAGTTTTAAAAGCACAAGTTTGTTTAAAAAATACTTTGGGGTCTTTCTATTTGCTTCATATTTTTGAACCTTTAGGGTGCCCCAGGTTCACATTTTTATGCTTTCCTCTGCAACCATGAGGGTTATAAACTTAATTTAAAAAAAACCCCAAAGCTGAGATTCTCACATATTCACATGGCTCCTAGAGCTGGGGCTTGAAGGAAAACACCAATCATCACAAGACTCATGATAAAACCATGAGAATGGGCCCCCTTCTTGCTCCCTCTTAACTTCTGGTTCCACTGTCCAGTCCCAATTTTATTTTATTTTTTTGGTGTTGCGTCTATAACACAAACCTAGATGAATATAGAAAAATCTGATGTCTCCATAGTAAACCTGTCCAGATGGCAAACAAAGGTATGTTTCAGTTTAGACCGGTGGAAATAATATTACCTGAAGTTTGAAAGGTGCTGGTGAGGTGAGAACAAAATAAATGGAGCTTCATAAACTCATTAGACAGGAGAGTGCTGTCAATTTCAACTAGCCACTTTAAAACAATACATATTTGTATTGTATTTGTATTTATTAAATTCTCCCTCACCCTCCCTAAAAAATAGTATCCGGTCTACAAACTACTAGCAATGTAATACACATTTATGTGCTGAGCAGTCTCTCACATTCATTTTGTACTTCACTCTCACCGAACCAAAGACGCTATCTAAATCATTCCACCAGACTTGCCTACTACTGGCTAGTTTCTTACACAGTTGTGTTGTGTACTTGCAGCTATAAATGAAGCTTTTCCAGTTAGACTCAAGTAATATGCTCCTCAAACCCAAGACAAATCGATTACATCTGTGGTGCTGGGGTTTGTCACCGTGCTCTAAAGCAATTCCAAACAGTTCTGTTTTACTGTAACGCTTGCTGAGGAAAGGCTTTGAAGAGAGGTTTAGGTTACTGAGCGTACTCAATGAAACACTATTACAGTCACCACAGAAGCTTAAAACCTCCTTTTCCAGTTTCCTTTTCAACCACAGCAGCAGCAGCAATCATATTTCAGTCATAAAGATTCAGCTGGCGATCCTGCCCTTCTCTTCACCCTGCTGCTCCAAGGGCCATCACTCAAGAGGACAGGCTTTCAATCCTTCACCTACTGTACATTTTCAGAGAGTAAGAGTTACAACAGTTACTGACAGGGAAAACATCCTGTTATACAGATTGCTTTAATTTTATCTCGTGCTCCCCTCACCTCCGCGTGTCTCTTCCCTGGTATCAGAGGGCCCTACTCTGATCTGTTTTGAAACAGTTATGGTTGATACACACATAACATACCTGGCACAAAGCCACAAAGCAAGGCAATGAAAAGTAAACCACCTAAAAATAACAGGAGTACTTGTGGTACCTTACCGACTAACACATTTATTAGAGCATAAGCTTTCATGGGCTACAGCCCACTTCATCGGATGCATAGAATGGAACATAGAGTAAGAAGATACATACATACATACAAAGAATATGAAAAGGTGGAGTAAGAGGCTAATTAATTAAGTGCACCTAAAAATGCACTTCTTCCATCCAAATACTGCTCCAACTAAAATAGACTATCGGCAGAGAGCAGGAGCAGTGGGGCAGTAGAGCAGCGAGGGGGAGGGGCACCTAAATTCAAGTCGCGGGATGTGCGCGGCTCTGCTAATCAACTGCACTGCACTTGATTGGCTCTTGTGCGGCTGTGCAGCTTAGAGGGAACACTGGTCGCAACCCCATTTTAATGGAGTTGCCAGGGCTGGCTTAGACTTGCTGGGGCCTGCGGCCAAAGCCTGAGCCCCACTGTCCAGGACTGAAGCCGAAGCCTGAAGGATTCAACCCTGGGCAGTGGGGCTCAGGTTACAAGCCCCCTGCCTGGGGCTGAAGCCCTTGGGCTTTGGCTTTGCCCCCACACACACACACCTGGAACGGTGGGGTTCAGGGTTTGGCTTTGTCTCCCTCACCTGGGATGGTGGGGCTCAGGCTTCGCTCCCCCATCCTGGGGTCATGTAGTGATTTTTGTTCTCAGAAGGGGGTCATGGTGCAATGAAGTTTGAGACCCCTTGATCTAAGGTACCTATATGTCGCCCCTACCCATTGCAGTATTCAAGCACATCACAGTCTTTAATGGAGTTATCTTCACAACCACCCTGTAAGGCAAGGAGGTGTCATTATCCATATATATAGATGGAGAATTGAGGCAGAGAGGCGCTAAGTGATTTGTCCAAGGGCATACAGGAAGTCTGTAGCAAATCGGGGAACTGAACCCAACTGTCTAAAGTCAGCGGCTAAGACCCTTACCACTAAACCAATCATCCTTTAGTGGAGCTTTCAGACACCCTTTTAATAAACTGCCTAATACTATGCCAAACATTCCTACCCAAAAGTGTTGGGAAGGGATGGTGTGGTAAAGGGCAAGTTTGGGGTGTTTGGGAATGAACTTGGTAAAGAGGATGCTGGGAAGCTGGTGTCCCTAGGGGGCAGGCAACAGTTATGGTATTTGGCCGCTGGCACTGTGTAGAGGATACCCTGTTAGCTGGCTCCGTTTCCTTGTTTTTGTGTCAAGTGTGTGTTATGTGTGAAACAATCTTTACCTGTTTCACATCAGCCTTTTTTGTGTATGAATTTATCCCGCAACTCGCTGTCGCAGCCAGGCATTCTGCACCAGCGGAGGCTGGGTTGTACAGTGTTTTGAATTTATAATTTAATGGGGGTTTGGCTGTTTGTAGTGCACACAAAAAAACCTGTTGATTTCCCCAGCACCGCAAGGAAGTGGGGACGCCACTCTCTACAACACCTACCCTCTTCTGGATATCGTAAATCACCCTCTCTTTGTTTATGACGTGTCTGAGGAGAAAAAAAATTTCCTGGAGAGGCCTAGCTTTAGTTCTACAGCCCCCACGAGGCAGTCAACATTTAACTTGGGACAAAGTCTGATATCATTGCTCACAGAGAATAGCACCTTACTCTTCAAGACATCTCAGACTTCAGGGGACCCCCTTGCAGATAAAGGTAGTATTCAGTATGAGTACGGGTATATAGGGCCCAGTTCAGCAAAGCACTTATGCACATAGTTAACTTTAAGGTCATGCTTCAGTCCCATTGACTTAAGCATGTGCTTACCTCCCATAGTGCTTTGATGAATATGAATGGTGGGAGGGGGTGAGCTTAGCCTGGCTGGTCAGGTGACTACTGCCTCAGTTTCTGCTTCTCAGCTCCTCAGAGAATGCACATAGACTCACATAGTTAAAGTACGTTCCCTTCTTGGGGTCTGGTTTATTAACAAAACAGAACAGTTCAGCTCAGTACAAATCTTCCCACACACTTTTCAGTTCCTTCTCAAACCCAAGTCCCACAGCCTGGCCTTTTCTAAAGCTGCTTCCTACTGAGGTGGCTACTCCTGCTCTGTGAATGTATTTTCCACCTGGCTAGTACAAACAGTCCCATTCAAGGTCCTTCCCCTGAACCTGGCTCTTCCCTCTCCAGATCAGCTGCCTTCAGGTTGCTGTCATGTGACACTTGGTCATCTGACATAGGAGCTGACCCGAGCTTTGCAACCGTACAGTGGCACACCCCCAAGACCAGCACAGTGGTATGGTTGGACTGAAGGATTTTGCTAGCCTTTATAATTTTTTTCAATTTTCCTGTGGAATGAAATGTTATAGGGCTGTTCTGTGTAAACATTAACACTTTTTTCACAAAGTGGTATTCGTTAAAGAATTCTGCATAAGCAATGGTCTTTTAAAATCTATGTCTCAAACGTTGTTCATTACATAGGAACTTGAGGGGGATGAGACAGAAAAGATTTATATTTTTATATAAACTAGTAAATAGCTCTGTGTGTGTACAATACATTTCCATTAAAGAGTTCTGCGATGGAGAAACAGTTATTTAAATGAAACAGTGAATAGTTCTGTGTATAATACACATTTCCATTAAAGATTTCTGCATCACAGAAGCAGGATTTTTTTAAACTCAAAGAGTAAACATTTTGATGTACATATTACATTTCCATTATGGATTTCTGGAAGGTACAGATTTTTTGAAGACTCTAGTGATTTTTTTCCTGTATAAAAGCTGCATCAACATTGATGAATTTTGTCTAAAGTATAGTTTATTTGTGACAGTCCATATTTGCTACAGCTTTAGTAAAGCTGAATTCTATGGTGTCTGAGTTACTGAGTTTTGTCAGTGTGTGAGATACCGGGCCAAATTACCTATTGGTATAAAGAGGCAAAATGCGTTGAAGTCAACATAGCTGTACCAATCTGGCCTGCTATTTGAATTACTGATTCAAATTCTGCTTCAGGTTATGCTGATGTAAACCCAGAGCAACTGCATTGTTGTCACTGGAGTTACTATCAATCTACACTGGTGCTTGTGAGAATATGGCCCATTCTATCCTGCAGTGCAGTATTTCTGGGAGACTTGGGAATATTTTTAAGATAGGAGCTGGTCTGGTGGCTTTCCACCGAAGAGGGAGTTGCCATATTGCTATTTATAAGTGGTGGTCTCTTCAGTTTAGAGACAGTGCTTAGAGAACATAGCAGTTTTCAGATGTGGTGGCAGAGGTGAGCCCATATGGAGTCCCATTAACTTTATGGGCACAGGGATGATCTTGTGCATAATTAATTACAGGATCAAGGCCTTTGCTTAAAATACATGAAACCTCGTGTCCTGTTAGTGTCACCATTGTTTTTCCCCTCTTCCCCTTTGTACTTGTCACATCTTGTCTCTATCTAGTGCCTGAACTAAGGGTCTTTCCAGTGGTTTGAATGAGTTTTGGATCTAACTATAGGGCCCCGATCCTGCAACCACTTACGTATATGCTTAGTATTACTGCCATGGGGTTCTGACGCGGATTGGGACCTTGGAATGCCATTGTAATACAAATAGTGTATAATAGCTATTATTACTGTGTATGAGAAATATAGTCAGTGAAATGTTTAAAGGGTTGTACAGTTGTTGTATTTGCTTTACTTCAGTTTTTTTATACCTTGTGCAGCTGATGCAGGCTCTCTTCTGCTTATGCAAATTGTATTTGTTTAACTAACTGTCAGTGGTACCTAGAGCATAAGATGGGTGCCCTTGGAGGTTTTACAACCTTAAATATATTCTCTGTCTCCAAGGTGGACTCACAGCTGGACTCATGATACTAAGGCATCTGGCTGTATAAGGTCAAGCTAGATTTTCAGAACTCTCTAACACACTTCTAAATAGAAACCCCTTGGGCTAGGTGTGGTACAGAAAAATGGCCACTGCCCCAGAGAGTTTACAATTAAAGCAGCTCACTTGTAGGGGCGCCCCACAGGATTGTGGGTACAGAATGTCAGGTACATGAGTACAGAATTTCAGCAAATTTTGTAATTCCTCTCCTGCCAAATGCATTAATTGAAGCCCTGCTAACTCTTGTAGCAGGGCTTGTCTGTTGAGAAGAGAAGCAGTCTGGTTTTGCTCAGTGTCACTTTTTCACATTAAATGAATAATTGAACATAGCACAATGGTGACTGACTAATGCATTTGCATGCACCGCTCTAACAATGGCCTGGTTCTTAGAGGCACAGTGTGGGAACAAGAGCAAGCGGAAAGAACAGGAGCATAGGTGTCAGACGGGTAGTGATAGATTCATTACTGTGCTGTCTTGCCTGGCTTCCTTTACCGAGACTGAGGAATTTAACTTCATATGTTCTTGATTTGAATCAGTCATAGACTGTAGCTTCATATTACAATGGAACAAAATTCCCACCAATTGAGTTTGTAATGATGATCGAAGGGGAAATATAGTAGGGAGACTGTTAGATCATTTTTGTTCATATCAATCTAAATACTTCCTTTAAAAAGCCACAATCCTCGAATGACAAAAAATATATACTGAAAATGAAGGGTATGTCTACACTGCAGCATAAGCCCAGAGTTCAAACTCAAGCTTAAGCCTAAACCTCCTTTCATCTACACACAAATTGGGCTAACCCAGAGCTTAGACCCAGGATCCCAGGACTCCATGGGGTGGAGGCTCGAGCCTGAGTCAAGCTGAGACCCAGAGTTCAATCCCAATTGCTTTGCAATATAGATGGAGCCCCACTTGACTCATACTCTGAAAGGCCACAATCCCACTGGCCGACTTTCTTTGTCTTCTGGACACTCAAGTTTGGTGGAGAGTCAAGTTTTCCAAGCCTGCAGCATGAACAAAGGGCTAGAACAGCCATATTTTGGGAGGGCACTTGGAAGTCTAGGATATAGAGGTTGGGTTCAGGCCCATATAATGCAGTGTAGATGCTGGAGCCCAAACTGAGACCCAGGGTTCAACACTTCCTAACCTAGGTTACAAATGAGTGTACATGCTCAGGCTTTAGGTTAAAAATTCCAGAGTCTTCTAATTTGAGTTCTACTAACCCAGGGATTACATTTCAGTGTAGATTAAATGAGAGTAAATTCATCCTCATCATCATATCCACTCATTCTACTCCACACCTGAACATAGGCATTATATGAACAACACACCCTCATATCTCAATGTCTGTACTTTGACCCGTTAACCTTTTTCCCCCAATCGGGGATATTGCGGATTATGTATTCCTTACGCCATCCGATCCTAAACATAACTTTGCACCTCTTAATAATCTGTACCTTATTCTGTGATAACCAGAAATTTCTACGCTTAAACGCTGTATCATTTTTTTATTTTAACATCATCTTAATAAAATTATTAAATATGAACAGATTAAACAGAAAATTAAGGTTTTTTGAGATGCAGTGATCAGTACTGTACTCAGTACTCAAGGTGTGGGAGTACCATGGATTTATATCGCGGCATTATGATATTTTCTGTTTTATTATCTATCCCTTTCCTATTGGTTTCTAACATTTCGTTAGCAGGGTTTTTTTGGCTGCCACTTCACACTGAGCAGAAGTTTCAGAGGACCATCCATGGTGACTCCAAGATCTCCTTCTTGAGTGGTAACACTTGATCTAGACTCCATCATTTTGTATGTATAGTTGGGATTATTTTTTCCAATGTGCATAAATTGGCACTTGGCAGATGAAATTCAACATTGATATTTTGTTGCCCAGTCACCAAGTTTTGTGCGATCCCTCTGTAAATCCAAAGCAGACTGCAAGGAGTTAACTATTTTGAATAATTTTGTATCATCAACATGCTTTGCCACCTCAGTGTTCACCCTCTTTTCCAGATTACTAATGAATATGTTGAATAACACATGTCACAGCACAGACCTTTGGGGCACCCCACTATTTACCTCTCTCCATTGTGAAATATGACCATTTATTCCTACCCTTTCTTTCCTACCTTTTAACCAGTTACTGATCCAGGAGAGGACCTTCCCTCTTATCCCATGACTGCTTACTTTGCTTACGAGTCTTTTGTGAGGGACCTATTCAAAGGCTTTCTGAAAATCCAAATACACTATATCAACTGGATCATCCTTGTCCACATGCTTGTTGACTCCCTCAAAGAATAGACCGATGAGACAAGCTTTCCCTTTACAAAAGCCATGTTGACTCTTCATCACATATCAATGCATCTGATAATTCTGTTCTTTACTACAGTTTCAAGCAATTTGCCTGATGCTGAAGTTAGGCTTACAGCCTATAATTGCCAGGATCAGCTCTGGAGCTTTTTTTAAGAATCAGCATTAATCTCCAGTCTGGTTCAGAGTCTGATTTAAGGAATAGATGACATACCACAGTTAGTAGTTCTGCAATTTCATATTTGAGTTCCTTCAGGACTCTTGGGTGAATACCATCTGGTCCTGGTGAGTTAGTATTGTTTAATTAATCAGTTTGTTCCAAAGTCTCCTCTATTGACACCTCAATCTGGGACAGGTCCTCAGATTTGTCACCTAAAAAGAACAGCTCAGATGTGGAGATCTCCCCCATATCCTCCACAGTGAAGAGCGATGCTAAGGCCTCTCTGCACCTACAGTTTACGTGGACCTAATTATGGCAGTGTACACACTATAGTTTTGTGTACTATAGCCAGTGTACTTTAGCCTTGTCCCGCCCATTTAAATGACCTGCTACACCAACAAAATAACTACACCTCCACGAGTGGCCTAGGGCTTGTGTCAGTGTAGTTAGGGCAACACAGTGTCTGTGTAGACACTGAGTTATTTACATCAGCTGTTGGCATTGAAATTGACAAGAAAGCCGGGCAGCTAGAGCCTGGCTGCCCTGGCTTCCTGCTCCCAGCCGGGCTGCACCCGCCTGGCTCCCAGCTTAGGGAACCCAGAAGCCTGGGTGGCTGCCTCCCGCACCACTCCTGGCTCAAACTCCTTTTGCTGCCAGTACTCAGAGCCGCAGGAATCTAGGTAAGCTCCTTGGGGGGTTACACATGATTACTGGAAACTAACACTGCAAGCCTTAGATGCGATACATTTTCACTGTTGTACTATGGAGAATCAAAGGTAAAAGAACAAAACCTTTGTATCACAACTTCCTCAGTTGTGCAAATGAGACTGACATTCAGATTCATTTTCTGATGTATGTGCAAAAGGTAGCAGGAGCAGGTTGTCAGTGTTTTATTAGAAAATTTATTTTCTCCGTTTTTTTAATCTCTCTGTAAAAGAATTTCTCTGGGCTGAAATTCAGACTATGAGCCTAGGATTAGTTTCATTAGTATACACAATAAAATGTTGTGTGTTAGCCTTTGGAAAAGTGCAAGATGATGACAATGAAAACAGAAGCAACACAAAACATACATGGTTTCAAGTTAGTTATAATCGCTGCTTAATTTGTAATGAAAGAGGTGCCGGGGCTCAAGCAAGTTTTTTACTTTCATAACTGGCGTGGCAAGCCCAGCAGTACCAAGCTAAGGAAGTGGAAATATGTTCCATTTGCAAATCTAGTCCATTTCAGTTAGATCTAGTCCATGCAGTCCATAGGTGACAAAACCATTTGTGCCAAATTCAAGTGGGGTTTGAAATTTTGTCCAGAAATGTACCGAAGGGGAAAGCGGTAAGGAGGATGGCTGTGAAGTTCTGTGTGTTTGCATGAAGCCATAATAGCTAAGCCATGTGAAAGCTAACACATCATTCTATTGATTCCCTCATGAATTCTGACCAATCCTGGGTGCCAATAGCTGCAAAATTTTCCTAAAGCAGGAACCACAGATAGGTGGTCACCTTTCAAGGGTGTATTTTCCAGTGCCACCTAGGTAACTGACCAGCCCATGCCACTCATAGATGTGCTGTTCGGTCATTGTACAGTTGGTTACTTTGGCTGCATACACTGCAGGTTTCCTACTTGCAGCTTGGAACAACATCTCCCTTTTCCAGTTGGGCACGACCAGGACTGTTATGTCTTCCAAAATGTGGAAGGCCTGAAATGATAGAGAAACTTTTGTAGCATGGCCATGAGCTGTTCCTTTTCCCCCAACCCAAGTAGTTCGGCAATTTTTAGAAAAAATACAGCTTTGAATTTTTAACTTACCATTCATTTTCTCTGCACTTTTCGTTGCGATTAACCAGGCTGTGTCCAGGGAGCTTCTGGGGTCTGAAGCATCCCTCCCACAGTAGACTGCAGTTCATTTTGGAAAAGTAACATTTTATGTCCTTGAAATTCTACAAGGCTTTTTTCTGCGCTCCTGCTCTGAGCTATTTGAGACAATAACCTTCCAGCCTCTACAGGCTGCAGTACGTCCACAGCTCACCCACAAACAGTCAGACCACCAGACTGTCCCAGACTGTTCCAGAGGAAGTGTTTCCATGATGAAGGTATGGTTGACATTGTGGGCAGGACCAACCATAAGCATCAACTTCTCCTGGCACCAGTGGGTGCTCAAACCCCTCCGGCCCCGGCCCCACCCCGACTCCACCCTTGCCCCACCCCCTCTCGCCCCTGCCCCACCCCCATTCCAACCCCTTCTCCAATGTCCCCGCCCCAACTCCACCCCCTCCCTGGCCCTATTGGACTCCTTCCCCAAATCCCCGCCCCGCCTCTTCCCCACCTCCACCCCTGAGCGCACCACGTTCCCACTCCTCCCCCCACCCTCCCACAGCTTGTAACGCTGCGAAACAGCTGTTTCATGGTGGCAAGCCCTGGGAGGAGAAGCGGGGACGCGGCGCACTCAGGGGAGGAGGCAGAGGGGAACTGAGGAGGGAGGGAAGGGGCGGGGAGCTTGGCTGCCGGTGGGTGCAGAGCACCCACCAATTTTTCCCAGTGGATGCTCCAGCCCCGGAGCACCCACGGAGTCAGTGCCTATGGGGCCAACCAGCAGGTCTAGTAGCAAAAACAGAGAGCCTTATGGCGAGAGAAAAGGTATGGCGAGAGGCAAGAGGAAAGGCGTAGGCCGGTTGTCCTCGAACTGTGCAGGATTTCAGTATGAGAGCAGGCACTTTCTCAGGAACTGCAGCTAAGGGAGGAGGACAGAGCTCAGCAAAAAACAACTGTTGGAGCATCTTATATCACTAATGGCCACAAAAGAACCAGCTTCTGCAGCATCACCCACATCACAGCCTGAGTTCCCTCCACTGTGCTGCAGTCCAGAAACAGCCTGGAAAACTCCATGCCTGGGGAGTCCACGCAATTGGGCCCGATGAGCAGCTGGGGAAGGCAACTTTGCCCCATAGAGCCCTCCTATTGACCCTCCTCCCCTGTGGATGCCTCCAGCCCCCTCCCCCAGCGCCAAGTGCACAGCATATAGGGAAAGAAGGGAAAGGACAACGGGGGAGTGGGGAGGGGTGTCAGGGGCCATGCAATGGTAGGGGATTCTGTCGTATTCATGGTTTCACTGTTTGCAGCACTTTGGTTTTGTTGTTGTTGTTAAGGTTCTGTTGTTCCTGGTGTGTGGGTGTGATAATGGCAGCTGGCGTGGCAGGCAAAAGTTTAATGTTTATAAAATAATGCTTTTTTTTTTTAATCAAGGAAGTTTATTGCTATCACTGCATCACATCATCGAATATCTATTTAAAATAATGAAGGTGAACACATGATCAGGGACAATTAGGAATTAGTATGCAAACGCTATTCCTCAATACAGGTATCTACATCAAGCCACACTTCAGTCACTTCTTTACCTCAATCCACACTGTGCATCAACCCCCACACTATTTGATCAGTGGTTGTGTCCTTCATAAGAACATTGCATGGCAATCAACCCTTCATTTCTGCCCCAAGCAGTGAAACACCCCACCATCAATGAGCCTCCTCCCCGCCCCCCACACGAGCATATTCATAAAAGATACTATTCTCCCTCTTCCATGGGAGTATGCAAGTATGTTATGTGGGAGCAAAAAGCAGCCCTGACTTCTGTTGCCTGGTGCATCCAGCTCCAGCCATGGTAGGTGCACTTTCTGGCTGAGTGTACCGATTCAGTGGTACCTCGCTGCCATGGGTTCATTCAGGGGGAAATGGCTCACCTCTGGCTTCACAAAGATTGTGAAGAGCACAGGAATGCAGACAGCATTGATGTCACTGGCATTCCAACGAGTCTGTGAGCATCTCCAACAGGTTTCAATTGCCCAAAGCACATTCAGCAACCATTCTACACCTGCTGAGAATCTAATTCAGGGGTCTCAAACTCAAATGACCACGAGGGCCACATGAGGACTAGTACTTTGGCCCGAGAGCCGCACCACTGACCACACACCCCCGCTGCCCTGGCCCCGGCCCCACTCCACCCCTTCCGTGAGGCCCCGCCCCTGCCCCGCCTCTTCCACCCCTTCTCTGCCCCCATTCCAACCCCTTCCCTGAAATCCCCACCCCAACTCTGCCCCCTCCCTGCCCCCAGGGGGTGCAGGAGGGATGCGTGGTGCATCAGGGGGCTCAGGGCAGGGGGTCGGGGTGCAGGGTGGGGCAGCGGGTCGGGGTGCGGCAGGCGGCTCAGGGCAGGGGGGTTGGGGTGCAGGAGGGCTGTGGGGTGCAGCAGGGGGCTCATGGCAGGGGGTCAGGTGTGGGGTGTGGCAGGGGGCTCAGGGCAGGGGGTTGGGATGCAGGAGGAGTGCATCAGGGGGCTTAGGGCAGGGGGTCAGGATGCAGGAGGGGTGTGGGGTGCAGCAGGGGGCTCAGGGCAGGGGGTTCGGCTGCAGGAGGGGTTCGGAGGGTGGGTCTGGCCCGGCGTCTGGCTCCAGGAAGTGGCCAGGACCTGAGGGAGAGGGGGGCCAGGGCAACACACAGACCCCTATGTTCCCCCTCCCCCAGGTCCCGGCCACTTCCCGGAGCGGCGCAGGGGCAGGGCAGGCAGGCAGGGAGCCTGCCCTGCCCCCGGTGCATGCCGGGCTGGAGCTTCTCTCAGTAAATGCTCAGGGGGTCGGGTTGCTGCGGGGAGCTGGCGGCCTGCGGGCCGCGTGTTTGAGACCCCTGATCTAATTAAACTGCCTTTTGCCAGGGCCTTTGAAATCAGGGTACAGTTTCATAAGCCAAGGCAAAAGGGGTTATGCAGGGTCCCCCAGAATAACAGGGGGGACAGTAATGCCATTTAACTGTCATTTGGTGGGAATAGCGTCCCAGTCTGTCCACTAATATAGACTCCCTAGTGGTGGAAAACCCTGGCTTCATGAACTTCCCCCACTTCATGAACTTAACCCACACTGACGTTCATAAATTGCCCTCTCTGGTCCACAAGGGCCTGCATAACAAAGGAGTAGTACCCTTTGCAGATTATGTTCTCATGTGGTCCTTGAGGAGGGCATCCTAGGGGCACATGAGTCCCATCAACAGCCCAGGTGCAGTTAGGAAACTGCATTCTCTCAAATCCAGCAATTACCTCCAGAATATCTTTTATGCCCACCACCGTGAAATAAACTACACACCTGCTTGCCTCAGACCTCCACCACCATTTTACCCACAATTGACTTTTCAGCACCAAACTAGTTGGCAATGGACCTGTAGCAGTCTGGGATAGCCAGCTGCCAGACTGATATAGCAACCCGCTTCTAGACCAGCAGGGGTGACCTCCTATATGTGTGTCTTTATGCTGGAGTGTTGGGACAAGCTACTCAGAAAGCTTCAGAAATGTAGCTTTCTTCATACGAAAGTTCTGGTCACACTGCTAGTCATCGCAGGTCTGCATGACAAAGTGGCCCCACCAGTGGCCCTGCGCCAGAAGTGTCAATCTATTTAGGGGGCATCCGCAGCTGTACTGGGTGTCATGAGCAGCATCAGCCCATTCACGTCTGGCATGTCTGTGTCCTCCTCCTCCTGCTCCATCATAAGCTCTGTCAGGTGCCTGAAGTGGGTCAGAAAACAAGGCTGAAATGTCCACCAGCGTTTCACGGAAGCTCTGTCCATTTCCTGAGACAGGAGCGAAAGCAACAAGAGAAGTTCTTGAAAAGATGCCTCCTCCATGTTGCTGGCTTCTGTAGCTGGGAGCGCACAGATCAAAATGAGTGCTCAGCCGGCTCTGTTGGCAGGCTGTTCACGCTCCCTGTAATGTGTAGGGTGGACAGTCAAGTTTTCCCACAGTGCACCATGGTCAAAGCACCGGACTGGCCATATTCTGGAAGGGTGCTAAGGAGTCTGGGATATGGTTGGTTTGACTTGGGTCTCCATGCTTCAGTGTGGATGCCAGAGCCCTAGGTTCTGGCCTGGGTTAGAAAATTCTTAACGTGGGGTTAACAATCAGTGTAGATGCTCAAAGACTTCAGTTCTCTAATCTAGGGTCAGCTGACTTGAGTTCCACCAATCCTAGGCTTACATTGCAGTGTAGACACACCCTGTATGTCTTGCTTGGCCTGGGGCCTAATGTAATCTAAAGCCAGTTACACACTTCAGCTAAACAAATTTTTAGAGACAAACATTTGACTCTGAAAAGTTTAAATGGCACCTTCTTCGTCAACATAGCGGCTCTTTGTGTGTTTCAGAATCCTTTCTGCTGACATTAGTGGCAAAAATTAGCTGAATTCTGTTCTCTCTCATGCATCATCAGCAGAATTGTTTACTAAATTCCAATAACAGCGACAATCAGAAAGAGACCTGCCCCTACACAAGGCCCGTTAGCCTAGGGGAAGGTACACTTAACTACAACCCAAGAGTTCTAACCCCAGCTCTTCTTAATCTTTCTGGGTACTTCACAATCATGATTAATTCAAGCTCTTACCCCTACCGTAGACAAGGCAACTATTGTTTAACAGAGAAGGTCATTTAGGTCACATCTACACTACAGCAGCACACCTACGGCACCATAGTTCTGCTGCATAGCCCTATAGTGTAAATGCATCCTACAGTGACAGGGAGGGGGTTGTCTGTCTCCGTGGGTAAGTGGCGGTAGCTAGGTTGACAGAAACATTCTTCCATCAGACTAGCCACGTCTACACTGGGGGTTAGGTTGGCATAGCTACAGCACTCGGGGTGTGAATCTTTAACACCCCTGAGCATTGTAGCTATGTCAATCAAACTTTTAAGCATAGACCAGGCCTGGGAGGTTGGACAAGTTAACTGTAGGCAGAGTTGGGAATAGAACTGAAGTTGCTAATACAATAGACCCAGGTCTCATCCACATCGCCAAATGGACTTTTAGACGAAAAAGGCCAAATTAAGGTTTTGTCTAACCCATGCTGAACCCTGTGTCTTTGTCTGCTTCTAATGGCTAAGGCCCAAATTTTCAAAGGCATGTGGGTGCCTAAAGATGCAGATGGGGGCTAGGATTTACAAAAGCACCTAAACAGGTTAGGTGCCTAACTCCCACTGTATGCTCTAGGAATTATTTTGGGGAAGTTCTATGGCCTGTGTTATGCAGGAGGTCGGACTAGATGATCATAATGATCTCTTCTGGCCTGTGAATCTATGAAAATATACACCACATATAGAGGTTTAGAAATATGCTACTATCTCCATGCAATGTGCCTTGGGCCAGATTTTAAAGTTATTTAGGTGCCTAGTGGGATTTTCAAAAGCACCTAAAGATCTAGCCTCACTGAAATCAATGGGAGTTAGGCTCCTAATGGAATTTTCAGAAGCACCATCTGCATCTTTAAGTGCCTACATACCTTTACAAATCTGGCCCCTTGTCCTTTAGCTCAAGTGGTAAAAATTCATGCTTTTGGCTCCAGAGACCCCAGGTTTTATCCCTGTAGATAACCCAAATAGGGTTGTGGTTATCCTTGGCTATGACTGTCTCTAACCAGGAGACCATAGTCTGCTCTAAGAGCCAAGAATCCAGGAATCCATCATTCCAGTGCTTGTTCACAAATAGCTCTGTCAGCCAGTGGCAATGTATAGGCTTTGCCTGACTGTGTGAACTCCCTCTGGGAAGCTCTCCCACAGACCAGGGTTCAGTGTGTGATGCTTGCCCTACTGCACCTCTGTAGATTAAAAAAACCTCATTAGCCAATGCTGCATGAGGACTAAATTTACCCAATTTGTTTAAAGCCAGTTATGTGGGGGTGGGATAGCTCAGTGGTTTGAGCTATTGGCCTGCTGAAACCCAGGGTTGAGAGTTCAGTCCTTGAGGGGGCCATTTAGGGATCTGGGGCAAAAATTAGGGATTGGTCCTGCTTTGAGCAGGGGGTTAGACTAGATGACCTCCTGAGGTCCCTTCCAACCCTGATATTCTATGATATGCAGATCATGAAAATTAGTATATTGAATAATTTGCATAAAATGTCATACATACAGCTGCACCAAACTGGTTAGTTACATTGATAATTGTAATATTGGAACTGCTGCTAGCCTGTTTACAAATAATTTAAGGATCCAGTAGAAACAGAGCTGTCTAGAGAATTAGATGTTACTCCATAGGCTAAAAGACTGAACATCTCAAAGTGTAGCACCTAGGCGAGGCTGAAGTTCTGTGGGAGCTAGTGTGTTCCTGCTGTCTGGAAGTGCGTTTGGCAGAAAAAGAAAACACTTGTTCAGCTGGGTCTGCAGGTGGGTCTGATTAAATCTGGGAGTGGTCTGAAATATGGCTTTGTCTGAAAATAACAGAAGCCTGGCATGCAATAGGGCAGTGGATCTCAACCTTTTGCCTACCACGACCTCACGTTACAGTAGCAAAAGGGTTCAAGAGACTCCTCCCATCTAGCCATTGAGAAAGGGAGGATGGTCGTCATCCCCTGGATCTCAGCCCTTAGGTAACTCCAACTAGTACAGAACACCATAATGCGTCCTCTCAGCAACAGGGCCCACTGCGAGCACATTGTCTTTGTCACTGTTCCGGGCAACTGCACTTGTATTCCCCAACCGTGGAGGAGGTGGTGATGGCTTGCTTATAAGGTTTAGCCCCATGGTTAGGGTATTCAGCTGGGAAGTGGGAGACCCCAGTCCAATTCTCCCCTCCTTCCCTTCCCCCACCCTACCCCATCTGATGTGGAGAAGCGACTCTCACTTTGATCTCCCACATTGCAGGAGACTGCCCTACCCACGGCATGGAACATTCCAATAAGGGTCTCTCTCAGTCTCTCCTTTTGCAGCTGTTCCACTGTGTATAAATAATTAAATAGGATGAGAGGAAAAAGAAACCACACATGGCAGGTGTCAGTCACATTGCTTAAAGCACTACTGGAAGGTGCTCAGATACTACAGTGATGAAGAGGGGACACGATCCCACATAGAGTAGAAAAGCCTTTTTCTTCTCTCTTGCTAGCCAAGTTTATAACAATTTCTGTAATTTCCTAATTCCTGCTGGTCTAGAAATACTATTGGAACATAGAGCTTTGTGCAGTATTTCAGTTTATGTTTTTCTGCTAAAATCTTGAAATGTAGAGAGTTGGGTAAATGATGATAGGAAGAAACCTGATAATCAAACTTTTTCTAGGTCCCCTGACCGCTTCTAAAAAAAAAAGTTTGCTTTGATTATGGACAGACATTCAGCTTGGCTCATATGTTGTCCTGGTTTGTTCATTTCTACCAACTTTTCAGTGAGCCCCTGTCGAAGAAAAGTAAGCAGGATTTCTTGTGTCTTTTTATAACCTGGGAAGGCATCCTTAGGAGACCCATTTGTCAGCATTTGATTAATGATGTGGATTGGAACTGAAAGCTCATACCACTAATTTCACAATAATTTCATACAGAAAGACACTGTGGGGAGCTATGAATTCACTTTCTAAAAGCTGTTTTTACATAAATACAATCCATTCCAAATTGATTATATCATAACAGTGATATAATTTTCTAATAAAAAGGTGAATGATTTAAAATGATTACTGATCTGCTATAAAGAAGACTGGAAGTTTTAATGAGTTGCTTCTGTAAAATAGTTTACCATTTCCCCACTTGTATATTTGTGAATAAAGCACTGTTGCAATGTCTCCTGACTGTACTGTCAAAATCTGATCAATGTCATATATTTTTAGCTGTTGTTTTACTTGCATTCAAAGATGCTGTTCTTTCTAGATAAATCAATAAATAGGGCATGTTCTACTGATCTCTAAGTAATTTTTCATCAAAGAAAAGCAGGAGGAGAAATGCACAAATATTTGTTTTCTGCCTTTAGCAACACTGCAAAGACAAGTTAAGCAGAGGGATCTGCAATGTAGACAAGGCCTGAACTGCCCTTACAACTCTAATGCAGCTCCCTCCAGCCCTAAACTGATCGGGTTGAGGAGGAGTCATTGGAAAATAATAGCTAAGCCATTAAAAAAAAACGGAGGAGACCATAGAGTGATACCAGAAGGAGAATAGGAAGCTTGTCAGTGATGGGGAGCCAAGAAGAGGGGGAATTAAGGGAGCGAGGAAGAAAGAGGGTAGTATTTAGAGGAGAGAAGGGCAGAAAAGAAAAGTTAATGAGGGCTGCAATTCACACTGAAAAAGATGGCGGGGAAAGGTACGGGCACTGTTCATATAGAAGCAAGAAAAAATGTCAACCAAACAAAGAGAAAGGAACAATCACATAGAACACTGAATAAGATTTGTCCCAAAGAACAAAAAAAATGCACAACACATACAATATCCCTGTGATAGGGTCTTCAGGTGGCCAGGCAGCCTAGTGGCTAGATCACTGGTCTTTGAGTCTGTAAGGCCAGAAGTGCTGGTAGTGGGACCTAGACCCTCCCTCTCTACCAGGTCCCAACCCAGGGCACTGTGTATATCAACCCCTAAACAGGGGAGATGGGGTCTCCCTCCTGGCAGGGAGTCAAGATCCACTTCCCTGGGCTGCTTCCTACCAGGCTCTTCAATTTGGGGTATGAATACTTGCCCGTGGGACTCTATGTTTCACTGATACAAATGTTCACAGAGAGCAAATTTCGATCACTTGAATATTTGCAGAAAGCACACACAAAATAGGTGGAAATGTGGCTGAAATAAATTCATTTCAAAATTTCTATCAATGTTATCAGAATTTTGTTTGCATTATTTTGCCAGTTCTGTCTTATGCAGATGGGAGACATTAGAATTCAGTAACAGATAATGAAATAACAGATTGGTGTTGATTTTGGAAAAAAAAAAGTCAGTGGATTGCAACTTTCATCTCTTGGTTTTAAGAGCCACTCTGCCATCTTCTGTTTGATTCCTTTTGTTCTTGTGCTTGGTCATGGTTTTTCTTATTACTTTTCTTCACTGCATATGAACAAGTTCAGTTTTCTTCAATGCCTATCATGGCAATGTCTTCAAAGGTAGTTTGTGTTTAAGACTGTGACATTTTCTGCCGTAAAAAATCTCCAGTTCTGGTACTAGCCTTAAGAACATGTCAGAATTCAGGAGAGTCAAGTAAATTAAACATATCATCAATCTTTCTATCTTGCTTATGTGTTTCTAGCCATCTACTTGCCTTGGCCCATAGCTCTCAACCTGCCAAGCCCTGAGGGACATAAAAATGTATTCATGCAAAAAAACTTGAAACGTTGTGGGATTCATTCTTTTCATGTTAATCATTCTTTTTATAGCCTCAGTGTCATTATTCTTTTTTTCTCATGTAGGTAATTTTCAACAGTAAGAGAGGAAGACACCAAATTTGTGTGGGACATAAGTAGCTTTGGGATTAAAAAACTGGCACGCCACAAAATGCAGGGTGCTTTTGAATTATGCTTTGGTATCTTCTTGTTTAGAAGTAACACATCTAATACATCTAATTAGGCTCCCTATAGCAGCCATATTGTATACAGTTCAATTCTGTAACCAATACAGCCACTCCACAGTTGGAACTCTACTGATGTCAATAAGATTGACAGGTTAAAGAATATTTAGATAAGTTCGATGAATTCAAGTTGGCAGGGCCTGATGAAATTCATCCTAGAGTACTTCAGGAATTAGCTGGAGCAAACTTGGAACCACTAACAATTATCTTGCAGAATATGTGGAGGACAGGAGGTCCCAGAGGACTGGAGAAGGGAAAACATAGTACCTGTCTTTGAAAAAGGGAACAAAGAGGACCTGGCGAATTATAGCCCTGTCAGTCTAACTTCGATACCTGGAAAGATACTGGAACAAATTATTAAACGATCAATTTATAAGTACCTAGCGGATAATAGGGTTATAATGAATAGCCAGCTGGAATTTGTCAAGAATAAATTGTGCCAGACCAACCAAATTTCCTTCATTGACAGGATTACTGGCCTAATGGATTGGGGGGTAAGAAGTAGAGGATATATCTTTGTTTTTAGTAAGACTTTTGACACAGTCCCACATGACGTTCTCATAAGCAAACTAGGGAAATGTGGTCTAGATTAAATTACTTTGAGGTGTGTTCATAACTGGTTGAAAGACCGCACTCAAAGGGCAGTTATCAATAGTACCCTGTGAAACTGGGAGGGCATATCTGGTGGGGCCCAACAGGGGTCAGTCCTGGGTCCAGTACTATTCAATATTTTCACTAATGACTTGGACAATGGAGTGAAGAGTATGCTTTTAAAATATGCAGGTGACACCAAGCTTCGAAGGGTTGCAAGGACAGAATTAGAATTCAAAATGACCTTGACAAGTTGGAGAATTGGTCTGAAATAAAAAAGATGAATTTCAGTAAAGACAAGTGCAAAGTACTTCACTTAGGAAGGAAAACTCAAATGCACAACTACAAAATGGAAAATAATTAGCTAGGTGGTAGTACTGCTGAAAAGGATCGGGGGTTATAACAGATCACAAATTGAATAATGTGATGCAGTTGTGAAAAAGGCTAATACCATTCTGGGGTGTATTAACAAGAGTGGTGTACGTAGGATGTCCTGTATACATGGGAAGTAATTGTCCCACTCAACTTTGCATTAGTGAGGCCTCAGCTGGAGTACTGTGTCCAGTTCTTGGTGTCACATTTTAAGGAAAATGTGGACACATTGGAAATAATCCAGAGGAAAGCAACAAAAACAATAACAGGTTTAGAAAACATGACCTATAAGGAAAGGTTAAAAAAACTGGATATGTTTACTCTGTGAAAAGAAGACTGATGGGGGACCTGATGGCAGTCTTCAAATACGTTAAGGACTGTTATAAAGAGGCAGGTGATCAATTGTTCTCCTTGTCCACTGAAGATAGGACAAGAAGTAATCGGCTTAGTCTGCAGCAAGGGAGATTTAGGTCAGATATTAGGAAAACTTTTCTAACTATAAAGGTAGTTAAACACTGGAATAGGCTTCCAAGGGAGGTTGTGGAATCTCCATCATTGGAGGTTTTTAAGAACAGATTGGACAAACACCTGTCAGGGATGGGCTAGGTTTACTTGGTCCAGTCTCAGCACAGGGAGCTGGACCTGATGACTTCTTGAGGTCCCTCCGATCCCTACCTTTCTATGATTCTAAGATTTCTGCACATGGAGCAGCTAAATCTTGTTGATGCAGCTACTTCATGAAGCTAGATGGTATTTGGTATTGTTATATTTCCATCCTAATGTTGGTGCTTTACTTCATTCATTGCATTCTTTATAAACAATATAGCATGACCTTACTATCGCACCAGCCTTTGATTACACATTTGTTTGCTACGTAGCCAAATGTAGGTTATGTCAAAGGTGCTTATAGTGTGATATTTGGTGGAAATAACAGCAAGAATGCAAAACTCAAACTGGTCTATTTGCACTGAAGGATCATTATAAAAACATAACCTAGACTTTTACTGTTTTGTTAGGCTATTTGTCTCTTGTATGTGGTGGTATGTCTTACATACCAACAGTGGGGCACTGGTAATTAGCGGAAAATGAGTCTGTATTAATTTAGATTGCATTGAAATGTAATTGGGGTTATTTAGATGAAAGAAATGAGATACTAGTGACTCATTATGAAATATACATGAAGGGTCTGATTCCTTTAAAAAATAGTTACATATTTATAATTCCTTTTTGCGAAAGGATTTTCATGCTGGGGTCACGCTGGGTTTGATAGTCCCAATGCACAAGATGGGAAGTATGAAAGTCCAGCACAGTGGAGTATCTGGGGAGATCATGTACTGCACTTTTTGATCCGGCAAAGAGGAGCTACCATCCTTATTATTCATAAAACCAGAAGAGCGACATGGTTTGAATCTTCCATATTTCAATCTTTAGCCTGATTATTCTCCCTGTCCCTGATTTTATACAGTAGCTAATGGGTTGGAGAAATGGCTCGAGCACAGGTTACCCATCTCCATATAAAGATTACAATGACTCTTTCCAAAGGCAGCAATCAAAACATACTTGCAGTAATCCTTATAATAATATGCTGTGTTTGTGTATCTGGATAACACTGCCCTCTAAGGAATGAAACATCAGAGATCCTTCCAGTATGTTATATTGCCCTCTACCAAATGCAGCCTGATGACGTTAATAACACCTGGCAATTGGAGAGAGCTTTATATTGCCAAAGCTCTGTGCCTACATTAACTAATTGCCACAACACATCTGGAGGGTAGATAACTATTACCCCCATTTTACATGAAAGGGAAACTGAAGCAGGAAATGATCTGCTTTCACTGTTCTCCCTGCTAGTTGCAGACCCTGCCTTGGCCATTTTTGCAAAGGCCTTTTTTGCAGGCCCTCCTCCAAGCATGACCACTGTGCGCAGACCACTATGCACATGGGTGAACCAGATGATTCCATAGGACATACTGCAAATTAACAGATTCATTTATATAAAAAGTGTGTGCTCCCACAAGCCCCTTGTGCCCAGGTCCATGCATGGCTGCCAACATATTTTTTTTAATATTTTGCATGGGACAATTATTCAGATAAGTGGGGGGCCTACACATCTCCATCCTAGGAGGCTTGTGCATGTATTCTGGTGCATTTGGAGACTCATTGCAGATGTGTCTACCCTGCCATCCGAGGTGCAATTGCAGCTCGGGTAAACAAACCCATTCTAGCTTCACCTGCATTAGCACATCTAAAAACAGCAGTGTAGCTGCAGTGGCAGAGGCTTCAGTAGGTAGCCAGGGTCCCGGCAACCTTGACCAGCCTGTGCTAAGACCCTTGTCACCACATCTCCACCACTGTTTTTAGCCATGCTAACACAGGTATGTCTACCCAAGCTGCAATCACACCTTGGATTATAGTGTATACATAGCCTTAGATGCCAACACTTTATTGCATTAACTATTTTAATTACAATCCCTTTAATTACAATTTAATTACTTTAATTAACAACATTTCAAGATCTCTGGAACAGGGGCTGTCTTCTTTGTTATTTATCTGATAACAATGGGGAACTGAACTTTGTTTAAGGTTCCTAGGCACTACAATAGTTATATATATAAAACTAGTCATCCCCATACCCTGTGTGGTACTATGTAGACCTATGGAATAAGCAGTACATGACTTGATTAATGCCAGAGAAGGCATCAGCATAAATCTGGGATTGGAATGCTGGGATCCCTTTCTCTTGGGTCAGTACTTAAACCACTAGACTATGCTCCATCTCATACTATTCATGGCTAGAGTTTGCAATCATTGCTCAGTAGAGGGGCAAGCAGTTGGCTTGGAGTGAGTTTGAAGTGGCTTTAGTGCTGTTAGTGGTAGCCACTACTTTCACCTGGAGCTCCAAACTGCTTTTGGATCCTCCTTCAATCTGAAGGTCCTTTTGCCCTGTGTTTCATGGATGCCAAAGGCCCATCCTGGGTGGTTGAGATGGAGGCATGGAAAAATCAAGGACAAACTTTCAACCCTAGCACTACCCTTGAACATGTAAGTCAGTCTTTACAAAAAGAAAGGTGACATCAGTCCTAACATTTCGAGCTCTCCCAAACAAAAGTTCTTAGCGGCGGTCTTCGTGGATCCCAACACACAGGTAAGGCCCTTCAGTGTTATCAGATGGAGTGGCAGGAGATTCCTTTGCTCTAAAACTTGTTCCTTGTTAGAAGGAATTTTTTCACTGAATGTCATATGCCAAGAGCTACCTGACCCACAACTCATCTGTGGTAAGCTGAGCTGTGCGAAGCTCAGCAATTTTTCTTGTCGGGGGCTGCTGCAAACAGTTCCCTACGTTTCATTCAGGAAAGGTTCACTCATATCCCCAGAACTTTCCTTCAAGATTTGGGTAGGAAGGAACCTAAAATCTCAAAGCAAAAAGTAATGAAAACCAACAAACTGATCAAACGGATTGTTTTAATGTTGCTGAGGTTTAATGGTGTTGTAAATGGTGTGATAGGGTGTCTAGAGCCTTCAATAGATGTCTGTTTAGTTACTGAAATCAAATAAATAAAATAAATATCTAACCAGAAGCCAGGTATAGCATGGACATCAGTAGTGCCAGCTTCCCCCCAAACTGTCCTGCCAATGCACTTACACCTACAGGAACCACCTCTCAGGTGAGTTTCACTCTCGTTCCTGCTGAACCCCTACACAATTATGAATTTTACATAAATAATGGGAAAATACAAAACGGAGCCAGTTGGCTGGAAAAATTTGCGCAAACTGGCAAACTCTGAGGTGAGTTTTGAGTTCCTAATAAGAGCTGAAATCAGGTGAGTTTGGTGTGGGTTTGGAGTTTTTGTTATTGTTTTCCCACCATCTTGGTAACAAGTAAAACTTTGAGTTGTTATCTACTAAGTGAGTATCTCTTGTGTAAGTTTGAAGTTATTCCAGAAGCTACGTGCCCAATATGGAGTTTTTATCAGATTGAACTCATTAGAGTGTAGCCAAATTGTCACGACAATCACTAAGACGCAATTTCCAATCCTGAGACTCAATTGCACATCACTTTTAATCCATCAGTATGACAAGCCTGTTACAGCCTGAGTTACAGCAATGCCAAGGTCTGGCTGCTGCCTAGCTCCTTTGACAACCCTTTGAAAATTTTCTTCATCTCTCTATGTAATTTTGTTAAATACAAACTTCCAGTGTTGTCTTTACTCAGTACTTTAACAACATCCTGATTTTGCTGTAGGTTTTCCTGGTAAGGAACCAATATGCAGATGTCATACATGTAGCATTCTGCCACAGGCTAACAAAGGAATAAAGAACAAGGAGAAGTAAACACATTTGTGGTGGTGATTACCTTTAAAAATGTTTTTCATGTTCATCAGGGTGCCAGACTAACATCTAGAAGCCTGGAGCCTTCTATGTATATGATCGGTCAATGGTACTGCGCTCAACATGAGGCTACCCCTTAAAACCATTTAGGGTATGTCTACACTACAATTAAACACCTGCAGCTGGCCCATGTCAGCTGACTTGAGCTTGCAGGGCTCAGGCTGCAGGATGGTAAAATTGCAGTGTAGACATTTGGGCACGGGCTGACACCCAGGCTTTGGGACCCTCCCACCCCATGGGGGCGCAGAGCTCGAGCTCCAGCCTGAGCCCAAATGCCTACACTGCAAATTTACAGGCCCGAGCCCCACCAGCCCAGAGACAGAAGCCATTACAGCCTGCAGTGTTAGGGCGCCTAGAACCTTGGAGAGGTGTCTTTTTAGTTATTATTTAAATCAAAATAAATATCTGTCCAGAAATCAGCCACTGCATGGACATCAGCATAGACATAAGCTTCCCCCAAACCTGCCCTGCCAATACGCTTAAACCTACAGGAACCACTCCTAGGTCTCCATGCCCCTCCCATCCTTTTCTTCTGAGCTGGGGCTTCCAACAAGGGTTGCAATTAGTGCCAGTAGTGATGGTGGTTCTGAGATGTGGGCACTTGCCCACTGAAAAGCAGACAGAGATTGCTGACGATACTGTATGTAATTCCTGAGCGTTCTGTCCTGTATTTAGTCAACTTGCCAAAGTAAAAAATTTATTTATTTTATTCAAATTGAAAATAATCATATGACACCTATCTAAGGCTCTAGCCTCATTAACAGCATAATAGAGCCATGGTGGCAATAAGTAATCATTTCAGCAAGAACTCTTTTCTACCCCTTTGTTATTATGAGACACGGACCCTCAGCCCTCTCCAATCTCCCTATCATGAAATAACTGTTTCTCAAAAGAAGGAGATTGTTAATGTGAAGAGCTGGCACTATCCCTAAAGTGTGTTTGTGTGCCTATGTGCAGAACACTTGTTAAAACACTAGGGGAAGGTCTGATAGATAATGGAGTTGGAAATGATCATGCTACCCATAGTTTCATTTTTAAGATTGTGCAGCTTTTCTTTTTGCTGCAGTCTGAAAAAGGAAGAAGGGACGGGGTGGAGTGACACGACTAGCCAAATTTTTGCTTCCCTTTCTCTTTATTTTAGATCTCAAATGATCATATTTTAACTCTATAATTTTTTCTACATAAAATTAACACAATTCAAAACAAAAAAAAAACCCATGGACATCTGTAATCTCTGGCTCTTGCTCTCACCAGCAGCTAGAAGGGCATGTCTATGCATCAAAAAGAAAAAACTCCCAGTTCTAGCAGGAATGAACTTTACACAGCTTTCTAATAACCAACATCAACAGCACTCCATTAGGAATGGTCTCAGCAAGCACCAAAACTTAGAAGTACATTTAGTAAGGGTTGATGAATAAATAAATAAACATGTTGATCTTAGATTCCATTAATGGCTGTACTATCATCTCAGCAGGGGACGAATCACTCACAGTTTTATCAGATTCTTAGGCTGTATAAAGTCCACCAGCTGGTCTGGATTGGAAAACAAATCCGAGTTAGGCTAATTACCCCTTGCATGGCAGAGGGAGAGGAGTCTGAAATTTGCCCGAAGGTGTTAAAAGTCAAGAAGTGTAGTTATTGTAACTATTATAATTTGTATTAATATAGCCTGGCACACCCCAACTGAGCGCAGAGTCCCATTGTGCTTGGTGCTGTGCATATACATAAAAAGAGTCAGTCCTTGCTCCAAAGAGTTTACAGCCCAAATAGGCAAGACAGACACAGGAAGGATTGATGTTTCTGTCCACAAAGACGGGGAACTGAAGCACAGAGAGATTAGGTGACTTATCCAAGGTCTCACAGGAAGTCTGTGGTAAGGTCTGGAAATGAACCTAGATTTCTGAGTAGAGCTGGGGAAATAATGGATTTTTCAGTTTTCTACCAAGTTGAAAAAATAGGGAGGAAAATTGTTTCAGGTCAAATAGAATATGGGGTTGGGGCTTTTTTTCAAAATTATAAACAAATCAAAAAGTCAAAAAGTGTTTCAGGCTGAACGAAACGTTTTGTTTTGATTCACCCAAGAATTCTGAAGGAACTCAAATATGAAATTGCAGAAATAGATCCAGCCACTGAAATCAACTTCTGTATCAGATTACTGGAAAGTAGTTAATATAACACCAATTTTTCGAAAGGGCTCCAAAGGCGATTCTGTCAATTACAGGCTGGTAAGCCTAACTTCAGTACCAGGCAAGTTGGTGGAACCTATTGAATGTGAAGAATGGAATTAGCAGACACATAGATAAACATGGTTTGTTGGGAAAGAGTCAACATGGCTTTGTAAAGGGAAGTCATGCCTCACCAATCTACTAGAATTCTTTGAGGAAGTCAACAAGCATGTAGATGAGGGCGCTCCAATCGATATAGGGTACTAGGATTTTTCAGAAAGCCTTGACAAGGTTCCTCACCAAAGGTGCTTAAGGAAACTAAGTAGCCAAGCAATAAGAGGGAAGGTCCTCTCATGGATCAGTAACTGGTTAAAAGACAGGAAACAAAGGGTAGGAATAAATGGTCAGTTTTCACAATGGAGATAAGTACAGTGGAATCTCTCAAGGATCACTCAACATATTAATTAATGATCTGGAAAAGGGGATGAACAGTGAAATGACAAAGCTTGCAGATGATAGAAAATTATTCAAGAAAGTTAAGTCAAAAGCTGACTGTGAAAAGTTACAAAGGGATCTAAACTGGGTGACTGGGCAACAAATGGCAGATGAAATTCAACATTAATAAATGCAAAATAATGCACATTCGAAAAAATAATCCCAACTGTACTTATACAATGACAGTTCTAAATTACCTCCCAAGAAAGAGATCTTGGAATCACTGTGGATAGTTCTCTGAAAACTTCCACTTAATGCACACCAGCAGCTAACAGAATGCTAGGAACTATTGGGAAAGGGATAGAAAATAAGACAGAAAATATTGTAATGCCACTATGTAAATCCATGGTGCGCCCACATCTTGAATACTGTGTCCAGTTCCGGTCACCCCATCTCAAAAAGAATATAGTGTAACGGGAAAAGCTTCAGAGAAGGGCAACAAAGATGATCAAGGGTATGGAATGGCTTCCATATGAGGAGAGACTAAAAAGATTAGGGCTGTTCTGCTTAGAAAAGAGACAGCTAAGTGGGGGATATGACAGAGGTCTATAAAATCATGAATTGGTGGAAAAAGTGAATAAACACAAGACAAAAACCAGGAGTCACCCAATGAAATTAATAGACTGCAAGTTTTCTGATAAAAAAAATTCGGCAAAACCTACACAAATTCACAAAATATTGCAGTGTACCCAAATTTGCATTTTTTTGCCAAAAAAAGTTTCAGCCAAAATACTTTGTCTGGCTCCCCTCCTAAGTCCCAACTCAGGGCCATACCCATAATATCAGCCTTCCTTGAGTGTAAAATGGATTAAGGAATGTCCTGGAAAACAGCAACACTCTTCTCCCAGTAAAGAGCATGTAGGTGCATCTAGCTTGTGTGGTCAAGGCCAAACACTTCACTACCTAGCTTTGAAGTGTTTCTTACAAGTGCTTTTCAGAGTTTTGTCCCAACTACACAAGCCCCACAGCCTTGTTCCTGGGATCAGTTTTCAACAACTGATCCTGAAAAGAATTTCTTCACATGCCTCGAATCGTAGCCTTGGACAGGGACTTGTTTTCCTCGTCTGTAAAATGTAACAATTGCCTTCAGCAGTGTAAGGACTATTGTTTGTAACACAGGCCAAGGGAATACATGATGGTGTGGCAGAGACATGGGAGATGTGTCAATCACAGACACATCTGAGAGTAGCCAAGCTACCCTTGTAAAGCTAGCTTGGCTCTCATTATTTTAAGTGCCAGCATGGGGAGGGGAAGAGCCCTCATGACCTCTAGGAATGATTACCTCTCTTGCTGAGAAGCCACTGCTGTAGTCCCTTTGATGTGTTGTTGCAACAATGCTGCTAAGATCCTCTTCTCTATTATCCTTTTATGGAGCCCACGGTTGGGCTCTTCAGCTCTCAGCAATTGTGAAATATTTGTCAGATGAGCACCAGGCTGCCCAATGTCACCAGTATATTTTAGGGATACAAATCTGGAGCTACAGGATCCAGGAGGTTTTGGTGATCTTCCTCCTACCTCCATTGCCATTCAGCAACATGCACACACTCTCTCTCACACACACACACACACACACACATGCTGTGCTGGGGTTCTCGGACTCTAAGGAAGCTGCTGTGATAGATGAATTCACCTATACTTATGCAAATCTAAAGAATTACCATTTGATAGCACTTGCCAGCCAATGTGTTTATGTAGCACACTTTGTGATGAGTTCATATTAACTCTTAGCTCTCCTGGTAACACCATGCACACTAGAGAGACAGAACACACTGAATATATTCATTTTCAATACATCAACTAGACTCTGGCGCCCAACACAGCTTCCACCTTCATCCTACAACCAAAAGGACATTTCTCCCACCTCCATCACGCCCTTACTGAGTCCTGGAACCTCACCTCTTCTCTCTGCCCAGCTGCCCTTCTCTGTCTCCATGCAATGAGTTGCTCTGGGCTGTTTTTTCCCCTGTCACTGCAATCCACCTCCCGCTACTGGGCCTTGTACTGAGGTAAATGTCATGCCAGAGTGCAGGCTCTGAAAGCAAGGAAAGTTCTTCGCGAGCAGGGGCCACTTGCTCCATCCTAGAGACCTAGTTTGCCCCTGTCTCCCAGAAGACAGAAGCCTCCCTGCTCCTCAGTACCCCCCCCCCAAACATCTAGGAAAATAGCCAGTCTCCTGATGGCTTACCTAGGGCTAGTTAGGGTGTGTTGACACAGGGAAATCGGCCAGCAGAACACATAACATGTCCACAATTTGCATGAACACAATTCCACTCTAACTGGGCTGATAAAAGTGACTTTTACTCCAGAACAGTGCATCCACACAGGGAGATATTCTGGAAATGACTATTCTGGTCAATTTCCACATGTAGATGAGCCCCAACAATGCTTTTTTCCAGTACAAAGAAGGAGGACCTTCTTTGTGGCACCTTAGAGACTAACAAATTTATTTGAGCGTAAACTTTTGTTAGTCTCTAAGGTGCCACAAGTCCTCCTTTTCTTTTTGAGGATGCAGACTAACACGGCTGCTACTCTGAAACCTTTTTTCCAGTGTAGATTATATTGCTTTGAAAGCAGGATAAACTACACCAGGAAAGGGCACTCTTATTCCAGAATAAGACTATCCACATGGGGAGGTGTAACAGTACAACCACAGTGGTATAAATATCCTGGTCTTGCTCTGCTGGTAAACTTGTGTAGACAAGCCCTTAGCTCTCTAAGGGTTAAATGCTTCAGACCTGATTCTCCCTCACCCTGCTCTTTATTATGTCATGTGCACTGGTCGTGTTTCACACCCACTTGGCAGTAGTGTAAATGACTGCATGGGGTGCAGGCTTCCTGTTTCCCTTTAAAAGAAAAACAGGCCTGAACTCAGTCCTTCGTTCCCATGGCTGGCAGGGCAGAGTGTAAGCACAGGCAGATGGTTACAACAGCAATGGATAGTGAGATGTTTCAGTTACATGCACATCTCCTTGGTTCCTTGCAGCAGGGCAATACAGTATGTTGGCTTGGAGGAGTGAAGTCCAGCCAAAGGCAAGTAGTCAAGTGTGGAGGTTGGTGCTGAAAGCAAAATGGTTCTTGAGAAGAGAGAGCAAGGCTGTGCAGTGCATATGGTCACAGGGAGATATTGCCAGCGTAGGGGCATGGGAAAAGCTGCAGGATCACTTGTGGAAGAGAGTAACCAGGGGTGAGCTGAGTTGGTGTTTCAGTTTCTTCTGGACTTGCTTGAGCATCCTGATAGGAGATTACATGCTTTGCAGCAGGAGAGTCTCCCAATATGAGGTACACTGTTCTCCTGAACTAAACTCTTTTCTGCTCAAGGTGGTGGGTAATGAACCCCCTAGTGGCTATAGAAGGGGTTGGTATAACCATAGGTAGAAGTGGTCAAAAATATTTTGTGCAATCTGGAATTTAGGACGAGAGGTGCTGTCTGTGTCAGTCTGAGCCCAGGAGGAGCTCCTGAGTTGTGATCCTGGGCTCTAGTACTGAATCAGTGTGTGGCCTGGGACAAATCATATAACTTCCCTGTTTCCTCCTTCTCGTCTGTAGCATGGGAATAATACTTAGCTAATTTACGGAGGTTGGAAGAATTGTAAAATGATTAGAAGAGGAAAATTGCTATATGTAACTGCTAAGTCTTGCTAATATTGTTGCCTGTTCTGGCCAAAGCAGTGAGCCAAAATGTGGGCTTTGCACCCCATTAGGATGAGAAATTGGTGACATGAGCCAGGTTTGTTCCTGTAATCTTGTTTATTTACAAAAAAATGTACAAAAACTACCGCTTCCCTGAATATCAGAGAAACAAACAGCAGCAGGCAAAAAGAAAAGGAGGACTTGTGGCACCTTAGAGACTAACCAATTTATTTGAGCATAAGCTTTCGTGAGCTACAGCTCACTTCATCGGATGCATCAGGCAGTTTCCTCACTCAAGACATCCCCACATCTGAGCTCTGTGCCCCAGAAGCCCGGTCCCTCTCCTTCCTCTCAGGGTCACAACAGCTATTTCTCCTGGCTTTTCAGCCTCCAACACATAGAGTCTGTCTGCAACTGTTACCTTCGCCCCTATGTTTGTAACCAGGGAAACTCCCTTGTCAGCATGGCCTCGCTCTGACCTGCCATGTGGCCTGTTGCTTTGGGCAGTCCCTGCCCTTCATTGTCTGCAATTGCTTTCACTACATAAACAGGTTGGATTTCTCCTTCGGTTGAACCTTAAACGGAGTGACTGTAATGCAGTCTCTGATTGTCTTTGGAACTAAGACCACCCCCGCACTGGCAGCCATTAGCACCTTTCAGCATAACCGTATTAAGGGTCTCAAAATACATGGGCAGCAGAGGTTCTTAAATATTGCAGTGGGGACACTGAGGCACTGAGGTTGACTGACTTTCCCAGTGAGTTAGTGGCAGAGTCCACAATAGAATCTAGAAGCCCTAAACTCCAGTCATCTGCTTTCACCACTAGCCCACACAACAAATTGTGTGGGGTGCTTAAAAATAGGTATTAACATGGGTTCCCTCTGAAATATGAAGTATGTGCCTTTTTTTTCTTTTCTGGAGCCATTGAACAGAAGTGAGGCCTCCTGTTACCCTAGGACTGAGCCATATCGTGCCTTAGCTTTTGCAGCTGCCCTCAGTTTCAATATAACTAAAATGAGAAGTGACAAGGATTCAGTTTCTCTCTTGCTATTTGGCTCTAATGTAGTCAATCTAATTCTCATGTGCACTCAAACAAGCCTGAAACTAACTTTCTGACTCTCTGTAAGCCTCATTTAATTACGTTATCTAAATATAATTAATAGGCACCTTTTAATACCACAATGTACTTGGGCATAGTGGAGCAGAAATATTTTTGTGAGAGAGGAGTGAGAGCATATTGTAATATCTGATTTCTGAAAGGATTTTATTGACTTGGAGGTGGCCTGTGTCATGTGGTTTGCTACCCCTAACCACCTTGTAATTGAAGCAATATATCTGAATGTCTTTAATTCACACTGTTTAAACCAGTACATGAACAAATGAATTTGAAACCTAATATAGCAGAATTGTCTTTAATGAAGGGGAGCAGCAGACAGCCTATTAAAGGATGGATAGTCTTGTGGTCTTGCTGGACTGAGACTCAGAATATCTGGGTCAGCCACTGACTTCCTGTGGGACACTGGGCATGTCATTTAATCTCTCTGTGCATCTGTAAAATGTTTTGCCCGTCTGGATTAAAAGGTGATCAGGGCAGGGACTGTTTCTTAGGCTACATCTAGACTAGCACTTTTGTTGGTATAACTTATGTTGCTCAGGGGTGTGAAAAAACACACCCCTAAGCGACATAAGTTACACTGACAGAAGTGTCAATGTGGACGGCGGTATGTCAACAAGAAATGCTCTCACACCAACAGAGCTACCGCTGCTTGTTGGAGGTGGTTTAATTATGTCAACGGGAAAGCTCTGTAGAGTGTCTACACAGGAGATCTTACAGTGTCGCAGCTGCATCAGTACAGCTGTGCCACTGTAAGGGCTCTAGTGTAGACATGATCTAAGTATGTGCACTTATAACTCCTACCACACTGCGACCCTGATCATTCCTCTAGGTGCTATGTGTATACAAATAAATACTAATAATACCTAATAAATACTAATAACAAATAATAAACTAGAATAAAACAATAATTAATTCTACCATTAATAATGATTATGATTACTAATAAATTAATATAATAACTAAACAAAGTGTCTGTCCCAATTAGGGAAATGTCTAATAAAAAACAACCAGAGATTGGTCCAGGTCATGATTCCAATAATTCCCCCCTTCTCCAAACTTGTCTTTACAAAAAAAAATAAAAACCAAATAACCACCTTCTGTTCCTTTCTGAGATCTTCCATTCATCTCTCTAGCTCAGGGGTGGGCAAAGTTTTTGGCCTGAGGGCCACATCTGGGAATAGAAATTGTATGGTGGGCCATGAATGCTCACAAAATTGGCGTTGAGGTGCAGGCTCTGGTTGGGGGTGTGGCTGGAGATGAGAGGTCTGGGATGCAGGAGGGTGCTCTGGGCTGGGATTGAGCAGTTTGGAGAGCAGGAGGGGGATCAGGGCTAGGGCAGGGGCAAGGCTCAGAGCAGCGCTTACCCCAAGTGGCTCCCAGAAGCAGCAGCATGTCCCTTAGAATCACAGAATATCAGGGTTGGAAGGGACTTCAGGACATCATCTAGTCCAACCCCCTGCTCAAAGCAGGACCAATCCCCAGTTTTTGCCCCAGATCCCTAAATGGCCCCCTCAAGGATTGAACTCACAACCCTGGGTTTAGCAGGCCAATGCTCAAACCACTGAGCTATCCCAATCCCCTTCTGTGCTCAGTGTAGGGGTCCCACTATGTTTTCTTAGCTATAATATCTGTTTATTACCAACAAAAATCCAGCTAATCCCAGCCCCTATTGCAGTGGTGCCCAAGGCCCTGTGAGAGCCCAAGAGTGCCCCACACACACACCTGTCGGCCCCAGAGCCCCCAAGCCTGCCAACTCCTTCTCTCGCTAGCCCCTTGCTCCCTCCTTCCATGGTGGCGCAGCCCCCAGTGCGGCTCCCTGCTTGAAAGACGGCACCGCTGGCTCCCTAGGCCATACTTTGGCACCACCACACCAAGTCCCTTCTCAGGGTCCTATGCGGAGGTGCGGCCAGCTGGCTCTGCACGCTGCCACATCCGCAGGCACCGCCCCTGCAGCTCCCATTGGTGCACCAGAGGGGGCCACTGAGCGCGTAGGAGCCGGAGCTGGGTTCCGGAAGCTGCATGGAGCCCCCAACTCAGCACCCCGGAAGCACCCTCCGGCTCCTACGTGCTCCAATGGCCCCCTCTGGTGCTCCAATGCTGGCCGTAGTTTGCCAACCTCTGCTCTAGATCCTCCTGCCAAGCTCCTTCAATTTCCCCTCTATCTACGTCTTATCTACACTGAAAGACTTCAGTTACTGGTGGCCAGCCACCAACCTAGCTGACTTGGGGTAAACCCCTAGTGTAGATAGCTAGGGCAGCTGTAACCCACAATGTGCACCAGCGTAGCTAATGCGAGCCTCAAGTATGGTTACGTTTAACTGGTGCAAATCCTGGCTTACAGTGACTTTGCTGGTCCACAAACAGCAGTTTGTACTGGTGCAGTTACACTGGCAGCTAGGCACCAAACTGGGGCAAATCCCCAGAGTAGACAAGACCCTGGATCTTCCAGTCCTCCCAGATGTCATCTCTTCTGCTCCTACCTAGACTTCTATATTGGGGTTGGGAGGAAATCACCAGAACTCTTCAAATATTTGCTGAACATACACTTAATTACACCTTCACATTTCTCATGAGTCAAGGTTGCAACATCGGGCCCTTCTTTCATAGCCATTCACCTGCTTCAAGTTTATTGAAATTGTGTCAAGGCAACAGACACTTTTTTAATTAAAAAAGGCTCTTGCACATTTTAATTTCATCATTATTTATTTGCTAAGTGAGAATTTGCAGTAATTAACATGCTACTTCTGCACAGCGGCTGGGGGCTGGTAAAGCATTCCCTTTATTCTTGGCTCTAATAAATCTTCCAAAAAATACATTGATTGCGTTAGCCACCAAATTGCAGAGCCAGGCTATTACAATAAGAATGAGTGCAATTATGCTCTTTAAACATTGCCTCCTAGCTCACTCAGCAGAACTGTCCTGAATGTAGCCGCTTGCTTTCTTCCCTTTATTAATACTCGGAATTTATTATTTATGTGTGAAGCGATAAGCGTCCTCTCCCTACAAGAGCAGCAGAAATGTATTCTATATTTGGCCAGCAGAATACGATAGTTTGACGTTCTATTGGCACTGGACCCAGTTCAGAACAAGTTGTAATAATAAAATATTTGAGGGGACAATGCAAATATTTTCCCACTGAGTGGAGCACTGAATGCATTGAGCTCCTGATTCACAAGGAGATTGTGGCTGAATTTCACCACGGGTGAGCTAGCTGGAAGCTGCCGGGCAGATTCATGAGAAAACCTTTGTTAGCCAGGGTCCAAGCCTTTCTACAGAGGAGGTAGAGCACACAATTGGTAGGCAAGATGTTGTGATATTTTCCTTACAGAGTCCAGACTGTATGAGCCTCATGACCCCACGTGCCCTAAAGAGCAAGAGAGTGCAGAGAGCTACCCAGGGATCTTTGCTATGAACAAGGGGACACAAAACTCTCTTAAAGGGGCCATAGCTCCTTGGGAGCTCCTGCTTCTTTTCCAATGACGAATCACAGGCCCTGCTGCTCCAGGAGTAAAATCCTGGCCCTTTGGAAATCAGTGGGAGTTTTGCTGTTAATTTCAATAGCTGCAGGATTTCACCTTGGGTTTTTCTAACTCCTGCCCTGGGCTAAGCAGTTAGGGTCAGATTTTCCAAAGTGCTCTCAGCACTCAGCAATTTCTATTGCTCTCAAGGGGAGATGGGTCAGGGATGCTCCACTCTTCTCAAGGGGAACTGTATTCTTGCCAGCAAGTTAAAGAAGTATGGACTGGATGAATGGACTATAAGGTGGATAGAAAGCTGGCTAGATCATTGGGCTCAACAGGTAGTGATCAACAGCTCGATGTCTAGTTGGCAGCCGGTATCAAGCGGAGTGCCCCAGGGGTCGGTTTTGTTCAACATCTTTATTAACGATCTGGATGATGGGCTGGATTGCACCCTCAGCAAGTTCGCAGATGACACGAAGCTGGGTGGAGAGGTAGATACGCAGGAGGGTAGGGATAGGGTCCAGAGTGACCTAGACAAATTGAAGGATTGGGCCAAAAGAAATCTGATGAGGTTCAACAAGGTCAAGTGTAGAGTCCTGCACTTAGGAAGGAAGAATCCCATGCACTGCTACAGGCTGGGGACCGACTGGCTAAGCAGCAGTTCTGCAGAAAAGGACCTGGGGATTACAGTGGACGAGAAGCTTGATATGAGTCAACAGTATGCCTTTGTTGCCAAGAAGGCTAACGGCATATTGGGCTGCATTAGTAGGAGCATTGCCAGCAGATTGAGGGAAGTGATTATTCCTCTCTATTCGGCACTGGTGAGGCCACATCTGGAGTATTGTGTCCAGTTTGGGGCCCCCTCACTACAGAAAGGATGTGGACAAATTGGAGAGAGTCCAGCAGAGGGTGATGAAAATTATTAGGCGAGTGGGGCACATGACTTATGAGGAGAGGCTGAGGGAACTGGGCTTGTTTAGTCTGAGGAAGAGAAGGGTGAGGGGAGATTTGACAGCAGCCTTCAACTACCTGATGGTGGATTCCAAAGAGGATGGAGCTAGGCTGTTCTCAGTGGTGGCAGATGACAGAACAAGGAGCAATGGTCTCAGGTTGCAGTGGGGGAGGTTTAGGTTGGATATTAGGAAAAACTTTTTCACCAGGAGGGTGATGAAGCACTGGAATGGGTTACCTAGGGAGGTGGTGGAAACTCCATCCTTAGAGGTTTTTAAGGCCCGGCTTCACAAAGCCCTGGCTGGGATGATTTAGTTGGGATTGGTCCTGTTTTGAGCAGGAGTTGGACTAGATGACCCCGTGAGGTCTCTTCCAACCATAATCTTCTATGATTCTATGCTGGATGCTGAGAACCTTTGAGAATCTGGCCCTTATGGAAGAGAACGCCGACCACACTACAGCTCCCAAGCTCACAAGTGCTTTGATAAAGCCCACAGGAAAAATAGCTTTTACTTGTGTCCTTTCCTGCAGGAAGTCATCTGCTTCTTTTGGGGAAGCTTTCACTGTGAAGAGCACTGTATTGTGTCCTATGACACAGGAGAACTGTAGGTGAGACAAGAGAGAAAACTAAAGACTGAATTTCAGTGGAGTGACTCGGTAACATCAAGTGGGAGGAAGCAGTGGAAGGAGAGCATCCTAGGAAGACTTGCAAAGGGCAGGCAGAGGAGGCTTGGGCGTGACTGAATTGATGAATTGCCATCCAGTCAAAAATGCCCTAAAACAGACATGAGCCAGCAGCCAGCAAACTAGGCCCTAAAAGTGAATCAGTATTAAGACAGGAGGAGGAAACAGGATAAAGTTGCAGAAGTGGATCCTTTTTTGATTTTCCAAAAGAGAAAAGAAAAATTTCCAGCACTTTAAAACAAAAGATCAGTGAAGAAACCAGTGTTAACTTCATAGAGATGCTCGGGGTAATTTACTGACATTATAAAGCACTGAAACAAATGCAACCAATTGCGGCAAAGTTAAAACAGTCATCTAAACACCTCTTTTTATCTGAAAGAGATTGCTTTGTGCTGTAGGATTTACATAGTCCAATAGTTTGCAGGAAATACACAACTTGTGTGTGTATAAAATTAAGCCTTACATTAAGGCTGAAGAATCAAAAATCACAATAAGTCAGGAAATGTAAAAGTTACGGTTCTAACAACATTACCTCCACAGTAATAAACACAGCCCTACAATGAACCGATGTCCCCACACAACGTAGCCAGTTGGAACCATAACTTTTTGCCTAATTTGTTTGCAATTTTAACTTTGAAAACTGAAATGCATTAAAACGGGGTGCAGTTGGAGGGGTGTTTACTAATGTTTTTCCAACACAGCAGACACATGTCCTGAATGAATACTACAAACATCAAGTTGACAAGCTCATGCATCTTTGCTGTTGTCCTGTTTAGGGGGCTGGCAGTGAGACTGTGATTAGAATTGTTTTCAAAATGGGAAACTTTTTTTTTTTTCACTTTTCCCAGGAATTTTTCTCAAACTTGTGGCTCTCCCCCTTCCCTGAACAAAAAAACCCCCAAAACATCACCTGAAGGCAGAGACCAAACACGTTATAATTGTATATTTCCCAAGCTTCAGCTTGACGCTCATTCCGCTGAAAATTGGGGAGGGAAAAGGAGAAGTTCATTAGAAAGTCTGAATATCCGTAACTCCAAGGGAGCTCACAGGCTCTGCTATAATTAAACAATGTACTGAGTAGCTGTGTGGGCTTTAATCAGGTTTGTGACGAACTCAGGGTGAGTTTGCCACAGTAAAAGGTTATGTTTGCATCATTAAAAATCTGGATTCGGGCTTTGTCCTTGATGTGTTCTTGCTCCAGTTTCTTTCATCAGTTCCCGCTTCAAGATAGTAACAGAACATTGCCCATAAAGGATGCCAAGAACTTAGGTACTTTTTAAAAAGTTGCCAATTAACTATCCATGTCATGCCCCGCTCTCTTTTGATATGTTAAGTGTAAAACGTAAAAAAAGTACCAACCTGCCAACAGTGTTTCAGCCAGTTTCATTCAGTTCCTGAGAGAGAATCTCATAATGTTATGACTCTCTCCAGCGCTATAATCTAAAAAGACACCAAGTAGAGATTGATGTGTCTGTGGGGCAGCAATCATATGGCTCTGTGTGTGGAAAACACACAAGCCTCTGTACTGCAGACTTCCTGGCTTATGAGCCCTTTTGCTGTTTTAAGCAGATTAGTGGGAATGAGAAGAGCCTCAGCCATCAAGACCACAAGCCCGAGAGATAAAGGAGCCCTGTTACCTTTCTCATAGAGGAAACTGGGAAGCTCATGGTTTGATCCACAGTTGGGGTAAATTATGATAGCGTATTTGAAGTCATATGGAGCTATCATAATTTATCCCACCTGAAGATCTGCCCCATAGTCCTTGTGCAGGTGATGCCGTGGATTGAAGTTCTTGGCATTTTTCTGGGTGACAAAGACAAGAGTACCTCTATGGGACATATTCTTGCTAACTGGATACTGGGAGCAAGCCTTTTTAGGCCTCTCCTTGGTCCTGTAAGGAAGCACGTTGAGGTTGAAGTTCCATGTAAAAAGTAGTCCTATTATAGTGGGACAAAATAGTTATCCAGTTGGTCTTAGTTGATCCTCTTTTCCTTTGGTTTTCTTGTTGGAGTTTGTGTATACATCTGGTACCTGTAGTCAGTCTGTGCACATCGCTTCGACCGCAGAGTAACTCCTTATCTGAGTGATGAACACACCCAAATGCTGCTCCAGCCTGGGCATTTTTAGGAAGGGAAATATTTTTTAATCCATAACAATGCATCATATGCAAAGGAGAAGCAAACGTCCCTATTGAAAATAATCACTTTGAATCCTATCATGAATTTCTTATGTACCCATGATTCCTACTGCGTTTGATGGGACTTTTCCAAGATTCGTGTCCCCTTTTAATTACAAAATTATCATTTCTATTTAATAATAATCATTTGTGTTGTCATAGCACCAAGACCCCATTGTGCTAGGCACTGTGCAAACAGAACATAAACATGGCCCCTGCCCCCAAAGAGCTTACAGTCTCAGTACAAGACAAGAGACAGCAGGTGAATACAGACAGGGGAGCAATGAGACAATGATAGTCAGCATGAGAGGCAGCTGCCTAACTGTTGTCAAGTTTTTTGTAGGCATCACAGCAAAAGAGGGTTATAAGGGGAGATTTGAAGGACAACGAGGTAGTTTTGCAAACATTTATCCCCCAGGTTTTGTGGGGGTTCCCAAGGAAAGCCTCTTACACCAGCCATAATTCATTTCTATACAAATAATACACTACAGGACAAACCCTCTGAAACTGCAGGCGACACTGAGCTGCCACAATATCTGCTCACTTTTACACTGACAAGGTTTCCTATAACAAAGGGATTATAAAAGCCTTAGACCCAGGCAATATGGGTGCTTGTCTGGAGATGCCAGGTATCTGCTTAACACACATAGTATTGTAAGTGTGCTGTATGCAGTGCTGTGTAGTGGAATATCAGTGCCAAATATAATACAGGTCTCACCCCCAAAGGGCTTGCAGTTGAATGACCAACACTTTGGAGCTACAAACTTTAAAGTCTCCCTCCCGGACTCAGTTTTATCTCTCTCAGCATGCGGAATGAATTGATCTAAAGTGCTGTCACACATTCCTGTGTGTATGTAGTCTTTGCCTTCAATATTCTTCCTTTATCATACACCACTTAAGGCATAAAATGCAATATTAATGCCAAGTAATCTTACATAGCTGTCTGGCATTTCTTTCAGAGTACAATCAAGAAGCAGAGAATTTTAGAAGATCACTAGCTCCAGCGTTCAAAGCACCCAGCACCCAGTGAATACTTTGGTCCAAGTTTCGGAATGAAAAACAGACTAGAGTTGAGACATCAGTGAAAGCAGGTGAAAGTGTACCAGGTACCACAAAGGACTCCAGTGTTCCTGAAGCACAGACAGCGGTGCTGCAGAATTAAAGGAAAAGGATGGCTCAGCTTTCCATGGGTAACGGTAAAGAAGGTTATGGGGATGGAACAAAATTTGTCAATGACAGAGTCAGCACGGATGGAAAAAAATAAAAGCAGAAAGCTTTGAGGCACTGAAAAAGAGCTGTAGTGTGTCTGAACAGTGACTCAAAGGCAGAATGTTCCTGGAGCGAAGACGCTCTGGCAGCTTTTGGGCTAGACGGGAGTTGAAAGCTGTACATGGAAACTGAATGCGCTGACCTTGGCTTACTGTACTTCCATTGGCAAATAGGGACGTCTCCTTTCCTACGGAGTGATCATGTAATTGAAGGTGCTAAAAGGAACACAGGTGGGAAACAGCTAAGAATTCAGTCTTTGAGAAATGGAAAATAATGTAGCTGCTTTTTAAAAAACTCTCGTATAGGCAATAGGCACCATAGAATAACCTGAGCAACATTTCAGAGTGCATTACAAACACTGAGTGAGCCCTACAGCAGTTAACAATCCATACATTCGTACAGTGTAAGGCCAGAAGGGACCATTAGATTGTCTAGTCTGATCTCTTGTTTATTATAGGCTGTTCCATTTCATCCAGCTACCCCCGTATACAGTCCAATAACTTGTGTGGGACAAAAGCCTAGGTTCCAGGAAGGCATCCACTCTTGATTTGAACATGGAGATTAGATCGCTTCCCTTACTAGTTTGTTCCAATGATTAATCATCCTCTCTGTTAAACATTTGTGCCTTATTTCTAATTTGAATTCATCCAGCATCAGCTTCCAGCCATTGTTTGTTGCATGCCATTCTCTGCTAGATTAAAGAGTCTTTTAGCACTCAGTATCTTCTCCTCAGGAAGGTATTTATACACCCCAAACAAGTCATCTCGCAATCCTTTTGATAAGATAAACAGATCAGGCTCCTTAAGTCTCACTGTCTGGCATTTTCTCTGCCCTCCAATCATTCTTCTGGCTCTTTTCTGCTCCTTCTCCAATTTTTCAACATCCGTTTAAAAATATGGGCACCAGAACTGTACATGGTATTCCATTATCCATCTCCCCAAATAGTGGACAATGGTAAAATCACCTCTCTGCTCCTACTCACTATTCCCGTTTATAGATTCAAGGTTCGCAATTAGCCCTTTTTTGCCACAGCATCACACTGGGAGCTCAGGTTGAGTTGTTTGTCCACGGTGAGCTCTAGATTCTTTTCAGAGTTACTGTTTTCTACAATACAGTTCCCCCATTCTGTAGGTATGGTCTGCATTCCTGGGTCCCAGGTGTACAACTTTGCATTTGGCTGTATTAAATGCATTTTGGTTGGCTGAGCCCAGCTTACTAAGTGATTGAGTTAGCTGTGTATGACTACCCCCAGCCTCATCTTTATTTACCATTTTGCCAATCTTTGAGTCATCCTCAACTTTTATCAGCAGTGATTTTATGTTTACTTCCACGACATGGGTGACAATGTTGAATAGCATTAGGCCGAGTACCAATCCCTGTGGAATCCCACCCCCATTTGATGATGGTTCCCCATTGGCCACTACTTTTTGTGTTAGCCAGTTCTTAATCCATTTAATGTATTCTTTATTGAGAGTGGTAGTTATTTTTTTAATTAGAACGTCATGTGGCACTTGCAAAATCTAAGTATATTACAGCTACACAATTAGCTTTATCAACCAAATTTATAATTTCAAAGAATGAAATCAAGTTTATTTGATAAGACCTATTTTCCATAAAACTATGTTGGTGGACATTAATTGTATCCCTGTCCTTTAATTCTTTATCAACTGAAGCTTATGTCAGCTTTTGCATTATTTTCCCTGGGACTGATGTCAGGTTAACCAGCCTATATTTAACCAGGTCATCTCACTTGCCCTTTTAAAATAATGGCACAACATTAGCACCCTTCCAGTCTTCAGGAATTTTCCTGGCACTCCAAGTTTTAAAATTAACATCAGTCATCCAGAGGTGTCCTCAGCAGCTCTTTTTTATCCATAATAGATACTGTTTAACATCCTCTTTGATTAATAATGGACTGGAAGGTACTTCAACATCCTTATGTTATACAAGTACTTCATCTTGCTTCTTTCCAAATACACAACAGAAATATTTAGTGTACACCTTGGCTTTTTTCTGCATTATTAATAGTTTTACCATCTCCATCTAGTAAAGGGCTTCTGTTGTTCCTAATATATTTTAAAAACTCCTTTCTATTATCCTTAGCCCTGCCGGTCATAGATTTTTTCCCATCTTTAGCTTCCCTTATCAATTTTCTTCACTTCAAAACTAATCATTTATATTTGCTGTCTAATTCCCCTTTTCTCAATTTGTTATATATTGATTTTTTTATTTCTAATTGCTGCCCTCCTTGCAGCACTGAAACAGGATGGGCTCTTAGCCAGTTACACTTTTTTGATGGTGAAATCGTGACTTTTCAGCCATTTAATAAAATGTTCTTTAAAAACTCCCAATTTTTATTCAAATTTTTTGTCTAAATTGTTCCTCCCAGTCAATTTCACTCATAGTTTTCCTCAGCTTTGCATAATTAGCCCTTTCAAACCACCAATTATATTTATTGGGTTGGGACCTGTCCTCTGTTTGACCATATTGAAGGCAATCAGATCATGATCAGATCTAAGCAACCACCAACTTCCAGCTCAATGATCAATTCAGCTTCATCCATCATAATGAGGTCCAAAATAGTTACCTAATGTTGGGTGAAACACCTTTTGTGTTAGAAAATTATCATCTATAATTTTTAGAAACTCTAATGATGTTTTTCTGTTGGCTGCATGAGACTTCCAGCATACGTCCCCAAACCTGAAGTCTCCCATAACAACACAATTTTTCTTTCCACATATTACAGACCGGTGCCTAAGGAGTAACAATATTTTTCCCATTCTAGAAATGGAGAAACTGAGGCAGAAAGAGCAGATCACAGAATGAGACTGTTGGAAAGTTGGGAACAAAACCCAGGAGTTGTCTACACTAACCACAAGATGTTATCTGTGCAGTATAGTCCTTTTCTGTTCTTATGGATGTTTTGTCAAGAGCATTCTGAAATAACAGACACCATGTGTCATAAATATAAAGGGAAGGGTAAACACCTTTAAAATCCCTCCTGGCCAGAGGAAAAACCCTTTCACCTGTAAAGGGTTAAGAAACTAGGATAACCTCACTGGCACCTGACCAAAATGACCAATGAGGAGACAAGATACTTTCAAAGCTGGAGATGGGGGAGAAACAAAGGTTCTCTCTGTCTGTGTGTTGTTTTTTGCCAGGAACAGAAAAGGAATGGAGTCTTAGAACTTAGTAAGTAATCTAGTTAGATATGCGTTAGATTCTGTTTTGTTTAAATGGCTGATAAAATAAGTTGTGCTGAATGGGATGTATATTCCTGTTTTTGTGTCTTTTTGTAACTTAAGGTTTTGCCTAGAGGGATTCTCTATGTTTTGAATCTGATTACCCTGTAAGGTATTTACCATCCTGATTTTACAGAGGTGATTTTTTAACTTTTTCTTCAATTAAAATTCTTCTTTTAAGAACCTGATTGCTTTTTTCATTGTTCTTGAGATCCAAGGGTTTGGGTCTGTGTTCACCTATGCAAATTAGTGAGGATTTTTATCAAGCCTTCCCCAGGAAAGGGGGTGTAGGGCTTAGGAGGATTTTGGGGGGAAAGACGTTTCCAAGCGGGCTCTTTCCCTGTTATATATTTGTTAGACGCTTGGTGGTGGCAGCAATAAAGTCCAAGGGCAAAAGGTAAAATAGTTTGTACCTTGGGAAAGTTTTAACCTAAGCTGGTAAAAATAAGCTTAGGGGGGTTTTCATGCAGGTCCCCACATCTGTACCCTAGAGTTCAGAGTGGGGAAGGAACCTTGACACCATGTGTTATTTCTACACAGAAATAAGAAGCCGGAATTCAGACATTTGCTTGAGTCTTCAGGAAGCAATATAAAAAAAGGAAGGGAGGTTAAGGAAAGGTTAAGGAGCATCAGGAGATGTCGCCTCTGTTCCTAGCTCTACCACACTTCCTGTGTGTCCTTGCACAAGTCACTTAGGCTAACATTGCAAGTACTCAACAACCCTGAAAATCAGACCCTCTATTTAGGTACCTAAGAGATAACTGGATTTAGATGGCTGGCTAGGCATCCGTGTTTAAAACGTTGGCCTTAGTCTCTCTTTGCCTCCATTTTCTCTTCTTTGAAATAGGTGTGTTAGGAGGCTAAATTCATCAGGCTAGACCATGACCCCCAGTGTGAGACTGGAGGGCTCAACCACCATTGTGATGCCATCTTCCCCTTCCCCCAGGACCCACTGGAGTCTTCTTTACTTTGTCTGGGGTCTGTGGTAGAGGCGGGAGGGTGGAATGTATATCCCCTAGTCCCACTGACCTTACAGAGAAAATATAACAGCCAGAGGTGATGTATGTGGGGGGGTCCCGGATTTCTGCCTTCCATTTAGCAACAACTTTGGCTCGGGCCAGCCCTGCACGGCAGGGCTCAGGGAGAGAGTGCCATCTCCACTGCCTTGACTCACCACAGGCCCGAGCCTGAGGCAGACTGTGCGGGGCTGGCCCAAGCCACCGGCTGTCATCACTCGCCCCCTCGAATGTTCCGTGCCCCACAGCTTGAAAACCGCTGTTCTAGATCCAGAGGCGACATGTGGGCGGTCACATGCCTCCCCAGACCCTTTAAACTGTGCCCCTCACGATCAACAGTTATGTGTCGCCTCTGAGAATAGCCCCTAACTGCATTATCTTTCCTGCATAATCCTCCTTCCCCTGAGCCCCATGGTCCCTGTAGGCCACTCCCCCGTCCGGACAATCTGGAGGAATCCTTAGAAATTTCCTCCCCAAAAGTCCCCTCCTGTCGCTTTTCACATGGGAGAGAACAACATGGCTCATTGTTTGTGAGGTGCTATAGAAGAGCAAAGGCAAAAATGTCTGAGTCAAAGAAAGATGATGAGAGGCCTACCCCAGAGGTACTCTTTGCTAATAAATGTGTGGCATGATCAGGGACTGAAGTGTTGAAACAAACTGATCATTTAAATTGCAATCACTGGAACCAGATGGTATTTATCTAACAATTGATGAAGGATCTGAAGAATTGAGTGTCTGAGCTGCTGATGGGAAAAAATGTAATCTCTTATTAAAATTAGCAACTGTACCAGAGTACTGGAGGAGAGCCAATGTCTCAACTCATGCTCCCAAAGATACACCTACGACTGTTGGTAAAGGAGCAGGTGCTTGCTTGTAAGCTATGCATCTTTCCTTCCTGCTCCCACACAGGCCCCTAATGTGAGCTCTTCCCATGGCCAACTATATCTCCTGGGTTGGGATTTCTCTTCCATTCAGTTCAGCTGTAGAATCTTCTGCTTATGCGCAAAAGACATTCACCCAACTTCGAGCTGCATGTCACCTTCGGATCCACAGGGGAAAGGAAAGCAACTAAAGGAAAAGAAGATAAAGCAAGAAATAACTATTGGAGAGACAGAAGGGAGCTAATTAACCCAGCAGGCCACAGCTGACAGGAATCAAGTGGCTTGATAGAATGAGGGAGCCCAGCCGTGGAGGAATGAGCTGGGCTGGGCAACTCTGCAGCCACTTTCTGGGAAACAGAAGGGGCGTTAGAAGGCTGGCAAACCCAGAGAGGAGGAGTACCAGATGGTAAGGAAAGGGCTCAGGGGAAGGCAGTAAGGTCTAAAAGGGAATAGATCTTGACTGCTGACTGGAGGGTCCCTGAGCTGGAACCTGGAGTAGAGGGGGGGCCTGGGTTCCCCTGCCAACCACTGGGGAAGTGCACTATGATGCAGTGAATGGGAAGACTGCCCAGGATTGCTGAAGAAATCCTTTAGTACCTCGGAAGGGGAAACCTGTGTAGTGACCTGGCCAGAGGACTGGGTCACAAAGAGACAACAGCAGCCTGTGTAGCAAGAGAGGGGCCACAGACCCAGAGAGAGAGGCGGAGGACAGCACGCAACTGTGGGAAGGGGCATCGACCTGGTGAACTGTTCTCCAGAGTGATCAGGAAGAAGCGCTGTTGTGATGGGGTTTTCACCCCACACAGGAGTGGAAGGGGTTAATGGAGGCCAAATGAGTCAATTAACCTGGTAGACTGAACACTGAGGGGAAAGCCTTAAGTAAAGGAACAGGCTCACCTATGCAGGAACAAGCAGGGTCTGTATAAAGCCAGGTAGCTGGCTGCAGACAGGGGCTGCAGGAAGGCAGGGAAGTAGGCTGCAGCCAGTCCCTGAGAGGAGAGAGTTGGGAGGCTGACAAACCCAGATAGAGGGGAAGCCAGATGAGTATGAAGAAAGTAGGAAGAAGGCCAGGGAAAGAGTAGCAAGTGGTAGGACTGTTCAGAGATGTTGGTTGCTTGTTATAGGGTCTATGCTGGAACCCAGCATAGAGGTTGGACCTGGGTTCCCCTACCAGCCACTGGGAAATGGCTCAGGGTATTAGAGGTGCTAGCCAGACAGTGGGTCTGGAAGGATTTTGTATTCCCCAGAAGGAGAGGACCTTCCTGGAAGGCCAAACCATGAAGAGGAGACTGCAGATCCGGGAATGAGCAGGGGCCATAGAGCGATGCAAGACAGGAAGAATACACCACCAGAGGGAAAAAGCAACCCTGGAGGAGCTAATTCCCAGGACAACCAGCAGGAGGCCTCGCTAGCAGTGAGTGACCCCCGTGACAGCCATCCTAGCAGTAAGCGGAGAATCCAATCACAGTTGGGAGAGAATGTGGGCCTGATGGTCACCTCTGATACAAGGGGAGTTTGAAAGACTGTGCAGGTGATTACCTCTGATACAAAGGCAGGGAGGGTGAGAGAAAAACAGCTGCCCTGACACAAGGGGAGTACAAAAGGCTATAGAAGAGACACTTGGGGCGAAGGGACCATGGAGCTGCCATGTGCGGAGGCTTTCTTTGCAGAAGGCAGGTGTACCCTCTCAAGCTGGACCACAGAGTTGCTGCTTCCCATGAAGGGGGCTGATGAGCAACAAAGGGGGACACAGGCCCTAATGAGACAGGTCTTAGCAAAACGGAGTCAACAGTGGGAGGCACAGAACTATATGATACAGCTGGTTGAAGAATATTTGCTTGAAATCCTCCAGGAGGTGAGCAGGGGCCAGAGAGGCCAGAAGCTCGAGCAGGGCAGTGTTACGCCTGAGGTCAGAAGGGACACTTTAAGAGAGACTGCTCCTATTGGGAAGATAAGAAGCTTAGCTCCAAAAGGAAAGCAAGAAGGAGAGCCCCAGGTGTCCGACCTGTGAAGAAGACAGGAAGGGGAAGGTGCTTGTTTCACCTGTAGCAAACTAGGACATGTAAGGAGGCAGTACCTCACAGACAGAACAGTAACCTGGGGAAGGGAAGGGTCCCAACAAGGGACTAGAAAAGACACCCAAGCCAGGACAAGGTCAAGGGGTCAAGAGAAGGCCAGAAGGAAGTTTCAGATGCCCAGAGAATGTGCACTCAGGTGGTGGAGAAGGCCAAAGGGGCCGAAAGGGAGAAGAGAAAAGAGAGATTAGAGAGAAGGAAGAGTCCCTCAGAGGTCAAGTTGAAGGATATGGGAACTAATGTGGAGACTAATCGAGGGAGCTGGGAACTCAGACCCTGGGAGCAGGGGTGCTGGGAGAGCCTACTGAGGAAGGGCCAGGGCTACAGGAGAAACTGAAAGCCACTGACTTGGCCTTGCAAGTATTGCGAGAAGATGCAGAATTCCAGATAGGAAAAATTCAGGGATGCCATGGAAGAGAAATGCAAGTGGCTTCTCATGGTGGGGGACCTGGAGCACGAGCCAGACAACTTCTGGACCCATCTATGAGCGCTCCAGGGAAGAAGATACCTGCCCACCCCAGGGTTGCAGTTTTGAGGTGGAAGCTATGTGATGGGGGTGTTTATCCCACACTTGCCCTGAAAGGGCTAAAGCAGATTGAGAAGGGGGCTAATTAACCAGGCAGGCCACAGATGACAGGAATCAGGTGGGTTGAGTAATCCCTTGACAGAGTGAGGGAGCCCAGCTGGGGAGGAATGAGCTGGGCTGGGATTTATAAAGACAGGAAATGGGATGCTCAGGGTGGCTGGGAAACTCCACAGCCACTCCCTGGGAGAAGGGAGGAATGTTTGGGGGCCGCGTAGAAAAGAAGCCTAGAGTCCCTCCCCTGAGAGGAGGGAGTTAGGAGGCTGGCAAACCCAGCGAGGGGGCAGTGCCAGATGGTAAGGAAAGGGCTCCGGGAAAGGTGGTAAGGTCTAAAAGGGAACAGACCTTGATTGCTGACTAGGGGATCCCTGAGCTGGAGCCCAGGGTAGAGGGCAGGTGTAGGTTCCCCTGCCAGCCACTGAGAGAGTGGCACTATGAGGCAGTGAATGGAAAGACTGGCCAGGATTGCTGGAGAAATGCTTTGGTACCCGGAAGGGGAAAATGTGTGTAGTGACCTGGCCGAAGGGCTGAGTCACAAAGAGGCAGTCCCAGCCCGTGGAGCAAGAGGGGGCTGCAGACCCACAGAGAGAGGCAGAGTATGGTGTTCAACCATGGGAAGGAGCGTTGACCTGACAAGCTCTTCCCCAGAGTGACCAGGCAGAGGCGCCATCCTAGCAGTGAGTGGAGCACCCTGTCACATCATGTCTCCGCCAAAGGAATGCTGCCAGCCACTGCTGTAATCAGGAGAAGGATCTAGGGGTATGTCCACACTGCACACTCCTTACTGCAGCATGCAATGTACATCCATTGAACAAATCCCTAGCACGAGTATCAATAGCAGTGTAGACGGTGAGTCACTGCTTAGGTGAGTAAAGACAAATCTGAACCCTTATGGTATATAACCTATACAACTCTCTACATGCCCACGTATTGCCTCCCCCATCTACACTACTATTTTGAGCAGTGTAGTGTCCTGCTGCCTTTCCCTGCTTTAGTAAATCCTCCAGCAGTGGGGAAAGGTTCTGTGGGGGGAGGCAGTGGGGAAAGGCTCCAGCAACTCCCTGCTGTCAGAGCCTTTTCTTGCTGCCTCCTTGCTGCCAGAGCCTTTCACTGGCATGTGTAGCTACACACCACAGTCTGGATGCAGCTTGTTTTTCATGGCAGCGTGTGGCTACACATACCCTACACGTTGCCACCAGTCATGCATGGTGTAGACAAATCTTAGCTGTGACTCTACCTGGCTCAATGAGAACATCTGCTCAGTGTGCAGCTGTGGTCAAAAAAGCAAAGATACTCTGGTGCATTAAGTGAGGGATAAAGAATAATATATGATTGATATAAACAGAGAGTACGCTCTCAGCTTGAATACTGAGTTCTGCTCTGATTATCCCATCTCAGCAGAAAAGATCCAAAGACAGACAATCAAAATAATTAGAGGCATAGAAAGGCTTCCATAGGAGGAAAGATTTTTAAAAGATTAGGACAACTTAGGTGAGTGAAGAGGTAAATAAACATATATAAAATAAAATGACACTATGAGTTGGTTGCTCCTGTGAATTTTCTCATGACACAAGAATGAGGACAGTTAGCTTCAGTAGAAGGCAACACCTTTATAAGAGACACCAGGAACTTACTTTTAAACATTACATAATTAACCACTGGAAGTTCTTCCTTAGGGTTATACTTTCTTAGCATTTCAGCACTCTAAGAGCCTGATCTCGTTCCCATTGAAATCAATGGCAAAACTCCGACTGACTCCCGCAAAAAATAGAACTGAGCCCAAAGGAAGCAGGCGCTAACCAGAACAGTGCACACCTGCATCTTTTGTTCTATTGAAGCAGGAGCCCAGTCCTGGAGCATTCGTCTTTCTCTGCTCCCATAGAACAAAGGGGAGCTGCGGAAAGGAATGGAGAAATAATGAATGAAGGATTATGTGCTTAATTGTCAACTGAGATGGAAGATTAAAGGAGGAAGAAAGAATTACTTATGTGAAGGCCTGTTGGGACCTGTTCTTCAGAACTCATGTCAGAGTGACTGTGTTTTAACCCTCTGTGTTCTGCATGCGATTTCCCTATATGCACAGTTTTCATTCTCTTTGAAATCATTTCCTTTGATTAATGCGGTCATTAAAGACTTAGAAAGATGGTTGTGCCTCCATTGCCCTTATAGGGGAGGATTCTGGTGCTAACTCTGATCATATGCCTTTGCTTCTTACTGTTGATTTCAGAATTCACCAGGCCCATTTAAACAGTACACACAGTTCCCAATTAAAATCAACTTTCATTAAATTCTTTAGGCGACACAGGCTTGAAAAACAATCTCTGTGATTATACCTCCAGCTAAGGAAGTGAATTGGGTGGTTCTGACCTTAAATCTCATTAGCTGACTGCTGCTTAGATGACCATTTATTTTCAGAGGGATGGGAGATGCATTATGCAACTGGATGATGGGAAACAGTTCCCAGTTAAATGAAATGATGAGTGAACCTCAGCCCAGCAGGCAAATATTGGATAGGAACACAAGTTCAACTGCTTATCAGAATTATCCAAACCATTTGGGGCTGCAGCTTTCAGGCAGAAACCTGGTGAGATCCCTATTCTTTCATGAGCTATCCTATATTTCCTGCTTCCAGTTGGGCCAGAAACAACCCAAGAGCAGTCCTGCTTTGTGGCAGATTTGGCATTTCCACTTCAGTTTGGGAACTAGAAGAGCAGAGGCAGCCAGAGAAATGAAAGCTAATTGCCAGGAATTCATAGCGATGTCACTCTTTGATCCTTTGGTTTCAGTCCTTGCTATCCTTACAAAGCAGAACTCCCCATCCATTTGCTTGTTCCCTCTCTAATAGGGAACGTGAGCTGGGTTTAAACCCTTGTGAGCCAAATTAGCTTGACCCCACTAAGGAAGTGTTGTTGCAACAGTAATGTTTTTGGTATTAAACAGGCACCACAGGCTCCGATACGCAGTGTGTGCTTTTGGGGCAGTGCTACCCTGGGTGGTACTATCGCGAGCTACCACCCTAAAGAATCCCCGCTAACCTTAACGATATTGTAATGGAGTTTTGGCTGGCTAGCTGCCTCCCATCTCTGGGGAGAGGGCAGGGCCTGGTGCAGAAAGCCATTCAACTCAGGACTCAAGAGCATTGAGAGAAAGTAGCTGCCTTTCACCCGTAAGGTACTACGCATGCACAGGGAATTCAAGCTATTGGTTATCCATCGTTAGTTCTCTTAGCCCTTCTTTCAGCACACCTCGGACCAAAAAGCAAAAAAAGCTCATTTTTATGAGCCTGTCTGCATTACCCCATCTCATGATTTTGAGTCTTGCGAGACCTCGTGTTTTTCTTAAAGCACCTGTTCCCGTGGTCACGTGCTTACACAAGAATCTCAGCTGTCAAGGTTTTTCACACATGAGTGAGAGGGAGACTGTCCTCCCCCATCCCCTGGACACCCACTAACCTAGTTGGTATGGTGCTGTTATGGGAGACCCTGGTTCAAGGCCCCACTCTGCTTGATGGATAGTGCCCAAGCAACCAAGCTATAGAGTTAGTCTCTCTCCGACATACACCTATTTATATGCAGTGGAACAGCTCCATCATGAGAGATTTACTCCACAGCCTGATAGGGCACTCACTTGTGTCTCCCACATCCCATGTGAGTCCTCTGCCCTCCTGCCCGTTTTGGGGAGGGTCTCTCACCAGAAATTCCCCCCTGGACCTGAGAAATCTTTCCCATCAAAAGCAGTTCCAAACGGATACATTCTCGTGAAAAGTTTCAGTTTTGAGGAAAAAACTTTTAGTCAAAAAATTTCCATCTGGCTCTAATTCTGACTGAGTCCAGAGGGCCTGAGGGAGGGTCTGTCGGAAGGGGTGAGGGCAAGACTGAGTCTGGGGAGATTCTGACAGGAGAGGTCTGGCTGAGGGCTGTGTTTCCCAGCAGAGCACTGCTGTGTGCATAAAAAGGAATGCATATGATTTTTGTGTATATCGGTGTTTGGTTGCATGTGTTATTGCAAATTTTAATGTCTAGGCCATTGATATCAATATCTTTTACTTCTTTCATTTATTGCCATAAATTAATTTGAGGCTAACTATCTCCTCTCAACCTACAACCGTACGCTTGCAAAGAGAAGTCGAGGGTTCCAATTATATTGTTTGGACGCTGCTTTCTTGCAAAGCTGGGCAAATACTGTTTAAAAAAGGCTGACAAATATTCAGAAGAAGCTTCTAAAGAATTTGCTTCAGCCGTGTTTGTGTCCCTTTTCTGTTTGCTTTCTATAAATATTTGAGCAGGTGAATTTAGCGTTAGGCATATTTACAGAAACAGATCGTTTTAGGCAACTGTTACTGGAGAATATTCATGGGAAGCACATTTTCACTTTGTAATCACAATTGTTCAACCCAGACACCTGGTTCTAAAACTTTACTTCTCCAGACAAAGACCAGAAACAATGCCAAGTGACCTATGCCTCCAAATTATTTTAATCAACACAGCTCAAATACGCACAACACACTGTTTATAGAATATCAGGGCTGGAAGGGACCTCAGGAGGTCATCTAGTCCAACCCTCTGCTTAAAGCAGGACTAATCCCCAATTTTTGCCCCAGATCCCTCAATGGCCCCCTTAAGGATTGAACTGCCAACCCTGGGTTTAGCAGGCCAATGCTCAAACCATTGAGCGATCCCTCCCCTACATGCTGCAAATTATTTGCTGAAATTACCTGGCAATTTAAGTGTGAAGTAACTAAGTGTAGGCAGCTGTGCTGTTGCCTCAGCCCAGGACGGAGTGATGTGGCTCGCTCAGAGTCTGAGTCAGGCCCTTTTCTCGGAGCTTCAGCTTTATTTCTTCCATAAAAAACTAGTACAGCCCATCAATCGTTCCTTAGCTGTAACCCAAGGCCTGTCTGTTCCTTACAGCTTTCCACTGTACAAGCCACCTGTCTCAGAGACAACCACAAATAGTGCTTTTCCCACCTGGCCCAGCAACTTCCTGCCAGAGCTTCCCTGCTCTGGGCAGCTCTTTTCTAGTGGTCTTCAGGCTGCTTGCCTAGGAGTCCCCCTGCTCCAGAAGCGAGCAAGTCTGCTTGTTCTCCTGCAGGAGTTTTTCTGATCCCTGCAGCTCTTCCCCCACAGCTCTTCATTTTCTGCTTCTATAATCACCTGATTCCCAGCTGATCAGTCTCGGCTGGGAAGTAGCCAATAAGTCACAGAGGAGGATGGGGTCCCAACTCTCCTTAAAGAGTCAGTCACCCTGTGACACTAATACATTTTGAAAACTGAAAGCTGGTTATGGAGAATCAAGAGACAGAAAAATGGAGTCAAATTAATTGACTCCGTTATTCACTGGGAATTATTTACTCAACTCTGCCATGTTGCTACACTGCAGAATGCATTTAATAAAACAGGAGTGCCTCAGATTTCTCACTGGTGAGAAGCCTTTTTCTTTTAAAGTGTAAATCTTCAAATAGTAAAACAGAATATTTTATTTCCTCTGCAGAGAAGTAACGCAAACGAACTAATCGGGCGCATATCCTAGCGTATCCCCTGAGCAATGAGAAGTGCTGTAATAACAAAATGGAAATGGAAAATGAATTCCTAAAGATGGATGGAGGGCAAATTTATTCAAGAAAATGTCCGCTCTGAAGCTTTAGATAGAATTCAAATTTATTAAACAGGAAGGGGCTTATTTCTAGAGCTGAGCAAATAATAATCATAAATAATATACTAAATGAATGTCTCCCAGTCGCTCACTTTAAATTCATTAGAAGCAAGAGAAAGACAAAGGGAAGTGTAGGTCCTCTACTTAGCAGGGAAACAGAGCTAATACCTGATGACATCAAGACGGTGAAGGATTTTAGTGCCTATTTTACTTCAGTCTTCACTAAAAAGCTTAATGGTGACACAGTTATTATTAACAAGGAGGAAGGAATGCAAACCAAAACCGGGAAAGAACAAGCTGAGGAATACTTAGACAAGTTAGATGTATTCAAGTCAGCAGGACCTGATGAAATTCATCAGTCGTTCTCCATGTCTACTGAAGGGAGGGCAAGAAGTAATAGGCTTAGCTGCAGCAAGGAAGATTTAGGTTAGATATTAGAAAAACATTTCTAGGGGCTTGTCTACACTTACCAGGGGACCGACGAGCGGTGATCAATGCTAAATTGACCGCAGATTGCTCTCCCGTCGACTCCTGTACTCCACCGGATCAAGAAGAGTAGGGGGAGTCGACGGGAGAGCGTCTCCTGTCGACATCACGTAGTGTGGACCCCGCAGTAAGTAGGTCTAAGCTACGTCGACTTGAGTTACACTATTCACATAACTCAAATTGCGTAGCTTAGATCGAATTTCCCCTGTAGTGTAGACAAAGCCACAATAGGCTTCCAAGGGAGGTTGTGGAATCCCCATCTTTGGAGGTTTTTAAGAACAGGTTGGACACACACCTGTCAAGGATGTTCTAAGTTTACTTGGGCCTGCTTCAGTGCAGAGGGCCGGACTTGATGACCTCTCGAGGTCCCTTCCAGCCCTACAAGTCTATGATTCATTAAATATTTATGAATTAATGTTTTTATTATTTGACTGAGTCTCTAAATGATCAAATAATATCATCAAATAAATTATTCAAAAAATGTCTCCATCTCTAGTCAGGTCTGCTACAAATAATTTTCTTGACCTGCTCTGTTGCTGTATATCATATACATATTCTATACTGCCCTCCAGAGATTATTCTGCTGACTTCATGGGCGGAAAACTCTACTGGTATGCATCCTAAAGAAAACACCCTGTCCCGTGTGGGGAAACATAGATATGAATTCCCCATTAAAGGTCCACTTGTTGCAGCTAATTGAACAAAATACTTCTGGAGAGAGTAGCACATGTGGCAACCTATGACTGGGTTCAACTTTGGAAGTTCAAGTGAACTTCCTGTAAGAATGCAAGAGCAATTATCGATGTAATGCTTGCTGTCTTTATGCTAGATGTTTCAGACTGCTGCTGACAGGAAAAAAATACATTAGAAGATTTCATACATACAACTATACCAAATCTGGCCTGCTGCAGAATTGGAGTCCTAGTTGAAGATCCTGCCAGGGACATGGAATGCTGCCGAAAGGTAAGAATGATTTCTATCTAGGTTCACACTTGAAGACCATCACCATGTATCTGAGTGCCTGACGATAGCACAGCTTCAGTCATAGCATGGATAGAGCCTTACTCAAATTGCGCTTCCTTCTTCCCAGTTTACCCATATGTCTTGATGTATAAAGCAGAAGCTTCACGCATTCTGGTATCACTTTGAGGCCATTATGTGTCCAATGAGTGTGCTTACCAATATACCAGTGAGGTGCTCCCACACAAATACTTTCTCCTACAGCCTGTGGTAAACTATGTGTACTAAAAGCAGAACATAAAGATTTCCATATCAGAGTTCACACCAATGGTCCATCTAGTCCAGGGTCTTGTCTCTGACAGCAGCCACTACCAGACTCTTCAAAGGAAGGTACAAGAAACCCCCAAGTGGTCAAATATGGAAGAACCAGCCTACAAGGGAAGCATATTCCTAACCCCTGCCACTAATGGTTGGTTTATTCCCTGAAGCATGACAGTTTATAGACCTTTTATAAAGATATATGTGTTATTCTATCTGATGTAATTTTGAATGTTCTTATTATTCATCGTCAGTGTCTAATTCTCTTTTTTAGTTACTTGATCGCAATAAGGAGTGAGACCTGGTAATACTACTCTTTGCTGGGTACACACAAACAAATCATTGTAACTACACCCATTGAGGAAGACAATGGCACATGACAAATAACTGTATATTAAATGCACTGGAACTGTTTATACTATCCTGAAATGGATGGAGTATTTTGCAAGTATAGCATAGTGTTTGACTTGTGCAATTTGAAATGGATTTGGATAGAGGGGGGGTTAGTCCTTCCAGGATGTTCCTGGAGTATCCACTCCCTGGAGTTCTGCTCTTTTAAATACCAGACTCTTGCTGCAATCTGTTCCAGGAGCTCCAGGGATAACTCATCTCTGGCAGGGACAGTTCATTTGTATCTAGGTAGGAGGCTGAATCAGCAACCTACTCTCCTTTTACTTTGCCAGCACATTTTTAACAAGGGGATCCCTCCAACATATTGTGGGTTCAAATGGCACTAATGACAGCGTTCTACACTATGGCAGCAGTCTACACCACTGCTGAAACTGCTAGCACCTGCTCTAAATGCTCTAAGCACTGAAGTCAACGGAGCTAATCACATGCTTAATGTTAAGCATAGGTATGCTTAGATGCATTATTAGATCAGGCCAGAGTGCTTAGCACCCTACAGGACTAAGCTTCTAAGTTCTCTTGACAAGCACTCTACCAGTAACGTAGATAGATACCCCTGGGTGGGAAGGACCTTTAACAATCCTTAGCAGAGCTCTTTAAGCTGAGCTAGAAGAGGCAAAGTGACCAACTGCAGAAGGCTTCGTACCCTGTCATTCACTCTAGTAGCATTCTCTCCCTACCAAGGATTTGGTGAAGTCTGATTCTCTGCAAGCCCCTTTCCCATAGCACATGAAACAAATGTGGAGATGTGGAGAAGATTAGGAAAGTAGTAAGAGCTCTAATAATAACAGGAAAAAGAGGTGGCATTGGTTTTGCTTTGTCAGTCACCGTTATCTTTAATAACTTTAAAGACTCTTTGGGGATATAAAATAAGAGTAAAATACAGTATTATCCTATTCGGAAATTGTGATTCTAGTGTATATCATTCTAACTACCACCACCGTAAACAAAAGCTTAAATAACCTTATAAAACTGAAATGTTGTCAGCAGTGTGATAATACTTAGCTAATGAAGAGTTCCCAGGATAACAGCTTGCTATTCAGGCAGACCTAAGTGAATATATTCCATGATATATGGCAGTGGATGTTTGGGAATCAGATTTGCATAATTTACAAAGTGAATTCCTGAGGCACCGACACATTATAATCTGCCCTCCAGGGAAACCTGAGAAGTTACCTGTTGTATCATGGAGGGAACCTGATTAATGGGCTGTATGTGGCTCATGCTATAATGAATCCATGTTCTGCAAACAGACATACAGATAGCTTGAGCTAGAACCCTGGTCCTTCAGCTCTAAATATATAGGCCTCTACCACCTGAATAAGGAGAGTTTTGCTGCCAATGATAATGAGTCCTCTCTTCTTTCTGTGGAGCAACTACTGAAGGACAATGTTACACTCTCACTCATACACCTAAAAGCCAATGCGATGCCTCTTCCTTAGAATTATTACTTATGAATATAGCACCAGGAGTGTCCATGGCACCTTCCATCACATAAGGGACGGAGTCCCTGTGCTTAAGGTTTTACAGTCTTCTAGAATATGTGTGGCATGGTATGGCCTAGGGAGAGAGGCCACTAGACAAGGAGGGTGGAAATGATAGGGAGGTTTACACAATAAAAAGGCCATGTGGTTACCTGCTGTACGCAGGAGGAGTTCCTTTATTAATATGGTTGATTTTTGTTAAGTTGGTAAGAGAGTGTGGTCAGGGCTGGAGAAGTGGGAGTTTTAGGAGGGAGTAAAAGGGGAGGCGGGTTGCATGGTGTATATGATCAGGGAGTTCACTCTAGACATAGGGAGAAGAATGGAACAAAGCACCGAGGTACTTGGTGGAGAAGGATAAGAGTGGAAAGTTTAAAGAAGTAGGCAGAGCACAAAGCCCAAATGGCGAAATGGGAGGTGAGGAGATGTGGGCGGGGCAGAGCTCTATAGAGCTTTGAGGTGAGGGTCAGAAGTTTGGGATTTTTGGATGCAGATGGGAAGCCAGTGAAGAAATCTTCAAAAGGGGTGTGTGATGTGGCAGCTGACCCTCACTGGCAGAAAAGGGGTTAAAAGCAGCCCTAGGGAGGCTGCGCCGGAGGCAGCCAATTAGAAGGGGGCTGAGAGGAGTAGCCAATCATGGCCCGGGAGGCCAATATAACAAGGGCTGCAGGCAGAGTAGAGTTCAGTAGCTGACTGGAGCTTGAGGGGAGGAGACCAGGGTCCTAGCAGAAGGAAGAAGCCCCAGTACCTGGGACAATTCAGTGCTGCAAGCAGGGACAGGGCAGGGGAGTTAGAGAAAGCTTCAGGTGGGCTGCTAGGGCCTGCAGGCTGAGGCCCTGAAATAAGGGCAGAAAAGGGTGCTGGAGCCACATGGGAAGTGGCTCTGGGACAAAGGAATGTAATTGCCACTGAGGTAGTGGCTGGAAAAGAGATTGCAGGTCCCCCAGAAAAGGAGAACACAGAGTGTGGCACAGCTGGAGGGCAATGTCATGAAGAGGATGCCACAGTCCTGGGAGTGACATGGGTCCAGGAGCAGAGGTGACAGTGGGTGAGACACCACCAGTAGAGGGCACAGAGCTAATTCCCAAGACAGCCAGTAAGAGGCGCCGCAGTGGTGAGTCACACCCCATCACAGGATGACATTGTGAGAGAGGAGGAGGAGGAGTTCGCAGGCAACGTTTTGGATGGACTGGAAGGGCAGGAAGTGGCTGTCAAGTTCCAGGCAGGAGCACCTCATCTAGATATCTGCCTAGTTTTACAACAGGCTGCATAAAAAGCACTAGTGGAGTTAGTACAAACTAAAATTTCATACAGACCATGACTTTACTGCTCTATATACTATCCACTGAAATGTAAGTACAATATTTATATTCCAATTGATTTATAATTATATGGTAAAAATGAGAAAGTAAGCAATTTTCCAGCAACAGTGTGCTGTGACTCTTTCGTATTGTTATGTCTGATTTTGTAAGCAAGTTGTTTTTAAGTGAGGTGAAACTTGGGGTATGCAAGACAACTCAGACTCCTGAAAGGGGTACAGTAGTCTGGAAAGGTTGAGAGCCACTACCCTAGAAGACCTCTTGAGGAGCTTTCTAGCCCTACATTTCTATGATTATGTGACAGAGCCTGAGAATCTCAGTTTTCATTTAAAAGAAAAAGGCCCCTCTGGTTAGGGAGAAAAGCTTGAAAATGTGAAGCAAATCCACCCTGAAGTAGAACTGGTCGGGAATTTTCTGACATGTTTTTTCATTGGAAAATGCCAATTCATCAAAACCTACCCTGTTCATGGTAAAGGGTTGGTTTTGCCAAATTTCCCATTTTGGAAAAAAAAATGAAGAAAGTTTCAAAATTGCCAAAATGTCCCATTTTGACATTTTCTAAACAAAGTTTTGGTTTTTATTCAAAAGACTTCTCATTTGAAATTCTAGCTAAATTGTTCTAAAAAAAGGTTTTTTTTTAAAAAAAGGGCTAAACTGAAATGAAACTTTTCAGAATTATCACACAAAAAAAGTTTTTGTTTGACCCAATCAAAAACATTTTGGATTATGGGTTTGTGAAAATGATTGAAATCTCAAAAATCCTTAAGGGACAGGAAAACTGTTTCCTGTCCAGCTCTACCTCAGAGGCTCAGAAAGCAGAAGGCAAATAAAAAGAATATTTTTATGTTAAAAATACTCACGATTTAAAGGCAATCTCATTATTTTTAAACATTTGGGGTTGGTAGTAATGGGGGTGGTCAGGTGGTAAAGTCATGGGAAAGATGGGTTCTCCCAGGGGGACAGTCAGAAAGAAGAAGAGGGGGCTAATGGCAGAACTTGGGGAGTCACTGGCCCAAGGGTAGGAGAAGGAAGGAGAAAAGCTATTGCAGAGGCAATGTAGTGTATTGGCTTTGTTGGTGTGATGCTGCCCTCTAGTGGCTGTCTGGCAGGGAAGCGTTCCAACTGTGGAAGACCTCTTTTAGCCCAAGTGGTACAAGCCTATGCTTTTGGAGCTGAAGGATCTGGATATGTGAGAGAGCAGAGGAGAGAGATTCACCCTGACATTGTGGCTGTTGTTTGCTGCACTTGGATTCATTACAGACTGGTGCCGACTGAGAGCAGGAAGTGAGGATAGAGGCAAGGAGGGGGATGGAGCTCACCACTGGTAGTGTCATCCCTGCCTCTGAAAATGTTGGCAATGTCTTGAGCCCAGAGGAAGGCAGGGGAAGAAGGGGGGGGCGGGGGATGAAGGGAAGAAAAGTGAAGAGGTGATGGGCGAAGAAGCCAATTAGGGAAGAGAGAGGAAGTTCTTTGGCAAGGGTGATGCCCAAACTGAAAGAAAAGAGAGAACAAATGTGTGGTGGAGGAAGTCCACATGGTCCCTGGACTTTCTTCAGAGGTGTCTGGTGCCCAGGAAGCAGATGGGTATGGATTGACAAGATGCGTGGTGTGGTGACAGAGAGAGAAGGGAAGTGTGATGTTCTAGGTCTTGAACCTAGGCCTGGGACTCCCTAGAAAGCTGCTGCATCCTGGACCCCACCCAACATCTGCTGAAACCTGGTGGGCTGAGAAGCTAGTAGGACTATAGCCTCAGCCAAGGCACCACCCACAAGAACCCTGATTGGAGGATCGCCCGGCTTCACCAATTGGTCCAACCACACTACGCAGGAAGTCTGTCTGAGCAACCAGGTGATTTCCTGTTGTGGCTGCACTGGATCCTGCTTGTGTCAACTCTGTTTCTGATTCCTCCTCCGCTCCTGGCTCCTGCCACACCTGCCTTTGCTCCGGTTCCCACCGTGCTCCTGCTCCAGGCCTGATCCTTGCCTGTCCGCCAATCATCAATTACCAGTCCTGGCTTTGACCCCAGCATCCAACTTCTGACCCTGACTCTGACTTGACCATTGTCTCTGGCATATGGAACCTGACCGCGGCACAGACTCTCAGCTTTGATTCCCGGTCCTGGCTCTGGTAATTGGCAGTTGACTCTGGCGCTGACCCTTGGCTTGGTTTCCCAACCTGGATGCCTGCTCCACCCACTAGACTTGACTCTCCTCTGACAACTAGGCCAGACTGTCTACATCCTGGGCCACAATAAGTAGCACTGACGGTGGAGATAGCAGAATAACTGGAATGAAGGAAGAACCATGCGGGAAGGTGGGGCAGACACAAAATGAACACAGCTCCACCCCCTAGAAGAGTTTGTCATCTTTTGAATAAATTGAAAATTCCCTCTCGTCAAAAAGCCTTCTAATAAGGGAATGCACCAGCTGAAGTAATAAACTGTTTTTCTCCATTGGTGGAGACCTCCCAGTACTGCTATTTATCATCTCACAGCAGTATCCGTGGAAACCACACTTCCGTGGAAGCTGTGAAGAGACACAAGGTGGTGATAACTCAAACTCTGCTTGTTAATGGTAGGAATAAAGGCAGTCCTCCTTAAAAGGTCCAGCTACTGCATGCTTAAATCTGGCTTTCAGTAAGCTAAGCACTGATTCCAAAGCAAGTAAGTACATGCAAGCTCTTAAGCTTCTTATTATATTTCCAGCATGCTTTCTCCTTGGCTCTTGGGCAATACAGAAGTGCATTCAGAGAAGGCCTAGCTTTCAGAGATACACCATTATTAACAGTTTGTAACCTCCAGGCTTGACCATTGCCAAGCTCTTTGGTTGGGAGTGAATCCACAGGCACTACAGTAACTCCTGCAGGTGCAGAACGTGGCAACCCAGCTGCTGGCAGACACAGGTAATCAAGTTTATTTCTGTACTCTTGTGCTCCAGCTGCTACACTGGTTACTTACCAAATCTGGATCAAGCTGGACCTTCAGTGAAATCCTGACCCCACTGAAGATAATAGACCAAGCTTTACGCCCCTTTCTGCTGGGTTAGCCAATGGCGCTAGTCCACAGCATACAAGAATAGCGTGTAACCCCTTTCATCCAAGTCAATATTAACCAGAATAAAAATGCATTCACACCCTGCTAGCAAAAAGGAGGTGACACTTTCAGCTTACCCTGTGTTCTGTATCGTCCTGCATACAGAACATGAGATAGTAGGTTATGTGCCTTTTTAACATCATTATAAATCTAATGAAGTAAGAAGAATATCAGTAAAGTAGTTGTGTGCAGGGCCTAGCCCAAAGGGCCCCCAATCCCTGACTGCATGCTCTAGCACAACTCGCATAATAAACTAAAGTTTGTGGTGCTGTTATAGATATGTTGGCCCCAGGATACTGGAGTGTTTGCCCCCGGTGATACAGTCTTTTATCATTTTTCGGTGTGAGTTCATTCGAGAGCGTAGTGATTGTCTGGTTTCACCCACATAGTGGTTGCTGGGGCATTTAGTACACTGGCTGAGGTACACCACATGGTGTGATAGGATCATGAAAGGTGGGTTTTGGGAGATATTGATCATCGTAGCAATGGAGATACATCTGCAGGTTTTTCATCTGTTCTGGCAGGCTATAATGCTGCTTTTAGTTGGTGGGTCCTGGTCTGTGGGGAGCTTGCTTCTGATGATGAGCTTGGCAATACTGGGGGGTTGTTTGAAGCCCAGAAAAGGGGCTTCAGGAAAGATTTCTTTCAGGATGTGGTCCCCATCAGTGGTGGGTTGTAATTGTTTGATCATGTCCCCTATTGGTTCCAGGGTGGGATGGTAGGTGACAAGTAGGGGTGTGTAGTCAGAGGGTTTGGGGGTTTTTTCCATATTGAACCAGGTTCTCTCTGGGTATTTCAGTGTCCCATTCCATGATGTGATCTATTTCTCTAGTGGAGTGTCCTTGTTAGAGGAAGATGGTTTTAAATGTATAAGGCAGTATTTCTCAACCCATGGGTCATGACCCAAAAGTGGGTCACAAGAATGTATGAAATAGTTGCAGCCACCCGAGCTCCGCCGCCGGGGGCTGAATTCGCGGAGGTCATGTAAAATCATGGACTCTTGACATCAATGACCCACTTGTAGCCTTACTGATTAGCCAATTGAGTGCAACGCGGGAAGAGTTATGGGAAAAGAATATTCCATGTAGAACTCCAGTGAAGAGTGTGCATATTAATCACTAAGTGAGCCTTTAGTCAGTGAAAGGGATACATTTTTAAACTGTTTTGTTGTAACTGCAAGTACCAGTGATAGTAGGAATTCGGCACAACCTCAGAAGAAAAGTAATCGTAGGTACAACCCTGCTTACTTAAAATTTGGGTTTTCATTTATGGAGGAGCGAAATGGTGAACACAGGCCACACTATGTCATCTACAGTGAACTGCTGGCAAATGAAAGCATAAAACCATCAAAGTTACATACATATTTGGAGACAAAGCATTCTAGCTAAAAAAAATCAAAAGGCTTGTCTTTATAAATGAAAAAGCAAAGCTTTGGAAATGTCACAAAAACACTTGAACATGTATCTATTGAACATGTATTGTCTGGGAGCAAGCATTGCATGCCTCTTACCTTGGCCTTTTCTACACTACAGAGTTAAGTCGACTTAAGTTATGTTGATGACCATATGCTGTTTAATTACATCTGTAGTGCACATCCACACTATGCTCCTTGTGTTGGCGAAGTGTGTCCATAGTCAGCGCTCTTACATCAACAGAGGGTAGTTATCCCACTGAGCGACTTGCCACCCTCTGCCGCTAGGAGATCTGGGAACAGATCCCAGTGCATCATGAGGGCATGCTCACAGTCCCATGATGCATTTATTTCCATCCCATCATTCCATGGGATTCCGATTTTGTTTCATGCCATTTTTTAACAGCCCCTGTAAACTGCGCTCGCCATCTCTGCCTGAAAGCATGGATCCTGAACTGCTGACCAGTTTGGCGATAAGCGTTATGAACACAACGCAGCTGGTCCTGCAGTATTTCAGGAGCTGGGAAACAGCTGTGTGCAATGGAAAGAAACAATTTAAAATTGTTGCTGGCATTCACAGAGCAGCTGCACATGGTGGACTGTCGGTGCTGGGCTCAGGAAACAAGCACTCAGTGGTGGGATCACATCATGATGCATATATTGGATGACAAGCAGTGGCTGCAGAACTTTTGGATGCACAAAGGCACCTTCCTGAAACTGTGTGCAGAACTCGCCCCTGCCCTGTGGTGCCAGGGAACCAGAATGAGAGCTGCCCTCACAGTGGAAAAGCAAGTGGCGATCACTGTGTGGAAGCTGGCAAACCCAGATTGCTACCGCTCAGTGGTGAATCAGTTTGGAGTTAGAAAGTCCACCATGGGGGTTGCAGTGATGCAAGTGTGCAGGGCCATTAATCACCTCCTGCTACTAAGGATTGTGACTGAGTAATGTGCAGGAAATAGTAGATGGCTTTGCAGCAATGGGATTCCCTGTCTGCCGGGGTGGCGATAGTTGGCACACATCCCAGTTTTGGCCCCAGACCACTTTGCAATGGAGTATATCAACTGAAAGGGCTACTTCTCCATGATCTTGCAGGCGCTGGTGGATCACCAGGACCATTTCACTGATATCAATGCGGGTCAGTCAGGGAAAATTCATGATGCACGCATCTTTAGGAACATTGGACTATATGGGAAGCGGTGCACTGGGACTTTCTTTCCAGACCAGATGATACCATGGGGGATGTGCAAATGCCCATAGTGATCCTGGGAGACCCTGCCTACCCCTTGTTCCCATGGCTCATGGAAGCTTACACTGGGAATCAACAAGAGGCTCAGCAGATGCCAAGTGACTGTTGAATGTGACTTTCACTGGCGCTGCCTTTTTGGCAGGTTAGTCTTCAATGAGGAAAATATTCTGATGATCATAGCAGCCTGCTGTGCTCTGCATAACATTTGCAAAGTGAAGGGGGAAAAGTTTTCCCAGGGGTGGAGCGCTGAGGTGGATTGTCTGGCTACTGATTTTTGAGCAACCAGATACCAGGGCAATTAGACGAGCTCAGCGGGGGGCAATTCAAATCAGGGAGGCTCTGAAGGAGCATTTTGACAATGAGCATCAGTAATGTGTTTTTATGTGATACATTCGGTCAGGCAATGTTTACATGTTGCCTTATATGATCCCCTGTAATGCTTGCTTCCTGAACTTTAATTGTAGTGAGCAAATGTTCCTACCTATAGCCACTGTTTTTGAATTTTAGTAGCAACTACCAAGTGCATGACACCCACTCATTTTGTTTCAAAGATCAGACATTAATTCAAGGATAAGACTATATTTTATTTTATTTATTTATTTATTTATTTTGCAAACAGGGACGTGGCAATGTGGAGTAATCTCTCAGATCAGGCTCTCACAGCTGTGTATAACTCCAGCTTTCATCAGGAAACCAGTCTAGGGATGGATTGCAAGGGGTACTGTGACAGAATGGGAACATGCAAGGAATATAGTGGAGGAGTTCGGGAATGACCTGGAACAGTGTTCTGTACTGGCTGCAAGGGGAGTCGTGCGCAGATGTGCTCAGACTGCAGGCTATGAGGGACTTAAGCATCTTTTTCTGGCCCTTCCCACTACCTTTATCATCCACTCCTGCCCATCTTTCACCCGCTCCTGCCCATGTCTCCTTTCCAGGCTATCCAGCCTGAGTTTTTAATTAACTGCCTCCCTCCGTGCTCTTGGTTCGCTATGTGCTGCATCTTTTGACTGCAGCACCTCTCTAAACATGCTCCTTACTCCATCTAGTTCCCGTCCTTATCTGATGGAGGTGATCCGCTGGTGTGTAGGAGTTGTCCTCAAGGGCACATCTGCAGAAGCCAAAGAAACCATGAACAGAAATGGTATTATGAGTGCACTCAAAGCTGTGAATCACAAAAGTCACATACACCTCTTTCTGGCTGTCCCTTTGCTAGCACACAGCTCAGCGAGAGTCCCAAATGCAGTGGGTTTGGAGGGCGGGAGAGAGCGTTGGGAAGGGGGAATGGGCGAGAAAGGACAAAAGGGTCTGGGTGGTTTGTGAAGAGGGTTATTACATGTATGTAGGGAGAGTATTTTGAATATTGGCACCCTTTTCCATAAGCTGGGGTAATCAAACCCAATATCTCCCTCCTGAGGGTAGCCCAGGATGCAAGAGTGCATCTTCTGCATGAGATGCAGTTTGAGTGCAGCTTCAGACCAGGTCCGTATGCTGCTCGCCTGTGTGACGCTTTGGTCCCTGCAGAAATAACTGCCAGTTGATGTGGCAAAGTTTCCTACTGCGGGGAGGAGAAACAAGACAGCTCTGCCAAGGAATCTTCAGCAGAGGATTGCAGATTACCTACGCAAAAGTGTTCCTAGAGATCTCTGTGGAGGATTCCCGGGACATCCCATTGTACATTAACAAACTTTTCCACCAGTCCTGAACTGCGTAGCTGCATAAGCTCTGTTGGTATTTTCTCTCTCTTATCCCTCCTCTATCACATAACAAAGTAAATGAGAGCTCAATCTCCTATCACTGTGCAGTATCAAAGCAAAATGTATGCTTACCAGATCTTGCCTCTCCGGCTTCATGAGCACCAGAGCTGGAGTGCTGGGACTAGCTAGCCCCCGCTGGAGTCAAAAATAAGCCCTGACTCGCCATGCCACTGGACGACCCCATCGAATGTCCCACATCCTCCTCCCATTCCACTTCCTCATCCACCATTTAATCCTCGGGGTTGACACCACAGGCCACTGCCTCCAATTCCCCCCAAGATATCCACGGGGCTCTTGGTGGTGATGGTGGAGTCATCACCGAGGATGGAGTGCAGCTCCCCATAGAAGCAGCATGTCTTCAGCGCTGCATCAGAGCAATGGTTGCCCTCCCTTGTCTTCTGGTATGCCTGCCTCAGCTCCTTGATCTTAGCATGGTACTGCTGCATGTCCCTTTCACATCCCTTCTCCTGCATGCCACGAGCAATCTGCCCATAGATATCAAAGTTCCTATGGCTAGAGCGAAGCTGTGATTGCACAGCCTCCTCTCCTAGGGTGACCAGATGTCCTGATTTTATAGGGACAGTCCCAATTTTGGGGTCTTTTTCTTATATGGGCTCCTATTACCCCCAATCCCCTGTCCCGATTTTTCATACTTGCTCTCTGGTCACCCTATCCTCTCCCCACAGACCCAGCAGATCCAACAGCTCCAGTGTACTCCATGCGGGAGCGTGTCTGTTGTGGAAAGCCAGCATGGTCAGCTGGGAAGATGCTGTGTGAATAGTCCATGCTGCAACAGGAAGTGGAATTTCAAAAATACCAGGGCCTTTAAACAGGGGAGGGGCACATGCCTATGTACCTGCAGGGCAGTGGAGTTCAAACTGTTGATGGGCATTGTGGGACACCACCTGGAGGCCACTTAAGGCAACATAAGCAAGTACACCGTCTACACTGGCACTACATCACTCTAACTATGTCGCAAAAAAGCTCTCTGCCACTCGTTGAGGTGGTTTTATTTTGTCAGCATAGCAGGGGATTTAAATTGGCGGGAGGAGCATTGTTGTGTGTACACCTCCGCTGTTTGGTCAATGAAAGCTGACTGTTGTCGCCAACCTGAGAAGTGTAGACAAGGCCCTTGTTGCACACCGCATTGTGAAATGTAGAAAAGCTCATGCCATTGCTGAGAAGTTAATTTTACCCCCAGCTATTGTGCACTGAATTGTTGGGCGAGTCCGCTACAAAACAATTAAAAACAATCCCTCTCTCCAGCAATACAATACAGAGAAGAATCTGCAATATCTCAGAAGACTGCAAACAACTGATTGTCTTTTAGTAAGCAACTGTTTTGCTTTACAATCAGATGAATCTACAGATGTATCAAACTGCACTATCTAGATGGCTTTATGTGAGGCATCTATGGGAAAGTGATTTTCAAGAACAGTACTTGTTTACTGAGGATTTGCCTATTTCTGATGATGATACATTTATTGCACTGGGTAATTACTTGGAGTCGGTGGTATAGCCAATGATTTTAGTTTATTGTTCCTTTATTGTGTGATGTTACAATTAACTAACATGTCGTATATAATCATTTGTATGCTAAATAGAGTTAAATTGTAGGATTATAAAAGTATAAGACTGATCAGTATGTAGAGGGAATAATCATGTATTGGGTATCTAAGTAAGTAGGGCTGAAACTCAAGGCCTACAGGCTGAGGCCTGTAAGATTTTAGCTTAGCCATACTAGGCCTGGGAACTAAGAAATGCTGATATAAGTAAGTGACCAAAGAATAACCCGATGCCCTAAGACTACGGAAAAAGATGTACCAATGGGTGATATTGCAAAAATTTAAGTCATTTTTGCTTACAAGATACCCAGTAGTCACATTTTTCTAACGCATGCCCTAACCTCAGGATGGACAATGTGCATAAATGCTAATGAGGTATAGTCAGAATCACATTATAAAAAGGGGGTGCCCAGAACAGGAAAATTGAGCTCCCTATGCGGAAACTCCATCAGGAACCATCCCTCTACTGATGATCAATCCATGAGAGACTCATCAGACCTTAACACAATTGTTAAGGATGTGGGTATAACTATATTTGTAACTTCTGCATAGGTCTGTATCGAATTTCTATAGAATTCCACCACCATTTGAGTAATCATAACTTTAATTGTAACTCTAATAAAACTTGTAAAATAGACTGTGTACTTGTGATAGTATGTGTGGTCACTACCCTTGGGCTTTAACGTGTTCCTAGAGGCTCTAAATTTGAAGCAAGTAGCAGAGGTATCTTTCACTCTGATAAGCTTCAGAGTAGCAGCCGTGTTAGTCTGTATCCGCAAAAAGAACAGGAGTTCTTGTGGCACCTTAGAGACTTACAAATTTCTGGTGCCACAAGCACTTCTGATAAGCTTGAAACTAGCCACCGGAGCTGAACCCACAGTGGTGTAATACCACATTACAAAATTCACTTTAAATAAAATAAAAGGCTACAGTGGGCTTGAGCTGGTTGAAGTGTGTTTGTGTTACAATTAATGGACCCCCTTCAATGACAGGGAAACATTCAGGAGTTGTTCAAAGAATCCTTTTGAAAGCACCCAGTGCAACATGGAACCACTGGTTACTGCACAGGGAGTCATTAGCAAGTAAAGGCATGGTATCTGAGCTTCACGAAACTCTTAAAAATGCTGTCAAAATTGTGAATTACATTTAAAAAATGCCAAGAATTCATGATGCTTTCAGGTTTTCTGTCGGGAAATGGGCAATACACATGTATATCAGCTTTACCATGCTAAGGTTCCTTGGCTGTTCTGTGGCAAACTGTTGTCTCATGTATACAAATGAAGGAGAAGAAGGAGAAGAAGAAGAAGGCGGCGGCTCAGGCTCGTGTTGCATATCTGGCAGATACATTCAATCATCTGAATTATTTGAATTTGTTTGTAGTGATTGCAAATCACTCTGAGCAAACTGACAAAACTGCTGCATTAAAAAAAACCTTTGTGGAACAAACATGTTTCAAATGAAAGGATGGACATGTTTTGTAATGTCTCTAGAAGGGTGACCAGATGTCCTGATTTTATAGGGACAGTCTTGATTTTGGGGTCTTTTTCTTATATAGACTCCTATTACTCCCCACCCCCTTCCCGATTTTTCACATTTGCTCTCTGGTCACCCTAGTCTCTAGAAACAAAATAGTGGAAAGATTCCGCTAGCCAGGAAACACTGAAGAAAACTATCCGTAATCATTTAACTAAATTGCACACAAGATGCTGCGATTACTTTCCAGATGAGCAACCCAAGGGTGAAGAATGGATACAGGATCCATTTGGACCTGTGTTGGAAAGCGGGAGTCTACCTGTGGAGGAAGAATCTCAGCTGGTCAAGTTACCGCGCAATCACAGTCTACCAAGAAAAGATACTGAAATGAGCCTTCTCTGGTTTTGGTGCAGCGCCGCTGCTGAAGAATATCCTATTCTTGATTGCCATGCTATTGGAGTCATTTTGCCATTCAGTACAACATCCTTGTGCAAAACTGGATTCTCTGCCTTGACTCTACTGAAGAATAAAAGCAGGAACAGACTGGATGTTGAACACGACCTTCGGATTGCTCTGACTGCAATTATACCAAACTTTGATAAACTCATCAAAGAGAAGCAAGCTCAAGTTTCTCATGAAGTGGAACCTAGGATTTATTATACTGTTGTTAATATGTTCCTGTTGATGTTGATTTCTGCCTTTAACTTTCTGACTGTTGAGCTGCTTTAATTTATTGTAGTTATTAATTATTATATGTAATGGGTAATAAGTATTTGGGGACCAAAATACTGGTGTGTTTTCTACTTAAGCTATTTACTGGGTCGGGACTGGCCAGGACCCATTTGTAAACACTGATGGTCCAAAAAAGGTTGAGGACCACAGGTATAAGGCACAAATCCTGGATTTTTTTCCTCCACAAGGACTGATAGGTCAAATATGGAGTGACTGTTCATTCCTCCAAGGAAATCCGCACAACACCTTCAAATGATGAGCCTGGGAGCTTAAATTCATAACTTTGCTAGATAATAAAAATCCTGGTCTTAATGAAGACACTGAATTTATGGTTTATTACAAAAATTTCTAACCCACTAATCCCCCCACACACACACTTTTTTTTTTTTGTCCTATTACTGCAAAGGAGTTATCTGGCCACTACACCTGGAATGGTTTTGTACAATAGGTCTTAATTACTTACGCTAAACAATTTCTTCCACCTTGTATTTAGCTGTGATGCTCTGAGTACCTTTCCCAGACCTGAAGAAGAGCTCTGTGTAGCTGAAAAGCTTGTCTCTCTCATCCACTAAAACAGGGGTGGCCAACCTGTGGATCCAGAGCCACCTGCGGCTCTTCAGAAGTTAATATGCGGCTTCCTGTAAAGGCACCAACTCCGGAGCTGTAGCTACAGGTGCCAGCGTTCCAATGTGCTGGGGGGAGAGGGGCTCACTGCTCAACCCCTGGCTCTGCCACAGGCCCTGCCCCCACTCCACCCCTGCCCTCCCCTGAGCCTGCCGTGCCCTCACTCCTATCCCTCCCCCCTCCCCGAGCCTCCTGCACGTCACAAAACAGCTGATTGGGAGGTGTGGGGAGGGAGGAAGAGGCGCTGATCGGTGGGGCTGCTGGTGGGTGGGAGGGAGCTGATGGGGGGCCTGCTGATGTATTACTGTGGCTCTTTGGCAATGTACATTGGTAAATTCCGGCTCCTTCTCAGGCTCAGGTTGGCCACCCCTGCAGTAAAAGATATTGTCACAACCTCAGGGGTCCCCCTGGGAAGGCAGATCAGCATTGTATGTGACTAGCCCTGTTGCAAACATCGCATAGCATTTTGGGGCAGGTCAAAGGTGTGTGAGTGGAGAGTGGAAGTTTTCTTTGCAGAATACGAGAAGCCAGGGGGGAGAGGAAGAAGAGCAGAGAACGGGTTAACTCTACACTTCAGCCAGCTCCATGTGAAGATAAGACGCTGGCCCCAGCCCAAGCTCATGGGCTCGACGAGAAATCAGCAGCTGCCCAGCCGTGAGAAGAGAAGAACCAAGTTGAGCAGGGCTGCAGAGATAGCAGCAAGAACAGTGAGAGCAAATAAGGCCGCGACAGCGAAGGCCAATAGAAGAAAAAACAAAGTCTCCAGAGCCGGGATGTTTTGGGAAACCGAGGAGGCCACAGCAAGCCGGTTTGGACTGGCCCAAAGAGCACAAGAAGCAGAGGTCCCTGAGTGGAATACCACCCACCCCCCACAAGGAGTCCAGGACTTAAAACCCTCCTGAGAGCTGGAACAATTTGGAGATCAACAGCGGATCCTTGGATGACCTGGGCCCAGGACAGCACTCCCATCCACCTTCCCCCCCCCCCACCCCTTTCTTCTGATGTTACACCCAGTCTTGGCCAGTCTGGGTCGTGCGTGTGTGAGTATGAAAGTGGGTTAGGGCTTGGGGCATTAACGCTTTCTTTCTTCCCCTGAGTGACGTGGGAGCATTCCCAACACACTCGGCTGTTATTTTATTATTTCATTAATAAAACTTTAAAATTTAGACACTTGGTATGCCTCGTCATCTCCTCCCCAAAAAAGATCCTGTGGCCCCAGTGATCAACTGTGGCCCCAGGCAGATTGGTAACAAAAATCTGTCACAATGTTACCTCACCCACCTTGTCTCTCTCATAAACTAAAAAGATTTCACTGGAACTCTTATGATGACCTGGGTAACTGATTGGTGGCTTCCCCAGTTGTGAATAACATACACATCCCAAGCTCATGCCAATGAAACCTTCATCCCACACCACACCGTCATGCCTTATTCTTCTGTATGCTACTATGTGATGTTACTGAAAGTTGTTCCAATGACTTCACGGTATAAAAGAATGATGCCTTTGAGATATTTGTCCAAAAGGAGCTACTATCCAAAGGAGGTCTCCTTATTTTCTTTACTCTTGCCGAAGTATGCAAGCGTTAGCAGCCTCATAAAGATGGACTTGTTGAAAGCATGTTTTCTCAGTTTCATACATCACATTTTTGAAAATGTGAAAAAGTTATATAATAAGACTATTTAATTACTGCATGTATCTGTGTGGCATACTTGAGGAAAAGCATTTTCACACATGGGTGTAGTTTTAACAAAGAAAACAGAGTTAAATTTATACACTAATAAGGTCACAGAGCAGCTTCAAACCCCTTTCCTAGAGATAGCATAGTCACAGTTTTGGATAGCACTTCACCGATGATCACACTGCTCTCGCTTTTTCACTTTAATACTAAAACTTGCAATTCTCTTTCCAAACATTAACTAATTGACTTCAAATGATAACTAAGGGTGCTTCCATTTTCCCTGTTTAAGGTCCATTCCTGCCCTCCATTGCATGTATGTTGGACTACGTAGGCAGTTGTGATCCAATAAACCAAGCACCAAACTTGAGATTAGGAAGGCTGGGTTCTAGTTTGAACTCTGCCATTGATTAGCCGTGTGACTTGATTTATGACAAATATTCAAAAGTAGCCATTGCTTTGTGACGTCCTTCATTCTTGAGAGCTCAGCATCAGAAACAATGTGTTTCAGATTTTTTAGTTCAGCCAGCAAACCAAAATATCAATTATTCACTCAGCTCTAATGGAGATAGTAGTACTTGCTCACCCAGCTTTTAAATTAGTTTGAGAGCTATCTAAAATGCTGCAGTATGTAAGTGCAAAGTATCATAATTGTTTTTCAGATGTGTGTCTCTTTCTGCCCGTGCATTAGAGAGCTCATTTAAGCATTTCCTTAAGGAAAAAACCCCATTGCATTTAACAGACAAACTTTTTAATAGATTTTCTGAATCATTCTATAGACATTATTATTATTCTTGTTATAGAATTCCATAGGATGCTTTTAAAAATACATACAGAAAGGATATTGTATTTAATATGTAGAGTTTTTGGCGTAATTTCTACATAACCCTGTTGTGGTGGCGGTTTATTAATTGTAGACAGCAGCACTAAGGGGCCCAAATTAGGGATGAGAGACACATGGTAAGTACTGTACAAATAGACAGTCCCCGTTCCAGAGTTTACATGAGATGAGACGACAAATGGATGTAACAAACAGAAGAAACACAAAGAGACAAGGAGACAATTACAAAGAAAGTATGAAGCAGTGAACACAATACAGCAGCTGCCTAACCATTGTTGAGGGTTTTTTGTAGACAGTAAAGCCGAGGGCGTTGAAGGAGGACAATGAGGTGGCTGTGCAGATGTTTACAGGGACCTCTTTCCTTCCGTAGGAGATGGCAAAGGGATGGTATTTGGTGAAACATATGACAAATAGGCAATCAAGACTAGCATCGGTGTGAGTGGAAGTGGGAATTGACATCCCGATAGCGTATAAGAGACGATAAGTAGGGTTGGAATAGACCAGGAAGGATGTCAACCCTATTGCATTTTATAGGTCTCTTCCATTCAGCTTTGTTTTCCAACATACGGCTACATTGTACATTTGTCCCGCACAGCTGGATCAAGCTTTGGGCTGAGCATACTTATCAGTTATACACTTTTTCCACTGCAATACATTGTTCACATTTTACATATGCAAGACCATATAGTACCTCTGGTTTCCACAGGTGCATTCCCTTGTGGGGGTGAGTCTCTCTATAGGAGATTCCTCTGAAACCAATGGGAATTACTCAAATAGAACAGCAGAATTCAGTCTACTGCTGTCATCAGCCCAATGATGTTAATGGGAGTTGAACTGAGGTACAATATTGCCCTAGAGCTGCTAACCTCTTGGAGAATTATTGTGTATCAATTTGGGATTAAAACCCTTAGAAAGAGACCTCACAAAGTGACCAGCTCACTTTTCAAGCTTGAAGTGTGAGAAATTTCAAAACCACAGTTCTTGAGTTATATATAGTATCAATCTATCTTATGTGCACCCTTACCCTTAGTCTCCCAGGTTTCCAGAGAAGAAATACATTGCACGCCCCATTTTGAATGTTTATTTGGTCTTGTGTATTCGTGTCATTTGTATAGTAGGGAAGTTGTTTCCCGTAATAGAGGGAATTTAATATGGTAGAAGATGGCTGCTTTGGGTAAATGGTACCAAGTGAATGCTGGAAATTGAGTCAACAGTGTGCCCTTGTTGCCAAGAAGGCCAATGACATTTTGGGATGTATACGCAGGGGCATTGCCAGCAGATCGAGAGACGTGATCGTTCCCCTCTATTCGACATTGGTGAGGCCTCATCTGGAGTACTGTGTCCAGTTTTGGGCCCACACTACAAGACGGATGTGGACAAATTGGAAAACATCCAGCGGAGGGCAACAAAAATGATTAGGGGACTGGAACTCATGACTTATGAGGAGAGGCTGAGGGAACTGGGATTGTTTAGTCTGCGGAAGAGAAGAATGAGGGGGGATTTGATAGCTGCTTTCAACTACCTGAAAGGGGGTTCCAAAGAGGATGGATCTAGACTGTTCTCAGTGGTAGCTGATGACAGAACAAGGAGCAATGGTCTCAAGTTGCAGTGGGGGAGGTTTAGGTTGGATATTAGGAAAAACTTTTTCACTAGGAGGGTGGTGAAACACTGGAATGCGTTACCTAGGGAGGTGGTGGAATCTCCTTCTTTAGATATTTTTAAGGTCAGGCTTGACAAAGCCCTGGCTGGGATGATTTAGTTGGGGATTGGTCCTGCTTTGAGCAGGGGGTTGGACTAGATGACCTCCTGAGGTCCCTTCCAACCCTGATATTCTATGATTCTATGAGATCAATGACAGAGCTATGTAAAAAAATCATAACAAATTTCACAAGAAAATGGTTTTTGAAAGCTTTCATGCTTGACAGTTTCTTCTAAACAAACTTTTCATCTTAAGGTCCCTATTTCCCAAAGCAGATAAGCAGCTATTCCTTGCTTAAAGCGTAAGTGGTATTTTATGCAACTCTCAATTCTTTCCTGTATTTTGAACAGCGTCTGAGCAGTGTAGCAATGCAAGGATGCTGGCTTCGGTGTGTGCTCTGAGTCCCAGACGAAAAGACAGGATCTCCTGACTTTCTATTGCTGTGACTCCAGTGACTGGGCATTTCTTAAATTAAAGCACCAAGACTCAACAATGAAGATCATAGAGTAGCTAATGAGCTTTACTGATCATGTCTGCAAGATCATTCATATTGCCCTCTCTAAACTCCCCAAATCCTATCTGAGCATGCATTGGACTCAGTATAAACACCAGGAACTATTCTTTGCAGGTAGCCTCTTTGGTAGTTGGAAAGTCCAGCCAGGAACCTGGAACTCACACAGAACTAGGTGGTCTCATGGTTATCATAGTGACTGGGACTCAGGAGACCTGGACTTGATTTCTAGCTGCACTTCTGACTTCCCCTGTGACCTTGGGTAAATCATTTAAGGTTGTATTATGCACCGTAACTCACACATGTGATTCCACCAACTTGAGCAAGTGTTCACCACCTTTGAGCAAGGATTGCATGGTCTATACTTCAATCTCTGTGCTTGAGTTCCCCATCTATAAAATGGGGTAATAATAATACTTGCCTACTTCACCCATGTGATGTGAAGTTAAATTGATAAATATCGTGGAAGTGTTCAGGCCTATGCTGACGAGGATTAAATATGTATAAAACACATGCAGCAACCTGTGGTAATTTACCTATCTTCTCCTAGTATAGTAAGTTATTATTAGCATACTAAGAAACAATGAAAATGGTTATAAGATACTTCTGAAGCCAAAGTTCACAGGATGTGGGGAGGGTGGGTCATGGGAAAGAGAATCAGAGAAGTAATGGATTGGATTACTTTTTAAAAAATGAATAGTAGATGGGGAATCAAAAGCAAGAAAAGAACAACCACCAGATAAAAAGAAGGAGAGGAAAAGTCCTGAAGTGCAGCCACTATCCATACATCAACGATGAAAGTGCCAGCCTGGAACAGATTTTAAGTGAAGTCTCCTGAGTCCCATATAAAAGAGTGTTCTGTTATGCTGCAAAACCCTGTCACAGCAGGGAAAGCCCCCAGTGTATAATGTGCCCTTCACACACAGTGACAAACCACACTGCAAGGCATCCCAGGCTTAATTAAAATAGTAAATAGCCAAAAAACATAAGTGGAGGGTGCTTTTGCTACTTGCAGATAGTTATGAGGGAAGATGGAGAAAATCACCACTTACACCTGAGCGCAAAGTGAATGTCACTTGTTTTTCTCAGATGTGGTCAGGTGATGCTGTAACACCTTAGCTCTGCTTGATACCTTGTGATGCTATTCAGAGCCATTTGTGCAGCAAGGGACAATCTCATCAAGTCACTGTGGCCAATATTCCCAACTAAGGTGCCAAATAAGTCTCCATTTGGGCACCTACACATATAATGGCCTGAGTATCAGAGGGGCTGAGTGATCGGAGCTCTGGCCATTTTTCGTTAGATGCCAAAAGTTGCAAAACATAGGTGGTTTGATGCAGGTCCTGCGGTAGTTTGTTTCAGTGCAGACAGTAGGACGTTTGGAGGTGTGGGTTCATCTGTGTGCTTTAGCCACAAGATCATCCTCTTTCTTCTGGTGGCAGGTAGGAGGTTGGAACAAATAAAGATCATGGGTTTGTTTTGTCAGGTTGAGCATGCATGTGTCTTGCTCTGAATATTTTCATCCCCACTCCCTTTTAGGATGATAACGCTAGGCACAATGGCAGAAGTAGATGGCATAGGTGCAGAGGCCAATGATGGCCAAAAGAAGAGGGTGGAAGGAGGCATATAGGGTTGCAGGGGTCTGCTCCATGCATAGAGTGTGAGTGAAAGGAGATACAGGACATGACAAGAAGAGGGGGATGGATAGTTGCAAAGGAAACATGGGAAATACATTTAGGTCAAAAGTTTAGGCCTTTGCATGGACATTCCAGAAGGAAGGGATGCAGACAGCAGAAACAGAGGCCAGCCTCCCAAAAGGAGCAAGGTGAAGTTAGGGCCATTGTCTTCCACACTGGTCAGATGGCTATTAAACGGAACATACGCTTGCCACATCCTCCAGTGTGGGGTAGCTTCACACCATTCAATCTTCAAGGCTCTGCCTGAATGGTGCAACCAGTAACATCTTTTATTTGTAAAGCTTGCTGTGAGAGATCCTCTCTAGAGCTAAATCAGGTTAACTTCTCCTTTACACTTGCAGAAAGAGATTTATAACCATCTCATGGGTGACAAAGAAATAAGTTTCTCCTTCACTATTTTTGCCTGCTCAATTAATTTGACAAAATCCTCCTGAGGCCACATTATTAAGATCAATACAACATTCAAAACAAGTAACTGCAAACTACCAAAGTGAATTAGAATTCATAACCCTAGAATGGATGCAATATCTGAAGCACAGGAACCGTTCCAAAGCAAGTCCTTTCCTAAAGTTCTTAGAAGACAACTACAAAGCCAAAGTAGGATCATATTTAATGCCTTCTCATAACTGCTACAGCCACAAAGTGGGAAAGTGTCCGTGGTACAATTGACTACAATTGCAGGCAAGTTTTCAGTCCTATTGGGTTCCGGGCAGGCAAGTTTATAGCGGTAGGACTGTAGGAAGGAAAGTTTCCCTGTATATAGAGATCAAGCTAGAAGAGATAGTCTGTGGAAAATCTTTTATGTAACAGTTCACTAAATGTAGCTTTTCTGAAGCATTCATCATGGTAGTATCAAAAGTCCAATTGCAAGAGGAAAGGTATTAAATGAAGAGCAATTGTGTTTTGGATATTATTTACATTTTATAACTCTGGGATATAAAACAAACAAACAAAAGCATATCCCACTCTAAACAAACTCCTAGACTGAAGGCTAAGGTATTTATTACCCAAGATCTGGTTATAGTAACTTACTGCTGCTTTCAGATCTCACCATCGGTATGCCCACAACAAACATGTCCACATAAGCAACTCATTTCATGCATTGAGGAAAAAATTCAGATTCTAAGAAACTGACATACTTTACTATACCAGTAACTTGACAATGTCCCCCATTAAAGTCAGTAATAATAACCTTATCCTGGGAGCTAACCAACAGCTAGATCTTCAGCCTCAGAGAGAGTGTTTAGCCCAGGATTTGGATGTTACCTTATAAACAAGAACCACCCTTAGGTTGTCAGCTAATTTACTTCTGAAGGTCCCTGGGTAGCACTGATTATTTAGACACTAGAGCATCCTGTGCTAATATGTATACTGTTTCCTTCACTCTATAGCAGGAGGTGCTGGGGAAGGTCTCAGGCAGAAGCTCCACAATGAGGCAGACACAGAGGGAGTTAATATCAGTTAGGGATAATACTGTTTGTCTTGTGCTGTGTAACAGTGTGTGCTGAGTCAGGAACTAACTCAGCACCCACCAGTATATATTAATTGGGACCTAGCTGGAAGACAGGTAGTTGATAGAGGGGGTCAATTAGCTGAGTAGAGCTATAGCTGTAGGGCTCAGTGAAGGGGAAGCAATCTCAGCAGATGGGATTATATAAACTGACAAGAAGGAGCCTGAAGGAAGGCAGAGGATGAAATGCCTGCAGCTGGTATTGGGGAGCCCTTTCACCAGAGGCAAATATGGAAGCTGGCTGTAGAATGTAAGTACATGAAAATAACACTATAGGCTGTGGCCTGCTGAATGAATATAGCGTGACTAGATGTCCCAATTTTATAGGGACAGTCCTGATTTTTGAGCCTTTTTCTTATATAGGCTCCTATACCCTCTGCCTGATTTTTCACATTTTCTGTCTGGTCACCCTAAATGAATATACTAAAATGTGGTAGTAAAGGAGACTTGGGGTGGGTGTGGTCTGTGATTAAGGCCTGAAAGGACTCTCACAGCTAATAAAGTTTCTTGGTTGGGGTAGAAGGAAACAGATTTCTCTGCTTCTTTTGCACCGGTATCCTGCATCTATCTTGGATCAAATAAACCCTATGGCCAGAAGCTCCAGAGGTGAAACAGCTCTCTACTCCCATCTAGAGGTGACAAAAAGAAACATTATGCCAGAGTTGTATTTGCCCAGGCTACCTACCCACCATTCCTTTAGTGACCCTTGGGAGTCACCATGCTGGTTCTGACTATGGATTTTGGGAGGTAGTAGGTGTGGTGGAGAAGCCTTTTCCAAACATTTGGCTCTTTGCTCAAGCATCTAACATGTTTTTGGCTCCCCTCCTGTCAGGCATTAATAGGGAGAGACCACACAGACTAAGAACTTTGCAGCAAGAGGCAATGCAGAGGATAGCTGCAGAGCTCAGTGGACTCTAATGGGACCCTGCCTACCCAGCACTTTAAAGCTAAATAACTAAGTTGGGATGTGTGATAGGGCCAAGCACCTCCCTTGGGAATGGAGATAGGCCTACAGAGAGGCACTTGGTTTACTGCTGGCTGATCGATGAGTGGGTTAGGTGATGTGACAAAGGGGCATTCCCACCAGTTGGTGGGAAGGGACTTGGATGGACCATTGATCCCCAAAGTTACTGGGATGTGGGGGTTATTTTACTCTTTGTGTGTGTGTGTGTGTATGTATGTATATATATATATATGCATGCACACTGTTTTTTGTTTTGGTTTTTGTTTTTTTCCCCCCAAGATTATGACTCTTCCCCTTCCCCTAACAAAGATCTCCCTGCTCGTGTACGGTCTGAGTGCTGGGCTGGGGGAGGACGGTGAAGAGTTCTACCTGTAAATGGCACCCCAAGAAGCCATGTTTAATTTTCCAGTGTTTCTGGATGGGGCGAACGTCAGTTTAGTTATTTGTCCCAACGGATCCTAAACAGGGGGTGGCAGTTTCCTTGGAGAGATGGTGGGGGAGAGAAGAGAGGAACTCCAGGCTGAGGAGTGTCCCAGGGGTTCCTAGCTGCTCCTGGGCTTGCTCCAGCCCCTGGGGTCCCACATCCTGTTCCCCCAACCTGATCCTAAGCTCTACAGTGGCTGCTCCAGCCCTTCTTGGCCTGCTCTTGCCTCTGCTCCACCAGGGTTTGTGTGGGCACTCAGGTGCACACCCTGGTTTTGGTGCCCCAACCCTAGATATATTGAACCTGGCCCTCTGTGCTGTCTTGAGGGTTATGTCAGCATGAAATGTTTTCAGCTAAGCTGTAAGATTGGACTGGATTTCATGACTCAAAAATACTTGGGCATACTAGTGGTTTTGAATTTTCAGCATCAGTTTCTTGGCTTCCCCCAGCGCACTCCTTTACCCTCACTCCTCCCGGGCAACAGTATCCCAGGCTCTGTTCTCCCAGGGGTGGGGTCACTGTTTGTGTGATGTGGGGCACAGCATTTGGACACAATCCCATGGTCCCAGTTTCCCACCCAGTGCAAGTCTAGAAGGAGAGAGCAGGCTGCCAGGGGGAACTGATCCCTGCACTGCTGCAGAGCCTGGCACAAGGACCAAGAACAAGTGTTTGTGTCACCTCTGTCCTGGGGTTGGCAGGCTTGGACTGAACTTCTGGAGCAACTTAGAGCAGCCTGTGGGGTGTCCTAACTTGTGTCCCCTACTGCCTTAACCCAGCTCTTGTGGCAGCAGGGAATTGCCAAGGCAAGACACAAGACTGCCCTGATATGTCATCTCCTCATTGACATGTCCCCTTTGTGCTGGCCTGACCCAGAATACACTTTGCCCCGGGGGTTCCTGTAGGCATTGTAGAGCTAGAAGAGCTCTGCACTTGTCAGAGTGCCTGCTAGGCCAAGACAGTTCCCTGTTAGGGTAGAGCAGACACCTTTTCTAGATGGCTGGATCACAGAGGGGAAATCCCTTCTTTAGAGAGCCTTCCACATGACAGGGTGGAGCACTAGCTCTTTGGCACCTAGACCCACCTATGGTCTAATCTTTTGCTTGCAATAATTTGATTTTTTTCCAAATCAGCTCTTGGAGTACTGCTGGATAATGGCTTCCTAGCTGTTCACAGAATAGTCATGTGTGATTTGCCTTAACAGCACATTTCAAAGTCCTTCATCTAGCCAGAAAGTACAGGAGGGGAAAAAAATTACTCCCCTATGCTAGGTGCAAGAATTGTAGAACAATAGCTGTCAAAAATGCAAAAGGTATTGTGAGGTGCCATCAAAATAAGCACAGTGTCAGAGCTCCTGTGCTAAAACTGGAAAACAAAATGCTCGTTAGAAAGACATACACACATCCTGTCAAATCCTTGAACAAGCTAAAATGTGCCAACATCTGCAGCTGTAAAGAGAGTGCATTATAAAGTGAGAATGTAGGAAACTAATAGGAGAAATGAGCATGCAATTGGGACTTGAACTGCTGAGTCATAATCTTGTTTCAGCTGCTGAGTAGCCTTAGGAAATCAGTTTGCTTCTCAGATCTTGTTATCTGAAAATGGGGATATAGTATTTACCTACAGACCTACCTTGCAGGAGTGTGGTAAGGATTAGTTAAGGCTTTGGAAATGTAAATTGCTAAGTACGTAAATGAACTGGCAAATGTCTGTGTTCCACTGCTCCCTGCTAGATAGAACTGCAGAGCATTTCAGAATCCCACAGGCCTTTTAAAACTGGTGGAGAGTCTCCATTAGCTCAGGTTTTTGGGGCCTCTACTTTGATGCAGAAGAATGCAAATTCTGCTCCTACTTCTGTCACAAAGCTCTGAGTGTCTGAGGCGTGTGGCATTGTGATAATCATGAAGTCCTGGGTGGCTGCAGATTTGTGACGTTTATTATAATTTACATGTGACTGTTAGACACAAGGTGGGTGACCAACTTCTGTTGGTGAAGAAGGCAGAGCTCCGTCATTAGTGACCAACAGTGGTGTTCAGTGGGTGGCCATTTGGTGGCTTAGGTTGTTCACAAGATCCAATTTGACACTTATTGGAGGTGTCCGCAGACACACCAGAAATGGACTGGTAATCTAAACTGAACTACTCCTCTAACTCCTAAAGGTGGGGCCTCCAGATTAGGATTGAAGCACGGTGATGAGAGAGTTGGAGGGACACCTGCACTATTGCTACCAGTGCTATGAGTAAATGGAGAACTTCATTTTCTACTACTGCTAATTAACCTCTCATGAACTGTACATTCCTCTGGAAAAATACCTTTTTAAATGTGCAATTGTTTTGCACGGCTGCTCTCCAATGGGCTCAAAATGAACCTAAAACGCATATTGCACATAGTTTGAGACACTCCCGTCAGGAGACGGGGAGAATACACCAGAGCTTTCTCTAGCATCTTTCATCCTCCAGGTATCTGAAATCACTTTAGAAAGCAATGAGTTCAACACTAGTAATTTTAAAAGTGCCCAGATAGCTGACACAGAAATTCATGTAATAATAGAGTGCTTGAATGGAAACATTTTACAAACCGGTGAGTGGGGGAGATTTTAGCTCCCAGCCATCCTCCTGTTCCGGAAGTGAAACCTGGCTGCTTTCCTCTCTAAGAGATCATTTACATGTTCAGGGCCAGCATGGCAAAGAGGCTAGAAGCCGCCTTCTTATTTTAAGTAAGAACTATGTTTCTTCTTCACAGCCCTGAGTCAGCAGCCTAGCCTAGTCGGCAGCTGACATCAAAGGAACCCAAGCAGGTGCTCAAATGCTCTGCTGGGTTATGACCTACATGCATAGTTTCCCTCAGATCCAGGGGTGTGGGGCCCCCTCACCTGCAGGCTCCCTGGGGCACTGCAGCATTGGAACTAGGTGCTGCTGCTCAGGAGTTGATCGTTCACTGACCGAGTCGCAGTCAGCAGGGTTTGTTAAGCACAGCTTGTAGTTGCACTACCACTAGTTTCAGAACACTGCAGCAAGACCTAATACGGCTAGGGCCTCTGATGCCCCTTTAGAGGCTGTTCATCGTCATGCAGGTCCCTTTCCAGTGACAGAGTGCAGATGTGAAGTATTTTTCTTTTATTGCCCTCTTTTCGTTACGTGTTAGCTTTCCCTGTTAGCTCTGAATGAGCTTCTTCATATTGAGTCAAGAAGGATAAATCATCCCAGTGGAGAGAAGAGCCACTCTGCAGTTATTCTTTCCCTTCCCCTCCTTCCCATCTTTAACAAATGTTTCATTTGTTCATCAAACTAAGCCCACTGAATCTTTGTTAGCAGCAGGTGCAATAGTTCAAGCATATGCTAACAGCCGATAACTCCCATTATGCCTCACACATGGGACAGAAAATATTAATTTTACAATTGCAGGCAAAGAGGAACTAATTGGAATTAAAGCAGAGGGAGAAGGCAACCAGCTTTTACAGTATCTTAGGTATCAAAATGGGGTCGGGGGGGAGACAATAGGATCCGGATATAATAAAAAAGTGGGGCTGGAAGGGACATCAAGCAGTCACCTAGTCCATCCCAGTGCTCTGAGGATTAAGTATAGCTGTATAAATAGGATATAGTCTTTCATTTTTTTTAGGATTTTTGTAATTAGTAGTGGGTGCTAAGCTGGGTAGGAAGGTAGGGTTTCTGGCCATTAAGAGTAGAGCAAGTCCTGACTCATTAAACAGGATAAAGTATGTTTCCTCCCCTCCTCCAGTTGGTGTTTCTGCCAGCTGCTTCATGATACTGATCCCTTCAGACCAAGAATGGTGGTGAATACTTGCCTTCCTGTACTGAGGGAGTATACTCATTCCGAGTGTTCACCTACTGTAGAACACAGGGACCTGCACACAGGAGTAAAGTTCATCCCACCGTTTTGGTACCATCTTCATGGTCCCAGAGATCATGAGTTCAAATCCTACACCTGGACCCAGAAATGTATCCATGGGTGGCATTGCCATGTTGAATTGCTAATGGTAACTTCCCTTAAAATGAGAGGTTAAACCTCTCACCCCATCCTCGGGCAACTCCACTGGTTCACTATGCATTTCATGATCCAGTTTAACATTGCTCCTTTATTTCCAATACTCTCCATGGACTTTATATTTCTTTGTTTATAAAGTGCATCAATAACCAGCCTGATCCAGCCTCTCTCATGGCCCTTGCCACTCTCGCTCTACTCCCTCACCTCACCAAAGCCTAGCCCACTATGTCCTATCACACAAACTAGCCACTTTTGCTTATGCTTATATTTCTCTGCTTCATTGACTTTCCATCTCATCTTCAGTAGAAGAGTATCTTTCACCACCATGCCTATACCTCTTAATTTCATTTACATTCTGCTAGTATCCATTATTTAACATTGTGAAATACAGAATTAAATATAACAATACAATTTGTATGAAAGAGATTATTCAGAGACACTTGTTGGGGGAGGCAGCGTTGCCTAATGGATAGAGCACAGCACTGGGACTCAGGAGATCAGGATTCCTTTCCCAGCTCTGCCATTGGATGAGTTAGCTTACCTCTGCCTCAGTTTCCCTATCTGTAAAGTGGGGATAGTGATGCTGACCTCCTTTAAAAAGTGCTCTGAGATCTTCCAGTGAAGAGTGCTGTACAATAACTAGGTATTATATAAATCCATGTCTTTTGCTGGACCATGCTATTTTTGGAAGAGCACAGGGGTTAATGCCATTGTCCTGCTCAACATTCCTTCTTTCAGTAACAATTCCGTTTTAATACCTTAGGTCCAAATTCAGAACTGTTACATAGGAGTAAATCTGGAGTCACTCCATTAAACTGAATAGTGTTAAAATCCAGATTTTCCCTTGTGTAACTGAGATCAAAATCTGACTTTGAGCTATTCTGCTTGCATGGGGTCTGATCCTGCAAAGACAACAGAAGCTGAGAGCATTCGACACCTCATACTACTGGGCTTATAATAGCTGTTGCATTTGCTTGGAGGCTGTCCAGTTTTACTAACCCTGTCCTAAATTCTTAAGCCAGCCCTCTGCACAGGGACCAGAATTTGTTTGGCATGTGTGCAGACTTGTAATGAAGGTGTGACAGGCAGGAGTGCTGATAAGAGTTCTCTATTTACTGCCCCCAGCCACTTGACCTGGGTCAGGGTTACAAAAGGTTGGCACCCCTCTCACATGACAGAGATCAGTATCCATTCACTCCAGTGGCTGCTGTCAGGTTAGGCAGCCAGTGTGGTGAGGCCACCGCCTATCCTCCAGGCCCAATATTGTCTCCCTGCTTCCTTGTGCTCCCCGTACATATGCCTGTATCTATCAGTTGTCTCTTGCCTGATGCTTAGATTGTAATCTCACTGGGGCAGGGACTATCATTTTGTTTGGTGTTTTTGTATTTGTATAGTTCCTAGCACAACAGGGTCCTGGTCCAGGAACAGGGCTCCCACGTGCTACTGCAATATATTTAAGGAAAAAAAAAAGTGGAAGCTGCCCAGCCTTCAGTTGCCCTACATGATTCAGCCTTGCCATACAGATGCCCGGATCAGATTGTAACCTCATTACCAAATCATGCAACAGCCTTGCAGTATCCTGGGAATGCTGACAGAAGGGCTGTTAAAGGGAACTCAAACCTGTGTGCTAGTGGTGGGGTGTATAACCCCTTTAATGGCTGCTACTATGTGGTTAAATGGGCAGAACAGTTATTTCCCTAGCTGGGAGACACAGTGCTGCTCCTAGAAAGAGAGCTTCCAGAGAGGAGAATTCCAGAGGTGAGGAGGAGGTCCAAGGGAGGAGACCTCCCCCCCCAAAGCTGGAAGAGGCTCACTCTGAAAGTGGCTGCATGCTTCCACCAAACCTGAGGGGGTTCAGTGTCAGGCTGAAGGCAGGAAGTGGGCCAGGAAAACAGCAGTGAGTCTGTGGAAGCAGACTCTAGCTGTTTAATTACAGGGTCCCTGGGCTGGAACCCAGAGGAGAGGGATAGTCTAATTCCCCACAGGGAAGCAAAAACACATGACTCTGATGGGGATGAGAACTATCGAGCCCAGCTTGGGGATGAAGGCCAGGGACAGTCATTAGATTTCTGCTTTTTTGGACTCTTACCCTGGAAGCAGTGGGACCATAAGCAATTGGGCCAGAGGGCTGAGTCATGAAAAGACTTGGTGTGACCATTAACAGGGAGGGCCAAATCCAAAGAAGTTACACCATGCTTGGCCAGGAGGGGGCATGCTGGTATTATCTGTGAAGTACATGTCACCCACACAAGTTAAACAAGCTTAAGGAGGCAGAGTAACTGATATGAGGAAGGCAAATCACACCCAGTCAGAGGATAGTGAGCGAATTCTTGGGACTCCTATAGTGGGTTGTTTTTAACTGAGGTTAAAAGGAGCGATTGCCTGTCTCCCATGGGAGCCCAGCAAGCACAGAGCAGAAGCCTCAAAGCAGAACATGACCAATGTGGAACAGGGACCCTATAGTCTCACCTCATGTGAGGAGCCCCTCTGAACTCAGTGGGCTCCTCATGTCAGAGCTAAAGGTTTGGGCTCTCGCTCTGCAAACGTACAGCTTGCTCTGTGATTCAAAGTTGCTGATGTCTTGACAAAGATGCAGGCAAGAGAGTTATTAGGTTTGTTAGAGCCAATAATGTGCTAGATACTCTCCAAAGAGAAAAGAAGACCCAGTCCCCCTCACCAACACCCTGAGATCAGAGCCTAAAGCCAGTCTAACTCTTGACACTAATTGCTCAGAGTTCTAGTTTGCATTCGCCATCTCCCACTCTCTCATGCGCACAGAGAATGGCAACATGAAGAGCTGTCTATGCTGGGGGTTAGGCTGGCATAGCTATGACTCTCAGAGGTGTGGCTTTTTCACATCTCTGGCAGACAGACGTAGCTCTGCCGATGTAAAATGTCAGTGTAGACCAGCCTGTAGATGTGTGAGCAGGCATGCAGAGGCTTGAGAGAGACTTACCAGCACAGGACTAGGCCACATACTGCTCAGCATTGAACAAATGACCTAGGACACAGTGATAATCTCATGTATCAATACCACCTGTTACTGACCCCATTCCGCTAAGTCATACAAAAGGCCCTGAAAGGTGCTCTTAGGCCAGGTCTACACTAGGAAACTAGGTCCTTATAACTACGGTATGTCACTCAGGTGTGTGAGAAATCCACACCCTTGAGCAACACAGCTGAACTGACCTAACTCAGTGTAGACAGCGCTAGGTCAAGGGGAGAATTGCCCAGTCGACCTAGCTACCGCCTCTCAGAGGTGGATTACCTACACTGATGGGAGGCAGTATCTTCTCTGAACGCTGTGGCGCTTAAGTATAGACAAGCCCTTATTTTAAACATTGCAGACTCTGTCAGCCAAAGACTGCTAAACTGGGTCTACAAAAAAAAGCCAAGTGTCCCTGTTCTTAAGAATGGCCACATTGGGTAGACCAATGTACCATCTAGCCCAGTATTCTGTTCATTCCCTTTGAAACATCTGGCACAGGTCACTGTTGGAAAACAGAATAGACAATCATCAAGTGATCCATCCCCCTGTTGTCCACTCCCAGCTTCTGGCAGCTAGGGACACCCAGAGCATGGGGTTGCATCCCTGACCATCTTGGCTAACATTGAACCATCTTTTGCACCCAAATTCCAGCTTGCATGCACAAGTGAGGATTTTGTGTGACCAAATGGGAGCAAACAGACGTGATTGGTTTTTTGTTGTTTTTTTCCAGGAGAAGGCTCCTCAGAAAATGTGCTCCTTAGTCTCTGACCTTCCTGTAGCAAGTAGATGTGAGGTTCTCCGTATTCTAATGTATTTTCTTCCTCCCACATGCTTAGGAAAGAATAAGGTGATGTTCCTTTTTTGGCATAATCATATTATGTTTCTAGTTATAGTCTGCAAAACATAATAAACCAATGTAATTTATAAACCAATACCATGTGCCCAGCATTCTTCGTCCAGAGATTGGAAACAGATTTACAAAGATGGATAAGCAGGGATGTCTCTGTTCTCCCAATGGAGAAAATGAGGCACAGAGAGTTAAATGACTTGCTAACTTTTTGTACTGCAAGTCAGTGGCCAAGCCAGCAGTTGAACCCAAATCTGCCACTGCTATTAGGTGCTCAAAGGACCTTGGATCTTATGTTTAAAGAACATGCATCATTATCATAATTATATTAAACGCAGGAAATACTTAATCAGGATCCAATTAGCCTAATAGCAAACTGCAATACTGCTGCCTAACTGGGATGGTAGTAACTAAAATTTCACTTAATATGGATGCATTTAGGTAATATTAAAGGGAATTCACCTATATATTATGTGCAACACTCTGAGTTCCCATCTGTTAACACAGAAACTGCCAAGTAAAGATCAAAAGAAATACTGATTAAATGTAGTCAATGGCGTTGGTTTTTGTATGTAAGTTCTACACAGTATTTCGTATTAGCTATTAGGGTTTTTTTGAAATGCCTCCTTTTCTGGCAAGTTGATTGGCTGTCCACTCAGATGTTCTAAATAAGGATTCTGCCATAGTCCAATAGTTAATGGAGTGACTGTTGCTATGTATTTGAAGAGATCACAACACCATCATGTACTAGGTGAGGAGCCAGATGAAAGAGGCAGGGGCACCCTGGGAAGCATCAGCTGGAGCATGCAGCACGGGGCCTTCCATTGTTGTGATGGCAGGTGGATCAGGCTGGAGGTGGCTGAGTGGATTCTCTACTATGGGGGATGCTGCCATAAAGTAGCACTGAGCTTGTGAAATAAAAACATCAGCAGGAGTCTCAGGCATAGGTGTAGATTCAGGTTAGTGTTGTCAGCGAGTTAAACATGGCCAGAGACTGCAATGTGTGGTGGTGATGATGATGCCATGAGTTATCGGCATTACTGAGCTAAAGAAATCCCACACAACTGTCCCCATTAAATCACTACTAGCAGCACTGGGCTTGGGTCTTCAGGATTAGCACAGCTAGATCTGCTAGAGACAAAGGAAAGGAGGCCATAACTGAAAAGGCTAAAATTCACCAGGAAATGAAACCTTTGTTTTCTTGCTTTGCTGTGCCTGCATGAACCGAGATACCCTTGCTGGTTAGCCAGCAAGGGTAACATGTCCCTCTAACTTGCGATATGGACTTACTAAAGAGCAGATTACTACATAACTCCCAGCACTGCTGCACTAGAGTCTCATGGAATGGTCAGGCTTCCTCTGACACCAAAGATGCTGTCAGTGCAGTAGCCTGAAAGCACATGGATGATACCAACAAAGGAAACCTGTTTCTAATGCACCTAAAAAGTTAGTGTTTCTCAGAGGATCATCCCCACTGCGCAACCTTGCATTCAAAGGGAATTGTTGCAATCAGTAACATGGTTTAAAAATACAACGCACTGGTGCTGACCCTGCAATAAAAGCTGGTCATACCTCTAACTGATGTAGCCAAAGCCCCCAAAAAGATTTTATTAAATGTCTGTTTTGATAATTCATCTTTAGCTTAGGGCTTTATCATTATTAATTTGTATTATTTGTGGCACCTACACACCCTAGTCATGGACCAGGATCCCATTGCGCTAGGTGCTGTACAAACAGAACAAAAAAAAAAGTCCTTGCCTCAGAGCCTACAATCCTAACCAGTCACCAAAAGGGAGTCAGACAGCTTTAAAATGAAGATGGGTTCTGGACAGGTCACATGACTAGTTAGATACCCAGCCTTTCACCTCCACAGCACCACCTCAGATTGGTAGTGACTGGAAGTTGACACGCATTGAGCATTTGGTTAAGACTTTGTTGGCCTCAGACCAATTCTCAGACAAGTAGCCACAGTCTCAGAAGTGGCAAATTACTGGCCCTTCCATGGGTTTCGGGGGATAGTGTTTGGAAACTTGTATTGCTGTTCTGTGCCTAAATGGAGGAATTCATTCTCCACAGGTGTCAGTCTTACACCTGTCACTGGCATGCAATTCAGTAAAAAGAGCTTATATAAAGGGCACCAAAACATTTCATAATATTAACTACTCTTCTTGAAAGAGTATCTTTCAAGAAAAGCCCAGTCTTACAAGTTGGAGAGTGACTTAGGATCAGTCATTCTCAAAGCTTCAGCTGAGCTTGTAAAAGGTTCTTAGGATCATAGCAGTTAAAGATAAGAAATATTCATTTACATCAAGTCCCTCCCCTAGCAAGGGGAGAATATAGTCCCCAGGAAATGATAAGTCACTAAAAGACTGAATAAAGGATATTTCTCCTGGGTCCTTAATGCTTTTTCTTTTTCTCATTGGATACTTTTTATAAGATATGAAAAGAGAATGGGAATTTCTAGGTCTTTCTGTAAATGAAAGGTTGAAGCACCTTGCTCCTGTAAAATTAAAATCTACCACTTGGGAAACCCAATTACAGCTGTGTAAACTACCAGGCTCTCCTTTATGGCAGAGTTTTGTTGTATAAACAGTATTATAGTTCTAATATTTCCTGCTTTTATCATGGGGGGGGGGGGGAATAGCCTTTGGCCTTAACTAAACAGAGGGATTTGGCCGTGGTATAACTCCACCACTGTAGTTTCAAACAAGGGTAAGCCATCCTGGTGCAAGATCCATGTTACACTGGCACAGAATATCTATCCTGGGGTATTGCAATGAGTGTAGAGCCACACCAGAGCAAACAAAGCCCTATGTAGACACAACTTTTGTGAGAGGGTGAAGGATTATTTAAAGAAAAGAAGATGTTGCTCCAAGAGGTTTTAGCATCTTACAAAGGATGTACATTATTTTGTAGTTCTTCCATTTGCCAAAAACTGATCAGGAGAGAGCAGAAAACAAAGCCAGCTGCTGTGAAGGGTGGTCTGGAATACTCAGGAGAATATTTAAAAAGAGAACAACAAAAGGTAAGCCCTGTGAGACTCAAAGGTACAGAAATCAATTCTGCCTTTAAATGGTAAGTGGGTTTGGTTTGGTTTTTAATTCAGGGAGGTAAAATGTCATGCTACCAAGCTGACATTGGTCTCTTCTGACCTCATTGGAAAGAAGTGGCAATACTGGTGGATCCCATCAGTCTGAAGTAAGATCAAAGCTGTGTAGAGAGATGTACTGTAAAATGTTGGGTACCAGATCTAAAGGAGCTATGCATACTTGCACCAGCTGAGTATCTGGCCCATTTCATACACACACCCTTAATATCTTACATAATCAAAGAACAGTTTCCCCAGATGTTTTAATAGAGTGCTTGTCGGTTCATTTTTAGGCCCTGTCCACAATGGAAGCAGAACCCCCAGTTTGGGGAATATACCTCTGGTCTGGACCCAGCGTACAGTGCACTCTGGAGGGTTGGTTGGTGGTTTTTAATAACCATCCTGTAAGATTAAGTCTCATAGCAACACACCCCTAACTAACAAGACAAGTACAGTTGTTCTGCAAGCCATATTCTAGCTATGGATGGATGAGCCTAAACCAAAGCCCTAAGTGGTGATCTGAATAAGAGTTCACAGCACCAACCCATCTCTATAATGGGCCAAATCAAGCACCCTGGAATATGGGAAACTTCAGACTTGGATCCAGATTTCTATCCCCCATTTTTAAGTGTTTAGATATAGTTTTGGAGTAGGCCCATCATAGAGATATGGTATAAATGGAGTCACTCCAATGAAGGCACAGCAGCTACACTGATGTAAGACCAATTGAAGAATAGAATTAGGCCCAGAAAGTTCACATCTGGGTTTCTTGATCCATAGTTCAGACCTGAGCTTTATGGGAGGGTGCCATCTCTACTTACAACAGCAGTGTCTAGCTGTAACCGTATTAGAACAGTTTCAAGCAAGGTTACCAGCGCTTTGGTGTGGACGTTACATTTAATAATAGATATTGTCTGCTTTTTAGAAATTGTTTTCCTCTTAGAAGATAAATCGATAACTGCATAAAACTCACTCCCATTTCTCGTTTGTATTGGTGGTTGGCTGTTTTTAGAGAATGAAGACTCTCTCCCATGCAAAAAATGTAATTGTATAAGGAAGATTTATGTTTCATACACAGATATGCAGAAGCCATTCCAAAGAGACTTTTTTTTATAGATCACAATGCAACTATAGTAATCATGCAGGGAAGTTAATGGCACCCCGCTGAATTCTGCAAAGACATTACAAAGAAGAGTCCAATAACCTGAGTGAGAAATTAATCTTACAGTAGAATTATTTAAGCCTTCTAATCTGTTGAGAGAGGATTTACTGGCGCAATACTAAGCAAAGCTGTGGTACTTATACTAACAAATTATAAGTGCATTTATCTGCTTTAGAAAATGTTCATCACCAAAATTTGTATGACTGTTTGGTTGGTTGGGTTCTTTCCCCATATGAAGTTTTATGGGTAGAAATAATTATTCTCACTGTCACTTGTTAACCCCCGCTGCCCCTCACACTCACTCACTCTGTAACAAAGCCCTTCTCTAAAGGTAAGCATCCAACATAAATTCCCACTCTTGGGTCACAGTTTCCAGCAAATGTTGTAGGAGCACTTTACAACAACTTGACTTATGAACCCCAGGGGAGAAGAGCATAACTGGGGTCAATCAATTCTGACGCCTGGAGCTGGCAACAAAAATTTCCCCTGAATGCAGAACTCCAGGTCCAGCATAAAATATACTTGTGCGAAAGTTCATGAATAAAAACATGTCTGGTTTATAAACGTTAAAGGTCAAAGCCTTATTTTTCTTCCTCACGTTTATTGCAAAACTGGAACATCATTACTCACAAAGGGAGTTAAAAAAGAGGCAATTACATTTTTATCTTAACTCTGTACGAAGTCAATTAATATATTGTGTCAGTTTCAAGAAATATTCAAACAGTTTATTTAGCTGCGGTTTTTGCCTGAAAAGCTGATAACTCACATCAGCAACTGAAGGTCCTGATCTGTCAAAGCACTTAAGTGGGTGCTTAACTTTGGCTTCAAAGGGACTACTCACCTGTTTAAATGTGTGTAAGTCCGTTGCTGGACTGGGACCTGAGTCTCCACGTGCTCTTCTTGTCAAGCTTCAGGCAGAGTGCTCATTACATCCTGACGTTGCTTTGCCACGTTTGTGCTGTGATATTACAGCAGTTTAGAACTGTTCAGAAAAAATTCAAAGCTTTTTTTGGTCAGAATGTGCTAATACGTCAATCTAAACATCCTGTGGGACTGTGTCCCCAGCCCTCTTAAAGGGCCAGTTCACCCTGTGTCAAGCAAGAAACCTGAACATTTCAAGACAAGAGCAAGCAAGCCAAGCAGAGTGACAGTGTGATATGCATGACCATGTAATGCAATATCTGTGATGCCACTGGATTCAATAACGTGAACTTGTGGTGGGGTTGACAGTGGGATTTCGGCACTGTTAATGTCCTCATTCTGGGGCAGCTGAGAGTTTTTTCACTATCAAGAGATGCATTTCACCACATTAACACACACAACTTACATTTATAGTGTGAGAGGCTTTTTGCACAGCCCCAACAGTTATGCAGTTGCAATGTTTGCTCTTTTGTTAAGGCCCTATCTGGAAAACACATTGACTGGTATGGGATACCTCAAGGGAGGAAAGCTATGTGTATACAGGGGTGGCAGGCTTGTATAATTTTTGGTGGTGCCTAGAATGGGTCCAAGACCCACCCCCTGCACGCGCACGCATGCACACACACGCTTGCCTAAAGCTCTGGGAGGGAGTTTGGGTGTGGGAGGTGTGCAGGTTCTGGGAGGGAGTTTGGGCACTCGGTGCGGGCTCTGGGCTGGGGCTGGGGCAGGGGGAGAGGGTGAGGGATGCGGCGCTTACCTCAGGCAGCTCCAGAAGGCAACCCGCATATCTCTCTGGCAGCAGCTCCTAGGCCAGGGGATCTCTGCACGCTGCTGCCCACAGGCATCACCCCCACTGGCCACAGTTCCTGGCCAACGGGAGCTGTGGAGTTGGCGGTCGGGGCGGGGGCAGCGCGCACACACACACACACACACACACACACACACACACACACACACACACACACACACACACACACACACACACACACACACACACACACACACACACACACACACACACACACACACACACCCCCCTACCCCTACCCCTTCCAGGGGCTGTAGTGCCATTCCAGCCGCTTCCGGGAGCAGCGCAGAGCAAGGCCTAGCTCCATTGCGCTGCCGGTGGTGGCCGGGTTCCCCCAGGGCCCTTTTTAAATTGCCTGGGGGTGGCAGGCAGGGCCGGGAGATGCTCCAGGAAAGGTGCGCAGATGGGGCAGGAGGAGAGACCCGGTCGCAAACATTGGTGGAGCCGGGCCCTGAATATTCCTGGAGCATAGGCACCACAGGCCCATATAATTCGCCACCCCTGTGTATATAAACAGTTCCAGGATTAGGGCCTTAGTTCTGCATTCAATTTCTGTGCTTAGGAACAGACTTACTTTGACTATTTCAAGTAGCATTATATACATTGAAGATACCAGCAGTACACACACCCCTTTCGATTTAGCATAGCTAGTTATTGCTGAGTGATTGGATGTTCTAAATCAGGAAAGGTAGGTATAGGGTTCCAAGTCAAACTGAGTATATCACCACTGATTAAATATACCTTTCATGAGCAAATACCTGCTAACTACTGAAGTATTAAACAAATACATTTTTAAAATAGTCTTTCCTTTGTATTTTTAGTCTGAAAATCAGAAAAAGGAGACTGTGCAACAGTCAATGGCAATATATAAGGTCAGAAGAAAACTTTGACATAGCAGCAATCTGCTTTTTGAAACAGCACCTCTTCCATATCTCTGGGCCCTGATTTAGACTGTATAGTCAAGCCATTTATAAACCAATATTTATTTCTTTATCACAGTTATTGGGATTATGGAATTAATTGTTCTGGGAATATTGGATACTCATTAAATAGTATAATGAAAATATACTACACAGGGCCACAATTATGTTTATTACACTTATTATAACAGTAGGATAATGTCCTCAAAGTTATGATCTGTCTTGGATGGTATAGACCCAACAAATCCTGCATCTTGGCAGGGGGTTAGCCTAGATGACCCTTGCATTCCCGTCTAGCCCTATGGTTCTATGATAGCCTTATGCTTACTTGTGACCAGCAAAGACAAATGTGGCAAACCAAGTTCTGCTCTCATTTATACAAAGAGTGGAATTTGGCTCTCTATCTCTGCTTGTCATTTGGAGTATACTGAGGGAAAACTCTGGTACTGGAAATTAGTTTCAGTGCCCACTCTTTCCCTGAGCATCATTACTGGATCAGACACAATTGTCTGCTTTTTTTTTAATTATTTTCATACTCCCTGAAGTGACAGGTGTCTCACCACAGTAACTGAGAGCAGAGTACAATGCAGTAAAAATTACTGCACAGATAACTATGCAAACTGGAAAAAGAGAATGCTAAAGGAAACATCACAAAGCACCATTCAGTTCAGCAAATAGCAATACATGTTCAGTGTTGTAGTGTTTATGTTGGCAAGCACTTTGCTTAATGGAAACGGAGAGACCCATTAGTTAATAACAACATCTGCGTTTTATAGAGCACTTTTTATCAGTAGATCTCAAAGCACTTTACAAAGGAGGTCAGTATCATTATCTTTATTGTACGGATGGGGAAATTAAGGCATAGAAAGGGGAAATGACTTGCCCCAGGTCACCCAGCAGGCCAGAATTAGTCAAGCATCCGACTCTTCCGATTCCCTGGTCAATGCTTTAGCTACTACACTACACTAAACATCTTGATAAGTTGATACCTAACCCAGAACAAATGTTTTTGTTCTACTTATAAGGGATTCACTACTCAGGTAAGCGGAAGGGTACGTACACATAAAGTTACATACACATTGTCAAGGATTTCCTTATAAAATAGTGAGATGTGGGATTCTTTCGTCTCAGACAGGGCCAGATCTTAAAGTGTTTACTCGGTGCTTTCCCACTGTCCTGACAGCTTGCACGAGTGAGTAAAAACTGAGTATTTGACCCATATGTTTTATCTTCCAGTACATAACACAGCGCTAATGTGGATTGGGGCTTACTATGTCATGCAATATGTTTACTTGAGTAATACTCTCTACCCACCAAAGCCATAATTTGTTGTCAGCTGGCATTGAACTATGGACCTCCAACACCAAAGCCTCTTGAGCCAAAGGAGTAACTCCATTAGCCGACAGCTGTTGTAGACTCAGCTAATACAGCCATTCGTGAGGGACAAATACCACCACACTGTCCTACACTTGAATATGCCAATAAAAGCTACATTAACTCCATGTGTTTTCTCAGGCTGGCTGAGGTTTAATACAGGCCAAAAAAGAGATCAAATGTTAGATTTCTTCATTGCTCATTTCACTTTTAGACTTTGATATACTGTCCCCAAAATCATGTCATTAATGATAATTCCAAATTAGCTGGATTGCAGAGCCCTCATCCTTCTGCATCACCAACATGTGTCAGAATTATTACCAAGCTGCTTTAACTAGAGAGGAATAGAGTCTGAGGTTGATAACACAGGGAGAGATTATTCCTCTTTGAGATGTGAACATTTATCATCTTCAGGATAGCTGTACGTCCAGTTGTTCTTTCCAGTCCTTCAGAGAGCTTGACACTGAAGTATAAAATAGTCTAGATGTTAGGAATAATCTAAGAGAAGCTAGTATTTTCCCCTGATAATATACTCACTTGCTCTTTGGAGTAGTTATTTGTGAAAGAAACTGTGGATCACTATTGTAGCTGAAAATATTGAGAGCCATGTCTATTTTGCAAGTTATATTGTTTCAATTATTTTAATGACCTTACACTGTTGCTAGATCTGATATCTTCACTCTGTCTCCAAAATTTGCCACTGTGAAAATTAGTTTGTGTATTCCACCGGGGGATGCCTGAGTGACCTGTGAATGAGTTCCCAAAGTACTTTTGATTACTTTCCACACTCAGCAATTATAATTTCCCAAATGACTGAAGCCTCTGATGAGATAAAATGCAACAAGTCTTTGTCTTCTTTGGTTATAAATGCCATGTTAACGTGGATAGCTATGCAGATGGTTACTTTTAGACCATCCAAGGATGTGTCATGTTGTCTGATTTAAGGTGAAGCCAATATCATTCGGTCTCTGCAGTCAGGAGGAAACACATATCACTTAATTACTTTGTTAGAGGCTAGGGTGCAGGTGTTAGTGCAGTAAGCTCATTTTATGACTTCTTGGACACAGCTGCTAAGGTGAGGAGGAGGAGGTGTTGCAGAGATCCTATTCCTCTCAGGTGACTTGTTTGTTCAAACAGTAGCTCTGGATTTAATATTATGAGGCAGGAAAGCCAAGCCTCAGGGGCACAGTTAAAGGCCCTTCCTTCCTGCATTCTCTAGGGGTACTAAAGTAACCACACGGGAGTCTATCCCTCAGGCCCATATAGACATCTCCACTTGTTGTTGACAACAGCCTACTCAGATCTTACTGGCAGCTAAGGTTTCTTATACACTGAGGAAACTAAAAGGCAGACATAAATCAGAATAGGAGCTATGGTAATGGTGTTAGCTATGCAATTGCAGGCCACTACCTGCCTTATCGGTCGTTGACCACTAAGTAATGGTGCTGACATGGAGTGCCTACCCTACAGTTTCAGAGTAGCAGCCGTGTTAGTCTGTATCCGCAAAAAGAACAGGAGTATTTGTGGCATCCTACAGTGGTAATAAACTCCTCTCTTAGATCCCAGGAGTGACCACCTGCACTTAACAGTGTCTGTGACACCTTTATTTAAAGGAAGATCTTTATATTCCCATTGATCTGGGCAATTATCGTTCTACTGCTGATATAATAGGGAAAGGTTATTGCAAGAATGTCCCATTAGCTTTATAACTATCTTCACCCTCATTTTGACACATTGTGGTTTGAATTCAGGTCTAGGCACACTATTGGGATTGCAGATTCTTCTATTACCCTAAGAAGTCCTTCATTGCTTTTCCACCTTGATAGTCCAGTTCACACATTTTCCATAAGCCTAAAAATCATTCATACCCATTACAGACCAGAGAAAGGAAGCATCTGATCCTTATCTAACCATTTCCTTGAGGTCTGGAATTCCCTACCTTGTAGGATTAGATCCAGAGAATGAAATCCTGATTCCACTGACACCAATGAAAGTTTTGCCATTAACTCCAATTTCACCCAGAGTGTTTTTATGTTTAAAATAATGTCCTCACAAGCATTTTAAAATGGTGTAAAATCTCTTATGGAAGATGCTACAGTTCAATTATTAAATTAGTCCTGTAATTTTTATTAGTTTAGTTGACTATACAGTGGATTGAGATGCTTTCCATGATGCGCAATACAAAGGTGCCCTGCATTGTACAGTATATCATAAACATTTACACATTAAGTGGTAAGCTATAATATCAGATGTCACCAATACATGTCACAAGATGGTTATAAAGTGGCCAAACCAAAAGTGGCAGAAAATGAAATAAATTGTGGGAAAGCTCTGCTCCCTACAATGAACATTCTGTATTTTACATCTGAATAAATAAATTAAAAAAAAAGCTCAAATAATGAGCTCAAGCTGAGCATAAACCCACCCTCAGAAAATAAAATCAGGAAGCTACACTCAGCTGTGCCCATGGAGACGGAAGGAATGTGTGCCATTTGTTTTTTTTTTAAAACGCATCCTTTATTCACACTGTTATCTTTAGATATTACAACATATCATCTTTCCCTGTGGGCAGAGCAGAAATGACGATATCCAATGGCCATAGCATGAGGAGAACATGGTGGTTTAGTTGTTAAGGTTTTTTTTTAATCATAGATCAACAGAAAAGTTGGCAGTACAGGGGCGGTGGTTTTTTATACAAGCAGTAAAAGAAAGGGTAACGGCACACAGCAGAGTGGATGCAATCGAGGCAATAGGTTACACCAAGATGCCTATCATTACAGCTGGTCAGAAAATTGGAGACGATGGAGGTTCCCATGGAAAAAAAACTTTTTTTTGGCCAAAAAATTGAAACGTTTTGATTCTGAAATGGTGCTGTGGTGCTGCATGGGAGTTGTAGTGTAGGTGCCTCGTGCTCTTATCCTCCCCTATACGCCAGAATGCAGCACATCATAGCAGTCTCATGGCCACGATGCATGATGGGAGATGTAGGCCAGTCAGAAGCCTGTCCTATGGGAGCACAATGTTTCATATTCCATCTGAAGACCAGAAGGGCCAGGTGGCAGGGCATTTTTCTCTCAAAAATCAGAATTTTTCACACAAAGCACACACATCTTTTGAAAATATTTGTTTAGTCAAACACAGAATTTTCCATCAAAAAACTGTTTCAATAGAGAATGTGCTACCAGCCCTACTTATAATTACAAAATGTATGTCCATTATTTTTTCTTAGTTCTTCCTACATGATCCATCTTTACTCAAAAACTTCAGCTGTTTAATCAAATACAAGCAAAAGGTCTTTTCATTTAATTTAATTTATTTTCTTGTCAACCAGATTTTTATACCCAATATTTCTTTTTTTCAACCAAGTTCATTGACTGCAGACACAAGGCTTTTAAACAAGTATATACCTGTGGGAAATCGGGGTATTTCTCTAACACCATCACTGGGGATATTCAAGACTGCCAAGTGTCTGACAGGATGTTGGAAAAAGGGATGTTACATTTTTAAATCTGATTCTCCAGATTTTTGCAGCTAAAGCTGGAACATTAACATTATTTAATGTTTCTATTTTTCTATGCAGGGTTTTGTTTGTTTAAGCACTCCCTTAAAAAGGGAGAAAAGGAAAAGAAATCAATAGAAGCATAAACTCTTTCATTCCATTTTAGTCTCCCCTCCACACCCACTCTCACTTCCTGTCAGCTTCCCTTTAGCCCATGCCATAGGGCTCTGAGAAGCATTATATATCTTTGCAGTCATGCCGCTGAGGCTCTCCATGCTTTGCTGCCTCGAGAAGGAAGCTGCTAAAGTTAGAGCTTGACCCAGTGTATTCTTTGGCCTGCTCTGTCAGTGTGCAATACCAATCATAGAAGTTACCAATGGAAAAGACCCATTTAGGCATAGCTTCCCTCCTTTAAGAGATGTAGCAGATGTCTGAGGTTTCAGATAGAAATACTGATTTTTGACATGCTAAATTGGAGAAGTTCCAGAGTCTCCTATCACCGTGTGTAACCCACACCCACTCAATGTGCCACTCTGGCCAAGGCCCGAGACACTGTAGAGAGGCTGCTGAGCCTCCTGCAACCTTAGCTAATAGAGGTGGCTGGTTTAGTTCAAGCAGTAGAGTTTCAGCGTGTTAAGATTCCCAGGTTCAATCCCTGCAGATATTGATCAAATCAGGGACACAGCATTGCATTGCTGAGAGCTGCCATCATGTTTCTATGCAACTACGACAGATTCTGCAATAAGAGCTCTGTAAGGCACAGGCCAGAGTTCTGGAGCTCCACATACCACTGAGCTTCCCAGCAACACAAGATCAATGTAGACATTTCTACACCACATAAAGGGATGCAACTTGCCCACCTCTCTGTACACAGCCATCTCTGCTGCCTGGGTGAGACCGTGTCCCACTCGATCCTCTCTAACCGGTTGGGGTGATTAGTCTGCACAAGGATTGCTGCTGCCTAGCCTCTGAGTGGTGGATGCAAAGAAAAGAGAACTTTTTGTGCTTTCCGCCCTACAGCAGTGTCATCGGCCCTATGGGAGGATATGTTACTATTTATGTATGTAACTGGGGATGGGGGTTTCACTTTTAAAAATCCAGCATTACAGATGGCAACATTTCTCCAGACAGGGAGGCCTCCTCCCCATCAGATCAGGTACAAGAAAATAATCGCCATGAGTTGCTGTTAGTGGGAGATTGTTAGCTACAGTATGTATTTTTTAGTTTCCATCCTCTGCTCTGGTGATTTGAAAGGGGAAGAAATTACACCAGTATTGGCCAAAATATTTATGAAGAGGCTTCATATTGCAATAAAGAAAATAAATATTTAGCAAATGCTTGCTGCTGTTTACCAACTTTTCCAGAGTTTGCTGAAGCATTTACTCTGCAATTAGAGGCATAATTTGCAGCTCATGTAGACATACCCACACTAACTTTAATCTAACCAGTTTGCTAAAAATAGCAGTGGAAACTTGGCATCACAGGCTATTCAAACTCACCTGGAATCAGGGCTGGATTTCCAATTAGGCACATGCCTAGGGGTGCCGGCGTGGTAGGGGTGCCTAAAAGTTACAGTTAATACATGCACAGTTACCCTGTGGGTGGCCGGACTCCTGGTGTGGATTGGTGGCTGCCTAGCGTGTGGGGCTGGAGCAGAGTGAGCATCCGAATCAGCCCGCCTGGGGGGGGCGCAGTGAGCCGCGGACGGGCACGGCGACTGCTGAAGGTGCTGGGAGCGTCCCAGCCCCATCCCAATCTCGGTCGCTCTGCTGCCTCTGCCCCATGTCAGGGAGGGGAGTGGCCGGTACCCCATTCACTTGCCCAGGCAGAGCCGGAGCGCGCTGCCACCCTGGGCTGTGGGAGGGATGGAAGACACCCAGGGACCGCTTGCCATGGGGAGAGGTACAGTCCCACCCTTTGTGGCTCACCTGAGGTGGATGGGCTGTGCCCCAGCTTGGGCTGGGAGCAGTGTGTGTGGCGAAGGATCTCATGCCTTCCCGGGGAGGCTGTGTTTATATCTCTTTTCATTTCATACGGACAACACGAAGGTCAGCTCTAGGCGGGGTGGGGAGGAGGCGCGGAAGATGCTGTGCCTAGGGGCGCATAAGGTGTAAATCCAGCCCTGCCTGGAACCTCTGCGTATGTACTTAGATTGCTAGCACCCGCTAAAGCATGCACGGCCATACCCTCACTGTTATTTGTAGTGAGCTAGGCAGATGAAAGGTAGTGCAGGAATGTCTACACGCTGCAAATTATACCTCTGGTTGCAATATAGACGTACCTATTGAATAATACTTTGACTTTATCTAATGCCTTTCACTCAGACATTGCAAAGAACTTTGCACGCAGTAATAAATGAAGCAGGGACCTTGTCTCGTTTCCAGCCCTGTAGATAGGAGTAGAAGGATGCTTTGGTGGCTAAGGCACTGGTCTAGCCCTCAGAAGGTTGGGCTCTAGTCCTGGTTCTACCATCCACATCTTCGTGGCCTTGGGCAAGTCATTTAATTTCTCTGGTCCATGAATCCAAAGCTGATGTAAAGTTGGTGGAGGTGGCTCTATCTCTTCCCAGGCCAGTTCCATACCTGCGGGCACTGCACTATCAGAGGTGGGACAGGTAGAGTGAGGCTCAACTATGCCCAATTCTCTGCTACTGGAAAGTTTTCTGCCGGCAGCATGATTTAAAGCTGTTCCTTTGGAGCTTTAACTTACTCCTCGACTGGACAGCAAAGAATCAGGGAGCTTTGACTGGCTCCCTATCACCTCCCCTGCTCTGCCCCCGGTGCAGTGGGGAACTGTGCCCTCTGTTGCCCATCTGTACAATGGGGATGATAATACTTCCTTTATGTCTTGTCTGTTTAGAATGGAAACTCTTCAGGGCAGAGATTGTCTCACACTGTGTTTGTACAGCCCCTAGCACAATGGGGCCCAACCTCTGTTGATGTCTCCAGGTGTTATAATATTATAATAATTATAATGAAAGACATTTATTGAAATGGACTGTGGGGGTGTGAAGAGTGCAAATACAAGTAAGGACCCCAAAACATCTTTTGTTCTAACTAAAAAAATGCCCAATCCAGCAAATTAAAGGCCTGATCCAAAAACCATTAACTTTAATGGAACCTTTCCATTTACTTCACTGGCCTTTGGATCAAGTCCTAAGAGGCTGATACAGCTTTCACTGAAGTCAATGGGAATCTTTCTGTTTACTTCGATGGGCTTCAGATCAGAGCCTGGAGGAAATTAATTCATGTAAACAACGAGTACATAAAATATCAAACCTGCTCTCAGACAGAGAACTCCTAGGTAAGAGTCTAGCCTGCAGTGAATTTCAAGAGCAAAAGTAACAGAACATCCCAAGAAAGCGTGTTTATAAACAGCACTTTCTTCTCTGCTCTCCCCTCACCTCAGCAAGTGACCTCAATGACATGAGCCTGTCCTTTATATCAATCATTAAAGTGTTCTCATTACAACAGAAACAAATATTGGACTTTCTCAAGTTTAAAATACAGACCTAAGCCTTTAAGGGTTAAAGTCTGATGCTCCTCAGAGATGCCAGCCCCTATTCCAACCAGCCTCAAAGACAGCCCAGAGTATTTCCACCAGGAACTGTGGAAATACTGGGAAAGAATCAGAGTACATACTCCTACAACATGCTGACTGCATAACTTGATATGTAGGTCTCACATACGCCCTCACCCATCTCACAGCATAGAAAAATCCTAGCGAATTTAACAGGAAATGATAACTTATGTACATGATTTTTTTTTCACCATCCCTATAGTATTTTGTAGAGAATTACAGCCTTTCCATAGAATCCTAGAGGATGTTTCAAAAAGCCTATAAAATATATTAGTCTCTATGCCATTCTATAGGATTTTAGGGTAATTTCTATAGAAACCTATTACATTCTTATAGACCTCTACTGGTTTCAACCCTGTTTGAAAGCTACAGAGCTTTCCTGTAAGAAGGGCCAGACACAGCAAAGAAGATGTTAAAAAAGCCAGCAAGGCTGCTGCAATGATCTTATCGGTGTTAGCCAGTTGTTTAGAACTACATGCTGGCTGAAGAGTACAAAGACGGCCAGTCCCAAGTCCCTGTTAATCCTCTCCCAGGGACATCTGTGCCTGTCACTTGCCACTTGCTCACCTCAGCATGTCCTGGAATTCTCAGAATAATCTCACAACATTATTGCTGAGGTTTCAGCGTTCTGTATTCAATGAGCACGGCCTGGTCCCATAAACTAGTTCCAGGAAAGGAGAGGAAACAAACAAAGAAGACCATGTAGAAATGCAAAACCTGACTATAGCCATATGAAATTTAGTAGCTACCTCTCTGAGTTAGAACCCTCATGGTAACTAATATCTCATATGTAGAGCAACCATCCTGAACCTTGGTTATTCTGCCCACTTGTAAATGCATCTAAAATGATTTAAAATAAAATACCCCGGTATTTGACATCCCTGCTGAGAGACATAGATAATGGTGCAGGACCTATTTATTCATTTCTTTCATGGAAACAGCATTTTGTGTAAACTCAGCATCACAACTCACCATTTTTGATGTAAAATATTAGGTTATTATTAGTCTGCATATTCATATAGCACCATAAATTTATTTATGTTCATAAACATAAGACAATAGCCAGTTTCTCTAGGACAGAAAAAATATGGATTTGGGTAGGTGTCCATATAAAAGATTATTAAGGACTAGTTCTCCATGTTCCAGTCCCAGGTAACCTCACAAAGGTAATCTGATGGGTTTTGCTTTAGTTTTGTTAGGTGTCCTCCTTTAAGATCCAGTTCTTCATCTGGACATGGGCATGAATCCCTTTGTAACCAGTGCACATGCATCTCATTGAATTAGATTTCTCGCACTCTCAGGGGACCCATATGGGGCACTGAGTGTCCTAATGACAATATACATTAACATTGATGACAGTTGTCATTAATAATAGACCAGATCAAACACACACAAATAAAAACCCCCAATTTCCACACAATACCTCTAACCACCCCTTCCTCAAATGCATGAGAGAAAAGAGAGAAGCTTTAGTCATCATTTGGAATTTTGAAGTTAATGGCAAAATCTGCATTACCTGCAAACTAGAAAACTTTGGACAATTAATTGACTATCAACTGACACTCAAGAGTACATAATAATAATACTGTGTACTTCTATAACACCTTCCATCCAGAGATCTCAATAGGGCTGTGGGAAGAGAGCTACATAGTGCCTCCTGTCATGGTGTCCCTATGCCTCAGGGTTGCCTTAATCGAACCCTGCTGTGGTCAGATACATTAGCATTTGCTTCTCACCAGCAATACATCCATGTCTGTCCCTTGTGCATATCCTACCTGCAATATCACCATCAATATCATATTCAGATACCTTTTTAGAACTGTTTCTAAATTGGAAGCTCTATTTTAAAGGAGCCAATTAAGTGTCAAAGTAATCAACTTTTATCAGCAAGCTTCAGTGCAGCTGTTGATTAGCTGTTTTCCAATTAACCTTTTCACCTCCCCCCAAGTTAGAAAGTAAATTTATTTACACTGATAACAAGGCACAAATATACACCTTCCATTAGACCCAGATTGGCAATACCCTTTGCTAAATTCATATTGTTTTGGCTCCTAATCCAATCACTACCTCCCAGTCACAGCCCATCATATACTATCAACAGATACACATGATTTCCATGTAAGAGACCAATATTTTCTTGCACCAGATGATGTGCAATCCTGTGATGTTAACTCTCATCTAAGGCCAGATCACAACAGAAGACGGTGAGCCTAATTCTCCACTACCTTGCTATATCAGAATGGCAATGTTTTACACCCACTCGGAATCGAGTTTCCAGTACACTTAGATCTGAAAGATTTCCAAATCTGTTACTTGTAATGCTGTAGATCTGTGGCAGACTCTTTTAAGAAGCAGCTACGTAAACATGGACATTGTAATACTGCCATCACTTTTAACTTTGTCTAGCATTCAGTGTTCGTTGACTGTAATCATGTCTGTGCACTGACAAGTCTGATGGATAGTATGGGCTGAGATCACACAGAGGAGTGGGAAGGGGGAATCTTGTGCCAAGATTGTGTGGAGTTTATTTAACTATTCAAGCCATCTGTAAAAACAAGTTATCACATCCATAAATAAAATGGCCAGGTTGAGGATTTGGGATGGCAACTGTCTTTCGGGGGGATGCAATGTGATGGCCTCCCTTTGAATTAGCCTTCCAAGAGCTAATCACATTCCAAGGGGGGGGGGGGAAGTGTAAACTCCTTGGCACCTGCACTCACAGGCAAACACCACTGCTTCCACTAGGGGGTGTGCTAAAAATATCTATTTCCTTGGCCTCGAGATCTCATCATCTTGCTTGGCCTGGATATTTGGTAGAGATTGTTTTTCCTAGTTGACAGGACAAACCCTCCTCTCCACTGTGTTTGTTCATCTCTTGCACTCCCTCACCTTCCATCCCCACCCCAGATTTCATATAAACAGCCTGGTTTCTTAAAAACTCCAGCAGAATTTGTTCTAGCCTGAAAATATCCCAAGCTGAAGAAATAAATACATTTACCAGCACAAGAGCTACTTTATAATAGTTTGCTGTGAGCAACTGAATTCCAGTGTTTAAGAAATGGCTCCAAGGGACTATTGTAGAGCAAAGTTTCCCAGACTGTGGTTTGGGAACCCCTGCAGGCTGTCTGGAAGTCCACAGAGAGCTAGTTGGTGATTTGGTGCTGGCTCTCCTCGTTTCCAGCTGTTTCTACAGGTGTCCAGGCTTTTCATTGCAAGAAGGAGCCTGACCACCTATAAAAGCAGCTGGAGACAGAGGCAGCCTAACCTACTAGGGGTTACTGTTAAATAACAAGAGGAGGGGAAATAGGAAAATCCATCAGAGACTGGAGCTACCATTAAGTCTGGAGCTGCCAGACAGCACTTGAAAGGCACGTCCAAGGTAGAAGGAGAGAAAGGAACAAGGCAATACGCCTAGGGGAGCAGAGAGAGGTGGGCAATATGTAGGACTGTGAGCTCTAAGCAATCAAAAATTTTGAGTTTGGTCCCCCAAAATCTTGAGATCAGCTTAAAAAATCATGAGATATTAAAATAATAAATGTGGACTTCTACTTATTTCTTTCCTGGTGTTCAAGCCTTCAGGGCTCATATTTTCTCTGCGGCCATTAGAGCTAGAAATGTGCTTTGTTTTTCAAATGAAAGCTGAGATTGTCATGGAATCAGAGGACTCCAGGAGCTGGGGCATAAAGAAAAACAGCATGTCTCAAGAGACTCGCAACAAAAATTGAGAGAGCTGGCGTCACTGAGTATGCCCGGAGAGGAAGAGAAGCAGACTGCAGGGAAGCACATCAAGAGACTGAAGAAAGAAAGAACCAGATGGCCCAGAAGCATGAGCAGGACAGCAGGAGGAAGGAGAGGAACAGAACAGGTGGGTGGGGAGAGATGAAATGAACAGCAGAAGTAGACAGTGTGTTTGATTTTTTTTTTTAGAGACGAGACAACACTGCATTAAAGGCAGTTAAAACGGCATTACTAAGGTTATTTTTTTCACATAAGCAATTACTGTAGTTGCCATAGGGACGTTATGGAATTGTGAAAGGGAGGGGAGACTCTTACTAGGCAATCTTTCTCTTTTAAGGTGATGGGGAAGGATTAGAGCAAAACTGCAATAAACTACAAAAATCAAATAAAAGTGAAAAGCTGGAGGTTCTAAGGAGAAGGTAGTGCACTTTTACAAGAAGAGGGGAAGACATCAAACAGTTGGAAGTGATACTTGTCAGAGTTCAGGGCAGCTGCCCCTATATTCCCCTTCTGTGGTCCAGAAAGAGCACCCACTCTCAGGCTTATGGCTCCCCAGATGTCGCCTCTCTTGGCCGGAGACACACGTCTCTCTCCCTCTTGACCAGGGTATTTCCAGGCTGCCCAGTTCCCTGCCGGCACTGTGTTATTCCTAAGCCATACAGAGTGCCTAAGCAGGCCAATGACTGTGCTGTGCTTTCCCTTCTAAGGCTATAAATAGCATAATTACCCACGGTTAAGTTAGCACACACTCTTTGTAAGCAAGCACAGTTATTCTTAAGATAAAAGCATTACAGAGAAAATATATTAAGAACAATAAAAGAAGCTACATGCATGCTAAGGTTACCAGAGATCATCCCTGACTCCAACAAGAATTCTGGCAGGTGAACAGTCCTTCAAACCCCACCAACAGGTTTTTCTGAGGTCACAAGTTCATAACCACCTTGGCTCAGAACAAGCACCGACAGGAATCTGTGAGTCACGTGTTTATCCAGTTTGGGCTTTTGCGCTTGTCTTTATGTAACAAGTGATCAATCAGCTGACAATGGATGCCTCCTCTGGGTGATGCTTCAAAAAGATGGCTGTGGAGGTGGGATGTTGCCTTCCTCTCCTCCCAAGTATTTCCCAGGAATCCCACTTAACTTTGTTTGTCCAGCACGTTGTGTCAGAATCCTTTGAAGCTCATAACACTTTCCAAAGTTTACATTGGCTACATCTCCTAGAGAAGTTACCTACAGTCTCACAATAATACATACATATTTGCATTTTTAAAGCAGTGACCTCCTAAAATACAAAAACTGAATTCAATAAACTTTAACTTAATTCAATAAGATTTGTCCAGGAAATTGCCATATCTGTCACGATAGTAAGAAGGAGAAGAATGGTAGCAGGGAGGTGTCTAAGAACTACTCACTTCCCCTTGGAAATTCAGGGGAAATCTATGTGCAGACTAGGCGGAGAGACAATTTCAAGTGCATACATTATTCTTCCTTCTCCTTGCCACAATCTGTTTTGCAGTGCTGTTCTTTGCTATTAAATTGGTGCCACACATGTGTCACATGCTGGGTTGCAGAAGTGGCTGCATTTTGGGGATGGCTGAAATTGTCCCTTCGTCTCTTTTCTGTTTCAGTTTGTGAAGCACTCAGGGGCTGTATATATAATCAGCCTTGCCTAATTGCAATTGCTATTATCCCACCAAATCTTCCTGGTTCTCTTATGTTATCTTGATACGCCTACCCCCATTCTCTACTCCACTATGAGCAGATCAGAGTAGTGTCAATCCCAAGAATAACCCTTGTTGCTTTGGGGCTACACATGGAAAGACAATTAAGAATGGAATATTTTGTCTATTTCTAACTGGATCCCTCAAGATATCTCATCAGTCCAGCACATGGCCATTTGATTTGTTTGGAAAGCATTCCTTTGAAAGCTACCTGAAGGACTCTCCCTTTTGCCTCTGCTCCACACCCACATTCCAGAGGGGCCTCAGATATAGCCTGGAGCCATGGTAGCAGATGCTTTACCCAAACATAAAAAGGAGCTCTGACTTCTGTGTGATGGGGCTGCCTCTGGGCTAGCCTCACACAGTGAATGTTCTAACAGCTGCACGGAGAGCACAATGATGAGGCAGATTCTAGTGTTGCACTGAATACTTTTCGACAAGGGAAGTGCTATACTTCAGCTAGCCAGACAGCAACATGCCTGTAATCCTCAGCAGAGAGCGAATTACAGACACACAAATTCCAGGCATGACTAAACTGCCTCGCAAACCCCATTGCTCTGAGAGCTGAAACAATTAGTATACTGTTGATTCATCAGCTTAAAGCCACTGAGGTGGCGAATGGCAGCTGGAGTGTCAAGTACAAGGCACTATTTCACCACCATTCAGAGACAGACAAAATCTTGGGCTCTTGTCTGGGTCTGTGGCAATGCTTTCCTGCCCACGTGGAACGGAGGAGCTCTCCACTTTCTTGCCTTGGGCTTCAGTGGAGCCTCTGATGGCAACCGACTTGGAGGAAGCTTTCCCTCGTATATGCCCACCAAAAGCCCCACTCCTTATGCAATGCAGTGATTAAGGGGCTGGAGGGATTGGTTTATAAGGAAAGATTATAAGAATTTAATATGCATTAGCTGTAGCTGGCAGGCTTGTAATACACACCTGATGAAATAGTGTTGAACTGATCCAGTTATTTATATTCACGGCAACCCATTCAACACCTCCAGTCTAGCAGCTCTGGGTGATATAGTAGTTTCTCCCCGTCTTCGGTTGCTTTTGACATACCACATAACTCTGCCTGTTCAAGTGTGCTTGAGCCAGCATAACTAAAGCACTCAGATATGACAGTGATGAATGCTATAGAAATGCCTGTAGGTAAATCCTGTGTTATGCAGACAAATGATCACAGTGGTCCTTTCTGGCTTAAAGTCTATGAACTTCTTAAAAAAACTGGTTTCAGAGTAGCAACCGTGTTAGTCTGTATTCGCAAAAAGACAAGGAGGACTTGTGGCACCTTAGAGACTAACCAATTTATTTGAGCATAAGCTTTCGTGAGCTACAGCTCACTTCATCGGATGCATCTGATGAAGTGAACTGTAACTCACGAAAGCTTATGCTCAAATAAATTGGTTAGTCTCTAAGGTGCCACAAGTACTCCTTGTCTTTTTTAAAATAACTGCTATTTCTATACCAGGTATAGTCAGGATAACATCATGGCCCAGTGACACGAGCTAGGCTGGGAAAATTGAATGAGGCCATTTTCTGTACAGAGAACGGAGTTTGTGGGAATTCATCCTCCTTTCTTGGAAGTTCTTATTCTTAAAGCTTTATAATGTTTGCCCTTCCTGGGTATAATGTGAGTTGTTAGTGACCATCTCTATCAGATTACAAGAAGTTTGCAAATTAAGTGCCTTAATCATTTATGCCAGTTTAAACATACCAATATCCCTATAATGTATTAGCGGGTCTGCTCACTCGCCTACCTGGAACAAAGCAAATGGAAAAAACTAGGCTATTAGGAAAAAATTCCTAATGTGAGACAAATGAGGCTGTTACAGACTCCCAAGGAAAGTGGTGAGAGACCCATTTCTCAAATCACCCAAAACAGGACAAAACGCTAGAAAATATATTGTGGGGAATAGGGCTGGTTGAAAATTTTTCATGGAGGCTGTTTTACAACCGAAAGTTGGATCTTTGATTTAGTGAAATATTTTGTGAGAAGTATCTGCTCTCTATAAAACCTTTGGGGTTTTGCCAAAATATTTCAGCTGAAAACTGACAGATTTTGGCCAAAGATTAAAAGTCTTTCAGCTTTTGAGTTTTCAGGGGAAAACCCAAAAATTTCCATGAAAAATTTCAGCGAAAATGAAAGCCTTTTTTTTTTTTCATTAAAGCTCCAAAGGGGGGAAAAAATCAGACCAGAGAACAATAATGCATTGGCAGATGAGGGGCAATATGACCCAGTAAGTCTTATTTCTGTGATCCTATGATGCACTTCTCACTGGTGCATACAGCATGCAGCCAAAGCTCATGATGTTCTTCTAGGTCTTGGCCTGGAGCTGGAGTTGGAGAATTCTGGACAGTAAGTTCTGAAGGTTTCATACAGATGGGATACTGACATTTCATACTAGATCTGGTCCTGAATTTCACAGGTTTGTCTACAGCAGCGCTGTCCAATACGTTCGCCACTAGCCACGTGTGGCTAATAAGCTATTGAACTGTGGCTAATGCATGTGGCTTTTTTTTATAATGTGGCTAATAAGAAAAATTCAAAACCACAAGTGTGGCTAGCAGTGTGGCTAGCATTGAATTTCTATTGGACACCACTGGTCTACAGGATCCATCTCTATAATATCTAAAAAGAAAAGGAGTACTTGTGGCACCTTAGAGACTAACCAATTTATTTGAGCATAAGCTTTCGTGAGCTACAGCTCACTTCATCGGATGCATACTGTGGAAAGTATAGAAAATCTTTTTATACACACAAAGCATGAAAAAATGAGTGTTTACCACTATAAAAGGTTTTCTCTCCCCCCACCCCACTCTCCTGCTGGTAATAGCTTATCTAAAGTACTCCTTTTCTTTTTGCGAATACAGACTAACATGGCTGTTACTCTGAAACCTATAGTATCTAAGCATGGCCAGATATGCAATCCAGGTGGCTTAATTTGTTTCCTATCAGCCTCTGAAAAAAAGCTACTTTTCTTATGTCACCCAGTGGGAAAAATGAAGCAGCAGGGACTGGCTATTTAGATCCCTAAAGATATGGTGCTCCCCTTTCAAACATTTGCCAGCCATTTTAGTAAAAGAGATGCACATCATGCTTTCAGGCTGGTGGGGAGTCCATGCCCCTTTTTAATTCACTGTTCATGAACATTTGCATGAACTAGCTTGTATTTGCAGACAAACAAGGGTATCTATTATTTTGTGTGTCACTCTCAGTCATCCACACAGGGAGCAGAAGCAACAGCAAGTGAGTTAGGTCATTATGACAGGGTGGAGTTCCCCTTAAGGGCTGGAGGCCAGTGGCCAGCCAGCCCTGATTCCTGAAGGAAGTGATCCAACCCACCTGAGCCACATTAACAGCCTGGATGGGGCCTGGTGGAGGACAGCTCATTCCCCTATAAAAGGCAGCAGGAGGTTACAGTGAAGATTACGAAGCCATAAGGACAGCCATACTGGGTCAGATCAAATGTCCATCTAGCCCACTAACCTGTCTTCCAACAGTGGCCAATACCAGGTTCCCCAGACGGAATGAACAGAACAGGTAATCATCAAGTGATCCATTCCTTGTCGTCCATTCCCAGCTTCTGGCAAACAGAGGCTAGGGACACCATCCCTGCCCATCCTGGCTAATAGCCATTGATGGACCGATCCTCTATGACTTATCTAGTTCTTTTTTGAACCCTGTTATAGTCTTGGCCTTCACAACATTCTCTGGCAAAGAGTTCCACCAGGTTTACTGTGTATCGTGTGAGGAACTACTTCCTGTGGTAGAGATTATGGAAAGGATCCTTCAGGGAAGATCCTGAGACCAAGGGAGTTGCCCTAGGTAGGAGGACTCGGAGTAGCTTGCTAAAGTAGGAGGAAGATGCTGACACCATGGGAGTTTTGAAGTCAGAGCCTGAAGGCTCGGTAAAGCCTGAGAGATGGTGAACTGAAACCCTGCTGTCGGAAGGAGGCTGGGGCCCCCTGCCAAGGGGAGGGAGTAACACTGAACTGCAAATGGGCCCTGGATGGATGGTAAAGACTAAATAAATTGGATCATCAAAAGGGAGTGTTTTAACTACCTTTTGGACTGTGGATGTGGTGTTACTGGACAACCAAGAGGGGAGACATAGGAAGGGTGCTGCAGAGTGACCTCTGGCCACAAGAGGGTGCTTGGGTGGCAACTAATTCTGTTAGTCACATTCTGTTAATAGTCAATGTTTACAGCTCCCTCTTCCTATAGGTTGGTGAATGTATAAGTAGTTCCTCAAACAAACAATCAACTATGGATACATTAGTTGGAAAACAAACAAAAACAGGTCAGAATGAATAATTTGGCCAGCTCCAATCCCACACGATAACTTGCACCCTAGATGCTAAACCAAATTCAGGGATAAAGAGGATGGCAGACTGAATTATGAGATGATTTGTGTCACTCCCTAAGTAGTCTGTTCTGCATCAGGAGACTGTGTGTAAACACTGCTGACTACTTGCTCTTGCATATTTGTCTCCTCGATGGCAGAGTGCCTGAACAAAGGAAAACCCATGGCAGAGAACAATATTGTGCACAAAGGGAAGTATTGCATTGTTTATGTTCTACCCATTAAGAGACTCAAGTAGTGTTAAAAATATTGTTGAAATAGTTCAAATGCAAGAGGCTCAGGTGAAAGGCATGGTTTGTTGCTTCCTCTGAAGCTAAGAAGGTGGAGCAGCTTTTCCTTGTGCAAGTAAATGGTTGGTTGGTTGTAGCATGAACACCTCTCAGGTGTTCCACTTGCAAAGAACATTCCATGATATTATGTTTGACTGTTCTGGGAGCCCATTTACAGTGTTTTTTCAGAAAGCAAAATCCCTTTCACGTGTCAGACCCTGATATGAAGTCAGCTGACTTAAAATGTTATCAACATTTTATCTGTATTTCTCCTATAAAATCAGCTGTCAAGCTCTGATGTTTCACATTTTATTTAAAAAAATGTAATTTAGGCACTTGTGCCCTACAACAGGGAATTAGCATCTTGAGGGATATCGCGCTATTTCATTGCCAGAAGAAACCATCTGGCTCCAAGGCATATTCCCAATCTAAATGCTGTCAGAGAGTAGTGTGTCTGCTGGCTGCAGCACTGAATATATATGGAGAGGGTGTTTGGCCAAATTCTGCTCTAATTACAACTAGAATTACTCCCCTATGTCAGTGGAGTGACTCTGGCTTTATACCAGAATATTTTAGATCAAGTGGCCAGCAGTCGTCTCTCATTGCTAAGAGGGGCCCCCACCATGAACATGAGAGCTCCCAACTTGGGCTCTGAACAAAAGCAGTAGTCAAGATGAGCTTCACAAAACTCTGTACTAACTTCCAAAGACCCTTTGGGATCTCTGCCCCTAAAGAGTGAGGCCCAAGCCCCTGGGATTTCTTCCCTTTTCTGAATAAAGTAAAGTTCAGCCCTTTGGTCTGTATTTGGCTTATAGCCTGTCTTTGGAATTCCTTCCCTTCTTAAGGTTGAACTGAAAAAGTCGGGGGGGGGGGGGGGGGAGCAGGACCAGGAGTGGGAAATCAAACACAGTTTCTGAACCTTACTCCCTGAAGGGAAAATGAAAAAGTCTTTAACCAGAATGGTTTTACAATGAAATCTGTAATGTTTCCAAGTCCTTGATGATCAATGCCACACTGGGCTACTCAGACATTTCTAGCACTCTCCTGCTGTTGGCTTATTTCCTTTGATATACTCTAGAAAGGCTAATGGACTCCAGCTGTTTCGTTGCCCTTCCTGGTCTGAAGTTCTAGGGCTTCCTGACCTTATCACCCTCCTTGGAATGCAGGAAGATGGTGCACCCGGTCACTGCACTGCAACTGAGAGGTGAATTTGGCCCATTGTTTTTTAACTCATGCTATTCCCTTTAAGAAGAAGGGACAGAAGGCTGGAATCAGAAAGTGCTGGGTGGTTCTATGACTGTGGGACTCGGACAGAGGGGAATAGTAACTGAGTTTGGGCAGCCAGGGAGGTACAGGGAAGTCTGAAGAAAGTATGGAGGAAACATTAGCAGGAAGCAGGGTAAAGTGTTGGTGTGAAGAACAATGTCAGGGAAGAAAGGGAGAACAGAGAAAGAATACAACTAAGAGAACCACCTGACCATGTGAGTGCCTTCTGGCATAGGACAGGTTTGAAATCATGCCCAATAAGGTGTAAACAAGATAACTTTTTTTTCTCCAGTGAGCAAATTCTAATCTCTAAGGACCCTTCACATAGTTTGCTGGGAAATCTTCCATCAGGGTGTCAGCTAGAGATTCTCTGGAATTGGGGTGACTCTCAGGGGAGCTGCCAGAGACACAGGGTCAGTCATTTGGAGGTTCTGTGCCATCTCTGGGAACCTCTGCCCATTCAGTCCTGGCTCCCAGGAAGTGTTGGCCCATTGGAGCCAGGCTGTCAGGGATTCATTGATTATAACTGTTTCCAGACTACTTCCCCACAAAGTGCGGGACTAGCGTGCCGCCTGCAGTAGTTAATATATCCTTAGGCCATTTGCCCCTTCAGTTCATGGTGGGGGTCAAAGAAGCCAAGCTAGTTCCTCCACAGCCTCCAACTCTGCTGAGCTGAACCCTCATCAAGGGGCATCAGCGGTGCCTGGGGAGAGGAGAACATTCTGCAGTGACGTAATTCCCCTTTCCACCAGCACAGGTTCCTTCCACATGAATGCAGGGCAGGGGAAGCTTAAACAGTATCTAACCAGCTCTGCTGAAAGGGTGAACAGGCTCATGGAGTCACACACTCAAACAGAGGCTTTTACGTCATTCATTGTGAGCTTCAAGGTCACCACTACCAGCATCAGGGGATGCTGGTGTCATCCATGCTTAGTCACATCTTGGTGCATATGATGTCTTGCTTGGGATACTGAGAACCGTGAGCCACTATGTTACCCCTTTCAGCCTCAGCAAGTGAGAGCTTTGCAGCTGCTAAGCTATATGTCATCTCCCTGACACACTAGCTCATCCTCCTTGCCAGCAGACTCTTCGGGACGCTGTCGTACAAACTTTGCCTTCCAGGTGACAGTGAACCCAATTCCCAACTTCCCCAGAGACATCTCTCTGCAGTATCCAGTCCCTCTAACTCAGTGGTTCTCAACCTGCAGCCCAGTCAGCACAGAGATATGGCCCATGTGACATCAGTAGGGTCATTCAGGTATTATTGGATGCGGCCCACATAACACATTGTGGGCCCCACATGCGGTCCACAATGGTAAATAGGTTGAGAACCACTGCTCTAACTGGACATTCAACAGACATTAAGTTCTCTGCCTCCAAAGAGACAAAATGCACACTAGCCTGTTAGTTTAGCTGAAGGCTTACGAGTCACTGTAATACAAAGCACTGAGATGGTTTTGTAATAAAACAAAACAAGAATAGAAATTTAAGTGATAGTAAGAATAAAAGAAACAGGTAAGGTTACAAGTAAAACAAAATCAAACCCACTTTCTAGTGACTAAACCTTAATTTCAGCAAGTTACTATCTTTGGCTGAACAGGTTCTCACCTAGTCAATTTCTAGCTACTCTTGCCTTCCAAGCCAAAAGAATCCACCTTTCATAGGCTCAGAGGGTGCTGAACCCGAAGTGCCTCCAGTGATGGATAACCAAAATGGTTTTTTGCTTGTCTTGATATTCCCCAAAGTTTGTTGTTTCTGTCTCAAGAGCCAGGTTGGCTTTCTCGGTACAGATTCCATCCCTCGTCATGATCATAGAATCATAGACTATCAGGGTTGGAAGGGACCTCAAGAGGTCATCTAGTCCAACCCCCTGCTCAAAGCAGGACCAATCCCCAATTTTTGCCCCAGATCCCTAAATGGCCCCCTCAAGGATTGAGCTCACAACCGTGGGTTTAGCAGGCCAATGCTCAAACCACTGAGCTATCCCTCCCCCCAATTAATGGTTAGATGCTCTTCTCCCCTGCTTGTTAGCTTGATGTCTTTGTTCATCTTTATATGTAAATATACTTACATTGTCCTCAAACAAGTAAATACATGTTCTTTTGTTTAGGGCAGGCTGGGCTTATGCGCTGTCTGCCAAACGCAGCTTGAGAACAGATTTCCAGCACGCATATATAACTCTCTGTATACACTATGTACATACACCACATAATTATTTTTGGGACCAGTGTGTTACTAGTTTGCATATCATACTTTACATGACACCTTTTAGATACAGATTACGACAACAGTGTATTGAGGCAATGAGTGTGTCAGGCCTGATGTGAGTCACAGTAGGGTATGCCCTCTGCCAGTTGGTATTGAGGGGCTCCAAGGGTCACAATGTGACTGGCAGAACACAGCCACGATGGTAGTCACATACTTTAACCACTGTGAATATTTCATAGCCTGAAATGAAAGGGATTAGTGTATTATGGATGAAGCACTGTTATTTCCCACCACACTGTTCCTGTTTGGAATTAATATCCCTGGGATAGGAACATTTCCAGGGATTGTTGACACTTCATATAAAGACTAGGAAAATTAATTCCAACAAATTCATAGATTCTAAGGCCAGAAGAGACCACTGTGATCATCTAGTCTGACCTCCTGAGTTACACATGACATAGAACTTCCCCAAAGTAATTCCTAGAGAATATCTCTTTGGAATGTCTGTATGTTTGGATGTTTGTCTATCTTCATTTAAAAATTGTCAGGGATAGCGAATCCACCCTGACTGTTGGTAAATTGTTCCAATGGCTAAATTAAAATGTATGCCTTATCTCCAATCTCACTTTGTCTAGTTTCAACTTCTAACCGTTGGATCATGTTTTTTCTTTCTCTGCTAGATTAAAGAGCCCATTAGTAAATATTTGTTTCCTGTGTAGGTATGTATGGACTGTAATCAGATCATCCCATAACCTTCTCTTTATTAAGCTAAATAGATGGAGCTCCTTGAGTCTACCATTATAAGGCTGGTTTTCTAACCTTTAATCATTCTCATGGCTCTTCACAGAACCCTCTCCAATTTATCAGCATTCTTTTTGCATTCTGGCCCCCAGAACTGGACACAGGATTCCAACAGTGGTTGCACCAGGACTAAATACAGAGATAAAATAACCTCTTTATTCCTACTCAAGATTCCCCTGTTTATACATCCTAGGATCGCATTAGCTCTTTTGGCCACAGTGTCACAGTGGGAGCTCATGTTTCGCTGATTATCTACCATGGCCTCCAATCTTTTCAGAGTCACTGCTTCCCAGGATAGAATCTCCTATCATTTAAGTATGAGCTGCATTCACATTTAGCTATATTAAAATGCATATTGTTTGCTTCTGCCCAGTTTATCAAACAATATAGATCACTCTGAATCGGTGACCTGTCCCCTTCATTATTTACCAATTCCTCAATCTTTGTGTCATCTGCAAACTTTGTCAGTGATGATTTTATGTTTTCGTCCATGTCATTAATGAAAATATTAAATAGCATAGGAGCAAGAATCAATCCCTGCAGAACCCCCCTGGAAACATCCATTCAATGGGTGCCATGTTAATTTTTAGATTGTTCTATTTTTTAATCAAAATGTCATGTCAAATTACAGAAGTCTATTACATCAACACTATTACCTTTATCAACCAAACTTGTTATCTCTTTAAAAAAAATCAAGTTAATTTGACATGATCTATTTTCCATAAATTCATGTTGATTTGCATTAATTACATTATCCTCCTTTAGTTCTTTATTAATTGAGTCCCGTATCAGCTGCTTCATTATCTTGCCCAGGATCAAGGTCAGACTTACAGGTCTGTAATTACCCAGGTCATCCCATTTACCCTTTTTAAAAATTGGCACAACATTAACTGTCATCAAGTCTTCTGGAACTTCCTCAGTATTCCAAGACTTATTGAAAATCAACATTAATGGTCCAGTGAGATCCTCATCCAGCTCTTTTAAAACTCTTGGATGCAAGATCATCTAGTCTGAGCTCCTGTATAACACAGGCCATAAAATTTCACCCAGATGCCCCTCTTTTCAGCCCAAAAACTTATGTTCGACTAAAAGCATATCTTCAAGAAAGGCACCCAGCCTTGATTTCAAGACTTCAAATATGCAGAATCCACCACTTCCCTCAGTAGTTTGTTCCAATAGTTAACCACCCTCGCGGTTAAACTTTTAAAAAAAAGACAATTTTTGACCAGCTCTCTTTAGGGGATTATGCAAATTATGACCAAGTGCTGGAGTCTGTGGAGAGTTGCACTATGATAGTAACTTACTTGACTTGCGAACATGATTGAGAATGAGAAACTTATATAAATTCAAAAAGGAAAAATATAATACAATAGCAGCACAGGTTTAGTTTCCACTACAGAGAGATGCATTTTCCCCAGTGAAAGGCAACAGGGTACAGCTGGACTGATATTCTTCTCCACTCTGCACGCTATTTAAACAGCAAGCTCATGTTTTGGTTAATATCCCTTTAAACAGGAGATTAGAATGTTAGAAACGGATTGTTACATGCCATTTGGGAGTGGGGCTGTTGGACAGAGCTAAGGAAAGTGTCATGTGATTGGGATGTGGGTGGTCATGCCTAGCGGTTGGCACAGGAGTCAGGCCTAGTGGTTACAACAGGAATCAGAACCCAGGTGAGAGTCAGAGGCCAAAGGTCACAGTCGGAGTCGGGAGCCAGAAGCCAAAGCCAAGGGTCCCAGCCAAAGTCAGTGGTCAGGATCTGAGCCAAAGGTCAGAATCGGGTTATTTGCAGCGAGACAAGTCTGGGGACAGGGCAGGAGCTATCACAGCCATGCACAAATGCTTTGACTGCTGGGATTAAGAGACAGTTTGCTGACTCTGCCAACCAATTAGGCATCATAGCCAAGCAGGCAGCCTACTTCAGGCCAGCTGCGCTCATTAGGTTGCCCAGAGAGATTGGCTCTCCTGAAGGGTTATTTTCCTGGCAGAGCAGTCTCAAGAAGGTTGTCTTCAGGAGGAGATCCCCTGAGGAGACAGGCAAACAGAATCAGGGAAGATAAACTAACAGGAAGCTGGGTAAACATGTGAGACAAACAGGAAAAGGGATGTGAACATGACTTGGAGAAAGAAAAAGAGCTAAAACTGCAAAATTGGGGAGAAAATGAAAGTAGCAAAAAAAAAAAAAAAAAGGTAAGAAACCTGCCTAAATCAGGGTGACCATATTTCACTAAAGTGAAAATGGGACACTGGGTAAGCAGCGACACCAGGCAACTTGCGCCCCCCTGAGTCACTTGGCATCATTGCTCGCCTGAGCCCCACCCTGCATCGCTGCTCGCCCAAGCCCCACCTTGCGTCACTGCTCGCCCAAGCCCTGCTGTGCGGTGCCGACAGTTCAAGCCCCCCCCCGGCTGACAACCCAAACCACCTGGTGTTGCCACTTGCCCGAGCTGACATCATGACTTTTCTGGCAAAACTGGGCATTTGTCCCATTTGCTCTTGCCTGAACATTCCTCCGTGTTCCCCGTAGGGAAACAGCAAATGGGACAAATGCTCAGTTTTGCCAAAAAAGTTGTGACATCCAGGACAGAGCTTAAAAAGAGGACTGTCCTGGCCAAAACAGGTATGGTTCCCGTAGCTTGGATGGAAATGAAACCAGCCTCCTGGTTACTGTCTCTCTGCACTAATGAAAGGCTTTGAGATATTTGTATTACTCCTGGTCTGTTTTTAGCTTAAATTAAAGCGGCTCAGGCTCCTTTGGTAGCTGGTTAGACTTCTCTCCTTCCAAAACTCACAGGGGAAACAGCACAATAATACAACCTGAAGTTGAAAGAAAGCAGAACTGCCAGCTTCTTCCATTAATGTGTGTTTGAAACCACTCCACCCTTCTATGCTCACACATAGGAAACATCACAAGTTTTATCTCCCAAAGTCTTTCCTCCTTATACGTTTTCCCTCACAAAGGAGAGAATGGAGTCCAAAGATAAAGTTACTTATTTCTCCAGTTCATAGATGACTATCTGTAAGGCCATAGTGAATCAGTCCTGAGTCAGTTAAAGGGTCTAAGGGTGATTACATTAATTCTGGTAATTTTAAGTGACAAGGTGCATGGATTCCAGCTTACAGCTGCAACTATCTGAATAGGACTCCAGGTCATCTAAGGTGAGGGACATTTGCAAATCTCATAATCCTCTGCTTGTAAATACATATGATCTAGCTACAGCAGGTGAATAATAGGATATCAAGTGTTCCCCTCTAAGCAAGATCAGTTTCAGCTTCTGAAAAACCCAGACATACTCTGTTTTATGAAGATGATATAATCAGTTGGGCTGCTGTCCATATGTGATCACGGGTAGAGGTACAGCATCCAGCTTTGTGGAGGTCACTGACTATGGCCCAAGCACCGAAATGTTGTTCTACAGGGCCACGGTCGTGTATTTTTTGTTGTTGAACCAGGACTCACCTCCATGAATACCCAGACAGAAGACCCCCCCCCATAAAGCACTGCTGTAGCTTTGAAAATATACACCTCTGGTTCCATATACATAAAGTATATACCACAGACACCAAATGAAGCATACAATAAAATATTCAAAGGAGAATCTTCAATTTAGGTGGGATTCATTAATATATTAGAAGAAATGTTATACTGGTGTGAGCAGGTGCCTTTCTCAACCAACTCTACAACCCCAGTCCATACAGTATGTAATGTTCAAATTCATCCCTATCCTGCTATTTAATTTTATTAACAAAGACTGATAGCAACAATAAGATAAAGATCAGTTCATGCCTTCTACCCAGGCTGGACTGCCCCCAGGGTTCCTCCCTATAACTGCTGAGCCCACACCTTAGAACATCTCTCTCCCATAGTGCCATACTCAGTAGCGTAACGAGCCAAGAAGTCAAAATAACTTTTTTAAAACCCTTTCCCAGTAGGATCAACACGTGCTCAAACAGCAGAGAGCTTCAAGCAAATACTGCTATGTTCGAATTACAGAATTCTAAAACCAATTGTAATACTACTAATTGACATTTATAAATGAGGAGATTTCAGCAGGGATCTGGGCCAAGAGGTATTTTTTAAAAAATGACTGATGATCTTGTAAATCAGGTACACTTGAAAAGTAACCTAAAGAACTCTAAAGTTTGTGTTGAGATGGTTCTTGCTGAGGTGTATTGAAGGGTGGAGGGAGGAGATTTGAGTGGGAAGAGTAAGAAAAGTTACCTATTGTAGTACAGGTTTTTTATAAAGTTACTTCTGATCTGTTATAAGTAATGACATAATTTATCTGCATGGCTTAAAAAGTGTTTGTAGCAAAAGAATTATTTTTAAAGTACAGTAATTACAGTGGTAGCCCTTAAACTTGACAATGGACTTAAATGCAAAATATTAGCAGCTGGATAACTTTGGCATTGGGAGTGTTTGCTATAGTGAGAATATGGATGCCCAAGGGAATGTGAAATGATCATTATTTTATTATTATTTGTATTATTGGAGTGCTTAGGAGTCCCGTTCATAGACAAGGACCCCATTCTGCTAGGTGCTGTACAAACACAGATCAAAAAGACAGTCCCTTCTCACAGAGAACTTGCAATCTATGTATAAGACAAGAAACAATGGAGGGAGACAACAAACAGACCAACTAGGGAGTACAACGAATGAGAGAGTACTGGTCAGTGTGATAGTATGGTCTCAGCACACCATCAGCCTAATCATTGTCAAACTGTTAGTAAGTTTCCGTTTTAAGGATTGATTTGGAGGAAGAGAATGAGTTAGTTTTGCAGATGTTTATGGGGAGCTCCTCCCAAGTGTCTGGGTCAGCATGGGAGGAAGCACAAAGGTGGTTGTTTAAAAATTTAACAACTGCATGATGGGGGCTGACATCATGGGCCAATCAGAGGTGGGAGTCAACCTTTTGATACTGAATGAGAGATGACAGGTAGGGTGGGGATAGGTCCTGAAGGGCCTTGAAAGTGAGGACAAGTAACCAGGGCCATGCAAAGCAGGGTTCATACAGCCCCAGTGGAACAAGGCCAGGACCCATAAAGGGCCCTGTTTTTATACTACTTGCTCTTTTCTTCGGGTCATCGGTCCCTAGCCTTCTCTGTAACTGCTCCCTTCACTTGACCTCAATTGACCTTATCTGTATTCCTGAACTCTGGGTCATTAGTTTTACTTGAATAAGTCTGAGTTTCACAGCCATATTATGACCTTTCACCCGATTTCTCTCAAAATTTTAGTTACACCTTTTACTTGCTACCACAGTCATTCCAAACCTAGTAATTCATTGGTTGGAGAATTCTTACAGGCAACCATCATTTTCTCCATGAATACCTACAAACACAAGAGCAGTGCTCAAAAGCACAAGCTGCAGCAGGCCTATGAAAAAGAAGATCAGAAGACTGGGCTTGGTCTGCAAAGTTTCTTGAAAGATGTGAAGTTTGGCAACTGTAGCAGGGCAGTTACCCTGCTCTGGTAGAGGAAGGCTGGGCTGATTGGGGAGGAAGCCACAGCTGGGGCCAGGCCCCATCAGGCCACACCTGGCCTTATTATAAGGGCACAGGGAGGAACTGGGTTAGAGTCTCTCTCCAGCCTTGGAGGGAGAAGGACCTCGCTGTGTGGGAGCTCAGGGTACCAGAAGTAGAACAGTGCTGCAGAAGGGCAAGAGGAGCTGGGGAGCTCCAGCCTGGCAAACCCCCAGGCTGAGGCCTTGCTAAAGGCCAAAGCAGGTACTGGGGTTACAGAGGTGCAGCCTGGGGTTAGGCAGAGGCAGCTGGTCCAACCTCCTTGCCAGTGATGAGTGACCATGACAGACTGCAGTTTGCCCCAGTGGAGTGGGGGCTAGATGATGACTGGCAGTAGCCACTGAGGCAAGGTGGGTATAGTGGGTTGGGGGTTCCCCTGGGAGGGGAGACCCAGAGTGTGGGGACTGCCAGGGGGCAGCACTCCAAGGTAAAGAGCACTGGGGTCTGGGAGGAACACAGGGGGCCTGAGGCAGGTGAGACACTCCCAGAAGGAGGCGCTCCGAGGCTGGAAAAGAGCTAATTCCCAGATGACCAGCAGGAGGCGCTGCACTGGTGAGTCTGTGAACTGCTACAGCCATGTACATAGTGAACAGTCTGATGATGGTTCTGCTACTGGCACTTCTGAGCTGTCCTTAGCTAGTGAAGACATTCATTTGGGCTTGTTGGGTGCTGGAGTCTGATTCTAACACAGAACTTGAAACTGAATTGTTGGGTCCTGGAGTCTCTGATTCTTGGACAGAAAGTTTCCCGTTGGTTGCTAATGCAATTGTTATGGATGAGGGCACTGAAACTGGTTTGATTATTGGAAGTGTGGGGTGGGATTTTTGCCACAAGTGAGAGATTTTGTGGGGGTTTTTTTGTTTTGTTTTTTTGGGGGGTTTGTTTGTTTGGGGTTTTTTTTGGTAGAAAATGGTCCTGTTGTTAATTTAGAACAAGGCTTTTGACCTAGCAAACACAAAGAAAGGCAAGTATTAAAGCACGGTTCTTTGTCAAAACTCCTAGGGGGGAGTTACTCCAGCAGTCTTCGTAGAAGCAGTCTGACTCTTGCCTCCTTGTTCTGTTTCATTTATTTGCTTTTCCAGTCAAATTCCTCATCTTCTCTGCAAATCATAAAACTGGGTTCAGAAACTCTCCATTTTAATGCATGAGTATGCCAATGTGACCGTTCAAAAGAACATGCGGAGGCAAACACTCGCTAGATTGAACTTGCAGAATGAATGGAAAAGGGTCACACAATTGACAAAAATGTGCAAACCTACTATCAGATGCAGAAGGACATATGGCACAATATTTTGTATTGTCTCTTGGATATTTTGCTGTAAAGTGAGAGGTGTTTAGATTTGAAAGATTCAGACAAGCAATTAGTCTTTGTAAAGGTAATTTTGGGGGGTTATCTGAATTGCTTACCAAGGTATGATAGGGTGTTGCGAGAGCATGTGGAAGCAATTAAGGCTGGCACCACAAAGGGTGATGTTCTTATAAAATCAAATTCAAAGTGAATTTATCAGTAGGATTGAAAGAAAATTTTGAGAGACTATTTTTGACAAGATTAGGAAAGCTAAATTCTTCTGTTTGCACTGCAGACATGTCCCCAATGGAACAATTGTCTCCACTGTTAAGGTATACTAACATTTCACTGATATCCACACCAAAATAAGAGCGGGCATTAAGCAGATTATTTTAGAGAAGCTTGAAAAAAGACAGCTTAGATACGGCTGATTGAAGGGGACAAAACTATGACAATGGGGCAACACGCACAGAAAGGTGTTCAAAATCAAATTCAGCAGGTAAATCAGAATGCATCTTTCATCCCATGTGCTGTCCGATCAGTTAATCTTGTTGGAGAAACTGCTGCAATGGTTATTCACAAATTTGTTCTTTTTTTTTTTATTATTATTATTATTATTCAAAGATTGTAAATCCTGTTTTTGGCTTTCTGCTAGGTTTTGGGATGTGTAGAGAAAGCATTATAAGATAAATATGAACTTTAAAGAATTAGAGTTAATTACCTGAAGATTGGTTAATGAAATGTGTTGATAAGAAAGCCCCTGACTAGAAAGTAGAAGGAAGGCCTTGAAAATAACTTATAAAGCCAGAAGGAATAAAGTAGGGAGAATATCTCATTGAAAGAATAACTAAATGAGAAGGAAATTTCTAAAAAGAAGGCCTCTGACCAGTACAGATTACTACAGATTGTTTTAAATAAAATAAAGAGAATATATCTTAAAATAAGCCAACATGGCCCTTACCAAACTACACACCAGTCTTAAAGCCTATGTGAAGCCAGGTGCAATGGAAAAGCTGTGGAGGAGGAAAAAAGGAAGTTGTAAATCTTAAAAAAGGAAAGGCTTTGGGAAGAAAGGAGGTTGTAAATCTTATCTGAATTAAGACTGGATATATGGGTGAACTGTCTCAAACTGGTTTTTAGCTAAAGTCAGTACTTGGCAATGACGTTACCTGTTTGTTAAGGGGTACAAAAAATAAACTCTTAAAGGGTTCATTGCCAATACTTGTCTGACACAGTGTAAGTATCTTGATCATTTAAATGCCTATAAATGTTTTGTTACTCTATTGGGTGCAGTAAATTGCTTATTATTTAGGTTTTTAGGAATATTTAGAGGAATGGTAAAAATACCATTTGGCCTTTGGATTTAATGAAGGAATTTAGATTAAATTAGTGTTTGGTGGTTTCTCATCAATATTAATTTCAAATATTAATAATTCCAACAAGCATATTAGCATTACATTAAAATGCCAAATCATGACAAGATGGTTAGCAAGGTTTGTGGCAATCCATCCATTTCAAAATCAGGTTGAGTGTGTTCTTGACGCTTTCGATAAGATCAACACTTCACACACTCTCATGCCAGAATTAAGTCGGAAGTTGATAGCTTGCAAACGAACATTTCAGTGCTTTCGTTCCTTGCTTTGGCTGAGACATGGTATACTCTCTGTCCAAAAATTAACATTGTGAGCAAAAAATTGCCGAGTCCAGACCGTGATATTAAAACATTTACTGTGGTTTGCTTGGTGAGCTTTGAGATGCTTTGTTGGAATTATGGTCTTCTGGGTTCATTTCATGTAAGGAAGCTGCTACTTCACAGAACAAGATTCATAGATTCCAAAGCCAGAAGGGACCATTGTGGTCTCCTGACCTCCTGTACAACACAGGCCACAAAACTTCCCCAAAAGGATTCCTACGACACATCTTTTAGTGAAACACACAATCTTTACTCCTGAGGGAATTCTGCGTCAAAAAATAAAAATTCTGAACACAATATTTTAAAATTCTACAAAATTCATTTGTCAATAAATAAATGTGGAGGCTCCAGCATGGCAGTGAGGTTCACAGGCCACTTGCTGCATGGAGGTGGGAGATCACCCTGCAGTCACCATCCCATTCCCCCAAGGACATGGACTCAGCAGTGAGGCTGCCCCAGAAACACGCCAGGGCCCTGCCTCTGCACCAGGTGCACCAAGTGTTGGCAGGCTCAGCCCAACAGGATCCAAGTGTGGAGGGGATTAGTGTGGGGGATCCAGGTGTGGGGTAAGAGGGTTCTGTGTGGGGCAATATGGGTGTGGGCAGCTCAGTGGGGGATCTCGATACCCAGGGGCTCATTGCAGGGTTCTGGATACAGGGGCAATAGGCCTCTGGAGGGGAGTCTAGGTGAAGGTGGTTGGGGCTCAGCAGGAGGGTCTGGGTGCTGGGGAGTGGGCCTTGGTGGGGTGGTGCCAGATGCTGCTGGTTGGGACTCAGTGGGGTGGTGGGTGCAAGGGGAGGGAGGGTTCATTGAAGTGGTTTAGTTCCAGGGGGGTGGAGCTCATCAGGGTGGGGGTTCGATGGGCCTGTTAACAGGGCAGCCCCAGCTGCTGCCAAGGGGATGCAACCTGCTGGGCTCCTGCACCCCCTGCCTGCCATCTCCTTCTCTTCCCTATCCCCTCCCCCTTCCTCTCCCCACTGTCCCCTGCCTCACTTGCTCCAAAAATCACACAATATTCAGGTGGCTTCCAGTCTCAAGAGACCAGTCACTTATCCCAGATCAATTTGTAACTTAGATCTCACACTAAAGACAACGCCTGTAGCCAATCCTGTAATAAACTGACTAAAGGTTAATTAACCAGGAAAAAGAAATGAGTTATTTACAGATTCAAGCAAGCATATACACACAAATGAATTACTATCTATGATTCCTATCGATGACAGGGATGTAGTAATCTGTCATTTCAAAATATCTTTCACGGCAGACCCAGGGGTAACCCCTGGGGATCTCTGCCTTAGTTTAGTGTCCCTGGCCCCGTGAGAGAACCATTTCTTCTTGTGAGCATCTTTATATCACCTTCTCCCAGAGTTCAACTGATGGAACGAGGGCTCCTGCATGCAACTTCTTCATGGGTGGATGCGTCAGTCAACAAAGCTTTTTGTCCTAGATGGCCCATTAAGTCTTAATAGCCCTTCTTGATGAGTAGGGGGAACCACTTTCCTGTCTGAGTTCACACGTGCAGAGCAGGCATCTTTACAATTATAAAACAAACTTATGTTACCTTGCAGCATGGAATACAGACATTACAGGTGAGATTAATGCATGCAGTAACTTATAAATATTTTTCAGACTCTAAACACTAACTGCGTTCTTATAAAACTAATATCTGTTTTGTTCAAAACTAACATACAGGTGAGCTGGTTTGGTTTCCAGCTATGACTTGGTCATAGCTAACGCCTACAGCCTTGGCCAGAGCTCACACTTGGTTTACCAGCATCACGCTGTGATCAAGTCACCCCTTAATCATCTCTTTGTTAAGCTAAATACATTGACCCCCTTGAGTCTCTAACTATCAGGCACATTTTCTAATCCTTTAATCATTCTCGTGATTCTTTTGTGAACTTTGTCCTATTTTTCAACATCCTTTTTGAATTTTGGACACCAAAACTGGACACAGTATTCCAGCAGCTGCTGCACCAGTGCCAAATGCAAACGTAAACTAACCTCTCTACCCTACACAAGATTCCTGTATTTATGCATCCAAGGATTGCTTTAGCCTTTTGGCCACAGAGTTGTACTGAGAGCTCATGTTCAGCTGATTACCTACCACAACCCCCAAATCTTTTTCAGAGTCACTGCTTCCTAGGATAGAGTCCCCCATCCCGTAAGTATAGCCTACATTCTTTGTTCCCAGTGGTGTCCATTTGCATTTAGCCATATTAAGATGTCTATTGTTTGCTTGCACTCAACTTACTAGGCAGGTCATTCTGTATCAGTGACCTGATCTCTTCATTCTTTACCACTACCCCAATTTTTGTATCATCTGAAAACTTTATCAGTGATTTTACATGTTCTTCAAGGTCATTAATAAAAATGTTACATAGCATAGAACCAAGAACACATCCTTGCAGGACCCCACTAGAAACACACCTGTTTGATGATTCCCCATTTACAATTACATTTTGAGACCTACTAATTAGCCATCTTATAATCCATTTAATATATGCCTTGTTAATTTTATATCTTACTAGGTTTTTTTAAATCAAACTATCATGCAGTACCAAGTCAAATACAGAAGTCTAAGTATATGGCATCAAATTTGCAATGTCATAAAGATATCATAAACCCACATTGACTGGCATTAATTATATTACCCTCCTTTTCATTAATCAAGTCTCATAGCAGCTGCTCCATTATTTTGCCCAGGATCAATGTCAGACTAACAGGCCTATAATTGCCCAGGTCATCCCATTTAGCCTTTTTAAATATTGGCACAACATTATCTTTCTTCTAGTCTACTGGAACTTTCCTGGTGTTCACAGGACCATTAATCTTGATTTTCAATAAGTCTTGGAACTCCTCAGACAGCTCTTTTAAAGTTCTTGGATGCAAGTTATCCAGACCTGCTGATTTTAAAATGTCTAACTTTAGTTGCTGCTATTTAACGTCCTCCTGCGATACTAGTGGAATTGAAAGAGCATTATGACATGACTACATCATCTGTTTGTTTTCCCCAAATACAGAACAGAAATATTTATTGAACGTTTCTGTCTATTCTGCATTATTATTGATAATTCTATCTTTTCATCTAGTAATGGACCAATACCATAGTCAGGATGCTTTTTGTTAGTAATATACTTTTAAAACTCTTTCGTATTGTCCTTAAATCTATTAGCCATAGACTTCATTGTGTCCCTTTGCTTCCTTTATCAATTTTCTACAATTCATAGCTTCTGAATTATATTAATTACTGTCAACTTCCCCTTTCTTCCATTTGTTGTATTTTTTTTTTATAGCTGCCTTCACTTCCCTTCTAAACCAGATTGGTGTGGGTTTTTTTGTTTTTAAATCAATATGGCCTTCCTCAATTGTGGGATCATGGTTTTTGGGCAGCTAGTAAAGTTTTCTTAAACAATTCCCCATTACCATTCATATTTTTCTGATTAATTTCTTCCTCCCAGTTGGTATGGCTCATACTTGTTTTCAAACGTTTAGCAATATCCATGCAGTTCAAAGAGAAATTATCTCAAAGGAGGAGAGTAATGCCAGGTAAACTTGCAAAAGATGGAAGGTCATCTGATCTTGAAAGTTCTTGAATGAAAGGTTTTCAACTCCATCATAGACACAATATTAACACAGTTGGAGAATACAATTCATAAGTATGATGGAGTCAGAAAAAGGTTTGCTTTTTTCATAGGCAAGAAACTTAAAAGTATCAGGAGTGAAGACTAAAGAAGCACACACAACTCACCAAGCAGCTATCCTGAAGATGTAAACTCTGGAGCGTTGAGAACAAGACTGAGCTTTTCACCAGTCTTCGCAAGCAAATTGTTAAGGATGACTTGGAAATGAAGGCACCCGTTGATCTCCTTAGCTACATTCACAAAAGGCCTTTAGATGCAAGAAACAGCACTGGATAATTTTGCAGTCTTCCTGTTACCGTAGCTGCTAATGAAAGGTGTTTCAGCAAGCTAAAACTAAGCAAGAGTATCCATGGGGCAGAAAAGGTTAAATGATCTGGCGGTTATTTCTACAGAGAACTGGGAAGCAAGGCAGATAGACTGGGATGAGTTAATTAATTAGATTACTCAGAGAAGGCTAGGAAGGTCCCTTTGTTAAAGTTCTTAGTGGTGATTGCATTTTGGGATTTTTTTTTTTTTTTTTTGAGAATGGGGGCAGATTTGAGATTTGGGAACCCTCTCCTGGAGTCAAGCACTTAAATTGTTTTTTGCAAGAAATGCTGGAAGAGAAACCTCCTTTATAACTTTAGCCCAGTGGCTGAAGCACTCACCCAGGATATGGGAGACCTCAGTTCAATTCCTCACCTCTGCCTAATGAGAGAAGGGATTTGAACAAAGGTCTCCTATCTCTTGGGACAGTGCTCTAGCCACTGGACTCGTCTGATATGGGACTCTTGCCTGTTGAAGGTGTTTCACTCTGGATTATGTGTTCTGTTCTCCAGCTAAGATTTGCATTGCATGGTTCCCTTTAATGGCTGACAACCACTTGAATTGTTTGAACAAATGTGAGAGACAGATAAACTGCACAGCCACCAACACTTGTATGCTAATTGTCTATTATTGCATTAGAAAATATAACAAAAGCAAATGTAATAATAAGATTTACTTTTTTTTCTTTTTTTTTTTTCTTTGCTGTATTCAATAATATGCCTTAAATAGGGTGGATTTACTGAGGCTCTTGTACCAGGAATAAACAAAAAACACTGTTTGTGGTAGGGGAAAAACTGAAGAAGGTGCAGATACTGGACCAACAAAAGTGCAGGAAAAATTCTTGTTCTTTCCACTCATGCAGAAAGAACAATTGGTACTCCTCCGGTTCTAATAATGAGTAAACATCCTAATGCGGGTCAAAGCCCCAGAATGAAGAAGAAAAATAATAATGGAAGAACTTTTTGTTTAATGTGAGATTAATATACTACCCTAGCCCTGAACCTGCAAACGTGTATACACATTAGGCTCTGTCTACACTAGCACTTTTGTCAGCAAAACATTTGTCGGTCAGGGGTGTGGAAAAAAAACAACCCCTGACCAATGTAAGTTTTGCTGACAAAAGCACCAGTATGGACAGTGCTATGTCGGCAGAAGACATTCTCCCACCGACATATTTACCACTGCTCATTAGGGGTGATTAATAGAACAGCTCCACGGGAGATTTCCTTGGAGGAATGCCACTGGAAAATACCAGAATATTAGCCAGGGGCTTTCATTTACTTCTGGGAGAAAATTGTTTGAGAGTTGTGAAACTTGTTGGAGTGTTCAAGGAAAACGGCCACAAGTATGTTTAGAAAGAAAGATGAAGCACAGCTTACATGAAAGGCTGAAAATACTATTATGAGCTGGGTGAAGCCTTGTTATAGGTTGAGTTAAAAACTTGTTCAAACTGATATGTGAATGTGCCCTTCATTTAAGGTAGTAAGAGACAGTTAAGGGCCCATACCACAAATGGGGGGCCGGGGGAAAAGAGAGAACACACAGCCAGACACCAATGACAGCCAAGAACAGAGCAAGAGGCAGAAGTAGATGACAAGAAAGCCAAAGGGTGAGTAGTGTGACACCGGGAAAAGCAAGAGAGAGCAGGTTTTGGAGTTTGTTGACTAAAGAGGCTTGAGTCTGTATAAGCTCCAAAACTGTTCCTTTTGTTCTTAGTTCCTTCTGTGCTCCCAGAAGCAGGACTTTATACATTCCTTGTAAATAACAGATGCATCAAAGAGAATACCAGACTTCATCAATTTCTGCTTTGACCTGGACATCCCCAGGATCCTGACATTTTACTAGTTGCTCAGGCCAAAAAGGGGCAATATCACTCTGCAAGTGCAGTTAGTGCTGTTACTGTTGCAGGAGTGAACCCCATTATGGTTGAACACAAAAGCAGCGGAATGATACCCAGACCTTAATGCAGTATCTCAGCACACAGACCAGCATCGGAAGGGACTCAGACTTTCTGGACACAGACTGGAAAAGCTTGTGATAAGTATTCCCCCTGTGAAAAAAGAAGGTGGGGGGGATACGCGGGGGAAACCACACACTCACAGCTATTCTGGATGCCCCAGGAACACGCACCACAGACAGACACACCCACCCCCCGGCGCGCTCCCGGGACACACGAGTCCGGGCACAGCCAGGCAGGCACCCAGCGCCGCACCCTAAGGACATGCGGACTCCGGTCCCAGGCAGCCCCCCTAGGGCCGCTCTCCAGCCAGCCACCCACATGCTCAGGCGCCCGAACCTCTTCTGTGGCCGCTCCCCGCGCCTTTCTCTGCGCCAGCCCCGATGCCTCGGCCCCTAGCTGCAGAGCCGCCGCCGCCTGCGGGGCCGCCCTGACCTGACCCAGGCCGGCGGCGGAGGCGGAGGAAGGGGGATCCAGCCCGGCCCCGTCGCCGTCACAATAAGCGCTGGGCCGCCCCAACAATCAGCGCCTGCTCCTGCTCGGGGGCCGCGGGGGAGGGCGCTTTCCTCCTCTCCCAGGCCTGCCCCGGCACCGGCTCCACCGTCCAATCGCTCGGCGGGGAGAGCGGGGCGGGGCGGGGCTGCAGCTGCCTTCGCCGCCGCCTGCGGCTCTTTCTGGAGTGGGAAGCGATGGAACAAAAGAAGCGCTGAGCGCGGCGGCGGCAGCAGCGCCCAGGCCGCGCCCGGTGCCCCGCGTCACTCGGTGTCCCCGGCAGCGGCATGGAGGGGACGCTGCCCCTCTAGGCTCCGCGGCGGCGGCAGCAGGACCCGGACCTAGCCGAGCCCCCCCGCCCCCGCTCCCGGCCATGCCGAGCGGCAGTGCCGCCGCCGCCGCCTGCCCCCAGGAGGAGCCCGCCGAGGCCCAGCGTCTGCCCCCGCCGCCGCTGCTGCTGCTCCAGCAGCCGGACACTCTGCTCCTGCGGGAGTGCCTGGCCGGGCTGGGCCTCCACGATCGCGGCCTAGCGGGCAGCGGGGAGGCGGCCGCCCGGCAGCAGGCCCGGGAGCGGCTGGCGGGGCTGCCCCCGCTGCCTGAGCCGGGGCCCGACGGGGCGGAGGAGGTCGAGGACGAAGGGGACCTGGAGCTGGAGGAGGAGCTGCTGGCGGCGGAGGAGGAGGAGGAGGAGGACCCGGCCTCGCTGCTGCTCTCCTCGTCCTCCTCTTCCTCGCCCTCGCAGCTGCCGCCGGGGGGGCCGCCGCCGCCTCACCCGCTGCTGCCCGGGCTCGGCTCCGTGCTGCTGTCCCCCGCCGCCGCCTTCGATGCCCAGGAGACGGCGGTGGCCGGGGTGCTGTACGGGGCGGACGATCCCCAGGGCATGATGGCGGCGATGCTGTCCCACGCCTACGGTGGCGGCCTAGGCGGGGGGCCGGCGGCGGCCCCGGCTCTGAACGGGGAGCAGGCGGCGCTGCTGCGGAGGAAGAGCGTCAACACCACCGAGTGCGTCCCGGTGCCCAGCTCCGAGCATGTGGCCGAGATCGTCGGCCGTCAGGGTGAGTCCCGCCCGCGCAAGGGGCAGTCGTGCCCGAGGAGAGCGGGGACGGGGCCTGGGCGAGGCCAGCAGGAGAGAGGCGGGCGAGGGGTGAGGCCTTCCCGCTTGGTAGGATTGCGGGGGCGGAGGGGGCCGCCGGCTAGGGGGGAGGCCGCCGGCCCGGCTGTGCGAGAGAAGGCCCGGCTAAGCCTCGGCCGTGAGGCGGTGGCCCGACAGGGGCAGGGAGGCCCCGGTGAGGTGCCTGGGACGGAGACGTTGGGGAGGGCTCGGGCAGGCTCCCTGCGGGTGGGGTAATCCCGGGCCATCCCCCTGAGGGTGTTCGCCATGGGTGGGGGTGTGGGCAGCCTGTCAGGGGGCCGTGGGAGGATGTTACAAAGGGGGGGGCCGGGGACTCTGGGTCTGCGGTTGGAGGGCGGGAGGGGGCGCCCCAGCCAGGTGGGTGCCGATTTGAGGATCTGCTGGGAGGTGGGGGGCTTTCCACGGAAGATGGCTGGCGACCAGCCCCTGGAGAGGGGGCGTGTGTTGGTGTGAACCTTGGCCAGGAGACTTGATATCCCCAGAGGAGAAGCAGGGTGAGGGTTGAGCCTTGCCAGGAGAATAGGCAATAACATGGCAGATGGGTGAGCTGAGCAGGGGCTGGGACTGGGCCACAGTTCTGGCTGGGAGTTGGGTGGGATGAGCTCTGTGAGGGGTGAGCAGTAGGTTGGTAGGCAAGTTCTGCCAGGGCAATGGGCAGTAGTGCCTGGGGTGGGGAAGCTTGCAGAATGCCAGAGCCACTGCAATCAGCTATCACTGGGTCAGGCAAGGTGGTGGTGAGTATTTATACTAAAAGGGATAGGACTCTGGGGAAGTGAAATTTGCCAGTCAAGTGGCCTGAAGCCTAGGTGCACCAGTGGAGCAGGATGGCAGAACTGAGCTGGCACAGGACAGCTCTGCTAAAATGGGAAACTGGAGTCTGCTTAACAGACTAACTAGACATGGAGAGGTATAGTATAGCTTATCTCAGGGGAGAGGAGATGGACAACTGCTGGAGCATAAACCAGCGCAAGCCACTGTAGGGAGACAGCGGTAGTGTTGTGAAGGGATAGGGCTGTAATCTCTTCTTCTGGGCAGGCTGTTAGAATCAAAGACTGCTTGGTTAAACTTGATAAGGTTTTTTTCAGTTTTAGTAGCTGCAGCTATTCAGGTTTGCATAATGGCATGAAAGAGCTGAATGGATGCCTCTCTTCATTCTCAGTCAGAGGGATAAATTCTCCAACCAGTCCCTTAAACTAACTCCCCCAATCTGTCTTTTTGTCTGGGGATACAATAACCGGGGCTTGGGGCTGGTGGGAACGGGCCCTTGCGTGTAATAGAACATGAGACTGGAATGGCCTGGGAAGCCTGCATAAAGAGCTGAGTGCAAGAATAGTTCAGGCTCCTACATTTAGTGGTGATTACTTGTTTGTGTGAGTGAAACGTTAAACCATACATTTCAGTATAATCTGCTTGAGTAAAAATAGTTTGTTTTGCTTTCAGTGTGGTGGGGGTTTTTAAAAATACAATTTGTGGTAAAATTGAGTTTGAAATTTACTAACTTTTGGCCAGTTTCTGCAAACACATGCATGTGAGTAGTCCCATTGGCTTCTGTGGGTATGTGAATGACGATAGTCACTTGTCTGAATGTTTGCAGAATTGCATGCTTAGTCCTTTATTATGACAAACTTCCATTCATGCTCATTCAGACAAATAAGATGAGACTTCCACCATGAGCAAACTTAATGGGGGGAATAAATGTGTTATTTCCCTTGTTGCTATTTTTAACTGTTGTGTGTTTGACTAAGTGTTCTTGCCCTCACACTCCAGTTTTTGCTTCCTGTTGATCTTACTGCAAAGTCACATGTTTGTTTTTCAAATCATGCTTTTGTGATAAGGTCATGCTTGTGATGTCACAGATTCAGTATTGTCACTTTCTTGTGGTATCAGGGTGAGAGAAAGATGGGGGTGTTGGTAAGATCATTTCATACACAAGTGTTTCTGGTAAGAAAATTAAAAGCATTTTTTTAATTTGTAAAGGGGGATGGCCTAAATGATCAAACACGGGTGCCTAAACAAAAGCACTCTGTTTACATTTGCTGTTTGAGTCAAAGGGTGAGTTAAAATAATACAAAATAAGTGGAGCTAAAAAGATGCATTCTAAACACCGTTCATTCACTGGGTTTACTTTCCCCCATCCTTTGTCTGTTACCTGTTTGGACTGTAAGCTTCTCAGGTCAAGGATTTTCTCTTTATTTGTTCATGAAAAGCCTATACACAAATACCTTTTTTATTTAATCATTTCTGTTGTATAAGTAGTTGAAGTGTTCATTTAACAAACTTCAAAATCAAATGTTTACGGATTATTAGAGTAGGAATATGTCCCTTGATTCCCCGTGCAACAGGGTCGAATACACAGATCTGAGACCCTTTCTTTGTAAGCGTGTCCAAGAGAGCAACAAGTAATTTCAGTATTCAGAAGTGAAAATGCTTTTCCAGGAAATAAACACTAGTGACTGAAGACTTGGTCACGCATAATTGAAAAATGTTGTTTTCTGTATTTTTCTTCCTCTTTCAGAGAATCATAAAAATTAGATGTGAGAGACTCATTAGGCCATCCAGTCTATTCTTCACCAGTTTAGGATTGTTCCTTGTAGTGTATTCTTCAGTACTTTTTTTTGTTTTAAATGACTCTCACAATGGAGTTTGCATGAAAACAGGATCTTTGTTCCTGAAGTGTTCATCTGCTCTGCCTCCTTTTGCTCCTCAGCTGACATCATACTTTTTAGTTTGTGATAACACTTAGTTGCAGTGGAGAAGATCATGCCAAAAACAGAATGATGGCTTCAGAAAAGGACAAGTAGCAGAAGAGAGAACTCAGGATTTTCATTACTATTTTTTGTTACCAAAAAACACTGGCGTAAAAGCATTGGTTTTCTTAAAAATGTATTGGCAACTCATTAAAGGAAGTCTATACTTCAGATAGCTAAACAAATAGTTGGTATAGAAGTGGTATACTTATCAAAGGAATCTTCAAAGTTTGTATTTAGAAATACCTGTCTATTGAATAGAACCGTTCTCACACACAGACACAGTCTAGCCATGTATTGATAGAGCAGTGATCCCAAACTTGATTTGTTCATGTACTGCCTTCTTAAAAAAGTGTGTTGAGGTGAATGGATAGACCATCAAGCTCACGCACAACAGTTTGGGAACCGCTGTACTAGAGAATTTTGATGCTAAATTCTGCCTGCCTTGCTGTCCATTCCAGTAAGGACATTGCAGCTACACTGTAGAATGTGGTTATCCCATCATATCTCCTGAACATCATCTGGCTGCATTCTGGTTTTGAACTAATACAGCTTCTATAACACTGTGCATGGGTCTCCTGTTTCTATAATATTTTTGTTTAATAAAAAATATTTGTATGCAGTGCTGATGCAATTTAAAGGTGACCTGTGAATGAGCTTACAACAATTGGATTTGTGTCCTTTTGCATTTTTTGTTGTTCTGTTATGTACAAAGAGAACCCGGAAGGTGTTCTCTTAATATGTTCCCTGATGGTTTAATTGCTGAAATATCAGGAATGTCAAATCTGGTGTGGGTTTTCCTGGAGGACTCACAGGGGTCTGAAGAGCATGTTTATTGTGTGTATTTGAAAAGAAGAGTTAGGGTGATTGGAACTTAACAAAAAAGTTCTTTAGCCAAGCTGAATTTTTAACAGGGGGCGGGGGAATGGACTGCTACCATTCTTTATATACCATAACAAAGCAAAAAAGGTGTAAGCTGACTTCTATTTGCCAGTTATATTTAAACTTACAAAATACTTAGCATTTTTAATATATAAATACAACTTATGCAGTACTTCAAAATATTGATACAGCACTTATCTTTCTGGATTGCTACTCCCACTTTGGGGACTTGTGCTGGGAACTGACATAGATACTGGAGCAGTTGGAGGCCATGTCCCTGTTAGGAGCAGCGTAGCGGCATCCGTACGGCTCCATAGCTATGCTGCTGTAACTCTGTAGCGCTGATAAGGAACTACAGCGATAGGAGGGATTTTTTCATCACTGTAAGAACTCCACTTTCCTGAGCAACGGGAGCCAAGTTAACTGAAGCATTCTTCTGTCAACTTTGCTTGCCCTACACCAGGGGTTAGGCTGGCATAGCAGTGGCACTCGGGGTGTGCATTCACACCTCTGAATGCTGTAGCTATGTTGACCTAATTTTAAAGTGTAGTCCAAGCTGAAGGAGCTGTGTTGTGTGGATATATTCAGCAAGTTTACACTAGCGAGGATGCATAGTGTGGACATCCTGCACTAGTGCAAATTACAGAAGTTCTGTTGATGTGTAAATTGCAAATGTGCACTTCTCGTGTAGACAACGCTTCACTGAGGGTTGCTACTTCAGGCCTGGCCTATACTTAAAACCTGTCAAGATAGCTACTGTGCTTGGGGCTTGAAAAATCAACACCGCTGAGCACCATAGTTTAAACCAATCTAATCCCTGGTGTGGATGCAGCTGGGTTGGTGGAAGAACATTTAAGTCGACCTAGCTCCCATAGCTCAGGGAGCTGGTGTTTGTACAGTGACAGAAGAACCCCTCCAGTTGTTGTAGTTTGTATCTGCACAACAGGGTTATAGCAGCATAGCTATGGCACCATACTGTGCCTCTCTAGCACCCGTAGTTTAGATGTGGCCTTAGTGACATGGCTGTATACGTTTCAGTCCTAGTCTTCCTGCTGCGAGCATTCATGTCCCATTAGAAAACACTTGGAGGAAGGTATAAACCATTTGTTCCAATGAATTCATGCATTTTTTCCAAAACAATTCATGCAGAATTTTCCTTATAAATTCTAAAACCCGTAAGTTTTCCACATATGTAGAGAGGCCTTTTGAGCACTGGCAGAAAGGAAAGGGGGATAGCAAGCTGCTGACTGGCTTGACAAAGGTTGGGTTAAATAACTTGAACAAGGTCACATAAGTCTGTAGCCAAACTCAGAAAACCATTGACTTGGGCTGCCTTCTTGGGCCCCCAACATTGCTAATAGAAGTGGGAATTTAAAAAACAAAAACAGGACAAAAATGTAGTTTAGGAGGCAGTGGTTGAAGGAGATTGGATGAAGCTTTCCAGAGGTTCCAGACATACAGGAGTTTGAGGAGGAAAAATAAGCCACAGAAGTTTTGTCTACAGTAGATTTATTTATCTCCTAAAACTTCCTACTGTTGCTACCATGGATACACTTCCCCTGATAGAAAGCTGTAGTGAAGACAAAGTAAATAACATAACTGCTACTGCTTTAAAAACAAACTGTTGCCACTGTTAGAGTGGGAACCATTTTTACCACCTGCAGTAGTTAACATATTGTAATGTTTTTTCACAGTCATCTAGACCTTCCCATCCAACTCTCACCTGAAGAGTACAGATTTTCCTTGCCAAAGATCTTGTGGATTTTCATGTGTGAACATCTATATAAGTCCAGACTAATGTACTTCTAAACCACATGGGACTAACTGGTCCTGGGGGAAACTATTTCATAAGCTGCATCAGCAGAACTACCAGATCTTGAAAGTTTCCCCACATGATACATATGGACTTTACAATCTGAGCAAGACCCTGACCCCAGATGCAGTGTTCCAGCAGGATCGGCAAGGTGTCTCTCTTTTTAAAACCTATTTTGTAAGAATTGAGATGAAAGGTCAAGGGCCAGTTCCCAGGTGCAAATGAAAAAGAGGATGATTGGGGGGGGCGGGGGATTCCATAAACCTTTTAAACTGGCATGGGGTTGTAAACTTATCAGCAACTTAAAAAAAAAAATCTTGTTGGGTCTTGGAAGCTTCAGGTTTTTTTTTTTAAAAAAAAAAGTAACTTAAAAGTCCAGGACATTAAAAATTCAACTTCATTTCAAGTTTCAGATATTTCTTTAAAGGGAAGCTCTCCCCAAATATCCTCTGTCTATCCAGGTATTTAATCGTCCATATTTTTCCATGCATATACTTTTCCTGAATTCATAATACATTACACCTTCATACTTTAATCTTCTAGGATAATGGTACAAACCATATGCTACTACTGTTTCATATGAGGCTCTGTGTCCTAGGCAGCAAACCTGCCAGGAACCTCTGCTGCCCTCAAACGCAAGAGAGCAGTATCCCTTTTTTGGCACTGACAACTTGGAAGTTATGCACTATAGGGGTTGGAATTGAAAACATATCAGTACTGTCATGGCTGTTGGGAGGACAGCTGACAGTTTTGACAGTTGGGCCTTCTGACCTAAAGGGATACATGGGAGGTGTCTCGGTTTTCTTGCTTGGGCAATCGGGTGCATATTGAGACTGTCTTCTTCCCACAGTTGGCCTCCAAAAACTGACCTGCTTCATTAGGCAGTTCAGGTTAACTTCCATTGTTTCCTACCTTTTCCCTCCAGATTAAATTAACACTCTTGGCTTAAAGGTGCCTACTTTCATATGGTTATTGGAATGATTCACAGAAAATACCTCCATTTTTATGTGGAAGATGATCTTTATAAATAGATTGCAAGTTCTTTGGGGCAGAGACTATCTTTGTTCTGTTGGTGCTAGGCGCTGTACAGTGGGGTCCTGGTCTGCGAGTAGGGCTCCTTGGTGCTACAGTAATACAAATAATAAAAGGTGTTGCTCTCTGGCTTTTCTTTTGGGCCAAAGGTGTTTTCAGAGTGCCTCACACTGGTTGCCACTTGTCTCTGCTATTAGCATATTCTTCTCTCAAGACTTGCAGACTGTTGCAGTCTGCAGATTTATAACGTATTGATAGTTGAATGGGGCCCTGTATCTACCCAAATAACTTTTCAGAAGGGCTAGCATGGACCACCCTAGGGCCAAGACATTTCTTCCAGAATAAAGCTTGTTAAGTGTCCTGAATGTATTTCCTCTGAGAGCTTAATCTAAAATCAGTGAGCTCTTACCTCAGACTAATGGAGTAGATGGCCCTTCCTCATGTGAGACACCTTTATTAAATCTTATTTCAAGTTAGCAGGGTGAGTTAGCAATAAATTTCACTCCAAATATGGATGACATTGGAGCTATGTTGATTATTCTTCAGTTTGTCTCCAAGCTGCCACTATGTGTTGAAGTGCGTGTTTCAGTATTCCATCCCAACTATTGTAATTTTAACAGATGTTTCTTGGTTGAGGATCCCGTCACCGGAGGCTGACCATTTAGGGTTGGTGGAATGTGTGGGAGGCTAAGTTCCGTATAAGTGTCCAGGAGCTGAAAGTTATAAAGTGAACTCTAAAATCTCTGCCACTGATCAATGGCTGCATTGTTCAAATGCTAACAAATAGAACTACCACTGTATATTACATGAACAAAAAAGAAGGTGCAACTCTGACAGGAGACACTGGCTTTATGGGATTGCTGACATCCCCTATTTCTCAGTCTGGAAGGCAAAGAGAACACAGTAGCCATTCATAGGCTTCAGGAACATCACAGTTGATGGATTAAACAGATGGGCCTACTGTTCAAGAAGTAGGGCCGTGCATCCATAGCCCTCTTTGTGATGAGCCTCAATGCATGTCCTTAGTTGATTCTGTTTGTTCCACCACTGGTCATAAAGATAGACTGAGCCTGAGTTATACTGGTTACTGCAACATGGACCAAATGTAATTATTACAGATATTTTTGTGGAGCCTCAGTATTACTTACCATTATCTTCAGACCTGCTGTCTTGCCTTCCATCCCAGTCTGGAATTGCTTTGTCTTGCTGTTTGAATCATGGGACATGTAATTACTTTTGACCTGACATGTCTTATAAAAGTGCAGAAAATTCTGCTGCAGTCTAGAAAATAATCTTCATTGAAGTTTTTACACTTAGAAATGGAAAAGGCTTTTTCTAAATAGCCCGTATCTACATTCTATCTCCATATCCTGTATTATGGACAACTTAGTGGATTTGAAAGTCTCACCCTTGAGGTAAGACTACAAAAGGCTATCTATCACTTCAGCATATCGTCTGCCAGTGGACAGCTCTGTTTTCAGGCATCTTTGGTGGTGGGATGACTGTAGAGATCTAGTCTTCCCATTGGTCAAAGAATCTGTTATACAATGGGACCGCAGCTGGTGCCAACAAGGTTGATGGGTGCCAGTTCAGGTGTTTACCTTGTAGGTGAATATTTATCATTCTACCTCTATTTTCATTTGCACTTACACCTGAGAAGAATGAGTTGCAGACTTTCCTCATCCCCGATTTATCCCAGGTGTGGTGTTTGAATTCTGTTTAGGCACTTGTTCTTCTGACAGCACTCCTTTTGAGGTGGGCAGGTACTATTACCCCCATTTTACTGAAGAACTGAAGCACAGGTTAAATGACTTGTTCAAGGTCACACAGTCTGTGGCAGAGCTGAGGAGTCCAAGTTCAATTCATAGTCCCAGGCTAGTGCCTCAATGACCATCCTTGTTTTATGAAGTATTACCTGAATCAGACCATTAATCTTGTGGAGTTTCCAAAATTTCATTCTCACATAAAGGAAATGACTCTACGTATGCCCCAGATGTCAAAAGGTTTTTGAGTTTTTATTTGACTAAGTCAGTGAGGAAATCCACAAGCCTCTGTCTCTGTCTAAAGGGCATAGCAGTTTTCTTTACACTTCATTCAGTCAGTGCCTGTATAGGACTAGACTATGCTTTGGGCTTGGGTGTCTACCTCATGACGTTCGAATTTACGCTTCTAGGGCAAGGCAGTATTGAATGCCCACCTCATAACATGTCTATCATAGCAGTCTGCTGGGCTGTTACCTGTTTTGTACACAGACTTACACAGCATTACTCTCCTGACATGAGAGCCCACTTTCAGAGAGCAGTTCTATTATCTTTGTGTAAACTAGAACTTGTCAGCACACTTTCCTGAATTGCTAGAATTGTACTCTGTGCTCGACTTCTTATGGGGAAAATAGTCTCCTTCAAAGAATCTGTTACTCGTAATTAGTGGCTCTCGGAGTATTGCCTCTGTCTAGTCCCATCATGTCGTCTGTATTCTTTAGTCTTGCTAGAGTGGTTGGGGCAACACAACCATTACATAATCTTACCCCAGCTGCTCAGTGCTATGAGAGGGCACTTGTGCAGACACCACAGGTTTGACAGGAGTAGAGCTGGGGCCATATCCCACCACTGTGAACCCACAGAAGCAAAATTCTTTAAGAACCCCAGTTACCATGGTAAATCACATTTAATTTGAGTGATTTCTCCATTGTCCCGTCTCTCCCCCCGCCCCCGGGCCAAATTTTTTACTTGGATGTTTTGCAAGGAGCCTTCATAAGTCCATTTTAAGAGTTGAAGGATTCCTGATCCTACAAAAACCTGAGTGCTTTCAGTTGTCATCACAACCAGTCGGGAGTTCAGCACTGTAGATCCCTTATTTATTTGTAAGCCCCAACTAAGGCCAGGACTCCTGGTAGTAGGTACTATACGCACATAAAGAAAAGCCCTGTCCCAAAGAGCTTACAATCTAAAATCTTGGATAAAACCCTTTGGCCGCATGCATTTTTGGCTCGTACTGAAAGTAGTCAAATATAAAGCCAAAGGCCAAAAGAGCGCACATTGATGCGTTTATAAAAAGGAAACAACTAAGCATGACTAAATTTATAATGAAAGTGTTGTAAATAGCTATGTAAAGAATGAGTCAGTATAGAAATGTTCCACAGGTCAGTAAAAAGACTCCAGATAATGCAGTGTAATTAAACACTTAATTCTGATTGCAGTGGTAACTTAATGAGCGGAGGGACCAGAATGTCCTCTTTATCAAGTTATTTTAACTTTAACATGCGAGACCCATACATTGTCTGTCTTTCTCCCACTTGGAACAGTCCCTCCAGAGCGCCACTTACACTTCTGTACCATTCAATAACTTACTTTTCTCTAGTGTTGCTTGCCTTTATGGTAGAGCCCTGTGTTGGGATTGGGGTCCCGCAGAACCCGCTGCCATAGTAGTGGGAGCAGGATAAAAATTCAGGGAACAATGTGGGAACAGGTGGGAGTGGATATTGCAGGACAGGATGGAAGCAGGATTAAAAAATAATTCCCCGCAGGGCTCTGCTTTGTGGTACTATTGTATTTGCAACTAGAAGTAAAAGAGGAGGCATCTCCTGTTTCCGTAGCCACCTCTCTCAAAAACAGGCTGAACCTAATTTCACGTCAAACTTGGTGGCAAAGGGATCCATCTGTTTACCTTGATGTCGCACATTTTTAAAAATAAATTACTCAAGAACTGCTTCCATGAGTCGTGAATACCCCTATTGCAACAAGCTTAGATCCATCTAGAAGAGCACTGCCGATTGGGGCTGCGTGAGTCACGGCTGTGAGCTCAAACATTCAGAGGAAAGTTATGAAAGAGACTGCCGACATGGGTGATGGTGTGAAGCTGACAAAGTTAAAAGGACTGGCCATTAGTCTGCAGCATCATCGTCTTAAGTCACTACCTACTAGGAATCAACAGTAAAGATGATAGCATAAAGGAAAACAAGATAGGTAGACATGTGATCCTTCAAATTTGTCAACGTCTGCACCATCTTTAAAGCATCACAGGTGAGAGGAGGCCTGAGAGTTCGTCTGTTTTTCCTTCTTCTTTTGGGTATCATCTGATTCATATGGAATGAAGTGCAATTGCCATGGATCATTGAGGTTTAGAGGCTGACAATGCAGTCCAATCAAGGGGCAGCCTGGTACAGAAAGATGTCGCTGTCTGGGACACAGGAGACAACCTGGGATCTGTTCTCAGCTCTGACACAAACTGCTGTGAACTTGAGCAAGTTACTTCACTCTCTGTGCCTCTCTCCCTTCCTGCCTTTTGTCTTGCCTGATTAGGATTGAGATTTTCAGTAACCTTACTGTGCGATTGTACAGTCCCTAAGGGTACAATGGAAGCCCCAATTTTTGAGGTCTGTAGGTGCTACTGTAATCAAAGTTCACTCTGTGCTGCTTATCCTTACTTAAAAATTTGTTTAAAAGTAGCTGCTTACAACCAGTTCCAAGCCTGCTCTCTGTGTGCTTAAGTCTTCTACGGCAATGAAACCCAAAGTCCAGCTGCCTAGATCCTGGAACAAATGCATCAGCCATCCTGACTCCCCTCTCTCTCAGCTGCTTAGACATGTTTCCCTCCAGAGTCCACATGGCTGTAGGAGCTCTGGTTTTCTGGTAACACCCCAGCACAGCGTGGCAGGAGAGTAAAGCAAGAAACCACTTGGGAAAATAATTTAATATACGTACAAACTCTTTACTCTTTAAGAGTATGGCAAAACAACACCACTCCTGAATGCAGTCCTTTGTGACATTACTGCCTCTGTGAGTCCTTTAAACCATGCAACTCTTCCAGCCTTCTTGCCCAGTCCGTGGCCTTCTGACAGTGAAATGGCCTGCTTTGCATAGAGAACACTCCTGTCTCTGACTCCTTTCTGTGCTGCTGCTTGGGGAATTTCCATGTTGCAACCCCCTCAGATTTGGGGCAGAGTTCTTCAGCGTCCATGGCCCTGCTGCCATACTCACTGTTCCACCGAGGTAGAGCCATTCAAGGTTGATGGCCCTTGAATGTGCTGTAACAGTTTCCCAGGCACATTGGGTAGGAAGTTCCTGCTGCACAAGGAATGCTCACAGCCACCATAAAGTTACATTGAAAATGGAAGTTGAGATACAACATGGCTTTCACAGAGCCAAAATGGAATTTCAGTTGACACAGATACATCCACCAAACTGTCACAGTAGCTGTTTCTTTAAATGGGAAATATTTAGCATAGAAGAACCTCAGTAGTCTGGGGGGAGGGGAAGGAGGAAGAGGGTCTCATTCTGTTTTTTCTCACTCCAAAAAAAAATTTTAAAAATGGAGACTTAAGCTACGTCTACGCTACAGACCTTACAGAAGCACAACTGTACCAATCGAGCTGTGCCACTGTAAGGTCTCATGTGTAGCCGCTCTATACCGGTGGGCGGGAGAGAGCTCTCCCACTGGCATAATTAAACCACTCCCAATGAGCGGTGGTAACTATATTGGTGGGAAACGCTCTCCCACCGACATCGTGCTGACCACACCGGTGCTTTTGTTGGTCGGGGTGGTTTGTTTTTGTTTTTTTTCATACCCCAGACCAACAAAAGTTTTGCCAACAAAAGCGCTAGTTTAGAGATAACCTTAAGTTGCAGATCTCTCAAGACCTCTAGACAGACTTATGTGCAGGTCTGGGGAAGAGCCAGTGGTTCTGGTACATGCAGACACAAATAATATAGGGAAAGGTACGAGAGTGGTCCTGGTGGCCAAATTTAGGCTGCTGTGTAAGATTAAAGTCCAGGACCCACATGGCAGCATTCTTTGAAATGCTTCCAGTTCCCTGCACTTGGCTAGTTACGCAAGCAGAACTTCAGGGTCTCAGTGCATGGAAGAGATGATGATGTAGGGAAGGAGGGTTTTAGGTTTATTAAGAACTGGAGAACCTTTTGGCAAAGAGGGAATCTATTCAGGAAGGATGGGCTCCGCCAAAGCCAAAATGGAACCAGATTGCTGGCGTGTAAAATTAAAAAGGTAGAGAATTTTTTTTTATTTTTTATTTTTTTTTTTAAACTAAGCGAAAGCCAACAGGTGCAGAGGAGCACACTGTTTGGTTAGAGACATCCCTTAGGATAGACATTGATAAAGTACAGGTCGGAATTGAGGAGAACCAGTCAAATGAAAGAGTCCCATTCAATTAAATCACACAAAGACCCACAACTTAATGTTGACAAATTGTATAAATACTTGTATACAAACACTAGAAGTCTAAATACTAAAATGGGTGAATTGTAGTAAGTGCCTGGTGTTAAATGCAAATATTGATATAGGCATCACGGAAACTTGATGGAATGATAATCAGTGGGACATGGTAGTACCAGGGTACAAAATATATAGCAATGACAGAGTAGGTTGTGCAGGGTATGGGGGGAAGGAGCAATGGAGTCACTATATACGTGAAAGAAAGCATAGAATCAAATACAGTAAAAATTTTGACTCAAACTACTATACAATCTCTATGGATAGAAATTCCATGCATGAATAATAAGAGTATAGCAGTAGGAATATACTGCCAACCACTTGACCAGGTTGGTGGTGATGGTTGTGAAATGCTCAGGGAGATTAGAGAGTTATAAAAATAGAAAATTCAATAATGTGGGATTTCAGCTATCCCTTTATTGACTGGGTACATGTCACCTAAGGATGGGATGCTGAGATGAAAATTTCTAGATAACATTAATGACTGCTTCTTGGAGCAGATAATCCTGGAACCTACAAGGAGAGAGACAAATTCTTGATTTAGGTCTACGTGGCACACAAGATCTGGTCCAAGAGGTGAATATAGCTGAACCGCTCAATAATAGCGACTGTAACATAATTAAATTTAACATAGGGTTTTGGGGGGGGGGGCGGATGGAGGAGAAATACTGAATGCCACCACCAGTGTTCTCTCTAATTTTTCCCACCCATGTGCAGAATGAATTTTGTTATGTGCACCAATATGGGACCTTAGGCCACCATAGTAGCATTTAACTTCAAAAGGAGAACTACACAAAGATGAGGAAGCTAGACAAATGGAAATTAAAAGGAACAGTCACGAGTGAAATGCCTGCAAGCTGCATGGAAACATTTTTTAAAACACCATAATAGAGGTTCAAATGTATACCCCAATTTAAAAATAAAAAGAGTAAGAGGACCAAAAAAGCTAAACAACAGAGTAAAGGCATGTCTACACATGCAAGCGCATCTCTGGTGAAGACGCTCCATGTTGGCGTGAGAAGCTTTCCCTAAGTGTAAAAGTATAATTAAGCAGACCAAAAAAGAATCTGAAGAGCAACTAGTAAAAGCAACAAAAGCTAATGGTAGAAAATTGAAGTACACCTCTATCCTGATATAATGCAGTCTGATATAACGCGAATTCGGATATAATGCGGTAAAGCAGCGCTCCGGGGAGCGGGGCTGCTTTACCTCATTATATCCAAATTAGTGTTACCGCATTAGCACAAGGTGATTGGCACGGCAAGGCTGGGAGGGGGAAGAAGCAGAGCCACAGCGGCGCGCTCAGGGGAGGAGGCAGAGCGGAGGTGAGCTGGAGCAGGGAATGGTTCCTCTCCATATCCCGATATAACACAGTCTCACCTATAAGACGGTAAGATTTTTTTGGTTCCCGAGGACCACGTTATATCGGGGTAGAGGTGTACATCAGAAGCAGGAAGCCTGCCAAACAATCACTGGATGATTGAAGTGCTAAATGAGCACTCCAGGAAGACACAGCCATTGCAAAGAATTCACTTAGCTTTTCTGCATTGGTCTTCATTGCACATGATGTGAGGGAGATTCCCACACCTGAGCCATTCTTTTGAGGTGATAGATCTGAGGAACTGTCCCAGATTGAGGTGTCAGTAGAGGCTTGGGAACAAATTGATAAATTCAAGGGTACTAAGTCACCAGGACCAGATGGTATTCACCCAAGAGTTCTGAAGGTCTGCAGTTTTAAATCTGAGTTCCTACAAACAGTGGTATGTAACCTATTGCTTAAAATCAGCTTCTGTACCAAATGACTGGCGGATAGCTAATGTAACACTGATTTTTAAAAAGACTCCAGAGGCAATCCTGGCAATTACAGGACTAACTTCAGTACCAGGCAAATTGACTGAAACTATAGTAAAGAACAGAATTATCAGATACAGAGCAACACAATATGTTGGGGAAGAGTCTGCTTTTGTAGACTGAAGTCATACCTCGCTAATCTATTAGAATTTTTTGAGGGAGTCAAAAGCATGTGGACAAGGGTGATCTGGTCAATCAGTGTACTTGGGTTTGAATAATAAGAGTATTTGGATTTTCAGAAGCCTTTCACAAGGTCCTTCACCAAAGTCTTTTTAAGCAAAGTAAGCAGTCATGGGATAAGAGGAGAGATCCTCTCATGGATCAGTAGCTGGTTAAAAGACAAGAAACAATGGGTAGGAATAAATGTTCAGTTTTCAGAATGGAGAGAGGTAAATAGCAGGGTCCCCTAGGGATCTGTAGTGAGACCAATGCTATTCAGCATATTCATCAGTGATCTAGTAAAAGATGTAAACGGGGGTGGCAAAGTTTGCAGAGGATTCAAAATTACTCAAGAAAGTTAAAGCCAAAACCAACTGTGACGCAGTACAAAGCGATTTCACACAACTGGGTCACTGGGCAACAAAATGGCAGATGAAATTAATTGTTGATAAATGCAAAGTAATGCACACTGGAAAAAATGCCAACTATACAAATACAATGATAGCTTCTAAATTAGCTATTACCACCCAAGAAAGATCTTTGAATCACCCTGGATAGTTTTCTGAAAACATCCACTCAATGTGCAGCATCAGTCAAAAAAGAGGACAATATTGGGAACCAATAGGAAAGGGGGATAGACAGAGAAAATATCATAAAGACGCTATATAAAACCATGATACACCCACACCTTGAATACTGTTTGCATTTCTAGTCTCCCCATCTCAGAAAAGATATATTAAAATTGGGAATGCTACAAGAAGGGCAACAAGAATGATTAGGGGTATGGGACAGCTTCTGTATGAGAAGAGATTAAAAATACTAGGACTGTTCAGTTTTATAGACTTCTGTCAAATCCCCCATTGCGGGTGGGGTGGGGGTGGTCCATGAATGGTCTGGAGAAAGTGAATAAAGTGGGTTTTTTTAACCCCTTCACATAACACAAGAACCAAGGGTAACCCAATTAAATTAATAGGCATCAGGTTTAAAACAAACCTACGAAAGTACTTCTTCACACAATGCACGGTCAACCCGTGGAACTCCTTGCTAGAGGATGTTGTGAAGGCCAAAAGTATAACTGAGTTCAGAAAAGAATTAGATAATTTCATGGAGGATAGGTCCATCAATGGCTATTAGCCAGGATGGGCAGGGATGTAACCCATGTTCTGGGTTTCCCTAAGCCTCTGGCTGCCGGATGCTGGGATTGGACGACAGGGGATGGATCACTTGATGATTGCCCTGTTCTGTTTATTCCCTCTGAAGCAGCTGGCATTTGCCACTGTTGGGCTAGATGGACCATTGGTCTGGCCCAGTGTGGCCACATTCCTGGGTAGTGACTGCTTGTTAACCGCCCATCATTGGGGATGTTCTGAGGCCCTTTGGAAGGAGAGGAGGATTACTTAACAGTAGGTGTTCTTTGACTATATTGCCTCTGCAGATCCATGCCCGATTCCCAGTTCTGAAGAATCACTTCGGAAGAGTCACTTCAGTTTTAGTGGAAGGAAATAATTGAGGGAGATTGGGACTGAGGTTCCTTCCTTAATGTTTATGGGTGCGTCTACGCTACAGCAGCATAACAGTGGCACTGCAGTGCTATAGTGTAGACCAGTGGTCACCAGCCGGTCAATCGCAATTAACTGGTCAATCGTGGAGACTCTCCTAGTCAATCGCGCTCTCCGGCCGCTAAAAGTCTGGTGGTGCGGAGGGTCTGCTGCTAAGGCAGGCTCCTTGCCTGCCCCAGCCCCAAGCTGCTCCCGGAAGCGGCCATCACGCCCCTTGGGGATGGGGGGCAGGAGTCTCTGTGAGCTGCTCCTGCCTGCAAGCACCACCCACGCAGCTCCCATGGGTAACTCTGGCCAATGGGAGCTGCAGGGGCAGTGCCTGCAGAGGGGCAGCATATGGAGCCATGTGCGCCCCCCCCGCCCCCCCCCCCCCCAGCTTGTTGGCCCCTTCCAAGAGCGGTGTGGGGCCGGGGTAGGCAGGGATCCTGCCTTAGCCCTGCTACACTGCCAACCGGGAGCCACCTGAGGTAAATGCAGCTTGGCAGGACCCCATACCCCAACCCCTTCCCAGAACCAGCACCCCAGCCCCTCCTGCACCCCAACCGCCTGGCTCAGCCAGGAACCCCTTTCCACAATGCAAACCCCTCAGCCCAAAGCGCCCCCCCCCCCCCAACCCCGACTCAGCCTGCTGAAAGTGAGTGCGGGTGGAGGAGAGAGAGTGACGAGGGGGGGGGCAGGGGATGGAGTGAGCAGGGTGGGGCCTCAGAGAAGGGGTGAGGGAGATCCTGGGTTGCCCTTAAGTTCAAAAAGTGATCTTGTGCGTAAAAAGGTGGCAAACCACTGGTGTAGACACTTCCTACATTGAAGGAAGCTGTTTTTCCATCAGGAGTTAATCCACCTTTTCAGTAGGCCAGGGGTTCTCAAACTGGGGGTCAGGATCCCTCAGGGGGTCGTGAGGTTTACATGGGAGGTCGCAACCTGTCAGCTTCCACCCCCAAACCCCGCTTTGCCTCCAGCATTTATAATGGTGTTAAATATATAAAAAAGTGTTTTTAATTTATAAGGGGGGGTTGCACTCAGCGGCTTGCTATGTGAAAGGGGTCACCAGTACACAAATTTGAGAACCACTGCAATAGGCTGTAGCTAGGTCAACCTAGCTATGTCTACACCAGGGTTTAGGTTGACCCAATTACAGCACTGAGGGCACATCATTTTTCACAGCTGTGAGCAACATAGCTAAGACTCTCTCATTTTTTACTGTAGACCAGGCCTCGGTGTTGGGCTGCACGAGAAGGGGCTCCAGTAGTCGTTGCTTTTCTAGATGGTTTTTATCAAGTTGGTTTGAGGTTTCCCCTTCCAAAGCTTGGCGCATGAAACTTGTTATCTTTGCAGTTTGTCTCTTCTGGTTTATGGTGTCGAAGTCCATAAGGACATGATTATTATTGCCTATTAACAGAAGATTAGAACTGTATAGGGCAGTGGTGCCCAAACTTTTCCTGCCCTGCCCCTCCTTACCAGTAATTGAATGTGTCCATGTCCCCTCTCCATTGGTACACAGTTGGCTCAGCAGAGGAGCTTGGGCTGGGGGTGGAGAGGGAATGAGCTGGGGCTGGGGGCAAAGCAGAGGACAGAACTGGGCTAGATGGTGCTCCCTCCCTGCCCCCCAGGGGGGCTGGCCTTGGCCCTGATGTGCACCTCCCCCCCCAATGTTCCTTTGCACCTGCTTACAGGAGTGGGGGGGCACACCCCATAGTTTGGTTACCACTGGTATAGAACATTAGTGTTACCATTTCTGCTCTTACATTTAGGAACATCAGTGTTTGCTCCTCAACTAGTTGGTGTTGGTTTTTTGTTTTTTGTTGGGTTTTTTTTTTTGGGGGGGGGGGGGGTTGTGTGTGTGTGTGTTTTAAATACTTGAAGCCAAAAGTTGAAACTTAGTAGATCTTTTAAAATTTGTTTGGCTGTCCTATGCTCCTCATAGGCATCACTCTAGCTATAGTATAGTTGAGAGCTCTCCACTGCACACCCATATTTTGAGATTCAGGTTTGAACAAATAAAAAGCTCAGTAAAATTGCTAGGTACATACATCAGTTCTGAATCTGGAGTTGCTCTATCTACAGTGGAAGAACCTGGTAGAAACAAACACAGAACATCTTGGAAGGAGCGATCACTATAAAATTCTTGCCCTTTTCAGAAGGCTTAATAATTGATTGCATGGGGGTAAATAAGGACATTCTTAGTGTAATTCTGACAGGCTTATTTATCACAAATCCTCTTCCCTCCCCCTTTATGAACTGAACCCTCATCCTAAATGCCCTGGGTTGTGGGGTTTTTTTGTGTTTAAAATGTACATATATTTACAAAACATGGAAAAACTAACTAGATCAGGCAGCTAGCTAAGGCCTTTTTCCTGGGCAATATTGTCCTGGAATATTACCCCTCCGGTGCCTCTGTGTATTGTATAAGGCTGAGCATGCCATCAGCACTCGTATGATTAATATTTGTCTAATGCAGTATGCTACCTCGCTTGAAGCCATTCGGGTTAGCCATGTTTCTGACACTATATATAATTTTTTTCTTCTTAAACTCATGATTTGTAAGAGCCACCCAGCCTTAGCTGATAAGCTAACACACATGCCAAATCTGTTTTTAGGCTTTAAGAACGTTTATGTTGCCAAAGACCTATTTTGTCCTTCAGATATTTATTTGAGTCTAAACACGCGCTTACTTGAGAGATAAGAAGTGCTCTAAAGGAACAAATTGCGTTTCTTGGGGAAGTATAATATTTACAGCTTATAAAATTTCTGGTCAGACAAGTCTGTCTTTTAAGAAAAATGGGGAGGAGGTTTGAGAAATATGAGCCAAACCAAGTGTTCTCATTTTCCTTGGAATATCAACTTTAGAACTTCAGGCTTAACATCCTTTTTTGGATATGAACAGCACAAACCAACCGGCAAATAGTTAAGGCCCCACTCCTTCAAAGACTTAGGTGTTGTCTACGCTTGTTAAATATGACAGCATAAAGGAGGGGAGCAAATCTTAGCGCTTGTCTGTGCTTTATAGCAGTGCACATACTGGGGTGTGATTTTTAAAGTGCATCAATGTGTTGACCATGCTAGTGCACACTAAAAGTTTTCTAGCACAGGTTAACATAACGTAACAGCACTGTGTTACAGTGCACTACAGAACATTTAGTGCACACCAGCAGGTCTAAATGGACCAATTAATGTGCAGCATGTTTGTGCACTTTAGAAATCATACCCTTGTAATGCGCATTATCCCACCATTTAGACAAGCCTTCAATTACACATATATAAAAGGTCTTATACAGTAACTCCTCACTTAATGCAACTTTACGCAAAACAGTGTTAAGCGAATTGAATTGGGGGAGGGGGGTAGGTTCCAGGGAAATTTTTTTCGCCAGACAAAAGACATTATATACATATATAGTATAAGTTTTAAACAATTTTAAACAAACGGTTTAATATTGTACACAGCAGTGAATGATTGTGAAGCTTGGTTGAGGTGGTGGAGTAAGAGAGTGGAATATTTCCCAGGGAATGCCTTGCTGCTAAATGATGAACTAGTACTCAGCTGGGCCCTCAAGGGTTAACATGCTGAGGTTAATGTAGCCTCACACTCTACAAGGCAACATGGACTGAGGCAGGAGGGAGGAAACACAATAGATGCAGGGTAGTAGCTGCAAACACTTCCCTGCGAAAACTGAACGTGATGAGGAGCCCACGCTATCCAGCTGGGGCGCACCACTCCCTCCTCCTGACAGAACATGCACAAGTGCTGACTTTCCAAAGTGCTGGGGGGTGCGTGCATGAGTGTGTGTGTGTGGGTGTGTGAGAGAGAGAGACACGTGCCTTGCCCCTTTAAGTATGCTGACCTCACTTCAAGTATGTTGCCCTTTTAAGCAGATCAGACAAGAAGCAACAGCTTCCAGCAAGCACCCTCCTTTCTGTCCCTGAGCCCTGTCCCCCTCCTCCACTTTGTGGAGAGGGAGTATGGGGGTCGGGGGGGCAGGAGCAGGGGGACATCCTGTTATCAGCACCCCTCTCTCCCCCTCTCCCAGCAAGCAGGAAGCTCCGGGACAGCTCCAAGGCAAAGGGCAGGGCAGAGGCAGTAGGGGGGAGGGCCACCTGAACTGGTGCTGGGCAGCTGCCAAGCCACATCCCCTAAATTCCCTGTAAGGTAGCTAATGGGGGAGGGGAGAGAAGGGGACTGCTCCCTCCCCCCCCACTTCTAATCCCCACAAGGAGGGGCTGCTTTTCCAGAGAATCCTCCAAGCTGTGGACAAAGCAGGCAGCTGCCAAACAACTATAAGGGACCATTGTGCAACTTTAAACAAGTGTGTTCCCTAATAGATCAGCAACATAACGTTAACCGGGACAACGTTAAGTGAGGCGTTTCTGTACTGGTATAACTTTATTCATGTTCAGCAAAGCAAAATAAACTATACCAATATAAAACCCCCTTATCTGATATAACCGCATCTGCAAGAGGCTTTTAGTGGCATAACTATGTCTGTTTAACCACCCCCCACCCAAAAAAAAAAAAAACTTCACCCCTTGCCAACAGCTATGCCAGTCTACACTTAGTTTTATTGTGCCTTACTCAGTGGTAAAATTAAGTACAGTTGTAGGCCCATTTCAAATCAACGGAACTACTCAAGTTACAGATATATTTACACTGCAGTATCAATACAAGTGGTTTTTTGGTCGATATAGTTAGTGGTGGATGCTAGGTCAATGGAAGAATTCTTCCATCAACCTAGCTGTGTCTACAACATGGGTTAGGTCAACCTTACTACAGTGCTCAGGATGAGAAATTTCTCATGGCCCTGGTGATGCAATTAAGTTAATCTATTTAAGTGTAGACTAGGCCTCAGTCTAAAAGAATACAGTACTCCTTGGCTGTCAGACTTCACTGTTCATGTCTGTTTACATTTGTTACTGGGCTATTCTACATTGTCTTGCATCAGAATAGCTATTCAAGTCCAGAATTAGGAGACACTGGGGGGGAGGGGCCTCTTCTTCATATGCATGCGTTTTTGTCTCTGACTTAACAGGCTGAGAAACCTCTTGATTTGTACAGTAGCCATATGACTCTTAATAGCTTAATGATTCCATGTCAGACTGAAGGCATTGTGTTCAGATGCAGTATGCTGTACAAGGAAATGCTTTGCATCATCGCCTCTGCAGTGATTAATAGAGGAGGGTAGGGAACCAGAACAGCCAAGTAAAAACAAATAGAAAAATCGTTCTAAAAGAACTATATAATGAGGTTTAGTGACCTAGTTATGACACGATTGCCTTTTACAATAGTCTATTATTGGTGTCTTCCAGCTTTCCTAGCAAACTAAACTGAGTTGGTATTGATTGATGCATTCATAGGTCTCTGGTGTTATACATGATGAATAGGGCCCTACCAAATTCACAGCCATGAACGTACCACAGACCATGAAATCCGATCTCCCCCATGAAATCTGATTATCATAGGGGAAGGACATGGTCGGGGGGTCCTGGCCCTAGCTAGGGAAAGACGGGACTTCCTCTTCCCCTGCAGGGGCCATTCAAGGAGCCAGGTGAGACCCACCTCTGGGAACCTAGAACTAGATAAATTCATGGAGGATAGGTCCATCAGTGGCTGTTAGCCAGGATGGGCAGAGGTAGAGTCCCTAGCCTTTGTTTGCCAGAAGCTGTGAATGGGCAACGGGATGGATCACTTTGATGATTGCCTATTCTGTTCATTCCCTCTGGGGCACCTGGCATTGGACGCTGTCAGAAGACAGGATATTGGGCTAGATGGACCTTTGGTCTGACCCAGTATGGCCGTTCTTATGTTCTGACTTCACCTGGCTGCAAGAAGCTCTGTGGCTGCTGGCTGGGACAGCTTCTGATCCAGGTGGGAGGCTTCTGGGAAAAAAAACTCGGACATATGGTAACCCACCCCACCCATGCTCTGTGAACCTCACTTCTGTGCTGCTGCTGGCGATGGCACTGGCTTTAGAGGTTGGTTCACCTTGGGGGTGATGAAGCACTGGAACGGGTTACCTAGGGAGGTGGTGGAATCTCCATCCTTAGAGGTTTTTAAGGCCCGGCTTGACAAAGCTCTGGCTGGGATGATTTAGTTGGGGTTGGTCCTGCTTTGAGCAGGGGGTTGGACTAGATGACCTCCTGAGGCTAACCAGCAGCCAGTGCTCTCCAGCTGCCCAGCTCTGAAGGCAGTGCCCCTGCCAGCAGCAGTGCAGAAGTGAGGGTGACAATCCCAAGACCCCTCTACAGTAACCTTGCAACCCCCATGACCCTCTTTTGGGTCAGGACCCCCTCCCCCCATTAGACCACCATGAAATCATAAAATTGATTTTTTTTAAAATCCTACGACTGTGAAATTGACCAAAATGGACTATGAATTTGGTAGGTCCTAATGATGATTTCCTTCAGTGGCAGTTCTTTCTATCCTTCAGATAAAGTTTGAGAGTATACCTTGGATTCGGTGGAAACCACTTTCTTGTGAAGCCAATTTTTAAATGTCTGAGGCAGATCTGGGGCTTTGCTTTTTCTAGGCTGATGAGTCATATCTTAAAGAAAGCCATGCTCCTCTTGGTCAGTGCACCATTCTGAATGCTGACATGTGAAACAAACAGTCTTATCAATGTGAATTGTACTGGGACTGAAGTTTATTAAAAGCACTGTTTTTATGAGTTTTCTGCTGACATTACAAGTCCCTGCAGGTTGCAGGGACTGGGTGTTGGAGACAGAAGACTAGCTACCAGGGAAACTTGTTTAGAATGTGTAACTTATTCAGATTGGTGAAGCACTATGGAAACTAGTATTCAGTAGGCTCAAAAATGCCATTTTAAATCACGCTTTGTGCCAGATAGCCATAACACTTTAGAGCAGTTCTTTAAATGTTCATGTTTCATACCCTCTCTGAAATAAAGGACATAGTATCAGTTATCCAAGTTGAACGAAGGAAATTAAAGTAATTTTTGCATGTGTCTGTGGGGGGGCGGGGATAGTTGGTGCACATGAGGAGGGTAGGACTTCAATTTTGGGGGCATTCAGATAAACAAGACTTTACTGCATTGACTAGCTTAGCAGCAGCATGTTGGGCTCACGGTGAGCTAGTTTATCCCCAGAGGCAAATTTCATGTTGCTTTGTCAACTTCGTGTTTGTGGTGGCATCAAAAACCAAGGGCAGACTGGGCACTTATTCAGAGTAGGAAGCCCACAACACAATCTAGGGTGTACAGGGAGAAGAGGAAATTACCTAAATTAGGAGCTATCCTGTACTTTTAATGTTGTTAGCAGAGAAATTGAATCTTTCTCCAAAAGCTGATAGCTACAACCTCCCATACTGCTTGTGCCATCTGACTTTTTCTTAGTCCCCCCCACTCAATTGCTGGTGTGGCAGTTGTCCTGCTAGGTGGATATGAATATTAGGAGACTCCACTCCCAAATCACTTGCATAAAATCTTTCTTTACAGAGTAAATGAAAGGGACACATCGTCACTTTTTGGGGTGACTTTTTTTTACCAAATTAGTTAAATTTCCCTTTCTGCAAGCATCCTTGTACATAGCATAGCCTGGAATATTTGATAGAAAAGCCTTCATGTTTTTAAAGAGCCTTTTATGAGGTTTTCTGGCTTCCTGCTGACGCAAAGGGGCCTGCTCAGCAAAGGACAGCAGTCAGGCACAGGCGCTGTGCCACCCACACCATTTGTACCTGTTTCTTCTTCTCACCTGCCTGCTTTCTGGCCTTGACAGCAGCATTGCAATGTAGGGCTTCTTAGGGTACATCTACGTGGGGATAAAAGCTTCGGGGCATGAGCAGCTGGCTCGGGATTCGGGGCTAAAAACTGCTAGGTCGATGTTCTGGCTTGGGCTGGAGCCCAAGCTCTGGGACCCTCCACCCTTGTAGGCAGCCTGAGCCCAAACATCTGCACACCAGTTTTTCTGGCGCAAGGCCCACAAGCCCAAAGCCAGCTGGCCTGACTTCCCCTGAGCTTCTAAACTCCTCGAAAGGATCAGCAGAGGAGCCCCAAGAGGTAATGATTCCCCACTCCACCCCCAACACATGCACATGCGTGCACACGATTCTAATCATCAGAAGTGTTACTTGAAACCGTAGTAGGTAATGTTTTGAGACCAAAATGTTTGGGGATAATTGATAATTTCCTTTGCCAAAGTGCCCTTTGAATTGTGTTTCTCTTTCTCCCCCCCACCATTCCCCCCATGGCTGTTAAGCGGCTAATGTTAAAGTTGGCACCCTTTGGGTATGTTTACGCTGCAGCTGGAAGCAAGCTTCCCAACCCAGGTAGACAGACTTATACTAGTGGGGCTGAAACTAACACAGTGTGACCATTGTGGCTTGGGCTTTCAAGCCTAGCGAGTCGGAGCTGCAGCCTGAGTAGCGGTGTCCACACTGCTATTTTTATCGCACTAACACAAGCTCTGCTAGCTCGAGTCTGTCTGCCTGGGCTAGGAGGCTTGCTCCCAGCTGCAGTGTAGGCATATCTTGTAAATTTAGGCAATGTAGGCATAACTTTTGCAGATCACTGACAGAGTCTGTTGGCTACTTTTGGGTCCTGGTGATGTGCAGCGGGAGTTCTTATTGTTTGTGTGCACAACATGCTAAAAATCCTCACGTATTTTAGGAAGAGGCCTGCCTGCCATTTTGTCCTTAAACTTTGAATTATACAAGTGTAAAGCTTCTTTAACTATTCGTTTCTACTCCTTCAGCATTCATTATGTAAATACAGCCTGAAAATCCCAGCAAGCACCTAATGTACAAAGATTATACCAAATTAAGTATGAGGAGAAAACTGGCAGACTGTTACTCAACAGGCTGGGAGGGAAGTCTCCACTTATGAAATGAGGCAAGAGTAAAGTATAAATTATACCAGTGCTCATTGGTAACGATGACACTTCTTGGTAAATGTCATGTTTTGAGGATGTTGATTAAAGTACCTATAGCTTATAGTACATGTGTGCATTGTCTGTTCCCTAACTCCTGTCAATGTTTGACTTCTCTTTACTGAACGCTTCTGATGGGGAGAAGCAAGGGAAGTCAGTGGAACGTGTGTTAATGCATGCTGGTGTGCCTTGTTTATTTGTTTTTTCGAGGGTTTAGCTTAATTGTGCAGGTGTTTAGCATGCATCTTGACATGATTGAGGAAGTATACCCCACAAAGCCAGAAACACACAGAATTCTAGTTACATTTACAGGCACTGTGGAAATTAAGTGCCACGTGGTGGTTGTGGAGCCATGTATACCTCACATTTGCTCTGTAATGTGAGGGCATTTATCCAAAGTGTGCGTGTATATATGTGTGTGTATAATAAATTATATAGACATATAAACAACTCATGGAGCACGAGTGTAGACAAGGCTACGGATATGTAGGCCTAATTGACACTGCATTGAAAGGCTGCCTGCACCTTGCCTGGTGTTCCCACTGTTACTACAACTCGTGGAGGTCTACCAGTCCTAATGTTGAAGGTTCATCACAAAGTAACTGATGTAGACAGAGCTGAAAAGAGTTGAGTTGAATTGAACAGTTGAGTAGCAACATTTCTACTCCTCTCCCCCCTCCCTGCCCACCTTGTCACAGGTAAACCCTTAGCATGCACCTAAGCAACTGAATGTCCTTTCATCTTAAACGTTGACACCGATTAGAAGATTGCTTTTGTCAGTAGAACTGACATTCCATAAAATTCATGATGGTGCCGTAAACACCATGCTCCAGGATATGAGAACTTCAATTGCATCACTTACAACTCTGATATCTCAGTGAGTTTAATTTCACTTTTTTCCTCTGGGAAACCTTGGAAAGGTGCGGTCTTTAATAATGCGTTTTTAAAAAAACGGAAAAAGCCCCACAGAAATAACGCTTCATCGAATAGACCAAGCACTAGGAAGAGTTGCCTTCAGAATAGGTTGTAGTATTAAGGCATAATGTAAAAACACTTTATTCAATTGATTTTTCTTAATCACTTTAAAATGTTACTGCACAATGTGTTAGTCTCACCCTTGTGGTCACCACAGATCAACATGGACATAATTGAGAGAGAAGTTTTTGCTGCTTTCACTGACATGACTTGTGAGAAGAACAGGTGGCTTCAGGTTTCACCCTTGAAGCTTGCAAGCAGTTTAAAACAGGAGACTGTTTTCTTGTGGTTTTCTAAAATCCCTCTTTACTAAATGTGTGTTTCTTTCCTCTAAACAGGTTGCAAAATAAAAGCATTAAGAGCCAAGACGAATACTTACATTAAGACCCCTGTTCGAGGAGAAGAACCCATTTTTGTCGTCACTGGACGAAAAGAGGATGTAGCCATGGCCAAAAGGGAAATTCTCTCAGCAGCTGAACACTTCTCCATGATCAGAGCATCACGCAACAAAAATGGTCCTGCTCTGGGTGGGTTGCCATGTACTCCCAACCTGCCAGGTCAGACTACAGTCCAAGTGAGGGTGCCTTACCGTGTAGTTGGGCTGGTGGTTGGACCCAAAGGAGCTACAATCAAAAGAATTCAGCAGCAGACACACACGTACATTGTCACTCCCAGCAGAGACAAGGAGCCAGTCTTTGAGGTTACAGGGATGCCTGAAAATGTAGACCGTGCACGTGAAGAAATAGAAATGCATATTGCCATGCGCACTGGAAACTACATAGAGCTGAATGAAGAAAATGATTTCCATTACAATGGTACAGATGTGAGCTTTGAAGGCGGCACTCTTGGATCTGCTTGGCTTACTTCCAATCCTGTCCCTCCTAGCCGCACCAGAATGATTTCTAATTATAGAAATGACAGCTCCAGCTCCTTAGGAAGTGGCTCCACTGATTCCTATTTTGGAAGCAATAGATTGGCTGACTTCAGCCCAACAAGTCCATTCAGCACAGGAAACTTTTGGTTTGGAGAAACGTTGCCTTCAATGGGCACAGAAGATCTTGCAGTTGACTCTCCTGCATATGACTCCTTACCAACGCCTTCCCAAACCATCTGGGCCCCTTTTGAACCAGTAAACCCGCTATCTGGCTTTGGTAGCGACCCTGCTGGTAACATGAAGGCTCAGCGTCGAGGAAGTCAGCCATCCACTCCTCGTCTGTCACCTACATTTCCTGAAACTTTGGAACATCCGCTTGCTAGGAGAGTAAGAAGTGACCCACCCAGTACATGCAACCAGGTTGGCCTTCCAATATACATCCCTGCTTTTTCTAATGGTACCAACAGCTACTCCTCTTCCAACGGCGGTTCCACATCCAGTTCACCACCCGAGTCTAGACGAAAGCATGACTGTGTGATATGCTTTGAGAATGAAGTTATTGCTGCCCTAGTTCCTTGTGGCCACAATCTCTTCTGTATGGAATGTGCCAACAAGATCTGTGAAAAAGAAACGCCATCATGTCCAGTTTGCCAGACAGCTGTTACTCAGGCAATCCAAATTCACTCTTAAATATATATAGATATTATATATGGACTTTTTAAACTCTTAAAGGCATGGGTGTAATGGTACTCCCCCCAGTAAACTTCCTAATTAATTCTGACTGTTATTGGGTTTTCTTGGGATTAGGCTAAAGTTGTTAGTAAATTTATACTTTCTAAAAGGCTGCTACGGTAACACTAAATCTAATGGTCTCTGTCCGGTTTGGTTTAAACAGATGGCACATTTATCAGAGATACATCTGGTATAAGGTTAAGGAACAGTAGGGGGGAAACTTTAGATCAATTTCACAACCAAGAAAACAAATGAATTTTACAGGTTTTCCTAGTGATCTGTATTAGAGTTGGTAATATCTAAGTTCTGGAGGCAATGAACCCCATAGCCTAAACAGAGAATTAGTCTGCTCTGGAGGGTTCATGGTATTATTGATGTATCAAAAAACACTTCCAATGCTGCCTTCTTTACACTGCCAGTTTTGAAATAGGTTTTGGGTTTTGTTTAGTTTTATTTTACAACAACTTACGCCTAATTCTTCAGTATTGCAAATAACCTGTTAATGCACAGTTTGATTTTTTTGGGGAATGGGTAAGGTTGTTGGCAGTTTTAAATAGATCACTGTTAATTGGGGGCGGGGCGGGAGGGAAACTGCCAAATTGACCTTCATCTCACCCAGTTTGTGAACAATGGTATGTTCAGAGGATCAGGAATGATTTGGTCTCCTTCATTGTGAATTCCTACCCACTGCTTTTCTTAATGGAATGTGGAGTAGCCTGGCTGTGGCTTGATCCCATTTCAATAAGAGCTTTGGGGTGCACATACTTTGGCTAATAGTGAGGATGCTAACATTCCATTCACTAGTCTGATCAACGTGTTCTTAAATTACATTTTAGAGATTATATAGTTCAAAATGTGAAGCATTTTTATGTTCAATCCATACTTGTCTTGCACATTATATAAATATATATATATAATATATATATATATATATATTTATTTTATTTTAGTAATGTAAAGGAAAAAGGGGGAGGCATGTATGTGCTCTTGTATAATTCCTGAAAGCAGCTGTGACCATGGCCCTTCAATTATTTTACGTCATTTCAAAACTGTTTCTAATCACAACAAAAAATGTCTTTCAAATGTGCTGCTTACATTTCAACCTGTGGATGTCTCTAGCATCTTCATCCTCAGTATGTTCCAAAATCTGTGCTGGCATCTGAAAAAAACGAACACCCCCCCCCCCCCACACACACACACACACAAAGTGGCGTTGTAGTAGAATTTCTATTATTTTTTTAAGCGTTCTTTTCCCAAGACACAAAAAAGCTTTTTTTCCTCAGTATAGCAAAACAAATTCTATGTATTGAACTAGTAAATATACAGAAATTTTATTTTTTATTTCCACTTGAAGAGTTACATTTCGTATAAAAGTTTACAAATAATGGTTTTTATTTTACGATTTTTTCAGTATAAGAGTTGCCTTGATGGCATATTATGTAATGCATAACTTTAATGCTAATTGCTTGTAGAATAGTTAAATGTCAGTATTGAAACCTAATCTTTAGCTGCAGTCTTGTAGATATGAACAAATGTTCACCAAGCATGTATTTTGTATTTTATTGCATTGTACACTGCAACTAATAAGCCAAGGAATCGACAGATATTAGGTGCGTGTACCATTTCTATAAACCACAAACTAACAATGACAAACTATCAATATAGTTTAGTATTTGCTAATTTTACTACACTCTTTTTGTTATGTATATGTAGGGAGGTCATAGGGATTATAAATTCAATTTGAGTAAAGTTTAAAAACCATATATTTTATGATAAAGGGCCTTTAACTTATGATGGCCAAAGCACTGATATTATATATTTGCTGTAAAGAGAATTATAAGAGTTTTATTTTTCTGATATTAAAAGTTACTTAATAAAGACTTGTTTCCATTAACTTGAATGTTTTCTGATCTTGCTGTCTTCATGGTTCTCATTTCAAACCACTTCTGTGAAACTATAATCTGATAGCTCCCTTTCACGCCCTTAAAACTTGGGGGTTTTATTGCTGAAGAGCTTTGCAAGTGAATAGTTTTTAATTTTACACATAATCTTTTAAAAGTAGCAATGACTGACCAAATTTCAGAAAAGTTAGATGTAGAACTAGTAATATCTGAGAGCACGTCGTCAAAATAATTTAGAAATTTTCTGTTCCAAGCACATCTAAGATAAATGTATTTCCCTACTTAGATACACACACATACAGCAGCAGAAGAGAATTATCACGTATTTGTTTGAAGTAGTGTTTTACTTTAATTATTTCAGCCGTGTCAGTTCCTCGTTGATTTCAAGTTGCAGGTATAATTTTTTTGCCTTTCCCATTTAATTGAAAATTGTAAACAATATCAGGTGCATTGCATTTGGTGTTAAACTGAATGTGAACACAGATGCATTGAGGTCTTAAGCATGGTATCTGTTCTACTTACTAAGGGTCAGATTCTGTTGCTCACCCTCATTTTGATCCATAACTTGCTCTGCAAGCTGCCCAGTTCTGATCCATTTTAGGAGTTTATAGCTCCCATTACAGTAGTATCTGAGCATCTTAAACTTTAATGCATTTATCCTCTCAACACCCCTGAGAGGTAGGGAAGTGCTATGATCCTGATTTGACACATGGGGAACGGAGGCACAGAGCAATTAAACTGTTTGCCCAGAGTCACACAGGAATCCTGAGGCAGAGTGAGTTGTTGGATCCAAGTCTCCTAAAACCCAGGCTGCTGCTCTAACCACTGGGCTACCCTTCCTCTGAATTTCAGTGAGCTATAACTTAACACAAGTAAGAGTACAGAACTCAGCCTCAAATTGCCTTCAGAAACTGTCCAGAACTAGAAGGCGTGTATGTGTTTTACGGATATGTATAATCTAACAGTGTGCAGTAAAGAGATTTCTACCACTGGGCAAGATTCTGTTGCCTCTGGTGCAGGATGCTGCAGCTCTGGTTATGAATCTGCTGCATTAGGATTAAAAGGGAAGAGTGAAGACAAATGTCCCTGTCAAGAAAAGGAGTTCTCGGTTGACCTCTCCATTTGAAGGAACTGGAACCTGCAGCACTTGGTTGTTTGAGCACCATGATGTACTTCAGTCCAAGCTGTTATGAAATGATGATGTAGCTCTTATAGTAATGAATATCCAGTAAATATTGTTGAAGTGATTGCTCTCTGCCAGCAGCAATAACAAGTGTATTGAATAAAAGTCATGCTATTTATCTTCAAGCCTCTAAACATGCTGGGCCCTGATTATTTTAGAGACAGATCTGCCACTCTCTAATCATCACCTACCTTGACATCCGTATTCCTCCGCATCTCTAGAGATGCTCAAGCCTCTTATGCAGTTGGCCCGTTGCTGTGGAACACTGAGAAGATGTTGCTGTCCACCATCAGATTGGGATTAAGGATTCCTCTTTTCTCAATTTTTTTTCTTGATAGAATCCTGAAGAGGACAAATAAAACGTGAATTCACCCTGTGCTCTCTTTTAGTGTGTCACATGGCAAGGGAATAATTTACTTTTCAGGCTTTGAGAAGATGTCACAATTAGACATGTTTTTATAATATCAAAACATACAGCTGATTTTCTAATAAAATCTGTTTCTTAACCAGCACAAGGCAGGAATTAGCTTGAAAGACTAATTTTGATTTTCTTATAATTATTGTATTACACTTTATTTTCCCTGCATCAGAAACACTTCTGATCAGTGACTAAAGTTCAGTATTTTAGCTTCTGCTAAATAAAGGTGAAACAATTTCTATGAATCTTTAATTCATTGGCAAGTCCTTGTTTGACAGTTTTAAAAATCCCGTAGTTTTTGTTTACCGATGTAATAAAATGGTTATTAAAACTGAACACTTTTTTTTAATCTACTTGTTTCAGTTCAGCTTGGGCAATAGAAAACCAAATCCATTTTTACTTTCAGATTTTGGTGTTAAATATTAAAATTGTAAACACTAAGGTAGTGTCAGCTTTTAAAAAAAGATTTTAAATGTGTCCTAAGTTCTGTATAAGTTTGTTTTCATGTCATGCAAATTTTAAGCCAAGTTAGTTGGTCATGTCATTTACGTGCCACAAATGTGCCCAGCTGCAACCTGGAATCGCGTCCGACATCATGGTGTGTCCAACGCGAGTGTGTTACTTCCGTTCCTCTGTTTGGTGGGAGGTAGAAGGGGTGAAGGATAGTTTTGTTCTAAGTTTTGATAAATGCATTCAATTTTGAACACTGCAGATAGCAATGAGAACTAACCTTTCAAAAATCTGCTGGCCTGGAAATCATTTGAGGCACAAAAAATGAATCCTGTACCCGGGAACTCAGAGCCAGAAGTTCCAGAGTTCAAACCCTGGCACAGATGCCTTGTCCATTTTAACCTCTGGTCTCTGCTTTCCTCATCTGCATAATAGATGTAATACTTGCCTCACAGGAGTGTTGAGGATTAATTTAGTGTTTTTTAAAGTGATCTAAAGTGCCATTGGTACATATATTTCAGTGCTGTCAGCAAACATCTTTTTATGAATCACCAATGGAAGACCTGAATGAGTTTCTGTACTTACGTAAAAAGAAAAGGAGGACTTGTGGCACCTTAGAGACTAACCAATTTATTTGAGCATAAGCTTTCGTGAGCTACAGCTCACTTCATCGGATGCATGAAGTGAGCTGAAGCTCACGAAAGCTTATGCTCAAATAAATTGGTTAGTCTCTAAGGTGCCACAAGTCCTCCTTTTTCTTTTTGCAAATACAGACTAACACGGCTGCCAGTCTGAAACCTGTACTTACATAAGTGATTTATAGGTAGAACTTTTATGATTGACACTTTTATTTTCCCTTCTGAAAACAGCAAAGGGAAACTTGGGGATGGGGGGCAGGGGATAGTGATTCTGATACGTCTTCATTTAGCTTTCATGAAACCATAATGTAAGCTGCTCCTTAAACATGAAGAATTATATCAGGCTACTTGGTGGTTATGGCAGAGGTAAGCAAAAGTGACGGTAAAGATTATAATTCACTTACGCAAAGAGCCAAGACTTGCTATGCAAGAACACTTCGTCTGCCTGGTATTGGGATGATCTTAACTATGGTTTCAGTTAGAACTTGGTCTGGTGGAGGTTTAGCAAATACAAGCGCTCTATGAGCGGAGCATTCCACTGGGGAGGGGGGCAACGGTGGAGCTGCTCTCAATAAATCTACATTCTTATACCATTCTTAGCCCCCTCTCTGAGCAACTTGCTCCTATATAACTTTTGGTCAAGATTTTTTAAAAAGTCTAAAATTAGGCTTCTAAATAAGTGGGCTGATCTTCCCAAAAGTGCTAAGCACTCAGCAACTCTTATTGAAGTCAAGAGGGAGCTGATTGTGCACTGAACTTCTGAAAATCGGGCTGTTTAGGCAGGAGTCTTATCTTTTAGGAACTTGTGCTTGTGACACCCTGTTGTGGCTTGTAGATAGGCTGCTGCATTCCCCACCAGGCAGCATCACCTAGGACTGAAGACAGTCACTCTGAGATCAGTTGCAATGTTAAGCCCAAGGTCTCGTGAAGACTTGGCTCACGACGGCCAGGTTTGAATCCGATAGGCTGAGGCATGGCATTGTTGCCAGACGCAGGTGGAAATGGGCATTTGTCATAGCTGAGGCCATCCTGTCATCCAATAGTTAGAAGTCCAATTGAGCCCCAAAACAGCAAGCAGCTACTGTCAGCACAGGGGGATGTTAACAAAAGGAGACAAGTTCTTTAATATATTTCCACCTTCCTTGGATTCTGCTTCCTCCAGGTGTTGACCGTGACTGGGCCCCAAGAAAGCTCTGTGGGTGTAATATAGAGCTAGGTGTCATGCAAATACTGATGACTCTGCCATTAGTGTTCTCTCACCTGATCCCCTTCATACAGATGCTGACTAATACAGAGGAGAGGATAGAGCTTGGTGGCTTACTATGACTGAGTCCAAAGATGAATATGGAAATATGGCCATTGTCTATAGACAGCAGGAGGTCATCCACCAGTGCTGTCTGTTTACCAGGCCCTGCGTATTGATAGGTGGCATTGGAGATGTTTTGGCTAAGCTTCATTTAGCTCAGGGGGTGGGGAAGATAGGAGGTTGTAGGTTGCCCATTACTGTGGTATTTATGCACTAGATATTCGGTGGTAGCTTGAGGTTGCTAGTGTTGAGAGAGAGTTTAGTACAAGCTGGACTCCTGGATGTTTGAGTGGTTAGTACATTTCACCTTTCCCAGGTGCTGCCAATCATTGCTTAGTCGTGATTCCAAATGTTCTCTCAACACCCAGGGAGCAGGTTTGGCAGGGGTAGTGGGAGGCAATTCATTACCCTGAGCTAGGCTGCTGGATCGCCTATCTCAGACACAGTGTTTGGGAGCAAATAAACCACTGGCTGATCTTTGGCAAAGAGAAAAGGAGCAACACTAAACCAAGAGTTTTAAAGTTTCCTTTAATGCCAACTCTGAGCTAATATCCTGCTAGCTTAATTTTCTGATGTATCTACTTCCACAAGGGCAATGATTCCTTTTTTAAAATCAGGTAAGTGGAAAAATTGTCCACTGTTCAAAGCATTCAGCTATGGGGCCTGTAAGTAGGAAGTAGAGTTGGCCTAAACGGGCATATTTTTCACACACAAAATTGCAAAGAATTTCAGAACTTTTCAACCAGCTCCTTGCCTCAAATAGGTTAAGAATTAAAATATCTCTGCATGGACAAAGGGGGCGGGGGAGAGGGTCTTGGTGTGAGGATGGAAAATAAAGCAGCTTAATGGACTCTGAAGCATCAGGGCAGGGTGTGAAAGTGTTACATTTGCCTTTTTCATTCCAAACAGGATAGAGCCAAGTGCTGCTGAAACGCATCTGGCAACCAACCAGTCCACAGCACACTGCCCGGCTGGGAGACAGGCAACAGTTTGCCTAAGACATGGGGGCAAACCCCTTTCTCAAAAGCCATGGGATCTTTAATGTCTACATTACTAGAACAGCTCAGCCTCCTCCTGCAAAAGACCCACTTGTAATAGAAAAAACTAAGCTATACTCATGTGTTTTCCTGAGGAGGATACAGAATTGTGTTAACCCTGCGTGGAAATGAATCTGTGGTTCCAGAATGGTTAGAGGTAGGTTCAGCCCGAGGCCTTTTTTATCCTGTTATTTAAAAACACACAACAACACAAAGCTGCTCACATTCTGAAAAACAAAAAATGGGTTTGTTCCAAAGATGCACTTAAAATGTTTTCAGTTTTTGTTTATGCTACCAGCTCTCGTTTAATGTACTAACTACCTGTGCTAGGCTGGGAATGCACCTGTCCTGGGTTCTATTCCACATCCCCTGTGAGGGGAAGAACACACCGAAGCTTCCCTGTTTTGAACATGTAGGAGTCCAAAGCAGTGTTATGCTGGGAGTGAATGTGGGTGAATTAGAACAACCTAGCTGTTTTCCCCAGGGAATGGCTTCAGAAGAACTCAAGACAGCATCAGCCATTCAACAATCACTCTGGTCAGGTAGGTGGGAGGGAGGATTTCTTGGACTGAGCTTCCATTGAGTAGATGCTGTCTGTTGCTTGCAGAGGCTAAATAAACAGCCTTAAATATGCTACACATAATAGGTCAGATATTCAACTTCTGCCAACTGTCCTAGCTCAATTGAAGGGCAAAGGAGCTCTGAAGAATTGACACTAGCTGAGGAGCTGGTCAGTTATGTAGTGTATTTCACACTATTTGTATTTCGTGGATGATTATTGCACAATCACCTAGCAGAAGGGGATGTAGTCAGTCTGAGCGGAGCTCGCTTTACCAGCTAGCCAACGGAAACCACTTGCTCCAACAGCAGCAGGTGAAAAAAGACTCCATAAGCTGCCTTTGTGCTCAAAGAGGAGGGGCTAGGGCAGAGATGAATAAAATTAGCAGGGTCAAAGATGCATAAGTAGTTTGGAGGCAGTGGGTCAATACATATCAGAGGTTTTTACCCAACAACCTCTGTAGAGAATCTTACTGGTGCATGTGAGCACCGAGCAGGCTAGAGCTGACATGGGCCATACGGTAGCTGCAGGATGCATATTAGATACATACTTCAAGGTATTCAAGAGCGAATGGTGGTTTGTGAGTGGGGGAAAAAATGAGCGAGCTGAGCCTTGGCCCTCAGCCAGAGAGGAATGAAGCTCTCTGCCTATAGCTTGGAGAGAACAGCAAGGAAGCAGCTGTAGTTCAGCATGATCTATGACTCCTGTGTTGCCCTGGGTTAGATTTCAGACCTACTGGCTCAATAATCTCAGGAGAAGGGGTCCATGATTCTGAAGACACTCGCCATCTCGCTACAATGAGGAGGCTCCTCTGAGCCTGCCGAGTAAGGGTAAGCATGTGGTTTAATGTAGATTTCCTCTTCAAGGTTTTATTGTAGGGTTATTTCTAGTTCCTCAGTAGTGTTTGAATAAACTGAAGTAAATTAGTTTACCTTATGGTACCCATGGGTGTGTTGCTTCTAATGTGAAGATAATAAAGAGACTATGAACTAATTTTCTTTGCTTTCAAGACAGACTAAGCAATAAAATGAGTCCAGACAGGCAGGAGGGTGCGGGGAATAATCTTTCCTAATGGGGCGATACAAATGGATGCCAATAGCTGCATAGAACATTACCCCTCAAGCAGCCAATGTGGACTAAACCGATGCTCGTGTGTGAGAGATGTCCATCAGAGTAAATTAGAAAGGGAGCTGGTAATTCGTGACTTCTTGTGCTGAAGTGAAAATTTTCTGTACTATGTTTGAGTCATATGCATGGCCGTGAGTTTTTAATGAAGGATTGCTGCCCATTGGGTTCAAAATAGTTAAAAAGCTGGTCTCAGGGTAGAGCCGGAGCCATGAGGGGTTTGTGTCATGTAACTGGGGCAGTATGAAAGGGTTGTTAATGGACTGGCTGAAGCCCCCCTGCATTAATGGGGGATCCAGAAAGACAATGGGAACCCCAGTGACTGAACAACTGACTCCTGCAAACAGGAAACTCCAGCAGGTAGAACATGTCAGCTCTGCAGGAGGGAGATAAGGGACCAAGAGGTGACAGGAGGCTAGAATAAGAGCTGGTTTATGCAGAGACACAGGACCTCACCTGGAACTGAGAGACAAAGGAACAGCGACAGAGAGAAGAAACCAAGATATTTCCTTCAGCAGCATGGCTCAAGAGAGCTCTGGCTTGGCCAGCATGAACTATATCTTAGCTTTTGCTTCTCTGTGCTAAGCTAAGAACTGCCTGGTGCTGTCTTCCAGCTGACTAATAAATCCTCCCCTGTTTTGAAAAGGCTGCCTGGGGTCACTACAAATACTTACTGAGGTGCATTGGTCCCTGGAGTGTGTGAAAGTCTCTGAACAGGAGACGATCCCAGTGGGACTTGCTGGGCAGCATTCATGGTGTGAAACAGGAGTGCTGGAGCCCAGAGGTTCAGTCTTGGAGGTAGTGTGGCCACGTGGTCTATCCTTAAGGAAAAGTGGGGCCCCCTTAGGTGTCTGGCACCCTGAAGGTGTTTCTCCAAGGGCCTGTTTAAAAGCTGGGATGCAGCACAGATGCAATCAATCTGCAACACCCCTATATTAAGGTTGCCCAATGCTTCCATTATGTTTCTTTTTTTCATGTGACGCTCCAACACTTCCATGGTTGGCAGCAGGCTTTTGAAATCTGGCTGGGAGAAAACCCTCAGAGATAAGAAATCCAATGAAATTTCACTGAAGTTTAGTCAAGCTATAAACTATTAAAAATCGCCATTTCCTCCCCACCCCCTTTTGCGTTGCCCAGCAAAACTTTGGCAGGAGGCCTAAACAACTCCACCTAATATTCAACACAGCATTGGGCAAGTTGCTTAATCTCTGTGATGTGGTTCCTCGTATGTAAAAGAGAGTGAGTGCTTTCTGGTCTTACAGGTGTGTGGTAAAGATAATACTTGTGAGGTGTTCTGATACTTTGGTGCTGGATGCATATAGATCAGTGAATGAAGCACAGAGAAGTTCAGTGACTTAACCAAGGTTATACAGTAAGTCTGTGGCAGACCACACAATAGGACCTAGGAGTCCTGTGTTCTAATCATTAGACAACACTGCCAATAATTCCTGGAAGTATAATACGTATTTCCAACAGAACCATATTCTGTGCTGCTAACCTGCTGGTAACTGTTCTTAGACATCGCAGTTGATCTTATTCCTTGCATATTCATCAACGGCTATCTCAGATTTGGTTTGTAACATTTCTTGTATCAAAAATAACTTTAAGCAAAGATAGTGCTAGTCAAACTCCTGTCCGGGACAGTATGGTTTTTTTAAAAAAGCAGTTATGAGCCAGTATGGGGCTTCCCGTAGTTGTTGTTGCATGGGCTTTAACACATTCCAGGGTGTGGTGTAGCCTCAGAAAGGACAATGTGCCGTGCAGAAGACTGAAACCTGGGTGTCTGCGGGGGAAGCATTTTGGAGTCAGCAGTTTCAGCAGTGACTCACCTGTGCTGCATAAGCAATTGCCCAAAGAGGCTTTTTGCTAAGGAGTTGATGCTGTATTGCAGTACCTGAAGGAGTTTCTTTCTCAACTGCCAAAATGGGCAGCAACCACCTAATGGCAACTATAAAGGAAGTAACAGGATGGTCAGGGCTGAGTAAGGTGAGTCCTCTGTGCGTCAGGCAGACAAAGAACAACTTTATGGGGGCACATAAAGGATAACTTGGGGGGGGGGGACATGGGGCAAAAGGCATTTTTAGGGAAGTTACAATGTTTTATTCGCAAAAAGAAAAAGGGGACTTGTGGCACCTTAGAGACTAACCAATTTATTTGAGCATAAGCTTTCGTGAGCTACAGCTCACTTCATCGGATGCATAAAGTGGAAAGTACAGTGAGGAGATTTTGAAAAAATACACATTGTAAGGAGAGTGATCACTTAAGATGAGCTATTACCAGCAGGAGAGTGGGGTGGGGGGAGAGAAAACCTTTTGAAGTGATAATCAAGGTGGGCCATTTCCAGCACATTTCCAGGAGTTAACAAGAATGTCTGAGGAACAGAGGGGGGGAGGAATAAACAAGGGGAAATAGTTTTACTTAATATAATGACTCAGCCACTCCCAGTCTCTATTCAAGCCTAAGTTAATTATATCCAATTTGCAAATTAATTCCAATTCAGCAGTCTCTCGTTGGAGTCTGTTTTCGAAGATTTTTTGTTGAAGGATAGTCACTTTGAGATCAGAAATCGAGTGACCAGAGAGATTGAAGTGTTCTCTGACTGGTTTATGAATGTTATAATTCTTAACATCTGATTTGTGTCCATTTATTCTTTTACGTAGAGACTATCCAGTTTGCCCAATGTACATGGCAGAGGGGCATTGCTGGCACATGATGGCATATATCACATTGGTAGATGTGCAGGTGAACGAGCCTCTGATAGTGTGGCTGATGTGATTAGGCCCTATGATGGTGTCCCCTGAATAGATATGTGGACACAGTTGGCAACGGGCTTTGTTGCAAGGATAGGTTCCTGGGTTAGTGGTTCTGTTGTGTGGTGTCTGGTTGCTGGTGAGTATTTGCTTCAGGTTGGGGGGCTGTCTGTAGGCAAGGACTGGCCTGTCTCCCAAGATTTGTGAGAGTGATGGGTCGTCCTTCAGGATAGGTTGTAGATCCTTGATGATGCGTTGGAGAGGTTTTAGTTGGGGGCTGAAGGTGACGGCTAGTGGCGTTCTGTTATTTTCTTTGTTGGGCCTGTCCTGTAGTAGGTGACTTCTGAGTACTCTTCTGGCTCTGTCAGTCTGTTTCTTCACTTCAGCAGGTGGGTATTGTAGTTGTAAGAATGCTTGATAGAGATCTTGTAGGTGTTTGTCTCTGTCTGAGGGGTTGGAGCAAATGCGGTTGTATCGTAGAGCTTGGCTGTAGGCAATGGATCGTGTGATGTGGTCTGGGTGAAAGCTGGAGGCATGTAGGTAGGAATAGCAGTCAGTAGGTTTCCGGTATAGGATGGTGTTTATGTGACCATCGTTTATTAGCACTGTAGTGTCCAGGAAGTGGATCTCTTGTGTGGACTGGACCAGGCTGAGGTTGATGGTGGGATGGAAATTGTTGAAATCATGGTAGAATTCCTCAAAGGTTTCTTTTCCATGGGTCCAGATGATGAAGATGTCATCAATATAGCACAAGTAGAGTAGGGGCATTAGGGGACGAGAGCTACCAAACCATATGCAGGCATGATTGTTGCCTCAATGTATTTTATCTGATGAACACTCCTTACTAGAAACAGCATGATTCAATGGTCAGGGCACTTGACTTGGATTGAGGAGACGTGGTTTCTATTCCTTGGCCCTTCCACTGAGCTGGGGGGTCACCTGCTGGACAAGTCACATCTCCTCCCTGTGCCCCTTTGCTCATCTGTAAAATAGGGACAATGCTTCCTCTGCAAAAATACATTGAGATCTACAGCTGAAAAACCATCAGAGCTGCATGTTGTGAATACTATTGGACTGGGGAGGGGGAGAGCTTCCAATTCAGGATGGCTGGTTGACTGACCACAGGGAAATCTTAAAGGTCCAGGTTTTCGTAAACATTCCCAAACTGTTGTATCTGCAGAACGTGGTATCCTCCTTGCGGAGGAGGATTTGTGCATGGGTATGTCTGTCTTTAAGATGCTGCTGTGTGCGGGATGGGTTGCAACAGTTATTTCATGCAAGGAGGGATGGCTATGGTGGTAACCTCCAGTATACACTAATGGCCAGTAATATTGGTGTAATCACACACACACTCTGCCTCTTGGTCTGGAAGCTCTGAACCTAGGCACACATCACCCATTTCCTGAAACACGGAAACATTCTTTGCTCCCTACGGGCAAGAGGACCACGCCTGTAAAGTTGTGCTGTAGGACTTGTCTATGCTGCGGGGGGTCTTGCATCAGTCTGGCTACACTGGTACAAAATCCCAGTACAGCTGCCTTGCAACCCAACCTGACTTCCACTGGTGCAGCTTACCCCACGTGTGCCGGTGCAAAACTCTCTCCATGTAGGGGTTAACCTCCATGAAAAGCAGCAGGCAGACAGTTCACACAGCTTTTTATGTAATGAAACCTTTATTCCACCCTTGCTGTCACCGTAGAATAAAGGTGTCTGCTCTGCTCAGAGCTAGAGAATCTGCAGAGCTTCCAAGTCAACATACTTTCGTCTGCTGGTAATCAGTCTACTCAGGCAATCAGTTCTGAGCTAGCTCCTTGTCCTCACAACTGGCAAAATGGAGCCATCTTTCACAAACGTGAGCACGCTCATACGGTACTGCAAGGCCACGGACGTTGTGCAAATCTCACAGCCGAGAAACATCAATTCAATTCACGGTTCACCCAGCTCCAGTGTAATGTCTGGCTGCAGCTTCCAAGTGGTTAATGAAGACAGCTGCTCTTCACTGTCAGGGGCTGTTTCTTTCCAGAATCTTAGCAGAACACTGGACTTCATTTTCTTATCTAAATTTTGTTCTTATCTAAAATATGTGGGGCTGGGGTCTCCTGCAAAATGGACTCCAGCTTCAGGTGAAGGACCACAAATGACACTTCACATGCGCGGGTCTCCTGTTCGTTTTAAGCATCTGCAACATTGACCCACATTTATTAAATCTCTCCTCTTTTGAATGTTTACAGGGGACCCAGTAAGGCAGTTGTAGTGTTGGCTGCAATTTCATCTGCATCTTTAGCAGTTCTGCATCCATTACATTGTTACTTTTGGTTGCAGACCTGTATGACCTGCCTATATTTAAAATGAGTCTAGGAACAGACAATAAATTCTGTCACCTCACACAGCTGATGTTTTATGCAGATTCAAGGTGGTTAATTTATACCCAGGTTGTAGTAGTGGTGTTTTGGGTTCACTGCTCTTCAACTAGTGGGTTTACAAGGAATAGGTTCCTAGAGGAGACTTGGTCTAGTGATTAGATCATAGGAGTAGAAGGACCGCTGAGTTTTGCTTCTGGCTCTGTCTTCCTGTGAGAGCAGCGGCAAATTATTGAATCCCTCTCTGTCTCAGTTTACTTATCTGTAAAATGGGAATAATAGTTAAATCTCACCTCTGGGCAATACTTAATTAATGTTTATAAACTGAGCTGGGTGGAACATTGGAAGTGGGGGTTTTTTTTGGTTAGATTGCGGGGGAGGGGGTTGTTTTTGTTTGTTTGAAATGTGCCTGCTTGAGTTCACAAAACTTCCGTGAAACTGGAGCAATATTAAAAGACCATTGGGCAAATTTCTGTGGAACATTACACATGCTATTTTTTACAACTTAGATGTTGGCAAAAGCTCAAAGCCACCTTCACTTGGAAATACAGCACAGGGCTGCGATGTAGAAGAGCCGAAGTGCCATTCCTACCTCTGAAAAACGCTGCTTGATGTTGTTTTGTACATTTATACAGCACCTCACGAGCTTCAGTTCATTAGGCTTTGCTGCCATTGCCCTCATTTCCCAGACAGGGAACGTCAAGCTCCAGGAGTCAGGTTCGGTAGCATAGCGAATTAGCTATGGGACAGGGCACCAAGAGAGGTTCAAACCCTGGCTGTGACCGGAGCTAGTCAGAAAAATTTCGACAAAACATTTTTTTTCATCTGAATTTGCTGATTAGTCAAAATTGAAACAGGCCTAGGCCTGTCAATTTCAACTAAATTCCAGTGCAAATGAGGGATGCTTCCAATGGAACCCTGCCTGGTTTGCTGCCAGCTTGCTCGCCCAGCTTCTCAGCAGCCTGCATCATGGGTTGCCAGAGCTGAGAGCCTGAAGTCCTGCAAGTCCTGGCTTACATGATCATCGCTCCTTAGCAGCCTGGGCTCCCAGCATCCCCCAGTCTGGGGTAGCCCCTCCCTAGGCAGCCTGCCCCAGAACAGGGACTCACCGTACAGCTGGATGGAGGACAATATTTCCAGTTAACCAAAGATTTCAACATTCTCAATTGGAATGAAACCAAATCTCAAACTCCTCCATGAAATGGATTTCCATTCTCCACCAAGCTCTGATTGTAACATTGGCTTGCATTATGAGCACAGGTACGTCACTCAGCCTGGGTTCCTTAGCTATCATTAGGGCAGTACTTCTCAAGCTATCTGATGTGGGGGACCGGCAATTTTTTTCCCCAATGTGCGTGCAGATCAGCAGCCGATGGCTCGCGGACTGGCACCAGTCCGCGGACCACCACTTTGAGTAGGAGAAGGGGAGCAATATGGGTTCTAACCTCGTTGTGACATTGGCTTGCAGTTTGATCATAAACACATCCCTTAACTTTAGCCTGGGCTTCCCTGTCTATAAATGAAAACAGTGATATTTCACAGCTGTGTTGTAAAGCCAGCCAGACACAGAGGTGAGAATTAGACCTCCAGATCTTTTCTCTCCCAGTTAATCTTCTAATCAATAACTTTTTGAATAATTCTTTCTCCTGTTTCTTCAACTATTACAAGTGTGAACGTGGGAGCAAAAATGTCCCCATGTCCTGCCATGAGGTAGAAATCCAAACCTTTGGGAGAGGGCAAAATCATACAAAACAGGCAACAATTGATGCATGAATTTTTGTGGACACGTCTTGCCACAATCAGCTAGCTCTATGCTGCAGTCCTCGAGTGGAAAGCAGTGCCAGATCACTACAGAGAAACCGCAGCTGTTGCCCAAAATGAGGTGCTGTGGTGGGAGCCACTGCTAGCTTGGCAGAGTATGATGGGACGGGGGGATGTTAGATAGATAAATTAAGCCCATACCTGGATGCATGGGGCCAGCTGCCAAAAAAAAAAAAAAAAGATTTAGAGTTAATTAGAATTTCCAGAAACCATAAAGATAAGCAGATTAGCCCTCAGGCACCTATAAATTATTGTATTCCTGAATAATGACAGGTTTCAGAGTAACAGCCGTGTTAGTCTGTATTCGCAAAAAGAAAAGGAGTACTTGTGGCACCTTAGAGACTAACCAATTTATTTGAGCTGAGCTTTTGTGAGCTACAGCTCACTTCATCAGATGCATCAAGGTGCCACAAGTACTCCTTTTCTTTTTGTGTATTCCTGAAGAAGCAGCAGCTTCATAATCTATCTCTGTAAATGAAGTACTACTTATTACACTTCGCATTCGCCACTGCGTACTAGCTTTTAACGTAAGCAAGTCCCCGTGAAGTCTATATTCTCATGCTGGACCTAGCCACGAGCTTGAGCATCTGAGTTTAATTAGGGCGAAATAATAGTATAGTATAGCGATCTCCAGATTTATAAGCAGGCGTGGTCATGCTGAAAGTGCTGCTCTCATTTTCTAACTTGTGAATGGCACTAGCGTTACTGTCTATTCCTCGCGTGGGTGTGGATGTTTGTGTAGTGAGCTGGGAATACGGTCACTAACAAAAGCATGGGTATGATTTAAAATTTAGGTGATCACTGTCCGGTCTCCAGTTCTGGTTTGCTAATTGGAATTAGTTCACGTGAAAGTAGCATTTGTCTGTAGGCCAGATAAAGCTGGGGCTGTGTACTAGGAGCAGGTAAAATTAGAGACGGCGGGAGAGGTGTTTTTCAAAGGGTCTAAAAATGACTTAGGAACACAAGTCTCATGGAAAATCAGTGGGATGTGTGCTCCGAAGACCTGACCTACACACAGTTTTTGTCCTAGTAGCACTGGTGGGTAGGAGGGGGTTGCTTTTTTTAACCAATATAGTTACGCAAGTACAACCTGTAACATGGCTACAATTCTATCAGAATAAATATACCTTGTACTGGTATAATGATGATGATGATAATACCTAGGGCTTATATAGCCCTTTTCATCAGTAGATCTCTAAGCACTTTACAAAGGAGGTCAGTATCATCACCCCCATTTTACAGAGGGGAAAATTGAGGCACAAGGAGAGGAAATGACTTGCCCAAGGTCACTCAGCAAGTCAGTAGCAGAGCTGAGAAAATATATTCGTATAAGCACATTTATATGGATATAACTGCATCCACACTCTGAGGCAGATTAAGATTCTTTGGGGCCTTGGGCACCAAAAACTTTTGCACAAAACCTACCCCTTGTCACACGGCCCTACTCCTCCTCTACCATCCCACCCCCCCAAAACTCCACCCCCAGCCAGGCAAGAACCTGGAGCCAGACCACGTTAAGAGCTACCCGGGGCCAACAGCACCCTGGGAAAACTTGTATATTGGTGCCCCAGCCATCATGGGCAAGGTGCCCCCATTGGCCCTGACCTTCATGTATATGGCCCCTGGCTCCAGCAAGCTCACCCCCCCACCCCCTCGCATCACCCCTGACTCCCAGGGGCTCCACCCCTCAGGGCCCTGCTGCCTCCCCCTGCCCCCTCCCCCAGTGCTTAATTTGTATTGAAAGAGGTGCCAGGGCTCAGCCCCAGCAAGCGCCAGTGAAAATTAAGCTCTGGCTAGGCAGCCAGAGAAAGATGTGAACAAAGTGAAGAGTCCTAAGGAGAGCAACAAAAAGAAGAGGGTGAGAGAACAGGCCCCACGAGGAAAAGCTGGAAGACTTGGGCATGTTTAGTCTTAAAAAAAGAAGACTGAGGGGGCAGGGGCAGCGGGTATAAGAGGCCAGGGGAGGCCAAGCCTCCCCAAACAGCCTCCCTGCCGCCTTTGGAGCACGCTGCTGCCAAAAGGGGCGGGGGGTCCCCCGGCTGTGGCCCCACCCACGCTCCACCCCGAGGCCCCGCCTTGTCCCACTTGTTCGCTTCACCCCTAGGCTCCGCCGCTGCCTGCCCCCACTCTGCCTGCGGGAGCCTCGCGGGAGCGGGTGAGGAAGCGCCCCGAGCCGTGAGTGGCTGGCTTGGCCAACAGGCGGGTGGGGAGGTCTGGGGGAGCGAGCAAAATGGGGCGAGCAGCAGGTGGAGGGGAACCAGGGGAGGGAGGCGAAGAGACGTGGGCGGGTGAGGGGGTGCAAGTGGTGGAGGGGGCAAAGAGGCACATTAGCAGCTGGCGAGCAGGAGCCGGGGAGGAGGCAAAGAGGCACGAGTGGCAGGTGGCGGGGGGGGCCCAAGGGAGGGGGCCGAGTGGGGCCAGGAGTGAGGCATGGTTGGGGCTTCTCGGGGAGAAGGCTGAGCCGGGGGCAGACTTTCAAGCAGGGCCACAGGCGGCCTCCCCAGATGGAGGAGTCATGCGCTGCCCATGCTGAGGGGGGAAGGGGATAAGAATCTTCAAATATGTAAAAGGCTATTACAAAGAGGATGGTGATCAGTTGTTCCCCATGTCCACTGCGGGCAGGACAAGACATAATTGACTTAGTTTGCAGCAAGGGAGATTTAGGTTGGAGTTTTAGGAAAAACTTTCTAACTATAAGGATATTTAAGAACTAAAACAGGACAGGGACGCTGTGAAATCCCTATCACTGGAGGTTTCTAAGATCAGGTTAGACAACCGCCTATCAGGGATGGTCTAGGTATCCTGCCTCAGTGCAGGGGGGATGGATTAGTTAACCTCCTTGAGGTCCCTTCCATCCCAGCATTCATGAGAAGCTATGGGTCTATAATAATCAAACACGTGTGCCTGTCCCATCCCCAGACCTAGACCCACACATCTGGCAGCAGAAGGATTAAGTAGGCTGCTTATAGAAATCTTAGCAATAGCCCGAGATGGGCTGACTTGTAGTAGACGTGCTATCATGAGAGACAGGCTCCAGGGGTGAAGGTTGGGTCTGGCATGGAACTGTTCCAAAGTTCAGCGTGTTCTGAGCTGGAGCTTTAGTTTTAGTCCATTGCTATATAGTATACGAAGCTCCTTCCCTCCTGCCAGCTCAGCCTGTTCCCTTCCAAACTATATCTCCAAGCGTGCTGCCTTCTTATTTCAACTTAAGCAGCTGTTCTTGTTATTCACATGAGTACTATGGGGGCCACTCACAGTTTACCCACTTATGTACTTACTGTATATGGCCCATGGCAGAAAAATGCATGAGATTGCGGACATCTTTTGCCCAGCTCCTCAGAGATGTTTAGGAGCCTGACGCCACTTGTTTTCATTGATTCCCAATGGCAGTTCGGTGTTTAAGCACCTTTGAGGATCCTGGCCGTTGTTCTTTGATTTCATTCAAAATCTTTACTTTTCTTATTAATGAACTGGTAACTTTCTCTAGGCCATGATCTATGTCTAATATCGGCCTAAACCTGTCACCATCGAGGGGAAAGCCACTTCATTTTTAATCCAGATGATTTGGTTGCCGAAAGTGTGCTGGCACTGAATGATGGCTTGCATTAATCAGTGACTGAATGCAGCACTCATGGATATGCTCTTGTACTTGTGCAGCATATTACATTACATTGAGGGACTGATAGGGCAATGGAAAAACATTCCTGAGAGTAACTACTGCAAATGTCTGTAGTGTTTTCCCAGAGTAAAGGGCTTAGCTGCAGCTTGACACATACCCAACCCATCGGAAAGCAGGCCCAAGGAGTTTGTCTTCTTTTCCCCCTGCTCACTGATATCAAACTGTTTGAAGTAAATATAAAAATAGTCCCTTGTAACTTCATGGACAGCTCAAGCTTTACAGCAGCAACAAGCACAGAAGGCACGGCCTCCTCCTGGAGCAGCTGAAACTCCAACTACTCATGCGACAGTCGATTAGCTGTTACCAATGACAGGCCCATTTTGCAAAGGTAAGTTGGTGCTTACGTCCCATCAGACCTCAACCTCGGGATGCTGAAATGAGGGTCAGTGAGAGACAACATGCCTTCGAAGGAGGGACCTCAACTTTTTTATTGAACAGACCACAAGTGCTGACTTGTATTTTTCCTGATGGGTGCTCTACCCTCATTCTTCCCCTTCCCCTGAGACCCTGCCCTCACCCCGCCTCTTCCCACCCCCAATCCAGCCCTCCCTCTCACTCTACCTCTTCCAGCCCCTAACCCCTGGCCCGCCACGCCCTCCTCTTTGCCCCTCACCCTCCCCTGAGCACCTCCCACCCGCCGAACAGCTGATCAGCAGCCAGCCTTGGGGCTGGAATCAGTGTGGATGGAGGGTGCTGAGCACCCCCTATTCTTTTTCCTTGGGTGCTTGAGCCCCAGAGCACCCACAGAGTCAGCGGCGATGGAACAGACTGTTTTATTAAATAAATGTACAAACATAGCGCCAGCCTGGCACCTATTCTAATATGTGGTTTTATGCACTGAAAGCATACTTTATATAGGAAGCAACTATTTACAATAAAATTAAAAAAAGAATGTGCTGTAAGGCTCATAGTGACTGTGTTTTGTGTCATAGATCTCCTGCCCAGATACCCACCCATCCTCCACGGAGACGTGGGGGTGACGGGCAGCGCCTGGCAGGTGGTGGTGCCTTAGCTGAGTATTGCTGCACACGCCAGCTGAGGGCTTTTTTTAAAAAAAATTTCCATTTCTTGGTGGTCAGATCTTGGGCTTTTTTTTTTGGCTCCCTCCTGCCAACTTTCCCCCGTTTTTTCTAACGAGCAAGGTGAGCGGGGAGGGGAGCCCCTCTAGACCCGCTGTGAACACAAAGGCTTCGGCAGAGCAGAGCTGGGACGTGAGGGATGGTTAGAGACTCAAGCCAGAACAACTGGATTCCACCCACCCTCACCCCATTTCTCCCAGGGAGGCGGCAGGCTCAGCAGTGGCATTATAATAAACACTGCCGGCGGGACGGCTGGCACGGCTGGGACGTGGCATTGCCTAATGCTAAAGTGTGACACAACAGCCACTGGAACAGCTGCCAGGCAAAGCTTCAGCAAGCCAGCACCAAGGTTACAAATAGGAATCCAATTAGGAGCCCTACTAGCCCACTGCTGAGGCCCTGCCACAGACTTCCTGTCTGAACTCAGACAAGTCACTGCCACCATCCAGTGCCTCAGTTTCCCAGCCCATCCTTTGTCTGGTTTGGCTCTTTCCATGCAAGTTCCTCAGGGCAAGGCCCATCTCTGAGCACACTTGTGTTCACACCCAGCACAACGCCACTTAGTACAACAGCCTGCAGCAGAGCCGGCACCGTTTTGCAGCCTGCCATTGGCCACTCTCAGCCCCTGCTGATGTCGCTGCATCCAGCTCAGCCTCATGACCCCAGCTGGCAGCTTGTTATGCTACTGCAAAGACACGGCCTTAGCCGTAATGGTTCTACGCTGCCTATTTGGTGAAGTTTGCACCACTTTTGTCCCAGCGCCGCCTCTCACTTGGTGGCAGACGCAGGCACCTGTCAGCTTGAACTGGAAGTGAAAAATGCCCCTTGTGCCTGAAGTAGCAAGGGCCGGCCGAAAGGTCACGCTAGATAATTACCAAATAGATGGGTTTTTCCCGGTTGCTAAACGTGAAGCAGCTGTTTTCATCACAGCAGAAAGTGGCGCAATGGGGCCATCTAGTGGCTGGTTGCCTTGGCCACAGGTGTATCAGCTGACCGCAAACAAGCAGCAGCTTGTTGAGTTGGAAAGTGCCATTTTTATATAGAAACTTTTCAGAGTAGACTCATAGTTTGGTTTAAAAGGTTTTTGCTTCAAAAGTAACATCCTATTTAACTAACTCAAGGCCGCTCCTCGTTCTCTGGGCTCTACTGTTAGTGACTTCATGGATATGGTAAGAAAACCTTGGATTGGGGTCCATTGTCGGAATGATCTGAGCATCAGGAGAGATTTCCTCCCAGTGAGACCTGCCTGACTATGGAATCGCTGCCCAAGGAAAATGGTGAAAGCCCCTTTGGTAGGCCCGCGTAATACTTGGAATGGGCAACTCAGCAGAATGTACACTGTAAGAAACAATCTGGGGTAGGACTAATTGGGTGCTAAGTCTGTTCCATCTCCGGTTTCCAGGCAGTTACAACAAGGTGAGACACTTTTTTAAAAAGTCTTATTAGACAGAGGGGATAGGATTGGTAGGGAAGGTGGCATTAGCTCCGGCTCAGAAACAGGAGAAATATCAACCTACCTGGTTTCGGAGCTCATAGCTATGTGGCTGACAGCCGGGATATCTGGCTTCCACTCCTTCAACTGGTGCTTGACAATGTCACTTAAACCTTCCTGGCTGTCTCTCTGCTAGGCTTTTTGCTAAGAACGTTCATATTATTGTAGCTCTAGGGGTAGCAAAGATGAGGTGAGGTTAGGTGAGACAGCAGTCCAGGCACTCACCAACACTTTAACCACTACATCAACTCCACCCACCTGCTCAGAGGAGCTCTACAGAACACAGTGGTAATAACACCAGCTGGCACACACAGTTCTGTTCAGATGAGTGAGAAAGTTGTCAGAACAAAACCTTACTGAAGACAAGGTTTGTCAGTTTCTGCTAGCTGTAAAATAGATTGAGATCATGCAGCTGGAAGGGACCACTGTGCTCATCTAGTCTAACCTCTTGCGTAACGCAGGCCACAAGCCCTCCTTGAATTAATTCCTGTTGGAACTGGACCATATCTTTTATAAATTGCCAGTGATGGAGATTTCACTACAACCCTTGGTAAATTGTTCCAATGCTTCATTACTCTCTGTTGAAAATTTGCACCTTATTTCTTGTCTGAACTTGTCTGGCTTCCAGCCATTGGATCACGTTCTACCTGTGTGTGCTAGACTGAAGAGCCCATTATCAAAGTTTTGTTCCCCATGTAGGTACTTATAGACTGTGATCAGTGAAGGATAATGCTCTTCATCTATGTCGCGCTCTTGGGGGAATTCAATTGTTAATGTCTGTGAAGCACTTGGAAGCTGTGAAATAAAACTCTCTTTTAATCTAAAACGTAACAGCCGTCCTGGATTGGAGATCATTGTTTAAGGCCGATATTTTTGTTTCATTACCATATTTGCAGAAGCTGAGCAGTAATATTGTCCCAGAGCTGCATCCATCCTGACTAGAACTCTGCAGTGAAATGAGCCATTTCATTTGAAGCAATGACTGCATTCTCCCGAGGGTTGTACTGCTTGATAGCACAGTATTCAACCAGCGGGTGATTAGAGTGCCTGCCTTTTTTATTATGGTGCCATCAAACTCAGAAGCTGCTGCAGACCAAGGGGAGCTACATAGGGAGGACTTGTGCTCAGTCTTAGTAGAGCTCCAGCAAAATGGATCAAATGGCACAAAAGGATCATTTTGAAAGAAATCTAAGGCTGCAGGTATTCGTTCCTGGCATCTCTGAGTGTCAAACCCACCCCCACAAAACCACAGTGAGCTGGTTTGACATTCAAACACTTTTATTGTCACGCGTATGCAACTTGTTTCTAAAAATCAGCAAGGAAGGAGGCTTCTCTGTCTCCACCCTCTTGTGTCTTCCGGGGGTCGGGGGGAGAGAGACACAAGAGACACCCTCTCCCCTCCACTCTGATAAGTTACAGACAAGCGTCATCCCACTGACTCATGGCACACCAGTATGCGGAAGGTGGCCATAATTTGGCCCTAAACCTTTCCAGTGGCACTCTAAGCAGCCAGCTCTAGTCTTGGTACAAGATGCTGAAGCCTCACTCAATGTAATGACACTACGTGTATGACATTGCAAAGACTCTTAATGCAAAACTAATTAAACAGTACAGGGCATGAGTCATTCGAAGTGAAAGCTCCCACGGCCACAGTCTGTAACTGTGGCATTCCAGAGCTCCACACTGGCGAAGCGCTCAGTGAAAGCAGCAGAAAGATTTGGGGGGAGGGCCTCGGGTCCCTTTCCCCCCCTCATTTAAAAACAATCAAGCAAACAAAAATAACCAGGCAGACCAAGTGAATGAATGTTAGTGTAACAAGACTGGAATATCCTTGGGGCAGAGACTGTCTCTTACTGTGTGGTTTGTACAGCAGTTAGCCCCATAGGTGGCACCCATGGAGCCGGGGCCTGCTTGGGACCTTTGGGTACTACAGCAATATAATTACATATAAAGCAACTGTGTGAAAAGAAGGTTACTAAAGTTGCAAAGGCAAGTCCTCAGAAGGTAGGAAATGCCAGCATTAAGATTCTCTGGGCAACCTCAGTTGGGCCTGCTTGTGCGTATGTTTTATGATACAATCTTATTACATCATCCCATACTATGTATATCCTCAGGACCCCTGCCTCGTTCAATGCCTAGGCTAGACCTGCTCTGGAAATGAATTAGGGTTGTGTGGTGAAGGAGGCTGTTGTCTATAGGACCCCTGGCTCATTTGCTGCAGAATCTGGAACCCGTTTAGTGAATGAGGAAGGGGATGGTAAGAAGCGAAAGGGTCGTCTCATGGTTAAAGCAGGTGACTGCTACCCAGGAGAACTCAGTTCTATCCCTTCTTCTGCCCAAGAGTTCCTATGGGCTGCTGGGCAAGTTACTTCAACCAGACTTTTCATAGCTGGTTACAGTGTGTTCCTCATTTTGAGAGCCTGGGGGCTGAGTTGCAGAAATGCAGAGAACTCCCCTCTAGAGCCAAAGTCAATGGCGATCAGGGAGGATGGTTAGGAAGAGTAAGAACTGAGTGAGGAATTGGAACATCCTGAATTCTAATCCCAGTTCTGTCAGGCTCCTTGGACAAGTCTCAGTTTCCCTATATGTAAAATGGAGAAACTACTACTGTGGCCTTGGGGTCTGGTGACTAGTATCTAGTGTAGCATTGTATGTGCCTTCATACTCTGAAAAATCGGGCCCTCAGTTTGGTCAATTCAGCACTGAAACTCCCAAAGTTAATGGACACTTTTAGTCACAAGCTGTTTCCCTATCTATAAAGTGGAGCTAGACATACTTTGTTACTCACAGGGAAGTCATGTTCAACAATATTCTGTGGGCATTCAATATTGGTGATAAGTACTATGGGAAAGCCCACCACACAAAATGAACAATTCCATATTCAGAATTTGAGTGGTGTGCAACAAAGAAAGGCCTGGGGCCACACATCGAAAGAGGAAGATAAAAAGAAATATTAAACAACTGCCTCATTCCCTGAGCACTTTCTGTCCTGCGCATTGAGGCAGACCAGGGCTCTGTGGGGGGGAAAAAAGGTGTGTGATCATGTAATTAAGGACTGTCTAATACTGCATATGAAGAGGGTCTTAATTCAAATGTTTCCGAACATTTGAGGGCTTGACTTTGCAAGCTAAACAACGTTCGTTAACATGATTTGGCTTGGTATGTAAATTATTAATTTGCCAACCTTATAAATCTCAAAAGCTTAATAAAATTTAAACAAATCCCTCTGTCGTTTGACATTTTGTGCCCGTTTGGTGATTTTAATGCACTGCTGGGAAAGCTAGAGTCAAAAAGACCATATTCATCCCCTGCAGCCAATGGAGTCTCACCAGGGAGGAATTTAACTCAGAGTGTTTAACTTGCTTTTTCGCAGCAGCTGCACTATCATTGTCTTGATGTACAAGCAGCTGCCAAATGCTAAGACTTACCAGCGTGCCAGCTAGAGCTTTAAAAATCTAATGGACATGAACATTTCAGGCTCAGCTCACTAAAGAATTGCAGAGAGTTTAAGTAAAAGGTTTCAGAGAAACAAGTTCCTAAACATTCAAAATGTACCAGCATCCACAGATCACATTCACTGACTAATGCTGTGCTCCTCCCTAGAGGTCTTGAACCCTTGGCCAGCAGGTGCTGGTGGAGAGCAAGCGGGGAGGGGGTGATATTCATGCCCTTTGAGAGTCTGAGAGAAGGAAGCCAGACTGCACTGGGACAGAACATCCCTGAAAGGATGGGCATGAGCAACTTAGACTTTGTTAGGCTCTTGACTGTAGCTGGGGTGAAAGGGCAAGTGCTGTTGACAGAGCTCGTGAAGGGCTGGTCTAAAGGAAGCAGAAGCAGGACTTGGACAAAGCAGAGGACGAAAACCCTCTCACCTCACTTGAACCACCTAGTAACCAGGCCTGTGGAAGCAGGAGGTGATGCGGCACTGCTGGGTGAGAGAATGCACACACCGCTACCTACAGCCTGGGTACCAGCAAGGCAAACAACCAGCAACCTGTTTTCTTAAAGGCACTTTTCTAGAAGGCCATTTTTAGAAGCTAGAGCAGGAGCCTAGAGTCCTGAGTTCTGTTCCCAGCTCGGCAACTGGCTCCCTCTGTGACCTCGCTCACACCATTTAACCTCTTTCTGCCTGGGATACTTAGCTGCTGTGAAGGGGTGTTGCGGGACCTAATTAACATTTGTGAAGAGCTTTGGGGTCCTCAGGTGAACGGCTCTGTACACTTGCAAAGAATTCAGACTACCCTTACTTAATAGAAGATGGGCTGGGCCAGCCTGCAGAAGATGGGTCATGTTTCTGTGGCGCCATTCTACAGCCATCTTACCTGATGCTGCGCTCCCCACAGATCTAGCACGCTAAGCGGAGTTAGTGCTGGAATGAGAGAGCTCCAGGAAACACCAAGTTGCCGCTGGTTCAGTAGGGGGCATAATCAATGCACGAGGTGTAATCCAAACTTGAGGAATGTTATTGCTTGTTCTTGATAAAATTAAAATAATCAAAGGCATTTGTTCCTTTCCTACATATGCTGTGGTACAGCTGGCTTTTTAATTTCTCCTTTATGTACAGAAATGTGAACAGGGAGAAAATGCAGGCGTCTCAGGAAAAGATCAAAATAAATGGCTGGTTTAATCAGCACAGGTTACGCAAACCAATCTCAGCACAACCTCAAATTAGTCAGTGTAGCACCCACATTGCTTCAAAACCAAGCTACTCTTCTGTTCTTCCTTCCTCCACTGAAGGCATTTCTGTGAGCATGAAGAGATTTTTCTCATTGAATTGCCGGTCACATCCTTCACTGCAGTCTGATCTGGTTTTTTCCCCCCAAACAGCTGATCAACCACAATTCTGTATAATCGTTTTATCGATAATGCAAGAGCTAGTGGTGCAGATGTATACCTGAATATGGATAGTTTTAATATTTAAAAACACAATGTAAAATAAAAACAGACAAAATATTCAAGCAAATCCATGTGGCAGAGATGGGCTAGAGTCAAAGGGCCAAAATCTGATGCATTTTACACCATTGTAAAGCAGGAGGAATGCTACTGGAGTTAGCGAATTTGAACCAATGTAAATGAGTCCAGAATCAGGCCCTATGACTAAGGCTGCGAGTTTGTCATGGAGGTCGCAGATTCTGTGACTTTCCGTTACCTCTGTGATTTCTGCAGCGGTCGGTGTGCCTGGCCTGGGGGCCACCTGAGCAGCTCAGGCAGCTGCTGGGCCAGGCGCACTGGTCACTGCTGGGGTAGACTCGGGCCACCGTGTCTCTTTCCCCTCCCCACCCAGCAGCCTTCCCCTAGGAGCTGAGTGAGGGGGATGTCACCGCTTTTGGGTAGGCGTGGGTCCAGGTAGAGAGCCTGCCAGCCCTGCCAATCGCCACCCCAGCATCCACAGCACCCCTGGGGCCACCGCTATCCCCGAGCACCCGTGGCACCTCCCACCCCAAAATTTAGTCAGGGATATATAAGTAGAAGTGCATTTTTGTTTACTGCCCGTGACCTGTCCATGACTTTTACTAAAAATACCCGTGACTAAAACATAGCCTTACCTATGACTGAGAACCCCTCTAACAAGGTAGAGTTTTCAGACTGCACACCTGACAGTGAACAACATGGGGTACAGCTACCTGAGCTGCAATCACACCTCAGATTGCAATGAAGAAATACCCCTGTTATTCAACCATGCCACCGGGGCCGAGGGGGCATTCACAGAGCAAGAGATACCTAGTTGGACTCTGTATCCCTTTAACACATGGATGATACACTCATGCTTAGAAATCATTCTTCCTCACAAAGAGTTTTCCTGTGTATTTTGAACAGCACAGGAAACAGGACAGAACATGGAGGGACACTGTATTTCAAATCCACCAGCAACAGCACAATTATTCATCCCCACTTCCTGACCCCTAATTTCTAGGTTTGGCTGAAATACATTGGTGGGTGATTCCAGATGCTTCAACAACAGGGCAATTCCTGGTGTAACTAACCCTGAAAGCTGCTGAGATACTACAGCACGTCCAGAATGGACAGCTGACCCTGAGTTATCTCCAGAAGGTCTTTCATTCGCTTCCCCAAGTCCAAAGGAAGGAAACCCTTGAAACATACTCAGGAGTGTCCAGATGTCCCTGGATCTGAATAGCCAGCACATTCTCTTCTGCCCTAAAGGAGGGGTGACTTGAGACCAGGCAGTAATTAGAAGCATGCCCATACCAAAGATGGTTTCTTGAGAAAGGGGATGAACCATTGTATATTAAAGGATAGCTGTACCTTCCTGCCAATAAGCAAGGTGTCGATAATACCTGCCAGCAACAGCACCATCGCTACCCAATTTGCTTAAATGCAAACAAGGTGTTAAGAGCCACTACTGATGGGCCTTGGGGAACCCAAAACCATACATGTCCTCAGGCACCAGACAGATTCAAACACTGGATCATAGACTGCTGGCAGCAGACAGCTCTTGTAACAAGAGCTGGGGATGCCAACCTGGAGCCTCCTCCTCACCGGTAAGTTCTCACAAATCCACCATGTCATATGAACTCATGACAGAGACCAAATGAAGGAACCACCAACAGGACAAGGAGTCCAGAGGCTCCATATTATACATTATCCTGAAGAGTTCAGCTGGACCATTGCTCGTGGTGTATGTAGCTGAAGATAGGTAACATTTCATATATTTTTTATACACCAGCAGAACCAAGGAACAAGTATGTGATGATTCTGAAAATAAACTCATCTTCATGTTATGAACAGAAAAGAATCAAAGCAACAAAAACTCACACATAGCCATTGCACTCCTATTAACCGGCATGAGTTTGGTGGATCACTCAGAATCAGTCATGCCAAAACTGGGGCTGCAGCATCATCCATGCAGGTCTCAGAGTTAGATCACAACAGAATCATCAGCTATATCGTATCAGCTTTATTCAGACAGGCCAGACATTGGCCAAAAATCACCAACCTGGATGTCTTTAATTGATTATCTCCCCAGCAGGGGTTTCTTTAATAGATCTTTTCAAAGGGGCTAGCCCTGCTCCTTCACCAATCCCACATCCACCTCACCTACACCAAACACAAAAGCGGTCATAGTGAACAAGCAACTCTACATGAGCTCTAGTGCAGGGGTTCTCAAACTGGGGATCTTGACCCCTCAGGGGGTTGCGAGGTTATTACGTGAGGATTGCGAGCTGTCAGCCTCCATCCCCAAACCCCACTTCGCCTCCAGCATTTATAATAGTGTTAAATATAAAACAGTGTTTTTAATTTATAAGGGTGGGGGGTTGCACTCACAGGCTTGCTATGTGAAAGGGGTCACCAATACAAAAGTTTGAGAACCACTGCTCTAGTATGATGCTGTGGTAAGAAGGGCTAATCTAACCCTTGGATGTATAAACAAGGGAAGAAGTGATTAGGAGCAGGGAAGTGATTTTACCTCTAGATGGCACTGGTGAGACCAATGCTGGAAAACTAACACAATGGGGTTCTGGTCCATAACTAGGGACTACAGTAAAACAAATGACAGATAATAATAAAATAATAATAATAATACCACTTCTAGTTCTGGGGTCCACATTTTTAAAAAGATGTTGAAAAATTGGAGCCGATGCAGAAAAAAGAGTCACAAAAATGATTTGAGGGCTGGAAAAAATTCCTTAATGGTGAGAGACTTAAAGAGCTCAATCTGTTTAGCACAGCAAAAAGAAGAGTTAGAGGTGACCTGATTACAGTGTACAGGAAGAAAATACTAGGCACTAAAGAGCCCTTTAATCTAGTGGAGAAAGGCACAATCCCCACCAATGACTGGAAGCTGAAGCCGGGCGAATTAATTTGGAAATCAGGCAAAAAAAATGTTAACCGTGAAGGTGATTAACCATTGGAACAAACTATCAAAGGCTCAAGACTGGATGCCTTTCTGGAAGATAGGCTTTAGCCAAAGACAAGCGTAGTCAGTGGGTGAAATTTAATGGCCAGTGATACAGAGGTCAGACGAGATGATCGAATGGTTCCTTCCAGCCTTGAACTCTATGAACGAGAAAACAAAGAATATTAAAGGGGAGGAGAAACTCATTAACTTTTCATGAAATCGATTAATTGGAAAATACTCTCACCACAGACTCAATCCTGGCAAATTATGTTATTTTAAAAAATAGTAATTAAAACACACACTGTTTGAACATACGCTTATTTTAAAAAAATATTTTCTACCTGTCTAAGATACTTAGGCCAGTGGTTCTCAAACTTTTTTTTTCGCGGACCACTAGAAAATTGCTGGGGGTCTCGGCGGACCACTTAAGGGTCTTTCCAAATGTTGTTTATGCCGTTAGCTAACTATTGTAAAGTGCTTTGGATAAAAGCCCTATATAAAAAAAACCTTAATAATAAACATTTTTTGTTCTACAAATAAAAGCACACAACTCATATTTTAATATCAGTAGTCTTACCTTTCGAATGCGATGGATGTGCCCTCTCGCCCCCGCCGTGGCAGCCCCGAGCTGGGGCTGGGAAAGAGGGGGGTGTCTCCCCAGCAACCTCCGAGCTGGGGCAAGTCGCCTCTTTCTCTGGCCGCCGCAGCCCTGCATGTCCCAAATTCCCCCCACCCCTCTCTTCTCACCCAGTGCCCCCTCTCACCTACCCCCTATTCCCCCCAAGGCCACCACCTCACCTTACATGTGTGTCTTCTCCAGGGTCCAGGCGCCTAATTAGTGGAGCCACGCCTGCGCCGCTCCACTAATTAGGTGGGTGGCCCTTCATTCTCGTGTGCGGCCACCCAGGCACGCACCTTAGCGGGAACTATCCGTGGACCACCTGAATGGAGCTCGCGGACCACTGGTGGTCCACGGACCGCAGTTTGCGCACCACTGACTTAGGCCATGTCTGCATTACAGCCGCTACAGCAGCAAAGCTAAGGCAGTGCTGCTGTAGCGTGTACATTTCCTACACGGACAGAGGGGGGTTTCCCATCGCTGTAGTTAATCCTCCTCTGCAAGAGGCAGTAGGCTAGGTCGATGGAAGAATTATTCTGTTGATCTAGCGGCATCTACACTGGGAGTTAGGTAGACCTAACCATGGTGCACTGCTCAGGGCACAACAGTTTTCACAGCCCTGAGTGATGTAGCTAGGTCAATCTAATTTTTAAATGTAGACCAGGCTTGATCATTACAGTATCTGAGCACCTATCTTTGATGTGCACCCCTGAAAGGTTAACCAGTGCTTTTATCCCCATTTTATTCGCAGGGAATGGAGGTAGAGAAAGCTTACCTGACTTGCCCAAGATCACAGAGGACATCCATGGTACAGCCGGAATTGAATTGGGTCTCCCATACCCCAGGTTAATGCTCTAATCAGTGGGCCATCTTTCAGCTCATTGATCTGAGATAGTGTGACTGGCAATGAATGTTCAACTCATTTAGTTGCATTATTTCCTAGTATTTTGTTTTTAAATCACTGCTCAGGCATTTCAGAATTCCTGTAATTTTAAAAATGGCAACAGACAAATCAAATGATTGCATCTCAAATCTGTTTGTAGCATCATACAAAAAAAAAACCCTTTAGATTGTGAAATATAGAAGACGTATTAGCTAAATTGGATCTCCAATAGTTTGCAGTAGAATATAGCAAGACTTGCTCCTAAACACTTCCTGTTCCATCTTGACTAGATGGTGCTGTGCCATCTTATTGAAGAAAAGTACAGCACATACCATTTACTTGAGACCCCTCAGTTTGCAATCAAATGGATCTGGAGATATTTAGAAACCAGTCCTGATCTGGAGAGAAGACAGTCAGTCACACAGAGATTCAGAAACAGATATTTGAGAGGTTTGACAATCACTCTTGGGACCTTCATCAATATTGGTTCTCAATGGAGCATGTTGCCCTTTACCCCTGAATGATGCCACATGCTTTGTTAGTCAAGACTATTCTGTGTTGATAAGGGTCAGACTGATGAGTGGAATTTTTTTTTCAATCTGTGAAAGCACTGTCAAGCATGAGGGGTTTGTTCTGATCGTTACTTCAATCAATATGTTTTCCTGCTCTCTATCAGTCCATTCTAGATACTTGTGAAACTTCAGATAATCACTCATAGTAGCCAATCATCACTTTTCAAGTGGACCATAGGCTTGTGAAGTTATTGGAAATGCAGATCAGGACAATACTTTTTAAAAAGTCATTACGTATAAGATTTCTGAATGGGAACGCTCAAATTCTTCGTAAATGACTAGTGCTTCCGAAGAGTGGATTCATGTAATAGCATATCATTCTACTGCAAAGGAAAGAGCACAGCTCCTAGTCTATAGTTAATAATACTCACTGTGAAGCAACGATCAGGTCACCCTTGAGTCAAGATAATTAAGTGGAAGTGTGACATTGGTAATAAACCTAATTCTGCATGCCTTGCCCATTCAATCAGATGTAATAATGCAGCCAACTGGCACAAGAAAGACACTAATAGCAGTAACAGTATAGTGATATTAGTAGGAGACTAATAACACTTCGCATTTGTTTCATGATTTACATATACAAAGCCACTACACAATTCAGTAATCCCTACAACACCCTTGTGAGATAGCTAGGTAGGTACGTTTCCCATTTTGGGGATGAAGAAACTGAGGCAGGGAGGGACTTGCACAAAGCCACAGAGTGATTTGGTGATAAAGCCAGAATTAGAACTCAGATCCTAGCCCAGATCCCATTCTTCCAGACCATAATGCTTTAGGGCTCTCTGCTTGATGTTTTGGTACACTAATTAGTAGGGAATTCTTTCCAAATACACATGTATTTATGAGGAAACAGAGGGATTGGGGGAAAATGTATAGAACATACTCAATTAAGATCCTCCAACTACTGTTGCATTCAGCAACACATGGTTAAAACAGTAACAAATGTGCAACAGAAGGACAAAGCACCAGTTTCAAATGTCAATCCAAACATCAGTTTTCCACTTCACCATTTTTAATCACTTTTTTCCTGCTGCTATTACGGAAATAGGATTTAATTTCTTACCGTGGCTAAAAAGACTGTGGGTTTCTATTAACATCAGTATGTATCATATAAACTGATTTTATTGAACATAAAAGGCAGCTGGCAATTTCGTTTCTCAGAAGGAGCCATGAGTATGCTAAGTTTAGATAACCAGAAATTAAAAAACCGAATACAATACCCACTGAAGTCCCTGGAAAGACTCCCATTCATTTCAATCAGCTTTGGATCTAGGGCTATGTGAACAGCTGGTTAAAGACAGTTCCAAAACTGATAGCTGGAATTATGCACCATCCCTTTAAAATTAAGTGATGCAGACTGCTTTAAGAGAATCCCATTTCCTACTACCCAGTCAGAATTAAAAATAACTGATACCGCTTGGGTATGTAAATCAGAGATTGAAGCAGTGACATAGGAAGCAAGAGCTCAGCGTCCCCCTTCAGTGGCAATAGAAGAATCCATTACCAGTTACGAGAAGTCTAATCAACCTGGGTGATGTCATTCAATTTGCCCTCTTCAGACTAGGAAATAAGGGGATGGGTGACTTCTTGCAAAGGAGTACGCCCTATAGTAAGGGCTAAGCACTGACCCATGAGGATAGAAAGAGAATAGCTATTGGTGCCCCTTTAGATAGTTCACAGCACAAGAGAAATGATAAAAGGGGCAACAGATGGGATGTATGGAAAAAGGATCTCTTTCCCTGTGTAATAAACAGGATGAATTAGAATTAAAAATGCTGGAGGAAAAATACCTTGTGGCAACTGCAGACGTTAGGGATGACTTGTTCTGGAATGATAACTAGATGCACTGCACAGAGGAAAAAAGGACAGATGGTTTTTATTAGGTTTTATATTATTTATACATTGTATATAAGCTTCTTTATTATGTGTGTATATGTATATATATTTATATATACACACACACTATGTAAAAATACACATACAAACCACAGTTTAGATGGTCAGATTATATATTAATGGTATGTACATAAAGCGGAAAGATAAAGGATATTTACAGCAGAGTCCTATAGATTTTTACTTAGGTGAAAGAAAAGGATGAATTGTTGCAAAGGACTTGGGGCAGATGAGTAAAGGGAAAGTTGACCATACTCATGGGACTCGGCTGCCGTTCATGAGCTGTTTAAATGTCAGTGGTGCCCCCAAATCAATTACAGCCTTGAATACACTCTGTCCATCTGTTATCCTCTTATTGTCAAAACAGTTGAGCACTAACGTCATTAGCATATTAGTTCATTTATTAAGAATCACAGTTCAAGTGTTACCAGCCCAATAAGAGCTGAGAATGGAATTATATGTTTCTGGATTTCATCTGCTAAACAAGAATGATAGCTTCACTCATTTAAGGAGCTGCCCGTCACTGTGGTCTGGGGAATACACAGATGACAATCAGTTAGGTCACTCAAGAAAACATCACTCATTACAATGGATTTCAGTCTAGATGTGTTTCAATACTGAATGAGCCATACAAAAAGTACTCAGATTGGAATGATAAACAGTTTACTGGCTGGAACTGGGGGAAGTAAGTTCCAAGCAAAACAGCCAAAGGATATCTTAATTGTTGTAAAATGGATTACAAACTTGCATTAGCGTTCTGGCCTATCATCCACTAACATACTGCATTACACATGAAGCGTCCTTCCATCTCTTTAGAGAACAATACATTTGCATTAATATGACCTTTACTTTTAAAAGTTTATTTGGCTTCCTCAGTTAATGCAGGTCTTTCTTCAAGAGTGACAAGTCTATGCCACTGTTCTTTATTCCATATAAATGCTGTTGACTTATTACTGGTAACTTAATAGGACAATATTTATTTTGAACACCAAACCGTACACTTATGTGGTATTAGATGTGTTTCTAAAAGTTCCAACAGCTTAAACATAACATTGCTGTCTGTCATTCTGTTGTATGGTAGTCCCACTGTTGTTATTCTGGAACTTGTACACATCTCTGGGTCTTGACAGAAAAACATTCCTTCCATTTATAATGTGTGTGTGGAAGCAAGTAGTTGTGTTTTCTTGAGTTATATACAGAACAACAGTGAGAGGACTAAAGCTACAAGCATTGACAATTATAATATAACTTTATAGGGAGAGTTCTTTGCCCTTCCCATTAAACTGTTCCGTAGCTTTAAGTCTTCAAAAATCTGTTCAGTTCAATTCCAAACATTTAAAATTCTAAGCTTTCCAAACTTTTAGTTGGGTTTTGAAAATGCATCTAATCTCTTCCCCATAACAATTACCCTTTTCCATGACTGTCTTTTGCAAGCAAAAGGAAGGACATCTGCCCCAGAATTAGGCATTTAAAAACTATGCCACAACTGAGGTGTCCCCTGCACAACTTTTCCATCCCAGTAAATACTCCTATTAAATGCTACACATACATTATGCCCCTTAATTTTCTAGGTGTGGAAGTCCTCATGGAGGACACCAAGCCAAAGATGAAGGAGGAATGGCAAGCCAGGAAAGAATTTATTCATTTTGCAAAGAATAAAAAGAGCACACGGTTTAAAGTTCTTCTCACACACAAGATAATTCAGAAACTATGGTTTTAGATTAAGATTATGGAATTATCCTTGACCTTGTGTGCAGACTCAAGGTGCAATGTTAACATAAAACCATATCAGCAGAATTATACTGATATAATTAAATATGTGATTTTATACCAATTTAAACTGGTGCAACTCGGGTGTACACTCTAATGCTGGTTTACACTCGATTTACATATATTCAGCTTGTGTCGGAAACTTTATAGGCATAAACTAAACCAATAAAACAAGTTCTAAACCAATATCAGTGTGTCCACACACACAAAAGACGCAGCAGTTTAAATTAATTGAAGTTAAACTGGTCCAAGTTCTGTGCTTACACAAGCCCTAGTTGTCCTCATGTACAGGCAGTGCCTACCACACTGTGAACTGTACTAGAATGCAAATAGTACACAGTCATAGTTGGCAGAAATATATTACTAAAGTACATGCACTCCAAGCAAGGATTCTTTAATGTGATGCAGCCTAAAATGGCTCCCTTAGCTAACACGGTGCTCCCTCACTGCTTCAATTTTCAGTATTGACAGCCAATTAAAAAAATGCATAGAAGCCATCCACTGAACAAAATAACGAAGCAGCCAAAGATTTGAATCTTTACCTTTTTTAATCAAAAACATACTCTGTTACAGAATTTTCAGGAAAATTAACTACAGTGTATTATCCACAAACTGTCTAGTGAAAAACATACAATAAGCTACAAAGGAACTACTGGGAATTCTATTGACCATTTATCAAAAAGGCAATGGCTACAAGTATTACTGTTCACTAGGCTTTTGTGCTCAAAAGAAAACTTCCTTGGTGCATTTTGGGCTCTGTATACTTTACAGTAATCAATCCAGTTGTGTCTTGGCTTAGTAGAGCTATCAAACACCAAGGATAAAGGTACTGGAGCCAGAAAGTACTTGATGAATTCATCGACCTTCAAAATGTTGAGTCCTGTAATTCCAGAGTGATGAAGCACTCTCACATGTGCATAAGGTAACTAGCAGCCAACAGTATCAAATCTCTCAGCACTTTCTGGACCATATTCCTACTGTTAGCGGGGATCCCCAAATTAAGTTTTCAGACAACTCAAAAGCAGAGTCAAAATCCCTGTGAAACTCAGCGGGAACATGCACAGTAAAAATAGTGACAGAATAAAATGGGATATTCCAGATCGGAGATTCAGAAATGTTGGGTAGGTAAACTCTTTGATAGTGTTTGCAAAGTGCTTTGAATAGGTAACACCCTATGAAAGGGCAAAGTATTCTTTCTACAACCTTACCGTCCCCCGATCTAGATCTTGGAATATCTGGGTAGAGGTGTCTCATGGAGAATGTCAAGGAAGGTACCATGTTCAGTAACAACATGCTGACTAGCTGCACCAGAGGTAGAGGAATCCAGCCAATGGTGCCTCAGAAGAACGCAAAAGTGATCAGATAGCCGCCTTGTAAGTCTCTGCCCCTAGAAGAGTGGAAATCTCCTAGAAGAGACCTTAACTGTCACCAGACACAGAAACCACCAGATACATACACCACAGAAACAAGCATGGTCAAACAAAACAACTCTTTTTAGCAACTGTTTTTCTTCAGTCTTGTTTATAAAATAAAACATACCCAAATGAATGGAATTCCTTTGGATGTTGACAGTACTTTACATCCAAGATGCTCCCTCTCACGATGTGAAGGAATAGAAATTAAGCAGCACAGGAGAAGAAGTGGAAATTTTTTGACTCAAGTAAAATCTGGATGCCACTTAAAGGAAGAATCATCTTGGGTATTTTTTTTAATTAATTGTATTACAGAAGCACCAAGAAGTCCCAGTCAGAAAGTGGACCTCACTGTATGTGATACTGTAGAAATGCCAAATAAGAGACAGTCCATGCCAAAGGGCATGCCCTCTAATTTGCCAGGAGAAACAAAGCATTTTCCAAAAAAAGAGACCACCAGGAAGTACATAAGAATTGAAGGGTTCAGAGAAGAGGCAAAGATCCCATTCATACTGGCACTGAAAGTTTTAAAAAAATTCCTGGAAATAAAATTTAAATAATATTTGCCTAGCCAGTGTGGATAGAGCATAGACATCTTATAAATTGCTAGGGAAGTACAGTCTCGCAGTTAAGCGCACAACTCAGACATAGGTTCAATATCTGCCTCTGCTACAGACTTCCTTGTGACCTCAGACATTTCATCTCTCAGTACCTCAAATCCCTATCTGTAAAAAGGGAAATAGTACTTCCCCAAATATGGCAGGTGACCAGCTTGGCTTAACAGTGAAATCCTTGCTGATCTTAAACACAAAAAAGAAGCTTACAAGAAGTGGAAGAGAGATTCGACAAATGACCAGGGAAAAGTATAAAAATATTGCTCAGGCATGCAGGAGTGATATTAGGAAGGCCAAATCACACTTGGAGTTGCAGCTAGCAAGAGATGTTAAGAGTAACAAGAAGGGTTTCTTCAGGTATGTTAGCAACAAGAAGAAAGTCAAGGAAAGTGTGGGCCCCTTACTGAATGAGGGAGGCAACCTAGTGACAGAGAATGTGGAAAAAGCTAATGTACTCAATGCTTTTTTTGCCTCTGTCTTCACGAACAAGGTCAGCTCCCAGACAACTGCACCAGGCAACACAGCATGGGGAGGAGGTGACCAGCCCTCTGTGGAGAAAGAAGTGGTTTGGGACTATTTAGAAAAGCTGGACGAGCACAAGTCCATGGGGCCGGATGTGCTGCATCCGAGAGTGGTAAAGGAGTTGGTGGATGTGATTGCAGAGCCATTTGCCATTATCTTTGAAAACTCATGGCGATCGGGGGAGGTCCTGGATGACTGGAAAAAGGCTAATGTAGTGCCCATCTTTAAAAAAGGGAAGGAGGAGGATCCGGGGCACTACAGGCCAGCCTCACCTCAGTCCCTGGAAAAATCATGGAGCAAGTCCTCAAGGAATCAATTCTGAAGCACTTAGAGGAGAGGAAAGTGATCAGGAACAGTCAGCATGGATTCACCAAGGACAAGTCATGCCTGACTAATCTAATTGCCTTATATGACGAGATAACTGGCTCTGTGGATGAGGGGAAAGCAGTGGACGTGTTATTCCTCGACTTTAGCAAAGCTTTTGACACGGTCTCCCACTGTGTTCTTGTTAGCAAGTTAAAGAAGTATGGGCTGGATGAATGGACTATCCGGGGATAGAAAGCTGGCTAGATCGTCAGGCTCAACAGATAGTGATCAATGGCTCCATGTCTAGTTGGCAGCCGGCATCAAGCGGAGTACCCCAAGGGACTGTCCTGGGGCCGGTTTTGTTCAATATCTTCATTAATGATCTGGAGGATGGCGTGGACTGCACCCTCAGCAAGTTTGCAGATGACACTAAACTGGGAAGAGAGGTAGATACGCTGGAGGGTAGGGATAGGATACAGAGGGCCCTAGACAAATTAGAGGATTGGGCCAAAAGAAATCTGATGAGGTTCAACAAGGACAAGTGCAGAGTCCTGCACTTAGGACGGAAGAATCCCATGCACCGCTACAGACTAGGGACCAAATGGCTAGGCAGCAGTTCTGCAGAAAAAGACCTAGGGGTTATGGTGGACGAGAAGCTGGATATGAGTCAACAGTGTGCTTTTGTTGCCAAGAAGGCTAACGGCATTTTGGGCTGTATAAGTAGGGGCATTGCCAGCAGATTGAGGGACGTGATTGTTACCCTCTATTCGACATTGGTGAGGCCTCATCTGGAGTACTGTGTCCAGTTTTGGGCCCCACACTACAAGAAGGATGTGGAAAAATTGGAAAGAGTCCAGCGGAGGGCAACAAAAATGATTAGGGGACTGGAACACATGACTGATGAGAAGAAGCTGAGGGAACTGGGATTGTTTAGTCTGCAGAAGAGAAGAATGAGGGGGGATTTGATAGCTGCTTTCAGCTACCTGAAAGGGGGGTCCAAAGAGGATGGATCTAGACTGTTCTCAGTGGTAGCTGATGACAGAACAAGGAGTAATGGTCTCAAGTTGCAGTGGGGGAGGTTTAGGTTGGATATTAGGAAAAACTTTTTCACTAGGAGGGTGGTGAAACACTGGAATGCGTTACCTAGGGAGGTGGTAGAATCTCCTTCCTTAGAAGTTTTTAAGGTCAGGCTTGACAAAGCCCTGGCTGGGATGATTTAGTTGGGGATTGGTCCTGCGTTGAGCAGGGGGTTGGACTAGATGACCTCCTGAGGTCCCTTCCAACCCTGATATTCTATGATTCTATGAACCTTAGAAGGGTGTTCAGAGGATAAAGCCACTAGGTAGTGCAGCAACGGGGGCCATGCAAGGATCTAAATGGCTAGATCATTCTAGCCATTAGAAATCGATTAGAAACTATTCTCTAATCAAGTCTAGAAGAATCATTTGAAGACTAAGCCTAGTAAATGGTTTCTAAGGGTATGTCTACACTATGAGCGAGAGGTGTGACTCCCCTGCTCACGCACACATGCTTGTGCTAGCTCCCATCAAGCTAGCGCGACTAGAAATAGCAGTGTAGCCGTGGCAGCAGAAGCATGGCTCGGTTGTGCTGAATAAACATGCCTGAAACTGGCGGGTATGGACTCGACATGGCTCAGCCGTGCCTGCACTGCCACTACCCATGCCATCGAATGGCGACGCTGCTATTTGTACGCACGCTCCCTCAACAGGAGCTAACGTGAGTACGTGTACACAAGCCAGGGAATCACACCCCTTGTTCACAGCATAGACAGAGCCTAAACAGGAGTTCAAAGGGGATTGTGTTCCCAGTTTACCCTGGCAAAGAAAATTGTTCAACAGTCTTTTGAACCATTTAAAAATCATTGAATTGGCACTGTTTATCTCCAAATCCTTTAACTTTGGCATCTAAATGCCATCATTTTAATGCCATTGAGGACGAGGCCTAAGTAACCTAAACTTCAATTTTAAGCTTTGTGGAGAAGCAGGCCAAATACGGTGGAAATAATCCCAACCATTCTACTTTAAAGGCAACTGAGTGCCAAGCCTTCTAGTGTCAGTGCTTTTCTGAAAAGTAAAGAATCCAGGCTGGGCACTTGGCCAACTGCCGCTCTCCAGCTACCCAGCTCTGAAGGCAGCGCAGAAGTAAGGGTGGCAATACTGCAATCCCCCTCCCCCCCTGCAACTCCCTTTATGGTAAGGACCCCCAAATTGAGAAATGCTGGTCTCCCCCCATGAAATCTGTATAGTATAGGGTCAAAGCACACAAAAGACCAGATTTTACAGTCTGTGATGCTTTTTTCATGGCTGTGAATTTGGCAGGACCCTAGTTATCAGGAGATGCAAGGACCCGACAGTCCTTTCACTATCTGTAGCTCCTGCTCCTAGGCCGGAAGAACGAGGAGGGAGGGATGAGAAATAAGGGGGCATGGCCTCTCCCTGCACAGGAGGTGTAGGCCTATTTCAGTCTGCTAACCTCTCCAGAGGCCGATGCCCATGCACCCCCTTGGGAGGTAGTTCCTCCTGCCCACTCAGGCTCTTCCACATGAACATAAGAACGGCCGTACTGGGTCAGACCAAAGGTCCATCCAGCCCAGAATCCTGTCTACCGACAGTGGCCAATGCCAGGTGCCCCAGAGGGAATGAACCTAACAGGTAATGATCAAGTATCTTTCTCCTGCCATCCATCTCCACCCTCTGACAAACAGAGGCTAGGGACACCATTCCTTACCCATCCTGGCTAATAGCCATTATGGACTTAACCTCCATGAATGTATCCAGTTCTCTTTTAAACCCTGTTATAGTCCTAGCCTTCACAACCTCCTCAGGCAAGGAGTTCCACAGGTTGACTGTGCGCTGAGTGAAGAAGAACTTCCTTTTATTTGTTTTAAACCTGCTACCCATTAATTTCATTTGGTGGCCCCTAGTTCTTATATTATGGGAACAAGTAAATAACTTTTCCTTATTCATTTTCTCCACACCACTCATGATTTTATAGACCTCTATCATATCCCCCCTTAGTCTCCTCTTTTCCAAGCTGAAAAGTCCTAGCCTCTTATCTCTCTTCATATGGGACCCGTTCCAAACCCCTAATCATTTTAGTTGCTCTTTTCTGAACCTTTTCTAATGCCAGTATATCTTTTTTGAGATGCGGAGACCACATCTGTACGCAGTATTCAAGATGTGGGCGTACCATGGATTTATATAAGGGCAATAAGATATTCTCCATCTTATTCTCTATCCCTTTTTAATGATTCCTAACATCCCGTTTGCTTTTTTGACTGCCGCTGCACACTGCGTGGATGTCTTCAGAGAACTATCCACGATGACTCCAAGATCTTTCTCCTGATTAGTTGTAGCTAAACTAGCCCTCATCATATTGTATGTATAGTTGGGGTTATTTTTTCCAGTGTGCATTACTTTACATTTATCCACATTAAATTTCATTTGCCATTTTGTTGCCCAATCACTTAGTTTTGTGAGATCTTTTTGAAGTTCTTCACAGTCTACTTTGGTCTTAACTATCTTGAGCAGTTTAGTATCATCTGCAAACTTTGCCACCTCTCTGTTTACCCCTTTCTCCAGATCATTTATGAATAGGTTGAATAGGATTGGTCCTAGGACTGACCCTTGGGGAACACCACTAGTTACGCCTCTCCATTCTGAAAATTTACCATTATTCCTACCCTTTGTTCCCTGTCTTTTAACCAGTTCTGTCCATGAAAGGATCTTCCCTCTTATCCCATGACTGCCTACTTTGCTTAATAGCCTTTTGGTGAGGGACCCTGTCAAAGGCTTTCTGGAAATCTAAGTACACTATGTCCACTGGATCCCCCTTGTCCACATGTTTGTTGACCCCCTCAAAGAACTCTAATAGATTAATAAGACATGATCTCCCGTTACAGAAACCATGTTGACTTTTGCACAACAATTTATGTTCTTCTGTGTCTGAATTTTATTCTTTACTATTGTTTCAACTAATTTGCCCGGTACTGAAGTTAGACTTACCAGTCTGTAATTGCCAGGATCACCTCTAGAGCCCTTCTTAAATATTGGCGTTACATTAGCTATCTTCCAGTCATTGGGTACAGCAGCTGATTTAAAGGACAGGTTACAAACCATAGTCAATAGTTCTGCAATTTCACATTTGAGTTCTTTCAGAACTCTTGGGTGAATGCCATCTGGTCCCGGTGACTTGTTACTGTTAAGTTTCTCAATTAATTCCAAAACCTCCTCTAGTGACACTTCAATCTGTGACAATTCCTCAGATCTGTCACCTACAAAAGATGGCTCAGGTTTGGGAATCTCCCAAACATCCTCAGCCGTGAACACTGAAGCAAAGAATTCATTAATTTCTCCGCCATGACTTTATCTTTAAGTGCTCCTTTTGTATCTTGATCATCCAGGGGCCCCACTAGTTGTTTAGCAAGCTTCCTGATTCTGATGTACTTAAACATTTTGTTATTACCTTTTGAGTTTTTGGCTAGCTGGTCTTCAAACTCCTTTTTGGCTTTTCTTAGTACGTTTTTACATTTAATTTGGCAGTGTTTATGCTCCTTTCTATTTACCTCACTAAGATTTGACTTCCACTTTTTAAAAGATGCCTTTTTATCTCTCACTGCTTCTTTTACATGGTTAAGCCACAGTGGCTCTTTTTTAGTTCTTTTACTGTGTTTTTTACTTTGGGGTATACATTTAAATTGAGCCTCTATTATGGTGTCTTTGAAAAGTGTCCAGCAGCTTGCAGGGATTTCACTCTAGTCTCTGTACCTTTTAACTTCTGTTGAACTAATCTCCTCATTTTTGCATAGTTCCCCTTTCTGAAATTAAATGCCACAGTGTTCTTCCCACCACAGGAATGTTAAATGTTATTATATTATGGTCACTATTTCCACATGCATGCTGGGAATCGTACCATGACCAGAGGAGCCTGCAGCTTGAGTGTGATTCTAGGGGATCGCAGAGATGGGGGTATGAGGAGAGGGGTGCAGCCCAGCTGTGTGTCCTGCTGAGACTGTCTGGCACATATCCTGGACAGAAGATGCTCATGGGCCTAGAACCAGCAGGGTGCCCTAGCTGGAATGGGCTTCCAGACTCCAGGTATCAATGGAAATACCGTTTCTTAGAAAGAAAGAGTACACACGGGACATGAATCTCTGAAAGGGAGTTGCAGCCAAAAGAGTTTGGGAACTGCTGCTCTCGTCCATCCCCCTGCAAGCTCAAGATTGTTCTTATTTGTTTTAAGTGTCTCCAGGAGGAGGCATCCACACACAGTTTCACCATCTCACAGACCTGGCAGGAAAGTCTTCCTGATTATAAACCTGCAATTTGTATTTTTGGTTAATCCCTTAGTCATCTGAATGTATTGCTCTAATCTGAATACTCTCGTTTGCCTAATCTGAGCACAGTATTCCAGATGCTGTTTACAAGAAATGAAGGGAGAGATCGTTGCTCCTGTTTGTGATGCCTCTGTATATACAGCCTAATCTGTTGATTCTTTGCAGGCCACAATAAAGTATTTGATTTGGTTTATTTTAAATCAGGTAGCAGGAATCTTGCATTACACTATCAAGCTGGCAGAATATTTGGGGACTCAGGTATATGCAAAGTTCTGGAGGATTTCTTCCATGTAGCTGTGCAAAGATCAACAATTATAAACTGAAATGATGAGTGCCTTTAGGAGATGCATAATTCTTCATAGGGAAGTGGCACGGAATCCAGTTCATGCAAACTGCCCCACGACAATTAACTTGTCAAAAGTTTGTACATTTTCCAAGTGGTTAGGAACCAAGAATCCAGGATTAAGAGCAGCCAGATGGGTAAGAGTAGACTCAGGTTTCACTAGTTCCACCAACAGAAAAAACCTTCTCCCAGAGACCTTTTTTAGTTTGTTTTTTGGATGAGTCAGGATCTTTGACCAAATGGTTAGAAGCATCCTACCACCTAAGAAAAGCACCCTAAGGGCTCTATCTAAATGCTATCATTGTCCTCTGCAGATTCTTGATTTGATGCAAGGAACATGGCAAAAAACAAACAAAAAAACCCTTGAATAATCTGTTTCAAGACTGTTTCTTATTGTTTTACCTGCTGAAACTGTTCTATTAGATTGGCTCAACACAACAATGCAGGCAGATTGAATTAACGGTGTTTGAATGCAACACTGGATTTGCACTCAGTAGTTCTGGGCCATTTCTTCCAGTTCCAATTCCCCACACAAATGCTGTTAAAAAATCCTATAGCCACACCCAGTTGCTAAGAAACAACAATTCTTCTGTACTTGTTGAGATGTAGCAAAAGAAAAAAGCTAGAAGAGCCCTGATGAAAAATCAAAATTTAGGTTGGAAGTTACATAAATCTTAATGCTATTGGCTGCTGATGATCTTTCAAGGGAAAGTGACCAACCACTCTAGATTAGTGGACTCAAAGTGTAGAAGAAAATATTTAATCTAAGCAAACAAAATACAATTGTATAAACTGGGGTTTTCAGAATTTTATTGATACTATTAACTAGAGAGAAAGCATACATATTGTAGCTGTCATACAGTCAATACATTTGCAAGTTTTTCTACTTTAAATTCTCTATACAAAGTCATTGCCAATTGATGAGGTCATTGATGGCATCGGGCTTAAAATAACCAAGAGGTATAAAAACAAGTTTGTCATCTTGCCCTGAGTGGAAATGGTGAACAGATACAAAAACTGGATCCTAAATACTGATGTCATAATATACATGATTTAATGGTATATGCAAGTTATCAACTTTTCAAATTAAGTATAAACAATCAAACTACCCATTTTAGTCTGACTTTTTTTCCTTTGTATTTAGATCACAGAAGTCAGCAGTAGTTATGAAAATATGTTCCTACCATTAGATATTCATTATGTCATTTAATTGGCAATTTTACAGATCGGATATTTCATGTTATATTTAAACTGAGTGCCAGCACTGAAAGTATCCACTCCTGTTAGTGTTTTAAAAATTGTGTGCCTATATAAATAAAAATCTAAGACATCTTTTTAAAATACAGTAAAGGAAAAGAAACATTTCTTTTTCCAGGCTACTCTTAATTATTACCAACAACATACTCCTAATTTTTGGCAGTTTGTACTCTTCAATCTGGAAAACCACAGCAAGATACTCATCAAGATAAAGAAATCTCTGTTGCTAATGATTTGTTCCCTAAAAGAATTAAATGCAAGATTTCAGTAACTTTAAAGTTCTTTTAAGGTAAATGTTTATGGTGATTAGAAAGAATTTTCAGATATAAATATATATATATATATATATATATATATATATATATTCTGCATACAAAAGGGTCTCATGGGGCTTGTCAGCAAGTTGCCATAATAGAGCAGATCAAAGTTACCAGTACTGTGTTCAATCCCTTTGAAAATATCCATATAGGCTTTACTTTAAGCCCTGAGCCACCTGTTGTGACAGTAAAGTTCTGAAAAAGTAACTTGAAATCCAATTTCTGCATGTTCAGTTTCTTTCTTAAAAGAGCAAGAAGGCAAACACATTTTTAAAACTTGGTTTTAAAAGATTAAGCAGAACAGAAGTAAAATATATCTTCAGGTTATAAACAGAATTGTATTTTACAATCCACCATCCCGACAATATAACGGCCCACAGCAGTGCGCAGAGGGATCTCAGTCCAGAGGTTGTGGGTCTGCAATAGGCATGGTATGAAGTACTTCATCTAGAAGCTGGAGGGCCCGGTGTAAATGAATTTCAATCCAACAGGGTGTTTCTTTGATGCTCTGTCTTGGGTAATCAGGTCCCCAACCTTTCACAAAACTCATCCTGAGTATGCATAAGCGGCGAAGATCATCTACGCCGATTCCAGCAGCAGCCGACAAACCTAAATAAGAGGTTTTGAGTAAGTGTTCATGTGCATTTAGTTGCCTCAGACATGCTGTTTTACGCAACACCTAGCCAATTCTACATAGTAACCTGTTTGCTCAGCTGTTCCTTCATGTACAGTTCTCCCTCTCTACAAACCATACCAATCAACATTTCTAGATTTGTGCTACAGATACATGTACCTGTAGCCTGTGTAAGCTACCAGATACAACCAATTAGCCTGAAAACAGTTATGTGATGCAAACCAGTCTTAAAAGCCCATTTTAGAAAGTTAAGTACACTAGAGATACTTATGTCTGGAATTAAGTTAACAGTAGACTGTCAGCTTTATGAGAAAGTATTGACAATTCAATATATAGCTGTGCCATCTTGATTCAAAATGGCCCAAAAGACAAATCCAAATTAAACAAAAGCAAGCAAAAAGGACTTCCAAATTTGTGTATGTAATTTATCCAGATGCACCTTCTATGTACAAGCACATGTATGGAGCCAATCTCAGTTTTTTCACTTCAACATGATAACTTAACAGGACTGTACAAATCGTGTTGGGAAAGCTCCAACATCTACTGCAGTTTATTTGCTGCTAACGTGATTTCTTTAAAATATTTGCAGAGTGGGGTCTAAAGCCATAATTGTCATTTCAATGTGCTATTAATGAGAACTGTTTGTATTTCCATTTTAAACCTCTATTTCAGTGAATTTAGCTTTGCAATAAACATTTCCCAACAGTGTAAGGTTGGTACAGACAATAGATTGCCTTCTCAAGGAAGATTTTTTCTGTTTAAAATGTTTAATATTTAAAAGCAGACAAAAATGTACTCCATATTTAAATTAAAAAACCTTACCCAAATTATTCTGTTTCTTTTTTATATTGTTTTGTTCATGTTTAATGAAACACAAGAAAAGATTAATACGGCAAGTGATCATTAAATAGGACTGGTGCTTTCTGTTAATATAACAAGTTAAATGTTGTGGCCAAAATAATTTTCAATGTTCTGTGAAATGGCTTGAAATATCTACTTGCCAACAGCAATACAGAAGCTAGAGAAGACTGATTTGCTTAAGTAAGTGTCCAGCATTTTCCAAAGTCTGGCTACTTATTTAGGTGCCTAAATATGGACTTAGGAGCCTAAACTTAGGCACCAATTTAAAAAAACAAACAAACAAAAAACTTTCCTCTTAGCAAAATTCAGGGCAAGCTCAGTGACAGATCCCAGCACCTTCCTCCAGAACAGGCTTCTTACATGGCTGTTTCCCTTAGACCTCAGTGATGGGCCCCAGTCTCCCCCCCTCCCCTCCCCCCACATTTCTTTGGCGGCTGACTAGTACATTTAGTTCTCTCTGGGAAATTTTTCACACTCTGTTTTAGGAGGGGGAGATACAACTTCGTTTAGAGGAAAATAGTTATACTGTTTGACCTTTGTGCCTCGGAAGCAGCGTACTTTATCACACTGCTTTTATACACATTCTGTAGCCCCGTTCACACCCAGAATTTCCACAGACTTCACAATGGGAGCTTCATGTGCAGAGAAGCTACAGAAAAGGGTGCTTTATTTACTTGATAAAAATAAGAGTAAGTCTGAAGTGTGAATAAGCAGAGATATAATATGGTCCCCATTCTCTGTAGGGTGTTTTTCCTTAAAAAGAGCAAAGAAATTACTTAATGTACTTACTGATAGCTGGGGCTATTCCACCTACTGATCCTGGTCCAGGGATGTTTCCAGCTACTGCTGCAGCCTGGGCAGCAGCTGCAGCTTGGGCAGTAGCAGCCTGCTGCTGCATCTGACGATGACACTGGCGTAAATCAAACACCTTTAAAAAAATATAAGTCCTGCATTACATCGATTTATCTTAACCACTGAGGGAAAGAGTTCACAAGAGCCAGTGCTATCATTGCTGTTACGTATGAGATAAATTAAAAATCGTAACACCACAGAGTTACAGGCAAGCTTTTACCAACTGAATTTTTATTTCTAGAACATACAGGGGTCAAAAAAATTCTATCCATTGTTTTTACAGACTCTTCCAAGATTTGAGCACTAGTAGCTTTAAAAAAAGCCCAACACATTGAGGCCCTGACTGAATCTGAGTGGGCTAAAGAGGCTACTTGTGTAGATCAAATTGCAGGATCAGGGCCTAAGATTGTCACAAACCGACAAAATCCAGGAAAAGGTCATAGCTTAATACTTAATTTAAAAAAGCAAGGCATATAAATGAAAAATTAGAGATGTGTCCTCCTAAACTTTGAGAGTCCCCATCTGCTTTTGTCACAGCCTTGTTGAAATATGGAAATTTACTTACACAGAATACAGACACATGGTAGGCCTCAAATTAGAACAGCTAGGTTTCAGTTTGGGGGCACACTGCTTTTTTATGATCAGACAGGTTATTGAAATACACAAGAATTCTGCTCTCAGAGCCTGAGGGTTTCTGCAGTGAATGAAAGAAATCCAGAGCTCTGGTTATGTTGCCCAGCAAAGTAGTTTGGTTTTAAACCTCGTTTTACCCTGAGATGTATGTAAAGTGAATGTTCATTTTAATGTAGGTTACATTTGAAATCTTGTAGAAAAATATATGATTTTGTATAAAAAGTTTGACTTTTGGTGGATTCATTGGTTCAGTATTTCCATGTCAATGCTTTTAAAAAAATTAGCTATTTTTTCAAGATTTTAATATTACATTTCAAAATATCTTTTTTCCAAAATGAGAAAAATAATTGGACCATATTATAAGCTTAAGTAACCAACTTTTTGAATTAACTCATTTGAACAAAAACTGCTAAAATGCAATATCACTGCTAAGACTGCTTGTGACAGAATTATGAAATGGTTGGTTGCTTCCATAACATCTAAATAAACACTGCCAATTTAAAAAGCCATTCATCAACAATAAGACAAACAAAACTTCATTGGGCACTAGTTAGAGACTAAAACAGTTTTGTTTTTTTTAGTGGGAAAAAATAATTTAGGTTATTTGGTTTACATTTCTTTCAACACTTCATAAAACAATTTCTTTGCCATCTACAAAGAACAAATTCATTTGTTATTTCCTACAACTGTCATCCAGGATATTCAAACCAACCTTTATATATGCACTTGGGTAAATCTTGTGAACTGCATCTCCTGGTGCACGCCCTGCTTCTCTATCCAAGTAGTAACTCTGAACGAAGACTGCGTGGTCACTGAGGCACCTAACCCACACGTCGCCTTCACCTTTACATTCCAACTGCACCCCTTTACCTATGTGCAACCTTAAAAAGGGAAAAAGGTCCAATGTACTTATGTTCACAAACTACACATTAGAACCTCCTTAAAGATCTGTGAGCCATACACAAATCCTAAGAGTTCTCAGCAGTCCACTACACCATAATCTAAATTCTAGGCTGTAAAATAATTTACCTAGAAGGTGAATAATTAACTATTTTTCAAAGAATTGGGATTGTTGAAGTCTTAGCAGCAGTCCATTGCAAGCTATGCAACAAAGCATGAAGGTATATCACATCCACTGTATAATGAGCACACTGCACTGTACATGTAACATTAACTTTATGGAAGTAGCAGCATGGATAGGCAATGTAGGTCAAGGAACATTTAAAGTAATTATAGACATAGAATCTGCATTCCAAAACTGTATCTCAGCAAACACAACACTTGGGCCTCGTATTTCAGCAGAATAAGGATCCACACTGACAAGTGTCCTAAAGTGTTTGCAGCGTTGCTGTAGCCATACTGTATTAAAACATGAGAGAAACAAAATGAGTGAGGTAATATCTTTTCCTGGCCCACCTTCTGTTGGTGAAAGATACCACCTTTCAAGCTACACAGAGCTCTTCTAAAGTCATCCAAGTGTACAGTCCTGCACTAGAGAACAGCAGCGTATACATCTTTTGAAGCAATGCTCCAATACAGCAACATGACCTCTTGGTGATGCCACAATAATGCACCATATTTTAAGCTAACTAACTATAAACACTTGAAATTATTTTAGTCCTGTTGTACTCCTGTTCGTTTCGTGGGGAAAGGACTTTATCACGAGCAAAAGAGTTCCTGAACGCCTTTTTCTGCTCCTTCACCAAAACTTAAGTGTGAGGTGAGAATGAAAAACAAGTATCTTTTTTCCATTTGCCTATGATGCTCTAAAGAACCTGTGTGCTTCACTTAGTCTAATCCTTGCCCTTACCCTCAATAGATTAAATCTTCTCTCCCCAAGCACAAGGACACAAATTGTTCTTAAAATTATGACAACTTTCAAACACAATTATATAAACCAACAAATGAAATATGCCACATCAAGGGGCACTCTCCTGGGCCACTCATGCACTACTCAGATGGATGAACATACCCAAAGTGTGAACCCAAAGGCCCAGGAAAACACAAGCTGCAGTATCGTATCAATCAGAATGTACATAACGGAACTTATATCTTCAAAAGAAAGATATATACCAAAATCTTGAACAATAAATATAAAATACAACCAAAGTCTGGTATTCCAGAAGACATGCAAAATACCTTGCTCTTTCAATGGCTTCTGTTCTGTGTACATTAGAAAGCTGGCCCAGGCAAAAGCGGTCTCCTCCAGAAGGGTCCACATAGCCATCAACAGTAACAACTGGACAGCTTGAAGGGACTTTAAATGTCTCCCCAACTTGCACATCCATTTCAAAGTAAGCAATTGAACACCAGTACTCCGGAGCTGGAGAAGACAAAGAACAGGCTGAAATGTGCCAGTAAAAATCCTGCAAAACCCTGAGACACAAGTGTTTAGAACTTTTACCATTTGTACTTGCAATTTAATTTTCAACAGTGTGTGCATATATGTAAGAAGTCAGTAGTGAGCTTAAATGAACACAAAATTGCCTCCGCTTTCAAATTTTTATGTATCATTTACTAGTAAATGTTTTGCACATTAGAGATGAAACAGAAACACCTGGGCAGGAATGAGGTCATGGTAACTTAAGCTTGCAGTTGCATTTAAAAATTATTCTAACTGCACCTCAATGTCAATTAATTTGCATATTAATTATACTTTTTATATACAGATAGTACAGGTTGATTTTTAGGAAATTAAGACAGAATCACTGCAAATTACTAGGAGAAATACTGTTTTTATCATAATAGGACAGACACAAAAGCTTCCAGTTTTTACAAAAACCCTTAAGGAACAAGTATTTCAGACTTATGTTTACGAAACAATACTTAATTACAAAGAGTGTGGATCATTATAAAAATATGAATTTTTATATAAACATTGAGGTCTTATCACCAGTTAAATTCAGCTTTCAATCACTGCCAGTTTTCCTTTCGGTGGCAGAGGCCAATGAACAAACGAAAAAATAAGTTACTGTTTAAATCATACAAAATGATATAACCTGTGTGATGGACAAACTGTATTATTGTAACGTTAGCATACTACCTTGCATCTGCAAGTTGGCTAGTTTTCTAGGTTTTACACCAAAACTGTACTTGCTTAGATTCTATTAATTGCTTAAACTAATAAAAATCTGTTTTTTCTATTTAAAACCCATTCTTTGAAAGTGTGGGCCTTTAGTTTCTGGAAATACCAACAGTTATCATTCATCCATTTTGTTCCATCTCAGAATGTATTATTTCTTGTAACATATGCTTGGCATAGCTTTTGAAGTAGGTGATACATGGCTTTGGATCAGGCCCATATGGAATACATTTAATTTTCCATTATACTTTGAACAATTCTTCAGAAGCATGCACTTACCAGGATGATTTGATATAGGAGGCTGGAATGCAAGTTCATTGTGAACTGGCCCTTTAAAAAAAAGCATGAAGTTTATTTTACATGAAGATACAGATTTATGAGTAATTTTGTTTTGGTAGAGTCCACAGTGTGCTAGGCACTTTCCAAACAGAGAAGAGGGTATGGTCCTAGCCCTGACAAGTTCATTCTAAAAACAGAGATCAGCAGAGAGGTTAGTCTTGGCAAAGCATAGTTAACTTAACAGTTTGTTTTAATTTTTATTATAAATTAGCTATGCTCCTCATAGGCAGCACAGGAGAAGTACATCTTTAGAAGGGATTAAATGTGCCGTTTTACAGATGAGTTCAGGATATGCATCATGGACAAAGGCACAATGGCTTCTGGGAGAAGATGACAAAGTTGGTAGATGTCAATGGATGAGACTGTCCAAAGTGAGAGGAGTAGGAGGCCAAGGAGATAGCCCAGGAGTACCAAAATCCATTTTTAGAAAAGTCAAAGTATTAAACTGGAAAGCCAAGTCAATATTGAAAACGTTTATGAATAACTTAAACACCAGAAATATTTTTGAACTCCAGTACTTCAGATAAACAAGATGGAGTATGGAGTGGGAACCAGGTAGAAGGGAGTAATATAAAACTTAATATCAGAGTCTAAAATATGTTTTGTTGATACAGGAAAACTGCCAAAGTAATTTATTGCAATAAGTGATTTTAACTCCCGCTCAGGAATAGAGTACAGAGCATAACCACTGCAAATAGAATAATTTATAAGTACAATAATAGGAAATCCAGAATTATCCCAGTGTTTAGAGATTACTGAATTCCATAATAAAGGAGGACAGGCAAAACTAATTTTAATTTTTGTTCTTTTCTCACCACACTCCTTGCTCTTAGATAACCTATCTAATCTGCTATACCTTTAGGCTCTACTGATTTCATTCAAACCTACTAGATTACAACATGGTAAAACAAAAATCAATCTATTTTGCCTTGAGGCCAAGAGCTAACTAGTAATATTTAAAGAAAATCCATTTACAGGTCTGTTTTGTAGTAAGTGCAAACGTATGTGCCAAATGTCCCCATGAATTGGGTTGTAGTGGGGCCAGCCAGCAATGATTTTTAACTTTTATTGCACATAAATTACACTTTAAAAGAAATGCCTAAGTACTGTAAGTTATTAAGAAAATGAGACTTTACTCCAAATATGTTTCTAAAGGATCTGAAATAGGAACTTGAACCAAAAAAGGCCAAATATTATTTCAAAATCTACTTCTGGACCAACACTCAAGGTCACAGGAATCATTTACAGCCAAGTTATAAAGTTCTATAAACAGAAGCTAAAAAGGGAAATACGAACAGGTTTTTAACTGCAAAACTGGATGGTGCCATTATAATAACTAAAATTTTAATCTGCTCTCACCTGTTTTCAGAGAATCATAGAATATCAGGGTTGGAAGGGACCCCAGAAGGTCATCTAGTCCAACCCCCTGCTCGAAGCAGGACCAAGTCCCAGTTAAATCATCCCAGCCAGGGCTGTGTCAAGCCTGACCTTAAAAACCTCTAAGGAAGGAGATTCTACCACCTCCCTAGGTAACGCATTCCAGTGTTTCACCACCCTCTTAGTGAAAAAGTTTTTCCTAATATCCAATCTAAACCTCCCCCATTGCAACTTGAGACCATTACTCCTCGTTCTGTCATCTGCTACCATTGAGAACAGTCTAGAGCCATCCTCTTTGGAACCCCCTTTCAGGTAGTTGAAAGCAGCTATCAAATCCCCCCTCATTCTTCTCTTCTGCAGACTAAACAATCCCAGCTCCCTCAGCCTCTCCTCATAAGTCATGTGCTCTAGACCCCTAATCATTTTTGTTGCCCTTCGCTGGACTCTTTCCAATTTATCCACATCCTTCTTGTAGTGTGGGGCCCAAAACTGGACACAGTACTCCAGATGAGGCCTCACCAGTGTCGAATAGAGGGGAACGATCACGTCCCTCGATCTGCTGGCAATGCCCCTACTTATACATCCCAAAATGCCATTGGCCTTCTTGGCAACAAGGGCACACTGCTGACTCATATCCAGCTTCTCGTCCACTGTCACCCCTAGGTCCTTTTCCGCAGAACTGCTGCCTAGCCATTCGGTCCCTAGTCTGTAGCGGTGCATTGGATTCTTCCATCCTAAGTGCAGGACCCTGCACTTATCCTTATTAAACCTCATCAGATTTCTTTTGGCCCAATCCTCCAATTTGTCTAGGTTTGATACAGCGCAAAGTACAGCTCACCAACTCTCATGGAGCTTTCGTATTTAATTGTCAGAATACGTTACACAGTAATTATAGTTTTATAATTAATAGAATTTATGCTTTTGGGGGGAAAAAGTCACAGGAGAGATTAGATTCTGCCATTATGCTACAATGACAGCATACAAAGTATAGCAATTTGAAAATCCACAAATGCTTACAGTAATGTCCAGGGTGGGGCATAGGTGGGTGATGCTGAAGATGCCCATTCTGATGGTGAGGTATAGTAGGTGTGTAGGCTGCCGTTCGACTTCCAGTCCAAGTCGTCGTACTATCTAAAAGAAGAAAAAAAGGACTGGACTACTTCGCATTTAAGGGAGCTTACCCATGTCATTTCTATTTCTTTATTTCTCCTGAATATTTATTAACCGGTTTTAGAAAACTAAAAAGAATGCATGTACGTGTATACTCACTGTGATGGTAAGTAGCTGGCTGAGCTGTAAACCCATTCTGCTGCGTTCCTGGCTGAGGCCCTGAAGCAATCTGTAACAGTCCATCACTATGGCTACCTGTCAATATACTGGTTGGCTGACCTGGTAAAAGAACATACTTCCCATTCATAAATATTCCACAGTTTTATTATAAGAGGGAAACTGCACAATCCTACTGAGGAAAACACATCCCAATTATTAAGGCTATTACAATAAAGCTGCTAGAATTTAAGGATATATTTCTTGCTGGAAAGAACCTTAGAAAGCTGCAGGTAAGATACTTTTTGCATCAGCTAATTTTTCTTCTATTCCGACAGCGCATTTTGTGTCATATCTTATGACTGGGATTGCTCTGCACATTTTTATTTGCTAACAGGAAAATGGATCTTTGTTTTACTCAGATTTTGTTTTGGATATTTTCGATATAGGGAAAAAAGAGAAGCTAAAGGCTTCACTTGAAAGATACAGAAAAAGCAACATGCTTCACGCAGCCCCAGAAACACTTATTTTCAATAAGATTTCCACGGACTTAGAAGAGGCATCAAAGACTGAAAGGAAATGGAGACTAAATTATCTTCACACTCTTAGAGCAATATGATACTATGGTGATGGGAGCGATACAAAACCCAAAATACAAATGGTTTTTCTAGGCAAGGACTGAGGGATGTTGCCGAGGTAGCGTGGGGATCTTTGCATACTGCTACTCCCTGTCTGAGTACAGAGGATTTCATTTTCTAGAGCTATGTGATAACTGATTCAATTGAGCACTTCCACACAGCTAAATTCACACAAAACGTTTAAGAAAAATTAGATATGGCATACCAACATGTTCATGAGGATTTTAAGAGAGTCTGCAATTTTTACAGGCTTATTTTTCAAGTGGTTCAATTATTTTTTTTCAAAAAAGTTAGAAGAGAAGGTGTCCTCAGCTTCAGAAAGTTTAAGAACTACTTCTTCATATATCCAGTTTTATTATCCCTCCTGCTGATTTAATGGAATACTGAAATTTTCCATTCCCACCCCAGTTGTTCAATACTAATGCTAGTACTCCTCAAGGGTCAATAACTTAAACACCACAACAATGAACAGTGTTTGTAAGGGTTTCTCAAGAAGTGTGTATCAGTTTTTTGTAGTTTAGAAAATTCAGTCAGTGTAATAGTTGCGGAGGGAGGGGGGGGGGGTGTTAACAGAAAAAACTGATTCAAATTCTAGGCTCCAAGTAAAATCTCATTTTAACATCTGAGATCAACAGGTCACCTGTGACTGGAATAACAAAGCGAGGTATTAGTGTATTTAATTCGATAAAACAAAAGCAAGTTTCCTATGCAAATGTCCACTTTAGAGAAGATCAAATGGTTGTGCCGTTCAAGGATTCTGATTTTATATTCCAGATAGTCTAAGTTTCTTACTTGTGGAAGCCACAGGAATGTTGGGAAAGTTGGTGGTGCTGGTAGTGCTAGACTCAGTAGGAGCTAACATAGCTGGGGTGCTGTAAGTCTCAGTAGAAGCCCTGTTACTTGGTGGATGCTGGATGGTCTGGACTGAATGGCCTTCAGCTGTAGATAAGGACTGTCCTTCGAAGTCATGAACATATTCATCTTTCACCAACATACTTGATGGAGCTATGAAAAAATAAAGGTTTAAATCCTTAAGCATGCATGTGCATTTTACTAATTTATAGGTAAGTACATGGAGCAGCTCCACTTCCAAACAATTACAACAGTATTAAAGCTGCATTCTTGGAAAAGCAGTGTAGGCAACCATCTCTGACCTACACAGACCTTGTACAACATTGTGGGGCACGTTCTCTAGTTTACAAATAAATAAGCAATTCATCCAGTAGCTGAGAACTGTAAAAAGTAACTTTATAGCACACCAAAGAACGGTGAGCTCCACTTGCTGCCTCTGAAATAGCAATTTCGTTCCCAAATTATGCATATTCTAACACCATGCTGGTTTGTGTTCATTAGAGTATGGCTGGAGGGGGTGAGAAAAGTGGAAATGCACTGTCAAGCACTTTAACTTACATTAATGCAATATTGAAGTTACAACTTTAAACAAGCAATTCAGAATATGCAAACTCCTCATAATAAACTTAATTCAACAACACTGCACATAAGAAAAAGCCTTTCTCTCCTCAAGCTACTTTTATGCAACACCCTTTGGAAGTGTGCATGCACATGGCAAGGCACTATAGAACTCACTTCGTATTTAACAACTACTAATCCAAAATAGTATCTGTGGCTAGTGTGGGTGAGTTACAATTATATGAACACTAACTTTTGCATTCTGTATTTAATGTTTTAAACTAATTTTTTACATTGCATTAATTCCATGTTTGTTTTTGGTTTAAGAAATGTCAAAGGATATTAAAATATTTTCCTTTTGTTCTCTATCAGTTCCATAGTTGTAGTGAGATAGCAGCACAAAAATATAATTATGTAACCAATACATACCATGTATTTAGTTACTGTACTATAAACTTTGGTACAAACTTGATACTGTGCACATAAATCATTTTCAATTGCTTCTACTCCTTCAGTAGAAAGCAAACTGGCCTGGAGTCTAGTCTATCAAAAGTTCAAATTTGTAAAGTTTAGCCAATCGATTTGATTTTTTTTTTTTTTTTTTTTTTTTTAAAGTTTATGTCCAAGACTTCCAGGCACTTGAACCAACAAAAAATCCCACCACATCTGTCCTTTAAGAGGAAAGGAAAACCCTAGCTTCGGTGCATCAGTTGCATACACAATACAGTTACAGAAATAACTAAAACCCTATCATGTTGCTTCTCTGAGTATACCTGGAAGTAAATGTTTAATTGTTTCCAAGTTTTAAATACATTCCCCCCAGTTTACCAATATGATTATTCTCCAGCACACCTGCCACAAGCCTGAAGTTAGAGTTCAGATGTCTGAATTAGTTGTGCAGTCTTAGTTTTTAATACTATTTTACACAGGAAAAGTCTGTTTTCCTCCTATCACCTAGCTCAGATGGTAAATATACTATACTGCCAGACTTATTCTGTTCAAACAAAAACAAAAAACTTTTTGGCTTGTAACTTTCCATGCTTGCTCTGATTCCAAATGAGAGTTTTGGGGAAGTTACAAATGAGTGAAACTAGAGCAACGACGAAAGGCAAGTTGAAAGCTTAGGCTATACCTTTTTTGATGCACACACCAGATTGATTCACGTACCACTATTCTGAAAGGTCTCCTAACTAGAGGAAATAAGTGCATTTCTATCCTTGCTTTCCCTCCCCCTCTCAGCATGTGAGAACATTTGTGAATATGCTATTTAAAGTGCAATCTAGTTCTTTTTACATAGAAATCTTTATCAATTATAAACAACTAACTACTTACCAGAACTCTGCAAGGTCAGTCCTGAAAGATCTTTTAAAAAGAAAAAAGGAATCTTTTAAAAAGTAAAAATATCTTTAAAAACCATGAAATGCATTTACAAGCTTGCAATACATTGAATTCATAAATATACACAAACTAACAGAAATTTGAGGTTAGTGACTACACACACTATGCCAAGACATCACAGAAATACGCAAACTAAAATCACTCTCCTACAGTTTACATGAACTAAATACCACTTCATATTCAGTTCTGAAAGGCTAAAACTGCAAATTTCATCCCTATGCCTCAAGTTTATTCCAAAGTTAAACTTCAGTAACTATTTCCAATAAATAAAAGGTAGAAGTAAAAGTAATTCAAAATATACTTGGTCTTTAACTATGTCATTATGCACTCATATTTTTATTTAAGTCTACATTTTCTAGAACATAAGGAAAAAATATTTACACTTTACTTCCACTGTTCCACTTTAAATCGACAGACTACTTACCAATGCCAGGTGACACCACACGTTCATAATGGTAAGGATTCACACAGACACTGTCACATTTTAGGTCAAAAGCATACTGACAATATTTAACATGCTTGAGTTCATTTTTGTGAAGATCAGGCCACCTCCAAAGACGAGCATAGATCACGTGTGGGAACCCTTTACGACCAGCCACCTAGAAAGTTAAAGACACAAAAGTCAACTGGGAAAGTTGGGGAAAAAATAAAAAATGACTTTCCCTCATTTCCCAATAACAGAATAAGGCTGGCTAGAACCGAGCAGATACCTTTCACTAAAAATTTCTCCTGCTATGTTTTTAAAAATACTTATCCTCCAAAACTCTGGATCCAATAGAAAGAATCCAAAAAGAAATCCCAGTGGATATTTAAACTAATGCAATTATTCCCAGGAGAAAGTATAAGACTGTGACAGGCGATACTGAAAATAAAATGGCCAACACAACAAAAGTGGTGGGAATTCACAAGTTATATGAAATTGCAAATCATAGCCTCCCAGAAGTCTGTCAATAAAAATTATGGGAGAAACTGTAGAATTTTATCTCTAGATTAAAAAGCTAATACCTTAGCAGGATGTGAAATGGTCTTTCTATGTAACCTGTGGCATGTACATTTGAAAAAACAGGTATTAGTAGAAAAATGGTAAATGTTATGGGGGCAAACCCAACAAACTGTCTGCATATGGGTTTCTATCGCCTCCAAGGCAGGGAAAATTATGCCATAGAGCCACTCTGCCTCTGTGGTGCACCCCAATCCTATTACACCCACTTTTGCTACCACGCAACTAGTATATGTAGAAAAAATATCCGTGTCTGTATCTGGACTAACCTGAAGCCTTCCATCCAATGTTCTCTGTATTGTAACACATTTACTAGGATGAGCTCCATTTGTAGTTATAGCTGTAATCAAAGAATCCAATTCATCTTTTTTCTCCTTTAGCTTTTTAACTAAGCTTTCGATTGCTCGTTTTGCAAAAGTTTCACTCTCTCCACCTTGCCGATGGCACATCAAGCTGTGAACAATGCTCAGACAAGCATCATTACTTGTTGGTGTGTTAGTAATAGACATATTGTCCATTTGGAACAGCTTTTTCTGGCAGATCAAATATGCCTGGAATCCTTTTTAAAGCTGTATTTTCAGGCTAGCGAACAAGAGATGATCAAAGAAAACGTCAGGCACACGGGGTCTTGGGCAAACCTAGGGAAGAAAAATACACCTACTGTAGAAGAGTTTTCATAAAGCATTAATACATCACAGCTTGGAGGTGATAAACATGTTATCAAAGCAATGGATAATTTAACAGCATATCAAAACTAACTACAACAAACCAGTACCTTGGCATTATGTTTCAACTTTTTAGACAGGTTTCAGAGTAACAGCCATGTTAGTCTGTATCGCAAAAAGAAAAGGAGTACTTGTGGCACCTTAGAGACTAACCAATTTATTTGAGCATAAGCTTTCGTGAGCTACAGCTCACTTCATTGGATGCATACTGTGGAAAGTTTAGAAGATCTTATAGAAACTTTCATACAAAACGTTTTATTATAAACAAAAAAATATATTTATAATCAGTTTTGACAACAAAATGATCATATATCTATATATAATTTGATGAGAAAAGGCGCTGAGTAGACAAATAACCTTGGGTGAGTGGGCTCTGATTTGGAAAAAGAGGGCCAGAAAGACTGATTTGTAGTATCTCATATGAGTAAGATTAAACAAAAGACAGATTGGGTGGGTATAAATGTTGGGGAAATTGTTCGGAAACAGGTAATTTTACGTGTATTTGGTAGACATGTCCATTATTAAATGTACTGGATTGTGATCTGTAAGCAAATATTATAAATTGTTGGAATTAAATTTTCCAGTGTTAGAAGCTGCTAGACTACCAGTAGCTTTTTAGTGGAAAAGAATAAGTTGCCCCAAGTTAAAGAAATCGTTAAAAAAAACTGAGATACTACTATTAGAAAGTTGATGTATCAAGTATGTATGCAATTTATAGACAAGGTTTCCTTCCTGTGACTGGTATCGTCCATATGCTGTTACAAAATAACAAACATCACTCTGGGATGTATTAGCAGGAGTACTGTAAGCAAGACACAAGAAGCAATTCTTCCGCTCTACTCAGCGCTAATTAGGCCTCAACTGGAGTATTGTGTCCAGTTCTGGGTGCCACATTTCAGGAAAGATGTGGACAAACTGGAGAAAGTCCAGAGAAGAGCAACAAAAATGATTCAAGGTCTAGAAAACATGACCTATGAGGGAAGATTTAAAAAATTGGGTTTGTTTAGTCTGGAGAAGACAAGACTGAAAGGAGACATAACAGGTTTTAAGTACATAAAAGGTTGTTACAAGGGGGAGGGGAAAAAATTGTTCTTCTTAACCTCTGAAGATAGGACAAGAAGCAATGGGCTTAAATTACAGCAAGAGCGGTTTAGGTTGGATATTAGGAAAAACTTCCTAACTGTCAGGGTGGTTAAGCACTGGAATACATTGCCTAGGGAGATTGTGGAATCTCCATCATTGGGGATTTTTAAGAGCAGGTTAGACAAACACCTGTCAGGGATGGTCTAGATAATACTTAGTCCTGTCTTGAGTCGAGGGGACCGGACTAGATGACCTCTCAAGGTCCCTTCCAGTTCTATGATTCTATGTTTCTGGCCCTTCTGGTTTTAAAGAAAACACTTACACAATTTAGGATACCACACTATGGTCTGACTGAGCATGCAACCAAATACTATTATTTTGGAGTTGAATTTTCCCAGTCATCCAAATAGGATGATTCCCAGGAAGGCTAATTAAAATAGCTAAAATACCACTGGTTCACCACTTCACTATTCAGTGATGCAACTGAACAACTAGCAAGTGTGTTTATCCAAATCAAACAGATGTATCCTGGTACTCTGTAGAAACTGCTACAGAAACATCCATGTCCCAAAATGGTTAAACAAGCAGATACTTCATTTTGATTGAGGATCCATGGAAAATAGCTTTAAAAAAAAAGTAGCGATGCCAGCTTCAAAGATTTAAAGATAAACACCCCCCATTTCTCCCCTGCCACCGCAAAAAAATGACTTGCAAATTGTAACATCTGGGCACTTAAATGTAAGTTTAAGCATGCCATCTTACTGGAAGCTGATAAACTTTAGTGACCTAGCAACTTCAAGCTGCATGTATCCCCAGAAAACTGGGACAATTCCCTCCTTTGCAACTCCACCACTGGTAGCTATAGCATAGACAGAACTCATGTATTTCTACCACTAAATCACCCAAACCTAGTTTGATGATTTGGTGGTAAAAAATGCCTGAGTCCTGTTTACCCTACAGCTTCCACTGGTGGAAACTTGTGTGCCATCTGCCAAGCTAAGACCATGGAGAAGGCTATAAACTCAGCGTATAGCTACATTAAAATGCTACAGTAGCACAATCTTAGTGTAGTAGACACTTACTACAGGAACAGATGAGGTTTTTCCATTGCTGCAGCAAACCCACCTCTCAGAGGCAGTAGCTAGACAGACAGAAGAGTCTTCTGTCAACCTAGCAGTGTCTACACTGGAACTTAGGTCAGCTTGATTACATTGCGCAGGGCATGAAAATTTTCACAACCCTGAGGTACGTAGTTAAGTTGACCTAACTTTGTAGCATAGACCAGCCCTCATACTGCAGGCTTAAATTTTCATGAAGCAATATTTTGCATATTACAAAAACAAATTAAGAGTGATTTTTTTCCTTTTATGAATTTAGCACAAATATATAAGTTAATGAAAGTATAACTGTTCTATCTGTTCAACATTTATTCTCTTCAATTTCAATTTGAATTCAAAGCTCTGTAGCAAACTTGATACAAATGAATTAGAATGTCAGATACCTTTCCCCATCTGTCCATTTTCAGGAGTTTTTCAAAACACACTTTTGGACGTGAAATTTCTCCATTTTCCAAAAAGTCTCAGTCAAATGTTCTCAGCTATTCAAGTTACTCCTTAATAAGTAGTGTTCCAGATAGAAACACATAATAAAGTGAATCTACCTAATTGAAAACTTAAATAAATACTTAAATGACTAAAGATAACAGCCAACATTTAGAAATAAGTGCCTGAAAATTATACTCTTTGAACTTGATCTTGCACCACTGAAGTCAGTAAGAATTTGGCTACTGACTTCCATGAGAATAAGATCAGGCCCTTGAATCCTTATTTAATCATTTAAGTGGCCTGATTTTCAGAAGTGTTGAGCCACCCACCAGCAGCCACTGAAGTCAATAGAAGCTTCTGGCTGCTCAGCACTTTTGAAAGTCAGGCCACATATTTAGGCATTTGAATACTTTTACACATTGGTAAAGAGTTCAGAGTAACAGCCGTGTTAGTCTGTATTCGCAAAAAGAAAAGGAGTACTTGTGGCACCCTAGAGACTAACCAATTTATTTGAGCATAAGCTTTCGTGAGCTACAGCTCACTTCATCAGATGCATACTGTGGAAAATATAGAAGATGTTTTTATACACACAAACCATGAAAAAATGGGTGTTTATCACTACAAAAGGTTTTCTCTCCCGCCACCCCACTCTCCTGCTGGTAATAGCTTATCTAAAGTGATCACTCTCCTTACAATGTGTATGATAATCAAGGTGGGCCATTGCCAGCACAAATCCAGGGTTTAACAAGAATGTCTGAGGAATGGGGGGGGGGGGGGGGGGGGGCGCGGAGGGAATAAACAAGGGGAAATAGGCTTGAATAGAGACTGGGAATGATTGATTCATTATAAAAAGTAACCTAAGTTAATTGTATCCAATTTGCAAATTAATTCCAATTCAGCAGTCTCTTGTTGGAGTCTGTTTTCGAAGTTTTTTTTGTTGAAGGATAGTCACTTTGAGATCAGAAATCGAGTGACCAGAGAGAGACTGAAGTGTTCTCCGACTGGTTTATGAACGTTATAATTCTCGACATCTGATTTGTGTCCATTTATTCTTTTACGTAGAGACTGTCCAGTTTGCCCAATGTACATGGCAGAGGGGCATTGCTGGCACATGATGGCATATATCACATTGGTAGATGTGCAGGTGAACGAGCCTCTGACAGTGTGGCTGATGTTATTAGGCCCTGTGATGGTGTCCCCTGAATAGATATGTGGGCACAGTTGGCAACGGGCTTTGTTGCAAGGATAGGTTCCTGGGTTAGTGGTTCTGTTGTGTTGTATGCGGTTGCTGGTGAGTATTTGCTTCAGGTTGGGGGGCTGTCTGTAGGCAAGGACTGGCCTGTCTCCCAAGATTTGTGAGAGTGATGGGGTGTCCTTCAGGATAGGTTGTAGATCCTTGATAATGCGTTGGAGGGGTTTTAGTTGGGGGCTGAAGGTGACGGCTAGTGGCGTTCTGTTATTTTCTTTGTTGGGCCTGTCCTGTAGTAGGTGACTTCTGGGAACACTTCTGGCTCTGTCAATTTGTTTCTTCACTTCAGCAGGTGGGTACTGTAGTTGTAAGAATGCTTGATAGAGATCTTGTCTCTGTCTGAGGGGTTGGAGCAAATGCGGTTGTATCGTAGAGCTTGGCTGTAGACAATGGATCGTGTGGTGTGGTCTGGGTGAAAGCTGGAGGCATGTAGGTAGGAATAGCGGTCAGTAGGTTTCCAACGCATTATCAAGGATCTACAACCTATCCTGAAGGACGACCCGGAGCCGCTCTAGGTAAACGCTGGGAGGGGGTGGGGGAGGGGAGCTGGCGGGCCGCAGAAAATAACCCTGAGTGTTTGAGACCCCTGGCTTAACATCTGCTGTGAGCATGAAGCTTTAAAATCATTCATTTGGATAATATGGGCTGAGAAAAAAAGTGCTTTTAACACAGTATTGCACATAACTACAAAATTCTAAGAATATGTCTACACTTAAAATACTATGGTGGCACAACTGCAGCCACACCGCTATAGCACTTGACTACAGATTCTCCCACCACTGTAGTTAAATCCATCTCCCCAAGAGGTGGCAGCTAAATTGATGCAAAAATTCTTCTGTCAACCTAGCACTGTTTACACCGGGGCTTAGATCAGCATAGCAACATCAACTCCCCTGAGAGCTGTAAAGTTTTCAGTGTAGATCAGCCCTAAATAGAAGCTATATAAAGTTAGCAACCCTACGAGATACTAAATATGCTTAAGTTATGGAATTCAAAACTCAACTTTAACAGGTCTGCATTTGTAAAAAGAAAGAAGTGTAACAACTAGTGTTTTATACAATATCTACAAACGTACTGTATCAAGTAAGGAAAAAACATTTTTTGGGAGCCAATTAGATTTGGGAAACAATAGCTAAGTACTTAAAATACAGATTGAAAAAACAGCTAACCAAGATACTACTGTCCCACTGAAAAATTTATTACTAGCCAATTCTTCAAAAACCTTCCTTAAAAGTCAAACTGAACTGAAAATTCCACTGTCACACTTCTCTCCACCCGAATGAACGAAACACTAATTACTACTCAGGACTACACTGAGGTAGTGAAGGGTGATATATCCTTTTAAACTAGGCAAAGAAATTCAAAGCAGGAGGCAGCTGTTTAAAATTAACAACGGCAGGCAAGTGCCACGTGCCTCCTCATTTTCATACCTGTGGATACTTCTGCCAAAAAAAGGTTATCTGAACAAGAAAGATATAATTTGCAAGCATTTAGGTCCATCTACAATGGAAATTATATTGCCTATAATTAAAATGCTAGTAATGGTTTGAGTGTCTACATTGCAGTGCTGTTTCACTTCCATTATCCTCATGTGCACACAAAGCTGGTGCAAGTAAAATGTCCATTGGGAACCAATTCCCAGAACAACTGCTGTGCTATATCCCTGATAATAGCAGCCATTTCTATAAGATCACCCCAAAATGGAGGCCAAGCCAAGCACTCAGAGGTAGGATTTTCTGTGTGAATTACTGAAAAATTCATTGCCAGTCAAGTTGCGAGGCCCAGAAAAGGAGTGCAATTTATGCAGATGGGGTGCTTCTGGTCAGCTTGACCACAGGACAGTGAAATACAAAAAGCAACCCAGAGAACACCCAAAGGAGTGAACAGTGATGGGAAAATTAGTATTCCAGCTAGTCTGACAGTATTCCTTATCTACGGTAGGAAGGTAATACTACAAGCTAGCCTGGGCGAAGAACAAGTGTTTAGACTTGCTCAAAGCAGGAACAAAAAAAATGGTATGAGGCCTTTTGAATACTGGCAGCATGCTGAGCATTTAAGAGAGAGTTATTTAATATACCAAAATTCTCCAGCATAAATGAGGCCTTAGAACAGAGGTGGGCAAATTACGGCCCATGGGCCAGACCATCCTGCTTGGCCCTTGAGCTCCCGGCTGGGAAGGCTAGCCCCCAGTCCCTCCCCTGCTGTCCCCCCTCCCCTGCAGCCTCAGCTCACTGTGCCGCCAGTGCTCTGGGCAGCGGGGCTGCAACCTTCTGCCGAGCAACATGGTGGTGTGGCTGACTCCACCCGGCTTGGCTGCCAGTCCTGCTGCTCTGAGCAGCATGGTAAGGGAACAGGGGGAGCTGGATAAGGGGCAGGGGGTCCTGGGGGGCAGTCAGGGGACAGGGAACAGGGGAGGGTTGGATAGGCGTGGTAGTCCCAGGGGGACCTGGGGTGTGGAGAGGGGGCGGGGCAGTCAGGGGACAGGGAGCAGGGGGGGTTGGATAGGGGGTGGGGTCCCAGGAGGGCAGTTAGGGGTGGGGGGGTCCCGGGAGGGGGCGGTCAGGGGTCAAGGAGCAGGGGGAGTTGGATGGGTGGGGGATTCTGAGGGGGGCAGTAAGTGGGACGGGGCGGATAGGGGTGGGGGCCAGGCTGTTTAGGGAGGCACAGCCTTCCCTACCTGGCCCTCCATACAGTTTCGGAAGCCTGATGGGGCCCTCAGGCCAAAAGGTTTGTCCACCCCTGCCTCAGAATTATCAAGAAGTTTCAACAAAGGAAGCCCCTTGACATATCCTGTGGTCATGGGGGGGGGGGGGGGGGGGGAATATTTGTGCCTCTGTCTTTTTCATTCTGAAGAGGGCATGAAAGGTTTCGTTTAGTTTTTAAACAAACTTTTTCTGCTTTGATGTTAGCAATATTAGGATATGATTTCCATGCTTTTACTGAAGGACTCCTCAGAGAAGAACTGAAGTGGGAGCTTACACCCTCAGCTGAAGTACAGGAGTGTTGAAATTAAACAAACAAAAACTACCCCACGTATATGAAAAAGCCAAAAACAATGTTTTAAATTATGACAAAAAAATCCCTCCCGCCCAACCTCAACCTCTCTTTCATTGTCACAAACCTACTAATTTGCCAGTGCTTGAGAAGCATACACCTGTAAAATCTAAAAATCTTTCATGTTCTTCTTCATATATCAAAAAGGAAGCAAAAATAGGCACTTTTTGCCTTGACAGATGACCTTTAACACTTTTTACAAAAATACAATCCACAAACATTTTGTCAGACTTAGTTTTAAAAAGCTGAACATTATGCCTGTCAGATAGTAGAAATCAGCCATACTACATAACTGTTAAGGCAGGACAAGCTATTGTTTGGCCCAAAGCGACAGAAGGAAGAACGTGCTCTTGGTGAAGGAAAACTAGATTATATTAAGGATGGAAATGAGAAGCTAAGGAAGGATGCAACAGAAGTAGATACATGTTATCAACAGTCCAACAAATGTCTTTGGGCAAGATGGTAGACTCAGGGCCAATATTCATACATCACACAACTGATTTACACTAGCGGTTAAGCCAATCACATCAGTGTAGAGGTCAATTTAATCAAGAAACAAACCCAAAATATTAAATATGACCATTTAAAATACCACTGGATAATTGCCCTAAGGTGTGGGCAAACAGCCACAAGGTTCCCCCACTTCATTACTATTTATTATAACTGACAGCATCCACAGTATGCTAGGTGTTTTCTAAACAAATGAAGACATGGTGCCTGCCCAAAGAGTTTACATGTTTTTAAGACAAACAGACCGACGAAGAGAGAAAGATTTGGGTAAAAGGGAAATAATATTAAAGTAAAGCAAACAAGATGTAACTGATAATGCCAGGGTAAGAAAAATTTTAATTCAAATATATATTATTTCAAAGTTACTACAATCTTCTCATAATCAGACTATTAGTTTCTGAAGGCATGACAGCCAAAATGAGTCTTCAGGAGAGATCAGTTATGCACGGCTACCGCCCCTTCTGATCAGGTCAGGAAAAGTCCAAAGATGCTTGTGGGAGAAGCAGACAAACATCACATAAAGACTGGCACACTGTGTGGGCTGCTAGCAAATATAGACATGAACAGAGTTAAGAGTGGATAAAAAGGGAGAGATGGATTTATGAAAACATGTGCAAGAAGCTTAAATTCAATGTAGTTGTGGTGGTGCACAATGCACTTGCATATGAACCAAAAGAAAAAACAAAGGTTTCATATTTGTTCAATACTGTATGACAAACTCGGGACTCTAACTTTTGGTTTTGTCCGGTTGAGGGACTTAAATGGTGAAAAGAGAAGAGGGGTTACTTGTTTTTCCCCAACAGTTGGTTCAAATGGAAGAAAATGCTTCACATTAGCTTGTGCATTTAACATTAGAACTCTTCCAAGGAAGAAATACTAGGTAAGCACTAGATTTTTTAATGGCAAGTGTACAACATTAATGTGATACAAAAGTTGAAGGTTTAACCCTAAAAATGTAATGTGACTATTATCAGTTCTTTTACCAGTATACAATTTAAATGTAAAATATAAAAAGATAGTGCTCATCTCTCAAGACTGCCAAAGTATCACTAGCAGATATTCTTAAAACAGAGCCAACAATGAAAAAAAAAAAAACCCCAAGATCAGAAGGGGCAGAGTGAAGGCAGGAAGACAGCCATATGCTGATCTAGATCCATGCACAGAAATGAATAGTAACAGTATATGAGCTAAAGTTTGAAACAGTTAGAACCCAAATTAAATTCTTATATTTTCAATGTAATGGCCAACAGCCAGGAAGATGCATGTTTAGCTGTCTCAGAGGAGGTAATTCATCCCCTCTAAATGCTGCCAAATTGAATAACTGTCTCATAACATCGCTAACATTGAAACAGATTTCTGATTAAGCCAAGGTGAGAAAGCTGCAGCAAGACTTGACTGAACAGTATTTTTTTTTTTGGTTCTCAGATAATTATTTCATCCTAAAGTATACATTTCTAACTAAAACATAATTTAATGGCATTTTTAAAGCTTTAGATAGGTGCCTAGGAGCCCAGCTGCACATTTACGCATTTAAATACCTTTTAAAAATCTGGCCCAAAGTTCTTGTCTTATTTCTGGAAGCAAGATTTCAATCCACCGAGGTCTCAGATAAATGATCACTCTCCACATTACAAATTGACTGAAAGGGTTTGCCATAAATGGCAGTCTAATCTCTTGAACTAAATGTGCAACACCACAAATTAGTTTTCCCTCCTGCTCTGTTATAGATGAAAAAAACCTGTTATACCAGAAAAAAATTATTAAATAACAATCTTCTCAATATTAATATAGATTCAAAGGTAATGTACAATCTGACATTGGACTTCAGCAGCTGCAGCTTCCCCCCCCCACCCCAAGCTAGGTGCTAAAGAAATGATCTGTACCTTGGAATATCAGACAAAGCTCTTATGGCACAGCTAATACAGTTGTATTTAGCTCAGTAAATGAATGGGTTAGTGTTCTCAATTCAACCACAGTGCAGAAGTGATATATTTTATGACATACATTTGAGTCCCCCCCCCTCCCCCAGCCTCCAACCAACCAAAATGAAAAGGATTGAAAACACAATGCTTACAATGTAGCCAGTCGTAACTATGAAAACCTTAGCTTTTTATTTCCTGATGTCTGAGCCTTTAAATTAGGAACCTTAAATTGAGGTTCTCCTCTGAAAAATTACTTTGTAAAAAGGCAGTTCCAGGGTTCCATTCTGATGTGTTTCAATCATATCCTAATCAAGTACTTTCATACCTGACCAGGGGTCTCAACGTTAATCTGTGTTCTTTCCTTGTATATAACCATCAATTATAAAGGACCTTTAGCCCAAATTACAACCGTGACAATTTCACAGACTGAGAAAAATCCTATTGTCCAGCAGCCTGAGACAAGCAGAAATACTATAAGCATCAGGTTTTCTGCCTGCCAGACAAGGAAAGGGAGGTAAACTGAGCGTCAGGCACAGCAGCATTAAGGCGCCAGCGAAAAGGGTGGTTGAAGGGGCTGTGTGTGTGACTACAGCAAAAAGTACTGATCTCTCTATAAATAGAGAGAGGAGGAGGGGCTGAGCAGAGTGACTGAACTAAACTCCCAGATGTTAAGGGATTGGGCCTAGTTGATGTCAGCTACAAAAGTAATGCCCTCGAAGAAGTGTACTGCTAAGCATAGCTGAGGCAGAGTCCTTGCTTGAATGTGCTATCTGTCAGTGCTCTGAATAGAGAGATCTGTTGTGACTGGGTTTGAGATTTTCAGCTACAGATAGATTGCCTATGATTGAACTATTTATCCTTTGACAAGAAGGCCAGCAGAAGTTTATTTTTCCAGCCAACCTATAGCAGGCTGTGTATCAAGTTTTAGAGCTTTGCAAACTGGGACATTTTAGCAGCAGCTGCAACTGAAAGATAGTTTGATTTGATTTAAGAGGGAGAATAAAGATTGCAAGCTGTTTGCCACAAAAGTTAGAAAGTTTGAAAACTATTATTTTGTCAGGAAGACAAGCAACATTTTAACTTATCAACCAAGCTAAAATACACAATTTGATAACCAGCTGCTGTATCAAAAAACAATTTGATTTTAGAGGGGAAGATGGTTTATTACTTTGACCTGGTCTACACTGGGGGGGGGGGGGGGGGGGGGGGGGGGGAGAAAATCGATCTAAGTTACACGACTTCAGCTACGTCATTCATGTAGCTGAAGTCGACGTACTTAGATCTACTTACCGTGGTGTCTTCACTGCGTAAGTAGACAGCCGACGCTCTCCCATCGACTCTGCCTGCACCTCTTGCCCTGGTGGAGTACTGGAATTGACAGGAGAGAGTTCGGCAGTCGATTTATCGCGTCTAGATTAGACGCGATAAATCGACCCCCGCTGGATCAATCGCTGCCTGTCGATCCAGCAGGCAATGTAGACAAGCCCTTTGATACTATCTTTGCAGATGGTGTGCAAGCCAAGTTTCAACTGGATACACCTCGTGTTATTGTGCACTGAATCATCCAGAGCTTCCTATTCGAGATTTTAAAATAGGTTAACTTTAGGTTTAGAAGATTTCAAAATGAATTCAAACATTTTCAAATTTTACTATAAAAAGATTACAACTTCGGGCTCTTACTGATGCCTTTCAGGCAACTGGGAGGTATATGGAGATATTCACCATGTACAGTACACTGTGTTTCTGCTCGGGCTACAGCACTGAAGGCAATGATAAAAAAATCATCATTTGATCATCAGCCACTTGATCTGTTTCTATAATACATTCTAAGACAAGCACATTAGTGGACACAATATACTTCATGACAGATTTCACCCCGTGACTGAAGACTAACATTTTAATCTCTTATTGTTCGAGGCTTTACAAAAACTATATATTTTGTAATTTAACATTTATATTGCAGGAGCACCCAGAGGCCACAACAGGGTTGGACTCCACCGTGACGTACATCATCAAACAGACACAAACTTACAATCTAATATCTAGAGTGTACTATGATGGAACTTTCAACGATGAAAAAAATTCCCAGAATTGATGCCCAAAAATGTATCTTCAGGGATGGCAAATTTGCATGGGTAAATATTTCTGGTCCTTTAGAAACAAAGCTGGAAGGAAAAAATAAAATTATTTTCAACTTCCAACTGACATATTATTTATTTGTAGCAGCTGGTTATCAAACTTTCCATTTTAACTGGTTATTATGTTAGTTTCATGGTCTTCTACTACTGCAGTGGTAGAATGAGAGTTTCCACAATAAACTTAATAAAGTGAAGCCCACAAATAAATATGCAACAAAGCACCCTTTATGTCTTGGTGCAGATATACCCAAAGGCCCCAAGTGTGGATGCTTTCCCAACCACATCAAATTCTCTCTACTTGCCTAAATGAGGAACAACAACAAGCAGATTTGTAGATACTGGCACAATCAGCACACACTAGCAACAGCAAGCAGTACTACTATAGCACTAGACTGGCATGGCTACATATGACAAGCAGTAGATGGATGTTATCCATAATATTCTTTAGGCATTAGAATTTTTCTTCAATTTGAATTAAGTTAAACAACATCAATTCTGACTGTCTCACTGATGGTGGTGGCGGAAATTGCATATTCACTTATACTAAAGGACAACACAAAAGAAAATAAATAAACTTTTGCACTATTGTACCAAACACAATAAGAGGAACTCAGAGAAATGCTTTGAGACAAATTCCAGTAGCAATAATATTTCATCTTAATTTAATTAACAGAAGACGACAGTTCAAAAATTCAGAGCGCCTCTTTTTCTTGTGAAACAACAAAATCTGAAGTCTTAACTGCCTTTAGAGAGTTTATCTGTTTGTTTTTCTCAGTCTCCACCTGTACTCACCTATTATTTTCAATAACATTTTACAAGTGTAACAGATTGGCCCTGTAATTGGAACACAGTAAACCTTTCTACTGATGATATACAAGGATCTAGCTTAGCTGTGCTACTTCTGCAAGGTTAGCAGACATAGTAGACAAAAAACTACCAACCCTCACTCTGTCACCTAAGATAACAGCAATGAATCAAATACATATATGGAAAAGATTTGATGAATAGGTACCATGTTTATATAGTCTTTTTCAGACTAGAATCACATTTTAAAGTTATATTAATCTAAGTTTTTGTGTTTCAATTTCCCCTCCCCTCCAGCCAGCCATTATTCTTAAGGACTTGTAAAGGCCAAATAAACTCCAATTTGTACTACATACAACAGCCTGACTTTGTCAGGGAAGGAAGATGATCACTAGAGCCCTACCAATTCACAGCCATGAAAAAGGTGTCATGGGCCGTGAAATCTGGTGTCCCCAACCCATGAAATCTGGTCTTTTGTGTACTTTTACCCTATATTATTCAGATTTCATGGGAAGACCAGCATTTCTCAAAATGGGGCTCCCTACCCAACAGAGGGTTGTGGGGGGGGGGGGGGGGGGAGTCACAAGCTTATTGTAGGGGGATCACCTTCTGCGCAGCCTTCAGAGCTGGGTGGCTGGAGAGTGGTGGCTGCTGGCCAGGTGCCCAGCTCTGAAGGCAGTGCTCTGCCAGCAGCAGCAGCGCAGAGGTAAGGGTGACAATACCATACCATGCCACCCTTACTTCTGTGCTGCTGCCTTCAGAGTTGGGTCAGGACCCCTATAGTTCCAACACTGTCAAATTTCAGATCTAAAATACCTTAAATCATTAAATTGATTATTTTTAAATTCCTATGACCATAAAATTGACCAAAATGGACCAGAAATTTGGTAGGGCCCTAATGATCACACATAATGCTGGGGCGCTGCATATTCCTCTGGGCCGCCGTTCAAATTGGATTCGTTTCAAAGACCTACACCTAATCTTTGAGGCCCTCAATGAGCTAGGACCAGACTGTCTTAAGTTCCAAGTGTAGACAAAGCCTATGTCAGTATAACTACCTTGCTCCAGGGCATAGACATTCCACACCCGTGAGCAATGTAGTTATACGAACCTAACCCCACCATTTAGACAGCGCTATGTCAATGGGAGGGCTTCCCCCACTGACATAGCTACCGCCTCTTGGTGAGGTGGAGTACCTACACTGACAGGAGAAGCTCTCCTGTTGGTGTAAACAGCATCTTCACTAAGAGCTATAATGGCACTGTAAGTGTAGACAAGCCCTTAGAAACACAGATGGAGAGGCTATGCATCCGATGAAGTGAGCTGTAGCTCACGAAAGCTCATGCTCAAATAAACTGGTTAGTCTCTAAGGTGCCACAAGTACTCCTTTTCTTTTTACTCAGACATCTGTGTTCACAAGGAATGCTACCACTGATAGAGTCAAATAAAAGTTTCCCCAAGCCTATAGTTCATGGGGTGACCGGTTAAGGCTTGTCAGTTTCATAGCCAACCATATACAAGGGAGTGATGGGGCCAGCATTGCATCCAACTGCCTTTGATAGGCCCTAACACAAAGGCTCAGGTACCTATGTTGCAACCGGGTGAACTAGAAGTTGCCTTTCAGTGTGAAATCAATCAAGACTTGAACCCATGACCTTCAGGATTGTAGCTGAGCACATTACCCGCTCCACCATCACACCTCTATCTCACTCTCTCTCACTGACGGAGGCCAGAGTGAGAATTTCAGGAGCCAAGGAAAGGACATGCTCAGCAGAGGGCCTTAAGATGTAGAACTCCTTAACACAGAACAAAGGAAGCCCAAAGCAGACGGTTTTCAGAGCACAATATAAACCCACCTTTTTGCAAAAGCCTTCCTTCAATAAGGATTGAACAATAACCTGGCAAAAATCTCATAAATAGAAAAAATAATGCTGACTGAACCAAATAACAGAAGGAAGAGTAAACTCTTATGGACAGATTTAGTGTAATTTTATATTTTTATTTAATGCCTTGATACCATAGCCATGGGTACTTGGCTAATGTGCGTTCTGTACTGAAAGGTGCACAGGGATAGTATTTTGTGTTAGCTCAAGCCCTTTTTTTTTTTTTTTTTAAATCTTCACCTCTGTGGTGAGACCAAGCATGGAAAATTCCAGCCCCAAAAGAATTTTTCAGAATACGTGCAGTACTTTTGAAATTCTTTGCAGTCAGGTCCGTTGCTCTGCTCCACAGTATGCAGATATTTCTCAACATCTGTTGTGTTATTTCTTGTATAAAGTAAATTGAATTAAACCTATCCACTTATAAAACTGATTCTAGATGTTGATCAGTTTCAGGGACATTTGTACTGATTTCTTTAGAGCTTTGCTCTGTGCATGAATACTGTTTTTAATAAATACATATACATGCCTGTAAGACAAAGAAATCAAAAATCAAAATAGGTTCATGACTGTAAAGTGGAAGAAAGCCTTGTTCCAACAATCATCTAGCCAAAACAAGATGATGGCCAGAAGGAGGGTAAGAAGGATAAGCTGCCTCCCTTTTCATTACATTAATTTTGTAGTTTAGTATAACTATTTATAAATAGAATAGTCAGACTTTGAAAACAACTTTACCTAGTTTACAGGGACCCATACACACAAAAAGAATTGATTGGGGATTAGGATTTTATGTTAAAAAACACACAAGGATCCTAGTATGCTTAATATCTTCAAAGCATAAAGGCCTCTGGGCACCTTAAAAATAAACTAAAATATGATTTAGAATAAAAGAAAACAAGATCTGTTCAATCTCAGAGCCAGAAACCAAATATGATAAAACCCCAAACAAACAAAAAAAACCCACACACCACGTTTTAGAAGTGTAACTAGAGCTGTGGGCCACAGTATCAAAGAATAGAGTGGCAGGAAAGGCACTTCAATAATGAGGATGGTGGAAGAGCTTAACTGGGGACAGACTGATCAACAGGAGACTCAAGAAAAGAAACCTTCTATGCCACTGGGGGAGGGGGGGAATAAGGGAGCTGGGGAATGGAGCAGAGTGCAGCACAAGCTGGGCACCCTCCTACAATAGGGGGAGCTCAGAGAGAGGAGCCTAATAAGTGGGGCAAGAAAATGGGGGGGGGACACTTGTAAACTGGAGGGAGCGGAGGAGGGAAAAGGGAGCAAGCAGGGAGGAAGGATGCTCTCCTAACGCCCCAATCCTGCAGTGGGATCAGCACCAGGACCTAGGTGCGGGTGGAAGGGTCCCCTGGCCGCAGTCCTGGGAACTCCGCAGAAGGGGGGCGGCCCGTTACTGCTGGGTGGCGCCCCAGGGGCTCTCCCCTCCCGCCAAAGGGGGAACCCTGGGGAGGGCCACGCCGCAGCAGGCAGAAGAGACCTCGGGGGGAGGCTGAAGAGCGCCCCTCCCCCACGCGGGGGCGCGCACCCACCCCAGGACAAGCAGCCACAGCGCGCAGAAAGCCTCCGAGCGAGGGGTGGGGGGGGGGGGACCTGAGGGGGACCCGCGCTACCTCGGAGTGGGGGCGGGGAGCACTTTCAAGGGGGAGGCGGTGTCTGATTGGTCACAACCCGGGGCGGGCGTTACCTGGGCTCTCCAGGCTCGGCTGGGCCGCGGCGGGCCCGAGCCCCCCCTGCTCCCCCCGCCCCGGTGCGGCGGCCCCTGGTGCGCCTCCTCCTCAGCCAGGGGCCAGGCCCTCGGGCGGCGCGGCCTGTCTCCTCAGGGCGGCCCCGGCTGGGTGGGGGAGGAGGCGCTCACGGGCCTCCGGAGCGGGGGAGGGAAGGATCCAGCCGCCCCGTTACCGCCGCCTCCGCCGTGTTGTTGTTGCAGCTGCTGCCGCTCCGCCGCCGCCGCCGACACGTCCAGCTGCCTCCGCGCATGCGCAACATCCGGGCAACCCCGCCACAGCAGGGAGTCCCCCTCCTGCTTCCACCATCACTCCGGAGCGCTTGTATTTTTTGCGCATGCGCGTAGAGGCAACCACCGTCTCTAAGGTAGCAAAGCGCCGGATAACATTTCCATGCAGGCGGGCGGGTGCTTTTGTTGTATGGGTGATATTTTAATGTTGTGGTTTCTGTCCCCGCCGTAGGGGGAAAAAGTGAATGTTCTTTCCAATCTCAAAAAGAAAAGGAGTACTTGTGGCACCTTAGAGACTAACCAATTTATTTGAGCATAAGCTTTCGTGAGCTACAGCTCACTTCATCGGATGCATACTGTGGAAAGCACAGAAGATCTTTTTATACACACAAACCATGAAAAAATGGGTGTTTACCACTACAAAAGGTTTTCTCTCCCCCCACCCCACTCTCCTGCTGGTAATAGCTTATCTTAAGTGATCACTCCTTACAATGTGTATGATAATCAAGGTGGGCCATTTCCAGCACAAATCCAGGGTTTAACAAGAACGTCTGGGGGAGGGGGGGTAGGAAAAAACAAGGGGAAATAGGTTACCTTGCATAATGACTTAGCCATTCCCAGTCTCTATTCAAGCCTAAGTTAATTGTATCCAATTTGCAAATGAATTCCAATTCAACAGTCTCTCGCTGGAGTCTGGTTTTGAAGTTTTTCTGTTGTAATATCGCAACTTTCATATCTGTAATCGCGTGACCAGGGAGATTGAAGGGTTCTCCGACTGGTTTATGAATGTTATAATTCTTGACATCTGATTTGTGTCCATTTATTCTTTTACGTAGAGACTGTTCAGTTTGACCAATCTCCTTTGGCTTTTCCCGTTCTCAGGGGCCCAGAACTCTGAGCAGTTATTAGGGCACCTGTCTGACTCCTGTTGCTGGTGGGGATTGTTAGCTGCTGTAGGGGGGCATCATGTCTGTGTGGCGGCTACTGCTCTGGTTCTGTATCTGGGGGGATCAGGCTGTGGAGCTGGGGTGCTGAGGGAAAATCAGGGTGTCTGCTCTTATTTCACACCCATAGGGGAGAGAGGACAGAGAGCACCATTTGCCTGAGTTGGCAGGAGGGGAGATAGACAGATTAACTGGGGGGCTGGGCCAGCACCTTGCAAACTGGTCCAGACACATCCTCTCTTGCTCAGGCCGGCAGAGCTAAACAGGGGGTGGGTCAAGCAGTTGTTGGGGATCATTGATGCCATCCTGCACAGCAGGCCATGATGTCAGTCCAAGGCAACAGCGAAACTACATACACCCACCTTCAGCTGGAAATTTAAAAGCCTGAAATTCTTCTCTTGCTGCAATCCTTCAACCCCTTTCTCTCCTCCCTCTCTCCACTCATCCCCCATCTCAGCTTGCTTTTGCCATTTGACTCAGTAAAGTCTACAGCAAATTAATGTTTTTAAGTCAAGGAAAATGGTATATCCTGGCTACTTTAAAGATATGTAGGTAATGACAGGTCACAAGAACTGCCTTCAGTGTAGTCTCCCTAAACAGGATAGAGCTCTCTGGTTTTGTCTGGTTTCAGAGTAGCAGCCGTGTTAGTCTGTATTCGCAAAAAGAAAAGGAGTATTTGTGGCATCTTAGAGACTAACCAATTTATTTGAGCATGAGCTTTCGTGAGCTACAGCTCACTTCATCGGATGCATACTGTGGAAAATACAGTGGGGAGATACTGTATTTTCCACAGTATGCATCCGATGAAGTGAGCTGTAGCTCACAAAAGCTTATGCTCAAATAAATTTGTTAGTCTCTAAGGTGCCACAAGTACTCCTTTTCTTTTTGGTTTGTTTCTCAGCTTTTCACTCTCTTTTTGCACTTGCACAGTCAAAAGCCCTGAGATTCTGGAAGCACCCCTGTATCTGAAGAGTCTCTCAAAAGCCTGACATTCTGTTGAAAGCCTGAGGCTTGGGAGATATGGGTGAGACCCTTGTGCAAAGAGCCATCATTTCCCATCGACAGTCCCTCCAGTTATCCCTGTTTGAACCTCTCATTTTCTGGGGCAGGGCTATAATATATAGTAATAGAGCAATGCCCGCATCGTCTATATTTCTGCAGTCCCTGTGTATAAGGGCATGGGGCCTTAGAGCACATACGTGTGTCCCAGTATGCCTATTACAGGCCTTGTTGGGACCTTTATACTCAGGAGCTATAGTTGCAGCTTACATGACTAGGAGCAAGCATGTGGCCCATGGGAATTCTTAAGGCCTCCTGCTATTTGGAGGGGACAGCCCACCAGGACACAGATTTCGGGAAACCTGAAAGTAGGTCTTACCATAATAGTTTGGAAGGACTCCTCTGGAGGAAGGGTGTATATGTGTATTCTCTCCCCTCACAGCTGGTGGATGCTGGGACTGCCCTCTGGAAAGGGTGTGTATCCCTTTCCTTCCTAGCTGGAAAGTCCTGTGTGGTTGTAATCCAGTTTGTGTTTTGGAAACAAAGCAAGCCCTGAAGAAAGGGTTTTGAAGACTTCTGTAGTTTAGACTTGATATTTCTACCCATGGCTGGTGAGTTTGCATACTTGCCAACACCATGCCACTTAGGTTTCAGGCACAGAAATACCTGTGATTGATTGCTCAAAGGAGATAATGGACAATGGGAAGGTGATCATATTGATTTTATTAGATCTGTCAGCAGCCACAGTCTGAAACCCATAAGGAGCTGTTTATTTTTTTCTGGACAGTGGAGGGGTGAATGAGGGTCCTTACAGTGGAGGGGTGAATGAGGGTCCTGACAGTGATTGTTTCTTCTTCTCTCAGATCTTTTCCCCAGGAATGTTCTGGATTTTAGTCTGTCACCCTGTTGTGCCTCTACAATTTCTGTGGGAGACAGAGACATGCTGGAACTGAGTATCAGTTATTAATTTGTTTGCCGTACACTGCCCCAGCTCAGAGAAGCAGCAAAGTGAGCTTTAGAGAGCACATCCTCAGCCCTCTCTGTCGCATGGACTCCTGTGTTGGACAGGAAGAGTCTTTTGGCAGAGAACACAGAACAGCACTTCCCTATCACCTCTCTGTGCTAACCAAGGCCGGGTTTAATCCTTACTTTGTAACTTGATTTTAAAATGCAAGGTGCCCAGTTGCTATGGTGATGAGCATAATAAAAGAACATAAAAATGCATAATGCAAGGAATAACATCCAGAACTGAGTTTCTGTACAGATAATTTTAAAAAAAATTATGCTAAGGTTTGCAGACAATAGTGTTAACCACTATTAAATGAAGCAAACTTCCTTCCCTCCCACACAAAGCTTCTTAAACTAGAAGCTTTTATTTCTTTTAACAAAGACATTCTCATTTTCTGAGGGCTTGATCCTGCAATACTTAGGCCATATCCACACCACGAAGTTGGGTTGACACAAGTTATGTTGGTGTACCACCACCAAAGTTTTTATATTACTTGAGTGCACGCACACTTGGCTGGTTGCGTTGGCGCTGCCCATACTTACTAGGAGTGCTTGCCTCAGTACACAGTGTGATGCACCAGAGGTAGGTAGGTATCAGTGTGCTCCTTGCCATCCTCCAGCGCAGTGCCTTTTGGGACATTTCACAGTGCTTTGTGGGTGTAGTGGGTTAGCGGTCCTCCCTCCCCCTTTGGCTTGGAGGGAGGTCACTCTGCCTCACTGGGAGGTCAGCCCAGTTGCAGGAGGAATTAGCAAATCAAGGGCTACAATGTATGGGGCCCTGGCCCTCAGGCAAGGCAGAGCTGCAAGCAGTCTGGGGGGGCTATGGCCTCAGGCAGGGCAGATAGATAGGCAAACAGATGGGGCGGCAGCCTAAGATGGGGAGGCTGCCAGCCCAGGGGTGGGGCTGGCAGCAGGGTGTAGGGGGACCCAGGCCCACCCTACTCCACCAGGTCCCAGTGGCAGAGGGCTTCACCAATGGGTCAGCAGGGATCCCAGTGAAACCCGCCAACTCAAGCAACGACAGCAAAACCAGACTAAAGTCTGGTTTCCCTGGCCTGCTTCCTACCATAATCCAGGGAGGGGCTTCGGCATCCAGGGGTCCTCCATCTCCTTAGGCTATTCGGCCATCCCAGATGCTCCTCTCCAGACTCAATCTCCTCTGGGGGCAGGCCACGGCCTGGTTCAGCCGTAAGCCTGCAGCAAGCAAGAGGCATCTGTCTCCTTCCCGGGCTCTTCTCCAACTGAGCTGGAGGCCCCACCTCTTATACTTCTTGTCCCACCTCTTAACTTCCAACGCGAGGGGTGGGGTCGGCCTGGCTGCACCCACCCAGGTGCAGAGAGCAGCCCCATCCCCTCAGGCTTGGCAGGAGGCCACTCTGCCTCACTACCGTGGGATAGTAGTGATTTGTCCAGGGATTTCTGGGTATTAGGGGTCAAGTTTCCACCATGCCACTTTATCCAGCCCATAATACTTTCCACATCCCATAATGTGCTTTTGACATGGTCTCCCACAGTATTCTTGACAGCAAGTTAAAGACGTATGGGCTGGATGAATGAACTATACGGGGATAGAAAGCTGGCTAGATCGTCAGGCTCAACAGGTAATGATCAATGGCTCCATGTCTAGTTGGCAGCTGGTATCAAGTGGAGTGACCAAGGGTCGGTCCTCAGGCCGGTTTTGTTCAATATCTTCATAAATGATCTGGAGGATGGTGTGGATTGCACCCTCAGCAAGTTTGCAGATGGTACTAAACTGGGAGGAGAGGTAGATACTCTGGAGGGTAGGGATAGGATACAGAGGGCCCTAGACAAATTAGAGGATTGGGCCAAAAGAAATCTGATGAGGTTCAACAAGGACAAGTGCAGAGTCCTGCACTTAGACGGAAGAATCCCATGCACCGCTACAGACTAGGGACCGAATGGCTCGGCAGCAGTTCTGCAGAAAAGGACCTAGGGGTTACAGTGGACGAGAAGCTGGATATGAGTCAACAGTGTGCCCTTGTTGCCAAGAAGGCCAATGGCATTTTGGGATGTATACGTAGGGGCATTGCCAGCAGATTGAGGGATGTGATCGTTCCCCTCTATTCGACATTGGTGAGGCCTCATCTGGAGTACTGTGTCCAGTTTTGGGCTCCACACTACAAGAAGGATGTGGAAAAATTGGAAAGAGTCCAGCGGAGGGCAACAAAAATGATTAGGGGACTGGAACACAGGACTTATGAGGAGAGGCTGAGGGAACTGGGATTGTTTAGTCTGCGGAAGAGAAGAATGAGGAGGGATTTGATAGCTGCTTTCAACTACCTGAAAGGGGGTTCCAAAGAGGATGGATCTAGACTGTTCTCAGTGGTAGCTGATGACAGAACAAGGAGTAATGGTCTCAAGTTGCAGTGGGGGAGGTTTAGGTTGGATATTAGGAAAAACTTTTTCACTAGGAGAGTGGTGAAACACTGGAATGCCTTACCTAGGGAGGTGGTGGAATCTCCTTCCTTAGATATTTTTAAGGTCAGGCTTGACAAAGCCCTGGCTGGGATGATTTAGTGGGGGATTGATCCTGCTTTGAGCAGGGGGTTGGACTAGATGACCTCCTGAGGTCCCTTCCAACCCTGATATTCTATAATTTTTAAAACGCCCACAGGGCACTTTTCGGTCTCGGCCATCTCTCTGACAGAAGCATGGACCCTGCAAAGTTCAGCCCGATGCTCATGCATGTTGCTGATACAGGACATACAATTCACAGAGCTTGAGGGAGTATTGCTACAAGCGGACCTGTGATGAGGAAGATGTGGAGATATTTGAGTACCATACCTGGATCCTGATGGATGTAGTGGGGGAAAAAAGCCATGTTGGTGTTGGCATTCACAGAGCAGCTCCACATCTGGTGGTGCTGCTTCTGAGCCTGAGAAACAAGCACTAATTGCTGGGATTGCATCATAATGCAGGTTTGGGATGATGGACAGTGGCTTCAGAACTTTCGAATGCAATAGGCCACAGCCCTGGCTCCATGTGCCAAACTCACCCCAGCCCTCTGGAGCAGGGATAGGGTGACCAGACGTCCCGATTGGGACAGTCCCGATTTTAACCCATTTGTCCAGCATCCCAACCTCATATCGGTCGGGACGCCCTTTGTCCCAATATCAGGGATGGACCTCTTACCATCACTGCCAAAGTCCCGGGGCTGGCGTGGTGGCACTTCCTGGGGCAGCCCCCAGTGGTGCACGCGCCCGCCTGCCGGCAGGAGCCAGCAATGCAGGCGCCCCTGGGCACAGATGCATGCTGCACCGGCTCCCTCCTGCCAAATCAGAGCTGTGGGGGCGGGGCTTGCAGGCACCAGCAGCGGGCAGAGAGCCCTCCGCCCTCCCACCCCACCCACCTACCCACCCACCCCACCCAACCGTAGGAGCCAGAGGGACCTGCCAGATGCTTCCTGGGAGCTGCCCCAGATAAGCACTGCTGGGACTCCCCACCTCACCCCCCGGCAGGTCCCTCTGGTTCTTAGGGTCAGGGCGGGGGGGGGCAAGGGGCTCTCTGCGTGCTGCCGGGGCCTGCAAGCCCCGTTCCACGCCTCCAGCAGCTCCCATTGGTGCTTTTCCCAGCCAATGGGAGCCACGGAGCTCATGCTTGTGGCGGGCACAGCACGTAAAGAGTCTGGAGACCCCCCCCCTCGCCGCTCTGACCCTAGGAGCTAGAAACTTCCCAGCAGGGCTGGTGAGTGCGGCCAGGGAAGGGGGCAAAGTGTGATGGAGTGAGTGCTAGGCAGTGGGGGCCTGTTGAGGGGTGCTGGGCAGTGGGGGAGATCTTTGTGTGTCAGGGCACTGGGCAGTGGGGGGTCTGCGTGGGGCATTGTTTAGTTGTGGTGGTGGGGCTGTGGGGAAGGGCACTGGGAGGGAGGAGAAATCTGTGCCCCTGTCCCCGTGGCCTCTGCTGGGGGCTGGAGCTGGGGCCAGGAGTCCTTGAGTCCTTGCCCTGTGGCTTGTGGTGCGGGCTGCAGCAGGGGCCGTACACCCCTCTTGCAGCTTCCTAGGCTGCGCCCCCTCTCATGGCTCTGGTCGGGGCTGTGCACCTGTGGCTCCCCCCCGCTCGCCCAGTGTGTCCTGATATTTCACTCTTGCGATCTGGTCACCCTAAGCAGGGACAGGCTGCGAACGCTCCCAGGTTGGACCAGTAGGGTTAAGGAAGGTGCCACATGGTTTATGGGGAGCAGTGGCCATGGAGTTCTCCAAGGATTGGAAAGACTGCTGAATCTGGGATCTATGGGCCTGTCAGTCAGCCACATTCTGCAACATTTAAGTTTGTTGCCTGAGCAACCCTGTTATGTCCTGATATGTTTTCCAATGCACCTCTCAATCCCTTTGCCTCTCCCGCAGCAATCACTATCTCTATTCTTGGTCTTTCTCCATGGTTGGGTTCTGATGGACCCCCAAGCCCTTTGATCGCAATCTGAGGCAATAGTGGCCTGGAGGATCTCACAGAACATATCCACCCCAGCCCTCTTCCACCTCCTCCCAAGCAGGGTAAGATGTTCAGTGGGCATGGAGGAGGCACCCCTACAGCCACCATGACAGAAGTTGCTGATACACCATTAGATTAATGGTCACAGTGGAAAAGGAAAGATGTCTCAAAACTGCCTTATATTATTCAAATAAACACCCTTAATAAGAAATGCTTATTGACACTTAGCTATGGAGCACCTTGCTACAGCACTGCTCCCCAGCTCAAACCATGGTGAGTATCTCCTAGCAGGGATGTGTTCTGTTGCATATTGCTATAAAGATGATATAGGCATATCATATAACACGGTTTCTACTCCTTTAGTATCTCAGGAGGATGTAAAACAGCAGCTAGTAAAGCAGCAGGTAACTTCCATCCAAGAGTTTTGAAAGAGCTGGCTGAGACACTTGCTGAACCATTAATGTTGATTTTCAATAAGTATTGGAGCAGTAGAGAAGTTCCAGAAGACTGGAAGAAAGCTAATGTTGTGCCAATATTTTAAAAAAAGATAAACAAGCAATCAGGGCTTAAATTCAGCTGGAGCTGTCCACAGTGAAGCTCCGGTAAATATTTTGAAATCCACATGGCAGAAGCCCTGGGCCCTGACTTGTCCCACAAGGCTAAAGCTCCGAGTCCCCCAACTCACAACTGAAACCTGGAGCCCCGAATAGCATAAGGACCGGGGGAGTTCCAGGAAATACTTTATGAGAATTTAAACCTGCAGGTAATTATAGGCCTGTCAGTCTGACATTGATCCCTGGCAAGATAATGGAGCAGCTGATACTGGACTCAATTAATAAAGAATTAAAGCAAGGTAATATAGTTAATGCCAAGCAACATGGGTTTACAAAAAATAGACCCTGTCAAACTAACTTGATTTCTATTTTAAGAGATTACAGGTTTGGTTGCTAAAGGTAACAGTGTTGATGTAATGTACTTAGACTTCTGTAAGGCATTAAACTCGCTACCCCATCACATTTTGATTAAAAATTTGGAACAATATAAAATCAACATGACACATATTAAATGGATTAAAAGATGGCTAACTTTTCACAAAATGTCATTGTAAATGGGAACCATCACTGAATGAGTATGATTCGAGTGGGGTCCTGCAGGGATTGGTTTTTGGGTCTGCACTATTTAACATTTTTATCAATGACCTGGAAGAAAACATAAAATCCTCATTGATAAAGTTTGCAGATGATACAAAGATTGGGGAAGTGGTAAATAATGGCAAAAGGTAACTGATAAAGAGTGACCTGGGTTGCCTGGTAAACTGGGCGCAAGCAAATATGGTTAAATGTAAATGTATAAATCTAAGAACATAGAATTTAGGTCATATGTACATGGGGGGCGGCGGGGAGAATCCATTCTTGGAAGCAGTGACTCTGAAAAGGATTTGGGGTTCATGGTAGATAATCAGCTGAACATGAGCTCAGAGGCTGACACTGTGACCAAAAAGCCTAATGCAATCCTTGGATGCATGAACTGAGGAATCTCGAATAGGAGTAGAGAGATTATTTTACATTTGTATTTGGTACTGATGAAGATGCTGCTGGAATACTGTGTCCAGTTTTGGTGTTCACAATTCAAGAATGGTGTTAAATTGGAGAGGGTTCAGAGAAGAGCCACAAGAATGATTAAGGATTAGAAAACATGCCTTATAGTGACAGACTCCAGGAGCTAAATCTATTTAGCTGAACAAAGAGAAGTTTAAGGGGTGACTTGATTACAGTCTGTAAGTACCTGCATGGGGAACAAATATTTCATAATGGGCTCTTCAGGCTAGCAGAGAAAAGTATTCCATGATCCAATAGCTGGAAGTTGAAGCTAGACAATTCAGATCACAAATAAGACATGCATTTTTCACAGTGAGAATAATTTAGCATTGGAACAATTTACCAAGGGTTTTGGTTGATTCTCCATCACTGACAATTTTTAAATCAAAACTGGATGTTTCTTCTAAAAGATCTGCTCTAGCAATTATTTTGGGGAAGATCTATGGCCTATGTTATTCAGGAGGTCTGACTAGATAATCATAATGGTCCCTTCTCACCTTGCAATCTATGAAAATTTTAGACCCCCCCTCCCTGGGCGTGGGTACAGGGAATTGGCTGTGGATATATTGGCACTATTTTCACAGGCAGTGCTGATTTTGGCTGATACCTCGCTCCTGAGGGTGATAAAGGCACAGAGACCGAAGCTGCCTGGATCTGTATGTTTATATCCTGTTTACTGCAATGGGGCCAGCCAAAAGCACTGCAGAGTGGTATGAGAAAGTGTCCTGTTGCGGTCGAAAAAAAAAGGTTGCCATCCCTTAAAACCTTCAGGAGAGGATTGCAGAGTATCTCCATGTAGGTTTCATCCAGAACTCTCAAGAGGATAAAGAAGTCATCTTTATTCTGATAAACAGAATACTCTGCATAGCTCCCACGCCTAGCCCAACAAGCCAAAGGAATGAAAAGCATTTTGCAGATGATGGCTCTACCTTTGTTTGATCTACCTCTACGTAAGCACCGGACACTGATCTGATGTGGATTATGTAACCACACTGTCATACAATCCTTTTTAGAATTTATTCCCTAACTAGGGTGACCAGATGTCTCTATAAAATCTGGACTGTCACGATATTTAACCCTTTGTCCCGCGTCCCAGTCAATGTATGATCAGGATGCCATTTGTCCTGATATTCAGGTAAGGAGGCGAGCGGGAGGGAGGCACTGACTCTGTGCATGCTCTGGGGCTGGAGCACCCACGCTCACCACTAGCCTTTTCACTAGGAGAAAAATTAGTGGGTGCTTTGCATCCACTGACAGGCAAGCTCTCCTCTCCTCACTTCCTTCTCCCCGCTCCAGCGCACCACGTCACCACTCCTCCCCCACCCTCTCAGCACTTCCCGCCACCTAACAGCTGTTTGGCGGTGCTTAGGACTTTCCCCAGAGGGAGCAGGGAGGCAGCGTGCTCAGAGGAGGAGGGGAGAAGAGGCAAGGCAGGGCAGGGGCGGGGACTTGGGGAAGGGGGTGGAATGGAGGTGGGGAGAGGGCGGTGCAGGGGCGGGAAGAGGCGGGGGTTGAGCACCCACTGGGCAGAGGGGAAGTTGGCACCGTAAGGGTGAGGGGCAGGTGGGGGTGTGAAAAGGCTAGTGGCAAGCGAGTGGCGGGTGAAGAGGCGAGCAGTGGGTGGGGGACTGAGGAGGGACGCAGCAAGCCAGCGGCGGGCCGGGGGATGAGGAAGGGCGTGGTGGAGAGGGGGCGGGACCTGGGGCAGAGTGGGGGCGGAGCCTGGGAGGAGCAGGGGTGGACTGTGGGCAGGGCTGACAGCACCCCAATGTGTCCCGATATTTTACTGTTGTGATCTGGTCACCCTATCCCTAACCTTTTATTTTCTAATGTTATACCAGTAAAGCAATGACCACCTTTGTCTTACCTTGTAGATGGGACAGGCACCATTTTTATAGGGGATACTAAGGCAGACAGGGGATGAGGTTTGAGGGAAAGGATAAGCAAAAAAAAAAAAACATTGCAAGGAATAATGCATGTACGCACTTGTCTGAATTCCCTTCCCTTTCATCAGCAGGCTCATCTGTGCTTGCCTGGTGCAGAGTTTCACATGGTTCCTGGCTTGCAACATGGTTTGAATTCCCCCCACCCCTCATGTGTTCCCTAACCTCCCCCCTTGCTGTTCATAGAAGGTGCGTCTATCTCAGGATCCTCCAAGGTATCCACAGTCATCTGTGGGGTGCTGGTGGGGTCACTGCCAAGCAAGTCATGCTGTTCATTGGAAAAGCTTTGGGGCAGCACTACTCACTTTGTGGTATGCCTGGAATAGTTCCTTCACTTTCACAAGGAATTGTTGCTGATCCCTGTCATGCCTCTTTGCCAGTATTCCCCATGCAACCTGCTTATAGATGTCAATGTTTCTATGGCTGGTCTATAGCTGAGCTTGCACAGCCTCTTTTCCCCATGGGCCAAAAAATCCAGGCAGGTGTGAGTCTGGTACGGCTCTGTGTGTGGAGCCAGCATGGTCATTTGGGCAGTCGAACAGACACAAGGGTGAGTTGCTAGGTGTACTCACCAAGGTGGGCAGTCAGGAAAAGGCATTTCAAACACATTCAAGGTCTTTTAAAGGGGGTGGCAGGCTTCCAGTCTATGGGCAGTGGAGTTCAAAACTGTGACTGGAGCGGTCACTGTTGCGGGGACAAGGGCATTGTGAACAGCTGCTAGAGAAGTATGAGGTTGAACACAACTAATTCAGTGTCTACACACATACTACATCATCCCGCATAGGCTGATTGAGGCTCTGCGTCACTCATGGAGGTGGTGTGAGTGTGGCACTTTAATGAGCCGCTTACATCAGCAGGAGACAAATTTTAGCACTGACACATAAGAACGGCCATAGTGGGTCAGACCAAAGATCCATAGAGCCCAGTATCATGCCTTCTGACAGTGGCCAATGCCAGGTGCCCCAGAGGGACTGAACAGAACAGGTAATCATCAAGTGATCTATCCCCTATCACCCATTCCCAGCTTCTGGCAAACAGGATAGGGACACCATCCCTGTCCATCCTGGATAATAGCCATTGATGGACCTATCCTCCATGAATATATCTAATTCTTATTTGAATCCTGTTATAGTCTTGGCCTTCACAACATCCTCTGACAAGGAGTTACACAGGTTGACTGTGCGTTGTGTGAAAAAATACTTCCTTTTGTTTGTTTTAAATCTGCTGCCTATTCATTTCATTTGATGACCCCTAGTTCTTGTTATGAGAAGGAGTAAATAACACTTTCTTATTTACTTTCTCCACACCAGTCATGATTTTATAGACTTCTATCATATCCCCCCTTAGTCGGCTCTTTTCCAAACTGAAAAGTCCCAGCCTTACTAATCTCTCCTCATAAAGCAGCCGTTCCATACCCCTAATCATTTTTGTTGCCTTTTTCTGAACCTTTCCCAAGTCCAGTATGTCTTTTCTGAGATGGGACGGGCACATCTGCACACAGTATTCAAGATGTGGGCGCACCATGGATTTATATAGATGTATAGCTTTATATAGAGGCAATATAGAGGCTATTTTCTGTCTTATTATCTGTCCCTTTCTTAATGATTCCCAACATTCTGTTCGCTTTTTTGACTGCCGCTGCATATTGGTAAAAAGAAAAGGAGTACTTGTGGCACCTTAGAGACTAACCAGTTTATTTGAGCATGAGCTTTCGTGAGCTACAGCTCACTTCATCGGATGCATAGCATATCGTGGAAACTGCAGATATCGTGGAAGCTGCATATTGGGTGGATGTTTTCAGAGAACTATCCACAATGACTGCAAGATCTCTTTCTTGAGTGGTAACAGCTAATTTAGACCTAATCATTTTATATGTATAGTTGGGATTATGTTTTCCAATGTGCATTTATCAACATTGAATTTCATCTGCCATTTTGTCGCCCAGTCACCCAGTTTTGAGAGATCCTTTTGTAGCTCTTCACAGTCTGTCTGTGACTTAACTATCTTGAGTAATTTTGTATCATCTGCAAATTTTGCCACCTCACTGTTTACTCCTTTTTCCATATCATTTATGAATATGTTGAATAGGACTGGTCCCAGCACAGACCCCTGGGGGACACCACCATATACCTCTCTCCATTCTGAAAATTGACTATTTATTCCTACCCTTTCTTTCCTACCTTTTAACCAGTTACCAATCCATAAGAGGACCTTCCCTCTTATCCCATAACAGCTTACTTTGCTTAAGACCCTTTGGTGAGGGACCTTCTCAAAGGCTTTCTGAAAATCTAAGTACACTATATCCACTGGATCCCCCATCTACATGCATAACAAGGTCAAGGCAAATGGACTTACATCAATTTAACTTTGTCATGTAGAGCAAGCCTTATTCATGTGAGTTGTCCTTAAACAAGTGATACCAGTCAGCTCTGTGTTCTTGGGGAACCAGGGCGCAGTATCCAGCCTGTCTAACGCATGAAAGACACACACCCCCCCACCAGCCTCTGCTTAAACCAAAACCCATCAGAGAAAAAACTTGCAGAGAGCAATGAAGGGCGGATGGGAGACACACCGAGACCCCTCCTGACAAGGGTGACAAGATTAAGACATCTCCATGAGCATACAGAATGGAAAACGGAGACAACTCCCCTAGCCTCATCTGCATGAAAGATGGGACAGGGAGACATCTCAATTTGCATACAGAATGGAGAACAGAGAACAGCACTGAACTCTGGGACCAGAAAAGCAGGGAAGCATGGCATCATGGGGGATCTCTTTTCCAGATGTTAATGAACCTATGCCTGCACACACCCAGCTCAGCAATTATCAGACCAATTCTAGTAATAAATCCTAGATTGATATCCAAAATACTGAAGGAAAGGAGTACTTGTGGCACCAACGCATCCGATGAAGTGAGCTGTAGCTCACGAAAGCTTATGCTCAAATAAATTTGTTAGTCTCTAAGGTGCCACAAGTACTCCTTTTCTTTTTGCGAATACAGACTAACACTGCTGCTACTCTGAAACCTGTCAAAATACTGAAGCAGCCTAGTTGCATTGTAAGCTCCCTGGAAGAAAACACCACCCATAATCAAGAGTGATCAGCTCCTATTATCTAGCCCAAAGAAAACCCTGAGTCATCCATTTACTCATAAACAAATCTAGTGTTCTCCCTTGAACCACTGTATTTTCTCTACAAAAATCCCTACTCAGCCTCCAATCAGTATTCTGATGCATGGACCCAAACTCTTAATCAGTTCTACTAGGACTCCATCTCCTGACTGATCGTGCTGGGGGCTCTGCCTGTCTCCTGCACTCAGGACCCTGAGCTACCACCATCACCTGGGAACCCCAACCAGTTCATGCTTCAGGGAGCAGTGAGATCCTTTTCTTTCTCTCTCTCTCTGTTTTCCTTTCTACCTCAGGTATTGACCTTTAATAAAGTATGTTATGCTGATTTAGGCTTTCCTTGTGTAGTTATCACTATTATTCAATAAATAACTTTTATGGTTAAGCTGGTTGCTTCTCTCTCTCTCTCTCTCTCTGAACTTTACTCTTTTGTGTTTTTAGCTTCCCCCATTTACTCTGCAGCAACATTTCTTTTACCTAAGCTAAAGATCCCACAGTATTTTGGGGCACTACAGGGGTTTGCTCATCAGGTGGGTTACTACCACTACAATTGTGACGTGAAAGGGGGGATAGGGACGTGTTAAACCTGTGGCATATAAGGGTAGCTGAAAGTGCTGCTTGACCCAGCTCACTGAATACAGGGACATATAAGGGGGTCAGATTGAGAGTGCTGATTGACCCCGTCTGCTCAGACTTGCTCTGTTGTGTGTGTGTGTGTGTGCGCGCGTGCACGCATGTTCATCTGGTTCTAGGGCTGGAAGAACCCAGTCCTGGGGAACCTAGGTCCTACAGGATAGCTCCATTGAGGGGGGGACTTGCAGAAGGAAGGAGTAGAGCTCCATATGAACACACAAGTGACATAAGCAGTACATTAATAGAATTACAGAAACCCCTCCCCCCAGAAGAGTAACCCTAATAAATGAGCATACCCCAAAGTAATGGGCACATCTGGTAACAAAAGTCATTCCACTGAAGTCAATCAGACAACTCATGTGCATATGGGTTGCCAGACTGGGTCCTAAGAACTGTTTGCAAATACTTAATTTATATTATTTATCTCATCAGATCACGTCAGAGCCTCACTTGTGGATCAGGACCCCATTGTGCTATTCAAACACAGAACAAAAAGACAGTCCTAACACACACCAATGTATTTGTGCCATGTAGGCCTTGTCTAGACGGGGGGAAAGGTGCTGTTTTTCAACAGCTAGTTCAGTTGAGGTAGCCTAACAGGGTTATCAAGCTAAAGTGCTGAACTGTGTCTGCTTTGGTGTTAAGAGGAGTTTTCATTCATGTTAAACTGATGGGGGAAAAACACCTTGTCTATAGCAGACCTAAATGTCAAACAGAGAGCAATGTCCCCTCACCATGTATGGCCTCTACTGTCATTGTATCTGAAGAAAGTCAAAAACATGAATGAATTAATCCTGCAAGGTAGGAAGGTGGTGGTCCCTTTCCTGGATACAATCCAGGCCAGTGAGGGTCTGTGTCACCACCTGCCCTGCCACCTTGGGTGCCTCACAATGCTTTGCCGCTGTCGCTTCCTACTTGGGCTGCTCACAAACACCCAAAAGCATGCAGGTCACACCCTGAGTGTCTGTCCCTGGTCCAGCAGCTCTGACCCCAGCAGCCTGCCAGCAACACACCAGCCACACTCTGGCTTCCAGCAGCCTTGGTTACTTGGTTGAAAATTCAAGATGATTGTACAATGGCAAATAACAAACTTAAATATAATTCTCTAAATATCTTCAATACAATTAGTTTGTTTTCTTGGCTCTCTGGCCAACAAGCCCCATCTGGAGTAATGAGGAGGCTGTGCACCAAATTGCTGCTGCTAAATTGTGTTTTAATTATGCTTTTAATATACAGTCATTTTAAATGTAAATTGTGGTTTTTAATAATAAATCATAGAATAACTAACATCACATTGTTCCCTGCAGTCTGCACTTTATCAGGGGAGCTGCAAGGGATGGTCTATAAACTCAACAAGAAAAGTCAATGAGTTTTCTTATATTCAGGTACAGCATAGGGGTCTGAGCTTAAAGACTGCAAATTCACTGGCAGATGCAGTGTTCAGGAGACTTATTCTTCACCACCCTAATTTGGTTACCTGGGAGCATATTATACATTTTTATATCCCATATAACTTTAGTTCAGGTTCCCAATTGAACTTTATTCCTCGGATACGCCCTGAAATTTGCTGCCTTTAGTTTCAATCATCATGTTTATTTCCCAGCCTGCTGCTTTGTAAACAATTATATTCCAGTCGTTTTAAGTATTAACCATAACAAAAATGTTAACTGTAATATGAATAACAAACTTATGTAGCACCTACTCTCTATTAGGAATCCCCAAGTACTTTACAAACTTAAGCCCCGATCCTGCAAAAACAAACATGCTAATGTAAAGTCCCACTGAAGTCAATGGGACTCTACACAGACAGACAAGTCTGCTCTAATGTGACTCTTTTCAGGGCCTTAAAATGACAGAGTAATTATATAAAGCATAGGAGGTATTTTGCACAGCAGTTGTTGAACAGTGTACAGCCAAACTACACACCAGTTTAGGCCAACATATGAATATTGTATGCAGCTGAAACTTCAGGGAGAACAGTAAGGTAGGCTGAACGTAACTACCTAAATTGAAATTTCTATGAGAAAGAAACTGAGTTCACACCCCACTTTTGGGGAAGATTTTGTGGCATCTTTAATGACCACAAGCAGTCAGAACCTTAGTATTTAAGGCTCATCTGAAAGGCTACATCTCCAGCAGTACAGTATCTCCTTATCAGCCTGCACAAAGAGGGGCCTGGCTTGGAGAGAAGAGTGCCATATGGTTTTTCCAAAGCCACCTAGAAGTTCCTTTTAGGTTACACATTTCATCTGTATTTTGAAATTTCAAGTATTAGTGACAGAAATTTGAAATTATTATTATTATTTGAAATAATAAAATAATAAAAATTAAAATTACTTTGATTGGATTTCTCTAGTTTCTCCATTTCAGGATCCAAAAGTATGTATTTTTATTAATATATTTTTTAAAACACCCAAAGCTCTTAGTCTGCGTTAGTGACTATGGGCCCAATGCAACTTTCACTGTTTGCAGCGAGAGATGGATCAGGCCCTATAAGCTTGCCAAAATGAATTAGTAAAATGAAGCTATATGAGTTATATAGTCACAAAAAATGTATGAAACAATCAACATATTTTTCTTTATAAACAGCCATATAATTCAATAATGGGCAAGACCATTTCCTTTTCAAATCTGGCAGAAAAATAATCAGTCCCAAACTAAGATCATATGCCAAGTTCCAGCAGCACAAAAGGATAATTTACTACTTATGAACCTTCAGCAGAAATTGATCTATTAACTATCCCCTTGCTGTAGCTGGGGAACTTTGTTCTGGGGGGAAAAAGGGGTTAAGAGCTAAGCTAGTAATTCATGTTTGATGGCGCACACACAAACATAGAGAAAGCATACATGATAGTAAGCTATAAAGGTTTTTATCAGGTGGCTGCATTATTCACAAATGGTGATTTCATGAGTAATGATCACAAAAAAAAGGCTACTGAAACCTTTTACCACATTGCACTTGTATTTTGTTTATGCCACATATTGTACAGAAAAAAATTCTCAAGATATGTTTGATAGCATTTACAAATGTTATTGGTACTATTTTACATCTCTTTCTTGCTGTAAAGCTAGCCTAACTTGGAACCCCATAAGGGCCACCTAGGGAGAAAAAAAAGCCATAACAAGTACATTTTAGAACTCAGTAAAGCGTTCCTAAAATAGGTTTTTTTACACAAAGCAATGTTTCATATTTAAGTTCGCATCTTGTGATTACCAGGACTAAAAGCTTTCATTGCCACCTCTGCTGGTTCTTGAGGTATTAGAACTTACAGTCACTCCTAAACAGATACAAATAGGCAGTTCAGATGCCAGGTGACTGTAATGGTTACTGTCCAGAAGTTTGTTTCCTGGAGATACAATTCTCTGGAGGCTGGAGCCACAAGACCTAGAACCAAACACATTGAAGTAAATGGAGATTTGCTGAGGGCCAGATTAATCCTCTAGGTAGCTTGTACCAGACATTGAATAGCTAAACATTTCTGTACTTTAGGTTAGGGTTTCTGTCCGTGACCCTTTCACAAAGTTGACATAGAGCCCAAAAAGGACAAAGAGATCAAAAAGAGAACTGGGATAAAAGGTAACATTAATTACCAACTGTATGTACAAAAACTGCAGTGTTACAATCCTTTAAAATCAATTTTCCCTTGCCATTCCCATAGCACTTTACTAAATTTCTCATGCTCTTCCGTTGATATCAGCCTAATGTGAGTCCTCCCAAAAGAAAAAATCTTCAAGTACAGAAACAGTTTAAAATTCTTGAAGTCGTTCGCTTACATACTGGTAATCAGCACCTCCGCAAAACCTCTATTGCCCCAACACTGTCCTGATCATGTGGGTTAGTCTGCAAATCCATAGTGTCATCTTCAGGTGATAGCAATCCTCACCTGTTTCAATCCTTTTACTCGGCATCAAAAGTGCCCCCATTGTCCTAGAACTTGAATAGCTGAGAAAAGTTCTGGATTCAGTTATCCCCACTATTATTTTTACCATCTCATCTTCAAATCCTAGAAGTTGGGGAGAAAAAATAGCCAGAGTAGCAGTTTTCTCCCTGCTCTCCCTTGAAATACCTCAGTTCCTCTGGGGGTCCACGTTTCCATGTGGTACAATCCAAACCAACTTCACATATATTGTGCCCAATCCTGTAAGGTGCTAAACACTCAGCACTTGACAGGAACTTTTCTCAATTCCCATCGAGCTATATGGCAATTGAGGGCACTCAGCATTTTGCAGGATTAGGCCTAAGTAGGTATCATTTACTGAGAGAGCACATCCATTTGCGGTCATTACATAGCACTAGAACAGCAGCCAACTAGTGGGCTGCCTAAATTCAGACATTAATGCTAGAGGAAATTTTACTTGGCACAAAATTCTTAAAGGAGAGGAAATGTTATCTGAGTCTGAGGGAAACTTTTGGCATTCAAAGGGGAATTTGTACAGCTGGAAATTTTAATCCATGCTATATCCTGCTCACTTGAATATGGGAGAATTCAGCCTTTGTACCTGCCATACCAGCTAAGTTTAAAATTAGAATGCTGACATTTGAGCTGTATTGGGTCTCAGTTTTTTTTCAGGGAGAAGTATTTTTAACTTTGGATGCACTTGGAGATAAAAATAAAAAGGGAAGTCAAGGATCTCAAGTTTCTCTCCATCATAGAAACTTTGCAAATAAAGAAGTTGCTAAAGCACACTTCACAAATCTACTCAGAGATTTTAGTATGTTACCACATTATTTAGCAGCTCTCAAGTTAAACATTATCAGGCAGATATACTTGAATCCTAAGAAATTTCTCCCTCTGCTAATTTAATGATTAATGGATCAATGAGAAAAGGATACATCCATTAATAGTGAGGATAAAGAACAATCTATGGCCCAAATCCTGCTTTTCTTACTGGCACACATAGTCTTAACTTCATTCTAATGACACTAGTGGGTAGATTTTCAAAAGAGCTCAGAATCCAGCTTTTTTCAACCAAGAAAGGAAGAGACCGGAGGGTAGGAAATGTGTTTGTAAAGAGAATAGGCTTTGGCCCCATAACAGTTGCTAAGAGAAATTAAGCACAAAATATGCACAAGTATTTCACATACACCACTATAGTTACATAATGCATACCATGGTACTACAGATTTGTTTTGGCAGCAGGGGTGTGTGCTTTAACTAAAATTGCATGCTTTTCAACGAGGCAGCCAGTGTGGAGGAGCACCATGAGAGTATTTGCAGGATACAGCTTTGTTTCAAGACAAACCCCACTGATGGCTGAGGAGTAACTATCACTACTGTATGCAGATCACTGCATCCTGTAAGATATTTGAAGGACACTTGTTGGGTAGTGAGCTAGTATAAACAGGTGGCCCTCTCCTGAAGAGAGGTAGACCTGCTTAGAGCTGGGCTGAATTTGACCCATTTTTTGAGAGATGTGGTAATGTGAATATTTCTGTAAATGTGATTATATCATACTTAGTTTTTAAGTCCTGTTAAATTTAACACAAGTTTTGATGCTAATTTTTCTTGTTCGTATTAGCATCAGTGTAATAGGAAGTGGACAGTATCATAAGTATCAGTTGTATTTTAATAAATGCTATAAAAAGTTAGGCACCGTAGAAACCATTCAATATTGTTAGCCTTTAATAATCCATGGTAAGAAAGGGTATCTAGGGTAAAATTTTAAGAGTTCTTAAGTGACTTAGGAGCCTATATCCCATTTTCAAAGGTGACTTGGTGTGTAAGCTCCTAAATTCTAATTGATACTTCTGAGCCCAGACACGTTTGAAAATGGGACTTAGTTTTTATTTTGATTTAATCATTCTGATTTAGAAAAAGATACAGTTAATCACTGTAACTCCTCTTGTGTAGATGCAGTTATACTGATAAAGTAACGCTTATTTTGCATAAGCTACTTTCTGGGATCATTCAAAAACATGTCACTTTTCACTAGGTTTACAGCACAAAGCTCACTACTGGAATGAAGATTTTTTACACAGGTAGGGAAACCTGGAATTCTCAGTTTTGTCACAGAACATCTGAAAAAGTACTGTCAAGCCATGCCTGACTCTAGAGGACTGACTAAGTAGGAGAAGGAACAGGCCCATAACTAGAATTTGTTTTATCTCTTCTCTGCAGTTACTTCTTTCTCAAGTATACATAAGAAGGTTTTAAAATCATAGCTTGGAACAAATTATTTTGTTCCAAATCTTTCACAAATGTGATTTGTTAAATTAGACCCTGTATTGATATCAATAAGCTTATACAAGTTTGCATATAGTGTAGTTAAAATGACATGATTTTTTAATTTCTTTACCTATGTTATTAACATCTTAATGAAAATTTTAGTTCAGTTTGTTACTATGCACTTCAGTTACTGTACTGCTCATCTTGTACAATGAAAGTCAGTTTCCCTTGCAGGTTCTTGGTGTACCCATGCTTGTGTTTCAGACACTACATGAGAATGTTTAAAAATGCTGAACACAAAAAACAACCCCAGGAAAAAAACGCTTTGCATGGCCCTAGACAGCATATTTTGTTTGTTTGTCTGTCTACAAAACCCATAATTTTAATTCTGAGCCAAATTTAAATCTACAGTGTCCTTTTAAAAGCTAGGGAGTACAGTCAACCATTTATCTGTGTGGTGAATTTTCATTGACATTAGTGATCTCTTCAAGCAAATAGATGTCAGGTATAGTCAAATAGACACAATAAATCCTGCAGGGAGTTAGACCAGACCCTTGCAGTCTCTTCTAATCTTATGGTTCTATGAAATACAGTAAGCATATTAATTTGTAGTATTTCTGTACATTAGTGATGAGAGTAATTTACAAAACATGTGGCATAGTTATCAATACTTTATTAGTTTGTTTATGCAATATTCCTTTTACATAAAATCATGTAAATAATTATTGAAAATATTTTATACAAAAGCTCATGAGAGATTGAGAAGTTAAAAAATATCTACTTTGATATGCCACTAAGATTTACAAAGGATTGTAAATAAGAGGCAAAGAATGCAAAGTTCTATTTTAAGACTTAAGACGAGAGAATCTGAAGTTCTAATAAAAGTGTCTAGTGTTCGGAAGATTTCTGCCTATACAGTTAAGTTTTCCAGACTGTTTGGCTAAATACCTGTATCAATCACCTAAACACTTAAATTCCAAAAAGTTAAGTTAAAGGCGTTCCATATACTTGTAAAATAAAGTTATTTAGATTTGCAGCTAAGTGTTTAAACGATCAATAAATACTTTGCTTTGTCTCCATATGTTTGAATACTTGTATTTATATAAACCTAAGAATGAGTTTATTTCCCCGCCTTGCTTAGGTAGCTGCACACATATTCACTTAAGGCAGTGAGTTTGACTAGTAATCTGCTTTTCCATCTCCCTTCTTCCTAGGCAAGTTAACAGCAATACCATTCTATAATGGCCCATTTCTCATAGGTGTGGAACACCTTCAACTGCCATTAAAGTTGCTGAGGCACTCAGCATCTTACAGAGTTGAGCCTTAAAACTCTATAGCAAGTAAATCCAGCACTTAGTCATTCTCTAGCAACTGAGCATGTCACCTTAGCAATTCAACCTCTTTCTTCATCTGGAAACTGAGGAACCAATTTGGATACCTGAAGCCCTACCTGTAAACTCACAATCCAACAGCAAGCTACTTTGTGTGGTATTATCGAGCTAGATGCTACTTCTGCTTTTTCCCTGGAATTTCTATTGTCATAAAATCCTCAGCTAAAGTTACTTCTTGACCATTTAACGCTGATTCAGCTTGTCTCTTCAGTTCCGTGACATCAATATCTCCTTCTCCAATCTGACCAGCTGGTTTATACCTCTGACTGAAGTGAGTCAGAACCAGTTTCTTAACCTTACACAACTTTGCAAACTCAGCTGCCATTTTTGGAGTGCTATGACCATGCTCTTTGGCTTTGTCCATTTGGGTGTCATCCAATGTGGCTTCATGAATTAACACATCTGCTTCGTAACAGAGTTTCATTGCTCCATCTCCAACCACACCTGAACAGTCACCTAAAATACAAATTTTTCTTCCAGGAATAGGCTCATCCAAGACATCTGAAGGAGAAATGGTTACTCCATTTTCTAAGACAACCGTAACACCATTCTTCAGTTTCCCATATATAGGACCTGGCTGAACTCCTAGAAAGTTAAGTCAAAAGTGTCTGGTTAGTTTTAGTGTTTTGAAAATAAACACTGCTCATATTTCAAAGCAGTATCTGACAAATTTTACATTTAACCTATTCTTAAGGCATGGTTTTCTTACAAATTAAGTATTAGGGTATGGCAAAGTGGGAATTTTCTTTAATATTTTTATGAATCCTATGTGCACCTCAGTTTCTCTCTATCATTGCATTGCTACCCAGTGGGAGCAAAAAGGTTAAACGTTGCTCTTGCACCAACACATGAGACATAAGCATGTATCACCTCGCTGTCTGGGTAGAATGAATAGTCATTAAGGAACTGGTTGAAACTGATCCAGATCAACAGAGAGAGTCCAGAGAGACAACAGGTAGTACCAATGATTGAACAATCACTTCCTCTCAGCAGGGAAGCTGAAGAGGAACCCAAGTTCCAGCAGTGGGGCTCTGAACTCAGCATGGCCCTGCCTAGACAATAAAAAAGGACAGACGTGTCCATCAGGGAATAAAATGTGGTCTTCTGGGTTTGGAGGAAGCTAGCTCACTACTGGGGAACTTACTAAGTAAATCAGAGAGAGATAGTGCCTGAAAATGGAGTTCACTACAGCCTGGCTGGTGAATTATGGCTTCACCAGAATGGACTATTCTTTAACATTTATTTCTCTATGCTAACCTAAGGACTTCCAAAGCTGTGTTCAGCTGACTAATAAATCCTACTTTGCTTCTGAAAACACTGTTGGGGTGTCACTGCAAATACCAGCTCAGGTGCATTAGTCCCTGAAGAGTGTACACGTCTCTAACCAGAAGTGTATCTCAGTTGGACTCACTGATTAGAACTCAATGGTGTGAAGCAAGAGTGCTGAAGCCCCAGAAGTTCATCAGTGAGGCTGTGTGGCGTATGCTGAAGGAAGAGAGAGACCTCTTGAAGTCAGGCACACTGAAGGGTATTTCAAAGAGTCTGTTCAAAAGCCGGTGATGTAGCACCAATATTGTAGATCCATGACTTACAAAAACTAATATTTTACTTATTTCATACTCCAAGAAAACAAAATCTTTTAATTTTAGTAAGAGGCTCTACTAACAGATTTTAAGTTGTGTATTTTGAAGCTGATACATCCCCCCAAATACACTCTACGGCCAGTTTTATGATCTCTTTCTCATGTAAGCCCTTAATAAATGTGCTAGAAAGGGGAGCTTGGTTTTTACCCCTCTAATGATCAAACTAGTATGCATTTGTTTGGAAAAAATAAGTTCTAGAATATCAAACTTTCCTTTTCTTGTGAAGAATAAAGTGTCCCATTTCAGAATGTATTACAGACAGATGCACACTGTTCTGATTCAGTAAGCTTCCTTGCAGAAGTTTTCAGAAGACACTCTGGCTATTAGTGAAGAATAAAATTTTGTTACAATTCCTGGAAATCTGAATCAGCTGTCAGCCTGAACACTGTGTATACTTGAATATCTATCACCTATTGATGGATCCATTTTCAAGTTATATTGTAACACTCTTGCTTACACACTATCATAATAGGTGCCTTAGAAATTCTAATAAGGCATTTGGCAGTTAATGTAAGCATATAAGAAATGTAGTTAATCATATAGTTCTATTATGACTTTAATGTACATCAATTACATCATAAGGACATTCATGAATAGATTTTAAGAAACAAAGTAATATCCACAAGTCATAAGAATTAAAGGAAAAAATAAATGAAGCTAGTTACCAAGGCCTTTTAGCTTCTGTGCATTGAGTTTCCCAGTCCGCTGCTTCTCCTCCACTAAAAATCCAAAGGAAGGAATACGGTGAAATAATCGAAATGCTTTCATAACAAATTGCTGATTGTTGACCAGTGTGTAGGAGTTTTCTACATGATCCAGATGGAGCATTCTCCCTTGCACTTCTTTGGAAGAGACTTCATCTCTGTCAACATAAGACAGTTCTTTAAATTCTTCTGCAGGGCACTGATCTGGTGTAGGTACCAGTTCATGAACCACATATGGAAAGAGAAGTTGCGAGTGGGAGAGTTCCAGAGTTCTGCAAATGAAGTTTCGTAGTCCTAATGGTCCATAGATATCAACAGGTTGCTTGCTTGTAGTAGAACTACTCTGAAGACTAATTGTGCACAGGAGACCAGGAAGACCAAAAAAATGGTCCCCATGAAGATGAGTTATGAATATCTTAGTAATTCTACCTACGATTAAAACAAAAAGACACCATAGTAAGTGTGCTGAATGACAATTACACTCACAGCTGCAAAATTAGAACTGGTTGAAAAATTCAATTATTTTGTGGGAAATTTACAAAAAAATTAGTTCCCAATTTCTTTAAAACCAAAACCAAACCAAGAAGTGACGTTTTTTAATTGAAATTTTTTTCACTTTTTATTTTTTCAATGAAAATTTGAAAAATGTGAACCAAAATTACATTTGTCACTTTTTTTGTTTTGGTTGATAAGCCATTTTTTCCCAAAGGTTTGTGTGATTGAAAGTTTAGATCAAAATATATTTTAAGAGCAAAGAAACTAAGAAAAATTGACTAATATGGTGATCTTTGCTGCATTAAAATGCAAACAAGTTGGGGATGGGGGCTGCACTTTGTCATACCACATGGAAGACTGTGGGCCAGTGAGAACTACTGGGGGAACTTCTGCCTTTGTTCTAGTTTCTAGTTCATTCCAAACATTCATCTAGTCTGACCTTCTGTTTTATCACAGGTCACTCCCAATTACCCATGAATTGAGCCCAATAACTTGTGTTTGTCTAATGCATATGTTCCAGAAAGGTTTACAATCTTGATCTGAAAACTTCAGGAAATGAGTAATTCATCAATTCCCTTGGTGGTTTGTTCAAATGGTTAATCACCCTCCCTGTTTATTTGCGCCTTCTTTCTAATTTGGCTTCAGTTTCCAGCCACTGGTTCTTGTTATATACCTTTCTTTGCTAGATTAAAGGGCCCTTTACTACCCGGTATTTTCTTCCTGTTGTGAAGGTACCTATAGATTAATCTTCTTGTAGATAAACTACACAGCTCTTTAGATCTCACTGTAAGGCATTTTCTCCAGCCCTCAAATAATTTTTTGTAGCTTTTTTCTGTACCCTCAGCAATTTTTCAACATTTTATTTAAAGTGTCAGTATCAAACCTGGACACAATATTCCAGCATTGCTCTCACCAATGTCAAATACAGAGGTTTTAAAAAAATTGCATCCCTACTCCCACTCATTACTCCCATTTATACATGAAAGGATTGCATTAGCCCTTTTTCCACAGAATTGAACTGGGAGCTTATGTTGCATTGCTTGTCTACTATGACCAATAACTCATTTTCAGAGTAACTGGCTTTCCAGGATACAGTCCCCCATTCTGCATTCCTAGATGTATAACTTTGCATTTGGCTGTAAAATGCATTTTGCCATAAAATGCATTTTGCCTGAATGGACCCTGCTTACCAAGCAATCCAGACTGCTCTCTCTGACTACCATGTCCTCAACACTGACCACTTTGTTATAATGTGCAGATTCTCAGCAGTGATTTTATATATAACTTTCACTTCACTGATGAAAGCCTTGAATAGCATTGGGCCTAGGATTGATCCCTGTGGGACCCCACTAAAATACCCCCATTCGATGATGATCCCCCATTGATAGCTGCTTTTTGAGATGTGTCAGGCAGTTCTTAATCCACTTAACTTGTGCTCTCTTGATATTGTATATTACTAGTTATTCTTAATCAGAAAGTACCATGGTATTAAGTCAAATACCTAAGTATATTACATATATGCAGTCACATTTGCCAACCAAATTCGTAATTTCAAAGAATAAACTAAGATTATTTGAAAAGACCTAACTTCCATAAAACTATCCTGAATGGCATTAATTATATTCCCATCCTTAAACTCTTTATTAATTGAATCCCATCAACTTTGTGATTATTTTGCCTGACATTGATAGTGGGCTAATCAGCCTATAGTTATGTTCATGTCATCCCACTTCTCCTTTTTGAATACTGCCACAACATGAGCACTTTTCAAGTCTTCTGTAATTTCCCCAGTATTCTAAGATTTATTAAAAATTAATATTAACAGTACATAGACCCTACGCCAACTCTTTTAGGACTCTTAGGTGCAAGTTATCCAGGCCTGCTAATTTAAAAATGTTTATCACTAATAGATAATGTCTATCATCCTCATTAGCTACTAATAGACTGGAAAGAACTTCATTTTTATGTGGTAGGAATATCTCATCCTGCTTCTTTCTAAATATAGAACAGAAATATTTACTGAACACTTTTCTGCAATATCAATAATTTTACCATCCCCATCTAGTGATGAGCCTATGCAACTGCTAAGATTTCTTTTGTTTTTACTTAAACAAACATGAAAACAAATAATGTACAATCAGCAGCACACTCAGTGTTTATTTGTTTTGATATTAAATTCAGTTCCATACTAACCCCTTATGCAGTTTTTGATATGCCATAGTTTTTGGTATGGACAACACAACTGCACTGTAAAAGTCACAAGGGAAAGGTGAATATTTTGGCAGCTAGGTAGAAAGCAGTTAGGGTTTTTGGAACTTGCACAGGTACTGGGAGTGTTTTGGGATAAGCAGATATAACAGCAAATAATTTTAAGTGGTCATGAAATAATTAACGTTAATGTTGACATGTCCACCAATATCTGTAGCTTTCTGAACATCCCATTAAAGTGAATGGGACCATTCACACATCAAGCTATTGTTTCAAGCTGCTTGCAGACTCAGAATATGGCAGTGCATAGCTTTAAATTTAGTTCATTTTTGGAAATTATAATCATGAAGGCTAGAAGCTTGTATTAGATTAAAGCTTATGTTCTGGAGAACAATTCTGCAACAAAGGGTGATAAAGGAGAATATCATAGCAAGTTCAAATGGTCCCACCTAAAATACAGTAATTAGAGATGTTCACTCATATTTACAGAGGTCTTCAGACAATGTGAGCCTGAATAGAAAAGGTATTTCATTTGGACTGTATGAAGATTTCTCTCTCTCAAGATAACTTTCAATTGCACTGACCTGCTTTAAGATGGCTTTTCATAAATTGTGTTTGAGTTCCCTCGCCACAATCAAATAGCCAGCATTCTCCTTCACTACGAACGACTAAAGCTGAAGCTCCTCTTGTTGGAGATGGATATGCTGAGCCCGTTCCCAGAAAAGTTATATCCATGGACATTATGCCCAAGTCAGCGTACGACCCAAAACAAATATATCACTGTAAGTCTATTGCACGTGCTTATTCTGCAGAGGGGAAAAAAACAACAACTAGTTGTGGCTTTGCTTTAAATAAGGGGTGTCAAACTCATTCTACTGCCTGGGTCAAATTACATTTTTTAACGTAGTGCATGGACTGGGGTATAAATTTAGGACTGCCCTTTCCAATTCACAACATATCTCCCAGTGATATTAATGAGGTCTGCACAAAGATGAAGGGTAGAATATGGCTTTTATTTAGTACCGAACCTTATTGTCCCCTTCAATATCAATTGGAAGGACAGTCTCATTGTCAGAAAGACAACACATTGGTTTATGCTCACTTTGCATTTGGAAGAGAAGAATCTCTTAGCAACAATGATGGCTAGAAATCTATTTGGGCCTGGTCTACGTTAGAAAGTTAAGTTGGTGTCAGTTAGGGTGTGAAAAATCCATACCTCTGCACGGTGTAGTTAAGCCCACCTAACCCCTACTGTTAGGTCAACAGGCTTGTTTACACTTAAAACATGACAGCAGCACAGCCGAGCCACTGTAGTGCTTCAGTATAGACACTACCAATGCTGATGGGAGGGGATTCTCCCTTGGGCGTAGGCAATACACCTCCTCGAGAGGCAGTAGCTACGGTCAACAGGGATTTTAGGTCAGCCTAACAATGCCCCTCAAGGGTGTGGATTTTTCACACCCCCGACTGACACAGTTAAACCGACCTATTTTCTAATGTAGACCAGGCCCTAGCTATCAGCTCTCGGGGAGGGGGATTACCTATGCCAGTAGGAGAATCCCTCCTGTCAGTGCAGGTAATGTCTACACTGAAGTGCTACAGATATAGCTGTGCTGCTGAAGCATTTCTAGTGTAGATGTTGGTTTTAAAATGAAAGCAGAGATTCTACAAAATCTTTAAATGGTATGCAAGCCATATGACAATGTTGAGTGGGTGAGCTGTTTGACACAGCTGTTTTAGCGGCAGTATTTTGTACAAATAGTTGTCATAAGTTGGTTTTGTTTGTTTCTCCTTTACACTGTCAGAAGGAAGTTGTCTTATGTTTATATATGTGATCTGAGTGTATGTGCCATTTGCATGTTCCATTAAAAGCAGTCCAGAGACTGTTAGCAGAATATTGTAAATTGTATTCATGCTTTATGTTGCATATTTGCATTCTTAAGTTAATAATTTAAAAACTTAATTTTCAAAATTTATTTTCAGACATTTCCACAGCCTTGTAAACAATACAAATTTTGAGTATTTCAATAATTAAGTCTTTGCCCTAGGGAGGGGTGAGGGAGGAAAGGAAATCTAATCTGCCTGCCATTAAAGCTACTTCAAAAGGCATTAAAATAAAAATACCCATACAGCCAACCACATTTAGTTATATCAAAAGAAATGAACCATTATTTCCTAATGGGCTATAACGATTCTCTCCATTTCAGTTCAATAGTCCATTATCTCACCATATTAACAGGATTCCCTGCAGGATGGTAGAAGATAGCATGTTATTAATCTGAACCTGATTACACTATCAGTTACCTTGTTGAAATAAAAGTACTATAGCTCCAGAGAAGTCAGAAATAAAAAAATTGCTTTGTATATAATAGCAACTATAAATACACAAAGGGCTACATTCTTTTTTAACAATGTAGGCATGTCCAGATGATCAATAACTGCTATGTTGAGGTAAGAGCCCAATACAGTTGTTGAAGTTCAAATGGGTTTTTGCCATTGACTTCAGTGGGAACAAATTGCACTCCCCCACCCCTCTTCAAGGTACTACCCCAGTAACATGTTCAGTAATTATGTGCTTAGGTGTTTAAATCAGTCCAATACTGTACAGCACATATTTTCAGATAAGATATAAAATCAGAGTTCTAGCAACCAGTATTCATTAGAGATCTCATGTCATTTTTGGGAAAGAGGATGTTAAATTCACTACCTGGACCATAAACTGACCATGAATAAGTTTAGGCTGGAAATGAGAAGGTTTCTAGTCATCAGAGGACTGAGGTTTGGAACAACCTTCCAACAGGCATAGAGAGGCAAATACCCTAACTAGTTTTAAGATGAAGCTTGGTAAGTTTATGGATGGGAATACACAATGGGGTAACTTGTGATAGCAGGTGACTGGACTCAATGACCCAGGAGGTCCCTTCCAGTCTTATGCTCCTATGACTTATAGTAGCGTTTTTCAAAGTACAGGTCACGACCCGGTACAGGGTGGTGGCATGTCAGGCACTAGGTCGCCTTGCTGATTCAAATGATAATGATTGTTGCTGCACAGCAGCTCTAAAGGCCTACGCAGCAAGGACCTGGGAGAAGAGAGAGGTAGCAGGTGGGTGGGAACTGGGGAGGGAAGCAAGTTGGGGCTAGCAGGGCTGCTGCAGGCCTCTCCCCTGGCCCCGGAGCTCGCTGCTGCTGACAGGGAGAGAGGGACCTTTGCCCTCAGGGCTCCATGCTGAGGAAGAGAGAGGCCCTTTCCCCGGAACTAGCTACTGCCAGCGGGGAGAGGGCTGGGGGGAATCCTCTGGCCCAGCCCGGGGGGAGCCTGCCTGCACCCCAAACTCCTCATCCCTGGCCCCACTCCAGAGTCCACACCCCCAACCAGAGCCCTCACCCCCTGCATCCCAACCCTCTGCCCCAGCCCTGAGCCCCTTCCTGTACCCTGAACCCCTCATCCTCAGCTCCACCCTAGAGCCCTCACCTCCATACCGAACCCTCTTCCCTACTCTGGGCCACCTCCCACACTCCTTAACATAGGCTTACTAAGGCTAATGTCTAGTGTTAGTTATGTAAAGTGGGTTAAACTGGAACGTATTGCATTATTATGATTTTCCAAAAACTCTAGTCAAAAGATAAAATTATGTTGGGTCATGGGCATCAAAAATTTTCTTCAACTGGGTCAGGAGGAAAAAAGTTTGAAAACCACTGACTTATAGGAACCTTTCAGAGTAGCAGCCGTGTTAGTCTGTATCCGCAAAAAAACCAGGAGGACTTGTGGCACCTTAGAGACTAACAAATTTATTAGAGCTACAGCCCACTTCATCGGATGCACAGAATGGAACATATAGTAATATATATACATACACATACATACACACACAGAGATAAATTGGAAGTTACCATACAAACTGTGAGAGGTTAATTAGTTAAGAAGAGCTATTATCAGCAGGAGAAAAAAACTTTTGTAGTGATAATCAAGATGGCCCATTTAGACAGTTGACAAGAAGGTGTGAGGATACTTAAGGAAATCGATTCAATATGTGTAATGACCCAACCACTCCTAGTCTCTATTCAAACCCAGGTTAATGGTATCTAGTTTGCATATTAATTCAAGCTCAGCAGTTTCGCATTGGAGTTTGTTTTTGAAGCTTTTCTGTTGCAAAATTACCACCCTTAAATCTTTTACTGAGTGGCCAGAGAGGTTGAAGTGTTCTCCCACCGGTTTTTGAATGTTATGATTCCGGATGTCAGATTTGTGTCCATTTATTCTTTTGCGTACAGACTGTCCAGTTTGGCCAATGTACATGGCAGAGGGGCATTGCTGGCACATGACAGCATATATCACACTGGTAGATGTGCAGGTGAACGAGGCCCTGATGGCGTGGCTAAAGTGATTAGGTCCTATGATGGTGTCACTTGAATAAATATGTGGACAGAGTTGGCACCGGGCTTTGTTGCAAGAATAGGTTTCTGGGTTAGTGTTTGTTGTGTGGTTGCTGGTGAGTATTTGCTTCAGGTTGGGGGACTGTTTGTAAGCGAGGACTGGTCTGTCTTCCAAGATCTGTGAGAGCGAGGGATCATTTTTCAGGATAGGCTGATGATGCGCTGGAAAGGTTTTAGTTGGAGGCTGAAGGTGACAGCTAGTGGCGTTATTTTCTTTGTTGGGGCTGTCCTGTAGTAGGTGACTTCTGGGTACTCTTCTGGCTCTGTCAATCTGTTTTTTCACTTCAGCAGGTGTAGTTTTAAGAATGCTTGATAGAGATCTTGTAGGTGTTTGTCTCTGTCTGAGGGATTGGATCAAATGCGGTTGTATCTTAGAGCTTGGCTGTAGACAATGGATCATGTGGTGTGTCCTGGATGGAAGCTGGAGGCATGTAGGTAAGTATAGTGGTCAGTAGGTTTCCGGTACAGGGTGGTGTTTATGTGACCATCGCTTACTATTAGAGCATAAGCTTTCGTGGGCTACAGCCCATGTCATTGGATGCATAGAATGGAACAGTGTGTGTGTGTTGCTATACAAACTGTGATGCCTTAAGTTCTCCCAGCAGTTTCAATTCTTCACTTCCTATATTAAGCAGGTTCTGTGGATCACAGAACCTTTTTCAGAAGAGGTTGCATTTCAGTGATGGGGAAGGGATCCCTACTTATATTGTGTACTTCCTTATAAAACGGATTTCAGATCCTTCAGGATGAAACAATATAGAAGCTTACATAATTTACTTGGAAAACCAAAAAGAGACGAGAGATCCATGCTATTATGATATAAGTATAAGACTTTCTCCCTCACATCTTTACAGGCACAGTGCTGAGTCCTTCTGAAAATGGAGCAAGTTTGACTATGCCCCATACCAGCTAATGGCAGCATTCCACTTGTGAGAACCATGCTGCCTGAGTCAAGGGTTTTCCCAGGGATAGTACAAACCTAAGAGTTGCAGCTTATATGCATCTCCAACCTACTCCTCTTCTGATCTTCACAGCTGTGAGAGAAGATTGCAACAGTATCTTCAGAAGTCATGCAATTATAGGGACCAAACTGCTCATTCCATGGGGTTTAAATGCTTTAAGGGGAGCACATGGCTCTTAGCCGCACCTATACTTACACCATTGTGCAAGTAGGAAGAGTCCTAACGCAACAGACATTCCATCCATAGGGAAAGCATCATACAAGTTTCACACTACCAGTTAGCCAGTGCTACTCCACAGATACATTCTGGTAGAACAAAGTGAAGTCACTAAAATCCTTACATAATTTCAGTCCCTTTCTAAAATACATAGGACAGTAACTAAAAATATATCTGACAAATTGAAAAGGGAAGGGTGAGGTAGTGGAGTGTGCACTGGTTTCTACAAAAAACTATCACAAACACTGACCATGAGAAGAGAAAGATTACTTGTTAGCATCCTTTAATGCAAGCGCACCCAGGTTTTCTTGTGCCTTGTAATGAGGAAGTTTTGCTAGGATCAGCATTACCAGCGCCAGTACTCTTCGCACTCCGAGATGAAGGACCAGCCCCAGAGAAAGCTCTAGTGGGCCCAGCCTTCTTCACATGCCGCAATGAGGGGCCAGCCCCAGAGAAAGCCCTAGCGGGCCCAGCCTTCTTCGCACCCCCCGATGAGGGGCCACCCCTAAAGGGAGCCCCGGTGGGCCCAGCCTTCTTCGCACCCCGCGATGAGGGGCCAGCTCTAAAGGCAGCCCCGGTGGGCCCAACCTTCTTCGCACCCCCCGATGAGGGGCCAGCCCTAAAGGCAGCCCCGGTGGGCCCGGCCTTCTTCGCACCCCGCGATGAGGGGCCAGCCCCAGTGGGCCCAGCCTTCTTCGCAGCCCCTGACACCTGGGCTGCCTCAGCGGCTCCAGTCTCTCTCACACACTTCGATGAATGGGTTGCCCTAGAGGACCCCGCCCCAGCGGGCTCAGCCTTCTTCGCACCCCGCCATGACGGGCCAGCCCCCGAGCAGCCGCTGGCGCGCCCGGCCTTCCCCGCGCCTGGCAGCGGGGCCGCTGCAGGGGTTCCCGGCCCGCGCGGGAGGGGGCCTAGGCTCCCCAGCAGCCCAGGCCCGTCTCGCGGCCTCCTCACGCAACGGGGCCGAGCGGCCCCTGCAGCCGGGGCCTTTCCGAGGAGGCCGCAGGGGGCAGGCGGAGCCCGCGCGCGCCGCGCCGCGGGAGAACCGCGCTAGAGCGCGCCACGTCCCGGGGCGGAGGGAGCCCGGGAAACGCTGCCCCGCCCGCCGGGCCTCCTACCTTCCTGCCCCGCCGCGCGCCGGGAGGGAGCGCCGCCGCCGAGGAGGCGGGGCTGGGGGCGGGGCCTGCGGCGAGGGGCGCGGTGCCCGCGGGCGGGGCGGGGTGGCGCTGGCGGGCTGGTGCCGCAGGGGCCCAGTCAGCCCATGGGGCGAGGAGCGGGGAGGTGAAAGGGGCCCCAGCGACTGGGGTTGGGGAAGGGGTGACGGAGAGGGTCGTGGGGGTGGCAGCGGGCGTCAGCCAATGGAGTCGGAGTGACGGTGGGGGTCAGCGACGGGGGTGGGGTGATGGAGAGGGGCGGGGAGGGTCAGCCAGTGGGGTGTGATGGTGAAGAGGGGCGGGGGTGGCGGTGGGGGTCACTGACTGGGTTGGTGTGGTGTGTGACAGTGCGGGTCAGCGAGTGGGGTGGCGGCGGGGCTCAGCGACGGGGGTGGGGGGTCAGTGACTGGGTTGGGGTGATGGAGAGGGGCGGGGAGGGTCAGCGGGTGGGGTGGGGTGATGGAGAGGGGCGGGGAGGGTCAGGGGGTATGTGAGGGGGAGGGTCAGCAAGTGGGGTGTGGTGGTGGAGAGGGGCAGGGGTGGCGGTGGGGGTCACTGACTGGGTTGGTGTGGTGTTTGACAGTGAGGGTCAGCGAGTGGGGTGGCGGTGGGGGTCAGCGACGGGGGTGGGGTGGCGGTGGGCCTCAGTGACTAGTTGGGGTGATGGAGAGGGGTGGGGAGGGTCAGCGGATGGGGTGGGGTGATGGAGAGGGGCGGGGAGGGTCAGGGGGTATGTGAGGGGGAGGGTCAGCAAGTGGGGTGTGGTGGTGGAGAGGGGCAGGGGTGGCGGTGGGGGTCACTGACTGGGTTGGTGTGGTGTTTGACAGTGAGGGTCAGCGAGTGGGGTGGCTGTGGGGGTCAGCGACGGGGGTGGGGTGGTGGTGGGCCTCAGTGACTAGGTTGGGGTGATGGAAAGGGGTGGGGAGGGGCAGGGGGTGTGTAACAGTGCAGGTCAGCAAGTAGGGTGGTGGCGGGGCTCAGCGACGGGGGTGGGGGTCAGTGACTGGGTTGGGGTGGTGGAGGGGGCGGGGGGGTCAGCGGGTGGGGTGGAGTGGAGAGGGATGGGGAGGGTCAGCAAGTGGGGTGTGATGGTGGAGAGGGGCAGGGGTGGCGGTGGGGGTCACTGACTGGGTTGGTGTGGTGTGTGACAGTGAGGGTCAGCGAGTGGGGTGGCGGTGGGGGTCAGCGATGGGGGTGGGGTGGTGGTGGGCCTTAGTGACTAGGTTGGGGTGATGGAGAGGGGTGGGGAGGTGCAGAGGGTGTGTAACAGTGCAGGTCAGCAAGTAGGGTGGTGGCGGGGCTCAGCGACGGGGGTGGGGGTCAGTGACTGGGTTGGGGTGGTGGAGGGGGCGGGGGGGGTCAGCGGGTGGGATGGGGTGATGGAGAGGGATGGGGAGGGTCAGCAAGTGGGGTGTGATGGTGGAGAGGGGCAGGGGTGGCGGTGGGGGTCACTGACGGGGTTGGTGTGGTGTGTGACGGCGAGGGTCAGCGAGTGGGGTGGCGGAGGGGCTCAGCGACTGGGATGGGGTGATGGGGCGCAGTGGTGGGGAGTGGCACAGAGGGTCAGTGACTGAGGTAGATGGGTGGATGGCTGGGGCAAGGGCGGGTTCTGACACTGAAATAAACTTCCCCACCGTAGGATTTGATCCTTTATCCACCTTCATCATTTTCAAATACCCGAGGGCTGAGCTGCAGCCCCCAGTGTTGGCTGTGAACACCAGGCCTCATCGTGCCCCCAGTGAAATCCGTGGGGATTTGTAATGACCCATGGGAAGGGCTGGGAGCATTCAGACAGCCCTAATAGGAACAGCAATGCCCCCTTAGCGCTGTGTGGAGAGCATCCTGAGAGCTGCAGGAACAGCTGAGTACCATAGGACTGCTGTGACAGCCAGACTTTCAGCCACTTTCAGGCTTTGTCTTTATTGGCAAAAAGGTGGAGTTTACCATCATATAACTAACCAGTTATTTTGCTGTAAAATCATAAGAGAAACAAGACACCTGTAGGTTTTACTACCAGGTAGCTAGGTGAATTCAATGCTATCTTCCCCCATGTGTGGTTGACCGCACTAGTTTATTAATTATTATTTATATTATAGCACGTAGGAGCCCCAGTCATGGACCAGGACATGGTTGTGCAAGGCTCTGTGTAAACACAGAAGAAAAAGAAAGTCCCCGCCCTCAAATAGCTTACAATCTACTTATTGTAGTTTACTTTAGGGTAAAACTACAGATGCATTGTCTCCACTAGGATTTTACAGCAGGATAGCCCATAGGGTTGCCAACCCTCCAGAATTGTCATGGAATCTCCAGGAATTAAAGATTAATCTTTAATTAAAGACAATGTCATGTTATGAAACCTCCAAGAATTCATCCAACCAAAGTTGGTAACCCTAACTGCCCATGATAAAAACACTTTTTTTGTTTTAGCAATTATGACAATGCCTGTTATGCTATGTACCAGAACTTCATGGCGACATTGCTAAGATGCTTGTTGCTTCAAAAATGCAGGACCTTTACTCTTGGGCTGCATTATGTTAGCAAGCCATTCTGATTTCATCCACACTATTAGGCAGTGATAAACATACATACTAGTCAGTTCATTGCATAGTTCTGGGAACTTTGGCTGTGTATACGTTCTGCATTGGTGATGACAATTTCTATACATCATTTCTGTTTTGTTCAATTTTAACCGAGATAACTCCGGCCAAAAATAAAACTAAGAATGCTACTTATGCTATGCACTAGGCTCACAGATTATAACAGCATGCCGCAAGGATCTACTTTAACATTTCCCAAGTACCTTTCTTGCTTTATAAACTGTTCAATGGAGAGTTTTTGAATGAGACTTCTCACAGCTACTGACTTCCAAATCATTAGGATTTTAAATACAGCTATTTTATAAAACCAGAAAAGACCCCTGACGCTAAGGTCAGGGTGAACACTGCTTCAAAACATTTTTGATACTGTTTATGTACAGTTGCATCCCATGATGAATACATTAGTGGTATCAAAGCAAGGTGGGTAGCAGCTGGATATCTGAAGAACAATGTTATTAATTTAAGCAAGCTTGCTGCTATCTAATTTTTCAAAGCTGAGCAGATTTGGACCTAAGTAGTATTTGGATGGATGAACCATCAGTAATTACATAATGTTTACCTGTGCTGATGTGACTACAGTGGTTGACATGTATGATTATGTACATTAAATGTTCTAAAAATTTCTACATATTGAATTGAGTTGCACGACTCATTACTGGGTGCCCTTAATTGGTCCCAGGATAAGCATTGGTCAACTAAGGGGCAAAGATGGAAGTGAGCACCAAGTGTGATCCAGAGGAACCTGAGTGGAGCAAATGCTTCCATTCTGTAACTGATCCCGTCTGTTTCTGAGGGAAGAATTGTTATGTAGTTAAAGCACACAACAAGATCAACATTCTATTCTCAAGTATCAGGGGGTAGCTGTGTTAGTCTCTATCCACAAAAACAACAAGGAGTCCCGTGGCACCTTAAAGAGATTTGAGCATAAGCTTTCATGTGTAAAAACCCCAATAAATCTGTTAGTCTTTAAGGTGCCACCGGACTCCTTATTCTATTCTCAGCTGCACAACAAACATACCAAGTGGCCTGGGACAAGCCACTTTACCTCTCTCTGCTTCTGTTTCCCTGATTGTACAATAAGGTTAATACTTCTCTACTTCACAGGGTTTTCAGAGGTACAGGGCACCTACAGCTCCAACTTAAGTTAACTGTGAGTGTTCAGCACCTCTGACAATCAGGATCTAATCCTTATAAATCCCTTAAAAACACTTTGTTGGAAGCCATTATAGAAGGTACAAAGTATTAATCTAGCTTCTCCTTCCCCTTGGATATTTATGCCTTTATCTGTGCTGTTTCTTACCCTCATTGTGTCTTTGTACACTCCTGGTTTTTATTCCAATTCACCATAAAATACAGTTCTGCTGTTCAGCCTTTCAATGATAACCCAAATAGACAATATTTTAAAATTACTGGACACTCAACCTGTGTGTCTTTTGTGTCTGAATTTGTTCTCTATGTTAGTTATACTATAGCTTATTGGGGTAGGGACTGTGTAGTCTGTGAGAAAAGCACCAAGCATGTCAATGAATAATAATAAGATTATATATTTGGGAATGTGTTGAAAACCCAAACTGTGTTTTTATACTATAACCACTATATGGAAAGTTTCAGAGTAACAGCCGTGTTAGTCTGTATTCGTAAAAAGAAAAGGAGTACTTGTGGCACCTTAGAGACTAACCAGTTTATTTGAGCATGAGCTTTCGTGAGCTACAGCTCACTTCATCGGATGCATAGCATATCGTGGAAACTGCAGAAGACATTATATACACACAGAGACCATGAAACAAAACTTCCTCCCACCTCACTCCCCCGCTGGCAACAGCTTATCTAAAGTGATCCTCAAGTAGAGCCATTTCCAGCACAAATCCAGGTTTTCTCACCCTCCCCCCCCCCCCCCCCCCCCCCCACACACATACAAACTCACTCTCCTGCTGGCAACAGCCCATCCCCCTTTGAAACCCCTCTTTATAATGCGCATGATAATCAAGGTGGGTCACCTCCAGCACTAATCCAGGTTTTCTCACCCCCCCCCACACCCCCCCCCCTTTTTTTTTCCAAAAACCACACACACAAACTCATTCTCCTGCTGGCAACAGCTCATCTTACAATGTGCACAGCAATAATCCAAGTTTAACCAGAACGTCTTGGGGGGGGGTTTTGCAGGAAAAAAACAAGGGGAGACAGGCTACCTTGCATAATGACTTAGCCACTCCCAGTCTCTATTCAAGCCCAAATTAATAGTATCCAATTTGCAAATGAATTCCAATTCAGCAGTTTCTCGCTGGAGTCTGGATTTGAAGTTTTTTTGCTTTAAGATAGCGACCCTCATGTCTGTGATTGCGTGACCAGAGAGATTGAAGTGTTCTCCGACTGGTTTATGAATGTTATAATTCTTGACATCTGATTTGTGTCCATTTATTCTTTTACGTAGAGACTGTCCAGTTTGACCAATGTACATGGCAGAGGGGCATTGCTGGCACATGATGGCATATATCACATTGGTGGATGTGCAGGTGAACGAGCCTCTGATAGTGTGGCTGATGTTGTTAGGCCCTGTGATGGTGTCCCCTGAATAGATATGTGGGCACAGTTGGCAACGGGCTTTGTTGCAAGGATAGGTTCCTGGGCTAGTGGTTCTGTTGTGTGGTATGTGGTTGTTGGTGAGTATTCGCTTCAGGTTGGGGGGCTGTCTGTAGGCAAGGACTGGCCTTTCTCCCAAGATTTGTGAGAGTGTTGGGTCATCCTTCAGGATAGGTTGTAGATCCTTAATAATGCGTTGGAGGGGTTTTAGTTGGGGGCTGAAGGTGACGGCTAGTGGCATTCTGTTATTTTCTTTGTTAGGCCTGTCCTGTAGTAGGTGACTTCTGGGAAAGTGATTCTCTGAGATGCAAGGAAGGAAAGGACAATGGCCTATTAGTAAGCAATTGTAAAAAAAAAAAAAAAAAAAAAAAAAAAAAAAAAATTATAAGGTCATAATCCTGCCCCATAGTCCTTCTGGAAGTAAGAAAGCCCAGAAAAGAATAGAAGCACAGTAAGTCTACTGCAAGTCGGGGGATACGAGAATGAGAAAGAAAACTAAGGCTGCAGAGAGGCCACCCCTCAAACTACAACACAGTAGAGTTCCACGATGGCACATTTGGACTACATGGAGCCCCATGTGAAAGGAGGCCTGAATGATTCTATAGCTGATGAAAAATAAGATTCTGAGTATTGGCCCTTTAAGACATGCTACAAATTGAGCATCCTACCACCCCATTCCATGCCCCTCTACTTATCGGGTGCCTCATCTGGTTATTTAGGCTTTGCCCAGGGGACCAAGAGTTGGCCCTAATAGAACTCTGTCCCCTTATTTGCTGTAGTAGAACAGAACTACAGAAGTCGGCACATAAAATTTTAAGCTGCAGAGTCTGCTGCAGATCTGACCTTTTAGTTGTGTGAATCTTGGTGACATTTTTGTTACTGTAGATTGAAAACAAACAGTACCGATTGTACATGTCTACGCAGTCTGGAATTTTATCTGTTCTTTTCTGAGGAAAGCTCAAAGGCTTTTGCCTCTGGAAACTGTTTTTAAACTATGAAGATCTTCTGGCTTTTAACTTTTATTGAATTTAATTCCCCGGTGAAGTCCTTTCTCCTTAGGATTCAGATGTTGCAGAGTTCTGCAGCTGTAGGTATAGCAACATGACTGTAACAGTCACCAGAAGTTCTGAGCAGCAAGGGGTTGTAGTAATAAATGAATCCTGGCCTAGTGGTCAGAGCCCTGGACCAGACTCAAGCGACTTGGATTCTATTCCTGGCACCGCCACTGACCTGCTGGATAACCTTGGGCAAGTCACCTCTCTTGCACCTCAGTTTCCCTATCTGCAAAGTGGACATAATGATACGGACTTCCTTTGTAATGTTGAGATCTACAACTAGAAAGTATGTAGAAGATCAAGTATGCCTGCAGAAATATATCTGAGGTTAAACTTTAACCGCTTACTTTAAACCCTGGGAGGATGAGCACTACAACATTTCACAGTGGGGCAGCCACTGACCTTTTCTCTTTATAGCTCATCAGCGATACTCAGTCATTACTACAAGATGAGGAACATTGATTTAATGGAGAAAATAGGAATGGAATACCATTTTCTGAAGTGCTACTAGGGTTTTGCCCACTCTTCCAGTAATGGCTCACAAGGGGCAAAATTCTCTGACCCATGCTGCAAATCCTTTGCATTTTCCACATTTGTTCCATGCACAGCATTTCCATTGACCACACTGGGAGTTCTGAGTGTGGAGAGAATGCAAACTAAGCAATAAAGCCACAGTGTGGACCAGAGAACAGAATCTTTAGCATAACATACTGGTAAAAAAAAAAATGCTTATTTATATCAGCTATATATGCAAACCATATTACAAAGGGCTTGTGAATGTCCCCTTGGAGATCTGTGGATTCTAATCCCATTTTAGGTTAATGTGAAGATGAATTTGGAGATATCCTGCTAGTCCCACTATTTACATATGTTACCATACCCGGTTGTCACAGCTGGGAGTCCCTACTTATGAGTCACCGAGGCCTGGAATAAAAAATATTGTAGGTCAGGATTGAGGGGCATTGATATAGCTGTATGGGTGATACTTGCACAAGACCTGCTGTAAGACATTAGTTGTTGGTCACTTACACTAGCACTGAAATCCATTACAAAAGAGTAAAAATGCAAGTTTCTCTCAAGCAATTTAGTATCATTTTTGGAAAGTTCTGTATATTGAGCAGATACATTATTTTAAGAATTGAACAGAATCAAGCATAATTTGGGCAAAGGAAAATGCATTTTACTAAGAAAATAGAAGACCAGAACACACATCTCAGTACAATTACAATATTATAAAAGGAAAAAAAAAAGAAACAATTCACATTTCAACACAACTTTTTTGTTTCAGCTGACCCTGACCCTCCTGAAATCAATCAAATCCTAGATTGAATTTGACATCCTAAAGATTCCCTTTGTCTAGACTAGAATTGTTCACACAAGAACTCCCAATATAGAGTGATTTCTTTACCTCGTGTTTGAAATAGACAACAGTTAATTTTGCTATTTATTTTATTCCAGAAAAGCAGGCAGATCTACTGTGTGTAGTCTGGAGTAGGGTTACCACATGTTAAGTTCCCAAATAGAGGACACTACCAGGGGAAGGAGAGTACAGTTTCTTTTTACTTTGAATATCTAACATTTATAAACAATATCTAACATTTATAAATAGCCTCAAAAATAAATGTAAATTAAATTTAAATGTACCTTTTTACATGCACTCCTTTTCTACTGCCTTCTTCCTGTTGTGCCCATGCATATTCTTCTGTAGAGCATATCTTTCTCAGCACTGGCTGATTGCTCAGCAAGCAGCCATGGAAGTCTTTGCAAGATGTGTGCCTGAAGTTGCACTGTACAAGCAGGATCCCTTTCAGCAACTCAACAGTCAATACCACGCCAGCCTTACTTCTATGCTGCTGCACTGCCTTCAGAGCCAGGCACTCGAACAGCAGCCACCACTCTCTGGCTGCCCAGCTCTGAAGGCAGCGCCGCCACCAGCAGCAGCACAGAGGGCAGCAAACCAGTAAACATGCATGTCACTGTTAGGGCACTCCAGGAATTGCAGTTCTACCAGAACTGATGTTGAAAAAAGGATGAGCAAGGAAAAATCACAGACATTTGTTCGTATTTCAAAAGTCTGCCCGGATGGAGATTGGTGGACCAAAAAAGAGGTCATGTACGGGAAAACCCGAATGCACGGTAACCCTAGTGTGGAGAGTAATTCTGATTTCCATTTTTATTATAAAGGAACTTCTTTAAGGACAGATGAACAAAATTCTGAAAACACGATTGAATGCCTATATAACACAATGGTTTGTGCTCCATGAGAGGCCTTGATCCCTGCTCCCATTGAAGCCAATGATAAAACTCCTCCTGACTTCAATTGTGCAGAATCAGGCTCTAAAAAACAGGAAAATCAGGAAGGTTATGCAGGTAAAACTCCTTACTGAAGTCAATGGGAGTTTTGCTTCAGTAAGGATAAATAAGACCTGCTGAATTTGCCTAGATCTTTTAATGCTAAAAATGTTTTAAAACTGCCTCAATTAATTTTACTGATTAGTTTATAAGAAGATAGTTTCCTATGTAATGGGAGACTTCTCCCCCTTCCCTCAAAACTAAAATGGAAGGGACCTTTCTCATTCCCAAAGTGCACTCTACAATCATCCAGACTCATAAAAATTGCTCCTTAAAGTGTATTTCTAGTCTGAAGTTTTCAGAAATGTTCACTATTTTGTGTCTCTGTTTGGGTGCACAACTTTGGACACCTCAGGCCTGATTTTAAAGCTGCTGGAAACATGTGGCTCCCACTAAAGTCTGAAACTTTTGTTGAATGTAAAAATGACATTTTCTTACTCATTAAATCCAGTCCATGTGTATGTTCAGCAGATCTGACTGTGAATAGTAACTTTTTATTTTTTTAATGGTCTTTGCACCTGCTGGTCCGCCACAGCCAATGGAGCTAAGAGAAAATGAGCTGGATTCTATTCCATTTTATGTATCAGCAACACAACTGGTACAAAAGTTTCAGTCAGCTACACCTGTACAAGCCTGTTGAAGGCAATGCGAGTTCACAGTTGAACGTGAAGACACAATTCCCCCGGCAGACGCTTTATTAGACTTGAAGATCATGCACAAGAAGAGATGACTCTAAGCTCCCTGGCTGCGTGCGCATGGGCTGGTAGGTAGAAAAAAAACAACTTTCTACCTGTACACTGAGCACATTTGTTTTGGTGTCAGAGAGATAAATATGGAACCTCATGAGGCCATGCTTAGTCATTTTTCAGAAGAGAACTGCATGTAAAGCCATCTGTACACAGTATGCTAAATTCCCTCTAATGCTTACACAGGTGCATAGGGTTTGGACAGCTAGCAAGTCAAACAGCTGCCATGAACATAGGTTTTAAATCAGCACCAAACACTGTGCTTCAGAAGGTAACAGCGGCAAGAAGAGGCCTATTGCATGCTGGGGTGGTCCCATATGTGCCATCCTGACCATTTGTAGGCACTGAGATATTATGGAGACATGAATGTTAGAAGTACCTAGATAGGTCAAGATGGACAAATACACAGATATAGACAGACGACTCTTCTACCAGAGGCATGTTACAACAGCATTAAGCTGGAGATGCTACTGGTTTGGCATTAATGCCCAGATCTGTTTTTGTATGTTCAATCAATAATTATTTGCTAGTTCGATGATTTCCCTTTCTCCAGCATTCATCATACGATAAATAGATGTAATGTGCAGGACTGATGTTGTGAAAGTTCTTATACAGCATTTGTGGCAGTTGTGGGCATTATATAAAAAAACAGAGAGCAATATGATTTGTAAACTTCGGTGTATCATTTACGATCATGAGACTATTAGAGTCTGAATTTTTTTATTCTCACATTTCATACCTAAAAGATTGCTAGATGACAAAATGAAATGATAGTAAGAGTTTGATCCTGCACTAATAAAGTAAATGGTAGCAGGACCAGGACCTAAATGAAAGGAGATAGTTGCCTTTTTGTGCCTACTTAAAATCCAGTCTGAGCTGAGATACATGGTTGTATCTGTATGACAGCAATGATGCCACTGTTAACTTGGCAATAATCCAATTCTCTCACAGTAATATTCCTTAAAGAACAAGACTACTGTTTAGTAAAAAGGAGCCCTTGTCCTTTGTCCCTTCATTACATTTTCACACGAAAAGAGTTAGCGATAAAAACCTGCTAGAAAAAGTACAAAGAACAAATTCATCTGCTTAGGGCAAACAAATTAAATACTGATGCGGGTGAAATGATACTTCACTTACAACATTTTCCCATTAAAGCATGTAAAATGCATGGAACATCATGCAACATCCTAATATGTCTAAAACAAATGTATGTGGCAAGTTACACTTTTGTATTAACCAGATTCAACACTGGGCTTTCACGCACAGTTGTTAGCCAAAAGTAGTATAAAATATACAAAGCTTTCAAATGCTTTTTATTGAGCATGTATATTTTCAGGAGACCACGTGGCTGAGCTAATATCTTTTATTGGACCAGCTTCTGTTGGTGAAAGAGACAGGATTTCAAGCTACACGGGGCTCTTCTTCAGGTCTGAAGTGCTCTGTGTAACCTCGAAAGCATGCCTCTTTTCACCAGCAGAAGTTGGTCCAAAAAAGATATTACCTCATCCACCTTGTCTCGCTAATATCCTGGGAGCAACTCAGCTACAAACACCACTGCAAACATGTATATTTTGTGAAGTTAGGCCATGTTCTCTTAGTCTTTTTCTTTTTTTTTAAGTGCACATTCCTTTCACCTGTAACACAGATGTTTCCCTCCTTTGTTCTCTAAAGGACCGATACTGGTCCCATTGATGTGAATGGGAACACAACTGGGACCAATCCTGGACGGAGCTCAGCACCCTCAGCTCCATTGCCTTTAATGGGTGCTTAGGATCCTCAGCACCGTGTCAGAAGTGCTTAACACTGTATAGGACAGGGAGTGGAGGAGAGTTAAAGCATTTCTTCTGTGTGCACAAGTCACTGGGAGCGTATGCAGATTGAGGACAGGATCAGGCCCTAAGCAATGATTTTTAAAGAGAAGTATGTGCCTATTCTGCACAATTCAGTGCTATAGAATGCAACACCAGTGATAAATTTTTTTTTCTTTGGATTAAGATCATTTCCTTTATTGATAATTGTGTATAACTACCCTTGAAAATGGTTGCAAAGCAAAATCAGAATTATGTTAAAATATGAAGTTGAACACTATGGGGTTTCCTTTCTGGATGACAGATCAGTGAATTTTCAATAGTTTAATTAATGCTCTCAGGCAGTTTGAATGAACTTATTAAATATGATAACACATAGAATCTCTCTCATCCCTTTCAGCATGTATTTAAAAATAATAAAAAGGAAGAATGAAGTGCATCCAAAGTAGGATTACCTGAGTATCTCAGTCACAAACAGAAAACACAGTGGTGGTAAATTATATGTATAATCTTAGGCCCCAGTTATGATCCAGCGATAACTGAACAACAAAACCTGGTCACAAGTTAAAAGTTGCAAGTTAGATGAGATCTGTGTACTAGTAACTAAGTTAAATCCCTGGACTTCAATGATCCTTACCCAGTTGCAGAGACATAGTCAGATCCTACCTACATTAGAACTTTGAAGCATTCTGTATCCAGATCAGGGAACAACTGTATTTTAAATATGTCTTCTGTTTCAGTTATAGATCTAGTATAGACAGGGACAGACTCAGACAGGAGAGCTATGCTCCCTCCTCTCCTTTTCAATGGCTTCTTGTATCTCAGACGAAGTTTCAAAAACATTCATAGCTGGTCAATGCCACTACAAGTCACTTTTGAGCAATGTAATGCTCTTGGCTCCTACAGATGAAGGACAGCAAGAAAATAATGGAGTATGTTTTGCAAAAACAGGAAACCTGGTCCACACCTTTATTAGAAGTCCCTGCCAATTTTTTTCTGTGTTTTGGCTGACAGTATCAGCTGCTACCCTTACAGCCTAGGGCAACAGCCTACTGCGGTCAGTCAATGTCACTCTTGAAGGGCCTAATTTTCAGAAGTGCAGAGTACCTACAGTTCCCACTGACTTTAAATTGTGGCTGCTCAGCTCTTCTGAGAAATAAGGCCCTAAATGGAACTATGTATGTTTCTATTTAGTCACAAGGTACAACCTTCCCCCAATAGCTGAGCACACAATCTCTGCAGTCATTGCTGACCCAGGATACAGAAGACTCCTCTTCAACACATGCCATGCCCTGAAGGCAACATATGGAGTGCTTATTTTTTTCTTTGTTAAATTCATATTTTCACTGGAAGGAGTGGGGAAATGTTTGTTGCACGTTTACTTTCATACAATGATGCAGAGTTCCACTTACACACAAATAACTCATTCTCAATTCATGCTTTGGTAGATTTGAGTTTTCAGAAGACCTGGCAGTTATTTTCTGTACTAAATAAATAATGATCCCAGAATAAGATTCAAGTTTAAATTAACTTATAAATACACTAGAAAGCAAGCATCGCAAAAATAGATGAAAAGGCATTCTTTGTAAAAAACACCATGTGCGTGTTGGTCTTTTTTATAGATATATAAATTGCGAACCTCATAATTCACAAAAAACACAACAACGTAGAATTTAGAGCCACCTCCACGCTCCGTGTTTTACCAAAACCTCAGTATATTGTCAAGTAATTTTCCCATCACTGCTTTTTCCAAATATCACAGCCTTCTCGCCTCACCTAGTTAAAATCCACCGCAAACTCTACTTTTCTTCCTCTCACCTTTTGCTCTTAAAAAGATTAAAATCAATCAATCAATCCATGTTTATTTTAAAACCATAACAGAGTAAGCAATAAAAGGACGGGGGGGCTGTGCACCCGCTTCAAGGGAACATGGTAACTGTGCTTCCTCCTGTGCATTCGTTTGCCATGGATATAACGTCCGTAAATTTATTCCTGTATCTGGATCTTGGCTTCTAGCCTGTCAGTTCAGCCAGAAGAGGTATTTATTTCTGCCATTGTTCCTTGACACAGCGAAACTCCAGTAAAGCACACAGTGCCCTTTGTCTAGTCTTACGTTATCCCTTCTCTGTTGGGGATGGTTTTAACAACGTCACAGACAACCACAATAGCCACATTCTGTGTCTACTAACGTACAGAACTGGATTTCACTCAGACAGTAGATGGGGGAAACGAGAAGGAATCCAAACAACAATACCCACGTCAAATTCAGGGCCTTCAATGCAACAGAAGGCTAAGCCTGAATGAATCAATGAGAAAAAAAGAACTAACCTAGCAATGATCTGGCCACAACTTCTGATTTCATATGGAGTAACTTGATAGAAATTAAATTAATTCACATTATGTGGTTTGAAGAGGAACAAAGGATCGATTGAAAACTTTTGAAAGTCAGACTTTTCGAGTCTTCTATTCACACTGAGCTACTGGGAGTCTATCAAGCGAAGACTGCAGGAAACATGCAGTCAAACCACTGGAAGTGCACATATCAACAGCTGCCTGCAGCACCCACTGTTCCAGCTTTATCAGTAACAGAAAAAAGAAGAAAGAGGGAAAATAATCTTTGTTCAAAGCACCAAGTAGATCTGTTTTGGAGTCACTTCTGGTCAGTGATGGGTCACCTGGCTCTACAAACTCCTCACGTGAAAACAAAGGATGTAAGTTCTAGGAAGAACACAATGCTGAGAGGTTTTCTTAAAGTAACAGAACCTTAAAAAGAAAACAAATCAAACCAAAATCTTTTGGCAGATAATTTCTGAGTTCTGCAGCTAAACTGAACCACCTGTAGCTTCCACAACTCACTATAAAGGATTCTGTAGACTGCTTTATAAACTGAACCCCAAAAAGTAGAATAATCTGCAATAGTTTACCTTCTTTTGCTTAGATAAAAAAATCCACTATGATGTGATTTTCAGACTTTTCAAGAATAACTTTTTTCAAACTAATTCAAAATTTTTTCTAATAATAAATTCCATACAACGATTAAACTGTAGAGTACAAATATTGTTGCAAATTTCAAATGTGCACACAACACTGGCCTCCCCACAGCCAAGAATTTACAAAGCATGACCACTGAATAGAGTGGCTGAATGAAGCATGGAAACCTGGACACATGTAGCTTTGTTCTGCAGATGGAACAGAATCTGCCATTTGGATACATTTGGCCTTTTTTCTTGACAGATTCTTTCTGTGATGCCACAATTCATTGCTTGTGATGACAATGAAGAAACTAGACAGAAGACTTCTTATTAAAAAGCAAAAGCAAATATCTTGGCAATCAGCAATGATGAGATGGAGAGATACAGTTCATTATCATTTTTCTGTGGCTAAAATACCATTTAAAAATTCTCTGGTATGAGGAGGGCTCTAAACTTGAGTTACAGCATTACTGTCATTTAAATTAACTTTGGACAGCTATATCATTCATGTGATGTGAGTCATCACCAATATAGTTTAATCAGATTCTTATGGGAAAATCTGTCACACAGGAAAATGAGGGGTGGAGGGGAGACAACAAAATGAGGAAAAATAAGTTACAAGTTGCAAAAGTCATTATCGTAAATTGGTCTGAAAAGAATTCCCTGCAGAGTAGAAGACAGCACCCGAGGAGTGCGATCTTTTGTATGTCAGTGCATTTCAGATGGTTTTGCCGTAGCCAGAGGCCAGTCATACACGTCTGGCATGAAGGATTCATATTCGTAGCTCCAAACCTTTGATCGTATATATTGGTGCTTGTCTGCAGGTTCAGGGTAATGGAAAGCCATGTTGTTTGCGTACATAAATTCCATAACCTGAAAAATTAAATCAATCAATGTATAGTTTGTGCCTGTTAATACTTATTTGGATGGTATACTACGAAAACAGAACAGAACTTCAGCTAAGCTAATGAAATTAGATGTATTAAAAAAGGCTTGGTCGAGGGTAGTAGATAGTGTCAAATAAAAATCACATTTCTGATTTTTTGTTTACCTCCCATTATTACAAGTATCCCCTATGCAAGGAAAAGGGCAGGGTCTCATTCTAGTGCTCACAAGAGAGTGTAAAAAGGGGGCCTGGTTTACGTATTGGCTGGTGCTCGAAGTCCCTAAGAAGGCATGATTGGCAGCCAAGAAGTAATGGCCAGCTCCCCAGATCGTTTGTGTATATGCTACAGACCTGCAGGATGTGCAATGTGCTGTTCTGGGTGCACTCTACTTCTGGAAGGCAGCAGAATGCTCACCCAGCTTGGATCCGTCCCCTGAGCTCCTGGCCTGGTGGGGAAAATTCGAGGAGCACAAGACACGCATGCCACTATCCCTGCTCCCTAGGGAAGTGCAGATGAGGGAAGGATTTCGTACCTCTGTTCTTTTCAAAGTGGAGAATAAATTTGGTTTTTTGATACAAGAAGTGGCACTTTTATACACTCTCTCTCTCTCTCATATTAGCAATTCCAGAAGATCTTATATACTAAAAAGATTGCTACAATACCTTTGACATCTTATGCAGTGGGATTAACTGCTCTAAAGAATGTTTGATACACAATAATCAAATATTTTTCTTTGCATCCTTTCAGCTGAGGTAGGAACACACACTTTGAATGCAGCCATAAGGCAAAATCTAACATTCAGGTAAAGTATCATTATGCATACTTCTTGGGCACCCATGAAGCCACAAGCTACTTAAAGCATCAACACCATCTAGGAGAATGACAAACTATCCTCTGTCTCAAATTAAAGCCAGTTACTTATGGGACCACTCTGCAACTCATAAGTTAGGCAAAGGCATGCTGAAAAAAAATAGTGCTATATGACCTAAAGGGTGTATGGCTTAGCCTCATTTTGACTTCTGGTGTCAATGAGTTCCAAAGCTGGTGGACCTTGACCGAGACTACTCTGTTCCCATGAGTTCAAATCTGGGCTTCAAAAGCTAGAGAATCCCTTACAGGCAGAACTACAATAGGTTATGATAGAGGAAGAAACATTCTAGTTCTTTTAGGACTTTAGAAATAAGGACCAGAATCTTTTAAGGGACCTAGAACTGGAATGATGTCAAAGAAATCAAAGGAACAAAGTTTTGACTAGTGATCATTACCAGCATATAAATAAACTAATATTTCACAAATCTCCCTTATTATAGCAGAATCATAAAAATGTAGGTCTAGCAGGGACCTCAAGAGGTCTTTTCTCATCATACTGCACTGGGCAGGATTAAGTATACTTAAGCCATCCCCGACAAATGTTTGTCTAACCTGTTCTTAAAAACCTCCATTGATGTGGGATTCCACAATCTCCCTAGATAACCTGTTCCATTGCTTAACTGTCCTTATAATTAGAAGTTTTTGCTAATATGCAACCTAAACTGACTCTCAACTTGCTGCAAACTAAGCCGACTACTTTTTGTCCTATCCTCAATGGATGTGGAGAACCACTGATCGCTGTCCTCTTTATAACAACTTATTACATATTTGAAGACTTACCAGGCCCACCCTCGGCCCTCTCACTTTTCGACCTTTCCTCATAGGTCAGGTTTTCTAAACCTCTTATTCTGTTGCTCTCTTCTGGACTCTAATGTGTTAACATCTTTTTAAAAGTGCAATGCCCAAAACTGGCATAAAACTCCAGCTGAGGCCTCACCAGTGCAGAGCAGAGTGGGACAACTATCTCTTATGTCTCACATACCACACTCCTGTTACAATATTCCAGAAAGACGACATTTTTTTGCAATAGCATCACATTGTTGGCACATATTCAATTTGCGATCCTCTTTAATCCCCAGATCCCTTTCAGTGCCTAGTCACTTATTTCCCATTTTATATTTATGCAGTTGATTTTTCCTTCCTAAGTGTAGTACTTTGTACTTTTATCAATAGCCTGAACATTAGTCTGTTCTTTTTTGTCCCAAATATCATGCTATAGAGCTTGGGAAGTTTATATAATGTACAGTGTATCTTTTCGCATAGGCCAATGCTACCCACTTACTTTAACAGCAATGCAAATAGAAACTTCTTTGATGTTGGACAGTGGTGGATAAAGCCTTCCTTGGGCAAGTTCCTCATTAGTTAACTGGTCTGTCAATGCCTGTATTAAAAACAAATATTAGCAATTTATTGACCCTTCTCAGGAGGCAATGCATCACTAAGCTGCAAACAGAGGAATGTGTTTGTAAGTTCTTACTGGTACAGCTTACCTGAAATACATATAAAAGTGCATGGTATAAGTCAGCCAAAGCCTCAAAAATTACTATAAAGATGCAGGCTGCAATCTGTGTCCAAAGCAACAAGCCTCTTACTTATTATTAGATTTTTTTTAGCATCTCAGCTGAAGTCAGATGTTTCTTCGCTGAAGTGTCAACATCTCAGTGTTAATGACAGTAAATAGGTAAATTACAAGGGACCCATCTGCACTGCAGGGTTGGCCCATTGAACATGGATGCACAGAATGATGGATCCCATCATTCCACTCACTTCCAAATAAAACAACATAAATAAGTAAATATAAAAAGGAAAGGGGGAGATGGAAAAGCAAACAGACAGACAAAAGAAGCTGCAGAAGGTGATGGAAGAACGAAACAGAAATTACAACAAAGACTGGACGGAGCCGCTTTGTTTGCAATAAAAAAGAAAAAACACACAATAAAAACCACACACACTGTATTTCAGGGTTTAAGGCTTTTTTCCTTTCTACCTTTGTTCTGTCTTGTAGCTGCTCTCCCCTCGGGCAACCCTAAAAAACCCTGGCTACAAATTCTCCCAGTAACATCATCCAACCATCTTATGGATCATTTCCCCCACCTAAAGTGCAGAGGCTCCTGCTGGCAAATCAAGTCCACAAAGTTGGACTGCACATGGCAACGTAGGGAGATAAAAGAACATCAACCCTAGAGCTGGTCAATAAATGGGGTTCTCCTCTACCTCTGTGGAAAATCTATTTTTTTTGGTGGAAATTTGAGAACCAAAATATTTTGGCCAAACATGTTAAATATTTTGATTTGGAAATGCTACTGCAGTGCCTCATGTGTCCATTCTCCTCCACAGTCCAAGCTCCCTCACTGATCTCCCATGATGCACCACCTCCCCTTTTGGAGAAGGGACGTGGTGCATCATCAGAATCCCTGGCTACGGTGCAGCACAAGAGACACAGTCCAGCCAGAGAGCACAGCCCATAGAGGAGAATGGGAACACAAGGTAACCAAACTACAATTCCCATGAGGCACTGCAGCTACATTTACAAATTGAAATATTTCAAAAAATAATATTTTTGTCATGAGCAGACATTTCCCACAAAAAATATTGATAATCAAAACCCAATTTTCTACTGAAAAACCATTTCAGTGGAAAATTTTTGATCAGTCCAACTCAGCCCATCATGTCAAAGGGACTGACTTCGCCTTTCAAAAGCCATCATCTATGTTTGAACACATACCTTTGCAGCCTCAAGGAAGACCTTATCACTAATATGCCGAACACTGCTGAGGACTACAGCCAGAGCCACACCTATAATACAATTATTGATAATATTATGATAAAATCATTTTTAATGTGCAGCCCCATCATTGACATGGTACAAGAAATGCAGACAAGCCATAAAATAAAGTATTTCAGATTTATGGATAGGATTTTTTTAGCCTCCTCTGTCAAGTGCCAAAAGATTCATAGCAAAGGAGAGAGAGAAGTACTAATTTTGCTACATAAGCATAGACAGACGGTGGAACACTCAAGAGCTGCACTGGACTTTTTGCATTAATGAGCAAAATTCTTGGTTCATACATTCACTTTAATTGAATGTTAAAACACAAGTTCTTAAGACTAGTTACTGGTGTCCTAGTAACATACCAGAATGTGCAACTTTGGGGGGGAATCCCATGATGCCTCTTTGCACTATTATCTGTGCAAAAGTAATTAGAAGAACAGATCTTTACGAAAGTCCCCCCCTCCCTGCCAAGAAACAATAAATAGGCCTTGGTTATTTGTATTTCTAAAAAGTAATCAAACTGAAACCTGCTAACTGTGCACACAGACAGCCTATGTCACCATGTATTCTGATCACTCGTCCTTGTCATATCACGTATCCTTAATGGCCTCCATTTATTTATTGTACTCACTTAAGTCTTTTCTTAAACTAGACTAAGCTCTTCAGGGCTGGGAAGGTCTCTTACTGTGTGCCTGCACAACGGAGCCCCAGTCCTGACTGAGGTCTCTAGGCAATGCTGCAATATTAGTAACAACTCTGAAATAATCTAATCTTAAAGTGGAAGAACAGAATTCTCTATATTACCTGGAAAAATATAGGCATTGTTTCCCTGGCCTGGTTTGAAGGATCGTCCATCTTTCAAAACCACATGCTCGAATGGACTGCCACTGGCAAACAAACACCGCCCCTGTTAAACAAGAGGGAGTCAGTCATTCACAGAGTCTGCATTACATGAAAATAAAGTCGCCACGAACGAGAGGCTTACCACACCACACTCACAGTCATCTAGGCTCCAATTCAGTAAAGGTACTTAAGCAGGGATGCCAGAACAGGGGGTGACAGGGGACCATGGCCCCATCACCTTTAAAAGTGGGAAGGCAATGCCTTCCCACTTTTTACCAGCCATAGGGGTGAGCTACGGGGGGGTGAGGGGGGAACGGGCAGAGAGTGAGTGAGTGGGAGGCAGGGTCTTGCGGGGAAAGAGGCAGCACCAGGGCAGGGGCTCACGTAGAAGAGAGGATGGGGGGGGCATGGTTCAGGTGCTGGTGGGCCCCCCCACTTTTAGGGAGCTTCCTCCGCTCCTGTACTTAAGCATGGGCCTCATTTTTTCACATGCTTTAAGTCAGGGCCATGCAAGTGCCTTGCTGAATCAAAGCTCTACAGTCCATCCCCACGAAAACCAAAACTCCCACCAAACAACAGCCGGGAAGAGACAAAAATATTAGCAAGATTTCCTTCTGAGCTACAAACATCAGGAAACTAAAAGTAGAAAGCATACACATCAGACTATGTAGGTTTCTAAGGAATGGAAGATTTCTACTTGTTTAAAAGATATTAATTCCTCCTAATAGCACACAGTTCTCTAGGAAAGTAAAACCTTCCATTGGGACTAATCACACAATTAAAGTAAATTATGATGATTAATTATTATTTGTATTGTGACAGTACCTAGGTGCACTAGTCATAGAAATGTAGGGCTGGAGGGGACACTGAGAGCTCATCTAGGTCCATCCTGACAATGCCTGATAAGTGTTTGTCAGGGGTCCTCAAAGTTTTTTTGTTGGGACCCCCTTTGAAAATATTTCAGGCTGTGATGACCCCCTGCCCCCCATGCCATCTAGCTCTCAAGGCAGCGCCGCCACCAGCAAGAGTGCAGAAGTAAGGGTGGCAATACCGCAACCTCCCAGAATATGCTTGCGACTCCCTTTTGGGTTCGGACCCCAGTTTGAGAAACACTGGATGATGAGGATTCCATAATTTCCCTTGGAAGCTATTCCAGTGCTTAACTATCTTTATAGTTAGAAAGGTTTTCCTAACATCTAACCTAAATCTCCCTTGATACAGATTAAGCCTGTTACCTCTTGGCCTACCGTCAGTGGAGGTGGAGAACAATTGCACAAATCCTCTTTATAACAGCCCTTAATGTATTTTAACATTGATCAATTCCCCTCTCATTTTTATTTTCTCAAGACTAAACATGTCCAGTTTTTATTAACCTTTCCTCACAGGTCAAGTTTTCTAAACTTTTTATCATTTTTGTTGCTCTCCTTTGGACTTTCTCCAATTTGTGCACATCTTTCTTAGAGTATGGTGCCAAGAATTGGACACAGCACTCTAGCTGAGGCCTCACCAGTGCAGAGCAGAGTGGGACAATTACCTCCAGGGTCTTACATAGAACACTCCTGTTAATACATCCCAGAATTTCATCTTGTGGATTTCAGACCAATTTGCCATGATCATTTTGAATTTTAATCCTGTCCTTCAAAGTCACTCCCAGCTTGGAGTCACCCGCAAATTTTATAAGCGCAGTCTCCACTCCATTAGCCAAGTAATTAATGAAAATATTGAACAGTACTGACCCAGGACAGATGCTATTCAATATTTTCATCAATGACTTGGCCAGGGCCCCGCTGTGCTAGGTGCTAAGCAAACATAAGACAAAAAGATGGTTGTTACCACAAGCAACTTACAATGTAAAATATAAGACAACAGGCTGATAGACAGACAGATGGGAGCACAAGGAAAGATTGAGACAATATTGGTCAGCATGATAGGCTGTGGTCTCAATATGTGCTTAAGTACTCTGCTGCATCAGGGCCTCTAGAAGGAATGTGTTATGCAATTGATCCTCTCTTGCTATGAAGATGGTTTTAATGATTAAAAAATTATTAAAAGTCGCCGAGAGGTTTGAGTGTGAAATCTGCTTGCCCTATGGTCGAGCAATCTCTCCCTCTTCCAGTTCAAACCAGAAAACTGAATGTCTGATAGCAAATTGTGAAAATAATAAAAGTTTACAGCTCCATATCAATCTCACACACGAGAACACATCACCATGTATGCAAAAAGTTCTGGTACTGTGTCTGAGCATGCGAACATATGCACAGTAATGGATTTTTTGACAGGTTTCAGAGTAGCAGCCATGTTAGTCTGTATCCGCAAAAAGAAAAGGAGTACTTGTGGCACCTTAGAGACTAACAAATTTTTTAGAACATAAGCTTTTGTGAGCTACAGCTCACTTCATCGGATGCATGCAGTGGAAAATAAAGGGGGGAGATTTTATATACACAGAGAACATGAAACAATGGGGTGTTACCATACACACTGTAACGAGAGCGATCAGGTAAGGTGAGCTATTACCAGCAGGAGAGGGAAAACAAACAAACAAACAAAAACCCCTTTTGTAGTGATAATCAAGGTGGGCCATTTCCAGCAGTTGACAAGAACGTGTGAGGAACAATACGGGGGGAAAATAAACATGGGGAAATAGTTTTACTTTGTGTAATGACACATCCACGCCCAGTCTTTATTCAAGCCTAATTTAATGGTGTCCAGTTTGCAAATTAATTCCAATTCAGCAGTCTCTCGTTGGAGTCTGTTTTTGAAGTTTTTTTTGTTGACGAATTGCGACTTTTAGGTCTGTAATCGAGTGACCAGAGAGATTGAAGTGTTCTCCAACTGGTTTTTGAAAGTTATAATTCTTGACATCTGATTTGTGTCCATTTATTCTTTTACATAGAGACTGTCCGGTTTGGCCAATGTACATGGCAGAGGGGCACTGTTGGCTCATGATGGCATATATCACATTGGTAGATGTGCAGGTGAACGAGCCTCTGAAAGCATGGCTAATGTGATAAGGCCTTCTGATGGTGTCCCCTGAATAGATATGTGGATGGAGTTGGCAATGGGCTTTGTTGCAAGGATAGGTTCCTGGGTTAGTGTTTTTTGTTGTGTGGTTGCTGGTGAGTATTTGCTTCAGGTTGGGGGGCTGTCTGTAAGCAAGGACTGGCCTGTCTCCCAAGATCTGTGAGAGTGATGGGTCATCCTTCAGGACAGGTTGTAGATCCTTGATGATGCGCTGGAGAGGCTTTAGTTGGGGGCTGAAGGTGACGGCTAGTGGTGTTCTGTTATTTTCTTTGTTGGGCCTGTCCTGTAGTAGGTATTGTAGTTGTAAGAACGCTTGATAGAGATCTTGTAGGTGTTTGTCTCTTTCTGAGGGGTTGGAGCAAATGAGGTTGTATCGTAGAGCTTGGCTGTAGACAATGGATCGTGTGGTGTGGTCTGGATGAAAGCTGGAGGCATGTAGGTAAGTATAGCGGTCAGTAGGTTTCCGGTATAGGGTGATGTTTATGTGATCATTGCTTATTAGCACTGTAGTGTCCAGGAAGTGGATCTCTTGTGTGGACTGGTCCAGGCTGAGGTTGATGGTGGATGGAAATTGTTGAAATCATGGTGGAATTCCTCAAGGGCTTCTTTGCCATGGGTCCAGATGATGATGATGTCATCAATGTAGCGCAAGTAGAGTAGGGGCATTAGGGGACGAGAGCTGAGGAAGCGTTGTTCTAAGTCAGCCATAAAAATGTTGGCCTACTGTGGGGCCATGCGGGTACCCATAGCAGTGCCGCTGATTTAAAGGTATACATTGTCCCCAAATGTGAAATAGTTATGGGTGAGGACAAAGTCACAAAGTTCAGCCACCAGGTTTGCCGTGACATTATCGGGGATAGTGTTCCTGACGGCTTGTAGTCCATCTTTGTGTGGAATGTTGGTGTACAGGGCTTCTACAGCCATAGTGGCCAGGATGGTGTTTTCAGGAAGATCACCGATGGATTGTAGTTTCCTCGGGAAGTCAGTGGTGTCTTGAAGATAGCTGGGAGTGCTGGTAGCGTAGGGCCTGAGAAGGGAGTCTACATAGCCAGACAATCCTGCTATCAGGGTGCCAATGCCTGAGATGATGGGGCATCCAGGATTTCCAGGTTTATGGATCTTGGGTAGCAGATAGAATACCCCTGCTCAGGATTCTAGGGGTGTGTCTGTGCGGATTTGTTTTTGTGCTTTTTCAGGGAGTTTCTTGAGCAGATGATGTAGTTTCTTTTGGTAACCCTCAGTGGGATCACAGGGTAACTTCTTGTAAAATGTGGTGTTGGAGAGCTGCTGAGCAGCCTCTTGTTCATATTCCGACCTATTCATGATGACGACAGCATCTTTTTGAGTAGGTGAAGTCAGGGTCAAAAGATGATGTAAACTAAACACAGAAAATACTTCTTGCAAAGCAGCAGAGGGCACCAAAGCATCACCATACTCGTATGAAATGCAAGAATAAGCAATAAGAGTTTATTGATTGTTTCTTCATGCTCTTAGGAGGTTTGTCTACGAATGCTCTCATTTAGTGTTATTTTCAAGTTTTCCATTTATAATGGCTAGGCCATTTCTGAAGTCAAGAAACCTAAAGGGCTGGGAGTGGAGGATTGGTAATTACAAGACAAACTGTAATAGTCAAATGACCAGGGGAACATTGAGTAATTTTGGATAATCAAGGTTTTGGCTAATAAAGGGAATTCTCTATGTAATTATTAAGTGTCAGAGAACATGACCCTGCTTAAGATAATGGTGAATTCTGGATAACTGAGGTTGTACTAAATACACTTTAGATAAATAATTACTCTGAAAATGGACATAATATTGGGCGGGAAAATATAAACTGCCAAAAGTATTAGAAAAAATAAAGTTTGGAGGGCTGTAACAATTAAAATCCTTTTTCCATTAACCTGTAATATTTCACAGCCTTAACACAAGAATTTAAAACTGCATGTGAATGGTAGATTATGGGAAATCATGAATAGAAATTAAGGCAGCCCCTATACTGGAGAAAAATAAAGATTCCCTCCCCACCTACCAAGGACTAATTGTTTTGAGTACCAGCCTGACTTGCTTTCAGTGGTGTTTAGCTAAGTGAAAACACTTTAAACTGATTTACTGCACTTGGATCTACCCAGCACTATCTTGTGTTGGAAACTGACAGTGATAAAATGTTCCAGAGAGTGCACTTCATCACTCTACATAAACACATGGGCAATTCCGTGGAGACAGCTGTTGTTGTGTAGACCTTCTCTAAAGTGAGAAACAGAACCTCATTCATATCATGTGTAGGTAAGTACCTCCTATAGATATCAATGGAGCTACACTGATTTATTGCAGCTGAAGATCTGGCCCTATCATCTGTTTCTGTTTACCTTCTATCTGAACTGTGAATTTAGAGTATTATATTTTATTCACCAAAATATTGCCTAATAAACATCTGAGGAATAACCACTACACAAAAAATTAAATTGCCCCGAGGAACTAAACACCTTGCATATGAGTTCCCTTGTGTCGCAGAAATCTGGAAGACAGTAGTCAAAATCCAGATTTGGTACAGAGGCTTTTGTCTTTTACGAGAGCGGGTCTTTGCCCTTGCAAAGCCTCCGCTAGAGACCCACTGATCTGGGGGAGAACTAGCAAGCTATACTAGAATCTCAGCTTTCATTGGGGAGGCAAGGGGGAGAGGTAAGTTTCAAACCCTTTAGCCTTAAAATATACAGTGCTATGGATCAATGTGATGATCAATAATGCTGAAAGGAACAAACCACAAATACACATTTCTGGAGCAGGAAGCACCTAAAGATCCCTGCACACACATTTTTACATAAATGAGTCACTTAAGGTTGGGATGTATTCCAAAGAACCATTTCACTAACCCACTCCGCTTCTAAAGTCCCCATGCTAGCCCTGTGGATAGTGGTAAGATCATACAGGACAGGAGTCCAAAAGGTTTAAATGGGAGGCATGGCAAAAAATTGTTTTGCAGGCCAGCTCAAAACTACTAAGGCCAACTCTGCCTCTGCTTTTTTTCTCCCCTATGTCTTCCCCCTTTGCCCAGCTCCTCAAACAAAAAAAACAGTCTTATGTGCACAATGCTTAAAAACTGTGCACAAGGATAAAGGTTTTATTGGGTTTTCCTTTATTAAATGCAAATACTGGGCCTGAACTCACTCACACTGGGCTAAGTTAGCTGTAGCAGCACTGAAATCAGTGGAATTACAAAATCCAGAGACAGAGAGAGAGAGAGATCAAAATCAGTCCGCTATGCTTAAATTTTAAATGTTTGACCAATTCAAATATTAGGAAATTCAGTGCCGAGTATGAGCCTTGGGCTGTACAACACAAGCAAAGACATTCCCTGTTCTGAGGACCTGATTCAATATTAAATAAAGACTGCTTTAATTAACTATTTCCAGGTTGTAGCTGGTTTCTGTCATGACTATTACATAAAATAACTGTTTCTTTAAAAACAAAAGCTAAAAATAGTCTCAGAAACAATGTCAGTCAAGGTTAGAAACACAAGTTACTCTCAGTAACCAATGATTACACGTCAATATTGTTTCACCTGCCAAATGTAATAATTTAAAATCAGAGCTGCTTTTTAATGTATACCAAGACAAATATGCATTTGAAACTGGAAGGTGATGAGCAGTTGTATTCTTTACAAGGAGAAATTCCAAGTTTAAATGCTTGGCGTTTTGCACTCTTAGATTACAGACAGAAAAATAATATATATGCATTGACATTTTTCATCATTAAGTACCTCTGTTAATGTATAAGCTTCCTCAGCAGTGCATTCAGCTTTCACTGTAGGGTTACTTAGTGCAAATATTATAGGTCTTTCATTGATGGAACCCATTGCTTTGATCACATCATGTGAAAAAAGCCGGCCAGCCCCTGCAACTCCTGACGTAAATTGAAAGATACAAAAATTACAGTTACACATTTAAAATGGGACAATGATTGCAAAAACTTTATACTGTATATATTTATTTCTGATGTGAATCAAGATCATCACTGTTAAGGTCAGTCACACTCAGGAAAACCAATAAAAGGCTTTGAATAAATATTCATCATTCATTAAAGCAAGCTGTATCTAGAAAATGAGCTGTGGGAAACAATCTTGCACTGTCAGGAGATGCACAAGATGACCCAAAAGGTTTTTTCCATCTCTAATTTGAAATGCATTGCAAACTTAAACCCTACACTATTCAAACCCAGCGAAGACACTACAAATCAGTATGCTTGAATTTTCAAAGTTCAGATATTTAGTTATTTATGAGGCGGGGAAGAGGCCTTAAGAATGAGGCATTCCTCCTCCGCACAATCATTTTATACCTCAAACAGTTTAACACACTTGACATACATATGCACAAATACATAACAATGAATATGCACACTCCGACACAAAGACTCAGTCCAAAACCATATTTTTTCACAAAGTTATGTGCAAGGAAAAAATATGGAACTATAATAGAAGCCATTTTGCAGCCTTAACTATAGTGGTGGCTACTAGGGGCTGTTATAATTAACATGTACATACATACTCACACGCATCCACTGACCCAATGAATACTGGGGATCAGGGACTGGAGTGCAGAACATCTGCTTTGCACCAAATCGCTGGCAGATACTAGCTTAAGTCAGTGTAACCAGCCATGGGAAAAATCATTTCAGCACAGGGGGTATCGTGGCGACACAAAGTATGCAAAGCAGCTCCTACACCATCTCTCTCTCAGCTGCCGGGGTAGGAATGTGACAAGAGAAATGGGGGTAGCTGGGTCTACTCTATTTCTCACTGATCCGCAGCTGCAATATCATTCTTTTGGACCACTGGCAGTCAGCGTAACTCAGACCAGTCTGTAAGCTGTTCTAAGCTACACCAGCAGACTAGCCAGCCCAGGATTGGAGTGCGGAGCAAAAAAAGGTCATGCCCCAGAGTTGCACTTTGAGCTCCTCAGCCATAGCTGAGCCTGTATGTATTATACACATGATGCACTGAGCCCCACAGCCATTTTACACGTATTTTAAAATAGTGAACCAAATTCTGCTGTCATTTACCCCAGTGCAAATGCAGAGTAGCCCCATCGACTTATGTGGGGTTATGCTACATGTACGGTGATAAAAGTGAAAGCAGCAACTGGCCCAGTGACAGCAAGATAAAATTAACAACATATATTATCTAAGGAGTCTGAAATAAGTTTACTGACCAATAATAGCTGATGGCTGAAGTACATTCACCGCATCTACAAATGTCTTTGGCACCTGGTCTGGAGGTTGGTGCATAAATGGTTCTTGATTGGCGTCTACCTTTTGTTCTCGGCCCTAAAGATTTAAGTTGATTCCGATTGTGAGAAAGACAGGAAAGAGAATGGCAATGTGTACTGTGCTATTCCAAAGGCCTGGCAGACCCTCACCTGAACCAACAGGCCGTATTTATCAAACATCCAAATTTTCTTATACGCTTCCTCTGAAGAAATACCGCTTTCCATCATAGCCATAACAATGAGGTTTGCAATTCCAAGAGCAGCCTGACAGATAAAGAACAAGTATTTGAAAATAAAGGAAACATCCATCAGTTTAACTTACGGTACTACGAAAACCATGGTACATTTCCTTCCAATATGGTAAGAACTAACAATTACTTTCTCTCTCTCTCGCGTGCACGCGCAGAATCATTAATTTTGGGGGCTAAACCCTGCCATTGTATACATGGGTCCATCTGCTTTATGATGTCTGTATGGGTAAAGTGAGAATCTGGCCCTTGAAAATTATCCTTTTGTAAATGTTAAACCCAAACTTCAATCTAAATAATAATCTTCTGTAAAGGGGCATTTCCTTTAATACAGTTCAGTAGGCCTCCCTTATACAAAGTTCTGTAAGAGAACACAAAGAACACCCTTTTTTACAGTTCTGTGGGGTTTAACTTGTATTGCACTAGAGACCATGGCAGAACTCACCTCTCCTGCTCCAAGAAACAAAACTTTATGCTCTGTGATTGCTTTCCCAACAACCTTCTGTGCTGCCAGCATTCCCGCTAAGGCCACTGCGGCTGTCCCTACAAAGGAAATAAAAATCTCTCAGGAGAGCTGAATAGATTGACATGACAGAACATATTGGGGGCGGGGGGGAAGGGGGGAAGGTTTTCACATATGTAGCAAGAGTCAGAAGTGAACATTTTACCCTGAATGTCGTCATTGAAGGTGCAATATTTCTCTCTGTATTTCCTCAAAAAACGGAAAGCATTATGATTCCCAAAGTCTTCGAACTGAATAAGTGTGTTATGGCCGTACCTAAAGAACAGAGCATGATATTTTATCAATTGAAACACTAATAAATCAAAAATTCCTATATACACACAGAGTTGTTTAGGGCCAGATGCAGTCCTCAGGCTCTTCCTGGAAAACAGTTAAATACCATCTCTGTCTTATATATGTTTAACACAAAGGACAGGAGATGTGCCCATAAATCAAACACAAAGTCACTGGCAGAGCCAGGACTAGAATTCAGGTCTCCTGATTCATAGTCCTGTACTCTAGTCACTCGACTATATTCTCTCCTTATATGACATTTGAAAATGAAGCTGTGTGATGTTTCCCATGGCCCACTCTTTCTTGACAAATTTATGAGTAACTAATTCAATACCATACCTGTCTGTAATGGCTTCCATAAACTCATCAATCAGGTCATCATAAAGCTGTGAGCGGTCTCTTTTTTGGTACAGGCCCATGTAAAAAGGATCTTTTAATAGGGTCTATAAAGTAAACCAAAGATAGCAGCAGAATGAAATCATTCATTCAATATACACCCTCCAAAGTTCTAAGTGACATATTTCAGTCACTACCCAGAGATAAGATACTGAGAAGGATTTCATCTATCTTTCCTTCTGTGAATATTTTCACAGTTGAATTCCTAGCTAGCCATAGTCAAGGAGCCAGGAATTCTCTGATTCTGCAGCCATTGGAGCAAATGCTGCAGAAATCCTGGGTTTTGGTGGCAATTCTCTGGATTTTGTAGCAGTCACCCACCATCTTTTGCTCCCTTTCTATTTCTCCCTCTGCTTTCTCCCCCAAGTCCATCACTTTCACAAACTTGAATTCTAGCTGCCTTTGATGAGAATGCGTCATGTCTAATTGAGCTTGCAACTTAACTGGCCATGCGTGGGTCTAAAGTGTTTATGAAAAGAAATTGGTGGGGGGGGGGGGGCTGGAATAAGGAATCTTGGGAAACTGGGTAAAATGAAATACACAGGAACAGAGGAGAAATTTTCTTTTAAAAAGATAATCGGGAAGTAAAATAAGCTGAAAAGAAAAATGGGGTACATTTTCAAAGGCATAAACTCAGACCAGTCTGTAAACTCTTCTAAGCTACACCAGCAGATTAGCCAGCCCAGGACTGGAGTGGGGAGCAAAAAAAGGGTCATGCCCCAGAGTTGCACTTTAAGCTCCTCAGCCATAGCTGAGCCTGTATGTATTATACACATGATGCACTGAGCCCCACAGCCATTTTACACGTATTTTAAAATAGTGAACCAAATTCTGCTGTCATTTACCCCAGTGCAAATGCAGAGTAGCCCCATCGACTTATGTGGGGTTATGCTATATGTACGGTGATAAAAGTGAAAGCAGCAGTTGGCCCAGTGACAGCAAGATAAAATTAACTTTAATTAGCTCCTATTTGTGCCTTTGACAGTTTCCCTCCAGATGCTTAATTGGGAGAGATATTAAGTCCTCTCTTTTCATAATTTTGTTAGTAGTTAAATAGAAATAATTTGCTAAGGCATTGGAGCGTTGTTTGATTTTGCCTATAGTGAATCCATCCTCCAGAAACAAAAAAGGTCTAACAGGATCTAACTGGAAACTCTTCAGGGCAGGGACTGTGTCTTCCCATATGTTTGCACAATGGTTAGCAACAAGGAAGTCCTATCCCTGCTGGGGCATTTCTGCAATATAAATAAAACAGACAACAATACTACACTGGGAACACTATGTTACATAGCCACAGACATAAAGGAACAAGTTATGAGGTTAGGCAAATATCGACTGTTACCTGAAAGCATTACATCACTGTCCTTACAATGGGACAAATCAACATTCAGAGTAATGATGCTTTAACAAATCTGGTTCACGCTTCCAGCAGCTTAAAAAATCATGTCACTTTTTCCCATTGCTTTGCAGTTCAGACCAGCTTTCAAGTAACAGTCCAAATGCACCACTTAACTTTATATACGTAGTTGGGGATTCTCAGATCTTAATATTCAGCTTTAAATTCATTCCAAACTACTTAATATTACACAGGATAATTCCATCTTAACACAGAGTACTCACTCAAATTCATACACCTTCTTGTAGTACTAATTTTCACTGCAAACCACCATCAAAAAGTGATTTCTTTGTGGCTGGCAGAATACAGTTTAACTTACTAGATTGTCAGTTCCAACGTCGATACATACAGGCAGGCATTTATCTGGCCGTATTCCAGCACATGCTGTATACAAACATAGTTTTCCTACAGGAATTCCCATTCCATAGACACCCAGATCTCCAAGACCTAATATTCTCTCTCCATCAGTTACTACAACAGCCTTAAAATTACACAAAGATTAAAGGTAAATTTTGGTAATCATGGACATAAAGGATAAAGCAATATTGCATAAATTTTTCTTGGTAAAATTAAGCATTAAAACAAATTAAGAATAGCTTGCAAAGAATTTATTGTCTCTAGTAGCAACACTTAAGGACTAGCTAATTTTACCTAAGAGGAAATAGACAAGGTTACGTGAGTATCTGCAGTGTTCCCTGTACTGTACTTGCCTAAAGTGACCACAGGAATCAGCTATCTTGCTGCAAATAATTACTTAGTTATCTAAAACAGCTGACAAGTTTTTAAGTACCACCATTGTAAATAGACCTTGCACTTCCACTGGAGGATCTCAAAATACTTTCCAGTAACTTTAATAAAATTTAACCACCGAACACTTCTTCAAATTTGGTGTTTTTATTTCAATGTTAAAGACAGGGAAACAGAGTCACAGACTCCAAGTGTTTTGTTCAAAGTCATACAGGAAGTTTGTGGCAGAGCTGGGAATAGAACCCAGGTCTCCCAGTTCTAGGTCTTAATCCTAAAACAACAACAGTAGGTAATTCAGAGAAAGACAGGCATGTTAAGAAACAAACCTCAAAATCCTCTCCAAATAGAACTGTTAAGAAAGAAGTGTTTTGTAAATTTTATTCTACATTTTGATGATCACAACTGGCATAGGAAAGAAACATTGTCGATCTGCAGCTTTCATGCTGTAGGTCTTGAACTATAAACTTGGATTTAGAGTACAGTCCCACACATCTTTATGTGCAGAACTGTTACCAACTATATACAGCTGTCATTCTCATACAATTGCCAAGCATGCATTATTTAGCATCAGCAGGTCTCTCAATAAAACTATCCACTTTTTAAAAAGATGAGTAGGGATTCATAAAGAAAAGACAATTAGAAAATGGAGTGTTGTAGTGGTAATACCTTAACATCAGTTTCTGGCCAGTTGTCCACAATTGACCTAATATGACCTCTGTCTGAGATAGAAATAAATAATCCTCTGAAACAAAATCAGAATGGAAATACTTTTATACTTGATCATTAAAACTGCAACTCTGCTTTGCAAAACAAAGTTTTAAAGACAACGTTTTTGGTGCAAATTAATTATAAGTTTTGCAATGGTTTACACAAAAGAATATAAAAAAGAGCCAATGAATGATAGTTATAACGAAGTCTATGCAACCAAGATAACATACTAGATTAAAAAGATAGATGTAGAGCCATACAGTTGTTCACAAGACCACCTGGATTCTGTACTGCCATGAGTTAGCTTGAGTCGCACAACCAGGCAAAGCGACCCTAAAGCTAGTGTCAGCAGCCATGGCAGGACCACCTACCCCCGATAGGGATGGCAGATCAGTATAGAACTCGTGAACAGTTCTTATGCCACCCGCTTCCCTGCTGTCAGTGCAGGAGTGTCTGGAAGAAAGGAGCATGGCCAGAGCTTCTTTATGTCCCACTGACCTCTGGTTGCCACATCAACCACTGGCATAACTCAGAGCTGCTTTTAGGCTGCTCTAAATTACACTGGGGGACTGGCTCAGCCTAGCAAACATCTGGCCCAGGATCAGAGGAATGGAAAGGTGAGCTTTATGCTACCTGTCCACTCCTTGGCCACAGCCAAGGATTGAGCCTTTTATTTTCAATGTGCCAAAATCTGCAAGTGAAAGTGTTCCATATCAATTCTGAATTACAGTAGAAATAAGAATCATACTTAAGAAAATTACTTGCACTCATTTCAAAAATAAAATTACTGTCCTTACTTTGGTCTCCTAAAGATATGTCCATATTGGGAACAGGCTAGACCTACTGTCGGTGTATATACTATTGGCATTAACCTCTCAATATCATCTTGTAATATCCTGTAGAATAATTTTTCATTTCTCTCTTGGATTCCCATTATGTAGATATACCTGTAATCAAACGGGATAACAAGGCAAAAGAAGAATTAGGTTAAAATGGTTTGCATCTATCTAGAAACATACAGTGTGAAATGCCGAGGCATAAACCAATTTGTTTTAGATTTTATTTTTTGTAGCTCATGCATTTCCTTCCCCGACTCAACCCTGGCCTTGAGAAACTGATGTAAACTGGAGAATATAGAATTAAACAACAACAAAGTCTGAATAAAAATACTGGATGTACTGTACTGCGTATGGGAGCACACCAACGTATGGATGTACACAATGATAGGAGTTCATTCCCACCTCCCTCCCTCCCCTGCCACAACTGATTTGCAGTTTAAAGGCTGATTTCTTTTTGTGAGGTTTTTAATGTTATGATTTCCTAACCTCGTTCTTATCTAAATGAAAAAGTTCCCACACTGAGAATTTTTGAACACTAACCAGAATCTTATCTGGGTCCTACGATAAACAAATGAGTGGATGGACATTGTGCAAAAGAAACATTTCATTTTTTTCTAATATAATCACTGAAAATGCATTTTGGTTTTAGGATATAAATTGTAATGTTCATAGTTAAGAATAGAAATAAAGTAGCATTCTCCAGATATCTTTCTATAGCCTTCTGATGTCAAAACAGAAGTTGGAATACAAAAATATAAAATTAATGAAGTTAATTAGGGGTCTGATTCTGCAAACACCACAGATCTTAAATATTAAAAAATAAACTCTTGAATCTTTGTTTTCTCTATTACAATGCAGATTCAAAAGAGATTCATGAAGGGTTCATTTTGGGCCACTGGTTTACAGTAGAGCAGTCCCAAAAGCATTCCTAATGGAAACTATTTCATTGCTCCATTCCAACAGGCTATGTGATACTGATTCAAGTTACTTTGTTCTATGATCAGTGGACTGCAGTAGGAATCTTGATGTGGTCCTAATGTAAATCAATGATAAACCCCAAATCATTCTAGCTTTCCACTCACTGGCTCTTAGGACATTGCACCCTAACATAAGTCAACAATAATATGATAAAAACATCAAGCTATTGCAGCCAACAGGTACATCCTTTAAAAGAAAAAAAAAAGTATTTTTTAGGCTAGAGAGTTCAAAATAAGAAAAAAAACCACCAAACGATTAATCATTAAGTTCCCCATAAATGTTAAAACATCTTTTGTTTCCCTCTAGTCATAAGTTAATATATATATTAACTACTTTTGTATTGTTCCTGTCTGATTTTTAAGTCCTAAATTGATTTTTTTTCTCTCCACATCTGGGAATCTCTACAAAAATCTGAAAAATTATATATCTAGATTTGGAGACCCTGAAACTCAACTCATCCATCTTCTAAACTTCTAAAGCACAACAGAAGGACTGCCAGAAACATAACAGTCATGTTTCCACCAAGTCGCTATAATAATACAGCCTGATCCTGCAGTCCTAGCTCAGACAAAACTCCTATATAAATTAACAGAAGTTTTGCCTGAGCAAGTACTGCAAGACTGGACCTTTTATTTATGTATATTCTTTTTCACATCGCATCACAACTGTGGAGTAACACAAATGTCTTCCTTTAAATTACCACGAAACCAAGTTAGCTGCACAAGTCTGGGTGATAAATACAGTTTGCATTAATAAAAAAAATTGCCAATTATTAAACCCACTGGATGCAAGAGATCTGCCTTGATATTATAATAAATCAGATTTTCTCAGAGTCCTTTAAGCTTGCACTACACATAGGTAAGAAAAATACGGATTAATTATTACTTTTCCAAGGGGTCACTCATTTTTGCCAAATTCTTATGGAAGCGTAAGGCTTGAATGTCTTGTGTCTCTATTTTAGGAGGTAAAAGTCCTTGGAGCCCAAGCATTTGTCTTTCCTGTAATGTAAAGGCCATGCCCTGAAAACAAAAGGGGAAAAAAGTTAGTTTATGTTATTATTTACTTCTTTGTTAGCTAAAGTAGTTATTTTGTTTAAAATTTACATGTACCTGTATTTATGACTATCCATTTCTATGATGCCCATCACTACAGTTCCTAAGCACCTCACAAATATTAATGAATTAAGCCTCACGACACTGGGAAAAAGGAATTCGTATCCCTTCTTTACAGTTGGGGAAACTGAGGCATAGAGAAGTGGATGAGTTCTTGGGCAAATCATTTAAATCAGTGGCACAGACAGAACCCAGACCTCCTGACTTCCTGTGCTTTAATCATCAGCACATATATCTTCCTCCAAGCACATTTCTGCTTTTAGAACTGGATTATATCCAGATGGAGATTCCTTTGGAGATATGCTGGTTTTTAAGACTCAAGTGACATTTGCTTCTTGAAATGTTCCTTTTGAATATCCCTGTTTGAAACATTTCCCTACACACTTCTGATAATCTAGCCACCCAAAAATGTTATTTGCAGTGCCCTCAGACCTCTGCTGGGACAGACAGCATCTCAACCTGAAGCCTTCCTTTTAGTTAAGGATAAAACTGATCTCTTAATCTCTTCAACTGTAATCAACAAAACAAAACAAAAAAAGCGTTAGCCTCCTCCATCAGTTGCAACAAATTAAGTTTATGAAGGGTAAAAAAATAAAAATAAAAAAAGATTCCAAATATCCTTAGTTGTACTAATCTCAGATGCATACAAATGTCCAGGAGTCCTAAAATATTTTACTTCTTTACAAGATCTTCCTGATATTTTGTTATGAAAACCTTTACTGGTGAATTTCAAGTATCTAACCAGCAGTATAGATGGCTGGTTGTCATTGTTTGGTAGGACTTTAACCTTCAGGCTGGTAGAGTTATTGATAGTAAATTATATAATGAATTTATCCCTTTTTCTGTTTGTGAGTCATCTGCAAACAGATCCTGATTTCTGCAAATGTACTCGTTATAATCAAATACTTTCAAATTTCAACCTGTAGTTTATTTGTGAATTGTTCACTTTCATTAGTCATCATTGTTGTTATTTTTTTTTAAACTAAATTCATTTTTTCCCCCCATTTTTACTCCCTATGTAATACTTTTAGTGCATTCCATAGAGGTAAACATATCCTGGAAAGTTATGTGAAAAGGAAGTTTGCCAGCATATATGTCAGATAATTCCTGTTTTTCTGAACTGTCCCATTAATTCATTACTGTGCAGCAATTCATGCCCTATTACATGACCATCTCTCAAACTCCACATTTATCATCAATGAAACAGGTGCGGAATCTGAAATTAACAACTGGAAAACAGTAACAATATTTTCACCATATTTTAGGCACTACAAAAGTAAAAGCATCATGAAGATTCTTGATGTGAAGGAACAAAGCACAGTCTATCACTTCAGAAGGTATATAAAACATGGATCAATAACACCTTTAATGTCTATCCAATTTTTAAAATACACTGTAACCCACCCCCCCCCAAATGAGGAGTACTTGTGGCACCTTAGAGACTAACATATTTATTTGGGCATAAGCTTTCGCAGGCTAAAACCCACTTCAACAGATGCATGCAGTGGAAAATACAGTAGGAAGATATATACACACAAAGAACATGAAAAAATGCGGGTTGCCATACAAACTGTAACAAGACTAATCAATTAAGGTGAGCTATTATCAGCAGGAGAAAAAAAACTTTTGTAGTGATCATCAGGATGGCCCATTTCAAACAGTTGACAAGAAGGTGTGAGTAACAGTAGGGGAAAAATTAGCATGGGGAAATAGTTTTACTTTGTGTAATGACCCATCCACTCCCAGTCTTTATTCAAGCCTAATTTAATGGTGTTCAGTTTGCAAATTAATTCCAATTCTGCAGTTTCTCGTTGGAGTCTGTTTTTGAAGTTTTTTTGTTGGAGAACTGCGACTTTTAGGTCTGAAATTGAATGACCAGGGAGGTTGAAGGGTTCTCCGACTGGTTTTTGAAAGTTATAATTCTTGACATCTGATTTGTGTCCATTTATTCTTTTTCGTAGAGACTGTCTGGTTTGCCCAATGTACATGGCAGAGGGCACTGCTGGCACATGATGGCATATATCACATTGGTAGATGTGCAGGTGAACGAGCCTCTGATGGTGTGGCTGATGTGATTAGGGCCTATGATGGTGTCCCTTGAATAGATTTGTGGACAGAGTTGGCAACACGCTTTGTTGCAAGGATAGGTTCCTGGGTTAGTGTTTTTGTTGTGTGGTTGCTGGTGAGTATTTGCTTCAGGTTGGGGGGCTGTCTGTAAGCAAGGACTGGCCTGTCTCCCAAGATCTGTGAGAGTGAGGGATCATCTTTCAGGATAGGTTGTAGATCCTTGATGATGTGCTGGAGAGGTTTTAGTTGGGGGCTGAAGGTGATGGCTAGTGGCGTTCTGTTACTTTCTTTGTTGGGCCTGTCCTGGAGTAGGTATTGTAGTTGTAAGAACGCTTGATAGAGATCTTGTAGGTGTTTGTCTCTTTCTGAGGGGTTGGAGCAAATGCGGTTGTATCTCAGAGCTCGGATCGTGTGATGTGGTCTGGATGAAAGCTGGAGGCATGTAGGTAAGTATAGCGGTCAGTAGGTTTCCGGTATAGGGTGGTGTTTATGTGACCATCGCTTGTTAGCACTGTAGTGTCCAGGAAGTGGATCTCTTGTGTGGACTGGTCCAGGCTGAGGTTGATGGTGGGATGGAAATTGTTGAAATCATGGTGGAATTCCTCAAGGGCTTCTTTTCCATGGGTCCAGATGATGAAGATGTCATCAATGTAGCGCAAGCAGAGTAGGGGACGAGAGCTGAGGAAGCGTTGTTCTAAGTCAGCCATAAAAATGTTGGCATATTGTGGATACATGAGTACCTTTAGCTGTGTGCCATGGTAGTCCATGCTAACATTTTATCCTTAACCATACGGAACTATCCCACCAGTGAAAAGTACATTATCTCTGTCAGAGTTCTTGGTTAGATCCCTTAAAACAATTTACTTAATTACCACTGCGACCTTAAATACTTTGGCATGACATTCTCTTAATTCCCCCTTGTGACTACAAGTCTTCTGGTTCCTTAATAAAAAGCTCAAGGCTTGTTTGATATATTTTATTAATAGCTACCCACCCTTGTTTATGTGACGTACTTGCTTTTTTTTTTTTTGTCCCCCAGCCTACAGATATCTTCAGTGTTGCTTGAGTGGCTGCAGTGTTAACATGTTGGAATTTTTTTTAAATGGCACTACAGTTTCCCACACTGTATATCTGGACAACTCAAGTCTTCACACTGAGCTGCATCTTAATTACTGGTCAATCCCTGAAGCCAACGATGCAATATTTTGGCTATTTCTCCTGCTGCACCTATGTCCACTCTATTCACTCCTCCTCCTCCTCTTCCCCTGCCTGCAAAAATGAGGATGTGACCATACCTAATCTAGGACAGCACTATCAAGATCCTCCAGGGACCTGCCTTCACTTGTTTTCTCTCATACAGTATGCTTTTTGACTACCCTTCCCCTTCTTTTTCTATTCTCACCCTCTCCTCCCTGCTGATCGGGCAGCACGCTGCTTATATCCTTGGAGGTGATGATCACCCTCCATTCACAATGACTTCAATAAGAGCCAAGGGGCCTAAGCAGCTCTGAAAAGGTGCTCCGCATGATGGAGCACTAGGTCCCCAGTGGTCACTTTTTTATTGATGCAAAGAGCTATAGAAGAGCTAGGTATTATTTAATTGTGCTTGGTTGTTTACTTGCTAATTCACAAAGTTCACTGTTCTACAACAAGTCTCCAGTCATCAGTGCAAATGAACAAGGTTCACCCACATGAATGAAATGTCTATTTTATGTCTCACATAACCTTTATAATCATAGTTGACTGGTCGCTTATATACAGCACAGGAAATATGTTTTTCCTGTGGTTTCCGTCCTTTCCCCATATTTTTCACTTAATGTAGTGCTTGTGGAAGGTGCTGGATTGACAACACGATGTCACAGAAGATATCAAACACAGACAACATTAGCATAAGCTTCCCAGAATTTCCCATCAACATATCTCACACCCTGACATGAGGCTACTAGTTAATTTGGTCTCTGTGCCCAACGCCTAACCTCTCTGGTGAGACCTGCAGCAAGGATGCCAACTGTTCTATTTAAACCTCTGTTTGTTTGGAACTAGGTGGAAATCACAGATCTACTTCACAAAGGCCACCAAACAGCCATCAGATAGCAGGCGGTAACTCTCACTCATTCATATGAATCAGTCACTTCCATGCTGAAGTCTCTGCATACCATCACTGATCCCCTGAGCCGTCTGGATCCTTTAGAACTTATTTCCAAGCACACGCTGATTTGGCAATGCTGAAGTCACTAGCACAATGGATTGTAATTGTTCACCTAGCATTTCATCTAGACCAGTGTGGGCGAACTACAGCCTGGGGGCCACATCCACCCTTCAGACGTTTTAATCCGGCCCTTGAGCTCCTGCTGGGGAGTGGGGTCCGGGGCTTGCCCCACTCCACGTGTGCTGTGGCTCCGCATGGCTCCTGGAAGCAGAGGCATGTCCCCGCTCCAGCTCCTAAACGTGGAGGCAGCCAGGGGGCTCCGCATGTTGCCCCCACCCCAAGTGTCGCCCCCGCAGCTCCCATTGGCCGGGAACCATGGCCAATGGAAGCTGCAGGGGCAGCGCCTGTGGATGGGGCAGCATGCGGAGCCCCCTGGCCATGCCTCCACGCAGGAGCAAGGGAGAGACATGTCACTGCTTCTGGGAGCTGCTTGAGGTAAGCGCCACCCAGAGCCTGCACCCCTGAACCTCTCCAGCACCCCAACCCCGATCCCCCATCTACCCTCTGAACTCCTCAGTCCCAGCACAGAGCACCCTCCTGTACCCCCAATCCCACCCCAGAGCCTGTACCCCCAACCAGAGTCCCCACCCTCCCCACCCCTCTGCCCCAGCCCAGACCCCCCTCCTGCACCCTGAACTACTCATTTCTGGCCCCACACCAGAGCCCACAACCCCAGCTGGAGCCCTCACCCTCTCCTGCACCCCAACCCCCAATTTCATGAGCATTCAATTTCCATACCCAGATGTGGCCCTGGGGCCAAAAAGTTTGCCCACCCCTGATCTAGACCAACATTTCTCAAATGCGGTCACCAGGGGGTTTCTCTGTGTCCATGACAGCTTCCTGAGAGGTGACTGGGGGGCGGGGGGGAGAGGAGGCGGCAAAGCACTACCCCCTCCCCATCCTTCCCTGTTCCTCCTGGATACGCAGCCCTGCACGGCCACTGGAGACAGGTGGGGCACAATGCTGGAGGAGCCCGGTGAGTTCTCTACCTGGGCTTAGGGGCGGATGAGGCTTGGGCTTCAGCCCTGTGGTGGCTGGGAGGCAGGCTCCAGCAGTGGGACTTAGGGAGCCTGGCTGCGCGGAGCAGGGCTCCAGCCATGGGACTTCAGATGACAACACCCGGCTCCAGCTGCAGGTTTTGGGCGCTGACCGCCAGCTCTGGCCATGGGGCATCAGTTCAGGATCCAACCCCTGGCCATGCAGCAGCAGGCTCCAATCCCTGTCTCTGGCCATACAGCGCCAGCCACGCGGCACTGGCCCCCGACCTCGGCCACTGGCCCTGGGCACCGACCCCGGCTGTAGCCGCTGGCCCTGGGCACCAATCCCCAGCTGTGTGCTCTGACTCCCAGTCCTGCCCACTGGCTCAGGGCGCACGGCAGCAGGCACCAATCCCCGGCCCCGGGTGTGCACCTATCCCCAGGTGTGCAGCAGCAGGTGCTGGCTTCAGCCCCATGGCGGAGGGCAGTGACCCCTGGATCCGGCCATGTGGCCCCGCGCCCCAGCACCTAGCTCTGGCCCCATGGTGGCGGGCACTGGCCCTGCGCTCCAACCCCCTGCTCCAGGGGCAGGCACTGACACCCTCCCTGGCCATGCAGCTCCTGCCCCCAGCTCCAGTCTCTGGCCACAGACACTGACCCCCCCCGACCGCATGGCGGCAGGCACCAACCCCCAGCTCCAACTGCGCAGCTGCGGGGCTCACCACCCACCCTCCACCCTCTTGGCCCCACATCCATGCCCTCCTCCCCATTGCCCCTGGACCCTACTGCCTTCCTGGCTCCACATCCACCCCTCCATCACCCCAGGCCCCCACTGCCTCTCTCAGCCTACATCCGTTCTACCATGGCCCCCACTGCCTCTGCCTCCGACCCCTTGTCCCCCATCCGGGGCTTAATTTGTCCTGGGACTTGCTGAGAAAAGTGACATTAACAAACATGCAAATATCACTTTTCACAGCCTTCCTGATAGCTACTAAGTGTCCTGTGAAAAGTGATTGATATTAACAAACATACAAATATTACTTTTCACAGTAATATTTTTATTATCGAGTCTACAAAAAACCCCTACATAAATTACAATGATGTGAATGTGTATATGTCGTATTTGTTTTTCTTAAAGTTAATCAAATATTTTAGGGAAAAAAAGTGTCAATAAGGCCACCAGCGAGAGTGGTGAGACACCAAAAAATTTGTTGTGCGAACCCCTGATCTAGACTGTGCACGGTCACTAAACGACTCAATTGGAGATATTTTGTTAAACTGTTGGTCTTCTAATTGAACAATCTTGTTTGGTTTTATTTTCCCTTGAAACACGCAAAGGCATCACATCTACAAAAAATTCAGCAGCTTTGAGGTGGATGACTGAACTAAGGTAAATGAGCTGTAAGTCTAAAGCCTACATACATTTTTGACATGTCTAACACCTTCTCAATCAGAAAAGGAAAACAAGCTGCAGATTTTACAGTTTAACTCCTCTTCACATTTAGGTCCTTCAAGAACAGATAATAAACCTCAACACAAGTGAGGCCATCTTTAGAAGTTAGACGTAGAGTATGTTTTTAATCTCAGGAATAGCCAATCCACCTGCTAAACAATTATTTTCCTTGTCCTCCCTGATCTCTTGGTCTGTATCTATCTGTTGCTTCTTCACTTATACTTAGATTGTAAGCTCTTTGGGGCAGAGAGCATCTTTTTGGCATAATGAGGCCCTGGTCCATGACTGATGCTGCTAGGCACTACCACAATACAAATAGTGAATACTGTAACAACCTTTATAGTTGACTACAGTAAACTGTATTTGGTTAACTATATTCCAAGCAGCAAACAAGCTTACTTATTTTTACACAGCAGTTAACGCTGACATAACAAAAGGCCTTTAAAGTTAAGTCATTGTAATTGGAGTCCTTGTCATAGAGCAGCTTTGCGAAGTCATGGAAGAATGTAAAGACAGGTTCATGCAGTTACAGATTGTTCTGAAATCATTTGGTTGAAGTGACAAGGACATTACCAATATAGCTTTTCACCTTTCCTGGGCTGCCCTAACAATAGAACTTGAAAGCTGGACTTTTGAAACAAACAAATTCAATTAATTTATGCATTCGGCACCCATGGGAACCAGTTCATGGGCAAAAAGGTCAGAGCACTTAAATTCTTGTATTTGCCAAGCAATGAAGCAGGTCGAGGAGTTATGGGGTGGGAAGTTTAATGGTCACAAAAAGTATGGGGTTGAGATCTGGGTCTGAAAATTTCATCAGCTGGCATCTTACAGCTTTTAATATGGCATTTAGTCCCCATTATTATGGGTCCCAAGTGGTAAGAGAGACAAAATATTAAGTAACATAAGTGAATGAGACTGCAACACAACTAGACCCCCTGCCAACAAAAGATCCTACAATGAGACGACAATCTCAGCAGGTCCACAACAATGGATACCAAAGTCTGTAATTTATCCATACATCAGGTTCAACAGTGCAATTTTTCCTCACACCACGCCAGCCATTGGTCTCATCTCCAATACAGCAAGACCGTCTACAATTGCAAGGGTAAATCAATTTCCATCCCCAGTCAGACATTAATTTTTCTGCTGAGCTGCTGAACAAGGGACCGCATTTAGTATTGCTACTTGTTGCCCAACAGACAAACGGTATCACCTAGTCGTTTCACAGAACCACTCAAACAGCTGCCAGAGTATAACAGACTCCTCATAGACTAGAAGGCTCTTTATTTCATTGTCAACTGTCTGAATCAAAATGGATACTGTGAATTAAGTGCGACAACAAATTTCTTCTCTTCAAATATTGCATTTTGCTCCATTTATCATAAAATTACATCATTGAAAAATAAAATGTAGAAGCTACTGCCAAAAGCAAGCATATATTGTTTTCCTTTCTGACCATTGGTGCACAACCAGTGCTTGGAAAAGCTTGAGGGCTTTGAAGTAATTTCCACTGGTCTGCTAAGAGCTTTTAGCTCAGAGAAGTCACAAGACTTTGTACCTTGACAAATCACATAATTCTCCTCACACTCCACTTTCTACATGATTTTAGCAGGCACTAAGTTTCAAAGCACTAGAGATCTCTATCTGTTGAGGTGTTTGTACAGCACTCACCCCTGTGGTATCTGAGCACCCTATCAAATTATATAAATCCATGTAAGTGGTCTGAACAAAGACATATGTTTTGTCTTCTCCCGCTCCTTTCAGGAGTAGTTAGAAGTCACTCTTTATATCTCACTATTCTTTTCTCCACTATCCCAGGAGCAGCAGAGTAAGGGATTTTTGTCTCCTATTATGGATAGGATACAACAAAGAGATAGGTGTTATATTTTCCTCCAAGCCGATCAGGGTTGTGATCTTCCTCATCTCTTACAGAGGGGAGTTCACAGCCTTGGACCAGCTGCCAAAAAAGCCTGACTTCAGCTCCCATTACCCCTATCTTAACTCTTGAGAGTTTCATTGTCCCCATGGATTGCAGCTGCCCTTGAATATCTCCTTCTGCAGTTAAGAGGCTGTTTTCTTAGGGTGAAAGCCCTCCCCAATGCAGAGGGCCAACACAATGCTGATGTACAATAACTGAAGTCCCACTTAAAACCAGTTTCTAAGTTGCATGAAGACCTTTTGCTGGCCCTCTTCATGGGGGTGTTTCACACTGAGATGGCTTAGTTCCAGCCCAAGGACAACTAAGAGGACTTAGAGTTAGAGATTAATACTTTCTACCACTTGAAAGGCGGGATTCAAAGCTGGTATCACGGATATAAAATATTGGTCTTGAGTTTCAGTGTTTCTTGAAATACTAAAGCCAAGTTGGAATTAAACTGGACAAAAGCAAGAGGGTAATCAGAAAGATGGGATTTTTAATTCATGATGGGGGATGGAAATATAAATTACTATGTTATGCTTAGGGCCCTACCAAATTCACAGTCCATTTTGGTCAATTGGTCAATTTGGTCCATTTGGTCAATTTCACGGTCATAGGATTTTAAAAATCGTAAATTTCATGAGTTCAGGTATTTAAATCTGAAATTTCAGGGTGTTGCAATTTTAGAGGTCCTAACCCACAAAGGAGTTGTGTGTGTGTGTGTGTGTGTGTGTGTGTGTGTGTGTGTGTGTGTGTGTGTGTGTGTGTGTGTGTGTGTGTGTGTGTGTGTGTGGGTGGTGGTGGTGGTGGTGGGAGCCTGCAAGGTTATTGTAGGAGAGGTTGCGATATTGCTACCCTTACTTCTGCACGGCTGCTGGCGGCGGCACTGCCTTCAGAGCTGGGCAACTGGAGAGCGGCGGCTGTTAGCCGGGCACCCAGCTCTGAAGGCAGAGTTGCCGCCAGCAGCGGTGCAGAAGTAAGGCTGGCATGGTATGGTATGGTATTGCCACCCTTACTTCTGCGCTGCTGTTGGGTGCCCGGCTAACAGCCGCCGCTCTCCAGCCGCCCAGATCTGAAGGCAGCACAGAAGGGGGACAATACTGCAACCCCCCTAAAATAACCTTGTGACCCCCTGCAACTCCCTTTTGGGTCAGGCCCCCCAGTTTGAGAAATGCTGGTCTTCCCTGTGAAATCTATATAGTATAGGGTAAAAGCACACAAAAGGCCAAATTTCATGGTCCACGGTCCAAATTTTCATGGCTGTGAATTTGGTAGGGCCCTAGTTATGCCATTGGAAATCAGGGATTTGTAGGAGTGATAATGGCAGAAAGTCTTTGTTGCTAGCCCTGATATCATAGCTCTAAGATATTAAACTTTAAATCATCACTGAATCCTCAGTCTTGTATATCTTTTGTGGCGCTGATCCAGCACTGAACAGAATCAATCCCTCACATCAGTATAATTTTCAATCCCAGAACAAGATCCACAGGACTGTTACTAGCTGGACATCAGATATTTGATAAATGCACGCTACTAACCTTGTTTGTTCTTGGGTTTAACATCAGCGGCTTGCCTTTTTCTTTTGTGTGCACGGTGCGACATGCCAATGCACAGGGAGTGGCAACTACTCTTAATCGGGAGAGCATTTCTTATAGTTCACCTGAGAAAAAAGAAATGAAATAAATCAAATATAAAAATACTTAACCACATGTTCACATTTCTATGCCTGCTAACATAAGAGGGAGAAACCGATACACATCAGATAGTGCTAGCCTGGGGAGTCCTAGGCTTATAACCAATAATATTTTGTGGCAGCCAGGAAGAAGAAAGTGGAGAATATTTCTGTAGAAGAGGGGGAGGGGGTCCTCACAACTACGCTGACATGTCCATAGTGCACTACATAGACCCTCTGACTTGGGTCTGTGGCTTGAGCTGCATGCACATGGCAAAATGGCTTGGACCTGAGTCTCAGTGGGACTTGGGTTCTGACCCACCCCCTACCAGGATCCTAAGACCCGGATCCTGAGTGCTTGCTGACCCAAGTCAGACTGATTTGCGTGTGGACAGAAGCGATGCTTGGGCTTAGACTTGAGTCAGAGCCCGGGCTTAGTGAGCAATGTAGACATACCCTGAGTCGACAGAACATTGGAAAACTGGTACATTTATTATTGTACAAGGGACTGTATTCAGTCAGCATGTGCCATGAATTACCCGATATTTGCACCCTGTACTTAGAATAGAAAACTGCTGCTGGCCAATATTGACCTTTTAATGGCGACCAATAAACTTGCCACCAATGTAAACACCAAGGAGGAGAGAATTATATAGGATAGTACAGAAAAGAACAATGGAGGCTGAATGTCAGGAAAAACTTCCTGACAGAGAAAATATATTGGCCTGTGCAATAGTCTCCTAAGGGAAGTAATGGAAACCCTGTTACTTAGCACATTTAAAACTAGACTAGAGGAAAAACTAGTAAATGTAAAAGAGGCAATAAACAAGATAAACTAACAGGTCTCTTCCACCTCTAGACTCTTATTTCAGCCCTTAAAAAAATGGAGCTCTGCTGAGACAACTGGTGGGTATGCATTTCTGCAGGGTGTAATTTTCCAGAGCCTCCTTGTAAGATCCTGTTAGTGTTACCTTACAAACCTAGAGCCCAATCCTATGAAGTACTGAATGTCCTCAGATCCCATTCGGTTCAATTATTATTATTTGGATTGTGGTTAGATTGCAAGATCTTTGGGGCAGGGACTACCACTTACACGTTTGTACAGGTCCTGGCCTGACAGGCCTCTAAGTACCACCATAATATAAACGTTTAATAATAATTGTAACCCCAGAGGCCCAAAACAGGGTTGTGGCCCACTGTGTCAGGAACTGTACAAATACACACAAAGACACAGTCTAAAGAGCTTACAGATGAAGGATGTAGTGTTGATAATCCTCAGAACTTCACAGTAGGGGGCCAGAGGTAGCAGATTTTTGTTACATTTTAATGCTTTGCTCCTGTGTTACATCAAAGCCAGGCTTTCCCAGTCAAATACAGAGCTGGGTTAGCTTTCACATGCACGTACATTTGCTTTCATAAGGCACACACATTTGTTCAAGCGAGCAATAATATGCTCACAACATCAAAACTGAATAATAAGCTGCACAGGGAGCCCTTACCTAGTAACAAATTCAAAACTATCAAAAGGAGTGTAAGCCATTTTTGAATAGTGAAATGCTACCTGGTTTGGTTTTATAAAATGATTTATAGGTGGACCACAAATTACATTAGGGAACGACACTATCTTAAACATAACTTGAATATTTGTAGCAGAAGTTATGTCTTTTAAATTATCTAATCAGCTGTTAAACACTATATGATGGAAGGGAAATACCATATAGTATAATCTGATAACAATTTCCTTGAAAACCGTTCAAGAGTATCTAACAAAATGCTTAGGAAAATTATCTCCCACTCTGCCCCCCCCCATATTTGGATTTCTTCATTGCCCACAGAGGAGAGTTACAAACACCAGAAGTACCAACTGATTGGTCAACCACACACCTTATTTGGAACCGGAAGTACACGATCAGGTAGCAGCAGAGACCAAGAAAAAAAAAGAAAAAAAAAAAAAAAAGGCAACTACAGTACAGTACTGTGTTAAATGTAAACTACTAAAAAAAATAAAGGGAAAGTTAAAAAAAAGATTTGACAAGGGAAGGAAACTGTTTCGGTGCTTGTTTCATTTAAATTAAGATGGTTAAAAGCAGCATTTTTCTTCTGCACAGTAAAGTTTCAAAGCTGTATTAAGTCAATGCTCAGCTGTAAACTTCTGGAAGAACCAGAACGTTTTGTTCAGAGTTACGAACATTTCAGAGTGACAAACAACCTCCATTCCCAATAACGCTGATGTTCTACTGTAACAGAACGCTACCCCTATTTACACAGCAACTGTACTCTGTTTCTCAATCACTGCTCCTTTGTTTGTATGTATGTGCCTTTCACTTTAAGAAAGTGTGATTTGAAGCACATACGTGCAGTGGGTTTGTTGTAAAGTACATTAGTTTAGTGTTTGTAGACAGGGTAATGGAAGTCTTGTTAGTATTAAAAACAAATGCTGCTTTTAACAGAGTAATTCCTCACTAGGTGGTGGTGGACTGAACACAGCTGGCCTGTCAGAATTAATCAGCAGTGCTGACAAAAATAACTTTGTAAAGAACAGGGTCTGACAAAACAAAATTAAATTCATGCTACAAACTGTCATCATTTGGGCACGGCAAATTCAATTCTGAGTACAGTTTAAATTCTAGCCACTTGTTTACCATTATTATGCAATTTCAAATTAATGCTCCATACATATGAAGCCAAAATTATTTGAGATAGCAATGCAAAAGTAACATTTAATATACATCAGCATTCTCTGAGGCTGGTTTCAATTTGTCAGTACTAAATATCTTAAACAAGGAACTACAATTAAGCCAAACCCAACCTCTTTCCTGTAACTGAATTCGATCACCTCACTGCAACAAATGAGCACTTATGAACAAAACAGTACTCCCTTTCCTCTTTTGAATGCAGGAGGTTTAATTCCAGGTACTGTATATCCCAATAAAATGGATTAGTCATTTTTTTTTGTCCTGGACTCTCCTTCCCCAGATCTATTACTTATTCATTTCTTTTTCATCCTATCTCTTTTATCATTCCCCTGAACTGACCTCCCTTGTTCCATTCTCTTCAATTCATTTCCACATTTCCAGCTCACACGGACCTTTGCATTTTAAAATAAAGGCCTAAATCTTGCTCCACAAAACTCTTTGACTTCGATGGGAGTTACAGACATACTTAAAGGCAAAACTTAACCTTAATTTTTTTTAAATATAAATGAGAGCCAGAGTTATTTACTGCTTTATAAAAGTTTAGTAAGACAAACAGGCCCGGGGGCAGACCCTCCAACTGCAGGATTGAGCCTCTACAAAATTACATTTTGTATTTGCAGTACAACAGCTGTTCAGATGAACAATCACAAGGCAGTGCTAATACCTTTTAGACAGTTTGTAAGTGGGTGCTGGAAGGGTTTGTAGAAGAGTGTTTTTAAAGAGGGATCTGAGTTGAGGTGGTGATGTTTTGCTACATAAGACAACCAGAAAAAGGAGGGAAGTCAGTTGTGGGAAAAAAAAATATATAAAAGGAAGTGAAAGCAGAGATGTAAGCAGAGGTGCAGTTCTGAACAGGGATAAGAAGAGAGAACACAGGAACCGAAAGAGGAATAACACGCCAACTAAAATCTGCCAGCATAATCAAAACTAGACTTTTCCCTCCCCTTTTACCTTCAGTAACTGATAGTACAGTAAGCAACAGCCCTAAACAGAACTGTGTTATACAACCAGATTTGATTCAATATAGCCAGTAATTTTTAGCACAATATTGCTTACATTTTGTGTCACTGTTTAACTGCGTCTACATTTTTCAGCATATTGGATGACCGTTTTCCTCCGTGGAGTATCTTATCAGGAGGCATCTGGCCAGTTCAAACTAATTATTAGTATTATACAAGTGCACTTATCTAAGAGCAAATGTTTTTGTTAGTACAATTACGGATTTGTTAAATTTCAAAGGCTGCTTTTAGGGAAAAATATTCATTATACTTTTATAGGTACAATTACATTCCCAATTGAATCATGTAGTTCACAGAGCCAATTAAAGCAGTCTGCTTCAATTAACATTGACGCTTATCTGGGTCACGAATTACAGCTTTAATACTTAGTAATATGTTTCAGCAGAGATGCAATTCATGTTCAAAGGCTTTGCAGCCATCCCTCAGTTTCAACGACAACTGATCATAAAAATAATATTTCAAGTATTTCTTCCTATACAAAATGTCAGAGTGCTGGGATAGCAAATTAGTACAATTTTCCTTTAATATACAGAATGCACTTATCAATAACTAGAATCAGTAATAAACGTTTATTTTAAATATCGGGTGAAACTCTTAATTTAAAGGATTGCACAGGCCTCACTAAGCTTCCTGAGTTTCTAGGAAAACAAAATGTTTATTACATAGTAGTACCACCTTTGGCCCAGCCAGCGTTGTCACATACAGCAGTAGCAATTGTTTTGTGAATCTGTACAGTCCTGAATCATGGCTAAGTCCTTTTTTCAGTTTAAACCAATTTTTACTGAAAAATTCCTGGGTTTTACAAGTATTATTCATTTTTTTTCCTGATTTTCACCCTACGTTTGTAGCTTTCAAATTTATAAAAAATAACTTGTTTTATTAGGAAAATACAATACATTGCATGAGATATATATATTACGATAATACATTAGCCTGTGTGTATATGCAAAGCTCCCTGTTGAAGTAAGGCTATGTATTAGTCTAGAAGATGCACACAATAAACCAACAGGCACACACGCAAGCTCTGAAGGGCGTGTGCATCTGAACGTACTGATGAACCTCATGCCCATCACATACACATTTCAAGCTGATAGCAGATAACAGTTTAAAGATTTTACATACTAAAACGGGAAGAAAATGAAAATCTGTATCAGAATACGTTTCAGAGGACAAGGAAATATTCAAAAGTTTAAAAAAAAACAAGAAAAGGATGAAGTTGAGTGTATGCACTGCAAATGGTGTGGCCCAATTATTAAATGTTAATATTTGTAGGCTAATAGTTCCAAGTTTACAACACTAAACTGTTTATTCAAATGAAAAGTTTTATTTGGGGATTAGAGGTGTATTGTTTTCTTAAACTCAGCGGTGGCACAGTGTTCTGAGTTCTGTTTCAGTTCTGCAATAAACCACATTGATGAATGGAATTCAAAGCATTAACCTACGGAATACCTTTCCCCTGTCTTTCCAACCATCAAAATAAACCCCGATATTTACCCAGAAAAACTATTAATTTTTTTTGCACTGATTTTCACCCATTTTTGTTGTTGTGGTAATAAACACTGATAAATTCCCAGGAAAAATTAAATAAAGTAAGAACTGAAAACAAAGGGCCCTAATCATGGCACAGGAATGGAGGTTTGGGATTTTGTTAACTAAACATGGCTGATCTTCCCAAGTATGACACACACACTCTCTCTCTCTCTCTCTCTCACACACACACACACATAAAGCAGACTATAATTCTGAAATTGGGCGAGTTCCAGGTCTGAATGCACTTCCCTTTAGGTCTTTTAAAAACAAACAAACAAACCTTCCCTCCACCTAGCAGATTCCACCAGGGTTACTTCACTTGGAGGAAAGTGCTTTGCTGAGTGCGAGATATGGGGCCATTTCCATTTGCCTTAAGGGTGGCCTTAAATTACATACGTGTATGTATAAGAGAGGCCAGAGTTCATATTTGGGAGTCAGGTGTTCTGGATCCTATTCCATATTCTGCCACTGATTCATTCGGACACTAAGCTAGTCATTTCAATGTTGTGTGCCTCAGTTTCCCCAACTACAGAATGGGGATATTTAGGTACCTGTCACAGGAGTTACAACACAATTTTAACTGACATCTGTAAAGTGCCTTGAGATTCTCAGATGAAGGAAGGTACTATGGAATTAGGAAGTATTATACAATGCATTTGCAGATGCTGACTGTCTCAAACAGCAGTAGTAAACAGGCCACCTGAGACACAGGTGAATTTTAGACCTCTTTTTCCCTCATCATTGCGTGGCCAAATCAATCCAATAGTGGGTCTGTAGCCTCCAACAAGGGAGGAGAAACATTAAATCTAAAGTAGTTATGCGGGGAACATGCCTCTGACCTACACAGTTTGAGACATTCAGCGCAGGAAATGCCCACCAGTTCAATTAAAACAAACAAACCTGCAGGACGCGTGTGGACTTAACTTCTTGCAGCATTCGATATAAGCTGGAGTTCTCACAGTCCAAATAGAAAGAAGTACTAGATTATAAGGCTATGACTACACTACAGACCTTACATCGGCACAGCTGTCCCAATGCAGCTGTGCCACGGTAAGGTCTCCCATATAGCTGCTCTATGCCGACCGGAGAGAGCTCTCCTGCCGGCATAACTAAACCACCCGCAACGACTGGCCGTAGTCATATGCATCGACTTCTAGTTTTCCCTGAGGGTGCTCCACCCCTGCTCTGTCATGAGGCCTCGCCCCCACTTCACCTCTTCCCCCAAGGCCCTGCCCTCATTCCACCTCTTCCCACCCCCGCTCCACCCCCTCGAGGCCCCTGCCCGCCACTCACTGCTCTCCCTCAAACCCCTCCCAGATTAGCTCAGTGGGGGCACAGCCAAACAGCTGTGGCTGGTGGGTGCTAAGCACCCACTATTTATTTCTGTGGATGCTCCATAGTTGGCATCTATGGTGCTAGCTATGTCAGCAGGAGAGCGTCTCCCACCCACACAGTGCTGTCCACACTGGCGCTTTTGTCTTTGAAACTTGCGTTGGTCAAGGGGATGGTTTTTTCACACTCCTGACCGACAAAAGTGCTAGTGTAGAGAAAGCCTATGTCTAGCGATATCGAGAGACTCATAAAAGCTCCTATCTCACCACACAATGTGAGAGAAGTCTTTAATAGAGTAAGTGATCCAGCAGTTACTGTTCTGGTGTTCTTAATACAATGATCTTATTAGGTTCTAAAGCAGCCTTGCCCAGCGCTATTTTGTGGAAGGTGCTGTTCTGATTTAGGGCTCAATCCTGCAAAGGCATGTGCTTAACTCTATTACCATGAGTAGCTCCACTGATTTCAATGGGAAGACTCATGGTAGGAAAGTTAAGCACTTGCATAAGCGTGTGAAGAATTGGTGCCCTAGTCTGAAGAATTCTCATAAGGACTGTGGATGGTGAAGTGCTCATGAGGCTTCCTTCAAGTGTGAAGGGCCTTAACCCAGCAGAACCAGCATGGTTTCACTGCGAAAAGCGGGGTGAGGAGAGAGAGCAAGTTTCAGAACAATATTTTGAGGTATTCCCAGGGACTCCCAGCACTGCAACTGACAGGGGACACAGTGAGGGAGGAATGGAACAAAACCAGAGAGGATCCATGGTCATTGCTCCCTTCTTTTCCAGTAGCAGTTCCACGGCTACCCTGCACTTGGAAGAGAAAATACTTTCCTGCAGAAAAGCCCAGAACAGAGCCTAACCATTTGGGTTGCATGCTAAAATTAGATGTAGCCTAAATAGGAGCAACATGGGAACGATTCACAGTTATAAGTAAGGCTCAGTCATTCCAAACATACTGAACAGCCAAATACTTCTTTTTAAAAAGTGTTCCCCCCTGAACAACAAAAAGACTCTAAAAACACATAACTAAAATTAGACACTAGCTCATGCAACAGTTCAAAATGGTTCCTTCCACTGTTACTGTTGAAATGGAAACTTCTGTTGCAATCTAACAGAACATTTAATGAGCATCCACCAAAGCACAGCATGCTAAGGCCCCATTGTGTTTGGTATTGTACAAACACAGAACAAAAAACAAAGGACAGTCCCTGTCCCAAAGAGCTTACAATTTGTAGTCTCATCACATTCTCGGTTTATATGAGACAAGCTTCTAGTTTCTTGTCAGGTATCACCTACCGGATTCATATGACACCACCGTATGTTATTTCCAAGGAGTCATGATGAGCACAGAAGGCCCATACCAAGCTCATGATCACACATATGCAGTAATGAGCTGCCAAAATCTTAACAACCCGTTCCCTCCTCACCCCATGAGGGGGTCGTGGCCCACCCCCACCCCCCAGGACTCCTGCCCCATCCAACCCACCTGCATTCCTTGATGCCCACCCCCCGGACTCCTGCCCCATCCACCTCTTCCCCTGTCCCCTGACTGCCCCCAGAACCAGGCAGGAGGGTCTCATGGGCCACCGTAGTGGGTGCCCACCCCGCCCCTAGGAGCCAGAGGGACCTGCCGGGGGGCAAGGTGGGGAGTCCTGGCGGTGCTTACCTGGGGCAGCTCCCAGGAAGCATCCAGCAGGTCCCTCTGGCTCCTAGGGGAGGGGGAGCGTAGCTGGGGGGGGGAGCAGGGAGAGCAGCCGCTCCCCCCACTGATCACATCAAAAGTGGAGCCTTAGGCACCGACTCTGTGGGTGCTCCAGGGCTGGAGCACCCATGGGGAAAATTTGGTGGGTGCAGAGCACCCACCGGCAGCTCCCCGCCGCCGGCCCCAGCTCACCTCACCTCCGCCTCCACCCCTGAACGAGCCACCACGCTCTGCTTTTCTGCCCCTGCTTCCTGCAAATCAGCTGTTCGCGCGGGAAGCCGGGGGGGCTGAGAAGCAGGCGGCGGCTTCGCACTCAGGCCCAGGGAGGTGGAGGTGAGCTGGGGCAGGGAGTGGTTCCCCTGCACGCCCCCCAGGTTACCTGCTGGTACGCGGGTGGCCCTCCTCCCGCCCCAGCTCACCTCTGCTCCGCCTCCCTGGGCCTGAGTGCGAAGCCACCACTTGCTTCTCAGCCCTCCAAGGCTTCCCGCGCAAACAGCTGATTCATGGGAAGTGGGGGCGGAGATGCAGAGCGGGGCGGCATGTAACTCAGGGGCAGAAGCGGAACGGAGGTGAGCTGGGGCCGGGGAGCTGCCAGTGGGTGCTCTGCACCCACCAAATTTTCCCCGTGGGTGCTCCAGCCCCAGAGCACCCACAGAGCCAGTGCCTAAGGTGCCACTTTTGGCCGGTCGTTAAATTTGGAAGCCCTTTTAGAACCGGTTGTCCCTCGCCGGACAACTGGTTCTAAAAGGGCTTCTAAATTTAACGACCGGTTCTAGCAAACCAGTGTGAACCAGCTCCAGCTCACCACTGCACATATGTACATACACACATCAACAAAGCAGATATTCATTTGTCACAATGGTAACATTTTTCTGGGACAAAGAATAGTTCTTCTACCATAGCTTCATTCATATCACAAATGCAGTAGAGTTTCCTTTAACTGACTACTGGTTAATGCTATTACTTGACTTTCTCAGTTTTACTCAAGCAGAACACAAGCATCTAAACGTACAGTGTAATAATAAGATGAAATTTAACAGGAATGCAACAATGGCATTTCAAATCATCACTGACATTTCTTTTACCAGATAGACAACAACAGGTCAAACCAAGGCTTGCAGAAGCTAGTTCTAAAAATATCAACCGGCCTAACATTTCCTACTCAAAGCCTGCATCAGCATTTCCACTAATTATGAACTTTTACTTTCAAGGCTTTATGGCTCTGCCATAAAAATTCACTCCAGGTTCAATGTCAGCACGCAAACCGTCAGCTCAGGGACAGGGCTTCAAATATTTCAACAGTATCTAAGCCCTGTGTGTTTTCACAGTGGCCTGACTCAAGAGGTTTCTATTTACAACAGCAAAGTCTTGCTACTCATTAGTTTGTCGTTTTCATTTTCACTTTTGCTATTTTGGAAAAAAGAACACATGAATAACCAACCCATTTTACTGTGTTAACAACATACATCTTGCTTCCTTTCATAAAAAGATTAAGTTGTTCACAAGGAACCCGCCCGTCTGGGGGACACACTCCCTTCCTGGCTGAGCAGAGGGAATATTCGACACCAGCAAGAGATACAGAAGACTGCAAGCGGTTTAATTTCAAGAGGCGGCATTTGAATGGAGTAGTTTGCAGGAAGTGGAGCGAGAACAAAGCCGTTGTGAGCAGGAGGAACGGTACTCTCCCTAAAGGGGAAATAATTTCCAGTGCAATCTAATTGCAGAACCAATTTGCTCTCCAGAGGCATCTTGTGAGCAAGCCATCCTTAGGCAGGGATGGTTTAGCAGCAGCAAGACACACAGAACCCTCATCATCCTACATCAATGTGAACATGGCCTATAGATGTAGCAGCGATGCTCCTGTTACAACAGGACGGAGCAAGCAGACAAGCAGGATTTATTATAACAGAACTGCTCCCTCAGAAGTGCTGCCTATGATGCTGGTATTTGTGAAGCCTGTGACTGCAATAATAAACAACAACAACCCAGGCTTAATCTTGACCACAGCCTGAACCAAACACTGTGGCTCTCACCCATGCCCCACACACATCAGGGAGCAGACAGATGCCCCAGAACAAGGCTCCTAAGGAGGAAGAGATTCAGGAAGGAAATGACCAGGAAACAAAGTCTTGTACAAAATGCCCCAACATGGGGCCTTAAAAGAGCTGTAATGCTCTTAATGTTGAAATGGAAAATAATTACCAGGGCAGGAGCTGCTACCTCTTCCTCCTCCTGCTGCCCCCTGTGTGATGCTGCCCCAGGACTTGAACCTGCGTTAGTCTCTGCACCAGCCAGCAGCTCTCCTCCGCCAGAGACACTTCCCCCTCGGCACCGTGCACGGAATGAAACAGGCAGGGCAGAGCCTGGGAGGGACACTCCAGAGGGCGGGGCGTTCCTTCTGACTGACAATTCAACTCAACTAGTGAGAGGCGGCGGATGGATGACGCTCCGCTACTCAGCTCTCGACGCCGCCGGCAGGGAGGTGGGGCTGAGACAGGGAGGGAGGGAGCAGCTGCTGGAGATGCTAATAAGGCGAATAGGGACAGCCAATCAGCGTGCGAGATGAGCAGGGACACGGGGGGCGGGGGAGGGAGATGTTTTAGCCCCGGGTCCATGAAGAACCCAGCCAAGGGTGGGGGAAGGCTGGTGGGGCTAGTTGCAGAGAGATGGGAGAGGGACGGAAAAGGGGTGGGGATGGGAGGGTGATTATGGAGTGGCTGGGGGACTGAGGTGGTGGCAGGTGGAAATGGAGTGGGGTGGGGGGAGAATCTGGGGCCTGAAGGGGTGCAGGAGATGTGAGACTGGGGTGGTGGTGTGGAGGGGCCAGGCATCAAGTGGACGGGGTGGGGGAGGGCGTTACCCATATTTCATGCTGTGTTATGGCTCGTGCATTGCCCTCACGCTGCACAAGCCCAAATGTGGGGTGCAGAGAGGGACACAGTTTCATTATTCGTGCAGGGAACTTAAAGCGAGGTAGAATTCCCACCGTCCGTAAACACAACGCTTTCTCAGTTTCAGGGTTCTTTGTTTCTGATGGAAATAATTTTTGATGATACAAGTGAGAGGACACCACAGTGCATGGAAGGTAGGGAACTTCAGGACTAAAACAAGGGGCATTTGAGAGGTAGGAGTGTGAAGCCTCTCTGGGTTCATCCAAACCAAGCCAGCTTTAGACATAAGTAAGGCTGCATGTCTGTCACGGAGGTCGCAGAAGTCACAGATTCTGTGACTTTCCACGACCTCCATGACTTCTGCAGCGGCCAGTGTGGCTGACCACAGGGCCAGGTGCTCGGGTGGCCGCAGGACAGCAACACCGGCTGCTGCTGGAGCGACCCCCGTAGCCAGCCGCTTGGGCAGCCCTGCAGTTAGCTGCACTGGCTGCTGCCGGAGCGGCCTGGGGGCCAGCTGCACCAGCCGCTGCTCTGGCAGCCCTGGGCAGCTGGCCCCAGGGACTTCCTGAGCAGCGGCTAGTGCGGTGGCCCTGGGGACCTCCTGAGCAGTGGCCCCAGGGACTGTCTGAGCAGCGGTCTGGGGGCAGCCGCATCAGCCACTGCTTGGCGGCCCCCAGATGCTGGCTCCAGGGACCACCCCAGCAGCAGCTGGTGCTGCTGGCCCCTTGGACAGCCCGAGCAGGGGCAGCAGACAGTGGGGGTGGCCCCAGGGGCCCCCCAGAGCAGCAGCTCCCTGGGGGCCCCCCCCCGGCTAAGATTTAGTCAAAGGAATTTGTAGTAGAGGTCATGGACAGGTCACAGGCCATGAATTTTTGTTTATTGCCTGTGAGCTCTCTGTGACTTTTATTAAAAATACCCATGACTAAATCATAGCTTTAGACATAAGCCATTGTTTGGGGCATAGGTACTGACTCTGTGGGTGCTCCAGGGCAGGAGACGTTCCTCCAAGAAACAGCATATTAAACACAGCTTATCGTTAAGTGAATCTTAATCCTGGCAGGCCAGGATCCCAGAGCCCAACAAAATTAGATCTATCCCAGGGCCTGGAGGAAGAAGGGGTGTGGAGAAGAATGGGACCAGAAATCACAGAAGTTGGAGATTTAGCTGGGGGTTGTTCTCTGTTGCTTGCTTCTGTTTGAATTTAGCATGCTACTGTATTGTGCATAAATGAACTGCGGCACATCACAATGCATAGCACAATAGCGAGCTACATTAAAAACACAAGGGTTGGCAAATACCAGAAGCAGGGCTGTAACTAAGGCGGGGCGAGAGGGGCAGCTGCCCAGGGTGCAGAGCCAGCGGGGATGCAAAAAAAGGGGGGAAGCGCAGGATTGGGCCCAGCAGCGTCAGTACTCCCTGCAGGATTGGGTCCAGCAGCATTGGCTGGAGTCCGTGGGCATAGTTTGGGCTGGGGGTGGAGGGGTGTTGCTCACCCCCCCCCCCCCACAACAGAGACCTGGGCCAAGAACAGAGGGAGTAGCATAAAACTGCTTCTCCTGTCAGGACGCCACCTCCTGGATCCTAGTGTAGCTGGTCGGCTTTCCCTTCTATGTGTGCTGGGTGCCCTATATGGCCACCATCCTAATGGTGAGTGCTCGTGAGGGGCCAGGGCAAGGGGCTAAGGGGTGAGGGATATGGGGGAAGGGAGGTGGGGGTGAGAAGATGCAGGGGGGAAGGAAGGGGATAGGGGAATGGGGCAAGAGAAGAGGGATGTGGGGGAGGGGGATACAGCAGAGGGCAGTGGAGAAGGGGGATGGAAAAGAGAAGGGGATAGGGGAATGTGGAGAGGGAAGCGGGAGCTGTAGGCAGCGTCCCCTCAGAGCATCAGCAGCTGGGGCTCCCCTGTTAAGCCAACCCATTCCTCCCCTAGCACTGGCAACTCACCTCCAGTGGGTACCCCTGCTGTGGGTACCCCCTCTAGTGCCCTCCAAATACCTCCAAAATAGTGACCACAAGCCTGGCAGCCATGGGGCTGGAGCAGGTCAGCCAAGGGGAACAAGGAGCGGTTCCACTCTGCATGCAGGGAGTGTGGGGAGACTGACCTGGTTGCAGTGACAACCCCGGGTGGTGACTAGGGTGTGACCGCGCTGCTGAGAGGCAGGTGCCCAAGGGGAATGAATATTGCGGGGGAGCATCTCATGGCAGCCAGGCTCCATGGGCAGAGGATGGCTCCAGGGGATGTCGCTGGCTGGTGCCAGGTTCCTTCGGGGGCGACACAAGAGTGTGTCAGGGAAACAGCTCAGAGTTGTGTCGCCTGCCCTGTCTGTGGAGCACCCCCCATGCAGAGGCAGCCGCTTGGGGAGCAGGGCAGGGAGGGCTGCCAGCCAGCCAGCGCCCTGGCTGCCACAGCACAAAGAACCAGGGGCCTGAGCGGGCCAGTCGGCTCCCACCAGCTTCTGATCTGCCAGCTCTTGGCAGGAGGAGACGGTTTTCAAACTGTAGGGTGCATCCCGCTAGGAAGGCATGCCCCACAGTTTGAAAACCTCTCCGCTAAATGGGAGGCAGAAATCGTGAGGGGGCACATGACCCCATGTGACCCCCTGTGCATTGCCACTAGGGGGCGCAAATATGATTGCTCGTCCCAGGCTCTAAAATGTTTAGTTATGGGTCTGGACAGGGCAGCACCTGTGGCAGGCCAAACACTGTGGTAGCAGGGCCCACTGGAGAATCGCAACACAAAACCGCACAGCAGTCCTTCCAGCCCCTTTCACAGAAGAGAAAATATACTTTCCCCTATGCTATAGGGGTGGTGATTGGTTTGGGGGCCAGACACAGTATGAACCACCGCTGCTCAGACCACCTGGAGCCACTTGGTTCTCCTTTCCCTGGGGACCTTTACCTCTCCAGTCTGATGCTGTGCAGCCTTGTTAATGTTAAAAGATGCAAAGCTATTAATTTTGTCATGTTAGCTGTGATGACTCAGATGGTTAGGCATGCGAATTAGCACTGTGTAGTTAAGTGAGGCAGAGTTGCTATAGTAACAACTGTAATAAATATATATATACACTACAACCCCGTTTAATCAAAGCTCCCTCTTCTCCTAATCATGATTTTGAGACCTGTTGTGAATTACATACCCAGCTGCTTCCTCCTCTCCCCCGCGTTTATCGATATGGCTTTGATGTCCCTGAAACATTTCAGATAAGCATGGTGTGGAAGATGTAAACCAAAAAAACTTGTTTTAGTAACATGAAAGTTCAAGGCTGTGTGTCAGGCTAAGACAGCTTGAAGGAGAGAGATTTAAAAACATTTATCCTTAATGGGGATAAATCAATGTAGCTCTATTCATTTCAATGGTGCCATGTCAATGTAAACCAGTTGAGGATCTGGCCCAATATGATTGAGGAATATTAAATGCCTTAGTCACAGTGAAACATGCTGCAAAATCATTTCTTGTGAGGGGGTGATTCTTTAAAAACTGTCTTGAAATTAATCCAAGAAGAATCATAGGACTGGAAGGGACCTCGAGAGGTCATCTAGTCCAGTCCCCTGCACTCATGGCAGGACAAGTATTATGTAGACCAGTGGCTCTCAACCATTCCAGACTACTGTACCCCTTATAGGAATCTGATTTGTCTTGCATACCCCGAAGTTTCACCTCACTCAAAAACAACTTGCTTACAAAATCAGACATAAAAATACAAAAGTGTCACAGCACACTTTCTCATTTCTACCGTTTAATTATAAAATGAAGCAATTGGAATAGAAATATTGTACTTATATTTCAGTGGATAGTATAGCAAGCAATATAAAAAAGTCAATGTATGAATTTTTACTTTGCACTGACTTCACTAGTGTGTTTTACATAGCCTGTTGTAAAACTCAGCAAATATCTAGATTAGTTGATGTACCCCCTGGAAGACCTCTGTGTACCCTTGTGGGTATATGTACCCCTGGTTGAGAACCACTAATCTAGACCATCCCTGACAGGTGTTTGTCTAACCTGCTCTTAAAAATCTCCAATGATGGAGATTCCACAACCTCCCTAGGCAATTTATTCCAGTGCTTAACCACACTGACAGGAACTTTTTCCTAATGTCCAACCTAAACCGCCTATGCTGCCATTTAAGGCCATTGCTTCTTATCCTATCCTCAGAGGTAAGGGAGGACAATTTTTCTCCATCCTCCTTGTATCAAACTTTTATGTACTTGAAAACGGTTATCATGTTCCCTCTCAGTCTTCTCTTCTCCAGACTAAACAAACCCAATTTTTTCAATCTTCCCTCACAGGTCATGTTTTCTAGACCTTTAATAATTTTTGTTGCTCTTCTCTGGACTTTCTCCAATTTGTCCACATCTTTCCTGAAATGTGGCACCCAGAACTGGACACAATACTCCAGTTGAGGCCTAACCAGTGTGGAGTAGAGCGGAAGAATTAGTTCTTATGTCTTGCTTACAACGCTTCTGCTAATTCATCCCAAAATGATATTTCCTTTTTTTGCAAGTGTTACACTGTTGACTCATATTTAGCTTGTGATCCACTATGACCCCCAGATCCCTTTCTCCGGTACTCCTTCCTAGGCAGTCATTTCCCATTTTGTATGTGTGCAACTGATTGTTCCTTCCTAAGTGGAGTACTTTTGCATTTGTCCTTATTGAATTTCATCCTGTTTACTTCAAACTATTTCTCTAGTTTGTCCAGCTCATTTTGAATTTTAATCCAATCCTCCAAAGCACTTGCAGCCCCTCCCACCTTGGTATCACCTGCAAACTTTATAAGTATACTCCCTATGCCATTATCTAAATCATTGATGAAGATATTGAACAGAATCAGACACAGAATTGATCCCTGTGGGACCCCACTCGATATGTCCTTCCAGCTTGACTATGAGCCACTGATAACTACTCTCTGGGAACAGTTTTCCAACCAGTTTATGCACCCACCTTGTAGTAGCTTCATTTAGGTTGTATTTCCCTAGTTGGTTTATGAGAAGGTCATATGAGACAGTATCAAAAGCCATACAAAAGTCAAGATATAAACATCTATCACTTCCCCCGAATCCACAATGCTTGTTACCCTGTCAAAGAAAGGTTTCAGAGTAACAGCCTTGTTAGTCTGTATTCGCAAAAAGAAAAGGAGTACTTGTGGCACCTTAGAGACTAACCAATTTATTTGAGCATAAGCTTTCGTGAGCTACAGCTCAATTCATCGGATGCATAATAATGCATAATAATTATGCATCCGATGAAGTGAGCTGTAGCTCACGAAAGCTTATGCTCAAATAAATTGGTTAGTCTCTAAGGTGCCACAAGTATTCCTTTTCTTTCTGTCAAAGAAAGCTATTAGGTTGGTTTGACGTGATTTGTTCTTGACAACTCCATGCTGCCTTCCTTATCACTTCGTTATCTTCTAGGTGGCGCAAATAATTAAGCAATCAATATGCAAACATTATCTTTCTGGGTACTGAAGTTAAGCTGACTGGTCTGTAATTCCCCGGGCTGTCCTTATTTCCCTTTTAATAGATGGGCAAATATAGTGCCATTTTCCAGTCCTCTGGAATCTCTCCCGTCTTCCATGATTTTTCAATTATAATCGGTAATGTCTCAGATATTTCCTCAGCCAGCTCTTTGAGTATTCTAGGATGTATTTTATCAGACCCTGGAGATATCTAACTTGTCTAAGTAATTTTTAACTTGTTCTTTCCCTATTTTAGCCTCTGATCACCTCATTTTCATTGGCATTCACTGTGTTAAACATCCAATCACTACTGTCAGTTTTCACCAAAAAGGAAAAAGTCATTTAGCACTTTTCTGCCATTTCCACATTTTCTGTTATTGTTTTCCCCCCTCATTGATTAACGGGCCTACCCTGTCCTTGGTCTTCCTCTTGCTTCGAATGTATTTGTAGAATGTTTTCTTGTTGACCTTTATGTCTCTAGCTAGTTTAATCTTCTTTCGTGCTTTGGTCTTTCTAATGTTATCCCTACATACGTCTGTTATTTGTTTATAGTCCTCCTTTGTAATTTGGCCTCGTTTCCACTTTTTGTAGGACTCTTTTTTGAGTTTCAGATCATTAAGCCAGGGTTGTCTCTTGCCATACTTCCTATCTTTCCTACGCAATGGGATTATTTGCTCTTGTGCCCTTGAATAATGTCTCTTCAACTCTCTTGAACTGTTTTTCCCCTTAGACTTGCTTCTCTTGGGATCATAGAATCATAGAAGATTAGGGTTGGAAGAGACCTCAGGAGGTCATCTAGTTCAATCCCCTGCTCAAAGCAGGACCAACACCAACTAAATCATCCCAGCCAAGGCTTTGTCAAGCCGGGCCTTAAAAACCTCTAAGGATGGAGATTCCACCACCTCCCCAGGTAACCCATTCCAGTGCTTCACCACCCTTCTAGTGAAATAGTGTTTCCTAATATCCAACCTAGATCTCCCCCACTGCAATTTGAGACCATTGCTCCTTGTTCTGTCATCTGCTACCACTGAGAACAGTCTAGATACATCCTCTTTGGAACAACCCTTCAGGTAGTTGAAGGCTGCTATCAAATCTCCCCTCACCCTTCTCTTCTGCAGACTCAATAACCCCAGTTCCCTCAGCCTCTCCTCGTAAGTCATGTGCCCCAACCCCTAATCATTGTTGTTGCCCTCCGCTGGACTCTCTCCAATTAGTCCACATACCTTCTGTAGTGGGGGGCCCAAAACTGGATGCAGTACTCCAGGTGTGGCCTCACCAGTGCCGAATAGAGGGGAATAATCACTTCCCTCGATCTGCTGGTAGTGCTTCTACTAATACAGCCCAATATGCCATTGGCCTTCTTGGCAACAAGGACACACTGCTGACTCATGTCCAGCTCCTCGTCCACTGTAACCCCGAGGTCCTTTTCTGCAGAACTGCTGCTTAGCCAGTCAATTCCCAGCCTGTAGCGGTGCATGGGATTCTTCCTTCCTAAGTGCAGAACTCTGCACTTGTTCTTGTTGAACCTCATCACATTTTATCTTATCTACCGACTCCTGGAGTTTGCTAAAGTCTGCCTTCTTGAAATCCATTATCTTTATTGTGCTGTTTTCCCTCCTACCGTTCTTTAGAATCATGAATTCTACCATTTCATGATCACTTTCACCTAAGCTGCCTTCCACTTTCAAATTCTCAGCCAGTTCCTTCCTGTTTGTAAAAATTAAAACAAACTCTCCCCTAGCAGCTTTCTCCACTTTCCGAACTAAAAAATGGTCTCCGGTGCATTCCGTGAACTTGTTGAATAATCTGTGCCCTGCTATGCTATTATTTTCCCAACAGATGTCTGGGTAGTTGAAGTCCCCCATCACCACCAAGTCCTGTGTTTTGGATGATTTTGTTAGTTGTTTAAAAAAAAGCCCCAACCTCCTCTTCTTCCTGGTTAGGTGGTCTGTAGTAGACCCCTACCCTGACATCACATTTGGTTTTTACCCCTTTTATCCTTACCCAGAGACTTTCAACAAGTCTGTCTCCTATTTCCATCTCAATCTCAGTCCAAGTGTATACATTTGTAATATGTAAGACAACACCTCCTCCCTTTCCCCCCTGCCAGTCTTTCCTGAGCAAGCTGTACCCTTCTATACCAACATTCCAGTCATGTGTATTATCCCGCCAAGTGTCATAGTTGTGTTTATTGACCAGCATTTCTAGTTCTTCCTGCTTATTTCCCCATACATCTCGCATTAGTATACAGCCGACTAAGGTACTGATTTGATTTTCCCGCTATGTTCTCTCTTGTCTCTCCCTCATCCCTGCTATAACAGCCCATGCTCCCCCCCAGATTCCAACCCTTCTCCCAGGTCTCTATGTTCTTGACTTATCTGTGGGCTTTTGTCACCTTTTTGAACCTAGTCAAAAGCCCGCCTCACTAGGTTAGCCAGTCTGTATCCAGATATGCTCTTCCCCTTCCTCCATGGGTGGGTCCCATTTCTGCTTAGCAGCCCTTCTTCTTGGAACAGCATCCCGTGGTCAAGGAAGCCAAAGCCTTCCTGGCAATACCATCCTCGCAGCCAGGCATTCATCTCCAGTTAGTGAGATGTGGCAGGTCTGGGGGGTCTAAAACTCACAGCAAAAGCTCTTCTTTGAAGAGGGAAGTAAGGGGTGCTATTTCATTCATATAATGAAGGCAGGCTGCTTTGGTGATGCCCCACATAAGTCATTAAATCATTGCTATGTTTATGTGATTTTATAAATTGTATATAATGAAAGAAATAGTCCCCTCCATCCCTTTTGAGCCCATGTTTGGTGCTCAACCCATAGCAGCTTATTTTGGCTCCTGTGATGGTGGTGGCATTAGCTTTATGATTGCCAGAAGGATTACTGGCCCCTTAGGCATCAATAAATTCTGGACTCTTTCATCCCAGCTGACCGGACTTCTCAAACCCATTTGGTCTTCAGAGGACTCGCCCCTCTCAATTTCACAGCTCATAGATCCATGCGGACAATTTAAAGCCAGAAGGGACCATTAGGATCGGTGGTTTTTAACCTTTCCAGACTCCTGTACCCTTTTCAGGAGTCTGAGTTGTCTTGCCTACCCCCAAGTTTCACCTCACTTAAAGACTGCTTGCTTACAAAATCAGACATAAAAAGACGAAAGTGTCACAGCACAGAAATACTGAAAAATTGCTGAATTTCTCATTTTTACCATGTAATTATCAAATAAATCAATTGGAATATAAATATTGTACCTACATTTCAGTGTATAGTATTTAGAGCAGTATAAACAAGTCATTGTCTGTATGAAATTTTAGTTTGCACTGACTTCATTAGTGCTTTTTATGTAGCCTGTTGTAAAACTAGGCAAATATCTAGATGAGTTGATGTACCCCTGGAAGACCTCTGTGTACCCCCAGTACACGTACCCCTTGTTGAGAACCACTGCATTAGATTATCTAGTGACCTCCTCTATATTAGAAACTGTAAAATTTCATTCAAGTACCCCTGCGTTGAGCCCAGTAACTAATGTTTGACTAAAGCATATATTCTAAAAAGGCATCCTGGTCTTGATATGAAGACATCCAGAGATGGAGAATCCACCTCTTCCCTTGGTTGTTGTCCATTCCAATGCTTAATCACCTCACTGTTAGTGTGTAACTCAGAGCAAAGCATGACACTTTCAATGTTGTTTAATAAAGTAGCATCAAGATTTAAGGCCCAGGAACTAATATATAGCCCTCTCTCCTTCTCCAGATAAAAGGGCCTGTGCATATGAACTGCAGAATAAGAATGTGGTAGTCCTAGGTATCTACATCAGAGCTCCATCTCAGGACAGGAGTGACAGGCTCACTAAGAAAAAGCACCTGGGAGAATACTCACTATTCACAGCTGAGACCAAGGACTGGGGAGATGACATGGGATGGGAAAGGCCCCCCTAAGTGGTTTATTTTTCTTAGTTCTATTGACCCTTGAAAGTAACCAATCCTGTGAAAGCTCAAAGCCCATCAAGGTGTAACATGCCAGGACTGTCAAGGCAAAAAGGGACTCTCATTTTATTTGTTGGTCCAATAGAAAGTCTCATTGTCTGCTTACCAACTCTTGAAAGGCAAGGAACCCAATCCTGTACAGTGCTGAGCATCTTCACTTTGTATGAAGGAAAAGGGAAAGTAGTGTAGTAGAAACCCCAAAATCTAAAATAAAATTGAGATTGGATCAAAATGTTTTGCTTCAATTTCAGACTATAAAGTAACAAATTTCTAGATGGAAAGTTGTTTCAAACCAACTCCAAAGAGGTCTAATTAAACAAATCAGAATTTTTTTTCAAAAATATTCTGAGTTGGGAAATTTGTCAGAACCAGCCCATCCCTGCGAACAGTTTCATTTCCGACAAAGGAGCATTTTCCAATGAATATAAAAACTCCTGACCAGCTTTGTTTACCAGTACTATAGCCACTTCCTGCTCTCACTCTTTGCTGGGCACGTGCTCTGGCTTGGTCAGATGTCATGTGTAAACTGAGATGCCACTAGCTGGACAATGGGGCTAGGTGCTTTTGGCAGCATCTGGAGAGTTGAGATTACAAAGTGAGATGAAAAAGAAATACCTAAATGACCTCACTTCCAAATCCCAGGCAAAGGCAACCACAAGTCCTTCAGGTAGCTGGCTGATTAGTGTGGCTTGCTTGTCTCATTATAATCATCTGCATCTGGAAAAGCTTGAGGCTTGTGAACTCTGAGTATCAGGCTAGAGAGTGAGGAAACAAAGCTGAATGGTCAGTAAGAAACCCTCCAAAACAAAGGCAGCTTTGGGGTTTATCCACTGAGGCCAATCTGTGCTCCAAATTATGGCGGTCCCTTAGCTGGGAGCTGCAATTGAAAGAAGAACCAGTTTCTGAGCAGCTCCTGTCATTTTCTGGAAGCAAGGCCCTTTGGTTTTCCTGGAAATTCAGAGACATGTTCAACTAGCAGACGTTTTCTATTTAAAATTAATTTCCATCTATCTATGGGTTGAAAGGCCCTGAGCTCACATACACTGGGGTTGAATAAAGCTAAGGTCTATGCTGGTTTCTGCCTTCTGAAAGGCACCTAAGATGAGAAAGTCGGCAAGGCGGGGGGCAGGGAGTGAGGGATTGCTGGAACAGCAGAAGCTACAATCTCATCTCATCTCTGGGTGATCCACAGCCTAGTGCAGCCTGAAGAGTGTGTGACAATGACTTGGTGGGAGGGGTTGGCCGTGGTAGTCAGGGGATGCAGTGAGTGAGTCCATCCCTGCTATAGCCTCCACCTGCAGGGCTACTACAGAGCCTCTCAGGGAAACTAAAGCTGCCCTCTTCTGGAGAGGGATGAACGTAGCCCTGCCCATGTACAGCTGGGTGCAAGTTGTAGTAGTGTCTGCCACTGCTGCTCTTTGCTGAACAGATCTGTTCCAGTGGGGTGTGCTGGCTGCTGAGAGAGCGACCTTTATAACAGCATAGGGGGCAGGACTTAGATTCCAGTTATTACTGACAGCTCAGGCATCATGAGCCAGCTGTCTGTGTTCTAGGGCCACATTTAAACACAGATGTTGAACAAAAAAAAGCTTTCAAGGTTCTGGCTTTTCCTACTGAGAGCCCAGGCTGAGCTCTGGACAAGAAGTTATGGTAAAAATGTAGGGACAGATCCATACTGAAAAGAAACTTTCCCATAGGGACAGTGGTCAGCACCAGCTGCTTCTGAGGGAGGTGCAAAAAGCAGTTCTGGGATAACCAGCTCCCACAGACAGCTTCTTCCTGACCCCCATGAGCTAGAGATGGGCTCGTGCCCTGAAGCAGGTGTTTAGAATTGTGCAAACTGGAGCAGCCCCTCGGAAGCAGGGATTATCCACTCCATTGAACACATTGGGAGGGAAATGCCAACTCAGTTCATTAGAGTCACTTCCTCCGTCATTCTGTGCAGCTTCTCTAGACGACATGCTGCAGCTCTCTATATAAGAACGGCCATAGTGGGTCAGACCAAAGGTCCATCTAGCCCAGTATCCTTTCTTCCGACAGTGGCCAAAACCAGGTGACCCAGAGGGAATGAACGGAACAGGTAATCATCAAGTGATCCATCCCCTGTCGCCCATTCCCAGCTTCTGGCAAACAGAGGCTAGGGACGCCATCCCTACCCATCTTGGCTAATAGCCATTGATGGAACTAACCTCCATGAACTTATCTAGTTCTTTTTGAACCCCACTGAGCCTTCTAACAGAGCAGCTGTCAGCACTCCACACGGACATTCCCCTTCTGTTAACTACTGCATACAAAAGGCCCAAAGAACACTTATTATGATACTTAGCACTTTTCTGCCATTGATGAATGCTGACAATGTCCCTGTGAGCTAGTTAGGTGTTCTTACCCTATGGGGAAACTGCAACAGAGAGGTAAGGGGTTTGTCAAGAGCTACAGAGGGAATCAGTGACAGAGCTGGGTTAAAATGCAGAGGGTCTTCACTCCTTGCTGTAGACTCAGACCAATAGAGCACATGCTTCTCTCCATAAATCTCACTTAACAGCACGGGATGTTTCAAACAGTTACTGTGGAAGGGATCACACAGCTTTCCTAGATTTTAAACAGGACAGGAGCCAGTGAATTCAGCCAGCATATCTAACAGCTGAGTTTCACACAGGAAGAGTTTTTTCACTGCCTTTTATTATCAGAAAGCTTTGAGACACTCTCACAGGGCTGGGATCAGGCATTTAGGTTTTGTTAAATACAGCAGTTATAAACTCTAGTGTTAATATATGCAGGCTTCTGTTCCTGTACTATGCAAGATCAAGCTATTAGAAGCTACATTTCCCTTCCTGTTCCAACTTCAGAGTACTCAGATACTGATCCAGTGTCCCCCAATGCATCAAAGCACTCACATGCACATCTTAAAATCAGTGGAATTACCCCTGTGCTTCAGAAGGTCTGCTGACATGCTTAGAGTAATATGCATGTGCTTAAGTGCATTGCTGGATTGGACCCATGGGGTCCAAATCTGCAAGACACTGAATGTCCTCTTACTTCATTCAGCAGGAGTGGAGCACATTTAGCACCTCGCAGGGTCAGAGCTGTGGTTTCTGCTCACCATACACAGATCTGCCTCAGTTGTATTTCTCACCTCCCCAGGTGAGCCCCAATGTCTTAACACCAACCACCGCTACAGACTAGGGACCGAATGGCTCGGCAGCAGTTCTGCAGAAAAGGACCTAGGGGTTACAGTGGACGAGAAGCTGGATGTGAGTCAACAGTGTGCCCTTGTTGCCAGGAATGCCAATGGCATTTTGGGATGTATATGTAGGGGCATTGCCAGCAGATCGAGGGATGTGATCATTCCCCTCTATTCGACATTGGTAAGGCCTCATCTGGTGTACTGTGTCCAGTTTTGGGCCCCACACTACAAGAAGGATGCGGAAAAATTGGAAAATGTCCAGCGGAGGGCAACAAAAATGATTAGGGGACTGGAACACATGATTTATGAGGAGAGGCTGAGGGAACTGGGATTGTTTCATCTGCAGAAGAGAAGAATGAGCGGGGATTTGATAGCTGCTTTCAGCTACCTGAAAGGGGGTTCCAAAGAGGATGGCTCTAGACTGTTCTCAGTGGTAGCTGATGACAGAACAAGGAGTAATGGTCTCAAGTTGCAGTGGGGGAGGTTTAGGTTGGATATTAGGAAAAACTTTTTCACTAGGAGGGTGGTGAAACACTGGAATGTGTTACCTAGGGAGGTGGTGGAATCTCCTTCCTTAGATATTTTTAAGGTCAGACTTGACAAAGCCCTGGCTGGGATGATTTAGTTGGGGATTGGTCCTGCTTTGAGCAGGGGGTGGGACTAGATGACCTCCTGAGGTCCCTTCCAACCCTGATATTCTATGATTCTCAGCCTTCAGTTCTTCTGCACATCACAAGTGATAAACAAATAAAAGGAAGAAAAATAAGTGCATGTGCAGGTCTTTGCCCTTGACAGTGAGTGTCCCTAAGCATCAGTTTAAGAAGGTTTGGCCTGTGGTTTTTAGTCAAGGCAGTGGAGTAAAAGTCATAACTTACATCAGATCACCAGCAGAGGGCAATCATTGCCCACCTCATATCAGCAGCTGCATGCTGGAAAAGTTAAGCAGCCTAAGGTTCACCACCGGTAATCTCGACTGAGAAGCACGGTTCCTCTTCCCACTGTTCAGTGAGTGGAAGAAAATTGCCCTCCAGTGCTGACAGTAATATTTCTTGTAGATCACTAAGACAAGCATGCTGTAGAATGATGTGTTCCTGCACATCCAGCCTCCCAGACACCTTTCTGATTCAACCAGCCTCCAGCACGCAGGCCTACCTCGGAGACCGTCTGCCCACAACTTCAGACATTCTTGCTTCAAGTTGATACTGCAGCACGTGCATCCTAATTGCCTACATGTGTGTCCGGCCCAGGGACAATCCTGTTGCTTCATAAGTAAGGGTGGCATTTTGAGCCGCTTACAGTAACAGACCACAGATACAGCATTTTCCCATTCTCAGCAAATTTTCAATTGACACATAGCATGACTGTTGCAGCATATCATTACCTGGCTGCTCTGTGCTAGAAGAAGAATATGCACAGTAAATGCATCCAATGAAGTGGGTTTTAGCCCACGAAAGCTTATGCTCAAATAAATTTGTTAGTCTCTAAGGTACCACAAATACTCCTCGGTTTTTTTGCTGTTACAGACTAACACGGCTACCACTCTGAAACCAGTAAACGCAGTGTCACCTGTCAAATACTAACTTGTCTTGCAATGCTCGGAGTAAGCCCAAATATGAAAACTCCTGTTGAAGCTGGAAGGATTGTCCAGTGGCTAGAATACTCTAGGAATTAGGAGACCTGGGGGCAAGACCCTGCTCTGCTACAGACTTTTTATGTGACCGTGGGCAAGTCACTTAGCCTCTCTCTGCCCCATCTATAAGAGTGGGGATAACAGTACTTCCCACATCCCTGGGGTGTTGTGAGGATAACTACATTAAAGACTGAAATATGATTAGAGCCTGTACTGTATCAAGATGGTTTTTGTGATGCATGCACAAAAGAGCTGGATGAAATTTGCTGCTTTGGGTCTTTCTTAGCCTTAGAATGGAATCTCTCTGGGACAGGGACTAGGTCTCCATGGGAATGTGGAAAGCCTCTAGCATGCTGTCGGCACTACCAGACTGCAAATAAGTACAACAGCTACTAACAGACTGACTCCAACCAAGCCTTCAGATCTGAGTGCCCCTAAACTTGGAGGGTGTTTGAAATCCAAATCCAGACACAAATTTTGCAAGTTATGACATGATTCAACGCTCCAGATCCAGACACTGCTGAAATGTGAGGGGTTCAAAACTGGGCCTGCGTTTTGCTGCCTGAGCCCATGCATAGTTTCAGTTTGCGTTGGGCTCATTTCCCAGAATATCATGTGCAAACTGCGAAATTCAGAGCAAAAAGGGAATAAAACCTGTCACATTCCACCTGGTTTCTGGGGCGGGCGGAGGAGTGTCAATACTTTGCCATAGAGCATTGCAGACTCCTCGCGGGCCCACCTGGGCTCCCCAAAAACCTGTCATGCTGAACCTTGCAAGAGTTTCAGGCTGGTAACAAAACATTCCCACAGCTGCAATATGACCAGCCAAGATTTTTAGACTAGGCTCCTAATTCCACATTTAGGCACCAAATAAATGGGCTGATTTACAATGTGTGCTGCTGGATATGGGCTCCATACTTCTGAAAATCTTGGCTACAGTCTTTCTACGTACAAACCTCCTACTGAGAGCCATGGGCGTTACTCAGGTGCAAACGGTGCAGGATCAGGCTTTCAAAATAATTGTTTTGCTAAAATATGCCCATTAAATCCCTTTATCCACTGTACTGTCCTGGTCCAGCATGATGATATTGGCAGAGTTGTCATTTTCTCTCATGCACCAAAACCAGCTCTTTGCCCAGACACGTGGTCCAGGAGTTCTTCACTAGGGCTTTAGTGTGACCTCTCCTGGAATATTTTGAAATAGAAAAGTAGTTATTGCCAGATAGGAAAGTGAGTTGTCGATTTATAGTATGGTTGGGGGCTGAAAGAGCAAAATTATAGGTAAAAGGAGAGTCTGGGCACCTCCTTATCGTAAAGATACTGAAACTGGGGGGGGGGGGGGGGGAGGGAGGGTTCAGAAAAAGACAACAAAGGTGATCCAGAGGGCTAGAAAACGTGAGTCAGAAGGGGAGATTAAGGACCCGATGTATGTCTACAGTATGTACATGAGCAGGGAGGGAGGGACACGGTAACAGGGTACATGTATCTGAAAGACGCAAACACCAAGGAAAGAGGAATTATTTAGTGTCATCCTTGGGGAAAACAACTCCCAGTTGTGGGATGAAATTAAGGACCGGGAAAATTTTGACTGACCGTCACTGGAAACCGCCGTGCTGTGAGAGGGATTGGGCAGTGGAATGTGCTCCCAATGGAAACCTCACGTAAAAGCAACGAAGTACATGCTGTAGGGAACGCTCCTGCATTGGCAGGGAGGAAGACTACTGGAGCTAACTGGTCTTTCCCAGCTCTACTTTATATGAGCTATTCCGTATAGCAGTGATTAAGATTTGCACTATATCTGAACTCTGAAAAACCACAGGCTAGGAGTAATTTAAATATATGCTCTCTGCTGTCCCCGTCAGTGGATGTCCCTCTGTGATTAAACAGCTTAGTTGCTCATAGAACAACATTTCCACATTTTGCTTCAGTCTGAGACAAGTTCGCTTTTTCACAGTGGCCTCCACCTTGCTGTGGCCTGGCCATGATGTAATGCAAACAAGCTGTCATTGCCAGTGCTCTGCATTGAACCCTGATCCTGCACTCCATCCTCAGGCATAACCTCCTTTCACTCCAGTGGGAGTGAGGAATGCAGGGTCAGACTGTAGCCGTGCAGTCTCAAAGCAAACGTTTTAAATAAGAGACCCACTAGACCAGAGGTGGGCAACCTGCAGCCCGTCAGGGTAATCCGCTGTCGGGCCGTGAGACAGTTTGTTTACATTGACCGTCCGCAGCTCCCAGTGGCCGCAGTTGGCCGTTCCCAGCCAATGGGAGCTGCAGAAAAATCGAAGTTTAAAGTTCCGAGAACTGAAGGCCATTGATTTAGCCCTCACTGGCCTGAAAGAACATAGGTATAACACCACATTTTGTGGCTACAATCTGCTCCCAGTCCTAACAGCCTCACTCAGTAACACACTGCTAATTATTGGGATTGTATTGCTGAGCTAAAAATCAGTTTTAAGAGCTAGAAAACAATTTTGAATAGCTGGATCTACAGTAGTACTAGCAAGGGGATATATAGTATTTCAAATCTCTTTTCACTACGTGCTTTCAGTGTGTGATCAGGACATCTCCAAAGTGTCACTTTGTTAGTGGCCCCAAGTCATACAGCTCTGGGGTCATGGAAGAGGTCTGATGAGCCCTCACTCCTGTTCAGGAGACCCCCAGCCCCTTTCCTCGAGCTGGGGATGGCCTTCAAAGAGTCACACTCTCCTCCCTGGAGCTGGGCTGTAAGTTAGCGAGTGGTAGGGTCTTAGCCAGCATCACCCTCAGCTGACCCCTGTTCCCCAGGCAGTCCTCAAGCACGGAGAGTTTCCGCAGGCCGGCCTTTCCTGCTTGTGGCTGCCCAGCTGTGAGGGAGGAGTGGCGGCAGCATATAGACTGCCTTAAAACTCACCCCAGCTGGTTGGGTGAGGGGAGCCTTGCACCACCCTCGCTGCAAGGTTCCTGGCCCTGGGCCCTTCAAGACACAGTTACAGGATTTCTTCCCCAAACATCACTTATTCCCACAGCCACATCCTCTCTATTAATAATCTTCTAAGTCCTTCTATACACACACATACGTATCAGGCCATTCAAACTCTGAAAGGGTCATGCCATGTGAAGGTGGGCTGACCCCTAGGCATCACTACCCTGCCAGGGCAGACTACCCCAGTCGCAGCTACCAATTATGTCTGCTCATTGCATGGGGTGAAGGGATAAGGGCACAAGGAGTCTTCCTCTCCTCCTGCTACACATGATTGCATCCCTGCATTTAGGGATGCACAGGGACGGTTCCCTTCTGGTGCTCCTGAAGGCACAAGTCACCCCCAAGTAAGAAGGGAGGTGGTGCCCTGGCTCCAGCCCCCTCTCCACCAGCCAGTCGAGCTGGCCGGAGCTGAGCAAGGGTCATGCAGCACCATCCTGAAGAACCGAACTCCCTCTTGCATGTCAGCTGCTAAGGGAGAGATTATGTTTGCTAACAATCAGTTTCCCCTTGGGTGGTTAGGCTCCATGCTGCTCACACCACAGGACAGTGTGTAAGCTGTAAAGAGCAGTAGTCAGCACAGCTTGGAGCGGGGGGCACCCAGGCCATGTCCTGACCATTTTTACGCAGTTAGACAAATTACATCTCTTGACGGGCAAGAGAGTAGCAAAACCTGCCCGGCCGGTCAAAAACCAGGCAGGTGGCAGCCCTGTTTTCTTTCTTTTTTGCGATGCACGTACAACTTCACGTACGCCCATCTTGTAACTAGCGGCCACGCACATCGCAGCCGGCGCCCCGGTCCCCCTCTGCATGCTCAGGGAGCCGGGCCCTCAGCTGGAGGCTGCCAAAACTCTAGACTGTTCTCAATGGTAGCAGATGACAGAATGAGGAGTAATGGTCTCAAGTTGCAGGTCCTCAATGGGGGAGGTTTAGATTGGATATTAGGAAAAACTTTTTCACTAAGAGGGTGGTGAAACACTGGAATGCGTTACCTAGGGAGGTGGTAGAATCTCCTTCCTTAGAGGTTTTTAAGGTCAGTCTTGACAAAGCCCTGGCTGGGATGATTTAACTGGGACTTGGTCCTGCTTTGAGCAGGGGGTTGGACTAGATGACCTTCTGAGGTCCCTTCCAACCCTGATATTCTATGATTCTATGAAAACCACAACAGCTCCCAGCGCCAGGAACCAAGACCTGAAAGTCAAGGGTGAGGCTCATCAGCAGGGAGGGGTAAGGTAAGGAGCGGGGTGGGGTAAGACAGGGGCTGAGGCTTCTGGAAAGGAGCAGGTGTAGGGGCTCCTTGGCTGGGGGGGGTGGGCAGGTGAATCTCTTCCTCCTCGCCCTACGCAGACACTTTAAATGGCACTCCACGGCCCCCAAGCAGGAAGCATTATGCCCTGCGTAACTATAGTCAAACCCCATTTATCTGACCCTCCATTATCTGGCTCTCCCTATTAATGGAACACAGATGCAGAAGCGGGAGATCTCTCCTGTTAGCCACTAGATGGCGCTGCAGCCGCGCACTTTCCCATTCTCTACCTCAGCGGTTCTCAAACTTCATTGCACCGCAACCCCCTTCTGACAACAAAAGTTACTACAGCGCCCCAGGAGGGACCGAAGCCTGAGTCCACCTGATTCCCACTGCCCCGGGTGGGGGAGCCACAGCACTTGGCACAGGCTGTTAAAAGCCTGTTTCGGAGAGCAAAAGCCTCCCGTTTCAGATTATTTTAATCAGAGATCTCATTATCAGCTGCATGATTAAAAAATACTATTTCCCTCCTGTGGCAGGGCCACCTTACCTAGTCTGGTTTCAGACAGGCTACTGCCTCAGTTTCCCCTCACTCAGGCTGGCTCTCCCCACCTTCCTAGGAAGGACTCACTACCACACCCATGTCTCTTTCTAGGCCCAGTTTTATCCTTCAAACACAAAGTTTAGGGAAAACACTAGACAAAAACAGCTGCTCTTCCTGCCCTTGCTACAGCTCCCAGAGGCTCACTGAGTGCCAAAAAGGAGGGCAGACTCTTCCCATCAGTCCCATGATTCAGAGGGTACTGCAGGAGCCCACCTCCCTCCTACTGCGCTTCCTCCACCCTTTATAGAAGACATCAGACCCCTTCCCAGCTGGTTGAGATGAATATACAGGGCTGACAGCCCCCAGCCCTTAAAGGGCCAGGCCACCCTGTTCTACCTCCAGAACCAGAAAGTACCAGAAGAAATCTTACATGAAAGTTTGTTCTCACAAGCCTAATTCTGAAGGCTGGAGCAGTTCAGATGCGATCCAGATCTTCTGGCTAGGTTCTTGTACCACATCCATCACAATGGTATTCAAGTGAATACACACACACACACACACACACACAATGAGTTATGTGTTTCATTTCCCCATTCTTCTTTGCGGAGATTTTTTTTTTTTTGCCTGTATCATAAATGTGAACGGTGAGCAGTACTTAAGAGAACAGTCAGTTGAGTTAAAATAGCAGGCTTTACATTTCATTGTGAAGGCACTGAAATCCTTGTTCGTTCTGACCTCTTCCAGAAGTTACTTCCACAGTACAGTGCCAGTTGTCAAGAAATCTGTCTCCTGGGTAACCTTTGGATGCTTAAACCAAAGCAATCAAAAAGCCTGAGCCTTACAGAGTCCCCATACACACACTTCTATAATAGCATAGTATAAATATAATAGGAAACTATTGACATTTAGAGCATGAGCTTTTTGGAACATGGACCTTTTAGTTTATAAAGCACTAAGCCCCTTGTTAGTGCTCTACCAATCTTTATATTATCAAATGTGTTGGTAATCCTGCCTTTTTCTGGCTAAAGTCAGAACACTCAGGCACTACGCAATGGGGTCATTTAGTAACTTCTGAGGCCGTTTAGAAAATAGAAGAAAGACTCTTCAAAGCATGCTTTGAACCATGGGGTTCACAGTGAAATTTTCTGGGTGCAGCTCTTCACTGGAGCAACAATGAGGTATTAAAGTGACATCTCTCAAAGTTGTTCTTACAGGGAATCTGTCCAAAGCATAACAATTTATGCAGATTTACTAAAAAGTCATCCTTATTTTCAATGCAGAGTCACACACAACCATTCAAGGATCCCTTTAGACCAGCCTGTCCTGCCATAATGGATAAGCTCGAGCAAGAAAGGGTCTTTTCCGAAAATTTTTGCTTATTTGAATAATAAAATTCTAGTCTTTCAGTTTAACAAAGTGAATATTATAAATAGTGATTCCACCAACCACAGTTTCCAGAATTCAGAGTAGCAGCCGTGTTAGTCTGTATCCGCAAAAAGAAAAGGAGGACTTGTGGCACCTTAGAGACTAACAAAATTATTTGAGCATGCGACCCCTGAGCATGCTCAAATAAATTTGTTAGTCTCTAAGGTGCCACAAGTCCTCCTTTAGTTTCCAGAATGTAATTAATGTAATTTTGTGGACACCGTCTTCACACAATTTAAGATGCCTGCAGTTTGAGATTACTAGATTCACCAGAATTTTGTATTGTCTCAAAAAAAATCAAACTGTCCCTTTGAAAATGAGAGAATATTATATGAATAAACACCACATGGTATATTGGTGCCCTCTCAAGCTCCCATTACAATCAACAGAAAAACCTAGATCAAGTCATTAATTGTAGTTACAGGCAGCCACTTCCTGAGCACTCCCTCATGGCCAGAGCTTGCTCTGTAAGCATCCTGCCTCAGTTTACCCTCTTTAGGACTCCTTAAATAAACTCCACCAGCGCAGAGTCCTTAAAACATTCCCCTTCTAGGTCAAATTTATTTATAGAATTTGAAAACAAACTCACTCCTGGGGCTTCTTCCCTTTTTGGTTCTTCCCTGATTTTGGCAGGCCACTCTCAGCCCTACCTGGCTGAAGTCTTTTCTTCCTGGTATATCATACTCACTCATAGATTCATAGATTCATAGATATTTAGGTCAGAAGGGACCATTATGATCATCTAGTCTGACCTCCTGCACAACGCAGGCCACAGAATTTCACCCACCACTCCCACAAAAAAACCTCACACCTATATCTGTGCTATTGAAGTCCTCAAATTGTAGTTTAAAGACCTCAAGGAGCAGAGAATCCTCCAGCAAGTGATCCGTGCCCCATGCTACAGAGGAAGGCGAAAAACCTCCAGGGCCTTCCAATCTGCCCTGGAGGAAAATTCCTTCCCGACCCCAAATATGGCGATCAGCTAAACCCTGAGCATATGGGCAAGATTCATCAGCCAGATACTACAGAAAATTCTTTCCCGGGTAACTTGGATCTTACCCCATCTAAACTAGACTCCTAGAGTCTTCTAATTCTCGGTCACTTCGCTTTGCCACCATTCCCTCTTTTATAAGGCCCAGGTGCCTTCCGTTGAACTCAACTGGGCAGCAGGTAATCAGTCCCAGCTGCACTGGACATCTCCACATTCCTTCTCCAAGGGCCCAAGCACCCTGTGTCACTGCGTGTATGCAGCATTGTACAGTATTCCTATTGTAGCTTCCAAAAGGTTCTGTTGCTTTGAAGTTGCTCAAATATAGATTTGTCTTAGATGAAAATAGACATTATAAATCATCACCAATCGTCTGATCTCCAACAACCCTCTTTATAATACTGCTAGCCATAGCTCTGTTCAAGGGCTCCATAGTGGCTTGTATACGAAACAGCTATTAGGGTGCCCACATAATCATATTAAAAAGTAGGGTTTATGTAAATCTTTTGCATAACTTCAATGTTAGCTCTAGAATAAACCATTTAATGCAGTTCTGCGATGGGGCCAAGGCTCTTTAAACAGAACTGCAACAAAAAGGGAATTCCTATAGGTTAAATATTTGAAAGTAGATCATGAATAGTACTGGGGAAGACTGCAGGATTCTGGTACAGTATTTACAGAGATCTGAGATTGTTAGCATCCATTCTGGAGGTAAGGACCTGATTGAACAGCCATTCTCTAGCTGGGTAGTGAGTTACCCTCCTACAGTGAAAAGTCAATTTTTCTAAAGATTTCAGATATTCCCTGCAACTTTTGGATACACAAGGCCGTAATGCACAGGAGATCAGAACTGAGTTAGGCCTCAGGTTTTGGCTCTTGGACATCCAGGGAGTAGCAATGCTGCTTATTCTTTTAAATGAAAAACTAAATGTTCACAAAATGATTTTCACCATAAATATCATTTCAGATAGAAGTAGAAGTAATTTATAAATTGTAAAGTCTATGTCACCCAATCAGGAGACTGAACCAATACGATGTGATTTAGGTGGCCAATCACCCATTATGAATAATTAATAACGGTAACACTTATTGTGCCAATAACCTATAGTGTAAAATGCTTTCACACAAATGATTCAAACAATGATGAAAAGAGCGTATTTGTACAAATCACTACAGTACCTATTTGTGAATAGAAAAAAGGTCTAAAATAGTCAGATAAACTATTCCTCCAAATAGGTCACTTCGCTGTGGGCCTGACCATTAAGCTGATACATTGTATTCTTTTGCAACAACTGCTCTATAGAACACAAAATAACCTAAGTGCATGTCTGTGAATCAGAACGACTCTTTCATTAGACTGAGTAGCATGAATGACCAAAAAAACCCCAACAAATAAAAAGTCAGAAGCACCACTGGTAATATCAAGAGCGGCATGAATGTCGCAGCTCAGTGAAAACAACAAGGAGTCTTTGTGGCACCTTAGAGACTAACAAATTTATTTGGGCATAAGCTTTCATGGGCTAAAACCCACTTCATCAGATGCATGGAGTGAAAAATACAGTAAGCAGAATATATATCAGGGGTGGGCAAACTTTTTGGCCCCAGGGCCACATCGGGTACAGAAATTGTATGGAGGGCCAGGTAGGGAAGGCTGGGGGAGGCCATGCCTCCCCAAACAGTGAGGCATGGCCTGGCCCCAGACCCCTATCTAGCCCCCCGGAACCCTCACCCCCATCCAACCCCTCCTGCTCCCCACTCCTGACTGCCACCCAGGACTCCCGCATCCTATCCAAACACCCCAGCTCTCTGCCCCTGACCACCCGCCTGAGACCCCTGCCCTTATCTAACCTACCCTGCTCCCCACGCCCCTGGACCTCCCCCACCCCCTATCCAATCCTCCCTGCTCTCCAAGCCCCATGTTTACCTGTGGGGTGGGAGAAAGGGGGGCTCAGTCCTTTCTCTGTGCATTTCCCCTGCTCATTTGGCTGCTCTCCCTGGCAGTCGGGCAGGGCTTGCTCCCTGTCTGGGCTTGGCTGCTGGGGACAGGGGTCAAGCATGCTGGGGGTTGAGGGGGGGCCCTGGCTTGCTCTGCCCCTGTCCCCGGCAGCAGGGCCCAGGTCCCTTGACCGCCCCCCTGCAACCTCCCTGCTCCTCGCCGCCCCCCTGCTCCCTGCCCCCGACAGCGCCCTGGAGCACCAGGTCTGGCTGCGCTATAGCTGAAGCTGCAGCCACGCTGCCCAGGTACTGGGGAAATGTGACTGTGAGGGAGGCAGGGAGGGAGGGGCCAGGGACTAGCCTCCGCCCCACTCACCACACAGCCGGGGAGTTGGGCTGGCTCCTCCCCAAGCCTGTCATGACCCCGCTCCCTGGCAGGAGCTCGGGGGCCAGAGGGAAGGGTCCTGTGGGCTGGATCTGGCCCGCAGGCCGTAGTTTGTCCCAACTCTGATATATATTATAGCACATGAAAAGATGGGAGTTGCCTTACCAAGTGGGGGGTCCATCTTAATTGAATTGGCTCGTTAGCACTGACCCCCCACTTGGTAAGGCAACTCCCATTTTTTCATGTGCTATAAAATATATTCTGCTTGCTGTATTTTTCACTCCATGCATCTGATGTAGTGGGTTTTAGCCCATGAAAGCTTATGCCCAAATAAATGTGTTAGTCTCTCAGGTGCCATAAAGACTCCTCTTTGTTTTTATTAATACAGACTAACACGGCTACCCCTCTGAAACAGCTCAGTGATTATCCTTCATTAAACTATGGATGAAATGCAACCTTATGCAAAATGAGAAGTTCTACATCCAGTAGAAAATACCCAAGTTGCCTCCTTTTAAAATTTCAAGAAGTATTCACGATAATTTACTGAATGAATTTAGAACCACGTTCTGTTTTCAATTATATCTCACTCCATATCACAAAAAGAAAAATGATGGAACACTGCCAAGCAGGGAAGAATCAGACCTTAAATTTTATTATCGTTACATACATGAGAAAAAAACCTGGTGTGTCATTGGCTGAAAACAATCATGTGACAAGTTAGCAACATTTCCATTGTTTACCTCCTTACAGGTTGATAATACTGACATTTGGAACAAGGTTAACTGATCAGATCACAAATCAAAATGGAAAATCCTGAGTAGCTGCACTGAGTTCCATGAAAATCTGTTATTTAGTTCTTTGAGGTTTCTATTTCTGACCCTCAAACTTCATCTCCCCATTAGAATGCTAGTTCCAAAGGAAAAACTGATCCGCTTTTGACATTCATCACCACAATGAAGAGAGTCCCAGATATTTCTGATGAAGACATTCAGATTATATGTAGCAACAAATATAAAATGGCTTCTTGTTTCAGCGAACTTGAAGATTTATTGTCCCTCGGGGAAAATACTGACATTGTTTGATCAATATTGACTTCTTAGGCCAGTAAATATTGATGTTTAACAGAACAGAAGTAAATGTTTGCTTATTTTATCAATATACAGTGTTAAAAGTCACTTCCCGCACTACTTGTTTGATCCTACAATCTTACTCACTCTGTTGTGTCCCAAAAGCTTTCCTCTCATTTCGGCCTCCAGCTGCAAGGTTTGTGCATGTCCTGCTAGATATTGGGCACGCTCAACTCCTGACTTCAACTGAGGATACTCAGCCCACTGCAGAACTGAGCCCATGCAGGGTTTATATTCACTCTTATATATTTATAGTCACTCTTATAATATAAATCCATGCAGGGTTTATATTCACACATCTTATATACTCTTTCCTGGCAGCTACTGAGGTGGGATATGGATACCACAAATGTTGTGGTGCTATGAATAATGTTTCAGGACCTAATGACTTGCTGAAGGGTGTACTGATAAACTGTGAACAAGGGTGACAAGTTAGACGCTCACTGGGCCAAATTCACCTGGCATAAACAGGAGCAGCTCAACTGGAGACACATCCACTTTCTCAGTCTGAATTTGGCTCATCATGAATAAATGTGCTGAGCTTCTGTTGCGGTATATTAATAATTTTTAACACACTTTAAATGATCTCTTCCTGTCCCTCCCTCATTTCTCCTTCCAGGACAATGTGTTGACATCTAAAAGTAGGGCACCCAAACATTCAACTCTAGGAACCAGGGCATAGCCCTTCTCTCTGCTGTACGTTTAGGGAGTCACTTTCATTGCATACTAGGTGCCTTTTACCTCTACTGAACTGGGTTTTCCCCTGCATGGCAATCTGTTCAGTTGGCAGCCTGAACTGGGCTACTAAGCAACTGGAGTAGCCATATTTAAAGCAGCTTAAGTACAGTAAATTCTTAACAGTAAGAAACAAGCAAGTGATTCAGCTCTTGAACACCTAGCACAAGTTGTCATAAAGCCGAACCTGTCCCTAAATCCTAATTCCACCAATACTAGAAATGTTGGTTAGTAGTATTAAATGCTGCATTAGTTAGTCTTTCAGCCAATCCTCATAAGATTTCCCTTCACATCTCACAATATTTAACAGATCCTTTTTCAAAAGAGTAAAAATAATAGGTAATGTGACATATGAACCTTCAGTAGTTTATCTTTTACAAATAAAAGTAATGCTGTCGTGCTGGAAAACAAAATGGCAGGATGACAAGAATAATACATATTTTTTTTAAACACTTACTATTTACATGTTTTCCATTTTTTAAAATTTGATCCGGCTGATTAAATATAAGTATATAACATTTATTCAATTTACAAATTCTAGTTAGCTGATTAGTTATTAAGGTGCTCAGAAGTGTGGATGAAAACAGAACCTACAATAGATCAGTTGTGGTTATAGTTATTTACAAAGCAGTATTGTTTTTCTACTGACGTAGTTACCTTCCAAGGAAGCTGAAAGCAAAGGGCCTTGGAAAGATCTGAATATTTCTTCATAACTGACGTGTATATATTTCATATATACACATTATATATATACATATACATACACACACAGAGTATAAGAACTATATATATATATATATACACAGTGTAAGAATCTAATGCCACCAGTAAAGGGATCACCTTTCCTTGCTGGTCCCTGTTGTACAGCCTGCACAGAGGACCCATCTCCAACAGCCAAACCATTGGTTTAAGTGACCACTTGAACATATCTTGAACGTTTCCAGTACAATTTTGTTCAGATTTTAGCCAAAGACCACCAATTTCTGTTAGAAAAATGATGTAACAATACTTAGCACTTATATAGTACTGTGGCTGCTCAAAGCACTGTACAAACTGCAGCTAATTTACCCATCCAACATCTATGTGAGCAAGGTATTATTATACCTATTTTGCAGATGAAAAATTTGTAATGGAGACATTAAGTGACTTGCCTAAGGCTACATAGCAAGTAAGTGGAAGACCCAGGATCATAACTCAGTACTCCCTAATTTCCAATTCTCTCCTCCCTTGCAGACCACACTGCCAGGATTTGCTGGGCCTTTGAGCAGTTGCTTAAGATAAGTTTTGCTGCATTATGTTTTTTTATTTCATCCACCCATAGTTATGGTGCTGGGTCTTCTAAAAATGGCAGACTTCAGATCCACATCTAGACTGCAGAAGGAAAGACTTGTTTATGTGAAGAACCAGATTAGAAGAATGTGCTTATTAGTGAAAATTCTCTCTCCCAATGAGAAAACCAAAATGACCCATATACCGTGGGTCAGATTCTTTCCCCATTAATAGTCTTGCAGCCTCATTTTCTGTCCTGATGGCCAAATTCTGTCCTTAGTTACATTCTTCGAACCTCTATTTCCTGATTAAAGGCAGAATTTGGTCAAAGGTGGACATAGGACTAATTATGGAAAGAGAGACCCTTACATTACTTCTTTTTGTACAGACAATACTCAGATGAGTTCATCAAAGAAGTCCTTTGGTTCAACGTATTAAGAACCTGTCAAACCAGGGGAGTGTCTGACCATAATGAAGGGACTCCCCTTCATCCTTATTCCTTTAAGATGCTATATATAAAAAAGGAAGTTGATTCAACTTCTGTTTGTAAACTTGTACAGTCATCTCTCCATTGTACATTGAAGTACCAAATAGGTCCCAGAAGTTACAAGGCAAGATTGTTAAGGCAGCATAAGAAACTCAATATTTCATTCACACCTCTTGACTCCTTTAAGTGTATTTCTGAGGCATCAAAAGGGGTTCCTGGTTTGTGCTCACCTTTTAATAAAAAGGCATTCATTATACTGTAAGAAACTGACATGTTCAATGACAGATCAAACCTTAATTACTGTTCACTCTAGGGTAACTGATGCATTATCAAAGACTTACAAAGAGATTAGCAGTGAATATCAGACATTGTTTCTTTACCACCTCTCTTTCTGAAACACCTCTGTTTGTACAATCTCATTAGGGTGTTCTGAAATACAAGCCCCATTTATATCATTGAGCTTATTGTCTGGGAGATCCTCGGGTTTCGTGCAAAGTTTCAGTGCCCGAGAGATGAAGACATCCAAGTCAAACTGAGGGTCTGTTTCACTGTTTACATCCTTAGATTCTTTATGAGGATGGTGAGGTGATGATGGCAGACTCTGTTCTTGAAGCTCTGGAGGAGGACTAGGGCATTCAAGCCCTGACTGTGTGCTCTTAACCCATTGAGCTATCTCTAGAAAGAGGTTGGATGGTTCTTCTTCCAGTGATAACTCTGCAGTGGGTGCTATAGTTGCTGTTTTCCAGTGCGACAAGTCTAAGATAAGTTTGGGCTCTGAGTAGTGATGGGGCTTATTGTCTCTCCATAGCAGTTTGTCCAAGTAGGAAGGTGAGCCCACTTTGTAATCACATGATTTCCCATAATCAGCATCAAACATTCGGTCCATTGAGGAATGTGATTGCTCCAAGAATCTCTCTGAGCTGCTTTGAGAATATTTGCGTGGATCAACTTGTGCTTCTTCAGCAATGGAGTCGGATCCTGCTCGTGGGTCCCGTTGTACCTCCTCTATGTCATGGTATTTGTCATGTCGCCACTCCAAATCAGAAGAGAGACTTACTTGATACCTGGGAAAGACATTCTGCGATTAGATGGAAAATTGTTGGCTTTGTTTGTAAGTAGGAGGAGTGTTTAAATAGATGTTCCCACTGCTGCTGCTGCTTTTACCTTTCCTATGCTAAAGTACCTTTTATCCAAAAAGTTCAAGGGCCCAGATCTTCAAAGGTAATTAGGCACCTAACTCCCATTGATTGCAATGTGTTTTACAAAGAGTAATTAATTATACCTTCAAAAGCTATTGTGAAATAAATACATGTTACCTATGTGTTAAAGGCTGAGAGTTTAAGTGATTTGCCCAAGGTTATACATGCAAGCAGGGGCAAAGATGGGAACAGAAACTAGTAGACCAAATTTCCAGTCCCTTCATCTAACCACTAAACATATTCTCTCTCCCTAGAACATTAGACTCTTGGGCCAACATTAAGTGAACTTTGCGGATCTACCTAGAAACACCTTAAAAAGACTTGTTTTTCTGAAAATCAGATTCACAGAATATCAGGGTTGGAAGGGACCTCAGGAGGTCATCTAGTCCAACCCCCTGCTCAAAGCAGGACCAATCCCCAATTAAATCATCCCAGCCAGGGCTTTGTCAAGCCTGACCTTAAAAACTTCTAAGGAAGGAGATTCTACCACCTCCCTAGGTAACGCATTCCAGTGTTTCACCACCCTCCTAGTGAAAAAGTTTTTCCTAATATCCAACCTAAACCTCCCCCACTGCAACTTGAGATCATTGTCCTTGATCTCCTTGTCCTGTCCTCTTCTACCACTGAGAATAGTCTAGAACCATCCTCTCTGGATGGTTCCTTTAAGGTGTCCCCTGTTGGGCCCAAATATCACTAATGACTTTTGAAAATCTTGCCTTGTGCTCTAAAATATACTGCCCTCTACCAAAGATCTCCAGGCAGCTGGGAGAACAGTCAAAGCCACTGCTTTAATGTGTCATACCAGGAACTATAAAAGCAAAGGGATAAAAGTGTGACAAACTGACCTTGAGATATTGATTTACTGCTTCACTGACCATAACTGACAAGGATCTAGGATATGCAGGTTTACATTGAAAGCAGAATCACGAGGCTCTCAAAATTACTCTTTACTTAATTTGGCTTGTTTGCCCCCAGATGCTTGTTCACTCAGACAGGGATATAAATAGTGTTGAACAGGACGGATTTTTAAAATTATTTTTTAGTGATGGTGAAATGTGGTGAATTGACAGTTCTGGAGACTTGACGCCCAACCTGATATGACACCTGGAAGGAGCAGTTGTCGGGATGTGAATAGAGTTAGGTCTCTCTGGTCTATTCTGTCCTTGACCTCTCTGCTTAGACTGCCAACAGAGCTGCCAGTTAGCAAATGTTTTTTGTGATAAAGGACATCTGTTCACTGGGAATGGAACCAAGACAACCACATTCATTTCACGTAGGCTGCTGAACTGTATCAGGTGGTAACAGTTCTTAGTCACTATCCACCTGCTGTGGATTTGAACCTGTAGCCTGGATTTCAAAGGTTCCAGAGCACAGTAAAAATCCTCTGAGCCAACCAGGCTCCCCGGGAAGGAAGGAGTTAAAACGGAAACATAAATTTACCTTCTCATTCCCTCCACCTCCTCACAATTCATAGCCTCTGTCATTAAAAGTCATCATTTGCCAAGAATTGCCACAAAGTAGTCGCTGATACACCGCAGTGATTTCCTATTCAATGTATATTGAGAACCTGCAGTATGGCAGATAGCACTGCGTGGAGACTCTAGGCAAGGGTTGGCTTTTTAATACCAGCTTTCAAATTACACAGTTACCGAATAAAAATCACTGATGTAATAAAAGACCAGCTTCCTGGGCACAATAAAGCTATCCTCCTGGTGTGTCACTTGTCCATATTTTAAAAACAAATACATCTTATTTGTTTTCAGTCCAAAGCATCATAAGTCGAAACTAGTAGCAGGTTTTAAACAGCAGAAACAATGAAAGAGGGTATTGAACCAGCTGCTGTCTCATAAGCAAATGCCTTTTTGAGACAAGATGACATTTCGAAAGAACCTTGTCAGTCATTCAATTGTCTTGTTCATCTCATCTTCTTCTATTTCCCCCACGACAGGAATGGAAGGAAAATTATGATTCAGGAGGAAATCACATCGGTGATGGCTTACAAGTCGGAGCCCCACTTGGATAACTTTCATATCCTCAAAATATAAAGGTTTCAGAGTAACAGCCATGTTAGTCTGTATTCGCAAAAAGAAAAGGAGTACTTGTGGCACCTTAGAGACTAACCAATTTATTTGAGCATAAGCTTTCGTGAGCTACAGCTCACTTCATCTCATGCATACTGTGGAAAGTATAGAAGATCTTTTTATACACACAAAGCATGAAAAAATGGGTGTTTACCACTACAAAAGGTTTTCTCTCCCCCCACCCCACTCTCCTGTTGGTAATAGCTTATCTAAAGTGATCACTCTCCTTACAATGTGTATGATACAAGAAAACTTCAGTAAATTATTTATGATACACATTGTATGATACACATTGTAAGGAGAGTGATCACTTTAGATAAGCTATTACCAACAGGAGAGTGGGTTTGTGGGGGAGGGTGGGAGGGGGGAGAAAACCTGGATTTGTGCTGGAAATGACCCAACTTGATTATCATACACATTGTAAGGAGAGTGATCACTTTAGATAAGCTATTACCAGCAGGAGAGTGGGGTGGGGGGAGAGAAAACCTTTTGTAGTGGTAAACACCCATTTTTTCATGCTTTGTGTGTATAAAAAGATCTTCTATACTTTCCACAGTATGCATGAGATGAAGTGAGCTGTAGCTCACGAAAGCTTATGCTCAAATAAATTGGTTAGTCTCTAAGGTGCCACAAGTACTCCTTTTCTTTTTTCAAAATATAAAAGGGTTAATAATAGCCAAAGGATTGAGACATCATTCACCTTGACAAACTTTTACTCCTGGAGAAAGCGTGTCTATGAAACGCCATGAAAAGATCATTAATCTTTGAGACACTCAGCAGCTTAATAGCACTACTTTGCAAAACTGCAGTCACTGTATCAGGAACTGCTACTGTAACATCGACACACCCCGGTTGGCAGGATCAAACCTGGGGCCTCTGGAGCTTAGTGACTGAGCCTCTACCACATGAGCTAAAAGCCAGCTGGCTGTTAAGCAGACTCATTTTATCTCTCTCTCTAAGTGGTCTCGGTGCCACTAGATGGGACAGAACACCATGCCCAGGAGGGGTGTGGGTTACATACTTCCCCTAGCTGCGGACGCACATCCTGAGCTTCAGAGACTTCCCAGTTGAAATCCCGGATGACCCCCCACTTGTAACACCGACAGACTCCGGATGTCGGTGGGCAGGATTGAACTGGGGACTTCTGGGGCTCATGTGCCCTTAATATACATGGTCCTCTGTGCTTGGTAAATGAATTGGGAGGAACCTTATTCCCAGGAAAATTTTTAGTTTCTTAAAAACATGGTCCCTTTGCCAGGCCCAAACTTATCCATCCCTTCCTTCCACCCATTTGTGGCAACAAGGGAGGTTTATGCTAGCCCTAGAGCTACAGTAACTCAGTTAGACTGCACAGCCCAGCCCTAGGAGGCAGGGTGGAGTGTCCCAATCACTGTGAGATGCAAAGCATAGATGGGGAGAGCGCCACATTTCATACCTGCAGAACTGGGGGCTTGTTGCTATTTTAGGAGTTCTGCAGCAAATCAGCCTTTCAGCTTCTCCATTGGCTAGGTCAGGCTACAACAGACCCAGTATCTGTGGCCTTATGCAGCTTGAAAGGTGGCAGATATAGTGTTCTTAATCAGACCTTTAATGGTCTCAAAGGGTACCAGAATTAGTATTATAGCATTTGGATCAAGAAATAGAAAATAGAGAAAAAGAGCCAAATTCTTCTCATTTAAACAGATGCAACTCAGCTGAAATCAATGTAATTCCACTCATGTAACAGAGAAAAATACAGCCCAATAATTTACATGCACAGTGAAAACTTGGTCCCACTGGAAATCAATGACAAAATTCTCACTGACTTTAGTGGGACCAGATTTGTGTCAGAATGATCAGCTGGATAATAAAAGATCGGTGTCCTTCCTGGTTTTAGAGCATGTATTACTGATTCATATAAGAATGGATCAGAGAAATTCCAAATGAAGTCAGTGGGTTTTGCCTGAGTAAGGAGTTCATGACTGCCCAGCCTGTTAAGCCACGGATACTGCACCTGTCCCAGTTGGACATCTGGCTCTGGTTGGCTTCCATCAGTAAAATATCATCAATCTCATCCTCAATCCGGAACGGATGCTGAGAAATTGGTTCATCTTCAGGGCAGGAGTATGGGCTCATGTAAGGATGCTGCAAACCCATCTCTGCAGTTAATCGATCCCTGGGGTTAAATGTCAGGATCTTCTCCAGAAAATCAATAGCTGTGTACCACAGAGAAACAGGTTCATTAATTCCTCAAAAGCAAAACTGATTTTATTAACAGAGAAACAGGCTCCTGAATCCATAGAGACCCATCTGTTTGATGTTAATCATCATTAAAATAAGAACAGAATTAAAGGTTAAGTCCTATGTACATCTAACACAGAGGCATATTTGTTCTGGATGCATATGTACCGATCTTATCCTCATTGGGAGTTATGGGCATGCATTGGAACAGTTTTTAGCTTACAGTTTTTAGTTCTTTTAACAAAACAGAGGGTATGGCAGAGATAGATCGACATCTCCAAGAGAGATTGTAGAGTCAAGGCTTTGACCCAGCAGGCAGGTCCTTGTACATGAGCACTGATCCAATTTAAGGATAAGGGGCTAAAATGTTATTGTGGAATACTAACTTCCCACTCCAGCTCCCACAGAAATCAATGGGACTCCTTATAGGTGATTCTATAAATCATTCAGTGTCTCAGAGTAGGGACATGGCTAAAAGGGATAGCTGCTTAATTTGGATGTGTGACCGGTACTTTCATGCTTTCAAATCCATTTTATGGACTCACCTCATAGCCGGAAACAGGGACAGCTGTAAACTGATTGTTAAATGTTTGAATGTGCATTTGAGGTGGAATTAAATTTAAAGTGCTATTTTTAAAGTGCCTGGTGTAATCAAGGCTATGAAATAATTCTGCCCATTAATGTTTAAATAATTCTATGTGCACAAAATTTGTTTCAGAAAATACAGTAAATTGTGATGCTTTCAATGTACACAAACACATGTGATGTAAGAGCAGCTATAGTGCAATTAAAGTGCATACGAAATACTATTTAAACACCAATGATTTTTCTATCTGTTTATGCTTCCTTTGCATAGGGTATGTGAAAACGTCAGCTCCTGTTGTTAAGGACATTTGGTTTACTGGGATGCATCTCAGGCCATGGCCTTAAATTCAGATAATAAAAATAGAGGTGTATGTTATTTTTTCTGTCAGATCATGTTTTTAACCCTAAATCCTGGAAATATTAACTTACTGTACCTGTAACAATACTGGTAAATATCCCAATTCATCTGGAAAGAAACTGATCTGGGGTCTTCTTTGTGCGCTCACAGGAAGAGTTAACAGTTAAGAGGAAGGAAGGGTGATACCTGTTATACCTGTCCGTAAATATTAACCAATACCTGGTTGTCTCTCACTGGATGATTTTACTGTTTGCATTAATTAATTATGAAGGAATCAAGGTCATTGGTTTGCAACAAGGATCATGGTGAAACAATTCACTCAGAGTTCAAGTCATTTGGGCAAGAAAACTTCAGTAAATTATTTAAGGATGGCAAGTGACATTCCTTTCCACAAATCATGAGAGGAAATAAATTCCTTCAGTACTTAATGTCTGGAACCTGACCCAGACTTCAGCTAATGAGAGCTGATGGGTATCACCGTTGATAAGGACCAATAATGGGCTACTCTAATTAAGAGTCACACTGATCTACATGCGTAGGTCTCTGGTTTGACTCTTTACCCACATGAAAGCAATTTTTCCTTGTAGATCTTGCATATGGAATGTCAACCACACTGACAGCCCAGGATTCAGAGCAAAGAGAACAGAGAAAATACACTGCCACATGGCAGCACCTGAGCAGACTTGGCCAACCATGGATTTCAAATAAGAGCCTAGGGAGTTCCCTGCTTCTTCACCATGTCTGGGAACAGCACAAAGATGAATGCAGAGCCCATGACTTGGTATTCGGAAGCAGAGAGGCAGCCTTGGCATCTGCTCCCTGCCAATGCTCTTGAAATTGTCCTGCCACCCCTGACTAATTAAAAAGCTGCTGGAGAGTACCAAGGAAATGCTCAAGCCCTGGTCCAAAGGCTCGTTGCTTGCAGCACTCAGGCACAGAGACAGAAGTCAGTTTTAGTTGGCCCCTGGACCACAGAAGGGAACAATTGTGCTGGAAGCGATTGAAGTGCTACCAGTCATTCCAGGCAGAAAGTCTTGAAGGTAAATACACCTTCTGACCCAATCCCACAAACAAACAAACAAACAAAAAACAGCGAGGAGTTTGGAAAAAGTCCTGCCTTGGGATACTGTAGGGGCGTGTCAGGGATCTCAGATCTACATGGATGAAAGGAATTATTCTCTCACTGTGCACATGTGTATTTGTCCAAGAAGAAGGGAAACAAGAAAATTATCCCAACTTGGGGATAAATTCTGGGTCAGTACATTAATAACAACTCCAGAACAGATACATATGAATGCAGCCAAAACAGCATTCACCAGGCTATAGAGGGCAACGTGTCATACTTTGATAGTGTTACACCTCTGAAAGGCAAGGTGCCCACTCTTAAAGTACTGCACTGCTGCCTTGTAGCCAGACTATTAAAGTAAAACGTCTCCTTTAGGACCTTACACACTTCTCCCTTCCCCTGAGCAGGAGTGGGGAGGAACGAAGTGATTTGGGCTGAGGCACAAGGGAAAGGTGAGAGAGTGCCAGTTCTGTGAGATGATCCCCATCTCCCCTGGACTTTGGAAAGTCTCTGTGTGTGATCCACGGGGAGATGGGGGAAGTGTGGCATGATGCACGCCAGCCGCCCTTCTCAATATCATTGCCCACAAACCTGGAGCAATTCCCCAGCATAACACTGATCCAGGTAGTATTAACTTATGACATTTCCCCATGCTCTGATGTGATTCCTTCCTTAGGATGGGGCTGGGAGCCTAGTGGCCTGGGAGATGCCACAGGGCCTAGCTGCTGAGGGGGTGGCTGGGGCAAGATGAATCGTGAAAGGAATTCTTCCTGGAGAGAGCAGGTCTCCAGCAGCTCTCCTGCGGTGTTGTGTTTGAACTTGGGGGATGGTTCCTCTTGTATAGCCCACTGGGGGGAGATCTGGTCTTAAAATCGGGAGGATGAGAGAAACCTGATCAAAATGTGACTTAAAGCTACGGTACCTTCGCCGTTCAATTCCGGAAGCAGCTTGCGTAAAGGTTTCTTCACTTCCCAGGTGCTGTTGATGAAAGTTGGCATCACTTTGAGCAGCTCCTCTTTGTCCTCTTCATGGACAACGGGGATGGTCTCCAGAATGAGCTGCATCTGTTCCAGCTCATGATTCCCTATATGAGCAAACAACAGGCTTTCAGTGCTGGTGAGATTTTTTTTCATTGTTGGGTGCCTCTATGTTGTTGTGGTTTTGGTTTGGAGTTTTTGAAGACAGAGGATTTTTTCCACTTCTTTTTTTAATCTTAGGAAAATCAAGAATATAAAGTCTTGAATTGGGTATTTTCCCCCTAAAAGTATCCTTGTAGGAGCAGAAATGTGGGAGGAGAGCGTTCTCGGACCTTAGTTAAAGGGATCAAGATGTTGAACCTTCAACTAAAGCTTTCTTCCCTATGGCTTGTTTTTATTACCACCAGTTCTAATCAGCTGTAATAAATATCCCTTCCCATTCAGTTGCTGAGGTTTCACTTCCTTGATACTTGTGATGTTGTTACTGGTGACTTAATTGGGAGTTTCAGTCCGATGGCCCAGACTGAATGGACATAGAGGTGGAATTTCCCCCTTCGAGATGGGAGCTCTCCAGGTCAATGTTATGGCAACTAGTGGGCATTGCAAGAGAAGCTTACACTGCTACTGTCTGTGCTGTGCCCGTTGAATAGTTAAATAGAGGAGGACTTCACTCCCCTGACCCATTGACTTGGCACCTTCCATAAGCTCTACATCCACTAAACAAAACAAGAGTGGTCAAACTTGGCTTTGGCACCTCACTTTTGTCCTTGAAGAGGATGGGCCAATGATGCAGGCCAGGTCTACTCTGGAAAAGGCTGTCAGCATAGCTATGCCAGCAAACCTTCCTCGTGGAGATGCAGTTTATATGGGCAAAAAAGTCCTTTGGCCAGTATAGCTTATATCAGAAATAAACTATACCATTTAAAGCACAGTAGTGCAGATATGTGTCTATCTGCTTCTGGGTGACATAGAAACATCACACACACACAAATCACACCCCATATCTCATTGCTATGCCAGGCAAATCCCTAGAGGAGGCAGCATAATGACCCGTGGGGTTTCACACTGGGATGCCTAGGGTGCCCACTGTGGGGTGCCGTGCTTCCTCTGTTCCTTCAGGCTTGCCCCGGTCTGGAACTGGGGAGTGGGGCTGAGTTGTTTGGAAAAAACTCCTGATTTAAAGCTTCAGTTCTGGAGATCGGTGGATAGGAAACTGATTCTTGCTAAGAAATACGTTTACGGGCAGTGTGGCTTTACCCAGTGATTTACAAACATGGGGCCAGATTACTCACTGCACAGGCAGGACAAGAGGCAAGAAGCTCCAGCTCTTGTGCTCCCACATTGTACCTGCTGCAGTCCCTGTGCTTCCCCAAGTGTAAGGGCTGCTCCCTCCAGGTCACCCCAAAGAGTATGGTGCGTGCCCAGGCTGAGGGGGGCGGTCCCCGAGCTCTTGCAGTGACTCAGCTATGACATCAGGACAGAAAGGAAATGAGGCAGGGCTGATTTTATACCCTGATGCAGCCTCTATCATTGGCAAATGGTATCTAGTGCAGAGCCCCGCAATGCCCCATAGGAACCAGGGCAGGGGCTGGTGGGGGAGAGTGGTCCACAGTAGCAAAAGGACAAGTGGCCTTTGCAGTCCCATTGGCAGGACCGGCTTTATGCACCAGGAAAGCCAGCACGTGCTTGGGGGCGGCACGTTCCAGCCACCCTTTTCTTTTCCCTTGGGCAGTTATGCTCTCGGAGCTTGGGGCGGCAAATTTTTTGCTTGGGGCGGCAAAAACCTAGAGCCGGCCCGGCCCCTTGGACCGTACCCAGTTGCCATGTTATGTCTCTGATTTGGCAGCCTTGCAGAATCTTTGCTAATTAAATGTCCCCCTTGCCTCCTTTTAAATTCTCACGCAAAGGAACAAACGTACTCCTGACGCACTCCATCACGGTGTGGCTACGTGTCAGCTGCAGGCTGGTAGCTGCTCAGAAACCAGCAATGAGCACGCCCAGTAAACCTATAGCTCTGCCTGAACTCCCCGCCTGTCTTTTCCAGAAATCACTCAAACAGTCAGGTATTAAAAAATCCTCTTAGCATTTGCAGACCCAGGCTTTTAGCCAACATTTTGGCCTCACATGGGCTTTTCGCGCCGGTGTTTTCCTGCATCCAATGAAGTGAGCTGTAGCTCACGAAAGCTTATGCTCAAATAAATTTATTAGTCTCTAAGGTGCCACAAGTACTGCTGTTCTTTTTCCTGAGTATAGTTAAAGGTGACATCCTATGATTATTTATTTCTATAGCAGTAGCACTTAAGGGCTGCATGACTCCAGACTCTGCCTAAGGTTAGGCTCCAAATCTGTACTTTGGAACTTAAATAAAAGTGGTCCAAATTCCAAAGGTCCTCAGTGGGTTTTCTGGGTGCTCCGAAGAACAGGCCTCTTATTTAAAAAGATATACTGGACAAATCACGCCTCCCACCAGAGAAAAACCTGTTCTGTTTAGCAAGGCACAGCTAGACTATATGATAGTTTAGAGTGGGTGATAAAGAATCAACTGCAAGCAACTGAAACTGCAGGCGGTGGAGGAGGTTGTTACTACACTAGCCACCAGTGAGATTTCGGTAAGGCCGAGGGCCAACGCTCCTACTCTTACAAAAAGTGCTGTGAAATCTTTAATGATCCTCTAAAATATATGGGTGACCTCTCCAGTATTATAATCTGAAGAATGTCTGGTTTACCTCCAGGTGGCTGTTGTCTTTACACTATCCCACTGCTGGTGCATTATCTGAAATGACTAGCCCAGTCCACACCTGGCCTCTATGACAGCTAGGATATTTGTCTCAGTGTTCCCCCATCTGTTATATCCATTTGTTGTCTCTTGTGTTATGCTTAGAGTGTAAGCTCCTCTGAGCAGGGACTGTCTTTTTGTTCTGTTTGTGTTTGTACAGTGCCTAGCACAATGGTCTAGGATTGGTGTCCCCTAGATGCTAACACAATAAAAATAATATTTCATAGGATAATAGTGGAAAAAATTTCAGTCACTGTAAAATCGCATTTTTGCTTTGCCCATGTTCACATTCCCTTCGTGTTCATTTCTCGCAAACCTGCAGCGCAGCAGAGTTTTCCTGGCATAAATGTTTGCGAAAGTGAATTTCAGAGGCCAAGAATACTCAGACACATGAAAGGGAATTTTGCGTGCATAAGTATTTGCTCTAGAAATACTTGAGCACTCATCCGAGCAGGGACCAGAAACGCCATCATGTGACTTATCTGACAATTTGCAGTAAAGCATCACAGCTGGAACAACAAATAGCCACCATCCAGAGAGAAGTGAACTGTTTTCAAACAATCAGCAATGTTTAAAAAAATGCCATCACATAATAAATTCAAAGGAACCAAGATCAGCTCATGATAGTCTGTGACCAGAAAAAGAGACTGAATTTTTCAAATAAGTCCTCATTATAAATTACCTGGCTCTAGAGACTAACATTCAGCTGTGGTTTCACCATTCCTTTTCAGCTGAGCTCAACAATTTCAGTTTTCTAACAGCAATCTATCTAGCTGCTTAGAAGCAGATAAAGGCCAGTTTTGGTGCCTGGAGATGGGACTAAAATATTCTTTTTCTTGAAGTATGCACAGGCAGACATAAGAAAAGATTGACACAGTGAGAATTTCTATAAAGAAAACAAACAGATGTATTAAAGCTTCACAGACAGCACACGCAAGGATTAGTACTGCCAAGAGAAGTTTATCAGTACAAGCAGTTTTCAGATGTTCTCCATGGGTAAAATGTACGACAAAAGGCAGCTTACATCAACCTAACTCTGTAAGCATCTACCCTAAAATGCAGCTCCCACTGATGTCACTTGCCCACTACACCTACTTAATAACTCCACCGCCGCGAGAGGCGTAGTGCTTAGGCCGATGTAGTTAGGTCGATGCAGTGTCACTGAAGAACTACGTTGCTGACATCGACTGTTGCTGCCTTCAAAAGCTGTCCCACAATGCCCCACACTGACAGTTAAATTGATGCAAGTGCTCCTGGGGAGGATGCACCTCACCGATACAAGGAGCATAGTGCGGACATGCAAAAGCGATTTAATTACTGCAGTGGCTGTAAGTTGACGTAACTTAGGTTGACTTAATTTTGTAATGTAGACCTGCTCTTAGACTACTCACCGTGCATAAAGTTAAGGACATGTGCAAAATTTTGCAGGACTGGGACCTAAATTACATGGTTGCCATGCATCAATAGAACTGTCAAAGATACCTCTTTTAATACTGGTAAATTTCTCCACTGCTAAAAATCCTGAGATTTAGCAAACGACGTATTTGTCCAGATATTACTAAATTTCCCTTCAAGGGTGATTATCAATCAGTGGAAAGAAATAAATGGTGGAGGAGTTAGAATGGACCCAGAGTTCACTGAGACATCAGCTCTTAACAGAGCAAGTCTGGGGCGAAGTCAATATTTTAACTGTTAATTCTATTCTTTATCGAAGACTGAATTCGGACCAAGAGTTCCCATGATGGTTTTCACTTTCTCATGTGTACCAAGAAGTGGCACTGCATAAATACCGAGCTGTACTATCAGCTTTCTGTCTGCCTGAATCTCTGCTTATAAACATCCCGTCACCAATGCTAAGCCGATCGGCTAAGATCAGCTGGATATCTATAGCTGATCAACAAGAGGGGATTTTTGTACCATGAAGTTCCTTGAAGGTTGAATGATTTTTTCCCAACCTGCTTTGCCAGTAAACCGTGGGCTGTAGAGCTACAGCGAGAGTAATGAGCATTTATCTGTGAAATATTTACAGGCCAGCAGTTCTGACCATGCTGCTAGCGATGGCCAAGTGAGATAGAGCGATCCAGCCAAGAATGTGGCGACTGCAGGAGAGTTTGATGGAATCTCATCAGTGTTGTTCTAAATTATTAACACTGCTATCAAAGTCAAACTCACATCTACTTTCATTATTATTTTAGTAGCTGAAATTACGTGCCTTTATTAACCAGGGATGCTAGACAGAGACATCATTTAGAGGGGGCGATCACCTCTCTGAGACATAATGTAAGGAACCCATGACAACAAACAGCAGACACCATAATCGCCAGCTGAACTACCAAACTGCAGCCTCAGTGATAGAAACTAGGTTTTGCAGCTCCAAAACAAACTGGCATCTTCCATTTCAGTCACAGGAGAAAGTCTACCAGTTACAATAGCATCATTAAAAAAAATGAGGAGTCCTTGTGGCACCTTAGAGACTAACAAATTTATTTGGGCATAAGCGTTCGTGAGCTAAAAGCCACTTCATCAGATGTATGAAGTAAAAGATACAGGAGCAGGTATAAATACATGAAAGGATTATGCCCAAATAAATTTGTTAGTCTCTAAGGTGCCCCAAGGACTCCTCGATTTTTTTGCTGATACAGACTAACACGGCTACCACTGAAATCAGTAGCATCAGTGCTTACCCTGTGAGCATCAATCACTAGAGGAAAACACAGGGTCAGATTCCGCTGTCAGTTACCCTGTGTAAATCCAGAGTAACTCCCACTCCCAGTCAATGGAATCAGTGCAGATTTACAGCAGTGTAAATCAGATCAGATTCTGGCCCACTGTCACAGACACTTAAACATGCCGGACAATCCATCTGGAAGAGGGCAAATACACACTCAGTGCACATGGTGCCTGCCCCTTCTGTGGGTGCTTGGGGAAGGAGGGGACAGGGCCTGGCAGCATTACAAACCCTGAGCTTAGGGGAGAGCAGTGACTCTTCTGGACCTTCTTTGGGGGGGGCACATAGAGTGCAAAAGGGGCAGGGAGGAGGACCAGTGGGTAGATGGCACCATGCCTCCACCCCCAGAAACCAGCAGGTGCAATGGGAATGGCATGCAGGTGGGAGGATACACTGTGCCCTAGAAATGGGTATGGCAGTGGATGTGCTCCCTCTGTGTGCTGGGGAGTTCAAGGAGGTCTTTTTTCTTCCCAGTGTATAATACCTCCCAGGGGTCTCCCTGGAACAATGCATCATCATGCCCTTCACCCTTGCCCTCCCCTTCCTCAGAGTTCTGCCTACTGGCCTGATATAGCCCTTACCCAGCATGTGACAATGGGTTTAAATGGACATTCCAAAAGGCAATGATTAAATTAGTGCTGATGGTCATCATCCCCCACAATACACACCATCAGTAGGGGCTCATATAAAGATATTTGAGATTTGGGGGGTGAGAAGAGAAAGAAACAGCTGAATTTAAATGACAGAGAGACCTATTCTTAGGGCTTCCTGCAGTGTTCTGCTACAGTGATGCTCCCTAATCTCCATCCAGCTGCAAATGAATACGTTCTCCTACAGAAAAGCTACGTTTTGGACATTCAGAAATTTGCACAGTGACTCCACGTGAAGCTAAAGGAGGAAAACAGGAAACAAACAGTTTGTTGTTAGGCTAAATCCCTAAGTGGAATGCAAATTACAAGTCGTTAAAAATCAAAAGGTCTTAATGGTAATTCTTATTTCCGGCCACTGATTGCTGAATGTGTCCAACACAAAAGCTGCTAACTGAAACCTGAAATAGCTAGTGCTCTTAGGAAGACAGGTCTCTCTATCTGTTTATCCTGTATTTATACAACTGGTATGGCGGTTGTGAGTGCATTAATTTATGAAAGGCAAGACAGGAACTAAAGAGACTATGTTAATATTGTTATCGAGAGTATTAGGAGTTGAACATCGTGCCCTATCTCTTTGGAAAGGTGACTTCCCCTTAGACTTGCAGACAGGTCTAGGATTTGGAGTCAGGACTTCAGTCTCAGGATAATTAAACTTTTCAAACGGATCGCTGCACTATGTTAAAAAAGAGAGAAATGTGTCAGAGAAATCCCCCTTTGGCAGTGTTGTTGTAGCCGTGTTGGTCCCAGGATATTAGAGAGACAAGGTGGGTGAGGTAATATATTTTATTGAACCAACTTCTGCTGGTGAGAGAGACAAGAGCATGTCTGCAGGTGTGTGTAAGCTCAAAAGCTTGTCTCTCTCACCAATGGAAGTTGATCCAATAACAGATATTACCTCACCCACCTTGTCTCTCTAATATCCTGGGACCAACATGGCTACAACAACACTGCATACAACAACGTGATATCAAAATCAGTCGACGTGACACTGTAGCGGGGCAGTTACCCTGCTCCTGGGAGAAAAGGTAGGCTGATTGGAGAAGTGGCCTCAGCTGGGGCCACATCTAATCAGGTCACAGCAGGCCCTGATAAGAAGGGCTAAGGGAGGAGCTAGGTCATAGTCTTTCTCCAGCCTTAGAGGGAGAAGGACCTAGCTGCCTGGGAATAGGGTACCGGGAGCAGAGCAGAGCAGGGGAAAGGCAAGAGGAGCTGGGGAGCTCAAGCCTGGCAACTCCCCAGGCTGAGGCCTTGCTAAAGGCCAAAGCAGGTACTGGGCTGGGAGGTGCAGCCCGGGAATAGGCAGAGGCAGCTGGTCTGATCCCCTTGCCAATGATGAGTGGCCATTACAGACTGCAGTCTGCCCCAGTGAGAGGGGGCTAGATGATGACTGGCAGTAGCCACTGAGGCAAGGTGGGTGTAGAGGGTTGGGGGAGACCCAGTGTGTGGGGGTACTGCTGGGACAGAACCCTGAGGAAAAGGGCACTGGGGTCCAGGAGGGACATAGGGGGCCTGAGGCAGGTGAGACACCAGCCACCAGGAGGTGCTCTGAGTGCTGGAAGAGCTAATTCCCAAACAACCAGCAGGAGGCGCTGCTCCTCTGAGTCTTTGTGCTGTTACAGACACCTGTGAATTGTTTTAGGCTAAACATCCTAAAACTGTCCAAACCAGCATTAAAAGCTATCACAGAGCTATTTTATACTCCCCAATAACTGAGCTACCAAACTTAAATTGTTGGTTTGTTGCAAATGTCTATGACACTAACTAAAAGTGAACTGACTCCTAGCTTCAATTTTAATAAATATATCAAAATCTAAAAACTTTGGTCTTCAAGGGGCCCATGAAAAGTACAGGCCTCCCTGTCCATACACCGTGCAGCTGGTCTCTTCTACAATGGGGCATTTCTCCTTCACTAGAGACCCTGGGACTAATCAAAACTCTAAGTGGTTTAGCAGGCTCTAGTTCTTTCTGTTATATGTATTTCAAACATCATAAAGCAGAAACCGATAAATGCAATGTATCTTTGTGAACGCTAGAAGGAGTGCAGGGAAAGAGAAGAGAGGAGAACAGCACGATTAAGGTTAGAAGCCAAACGTTATGCAGCTTGCTTTGTTTTTCTGTGCACACGGGGATCTGGTCGTACAGTGAGGCAGGTGCAATGCACAGAACACAAGCTTCAACAATTACTGCATTAAATCAACCATTTAGCCAAGGATGCATGTCATGGTACATTACGGTAGGCGTCACAAGGTGGCGCTGTTACATATAATCTTTCCAAATTCTTTTTCTTAATGTGCAAGCAAGTTTTTATTCATGGAAGAAGATGTGCTGTGGTGTTAGTTTGGGGGCATGCAAGCTGATATGTGGAGGGAGCTGTGCGAGGAGCAGGAGAATTTACTGCCTGCACTGGGCTCTGCTTGGAAGAGGGCTCTAGTGTTGGGCTGAGGTTCCTAGGAGATGGGATTGCCCCGAAAGCTCTTTGCCCATCTCATTTCAGAGCTGATGTACCTGCGTAAATAAAACAAGTTCTACTCAGCATATACCCAGAATCTTCTTCACTGATTTCTCCACCACTAGGAAGCCAACTTGCAAAGCTTGGGAAAGTCTGCTACAACTCAGGGAAGGGGCAATGCTGGTGTGAGAATGGGGACACTGGTGTCAGAAGAGACAACAATACAATAATATACTTTAAGTCAAAATTATTATTTGTATTACCTCAATGTTTAGGGCAGGGGTTGGCAACCTTTGGCATGTGGCCCATCAGGGTAATCCGCTGGCAGGCCATGAGACATTTTGTTTAGGTTGACCATCCATAGGCACGGCCCTCCACAGCTCCCAGTGGCTGGGAACAGCGAACCACTGCCACTGGGAGCTGCGGGGGGCTGTGCCTGCAGACAGTCAACAAAATGTGGATTACCTTGATGGGCCGTGTGCTGAAGGTTGCCGACCCCTGATCTGGGGACCCCAACTAAGATCAGGACCCCTCTGTGCTAAGTCCTATACAGACAGAGAATAAAAGCTAGCCCCTGCCCTGAAGAGCTTGCAATATCAACAGACAAAAGAGACAAAGTGTTGTGGGGGGGATGGGGAGGGAGAAATAGAACATACAAGCTGAATGAGCATTGGGATGATTTGCAAACAGCATGCTAGGTCCTTGATTTTTCTTGTTGTTGTTACTTTGTTTCTTTTTTAAAAAAATAATTGGAGGTGGGTATTAGCTGAAAAGAGACCCGGAATGCAGAGGGCCATTACACGGGGTGTTATAAGAAGAAAGGGAGCACAGAGGGCATATGAACTGAGCCTGAAGTCAAGAGTGGGTGAACTGTGAGTGAATAACCAATCATCAGAGGGCAAGGATGACCCTGAGCATGTGGGAAAGACCCATCGGCCAGACATCTGGGAAAGAATTTTCTGTAGTAACTCAGAGCCCTCCCCACTTAATGTCCTGTCACCGGCCAATAGAGATATTTGCTACTCGCAGTCGCAGATGGGCCACGTGCCCATGTAGGCAGTCTCATCATACGATCCCCTCCATAAACTTACCAAGCTCAGTCTTGCAGCCAGATAGGTTTTTGCCTCCACTGCTCCCCTTGGAAGGCTGTTCAAAACTTCACTCCTCTGATGGTTAGAAACCTTTGCCTAATTTCAAGCCTAAACTTGTCGATGGCCAGTTTATATCTATTTGTTCTTGTGTCCACTTTGGTGCTTAACTTAAATAACTCCTCTCCCTCCCAGGTATTTATCCCTCTGATGTTTTTTATAGTGAGCAATCATATCTCCCCTCAGCTTTCTTTTGGTCAGGCTAAACAAGCCAACTTCTTTGAGTCTCCTCTCATAAAATAGGTTCTCCATTCCTCTGATCATCCAAGTAGTCCTTCTCTGCATCTGTTCCCATTTGAATTCATCTTTCTTAAACATCGGGGGACCAGAATTGCACACAGTATTCCAGATGAGGTCTCACCAGTGGCTTGTATAATGGACTAACACTTTCCTAGCTCTATGGAAATACCTCACCCGATACATTCTAGGACGGCATTGGCCTTTTTCTGAGCCACATCACATTGATGGTCATATTCATCCTGTGATCAATCAATACACCCAGGTCTTTCTCCTCCTCTGTCACTTCTAACTGATACGTCACCAGCATATAGCAAAAATTCTTATTAGTTCATAAGTACATGACCTTGCACTTTGCAGATTCCTTCTCTTGTTCACAGGAGGGAACCAATCTCACAGCCAAAAATATGTTTGTATCAGCAAAGTGATAAAACACATTCTGCATCCCTGCTGAAGCTTTGCTGGGTGGAGCAGCACCGCCTCATCTTGACCTAACACACTGCTCTGTTTTTTTAAATATCAAATTTACTGTATGTTTGCTGCGCTGGGTTGGCAGAGAACGAGCTGAGAATGTGTCAACTTGTTTGTACCTCTAAATCCAAACCATCCTTCTCACCAAAAACGAACTAAGCTAAGCTAACCTCAGGGAGTGGATGGCTTGGGAGTTAGTGATGGCCTTTAGAGCCTTTGTCCGAAGGCTACCAGTTCAAATCCAGAAAAGGTCAGTAGGAATAGGTGTTCAGTGGCTTCTTTTAAGCACTACTGGGCGGTCTCAGTCCTATTCTGAGTGGACACACAATACCTTCCCTCACAAAGGGCACACTTGTTGGCAGTGCCCCAAGAGGCAGAATACCGATGGGGGCACATCGGCAGCATGCGGCAGAGGGGGAAGCCTGCAGTACTGTTACTTGTGCTATACCTGCTTTATGTGTAAACAGAGGATCCAACTCACCAGGGCTATTAGTCTGGCACCTTTCACAATCTGTTTATTGACTAAGGGCTTGAGAATCTATGAAAAGATCCCCATTGACTTCAGTGAGCCCTGGATCAGACCCGTAATATGGTTTAACTGAAAATCATGGGTTTGGCAAATCTTGAGGGTAGGAGAAGCAAATAAACATGCAAGAGTCTTTTACAAACAGGGGCCAAGCTAGGCAAAGCATGGAAAAGACGTTTCAAAAAGAGGGGCGCATTGTTCGAGCGTTACACAAAGACAGAGAACAGTTGCAAATAAGGCTACTGCATGCAATTGCAAGTGGCCAGGCGGCATTTTTATTTTTCTTCAATAAATTGTACCACCACATTCAGGGAGGCAGTGTGACCTAGTGGCTAGACCAATCAGGCGACCTTGGTTCTATTCCTGGTTCTGCCACTGGCCTGTGGGGTGACTCTGGGCAAGTCATTTCCCCACCCTGGGTCTCAGTTTCCCCACCTGTAAAATGGGGGTGATGACACTGACTTCCTTTGCAAAGCACTTTGAGTTCTACTGACGAAAAGCCCTGTATTTGTATTACAGCACAGAACGATTCATGATATGCTTTTGCATTTCAAGAATTTTCTCTTCGGAGGACTGGAGAGAAGAGGATTCATGTTAGTTGCTTGGCTGTGAATTCTGTTCTCAAGGTAAAAACAATAAATCTGATTCTGGTGGTATTACAGATTACTAAAACTTCAATTTTGTGAGCTATTTTGGTATCCTCAGTGCCCTTTGATGTATCTGTAGCCTTCTCATTTATTTACATCCTCTGTCTCTCACTTCCCTCCCCCCATCTACTGTACAGATAGGCACAGAGGACAAAGGTCTAACAAGAGACACTAGTTTAAGAGCTGTTGTTTCCTATAATTGATTATCGTTATTCATTTATATTGTTTAAGCATTTCAGACAGTCTACTGAGCCAATGATATTGATTCGTGCTAAGCACCCAAATTAAACTATATCATTGAAGCATGTACGAAAACCAATTAACCCAGATGTAATTATAAAGAGGTTTACAGTGGTCTCTGTGAGCAAAATCATGCAATTGTCTCTTATGGTCTATTTACTTGGGGCCCAAGACCCTCAAACATGCTGTGTACGCTCAGAGTGACACGGTCAGGGACCATATAGGCACCATATGTGTTTGTGCAGCAGGGATGGAGAAGCTAACCTGAGCGGCTACGCTGCCTGCGTACGCAAACAGCCTGACCTGCAAACAGCTGTAAACCAGACTGCCGGTCACAGCCCTGATTTAAAAACAGACTTGTAAAGAGAGAGCCGGGGCAGATCCTCTATTGTAGACAGACGCCTGCCCTTCTCCTTACACTGAGAGTTGTGTGTCCATGTAGAGAGGATCCCTCTCCTGAAGTGGTCTTTAAGGGCCGAGCACGAAGGCCTGGGTAGGTGGGATCTCTGTGCCATACCTTGGCTCTGTAATCAGGGAAGCAGGGAGAGATGCCTTGTCCAGAGCCACAGAAACATTTTTAGAGTGGCAGAAACTGAAAATCAGTAAGAGCTAGTGGTGTTAGGTTGCCTGGTCCACGCTGCTGTCAGAGCAGGAGTATTACATATATATGCACACGCACTATGGTGCTTGGTCAGGTTTGAGTGATTCAGACAATTGGGTTTTCATCAGTCCTCCCGCCGGGATGTTGTTGCACAGTATAATGTGCCTGGCCTGCACACAGCTTTGTACCAGCATAACTATGTTGAGTAGGGGCGCGATGATTTTTTTTTAACTCGATATAGTTATGCTGGTACAATTCCTAGTAAAAAAGTGCCTGACACTGGTATAGTTTATGCCTCTTCCCACACAAGAATAGGTACACTAGTAAGCACACTTTTACTGATATAACTGTATCCATACTATAGCGGTTAAGAACATAAGACTGGCCATGCTGGGTCAGAGCAAAGGTCCATCCAGCCCAGAATCCTGTCTACTGACGGTGGCCAATGCCAGGTGCCCCAGAGGGAGTGAACCTAACAGGTAAGGATCAAGTGGTCTCTCTCCTGCCATCCAGCTCCACCCTCTGACTATCAGAGGCTAGGGACACCATTCCTTACCCATCCTGGCTAATAGCCATTATGGACTTAGCCTCCATGAATTTATCCCCAATTCTCTTTTAAACCCTGTTATAGTCCTAGCCTTCACAACCTCCTCAGGCAAGGAGTTCCACAGGTTGACTGTGCGCTGTGTAAAGAAGAACTTCCTTTTATTTGTTTTAAACCTGCTGCCCATTAATTTCATTTGGTGGCCCCTAATTCTTATATTATGGGAACAAGTAAATAACTTTTCCTTATTCACTTTCTCCACACCACTCATGATTTTATAGACCTCTATCATATCCCCCCTTAGTCTCCTCTTTTCCAAGCTGAAAAGTCCTAGCCTCTTTAATCTCTCCTCATATGGGACCGGTTCCAAACCCCTAATCATTTTAGTTGCCCTTTTCTGAACCTTTTCTAATGCCAGTATATCTCTTTTGAGATGAGGGGACCACATCTGTATGCAGTATTCAAGATGTGGGCGTACCATGGATTTATATAAGGGCAATAGGAAATTCTCCATCTTATTCTCTATCCCTTTTTTAATGATTCCTAACATCCCGTTTGCTTTTTTGACTGCCGCTGCACACTGCATGGACGTCTTCAGAGAACTATCCACGATGACTCCAAGATCTTTCTCCTGATTAGTTGTAGCTAAATTAGCCCCATATTGTATGTATAGTTGGGGTTATTTTTTCCAATGTGCATTACTTTACATTTATCCTCATTAAATTTCATTTGCCATTTTGTTGCCCAATCACTTAGTTTTGTGAGATCTTTTTGAAGTTCTTCACAGTCTGCTTTGGTCTTTGGGGCTACATTAACTAGCCTCGTACAGTTAACATGGTACAACTTTTGTGTGTAGACACAGCCAGTCGGGAAAGTTTTCTTCGTACGTAGCCTACATTTTAACTTTTGAAGATGTCATCCTATTACCTCTAGCTAGTAGAAAACCCTTACAGGAGATGGAGCATAGATTAGTGGTTAACCTACAAATCTGATAGGTGGTGTCTATGTCTACCATCGATGTTGTACAGGTCACTACACAGCTCTCTATGCTTCAGCTTCCCCTCCTGTAAAATGGGAAGACTAATACTTACCTTACAGGGTGTTATGGGGCTTAATTCATTCATGTTTTGAAAATACTTTGCGATCCCCTGATAAAAGGTGAATAGAAATACTAAGTACTACTGCTAGGAAAAAACAAAGGGACAGGTGTTTTTTGCAGTTCTAATTTTGATCTTCACCTGTAAACTAAGTATATTAGCATTATGGGGTCTACTAAGGAGTCATAAAATGGTGGAAACCAGAAAAACAAGGAGCCAAGCACTATTTTAAAGTTTTGTCTAATATGGTTTATGCCAAATCCTGCTGTCTTGGACTATAATCTGGTTTGGGTTCTAAAAAAAACAAAGTAGGTTTCAGGTTTTGTGGAGCTGTATTTCTGAGGGTACGTCTACACAGCAGCTGGGAGGGTACTTTCCAGCACAGGTAGTCAGAGATGCACTAGCTCTACTCGAACTAGTGCCTAAATGGCGACAGAGGCAGTGACTCGGGATAGCCACCCAAGGACGTACCCAGATGGTCAGGAGGGTTACTCAGGCAACTACCCTTAGCTGTCACCTATGCCACCATGGCCACACCGTTAACTGGAGAATTTACAGGGGGGAGAGAGAGAAAGAAACAGAGAGAGAGACATACACAAAGACAAGGGCAATTTTAACTATCTCTTCTAAGCAACACTGAATGCTTAATTGTAGCCTTTACAAGAGAAATATGGAAGTTGAAAGCTTTGGTCCTTGGTTGAAATAAAATAAAAGGGATGAAGAGATCCAGAGTGGCTGCAGACCAAAAGTCACAGGGCTGCAGCACAATGCAGTGCACTGAAATATTTTTGAAGAAAGGGCTGTTCTACATTATTAATGGATCTGATGATTTATTTAGAAAAACCTATGCTGGGCTGCTTATGAATGCATTAAACTGCTCCTGTCTTTCAAAATAATAATAGGCAGTGATAATGACAATAGAAAAGGGAGACTATTAAATACCCCAGGAAGGAAGATTATCCATTTCATTCTTGAAAAAATTACTGAATGTCCCAGCTTCATATAGTGCTGAAGTTTTAAGCTTCATATAGTGCTTAACCAGTATTTAGCAGGTGATATGGCCCCTGCTTCCTCCAGTAACAGTTTAGCAAATACATTGGATAAAGATTTTCTTGAGAACATCAGGATATCTTCCAGGATTTTACTGCTAAAATGTTGTATGTTTCTATGTGGGGCTACAAAACAATGATCCTGTTTTGTTATAGGAACATAGGAGTAGAAGGGACTTCCAGGGTCAACAAATCCAGTCATGTCATATGATCAAATCAAATGCACCTTTAGATTTCTAGTAACTACCCGTTCCATGCAGAGTTTAGCAGCCATTTTGTTCTCAGAGCTGGCTCTAGCTTGTACTAGCAGAGAAACATGCATATTGCACAGTAGCCGCTGAAGTCAGTTGATACCAAGCCCTGCTCTGTGGCAAGGGCATTGACCAAGACTTTCCATAGTGACTAGTGGTTTTCGGTATCTCTATGTGTGAGTGCCCAACTTAAATTACTTTAAAGGAGCTTGCTTATGTAAGCAGGGGAATAGTCCTGCTATTGTGGGGAACTTTCCTGGCTTCTGCACTACCCCGGTGAAGTGGGCTAGCGAAAGGATCGGAGTCCTCGCTCCCATTTCCTTTACCCAGTGGCCTCCCCACCCTTGAGGACTCCCCTTCCACTCTCCTGTCTGGCAGAGTCCTCATAACCCCAACAAGACTGGGCCCAGGATTCCTGGGGGGCTTGACCCCCAACCCTGCTATGGTCACCTAGGACAGGGGCTAGGGTGTCCCCACTCCAGGGTACTCTCTCTGCACTGGGCACTTCTCTGACCCACTGACCATTACATACAAGTTAAAGCAAATGCAAGTTATTTAATCAACAATTAATTTTAAAAAGAATAAGTAAAAATAAAAGGCAACACATCAACCCGCTCTGTGGCAGGGAACATCACAAACAGTGTCTCTGGAATGTCAGGGCAGTTCACAGTCTGCTCCTTGTAAGTCCCAAGCCTTCTTCCTAGGCCCTGGCTGTGCTGCAGGGATGCTGTGGGTTGGACACTTGCTCTGGTGGTGGCCACACGCTCTCAGGCTCTAGGTGGCAGGGCCCTTCTTCCCAGCCTTGCCCCCACCCTGTCAGGGTTACATATCCCCCTCCGAGTCTGGCCTGCAGAGCCTCCTGGCTGAGGTGTCTCCCTGTGCTGGGCCCACTGCCCAGGGTCCCCCCTCGCTCTCCCCAGCTGCTCATGACACCCGGCTCCGGACTGCTCCAGCCCCAGCTCCGGCTCCAGCTCCACTCTGTCTTAGCTCCAGCTCCACTCTGCCTCAGCACGGCTGCTGCTCTGCCTCAGCTCCCTGGTCTGCTTCTCTGGCCCTGGTTGCTACAGCTCTTCTCCCAGGACAGGTCTGCTCTGCAGGCTGCTTCTGTGACTCTGCTCCCAGCACTGACCTGCTTCGTGGGCTGCTTATCTGGCCCCTCTGGCTCTGGTTGCTACAGGCTCTCCTTCCGGGGCAAGTCTGCTTTCTCTGGGCTGTGCCTCTGGCTTTGGGGCTGCAGCTCTGCTCCCCAGCTCAGCTTGGGCCCCTGCTTTCTCCTTAGCTTGGCCCCACTCTGTCTGACCCCGGCAATTCCAGCTCACATGGAGGACGGGACCCTCCTGACTCCCTGATTAGCCTGCCCGCCCTGTCATTCAGGCTGACCTGGAGCATTGGCCTCTCCCCATTGCTCCTAGGGACTGGCAGTCTCAGGGTCCTGATTCCCCATCGACCCTTCCCCCTTTTAGTGCTGGGAGCTAGCAACTAAAACACCCCCACTGCATGTTAGTAAGGGGGCAACAGTCCCCTTACACTTAGGCTTAGCACTTTCTAAAAATCAGGGCTCCTTAATGTGTGTCAAGGTAGGGACCCAAAATCTTTCGTCGCTTGTAAAAATCTTGGCCATTTCTAACCTTTTCTAAACCTGATCCACTTCCACAGAGACTAGCCTCATGCCTTATTCATTCTTTTTGTTTTCCTTAATCAACAAGAACTCATTTTAGAGTGGACATGCATGTTTTGAGTTAGTGTACGGAAACAGAACTCTTGCTAGCATAAAGACAGCAAATGCCAGAGCCTGAAAGGAAGCAAAACTCTATCCCAAACTTCTGATGTGCTCACTAGTAGCCTGTATTCTCTTCTACGCAGCTTATAACAATTTCAGACTTGTTTTCTGATCACATTTTTATTTTTTGCACAGCTTCTCTGTAACTACACTCTTTTGCTATGTTTTTATTGTTTCATTTTTAATTTCATGCTTCTTTCTTTATTACTTGCTGATATAACTTGTCAAACTCCCTAACAGCTAGGGGCAAAGCTGTGAAAGACAACCAGAATCATGTCTGCAAGATTTGGGGGCATGTTTGTTTACCTGGGCAAAAGCCTCCATTGATACATGCCACGCAGGTGCTCTTTCAGTGCATTTCCAGAAGTGTGACCCTGAGGAGTAGTGGTCACCTCCACAATGTGTAGCAAAAAACCAAAATGATGTCAATTTTTCATCTTGCCTTCTACTATAGTCAACACAGCAGGCCTGTTTCTGAGCTCGCTTTTACGGGTGTTAATCAGAAGGTTTCCATTGGAGCTAATGGAGATACAGCCAGTGGTGAGCTGGAGCCGGTTCGCACCGGTTCGCTAGAACCGGTTCTTAAATTTAGAAGCCCTTTTAGAACCGGTTCTTCCGTGAGGGACAACCGGTTCTAAAAGGGCTTCTAAATTTAACTGGCCAAAAGTGGCGCCGTAGGCACCGACTCCATGGGTGCTCCAACCCTGGAGCACCCAAGGGGAAAATTTGGTGGGTGCAGAGCACCCACCGGCAGCTCCCTGCCCCGCGGCCGGCCCCAGCTCACCTCACCTCTGCTCCGCCTCCTCCCCTGAACGCGCCGCCCCGCTCTGCTTCTCCGCCCCACCCCCAGCTCACCTCACCTCACCTCTGCTCCGCCTCCTCCCCTGAATGCGCCGCCCCACTCTGCTTCTCCACCCCCCTCCCCCCCCCGGCTTCCCGCGAATCAGCTGTTCGCGTGGAAAGCCGGGGCAGGCTGAGAAGCAAGCAGCGGCTTCCCGCTCAGGCCCAGGGAGGTGGAGGTGAGCTGGAGGGGGGGTGCGAGGAGGGCCACCCGCGCCGCAGCAGGTAACCCGGGGGGGGCACACAGGGGAACCGCTCCCCGCCCCAGCTCACCTCCGCCACCCTCAGCCTGAGCAGGAAGCCGCCACCTGCTTCTCAGCCCTCCCCGGCTTCCCGCTGAACAGCTGATTTGCGGGAAGCTGGGGGGCGGGGCGGAGAAGCAGAGTGGGGCAGCGTGTTCAGGGGAGGAGGCGGAGGCGAAGCGGAGGTGAGCTGGGGCCGGGCGTGGGGTGGGGAGCTGCCAGTGGGTGCTCTGCACCCACCAAATTTTCCCCGTGGGTGCTCCAGCCCTGGAGCACCCAGGGAGTCGGCACCTAAGGTGCCACTTTTGATGTGATCAGTGGGGCGAGCGGCTGCTCCCCCCTGCTCCCCCCCAGCTACGCTCCCCCGCCCCTAGGAGCCAGAGGGACCTGCCTGATGCTTCCTGGGAGCTGCCCCAGGTAAGCACCGCCGGGACTCCCCACCTCGCCCCCAGGCAGGTGCCTCTGGCTCTTAGGGCTGGGGTGGGCACCCACTATGGTGGCCCACGAGACCCTCCTGCCCGGTTCTGGGGGCAGTCAGGGGACAGGGGAGGGGGGTGGATGGGGCAAGGGTCCGGGGGGGGGGGCATCAAGGAATGCAGGGGGGTTGGATGGGGCAGGAGTCCCGGGGGGCGGGGGTGGGCAACAACCCCCTCGTGGGGTGAGGAGGGAACCCGTTGTTAAGATTTTGGCAGTTCATCGCTGGGTACAGCAATATGAATGCAGAATCACACTTCATATCTGCTGAACACTAAAGTGGGTTTTCCCAGTGAGCAGTAGGACACAATTTTGCAAAGGTGCATGCATGTGTTTACACCAGGGTAGTATTACCCTTTGACTTAAATGGAACTACTCACAGTGCAGAAGGTGACGCAGGTGTATAAGTCTCTGCAGGACTGGATCTGAGATATTTTATAGGAGACAGTTTTTAAATTTAGGGGTTTTTACAGCTGGCTTTCAAGAATATTGTAGAAACCGTCATTGCAGGGTGACAGGACTCTGGCAGAAGAGCAGCAGGCACCAACTGGCATAAAGCGAACTTCATGTCCTTTCCAAAGTGAAATGTTATTGGTGGAAATTTTGTTGCAAACGTTAGGATGTTCCTTCTCACAGCAGAGGAAAAGATCTTTAAGATACCGACCACAATTCAAATCTACCACAGAACATAAACCTCTTGGATAGGGCCATGTCATCTTACTAGAGTTGATCAAAACTTTTCATCAATTTTTTTTTCCAAACAAACGAGAAATTTTTGCAAGAAAGCTCCATTTTTGTGGAAAACCTAAACCTAAAAAGTTTTCAGCTTTTACTGTTTGATCAAAAATCTGAAAAATTCTGATAGACCTAAATCTATAGATAGATACAGACAGATTACAAAACTGAAAACTTTTCATTTTCATGTAATTGTTTTTGTGGAAAATAAAATCCATTTCCTGAGCAGCTCTAGTTTGTGCTGGTCCTTGAACAGTGAGGCCCTGATCCTAAGTGCAGACTCTATGCACTGCAGTAATAAAAATGTTTAATGATAACATGTTCTGGGGCATTCCGTGATCAGTTCAGTTCCCAGGGGATACAGACGTAACAAAAGCCACCATCACAAGCAGGCAGAGTTACTAGTGACAGAATGGAAATGAAGACAGTGAACTATCTTCTCACTCTTCGGACCTATCTACAGTAGGGGAATTTGCACAAATGCAGTTGCACCAGGGACAACTCTAATGCTGCACCAGTGTAAAATGGGGCTTGGGCAGGTGCAGCTTACGCTGGTCAGAGGCGTTAGCTCTAGCACGAGGTATTATAGGACACTCGCACTGCTGCCGCTTGTGCTGTTCCTGACTGCAAGTAGACAGGGATTCAGCTAAACATTCGAAACAGCTTTAAACATTCAGTTGAGACGTAGAAGCAGGGAGGGGAGTAGCGAACCGGAATTAGAAACCTACCAGCAAACAGCATCTTTCCTGTGAGCATTTCCGCCAGGATGCACCCTGCCGCCCACATGTCAATGGCTTTGGTGTAGGCGTTAGGTGAGAGGAGCAGGCGTGGAGATCGATACCATTTAGTTACTAAGCCTTCAGAAAGATAACCCTGAAAGATTAAAAATATACAGGTCTATATAAATAACTTTGGAAAACACGTCATCCATCCCTGCCTTTTGCTGTCTAATCGCCGGTGAAGGGATGAGTTTAGAGCTCGTAATCCCAGCTTGGAAAGATTTTGCTTTAATTCATCCCAGTTACATCATGAAGAGGCAGGCCGCATTTTTTCCCCTTTCAAAATGTCATGAAAAAGAGGAATGCTGAGACAAACTATCGGTACTGTAGGAAACAGCAAGGCTGACATCCTCACTGTGCCTGACGGTGAGCGGTAAATTTAGTCAAACTGTGCGAGCGTGTATATAAACACACACAGCCGCACAGTGGTGATCTCCAGGTACCAAACTGCAGAGCCACATGATTGCCCCTTTCACCACCTCCCCTGCACTCTGACCATAATCCCTCCCCACAGAAACGACCACTGCCTTTGCAAGTTACTGATAGCTTGTTTTAGTGATGGCTGGAGAGCTGCATTTACTGCTACTGACTGCCTACTGATTGTAGCCATGGCTAATTTAAATGACAGCATCCTATTATTTTTGTTACCCCATTCTGCCCGCCTGCCTCAGACTGTGTGCTCATTTCATCTTCTCTTTTAGACTGCAAGCTCTTCAGGATAGGGACCGTCGTTTACTATGGGCCAGCGTTTTCAAAAGTGCTCAGCACCCACAACTGGGGCTCGGTTGTCAGAACAGTCAGTACAGTCGTCGCTGAGCTCTTGAAAAATCAGGCCTGACAGGTTTGTACAGTGCCGAGCACAGGGGGGCCCCAACCCCAACACTGGACTATAAAACAATGTGCTAGAGAGATGTTTTCTTCTGTCCCCAGACTGCTCCCATCAAAGGTGGAAATTCCCCCCTGCCCCCCAGAGTGCAGGAGTCTGATATGCAGGACAAGCAATATAGAATCCTGGTCAAATGACAGGTTGATATCGCACAGGAGGTAGAGACTGATTGCAGGGATTGATATCACACAGGAGGTAGAGAGGGAAACGTTCAGCTCTCCAGTAAGAGGAGCACTCGCTTCTAACCCAAGATGAGCTGTCTTGGGGTTTTATACTGCTGCCCATCTCCGTAGTGTATAAGCACCTTCCACACAAAATCAGTAATGAAAGATAAGTGAACTTAAAATCGCAATATTATTTTGCATACAAACGCTATTTTAGATACTTGTTAAAGAATTCAGAAATGTACCGTATTAAATCCAATTCAGCAAAGCACTTAAGCACATGCTTAAAGTTAAACAAATGCTTTACTGAACTGGGGCTAGTTATAATTTTTTTGTGTCTCTGAAATCTGTACTGTGGACCTATTGTTTCTATGCAAAGCACCACAACATGAGAGTGGACGGACTGATAGACTTGATCCGTCAGTTCAACATTTTACTGTTGATCTGGTTTTGGGTGGGGGGCAGCAGGGTTAAACAAAACTTAACTGTTCTGGTTTTTGTTTTGTTATTTTATTGTACAAGCATTTAGAAATATTCCCAAGTTAAAAATCATTAGTCATGCACAGAAAGACACGCCGCATATTTACTAAGCTCATTTGTTAGTGACTGTGTTTGTATACACACAGACATCAACACCTTCAAAGCGTAGATGAAACTGCAGCCTGAATCATAATGCTGAAGCTGTTAAATAGCTGACACTGCATAATAACTAGCTGTAGAGGAAGAAACCCTGAAAGCTGCATGTGTGATCCTGTATCTCACCTTAACTGGTACCTCAGAGAACATTAACTCTGATGAACTTGCAGGGTTTTTTAAAATACAATTCACTGTTGAAATTTTGCATGCATTAATCAGTTTTCTGCAGGGGCAATGGGCTTACATTTTATTCTGAAGTTTACATGAATGATTCATCAGCTTTCATAGTACCAGCACATGACAATCTGCTAATCACTGCTCAGTGTTGTTAATATCAGAATAAAGTCTTGCATGGAAAGGGGGTCCTGATTCTGCTCTCCTCTACTTTAGGATCAATGGGCCAAATTTTGCTCAGAGTTTCACCAAGGGTTTGGGGTGCAGGATGAGGCTTTGGGCTGGGGCTGAGGGGTTTGGAGTGTAGGAGGAGGCTCCGGGTTAGGGCAGGGGTTTGGAGCCTGGGGTGGGGGGGTAAGGGCTCTACCTGGGGGCGTGGGCTCTGGGGTGGGGTCAGGGATGAGGGGTTTGGGGTGCAGGATGGGGCTCTGGGCTGGGGTTGAGGGGTTTGGAGTGCAGGAGCGGGTGAGGCACTGGAGCAGGGGGTGAGGGGTGCATGCGCTAGGTGGCGCTGACCTCAGGTGGCTCCAGGAAAGTGGCGCCATGTCCCTCTGACCCCTAGGTGCAGGGCAGCAACGGGAGCTCTGCATGTTGCCCCCATCCGCAGGCGCCGCCCCCACAACTTCCATTGGCCGTGTTTCCCAGCTGCAGAGCTGGATCAGGGTGGCGCCTGCACTGTGGGTAGGGACAGCACGCAGACCCCCTGACTGCCCCTGAGCCGAGGAGCCATAGGGACATGCTGGCTGCTTCCAGGACCTGCGTGGAGCTGGCCACTGCAGCCAACCGGACTTTTAGTGGCCCTGTCAGCTGTGCTGACCGGAGCTGCCAGGGTTCCTTTTCGACTGGGTGTTCCAGTCAAAAACCAGACACCTGGCCACCCTTGTGGGTATACATCACCAGACTGGCAGTGACAGACAGTGATTTGTAGCCATTAAACTACCCATCATTCCCAGTGATCAGATTGGACCTGCATCTCTCACGGCAGCACCTTAGATTCTGTGTTAGGTTCACCTGCTGCCCTTATCTTTAGTATGGAAGTTCAGCATGTCCCAGAATGCAGTGCTCCATCTTCCTCTAAGCATCATTAAGGTTGAGCATTGCTTGCAGGCCTCAGGCTGTATCTCCATATTAAATGATGGCAGCCACAGGTTACCCTATGTGACTCTGAGGCTGCAATTTTCCCACAGGCCACATTTCGCCTGTCTCTTATCTAATTCCTTCAAAACAACATCTCTGTTGTCTCAAGGAGACTCTGAAAGGAAAGCAGTGCGGAAGCTATTAATTGATGAAAGAGGAGACTGGGCTACAGGGAGCTTCATCCTCTGAGGTCCCTGGGATGTAGGAGAGTCCCTCATTACCAGGCAATTAAGCATTTCTAGTGACTGTTCGGAGGGAAGCTGGGAAGAGCGAAAGCAGAAGCCACAAGAAGCAGCAGCTAATTATGGGAATGGAGTCGGGCAAAAAGTGAAAGACCTGCAGCAAAACAAATAACTCCATTAACCCAGGAGAAGATGGAAGTGGGCCAGCACAGAGGATGAGCATCAAATGAAGATATGGTGGGAGAATACCAACCATGTAAGAAGAACAACAGCACTCTCTCCTCTCCTGAGGAACATAAGTACATAAGGGGATTTAAGACAGACTTCTTGTGGAGATGGGTGCTGACCCTCTCCCCACCCCAAACTCTTGGGAAAATCAGATTTGGATTCCAACTTCGCAGCTAGTCCCCATCTCTATAATGGGTCAAGTCAAAGCCCTAGATGTGAACACACTGAACTCTGGATCTGAACTGTCACAAACTGTCGCTGTCACTTTGCTGCTTGGTCCAGCCATCTGCTCTGCAGAAACAGGTCAAATTCTCTTAGGGCCCAATTCAGACGCAGACTGTGACACAGGTAAGTGCCAGGTAAAAGCAGTGTGCAGGACAGAACTTGGGAGGCCTGACCTTGGCCAAGTGAGAGCACTGCCGTGTAGTCACCGAGTTACCCCTGCCTAGTCATGCCCAAAAGGGAATATTGTAACTCAGTGCCCCATGATAGGAACAGTGTTTGTCACTCTCTCTTCAGACACCTCCATTTGTTCTCCACACTGTCCATTTTTCACCCTGTGATCCTGTGAGTAAAGGAGCTGGCGAGCTGTGGCCTGGAGATCCCTTCCTAGCGCAGGGGACGATGCCTAGCATTTAACCATGCGGTGCCTGTGTGGAGCCCCTTCTAACAGGAGCCCTGCACCCGCAGGCAACCTGCTGCGCACCAGGGTCTGAACAGCAGACCTACATTACTAACCACATGGGTCTCTGCCACTTGAACTAAGTCCTCTGCCTGGCAGTTGTAGCAGCCTCAATAACCTCTTAAGGGTACCGGTTACTAGAGGGAGGCAAAGAGCAGATAATACTTTTATGCATGTGCTTGTGAACTGACACAAAGCTACTCCGAGGCACATTAGAACCAGTGTGAATCCCTGCATCAGGTGCGACAGCGAGTTTGTGAGGCATGATCTTGGGTTGCTGTGGGCAGCATGGAAGAAAAGTGTGATTAAACGTGTACAGGAGATTGTCTTTGAGAAGCAAAAGAAAGAGACAATTTACCACTTGTGCTTGTGGGCTGTATGCACCATTGTGTTAAGCCGGTGTAGGGTGGGAACCCATTTATTTACAGGAAAGGTGAGCGTGGTGTCCAATGGTGAGAGGAGGAGATTGGGAACTGGATCTCTTGGGTTCTTTTCCCAGCTCCTGTAAGGTATGCACAAAAGGGAGAGCACAGCAACACAAAAGAGAATGCCTGGTGGTTGAACTTTTTGAACAACCTCCCCACTGCATTCCCCTGAGGTGGTCATTTGTAGACACTCCCTGTGCTTGCTGACTGGTTGCTGAGGATGACATTTCATTTTGGAGCCCAGTTTTTGCACAGATCCCTGAGTCTCTGCTCTGTGTTACAGGCGTGCTGTGTGTTTGTACTGACTGAAATAACAAAGAATCCTATGTTTTCAGAAGAGAGAATCTGCATTTTGACACGTGTTACACTCAGTCATTGATTCCTTGTGGGACTCTGAGCAAATCACTCAAACTTTCTGTGCATCAATAACCCCTTCTGTAAAATGGGTGTGATACTTCCCTGCCTCACAGGAGTGTTGGGAGGCTTCATTTGTAAAGCGCTTTGAGATCAGCAGATTAATCGCACTATTAAACTACCCCAAATCTAGAAAGAAAAGGTGCGAGGTGACATGTTCTTGTAACATGCCAGGAAACACAGAGTTGTATTCAGAATGTGCAAAGCAATCGAAAACCTTAGAAAATATATTTGTTCACTATGTGTTTACTCCTTCAACAAAGGGATCTCTAAAATGAGAGAAGATAAACATTCACTAGCTGGGCAAAGGTCACCAGTTGGGTACGTCAGGGTCAGCAATTGAGAACACACTTGTTTATAAGAACTGATTTAAAATGTTTATTATTTGATCAGCCAAGTAAAGAAAAGGTCAGCTGTATAAATACATGATACCTCCTAAAAAGCCAAGATAAGAACAATTTAGCCATTTAAATGGCTGAGCAAAGCATAACCACGGCTTTGTTCCTCTCCCTGTCTAGGCAAAGAACCAGTCACCTCCGATTGGGTGATGTTCAGCTGGCTCACTTACATTTGGGATTAGCCTTGGCTACACTATTTTTGTACTTGTTAAGGGTGGTATTTATGTCTGTTCCTGCATGAGGGCATTAATGGGGAAAAGGTGCTGAGAGCTCTTCTCACACACTTACCCCAAGAGGCAGGTAGAAGGGGAATAATGGCTCAGTGGTTAGATGCTAGCTCAGAACTGGGGAGACCTGGATTCAATTTCTTGTTCTATTACAGGCTTCTTCTGTAACACTGGGTAAGTCACCTAGTCTCTCTGTGCCTCAGTTCCTCAGCTCTAAAATGCGGATAATAGTATTTCATTCCATCACCAGGGTGCTCCGAGGATAAATACATTAAAGACTGTGAGGTGTTCAGATACTATAGCCATGTAAGTACCTTAGATAGGCATTATCTGGCGCAGAGCGCGAGGGAGGAAGAGCCGATCAGTGCTACCCCTTGTTAAGCTTCCCATGAAATCGAGATATCAACCCAGAGTCTTAGGATAGCTGAGAAAGAAATGAGCAGGAACTGTCAACTCTGAGGGCAGTACACTGTATCAGGGTGAATGGCACTAGAGTGGGAATCAGGAAACCTAGGTTCTATTCCTGTCCTAGTCACTAACCAGCAGTGTGACCTTGGGGAAGTCACTTCATTTCACTTCTATATATCTCCGTGTGTCCATCTGCAAAATAAGGCACCTGAACAATGCCCACGAGGCACCATGGCCCCACTATTTCAGTTTTTGATATTTTGCTGAAAACTTCTATTTGTGGGTATTTTGTGTGTCAGCAGAATGTTTACATTTTCCGCAGCATGCAGACCCTTGTAGCAAAATTTTATTTAGTCAAAACCGCACTTTTCCATCAAAAAAATTTTGTCTGGAAAATTTTCAACCAACCTCACTAGCTCCTCCTTGATGTTTGTGTCCAGTCCCCATTACTGTCAATCGGAATTATGCTTGTTTATCAAGAGAAATTCTAGCACCGCCTTTAAAAATGATCATGAAATGGATTCAACTACTAAAAAGCCCAACACAGTATTGTCACTCATTAGGGCAACCCTGGATTATATGGCTTGTGATCAATGGTACATTATGATCCATTTTTATTGCATAAAAGCAGGGACAGTTAAATACAACAAATGAAAAGGGAGAGTTTATATTTTTCCTGTCTTCCCATAAATGCAGGTTTTGTTCTGATTTCTAAATGAATGAATCACTAGTTTAATCAACAGCATTTGCTATTAAAAGAATGCTGTAATTTCTCTCTCCCTAAGGTACAAATTAATTGAGACTGATTAGCCGAGCATTTGTTGTTGAATCAGATATAGCACACAAGCCCTGAAGTGTTATCAGATCAGACTATTGATTTTCAGACACTGCTATTATTCACTCCAGCGGAGACACTCTCCTTTATTGGAAGCTATATAAGAAAATCAACAAACGCTTGTTGAGTAACATATGGAAATAAACAATTTGGGGCAATTTGTTTTTCTATTCTCCAAACGCTCAGAAGTAATAAATATTATAAACAAACCAAGCAAACAGAATAACGAATCCAATATTGATTGGGCTGATATCGATCCTTATATGTATAACAATTCTGGAAAAACACAAATGGGAAAATAAGAAAACAGAAGCACATACAACCATCTGCGCTTCTCTTGTATATACACCCATTGTCTCTTGCCTTCTAATTAGACTGTGCATTCTTCCAAGCAAGACTATCCTTTTGTTAGGTCTTTGTACATAGACTAGCACAATGGGGCGCCCTGGTCTCTAATAACGTCCCTTAGGTGCTACTGTAATACAAGCAACAAGAACAAAAAGACCCGCAACACTTCATTACAAGAAGTCAAAGTAGAATGAACATTCCTATGAGCAAGTGCCGTGAACCACAGCTCTGTACACTATTAGAAACTAGTAAGTATACAACTATCTTATACTCACAGTAAACCAGACTATAAGCATGAAATTGATCCCATTCACTGTGCTGGCCCTCTGCATGGATGAATTTCACCCTTGAGTCTGTGATACTAAAGTTATTAACTAGAGATGGGCCTGATCCACAACCCTGAAGAAGTGACTCTATAACTGATAGAGCTAATCATCTGGTGAGAATGATGGACACTAGACCATCATAGATGGGCATTATCTATTCAGAAGAAAGAGAGCAGCAAAATGGCCAATGCAGATTGGGGCTACAGATGTAGACATCAAGAGCAGGGAAGTGACTCTGGTCCCTTCTATGGGTATGTCTACACTGCAAGTGAAGGTCTGATTGTAGCGTAGGGAAGCAAACTTTGCTAGCTTTAGTCTAGCTAGTACAGGTAACAATAGTAGTGTAGACATGGTGGCAGAGGTTAGCAATCAGGGTATGTACCCAGGCTCCCCAGCAGGATACTGGTTATCAACGACCTAGATTAGAGATGTCTATCTGTGCTACAATCACACCTCCACATGCAGTGCAGACATATCCAATAATGGCTTCAGTGCAGTCATACCTGGAATATTGTATTCAGTCCTGGGCACCATATTACTAGACTGAGAATAACAAACTGGAGGAAAGTCAGAGATGAGACAAAAAAATAATAATAGGGGGCTGAAGTGATGAGCAAAGATTAAAAGATCTAAATCAGAGCTCAACGAGCTCAGCTAAGCAATGACTAGGCTGGACGTGACAGTTTAAAACTATTTGTAGGTTGCTAACACAAAGAATGGAGAGGAAGTATTAAGGGCAGTACCAGAGGGGAGAGCTAGGAGTAAAGGGATAACTTGGGCTAAATATCAGTGGAAACTTTGTGACAGCAACAGCTACTAATTTATGGTGCAGTCTCCCAAAGGACGTGCTGGAAGAACAGTCTCTTGGAGCACTTCAAACTAGATTGAACAAAGGACTGGGTGAGGCACAATGAGGAACAAGCTTGCATTGGCAGGCAGAGGGACTGGATGAGTCCCACCCACCTCTAATTCCTATGAGTGGTAATGATACAGGTGAGACATTGCCTGACTGAGAAACCACCCTGCTTGATCTCCTACAAATGCCGGCCTCTCGGAAACAGGAAGTCGCAAAGGTGCCACTCTAGCTGTAACTGCCTCAGTGTACTCCGTTACACTACCCACAGGCTCACCCCTCCATGGGCTGCTGAGGAGAGCCTTATGTTACTCCACAGAGGTCTTAGTAGTCAGGAAGCTGCCTGTAACTGCTTGACCCAGAATGAGAAGCAGATGTTTTGCTTGCTGCCCCTTGGCATTGTTATCCAATCTTGCCGAATTAACTACTTTTTCTTTATCCCAGTCAATAACATCCTAGGAACATCAGACTCTCTAGAACACTTAAACCTACCCTATGGCAGGCTGTTTCCCTCTGGCAACAGAAAGGTTCTAGCATCTTGTGCTGCATGTGAAATGACACCACACTCAGTGCACTACCTGTATCTAATTTAGAGCCTGCTCCTTTTCTCTGTCTCCCATGTGCTATTTATTAATTAGAAGAGCTCCCTGTAAAAATTCACCAAGCAGTTATATTGACCTCCATCAAATCCTTCCTTAACACTCACCTCTGCCTTGGGATCTACAACATACTCAGTGATGAGGCAACTGGAATGCTGTAAGTCAGTGGTTCTCAAACTTTCGTACTGGTGACCCCTTTCACACAGCATGCTTCTGAGTGTGACACCCCTTAAATATATAAAAAAGTGTTTTTAATTTATAACACCATTATAAATGCTGAAGGCAAAGTGGGGTTTGGGGTGGAGGCTGACAGCTCGCGATCCCCTGAGGGGTCACAACTCCCAGTTTGAGAACCCCTGCTGTAAGTGCTGCTTATTATGCTAATTATAATCACCTCACCTCACTTATGTTTCGCTGCTTTACCCACCCGTTGCCTGTCATCATATGACTGTAACCATTTGGGGCAAGGACTGTCTCTTACTAGGTGTTTGTACAGACCACCAGTTCTCAAACTGGGTGTCGGGACCCCAAAGTGGGTCGCCAGGGCTAGGGTCAGACTTGTTGGGGCCTGGGACTGGGGCCAAAGCCAGAGGCCCACTGCTCAGGAGTGAAGCCAAAGCCCAAGGGCTTCGACTTTGGCCCTCCTGCCCGGGATGGTGGGGCTCGGGCTTTGGCCCTGCCACCTGGGGTAGCTGGGCTCAGGCTTCGGTCCCCCTTCCTTGGGTCGTGTAATAATTTTTGTTGTCAGAAGGGGGTCGTGGTACAATGAAGTTTGAGAACCCCTGGTATAGAGCCTAGCACAATGGAGTCCTGATATCTGTTTTCAGAGATTTTAATGCCAGAAGGGACCATTAGGCCATCTCAGTGATCTGTCATAGGCCACAGTCTTTAACCCACCGCTTCCCTTGGTAGCTTGTTCCAATGATTAATTACCCTCACTGTTAAAATATTTTGTGTTTTATGCCTAATTTGAATGTGTTGAAATGTATATAGAGTGGCTAACACAAGTGAGACCCAATCTGTAATTGGGGGCACTAGACACTACCATCATACAAATAATGATCCTGAGGGGTGCTGAGCACCTAAGCTCATTAATGGGCTTAATGCTTCTAACAATCAGGCTCTTTGGTTAAGCATTAGAGTCCTTAATGGCTTCCTTGTCCTCCCTGATCTGTCTCCACCTGCTCTGAGGCCAGGACAGTCCTTTTGTGTTTGTACAGCACCTAGCACAATGGGGTCCTGGTCCATGACTGGGGTTCCTAAGCACCACAAATAATAAACTAATACTGAAAATGGAACTCTATTCAATGTTTGCTTCCCCCACCTCACATTTTTTGTGATGTGTTTTTTGGACTTGCTCTCTGCTTTTACTGCTTTGTTCACTCTGGTTTTCTGTTCCCCCCCACCCCCCGTTACTCCCTTCACTGAGCTTCTCGCTTTTTGTCCATTCACTGGGCATTTTCCCAAAGTGACAAGAACAGACATAGAACAGTTTTTCTGTGGCAGCAGATCTCCGCCCGAGGTTTTGGTTCATCACTCAAGTGAACAGCCGAATTGTGGGATTCCATACAAGACAAGAAAATAGAACCTCACTCCGTGAACACTTATATGAATTAAGCCTTTGTTCAAAGTTGTTCTTTACAAACCGTTTTCTAACGTTCAAATATTTCAGATATTGAACAACTAAGTCTCCGCATTTCCTTCCCCATCGCTACAGGAAACACATCCCGTTAACAAAGAGAATGGTCAGGGGTGACTTGATCACAATCTATAAAACCAACATGGGGAACAGAAATTTGATAATAGAGGGTTCTTTAATGTAGCAGATAAAGTTATGACAAGATCCATTGACTGGAAGTTGAAGCTAGATAAATTCTAACTACAAATAAGTCACACATTATTCACAGGGAGGGTAACTGATCACTGGGACACGTTACGAAGGGTTGTGGTAGATTCTCCATCCCTGGCAGTTTTTAAATCAAAACTGGATGGTTTTCTATCAGAGATGCTCTAGTTCAATCCACAGCTATTGGGCTTGAAGAAGGAATTAATTCAGGAAGTCCTGTGGCCTGTTTTATGCAGGAGGATAGACTAGATGATCAGAACAGTTCTTCCTGGCCTTCCTATCTGTGAACAACTCACCTATAGGGATCTGATGGTTAAGGCCACTGGCTAGATTCTTGAACTGCACTAAAAGCCTCCTGTCCAAAAAAGGCACAAGCATCCATTCCCATACAGAATATCACCAACCAAAGAAGTATGCATGGACTGCCCTGTGTTCACAGATAGGGCTGAAATTGGGTTGGCACATGTAGCCACAACATTCCCATGGTGATTCAATGTGACAGTTGCTATATGACACAGTCCATACCCTTGAAAAACGTGATGAACTCCCCGCTCCCCTGTATTTTTCCAGAACTACATGCAGCTCTGCAGATGGAGAAATGTTATCGTGGCTTAACCTCTGCTCCCAAGGCAATACATTTGCTCAGTTGTAGGAAGATTATATAAGGGTTTAAATAATCTGGCTTTAGATAATTACGCCAGCTTTTAGATGTACTGGGTCAGAGTTTAGATAGTTATAGCAAAACTGACAAGGTAGAAAGGTTTTTAATCCTCTGTAGTTTTTGGTGTGTTTAAGTTTTCTCTGTTTTCGCATGGGCACACAGCCAAAGTGCCTGGATCCTACACATCCTTTCTGAGTCTCATTTATTTTAATGCCATGTGTGTGCACGGACTACTTGCTTAATAGGGGGTTGCAAAATTGGACCATGTTACTTGCTGCTAATGCTTGCCTCTTCCTTGTAAGTCTGCCTTTTTTCTGATATCACCACCTAACCTCCTCTCCCTAATAACAGACGTCACTTAGCCCTGGTCTACACTACGGGGTTAGGTCGAATTTAGCCGTGTTAGGTCGATTTTAAAATGACTGCGTCTACACAACCAACCCCATTCTGTCAACCTAAAGGGCTTTTAAAATCGACTTCTGTACTCCTCCCCAGTGAGGGAAGTGTCGCTAAAATCGACCTTGCTGGGTTGAATTTGGGGTAGTGCAGACGCAATTTGACGATATTGGCCTCCGGGAGCTATCCCAGAGTGCTCCAATGTGACCACTCTGGACAGCACTTTGAACTCCGATGCACTAGCCAGGTACACAGGAAAAGCCCCGGGAAATTTTGAATTTCATTTCCTGTTTGGTCAGCGTGGCGAGCTCAACAGCACAGGTGACCATGCAGTCCCCCCAGAATCGCAAACGAGCTCCAGCATGGACTGCAAGGGAGACACTGGATCTGAATACTGTATGGGGAGAAGAATCTGTGCAGGCCGAACTCCGATCAAAAAGAAGAAAAGCTAATATATATGCCAAAATCGCACAGGGCATGGTAGAGGGAGGCTACAACAGGGACACACAGCAGTGCCGTGTGAAAGTTAAGGAGCTCAGGCAAGCCTACCAAAAGACAAAGGAGGCAAATGGTCTCTCTGGGTCAGAGCCCCATACATGCCGCTTCTATGATCAGCTGCATGGCATTCTGGGGGGAGGCCCCCACCACTACCCCACCACTGTTTGTGGACACCTGCAAGGGGGGGAGTTGTAGGCAACAGGGAGGAGGATTTTGTAGATGAGGACGAGGAGGAGGAGGTAGAGGAGGAGAATGCGCAGCAGGCAAGCGGTGAATCCGTTCTCCCCAGCAGCCAGGATCTTTTCATCATCCTGGAGCCAATACCCTTCCAAGACGGGATCCCCGACCCTGAAGCCAGAGAAGGCAGCTCTGGTGAGTGCACATTTGTAACTACAGTACAGGTTTAAAAGCAACAGTGTTTACTGTTTGATTTGCCCTGAAGAATTGGGATGCATTCGCGGCCAGTACAGCTACTGGAAAAGTCTGTTAATGTGTCTGGGGATGGAGTGGGAATCCTCCAGGGACATCTCCATGAAGCTCTCCTGGAGGTACTCTGAAAGCCTTTGCAGGTTTCTGGGGAGGGCTACCTTATTTCCTGGCAGAGGCCAGGAAAGCACTAAGTGAGTGCAAAGAGCAGAGGCAGGAAGCGATGCTGAGGCTAATGGGGGAGCAAACAGACATGATGAAGCATCCGTTGGAGTGGCAGGAAAGCCAACAAGAGCACAGACCTCCACTGCATCCATTGTATAACCACTGCCCTCCTCCCCAAGTTCCATATCCTCCTCACCCAGACACCCAAGAATGTGGGCGGGGGGAGGGAGAACTCCAGGCACCCAGCCACTGCACTCCAGAGCATTGGGAGCTTAACCCAGAATTCCAATGGGCAGCGGAGACTGTGGGAACTGTGGGATAGCTACCCACAGTGCACCGCTCCATAAATCGACTCTAGCCATGGTATTGAGGACGCACTCCGCCAACTTAATGCACTTAGTGGGGACATACACAATTGACTGTATAAAATCGATTTCTAAAAATCGACTTCTATAAAATTGACCTAATTTCATAGTATAGACATACCCTTAAACTCTCCTCGCCAGCCTGGGAGGACGGATGTGTGGACAGCAGAAGGCACAGAGTGAAAACGCTCAGAAGATACATTTTTAGGTGGGATACTATCCACAAGAGGGAGCCATGAATGTAACAATACCTAAAACACTTTAGGAACCATGAGCCTAGCCTCACCGATGTCAGTGACAAAACTCCCTTTGGCTTCAGCATGGCCAAGATTTCACCCCGGATGTACATGAAATCACTCACCCATCACTGAAATGCCACTGCCTAGAGGGTACAAAGTGGCAGCCTTTGCTCAGAGAGAAGAGAGCAACTTATCATGCACCACACTGGCTAATCTCTCATGATGGACTATAAAACTAGTGTGGAGCTGTTAAACTGTATTATGCAATAAATACATCTTTAGAGAGTGACTAATCTCTATGTTTCTGGAAAGCAGATACTGCATTTAAAGGTTCAGCCATTCGGTCATTTTCAGTTACTTGCGCTTCCATCTCACAGTGTAGCTGCCTCTACCATTTGGCTTTCATGGGGCAAATCCTGATCTTAAGGATCTCTGGAGTTCACAGTCAGCCAGAGCTCCAAGGTCCGGCCAAAAGGCAATTATTAATCTCTCTGTCCCCCGAGACCATGCCCAGGGGGCCGAGTCTGTGAGCAACCATTGTTTTTGTTAAAAACGACAGCAGCCTACATTTACTCAAAGGCTTGGAATACTGCATTAGAAGTAGGTTCAGGAGAAGTAAATTAGTGGGGGGAGTTCAGGTGAGACTGGCAAAGATGCAAATGGAGTTTAGTACCAGCCCCACCACATGAAATATAAATATGCATACACAGCCATGGCAGAGCAACAGCAAACTCGATATTAAGATTGCATATGTCTTTCCACAATAAACCCACCCTTTGAGTACATCATAACTTTCTCAAACTTTCACATTTTGGAGCTGAAATATACCCTGGAGTATCATTAAGAGACACTGTCAACTTGAAATCTAGATAATTTAAAAATAAATGATTTAAAAGTAGTTTCAGGTTCCCTCATATCTTTTTTTTTTGTAATTTTACAGTGTCATTTTCTTATTTTTTCTCCTCTAGGCCACTATTATGCCCAGATCCGCAAAGGCATTTAGACACAAGACTCCTATTGATTTCAATGGGAGTTAAGCTCTTAAATAACTGAGGATCTGGGTCAAGATCAACACAAACAACACGGGAAACTGACTAATTAGCTACTGGGAAATAGTGAAACTGACTTGTGGTGGGGGCCCTCACCCCTGCAGCACTCCCCTGGCAACCCAGTGCAGCATCACCATAATATCTGACTTAGTTCCCTCTAGTGAGCTTTCAATAAGTCCCATAAAGCTTATGTATATTGAACAGTACCCCGTCACAGGTCTGTCTAGTTTATTTAACCCAAGGGTAGAACATTATACAAATAGGCCTCCACCTCAGCATCTCTAGCTCAATAGGGAAGAGGGCTGAGTTAACCCCCAGTGGTCAAACCACAACAACCCTTTCTCAGAACAGCAATGGCTAGGTTTTGCTGAAGTCGGCATTCATAGCTCCTCCCTTGCAGAGCCTATCCCACCCAAGGAACATTCTTCCTGGGTTCCCTTTCCTGGTAAGCCCCCCTCACCACCAGCCCTTTCCTTGGGACCTTTCTCTTTCTGTGGTCTACAGACTGTTCCTCTGCCCAGGAGCCCCTGTTCTCTAGCCCCCACTAAGGCTATGTCTACACTATGCAGCTTTTAGCGACATGGCTGTGCCACTAAAAGGCGCGCTGTGTAGCCACTGTTTGTCGGCTCTCCTGCCAACAAAAAAACTTCCACCCCCAACGAGCGGTAGCTTTGTCAGCAGGAGAGCACTCGTGCCAACAAAGTTCTGTTTACACCGGCGCTTGTCGTCAGCAAAACTTTTGTCTTTTGGCGGGGTGTTTTTTTTAACACCGCTGAAAGACAAAAGTATTGTCATTCAGTTACCAGTGTAGACATAGGCTAAGTGTGTTTGGGGGGCGGGGGGAGGAGGAAGCAGGGGTGGAACCTTCCTTTCATCAGGCCCAGATGCTTCTCTGCCTAATTAACTTTTTTCCAATTACTTAGCGAATTAATTAGTCCCAGGTGAATCTGAGCTGCCTCATTCCTCCTTGTGGAGCCTGGCGGAGGTAGGCTAAGCCCCCGATTAACTCAGAGGGCAAGTTACCCTCTGACATGACTACACACAAAGTAGGGTCAAACAGGAGAAGAAAAGCTGAAACATGGGGAAGTATCAGTTGTTCTTTCTAACCTTTCAGCTACAGTAATTTTAGGTGTTGCTTGTAGCAACAACAGCAGGTAAAACATATTAGAGAGAGAAAAGTGGGGGGGGGGGGGGGGGGTTGGCCTATATCCCTTTAATTCACACACTGACTGGGAGGCACATTGCACATAATGAAATTTTGTGATGTAGTAAGTGAACAGATACACACATGCAATCAAGGTTACTGAATTACGAATGTACTTTGTTCTCTCTCCCCCTGCCCTGCCCTGCCCCAGGGTGTAGTTTTGTTCTGATCACGTCACAGTTTACTAGTTAATATCTTGGAAAAATCTTAGCAGCGTGACACCTCACTAAACACTTTGCTGAGAAGTGGGGAGAAGTTTTGGTGGGAACGAACATCAGATTTGTGCATTAGTGGAGTGCGAATTACACCTGAGAAGAGTGTGTTGTGGGGGAAGGGACCTTTAGGTTCCCCCATCCTCCTGCTGCAGATGCCCAGATTCTTTTCCTTTAAGCTGGGATTTTCTAAGAAGCCAAAGGACATAAGCACTCAAATCCTATTGAATTTTAACAGCAGTTGGGTGCCTAACTCCCTTAGCTTCATTTGAAAATCGCAGCCTGCAATCATAGTAATTGGTTTACACTGCTTTATGTTTTTGGAGATTTTTTTCAAGGGAAAGAGGATAGAAATTTAATCTTTTTAAATTTGAGATTCTCCTGTACTTTTCTAGCTCTCACGAATCAGGCAGCCCTGCAAGCACATGACCCAAAGCCAACTCTGCTTCATTGGACTTACTCCAGAGTTATAGTGTATTTGACATTGGACCCTAACCTTCTGAGTAGTATGTAAAGAGCAAAGGATGGTACAAGGTGCCTATAAAATGGAAATGTACCAATCTCATATGACAGCTTGTAGCTCCTGCAATCCATGGGATTTCTGCCATTGACTTCAATAGGAGCTGGAATGGTTCCTGGTTCTAAGAACTGCAAAGAGAGGGGGAGGGAATCTGAAACAAAAACAAATAAAAGCTTTTGGAATAATGCTGATACAACAGCAGATTGATTCCACTGCAGCTTTTTTTTTTAATGCATTTTTAAAAAAAGAGTGGGTAACAAATTGAATTTGTCTGATTTACAGGCTGAACACTGTTCCTGGCTCAGAGCAAAGCACAATAAAAATGTCATTTTGCATGACTCTTAAAAAACGTGACATGTATTCCCGTTCTCTTTGGATTACAGAATCAGTTTATTTAATTATCCCAGCCTATTATAAGCTTCGTCAAAGGAAGGAACAACAAGGACAAGGGGAAAAAATAAAAAAATAACCAAAGTCTGCGCTCTTGACAGCATCGTGTTCCAGAGGAGCAAGAGCAGCCAAGGGCTGGCTCATCCATCAAGTGCAAACATGCAATCAAGGCTTGGCATTGTCTGAATGTAGGGCATAGGCAGTACTTGAAGACAGAAGCAATGGGACCACCAGAATACCAAATGTTAGCTATTTAGTAGATATTTGTTCTACAGCGATTGTTCAGCAGTGCTGGCCATGCCAAGGCTAAGTTACCTCAGAAGACAACACAGGCATATAAAATAATTAGAAGTAAACATGAAAGCGATGGAAAAAATGCATGTTCTTTCCAATTATTTCCCCCTTTTTAATAAAGCCATCTGCTCACATTTATTTAACTGTGATGGCACTGGGTTCCACCACTGTAACTGGGAGAGGTCCCATTTTTTCCTATTTTAAAGATTTCCTCATGATTAACCAACTGAGATTTTGTTTTGATTGAGCGAGAGTGGTTATATTGGACCCATTAGCAACTGCACAACAAATGAGAGGCTTTAACCTGCAAGATTTAAAGACATTTTGGAAACAAGTTACCAAAAAGTCTCTCTTAACAAGGGTAATTACATCCCTGCTAAATGCAAATTCATGCTAATGAAAGTCATAATTAAATTTGCAAGTATTAGGAATAAGGAACTTGCAAAAGAGACTGAAATTGTAGTACCCTGTCATATCATTTACAGGAACTTGGGCTAGAGTAGTGAACAGATTAACTCTATTAATGCAACCAAAACTTGGAGGAGAGTTATGGGTTCCAATTCTGATCTTGACTACACCTGTGTTAAAATCAGAAGAAACTCTACTGAAGTCAATAGAGTTACATGGTTGGAAGCGAGATCAGAATCAGGCCTTCTGAGTTTTGTCACCCTACTGAGTGATTGGACAGCCAGTGTATTACATACTCTTCCTATTAGGTAAACCTATTAGTCCCAAGTGCTCGAGGTCCACTGTAGTTCAAATCCCACTTGGGGTGCCATTTTGTAACAGCTCCATGGCTGAATACACACAGACACCAGTGATCAGCAGAGATAGAATCCTTCTGAATGATGTCCTCCACATGCACACGAGAGCAAACATGCACATGCATTCCAAATGACCTTATTTTAGCTTAGCCATTCTAATTGGTTTCCTTACCATACAGAATGTGGTAGAGATGGTTAGGACAAACCAACTGAAATCATATCACCCATAAAAAACAACTCCATGCAACCTGTTATTTATCCTTTTCAAATGATAAAAGCAACAAGGACCTTGGTGCAGGGATCTTATTGGAACTAAATGACCCAGAGAGGTTAATGGGATGAGACTGCCCAAGGGTCTGAAATTAAACCAAATGTTCACAAGTTCCAAAACAGCAATTTTCCAGTTAGGCTACAGAGACTGCTGCAACTGGTCAGCTAATTAGCAAAAATGGGCCTGAACGAAAACCATGTCTGAAAGGGCTCTCTTCCCCACCCCCCCCAAACTATGGAAAAGTCCAGATTTCACAGCTGGTCCATACAACCAAGACCCCCAGATTAAAACAGCCGCAAAACTGAACCAACATCCAGATTCACATGTTTAAACTCAGGTCCATGGAGCCACTAACAAGTGGTATCTTTGACATTTAAAAAATATTTATTTGTATAAATCTGCTGATTCCACACAACATCTAACAGCCAAGTGAGACCCTGAAGGTGTGATCATTCTAGCACGGGGTGTAGTATTTTTAACCTGATACGCTGCTGTCAGGAGAGAGGCATGGGAAGGTTCTACAGAATCAAGCAGAACTAGATTTTCCCCTCCCCAGGTTCCTTGTGCAATGCCAGTGAAACTCAGTTGAATTAGTCATTCACTCTTAATGAACTTGATGTTATTTTTTCCCTCTCTCAACTCTGAGCTCCTCGGATGGAATCCTTACTACCCAACATGAAACTTCGGTACGCAGGCTTTGTGGCAGTGACATACAAAAAATTCTCCTCTTTGCCTGCAGAGCACCTCTGCTGTCACCCGACAACTGCTACTCCGTTAATGGTCAGGGATACATTTGTCTTACATGAGGTTTTTGGGCAAAGGAGCTGCATAGGTCACGGCCCGGTTGGCCAATGGCCACACCGCTCCATGCTACTGCAGATTGTGCTACCCTTAAGCGCTGCTCTGGGTGCAGTCTCTTTGTATAGCATCTCTGGAACTCACAGGGAAACCCTGGCAGTTACACAGTCGTGGCAGAATTCGATATATATATTTTTTTTGGTAATGTTGACTGATAATATAAAAGTTTATTTTTAAGCATTTTTAAAATTTGTATTGATTTAAATTTTCACAGTTGTGAGCAATTAGGGGTGGTTCAGACAATAATTATTTAATGACAGTAGACATTGAGATTCACAAAGGAGAAGCTTTATAACCATTTAAATATACTTATATCAAACTCTGGTAAGTTCTTAAGCAGCATTTTCCTTACTTTGCCTATCTGTACACTTCAATTTTTATCGATGGAAATATTTTTTGTCAGTTTATGTATATGGTGAAACCAATGTTTACTGACATTTACAGATAAAAAATGTTATCCTTCCAAGCCTACCTATAGTCAAGGCCTTGCACACCTGGAGTAGAGAAGAGGCAGGATTTCTCTTGAAGGCCTATTACTCCAAGCGCAGCGCTAAGCGCAAAGCCAGGGGGGATGGATCAGCGTTCATGTCGCACTCCCAGTCTGTACCCGGCCCAGGCTGGGCAAAAATGATCCAACCAGCGGACCAAATTCAGTGATGAATCCTAGTCCCGTGCCACCAGAGACATGTTGTGCATATGCTAAGAAGACGATGACCACAAAGCCAACTCCAGTTTGTGAGATGAATGGGTCAATAAATAAATACACCAGAAATATTCTCTCTCCCTTTCATAGTCTTAAACGGACACAGAACAAGCATTATAAGTCCTGTTCCCACCACCATGCCCAAGTCATTAGGACTGATTGGCAGATTTCTAGGAATTTGGCAGCATTCTGGGGTCGCTGAATAAAGTGCCAATAGGTTCGAAGAGAGCAGAGTGGGCAAGGGAGAGGTGGGACTGAGCCACCCAATCTGGGTCTGGAGTTCAACAGATGCAGAACTTTTGCAATGGCCTATTACAATGAGATAGGTTTTGGTTCCGACCCACATCTAGCTAACGGTAAAAACTCCTTACAATGTCTCCATAGCTTATGTCTAAGGATTCTGCCGGCACCTGGAGATACCTTTGGTTATTCAGTGTGAGACGATGATCATCCCTGCATTGTTCAATGAACCTTTCCTCTTTAAAGGTGTAGTGGGGTGGTCACCCCGCTCATGCCTGGAAGGGCTTAAAGCAGCCCAGGAGAGGGCTGTGCCAGAGAAAAGCTGGGCTGATGGGGAAAGCAGCCACAGCTGTAGCCAGTGCAGTCAGGGCCCAGCTGGCCCTTATAAGTGGGCAGTAGGCCAGAAGCAGACAGAGTCTCCTCTAGCTGTGGAGGGAGATGGTCCTGGCTGCTGGGGAGTGTACCAGGGTATCTGAGATGAAGCAGGGCTGGGGAAGGCCAGAGGAGCTGGGAGGCTCCAGGCTGGAAAAGCCCCAGGCTGCAGGCCTGGCAGATGGCCTAAGAAAGGGTACTGGGGTTGCAACAGGGCTGCCCAAGGGTAGGAGGAGGCAGCAGGTCCAAACCCCCCTTGCCTATGATGACTGGCTTATACAGACTGCAGTAGCCCCCAGTGAAAGGGGGCTAGATGGTGACTGGCAGTAGCCCATAGGCTGAGGCAGAAGCCCATAGGCTGGGGATAGAGGGTGGGGGGGTTTCCCAGGGAGGGGAGACCCAGATCTGTGGGGTATTGCCTGGAGGGGCAAGCACCCCATGTAAAAAGGCACTGGGGTCCGGGAGGGACATGGGGGGCCAGCAACGGTGAGACACCGGCAGAGGGCACTCTGGAGCTGGTAAAAAGAGCTAATTCCCAGACAGCCAGCAGGAGGTGCCACTGGGTGAGTCGCCGCCCTGTGACAAAAGGGCAGTAATGATGATGATAAGCAGCGTTCAACATAACCCACGCTCTCCCTGACAAGAAAAGGAAGTGAGACAAGGCACGGAGCCTGGAAACTTGGGTACTCATTTACACCTAGGCAAAGTGCATATAAGACACTACTACTGGTCTGAACCTGCACAGGTATAAATGACTACCCAACATGCAAGGGAATGGAGTCTTTAGACCAAGGGAGAGAAGACACACTTTCCATTTACTTACCAGGCCCTGTAAATAGCTACAGTACTGGTATGCTTTTAAGTAGCGCTTTCCCTGAAACTACACTTCTTGCTTCAGTTAATTTGAACCTGGTGAAACAGAAATTCGACTCAGAGGAGGTCCCCACAGTTGCTTTAGTCCCCCGTCCTGCATTCCTTACAAAGAAAAAAGTCAACAGGCCTGAGGAAGGAGAGCAAGATCAGGCCCTGAGATATCACTGAGCTCATCAACTGTGCAGGAGAATCATAAACGTGAGGGACTAACCACAAGTTCTGGCAGGTACCAAATCATAGATGTTGCTGAAGGAAATGAACAATGGGACCAATTCGCCCATCCCCTGCCAACACAGAATTGTTCACTACGGGGGAGATTTTCAAAAGCACAAAGGGCAGTTATTACACAGCTCTCATTGACATTCCTCACCGAAAGTCAGTGGGATTTGGGCATCCAGATTGCCTTTGCAAATCTCCTCCTATAGTGCTACATATCCAGTCTACAGTTTTATGTCCCAACTGATGGGGCTCCCCTTGCCAGACATCAATGCAGCCCAACAGATTTCTCACTGTCAGGGTTTTTTCCTCCTTATTAATTTCATCCAGTTACCTTTCATTAAACCCCATTGTACTACCTCAAATATTACCTCTGCAACTTCAGCAATTACATACTTCAAATATTCATAGGCTATTGTGTCCTCTACTGCAGCTGGCACTTAACCAAGCCATACGGAGTTTCTTCTTTTAAAACTTTCCTCATCAGTCAATTGCATCAGTTCCCAATCATTTTTGTTGCTCTTCTCTGAAATGAACTCCTAAATCTGAATTGCTTTTCTCTGAATACAGCTTGTCTATATCTTTCTGGTCCCCAAAACTGCATTCAGATTCCAGGTATGGTCTTCTTCATTAAGACATATTTATTTTTTATGTAAAGTGCACACAATTTTTGCTAATTATCTCATTTTAAAAAAAATATATTTTGCTTTTCTTAAAATAATTCTATTTAACTACTACTAACTTGCTACTTGACCAAGTGTGTTAATTTTGAGGCCTAACAAACTTGACATTGCCCCTTTAAATCCTGAAAATTGGTATTTCTAAAGGAAGAGCCATACCAGGACATTCTACAAGCATCAGTGGAGCTGTCAAAACAAAGACAATTTCAGCTGTAGCAAATGGCAGGGAAAGAGCCTTCACACACCAACTCATGGGCTTAAAAGTTTAAAGTTTTAATTCAACCCGTCATAAAATATTAAAAGAAATAAAATAAAGAAAAGAGTAGCGAAAGGAAGAAGCTAATGTTTTTGCAGCTACTTGCCAGTTTCTGAGCTGTTGCAGAAATTTTAGTTTCTTCTCATTAGATTACTCTTTTTGGATCTTTGCCTGAAATTCACCTCTGGATGCATGTGCACTTTCCACTGACTTCAAGCCATTGGGCTTGACTTGGAGAGGTTCTGAGCAACTCCAGCCCATACCGATTTAATCTGGAATTGTAGGGCCAGATGTTCAAATGAACTCAGGGCCAGATGATCAAGTGCTCAGCTCTTATAATTGGGGCCAGATTTCCCACAGTGCTTGGTACCCAGCAGCTCCCACGGGGACACTTATGACCTGACTTTGGAAAGAGCTGAGGCCCCAACAGGATGAGCTCTTTTGGAAGACCTAGCCATTTATTTAAGTACCCTAATGGGAGCTGAGCTCTGGTTAAAATCTGGCCCTGATTGTGGATGCTAAACTCTCTTGAAAATTTGAGCCTTAGATGTTCTTGTGTTAAAGTAAATCAATCTTTAAGGTTAAGCAACTGATGTAGCATGACATGGAAGGGAGTGTGATATGGATGCAGATAGGAGTCAAGACCCTTGGGTCCTTTCCCAACTCTGCTCTGTGATTTTTCGTAGAAATTGGCCTAAACTGTAAAATTCAAATCTGCATTTTGAACCCGTGGACAATGGGACGGTGGGGTTGAGAGCTGAGGTTTGTTTCTATTCATTATAGAAAAAGTGCCCTGACTCTGAAATCCCAATCTAGGTTCAGATTTCAGACTCCCCCCAACCCCTGAGTCTGGGGGGTGTTTGGATCCTGGATTTTGATTGTGACCCATCTGTAGCATTTCGGGGTGATCTGAAGGTGAGGGAGGCTGCTTGATAAATGCCAATTGGGTGGCAGCTCCAAATACAAAGGCAGCTTGCAAGACAGAACAGAATCAGGAATGAATAAAGGAAACCAAGAGAAACATTAAGGAGACTTGAGCAGAGTGCTGAGTGCAGGAGGGATGTAGGAAGCAATGAGATCAGAGATGTAGGAGTGGTACTGTGGAGTTCTCTGAAGATGAAAGCTTGAACTGAATGGGAATACAGAAGGGGAGCTGGTGATTTAAGAAAGGGAAAAAGTGGTCTTGGCTGTGTTTTGGATAGATGGAAAAGGCTTGGTGTAGGCGTCAGTGGGGAGGATGAATTTGATGTTTTTAGTGGAAGGAGCAGCAGGACGATTTAGTGACTGCTGGGATATGAGACAGAAGGAGCTAGGATGACCAGGCTGAAGAGGTAGTATCAGTGAGAGCAGCAGGAAGGGAGAGGGGCTGGGATTAAGATGATGAACTCAAAAGAGTTAATTATTCACCATTACTAGATTTGATATTCTCTGTCCTGCAGAAGCATTTGCAAATGTCTCAACATGCAAGGGGGAAATTTAGTAACTTGATCAGAGATGGGCGTGAGATTTAAGACTCCAGATCTGAACAGCCTCAGAATTTGGAGACCCGGATATGAGTCTGAATTCTGCAGCCTGAGCTCATCTCTGTGGTTAACTGAAACATCTAATTATCTGATGCAGTGAGTACCTTTGAAAAGGTTCAGAAGGATACTTCAGTGATAACCACTGTACAAATGCTTAGAGAGATGAGTTTCTTTGTCATTGATCAATCTCAGTGATGAATGTGGCCAGCTTTTTCCACCAGCATCTTCCAGTAGTGGAGCGCACTCCCTTTCCATGTATAATTATCCTAATTAATGCGTGCTTGCTGTAATTCACATAAACAAGATACACTGCCAGGAATAGACTATTATTAAGCCTGATTTTTTAAAAACTGTATTTACAGCATCAGTCACAATATGCAGTAGCTATCATCCGCCATTTTGTTACTCAGCTGGAGGGTCACAAGGGAGGGAGGGGCTGGACCGGAGACACATTTGGTCGGGAACAGCTGCAGTCTTTTAGAGTACATGACTGATATACAACCTGCAAGTTCTCAGATCCTAGACATCAATCTAAGCACATTCCAGCAATGACAAATCACCAAAAAATAAGCACTAAAAGGCAAAATTTTCTTGTCATGGAGTCTTGCAAGTGAAATGTTCTTTAAGGGAACCAATTCTTCACTAGCCTCTACGGGGTTGGACCTGACATCTTTTATAGCAATTCACTGCCTACAGATATAGCAGCTGGGAGATGGGTTGCATTTATTAATTATTATTATTATATATTATAGTAGAGCTTAATGGACCCAATCAACATGGGAACACAGTATGAGACAGTCTTTGCCCCAAAGAGCTTACCGTCTAAATGGACAGGACCAACAAAGGATGGGAAGTGAAACTGGGGCACAAAGCCCTGAAGTCACTTGTCTAAGGGCCACCCAGAAGGTCCGAGGCAAAACTGGGACTAGAACAAAAGGTTTTCTCCAGCCTAGTCTAGGGGGCCTATCCACTGGACCACAGACCCTCTTCATGTCAGATGGTGCTGTGCCTACCACTTGCATCCTGGTCCTTGTAGCAATTCAGACTAACCAGGAATGCCCAGGGAATGTTGCTGCTTCATTCAGTATTTTCACAGGGAGTGACCCTTAGAAATGGGCAGACCGCTAAAAGAACGGAGGCTGTGAATGTTGTTGTTGATGACTCAACACTACTCAGCTTCAGATTAGACATAGCTACCATGAAACACACCCACCAGTGCTACACATCTGCCTGTAGGAGGTATGGAGGTGAGGTAAGGTCCAGATGGGAATTCCCCCGGCATATGGAAAACGTTATACAGCGTAAGTAGCAGAGTCATATTGCTATGACCAGCTTTAAGTTTACGATCCTCTCCTCTGACTGGCAAATACAGCCCTCCCCCATCACCTGACTGTACAAATAACTAACATATTCCAGAATGCGTCTGTATTGGAAGCTCATAACACAACAGTTAATCCATAGCTCACAGGCCTCTGTTCCTATGCCTGACCCTGTCATAGATTCATAGATTATAAAGCCAGAAGGGACTACTGTGATGATCTAGTCTGACCTCCTGTATAACACAGGCCATAGGATTTCCCTGAATTAATTCCTGTTTGCAAAAGAGCACCTCTTTTAGAAAAACAGCCAATCTTGATTTTAAAACGGACAGTGATGGAGAATCCCCTTGCTATATTGCTGCTGTAAACCCCAAATTGCTGGTAATACCTCTGGCTCCTTTCTTTTTAACCTTCACATGTTCAGTACAGATTTTGCCCTTCCATGGGAATCCTAACTCTTTGAATTTTATGTGCTTTGTTTTCCTGTTGCAGAGCAGGGTGTTTTTATTCAACACCACAATCTCTTGACACCAGGCGGGAATCAGAAGGTGATGTCATTTTCCAAAGGTGTATCCCAGGAGGAAGCACTTACTCCTGGCATCTCTCTTTCCACCAGCACTGGTTGTTATTAATCCAACGGACAACTGCTTGGGAATAATGGTAATTCTGCTCCAGAAGTGGTTAGACAACCATCATTATCTTGTACTCTGACAGGAAGATGATACTCTTTAAGTCAGTTACTTTACATATTCACGCAGCACAGTGTGATTTGGAATACATTTCTTTAGAAGTTACCCTTCCTTAGGAAAGGCATTTGCTTTGTACACGTCTGGCCAAGACACCTATTTCTAAAGGTAGGAGCCTCTTATTGGGCTGGGAGGTGGTAGTGTGCAATGATTGAACCAAGGGATTTGTAGTCTGCATTCTTGGCTTCTATTCCCTCTTCTGCCAATAATATGCTATCTGAGGAAGGGTCTTTACGGCAGCATACAGACTGGCCAGTTGGGGAAGGAAAAAGAAGAGTCCCAGCTACGGGTCACTGCACATCCCTTACTTCTGGGCTTGCTTTATTTCCAAAACCAAGACTCAAAACCAGAACAAATCAACTCCAACCACTGGGTAAATAACCAGCCAAGGTCTTTCCAGGTACAGCCAGCAGGAGAGGAGAAGGCACAGCCTTCCTCTGCAATAGCCGCCTTACATCATTTCCCCTTTTCCTTTTATAACCCCACCCAGATCAGCTCTGTGATAGGCTGGAATGGAGTAATTCCATGCAGGGCGGAGCGCATTTACACCTTGCCACAGGGATGAAAGCAGCAGCTGCAAAGAAAGAGACCAGTTAAAGAGCAACAAACAACATCCTACTTTATTGACCTACTGCACAATTAACTAGTCATTGTAACAGAAACTAGTTGGGGGTATTTTCTTGTCAGCATCAGCAGACATGTGATATTTTGCTCTCAGTTTGATCACAGAAATCTGTGATCATATGGAGAAGAACGGCATGTCTTGGCAGGTCAGATAATGGAAGGATAAATACGGAAGGAAACAGCAGGACCTAGCAGCAGGACAGCTAGAGCGAGGAGCATGTGCTGTAGGGTTTGCAATATCCCAGCAGCACAGATAACGAAGTTTTGCAGCATGGTAGCATCTATTCCTGATGGAGAATGTTCATTAAACTTCAACCAGGCTTCACTAATGCTGCAAAGCTACAGACTGAGGCCACAAGGCATTAAGCGTCCCTAGTTCCCATTGAAATCAGTTAGTATCAGACCTTTAATTCAGCAAGTTCTTAACTCTCTTGTATTTCCATTACTCTGGGGGAAGCCTTAACTCTTCACACAAAATAAGACTGGCACTAGGAAAGGAGGAATTTGATTGGTCACTGGAAGCTCTAAGCCCTGCAGCAACTGGACAATATCACCAGGGCTTGGAACCTTGAGAACCTTAATGTCATAACTTTCACAAGTGTGTTTCAATGCCATCCTCATTGCCAATGTAGAATCTCTCAAAGCTGGTTGGACTCAAGCAGTAACTCTTGGTTACCCAGTGGGACATATAGAAGGGATTCTGGTCCCCTACCCTCCAGCTCAGGCATGGCTTTCTCAAGGTGTCTGTCCCCATCTCAAGTTGCATGTATACGAGGAAACCATTTCCCTCCTTGGGGACAATTCCTTGATCTATCCACAGAGCCAAATTCCTCTCTTTGCCCCCAGCTCCTTGTGGGTCAGGAACTGGGATCCCCTATGGCAATACACCAGTTTCCACAATAAGGAGGAGGCAGTGGACTTGCCTTTCTGGCTACCGAGTCTGGCCGCCATGTGATTGCACCTGAGCTAGTATGTTAACCTGCTGGGGCACATTGCAGCCCCATGCACCATGATCCCTGACAGTTTGCCCACATGTGCCCTGTTCCCTAACACATAAGACACCTCAAATCTCTATGGTCACTCTTTGGTGGGTCAGTTTAGAGCCACCACTCCCTCCAGAGTGTGACTACCCACTTCCAGAGGGTGGGGTGCACTCATCTGTGTCCCGACCCCCTGCCCGCCAGCTCTGATGCTGTCACTGCCTGTGAATTTATTGCTGCACAGAGGAGACTACAGTATATAACTCAGTAATTGCTTTAGAGAAAGTTCCACTTTTGGAGCTGGGTCACTCCTCCCATGCAAACCCAGGGTCTGCCAGAGTGGGAAAGGGAAACTGTAAAGTAGCCATTATTGAGCTTCCCAGATTATTCCATTGGGGGGGGGGTAGCTTTGTTCCCCCACCCCGATGAAACAAACAGGCATCAGAGCTCAGATCTCTCGGATCAGCTGAAGGACACAGCATTCTGCACGTCAGACACTGCTCACCCTGCATGGACCCTAAAGCTCCCCTTCCTGCACATTCACACTGCTCCCAAGCAGGCCTGGTGCCACCGGCGGGATATTTGCCCCGCCAAACAATCTTCAAGGGGACCCAAATTCTGGTCAGAAAGACCAAAATTATAAATCACAGCAAAATACTGACAAAATAGCCAAATTTTACTTTTTCAAACTCTTAAACTCCAAGATTGTCCAGATTTCAGAGTAGCAGCCGTGTTAGTCTATACCCGCAAAAAGAAAAGGAGGACTTGTGGCACCTTAGAGACTAACAAATTTATTTGAGCATAAGCTTTCATGAGCTGATGAAGTGAGCTGTAGCTCATGAAAGCTTATACTCAAATAAATTTTTTAGGCTCTAAGGTGCCACAAGTACTCCTTTTTTTGAAGATTGTCCAGGGTTCTGACTAGCTCCCGAATGCCTGGAAGGTTGTTTGTTTTTTAAAATAGCAACATCCAGGGACCACAAAATACCCACTTGTCCCCACAATAATGGTACTCTACCACCAGCCCTGCTCCCAAAGACTATCCATCTGCCACCATTTTGGGACCTTCCATCCTATAAAGTCAGGGAAGATTCAAACCAAAGAAGGTTTTCCCAGAAAAGTTAATACAGGTTCAGGTTCTTGCCATTGGGCTCACCTCTAGGAAGGAAGGTCTGTGTGGTATGTTCCTCCTACCAGCTCTTCAGTCCTGTCACCAGACCACCCCCTTCCTGTATACAGATCTAACACATCACAGCGAGCTCTCCAGGGATAGGGGATGGTGCTACAGAGGCAGTTGTGAACCACATTTTCTGCCAGTAAAAAAATACCCGAGGAGTACTGTACTTGTACTCCTTGTTTGGTTTTTTTTGTTTTGTTTTTTTGCTGATACAGACTAACACGACTACCACTCTGAAACCCTTCTGCCAGTGTATGGCGAGAACCATGTATAGATTCTAAGGGGAAGATTTGGCTTTGAAACCCCTCCCACGCTGCATCCTCCCTTGACTTCTGCTTCGAAGGCCTTTTCTATACAGGGACATTTTCTTGGTCTAAGATAAGCTGTGAATTTAAACAGATATAGTTACACTAATTTAAACAGATATAGTTACACTAGTTTAACCACTGTGTGGACACTCTGGTAGAAGAGTGTCCCTACACGGGGTTAAACGGGTATAAATATATCTGTATAACCGGTAAAGCTTCCCAGGTAAGCAGGGCCTAAAATATCCAAGTCCAACTCCTGAACTCTTTCCTAGTTCCCGAACCTGCCTTCCTTGTAACAATGTGTTAGTGCCTCATGCCCCGAGCAGTGTCTTCGATCTGGTGGAGTAAGGCGCTTACTCAATGGGAGTAAAGGTGACAGACTCTGGCTGGCCTCCCATTTAAACTGTCCTGACTTAGGCAATACCCCCAATGACATAAATAAGAGGTTGCTCTGAGTAAGGACTTCTGGGTGTGGCCCCTGCTGGCCACGGCATAGTACTTGCCCTTTGTCCTCCTAAGTAATATTTAATGGACGTACAGTTCTATTCTATTACTATGAGTGGTTAACTCTACTCCACCTGCTGGAACAAAAAGGGCATTTGACCTTCCACCTTTCAGCCTTGATCACACACAGACCATGCCGGTTTGAACTAGGTTCTCCTGGTTTCATTCAACTTTAATCTAGTTATAAAAGGACAGATAGTTTGGGTACGTACAGCACAGTACAATAGAAATCAGTGCAATGAGGATAGGTTCCATTCATACAGCCAGTCTCCTACCTCACTAACCTATAGACACTACAGTACAGGATTTCTCTTGAAATCTTTTTAATGCTAGATTTGTGCAATTCACCTTTGTGCTGTTATCTGAGTCTCCCCATATGCAATGTACGGTATTTGCATTATAATGTACTATGCAAGGTGCTAAGGAGTGGGAGGCTTTATACGTTATTCAGTCCTTGACCTCAATGAAAGAAGATAATTGCATCTCAAAGGTTTGCTCCTGGTTACGTAAGAAGGAATAAGTATAATCCAGATAGAGGTGGCACATTAAAAATAATGGTTTTTAAACAGGTTGCTCATGTTCAGTGAGCTCCATTCTAATCTTTGCTGCTTTCTCCCTTATAAGGTACAGCATCTGGCATCACTCCCCCCTTTTGGCACATTCTGAAGTTAGACAATAACATTTCTTTCCCTCTCAGTTTTACCCTCCATAGAGCAGGCAGTGTTTTCTCCACCATATGTTTCTAATAGAGATTGAAATTACCATGGCCTTTTGAAAGAGGGATCCAAACTGAAATACAAGATCTGAACACCCACCTCCCCCAACACCCCGAAGGTATTTAAAATTCAAATCCTGATCCACAGCCACATTTAGTGCCTTGAACCCTTTTTCATTTGTTTCCTTTTGCGCCAGCAGCATTCATCATACAGGCATACTTAATCATGCCTTAACATGGGGGAGTGAGGAGGGGGGCTTTCAAAGCTACGTTTCTATGATACCACCCTTTTAGCTCAGCTCTGTGTAAAATATTACTTGACAAACCTCCACCGCAGAACCAACAGGAGTGCAAGATGGGGTGAAATCCTAGCCCCATTTAAATCAATGGCAAAACTCCCACTGACGTCAGGATTTCACCCATTGTGCGCAGACAGGCCCTGTATAAACAGCAGCCTTTGCATTTTTTGCAATATTTTTTAATTTCTCAATGACAGAAGGATGGAGTTTTGATAAGGATCTACAAAGCCGGAGGCCATGAGGATTCGGCCAAAAGAAATGTGACGAGGTTCAACAAGGACGAGTGCAGGGTCCTGCACTTAGGATGGAAGAATCCCATGCACTGCTAAAGTCTAGGGACCGAGTGGCTAGGCAGCAATTCTGCAGAAAAGGACTTAGGGGTTACAGTGGACGAGAAGCTGGATATGAGTCAACAGTGTACCCTTGTTGCCAAGAAGGCTAACGACATTTTGGGCTGTATAAGCAGGAGCATTGCCAGCAGATTGAGGGACGTGATCATTCTCCTCTATCCGGCATTGGTGAGGCCTCATCTGGAGTTCTGTGTCCAGTTTTGGGCCCCACACTACAAGAAGGATGTGGAAAGAGTCCAGCGGAGGCAACAAAAATGATTAGGGGTCTGGAGCACATGATTTATGAGGAGAAGCTGAGGGAACTGGGATTGTTTAGTCTGCAGAAGAGAAGAATGAGGGGGGATTTGATAGCTGCTTTCAGCTACCTGAAAGGGGGTTCCAAAGAGGATGGATCTAGACCAGAGGTGGGCAAACTACGGCCCGCAGGACCCTCCTGTCCGGCCCCTAAGTTCCTGACTGGAGAGGCTAGCCCCCAGACCCTCCCACGCTATCCCCCTTCCCCTGCAGCCTCACCTCACCACCGGTGCCACACTCCGGGCGGCGGGGCTGTGAGCTCCTGGGGCAGCACAGCTGTAGAGCCCGGCCTGACCCGGTGCTCCGGGCTGCGTGGTGGCGGCGGTGGCGGTGTGGACTGGTTCCAGGCAGCGTGGTAAGGGGGCAGGGAGCAGGGGAGGTTGGGTAGAGGGCAGGGGAATTCGGGGTGGTGGTCAGAGGGTGGGGGTGTGGATAGGGGTCGGGGCGAGAACAGAGGGTTCAATGGGGGCAGGGATCCCGGGGGGGGCAGTCAGGAAGGAAGCGGGGGTTGGATGGGGCGGCAGGGGGCAGTCAGGGGACAGGGAGAAGGGGTGGTTGGATGGGCAGGGGTCCCGGGGGGGCATCAGGAAGGAGAGGGGGGGTTGGATGGGACAGAGGTCCTGGGGGGGCCGATAGGAGGTGGGGGCCAGGCCACGACCCTTTCCCCTAACTGGCCCTCCATACAATTTCCGAAACCCGATGCGGGCCTCAGGCCAAAAAGTTTGCCCGCCCCTGATCTAGACTGTTCTCAGTGGTACCAGTTGACAGAACAAGGAGCAATGGTCTCAAGTTGCAGTGAGGGAGGTTTAGGTTGGATATTAGGAAAACCTTTTTCACTAGGAGGGTGGTGAAGCACTGGAATAGGCAGAGGTGAAAGTAAGCCTGTACGCCCCAGTACGGCATGCCGGCAAGAGCCAGTGCGCCGTACCGGGGTGGATCGGCTTCCCCAGGTGCAATTTAAAGGGCCTGCGGCTCCCAGCAGCGGCTGGAGCCCCTTGCCCTTTAAATTGCTGCCAGAGCCCTGAGGTCGCGGTGCCGGGGCTGGGGCGGTGATTTAAAGGGCTCAGGGCTGTAGCGGCGGCCGAGCCCTGGGCCCTTTAAATCGTCCCCAGAGCCCCGCCGCTGCTTCCCCAGGGCTCCGGGGATGATTTAAAGGGCCCCAGGCGGTAGTGGCGGCCGGAGCCTCGTCCCCGGAGCCCTGCTGCTGGAGCCCTGGAGAAGCGGCGGTGGGGCTCCGGGGACAATTTAAAGGGCCCAGGGTTCCAGCCGCCGCTACCACCCTGGGCCATTTAAACCACTGCCAGAGTCCCCGGCTGCTGCTGTTACCCTGGCGGGGACGGGAGGGGAGGGGAGGGGGAAGGAGGCACTGACTGGCACAGGGTGGGCCGGGGCTGGCTCTGACCCCCCCAGCCCGCCCCTTTCACCCGAGGCCCCGCCCCTTCCGGGGGCCAGAACTGGCCCCAGCCCAGCCCTGTACCTGTAAATCCCTAGACTTACTTTCACCCCGGGAATAAGTTACCTAGGGAGGTGGTAGAATCTCCTTTCTTAGAGGGTTTTAAGGTCAGGCTTGACAAAGCCCTGGCTGGGATGATTTAGCTGGGCTTGGTCCTGTTTTGAGCAGGGGATTGGACTAGATGACCTCCTGAAGTCCCTTCCAACCCTGATATTCTATGATTCACGCTCTGCTACCTTAGACAGGCTGATTCCGCTACCCTTGGGTTCAGTGACAGCAGACTTCATGAGTAGCCCCGTTGATTTCAATGGTATGACTCACAGAGTGAAGTGTCACTCAGTGGGTTCAATCAGAAGTCATAACCCATCCCAGGCCTGCTCATGGGTCAGTACAGCTATACAATGCCCCTTATTTGCATTACTTACTTCCTAAATTGCAAGGTGCCAATCCAGCCCAATGGGAATGAAAATGGCAGAACCTATCCCGGGCGAGAGAGACATAAGAAGCCATTACTGTGTAAGCTGAACAGACTAGACAGGACACATTGTCTTCATGTGGGGGAGGCAGTGTGGACAAGTGAAGGGAGATTAGACAACGACTCAGAAAATATGTCCCTGGCTCTGCCACTGGTTTGCTGGTTGACTATGGTCAAGTTCCATCTCTGAGTCTCCATTTCCCCACCTGTAAAATGCGGATAATGATACTGATCTCCTTCGTAAAGCACTGTGCAATCTAGAGATAAAATCTACTCTGTAAGAGCGACATGTCATTACTACTGGCTTCATTCTATGGCAAATCACAATCCTCCACAGCACAGGAAATAATCTCCCTAGTGACAGTTCTTTGATGCATTAAATCCTAGCTCTGCCTTAAACAGTAGGCTTTTTCAAGTCCTAGGCTGCATATTGTTTCCTCATTGTCTTACCCAAGCAGAGGTTTGCATCATGCAATGTCAGGAGGGATTTGCTTTTATTATTCATTGCTGAAGGCAAGGGAGGTTAGATAAAACCCCATGGAAATCATCACCTGCATTCCCCCCTCCCCCACAGAACATATTTCACATTCCTCATTCTATGCATCTCTCTCTTTCATCTGGATTAGTCAGGCAGTTACGATCAGCTCCTGCGGAGCAGTAAAAGTGTACAGCAAGGGCACAAAGTGCCATTTAACAAGGTACCATGGGCATAGTTCTCAGTAACAGGATATTCCCTTTGCATAAGCATTGCACTGCAATTTCCTATGTTAAGACAAGTTGATCATTTATCCTGCTCTCAACAGTGAGCTGTTTGAACTGGTCCAGTCCAGTACAAAAAAACCCCCAACCCTCCCCCACACACACAAAACCCCCTTCAGTAGCAAACATGAAGGGACTGTGAAAATACTGCAGCAACACAGCTTCCAGTCTAATCCTGGTTTAACTATACGAAGGTATTTCTGCCTAACCTCCATGCAAAATACTTTTCTAGTAAGCATTAGATATTGTAAATCTGTGGCCACCTAGGACTTCATACTTGTTAATGTGCTGAATACCACAGTACAGCTGAACTTCACAGTGACAAACAGATCTCTGAGCCTTTTGCTCCAACTGAGCTAAAGAAGAATCTCCATTAGCTATAAGTTGTATAAGGCTTATGACACACAGCTGAGCCATCCTAAGTCCTTCCAGTAGAGAGCAGTGGTGCACGTACGCACATTAATCATACCATTACAGAATGAATGGTGCACATGGATCACGCTGCACAAAGTCAAAAGATAGGAGCGTGCTGGCTGGACCACACACTTGGTGGTACTGTGTTTTATATAGCTGCAGCTTCTCCTGTTTAGGGAGTTATGTAAGAATCTTAAACTGTTATATGCCATTAATCGGGCACTTAAAATGCAAGTCATGCACTACAATCTGCTCGGTTGGATTTGTGATGTTTTCTGGAGTTTACATAGTGCTTTAAATAGAAGCCTTAAATGACAGATTTTCTGTTTCCTAATAGGCTGGAGTCTAAAGAGAACACAGTCTTATTATTTAGATGCCTCGTCTCAGAAACAAGCAAGAGGAACTAATTGGTGGGACTTGCAGGCTAACCAGAGCAGAACATACATACAACAAGAATCAAGATCTAACTGATTTTGTGATAAGGGGCAAACAGATCGGCAAATATGTATCTTTAGCTGAATATAAATATATAATGATGAATGAAGGATGGGATGTTTTTGACATAAGAAAAACTAAGGGAGAATAAAGAAAAGGAGTACTTGTGGCACCTTAGAGACTAACCAATTTATCTGAGCATAAGCTTTCGTGAGCTACAGCTCACTTCATTGGATGCATTCAGTGGAAAATACAGTGGGGAGATTTATATACACAGAGAACATGAAACAATGGGTGTCACCACACACACTGTAACGAGAGTGAGCTATTACCAGCAGGAGAGCTGGGGGGGGGGGAAACCTTTTGTAGTGATAATCAAGGGAGAATAGACCTAGTTTACCAACAGCACCAGAACATGCACTGTGCATTGGTCAGTGATTCAGAAAAGGGGCTGCATTGCAGAGTGGTGAGATACATCAGTTTATGATATATTCTACACGTGTTCCACATACAAAAATCCCAGATGAGGTCAGCTAGAGCAGTGGCTCTCAACCTTCCCAGACTACTGTACCCCTTTCAGGAGTCTGATTTATCTTGGGTATCCCCAACTTTCACCTCACTTAAAAACCACTTGCTTACAAAAGCAGACATAAAAATACAAGTGTCACAGCACACTATTACTGAAAAATTGCTTATTTTCTCATTTTTACCATATGATTATAAAATAAATCAATTGGAATATAAATATTTACTTACATTTCAGGGTATAATATAAACAAGTAATTGTCTATATGAAACTTTTAGTTTGTACTGACTTTGCTAGTGCTTTTTATGTAGCCTGTTGTAAATCTAGGAAAATACCTGGCTGAGCTGATGTACCCCCTGGAAGACCTTTGCGTGCCCCAAGGGGTATTTGTGCCCGTGGTTGAGAACCACCGAGCTAGAGCATTGCATAGTGACCAAGTGCAGTATGTTTTCTAGGGTTAAAAAAATAACTGGATACGTTCATGGAGGATAGGTCCATCAATGGCTGTTAACCAGGATGGGCAGGGATGCAAAAACATGTTAGCCTCTGTTTGCCAGAAGCTGGGAATGGGCGACAGGGGATGGATCACTTGATGATTCCCTGCTCTGTTCATTCCCTCTGAAGCACCTGGCATCAGTCACTGTCAGAAGCCAGGATACTGGGCTAGAGGGACCATTGGTCTGGCCCAGTGTGGCCGTTCGTAAGTTCTTATCACCATTTCGCCTCTAAAGACTAGGCTGAGTGCACTAGAGTAACGTGTTTGGTAGCTTCAGCTAAGTCCTAGTGGATGCTCATACACAGTCTTTTCCGGCAAGATGGCCCAGACCAGAAGAGCAGGGCTGTGACAGGCCACAGGGAGTAACACAGAGGAAACACAGGGCTGTGACAGGAGTAACACAGAGGAAACCGAGGGGAGCGCAGCCTGAGCCAGGCCTGCAGGATTTGACCTTGAAGAATGAAAAGTGATGTAAATGCACCCTGCTGACGAGAGGGCCGAGGCCTGGTTCTCCACTGCCACTTACACTAGGCAAAGTGGGTGTGAGCATGAATTGAAAAGTCAGATGTGGCCACACTTTTGCATAGGTGTGAAGGGCTACATAAGGTGAAAGCTCCACACGACTGTGAAATGTGTGTTACAGTTGCCATCCCCCAAGTAGCTGGGCCACGTAGAATTTAACAGCCTGCTGCTGCTAGCTGCTACCTCCTCCAGCTCATGTGAGCTTTGGTGCTGCAGTGCCCAAGTTCAAGCCTGGCTGATGAGCTGGTACGGAACACAAGAGAGTGGAGAATCAGCTCCTTGGTATGCAGCCTGAAGCATGCAGATCCATCCCCAGATTTCAAGTACTCCAAGAGTAGTTAGGTCTGGGGAATTAGTTTGGGCTCATGCTAATCACTGTTCAAATTTCTGTTGAACAGCCACTAAAAATAGTGCACGAGAGATAAGGTTCCATGGCATAGCTACAGCAGCCATTCACCCTGGAACAGGAAGACAGAATTAGAACCTGACATAGGAGAAACCTCAAAAAGTTTGAGGTGCTCTAATTACAACAGCAAAATTCAGCAGGCAGCCCCTTCCCCACCCCCCTCCCCAAATCACTGCCCAGGAGGCTGGGGCTGCAAAAAACAAGCCCCTGATGGCTGCATACGACCATGGTGACTGCATTTGAGAAACGATACACTAGAGACGGATTGCTATGATTCTGCAGTGAGCCAGAGGTTGAGGAAGTTATATGCACTGACACCTAGAAATACTTCCTAGAAATAGAACCTAATACTAACAGAAGGCATCCTGGGCAGCTGCAACAGGTGCCCAGAATAGGAACAATAAGTGCTTTCCCCTTAGGAGAAGAGCTGTGGTCCTATTGCTTGCCATCACAAATATGTAGATGCCAAGAGGCTAAAGAAGCAGCAATGGAAGATTAGATGAGAGTGGGCCTAAGATGCAGGTTCTCCTCTAAGACCAGTGTTAAGTCAGGAGTAACTCAAATGACGTCTATAGAATTCTGTGGATGCAAAACTAGTAAAAGCAAAGTCAGAATCAGGTCCACTGCCCAGAACTGAACACGAATCCAGAGCTGAGCTCTTCCAAAATTTGCGAGGGCTGATCAATTCTGGGGATTTGGTTTGAGCCCATCTCTCCCTTGGACAGCAATCTGATTGACACAGAAAGAGTACTGGTTTCGTTTCACATACCTTATGAGAGTAATGTTGATCTACAATCCTTGCCAGCCCAAAGTCGCCAATCTTCAACACCAGGTCCTCTGTGCTGATGAAAATGTTGGCAGGCTTGAGGTCTCTGTGCAGTATATTAGCTGAGTGGATGTACTTCAGCCCTCTCAGCAGCTGGTACATGAAGAGTTTGGCATGTTCCTCAGTCAGTGTTCCTTGCTCCAGCAGTCGAGCCAGGTCAGTCTCCATGTACTCCTGGACTATGTACACCGTGTTAAACTTGAAAAATTCCCCTTGCAGATCGGCTCCCTTAGGCCCCAACACCTCATACACTTTCACAACGTTATCGTGGTCCAGCCGGCGGATGATCTTAATCTCTCGAAAGGCATGCTTCATGCTCCGCGCATCGCTGATAGTGATCTTCTTCACAGCCACTTTGCGGCAGCTTTTGCTGTCAACTGCAGACAGAACCAGTCCATTTGCGCCAACGCCCAGGGGCCTGAAATCAACAAAGCGGCAACCCAGATCGTAGCCATACATGCTGGCGATACAATCGCACTTCTCTGCCATCATTGGGCTCCGTTCTTTCTTTACCACTTGAAAAACTGAGCAAGGCGAAGAACTTCCAGCTCACAAATGTATCTTGAAATCAAGCAAGTCATTATTACCCACAGATACCTTGTGGGTTGCTTGTTCTGAGCCCATAGTTTCAAAACAAGAGACTTCCAGATACGTAGAAACAGTAAAAATAGATGTCTGAGCAAAATGATGTATTTCAAAACAGATGGGGGGAGGGGAGGATACTTTCCAAAGAGCTTTGAATTTGGAATGCAGAAAAAACAATGAAAAAATAGTTCTTCCTATCAAAACACAGTTAGTTTATTTTTCTTGAGGCTATTAAAAGATCCAAGATCCACTCTGCTAAGTTCTTCAGCCTCTCTCGCTTTTTTCTCTCTGAAGTGTACAATATATTGCTGAAATAATAGGCTAGCTGGTTTGTAATTAGCCTTTCTCCTAGGTCTCTGTATTCTCACTTACTTCAGGTGTTGCTTCACAGTGGAGTGAAGCTAGCAGATTTCAGCATTTAATGTGGGAACTTAAAATTGCTTCGGATCTTGCTAGTTTCCAACCGTGACCTTCAGCCCCCAAATTCCTCAAATAACCTTCAAACTGGAGAGCTACACTTTCCAGAGGTGAATTCGAATGCCAGTTTTCTTTCTCTGAAGCCAGTAGTTCAGCGAGACTTTGTTATTCTTTCTGCCACCCTCTCTCTATATACAGGCCCCATTTTCCATTTGATAGGCAGAAGGGTTGACAGAAGTAAACCGCTTTTCTGACTGAAACTTGCTTTTCATCAGCTGAGCTCAGCGCAGTAAATTTCCATGCTCAATATTCCAACACTTTCCCCTTGTATATCTTTTGTTAACCAACCCAAGTGTCATTTGATCTTTATAGCCGGTTGTAACATTTATTGCTAGTGGAGTTTCCTGCATCATACTGCCTGGCTATCCCTCAGTGGTTCTCAGCCCTCCTCCTGGAAAAAAAGAAGAGATTGATTGATTTGATAAGAACATCAAATATACGCCTCTTATGTAAATTCTTTCTCCTTGAAGGTTAAACATGAGCAAAGCAGTAGGTGGGAAATATCAGTTATGACCGTTAGGAAATTAATTAGTTATGCTCTCCAAATGCACACATCATTAGCAGCTTTTTTCAAATGCTTAATTCTTTCTTTTTAAACTGAAAACATAAAGGGCCAATAATACATACTTTGTGTTTTGCTGGGTTTTCTTTTTTAATGTTTGAATATTTTATGCAAAAATATTTAATTTTTTAAAAATTAAAATTTTTCTAAGATTTAATAACACTTGTGTCTCCAACTTTCCAGTTAGACAGCACAGACAGGCTTAACTGACTTGCAAGAAACCTGTATTAACGGTGCATGACACGCACAAGGCATTAGGTGCTAAGCAACCCAGAGTAAAGAATTTGTCACGTTTTTCTTCAGTTTGTAATTTACGTTCTTTTTATTTAAAAGCAGGTCTGTTTGGGTTTTTTCCCTCTTTTGTACGTACATGCTGCACTGGGGGGGGGGAGAGGGGGAGGGAGAGGAGGTACTCCCGCCGGTACAGAAACAAATACCTGGCTTGCATTCGTGCTCTGCACAAGCCAAGGTAATTGAAAAGCTGCCTCAGCACAAGCTATGATAATGATCTTACATTTCAGTAGCGCCTTTCATTCAGAAGGACCTTAACATGCTTTATAAACTTTACCAACTGACATGCAAACTATACACAGGAATACCGTCACCCGCCACTGAAACGGAGCCTCCTCTAGGATGGAACCGAACTACCGTTTAACTTTATAAAGCAGCCTTAAATAACAGGCATGCCTTATGCCATTCTTAGACTAAATTCTTCAAGGCGAGGACTGACTTTATACATGTTTGAACAGGGCTCAGCCCAATAGGATCAGGATTCCTGACCGGGCCTTACAGGGTACTGCTGCATTATCCATGTGAAATAAAGGTGGTACCTCTAACAGCAGTAGACAGAAAGGATGGTTCAGCCCTTAACCCACTACCCTAAGGCTTTGGAGACCTGGCTTAAAGTCCCTGCTCTGTGTGACCTTGGGCCAGTCACTTAGAACTAGGTTCACAGATGTAAGCAGAGTCAGGATGGGCTCCACCCTGACATCTGGTGGTGAGGTGTGGCAAGTAGTGGAAAAGAACTTCAGGGGCTGATCTCAATTTGCATAGGCACACCCACCCCGCCTAGAATGAGGCCATAACTGCCCAAATGGTCACTTTGGCTGTTGTGGGATCCCCAGTGTCTTTGTTATTGGGGCAGGAAGAGTAAATTGTTATTACCCTGATTATGGGAACTGTGCTTGGAACTGTACTTGGCCTTTTGTTATGATGGAGGGACTCACCATCAACTGAGTAGCACTCGCTAGGCAAGGGACATGGGTTCCAAAACTCTGTGAATTGAGAGAGACTTGAGACAGGTATTAGTACCTGGTGGTGTGGGCCCCTTTGTGAGGGCCTGAAGCACCAATTGCACCTCTGTCTCTCTCCACTGTGGAATGTCAGAGCTAATTTTGGGTCTATTAAGAGTCTTGCTGCAGGCACTGTGCTGCATTCACTTTGGCCTTATGGTGCACCAGCACTAAGGCCCCCACTACTATGAGCTGAAATCACTGAGAGCTGAAATCACTAAGAGCTGAAATCACTAAGAGCACTGTGTCAAGTAGTGGGGAGCCAGAAGATCTAGAGTGCAGTGGTGCTGTTCGTGAGACAGCGGCGTGTTCGTGAGACGGTGAGCTGAGCAGAGCCGTTCGTGAGACGCGGAGCTGAGCGGAGCCGTTCGTGAGACGGCGAGCGGAGCTGAGCGGAGCCGTTCGTGAGACGGCGAGCGGAGCTGAGCGGAGCCGTTCGTGAGACGCCGAGCTGTGCAGAGCGGAGCTGTTCGTGAGACGGCGAGCTGAGCTGAGCGGAGCTGTTCGTGAGACGGCGAGCGGAGCTGTTCGTGAGACGGCGAGCTGAGCTGAGCAGAGCTGTTCGTGAGACGGCGAGCGGAGATGAGCAGAGCTGTTCGTGAGACGGCGAGCGGAGCTGAGTGGAGCCGTTCGTGAGACGGCGAGCTGTGCAGAGCGGAGCTGTTCGTGAGACGGCGAGCTGTGCAGAGCGGAGCTGTTCGTGAGACGGCGAGCTGAGCTGAGCTGAGCGGAGCTGTTCGTGAGACGGCGAGCTGTGCAGAGCGGAGCCGGTCGTGGTGGAGCAGAGCCGTTCGTGAGACAGCGTAGCAGAGCAGAGCCCTGTGGGGCAGTCAGCTTCAGGACACGTAAGGTACCCCTTACCTCTTTCCCCCACACACAGGCATATCTTAGCCAGACTGGGGAGTAACACTCTGCAGATGAACTTTTGAACTCTGGGGCTGGACTTTTTGGATTTTGGGTGATTTGAGGATTGCTGGACTCAAGAGACGTTTGGGTTCTGGGACTCAAGAACCTGAGGGAAAGGAGGTGGCCCAATTTTCTGGGGTGGGTTTTTGCTCATGGTTTGGTTAATGAACACTAGTTGTGGTGTTTCCCCAATTTAACGCTGATGTCGTTTACCTCATGTTATTAAAGATTCTCTACTACACCGAGACTCTGTGCTTGCGAGAGGGGAAGTATTGCCTCATTGAGGCGCCCAGGGGGTGTGTAAGATTTTCCCAGGTCACTGGGTGGGGGCTCGAGCCAGTTTTGTATTTACTTTGATGAGAGGGAACCCCTGTGTACTGAACCCGGCCCTTGCTGCTATCAACTTGGCCTGGCAGAAGGGTTACATTTTTGGGGGCTTGTCCGGGATGGGGTGGCACAACCTTCTCTAATGCTTGCCCCAAAGCCTTCACCCACTCATCAGGTGATGGAGCAGCCTCCCGGGGTGGGACTCCTGGGTCAAGGCCCAACAGACCCGGCATATCAGCCAAGGTCTTCCCCTCTTTCCCCAAAAAGGCTGACATTTTCTTTAAAAACTCCACTTCAGAGGCAGGGGCTGGTGAGGGCTGGCTCCCAGTAGTTATTACCTTCCACTCACCATCTTCCACTGCTATCGTGCCTGGAACCTGTAGAGGGTCCACAGCCGACGGCAGTTCACACAGTACCGCAAAATCTCCATCCTCCCTCACAAATATGCGCCCACGCATTTTACACTTACTCAGGTACTCAGTGGATGCCCTTAAGGTAGGCTCTATCGAGCCTTCATCGAACGCCTCCGGCACCCCGGTCACCAGGACACAGTTCCTAGGGTTAATATTCATCCCCCTGCACCAATCCTCTAGCAAATGTAGAGCCATTATACAAACTGTAATTTCTTTCCCAAATATAACAGATCAAAACAACAACAACCAGATGCTGGGTTTTCCCAATTTAATGACTCACCTAAGATGTGCTTGCGAGGGGTACTGACCCAGTCTTATCCCGGACGAGCCCCCAAAAATGTAACCCTTCTGCCAGGCCAAGTTGATAGCAGCAAGGGCCGGGTTCAGTACACAGGGGTTCCCTCTCATCAAAGTAAATACAAAACTGGCTCGAGCCCCCACCCAGTGACCTGGGAAAATCTTACACACCCCCTGGGCGCCTCAATGAGGCAATACTTCCCCTCTCGCAAGCACAGAGTCTCGGTGTAGTAGAGAATCTTTAATAACATGAGGTAAACGACATCAGCGTTAAATTGGGGAAACACCACAACTAGTGTTCATTAACCAAACCATGAGCAAAAACCCACCCCAGAAAATTGGGCCACCTCCTTTCCCTCAGGTTCTTGAGTCCCAGAACCCAAACGTCTCTTGAGTCCAGCAATCCTCAAATCACCCAAAATCCAAAAAGTCCAGCCCCAGAGTTCAAAAGTTCATCTGCAGAGTGTTACTCCCCAGTCTGGCTAAGATATGCCTGTGTGTGGGGGAAAGAGGTAAGGGGTACCTTACGTGTCCTGAAGCTGACTGCCCCACAGGGCTCTGCTCTGCTACGCTGTCTCACGAACGGCTCTGCTCCACCACGACCGGCTCCGCTCTGCACAGCTCGCCGTCTCACGAACAGCTCCGCTCAGCTCAGCTCGCCGTCTCACGAACAGCTCCGCTCTGCACAGCTCGCCGTCTCACGAACAGCTCCGCTCTGCACAGCTCGCCGTCTCACGAACGGCTCCACTCAGCTCCGCTCGCCGTCTCACGAACAGCTCTGCTCATCTCCGCTCACCGTCTCACGAACAGCTCTGCTCAGCTCAGCTCGCCGTCTCACGAACAGCTCCGCTCGCCGTCTCACGAACAGCTCCGCTCAGCTCGCCGTCTCACGAACAGCTCCGCTCTGCACAGCTCGGCGTCTCACGAACGGCTCCGCTCAGCTCCGCTCGCCGTCTCACGAACGGCTCCGCTCAGCTCCGCTCGCCGTCTCACGAACGGCTCCGCTCAGCTCCGCGTCTCACGAACGGCTCTGCTCAGCTCAGCTCGCCGTCTCACGAACGGCTCTGCTCAGCTCACCGTCTCACGAACACGCCGCTGTCTCACGAACAGCACCACTGCACTCTAGATCTTCTGGCTCCCCACTACTTGACACAGTGCTCTTAGTGATTTCAGCTCTCAGTGATTTCAGCTCATAGTAGTGGGGGCCTTAGTGCTGGTGCACCATAAGGCCAAAGTGAATGCAGCACAGTGCCTGCAGCAAGACTCTTAATAGACCCAAAATTAGCTCTGACATTCCACAGTGGAGAGAGACAGAGGTGCAATTGGTGCTTCAGGCCCTCACAAAGGGGCCCACACCACCAGGTACTAATACCTGTCTCAAGTCTCTCTCAATTCACAGAGTTTTGGAACCCATGTCCCTTGCCTAGCGAGTGCTACTCAGTTGATGGTGAGTCCCTCCATCATAACAAAAGGCCAAGTACAGTTCCAAGCACAGTTCCCATAATCAGGGTAATAACAATTTACTCTTCCTGCCCCAATAACAAAGACACTGGGGATCCCACAACAGCCAAAGTGACCATTTGGGCAGTTATGGCCTCATTCTAGGCGGGGTGGGTGTGCCTATGCAAATTGAGATCAGCCCCTGAAGTTCTTTTCCACTACTTGCCACACCTCACCACCAGATGTCAGGGTGGAGCCCATCCTGACTCTGCTTACACAAAAAAAAACGTAGGTGTGTGATACTGAGCATCCCCATCCTTAACTTTTAGGCACCTAGAAAAAACACTGGGATTCACAAAGCCTGAATTCGGGGCCTGAGCATGGGGAGAGGTAGGCACCTCAGCATGGGATTCACAAAGCCAGCAGCACACCAGGCGGCTCCTCGCCTAAGCGAGCCAGTGGGTGATGCCAAGCCCAGGGCTGTGTGCTCAGACCCCAGGGTTGCCAAGTGTCCGGTTTTCAACCGGAACGCCTGGTCAAAAAGAGACCTTGGTGGCTCTGATCAGCGCCGCTGACCAGGCCGTTAAAAGTCTCTCTGCCTGCCGTAGCTCCGTGCGGCTCCCAGAAGCAATGGCATGTCCCCACTCTGGTTCCTAGGCATAGGGGCAACCAGGGGGCTCCGCATGCTGCCTCTGCCCCAAATGCCAGCTCTGCAGCTCCCATTGGCCCGCAACAATGGGAGCTGAGGGGGCAGTGCCTGCGGACAGGGCAGAGTGCAAAGCTGCCTGGCCACGCCTCCGCATAGGAGCTGGAGAGGGGACATGCCATTGTTTCCAGGAGCTGCCTGAGCTAAGTGCCACCGGGAGCCTGCACCCCTGACCCCACCCCCGACACCCCAACCCCAGCCCTGATCCCCCTCCCACCTCCAAACCCCTCGATCCCAGGCCGGAGCAACCCAAACCCCAAATCCGTGGCCCCACCCCAGAGCCCACACCCCCAGTCGGAGCCCTCACCCCCTCCCACACCCCACTCCTGAGCCAGCCCGGTGAAAATGAGCAAGTGAGTGAGGGTGGGGAGAGTGAGCAACGGGGGGGGGGGCGGGTGAATGAAGTGAGCAGGGGCAGGGCCTCAGAGGAGAGGCAGGGCAAGGGTGTTCGGTTTTGTCTGAGTAGAAAGTTGGCAACCCTATAAGACCCACCCCTCTGCCAGAGATAAGTGCCTAGAGTCCAGGCTGCAGGGAGGCGCTTGCCTCTGCCTGGGACTCTCAGTTGTAAACCCTCCCTTGGGGTTAGGCACCTAGGCCGTTTTGTCAAGAAGCCCAAGGAGCAGAGGAGCAGCAGCAGCTCCCTTGTAACTTTTTAGCCCAAGGGGTTGGGGTACTCACTTGGGACGGGGAAACCCCCTGAGGGGGTTAAAGGATTTGTACAGGGACCTGCCACCTCTCAGGTGAGTGCGCTAACTGCTGGGCTATGGGACAGTCTCATGAGGGCTCCCTCAGCATCTGTTGCTGAAGCTGTTCCACTGTGGGCTTAATAATGAAAGAACCATTGGGCCAGAGAGGGAGAGAGAGAGAGAGAGAGAGAGAGAGAGAAAACAAGCACGAGAATGACTCTGTAGCCTGGTGGTTAGAACCCAGACATAGGAGACCCAGGATCCGCTCCCCTCCTCCAGGGATCTTTTCACAATTATTTATCCACAGTGGAACTGCTTCAGCAGGAGGGACTGAGAGCACCCACAGCAGCGTTTCCCACAGCCCAGGGATTAGGGCACTCACCTGAGAGGTAGCAGATTCCAGTTCAAATCCCTTTACCTGAAGGGGGACTTGAATTGGGGGTGTCCCAAGTGAGCACCCTAACCACTGGGCTAACAGGTATGAGGGAATGCCTCCTCTTCCCCCCCATCGCATGCAAGCTCACCAATGGGGCCCAATCCACATGGTGAGGTCTGAGCACGCTTGCAGGCTCAGGCCCCACAGGTGAGTGAGGCAGAGGAACACCTATATTCCTCTGGTTTGTGCATCCCTCTGAGACTTAGAAGTCCGGACACTTAGCATGGGGCTGCAGTGCACATGCTCAGAGACAGAAACACAGGAAATTTTTACTGCAAAAATTTAGGTGCCAAGTGAGTTTGGGCACCTATAGGCTCAGAGGCAATTGAGCAGGGGCTTTGTGGATCCCAGAGGGGCCTGATTTTGGTGCCTAAAGTAGCAGGTAGATGCCTAAGTTCTGTTGTGAATCTAGCCCTTCATTTTTCTGTGCCTCTGTTCCCCATCTGGGAAAGGATAACAGGATTTCCGTAAGGCACAGGGGTGCAGTGAGGATAAATACACTAATGACTGTGAGGTGCTCAGATGCTATGGTAGTGGGGTCACAGACGTGCCTAAGGTAACCATACAGGACAGCTTAACTTTGTGCTGGAAAAGAGAGTGACAGCTACTGAGTTATCAGCACCTAAGGGTTTCCCAGAGACCTCTGAAGTTATGTTCTACACTGCAATAAAACATGGGCAGCTGGCCTGTGTCAGCTGACTCAGGCTCGCGGTGCTAAGGCTGCGTGGCTATAAAGCTACAGTGTAAACATCCAGGCTTGAGCTGCAACCGGGGCTTTGGGACCCCGCAATGGGGGAAGGTTCCAGAGCCTGGGATCCAGCCCAAGCCCGCAGTCTGGACATCTACACTGCAGTTCTACTGCCCTGCAGCCTGAGCCCCACGAGCCCAAGTCAGCTGACACAGGCCAGCCATGGGTTTGTAATTGCAGTGTAGTCCTACCCTTAGTCTTAGCAAACAAAAAGAGGGCAACATTCAACATCTGAATTGCTCAGTGAGATGTGCACACACAACTCCAGCCCTGCCACATGCTATTGTTGTGAAAGACCAGTCCCACAAAGCCTGGAACCTTTGTTACCCAAACAAATTGCTCCTTCAGGGTTTGAGAGCATGGTTTCTATAGGCTGAGCTGCTTTCCTCCAGACCTTAAAGACATGAGGCTAAATTCAAATCTGGCATAAGCAGGTGCAACTCCCTTTGAATTCAAGGTCCAGTGGTAAATATTCTAAATATTAGACTTGGTAGGTTGTTGGCCAGATGCCTGTACACTTTGGTGGATGCCTAAAGCTTCCATCATGTAGACAAACCATTAGATTTAGAACATTTATAAAGACAGACAGGAGCTGGGACCTTTACCAAGGAGAACAAGAGTAGGGTAGTCAGCTAACACTGCAGCTCATTTCTCCTCCAGAAATGCTAATAGTCCGGTGTGTTCCAGAGGGAGGAGGAGAACATTTTTAGTAAGACTCATGCTTTGTGTCATTCCAAATGGGGGGATGTGTCATTGATTAGCAGAGTCTGAGATGGAAGGATAACGTGTTCAGTTGTATTTAGGTACTGATCTGTAAGGGTAAGCATGGCAGGAATTCCTTCATTCCTTTGTCAACTTTGTGAGTGACAAATATGTGAGTGGAAAATGAAGATAAAAGTTGGCTTTACTTTTCACTGTCTCTCTCATGAAGATACGCTTAATAGTAACATTCTGCTACCACACACACCCAGATTGGAAGGGCTTCAAATCTAGAAGTCTGGATCTATATTTGGGCTTTGGGAACTGAAAAAGGCCAATTTCCGATTCCAGAAACTGAAATTAAGTCTGGACTTGCCCATTCTCTGGTCCCTTGCATCCACTACTACTGAGTCTGTCCATCTTTACAGAGCTCGTGTAGCAACCCTTATAAATCTATTTTGGGGAGGGTAATGGGGAATACTTGCTTCTTTCTCTGCCTCAAGAATCATCCACATTAATACTTTGCTCTCTCTGGGGCTCTTTATCCCAGAGTATCAAATCAAATCACTTATAAACACAACTCTCCCATGTGGTAGGTATGTTTTATTTCCACTTTATACGTTGGTAAAGACAGACAGAGACATTACATGACTTGCACAAGCCATAGAAGGAGTAATTGGCAGAATTGGGAATAGATCCCAGAAGCCATGACTCCTAGTGCCTTGTTCTAACAATTATACCACACTGCTTCTCTTGAATTAGTGTTTCCCCTATCCAGACTCTCATTTTGTGTGGCTGCACGTAACACCTATTGCTAGTTTACTTATACAAGCAGTTTACATACACATTGTTAACCCCAGCACCAGTCAGCAGTGAATGAGACACTAACATCTTTTGAAATCCATGTTTAAATAAGACTGCCCTAAAGAATCTGAACTGAAGGGTTGCAATCAAAATGTGTCATATACATCAGATTGTTTTCCTTCTATTAAAAAAATATCCACCTCAAATGGTTTACTCTTCATACTGTGACAACCTGCATAGAACTTGGAGGGAGTAGTACACATTGCAGGAGGGAAGAGTTTGGAGATGGCACCAGAAAGTTAGTCTGTGTGCACATGGCTTGAATGCTAGCTATAGTTACAGCATCTTTGTAGACCGTTCTCTTGATAAAAAGCCAATTTCATGTTAGAAACAAATTTAGTTTGGAGTGCTTTCATATTATTACCAAGCCGTCAGTATAAGAAACACATATGATATTCAGCCTGAATGGCATTTAAAACAGCATTATACTTCATGGCAATTATGAAAGTTCAGATGGCATAGCAACAGCACACTGGCTCCTACTCCACCTTTTTTCCTTGCAGCTAGCGTATGGGCTATGGCAGAAGGGACATGGCCAGGTTTCTCCCTGCACTGGGCCACAGGAAGACAGCATAAATTAGAACAGAATTCCCTGCCCACTTCTGAAATGCACTGTGCTGTCTTCGGCCAGAACCTTGTCTCTATTCCATGTGTATATTATTTGTTGTAATTAAATACACAGCATTAAAGGCAAGCAAAACATATGGGATTCTTGTTGTGTGTTTGCTACCACAGTTGTTTGGCTCCATAACATAAGCACCTACATGGAAAATTTATTTTGTTCTATTTGCTGTGGGTAGCTGCACATCCTTAGAGGAGAAGGCTCCCTTTTCAGGCACCACACACATGCGGGTCAAAGTGAATCTACTCCCCTTTCACATGTAGCAAAGAGAATGAATAAATAAAGGACATTTTGTTATTCTCTCTGTCATGTCATCTGCAGGGGAATTTCACAGAAATGGGCTGTATCTTTTCTGGACCAGGTCTCAAGAGAGAGAAGCCAAGTTTTCCTTGAACAGTGAACAAACCTGTTTGTTTCTATTTAACAATTTTGGTTGAGGTTTGGCACAGCTAGTGGGGTGTGTATATAACACCCACCCACCAGAGAGAGTGTGCAGTTTGAGGAAGTGCAGTATCTGGTGGCAACAGCCGCAGCTGGCAAAACCAACACATTTGTCAGTCTAATAAAGTATAATTCTACAAGCATTCAAGACCCCAGAAGATTTTTGAGGTGCAGCATGCACAGTGACAGCAGATGTCATTCTCTTCCATATGGCCTTGAAAACGCAGATTTGGTTCCCAAGCTGGGGTGGGCAGCTAGCTATGGTCTGTGTGGTTTTCAGTTTATGAAAAAAAACATTAAATATCTGACAGAGAATAGAGCTGTAAATGCAACGCGATTTTGTAGGGTTACATTTTTGGTTAGAATAGCTCTTCAGAATTCAGGTCAGTCGTGCAAAACGAATGTGCCATGGGCTCTTTCCGACTGTAACGATCAGGGGGATTTCCATGTCGTCGTAGAATAAGAGAGTCTGAGGGCTTGTCTAGACAAACAGTTCGTGTGCAGCAAGCTGGGGTGTAAATCTACACTGCAGTAGCCTGGCTTGTAGGCTTGAGGTTTCCAAGCCTGTGCTTGAGTGTCCACACTGCATTGTAAATCTGGATTTACAATTGCTTGACCTGGGACTCACAGCCCTGTTAACTTGTCCATGCTGCATAATGAAGACCTTCTGACTTGGGTCTGCAGCTTGGTCTATGTCCACACTGCACAATGACAGGGCTGGGAGCAGACTCACAGTGGGACTCGGGCTCTGACCTACTCCTCTAGCAAGTCCTGTGCACTTGCTGACCTGAGTCTGACTGAATCATATATAGATGGAAGGGGGACTTTGGCTCAAACCTGAGTCAGAGTCCAGCCTTAGTGTGCAGTGTAGACATGCCTACAGTCTCCATGTGAAACCTGCTGTCACACACTAAAGGTCCCTTACTGGACTTCGATCTACCCCACTTTGAAACAGGAGTAGGTCAATGTGCACCGGAAACTGTTACTGCATGGTATCAGGATCCACAGTGACATATATTGAGCAACAGACTAGTGCACTGTAGATTTATACCCCAGCTTGCCACACACTAACTGTTTTTCTCAACAGGCCCATAGATATCAGACCAAATTTATAGGAGATGCAACTTAGACTATCTCACACTGATTTAAATTCCCTGTCCGCTCACATTCTCTTAGATCTCCTGACTCCCACTCAACAGATGCATAAGTGAGTCTAAATTGGTGCAGTTTACATGCCAAGGAGACCAAAGTGTAAAAGAAGAGCATGTTTAACTGCTCCACCCGCTCTCCCATCTCACACACTTTGACGCAGTGGTTCTCAACCAGGGGTACATGTACCCCTGAAAGTACGCAGAGGTCTTCCAGGCAGTACGTCAACTCACCTAGATACTTGCCTAGTTTTACAACAGGCTACATGAAAAGCACTAACAAAATGAGTACAAACTAAAATTTCATACAGACAATGACTTATTTATACTGCTCTCTAGACTATACACTGAAATGGAAGTACAATATTTATATTCCAATTGATTTTATTATATAGTAAAAATGAGAAAGCAAGCTATTTTTCAGTAATAGTGTGCTGTGACACATTTGTATTTTTATGTATGATTTTGTAATCAAGTAGTTTTTAACAGAGGTGAAACTTTGGGGTTATGCAAGACAAATCAGAGTCCGGAAAGGGGAACAGTAGTCTGGAAAGATTGAGAGCCACTGCTTTAACACACAGCTTCTCCACTATTTTTCCCAAATCCTGGTTTTGTCACAGCTTTGCTTGGGAGAGTCAACAACTGGATCTCAGTTTCCCCATCTGTACAGAGGGGATGAAGCAGAACCTTGCTAATCACACAGACACCTGAGTAACCCACTGTGGGCTACATGAGTGCCCAAATACTAACAAAGCAAAGCTAATGCATTACAGTGTTCTCTCTCAATTTACTTTGCAATTGCAGTTTAGCTCTATTTACAAATGTTCTTCATTAAAAAAAATAATGAAACCTCAGTAACATGAGACAGGCTACAGCATCTGATATTAAACCTCTGACAAGAAGTGTGGACAGTACCATTTTTGTGTGTACATTAAAAGGAGCCTGTGATGGGGTATATTCAGCCATTGCAGCTCGCTGCTGGGGCCCTTCAGTCCTACTGCACCCAGCCCCAAGAAGCAGCGAGCTGGGAAAAGAAGAAGCAGGGAAGGTGGGTCCTCCAAGCTTGCCTAGGTAGGACTCTCCAAAGCAGCCATTTTGGAAACTATAGAGACCTGGTCCTCCAAGGGCTAGAGGAGCTAGCCACAGCCAATCAGGGCCCTGCTGGCCCAGATAAAAGGAGCTGCTTGGCATTAGCAGGTCAGTCCCTGGCTGGAACCAGAGGAGTGAAGATAGGTACTCCTCTCTGGCCAAAGGAGTTCAGCAGTCACAGAGAGTTCATGGCTAGCTGAACTTACACAGCTGTGATTTCAGAGGGAAAAGGACCTGGGGACGTTGACTCTGATATAGGGCTGGAGATAAAAGGATCCAGTAGGAAGAGGCCCAGAGAAACAGCAGTGGCAGACTGAATCAAGCAGTACATGGCTGCTATGTGTAAAGTCCCTGGGTTGGAACCGGAGTAGTGGGTAGCCCTGGTTCCCTTACCACCACAGGAAGGGGGAAGGGCTTATATGAGACACCGAACAACAGGCTGAATTTAAAGAGCCCAGAGCCAGGGCTGGAGACCCTAGTGAGGGCAAACAGACTGTCTTATTTGTGGGAGTCTTTAATATTCCAGAAGGGGTTCATTAGGACTCCATGATTCAACCAGAGGGCCAAGCCACTGAAGACCTGCCAAGGTCAGCTGGCAGCCTGCAGGGGACACTAGGGTGAGGACTGTGGCACTGCATCGGGCCACTCAGAAATGCTAAAGAGGTGACTGCCCCTTCACAGAGTCAAATTTTGCAGCCCTTCATTGAGCAAAGCTCCTGATATCTCTGTTAATTTAGTGGGAGTGCTGCTCCATTCAAAACCACAGGGTGAGAGAGCAAGGGAAGGAGAACTAACAGGCTATTATCTCTGGTGAACGCTGATCAGGAGCCATTTCAGTTCTTCTGCCAAGGAAGTTATAGTTTTTATGACCATGTGCATTTATTTCTGATTTAGAATAAGTAAATGCATATACAAATTAGGCATGGCCCTTCTGTGCAGTAGAGTCAATAAGGTCACTCACAAGAGTTAGAGGCAAGCAGGATTTGACATGGATAAATTATTAGTTCATTTTATATAGGGCTGAAAGATATAGGGTTTTGCTTTAGTATAAGTCTGGCTCTCATCTTCCCTCCCATGATGCCCAGCTCACGAATCATTGTGACATCAGATGCCAACCCTAGGTCTGGAAAACAAGCTTTCTTCTTTGTGCATGAGCTGGTCAGTGCCAGTGCTAAGCATAGTGGATGACAAGATACAGACCTGTTGGACTCCCAAACTATTACCAACATCTAAGCATTTTGAAATCTATGGGTGAAAAGCACTTTGCACATATAACTTCTGAGCAGCAGCATCACCAATTCACCATCAATACTGCAAAAGCAGACAGTTTCGTGAACTGGTCACCTTCTCCAGCTATACCATGGACTGTCTGCCATACACTGGGTGCCCTTAAAAACTGACTCTGTCATTTCTAGAAGAATTCCCCGTTATAGAGCTCTCTGTCTCTACTCATGGATTGGTATGGTCCTTGTCACCACAGTAGCTAAGGATGGGATTTTTTCAAAAGCACTTGGAAGTGGGCGAACCCCCCTCACACTGACCTCAGTGGGAGTTTGCCACCACTGACTTCTATGGGAGCAGAGTTAGGCTAGTGCAGAGTACTTCGGAAAAACTCTACCCACTATCCCTCTCAGGCAGAGCCCACCTGGATGCAGGGGAGACTTGGATATGCTGAGCAGAGGAAGGCCAGGCCTGAGGTCCCTGAGAGTTTCCTATGCTGTGTTCAAATGCTCAATAAACCTTCCTGTTTTATGCTGGCTGAGAGTCGCTCTGATCTAGAGAACAGGTATTATTCCCTTTGGGAGTGGAGGCCCTGGGGGTCCAGAGCCAGTGGACTCCCTGAGGGGGCCCATGGTGAGAAACAGGGGTGCTAAGGCTCAGAGAGGTGTGGCTCCAGGAGGTGGAGGGGCTTAACCCCCGAGAGAGAGTGGACCCCCAAGAAGAGCTGTCTCACTGAAGGGGGTTCCCCCCACGGACTGCACGGGGCCAAGAGTGGGCACGACCTGCGAGTCCGTGACAACGTGGTACTCTGTAAGGTGTCTCTGAAGACAGCAGAACCTTTCAACGCAGTAAACTTTAAGTGCAATGCATTATGTATGGAGTCATTTATTTGGCAAGTCAATAATACACATCAGCATCTCGCCCCAGCTCTTCTGGAATGGCTTAGCTAATAGTATGAATTCAGATCCATGCATGAACTATATCTCTCCTGCAACTGTCTAGCCAAATACCCTGCAGATAAGCACAAAATACTCTCAACAGTCGAATCCCTCTTGGATTCCTACATACCAGTCCCTCTCTGCTCTGATGCAGGGGATTGTTCGCGCCAACTGCTGAAACCCGCAGAAATCTGCCAATCTCCTGAAGCAGTGCATGTGACACTCTGAAAGTTTTCATCACTTCAGCTCCTGCATTCTTGGTGGTTCAGCAGGAATTCCAGGCACATCACAGCTTCAGCTGCCTCTGAGTAATTCCCCCTCCATCCTTCCTCGGTAGCTCAACTTCGAGATCTGCTCCTTTGTTACAAATCACAGCCTGAGCAGCCACTGCCCCATACAAAAGTTGGGGGCATCACTCCTGCCAGTCCCAAGTAGGGCAGGAGGTTCCTCCTTTCCAAACCCTTCTTGTCCCTGTGTGGTTCCAATCCGGTGATCTCTCCACACATTCAAATCCTCCACGCTTCCCAGCTGCCAATGTGCCTGTTTGCTTATTCCATTTCTTCTCCCTCTTCCCTTCCCCACCTCCCCCAAGCTATTCCCTATCACTGCTCAGGGACGTGTTTCTATGGCAACTAAGTACTGGGGTTGTTCAAACCATCATAGGAAAACTTAAAGGTAAAAGGTCTCGTTGCCAATTCTGTATAATATATAGTGCCCTGTGTTTGTAGGTTAGGACGTATCCCACATTCTACACATGGGGAACTCAAAGCACAGAGAGATTAGAGGTCATTTTTCAAAAGAGCTTCAGCTTTTAGGCGCCCAATGTGACAAACCTGCAGCCTGAATTTCAAAGGTAACTGAAGGCAACGGGAGCTGTAAGCGCTCAGCACCTTTGAAAGCCAGGCTCTGGGTGTCTCAAGGGGTTTGTTCAAGGCTGCACAGTGAGTCTATGGCAGACATGTCATTAAAATTCAGAAGAGTTCTTGGTTTCCAGGTCAGCGATCAGTCCACTAAACCACACTGCCTCCAAAAGTAAAATGGAAGAGAAAATCATCCCAGGGTTGCTCCTATACCACTCCGACTGCATGATACGTAGTGTTAATATACAGCAAGTAAAACGCACAGAGACACTGGTCTGATTCTCCTTACCCCAGTATAAATCGGGAGTAACTCCACCGGCCTGAAAAAAGCTTACGTCCCATCACATGATCAGTGCAAGGCCTATTGGCTGAACTTACTCTGAGGGCAGGACACTTAAGAAGTAACTTCTAAGAGCAGTTGGCTTTATAATTAACCCTTTCATACACTACATCACAAGCAATGTGAAATAGGGGTTACCAGACTCTGAGAGTTTGTCTACACTGGCACTTTGTCAGCAAAACTTTTGTCGTTCAGGGATGTTAAAAAAACATACACATACACCCTGAACGACAAAAGTTTTACCGATGAAAAGCGCCAGTGTGAACAGCAAACTTTTTTGACAGGAGCTCTCTCCTGCCGACAAAGCCACAGCCGCTCATGTTGGGTGGAAGTTTCTTGTTGGCAGGAGAGTTCTCTCCTGCCGACAAACAGCTGCTACACTGAGTGGCTTTTAACGGCACGGCTGTAGCGGTGCAGCTGTGTCGCTAAAAACTGCGTAGTGTAGCCATACCCTTAGTTGATGGACACTTTTGACTTCTACAGGCCTCATAATGTTTGTGTGTTTTTTAAAAAGTGCTTTTCTTTTTAACTTATTTCTCATAGTTTTTTGAGAGGAACACCTCCCCCCAACCCCATTCCCCGTCTTGGTCTTTGTTAGCTAGACACAAAACGAGAGACAGTGCTTACCATCAAGCACTCACACGACATCCGGTCCCTGCCTTCCATTGACACTTACGTATTTAAAATAGGGCAAGGGGTGGGTGGGAGAACAGGACTCTGCCCAGGGAGGGAGAAAAGGCAGGAGGGAGGAAAATCCAGAACTGGGACTGAGTTGGGATAACAGGAGTCAGGGCTCTTGGTTGCCCCATCATCCCTGTGGGCAACCTGACTGATGCCCGACTCATGCATAATGTCAGCGGTGGTAGGGTATCCTGCTAATGGGCTCTCCCACATGATCTTTCAGCTGTTGAATCTGCCCTCAAAAATGTCAAGGCCATTCAAGTATGAAGATGACATCTACCTTGTTTCAAGAGAGAGAGACTTCAAAAAAGACTGAGGACAACCTGAACCAAGACATGGCAGCCATCAGTGGCTATCGCAAGAAGTATAGACTTAAGCTCAATGTGCCAAAGACAGTGTCATAATGCTTCCATCTCAACCCCACCAATGCTTCACAAGAGTTCAACATCTTCTTGAATAGAGAATGACTAGTACATGATCCAAAGCTAGTATATCTAGGAGTAACTCTAACTCACACATTTACCTACCTCAGGAAGTTAGCTCAGATGATTAAGAGCAGAAACAGACACCTAAATAAGCTTGTGGGCTCAATTTGGGGAGCTAATGCACAAATACTGCACAGCTTAGCACTAGCTCTCTGCTACTCTGCTGGAGAATACTGTGTTAAATTCTTCCCACACAAAACTCGTTGATGTATAATTGAATCATATTAGGAGAATAACAACAAGGACTATGAAACCAACAAACAACAAATGGCTAACAGCTCTCTCCAATATCCTGCCTCCTAACATCAGGTGTTAAATCGCAGCAAAGAACCTCCTTGACAAAATCCAAAAGATACCACAATTCCCACTTTTCAAAGATATATGAGAGGCACCTTGCCACTGACTGATCAGCAAAAGACCAATCTGGGCTATGTTACTAACCAGCTCTATTTGGGATGCTGCCACGTTGTGGGGAACAAGCTGCATCCTCTGTAAAAAACTCCTTCCTCATCACTCAGCCTGATGAGAGACTGCCTGGCTTCAAGCTGCCATGTTCTCTCTGGAGCAAGCTCAACCATTTCAGATGTGGGGTGGCCAGGTGTGGAGTGAATGACCACACCTGGGCACTCAGGACCTCTGTGTAGTCGCAGTGCAGCTGGAAGTCCTGCACACCACCTGAACAGTTGCTTATCTCATGCAGACTTGTCAGAAGGCCTTCCCTGACTTCACATGGCTTACCCCAATGTTAGTGAATGGCTAGAATGTGTTGAATACTTACTTAAGCTGTTCTGATATTTTCTTTTTCCTATACACCTCTGTTTTATCTTCCTATTTCATACTTTGGTATAACAAAGATTGGAAAAAAGTTCAGAGAAAACAACCAATAATAAAATAACTGGACTGTTAGAGAACCTGACCAACAGACTCACCCCTCTCCCGCCACATCAGGATCAAGGTCAGTGATGGGATTTAAGTCGATGGGGCCTAACATTCTGCTAATCATCACGTTGCTGCTCACAAGGCCTCTATTAATGAAGCCTTATGAGGCTACTCTGACAGAGCCAAGAAGCTTTCCCTGCCACTGTGTTGCATGGAGATCATCTACCCCTTTAAAAAATCCTCAAATAAGAAAATATAATAAAAGCACCAAAAAAAAAACCCCACCACCCCCACCCCTGAAATCCTACGACACTCAGACAGGGATCTATACTGAAAATACATTGAGACAGAAATCTGACTATTCATATGTGTATGCTTATTTATATGTTAAATGAGCCTTTTGATTTAATAGATGTTGTTTGGATGACATACGCTGAATAAAGTCCTTTAGTCTCCTTGGAAACAAAGTGTCAGTGGCCATCCTTTCAATACTCATAGATTCCAAGGCCAGAAGGGACCATTGTGATCATCTAGTCTGAGCTCCTGGATAACACAGGCCATAGACCTTCCCCAAATAATTCCTAAAGCAGATCTTTTAGAAAAACATCCAGCCTGGATTTAAAAATTGTCAGTGATGGAGAATCCACCTCCACCCTCCGTAAGTTGTTCCAATGGTTAATTTCTCTCACTGTTAAAAATTCATGCCTTATTTCCAGTCTTAATTCATCTAGCTTCAACTTCCAGCTTTTGGATCATGTTAGACCTTTCTCTGCTAGACTGAAGAGCCAATTGTTAAATATTTGTTCCTCATGTGGGTACTTGTAGACTGTAATCAAGTCACCCCTTAACCTTCTCTCTGTTAAGATAAATAGATTAAGTTCCTTAGTTTATTGCTGTGTGGCATGTTTTCTAATCCCTAACTCATTCTCATGGCCCTTCTCTGAGCTCACTCCATTTTATCAACATCCTTCTTGAATTGTGGACACCAGAACTGGACACAGTATTCCAGCAGCGGTCACACCAGTGCCAAATAAAATAACCTCTCTACTCCCACTCTAGACTCCCAGTTATGCATCCAAGGATTGCATTAATTCTTTTGGTCACAGCACTGCACAGGGAGTTTATATTAACGACCAAAACCCCCAAATCTTTTTCTCAACTGGAATCTCATACTGCAACATGGAACAAAACACTCAGAACATTCATGCAAGCATGGAAGGCAGAAGTTAACGGGAGAGGCATGATCTGCTTGTCTCAACACAGACAGAGCCAGGAACTCTTGAGTTCTCTTCCCAGGCCTCCCATGGACTCACTTGGGCATGTAACCTTGGACAATGTACTTCTGTAAAACGGGGATACTACTGCTGCTTAGCTCTGTAGTATTTTATCCCTTAAGGCACTGACAGTGTTCTGTTCTGTCCCAATAAACTTGTCTTCTCATTCCTAGAAGAAGGATCCCTGCTTCCCTCCCTCCCATCTCTTCTGTCTCCTAGGAACCCATGTACCCAACCTCTCCGACTCTGACCATGCTCCCTTTGTGCTGCTGCCTCTGCCTCCCTACTGCCTCCTTGCCAATTCTTACTCACCCCGATCTCCCAATGTGACCCATCTTCCCATTGCAGGTTCCTGGCTACAAGGCAGAGATTGGAAACCAACTGCAAGAAGCAGTGGCTCAGCTTCAACAGGCCATAGATGGTGTTATTCCCAACAGGGCAGGACTGGTTCTTCCAATGATTCCTTACCTGTTCTTCCTCCAAGTCTGAAATGTCCCCTTCTCAGCACTCCCACAAGGTCCACAACATCCCTAAACTGACCAGCTAATTAGTTTGTGTCCTATGGGACAGTCTATGGTTCATCCTGGACTTTAATAATTAGAGATAGGCCCAAGTGTTTAGATCTGGATCCAGATAGGAACTTCCTCCTTTTTTAGACGTTATATGGATCTGGGGCTTTGCTTGGAGCCCATCTCTAATAAGAATCTTCAAGCGCCCTTCTGTCCTGTATGCACTTCCCCCTTCTGTCTATATAACATTGTTTGAAGAGTCAGTCACCATACCATTTACCCCACACAATTTACCTGGAGAAATGATGGCTCAAGAAGCTCTAGAATTTCCTCTGTTAAAGAGGGGAAAATAATAAGTGGTTAGCTTTAAATTCATTGTACTGATGTAAATTCTAGAGGCATGTTTAGCTGATCTTTGAAATAATAGCATCACAGATTTAATTTCAGATGATTAGATTTCCCAAAATAGACCTTCCAAAAACTGCTTTGATTCTTCTAAAGTACTTTCCATCATTAGACTAAGTACAAAAGCACTTGTCGTGTAGCTGTACATTTCTTTTGCAATACCTACAGAATAATTAGCATTTTCCTTTCTAATATTCTGTTTGAGAAAGTTTAGTTTAGCAAGTGTACTGCAGAATTTCTCTCTCCTCAGAAGTTCCTCAGTGATTAGGCCAAACCCTGAGGAAAAACAAGAATGGTCTTGCATATTTGAGAAATCTTTATTACTAATTTTTATTGAAACCAAACATCAGGTCTTTTCGGATCCCCAGGCACCATTTTTATAAATCAAGTGTCCTAGCCCATTCAAATCAGGAAACCCCAACCTAAAATCCTCCCTTTCAGTTTCAAATGGATAACAGACTCTTGTGTAAGTATTCAGATATTACAGCAATGCCGCTCATAACAATACCTAGACAGATAGTGCAGTCTTGCTGTCTGCCCTTAAACAGCGGCCATGTTTCACCCTAGAATGGATGTATTTTAGTGGCAGGTGAAATATTCCCTAAACTGACAAAGATGATATATACTATTGGCCAGATTCTGAAACTTTTACTTATATTGAACAGTACCTTACTTCACAAGTAGTGTCACTGAGTTCAGTACAATCAATCATGGCCTAAGGTACTACTCAACATGAGAAAAGGTCCTAAATAAGAGACTGATACTGCAGACTTACTCATGTGGGTAGTGCTATTGAGGTGGGTAAGAGTTAGGTCGAATAGAAAGCATTTTAGAATGAAAAGCATGATGTAAATGCAATGTACTATTATTATTGTCATAAATGACAATTAAAAAAACCTTAAAAGTAGTAGGAATATAGATTCCATAAGGTAACTGTCCGAGTTTTGCACTGATAGGATAAGATCACTTAGTTATGTAATGACCTTAAGAAAGGGAGAGCTAATCAATAACTCATTTATGGGAATTTCCAGCATGCAAACACTTTCGAACTGCCCTTCTTGACATGATGTCCAAGGTCAGGTCTCAGTTCTAGACCCTGGCATCAAAATTCTCCCAAGTTTCTATAGCAGCAGTGATGGGATACATCCTTCCACATTCCTTAACATGATACAGACTGAGAAACACAACCCAGAATGATGCATCTGTAACCAATGAGATTTGGTATCTAAGGAAAACATCAAGAGGTGACTACCAGAGAATTGCAAACTTCAAAACAAGGGGCAATGGGAAACCCCACACTTTTTGGGGGGTAGGAATACCAAACCAATGCATCTACCCTTCCCCTGTGCTAACACTACCAGCAATAATATTACCAACTAATGAGAGTGATTGCATCAGTTACAGCATTATCAATTACAGCATTAGATAAAATAAGCTGTCTGTAGCCAGTAGCTGTCAGGCAGCCCTGTTTCCTATGACCCACGTTAAAAACAGACCATCTAGCACAAAAGATGTAACAACAGAATCTAGCTTTTGCCCTGTTCCAGGAAAATGGATTCCCACCCTCCACCCCTAGTCACCCGATGCCTTTCAAAACCAACCAGTGCAGGTTCCTGTATATGGACAAGAGACTTTAGATGTTTGTGGCATTTCCCTGTATGTTTAGTGAGAACTCAAACTCATTCTGCTTCAATGCAAACAGAAAAGCATGCAAAGCCTCTGACATACAGGCAAAAAGAACTGACAAGACAGGTGTCATTTCCGCAGTGCTGCTGGAATTGCTTTCTCTCGTTCCATTTTCTTGCAGAGAGGCCAATTAGTTTCTTGTATTGTCAGTGTCTGGCTCATTTATTTTTCTCATAATAAATTGGGTTTGCTCTCTCTGCAAACTTGTGTACTAGATGAAAGAATATAACATCCCCACCTCCCCTCCCCCCATACCAAAGAATATTTTTATAATAATACTAGCTAGAGAGCCAGTATGTGAAATAAAATCTCATTGTTTGACGTGACACCACAGAATGACTCTAAAGCAGGTCAGCCCTATATCTTTTGAAGGGGTGTCTACTATTAAAATAGTTCACTGGATCCGTGGTACTGCCTATCCTCATGATAAGACTTGTTATTTTCTGACCTGTGGCTGCTGGTTTTATTAAAAGCCAAGAGACCACCCACCCCAATCAATGCACACACTACAGGACAGTTCAGGTGCTATTTAGAATCCTCTCAGATGTCTGCATGGTCCCCTCTGGGCCTGCAGATGACAATCAGAGAATCTCTTTGATGTAGCATTTAGAATCCTTGTTACACAGATGCAGCATTACCCTGCGGAGGATGTTCAAACTCCCTTGACATTAACAAGCTAAAACAAACTGATATGAGCATGAGCCTAGGATTCAAGCCCTCTTAATGCATGACAAAAGGTCACCTGGTGGCCCTCCAGTTCTGTTTATTTATTCCTGACAGGCGCAGAATACCCAGTTGTTCCTTTGTCTCACTTAGTAGAGAGCTCCCACCTCATTGCCAGAATCCAATGCAAATAAGGTGAGCAAAGACAGCCTAATGTGGGGTCTCAAAAGCATCAAATTGTATTTCAAAGCCTACTTGAGCTTCTGGGTTTCAGCTGTGCTAACATACACTCCCAGGAGAGGTGGGGAGAATCTCTTAATAACTTCCACTGGCTTTTAAAAGGAAAAACAGAGAAACATCTGCTGAAATGATAAGCAGCTTGTTGGCCATGTTCAGCTGGAAGGTCTCAAGCGGAACAGTTCTACCCTAAGAATTACATGTTAGTGCAGTAGTTCCTTCTAGAAATTATACTCCAGAGAAGCAGGATAAACTAGTGGCTAGAGCAAGGAGCAGGGAGTATGGTTCCTTCAGTCTTCTTATTACAAACCACCACCTGGGCTGCTGTGTGAACATAGGTAGGTCACTTTTTGGGTACTATGGGACTCCAATTCCTGCCCCTGTAAATATAATAAGTGTGAATAAATATTGGCTTCTATTGGAGACGGAGATGCAGATTTACCTGGAGGCACAATAAGTCTTGAAATCCACTGAAAGGAGTCAATATCACAAGGACTGGAACACCAAATGAGTGAAGCAGTCTTTTAGACAAGGCTAGGATTTCATCTAACTGCACAAGCTACCTCCAGGGCTTTCAAACTAACATTCTCAAGCAGAAGGTGAAGTGTGTGTGGGGGGGGGGAGGTAAAACTCCCTACCTGTGCTGAGCCAGTGAATACACAGGTATAATCAGATTGATCAGCACTGTTCCACACTGCATGTAATGGAGTACACTGGCCCTTTAAGAGTAGATGTGGCCAGAAGATCCCATTCCAGGAAGCTAGAACGAACAAAGGCCAAGGAAATGGTTTTCAGGAATTAGTAGTTGGATGGAGGGGGAAAAAACCCAGGACACTGTCCCTTTAAGGGCCTGGAACCAAAAGCCCTGTAGTATAGGGTGAAGGCAATGCTCCCTTCACTTCCAGCCAGTCAAGAGAGCTCTCTGGTGGAGGGCAGTATATAAACTGCTTTCTTCCTCAGAATAGGGGAGATGCTGGGAGGAGAAGGAAGCCGGAGCTGGAAGGCTGAGCACCAGTTAGAAATGGCTAGGACTGGTGACGCTGTGAAGAACAGATGCTGGCCGAAAAAGAGCTCCATGTGGGTGGCAGAAGAGCCAGAGATAAGTGCGAACTCTTGGATTACCTTGCTGCACTTGATTTTTGAGATATTAAGAACTATGCAGGACAGTTGGTGGTCAATAAACCAGCTCCACGTGGAGAATGGGTCTACTCATACAAGAGACTGAGTAGAGCTCAGAAGGGGCCCTAAAGAGGGAAAACAGCTGGATGCTGCAGAGGGACCTCTGGAAATGAGGGGCACTCAGTAAGTGGCAGCCCCATTACACTGTAGGATTATCAACCTCTGTTAGCTTTTTTGACTGCTGCTACACACTGAGTCAATGTTTTCAGAGAACTATCCATAATGACTTCAAGATCTTTCTTGAGTGATAAAAGCTAATTTAGACCCCATCATTTTGTATGCATAGTTGGGAATATTTTTTTCCAATGTGCATTACTTTGCATTTATCAACATTGAATTTCATCTGCCATTTTGTCGCCTGGTCACCCAGTTTTGTGAGATCCCTTTGTAACTCTTCGCAGTCTGCTTTAGCCTTAACTATCTTGAGTAATTTTGTATCGTCTGCAAATTTTGCCACTTCGTCGTTCACCCCTTTTCCAGATAATTTCTGAGTATGTTGAACAACACAGATCCCAGTACAGATCTATGCAACAGGAAGAAAGTGGCACCAGTCCTATAAACAAATAATACAGCCCAAGCAAAACAATGTCTTATTCAAAGTAGAGTCTGTGTAGGGAGCCCCACAGCTTCATCACATACAATATATATTGTAGCATGCTTTACAATGGTGGGTATTATCATCCATATTTTGCAGATGGGGAAGCTGAGGTGCAGAAGTGAGGCCCTCAAGATCACATGGGAAAAGCTGGAAAGTTGAATCCAGCACCCCTGCTTCCTACTTTCATGTCTCACCCACTAGGCCACCAGTCCTCTATACCAAATACCCAACTTCTCAAACAGTTTTGCAGCCTTGCTCCGTCCAAGATTTTAGTTTGCTTAAAATAGGGTTAGGTACCATCTACATGTGGCCAACTATAGGACAACAGTGCTGAAACCATATAACCCCTCCCTTCCCCCAACAACAATATGGTGGGTTATTAGGGGATTGCGGATTAGCACTTGCTAACTCATCACATGGCTCTTTTGCTGAGTCAGTCATTAACTAGGATTATTTTCTTCTATGTAATAATCTCCAGCTGCTTTCATCATGGATTTAATCAGCATCTGTAAAGCACTTTGAGATGAACAGTTGGCAAGTGCCATATAAGTGTATAGTGACAATTAGAGCAGTCTGGGAATTTTCCACAAACCTCTTTTTGATTGGAAAATGCCAATTTGTCAAAACAGAAACTGTTCATGGGAAAGGGATCTCCCAATTAGAACAAAAAACTGGAAAAAATTGACGACCTCCCATTTCCACTTGTCTTTTTTTTTAACCCAGAATGTTTTGGGTTTTTTGGTTTGAAACTTTTTGTTTTGAAATTTTACTTATTTTTAAAAGGTAAAAATTTTAAAGGTTAACATTTTTAAAAAGAAGTTGCAAAATTATCAAAATAAAATGACTGGATCAGAACTTTTTTTATTTGGATAATCGGTTTGCGGAAAAAATTGAGATTTTTGACTGTTCAACCCATTTGTGATGGGAAATTTTTTCAAAATCTCAGAAAATTCTCATGGGTCAGAAAAACCGGTTTCCCACCATGCTCTGTTTACAACACAGCAGCAACACATGTCCTGAAAGCAACATTCAGGTCTGTCTAACCAACCCTGCACTGCCTCTCCCGTCAGCTGGATAGCGCTGTATGTACCAGTAGTAGTCCCTTTATTAACTGACAAGTTACATCCTAATATTTTGGGGTTTCACAGGCTCTTTGAAGTGAAGCAGTACATGCAGGCGTGAAATCACAGTGAGAAAGTTGGGATCATGAGCTGTGACTGACTAGATTTCATCCAGTGTTTATAATGACCCAAAAAGGAGAGAGAAAAATTAAACTGGGTGAAGTTTAGAAGAGGCTTTAGCATCATGGGATATGCTCCTGTTGCACTCTGTATGCAAGCTTTAGGTCTAGTCTCGCAGCCCTTAATCACAAGAATTGTCCCATTAATTTAACAGCAGGATCGTCCTTTTACTTCATTGTGGATTTAACAGTGGGTTTTCTGGAAACACCCAGGGCATGGTACATGATACTGTTTTTGTTTTCTGTCCTTTAGCAGAAATTAAAAAGTAATAATAAGACAAATACAAAACATTAAGCTCTGTTTTAAATTACTACAATGAATAGTCACAGACCTCCTGGAAGAAGAGAATTGTACCAAGCCAGGACACTGTGGAGTCAGTATTTAAATAGAGATTTAGTGAATGGATAACGAAAGATACACAGCACTAGAAACAAACCAAAGTTAGGATGCAAGGTGCAGACAGGTGCAAGCAGGATCCTGGTAGCCACTAAAAAACATTTTCCAACAGTCACCAGACTGGTAATTTGGCTACCACTTCTTTCCCCTTTATTTAGAGTACAAAATGCAGCATCTCAGATGCCACGGTGTGGCTACTACTAAATGTGGATGTTTTAATGTCAAGCCCTCAGCATGGAAATCAAATATTGCAACTAAATGGACAATCCAAAGCACATAGGATACTTTGCACGGTAAAGAGAAAGACAAGGTGGGTGATGTAATATCTCGACACTATATATAACAACACTGCAAACTTGCATGGTAAAGTCACAAGTTTCCTGAACAAGAAGGAAAAGGGAGAGAGAAAAAAATCAAGTCCCAAGGTCCTGAAAAGATGGCACCTTGATGCTGAAGGTGAACAAGGAAGAGGACAATTCACAAGCCCATGTGGCAAAGAAATTACACATGTATCAGAGTTTTAGCTGTGAAGGTTGCAAAAAGAAGGCTTCAGTAGCTTAAAACCTGAGGGGAAAGATTTGGTGGTTCACAGGATTGGCAAAGAGAGATGAAGCCTAGGCTTCTGGTTCAAATCCAGGCCAGTTGACCTAGTGCCACAGAAGGGTCAGTGACCTATGAAAAACAGTGAATTCCTAGTCTAAGGCCTTGTCTACACTATGGGGGAGATCAATCTAAATAACGTAGCTGAAGTCAACATACTTAGATCTACTTACCGCGGGGTCCACACTACGCGATGTCGACTGGAGATACTCTCCTTTCGACTCCCCTTGCGCTTCTCATTCAGGTAGAGTACAGGAGTCGGCAGGAGACCTCCGCTGCATCGATTGCTGCATGTCGAACCCCCGGTAAGTGTAGACAAGGCCTTAGTCTAGTGTCCTATGCGTGCGTGCCTGCTTAACAAAAACAGTCATCCAAACTTGCATGTACCTTTGCTGGCAGTTTCAGCAAAGAGGCATGGGAACTGAATGTGAGCTAGGACAACTCCAGATTTCAGGGGGAATTGTGTACAAACCTAAAGCCAGAATTTGGACCCATAATTTGCAGTAACTAGCCAATAAGAAGTTAGAGTTTAGATTCCCTTCTCTGTATTTCCCTCCCACTCCGTGGGTAGGGTTTACGCCACTCATGTTTGATGCCACTTTTGAGCTTTGAACCCATGGTGAATGGTGCTAACTAAAGCAAGGAAGCTGTGGCCAGGTGTGAGTGGATGAGACACTGTGCTAAGAGAACCACCACCAAATAAATCAAGAGGGGAGAGAGTCAAAAGCGTGATCAGCAGAGAGAGACACCATCCTGAGCCCATCGGAATATTTTATGTAAAATGGAAGGAGATCAACATTTTCCTTGTCAGCGTAATTGTTAATAATTGGCACAGTCAAATGCAGTGTGCATTATGAAAAAAAGAAACCGTTTAATTTCAGTCCATGGATATACTGCAGTAGTTGTACATCTGCCCCAGATGCATCAACGCCTGTGAGAACAATGCACAAAGATTCAGTGTGAACATGTGTTCTGAAAGTTTAGACTGTATATTGGAACTGTCAGGTACTATTGGGTACCGTGAAACTGTTGGGTTTGATGTGAACAGAACCGTTTAGCAGCTGGCTGGGTTTTGGATCAGAAAGGTTGTATAAATACAACTCTACTCCTTCAGGAAGCCGGCTTGGTAAGGAAAATGGTAAAGAGTAATAATAAGACTACCACCTAGCTCTTATGTAGCACTTTTTATCTATAGATTGAGCAAGGAGAATCTACTATGAGGCGAACACCATGGACATAGGGGAAAATCCTACCCTGCCCACCACAATAAAAGAATGCCTGGCAGGTAGTGGAAATACTGTGGTTCCACTGCACAGTGGGATTGGAATAGGACAGCCCAGACACAGGGTGCATGGAAGCACCTTCTGCCATGACAGAGGACAACATGGCACTATGGCCGGCCAGGACATGCTTGATGGACCCCTGCTTATTTGATTCCATTTTTCAATCCTATGGATGGTGGTGGGGCTGCAGCAGTGGCAGAGGCTATTACAGCCCTGAGGAAGCAGTGACACCCGCAGAGCAGCCTTGTGGGTTGCAGGGGGGCGTGGCATGCCATGCTCCCCTCCTCACTGCCACGGCATGTCCCCTTTCCCTGGCCTATTGAGATCAGGATTTGGCCCTTGGGCAGAGCTCCAACAGTGGACAGAATGCTGCACGACAGCAGGAAGGCAAACACACAACAGGTTCTCTATCTTAGTAGCACCAGCGGCCCGAGGGATGTGGCCATCTGTGATTTTCATATGGCTGCCCTTTAATACAGGAGGAAACCCCCGAGGTGAGGAAGTCCAGGACCAGGCAATAAAAGATGTGACAATTCCACCCAGAAGGTTAAGGTACAGCTACCACAGTAGGCAACAACCATCTCATGCTGCCTACCCGGCCCAATAACTAATGCAGGGCCTGATCCTAGGAGGTGCCCGGCCTAATACAATGGGAGTTTCAGGAGGCCAGCTCTGTCAGGGTCCATGAGCATAACAGTAATGGCCTATCTACTTTCCCTCTTCTTGATTCCCAAAGCCCACTGTAACGAAAAAGCATCATTTCAGTGGCCTTATGAAAATCGCTGTAGCAAACCTACAATGATGATCAAAGCAGCAGTGATGCCCTTTAGCTGTGGATGATGGAATACTTAGTCCATTTAAATTGAACTAGGAATTGGAGTCCAACTGATGTGAGATTATGATCAGATATTAAAAAGTGACTGGGCCATACAACTGCCACCCATTTTAAAGCACTCTGGGGGAGCGTTAGGGAAAATGCAGTGCCACAGTAGGGCTGTCTATTTTGAACAGTCAATCTATCCAGCAGGTGGACATGATGAGGAGGCAAGCTTGTGGCTGGTGGGTTGGTGAGGGGGGAGTGCAGAAGAAAGGCCCCTCAGATTCAGGAGGACACGTGGCCTGTTGTCAGGATGGCCCTTCGCTGGGAAGACGTCACCCATCCATATTTTGCTGCATTCAGACTTTATGAAATTCCAGATATGACAGAGATCACATGCAGGAGAAGCACCACGTCGAGGATGAAGGGGATATAACCAACCCTGTCAGGACGAGTGATTCTGTCATTATTGTGACCGGTTACAAGTCCACATGAAAAGGTCTTGTCATCTTCCAGATCAGTGGGATCGGTGCTGAGAGCTGGTTTCCTTCCGCAGTGTGCACAGGAAAGGCTCCTATGATAAATGGCACCTGGATGCCCGGAAAGATTACTGACAGATTAATGACAGGTTTCAGAGTAACAGCCGTGTTAGTCTGTATTCGCAAAAAGAAAAGGAGTACTTGTGGCACCTCAGAGACTAACCAATTTATTTGAGCATAAGCTTTCATGAGCTACAGCTCACTTCATCGGATGCATACTGTAGAAAATGTAGAAGATCTTTTTATATACACACAAAGCATGAAAAAATACCTCCTCCCACCCCACCCTCTCCTGCTGGTAATAGCTTATCTAAAGTGAGGCAACCTCCCATTTAAACTGGTGATGCTTTAAAAAGCAGGCAAGAACAGGAGAGCAGAAACACAGAAAACAACAGGGCCTAGGGTAGGGCAAAGGTTTCAGAGGCAGGACGGATGGGTTCTATTCTTAAATCTGCCACTGACATGATGGGGGAACTTGGGCAAGTCACTTAATCTGCCTATGCCTCCGTTTCCATATCTATAAAATAAGGATAAGGATACCCTCCTTTAGAAAGAGCTTTGATATCTGCAGACCATAAATCTTAGCTATTATATAAATTATAAATACACATGACTTACAGAACATCACTGTAGTTCCTAGCTCAGCTTCAGGCTCCCAGCATGATCACAGAATCAGAAATTAGAGACAGAAGAGACCTACTGGATCTATTAGTTCATTGCCAGTGCTAGCACAGCATGGTTCCCTGTAACCTTCTCCAGGACTTGTAAAAATGGCGCAGGAGTCATAGATTCTAAGGGTATTTTGTCACCCAGGAACATAGTTATATTTCAATCGCTTGCATTTGTGGAATAGCATGGGATTTAGCTGCATAATGTCCTAATTGTCAGAGCTGAAAGAAGGGCAGGTTTATACCACACCCCACTTGCACTCCCCCCAGTTGGTTCATCCTTAATTGTTTGGGGAATGGGTTGATTTTAAATTGCTATGTGAGACATCCAGAGTCTGATCATTGGCTGTCACAAGCAGTCTTGTTGCCTTGCAACAGCCTTTGAGAATCTTAAAAAAAAAAAATACCCCACAACATAAACAGTACACACTGGATAATAATGATACGGAGTATTGATAAAGCACTCGTCACCTTCAAAGTACTCTACATACAAACTAATTCAGCAACACAACAGTCAGCATCATTATACCGTCTTTGCACATGGGGAAATGGATGTGCAGAGGAGTTAAGGCCATAAGCAGGTTTCAGAGTAGCAGCCGTGTTAGTCTGTATCCGCAAAAAGAACAGGAGGACTTGTGGCACCTTAGAGACTAACACATTTATTTGAGCATAAGCTTTTGTGAGCTGTAGCTCACAAAAGCTTATGCTCAAATAAATGTGTTAGTCTCTAAGGTGCCACAAGTCCTCCTGTTCTTTTTAAGGCCATAAGCAGTTTTCAAAACATGGTGCTTCAGTGTAGGCATCTAAACATAAGGCTTGCTGACAGAGCTGCTGTGTACCCCAGCTCCCGCTGAAGTCAGTAGGAGTGGTGAGTGCTCAGTACCTCGAAAATCAGGCCATTTTTACTTGGGTGCCCACGTGTGGATTTAGACACCTGATTCGGAGAATCTTGGTCTTCTACCTGCCCAAGGACAGGCATCAATTTTGTGGCACACTGGCTCCCAATCCAGTGTTCAGACCATTAGAAGAGGGTACTGCATCTTTTTCAATAAAAAGAAGAAGAAAATGACAATGGGAACTATACAGTCAAATTTACCAGGAATATTTAAAGGAGCACTGTGAAGACAAAAATAACCTAAGAAATTTCTTTGCATGGGTTTAATCACATTATCAAAACTGAAAAGATATTAACATTTTAACACACTTTTCACTGACTTTCTGTATTTTAGTGCTGTTAAGGGTAGGGACTATGTGTAATTTCTGTTTACACAGAACTTAGCATGGCAAGAGCCTACAACTGGGGCCATTTGGTCCTACCATATTACCAGTAATAAAGAATACTAGCAGCTACTTGTTCTGTTGATTTACTTTGTGCCCTTCACACTGTGTGGATGTTGGTTGGTTTCATTTTATGGGTCTAATGCATGAGCAATTATATCTGGGTTTCAACAGTGCATGGAAAGGACTTTCAATTTTTGTTTAAATAAAATATCCATGAATATAGTCATGCAAGCTGGCCAGATCCTGCTCACTTTATAGACACACACAATCCCACTGAGTACAGTGTTCGAGCAAAGCACTCAGGATTTGCTCCCATGTTGCTGTTCAGACTCTTTTACAGAATCACTTTAAATTCACCCTGCTGTGTTCTTTAGTGACACGTTTGTCTCTCTGGCTTACTTAGATTCTTGTGCCAGTCTACGGTATTTAGGGAGTCTGTGATGTTTTCTATTTTTTTCTTCTTTGATATGGGGGGTTTTTTTATGCTGTTAGACAACCTTCAACTAAAATTTCCATGTGGTTTATTTATGCTTGGTGAATTGCTAGGGTTCCTTCCTATATAAGGTACAGGATCCAAAGGCACTCTCAGATAAATACTATTTAACAAATAAGCCTTTTATTTTTGCTGGATTTGTTGGAAGTCTGGAGTTCTCCCTAGTTGGATGGATAATTAAACTGTGAGTGTTGCCACATGATGGTTATTATTAACACAGCACCACAGGAGTCAATTTAAAGAACAAAGGCCTATCCCTTGCCTGGGGACCTTGTATTCTAAAAGGTCCTGATCCTGCAAACCCTTACTCCTGAATAGACAAGAAGACTGGGCCCTAAACTAACTAATGTGCTGCAAAATGGGGCTGGGGCAGCAAAGAGGGCATTCTGGGAAAGACTATGAGGTACGCTTGTTGTATGCTCTCAGCTTATTAGCTTCTTTATAAACTGCTATATTAAAAAAACAGCCTGGGTTGATCTTGGCAGGAGCGTAACAAGATTTAATTCCCCCTTTTCTCCACTTCCCCAGCAGCACTTAATTGTCCTCTCCTTCTCCTAACCAAAGGCCTTTAAAACAGCCTTCCTTCCTGCCCCATCGCCTTGCCTGCTTAGTTGTCCTGTGGTAGCTTCCACCAGCTGGGGCTGTACAAACACAATAGATGACTTTCCCTGCCCCAAAGAGCTTGCAGTCTGACTAGAAAAGACAGAACAGATGTCAGGGTTCCCCCACACAGACTCTGAACTCTGGGGTACAGATGGGGGGACCCGCATGAAAGACCCCCCTAAGCTTATATTTTACCAGCTTAGGTTAAAACTTCTTTAAGGCACGAATTCCTTAGACTGATATTGCTGCCACCACCAAGTGATTTACACAAAATATTCAGGGAAGGGTCACTTGGAATCCCTATCCCCCCGCCAAAATATCCCCCAAGCCCCTTCACCCCCTTTCCTGGGGAGGCTTGAGAATAAAAATACCAACCAGTTGCCTTAGCAATGTGAGCACAGACCAGACCCTTTGTCTTCAGGACACTGAAATTAATCAGGTTTTTAAAAGAAGAATTTTATTTATAAAGAAAAAAGTAAAAGAATCACACCTGCAAAATCAGGATGGAAGGTAACTTTACAGGGTAATAAAAAGATTTAAAACACAGAGGATTCCCCTCTGGGCTCAGTTCAGTACAAAAACAGGAATGAGACTACCACTGTAGCATAGGAAAATTAACAAGCTAAAACAAAAGATAACCTAATGCATTTCCTTGCCCTACTCACAGTTTCTGTGGTTTTAAATGGATTATTCCAGGTATATTTTTCAGGAGATATTGTACCTGCTTGGCTTCTCCCTCCATCCGGAGAAGGAACAACACACAGAACCACAAACAAATCCTTCCCCCACAGATTTGAAAGTATTTTTTTCCCTCAGTGGTCCTTCTGGTCAGGTGCCAACTAGGTTATTTGAACTGCTTAACCCTTTACAGGGAAGGCAATCCAGTACAGCTGCTAAGGATACATAAAGGTTGCTACCCTTCCCCCTATATTCATGACGACGGGTGAGAGAGGCAAGCAGTGTGAGGGAAGGTGAATGAAATAATAACAAATGGGTGTTCTAGTAGACTGGCTGTGTGCATGATTCAGAGATTTCGACAGTTTTGTTTCCGATGATGTAGGTGCTAGTGGCAGATGAGAGATGGGCAAATTCCCTGCAGCTTTTCCTTTCTCCTGTTCCCTACAAGATGGCTCCATAGGAGCAAACAGCAAATCCAGCAGTTCCAGGAATTGTCGCCTAACGGGCCTGATTCTCTATTCCAAAACCTACTTACCAACATGAACTAGTAGGAACCAGCAGAAGGTTTTCCTATGGAATTCCCACTACCGGAGTCACTCAACCCCTGCCCCCTACCAACCCCTGAATTGGCTTCTCCAGAGCACTGGTCTTGGCAATAATGCCCCATTGAGAAGAACTGGGCAGTTTCCCTATCTCACAGCTATCAGGCTGTATGCAGACATCAGAGCATTGGTTTGCACTTGATTCACATTTTAAAGCTTTTCCTCACAACCATGAGGACTAGAGCATTCCCCTTATTCAAATGAAATCTGAGATTCTGACATTCGTATGAATCAAGGAGCTCAGGGCCTTGGCCTGAATCTAGCCCTACTTAAATGCAGCCACCTTGCCTCTTTCCTAACTCTACTACTCTCCTCTGCCGCCCTTCCCAGAAGAGTAGCCTGTCTGCATTTACTCTGCCATGCTCCTTAGCATCTCCCATCTCCTCACACAGCATTACGATAGACGAGCTGCACGTTATCATAGAAGATTAGGGTTGGAAGAGACTTCAGGAGGTCATCTAGTCCAACCTCTACTCAAAGCAGGACCAACACCAACTAAATCATCCCAGCCAGGGCTTTGTCAAGACGGGCCTTAAAACCCTCTAAGGAAGGAGATTCCACCACCTAAATTATGCCACCTCTAGGTGAGGAGGAAGAGCTGCATCAGCCCAGCACTTACTCCTGCTCTGCAGAATACTCTGGGGCTGTACAACTGGGCTACAGATGACGGCACACTGGGAGACCAGCAGAAGGACTGGATTTCAGTGGAAGGGGAAAACTGAGCCCCACACAACAATCCACTCCCCAGGACTCGGTCAAGTTTCAGGGGAGAGGTAGCGCCTCCCCACATCATACCATGAATGCAATCAGTGATGCAGACAACTTAGTTTTCCAAATGTTGCTGAAGAACAAGTCATGTTCTTGTGCAGCTTGTCCTCATTTACCTCTGCACCACTGTTTCCCATCATAGACGTCCTGTCCCGAGGCCCCTTAAAGAATCACAAGACTGTGCGCTAAGGCACTGGCAATGAATGGCACTTGGATCCATACAAAAGGAAGTTGCATAATTAGAGGGTTATTGTGCTGAACTCCTCACTGAGTTAAGTTCTTTCTTATTGTGACAAGCAAAGCCACCCCCCATTCAGAATCATCTCCTATTATGCAGGGATTGTTTAAAGCAGAACAATCAGAGGCTATTGTGGTAAACCCAGGACAAACAGCTACAAAAAAGGGAGGGATAGTAATTAGTCCCAGGAGATTAAAAGGCCTCTCCCTGTCCACTGAGGAGAACCAGGGGGAAATAAGGTTCAGCTGGAAAAGGGGTTGCTAGGGAGCTAATTAGGTTCAGCTGGCTCCAACTGCTGGAGACCTTTTTAAACCCTCCCCCCCAGTGGACGGGAGGGAAGCTGTTAGTAGGCTAAGGGCAGTGAGACAGAACCCTTCCAGGAAGGGAGGCTATACTCCCTCCCCAGAAGGGAAGCCAAACCATGCATGATCAGGGAAAGAAATAACCAGACCCTGTGCTACCTGTAAGTATTTGTCTTGCCCAAGCTGGTGTTTCCAAGGCTAAAAAGGACTGAATCTGCTGAGGAGAACAAGGTACTTTGCCACACTATAGATACTAACACCAGCCTAATGCTCCAGCTTCTTCTGCCCCACGTGTTCTAATGTGGATCACCTTTACGGAGGGGGTGGGAGACCTGAGAGAAATTACTGGTATAATAATGGTTCTGTTAGTAAACTACAGCTAGGCAGTGATGAAGTATTTTTTCATTACTGGCTCAAATCAATGAGCTCCCACAGGGTTTTGCAGGTGTGGGTTTTGGCTTGTTTTTTAACCTTCATCTTCCTAAACAGGCAGAGAAGTAGCAGCACAGGGAACAATTCTGCTTCAGTTTTTTCCTGGGTATTGGTGCGCTAGCAAAGCACAATACACCAGATTCAAAATACACTTGGGTTCAAAAAAGGAACAAGATAAGTTCATGGAGGATACGTCCATCAATGATTAAACTCTGTTTGCCAGAAGTGGGGACTGGATGACAGGGGATGAATCACTGATTACCTATTCTGTTCATTCCCTCTGGGGCACCTGGCTTTGGCCACTGTCAGAAGACAGGATACTGTCTAAATGGACCTTTGATCTGATCCAGCGTGGCCATTCTTATGTTCTTAGGTGTCACAGGTGCACTAGTGTAACCTGCTTTTTAATTAATCAGCAAAACAGTTTGTTCCTCTGGGATCCTTCATGCCTTGACAATTCTGCTTTGCAGGATGCTCTGTAAGCAAGAGCTGCATCTTCAGTAACATGCAAGCTACCCAGGACCAGATCATATTAGTTTTGCCAGCATGGAGATTTTCTTCATTCTCTCATACTAGGATTTTTGGGAGAAGCAACAGCTATTCTGGTCAGCATCACCAGGTGTGAGGTCTTACATTTTTAATCCTTGTAACTGGCAGTCCCCAAAGATCCCAAGGCATTCGGGGCAAGATAATCTTGGATAAGGGCTAATAGCCTAAAAGTCGGGTTTGTAACAGATCGTTGCCCACAAGGTCAATCCAGACCTTTACCCTTCTGTGACAGGGAAGTTGAATTCTATGCAGTTTAATGTTTGTAGTTCCTTTAGATGAGATCTTAAAAATAAACAGTCCTATTTGCTCTGTGTGAAATTTAAAAGATGCCATGGAATAATCTGTAGGAGGGTTTTTCCGCCAGGTATCCAGCATCAAAATGCCCCACACACTAACGTCTGCAAGACAAGATACCCTCCACCCTAAAGTGGATGCATGCATAGCAGTCCAGTATCATGGCCTGAATGGTGGTAGAATATTTACAATTTATTTGGATTTAAGCACACACATACAAAATGAACACTCCAACAAAAAGCACAGCGATACCATTCAGTATGGTCCAACTGGATATTCTCCTAACACCTGCTTATATGGGGGAAGGACTTTTCTTTTTAAATTATTGTGCTTATAGTCAGGCCAAATTACACTGAGGGGATTAGACAACACTAATTTGATCATGGAATGAATGGATCCTGTTGGTGGTGTTTCCCCAACATAATGCCACATTGTTTCTCTCTGTTATTAAAAGGCTTTTTGCTACACTCAGACTATGTGCTTGCGAGAGGGGAAGTATTGCCTCTTGGAGGCGCCCAGCGGGGGTGGTATATATTTGTCCCAGGTCACTGGGTGGGGGCTCGAGCCGGTTTGCATTTTGTTATTGGAATGGATCCCCTAGATATTGAACCCGGCCCTTGTTGCTGCCAACTCTGATGGGCAGAAGGGTTACACAATGAAAGGCACACAGAGACTTAAATAGACCTGAAATAGTGTAGAAGTGATATTCACTCAGCAGACCCACAGTCAGATAATCTTAGCAATTCAACCATGGTGTGAAGTGTCAGATCACCTGAATACAGAGCAGAAATGGGACAGGATCACTTTTCCACTGGGAGATAATGTAAGAAGATGAAATACTGGTCTAAAATCATAGATTCCAAAAGGAAAACCAGATAATGCCTTGAAAAAATTATTCATTACATGACCTTGCTATCCAATGTGCCTTCTGCAATCAGCCCAAATAAAATATTTGCATGGGATGTTAAACTGGGAAACCCCAGTTCCCAACCTAGTGATGTATTAACAATCATCCATTGAGATCCATACATTTCTCTTACCTGGTCATTTTAGCAAGCTAATTCTTACTCTCATTGTCCTAGTCCTCACTTATTATTTTATAGCATTCCCAAGTACTTCACAGAAAACTAGACATGATCTATCCCTAAACAGGTTGGTATTATAGCTACAATCTTTTGTTACATGTGTTACAATTCTCCATTTGCAGCTGGGTTTAATCCTACCAACCATAAGTTTTTTGGTTTGATTTACTTTTTTTTAGAAAAAAAATGAGTATTTATTGAAGTGGTGGAATTCTTTTATTAACTAATGGATTATTTGGGAATCTCCTCCTTATGAATTAGTATGAGTGAAAACATGATGCCTAATCACGGCAAATCACTTTGCTATCTTGGATTGGTATCTACAGCCTTTTATTACAAAAAAGAAATGTGCCACCAGCAGTGTGTGTGTATTTGTATACTGTGAACACTCAAGAAGGAGCAGAATAACATAAAAGATACTGTGGGCTTGCTTCTGATCTCACACCAGTGCAACTCAGCTGACTTCAGTAAAGTTCTTCGTGAGAAACACTGGTGTACATCAAGAGGAGGATCAGGCACTGTTTCTGCTACTCCTCTGAGATACCATCAAGAACTTGCACAAATTCAAATTCCAGAATATCAAAGATGCTGCATGTAAAGGTTGTAAATAATGATGAGCAAAATTCAGGGATTCCGTTTGGATGCTTTTATGATGCAGTTTAGATCTGAACTTTCCCAATGTTGAAAGTGGTCAGATCTAGAATTTTAGTTTAGGCCTCACCTCTAGGGGCACTGGTTCTAGCTGTTTTTTATAATGTCTGGAACTCGTTCACCCATCACTAGTTTAATGCTTAATATAGAAAAATAGGTTAACACTAGACAGCTTTATTCTGTCCAAAATATGCATAAACACCACCAAGCTCAAATGTACCAAGAGGAGACATTTCTCCTCTTTTCAGAGCAACATTCCCTTCTAAATACAGAAATGGGGGATGCAAGTCCTTTCAAATTATTTTTTTTCAGACATTAATCTGATAAAATTTTAGGAGCATGTGATAATGGGAAACTGAGAGCCAGGCACTTAGTAGGCAGGCTGGGTGTAAGTGTAACAGGCTTGGGAAAAGCACTACACTAATCACTGAGTCACAGAATGTAGGGCTTGAAGGGACCTGGAGAGCTCATCTGGTCCAGCCTGCTGCACTGAGGCAGGACCAAGTATACCTAGACAATCCCTGACAGGTGTTTGCCTACCCTGTTCTTAAAAACCTCTAATGATGGGAATTCCATGACCTCCCTTGGAAGCCTATTCCAGTGCTCAACTATCCTTATAATTAGATATTTTATCCTAATAGCTAACCTAAACCTCCCTTGCTGCAGATTAAGCCGATTACTTCTTTTTCGTACCTTCAGTGGGCATGCAGACCAAATAATCACCACCTCTTTGACCTATTTGAAGACTTATCAGGCCCTCCCTCAGACATCTTTTTTTCAAGACTAAATATGCCCAGTTGTTTTTTTTTTACCTTTCCTCATAGGTCAGGTTTTTAAAATCTTTTATCATTTTTGTTGACTCTTCAATTTGTCCACATCTTCCTTAGAGCCAAGATGGTAAGGGGACACAACCCCATGCTCCAGATGTCCCTAAACCTCCAATTGTCAGAAGCTGGGGCCTGATCTACGCTAGAAAATTAGGTCTGTTTAACTACGTTGGTCAGAGATGTGAAAAATCCATACCCATGAGTGGTGTAGTTACGCTGACCTACATCCCCATGTAGACAGCGACAGTTCAACAGAAAAATTCTTCCTTCAACCTCATTACCGCCTCTTGGGGATGGGAGATAGGTAGCTATGCCGCTGTAGCATTTGAATTGTAGACAAGCCCTGAGACTGGACGACAGCAGATAGATCACTCGGAATTGCCCCGTTCTGTTCATTCCCTCTGAAGCATCAGGAGCCATGGTCAGAAGACAGGATACTGGGCTAGATGGACCATTGGTCTGACCAGTATGGCCATTCATATATTCTGTTCTTCTAAACCTTTACAACAACTGTGAATACTGTTAGTAACAACTCCTAATAACACCACTTTGAGGGGATTTTCCCCCAGTTTGAGTACTTGTGATTATCACATCTTCACATGCAAAATAAAATTATGTGTGTGCACGCACATATATACATATATCTCCCCTCCCCCGCAACCCCACTCCCAAGGCTCTTTCCTAGGAGGATTTACCCTTCTCGGTCTCTGGAATGTTGAGCACACCAGCTCCTTCAAGTTGGGAACCAAGTGCTTGTCCCACAATCTCCTTCAAATCCCCATTGATTTTTTGCAACAGAAATCTGCAATTTGCACAGCCTGGTGCAGTTCTAGTCCTCTTCTCCAGTGGAGCGAGGGAGCCTGCAGTCTAATCCAACAAGCCTGGCAAAGTCCCTGGAGCACAATCCTTACAGCAGACCCTTCTAGTCCTTGCACTGTTACATCATTCAGCCCTTCAGTCTGGCTCCCACTCTTCCTGTTTATAAACTCCTCCCTGTCCCCTTGAGTTCCTGTTTGTTCCGTTCCCGGAGAGTGAGTCTGGGTGTGCTATTGTAACACCGACAGACCCCGGTCGTCATCAAACCTGGGGCCTCTGGAGCTTAGTGCATGAGCCTCTACCACATGAGCTAAAAGCCAACCGACTCTTAGCTAAGGCTGTAGAGCAGACTCATTTTCTCTCTCTAAGTGGTCTCGGTGCCACTAGATGGGACAGAACACCCCACCCAGGAGGTGTGTGGGTTACACTACCAGCTTGCTTGCCCACAATGGAAGTCACCCAAATACTTCAAACAGCTAATGAACACACTGAGTGCCCACCACACCCAATTTCTAGATAATTCAGGTCCATCCAGCAGAGTCATCCTGCATGGCTCTGGCAAGTCTGCAAGCACTCAGAGCCCCCCAAAACAAGGGACTAAGTATTCTCCCCCCTGTTTCTTCCCTACTTTGCACCACTAAATGCTGCCATGTAAGCATGTGGGTTACATAACTTCTCCAAAGAAACAGCTCTGCCAGCCCACTACTGCCAGACCATCCCTCCTAGAGCGCTCCTATGCAGAGACGAACACATCAGGCTCCCTTAGGGCCAGAATTTCATAGCCTTACTCACAACAAGTAGTCCCTTACTCCACAAGCATTGATTTCAATGGGACTACTCCCAGAATAAGATACTACTCAATATGAGCAACAGTATCAGGATCTGGCCCTTTAACATAGGCTAAAACCATTCATACTAGAACTGAGACTACACAGTTTATTTTACTTGTAACCCGTATAACAACACATTCAAGGAACACAACATACATCGTCATAGAAGAAAGGCTACTGTGTGAAACTACTGTGCCATCTAGATCTCTTTTCCTATGCACTCCTTCTAGGTTACTAAACTGGGGCAATATTCCTCCAGTAGAACAGACTCATCACTAGATACAGAATAGAAAGATTATTGTTAAAATGACAGGTTTCAGAGTAACAGCCGTGTTAGTCTATATTCGCAAAAAGAAAAGGAGTACTTGTGGCACCTTAGAGACTAACCAATTTATTTGAGCTTGAGCTTTCGTGAGCTACAGCTCACTTCATCGGATGCATACTGTGGAAACTGCAGAAGACATTATATACACAGAGACCATGAAACAATACCTCCTCCCATCCCACTCTCCTGCTGGTAATAGCTTATCTAAAGTGATCATCAAGTTGGGCCATTTCCAGCACAAATCCAGGCGTTGGAGGGGTTTTAGTTGGGGGCTGAAGGTGACAGCTAGTGGCGTTCTGTTATTTTCTTTGTTAGGCCTGTCCTGTAGTAGGTGACTTCTGGGAACTCTTCTGACTCTATCAATCTGTTTCTTCACTTCCGCAGGTGGGTATTGTAGTTGTAAGAATGCTTGATAGAGATCTTGTAGGTGTTTGTCTCTGTCTGAGGGGTTGGAGCAAATGCAGGTCACCTACTACAGGACAGGTGACCCGCATTATTAAGGATCTACAACCTATCCTGAAGGATGACCCAACACTCTCACAAATCTTGGGAGACAGGCCAGTCCTTGCCTATAGACAGCCCCCCAACCTGAAGCGAATACTCACCAACAACCATATACCACACAACAGAACCACTAACCCAGGAACCTATCCTTGCAACAAAGCCCGTTGCCAACTGTGCCCACATATCTATTCAGGGGACACCATCACAGGGCCTAACAACATCAGCCACACTATCAGAGGCTCGTTCACCTGCACATCCACCAATGTGATATATGCCATCATGTGCCAGCAATGCCCCTCTGCCATGTACATTGGTCAAACTGGACAGTCTCTACGTAAAAGAATAAATGGACACAAATCAGATGTCAAGAATTATAACATTCATAAACCAGTCGGAGAACACTTCAATCTCTCTGGTCATGCAATCACAGACATGAAGGTCGCTATCTTACAGCAAAAAAGCTTCAAATCCAGACTCCAGCGAGAAACTGCTGAATTGGAATTCATTTGCAAATTGGATACTATTAATTTAGGCTTAAATAGAGACTGGGAGTGGCTAAGTCATTATGCAAGGTAGCCTATTTCCCCTTGTTTTTTCCTACCCCCCCCCCCCCCCGACGTTCTGGTTAAACTTGGATTTATGCTGGAAATGGCCCACCTTGATTATCATGCACATTGTAAGGAGAGTGGTCAGTTTGGATGAGCTATTGCCAGCAGGAGAGTGAGTTTGTGTGTGTGTTGCGGGGGGTGGGGGGGGTGAGAAAACCTGGATTTGTGCTGGAAATGGCCCACCTTGATTATCATGCACATTGTAGGGAGAGTGGTCACTTTGGATGAGCTATTACCAGCAGGAGAGTGAGTTTGTGTGTGTGGTTTTTGGAGGGGGGTGAGAAAACCTGGATTTTCTTTTCTTATTGTTAAAATGGTGACAATACCAATCCAAATATCCATCCTTAGCATCTAAGGAACGTACAAGGACAATTTCTTAACCTCAGGTGCGGTAGCCTAAAAGACTGAACACTCCCTAGGACCTTAATTAGAAACTCTCTCTGTCTTTCACTTAGGGGGGTAAAGTGTAATGTAGAAACAGCCCCAGAGGCTTTTCACAGTGACCATGCAGCCTGTGACAGAGAACTAATGCCAAAGGAAATAAAAGCAGCATTTGCTGCTTTCTCCCTATTACCCCAGCAGGTAGAGAAATGGAAAACAGCAATTCTGTCTACTGACTCCTACCTTCCGACAAACAGAAACCTGTTATAAACCACAAGCAATCTCTGCAAAATGAGCGCCTGATATCATTAGAAACACTAAGTGCTTGCATTTGTGTCTCCGAAAGCAATGTCTGTAATCACACCCTTTATCCTGCTACTCACTGACAAAGCTCATGCTGTACTGCATTATATTTTGGGGTGTTGTGCTTTATGGCTTGCAGATCTGCATGCTCATCTTATAAACATCACAATAAAGATATGCCTTAAAAAAAAAAAAGAGAGGCAATTTCATTTGTCTGCACAATCCATTTCAAAAAATGCCAATACCTTAACTCTTCAACTCCTTGCTTTCCTTAGCAGTATCACAAAAAGAAAAGGAGTACTTGTGGCACCTTAGAGACTAACCAATTTATTGAGCTGTAGCTCACGAAAGCTTATGCTCAAATAAATTGGTTAGTCTCTAAGGTGCCACAAGTACTCCTTTTCTTTTTTCGAATACAGACTAACACGGCTGTTACTCTGAAACTTAGTAGTATCACAGTATTTCTTGAAGGCCCAACAAATAATGGGGCCTCTTTGCGCTAGACACTGTACAAACCAAGCAAGAGACAGTTGCTGCCCCCAAAGAATTTACATCTAAATAGATGAGACAACAGGTGCGAGGGGAAACAGAATTCCAGAGAGGTGAAGTGACTTGCCCAAGGTCACACAGCAGGTCAGTGAAGGAACCAGGAATAGAACCCAGGTTATCTGATTCTCAGTCCAAGTGCTCCATCTGCTAGCCCAAACTGTCACCCACTTGTCCGACTTTCCTCCCTCTATACAAATATAATATCTTTCAACAAGCAAACACGATGATAACACACAAAAGAAAGAACAGGAAACAATGCAATGCGTATAGTCTCTTTCCTCCCATATCAGTCCCTACTCCTCCAGCTTTGCTTGGCATTGCTCGCCATCCCTTTTCTGACTCCCATTCTGGAGGCATGGACCTGTCCTTTTTAATGTGTCTGTCCAGTACCATGTACCACTTAAGAGCTATAGAAATAAAATACTTCTCTGGGTGGGTTTATAGATAACCTTCATTTGATACCATTGCCTGTGGGCTCAGGAGAGAGGTCAAGGAATGAATGACTCTGGAGACTTCCTTCCACGAACAAGCTTCTTCTCATCCTTGGCACAGGTGAGGAACACTAGCTGGCTAGAACAGGGAGGTTTGTACTGACATGTCACCTGTGCTGTATAAACAGGCTTCCAGGGCTTTCCAGCTAACAGCTTTGGGGAACCCTGAAGTCACTTAGGAGACACGGCTAAACTGGCACTTCACCAGCCTGCTCCAGCTTCCCAGTCATTTGTCTTCTTGCAAATGAAAGAGATTTAAGCTTTACCTGTTGGCTGAGCACATCAGCTCCTCAGAGCATTGCAGCTCCAGGCTGCCGTCCATATTGAAGCTTACAAAGACGTTATGGGCCAGACTGTGCTACCGCTGTTCAGCGCGAGTAAGGTCTTACTCCATAAGTAGTTCCATGCATTTTAAATGGGATTTATTGGAGGAGTCCGGTACTACCCACTATGAATAAAGGTGGCCGTCTGGTCCTATATGAGAATTAAACACAGATCAGTAGTTTTGCTGACTTTTGCAATTTAAATGGCACTATTTGGTGCTTTTCCTGGAACTTCAGCTCTTGGAGTCAAATGAATAGGAGAGAGTCTCAGCTTTCATTTTTTTTTTTTTTTTTAAAAACTACATTTCTAGCCCCCGTGGTTAGAGAGAGGCACTGGAAAACATGAACCCTAAATTAAAGGTTCAAAACCAAGAAAACAATGACCATATTATTTTTTTTTTAAATTCTCATGACTTTTAAGCCAATCTCATGATTTTTTGGGGCCTGACACATGGCTCTTGAATGTGTGGGGCTGGCAGTCCTGAATGCCAAGGGCAATGAAAATAACATGCCGGTAGCAGCTTGTCCGTGTCAGGAATAATGTGGGAGAATTTTCTCGAGAATTCAAAATAAAAGTATTACAAGTCCAGATCCCAAAATAGCATGAACCAGGACAAAGCACATACCAAGCGACTTAACTATCGACCTGACATGTGGAGAATAAAAAGTTATGCTGGGAACAAGCTTCAGTAGCAGCTCAGCACAATCACCTACAGGAATAATGAGATTATGTGGAATAACCTTCTGTAAAAGAGCATCTCTGAACGGAGCAGCCCATCTGTGCAGAGTTTGGCTGCTATGTGGGGTGATAGAGAAGACACAGCTCAATCCAGCTGGCTATTTTTAGAAACCACTTCTGTAAATAACCTACCATGCAGAGATATGGCAAAGAAATAGAGGAGTGCCCTGTAAGAGCCACAGCAGCCAGAGCATTGCACAGAAATACTGGGCCAAATTCATCCCTGGTGTCCCTTGTCTGAAGTCAATGGAGTTCCACTAGGGATGCATCTAACCTGCAGTTCTTTACTGTTTTGATGTTAAATAGATGAAAGAAGTTTGCTTTGGGGGAAATTAAAAATCTGGGGGGATGTTCTAATAAAAGATAAAGCTGCAACATTCGGATTCAAATGTTAAACACCCCGAAGTTCAGGGGTGTTTGGGGATCTGATTATTGGTATTTGGGAAGCAGAGCTCTGAGCATGCCTTAACAGCAGGACACAAAAGGAAAACATAAGCCCTGCTCTGGGGAGATTACAGTCCAAGGCCCAATCTTGCCATGTGACCTGCACTGGCAGACCTTTACCCGTGAGCAACATCCCACTGAGTTCAATGTTCGAGGGGACGCCACAGAGCCATGTTCACACCCACACAAATCCCATTGCAGGAAAAAGGCCTAAGTAGGAAGATCACACCAGAATGCACTGAGAGACCCCTAGGATAATGCTAATTTACAGTGGGCTTTTTTTTTTTTGCATGGTAGGGTGCCCATTATGAAAATAAGGAATGTCTGCAACAGGCCCATCTGATTTCAGATTCTGAACATGCTGAAAGCCCAGGCTGTTCAGTAGAGCTAGCTGGAAAGATTCAAATAGCTCAGACCAAAGATTAGACTGGTGCTGATCTCTATAGAAGTGTCTTGGGTTGATCATCTATTCCCAATGACTGAGCTTGTCCTGTGGTCTGAGGTACCTCCAAGGTGGATCAAAGCAGGATCACACAGATCAGCCAATCCAGCCACTAAGAAGGTGCCAGCATTCTCTGGAGGTTATTTCCCCTCCTGCCTCCGGTCCACCAGAGCACAGAAATGGGCTTGGGGCCCTGTATTTTCATTTGATCCAGGCCAGTGTTACCTGGAATCTCTCCCTGATGATATAGACACTGTGAACACACCAAGAAGATGGGCAGGAGTCACTGAAATTCTTGGCCCAAATTCATCTCTGGTCTTATTACACCGGCTTCCATAGAGTTACACCAGGGGTGACATGGGCCTCTTTCCCTTCCTATCCAGCTAGTAATAATGAAGCCTGCTCTGATGTTGCACCCCATAATACTTTATAGAAATATGCTTATGAGTGTTAATATGACATAACTGGAATATGTTTTCTGCTAGATATGCCATGTAACATATCTCTGCAAAGGTTATGATCTACTGGATATATTCATCCTATTTGTATGCATGTATCATTTTTGTATTCAAAGTTATGAATATTGGCTATGTACTTATTTGAATTTAAGTAGCCACAGTGAAGCATTTGGTCAGCTTCTTGAGAAAAGACTATTCTCAGTAAATGCCCAATCAAGAAACACTTAAGCTGACAATGAACTTTGAGAGATGCCAATCCACATCTGAGCTTTTCTGGGAATGTGGCACCAGCCTGTAAAGAATTGAGTCATGCATGGACATGTGACTTGCCCATGTGACCCCAAAACTCCATCTTGAGCTGGATTCCGCATAGGAGAGGTGAGGGGGTTTTCACCCACAAGAGAGAGACTATATAAGCCCTTAGGGAAATCCCTCCATTTTATCTTCAGCTGTTTCAAGAGATAGCCTCTCCACCCCAAAGGATACCTGAAAGAAACTGGAACAAAGGATAGTAACTACAGGGGTGTGAGTGATTGCTGGACCCAGACTAGAAGGAGGCTAGTCTGTCAAAGGAGCTTATTGGAACATCTCTGAGGGTAAGATTTACCTGCATTTAGTTTCCTACTGGATTAGGCATCGACTTGTGTGTTTTGTTTTATTTTGTTTAGTAATTTACTTTGTTCTGTCTGTTATTACTTGGAACCATTTAAATCCTACTTTTTGTATTTAATAAAATCACTTTTACTTATTAATACTTATTATGGGTTAATTAATACCGGGGGGGGGGGGGGGGCGGGAATAACTGCATATCTCTCTATCAGTGTTATAGAGGGTGAACACTTTGAGTTTATCCTGTACAAGCTTTATACAGGGTAAAACATATTTATTTGGGGTTTAGATCCCTGTAGCAGGGTGCTGGTGCAAAAGCACCTAATTAGCCCCTGCTCAGCCAGCTCCAATCAAGAGAAATAGATGCCTGGCCTGGAGATTGGCCCCAGCTGCGGGCCTGACAAGCCAGCAGCTATAAGGGCTGGGAGCCAGTATAAAGGGGGCAGCTAGAGGGAAAGGTGAGGCACCTGGCTGCAGGCTGACTGCTAGCTAAAGAGGGACTCAACCCTGTAAGCAGGTCAGCACTGGTGGTGGGAGAACTGTGTGTGTAAATAAAGTCACAGGTGCTGCATAACTGGACACCTCTCTGAGCTTTATTGAGGAAGTCAGCGGGCCCCAGAAGGAGGGGACAGAGCTTCCCGGGCAGAGGACCTGTCACAATCCCACTGGGAACTGGGTATCTAAGTGCTGGAGACAGGAGCACTTCTTAAGCTGTTTTCAGTTAAGCCTGCAACTTGGGGGGGATGTGGTTCAGACTTGGATCTGTGTTTGCAGCAAGCAAGCATGTCTAGCTCAAACAAGGCAAGGCATTGAAGTCCCAAGCTGGCAGGGAAAACAGGCTCAGAGGTAGTCAAGGCACATCAGGTGGCAGTCCCAAAGGGGTTTCTGCACACCTGCTCCCCACAAAAGCTAGAATTCAGGCCTCTTCCCTTCCTTGCCCCCTTAACCATCTTCTTATTGCTTGTTCTGTTTACTGGGTAGAGATTCTCTTAGAGGGTTTAAAGAGGCAACTAGATAACTCAATAGGTCTGGAATTAGATCTTGCCACATGGAAACATGCTTTGAGTTCTGAAATGGGGCAGCGATTTGCAAAGCAGAGATGGAGTCATTTAAGGTGTTGTCCTTGCAAAGATCAGAAGGTTGGGTTTGTTCAGAGTTTAAAGGGGCAGTAACATTTAGGCATCTGCATTTGGTTTAGGAAATCAATTTCATGGGTGTGTTTGTTTTTTTTTCTTTTTCTTTGTAGCTCAGGTGGTTTCAGGGTCTAATAAGAACTGCCAAAACAACTGTTCTTTCATTGCCTGCTTGTTAGGTCCCTGGAGCCCCATCAAGCAAAACTCCCACTGATTTCATTGTAAGTGGGATCAGGCACCCTCCCAGAACCTAAGTGCTTTGCACACAGTCAGTTGGCTTTGACTATTTCACTGAAGAGAGGCTCAATCTGTGAAATTTGGATTTGGATTTTGAGCGTTCAGATATTTTGGTATCGTGTGTTTAGTTCAACTTCATCTTTGTGGTGGGACATTTCCATGTTGTTGTTCAGTTGTATTGGACCTTAGGGCCCCTAGCAGGCATCAGAGCCCCATTGTACATGGCCCCATGCAGACATACAGCAAAAAGACAGTCACTGCCCCCAGAAGCTCACAGTCTAGGTTCTACAACTGTCATACAAGTCCAGTGACTAAAATAGCTCGTTCAGATGCCCAGTCAGTACTTTACACAAAACACGGGGGAAGTCAAAATGAATTAAAGCCTTAAGCAGTGAATTCCCATCTGCTTCTCCCCCTTCTAGTCTTAAATTTTAATTGCAAAAAAAAAAAATTACATTTGAAATGCTGCTGAAAGAAGTTTCAAGAAAAAAAATCCTTTTCTGAGTTCTACTCAGTGGTACTGCATCACATATTAATTATGACACATTTGCAACATTAGAAAAAAAAGGGCAAAAAACTTATGACACTGGGGTTTAAATGCAGACAGTGATACATTCTGGGACCCTTGTTTTTTGAGTGGGATCTGGCAGGGACTCTACAGCTACAGGATCTGCCTATATTGTTACAATAAAACCAGTTTTCCAGCCTCTATAATTGGTTCCTTTAGAGTCACATTCTGTTTTGTTTGTTATACCCATCACCCTAGTATCCAGACTGTGCTGAGATTTAACATAAAAGTTGTTAGCTGGATGTAATTAAGAAAGTTAGTTTGTTTTATATGTCAAGTTATTGATTTTTCAGTTTGGTGGCTGAAAAAAAAAATTGGTTCATTCTGAACCAAAACTATTTATTTTTCAGTTTTTCACACCAAAATGTTTTGACATTTTGGAAGGTAGAAAATTAACTTTTTTCAGCTAAAATATTTGCCTAATTTGACTCAAATTCACAAATAGTTTGGGTGCCCTGAAAAATGCTAATTTACTATTCACTGAAAGAGTTTGCCCAGCTCTCTCTCTTTCACACAGAGAACGAGATTGTGAAAAGTGCTAGATCAACAAACAGCCTTAGAAAAAGGTTCTCTGTTTAGCTGCAGAACAGGACCAACATGAGCAGTAAACTGGTCCACTACATCTATTATTATGATTTATTATTTGTATTAGTATAGCGCCTAGAGGACCCCACTGTGCTAGGCATGGTACAAACACAGAACAAAAAGATGGTCCCTGCCCCAAAGAGTTTATAAGCTAAGTATAAGGCTAGAGACAACTGATAAATACAGACTGGGGACTACAAGTAAACAAAGAAACACTATTGATCAGCAGGATAGCCAGTGGTCATTTGGCATTTAATATTCTCATTGCACTACGCTATATTTCTGGCTGCATTTTCTCAAAGTAGTCTTTTAGGAAACCAGGATGGGCAGCTGCATCCAGAAGCTAAGCTAAAAAGCCAAATAACTAAGAGAGAACCAGCAATAAAGAGTCAAGTCAAAAATAAATTTTGAACTCGAGGGACTGGATAGCCTTTTACCTCTAGGCTACCAGTTCAAATCCAGCTCAAGCCAATAGTGATGACAGGTTACCACTAGCTGACGGCTGTTTACAAAATATTACAAAAACCAGCACAAACTGGCACCCATGTGTGTCAGCTGATAAATGGACTAAATGGACATGTACATTGAAATAGACTGATAGGTTGTCCCTCCAGATCAGTACTGAGATGTGCTGGCATGGTGAGGTGGGAAGCTTATTTATTTATTTATTTATTATTACTGTAGTGTCTAGGAGCACCTGTCATGGACAGGAACCCCAATGTGCTAGGTGCAGGATAAACACAGAACAAAAAGACATTCCATGCCCTAAACAGCTTACAATCTAAGTAACTGCTGCCTTCTGTGAACCTGTTGTGTGGATTTACGTAGGCTGTCTACACTACGAAATTAGGTCGAATTTATAGAAGTCGGTTTTTTAGAAATAGTTTTTATATAGTCAATTGTGTGTGTCTCCACACAAAATGCTCTAAGTGCATTAACTCGGAGGAGTGCTTCCACAGTATCGAGGCTAGCGTCTACTTCCGGAGTGTTGCACTGTGGGTAGCTATCCCACAGTTCCCGCAGTCTCCGCCGCCCATTGGAATTCTGAGTTGAGATTCCAATGCTTGATGGGGCAAAAAACATTGTCGCGGGTGGTTCTGGGTACATGTCGTCAGGTCCTCCCTCCCTCTGTGAAAGTAACGGCACACAATCGTTTCGCACCTTTATTTCTGAGTTACCTGTGCAGATGCCATACCACGGCAAGCACGGAGCCCGCTCAGCTCACTGTCACCGTATGTCTCCTGGGTGCTGGCAGACACGGTACTGCATTGCTACACAGCAGCAACAACCCATTGCCTTGTGGCAGCAGACGGTGCAATAGGCCTGAAAACCATCGTCATCGTGTCCGAGGTGCTCCTGGCCACCTTGGTAAGGTCGGTCAGGAGTGCCTGGGCAGACATGGGTGCAGGGACTAAATTAGGAGCGACTCGACCAGGTCATTCTCTTTAGTCCTGCAGGCAGTCCTATTGTACCATCTTTGGCCGAGCAGCCAGGAGATGTGGATGGCTTGCAGTCCTACTGCACCGTCTGCTGCCAGCCAAAGATCTAAAAGATAGATGGAGTGGATCAAAACAAGAAATAGACCAGATTTGTTTTGTATTCATTTGCTCCCGCCTCCTTCCCTCCCTCCCTCCCTCCCTCTATGAAATCAACGTCCGACAATCGTTTTGGTGAGGTCTGTCAGGGGCACCTTGAAAACTTTAATGGAGATTCAGTCCTACCTGAAATACCAGAGGGAGGGATAGCTTAGTGGGTTGAGCATTGGCCTGCTAAACCCAGGGTTTTGAGTTCAATCCTTGAGGGAGCCATTCTGTGTGACAGTTGTTTTTGTTTCTCCTTGATGTATAGCCACCCCCTTTGTTGATTTTAATTCCCTGTAAGCCAACCCTGTAAGCCATGTCATCAGTCGCCCCTCCCTCTGTCAGAGCAACGGCAGACAATCATTCCGTGCCTTTTTTCTGTGCAGACGCCATACCACAGCAAGCATGGAGCCCGCTCAGATCACTTTGGCAATTAGGAGCACATTAAACACCACGCGCATTATCCAGCAGTATATGCAGCACCAGAACCTGGCAAAGCGAAACCGGGCGAGTAGGTGACGTCAGTGTGGTGACAAGAGTGATGAGGACATGGACACAGACTTCTCTCAAAGCATGGGCCCTGGCAATGTGGGCATCATGCTGCTAATGGGGCAGGTTCATGCGGTGGAACGCCAATTCTGGGCCCGGGAAACAAGCACAGACTGGTGGGACCGCATAGTGTTGCGGGTCTAGGACGATTCCCAGTGGCTGCGAAACTTTCGCAGGCATAAGGGCACTTTCATGGAACTTTGTGACTTGCTTTCACCTGCCCTGAAGCACATGAATACCAAGATGAGAGCAGCCCACACAGTTGAGAAGCAAGTGGCAATAGCTCTGTGGAAGCTTGCAATGCCAGACAGCTACTGGTCAGTTGGGAATCAATTTGGAGTGGGCAAATCTACTGTGGGGGCTGCTGTGATGCAAGTAGCCAACGCAATCAAAGATCTGCTGATATCAAGGGTAGTGACCCTGGGAAATGTGCAGGTCATAGTGGATGGCTTTGCTGCAATGGGATTCCCTAACTGTGGTGGGGCCATAGACGGAACCCATATCCCTATCTTGGCACCGGAGCACCAAGCCGGCGAGTACATAAACCGCAAGGGGTACTTTTCAATAGTGCTGCAAGCACTGGTGGATCACAAGGGACATTTCACCAACATCAACGTGGGATGGCCGGGAAAGGTACATGACACTTGCATCTTCAGGAACTCTGGTCTGTTTCAAAAGCTGCAAGAAGGGACTTTATTCCCAGACCAGAAAATAACCATTGGGGATGTTGAAATGCTTATAGTTATCCTTGGGGACCCAGCCTACCCCTTAATGCCATGGCTTATGAAGCCGTACACAGGCAGCCTGGACAGTAGTCAGGAGCTGTTCAACTACAGGCTGAGCAAGTGCAGAATGGGGGTAGAATGTGCATTTAGACATTTAAAAGCACGCTGGAGCAGTTTACTGACTTGGTTAGACCTCAGCGAAACCATTATTCCCACTGTTATTACTGCTTGCTGTGTGCTTCACAATATCTGTGAGAGTAAGGGGGAGACATTTATGGCAGGGTGGGAGGTTGAGGCAAATCGCCTGGCCGCTGGTTACACACAGCGGTTAGAAGAGCACAGGAGGGCGCAGTGCGCATCAGAGAAGCTTTGAAAACCAGTTTCATGACTGGCCAGGCTACAGTGTGAAAGTTCTGTTTGTTTCTCCTTGATGAAACCCCCCGCCCCTTGGTACACTCTACTTCCCTGTAAGCTAACCACTCTCCCCTCCTCCCTTCGATCACCGCTTGCAGAGGCAATAAAGTCATTGTTGCTTCACATTCATGCATTCTTTATTAATTCATCACACAAATAGGGGGATAACTGCCAAGGTAGCCCGGGAGGGGTGGTGGAGGAAAGAAGCACCGGGAGGGGTGGTGGAGGACAAGGCCACACAGCACTGTAAAACTTATTGAATACCAGCCTTCTGCTGCATGGGCAGTCCTCTGGGGTGGAGTGGCTAGGTGGCTGGAGGCCCCCCCCCCCCATTGCATTCTTGGGCATCAGGGTGAGGAGGCTATGGAACGTGGGGAGGAGGGCTGTTGGTTACACAGGGCTGTAGTGGCGGTCTGTGCTCCAGCTGCCTTTCCTGCATCTCGGCCATATGCTGGAGCATATTACTTTGATCCTCCAGCAGCCTCAGCATTGAATCCTGCCTCCTCTCATCATGCTGCCACCACCTTTCAGCGTTAGCCCTCTCTTCAGCCCACCACCTTTCCTCCTGGTCATTTTGTACTTTCCTGCACTCTGACATTGTCTGCCTCCACGCATTCGTCTGTGCTCTGTCAGTGTGGGAGGACAGCATGAGCTCAGAGAACATTTCATCACAAGTGCATTTTTTTTCACCTTCTAATCTTCCCTAGCCTCTGAGAAGGAGAAGATCCTGTGATCCTTGAAACACATGCAGATGGTGGAGAAAAAAAAAACGGACAGTGGTATTTAAAAAGACATTTTATAGAACAATGGGTACACTCTTTCACGGTAAACCTTGCTGTTAACATTACATACATAGCACATGTGCTTTCGTTCCAAGGTCACATTTTGCCTCCCCCCACTGCGTGGCTACCCCCTCAACCCTCCCCCCTCCTTGTGGCTAACAGTGGGGAACATTTCTGTTCAGCCACAGGCAAACAGCCCAGCAGGAACGGGCACCTCTGAATGTCCCCTTAAGAAAAGCACCCTATTTCAACCAGGTGACCATGAATGATATCACTCTCCTGAGGATAACACCGAGAGATAAAGAACGGATGTTGTTTGAATGCCAGCAAACACACTGCAATGCTTTGTTGTACAATGATTCCCGAGTACATGCTACTGGCCTGGAGTGGTAAAGTGTCCTACCATGGTGGACGGAATAAGGCTGCCCTCCCCAGAAACCTTTTGCAAAGGCTTTGGGAGTACATCTAGGAGAGCCGCGAATGCCAGGGCAAATTAATCATTAAACATGCTTGCTTTTAAACCATGTATACTATTTTAAAAGGTACACTCACCAGAGGTCCCTTCTCCGCCTGGCGGGTCCGGGAGGCCGCCCTGGGTGGGTTCGGGGGTACTGGCTCCAGGTCCAGGGTGAGAAACAGTTCCTGGCTGTCGGGAAAACCGGTTTCTCTGTTTGCTTGCTGTGAGCTATCTACAACCTCATCAACGTCATCTTTCTTGTCCCCAAAACCTGCTTCCGTGTTGCCTCCATCTCCACTGAAGGAGTCAAACAACACTGCTGGGGTAGTGGTGGCTTAACCCCCTAAAATGGCATGCAGCTCATCATAGAAGTCGCATGTTTTGGGCTCTGACCCGGAGTAGCCGTTTGCCTCTCTGGTTTTCTGGTAGGCTTGCCTCTGCTCCTTAAGTTTCACGCGGCACTGCTTCGGGTCCCTGTTATGGCCTCTGTCCTTCATGCCCTGGGAGATTTTGACAAATGTTTTGGCATTTCGAAAACTGGAACATAGTTCCGATGCACGGATTCCTCTCCCCATACAGCGATCAGATCCCGTACCTCCCATTCGGTCTATGCTGGAGCTCTTTTGCAATTCTGGGACTCCATCATGGTCACCTCTGCTGATGAGCTCTGCATTGTCACCTGCAGCTTGCCACGCTGGCCAAACAGGAAATTGAAATTCAGAAGTTCGCAGGCCTTTTCCTGTCTACCTAGCCAGTGCATCTGAGTTGAGAGTGCTGTCCAGAGCAGTCACAATGAAGCACTCTGGGATAGCTCGCGGAGATCAATACCGTCTAATTGCGTCCACAGTACCCCAAATTCAACCCGGCAAGGCTGATTTCAGCGCTAATCCCCTTGTCGGGGGTGGAGTAAGGAAATCGATTTTAAGAGCCCTTTAAGTCGAAAAAAAGGGCTTTGTCGTGTGGACGGGTGCAGGGTTAAATCGATTTAACGCTGCTAAATTCGACCTCAACTCCTAGTGTAGACCAGGGCATAGAGTGTGTGTCAGTCAGGTCCCTTATGGAAAAATTCCTTTAGAATGTAATAGGATTCTACAGAAATGTGTTAGGATTCTACACAAATAACTTTAAAACACCTATAGAATTTAATATAGAATGAGATCCTAGCTCTGTTTTAATCACTCTAGCTAATTTTAAAGCAGGGATACAATTCTCTGTTAACTTCCACACGTTGGCCAAAAAGTATAATCAATTTCTTATTTTCTACTAATTTCACAGGACTTTTCAATAAGGGGTGCCTTATAGAACTTTACATTAAAGATTTAATTCATGAATAGTCTTGCTTCATTTCAGCTGTTAACAGAATAATTAATAAAAAGGAGACTAGGCTGCATCAAAGGACCTTCTTTTGAGCTGGGACAAAAGGATTTCTTTGGGCTGAGATTCAGCTCAGTTTTTGCATAAAAGACTTAAGTGAGGCTTTGGTAATGCAAAGGGTTTGTGCCCACCTCTCTGAACGAGGCTACATTTTGCCTTTGAGAAACACAGGGTACAAGTTTGTGTGACCCTGAGGTTACTGCATTTGCTGAATACTGAATAGTGGAGAAAACACAGCTTGTGTTCCACAGAAAAGGTTGACATCGTTGTACCAATAAAAGGTCATTAAAAATACAAGGGTATCTAATAGCAAAAAAAATGCATTAACATATTGAGAGGTATACTCATTCCGTCCTTGATGCATGTTAGTAAGTCCCATTAATCTTAATAAGAGCTAAGCAGAGGCACCAGTCCCCTGTGCACCCAAAATGGGGAGCATCGCCTCAGTGCCACTAGATACCTAGAGAAATGAATGACCCAAATGCCCTTGGGTATTATTCTGGGGTAATCCTGCCACGGGGAGAGGAAGGGAAAGGATTGTGATTCTTTGAAGTAATTGTGACATTAAGAGTGGGCTGCGGGGTCAGAGAGGACAGGTCAGGGCTCAGCCTTGGACACAGGAGTGGAAGAGACTCATGTTCATCTGGATCCCACAGTTTAACTATTGCAAAGACTCAAAGGATACAAGGTCAACTCTCAGGTTACTGGCCACAAGAGAGAAACAAGGACCAAGAAAATCAGACACAATCATAGACTCATAGGACTGGAAGGGACCTCAAGAGGCCATCTACTCCAGTCCCCTGCACTCCTGGCAGGACTAAGTATTATCTAGACCCTCCCTGACAGGTGTTTGTCTAACCTACTCTTAAAAATCTCCAACATGGAGATTCCACAACCTCACTAGGCAATTTATTCCAGTGCTCAGCCACCCTGACAGTTTGCAAGTTTTTCATAATGTCCAACGTAAATGGCCCTTACTGCAATTTAAGCCCATTGCTTCTTGTTCTATCCTCAGAGGTGAAGAAGAATAATTTCCCCCTCCTCCCTTTAACAACCTGTTATGTACTTGAAAACCATCATGTCCCCTCAATCTTCTCTTCTCCAGACTAAACAAACCCAATTTTTTCAATCTTCCCTCACAGGTCATGTTTTCTAGACCTTTAATAATTTTTGTTGCTCTTCTCTGGACTTTCTATAATTTGTCCACATCCTTCCTGAAATATGGCGCCCACAACCAGACACAGTACTCCAGCTGAGGCCTAATCAGGCCCAATCTATATCTCTGATCTGTGTTCCTTTACTAGGGTCGCTACTGAAGGGCCTGCCCGAATGACCTTCACCAGATCCTGCCCCAGGCTGATTTCCTGAGCTAACTCTTTATTTTATACACTGGAAAGGGACCTCAGCCTGCCCTGTCCTGAAGGGACCTTATCACAATGGGCCTCAAGAGCCATGTTTAGGGAGCACAAACTGTCATATGGCTAGACTGTGCCTGGGTGTGGAGGGGGCAATGAGTGTAGAAGGAGCATTCCACCTTCCCCTCGGAGTATGTCTACATTGCATGCGAAACCTGAGCTCTGAGTCAGGTTTGAGCCACAGCCCCCATTCTGTCCACACAGAAAATCAGTCTGACTCGGTTCAGAAAGCACTCGGGAGCCAGGTCCTAGGACCCTGCTAGTGGGTTGGATCAGAGCCTGAGTCCAGCTGAGGCTCAGGTCCAAGTCCTGTCATTTTGCAGGGTGGACACAGCTCAAGCTGCAGACCCGACTCAGAACATCTGCATAGCACAGTACAGACACGTTTGCATAGCTGTGAGACCAGGGTCATGCAACTGTAAACCCAGGTTAGCCATGCAGCATGGACCCTCACTGCAGGGTTGGAAATAGGGAGCCAACAAGCTCGGGACCCATAGACCTGGGTTTCCAACGTAGTGCAGACATCCCTTTAGCACCCTGCAGAGGGGCCAGATGCAATCCCAACCCTTGCACTCAGGGAATAGCTATGGGCTAGTGTCAACAGCCCACGGCCCAGCCCTCCTCCATACCAGCTCTCAGAGGTGGCCCCAATGGGATGGAGAAGCATATGCTGCACCCTGGCAGAGGTGATAGCAATGGCAGTGCGAGCCATAGCTGCCCAGGAGCCCTGGGAGTAACTATACCTGCCTCTAGCACAATGGCTCCTTCCCACCTCTGCAGACCCACTCATCCCACAAAGGGGCTGTTCTCCAAAGGCCCTCAGCAAGTTGCACCACAGCACATCTTCTGCAGAAAGTTCTCTGATAACAGAGAGCACAATAGTTCACCGCACAAGCTTGGTCTCACTGCAAAGGATGCAAACGGGGAAAAGCATATACCTCAAAGGGCCAGACGGCAATTCACAGAAGTAAGGAATTGGTGTGTCACCAGAGCCCTGGTTATTGCAGCAGATATGATCCTCCCTAAGGGGATCCTCTGAACAGCGAGCAACCCTGGTCCCTTTGTCAGCCGAGCACACCAGAGCGGGGTGGGGAATGACACGGCAGCCTGAAGTCAGAATTCTGGTGTGGTCTAAGTTTCTGTGTTTTGTTTTTTAATTGCTTTTATTAGACCCTGTAGATACCGGACCAGGTCCTCAGCTGGTGTAAAGGGCCGCAGCTCCACTGACGTCAGTGGAGTTTTTCCCCATTTACAGCAGCAGAGGATCTGACCTGCAAATGTTTTATATTTTGCTGAATACAGCTTAATAGTATCCCTGCTGCCTCAATGTACAGTAATAACATGGCGATCTGAAAGGAGCAATTAAGGCATGCATAATCTCACTCAACCTCTGGCCCCAGTGGGAGGTGGCATATCCATTGCTGGCAGAGGAATCTTGCCAAGAAAACCTAGCTTAGTTGTTTGCTTTATAAAATCCAAGTTGAAGATTCACACTCTCTCTCTGTGTGTCTGTGTCTTTATTATTATTTTATAAGGATACCTTGGATTTCCACACCACCTTTCATCTGCAGATCTCACAGTACATTACAGGGATCAAGGAAGGCTACAGAGTAGGTATTATGGCAAAGGAAACCTGCTTTTCTTTATCACAATAAATTCCATGTATTTGTTATTATTAAGAGGCTCAGACAGAGGATAAATTTTGCCATGTAATCAATGCACATTACTATAGGTGCTGGAACTCGGGGAATTGGGGATGCTACTGCACCCCCTGGCTTCAAGAGGTTTCCATCATATACAGGGTTTACATTGTGGTTCAACAGCTCTCACCACCCCCACTAAACAAATTGTTCCAGCACCCCTGCACATTACAGAACATAACCCTAAACTCAGATACTGGGGGGGTTAGCTAAGAGGAGTTTGACTGCATCCCCTTTTCATAGATCGGTACATAGGAGCACTGTTCAACATCACAGTGAAGGAGCAACAGAGCCAGAAGCAGAACCCAGGGATGGGAAATCCAGACTTCCAGGCTCAAACCCTAAGCACTCGAATAGACCACCTGCCAACCTTTATAGTGAGCAAACAGCCTTAATACATAGGGATTGGTGCTCTATGAAATAACACATAGACAAATGTCCTTGATTTCAGTTTACGGGCTGCTTTCCCCCCTTCAGTCTGTTAAACTAAAATAGCCCATATTATTCAAAAGGGGAAAAAAGACAAAATTTTCCAAACTTCAAACTCAGATTTTTTTCCCCCGGCTGCTCTTTTCCTGCATGAATCTCTGCTCTGCCCTGCCTCTGAAATTAGCAAAAACATATGACATTTTTGGATAATGAAAAGATGTTGCAAGCATTACAAAGTGTCATTTACTTTAAAAGTCTTCCCTCTTTTTAAATTGGGTTCAGCCCACTCCACTTCATTTGAAGAGCAGACTGTTGATTAACTTTCAAGTTTGTGTTTTTTTTAATCATTAGAACCTCTTTTTCACATAAGCATCGTGACATTTTTAATGATTTAATGAGACAAAGACCTTAAGCCTTTCCTGAGTGTGGAATCTTCTTTTCACTTTATTGATACATATATAATGAGGACTTTCAAGCACTGTGAACATTCCTACCAATTTGATTAACACTGCTGATGCACATTCATCTCTGCTATCATGACAAAGTTTAGCAGAGTGGTCATTATGGCATTTGCATTTTGCTAATGAGCTAGTATTTATCGTACAGTAGAGACAAGGAAAATGAGGAAGTATCTTTTATTGGACAAACTTCTGGTGGTGGAAGGCTTTCGAACCACACTGAGCTCTTCTTCAGGTATGGTGAAGGAAGCAGAATGTTTGAGCTCAATACAAATTGGGACAGATTGTTAAGCAGAAGGCGTAATGTATGTTGGAGGCAGTCACTTTATATGAAGTGGACAATTGGGGGTTAATTTTTTAGGCATAAAGGATTCAAGTTCCCAGGCTCACCTTTGGAAAGACTTTGAGGACAAGTACTGAAAGATCAGATATGGATAATGGTGTGAACGTTTTGTGAGACGTTTCACTCACAGGTGATATGATGTTTTTGTCTATCATTTTTCTGTAAGAGTTCATTCAAGAGTGTAATGATTGTCTGGTTTCACCCAGACAATTATTGGGATATTAGATGCAATGGATGAGGTACACCATATGCTGTGATAAGCAGGTATAGACCCAGGGATCTTGAAAGGTGTGTTGTAGGGCCTTTTGACCATCGTAGCAGTGGAGATATAGCTGCAGGTTTTGCATCTCTGTTATTCCGACAGGACCTGGTGCTGTTTTGAGTTGGTATGTCCTGGTATTGCTTCTGAGGATGAGTTTGGTGAGGTTGGGGTGAGAGGGTGTTTGAAGGCCAGAAGTGGGCATTTGGGAAAGATTTCTTTCAGGATGTGGTCCCCCGCAAATGTGGGTTATAATTGTTTGATGATACCTCAGATGGGGTCCAATGTGGGGTGGAAAGCGAGAACTAGGGAACTTAAATTCATAATTCTGCTAGACACCAAAAACCATTGGCTTAACCAGGACGCTGACTGTATAGTTCATTACAACAATTTGTAACACACCACACTGCCTGCTACACTTAATTACCCACTTCAAACCCTGCTTAACAATCGAACCTCCAATTGCCCACTTCATTTCAAGTGACCGCTCTAACATGCATTACCCCTTCTGCTTAACATTGTCCCCACTTGTATTTAGCTCAGACACACTGCTTCCAGACCTGAAGAAGAGCTCTGTGTAGCTTGAAAGCTTGTCTTTTTCACCACCAGAAGTTGGTCCAATAAAAGATATTACCTCACCCACCTTCTCTCTCCCATACGTTGGGACCAGCATGGCTACAACAATACTGCAAATGCAGATTCTAAGTCACTTAACCTGTCACCATCTCTTTGTTGTCAGGTTTGTACAACGCTGTTGTTGTATAAATTAGAGGTGTGTAGTGTATAGGAATTGGGTAATAGCTCTTTAAATAGTTAGCAGCCTTCTAGTGGGCCTCCCTGTCTTCTGCTGCAGTAGCCACTAGAACCCTTTTAGAGAAGCAGTTTACATACGTAGCTAGGCCTTGCATATGGTTAATAAAGGTGGGTATTTGGAATCCAACTGGGTCCGTGTGGTTTCCTCATATTATTAATGTTATGTAGAGAGCAAAGACAACAGAATGCTTGAACAGTGAATTGCTATCTTGGATATCCACTGGATCGCATGTGTTTGGGGCAGAACACTACTGTGATGACTCACAGCTGTACATGGACAGACACCACAGCCATCAGCAGTGATAGTACTCAGATCTTAACTACCAAACCCACAAGCCTTTAGACTCCGAGTCAAGAGAGCTCCTTTAGCGTAGAGGAAGTAGTAGGCTGTTATAGTTGCTCAGGCCACCCACAAGAGGAAGACAATAGTTGCTCAGGCCACTCACAAGAGGAAGACCATATAAATTCCTCAACCAGTATATTACACTATGCTGCAAGCACCAGTCTAGTGCACATAACTCCTCCCCAGTGCAGGCCAAACACATGCTTTGAGAGTTGTCCCTGGATGCTGGCGAGTGGTCCTGCAATGCACTGAAGGAGGTTGAGGCTGCAGCAGGTGTTTGGGTGGTGCTGGTGGCTGAGTGCCAATGAATTTGCTTGTTGTTACTGCCACTCACATATCAAAAGCTCCCTTCTCGAATGGTTTGTGAAGAATCAGCGTTTAGAAGAGTTTCAGAACCGGTAAAAACAATGAGTCTGATGGCACCTTAAAGACTAATAGATTTATTTGGGCATAAGCTTTCGTGGGTATAAAACCCACTTCTTCAGATGCATGGAGAGAAAATTACAGATACAGGCATAAATATACTGGCACATGAAGAGAAGGGAGTTACCTTACAAGTGAAGAACCAGTGCTGACAAGGCCAATTCAGTCAGGGTGGATGTGGTCCACTCCCAATAATTGAAGAGGAGGTGAAGATACGAAGAGAGGGAAAATTGCTTTTGCAGTGAGCCAGTCCCTATTCAAGCCCAAATTAACTCCTCATTGTTTTTGTGGATACAGACTAACACAGCTACCTCTCTGATACTTAGAACCGGTAAGATATTTTGTGGACAAAATGTTTCACTGCTCTGGCAAGGCATGGAACACTGGACTCCAAAGCGTAAGTGTCTCCAAAGTCATTACAGGATTTCTCCCTCCCGCTGCCCCCCCCCCCAATTTGTTATTCTTGCATGATAAACTATTGAAATGTACTAATTAACAACACAAAATTCATATTTGTCCCTTGGTTGCTTCAGCAGGCTGCTGCTGCTGTCACAGGCAGTTCAGGTTTCCAGGATTGCTAAGAGCTACATGGGCAAAGTTAGTTCAGAGGAGAAAACATCAGAGCTCTTTTGTTTTCCATCCTGCACTCGACATTTTCTTCACTCAACTTCACTGGACAGTTGTATCTCCACATAAGTATGAAAACAGGAAAGGCTTCTTCTGGGGTTAACAGCAGTCTATGACTAGACTGGACTCTGAGGCTCTGTTGGGAGAGGGATTTGCAGCAAGGGAAAAGTGTTCAAACTACTGAGAGGTTTTATGGAATTCACATCCACCACCAATAAATACTGGGATCAGCAGTTTAATTAGGTGACACCACTGCTTTGAAGTTCTGTCATTCTGATTACCATTTTTTACCCATCTTTAATGTGATAAAAGATTGATCACACTCTTGGCTTTTGCTCTGTAATTCCTCTCCCACTTCTATCTGTTCCATTCTTCCCTCTGCCCTTGCTCATTCGCTGTTCCCAGAGCCTTTTGTCACCTGCAAATGCAGGCATATTTAGCATGTAGCTGTGCAATCTCTTCCCACCAAGTGGGCACAGCTTCAGAACCCAGGGCTGTCATTCCAGTGATCTTGTAACAGCCCAGCATAGCCTAGGCCCACTCCCCATCTCCCAGACTGGCTTGGACAATGAGAAAGCAGCACTCCCAGTGCCTGGGTGGAAGTGGAAATTCTGTAATCCATAAATCTTGCAGAATCACAGTGAGGTGACATTCACCTTAGAGTAGACTCGTACGGAAGGTCTATGAATCAAGTAACAGCGAGTAGGATCAAATTGCTTTGACATAAATTGTTCTCAGTAAGTGGGGAAGCTTTGGGGGAAAGAATTTGTTCTCTCCTGCAGTGAATCTAAAAAATAGACGATATCTTAATACTACCTGATACTGGCTTTATGTTTCCTGTACCTACTGTTCCTGGCTTATTTTATCACATTCCTGGTTTTTTGATGTTATTGCTGTTGTGTGCAAATAAATCCAACTTTTCTTTCACCCGTCTCTGTTGGGACATTACTTATTGTAACAAATCCATAGCCACCCATGGCTTCATGGTTTTCACTATGCTATACACCATGGCCACTCAGAACTGAACAGAACCATCATCAGGAGAACTGAGATCCTCCTGCTCCATCAATATAGGCTCCACCTCTTGGCACATCTCCAAAACTATTAGCAGTATATGATCTACAATGTACAGTTGAGTACTTCTCACCTCATGTAGCAGAGGACAGATGTGCAAATGCACAAACCAGTTCATTACGATATTAGCAAATGATACAAAAGAGGAAATGTTTTCTAAGGCTGGTACACTCTAGAATCATAAAATCAAAGCCACAGGGGCTTCCCTGAATGGCAGGAAGCAGGAAAGGTGGTAGCAGCGTCATAAGCATTAAAAAGAAAAGGAGTACTTGTGGCACCTTAGAGACTAACGAATTTATTTGCGCATAAGGTTTCATTAGTCTCTAAGGTGCCACAAGTACTCCTTTTCTTTTTGCGGATACAGACTAACACGGCTGCTACTCTGAAACCTGTCATAAGCATTAAAGAAACAGTCAAAGTTTCAGGGTAACTGCACCTTTAAACCCCCTCCCCCCACCTACCACCCCTGTGGTCTGCTTCAGGAATGCCAGCTCAAGGTCTCAGGCTGTTAGCTGCCAGCTTTCTCTGGGAAAAGATCAGTGTTCCTCTCCCTCCAGACCTGGTATTTAGGTGGCAGTCCCCTTGCACTCACTGTGATTCTCTTTGAGCAGGTCTGACTAACATCTCTCTTTTTTTTCTCCAAGGGCTATGACCAATGTGTCTCAACGGTTACAAGTGACCCAAACAGCTCTTCCAAAGCAGAGGACCTTTCCTTAAGGACAAAGGCACACACAGAAAACCATAACAGAGTGTAAACATACCAGAAGCCACCCATCAGACCTATGGAGGACCTGGCATGTGCCAGTCTTTCCAATAGTTCAGCAGGGTGGGGGTCCTCCTGGGAAAAAGATCATGTCTGTTTATTGAATCAAAAAAAAGTCAGATTAAACTCAGCCTTTTCATGCCAGAAGTCACGTTCCTGTTTGAACCAGTCTACCCAAACTACCCCACAGGTGGTACTTTTCTGGAGCTGTTTATGGTCCCAGTGAGATGGGCAGCCAGCCAGACACACAGTTTTTAGTTCCTGGAGAAACTGTAACCCTCCTTGATGGAGCTGAATTCAATCCCAAATCCACAACAATACAGAGAACACATAAAAAGTAATACAACATGGTTCTCACAGATACTGCATGTGGCTACAATATCTGTCACAAACTCCCCGAAGGACAGTAGGGCCAGTTTCAGCACTTGTACAGACATCTGTGACAGGGTCATACACTTTATTCTACACGGGACCATATGGCACACATACACAAACACAAGCGCTGAAGGAAGACACAAAATTCCCTCCAGGAAGGCAGATAGGCCTGTAACAGAGCACTTCCTCCCTGCCCATCACTCTCACTTGAACATTGGGATCAGCCTCACTTGAGGCAGGTTAAAAGAGCTTGGCTTGGACAATGAGAAAGCAGCACTCCCAGATCCTTGGTGGAAGTGGAGATTCTGCCAGCCATCCTGCCAGCCATCCTTAACGTCCCCCTAGGAATACATTCTCATTTTAGACTGGGCTAAGTTTTACATTTGCATTTTAGCTCTGGCCTTCTCACAGCATGAAAGGGTTTTATTGAAGCCTTTACTCAAAACATACTATCCAACATTTCAAACTTTCCATCTTCCACTTGCTTGGATGACCCAGGTGGTGAGTTAATGGACTACATGGCCTTTCATCTGCAGGCCACTGGCTCCAATTCAGCTCAGCGATAAGTGAAAGTCCTTACCTGGGGATGGCTGTCGACTGGCGCGTGCGAGGTGGGCTTGGTGGTCTCAGACTAGTTCCCCATGGATACATCACACAAGAACACCACCCCAGTTGTCACTAATTGGCCCCAGTTGGCAGGTGCATGAGGCCTGGGCCTGAACAGATATGGAGAGACTGAACTACCAAATCACACCAACAAGCATTTGCTGCAAGTCAGGCAACTGGCTAGGGTACAGATAGCATATGCTGTGCCTTTTTGGTGAGCTAGCACCTCTCACCAACATTAAATTCACTTACACCATAGGAGAAAGAAGAACTTTTTATCACAGACTAGTGCTAGAGTCCCAAAACCTGGAGCATGGTATTTCCCTACAGGCCCTTCAGGCAGAGAAAGAGTTGATTTAGTGGTGGAGCCCATAACGGATGTGTTCAGACAACAAGCAGCAGGAATTTCCACCACATGCAGCTTGATCGTGAATTTTATGGGACCAGCAGAACATTTTTCTCCCGCATCTTAGGAGTGGCAAACCTGGAGAACTGACCAAATAAAAGAGCAGTGTATGAATCTTGCACTCCTACTTCCCTCTACCCACAGTCTTGCTGTGACGCAAACTGTGCTAAGCCTGGCACTTTGCACCTGCCATTTCCAGAAAGACTCCTGAAGCAGAGATTAATTGTTGAAAGCTATTACTGGAACTCTGCTTCTGTTGTCTCACCTCAGAATGAACCCGCCTTTCCTGCAGCTCGTATGATCTTCCCGAAACAGCACTAGTGAGTAGAACTAATAGATTCCTCCTTGAATCAGTAGAGCTTAAGCTAGAGCAATGAGCTGGATTTGCATATGGCTTGCAAGAATGATCTGACCTGTGCTTTGGCTTCCCTGTCCCCCCCGCTGTTTTATATGCAAGATGAAAGATGAAGCAAGTGGATATTCTAAACCACAAGAACTGCTGGAGGCTCACGAGCAGTTTGGGGGGTAGGAATACACTCTCCCCTTTCCAAAGATAACAGCATTTTAAAGTTAATTGATGTTAGAGGTGGAAAAAATAATTTAAAACCATCTAATCCATTCCCCCAGGGGACCAGTGGAGGATTGTTCTCTATGGTATGTAGCTTGAAGGTTCCTTGGAGATCCTGGATGAAATCCTGGCCCCAAGAAAGCAAATTCAGCTTACCTGGACTCCTGTCATCATGATGGCAGGGCTAAACCTGAGTGGTGCTGGGACCTCAGAGTTTGCAGTGCCTGGAGCAGGGAGGTGAGCCCAGCCAGTCCTGTGGGACAGGAGCCACAAGAGCTGCCATGCGACCCTTTGAAACATTCGAGCGACCCAATTTTGGCTCCCAAACCATCAGCCAAGAACCCTGATTTATTTCTCTGCTCAAGCCTCATACAGGTCTATGCCCTACTTAAATTCCACTTAACCCGACACTTGGAGGACTTAAATGGAGCATGGCCCTTTGCACAAGGTGAATTTCACCCCAAGAAATAAACATATTCCTAATCAGGCAAACACACTCAGTGAGTTGTATATCTATAACACCTTCCATCCAGAGATCTCAAAAACACTTTACAAACATTAACTGATTCTCACAACAGCCCTGTGCAGTAGGAAAATAGCGTGTTCGTTTCAAAGATGGATTAAGACAAACACAGGTTAAGGCCAAAGCTGGCACACTGTAGATGCCTAAACAAAAGTACTCTGAATTGCAAATGTTAATGGAAAGTGTTTCAGCCCTTCTGAAAGTCAGGGCACTTTTATTTAGGTGTCTAAATATGGATTTCAGTTGCTCATCTGGGGCACCCAAGTTTGGAAGTTTTGCCTTATGTAAGTTGCCCACAGCACAAGAATAGAACCATAATCCTAACTCTGAAATCCTAGCTCCCTGCTTTAACAAGGTCACAATTCTTTTTCTTTGTTTTAAATATTTCTTAAAAGGAAGTTAAAAAGAGATCACAGTTGTATTTTTAAACACAGAGTCTCTGGCCATTTGCAAGGGATTCCTACCATTCTACAGTCTGCACCTCTGGCTCGATATGTGATTTATTTTTATACATTAAATAAGGTAAAGTGGCTTGTATGGTGTAATGATTTAAATATTCTCCTTAAGCATTAAGGTTCCTCTGCATAAACACATCTTTGAATAGGAATGCATTGGGGGAGATCTCTGCCTCAGAGTGAGGGGCACTTCAATGCCCCAAGGGAACTGAACAGTTTGAGGTTGGTTGATACACTCATTACGGGTATGTCTATACTACCTGCTGGATCGGCGGGCAGCGATCGATCAAGCGGGGGGGGGGGGTCGATTTATCGTGTCTACTCTAGATCTTAGATCGATCCCTTCCCCCCGTGTAGACCAGGCCAGTTTCCTGTAGTCTGACCAGTGGTGAAGGGCATTTGACTGGGAGTTCAGTCTCCATCTAAGGCCTGACTCACAGCCAGGCTGAATATCAGGACAAGGGAAAGGTATATAGGGATGAAACTTCACAAAAGGCTGTTTTTCATTATCAAGAACATTGCGCCCAATCTCCAAGAGGCTGAGTTCCCGCTGAGGACAACAGGAGGGGAGCGTGTTCAGCATCTCTTAGAAGGCTCTCAACGCCATGCAGGACTAGGTCATTGTTAGTCGTGATGAGTAAACCACAAAGAGTTGAGAATTTAAGTCTGGATCTTTCTCAGATGTATCCGTATCGCTGGTCTCCAAAAACAAGCTGGAGACCTCATAAGAAAAGGCTTTCTCATGAGACGCCTGGTATTTCTGGCTACTTATCCTGTGGGAACTCTGAATAGCACAGACCTATGATAAACTAGATGGATATGTGAGAGATACACCCAAGCATTTCGGAGCCTCCAAAAAAGGTTTGGTTCTAAAAATGGACTGTGGCTCCAAACAGGAGACAACTGGGGGAGGTGGGGGGAGGGAAGGGGATGGGAGGGGTTAGAACTGGTTTACCCAACTCTAGGGCTACTGACTTCAAGGACGTTGGCCCAGATCCTGAAAGATATTTAGGTGCCTAACTCAAAATGGGAATTAGGAACCTAAACACCTTTCAGGATCTGAGCCACTGTTACGAGTGCTGTCAAGTGCCAGTGGCAATGGGAGCATAATACATGGTGTGACGATGCTGCAATTAGACACCCACGGCTGGCTCGGGCTCATGAGCTGTTTAATTGCCGTGTAGATGTTGCAGTTCGGGCTGCAGCGTGAGCTCTGGGACCCTCCCACCTCGCAGAGTCCTGGAGCCCGGGCTCCTTCTAAGCTCAAACGTCCACACTGCAATTAAACAGCCCCTTGGCCCAAGCCCCACAAGCCCAAGTCAGCCAGCAGGCCAGCCGTGGGTTTTTAACTGCAGTGGGAGACACACCTGAAGACTGTAGTTAGCGGTGGATAGGCAGGAGCAAACATAGAAGCCCACAAAAGGTAAGTGAAGGACATAATATGATATATTGCCAAAGCATTCACTATTGGAAGATCCAGCCAGCTAAAGGGTTGTCACCCAGATACTCTGGGGAGGAGGGCCTTATAGTATCTAGATAGACAGACAGGAAAACGATTATTTTTAACATTTCTATTTATTCAAGCTACATCTGTCTAACTTAAATTTAAGATAGGCACCTACCAGTGTATTATCTAAGTGCTGACTTAAACTATATCATGTGTTTACATCATATTCACTTCAGTGGAGGTCAGTAAAAGCTGGGCATTTGCCACATGCAGCATTAAACAGAGCAAATCACATACTCTCAAGTCAGAATGATTTATGACTAAAAACAAAACAAATAAAACCTAGAACTAACAGAACTGCTTCTGAGAGAGAGAGAGGGTGCTCCCTCTATAAAACAGCCTTCTCGACTCCCTCAGCAGACCGAAAGAATCATATGTGACGGTACAGTGCATAAGAAACAGAATCATAACACCTCCCATTCAGTCACATAGCTGTATATGCCTCATGTAATAGCAGTTGGCTTACAGAGCTATTTGCAATATTTCCCATTCTAGTTATAGGAAACATCACAATAAAAGGTAATAGCAACCCACATATGGTTGTGTATCCAGTTTTTTTAAATATCACCCTCTATACCACACTGAGCTGGATGATAGTGTTTCACTGCATTGAGAATACTGTCAGAGAAAAACTGACAGACAGAGCAGGAACAAGAAGAGGGGTCATGGAGTAAGGCAAACTGAACTCAGTTTGGTTCTACGTGGACGTGGCCGTATATGTCAAAGCTATTTACAAAACCAGAGAGATACAATGACAGAGAATGTTTGTTTATCATGGCTTCTCTGGCACCAATCCCAAGATGTAGGCACCTCATATCTAGACTTGGCAAAATTCAATTTTTTTTAATAGTTTCAAAGAATAATATCAATGGTTATTTTTAAAATATTCTAATTTTTATCTATTTAAATTTTCACAGTTGAGCAAAATTACGGGTTTTAAGCATTTTTTAATTTATTTACATTTTCATTCAATTTTATGGGGATGGGGGAAATCAGACAATTTATTTAATGAATTGTCATTGAGATTCAAAAAGTTGAAGTCTTAAAACCATTAAGATACAAATTGTTATCGTCGCATCCAAAATATACAAAGTAAATAGCCTTAAATCAAATTCTAATAAGTTATCAAACAGCATTTTTCTTACTTTGCCTAGCTGTAAATTTCAATTCTTATCAATGGAAATATGTTGTCATCTGTCTGTGTGTATGGTGAAATCGATGTCAACTGACATTTACCAATAAAAAAAAAAAAAAAAATCTAATCCTTCCTAGCCCACTCATATCTTTTAAAAAATACTCACACAATGACAAAAATTATAGTCTCCAGTAAAAGTAATTCAGACTTTCAGGTACCCACCTACACCATTCTGCAGTTATTATACTGCCCACAAGATAATCAAAGCTCAAGACTCCAGCTGTGCCTTCCTAGGGCCTACAAACCCACTGCCAATACAGTCACCTCTTTCCCACAAAGAAACCCAGATGAGTTTAGCAGCATTCCTGGAAGGGTGAAGACAGCAAAATACTTGGGCAAGACAACATGAAATAAAACAGAGAAACTGGTCTGGACAAACCCCTAGAATTAAAAGAGAGCAAGAATAAATTAATTAAATAAATAAACAACACAAAACACCATAAACAGTTATAATAGAGTCCAAACCTGAAACTCAGGTACTCCTACAGGACCCAAATGTAATCTAGATTGTAATCCTTTAGGACAGGACCAGGACAATGATGCCATTGTGTGTGGCTAGGGAGCTACCCGAGGGGAGGGCAGGAGGAGTTGATGCCTCTGATCTCACTCAGGATTTTTGATAGAGTGGAAGCTTTAGTTTGCATCTGGAACACCATAAGAGCTCTGCCAGTTGAGGGAATACACTGGATCCATGCCCTTTCCAATCACTGCCCATCCCTCCTTTCCCAGCTGCGTGGGCCCCTCCACAAACCCTCACTGGTGGGCTTTCCACCTCAAGGCCCTACACATGGCCTTACAGCACCAGCAACCAGCATAAACCAGTGCTAGATCTAGTCCGTCTTGGCTCAGCAGTGCCAGAGAAGGCATAGCACTCTGCCCAGAGACTAGTACAGCCCTTCAAACTATAAAAATACCATGTATTAAGCAATAGACATAGGACACTCTGAAGCGAATAAGCACCAAGGAGAAGGCAGGGGAAGAGGAATCATTTTAGTTGGTCCCAGCAGACATAACCGGGAGCAATTTGAAGGAATATGGCAAAGGGTCAATATCAGAAAACAATTCTTAATAGTCTGTGCAGCCATCTTCCCGGGAAAGGAGTGGAAATCCCATCATTTGAGTCCTTTAAAGCTATGCTGGACAAAGCACTGTAGAATACAGACTGTAGGGAACAATTCTGCTAGATGACTGAATAGGACTTATCTCTGGTTTCTCTAGAGATAGCATTGAAAAGATCTGTGGGATGAAAGTTACTGGGTCAGCTCATCCCCTATAACATCAGTGACCTTCACCTGGAACTATAGGCACTGACTTATTTTTCCAGGTAGGCGCTCCACCCTGAGGCCACATCTCCACTCTGCCCCTTCCCCAGAGGCCCCGCCCTCACTCTGCCTCTTCCCACCCCTTGCTCACTCCTCTCAGCTCCCTCCCCTAAGGCCCCCCGGCCCACCTTCAGCTGGCTCCTCTCTATCCTCCTCTGCGTGCATCCCACCAGCCTCCAAACAGCTGACTGGTGGCCAGCTGTGGCTGGTGGGTGCTGAGCACCCCATATTTTTTTCCCCAAAGGTACTTCAGCCCCGAAGCACCCACAGAGTCGGTGCCTATGCCCAGAACAGTGGATTTTGTCAGTTTCACCTGGAAAACTGGATTTTTACATTTTTTTTTTAAATGGGGAGCGCCAATTCCTAACTAGAAATGAATGGGGAAGGAGGAGCAATTTGGAGGAACCCTTCCAAAAACAGCCTGATGAAAACGTTTTCTCTTTTGTCTGGTAAACATGCAGCTTCACAGCATCCTTGGAACTGTATCATTTCCCCCAAGCAAATCTTTAAAATAAATGAGAAATTGGCAAAAGATTAGGTGTGGAAGGAGTGAGGAATCTAAAGAACAGCTGGAGAGTGCTGATTGATGTCACATTGTCTCATATGCTGCCACTTCACATGGCAGTGCAACGAAGCAGTGACTGCCTTAATGAAAAAAGCCCTGAACAATACCCAGCCTTGAACAGCACAATCCCATATACTGAGAAGCTTATTTCATTTTCAGCTGTGGCTTTTGTGCACGTCCTCTGACCTCAGCCTCTACCTATAAAGTCCAATAGTCAGGTGTATCTATCACTGTGGCCCTGGGGGTTAGCAGAATCAGGGTGGGATTGTTGCTCATGTCTTAATTTCCATCTGCATCTTTGAGGGGTCATATTCATGTCATTAGAATATAAATAGGGCATGATTAAAACATGACATTCCATAGGAACTCCCATTAGCTAGCATCCTAGGAGGAGGATTGTCTTATGATTAAGGCACTAAAATGGGACTCTGGAGACCCGAGTTCAGTTCCCAATTTGTCTATAAACTCCCATGGACATCTCATTCAGTGGCTCAGTTCCCTGCCTGCAAAATAAAGAAGATGCTACCTCCACGTCTTGCAGTGGTGTTTTGAGGATAAATTCTTTACCAATAGTGAGGAACGTTTTTTCAGATACACAGGTTAGACAGACCTGCGTATAGGGACAATGGATTGGCCCTAAAACAATATGTTGTCTGCTGCTGTATCGTGGGAGGGCAGAAGGCAAAAAAAATCAACAGCCCACATTTCCGTGTGAAAGGTGCATGATGCTTATGACTCCATGGCTCACTAGAAAAGTTTCCCCATCTCCTCAGACATTTTCTGTTTGTACTCAAAATCAGAGAGTGCAGGAATGACATTTCTTCAGAATGATCAAAGCTGATAAGGAGATTGAACCAAAAAGCAATGAGGGAAACTGTATATAGCCCCAGGAGAAAAGAGAAAGATGGCAGGGATAGTATCATGGTACAGATCAATCTGCCACCAAAACAGGGACAGACAATGACAAATGGATATCTTCCACTGTTGTTTGCAGTGTTGTAATAATGTGGGTCCCAGGATTCAGGAGACAAGGTAGGTGAGGTAATATATTTTACCTTCTCTCAGAAGTTGGTCTAGTAAGAGGTATTACCTCATTCACCTTGTCTCTCTAATGAGAGATGGACAGAGGTTACGTAGTGCAGGCACACTAAGTTCTGTGTTAGGCTGACTGGGCCTACTTCCAGCAGATATCCTTGGGTCCCATCTATTTTTTTCCTCTTTGGCAATACTTGCACATTAGAAACCGATGTGCCAATAAGATACTTTGCTTGGCAGAATTAGATTTGTCTTTTTTTCTTCATAATTTCAGATCAATTTTGATTGTAAGCATTTTTTATTTATTTTGATTTCCTCAATTATGCAAAATTATGGGTTTTAAGTGGGCTGTCAAGCGATTAAAAAAATTAATCGTGCTGTTAAACAATAATAGAAGACTATTTATTTAAATATTTGTGGATGTTTTCTACATTTTCAGATATCTTGATTTCAATTACAACACAGAATACAAAGAGTACAGTGCTCCCTTTATATTTATTTTTTATTACAAATATTTGCACTGTAAAATGATAAAAGTATTTTTCAATTCAGAAAAACATCCAAAAATATTAAATAAATTTCAATTGGTATTCTATTGTTTAATAGTGCAATTAATCGTGATTAATTTTTTTTAGTTAATCGCATGAGTTAACTGCAATTAATCGACAGCCCTAGTTTTAAGCTTTTTATTTTTATCAATTAGACTTTTCACAACTGCAGAAATTAACGGGCGAGTGGCAGACAATTATTTAATGACAGTAGATACTAAGAATCAGAAAGTTTAAGTGTTATTTGTAACATGCCTAAATCACATAACTTTGTCCATAACGTCTTCAGTTCCCACCGCTAGGAGGTTTGAGCTAATAAATAAATAAAATATCTCGGGCCTTTTATTGCAGGTACTGGAATTAATAATTATTTGCTAGAACCAGCAGATGTTTTCAGATTTCAAAAGCTCTCCAGGGGCAGCAGGTGGAGCCCCCTTTCGAGGAGACTAGCCCCAGCGCTGCCCCTTCTGCCCACCCCTCCCCTCAGCCAGAGGAGCCCCAAGCAGGCCAGAGCCCCAAGCCTCGCCTCCCCTCCCCAGACTCCAAGCTGCCCAGAGAAAAGTGTGTGTTTCTTTTCTCCGGAAGATGCTTTTGCTATGCCCCATGCAGGTTCCGGGGTGGCTGAAGAGGTGGTAGTACATACCGCCTCCTCAGCCACCCCGGAACCTGCATGGGGCATAATAAATCAAACTTCCCTCCAAAACCCCCCAATAGGGGGTGCAGAGGCCACGGCAGTGCCAGAGGAGTCTGAGCCTCCCCTGGCCTATACCACCTGCTGCCCATGAAGCTCTCCAAATTTAAGCTTATATCCTTTTTGTAGTACAAAATGTTGAGCTGCCGAAGTCGGTCTTTGAGAGGTGCATGCGATATTTGTCTTGACCTTTTCTGAACAAACTCAATGATTTTGCCATAGGCACTGAATTTACGGGCACTGCAAGTGCACGCAATGCCACACTGGACATGACAGGCAATGACTGGGTTTCGACCTCTCCAGTTAGGCTGTCATCATGAGGCACTTCATACTCTATGTACGAATCAAAACTGTGCTTGAACTCTTCTGCCTTGCAAGGGAAAATATGCAGACTATTTTCATAGTCGCTAAAGTTGTGAGAAATCTGAGGTGTGACAAATGGATCAAACACTTGACAGTTCGCAAAAAGAGATCCAGCTCCTTAGAGTCTGTCTGGTACATTCCAGGTTATAGCTGCCTTCAGTTTGCTTTGAAATTCTGATGAGAAAGTATGCATTGCAGATGAAAGGAATTGCCTTTTGGAGCCCACTGACCTGAGTTCCACTTCTTTTAGGCATTAAGGTACATCAGCAGGAACTTGTAAGTCATAGGTAAGCAGCATATCAAGGCAATGTATGAAGGGTGTATTCGATTCCATTTGCAAATGAACACTGTAGATTTCCCCCCACCCTCCAAAAAAATACACAAAGACAAGATAACTTGCAGTACAGTTCTTGCTGATTTCCATCATCCTTGACCACCTGATATAGTTTCATTGCCTTCTTTGAGGTGAATCCTACCGCTTCTTCAATAAGAAAGTCCATCACACTGTCCCAATGCACATGAATGATTTTGTTGCCTTGACCCAGGAAAACTAACACAACAGCACAACATGAGAGGGCGCATGCTCACGTTGTTGAAAGGTAACTTTAAAAGACCCCTTGCCTGTTGGCATGTTTAAATTTCACTAGAAAATGTACCGCAAATTTGTTCATGTTGTAGAATGCATCAGGGTTGATCGCATGATCAATGGCTATACGCAGAAGATAAGCAATGCATGGAATGTGCAGTGGATGTGGATATATTTCTTTCAAGTCCTTTACTAAGCGTGGCATGTATATTGTGGAGTCATTGTTGACTGACACACAGTATTCCCATGCTTGGCTGTATTCTCACAACACAAATTGAATCCAAATTGACATGACCCCTGCATTGCACTAAACAACAATAGAACATTTCAACAGAATTGTATTCATGGATTTATTTTTGTCACTGTAGAACACTGCAAGCATCTTAATTGCTGGCGGTCTGGAAAACTCTGGGTTTAATCAATTACTAAAGAGAATTTCCGACCATTCAAAAGATCCTTTATTGTAGCTTGGTGGTGAGCAAAAAACTTCAGGTGGGTATTTTTCTTCCAGCTATTGATGTTCCGGGCAAGTGCACGTTGCTAGCGCATACTTGTGAAGCAGAGCTAATAAAAAGCTCCAACCCCATGGGCAGTATTCATTGGAATTGGCTCAAAGCACAATACACGTACCAGATCGTGTGGAAAATCTGCAGCTTCTTCCTTCTCTCATTCTTCCTAAATAGGATTCTATCAAAGCCTGGCTTACCTTTGCTTGACTCTCTTTTACTGTCAAATGAGATCTACTGTTTAGATGATCAGCAATACTATTGATCTTTCCAGAGATTTCTGTTTTACCAACTTTGCAGCACAAAATGTCCTTATCTCCCTTTCCAGACTTATTCACAGGTTTAAATTGGAGGTCAGGCTATTCACTAAAATATTCCTCTAGGGCAGTGGGTTCCACTTGTTCAGGGAAAGTCCCTGGCGGACCAGGCCGGTTTGTTTACCTGCCGCATCCGCAGGTTCGGCCGATCGCGGCACCCAGTGGCCGTGGTTCGCTGCTCCAGGCCAATGGGAGCTGCTGGAAGTGGCAGCCGGTACGTCCCTCGGCCCGCGCCACTTCCAGCAGCTCCCATTGGCCTGGACAATGAACCGCAGCCACTGGGAGCTGCGATCGGCCGAACCTGTGAACGCAGCAGATAAACAAACCGGCCCGGCCCAACAGGGGCTTTCCCTGCACAAGCGGTGGAACAAGTTTGGGAACCACTGCTCTAGGGTTTTCCTTTTGTGACTTGTTACTAACATAAAACAACAAACTTGGCCTCCCCTACTATACTAGTGCAATTGAGGCCACACCACAAACGTAACTGCATTCATGTTCTTTCTGAACTTCGATCCCAGAGCACTGTTGTGTTCATCAATCGGATCTGCAGCTCCAATACTGTTTGG